>NC_137773.1:163901437-166301437 GCF_963455305.1 Plecotus auritus
CATGCTGGGTGGGCTTATCTTGATTTCTAACCATAAATGAGCATCCCCTGCTTTAAGCACTACATAGCTGAGATCATACCTACGCCCTCGCCAAACTTCCGGAGGGTCTCACTTTTTTTGGTCAGCATTAATTTAGTGAGATTCATCTATTTTGTGCTTAGTTGTTGGACTGTTTGGTTTTCACTGCCATTTATTACATTTTTATTTCACTGGAGAAACACCAGAGGCTCATGGTTATCATCTGACATCTGACATTCTGCTTCCAACTGATGAAAGGCTTTATTACAAAGAAAAAGAAAAAAAAAAAGAACTTTCTGAAATGCTCTGTATTACAGTTAGTATTTCCTCCGGAAGTTTGGCAAGGGCGTAGGAAGGGAGGGAATTAGTCATTCAGAGGATTTTGTCCTCAGATGTCCTCATTTTGTAGTTGAACAATTCCCATTCTAAGTTAGGATTAATGCTGTTATGCAGCTCTGTGTGCGACCCTATATTAGAAATATAAAAGCTAGAGTTTAAATTCAAAGTATCACTAGTGATGTTTATTTGTTGGCATTATAGTTTGGGTTCATCATCTCTGTTAAGGCTGGAAATTTGGGGCCAAGGATGACAGAGAAAACTCCTTTCTAGTATAAAACATGTCACTGCTTCTTTAAAAAAATCGATGCAGAAAGATAACCTTAATTTGGTGATTTTATTAGGAAGTTCTACCATTCTGGTAAAACTGCAGAACCTTCCGCTTCCTTGTAAAGAAAGTAGCGACATGCTGGGTTGAGCCTGACTACCAGGGAAATAAGCTATTTTGAAATGTGCAGACAATTACAATTGCAAAGACAATCGGGTAGTGGACTTCCTCTGGAGAAGTGGGCAACCATCTGCTAAAGAGGCACAAGCAAGACTTGAGTTTAATCACCAGCTGGGTAAGAGCACCGCCTAGTAGCTCTGGCCACGTTTCATTGACTCCTACATTTCTAAATGCTTCTGTGTAAGGAAACCCCAGTGAACTGCAACCTCTGCATGTATCTAAAGTATAGTATGATGTTCTGAAAAGCCAGAGTGCTTGGGCTGGTTCCTGAAGGGAGCCAGAAAGCAAGGAGTGCATTGAATTGCTCCTTTTTATATTAATCAAGCTTTCCCTGGTAGTCTGTGTTTAATCTGTGGTGCCCTACTGAAACTCAGCTACTACCAAAATTGAGTATCTTTATGAGGAATCAACCACAATAGTGACAGGTCTTGAGATGCCCAATAATGATCACTAATATTTATTAGGCACTTATGACATGCCAGACCTTCTTCATGGATCATGGTATTTAAACCTTTCAATATTCCCTGAAGTTATTATTATTACTATGCTTATGTTTTCATACACAAGGAACTGGGACTTGAGAAACTCACCCAAGGTCATAGAGCTGAAAGAGATGGCTTTGCATCTTAAGTGGTCTGACTCACAAGCACCATGCCACAATGCCCTGCAGCTGAAGGACTCCATGACTTGTACCAGCATCACTGGGTTCTTGAGCTATTTTATTTAAATGAGACGACCCATTTCAGTAGATGTTGGCTGCTCTTATTATTGGCAGAATAATGGTGAGAGAATGATTAATCTGGAGAATGTCATGGGGACATGGCAGTGGTCTTGAACATGACATTCCTGTAGGTTACTATGTGTTAGATGGCAGATGGCCTGGTATGGTGGGAAAGGCCTTTCTTTAGAAACCAGAGCACTGCTGTTTCTTTTTATAGCTGACCACTTAATCACCTTGACTCTCTTTCTGCATCTCTATGATGGAGAAAATAATTGCTACCTTTCAGAATTTGTATGAAGCATATGTAAACAGTGCCCTAAAAATGTCTGGCACATAATGGAAACTTTGCAGAGGTTAATTTCCTTCTCAACAACCTCTGTGACTCTGGACTAGGGGATGTTGTGATCAACTGGAGGAAGTTTAGATTTGGTCCAAAAACCATTATCAGAATGAGCTTCCTCAAGAGAAAGTGCTGGTTCATAATGGAAGATGACTAAGTACTATTTCAGATGAACATTGGGCTGAGTGAATGATTGCACCTTTAGTCTTTTAACTATCATGGAACCAAGAAAATATTCTCCCAGTCTTTCAGCAAGTTCCCTCGAAAACATTCAAGCCACAGCAGTTTTTAGTAAATCTCAGGATTCATCAGCCTTGTGTCCAGTAAACAACGGTGACAGGGAAGACCCGTCAAAGACTCATGGTGTTAGGCACTGTTGGCTTCTGCCATCCTTTTGGCCAAGCCTTGTTTCCTCTGTCATTTGAGGTGATGATGGTCTGTGTTGGTTTTCTTAGTGACAGGATCCAAGATGACACGTTATTAAAACACATCTTAAAATATTCTCTTCATTCTATAACTTTCTTTTCTCCTATTCAAAGCAGGAGTCAACACCTTTTCATCACCTTTCCCTAGACTTTTAAAAATATATATATTTTTTTATTTCTTTCAGAGAGGAAGGGAGAGGGAGAGAGAGAAAGACAGAAACATCAATGATGAGAGAAAATGCACTCCCCACACTGGGGATTGAGCTGCAACCCAGGCATAGGCCCTGGCCGGAATCGAACCATGACCTCCTGGTTCATAGGTCAATGCTCAACCACTGAGCCACGCCAGCTGGGCCCTTTCCCTAGACTTTTGATAAGCAAAAGGTAATGTGAAGAAGGAAGGGAAATGGTGGAATGACTTTAAAGGTAATAAAGGAAAGAACTAAGATTTCTCCAAATCCAGGAAGGGTTTAGAAGGCATCCATCCTGTGAGCAGAAGGACTTACCACCCCATCTGCTGGAGCAGTCCCAGGGAGACAATGCAACCTCAGAGTGCAGCTGCCTAGTGGATGTGGAGACCCTGAGCAACTGAGGTATGCAAAAGCAGCCGCTATTACCATGAACGGGAGCAGCAACCAGAAACTTTGGAGAAACTGAACAAATTCTGCCAGTGGGCATCTCCCTGGGAATCGGTGAGAACCACTGACTTAGGACAGTGACTGGCAGAACTATGGGAATTCCTGAATTCTGATTGGGGTGTGTGTGGCGGGGGCAGCGGGGGGGCGGGGGGGCAGCATCCATAAGGGCTAAGAACACATCTTCCATCAGCCTGGTAAGACTCAGATTCAGTTGATCATTAAAAAATAAAGAATTGTGATTTTTCCTACCACACCTGATTTTGTAGTACAAATGTATACCTTTCACAAATAAAAACCTGTTTTAGAGTTTTCAGTCTAAGGTCAGAGTATCCTGGTGTCTTGTCATGATTAGAACGTGTTGCCACATAACCCAGTCAAAGGTGAAGACAGAAAGACCCTCAGAGACATTAAGTGATTGATCCAGAATCAGCACCACTGTCACTGGGGAACAGGTGAGTGAAATCCGGAATTCTAGATTTCCTAGCTCATAACTGATCCCTCTCCAAGGTTTGAAAAATGCTGTTTCAATACGATACCCATTGCTTCAAGCAATATTTTATTTCTGCTCATGATATTTATGGAAACCTGGTGGATGATGGAAATGCAACAGAGCCCCCCGGTGCCTTTGAGAGCCCTGTGCCTGCCCTTCCTTGCACAGCATCCACGTTGCCTCTGCCTGGCTCAGAGAGCAGGGGGCTTAGAGAAAGTATTAATGATTGAAAAGGACTTTAGAATCCTGCGATGAAAGTGCTTGGTGAGCCTGAAGTACCACTCCTTGAAGGATTACCTCTGTGTATGATTTGGCTGCCACTTGGTTGTGTTTAAGGGAAAGGCTGATTTCAGAAATTGATCCCTTTATCCTTTGAGGGAGCCAAAGTGGGCAGAATTAAAAGGGATTTGAGGCGGCTGCTGGCAGCTTTGCAGTGGAGGCCTGTTATCGCCCCTGCATGGGGACAGTCTCCCAGGCTCCTGTAGAGTCACCTTAATCTCTGTCCTGCTTGCACGCTTGAAGGTGGGTGAGAGAGATGAGCTCCCGAGAAGGGAAGAAAGGGGCAATTACCCAGCTGCACGCCTTCAGCCCCCTTGGCCCTGCATTTGAATGGGCTGTGTTCAAGCCTGTGACATTCAGGCCGTGGGTGCTTACCCCATGGGGCTCTGATGAGTTGGCAAATGGCCTGGGTTGGGGGGAGAGGGACAGGGAGAGGCAATAGG
This sequence comes from Plecotus auritus, assembly GCF_963455305.1. Lineage (NCBI taxonomy): Eukaryota > Metazoa > Chordata > Mammalia > Chiroptera > Vespertilionidae > Plecotus > Plecotus auritus. Next base: position 163,905,576 of record NC_137773.1, read on the forward strand.
AGGGAGAAATGGACTCCAGGAAGGTGCTCGTGATCTCTGGTCACTGCAGGGTGAAGGGCTTGTCTGGTGTCCTCATGAGTTGTGACACCCCAAAAAAACATCTACCTGGTTTTCTTCATCTGCCACCCTTCATCTCACACTGACTTCCTTCTCTTTGATAGCCTTTCTTTACTTATAAGTTTTATTTCTTCTTCCTGATGTCTCAATGGAAGTAGAGATTGTGAGAGCTTAAAGGGTAATGTATTCAAATTTCTCACTTGATAGAAGGGGAAACTTGATAGAAGAGGAGTGTGAATGACTATCCAAGTTGATGACAGACCCAGGAATACAAATTTGATGTTCTGACTTCCCTATGGGGGATCTTTATAGATGGTTCCAATGCCTCCTCTCCTGTCCTGTCCTGTCATCTCCTCTCTTTGCCTCCCCTCCCCTTCTATCTCATTCTCACTCCACCCCTCCCTTCTTTCCCCCCATACAATAATAGTGTCAGAAAGTAGAAAGTTAGAGTTCTTGTCCTAATTGTCACTAAACTATCATGTGACTTATTGAAAGTCACCCTGTCTCAAACCTTCAGCTTGCCCATCTGCAAACTAAAGGGTTGGATTCAAGTTCTCAGAAACAGTGACAAACAATTCCATGAGTTCACCAAATCCAGGTAATTTTCCTCCTGGGCATATGAGAAGCCTACATTTCTCAGCCTCTGCTCTGGTCTTTGGACCAGAGAACTGAATTGGGGCCAGTAGAAGGGCTGGAAGTGATGCTTCTCACTTCAAGACTTGGTCAGACTCCATCGTCCTCATTCCTCTTCCCCTTCACTGGTGACCTTGGAGGCCAGATATGGAGGTCGATAGCATTGCAAGATGGAGAATGAGTGTGTAGAGCACTAGGCTCTCTCCACCACCACCTGCCCCTTCCTCACATCTACTACGTTGGACCATGACATGAAAGCACTAAACCTTTCTTACATGACTAAGAACTAGGAATTGTTAGTTAGAGCAGTTGGTGTACCCTGGCTAAGATGATCCCTTTCGACCATAATGTGTGAAGATTTTTGCTAATCATTGTTAGTCTATTTTATTCTCCTTCATTCAACATTTATTAAGTACCTGCAATGTACCAGAAATTGTATTAAAATGCAATGTCTCATTTCTGTCAGGAGACTTGTTGCCCCAAATCTAATTCAAACATGAACAGAGGAAATGCAGTTAGATGAGGCATACCTGCCTTTGATTTCTCAGGCTTTCTTCCCATCACTGTGCTAAAGAAGACCCTAGGACAGTGGTCGGCAAACTGAGGCTCGCGAGCCACATGCAGCTCTTTGGCCCCTTGAGTGTGGCTCTTCCACAAAATACCACAACCTGGGTGAGTCTATTTTGAAGAAGTGGTGTTAGAAGAAGTTTAAGTTTAAAAAATTTGGCTCTCAAAGGAAATCTCAATCGTTGTACTGTTGATATTTGGCTCTGTTGACTAATGAGTTTGCCGACCACTGCCCTAGGAGAAATGGCTTTCAATTGGCATTATCCAGTATCATTTTAAGAAAGTCTCAAAGCAATTATTAAGTACCAACAGGCCAAGTTACAAAGGAATAAGAGAGGTAGAGGTGTTTCAAATTATGGGGCTAGTGGGGCCTCGTTGAAATGGTTCAACCCTATCCACTCCAGGGGACTGGACTGTGTCAGCCCATTTAGAAATCCCCATATTGGCCCTTTTGGATTCTTTTGAAACCATCTTTATATCAGGCCCATGGAGCAGGACTATCCATCCTCATTAGAATTGTTGGTTCCTGACTGGCAGCCACATCCACTCCCACTCTCAGATTCTTGAGGTACATTTCTCTTCCCAGCATTGCAGCTGAGCACATCCATCTGGCCAGTGAAAGCATATAACGGGGCATATTTTCAGCATGACCAATTAGATGTGCAACTCCCATTAACAATAGCAGGACTTACGCTCCAGATTCTTCCTCCATAAATCCGGCCTTTCCCCTTATGAGCAACAGATGGGTTTTCCACAATGGCTCATTACCTCCTGGCTCGGCTCTGCTGCCAGAGTGAAATATAAAGTTATTTATGGATGGAGAAAGATGCATAAGTCACTGTGGATTATTTTCCGCCATCCTTTTTTGTTGTTGTTGTTGCTTATTTAGAATTTTTTTCTCTCTCTTTTTTTATTGCTCAAGATGAACAAGTTAGAGAAGCTGGTTGTATCCCCACTGGGAATGGAGATGGATGTCCCTTCAGCTCAGTTACTTCTCTTGATGGCCACAGATCTCTGGGGCGATGCTGCATTTCACACAAGAAATGGTAATTGGGATATTTCCATAGAGAAGATATCCATTCCTCAAAGATCCTCTAGCCTCTGACAGGCCATCTCTGTGAAGTTTGGTCAGTGGGGGCACAAGTCAGGCCATTTAACTGCATGTGAGATATTCAAGAAAAGAAAACAAACTACTTTTTCAAGGAATGCCAATATTTTCAGCACTTGACATCTCTGGCAGATAGATATTATTCCTCCATCAATTGGGGGAGAAGGACAGGAAAGCAGGCAAAGAGACTGACATGCTAGATTTTATATGGGAGAGTATGCAGTAAACGGATAAATATCCATGAAAAAAAAGGAGAGGAGAGATGGGAAGATTGAGAAAATAGCACTGAGTATAATGCCGTCAGTCTGTGAATACTAATAGGCAGGCTGTTCTGTGTGAATATATACCTACTAGTGGCCCAGTGCACGAAATTCATGCACCAGGGAGGGTGTCCCTTAGCCCAGCCTGCACCCTCTCCAATCTGGGACCCCTAGAGGGATGTCTGACTGCCGGTTTAAGCACGATCCCATAGGGATCAGGCCTAAACCAGCAGTCGGACATCCCTCTCACAATCCAGGACCATTGGCTCCTAACCGCTCACCTGCCTGCCTGCCTGATCAGCCCTAACTGCCCCCACTGCCGGCCTGCTTGCCCCCAACTGCCCTCCTCCTGCTGGACTGCTTGCCCCCAACTGCCCCCCTTTCTGGCCTGCTCGCCACCAACTGCCCTCCCCTCCTGGCCTGATCGCCCCTAACTGCCTCTGCCTTGGCCCTGCCACCATGGCTTTGTCCGGAAGGATGTCGGGAAGGTCTCCCAGTCTAATTAGCATATTACCCTATTATTAGTATAAATTCTGTCTAGCTCTTTCCTATGCAATTCCTTAAATACTCTGTGTCTCAGTTTTCCCATTTGTAAAATGAAAATAATAGGATATCATATGACTATATGAGGTTTATCAATTCATATTTGCAAAGCACTTACAACTCTACCTACCATATAAAAAGTTCTATAACTGTTTTTTGTTGTTTTTTTTTAATGAAGAAACTCAAAGCAGCAGTGACTGTTAATTGCTTTACCTTTCCATGTGGTTCAATGGGGTTACCAATTGTAGGAACTTTCTTGCCCCTCTGGCCACAGGAGTGGCTACATTATTCAATCCATGTTCTTTCTTAGGATTTTTGAATGGGTACAATCCCTCTCTTAAGGCTAAGGCTATAAGTCATAACTGCAAATGCTTCCAGAAGCCATGGTACCTACTCTGTGGACAAAGCTGATAATCAGAAGATTCCAGCACAGAGGGAGGCAGAGACAAGAGATGGATAGTCCCAAGCAGTGTTCCACATCCTAGTTTCATTGATTTCTAAGCCAGCCATATCCATGCCCTTTCTGAAGTTTGTTTCCATTAATCAAGAGGCTCCTTTTCTGGGACAGAAACATTGGCATAATTAGTCCAAACTGGGTTTCTGTCACTCACAAGAACAAATTAACTGGGAAAAACCAACATTTACTGGAAAAAAACAGCTCCCTATGTTCCTGTCCTCCATTTCTTCAACTTGTGTCAGAGAATATAGAGATATAGATGGAGATGAAGTCAGAGAGATGGAGATGGAGCTGGAGCTGGAGATGGAGATGAAGATGGAGATGGAGAGATGGAGATGGAGATGGAGAGATGGAGATGGAGATGGAGAGATGGGGATGGAGATAGAGATGGAGTTGGAGATAAACAGACTGGGAGATAGATATGAGGTATGGGGAAGGTGGAGAGATGTTTTAAAAAGACACCCAAGGAGAAGTAATCCTAAGATTATAGCCCTAACATGCAAATGACAGAATCATAGAGCCCCAGAGCTGAGAATTATCTTCCAGTTTCCATTCAGATGATGGGATTTCAGACTTTTCCTAGACATTAGTGAACATAGCAAAGCTTTTCTTCTGAGGTTGTCAATAGCTCTAACAATGAACACAGTTATTCCTCATATTGAAGTAAATATGACTCAGCAAAGCGTCCTTCATCATTCCTAGTGTTTCCTTTTCAAAAATTATGTTTTCTTCCTATTCATATGAGAGGATCACAATATTGGAACACAATTTTTACTTCCCTGTAAATCTTTTCTTCCTTGGGACAAACATCCTACCAGTTTGTCCATTGAGTATTACTGAGAGAGAAACTTTAGGTTACTTGAGAGTTGGTAGAAAGAATATTTGCTTAATGTCAGCCAATACCATATTAAAATGTAGCAGGCTGATTGGAATCTACCATGTGAAAACAAACAAACAACCATCAGCCTGGGACAGTTGTAGTTCCAGATACTGGTGACCTGAATTTTGCAACTACTAAACCAGAAACAATTTGTAACATATACTAGGTAAATCCCATTTCATTTATTTTCCTAGGTTGATTTCCTTTAGAATTGACAAGAATTAAAACAGATATTATGCCAAATGATATCCTATGATTGGTAATTAGACTTTCCATTTAAAACGTACATGCTGCAGGGAGTCTATTGAAATGCTGCCCGCCTTACCTTTACAACAGCTTTAAATAAAAAGAACACATTGTTGACACCTCATTTCCCTGAAATTGTGAAAAAGAAATTGAACACTAAAACATAGAAGGCTTCTCCCCACTTCAGGTTTCATGCCTCCAGTCCTGGAGGTTTGATTCTAGCTGAGATTTTATTTCTGTTTACAAAGCAGAAGTAATAAAACAACTCTTTTTTAAAAAATAAAATACATCCAGTGAAATAGACCTTAAAAACAAAACAAGGGGGGAAAAAAGAAAGAACAAAAACCTATAGTAGTTACGGCATTTCAAAGGACTGACACATGGACACATGTCTCCATAATATTGGAGGCTCTAGAAGTACCACTGGACATTCTGGAAGTCCTAACAATTAGAGCATAGTTTAACTATTGCCATTTTTATTTCAATTAAAGTAGTAACAATGAAGTTCAGAGCACCAGGAAACATCACCCCTGGATCACATCAGCTTAATTATTTGTGTCACTTAAACATTCCACAAAAATGTTGCCCAAATTACAATTAGATACCATTGCACATCTATTTAAGCGACTAAAATCATAAAATCTGACAATGTCAGATCCTGGTAAGGATGTGGAGTAACTGGAACTCTCTTACACAGTCTTGGAGGTGATGCAAAATGGGGAACAGTTTGGCAATTTCTTATAAACACATATTTCCACATGACCCAGTGATCTCACTCCTAGGTATTTACTCCAAGTTAAGTGAAAACATATTGGTGTCTGTATCAAAACTTGTATGTGACTATTTGTTCATAATCACCAAACCCGGAAACAACTCAAGGTTCATCATCTGTGGAATGGATAAACTCTGGTGCAGCCACACACTGGGAAACTACCCAGTAATGAAAGGACAAATTACTGATATGTGCAACGACATGATAGATCTCAAATGCTCCATGCTAAGAAGAGGCTGGCACAAAAATACTCCATATTCCATCATTCTATTTATATGGCAATCTGGAAAAGGAAAAATTATAGAGACAGACAGATCAATGACTGACAGGGGCTGAGTGTGGTGGAGGGGAATGCCTTCCAAGAGGAATAAAGGAAATTTGGGGAGGAGGGTGATAAAAAAATGTTTTATGTTTTGATTGTGGTGGTGACTTCATGCCTGTATCATTTTTTAAATAATTTATAGGATGGCATACATGAACAGGGTGAATTGTATTGTCTAGAAACTGTATATTAATAAACCTCTCCAAAACTCAGTGGCTTATTGTCATACCAATTATTGTCACAGCCCTGTGTGTTGGCAGTGTGGTGGTGGGCAGTTGACTTGGCTGGACACAATGTAGCAGCTGTTCTTCTCGTTGAAAGTCTACAGATCTGGGTCTGCCCTGCAAGTCTGTCATCCTCCTTGAACTTGTAGGATGGCTGGGGGATGTTCTCAGGCTGATAGCAGGGGCACAACAGAACAAGTCCAACAGCAGAGGAGTATTTCAACTATCTGCTTGCATTCAATCTGCAAAAATCTCTTTGGTAAAAGGAAATCCCAAGACTTAGTCCAAATTCCAGGGCTTAGGAAGGAAACAATTCTAGTTGGAAGAACTTCATGGCAAAGGTGGAAACAAAGTGTTGGAACCATAATCCAATCTGATAGAAGGCTCTTTTCTGAATTACAATTTAATACAACTACGTTTATTTAAAGATGGTAAGAAGAAATGGTTATATGAAGATCACTTTTGCTTTTCCTGCATTATCACTGTTTTATTTAATTTTGCATAGGGTTCCAATTATGAGGATCCTATTATACATTCTTCTTAGAATTCAGACCAGACATTCATACTCTGTTTTCTGAAAAACAGTAGATTTTCTCAGACAATTAAATATCTATGATTCATCTTGATTGCTTTTCCTGTAACCACAGAGCTCAAAGTCAACTGCATTGCTCAGTTGAGATTCCAAGTCCCATGATATTCCAGGTTCCTCGCAGGTTTCTCCTCATCTGCAGGATTATAGGTTCTTTTAAATCTTTATATGTATTTGCCTTATTTTCTTTGTGTTTTTTATTGCAAAATTTATAAACACCTGTTTTTGAAAATAGGCAGAGAGACTCGAGGAGAAAGGTCATATAATGCAGAGAATAATGAATGAGGAGGTAGAATATTTATGCTCTAATCAAGTCTTTGAATATATCACCTGACCTTTGCAAATCTCTTGATCTCTTTATCAAATCTCTATCTCTCTTGTTCTGTTAATCATCTTGTAAAGTTAATTATGTCTCTCATTGCTTACTTTTTAACATAATAGAGAAAACTTGTGAAACCACAATGCATTCTTGGAGCACAATTGACTGGTGCTAAGCCCCTTCAGTAAGCGAATACACAGGGGTGACTTGGGTCCTAGAGGAAGGCCAGGCTGTTCTATAAATGGAACAACAGGCTCGCCTTGATTTTTTGCAGTGGCTTTGCCTGAGAGTGGTTTTAGGAGATTTGTAATAAGCAGAAGGCACAAAACCTCAGCTCACTTGTGGTTTCCAACTTGTACAGAAGGATGACAATTTTTCAGTTGCTGACAGTCGTGAAATGAGCCGGTGGGTCTCAGGATGATTTTAAGAGGAAAGTGTGCCACAATCTCAGTAAAATCTTCTGGAATTTACTGTGTCAAAGCCAAGGTTGAATGAAGTGCAAGAATAAAGGAACTTGCCTGGCCACAGAGGGGTAGCTTCAGGTCTGTGAATCATTGAAATGATATAATGACAACCACTGGGTGAGAAGGTAGTGAGGGAACTCCTGAATGAATAGAATTAGTTCTCTGACCTATGTGTATCCTCCCATGATCAACAGCGTAACACTGGGCAAATGGCACAACTTCTGAGCATCTTTTTTTCTCTCTTTTTTTTTGGAATAAAACGTGACTTACGTAGACAATTATTTAGAATGTATAGAGAAATTTGAGTCATAAGATTTATAATCAACATGAGCTCAGAAGACATGTTTGAGTCTATCAAAGTTTTAAGACTCACGTGCTCCAAGAACCCCTGAATCGGTGTAAAACTGCACGTTGAGGCTCTGTTTCTCAAAGTGCAGGGCAGGCAGGCAAGTATCATTTTATCTTTGTCAGATAATTTGAGTGTTAATCAACTAGAAGTCTCCCTCTGCAGAGATACGTATGTAAAAACATAAACCTGCATCAGAATCACTTAAATTTCATATTAAAAGTACTGATTGGCCCTGACCGGTTTGGCTCAGTGGATAGAGCATCGGGCTGTGGACTGAAAGGTCCTGAGTTTGATTCATGTCAAGGGCATGTACCTTGGTTGCAGGCTTGATCCCCAGCAGGGGGCGTGCAGGAGGCAGCTGTCGATGTTTCTCTCTCATCAATGTTTCTAACTCTCTATCTCTCTCCCTTCCTTTCTGTAAAAAGTCAATAAGAAATATTTAAAAAAAATACTGATTGGCCCAGCCCGCGTTGTGGGCTCACTCCCCAGTAGGGGGTGTGCAGGAGGTAGCAGATCAAAGATTTTCTCTCATCATTAATATTCCTATCTTTTCCTCTCCATTCCGCTCTGAAATCAATAAAAAAATATATTTTTAAAAAAGGCATGTTGGCACGCGATTGGAAACCATTTTCCCCAGAAGTTAGCTTTCACTCATATGAACCACTATTTGCTTACCCTCTCTGGATGTCAGTTTTCTAATCTGCAAACTGGTGATCGTATCTCACAGGATTGTAGTGAAGATTCAATGGTGTGACTGATTTGTGTATTTTCTCATGAAGTCTTGTATTAGCTAATTCAACAAATGGGGAATGGCACCCACTGTGTGACACTGTGCAAAGCCTTGGGGTTACAAAGTCCATATATCAAGTCCCTGCACTCATGTTCAAGGTATATCTAATTTGCCCTGACCCGTGTGGCTCAGTTGGTTAAGTGTCTTCTCATGCACCAAAAGGTCTCCTGTTTGATTCCCAGTCAGGGCACATGCCCAGGTTGCACCTTGATCCCCAGTTTCACTCTCACATGGATGTTTCTCTCTGTCTCTCCCTCTCCCTTCCTCTCTCTCTAAAATCAATAAAAACATTTAAATATATATCATTTTCTTTAAAATATTTCAGTATTAAAAGATGATAATCTAACGTTGGTTGGATAAAGCTACAACCAAGGTACAGATTACATTCTACTCAAGAATGCTCAGTGCAGGGTCCCTCAGCCAGCAGTCTAATCTGATAGCCTATTATCAGAAGCCATTAGTGTATCTGTTATCCTTACCTCAACCAACACCAAACGTTTTTAAATTAGCATGTTAACTCTCAGAAATTGTTTCTATTTGTGAAATTAGTATCTTGGTACCATGATGAATGTGGGGAATAGGTTTGCATTGGTGAAATAAACATTCAGGATCTATGGATTGGGGGTTTAAAGCAACTCTCCAGTCTTGCAAGAACAGACTGTAAGAACACAAAGAGGTGTGCAGCCTTTACCCTGAGAGATAATGCCAAGGGTTAACCTCTAATTGGGTCTGTGAAATTGGAGGATTCTGGTTGCCAGGTGCCTGCTGAAAGAGTAACAGCGGCCTGCGTCTGGCATGTTGGCAGGGCTGCCTCCACTGAGTTTCCGCCCATGCAAGGCGATGGTGGGAACACCTACAAAGACTAAAAGTGAGATTTGGTTGAGCTTGGAAGGATTTCTGTGGACTGTTCTTGTGAATACTTATTTATCAGCAGATGTCTAGCTAATAAATCTTATGGCGGAGAATGGGAAATACGATGTAGTTAAATCACACCCATTTCAGACTTTTAGATGTCTACTTTTATTTAACCAAAAAGTACCTAGACATTTATATCTATGAAATTGGCATGTGCCCTGACCGGGAATCGAACCGTGACCTCCTGGTTCATAGGTTGACACTCAACCACTAAACCATGCTGGCCAGGCCAAGATGCCTTTTTTATTACTTTATGTGACCCTGTGTTGAATGCTCAGGACCCCAGCCTTCACAGCTTTGGGTTGAGTAGCCACCAAGAGTGGTACACACCTCTTTTGGATGCTAAAACATATAATTTTCCAAATGTTTTTAAAAACCCACACATTTACACGACAGTGAGCATACACCAAAATTTTAATGAGGGATCCAGGAGGATGACAAAGGCAGTTCAAATGCAGATAAGAGGAAATGAATGTGTATTCATGTGTTACTTCAAAAGAGAAAATAAATGTATAGTGATTGAATGAAACACATGCTCAAGTAATATTTATATATTAAATACAAAACTGATTACTGTACCACAACACAATAAAACAGCCTCTGTGGTTATCTTCTCTAATAGACAAGAGTCATTTGCATTGCTATCAGGAAACAAAAAAACCTCTTTTGCATACCTATGAGATAGAAATAATTTGCTTTCATTTACTAAAATTAACATCATTATAGAATTATAACTTCTACAGATTTACAATGTGTATTGTATATGCCCTAGTTAATAGCAGTAGTGAGCTACATTCCTGTGGCCAATCAGATGATCCTTAGTCAAGTATGAGGTCCTAGCATAACATCACATGTCACAATAATCTTTTAGTTTTATTTTCAAACTCTGGCTAATTTTTCTTCATGGGCCACATGTTGCTTTGCCTACCTATCATTCACAATTTTCTGGAAGTCTCCCTGCCCCCTGATTCCACGCACATAATCTCAGCACAGGCCACCTTGTCAGTGAAAGGCAGCTCTGTCCCCAGTTGGCCCTCCACCCAAGGCTGCAGAAAAGGCTCGGGAGAGGGCTAGAGGCTAAGGGATTACTACCTTCCACTTCTCTCACTTAGTCCAGAATTGGCCAAATTGAATGAAATCACGCTAGGTGTGTTGTTTTCAGTTTGTCAATTTACAATTTGCGAAGCTGGATTTTGGGGAGTGATTGTAATAGAAATAGATTACATAAATAAATTGGAAAGTCAAGCTCTACTTTATTTTATACTGTCAAATATGAACATACAATCGACAAGGTATTTCCAAAAAAAATTCTATAAAATGTAAATCATAGCATAAATTTTTATGTTGAAATTGTTTTGTCTTCAGGTTTCATTAACATATCTTTGTTTCTGGTTTTTATATGGAGGTACAGGCTACTCAATAATCTTTTAAGAAGACTCACCTTCATTCCAAGATGATGTCTTCTTTTTTTTTTTTTTCATGTGAAGCTGCATTTTGTGTGTGTGTACGATGATGGGGATAAAGGATGTAGAAATTTTCGTTTGTTTTAATTTGTCCTAATATTTTTACCAAGAAAAATAAAAGTGGGCAACCCCATGTCTGTTCCTCATTTGCTTCCTTGTTTGTTCACGTGCTTACGGATTAGCTTTCTTAGGAAAGCCAAGTCTGGAAATCATTCTAGAAAACCCATGAGAGCAAAAACCTATGTTAATGTTCCTATTGTTCTGAGTCTAACTCCAAAACCTGTAATTTTAGAAACCAGAATTGTTTCTTCCTCATTCCAAGTATAGGTTAGTTCACTGAGGGTAGACTCCTATTAACCAAGATGAACATAGAAAACTTAACAGAACAAAAATATCACTTGGTTAAATTAAAAATTGGATTCTAACTGCAGAGAGAACGAGACAATTAAGTTCAAAACTTCTCCCTGAACTTATACCACTGCAGATGCCAAATTACAAACAGGAAGTGGCTAGTAAGCAAGTAATTAGAACAGATATCGCTCCTTCCAGGATTCAAGGACTTGTGCAGCTGATAGATCAGGCTTGCCATTGGGTGTAAGATTAATGTGCCAGAGAATCCTCTCTGCGGGGCCATGCGTAGGTGGACATAATTGTAAACATTTGTGTCTATGCATCTTTTATTGGCCACCAGGCTAAGAAAATCTCTTAATATTTTTCTTTTCCGATGGATGTAATACCTACTGTCTCCAGGGTTCTCCAGAGCAGGTAACTATTTGACATCTTTAATAAATCTTTACATGCTTCTACTCTGAACCATAGGAAGTTAATACTTGATTCTAAGATGAGGATCTTATTTCTTTCTTTGATATGTTTGTGTGTGCATTTTTTTTTAGGAAACATCATCACTCCTGTCCACCCCCACTGGATACAATAGTCAGGATTCTCTTTAAAAGTTCCAAAGATTAATTGAGGACTTATTTGATATATAAATATATTATTCCTCTATGGGCCTTCAGCCCCTGTATATATCAAACCAAAAATACTCACTGCTGAGGCCTGAATGTTTGTGCCCTCCAAGATCCAAATATTGAAACCCTGATCCCCAATGCAGTGCTATTTGGAGGTTTAGATTAGGTCAGGGGGGCAGATCCCCTCTGACAGAATTGATGCCCTAATAAGGGATTGGTTTCTACCAAGATTTCCCTAACCCATGGGCCAAAATCCTGAGCATAATAGTCACATTAGGCCAATCATTGGGTTGCTATCCATTTCTACTTGGAATAGGTAGATCTCATGTGACTAGTGTGGCTCATCAAATAGGAAGAACACATATCTATCTATCTATCTATCTATCTATCTATCTATCATCTATCATCTATTACATAGTATAAGTTTACTGATAAAAAGGAAGAGTAGCATACAATGTTCGAATAATAAATACACAATACTCTATTGTAAGTTCTATACAGCCAACCGATTCCCATGGATTGTTTTCTTAGATTTTGGCTGAACTCTTGTATTCATAGACAGCCTACAGTGGTTATTTGACAAATAAATGTAGTTCTGATCTGAATACTGGTTGATCTTTTTATTTCTGTTAGCCACTGAGATGGAAGTAAAACAATAAAGACTATGGGAACTTCACTTACTCATCAATAATGTGAGTGACTTCTTTGCCATGTTGGATAACAGCTTTCAAGCACTTGAAGAACATGTACTCAGTTTCTGTGTTATTGATAAGTGTAATGGCTAGACACAGCATACTTTTAAGTTTAGTCTGAATTATTAACATTTTATTCATTACTTTCTTAAGTTTAGAACAGAGATAAAAAAACTATGACCCTTTGCCAAACCTCCCTCAACCCATTTAGTAAACAGACTTTTTGGAATAAAGCTAAGCCCATTCATTTCCATATCATCTGCTTTTGCTTTTAGGCTACATCAGAGTTAAGTAGCTGTGACTGAAGTCATAAGGCCCACAAAGTTGAAAATATTTACTCTCTGGCTACCTACAGAGAAAGTTTGCCAACCCCTGGCCTAAGTTAAGGACAGAGAGCCAAAAATAAATGGAAGACTGGGGCATATATATTCAGTGAAAGAAAACAGGACTATCACCAAGATGAGACAGAAGATCTTAGAACACCTTAGGAACAACAACAAAGGTGGATGAAATATCTTTGGTTGATTGACATATGGATCCATGAATTCTGAGACATGTAGCCAGCAATTTATTCCAGCAGGAGACAGTCATTATCTTTTTCCTAGGTGATGATTTAAAGGAAATTCTTGATAGAGATATGGAAGAGGAAGCACGCCAACCCTGAATAAGTACACGTGATCTCCCTGCCTGTAATTCCATTATACTAACTCTTGAATTTCATAGCATGAAACTAACTGAGCAACCGCGGGAAACAGAAGCATGAAACAATTGCCAGATAGGGTCCTTCCTAAAAATTCACCTTTTCTCTTCTGAAGTACAAAGGCCTTAAGTTTGAAAGATAGCTGCAGATCTGTCACATTTTCACAGTTTTTTCCAAAGTTTATAATACCCAGAAAGGAAGAAAATAAAAAAAAAAATCAAAAGAGCAAATGAGGGCATGTGTGCGTTGTAAAAATAGCAGATACATAAAAAAAAAAAAAAAGAAAGAAAAGAAAAAAGATGGTGTTATAGGGGAAAACTGACAAGGTAATTCTCAAAATGCAAGTCCATAATTCTTTCTTTCTTTTCTGGATATCTAATGCAATTATTTCTGGAGTCAGGAACAGAAAATTCTTCATGGGGTATTTATTACGATTACTACATGGCATATTTAATATCAATAAAGCCATGTTTATGCTGCCAATAAACTATTCAAAGGTGATGCACCAAAATGAGAAGATCCCACCAAATCTGTATGTATACTTTGTTACAAAGCAGGTATTCCGAGGTTAGCATCATCTACTATCTTATAATGTTGTAATTCTCTAACCATTTTTCTCTTTTGGAAATTCTGCTAAAATTTAATTGGTTTTGATCCCAAAGTATCATACAATCTTGATATAGGCCTGAATTAACAGACACATGAAAACAGACACTGCAATTTTGTGACAAAGTTTCATTATAAGGTGGTCAGATACGTAATTTAGAATACGTACATTTTTTAATGATTATTTTAAAGAAACATAAAATAAAAAAATTCTTATAGGGGACCCCCAGAGCTCTGAGGTTATGTCCATGGATCCTGAAGAATCCATTTAAAAAGAGTTTGTAGTCAATATTTTCCTAACGCACTTGACTTTAAAACCACGGATTTGTGACACCTCAGGGAAACATTTTGGAAAATAGCGTATTCATGAAAGAGTTAAATTCTGTGCATCGCGCCTCTTCCCTGTGATAGACAACTGGAGAAATAGCCTAGCCTAGGGTTCATTTTCTCAAGGTTCTGGGGAAAGCCAGTTTAATCTGAAGTTAAACCATCACCTTCACACAGCTCAAAACATTTTTAAGCTTGGAAAATAAGAAACAGATCCCTGTACTCTCTGGGTCCTGAGAGGACCGAAAGCTCAAGCACCAAGCGCCAACCTACTGTAAAAGGAGAAGCCCTTTTGGTGATCTCTAACCTGATGGAAATTGACAGTTCACAATGCTCTCAGGAGAGAGCCCATTCTTGAGAAACTCCGAGACCAATTTCGCAGCCTTGGTAAGTGTGGTTAAAGTCAAGTCCCTTTCAGACTCTTTAGGGCTTTGTCATGATTATATCTTTACATTACAGACCATTTGTTCTCAAAAGGCCTGCAGTCATTTTTATCAACTATGATTGAGGGAGAGAGAGAATGAATGAGCTTTTGTAAAAAGAGTTTTTTTGTATTAGTCTGCTTGGACTGCCATAACGAAATACCACGAACTGGGTGGCTTAAACAATACAAATTCATTTGCTCTGGTTCTGGAATCTGGAAGTCTGTGACCAAGGTGCCAGTAGGGTTGGTTTCTCCTGGGGCCGCTTGGGGATGGCTGCCTTCTTGCTGTGTACCACGCATTTCCTCTGTCTGCACCCACTCCTGGTATCTCTTTCTGTTCTTATAGGGCTTAATCACAAGGAACAACAACAGCCTGTAATTATTGGAATCCAGAGTCTAGGTAGGGTCGGCAAACTAATTAGTCAACAGAGTGGCAAATCGCAGCTCGAGAGTCGCATGTGGCTCGCCAGCCGCAGTTTGCCGACCACTGTTATAGGACATCAGTCTTATGGATTAGGCTCATTCATATAACTTCATTTAACCTTAATCACTCCTTTAAAAGCTAGATCTTCAAATAAAGTCACATTGTGGGTTAGGGCTTCAACATAAAAAATTTTGGGAGAACAGTTCAGTCCAAAACAATGCATGATCATTACAGAGCATTCTAACAAAATATCAACGTTTGAAAAAGAGTAAATGTTAAAAAATCATCTAACTTTTGACCACTTAGAAATAACAACTTTAGCCTTAGGTGAAGATCATTCCACAATCTCTCCAACCATTTGGATGAATCATTAGATTGATGAATTGCAAATATGGTGAATAGATTCTAATCTATGTAAATAAATTCATAGTATATAAATTACTTTTTAATTAAATAATTTGAATTTGTAGTGGTGTGATATTTTACCATGCAGTTGATTCTAAAACCAGGGCATAAAGTTACTATTTTTCCCAAAGATTTGTTTTTAATCACCCATACTGTAAGGTATACTTGTTTTCATGTATAATTGCTGTTCACTAATTCTTATAAACATTATACTTAAGACCCTCTTTGCTAGACTACAGAAAAGGGAAAATAAGGAAAATCTCTATGTGTATGTCTAGTTATTTAAGCCATTCAATACAGGTAAATAAAGGGTGGGAAATTATTAAGTGCTCCTGTTTTTTGTTGTTGTTTTTTTTTTTTTTTACAAGGGTTACTTATGTTTTTAAAATATAGTCTATAAGTTTATAAGTTGGTTTATTATTTTGGTTATTAAACTAAACAACACATAAGACAAAATATAGAGAGAACCATAATAGCTGTTTATAGTCGATGCTCAATAAATATTTGTTGAATTAGAATCTACATATTACTTAATCAGTGCCACAAGTATTCTGTTTTTTGAAAAAATGTGGAAAAGAATGGCCACCTATCTTCCCAATTTGGCATTTTGTATTGGAGTCCTATTGAATGACTACCACTCTTATGCCTCTAGGCATTGGCCTAATGGAGAGGGATTTTACAAAGATGGTAAGGTCTATAGTCATCCATAAATTAAATGATGCAATAATACTATACTTAATGTAGCAGAAAAAAAACCTTAAATGCAATAAAACTCATTTAAAACTTAGGACATTTCTTAAACTCAACACATATTGTTTCTAAAAGATTTCTTAAGCCTCAGGAAAAAGAGATTATGAAAGCAATTAAGATTTTTGTGTCTTTTTGTATTTTTAAATCAAGTGTTTCTATTTTAGATTCCTTGCTATAAATGGTGATAATATTAGGCTCTTATAAACCCTATTAATTTCTTGTCTTAGCACTTAATTTTTGTTAAGTACATATGGGTACACAGACCCATGTATTCCCACAGTAAGAATTATATATGTATTCTATTTTGTGGTAATAATTCCCATTGTTACTTAATTTCATTTCTCTGTGAATTTAATGTTCAACTGTCCTTTTTCTTCATTATCTGCATTTCCAAGTTCATTAAAAATTTCTTCAGTTATTGAGAACTCACAAAGTATTTTTTATTCCATAAAGAATTTGTGAGTATGGCTATAAGTTCTTGCATGTTTAAGAATGCATACGAAGAACTTATATACTTACTAGTATATGCATAGCCCGGACATGAGCAATAGGGTGGTGAAGACCTGGGTGGGGAGAGTAAGGGGTAAGGGCAGGGAGGAGGGTTGTAAAAGGGTGGCGGGGGGGGGGACTGGAGACATCTGTAATACTATCAACAATAAAAAGATTTTTTAAAAAGAATGTATATGACCTTTATCCTGTAATGACAACTAGGTTGGGCATAGTACTCATGGGTCATTTTTTCCTCTCTAGACATTGTATAGACTTTGCTCCTGTATTCTAACTTTGAACATTGATGCAAAAAAAAGTTTAAAGTCAGACTAACATCTCCCTCTTTTGCTGTCTAAATTCCTTATGCATTTTTTTTCAATAAATCTTAAGAGCTTAGCTAGTTTTAGCTTGTTTTTACATATGAACTGGGATTTTCTTGGACCTCCTTAACTCCCACCTTATTTAAGACAGGTTTCTCTTTCCCTCTAATCTACAGCTAGAGGGTAGGGGTTTCGTTTTGAAGACATGGGGGTAAGAAGTAAGATCAACTGAACTAGTTTCCTTTCATGAAAAGTTATCAATTTTCTACCTAGTAGTAGTGGTAGTGGATGTATTTTCCAAAGTTGATAGTTTAAGATCCAGATTATTCTATCAGTTGATCATGGAATTCCTAAATCCACTGGGATTATTTGTCTTCATCCAGTAGACAGTGCCATTTCCTCTGCCATTCCTCATACTATAATAGGAAAAAATACATGAATATTGCCAAATACCCTCTTCGTTTCCAATTTTGGGGCAATAACAACATTTTAAAGATTTCTCTGGTTCACTAGTCCTATTTCAAGTAAAGTTTAGGAACAATGCTGAATCATTTCAGAATCTTCTCTTTCTTTCCTTGCTGAAGCCCTTTTATACTTACAATAAGGGGCTGTGATCATGGTTAAATTTTTGCTTCTTTTTACTTTCTTAAAAATTTATTTTTACTTTAATTTATTTCATTAGATAATTTGGGGTGGGAGGAGTCTCTAATCTGATCTCAACCTGCCATAATTACCTATAAACTCTCATCAATTTTAAAAGCTTAGCTAGTTTTGTCCAATCAATTTAATTTAATTTCTCAACTGATTAATGAGTTGTCTTCATCACACTTCCTGAGATACAGGGTTTCACCAACGAATAAGGGAACTTATTTGTAACAAAACTATGCATGTCTATATGCAGCTGAAAAAAAAACAACACCTATAAGAACCAATTATTTGTTGCTATAACTCCTAATGCATGCAGGACTGTGGGACTCTAGAATGATGCTACTTATTGTATAGCAACAGAAATACTGGTGATTTAAGAGTTTCAAAGGGTTTCAGAGGCACTGTCAGTGAGCATTGCCCTTTTCTGAAAATAGGAAAGCAGATGCACAATTGCTGTGTCTTGCTCAAGGTCAAATAGCGATGAAGGCAGCATTTGAGCTTCTGTTAGCACTAGGACTGTATCTATTAAATGTTCCGTAGGCAGGAAATATTCAACTACAATCACTACCCGTACCTTCTGACTGTGCAGAACCTGAGGCAGGGGACCACGGGGTGAGGCATTGCAAAGGCCCACCACTGACCCAGGCTGTGTATTTCCAACATGGAGTAATCAGTCTCCCATGGATGAACAAACACTGGTGTGCACAGAGGTGTGGGCATTTCCCCCCATTTCTGTTGGTTAATACATTCCTGTCTTTCACTGTGGAATTATACTGGCTTAGAAATTGACAAGTCTGTCTCTCTTAAAAAATGCAGCACATACTTTCAACCATAAAAGCAGAAACCCAGCTGATTCCTGTCCCAGTGAGTTTTAAGAGCTGATTGAAAATATCCAAAGAAATAGCTCTCAATGTTCAGCTTAATGCATAGGAGTGGAGAAAAGCAAGGGAGGGGGAATGTCAGGGGCCTTCAAGGTAAGAGGAGGACAAAGGAGTCCTGTCCTTTGTTTACTCTAAGATAGGAAATGCAGCAAAATAGAATGGATGCCTGTAGACATCCCTTTCCCTCTGCCTCTCCTCAAAGTCATGACCCCAACCAACTGCTTATCAGAATGCTGCTGCCTCCATGTATCCCAATACATTTTCTTTAAGCACATCGATTGTTTTACTAATAGGAATTCTCATAATCTTCAGCCAGCATCCCTTCACTGGGATCAGTAGAATAGGAACTTAAAAAAGAATGGTGTGGTGGACAGAATAACACCCCATCCTAATCCCTAGATGCTCATGTCCTAATCCCTAGGACATGTGACTATTTTATTAATATGGCAAAGGGGACTTTGCAGATGTTGTTAAGAATGTTGAGATGGGGTGATTATCTCAGAATTATTCAGGTGCATCCAAAGTAATTATAAGGGTCCCTATAGGGAAAGAGGGAAGCAGGAAGGTCACTCAGAGATGTGATGACAGAAGCAGAGGTCAGAGAAGTTTTGAGATGCTACAGTGCTGGCTCTAAAACACAGGAAGGGGCAGTGAGCCAAGGAATATACATAGTTTCTAGGAGCTAGAAAAGAAGAAAACAGATGCTCCCCTAGAGCCTTCAGAAGGAATGCAATTACTTTTGTAGTAATTTGTTATGACAGCAATAGGAAACTAATATGAATGCATAAGTTCCTGATTAAATTATTGACATGCTGAATTCAGAGTAATAAAGCAAGGGTACTGAAGGAACTCTGAAGAAAATAGTGGATCTGGTGCCTTAAAAATAAAAATAAAAACAGTGTCTGTAGAAGCTATAGGAAGGAGGCCCTCACCTATAATCATGAAAAATATTTCTGGAGGGAAAAGACCTTTTTTTCTTCAGGTGCCTCCACTATTTTTAGGAACTGGTAGAAACAATTTTAAGGGATGCAGGAATTATTAATAACCATTTCCTGCTGAACTGCATTGAACTGTTCAGACATGCTTCTACTTAAGCCACCACTGTGTCCATTACTGCACAAGCAAGTGCCCACTGAGCTTTGAAAGCTTTTGACTAAAGCATGACCCCAACAGAAAGCTTCTATTTTTTATGCTTGTGTTTTCCCCACTCCGAAAGGAAGACTGTTTTCAAATACAGAGTGACTGTCCATTAGCTAGAGACAATGTGATGTCATCATGCCATAGAGAAATAAAGGGTCTTTGTTTTCTCAAAGAGACTTCTAATGGCCATTGTGAAGAATCTATACATTTAGCTTCCTTCCTTCCCCTAAAAAAAAAAAAAAAAAAAAGCTAGATTAAAGACTACTGTTTGCAAGATTCAAGACTACTGTTTGGGTGCTGCTGATTCTGACACCAGCCTCTTCATCCAGTTGTCTCCTTGACTTGACCTGTCTGAGGGGCCCATCATACTGATCTCATTGGACACTTCCAATGATTCCTTCCCTCCTGCATCAAACTCCTGTGCCTGGCCTAGATGCTTCTTCATAAACAGCCCCATATGGGCAACCTAATCACCCACCACAGAGAGTTCCCTACCTATACAGTTGTTCAGCCAATAGGCAACTCAAATTTCATTTTCTCATAGAAACGATATTTTACAAGGTGCTGAGATGACAAAACCAGCCTGCAAGAAGCCAATAAACCTCTAATGTATTAATACTAATCCTACTATATCCACATCATAGTCCCCTGCCCCTGACCCCAAAGGGAATGTCAGCAAGAGTTCTCACTTGGAAGGAACCAAGATGGCGGCATAGGTAAACACCTAAACTGCTGCCTCGCACAACAATTTCAAAACTACAACTAAAAGACAAAACGGACATCATCCAGAACCACAGGAAGGCTGGCTGAGTGGAAATTCTACAACTAGAAAGACAGAGAAAAGCACACTGAGACTCAGAGGAGCTGCAGGAGGCAGAGGTACTGAGGCGCGGGCATGCGGAGAGGGCTGGCAACTGAGTACATGGCTGGCTTTCTCAAGCAGGAGGGAGAGAAAAGGTCCCGACTGCACTGAACTCCAGTTCCAGGCGAGACTCTGGGGACCCAGACTCATTCGGGGAGAAACTGGACTGTCTGGCAGCAGGCAGAACTCGAGGGTGGCTTTCTCTCAGAGGTGCTTGACACTGAGACAGGGGCCTATTAGGGCAGGGCTGATGGGAAACCAATGCTGTCTGCTCCGCCCTGAGACTCCGTCCCATCCAAGCTGAGCACAAAGGCTCTTACAAGTCTTGTCTCATAAGGGTGTCTCCAGCACAGAAGTTCTCCCAGCATAGACACAGCTGATCCTCACAGCTAATTGGCCTGGAGGTCAATTCCTCCCAGTGATACCAACAACAAAAAAGGCTTAACTACAACAAGACTGTGCACACAGCCACAAAGGGGTGCACCAAGAGTGTCCACCTCAGGTAACTGGGAAAGCTGAGCCACTGGGCCATATAGGACACCTAGCACACAAAGCCACTCTATCAACTCAGGGAAGCAGCCAAAATGCGGAGGCAAAGAAACAGATCACAAACGAAAGAAATGGAGGAAAGCAAATGACTGGATATAGAGTTCAAAATCACGGTTATAAGGTTTTTCAAGAATTTCCTAGAAAAGGCCGATAAATTTAGTGAGACCCTCAAGGATATGAAAAAGGACCAACTAGAAATTAAGCATACAATGACTGAAATAAAAAATATTATACAGAGATCTAACAGCAGACTAGAGGATCGCAAGAATCAAGTCAAAGATTTGAAATACAAAGAAGCAAAAAACACTCAACCGGAAAAGAAAAAAGAAAAAGGAACCCAAAAATATGAAGATAGTGTAAGGAGCCTCTGGGACAACTTCAAGCGTACCAACATCAGAATTATGGGGGTGCCAGAAGAAGAGAGAGGGCAAGATACTGAAAACATATTTGAAGAAATAATGACTGAAAACTTCCTCCACCTGGTGAAAGAAATAGACTTACAAGTCCAGGAAGCGCACAGAACCCCAAACAAAAGGAATCCAAAGAGGACCACACCAAGACACATCATAAATAAAATGCCAAGAGCAAAAGACAAAGAGAGAATATTAAAAGCAGCAAGAGAAAAACAGTTAGTTACCTACAAGGGAGCACCCATACGACTGTCAGCTGATTTCTCAACAGAAACTATGCAGGCCAGACGGGAGTGGCAAGAAATTTTCAATGTGATGAATATCAAGAACCTACAACCAAGATTACTCTACCCAGCAAAACTATCATTTAGAATTGAAGGGCAGATAAAGAGCTTCACAGAAAAGAAAAAGCTAAAGGAGTTCATCACCACCAAACCAGTATTATATGAAATGCTGAAAGGTATTCTTTAAGAAGAGGAAGAAGAAGAAAAATGTAAAGATAAAAATTATGAACAACAAATACATATCTATCAACAAGTGAATCTAAAAATCAAGTGAATAAAAAAGTCTGAGGAACAGAATAAACTGGTGACTATAATAGAATCAGGGGCATAGAATGGGAGTGGACTGACAATTCTTGGGCGGGGGGGAAAGGGTGTGGCGGGTGCGGGAAGAGACTGGACAAAAATCGTACACCTATGGATGAGGACAGTGCAGGGGTGGGGGGGGGGGTAAGGGCAGAGGGTGGGGTGGGAACCGGCTGGAGGGAAGCTATGGGGGAAAAAAGAGGAACAATTATAATAATCTGAACAATATAGATTTATTAAATTAAAAAAAAAAAAGAACAGCAAGAATTACAACAAATGGTCCGGTGGAAGGAACAAAACATATAAAAAACAAAACAACAACAAACATTTTAATTTTAATAATTCCCTATTGAAATATAATTTTTCTCCCTAAAATCATTCTTATTTCTATTAAAGAATCAAATTAAGACCAATTTATCTATTGTATTAAGTCTAGTTTCATTTTGGCCTTATCTGCAAAACACAAGGTTAGCAATTGACCGCCTTTGCTGGAATTTCATGATTGAGTCTCAATGTGCCCCTCAGGGCAGAGAAGCCAAGCCATCCAGATGCTATCAGGCCTGCCTGCAATATCTGCAGGGTTAGGCGAATTCTTCACCAAGATCTATACCTGTAGTGGCTCCACCACGGCCCATACCCCAAGCCTCAAGGCTCACCATAAATATGGCTCAGTGGTTGAGTGTCGACCTATGAATCAAGAGGTCATGGTTCAATTCCTGGTCAGGGTACATGCCCGTGTTGTGGGCTTGATTTTCAGTGTGGGGCATGCAGGAGGCAGC
The DNA here is from genome assembly GCF_963455305.1 of Plecotus auritus. Lineage (NCBI taxonomy): Eukaryota > Metazoa > Chordata > Mammalia > Chiroptera > Vespertilionidae > Plecotus > Plecotus auritus. Next base: position 163,928,495 of record NC_137773.1, read on the forward strand.
TGATCAATGATTCTCTCTCATCATTGATGTTTTTATCTCTCCCTCCCTCTCCCTTCCTCTCTGAAATCAATAAAAATATTTTTTTAAATTTAAAAAAAAAAAAGAGTTCTCACTTGGATTGCTAAGTATATTCCTTACTTACTAGGATTACTTCTTAGGGGCTGGAGGTAAGATGAAAAAGCAATGTTATGAATTAATTCCAAATTTTCTAACTAAAAAGGAAATTGCAAAAAATACACCCCCTGGTCCACATCAACGGGTGGCCATCATGCTCCTGGGAGGTTAAAGCATGGATTTGACTTGGGTTTAGATGAGGTAAGGCCAGGGGCCTTTCCTAGGCACTGTAACTTAATATTGTACCGAAACACACAAATAAGAACATTCTTCTATAACTTCGTTGCTGGAAAAAGAAAGCTGTCATTTGAATCTAATCATTTACTGTGTGACTCAGAAATAAAGAACTGTTTATTTGAATTTCCCCTCACCCCCAACCTCTGTCAGGGAGTGTGTGTGATTGTTTTCATGTGGAGGAATTAGCCAGTAGCAACAACTATTCCTATCAAGTTCTCTCCCAGGTTCCATCCTTTCTTTCCCTTTGGTTATGATGCTTAATCATTCTAAGTCACAGCACATGTAGTTTTAGATCTGCCAGGTAGCCTCTTTTTGTACAATTCTAAATTCTCTGCATTCTTTAAAGCCTGTCCCAGTCCTCCCTAAGTTTTTCCCTCTCTTCTCTAGCTGTGGTTGACAATTATTCTACAAACCCACCACTCTTCTCTTTCCATGGGAACAACATTCTCCTTCTGGGGAATTCCTTGTTTTCCCACCTCTTGCCTCCCCACTCCCCTGCTGTGTTATCAGCAGGAATTAGTAAGATTCCATCTCCATGACCACAGTGAATGAACTTGATTCAACTGAAAACCTGCAGAATTTCCACACACTCATCACAGAGATTAGCCAGCACACCAAGCTCTCCTAAGAACCGTGAACTGAAGCTGCTGTGATGAGCCTTCTTCCTTCCTGGTCACAAACTGTGTGGAATAATCCTCCTGTGCCAGAGACTGGCTGGATTAAATCAATCTGCTTTGTGAAGAAAACCAACCTGCAGTAGAACAGAGCTGAGAAGCAGAGAGGGGAGATAAGCTAGATAAGATAGTCATTCTAAAGGTCAACTTTACACTGACCTTCTAGTAGTTTACCTACAGAAACCATTTTCCTCATGCAAAGGGTTGAGTGTTTGTGACTTACCAAGTACAGTCCTGGCTTCTACCAGCCCCTTTTCACAAACCTCAATTTTCACATGGCCCGCACCGTTAGTTAGTACTTTACGGCCACACTATGCCTTTGCAAACTCATGGCTTCTCTCACAGACTTTGTTCCCTAATTGGATTGTGTGTGTGACTTGAGAGCAGGTAGCCTAACTTAAATTTAGCAGAAATGCTTATCATCACGGGAGGAAGCTCAGGAAATATTTAGTGGTTGATTAATAGAACTTCCTGAACAGATGTGTTGCATGTTTATCAGATATTATCAGATATCATTAGCTCAGTGGGATACATGCAAAAAGAACTCAAGAGTCAGTAGATTCAAGCTTTGTTTCTTCCTTCATCTTGTTGGCATTGTTTAAGTTGCTTCATCTTTCTGATCTTCAGTTTCCTCTTTATATTTTAGATAGGAATAATAATGTATTGGTCATGACATTTTCAGTTGCAAGGCACATAAATGCAATTTAATTTGGATTAAGCAAAAAAGGACTTTTTATTCTTATATAATTTAAAGAGTAGCAGAGTAAGCAGACCTTAAGGAATAGCTGGATATGGGTAAAGAAATAATACCAAATTCTTCCTCTCTTAGCTCTAATTTTCTTTCTCTTGTCATGCCTTATTAGTAGATAGGGGTCCTCAACTGGCAAAAGCCACATGTCCATTTACCACAAAAATCTGTTCTTTCAAGATCAGATATCTCCAAAAGTGCTTTGTGTACACAAATGACCATCTGAATATCAGTATTAAAATGTCAAATCAGAAATGACACTGGTCACTGTCTGAAACATCTTTTAATATTATAATCATTCAAATAAAATCACACATATTGTAGCAAAAATTCCTTAAAACAGATTTACTATAATCAGGATTTTAAAACTCTCATCATAACTTGGATGCATAGCCCTTTGAATTTAAAAATACTCCTTTAGGGCCTAGAAACTTAGTGCCCTTAGTGAGGGTCTTGTCAATCCCCATTTGGTAACTGAAGGACATCAAGATGTAGCTAATTCAATAATGTCACACAGACAACCAGAGCGAAGGCAGGACAAGGATTAAGGATTTTCTGCTTTCCAGACAGCTCAGGGCGGTGAGAAGGCCAATATAACAAAAGCAAGTTGACACAGAGTAGAGAATTTCCTCCTAGGACACAAGAGCATCAGGGCTATGGGATTTCTTTCACCAATAGATAACGTCTCCCTTGAGTTTCATACCAAAATCGTGACCCTGCCATTTCTGGAGAAACTCAATACAACTCCCATCTTCATTCTTTTATGCCATTGAATACAACTCCCATCTTCATTCTTTTATGCCATTGAATCTTCGATAGCTACCTAATAATCATTAAAGTATACTATTTACCATAATTACTGTGATTTTTAGAATCCTCACTTCAGGAATCATCTTTTGACTGACTTCATCTTCCCAACCAAAGCACACACATAGGAATTTATTTGTTCTTTTCAGGGATGAGGATGGTACGTGAGTCATGTTTAGCCTTTTGGGAAGTGTGGAAAAGGATGAGGTGTTTCCGCTTGCTTCATTACTACACAGATTTCTGTTTCTTTGAGAAATTTATGAATTTCTGGCATTTCTGAAGAAATATATCTGGTTTGCTATTACTGATGCAGTGAGAGGATGGAGAGGGTATTGAGGAGAATGGAATTAACCTGCTTAAAATAGACTTATTCCTTGAACGTCAGCCAGCCTACGCACCAATATGAAACAAATTATTTATTATTCTCAAGAAAGCCCTGGGTCCTTTCTTCCTCTGAAATGCTGTGCTTCTTACCACTATGATCCATTTACCTTCACAACTCTGTTAAACATTCTACTTCTCAATCAAAAGACTTCTGAAATTCTAAATGTCAAAGTTTTTTTTTCTTAGTAGCCTCTGGGAGCTAAAATCCAGCCATTACTAAGAGATTCCCACCTGGTTGGAGAACTGGCATGGTTTAATTTTCCTCAAACATATCTTTTTGTTGATTTGTACTTGAAAAATCCTTGCAAGTATCTATGGCAAATAAAATGTTTGTTTTGAAACTTTAAACACTAGGAACGCTCTGAGGTTTTCCCAGGCCACTTCTTATCAAATCCATCTTAGCCTTACTTGATTATAATGGGCATACAAATACACAATGCTATTACTAGCACCATTGAAAGTAATCCCTGTTACTAAGCATGCATCACATCTGCCTTGCTAACTTTCCCATAACAACAGGTATCAATATCACTCAATAATAGGATCTTCTCACACAAAGAGCAACCGTCATAAGTATTTGTCTTTGTCATTAATTTCTTGTGGATTTTGATGCTTCCATTAGTTCTTTTTGTCAGATGAATGATATAGATCTCTTTTTTGCCCCAGATCTAGAATTGATCTCTGAATCCACAGATAATTGTGTCTCTCTAATTGTACCCTTTCCTGCCAGATGACTCATAAGATTGGCTGGGAATGACTGTTGCTGGTATAAAAAAATAGACTGGAACGCGGCTAAAGCTTGTCCTTGCTCAAATGCCCACAAACCTAGAGCTCAGAGCGAGGTGCTCCCCTTTCTCTAAAGCACTGTTTCTTATACCTTGTGGAATATTAGAATCTCCATGGGAGCTAAGAAAGCCAACAAACAACAATAACAATAAAAACAATAAAACCCTGCCTAGGTGACATCCCAGATCAGTTAAGTCGGAATCTTACGGCCACTGAAAATCACTGTTCTACAGTTTTAAGCAGTCACATTGCCCAGGACTCACTGCATTTTCAAAATCTGGGTTTATTTATTGTTTGAATGAGCAGAGCAAATCTGCAAAATGCCAGCCTGCCATACTGAAGCAGTGGTTTCCTAATAGGGATGCTTTTGCATTATACAACGAGCTTAACTTTTTGTGATCAGATTTGGTTCACGATAATTTTTAATAATTATTTTTTTATGTTTGTCAAATCTATTCCATGCTCACAAAGAAGTTCCAGATCTGGTTTGGCAAATATTACAAACCCTTTGCCAATCGTCAATGACTAAATTGCCATTCTGTATTATATGTTAGTCTTTGTGAACAAGTTAAATGTGAATTAGCTCCTCAAAGATAAATCTACTGTCTATTTTTGAACATATTGAACTTCTAAGTCTGAAAGAGCCAGAGACCAAAGTATGGTAAATTCATCACTGGAAAAGACCCTACCCTTTCAGGACCTGGTGGTGAAATAGTCTTTCTTCTGATTCGTGGACTTTGCTGAACTACTTAAATCTCAACTTCAATGATGTCCTTTTCTTCACATAAGCGCATATCTAATAAATCACTATGAATGAATGAAGAAGTAAAAAGCTAAGTAACTTTGACATGTCCTTAAAGACCATCCTGGGATGTACAGCTACAAACTCCATTTTCCAGACCCTAGTTATTTTTGTGAACCAGTCAAATCTTTTCCTAATCAGACATATGTTTTTGTGAGAAGAGGCACCATGCTTTATGTTGGCTGTCCTCTATTAATGCAGAATATTTGTCATATAAACTCACCAAGGAACTCTAGGCCAAGTGTTTTCGATTTATGAAGTCTTAGATGTGGTCTACAATAGGTTAATTACTCTTGGGAGCAAACTGCTTGCATAGAGATGAAAGCAATGCTAAATATTTATTGGCACTAGTGAAATAACTCAGAATAATGTAAGGTAATTTCTTCTAAGGCTGTGGTCTCTCAGAGTTGAGAAATAATCCCTTTTCTTGGGGAAAGGATATAAATTGGTGTCAACTTGAGAAATATAATTTCTTAAAGCAAGAATTATTTTGAAGTATAGAAACAAGCTAGATGAAAAACAGGAAGATAAGGGGAAAAATGTAGGATGACTAGTCCAACCAGAAATAAAAACTTAATCTAAATGAGGACAACTTAATATTGGTGCAAAGATGGATAAATAGACTAAACAGAGTCCCCAAATAGACTAGTACATATAAGTATACTGAATATATGACAGAACTTACTCTATGGCTACTGGGGAAAGGATAAAATATTAAATAATTGTAAGACAATGGGTGATCAAAAACAAACAAACAAACAAACAAAAAAGAAATCGGGTTCATATCTCACACAATTAATTAATTGACACCCCAAAATTAATTCTAAATAGGTTAACAACTTAGAAGTGAAAGAAAAATTTTAAACTTATAGACAAAAATATATGTGAAAAAGTTCATGGCTTCAAGGTAGAGAAGGATTTCATAAAAAGATGCAAAAAAAACTTCCCAAAGTTTAAGAGAAAAGCATAATAAATTTAACCACATTGAAATTGACACCTTAAAAAATATACACACAAGCCTCAAGATGAGAGAAGATATTTGCAACAAATATAATTGACAAAGCTTTATAATTAAAAGTATATTAAGAACCTCTAAAATCAATAATAAAAAACAAACAACTTACTATAAAATGGGCAAAAGACAGGAACACACATTTCAAAAGAAAGATAACACAAGTGGCCAATTACAATAAGAAGGTGCTGAGTGTTATTACTAACTAGAGGCCCAGTGCACGAAATTCGTGCACGGGGGGGGGGGGTCCCTCAGCCCAGCCTGCACCCTCTCCAATCTGGGACCCCTCGAGGGATGTCCGACTACCCGTTTAGGCCCAATCCCACTGGGATTGGGCCTAAACGAGTAGTCGGACATCCCTCTCACAATCCAGGACTGCTGGCTCCCAACTGCTCGCCTGCCTGCCTTCCTGATTGCCCCTAACCGCTTCTGCCTGCCAGCTTGATCACCCCCTAACCATTCCCCTGCCAGCCTGATTGATGCCTAACTGCTCCCCTGCCAGCCTGTTTGCCCCTAACTGCCTTCCCCTGCAGGCCTGGTCACCCCTAACTGCCCTCCCCTGCAGGCCTGGTCCCCCACAACTGCCCTTCCCTGCAGACCCAGTCACCCCCAACTTCCCCCCTCTGCTGGCCGGGTCACCCCTAACTGCCCTCCCCAGCAGGCTTGATCGCCCCCAACTGCCCTCTCTTGCAGGCCTGGTCCCTCCCAACTGCCCTCCCCTGCTGGCCTGATCGCCCACAACTGCCCTCCCTTGCAGGCCTGGTTCCTCCCAACTGCCCTCCCCTGCTGGCCATCTTGTGGTGGCCATCTTGTGACCACATGGGGGCAGCCATCTTGTGTGTTGGAGTGTTGGTCAATCTGCATATTACCCTTTTATTAGATAGGATAGAGGCCTGGTGCATGGGTGGTGGCCAGCTGGTTTGCCCTGAAGGGTGTCCCAGATCAGGGTGGGGGTTCCCTTGGGGTATGGGGCGGCCTGGGTGAGGGGCCTGTGGTGGTTTGCAGGCCAGCCATGCCCCCCGGCGACCCAAGCAGAGGCCCTGGTATCTGGGATTTATTTATCTTCTACAATTGAAATTTTGTAGCCTGGAGTGGAGCCAAGCCTTCTGCTCGCTCTGAGGCAGCAGCCATTTCTGTTGGGATTTATGTATCTTCTATAATTGAAACTTTGTAGCATAGAGTGGAGCCCTGGGCCTGCAAGGGCAGGTGGAAAGCTTGGCTTCCTCCATTGCCAGGGAAACCCAAGCCTCCTTCCTGCTCTCTGTGCCTGCAGCCATCTTGGTTGGGTTTATTTGCATATTCCCTCCTGATTGGCTGGTGGGCGTGGCTGGTGGATGTGGCTTGTGGGTGTAGCAGAGGTACAGTCAATTTGCATATTACTCTTTTATTAGATAGGATAAGAAAATGCAAAATTAAAAAGCAGCAAATTAAACCACTGATTGACAAAGAGTAAAGTCTGATTATACCAAGTATTGAGAAGACAGTGAGTCAATGGGAAATACTGTCCATTGACTGTAGGAATGTAAATGAGGAAATCACTTTGGAGAATGACTTAAATAATCTAGCTGGCCAGCGTGGCTTGGTTGAGCTTCATCCTATGAACCAGGAGGTCACGGTTGGATTCCCAGTCAGAGCACATGCCCAGGTTGCTGGCTTAATCCCCAGTAGGGGGTGTGTAGGAGGCAGTTGATCAATGATTCTCTCTCATCATTGATGTTTTATCTCTCTCTCTCCCCCTTCCTCTCTGAAATCAATAAAAATATATTGAAAAAAATCTAATAAATTTCAACATGTATAGATTCTATAACCGCAGCAATTCTATCTGTAGAGACAAACTTATCACACTGTATACAAAGACATGTAAAAATATGAATAATGGAATTGTTTATAACAAAAAAAAATGAAACCAGCTTAAATCTCTATAGACTTTAGTACTAATAGATACATTATAGCTATGGACTATTATATAACAGTTGAAATAAAGGAGCTATAAGCTATAGCTGTTCATATTAATACAAATAAATCCCAAATACCTAATACTCTATGAAAAAAGGCAAGGAATAATATAGTCACTTTGATTGAATACTCTTTAAACTCTTAAAAACAGGTAAAATGAAATGATGTATTATTTACTGGTATTTACATAAATAGAACACTATGAAGAAAAGCAGGAGCATGACTAATGACATTCAGGATATTAATTATCTCTAGAAAGAGAGAGTAGGAGGAACCAATCAGCTACATATACCCAGGGAGCTTTAAGGCTATGTTGTCTTAGGCTGGGTGATTGATTCAGTGTTCATTTTATCTCTATCTTTTAAATTATACATACATGGTATCTGTACTCTTATCCAAATGATATATTTTAAAGTACAAAAAACAAAGACTATAGATATCATGCTATCTCATGGCACGTTTCACATCCTAACTTTCTGATGTCTTTGTAAACTAGGAAACTGGACTGGATTGATTAAATTTCATTTCCGAGTGACATTCAGAATGAACTGCCCTGTGTTAATAGATGAGGAGGTTGGTTCCTGTTACCCAGGCTATAAATAGACAAGTAAAGGTTATTTTGAGAGGACAATAATGCCCAAGATTGGAAATATTTATTTTAAAAGGTTTCCTTTGGAGTTTGTTCTTTTAGCATAACCTTGTCCTCAAAATTCCCCAGAGGATAAGGCCCCCATACAGGCCCTTCCCAACATTCTATGAGTTTGTCTATGTCACCTTGCACCTTACTGGGTATCATGACCATGCTGGTTTCCCATGGCTGGCCTTCAACTTATTGTTTAGTTGTTATCATCACTATCCTCATATTCTTTGCCTTTATTAGACAGAATCAAAATTGAACATTCAATTATTAAACAAAGACTTTCTAAAGCAACACTCATAATTCTGCTCTAATTAAGGAATCAAGTATGACACCAAATCTTTTTCTCAGGGACCACATGTGATGGGACCGCATAAAACAATAAAAAAATCTTAAGAAAGTACTGAACTGTGGGAAAAATTCAAGGGCAAAAAAAAATGGTATTTTTTAAGTAACTTTATTGGTGATCATTGATGTACAATAACTTATACCTATTTAATGTATAATTGGAAGTATTTTGACATTTGCATACATCCCTGGGAGTAATATCATAATCAAGATAAGCATTTTATCACCCTTACAGATACCCTCATGCCTCTTTGTGATCCATACCTCCCTTTACCCCTCCAGGATTTGCTTAATTTTCATTTTCTGGAATTTATATATTAGCTTGCATTTTAAAGAATTTTATATAGATGGAATCGTATAGTGTACATTCTTTAGGGAGGGGGAGTCTGGCTTATTTCACTCAGCATAATGATTTTGAAATCCAGTTGTATTGTTTTGTGTATCAATAAGTTCTTCCTTTTCTATTCCTGAATAGCATTCTCCTCTATGGGTATATCAAAATTTGTTTATCTTTTCAGAAAGGATATAATATTATTCCAAATTTCCCAGTCTTCAAAGTTTTAGAATAGCAGGGGGGGAGTGGGGGGGAGACTGTCAACATAATTACACAGGTGTATCTAGCTTTTGCTTTCAGTGACTCAGTGATTTCAAACTCTTTACTCCTCTCCTCACTATTTCTGGGTATCTTTAGAGGGTGCTTTGCATAAGCTCATCAACATTTGCACTTTTGTTAAGCATCTTCCACAACTCTACCAGGCATTCATACTGTTGCACAGGGCAGCTGCCCAGTACAGGTGAAGGCCCGGAGACCTAAAGATGCCCATTTCCATGAAATTCCCCTGTAACCAGCAAAGTATTATAGTCTGTTTTGAAATCAATGTCTAATCAAGGGTCCTCAAACTACGGCCCGCGGGCCACATGCGGCCCCCCGTGGACATTTATCCGGCCCGCCGGGTGCCGCTGCCTGTCCTGCTTAGCAGCTGACTGGTCCCAGGCCCGCAGTGTGCATAGGAATTTGTTCATAGTTTTTTTTTTTTTGGTTTTTTTTTTAAACTATAGTTCGGCCCTCCAATGGTCTGAGGGACAGTGAACTGGCCCCCTGTTTAAAAAGTTTGAGGACCCCTGGTTGAATTTACATTTCACCTACTAGAAGGAACTTAAAGTTGTCAATTCAATGCATTCACAGTTAGATGTTTTGTTCCACTCATCCCTGCCCTTTTTATAAACCTAGGCTTGCATCTAATTTCCACAGGGTTTCCAGTCTCTCCTCTCAAATCCCCATATTATCTGGGAGCAAAGTCTGAAGAGTAGGTTATCGGAGACTCAGGGGTTCTTCTCAGAGACTTGGAATTTTTCTCCTCTGCTGATGGAAGCTTCAGTACTGTGTCACATCTGTCATGCAAAGCTCCTTCCTCCCTTACTGTTAATTCTAGGAAAAAGCTCCTTGGTTTTCATTCACATGGCCTTCTGGTATACAGCCCATCCCAGATTGTCATATATACTCAGATACATAAAATTCCAGTGTTGAGTTCCTCAAAATATTATCAGAAATATACGAATACAGAAAAAATAAGCTTATTTGAATTTGCTGCAGTTGGAGGGCACACCACCTTGGTAGGATTTTATAAGTAGCTCAGAGGAGAAGCTAGAAATGAGAGCTATTCATAGCACTTTGGGGTCTGGACTTAAGCAGTCTAAGGGGTGCCTTTCAAGGTAAGTAACTGACTAGAACTGGGCGAAATTATTCTATAATAGTTTAGAATTAGTTGTCAGTCAGGCAAGACCCTTGAACATGATGATAGACACATTTTTGTTTGCTAAGCAAGCTATTTGCCCAGAAGACTGCTGTCTCTGATAAATTGATCTGTAGGAATTTCCTCAAGCAAACAGTGAAGTTATTTATTAGTTTACAGTTTTATCTTTCCTGGACAACATTTTCCTGAAAAAACACACCACTAAGTCATGTTGACATAGGTCAGGGGTCGGCAAACTGCGGCTCGCGAGCCACATGCGGCTCTTTGGCCCCTTGAGTGTGGCTCTTCCACAAAATACCACGGCCTGGGCGAGTCTATTTTGAAGAAGTGGTGTTAGAAGAAGTTTAAGTTTAAAAAATTTGGCTCTCAAAAGAAATTTCAATCGTTGTACTGTTGATATTTGGCTCTGTTGACTAATGAGTTTGCTGACCACTGACATAGGTGATTAAAAGTCTTATGCAAGTTATATTGACATAGAAGTACTCAGGTCTCACTTGCTTAGACCCAAACTTGGTCTCACACTTAATAAAAATGACTCCTTGTAAGTTCTACCCCCTAAACACCTTAGAAATGCCAGGGAGTATTTTTGTGTAATAGGGTATCAGAGAATGATTTTCAGAGCAATTGATAACCTAAAGTGAGCCTTGAAAAATGGGCAGGCTATAGAAAAATGGAGAAAAGCACAAAGGCAATTAGGGAGAGAGGAGAGTATGAATGGTGGCATTTGTGAAAAACAGAGAAGAGAAAAAAGTTTATAAGTCTGCATTTCTTAGTTTTGGTGAGTACATTAAAGCCATATTGTGATGGGCTTGGCATGCACAATTAAGAGTCACTATATCTCTATTTACATACTTATCATTAGGGCTTCCCAAGAACCTCAAAGTGTAGTGTAGCCTATCACTTATATACTGTCAAGCATACCTCAGATCACAATAAGACAGCCATGTTGTGGGGGGTAGGGTGGGGATGACTCTAGTAGTAAATTAAGATAAGTGGTAAATTAAGCACTTAATATCGTGCATGTAGCAGGCATTAAATAATTAATGGTTGATACTATTATTACTAGATTGTGCTAAGAGTTAAGAAGAGATTTTTGGTGGTATAGTATTGTAATCAGGCATGCAGGGATAGTTGGATCCCGTGGACACAAAGAACAATAGTGCAGCACAAATCTCACAATTTTATTAATAGCTGCATATGCCTTAGTGGACCAATACAGGGTTTTATGTGTAAAGGTATATTTGGAGCATGAATTTTAGGCCATTCTATGAAAAGAAAAAAGAAAGGAGTGGGCCGAAACCGGTTTGGCTCAGTGGATAGAGCGTCGGCCTGCGGACTGAAGGGTCCTGGGTTCGAATCCGGTCTGGGGCATGTACCTTGGTTGCGGGCACATCCTCAGTGGGAGGTGTGCAGGAGGCAGCTGATTGATGTTTCTCTCTCATTGATGTTTTTGGCTCTCTATCCCTCTCCCTTTCTCTCTGTGAAATATCAATAAAATATATTTAAAAAAAAAAAAAGAAAGGAGTGGGGGGTTAGTGAAAAGAATTACATTTATTGACCCACTTGGATATATAGTATCAGAGGTGAGAATTCTAGTTTGAAAAACCTCTGATGGGAACCCTTATTGACATTTTAATTTTCCGACCTAAGAAGAAATTGAACAAAAGCAGCATGAAACTTGCTTTGTTGTTTGTCTGTAAGAGCACAGTGACTACCCACTGGCAATTGTGAGCCAATCAATGTCTGTAAACTGACCAGTCAGATGAACTACCCCCACACTCTGGGGAAGAGCTAAGAAAAGTGGCAGAAGCATGCAAAGGAGACGGGATACCACTAAGTTTTCTGACCTCTACATTTTCCTATTTTTGTCGTCTGTACAAATTTACTTTGGGTGAGAATGTGGGTTTGGGGCTATATTAATGATATTTTCCAGAGACCTAGGAAACCCTAATCCTGCCCTGGGTATCAGCTTTCTTTCCGTGGGATTCCCAAAGGAGCTATATCCACAATGACTAATACATGGAAGGGACCAGGTTTACTATATTAATAACGGTGTAAGAATCTACTACCTAGAGTGGAAAACTCTACATTAAAAGTTGGATTGGCACATACAGTTTAGAATGAAGATTTCCTATCTCTTGCTAAGTCTACATCCTGAGAGTCTGTTGTTGATGGTTATACCGAGGAAAGAGATAAAATATATGGCGAGAACAATATGGCCATGTCGACATGAAATAGCTGGCTGGAAATTTCCCACACAGACATATGTACTAGGTAGAGTGAGCAGAAAAGAGGAACCTGCGTGTCATTTGCAGGACCTATTAAAGAAATATATTTTCCCACTAGAAATCATGACTCCTTCACATTCCAAGTTCTGAACAATTATACTAGTAATTGTTCTCCCACTGCAAATAACTAGGAAAGAAGTGAGCAGTGGAGCCAGGAAAGGGGTTGAAATGTATTTCTCCCTCCCAGAGCTTCAGGCAGAAGGAGAACTATGAGGAAGAAGGGTTGCTTCTTGCTTCATTATACTTACACCATTTTTCCTTATACTCAACCTGACCAGCCTGAGGCTACTGGTCTCCTTACAGCAGCTGGCCAACCAATTAAGGCCTAGGTGGAGGGACATCCTGGTGGTAGAGTTTAACCTTTTTATCAGCCGACTGTATCTGTAATTTCCAGTGTATAATAGAATGCTTAATCAGTCTTTGTTCAATTAAATGCATGAATGTCAACATGCATGTTCTTTCAGAACTACTGAATTGGTAATCAGGTATAGCTGCTCTCATTTGTAGGCATATATCACCTGAGTCATCTCTCACCGGGTGGGAAATGTGGCAGACTTTCTAACAACACCTTTTCCCTTGCCACCTTTCACTGAGATGCCATAAACGCTAAAATCTTACTTCCCCAAACTATTTTGCCCGTAGGGGTGGCCTTGAGACTCAGCGATGGCCAATGAGATGTAAGCAGAATCTGAAATGGCTTGACTCCTGTGAAAGAGGACAGATTTGCGTCACGCTTTCCCTCCCTCTTTTTGCTGCCTTGAGTGTAGACATTGGTCTAATACTTGGATGGCCATCTCATGCCCAAATCTGAAGGCAAGGCTGAGAGAGTCACACATGTCAGCACTGACACCTTCCAGCCAATCCCAGCAACTGCCTACATCTAACTTCACCACCACCTGAGGCAAAATAAGCCCCAAAGAACTTAAGCTAATAGGAGTTTACAATTACGTGTGGCCATTAACATTCTGGACTGTCCCAGCATTTATCTGGTAAGGAAACAGGAAAGTCTTGAAACTAAATCACCTGGATGGAAATTCACAGCTGAGTTAAAAATAATCACCATTTTTCTTTTTGCAATACAAACTTTTACAACCTGCATCTTTCTGACTTTCCCCAGGTGCATGAGACAAGGAAGATGGAAAGTAAGGCTGCTCTGGTCTTGTACTTGTAAGTTCAGAAACAAATGTAGAAAAATGATTCTTCATAGAGAAGAAAAAGCCAAGATTCATATTTCAAATGCTTGACTTTCCTCTGTACCCAGTACCTCAAGCCTTGAAGCTGGACTCCCCACTCAGATTTCATAGGCCCATGTGTCTGTTTCAAAAGCTGCTTTGTATTATTGCAACAATGAGGCTATGCACTATATTTCTTTTATATATTTAACTTGTTATATATATCTCCATTAAGAACACAACAGATTTACCAAAAAAGGTAATATCCTAATAAAAAAATATATCCTAAGGAGTTACAGTTTAGTCTAAGACAGCTGAGCTTAGCATTATAATTTTTCATATTCTTCTAGCTCATTATGCTTCCAGGCTACAGTTAAATATTGGAGTCCATTTACAAGCAAATAACTCTAGCAGTGGAGTCAACCAAACTTGAAACTGAATCCTGGTTCTATTTTATATAATGGTATGAGCTACCTGCAGCTAGCCCACTGGTTACATTAATAGATTATAACTTTGGACAACTAATTTAGTCTATCTGAATCTAAGTTTTCTCAGCTAGAAAAGAAATGACTAATATCTGTCAGCAAGGTGGTGGTAAGAAGTGGTGAGATCCAGCTGATAGAGAGCAGCAGCTATTACCACTATTAATTAGCATTTGGCAGATAAATATCCTTTTTTTTTCTGCATTACATTTTGCAGGAACTTACCACAGGGTCTTTCCCCACCCCGCACTCCGCTCCCCCTGGGATGACACAGGAGAGGAATGATAAACTGAACTACTACCTCAGGCCTCTAGTCCATGCCCTCAACATTCCTGGCAGCTGCTTAAGCCATTTGACCACGAACAATTTGGAAAACAGATTTATCTGGGTGTAGATGGTCTTTGCTACCCTCTCCCTAGGGTCCAAGGGGTTGGAAGGCTCAAAGTCAGAAGTGGAAGGGAGGTCATAACCAGTCCCTTTTGGAAATTGGGCTACAGATCCTTCGGAGGAAGTCAGAGCCTAGGAGTTCCCGAAAGAAGCCTTCTTCTTAACGACAGAGAGGAAAAGCAGATGTTGACTCACCCTCCCCTGCACGGCTAGCTCCCCTGCTCCTCTGTAGATTAAACAGCTGCACTCTTTGCTGGTTTATTGATCTTAAGTAAAGGGATTTTAGACAAGTTCTTTATCGGTACAACTTGTCCAAGCTGTCTAGTGTATGTCATAAAAGGGTGCCTGCCAGATTGTTTCACTGAATTATAAACCAAGCTGATTTCTTATCCTGACAACCAGAGAATAACAATTTCCAACACTTTTAAGCCACCCTAGTGAATATGAAATGCGAGAGTCGGATAAATTACAAAGATAGGTAGATAGAAAGATAGAGAGATAGAGATAGAAAAAGAGAAAGAAAGAGAGAGAGAGAGAGAGAGAGAGAGAGAGAGAGAGAGAGAGAGAGAGAGAGAGAGAGAGAGAGAAAGAGGAGAGAGATTTCAATAAATCAGGAAATTGAGGTGTGGGGATTTGCCTGCATCTAGAACTTACCTTGAATGAGCTAATGTTCTCCAGAGGCCACGTGGACTTGGGCCAGACCTCAATTATAATTTAGGGCCTGCTATTAAGCAATCATAGTTTCCTGGAGGTCGTTCAGCATCTCTAGGTCTTTGCTACCCCATCTTTAACATGAGTTCACTTGGATTCAGTTATCACCAAGGACACTATCAGATCTAAATGTTGTGATTTTTTAATGAAAAAATGGTTAGCATTGCAAATTTGGCTGAATGGTGATGCCTGAATAGTTGTAAAACCTTTCTGGGTCTCCATCATGACATGTATGGAATGACTCTGGATGGCCCAAGGCTGGAATACTGCCCTTTGGACACAGATTTCCACTTTTAATTTACACAGCAACTCTAAGAGGCAAACTTTTCTGGCAGTACATTTTTATGGGGGTGGTAGGGTGGGGAATGTCTCCTATATAGCAGGCACATTCATTTGCAAGTAGCTAACACATATTATTGATCCTCAGGGTTTATACCGATTGGAGACTTATTAGGCTATTTCACTGGGCCCTTTGTATTTCGAATTGAAAAAATAAAAAATAAAAAATGCAGAGGTGCAGATATTCCATTACTATAAAAAAGCTGAAAAGTCAGTGATTGTAAGGTTGATGCAGACCTGCAGCGCCACCTGTTGGCTTCTGGGTTAACAATCACCATAGAGTTCATTTTCTGGAGAGAAGCAGAGCTTACCTCTGAAATAAAAAATAAGGGAGCAGGGTATGTCAAGCCCAAATTTAACTTAAACTCATTTATAGTTGAAAAGGGAAAAAATTTCCCTAGAAAGTGAGTAGTACAACTTAATTCTAGATGGCCATGCGGTAACTGGTAGTTTTCATTCGCTTTATTTTTAATGAAGCACTAGAGATAAAAGAAAATATAGATAGAATGATAGAATGTCAGAACTGGATAAGTCTTTAAATAATAGTATAAGCTTTTCATTGTAGAGATGAGAACATCAAGACATTAGGCCATTATATATTCCAGAGCTACTGAACATGGGGTTGTGGGTGTCAAGACTAGAACTAACTTCTGCAGATGTTTAGTTCAAAGTTCTTTCTGGATAATGTTCTTTAAGAAAATGCATTTTAAGAGATCTTCATATTCTCCACTTTTAATAGAATGCTATTGAGAATCAGAAGCAGTTCTCACAATATTACTTGTTTAAATTCACAGCATTCAGGAAACAATTTCAGTAATAACCCCTATTCCCAGCTGCCTATCAAAAACGTTTGTTAACTGTTATGGTGCTTACAGAATCTAAACTTGCCAAAGAGCAACTTCTCTTTCATCATCTTCCCAGCAATTCATTAACATTTTTTTCAGCCTAGCTTATTATGCCCAATGCGGGTCAGTGGTTCCCTTCAGACATAAGACTCCTAGACATAAGATTCCCTGAAATGCTAATTGCTCACTTGAGACAACACCCAACCTACTCTCCTATCCTGATCTTATCCAAAGGGAATGGAAGCTTAAATGAGAAATGGGTCATGATAACACAGACAAAATGTGTCAGGGAAAAAGGATAGTAAATGCCACCCTCGTAGATAAAAGATCACAGGAGTCCAGTAGGGATTATAAGCACCATCATGGACAGAAATCGAGAAATATCTACAAGAAATAACAATCTTTAGAACTCTGCAAGCTTTTCTAAAATAAAATAAAATAAAACTGACATCTTATTTTATTAAAAACAAAACAGTGATTAGCTGCACATTCCTTAAAGAGAAGTACTATTTGCACTCCCTCCTGAGAGGAGCAAGGGAAAAGAGAATGGGGGAGGCTAGGTCTTGCTTCCTCATCAATTTGAGGGTACAAGGCTACGAATAGTGGAGGCTTTGTGTGGAAAAGGAAAGCAGGATTAAGATCGGACCAGCTGAATGATTCCTTAGTGCTTACGAAGTGATCTTAAGGACTTGATATTGGAACGTCGTATGGATCCCCAACCTACTTCCCCATTCAGTCCATTGTCCATACTAGAAGGCTGAGGGCTGTCAATAATCTTCCTTGTCCTTTAACCTCTATCCATTTACCACTTCCAAAATATCTGAGTCCGCCCTTCAGTCTCCATTCCCACTATCACTCCTTGACACTAATGACATATTTCACAGCAAGTACCTCCTTGCTAATCCCTTCCTTTCAAATCCATTCTCCACTCTGTCACCAGCTTTCTCAACCTAAAATGCAAATGGAATCATGTCACCTTGCTTGAAACCATTGAGCAGGAACAAAATCCAAGATTCTTAGCATGACATATAGGACTTTCTGATTTGGCTCACATTTTCTGTCCAACCTTATTTCCTGTCTCAATACCACCAGTTCCTCTAAAGATTCAGCTTCTTTGCCACACACTTCTTTTGCCACAAGCTTTAGCATCTCTGTCCATATTAACAGTCAGTTCCTGCAGCCTGTCATGTCCTCTGTTCCCATCACTGGGCAAATTTCTATTCATCCTTCAAGACACATATCCATTATCACTGCCCCAAATGAGCCTTCTCTAAAATTTCCAGGCACAGAGCTTCTCTGCACTGTGTGCTTGTGTGTGGCTTCTTTTTCATTTATGTGTATTAAAGCATGAAGCTCATTGTATTGTAACTCCACTAGCATAAGAGACGACGAGTTTCCTGATATAAAGATCCTGATAGATCTTTTGAGGCATTCAAATTCTTATCATGCATGGTACCACAAATGTTCACTGAAGATTACGCATGAATCTGTCATGGTGCTACATACTAGATATGCAAAGGTTAGCCATGAATGGTGCCCATAGTAATCTCACTCAAGGTCGGTTTCCTTTGCATCCTAAGTATTCAAACAGTGGAGAGTAGAGACAAATTTTGTGTGCTCTACACTGGCTGAACTCCATTGCAATGTGGTGATTCTCTGGAACACCAAAATCAGGATGAAACATATTGTATGTAATAGGTGCAATTTTAGCTTTTACCAGTGCTCTAGCCACTGGATATAAGAGATGATATCATCATCTTGATTGTCATGTGTATATGCACTCACTACCTGTGTACTGTATGCCAGGACTTCACCACCACTGAATTCTCATTACCTGTTTGTGAGATAAATAATCTTTGAATGGACTGATGCCTGGGTAGATGGGATAATGGATGATACTGGAATGATGGACATACTGATAAATTTGAATTGCTGATCTTTTTCCCATGAGATCCATTGCACTTAGCATTTAAAACTGAACTTTGAGATAGATAATTTTTGTTGATACTTGTATATAGGCATAAAGATTGGAAACTATGTTTCTCATGTGCCCCTGCCAGCATGAGTCTGGTTAGATTATACTGAGAGGCACTTACATGAGATTTAAAAGCAGAAGGAATGAGAAGCCTTTATTGTCTGGTGACAGCTATAGGTAGGAAAGTGGGCATTGGCAGACGGCCAACATGGAGTTTTGCCTGTGGCTTTCAGACATCTTACAAGGAATCACACATGTTGGTGCCTTAGACAATTGAAATTTCTGAACTTCTGGGTGTCCTGAAAGTTCCCATAGTGACCTTTATTCATCTAGCTTTCTAATAAATGTGTAAGTTTTCCCTATAAGAATATTTCTTCCTATCCAAAATACCTAGGATAAATTATGAGTAATACAATGCTTAGAAAAAGAAAATAAAATGGTTACTTAGACCTACTGAACAGTGAATTGAAGGACTTTATATATATATATGGCAGTAATGGAAAGCTCATTGCTTCACCAAGTAGCTAATTCCCCTTCGTGAAAGTTCATATTCATCTTTCTTTATGTTGAAATAATTCGTTCTCATTATCTATTTATTTTCTGATGCTCTAGTCCCTCTACCTCTAGAGAGTTCTTAAACCCTGGGTATTGACTTTATGTGTAGACAGGCTGGCCTAAGATCAATATCCTTGGATACTCCAAGAAGGCCTGATGATTAGGGAAGTGGAATAGTAACCTAAGTCTGCATGTTTTCCTGAGGTGGTGAATTTTGGAGTTCAAATCACTGGAACATGAGCTTACTAAAGGCAATGACAATAACTTAAGTACCTTTCAATTCCCAGGATGCAACATGGCGCTTCTCTGTAGCTGAACTGAACCAAAGTGCAAAGGGCACTTGAAATGGGTGTAAACCTAGCGTTAGAGGAGATAAAATTGTTTTGCAGATCCCCAGGTCTTCATTTTAGTCCACCTCCAGGGAAGCAGCACAGTGGCTTTTACACTTCAGATTTTAGATCAGGATATAACATTTATTATAGTAGAAATTGACACAATCTAGAATTATAATCACCCTTTAGTACATGAGAAAATAAAAGTATTTAAAGCCAACAACTAGCAGAGAATTATTTTAGTTGTTTTAACAAAACTTAATGAGGTTGAATGAATTTTGCTAAAATTTGTAGCTGTTTATGACAGAATCTTTTAACTTTAACATATCCAGAGATAACAGTTATACTATAAAAAAAATTTAACAAAATAAGCAGAAAGTTAACACATTATCATATATCCTTAGAGGGTGTCAAACACAGTAACATATGATATTCTTATTGTTATTAACATTTTAAATAGGACTTTAAGTTCTGGAGTAACAGAGACTAGATTTATGTATCCTACTTGAAATGACTATTAAAAAAAAGGACAAAGTTCATGAAACAATGGTTTGTCAAGAGGACTGACATCAGGCAACAGACAACAATTTCTAAGAAATAGGAAAGAAAGGAGAGTCTAGAATGTGGCTCAGAGAAGAGGAGCTCAACTGGGGCCCAGCAGTGCTTGTGAGTTGAGGAGAATGAGGTAAAATTACTATATAGATTCAATTATCCTTTCATTAAAAAGAATAATCCTATACAATAAAAGCCTAATACGTTAAGTGTCTGTTTGTCTGGTCAGCCATTCAACCAATCAAAGCATAATATGCTAATGATATGCTAAGGCCACTCAACCGCTCGCTATGACGTGCACTGACCACCAGGGGGCAGATGCTCTGACTGGTAGGTTAGCTTGCTGCTGGGGTCTGGCCAATCAGGACTGAATGAGATGGGCCAGACACGCCCTGGAGCCCACCTGCAGTCCCTCCTCTGATGGCCAACCTCCCACATCCATCCCAAGCCCTGATCATGCACCAGTCGGGTCCCTTGGTCTGGCCTGTGCCCTCTCACAATCTGTGACCCCTCAGGGGATGTTGGAGAGCCAGTTTTGGCCTGATCCTGCAGGCCAGGCCATGGGACCCCACTGGTGCACAAATTTGTGCACCAGGCCTCTAGTAAAAATATGAGCAACTTAATGCCAATACATTCAAGAACTTAGATGAAATGGACAATTTTCTTGAAAGACAGAAACTACTAAGCTTACTGAAGAGGAAATAGATAACCTAAATCACCCTCTATTTATCAAAGAATAAATTTGTTTTTTAAAATATTTCCACAAAGAAAACTCTACCCCCAGATAGCTTTACTGGAGAATTCTTCCAAACATTTAAGAAAAAAAAAAAAAAATCAATTGTATACAAACTTCTCCAGAAAATTGAAAACCTGAGATTTCTTTCTAAATCATTTTATGAGGCCAGCAATGGACTTGTATTCAGAATATATAAATATCTCTCAAAATTACCAGTCAATAACCAAATAGCTTAATAGAAATTAGTCAACCAATTTGAACAAATACTTAAACAATATGTAACCATATGTAAAAATATGCTCAGCATCACTTCTCATTAAGGAAATGCAAATAAGACCATATGAGATATCACACATCTATTAAAATGTCTAAAATTAAAAAGACAGATCATACCAAGTGTTAGTGAGGATGTGGAGCCACTGGGACTCTCAGATACTACTGGCAGAATTGTGAAATGGTACAACCATTTGGAAAACAGTCTGGAAGTTTCTACAACTAACATATACTGAGTGAAATTAGTCAGACAAAAAGAGTATATACTTTAGGATCTCAGTTATGTAAAATTATAGGAAATGTCTGTAGTAACACAAGCAATCTGTAGTAACACAAGGCAAAGCAGTGGTTGCCTGGGGATGGGGAAAAGGCAAGGACAGCCAGAAGGGAAAGATTACAAACAAGAATGAGGAAACTTGATTGCATTGATGGCTTCATTGCTGTGTACATATGTCAAAGCTTGTCAGTTGTATACTTTAAATGTGTTTGATTTATTATGCCAGGAATAGTTCCACAAATTGGCTACAAAACTTTGTTTTAGTCCAAAAGGTTAATATTTTGTAAGAGCCATGAAGCAAGTAATTTTCCACTGACACATCCTAATAATAAAGTGTTTGCTTTGTACAAAAAAAAAAGAAGAAGCAGCAGCTTTGGTATCATTGGGAAATTATGGTATGAGCACACAAAACTAACCACTTTGAGGAATTGAACATTTCCTCCCATGGGAATGGCAAACGCACAAGAGACTGGATTTCACATTGCTCCATTTCTCACTTTCTCAAATTGTGAGGTAGGATTTCAGTTTGCTATGCAATGTCCAATGTGGAATCAATAGCCATAATGAATTTTCTGCTCCGATGCCCCTTCACGCTTTCCTGGTTTTATGGCTCTCTCCCACATGCATTACACACGCTTATCGTTTGCTATCTTTCTAGGAAACACTCATGTCTCTTTCATTCAAGATTTCAAACACTAGAT
This sequence comes from Plecotus auritus, assembly GCF_963455305.1. Taxonomy (NCBI): domain Eukaryota; kingdom Metazoa; phylum Chordata; class Mammalia; order Chiroptera; family Vespertilionidae; genus Plecotus; species Plecotus auritus. Next base: position 163,950,379 of record NC_137773.1, read on the forward strand.
CTGTATCTCGTGACCTCTGTATGCATTTCATTCCATTTGCATTCCTTCATGCTCCCTTTGCTGGGGGTGGGGGGCAGTTTTAGATAGCTCCCTCTCCTCCCTCTCTGTTCCCTTTGAATTTCCATCCTCAGGTTTGTCATGGGTTCTCTCGTTCTCTCATCTCTTCCCTTTATTCTCTCCTGCATCAGCAGCACTCATCTGCCTCATCGGTTTTAACCTCTCCACTTCATCAAAACTTGCTGCTTTCTTCCTGTCATGGTTAAGTATCTTCTGTTATTTTCTTTTCTTCCTTCAAGATAATTTCAACAATAGAAATTAAATCTCTCTCTCTCTCTCTCTCTCTCTCTCTCTCTCTCCATATATATTTGCATAGATAGATAGATAATTTAAATTAACTATATATATAAAAGCCTAAGTGACCAGCTAGTAGCTATGATATGCACTGACCACCAGGGGACAGACGCTCAATGCAGGAGCTGCTGAGCTGCGGTCACTTGGCAGTGGCGGTTCTCGGGTGATGCACCTGGAACCAGAGAGGAGGGAGCCTGATTCCAGGGTGCGTCACTGAGAACCACCCTCTCACAATCTGGGACCTTTTGGGGGATGTCGGAGAGCCAGTTTCAGCTGGATCCCCGCAGGCCAGGCCAAGGGACCCCACCATGCACAAATCTGTGCACTGGGCCTCTAGTTATAATTTAAAAAACAAAGTGCTTCACAAGGTAATATCCACAAATTATTCTAAAAAGTTGATGCAATCCAATCAAGTCCCTGGTGATTTATGTGTGTAATCATACCACGTATTATATAATAGGTATCTTCATATACTGCTGGTGGAGCAAAAATTGGTCAGACAACTTTGGAGAAAGGATTTCCAGGAAATCCTTTCATTATAAAATTTGAATATTGTGACACATGGAATAAAATCTATGCACAAGAATATTCAGGACAAAATTGTTTGCAATAGCCTCAATCAGGAAATAAACCAAGTGAATATCAATCATGGAATAGGTATGATGATTGTGGTCTTTTTACATAAGACTATAGTATTGTATTTCAGCTATAAATATAAACAAACATGGATACATCTAACAAACATGTTGAGCAAAAGAATCAAGGTACAAAAGAATACTTACATATGATAAGATTCATACAATGTTAAAAATTTTAAAAATAAAACTATATTGTTTTGGGATACATCTTAGGTGATGTTATCATAAAAAGCAAGGAAGTAATTATTTGCCAAGTGTAGTAGTTGAATGGTGCTCCCCCACAAAAACCTGTCCACATCCTAACCCTTGTAGCCTGCGAATGTGACCTTATTTGGAAAAAGGGTCTCTGCAGATATTAAGGATTGTGAGATAAGAACACCCTAAATTACCCAGTGGGTCCTAAATCCAATGACAGGTGTCCTAATAACAAGTCAGGTATAAAGAAGAGAGAGAGAGAGAGAGAGAGAGAGAGAGAGAGAGACAGAGAGACAGAGAGACAGAGACAGAGAGAGAGAGAGAGAGAGACAGAGAGAGAGAGAGAGAGAGAGAGAGAGAGAGAGAGAGAGAGAGAGAGAGAGAGAGAGAGACTGAACCAGCATGCAAAGCCAGAGGCAGAATTTGGAGTTTTGGAGCCACAAGCCAAAGAATGCCTGGAGCCACCAGAAGCAGAAGCGGTGAAGGACAGATCCTCCCCAGAGCCCCAGAGGGAGTGCAGTCCTGCGAGCGACACTTTGATGCTGGACGTGTGGCCTCCAGAATTGTGAGAGAAAGCATCTGTTGTTTTAAGCCGCTAAGTGTACGGTAATTTGCTACGATAGCCCTAGGAATCAATATGTCTGGTATAGAAATTTTAGCTGGTAGCTTGTTATAATGATCCAAAAGCAAAGAATAAAAGGCAGGGTGCTGCACTCTAAAGATACCTTCTCTAAAGACTGGGAAAGAGTGAAAGACTTTGAGAGAAAGGGAGGGAGAGAGAGAGACACAGCATGACAGCGAGAGGGAAACACTGTCTTGGCTGGTTGTAGGCAGGACCCTCAGAGAACACAGGGGGACCATGGATCAGCAGGAGATGAGCAGACAGATGCAGGAGGCTCACCTCATTGCTTCAAGGTCAATTTTCAGGCGCTTTTTCATCCTAGCTTGTGGCATATCCCTTCTGTCTGTCCTGTGAGGCTTTCTTCTCCCCTAATCTGTTTGTGTTCTGGGCCCCAGACAATATTTGTGTGTTATTATTGGTAACCCCCCGAGAAATAATTTTAGTTTTCTAGAATAAAACACATTTTTAAGAGCCAGCCCCACTGTGAGGACCATCTGCATGATTTATCCTTACAGCATACAAATCACTGGGAAGTTGATGCATAAACATCATGTCAGTCAAAGATGTTAGATCGTCTCTGCTCATTTTCTGCCACGGTCTGACAAGAAGTCATTTTTTGTCAATAATTATTAAAATTACTAGTTCACATGGAATTTCTATAGTGTTACTAGTGTAAATGTGTTTTACACTAACTGTCTGACTTGATCTTCACAAAAGCCCTGTGTGGAGGATAGGGTAGACATGATCCTTAGGTGTGTGTGTTTTCTTTATTTGTTTTTTAATCCCTACTTTAAAAAAATCGTGGTTACTGAGATAGTCATGGATGTGGCTATAATTAAAATGTAGAATTGCTGATTCCTTTTCCCAATGTTAATTCTAGGTTGACCATTCATCAATTTGATTAATAAACCAACATTACTGAATATCTATTATATTGAATGCTATACGTAATGCATTGGAGAAGAGGCAAAAAGATGCAAGGTAGGAGGTGCAAGGTCAAGTCCTTGACCTCAGAAAGACAAGTATACAAAGGCTTACCTAGCTTTTTAAAAAAGTTAAAAAAATATATAGCAAAGTCCTATGATAGTCCCCCATAATAATAAGAATTTTTATATAATGTAATTGGTGATTGGCCCTTTTTTTCCAAGTAGCACCTATTCTCAGACATGGGGGTAGGCAACAGTGGGCTTAGGGAGGCTGACAAAGACAGGCAGGGCAATGGTTGGGCAAGTGTGGAAACATGAGGGACCCCTGCATCCTCAGTACTCTTACAGCTGTAAAATGGGAACTGCTATAGGGGGGATCTGTGGCATTGCCGTCACTGTTCTGAATGAGCCAGTCAGCCGCAAGACCCAGAATTGTCCCCACTTGTTTTTAAGCCAGACAGACAACCCCACTCACTGGCACCAAGACCAGCATGGACTTTGTTCTTGCACTCGGACTCTTTTCCAGTTCTGCCCACAATCAAGGCCAATTCACCCTTTTTTTATGACTGAAAAAAAATCACTCGGTAGTCCAATTAAGATATATGGCAGGTGAAAAAAGAAATTAAAATGCAAACAAAAGCTGTTGGATAATTGAAGTACCCTTTGTTAAAATGGTCTTTAAATTTTGTTTTGCAGTTAATAAATTTTCTAGTAAAATAATTCAAAATATACTGCACTGGAATTATTCATCTTGAATATCTGCTTTCAAGTTTTCTCATATCTACATACTAGAGGTGGTGTTTCTCACAGAGATGGTCAAGCTGATTGCTTTCTTCTCTTGTAGGATTTGTACCTAGATGTCAGGAAGCCAAAGTCTATTCCATTGATAAGATCCACGTGGGACCATTTCCACTGTTCTGTTGACACTAAGGTTAGCAACACTGTGCTGATGTTTTTTTGCAAGTTGAACCTGTGTCCATTAATACTCTTTCCACTCTATCATAATTGTTGTTTACATTCAGGTCACACACACACAAATCCCTTTAGTGTCCAGAAAAAGTAAAAGAAGTGGTAATTAACAGGGGCATAAAACATACAGGGGTGAGCAAAAGTAGTTTTATAGTTGTTCATATGGAAAATAACTTAATAATAAATAATAATACAAGAATAAACTGTGTTTCATGTAATCACAAATGTAAACCTAGTTTTGCCCACCCCTGTAGAAACTAGTGGGCTTTTGGCTAACTGAAGATCAAATGTCCTTTCTAAAGGCACCCAAACCTAAATGTTAAAAAAGTATGTATGCAAACAAACAAACGAAAGTCTGTTAATGTGGTGGCTAATTTGTATTATCTGGTTTTCTTATCCAGTTCTTAGGCTATACTAAATGCCCTTTTATACACCCACTATGTGTTATTTGTCATGGTTGATCCAGAGATAAACCATGACAAATAACAGGAAAAGTGCTCTGGGGAAAGTGAAGTAAGTTTTACTATTTTCTTGTTATGTAAAAACAGATACTTTCTTATTTATCTTAGTTCTTACCAAAAACAAACACACAAAAAACACACCAACCTTGTGAATGTACATAAGCATTTTCATTAATAAACTGAGGAAAGTGATCCTCAGAGACAATAAATGATAGGGTCCAAGGTCATATAGTTATGAATGAGTGAAACTACATTTCGTTTGGACTCATTTTACTGTATCTGAGTATTTTTTCTTGACTCAGCTAAAATGCCAAATACAGCCTGACAGTGAAAAAATAGAAAAATCTGATTCTTCTGACTGATTGTCAATATTTTAGAGTGTTTAGGGCACCACAGACCAAACTGGAAGCCTCATTTGCCTGGTTGTTGGACTGTGTCAGTATGCTCGCCCCAAGATGATAATGACTTTGGAAAAGCTGAGGTGTGAGTGCAAGGCTGCTAATCCAATGTAGACGGAATTTGGGAGAGTACTTCAGCCCCCGCTGTTACACACCATATCACGGATACCATGTTTTCCATCTCCTTTTCTTTCAGCTCTTCAATACGTCTTGGCAAATTATCAGTGCTCAAAGGGGTCATTTGAAAACTAAAGAGATACTTCAAGTGCAATGATGAGGATTTAAGGAATCTGAAGCAGCAACCACAAAGAAAATCCTTCTGATGGCTTTTGAAGCTTCTTTTAGTTCTTTAGCAAAATGTCCTTCTTTGTAGCCTTTGACAAACCTAAAGAAGTATTAAAATCAAAGAAGCTTCTTTGATGTTTGATAGGGACTTATCATATAATACGTGTTCTTAGAATAGCATAGATGGACTTTTCCAGTTATTCAAAGGAAATGAGATATGCCAACGTCAAATGGGAAGTTGGGAAGAGAAGGCGGGGCAGGCAGCAAACTCACTCTCTGCCTTCTCCATAAACCAGCCTAGTGCTGAGCTAGGGGGGCAAAGAATAATGGTAGAAACACCAGCAAGGCACAACTGAGCCTTAGGCCACACTTTGGTCATTTAAATCCAAGAGATTTGGTCATTAAATTCCAAGAGATTGGTGGATCTCAGAGTGACTCTCTGCAGTGAGTATGCTATAGCTTGGTTACAATGAGCATGGACTTGAGATTTTGTTTAGCCACTGAGAGCTCTGATCTGGGGAAAGTCTTTTATCCTCTCTGTTCTTCCCACATATAAAATGTTGGCTGCTTACTTCATTGTCACCCAATCCCCCATCTTTGTTAGCAGAGCCTTGCTCCCACAGTACAGGTTGAAAATGCCATTATTCATTTCTGCAGCTTTCTTTGAACCTAGCACCTGAGCACATGACTCAATCCAATGAAGTCCAGTGGCATCTCAGGGTAAGTCAGTGTAGAGACCTCTGAGATGCAAAGGAAGGACGCCCCTCTTCTTTGCCAGTAATTGTACCTACTAGTACATGAGGATAACAGACCTGTAGCCGCCTTGCAACAATGACAGACAAGGCTGAGAAGGAAACAAATGTCTGAAGTATGGCATAATCGAGAGATGACAAGACCCTAGATCCTTAATGATATTTGCAAATCAGCGCAGTAGCTTTGGCACTTCCTCCAGCAATTTTCTGCTTCTCTATTACAAGAGACAATAACCATCCTTAATGTTATGCTAATTTTAGCTAGGTCTTCTGTAGTTATAGCTGAAAGGAACATAACAGATACAATAATAACTACCCTATAAGGTTATTGTGAGGGTTAAAAGAGAGTGCATTTAAAACACAAAACATCTATATATAAAAGCCTAATATGCAAAGTGTCCCCTCAGGAGTTCAACCAACCAGGAGTTCGGTCATTTGCTATGACGCGTGCTGACCACCAGGGGGTGGCACAGAACGAAGGAAGGGCAAGGCCGGCAGCTAGCTGCCAGGGAAGGGAGGACCTGGCCAGCAGCCAGAAGCCACTAGGGACCCTACCCGTGCACGAATTTGTGCACTGGGCCTCTAGTTTAAATATAATGCTTGACATATATAGACATAGTGGATACTATTTATAATGAAAAAGCTATTTCTCAAATCTGATAATTTTCCCCTCCCCCAGAAATACTGGCTGTATTATCTTTCTGACTCTATTGCAATTGGTCAGGATCATCTCTATCTTAAGAGTTCATGGCATTGAAATTACTAGAATTTATATTTTTCTTCTTATTGAATTTATTGGGGTTAACAAAATTATACAGGTTTCAGGTGCACAATTCTACAACACATCATCTGTACACTGTATTGTGTTTTCACCATCCCAAGTCAAGTCTCTGTCCCTCACCATTTAGCCCCCAAATCACCTCCCACAATCACCACACTGTTGTTCATGAGTTTTTTCCTCTTGTTTTCTCAATATTTTCTTTCTATGAACCAGTGTTTCCTTTGCCATAATATTTCAATACATAAATGGAGTCATCTAGATTCTTTTTGTTTCACTCCCCTCCTACATACTGATATAATTGGCAATGATTTTCTAATTATTTGGGACATCTTTCAGAGTGTCTCACTTGTGCTTCCACCAAAGTTCTGCCTTCCCTCAATGTCAACTTTAAAAAAAAAAGTTTTTATTGATTTCAGAGAGGAAGGGAGAGGGAGAGAGATAGAAACATCAATGATGTGAGGGAACCATTGATCGGCTGCCTCCTGCATGGCCCCTACTGGGGATTGAGCCCACAACCTGGGCACATGCCTGACTGGGAATCGAACCGATGGTCAACCACTGAGCCATACTGGCTGGGCTCAATGTGAAGGCTTCAACAGCCTGGAAATAATTGCCACTGCCACACACTATGGTCATCTGCCCCTCTGCACTGTCACCTCCACTGCTGGCCCTACCTGCACCAGAAACCTCTGGCATCATGTGGACACTGTGTGCTGGATTACTCTGGGTACTAACACCATGGACTTTGTTGCAGAAATAGAAATCACATGTTTCTCCCTATTTTGTGTGATATTTGGCACATGGATCTCAAGGTAGTTTTACCAATGGCCCAACATCTTAAAGGAATTTTAATAAAAATACATTTTTAGAACTTCATTTTTGGCCACTCCCTACCTGCCTAACCTGTACACATTACCTCACATTTCTAGACTTAATTTCTTTACAGCCTAGGCCTAGGAGCAGTTAAAAGAGGTAATCATTATGCCTTATATGGAAACTTCACTTCGTTTAATTGAGTTTTGGCTAATGGTCCAAGTTTGTCGGCTTCTCAATCTCTCCCTCTCCTCATTTCCCAGAGGCAAATATAATTTTAGCAGTCCTTTCCACCAAACTTCTAGATTTTCCAGAGTCCTGTGAAACCCAACCATGCACAAAGTTTGGGTTTCATTTGGGACCCTCCCTTCCCACCACCTACTTTCACCCACTACCTAGAATTGTCAAGCAGGGAAAACACCTATCATATATTTTCTTCACACTTCTCATTCAGTAGGACACATTTTTATCATTTCTGAGCAAAGAGAACATTATTTTTCTCCCAAAATTCAGAGAGGGTTTTTAAACCTTTTTCCTATATAGTTCTCTAGAAACGATAGTAAATTCTGAAGACCTGCTTGCTCACCTTCTTAATCCAGTGCTTAAAAACCTCAATGTCTGAAAATGATCCTGAGTTGGCCCAAATCCCTCACAGTGCAGTACAAAATAAAAGACTCCTCTTTGATCCTCTGTGAAAAAAGAGCTGGTCTGACCTATCCTTCCTCTCTAACTTAGCATCACCCTTTAAGCAAATGCAAAATTATGTCAAGTCTCTGTTTTTCTTAAGCATCACTAATTCTAAAGATGTTCATTATTTTCTCCATTGTTTAGTTTTCAAGAAGTCTATTTTGCTATTTTCTTAAAAGGGCTTCATGTTCTCCCATGCCTCCCAATCAGATAAAAACAAACAAACAAACAAACAAACAAAACGACTCCAGTTGCTTTGATAAGTCCCACTTTTTAGTACTTTCATAGTCATTGTTGTCTTCCTCCTGTACCTTCTCTAGTATTTCTGTTCTGCTATAACTGATTGCTAAAATTTGATACTGGTCTCCCTCATAGAGGGTCATTCAATGCTAATAAAAGCAAACATTGCCTTCCTGAGAAGATGATTAAGTAATAATGTAATTATTGTAAGTAGACAATATTTCAACCCTGAGGAGAAAACATCCTGGGGAATATGCATGTAGGTACCATTTTCTCAAAATGTATTGAGTCAATGCCCTGGCCAGTGTGGCTCAGTTGGTTGAGTGTTGTTCCAGGCTGGATCCCCAGTGCAGGGCATTCAGGAGGCAGCCAATAGATGTTTCTCTCATTAATGTTTCTTTCTGTCTCTCCCTCTTTCTTCCTCTCTCTCTAAAATCAATAGAAATGTATTTTAAACATTTAAAAAAATATATTGAGTCAAAAAACTAGGACTGGGTTCAGAGAGGTTTAAAATCTTTACAGCATTTGCAAGAGTACACCCAGAGAAAATGCTTTAAAATAGTTGGGCTTATAACATCTATCTTGCTATATGGGGGAGGAGGGGACATTTTATTACCGCTACACAGTCATTTGATTGTGACAGTGAAGTGACACACTTTACAGAACTGGTTTGTGGAAATAAATGAATAGAAGCTGAGCATACATAAAAGAAGAGCAAGACTGGAGGAGCCGAAAAGGTCACACATACAGAGATGAGTTTTGGGTGGATAAAGGAATCATGTAAAATTCAGATATCTGCAGATTAACCAATAGTATCAAATTTTCAAAACACTTATAAAATATCTGAGCTTCCTTGCTGAGCTTGAAAAGCAATAGGAAGGGACACTCCTTACTCAATTTTCTTTTCTTCTTTCTGTGAATTCCGGTTTAACAAGAGTGAAGACATTAAGAATGAAGAAACACACTGTAAAGTATAAAAACATCAAATCACTCTATTGTATTACCTGAAACTAATAAAACTGATATAATATTGCATACCAACTTAACTTAAGAAAAGGATAAAGAAATTGAAGACAAAATAAATAATGACCTTCCAGAATACCAAAGGGACTCAATATGGAGACTCTGTGAGCTGTCCCTACAGGAAATCACATTTGCGACATACAATGCACACTGTAAACCCAGAATGGGTAGTTTAGTTTCTCTGTCTCACGTAAGTTGATCCAAAAACTAGGGGACTTTTATCTGTGACTACAGAGAAAAATAATAAGAAAACCCATCCAAGTAATAATAATCGGATCATATTCCCTTCTCCAAAATTCTACACGCCTCTCTGCACACAGAGCCCAGCCATTTCTGGGAAAAATAAATAGTATCTGAGGGTCAAGTAAAATTATTCTATCTAGTTATGTCAGGCAGAGAATGAAAAATCACTGCTCAGATGTCCTTTTACAGACAAACATTTCTATTTTTTTTTTCATTATGTTAGCAATGACTCTAACCTTTATTTCACATAGTTGTGGTTGTGTCAACATTGTTGCATTCTATTCTGAGCTACCTTTTCTTCAATTAGTTTAAAAAAAAACAAACACAGAGAAGTAAATAAGCTAAACACTCAATCAGCCGTTTAAGGGACATTGATGAGGTGACAGGCACTGTGCTGGACTCTGGCACAGAAGAATCACATCCGGGCTCCAGTGGCTCAAAGTTTAGGTGAGTGGTCTTACAGACACAAACAACCTGCAGAGCACATTGATAAGAGTTACAGAGATGCTATGAACAAGACAAGGGCGTGAGGAAGAAACAGTTTTCCTTTGAAAAAGCAACAAAAGCTTTTTTACCAAGAATCTCAATCAGAGATTCAGATTTATTTTAGGCAGATAATGGGGTGAGTAACATTCTAGGAAAAGGGAACAGTCTGGGCAAAGGTATAAATGATCATAAGAACAGAGGGCATCTGGGAAACTGTGAACAGTTTGAGTTGACTAATGTTGGAGAGTGGAAGAAATGATGAGAAAGGTCAGATTACCAAGGGTCTTAGATGCTCCATTAAGGGAGGGCCTTTTACTGAGGCCATGGAGGATCATAAAAGATTTCAGCAGGGTTCTGACATAATCAGAGAATACAACATAGAGGACTTTGGTCTGCATGGAGAGTAGCAGGGCATGAAGCTTGGACTGAGGTGATAGAAACAGAGATTTGAATTACTAAGGATCTGGTAACTGGATAAGAAGAGGAAGTGTGAATGACTCATGACTCATTTTAGTTATTTTTTTTAAAAAGGATTTTAAATTAATTTTTAAAGAGAGAGAAATGGAGGGGGGAGAGAGAGAGAGAGAGAGAGAGAGAGAGAGAGAGAGAGAGAGAGAAATACCAATGTGGGCAAAACATTGATCAGCTGTACATGGCCCCTACCAGAGATGGAGCCCACAATGCCGGCCATGTGCCCTGACTGAGAATTGAACTGGCAACCTTTTTTGGTGCACAGGATGATGCCCAACCAACTGAGCCACACTGGGCAGGACATCGTTTTAATTCTTGAAAACAGTCACCCTTGCCCAGGCCATCCTTAAATTTCTGGGATTGAATTCCATCTTGTTTTCAATTCTGAATCTATCCCATGTTCTGTGGTTGAGGCAAGTTGCTGTCACCTATGAGAAAGGGCTGCTGAGTGAGTTGGAAAAGAATTAATGATGATCAAAGAAATGAGACATGCCGAGACTGGTCTGGAAGAGAAGCCTCCGGGCTCTCTGTTTAAGGACTGCAGCATGAACAAATTAGTCATTAGCTGAGGCCAAAAGTGAGTGTGACTGTAAATGCAGTATGAGGAGATTGGGTTGGACAGACCAGATGTTTCCCAATTTGCTTTGGGAAACCAAAGCCCTAGAGAAAGGTTTGCAAAAAGCCACCAGGGACCACTAACCTATGACAATGGTTGATTGCCTTGATAATGATCTTTCCTTTCCAGAAGTTTCCAATGATGGGAAATGTGGAAACATAAAGGCCATTTGCCTAATCAAGTCCATTCTTAGCTAAGGAGAACAATGCACAGAGCATTTTTTAAAGCCTCTATTGAGTTCTCTGACCTTCTGAAGAGGGAGGGGAGAAAATGGGGTTATCCAGTTTTATTTAAAAATCCCTTCAGCTAAATAACACCAGCCTTATAGTCTTCTTGAAATTCTTCACCACAGAAAAATCCATTAGAGTCCCTGATAAAAGTAGGGTACTCACAATCCTCGTGCTAATTATGTGGGCCAGTGGCACAGCTTTTTGCTTTGAAGCTTCTTGGGAGATATTTGCTCTTCTGATGATGAAAAATGCTTATAATCTGGCCAGCCAGTCGTAAAACACCATCTCTTAAATTTGATCACATAAACTCTGTGTTAGATTTTACAAATACCATCTGTAGCTTAATACTAGCTGAGTGAAAGAAAATAGATAAACATTTTAAAAGAGAAGAAGCAAAACTTGGTTAACACTCACAACCTTACTATTCAGAAGAATTCACAGACCAGCAGATCAGCTTCACCTGGGAACTTAGAAATGCAAATTCCTGGGCACCACTCCAAACAGGCAAGATGACTCAGAATCAGCATTTTAATAAGCTTCTCCAGGTGATTTCTGTGAAGGATTTTTGAGAGCCACATGAAAAGCTTCATATGGCAGACATTTGGGGGAGAAGTAGCCAAGAGTACTGTTCCTTTTAGACTTTTAACCATATGTTTTTCGTTTTTGTCTCACTCCAAAGTAGAGGCCCTTAACATTTGTTTGTTTGTTTATGTTTAGCCTATTTGGATCTCCTTACCAGTCTGGTAAAGTCTGCGAATCGATCTACAGAATAGTTTCCAACTAATAAAAATAAAATACATATGACAAAGGAAACTAATTATACTTAAGTACAGTTATTAAAATAATAATAAAAGGAAATGTGAAGTGAATTCTACCAAAGATTGAGAAAAGAATCAATGTCAATCTTTCTAAAATTCTTCCAAAAAAAGAAAAGAGGAGAGAACACTCCCAAGCTCATTTTACAAGGCCAGCATTACTCTGATAGCAAAGCCAGACAAGGACAGTTCTAGAAAAATGCAGGCTAACATCCCTGATGAAAATAGATGTGAAAATCCTCAACAGCATTCTGGCAAACTGAATTCAACAGCACATTAAAAGGATCATACACCATGAGCAGTGGGATTTATTCTGGAGATGCAAAGATGGTTCAACACATGCAAATCAACATGTGATATACCACATTAATAAAATAAAGAATAAAAGTTATATGATTATATCAATAGATACATAAAAAAAGAATTTGCCAAAATACAAGATCTTTTAATGATAAAACCCTCAACGAATTGGTTATAGAGGAAACATACCTGGACGTATTGAAGGCCATTTATGACAAGCCCATAGCTTACACCATATTCAGTGGTAAAACACTGAAAGCTTTTCCTCTAAGATAAGAAATAAGACAAAGATGCTCACTCTTACTTACCACTTTTATTCAACATAGTACTAAGAATCCTAGGCAAAGCAATTTGTCAAGAAAAAAAAGGCATCCAAATTGAAAAGAAAGAAATAAAACTATATTTGCAGCTGACATAATATTATATATAGGAAACCCTAAAGACTCCACCAAAAAATGGTTATAATTAATAAATTACTTAAGTAATTTTACAGGGTAAAAAATCACTATACAAAAATCAGTTGCATTTCTATACATCAACAATGAATTATTCAGAAATAGAAATTTAAAAAACAATTCTATTTATAATAGCACCAAAAAATAAAACACAGAAAAAAATTAAGGTAGGAGGTGAAAAATTTGTACATTGTAAACTATAAGACATAGATGAAATAAATTAAAAAAGATATAAATAAATGAAGAAATAATTTATGCTCAAAGATTGGAAAAAAATAATATTGTTAAAGTGTCCATACTACCCAAAGCAACCTATAGATTCAAAGCAATCTCCATCAAAATGGCATTTTTTTTTACCACAAAAAGAGAACAAAGAATCCTCAAATTTGCTTGAAATCACAAAAGATGACAAACTAGCCAAAGCAATCTAGAGAAAAAAGCACAAAGCTGGAGGCATCACACTTCCTGATTTCAAACTATATTAAAAAGCTATAGTAATCAAAATAGCATGGCAATAGCATAAAAACAGACACATAGATCAATGGAACAGAACAGAGAATCCAGAAAGAAACTCATGCATATATGCTCAATTAATTTATGACAAAAAGAGCCAAAGTACTCACTGGGGAAAGAATCATTTCTTCAACGAATGGTGTTGGGAAACTGGACAGCCACATGCAAAAAAGTAAAACTGGACTCCTATCTTAAAGCCTATAAAAAATTAATGTCTGATGGATTAAAGACTTGAACGTAAGAACTAAAATCTTGAAACTCCTACAAAAAAAAAAATAGGGGTAAGCCCCTTGACATGGGACTTGACAATTATTTTTGGGATTTGACACTAAAAACAAAGGCAAAAGCAAAAGTAAGTAGGATTACATCAAACAAAAAAGGCGCTGCATAGCAAAGGCAAAAAAGCAAATATGATATATATTTATTATATGATATATATATATATATATATATATATATATATATATATATACACACACACATGTTTATGTAATTCAGCCTTAAAAAGGAAATCCTCTCATTTTAGACAACATGGATAAACCTGGAGAGCATGATGCTAAGTGCATTAGCTATTCATCTTATGACTGGATGGAGCTATCTCCATTCAGTCCCCTGTATGGTGGAGGAAGGAGTGAGGGGGCTCATGTCCTTCTGCACTACCACCCCCATTTAGTAAATGGGGGTTCACCTACCCCCATTTGAGGGCTCAGTGTTCCGAACCATTAAAATAGTAAGGCTGCGCTAGATGGAAAATTTGGGGATCTTTCCTCATCAGATCTGTTATCTCAAATATATGCATATGCCACACGAATACAGAAAGTTGTGTTTGTTTGTACTTAGATTTCCTATTTATTCATTTAGAATTTTTAAAATCTCATTTTCCTTATGATTTGATATTTCACCTCAATCAATGGTGTTGCTTGTACAAAAAATAAAACACCCACCAGGCTATAATAGTGGGTTTGTATTTTACACTCATCATGAACAAACAGCATAATATGGCCTCATGAAAAATAAGCAAATAAAGCAGATTGATGATGGGGAAAATATTTCACCTCCTTAATTTTTTAATAAAAAGACAAAACAAAACAAACAAACAAACAAACAAACAAAAACAGAGCCTGGCACATAGTAAGCACTCGACAAATATTTGATGAGTCAAACAAGGTAGCAGAAAGAAAAACATTCAAAAGGCCATTTCCTAATAACTACTACTCATTAGAGTGATAGCTACACCTAACTGACTTACAATATTTGCTTTAGGATGGCATTTATTAGAATAAGTGGATTGAATTGAACAAACTCTCAAGTTTACTTAAGTAGTAAAATTTGATAACTTTAGAATAAATAGTTGGGCCCACGGGTCAGAAATGATCTGATATCATGTTCAGGAAGTGGCTTTGGCACTGTTAAGTACAAGGTAATTTAAAACCACCGAAGTGTTCTCATTGTTAATATTTAAGGAGGTCTGGGAAATATGTCTATTCATTTCACAATTTAAAACAAAAAAATCTTAATAGTAATATTTGAGTATCTCTGAACAAAATTATTACCAAGCATAATTAGAAAAAGCTTTATATAATCTATGAAGCCACATTTATGAATTTAAAACTCACTTCTCAATATCAGCCCTTCAATCATCAGGTCCTTCAAAAAATCACTTTTTACTGAGAATTGATTATATTTATTTTATTTTTTTTTTCTGGGGAAGACACATTTATTCAAATCCTTTTGGCAAATTGACAGCAAATGCAACTCAACTGGTGAAAGAAAAATTAAAAATTGTATTAACTCAATATCCATGAGTGGTTTCAAGAACTATTATATCTAGGAACTTAAATGACCTCCAGAGAACATTCGGGAATCACAGCTTTTTTGTGCTACACTCTTTTCAAAACAGATTTTGTCACCACAACCCAAGATGGCAAGAATGCACTCAACAGCTCTAGAACAGTTTCTGGAGTACTTCTTAGTAATGGCAGCCCACGGACAAGACCTATACACTTTCCTTCTACATCTGCTTCCATACATCCTGCAACATGTTGCTGGTATTTATCGAATGTATGTGGGTCTCATGATGAACCTGGGTCATATGAACATCCTGGGATATGTGGGTGGAGTCACGTCTGCCCAAACCACATTATATTTATGATTGATGTTGAAAATGAACCAAAAATAAAGACTTAAGCATGACAATTGCTTTACATCCTTGCCAACACTTGTGGTATTCAATTTTTATTGTTATTCTTATTATCATTATCATCCTAGTGGGTGTGAAATCATATCTCATTATGATTTGATTTACATTTCCCTAATGACTAATGATGTTGACCATCTTCCCTTGTATTTACTATCTATTAATATATTTTCTTTGGAGAAATGTCTATTCAAATCTTTTGCTAGCTTTTAAATGAGTCATTTGTTCCTTTAATTGTTGATTTGTAAGAGTTCTTTATTAGAGTGCAATGTAGCTTCTTCCTTCTTTATGCATAGTCTGCATTGTTTTCATCGTATTCTGCCTGGTCTAGAATTCATTAGTTCTTGGTTTAAGGAGCATTATTGAGTGCATGGAGCAACCTTAGTTGCTTACATTTGTATCTTCTCAAAGTTTATTTTCAAATACATGTGTGTGTTTTTTTAAATTTATCAATGGTCTTATGTGGATAAGTGTATCCTCAATACCATTTGCCAAAGGCAGGTGATGTGTTTTAAATGGTCAGCCTTATTTCAAACATTGTCTGCTTACTGTACTGTTTGTGCAACACACTTGCTAAGTGGAGCTCTCTGCCTTGTGTCTCCATTATCTGCATAAGGAGCACTTTCTGCCAAACAGCAGAGGCTGGAAGAGTTATATATGCTCCATGGCAGGAAGTCACTTCCTGATTAGCATCTGACCTGAAAATAACTTACCCCCGCCGGGCATGGCGTTTCCTGTGTAACCTGATAAGTTGTTCTTCCTTCAGGTGAAGCCCAGCAAGGAGCACTGCCGTCTCATTGCTTTGTGCCCTACAGTCTGCAGGCTTCGATTTTCTGTCTTGAAGGGAAAACCTTTTCTGGCTCTCTAACCTCTCCTGAATTAAATCCAAATATGTTAGCCAAGATGTGTCCATTACTGTTTTCCAGTGACTAGAAAAGTGCCTAGAACATTGTAGGTGTTCAGTAAAATGTCTACTGAATGAATGGATTCAAGGACTTTTATAAACTTTCTTACCTCATGCCTTCTTATCATCAGGCCATACTCTGAGATAAACGGGTTTTCTCCATTTCCTGAGCTCTCCATATGCTTTCCCTATTACTTTTCGTACGAAATTTCTTCTGTCTAAATTGTGCTACCGTGGGCCCTTTCCACAGTACTAATTGCTTCCACGACATGTTATGTACACTGCCTCCACTATGACGGTCACCACAGGCTACTTTGCATTCCACTCAATTGTAAATACTATTACATACATGCTATGAATCACACAGCTCTTAGGAGGCATTTGAGATCCTCTAAGCCTCGCTTCTCCCTTGGTCCAGTCACTACGACTCGTGTAGACCAGCTCTGTATTGGTTCAGACCCACTCCAGCAGGTGCAATCTGCCAATACCTCATCTTAGCCCTTTCTCCTCCTGCAGTGGGTGACCCCTACAGAGGCTGAGGCATTAAACACTGTAGGAATTCATTTGGCTTCCACATACGCAACTTCTGGAACTGTGAGCCACTTCAGTTTAAAAGGGGTAAAACTCAACCAAAGGAAGACAAAAACTAGTAAATAAATTTTTCCATCTTTTTCATCAAAAACAGACTGGCCTAGAAAGTATTATTCAGATGACCTCCCAAAGACTGTCTTGTGAGATCAAGCAATCATTCACATTTGATTGCAGGCAGTAGCATCTCCATAACCAATTCTCTTTTTTTCTCAATGTCCCTCTATCCCTGTCCTTCATGCTCTATGAACTATCACTTTCTGATAAGAATGCACATAAGTCTTTGCCATAGGCTTTGAATTCTGGGAAACCCAGATTGCGACATAATTTGTGCTAACTTTCAATGTTAAGAATTAAAAAATGAAGAAAAATATAGTTATCACCCTGAAGGATCTGGTTGGGGAAAAGAAACATAAATTATTCCCCATAATTAAAGGTGCCCTTTGCAATAATTGAACTATGAACAAAGTGCTAAGGGAACGGATATGAAATGACATTAAATTCTACTAGTGGTCATGGATTTGAAAGATTCACTAGAGAATATAACATTGAATTAAGTTTCAAAGGATGAAAAGCACTATTCCAGGTGGATAAGGTAGGTGAGAAAGGCAATTAAGAGCCACAGAGTAGCCTAGAGGAATAGAAAAGAGGTGAAAAACACACTACAGACATTAGATGTTTAACAATCGGTTTCCACAGTTGATTATGAGTTCTTTTAAAAATGAACAGATGTTAGGCAACTTGGTATCATTCATTCATTCATTCATTCATTCATTCATTTAATAAACGCTTGCAAAGTGCCTGGCACTTAATACTTTAACACCGTGGTCGGCAAACTGCGGCTCACAAGCCACATGCAGCTCTTTGGCCCCTTGAGTGTGGCTCTTCCACAAAATACCACGGCCTGGGCGAGTCTATTTTGAAGAAGTGGCGTTAGAAGAAGTTTAAGTTTTAAAAATTTGGCTCTCAAAAGAAATTTCAATTGTTGTACTGTTGATATTTGGCTCTGTTGACTAATGAGTTTGCCGACCACTGCTTTAACACATGCTCAATAAGTAGGTATTGCTTGGCTCTGAGTCCTTAGCCATCTTTCATACACTGAAAAGTCACAGGAATATCTAAGTGCTGCTTGTTATTCAAGAGCAGAGAGAAACCCGTTGCTTTGTTATTTTGACAGCATTGTGGATTTAACAGTAAAAAAGTAAAAGCTGTACATGATTGCAGCTATGCAGAGCAACCTCATCCTGGATGCTAGGAGCATTTGTGTGAATAAGCGTTCATGTGCAGTCCTCCTTCAATGCAGCGGATGATTCCAATTTGTAGCATTAGGGGAAATGAACTGGAGGATATGAAACATTTCCGGAGAAGAGGAAGTGTTGAGACTCAGAAATGCTTTATTTCTTACCACATTACATCTCTTGTAAATGTGTAGCTATATTTTACTTACCATTCTATGAAAATAGGCCTTATTTTTTTAAAAATTACTTTATCTAACATTTGCTGGGCACTGTGTTAAGTGATAGGACAGGAAGGGTAAGTCCATTCATTCTCCTTTGTCAACACAACAGCTTGGTGATGGCTGCCTAGAGCCCTGGGAGGAGGGTTTTGAAGAGAAATCTAGGCTCAGACTAAAGGAGATTTGTGATCAATAAGCATTGTCTGTCCCTTATTGATGAGGGAGGGGTGTGCTGGACTCAACTGCCTCATTTGCTGTATCCCTGCCCTAGGAGGACAGGATGAATGAAAACACTTGCCTTCTTGGAGCTCACAGTAGTGAAGATGCTTGTGCATGACTAGTGCAGTGAGTGTATCCATGTGGTTCTGGAGCCTGGAAGGGGTAGCACCTCCATCATTCAAACTTCATGAGGGACAAAGGTGAAGCTATTTCAAGGAGAGCCCCATGTATCTATTTTATATACAGGGCTTTTCAGTAAGGTGACATTGGAAAAGCATTGTTATAGAATTAAAAGTATATGAAAAACACTGACATCATCCAACTCCTCCAAAAGTTATTTCCCAGAGTATTCATTCGTTCTCAGCATGGACAGCCTCTGGAATATTGGATCTCTCTCTCTCTCTCTCTCTCTCTCTCTCTCTCTCTCTCTCTCTCTCTCTCCTTCTCTATATGTGTGTGCCTTTACCCTCCCTTGGGAAAATCTGAGCTCCCCAGCGGCAAGGTCTAGGACATCAGCTTTACTTTACTTCCTAGGAGAGCGTTTTGGATGAGTCAGTAAAGAACTCAGTAAATCTAATCTTACTGCCCCTAGTGTGCAATCAGCCGGCCTCAGTGGTACAAAGGTTCTGATTCACAGGGCTGGTGAAAAACAAATAGTTAATTCTGTTTCCACCTCAAGGCAATCTCACATTAGCAGTCAGTGATGTCTTCTTACCTGCCGCTCACTTGAACAGCAGTATTTTTGCCAAAGGGCCATTCAAGAACAAAGAATGTTAAATTGATCACATTCCAGCCACAGGGCCAATAAAATCGTGGAATATGGTAGTCATACAAGGACCGTGGAAAGCTTATTGAACTTGAACTACATGGGTAATTTAAAATGACAACAACAGGCTCATTTTCCTTGACAGCTGGCAGAGGAATCATCGAGCCTGGCTTCTTAGCATTCGGGTTCACTTTGCCGGGGTCACTCAGGCGGCTTCTTGCCCTTTATTCTATGCGGAGACCGGTGGGCTGTGTCATGTGTCCCGGCTGGGCAGACAGAATACCTCCAATTTAGACCACAGAGCTCTCAGCTCAAGAAAGGGCAAAAGCTTGGACAAACCTAACAGATAGATGATCACCTTTGGGTTTGATTCCAAATGAGAACAGGGACTGCACGAAGTAGAGATACATTGATTAAGATAACGGCAGAATTTTGCCGTCATTTGGCACTTGGCCAGGCCAGAGAGAGCCTCACAATAAATCATAACGTTAAGACGGCCACTGCCAAGGAGGCATGTAAAAATTAGCATTTTCACCAGAGTTGAAGGAAGGTCTTCCTGTCCTCCCCTCCCCCTCCCCCTCTCCTTCCCTTCCTGCCCTCCACATGCGGTGTGGAATTTTCATACATATGTAGAACAGCCCGTGTGAACAGCCTCCACAGCCAAATCTAAAATGTCTCCACAGTCACCTTCACTGGCACATGAATCCTGAAAGCTTAATGATAAAGGATTGTATGCATGGGAGAGAAGCATGGTGATGTACTTGTTGAATTCCCAAAGCTTTGGCAAAGGTGGAATAAATTAAACCTTTCCAAGGCTTTTAGGTTCAGACTGTAAAAAATAATGAAGTCAAGAAACTGTTAAATCTAACATTCGCCTTTTATGGGACAAGTTTGCTGACACTGAGTTGATAAATTCTCACTTATAATCAGGGAGTTGCTACCTCCATGCAGTTAGGGGAGTTAAGTGAAAGTATTCATCTTCCAATGACCAGGCAGAGTACTTTTTACAAAGTACATCCTCAGGGGAAATGGAGAGGTATCTGGGCAAGAGCAAGGCTACCCAGGTGTAAGAAGTTTTTTGAGGGGAGAGCTGAGCGAGAGCGAATTCTACAGGATGCATCCGCAAACAGGTGGTGTTGGAACCATAGGCTGAGTTAATGGCCTCATTTCCTCTCCCCTCCCAGTGTTCATGCCTTTTTCAAGGTGATTTTGCACTTCCTCCCGTTTCCTCCCTACTGTGTGCCTTTAGGCTCAACCCTGAAACTTGCTTTGGCTGTTGGAATGTCACCACACTCAACGCAAGGGGTGAACCTCGGCCTAGAAGAGCCAAGTTCACTGCGGTCCTTGTGTCCCTTTTCCTCATTTGCCACTCTTGTCTCTTTCCAGCTTCCCTGGGTGAGTCCGTCTCCAATTTCAGAATTAATCATCCGTTTCTCAGAATCCTAGTGAGAAAAATCCCTCCCCCGTTTTAGCTCAGGATTTCGAAACAGGACTTAGTCCTATCATCCAGTTTCTGCCCCTTTTTGCTAGGTTCAGAACAACTTTCTTGGACATTCTATCACATCTTCTGACACAGACTTAAAAACACAGACCTACCTTAATGTTGAAGTGAAAATACTGTAAGGAAGACAGTGTCTCACAACAGATCCTGTAGGATCTAAGGCAAGTGTGGCAATTTTTTTTTTCTGTAAAGGGCCAGACAGCAAATATTTCAGACTGTGCAGGCTCTGTGGCCTGTCAAAGCTATTGGGCTCTGCTGCTCTAGAGCAAAAGCAGCTGTAGAGAGGGCATAAAGGAATGGGTGAGGGTAGGTTCCAAAATACTTTATTTTAAAAACAGCTAGCAGACAAGATATGGCCTAGGGACTGTCGTTTGCCAACCCCTGGTCTAAAGCACAACCCTGTACTTTTAAAATCCAAAGTAAAGCATTTACATTTTAAATGCATATGTAAAAAGTGCCGCAATAAATAATGCATTTTTAGAACTATTTGGTCATTTCAAACTTCTACTCTTTTGACTAAGTTGATTTATGCATCATAATTTTATACTGTTTTACTTTAAATGAATTAAAATGGTCATTATTGAGTACAGATTACTGTAAAAGAAAATTTAGGATTCTTGAAATTCATAAAGCAATCCATTAGTTCTTCTCATAATGACCTTGTAAAAATAGTATTTTGAAAGCCATTCAGTTTTATATTTATACATATATATTTTTCCATTTTGTGAATATTTGTTTCATTTTTTGTTTCTTTATTGGTTTGAAAGGAAGGTCTATTTAAATACTGGATCTTTTCTTGGAAATTTCACAGTCCTCATTCCACGGATGAAGGTGGTAACCAGTTGCCATGGAGATGATTACCAAAACTCCATTGAGGTTTGTGATTTCTGATGGCAAATGAGTATCGAGAACAAATGAATTCTTACTGCACTTTTAAATTACAGAACTAACCTTTACACTGACCCTATCATATTATCAGTGGGATTATCTAGTTATAATTACTTCTGCTGGTAATGGAAAGTTGTTGGATATTAATACTAAAGCTGAGCTGTATGGAACACAGAATTAGATATAGCCACGGGCCATATCCAGTATTCAAACTGCAATTCTCTCCTGGGAGAAAGAGCTAGAAGAATGGATTCTCAGGTTTCTGGATGTTGTTAGGGATTTTTATAAATGTGAGATAGATGATGTACATTTGAGAGTTTTTGCCTCCTGACATGTCCGCCCGCACTAGCAATTTTCTGGGTAGACTAATGGCAAGAAAGTTGGATTGGTAATTAAACTTTGGTTCAAGACTTTGTTACAAAGTCCCTTAGACTAAGATTTCCACATTTAGCAAGTGAAAATGCAGATGCCCAGTTAAGTTTTAATTTCAGACACACAACAAATGCTTTTTTTTAATTGTATGTTTAATGCAATCTTATACTAAAATTTATTCATTGCTTATCTGAAATTAAAATTTAACTGAGCACACAGAAATTTATCTGGCAACACTTCCTTAAAGAAATCACATACATAATCTTTTTGAGCCTCAGTATTTTCAGTTACATTAGTTTTTACCTAAATACTTTCTAACTCTAATAGGATTTTTCAAGGTTAGGAGAAACTAACTGCTATAACAAGTACTCCCCTTCTTCTAGGGGCTTATTGCAACACATGGTCTTTTCTTGCTCATATATATCCCATGTGGTTCAGTAAGCTGCCTTCCACATGGTGGTTCAAGGTCTTACATTCCTTTGTTTTCTGGCTTTGTCATTTTCAAAATATGGTCTCAATAAATGTGAACAGTTAAGTACACTCCTCCCCTTGATGGAAGTCAGGCATGGTTACCACCTAGACTTAAGTTACTGGTGAATGTTAAACTAATCATATTCCCAGAAATAAAAATAGGTTCTCTGGGTCTCTAACCTGTTTCTGCCATTACTTCATTTTACTCACCCATTCACTCATTCATATGCCTGGCATTGGAGGCAGAGCAGTAAACAAACTGGATAAAGTCACTGCCCTTTGGAAAGTATTGTTCTAATGGAGAGAGAAAGAGAACAAACAAACAAAAGGAGTCTACATCAGCTATTATGCAAAAGAACAAAGCAGTGTGCAAAGATGGAGAGTTAATGGGGGTATATTACATAGAGCTGTTTGGGCCTCTCTGATAAGACAACATTTGAACAGAAACCAAAAGGAAGTGAGAATGTCTGGGGAAAGAGGATTCCAGACAGAAGAGGCGGGAAGTCTAGGCTCTAAGGCAAGAACGTACTTGTGTGAAGAACAGCAAGAGGCTGGCGTGGCCAGAGGAGGGGGAACAAGGCAGAGGGAGTGGGTAGGAAATAGACCAGAGAAGCAGGCTCTGCAAAGACTGAGGCCTTTACGCCGAGGTGTGAAGCCACTGGAGTGGTTGGACAAGAAAGCGATATAATCACCCTCAGTTTTAAGTCAGATGTTTAAAGAATTGGGCTGCTTTACTGAGCGTATACTGTAGATGGGCAAGGCTACAGCAAGATATCAATCTCAAGGCTGTTGCAATATTCCAGATGAGAGATGCTAAACCAGAGGAGACAGTAAGAACTGGATGCAGTTAGAATATATTTCAAAGGTAGGGAAGAGATTTGCTGAAGGTGCCAGGTAATAAAAAGTGAGAAGGCTAAGATTACTGGGAAGTTTTAGGCGTGCACAACTGGCAGAGAAGGCAGACATGAACTGATATAAGAAGTCTGTCGGAGGAAAGTATAGGACTGTTGGAGATCAGAAGGGATTAATTTTGAATAAGTTAAACCTGAAATGTCTATGAGTCATTCAGTTGGAGAAATATGTCTGCAATTCAATGGAGTGGTTGAAGCTGGAGGTAGAATGGGGTCAGCAAGCAATCAGACTGAATGCAACTGCCAAGAGAATGAATGTGGACAGAATAAAGAAGAAGACTAAAGACTGAATCCTGGAAGAGTCAAACATTAAAGGGGTCAAAGAGATGAGAAAGAAGCAGCAAAAAATTACTAAGAATATGTAGCCAGAGTAGAAGGAAGTAATTCAAGGATAGACTCAATTGGATATCAATGGAATCAAAGTTTCAAATGCTATTGGTTAAATTGAGAATTAAGGGCCACTGGATTAAGCAATGCAAACCGTTCAAGGGCTAATTTGATGGAGAGATGTGGCATCACTGGTGACCTTTCAAGGGCTAATTTAAAGTCAGTTCAATGGAGAACAGTGACTTAGGGAGGCTGCTTAAAAGGGGGGGGGGGTCAGTTCTGCACACTCAGAAAATGGCCCCCATCAAAGTGAGAATCATACACAGAAGGGCTCACTGCATGTGGGCCAGGGATAATGATCAGCTATTTTGAGAAGCCTGCCTGCCTCTCCCTATTATTATCCTTCTCTCCACTTCCTACCCCCCACCCCCACCCCCAGAACATCCCATAATATCTCACAGGTATCCAGGGTCCTTAAGTTCAACCAAAAATTATACTCTGGAAAGTAACTAGCAATAGCAATAGAAACTGTTATTGAATTTACTATATCCCAAGTACTGAGTTAAGTGCTTCAGAAATGTTATTTCATTCAATCTTTGCAATGGTCCATGAGATAATTATGATTAGACTGATTTTAAAAGGGTTTGGGGAAGTTGAAAGAAACTTGCCCATGCTGACCCTGACTATAAGTCTATTGAACTCAAAATATATGATTTTTTTTTCATTTCACAAATGCTGTCTCTGTATGTCATTTTGCTGTGTGTGTGTGTGTGTGTGTGTGTGTGTGTGTGTGTGTGTGTTTAACATGATCAATGATAATAGGATGGATTGTACTACCTTAAAGAGACTTATGCATTGATGAGCAGGTAACAGTGTTCTGGTCTGGGGGACCATGGGAGTCTTCTAAAATCACTCTCTGGCTACTTGCCCTGATGCCTGAAGGTAAGACACATAGATACATGTTTGAGGATGACAGAGATGTCTTCCATGTCAAAGTGAGACCGATTGGAATTTTCTCCTTACAAGTCAAAATATATCTGAGAGACTATTTAGAAACCTCCCTTTTAAAAGCAGGAATTGTTTGCATATATACAGGTATTGTAACCTCCCCAAATTCTGTTGGTTTCCAGAAGAAAAATATGCCTCCCCCAGAAAGTCCCCAAATACTCTAGCAGTGTACAGCTGTTGGGTGTAAGTCTCAGCAGGTATGAGCCATGTGGCCTTTAGAATTTGTGCTAATTTGTGTGTCAGATCATGGGACACAAAGATTAGATATCTGGGAATTAAAATCCCAATTCTACAACCTACCAGGGACATCTCTAAATCTTGGTTTCCTTATTGGTATATGTAGATAATACCTCTTAGGGTTGCCCTGAGAATTCACACATGTAAAACACCTAACTCTGTCTTGTCCTTAATGGTAGATGTTATGATTATGAATTTCAATATTGACTGAACCCAGACATCTGCAAGACCACAGAAATGTCTTCTATAAGCTCCTGGACCCAGAAAATATGTGCTCCTGGGCTCTCAGAAATACTGTGATGTTGTAGGTTAGCATGGAGACAGTAAGAGTAAGAATTACTAGTGTTTTTTGAACATTTCCTTTGTGCCATGTCCTGTGCTAAATAAACATCACACGTGTACAGTATCTTATTTAAGTCTCACAAATGACTCCAGGAGTGCTACTGTTACTGCCCTTTTATAGATGAAGAGACTGAAGTATAATAAGGTAAGTAAATTGTCCAAGACCACACACCTAGAAAGAGGTGAAGCTAGGATTTGAACAAAGGTCTAACTAATATGTCTTCTTCTCCAATGAGGTATAAGAACAAATATCTGTACTTATAAAGAACTTTCTAGAGGTAATTTCTTTATCAATTTAAGAGAAATTATTAAACTTGCTTCTATTCTTAACATCTATAATAATAAAAGCGTAATATGCTAATTAGACCAGACGTCCTTCTGGACGACCTTCTGGATGAAGCCAGGGCTGCAAGGGAAGTCCGGGTCCCGGGTACCTGCTGGCGGCCAAAGGGAAGCCCGGGTCCCGGGTGCTAAAGCGAAGCCGGTGCTGGCAGTCGGGGGAAGGAAGGCCTACTCTTGCACGGATTTTGTGCTTTGGGCCTCTAGTAGTTTTACAAAATAAACATTGAGCATTAGTGCTCATCACTGATATATTGTCTTGTGAGTTAAAGATCATTACCTGGACACTCAGAATAAAGTATGGCCCCATTTCCATTGGTTGTATGGGTTGTTGGAAGCTGTTATTATGAAATTGTTTCCACTCCATTTAAGTAGGACAGACTATAAATTGGACTGATCTTACTGTCTCTATTTCGATGACTGTCCAGTGTTCAGTCAAGGGTGGGAGGTGGGGTGGGGAAGAAGTGGGGAGAGAAAGGGAACCATAGTCTAACAGATACAGCTATCCCTTACATCAGCATTCCCTGGCAGCTGGCAGTGCTGTAGGAGAACCATCTGTGATGTAAATAGGGAAGGAGTGGACAGACAGCTTTTGACAAATCTGCTGTTTACCTGGTAGAGGCATCTGTGGGCTATCCCACAGGAATTCACTTTCCTGCTTGGTTTGCCATGGGAGGAAAGGACGAGCTGACAAACAGAGCCCCTAGGTTTGCTTTGCTGTGAGATTTCCATTAACCACATAGAAGTTTGCTTGGGCACACTGTGTGTTTGCACAGCCTGCAGTGGCGTCTTTTCCAGATGCACCATTGTCTGGAAAGACTTCCAAAGTCCTGAGTCTATAATAAAGTATAGTGTGCAACATCCTTTCTGTCAGGCTATGCCTATCACAGGCTGAATTAAATCTGAACCAAACATGTTCTTGGTATAATAGTTAAATGTGTTCTTGTGCTTGCTGGCACTTTTGCTACTTCCTGCAGGGCATTTTCTCTCCATCAAACTATTGGGAATGTGATGATAAAGTGCAGATAGAGAGAAATTCACTCTCCAAGTTTTATTGAGGAACATTTCCCTAACTAATAACCATAAAGTATTCTCCCTTAAGAGTTCATATTAGGTACATAGTAGGATGACATCCTTAGCTAGCAATTTTTATACGGCTTTTCAAAATCACTTGCCCAGGTATTTTCTTTTTTGCTTGGAGCAAGTGCCATTATTATTATTTCCTTTTACTTCTTAGAAAACTACTGCTCAAAATGGTTCAAGGATTTTCCTAAGATTATTTATCTAGTGAGCAGAAGACACAAGGGTTAGGTGCCTGGATTTCCATCTCCAGGGTCTATAATCTTTCCACTACTCATTTTCACATACAAACCTACTAGATCTTTGCTACTTAAGTATGGTCTATGAAGCAGCAGCACCCCCACCACCTGGGTACTTATTATAAGCACCCAGTAGATCCCACCTGGACCTGTGGAATCTGAGCTTGTGTTTTTAACAAGCTCTCCAACTGACATTAAAGTTGGATCAGCACTCTACTCATGACTCACATGTAAAGTACATCCTTTCTACAACTGAATAATGTATTAACATGCATTGGTATTTGAAATTCTGTATTAAATACCAACAAGGCAGCTGAGATCATGCCATTTCTTCAGACACTATAAGGCCGTGAAGGTCTATTATCTTCACTTCTTGAAAATACCATTTTGGTAAAAATACAACTGCATCCACAATTGGGTATACACCCACCTAAGCAAGGAAATTATGCTGTGTGTCTCTACCTGTTTGGGGAACAATGTCCCTTTTCATTAGCATGGTGGCTTGTGAGGTTAAGCCCATCTGAAGCTTAAGCCAGATATTCCATTAGGAGCTTTCTAGCTGATGCAGATTTTTAATTAAGTGTTCAATGCCAAGTAAATGCTTGTGAAATTACAGCCCCTTACCATATGGTGTGCTGCTCAACAATGGGTTATATTTGACGTCCCTAAGACAAATTATCTATTGGAAATCAATGCTACATCCAATAGCTTTGCTGATAACCAGTTAAATGAGCTCAGATAAGTCATTTAAATTCCTTGGTCCTTATTTTTCTTGCCTGCAGTGTTATATCAGATCATCTCTATGCATCTCGTCCAAGTTATAGCACAGAGTTGGAATTTTTAAAATTACTATAGATTTATAGTCTGAAAGATCCTGGTGAATTCACAGCCAAATAATCTCTTTCCCTTTGCATTCTTTTGTGAATGGAATTCTCTGCACCCTTCATTAATTGCACTTCAGGTAAGTGTTTCCTTTCTTATCCCTAGCACAAAGGAGCTTCTAAAATCTCAGCAATGTAGTCCAGCTCAGTCCCAAAATGAAGTATGCGTGATTGAATGCCAATGAGTTGCTGAAGCCCTCAGAGGAATTCAGTGTTATCATAGGACCAGATGCTTGTAAGTTAGAGACGCTGGCCTGGGAAGGAGCTTATGGGTGAAAGATTACACAACAGCAGAAACCCACATCCTGGATCCTTTGCAAATAGAATGGCTCACTCAATTTCTAGGGTGTGTCTAGGCCCTCTTATTCTTAACTAGGTCTGACACTCAACTCTCACTTTCCTGCCCAAATGTAATCAGTCTTTCAGCAGATATTTTAGATGAGACCCTAAAGGTAGGGGCATGCTACCAGCTTGTGCTGGTATCTAAGGGGTAACCAGCATCCTAAACACAGATACCTGCCACCTGGAATTATAGTAATGTGTGTGTGTGTGTGTGTGTGTGTGTGTGTGTGTGTGTGTGTGTGTGTGTAGTAGAGGTAGAGTTTTAGAAAGAGAAAACGAATCCCAAAAGTCAAAAAACCACTGGGTTGGGTAAAGTCCAATAATATTTAACATAGGGCCCAAGACATTTCAGATGGCATGTTTCTAAATTGAAAAGCTGTCAGAATTTTGGCAGTAGATAAAGGTGGCAGATACTAACTCTGCACTCATTGGAGGGATGAGCACGTGATGGCTCAGATGTAGAGCAAGAATGGGAGAAGAACAGAAAGCCAGCAGTCCACACCAGGACTGCTATGCTGGGTCCAGGAGCCAAGGCCTAGCCAGGGGACCTCAAGCCGCCAGGCCCTCCATTTCTCAGGTATCCCTGGAAGTTCCTACTGAGAGTCCTCTCAGTGAATGAGGAGCCCTTACGACTGAATGACTATAGGACAATTTGTGACCTTTCATGTTGTGCTCTTCTCATGCACTGTCTTCTTCCACCATCCTCACCAGAGTCCTGCAAGTGCTTTAAGAAGCAGATCAAGCCCGCTAGCGTGGCTCAGTGCTTGAGCATCACCTATGAACCAGAAGGTCATGGTTCAATTCCCGGTCATGCCCGGGTTGGGGGCTCAGACCCCCAGTGTGGGATGTGCAGGAAGCAGCCAATTAATGATTTCTCTCATCACTGATGTTTCTAACTCTCTCTCCCTCTCTCTTCCTCACTAAAATCAATAAGATAGATAGATAGATAGATAGATATAGATGATAGATATAGAGATATATGTAGATCAAGCATCACTTCTTTCCCTACCAAGCAGAAACCCTTGTTTTGTCACACTTATTGCTTTACACTCTTAGCAGTTTGCTCCTAGCAATAACAAAGCTCTTATTTATTTATATTTTTATTGATTTCAGAGAGAAAGGGAGAAGTAGAAAGAGACAGAAATATCAATGATGAGAGAGAATCATCCATCGGCTGCCTCCTGCACACCCCCTACTGGGGATTGAGCCCACAACCTGGGCATGTGCCCTGACCAGGATTTGAGCCGTGACCTCATGGTTCATAGGTTGACACTCAATCACTGAACCACACTGGCCAGGTTCTTCTCGTGTTTTGTTTTGTTTTCTTTTAAGCAGCCCACAGCCTGCACTAAAATCTACTTTTTGCAGTTGTCATGGTTCGTTAAATAACTCTCATGTGCAAGAAATATCCCATTTCTGTATTTTTATAGCTTTACATTTTTAATTGAAGACTAACATGGAGACTTTACTGAAATGGGTTGGCAGGAAAAGCAAATGCAGTCATTTTAGTCTTACCCTCCTTGCAGGCTCACACCAGAATCCAGGTCTATGTGGGGACTAGAATCAGGAGAAGGACTTTTTCTTTTTTTTAAATATATTTTATTGATATTTTACAGAGAGGAAGGGAGAGGGATAGAGAGCTAGAAACATCGATGAGAGAGAGAAACATCGATCAGCTGCCCCCTGCACATCTCCCACTGGGGATGTGCCCGCAACCAAGGTACATGCCCTTGACCGGAATTGCACCCGGGACCCTTCAGTCCACAGGCCGACGCTCTATCCACTGAGCCAAACCGGTTTCGGCAGGAGAAGGACTTCTAAAGCCAGTTCCCAAATGCACTGACATCCTCATCAACCAATCCACAGTGGTGGACCTCTGCTTTATGGCAAGCTTGAAATGTGGGGCTCATAGCTGAAATTGAAAACCACATGTCCAGAGTCCTGACACCCTAAAGTCTGCCTTCCTCTTTGTCAAACTGCCTCAGTGTGGTTCATGAGTCACTCTGGTCTGAGAGCCCCCAGACCTCTTTCTGCTGAAAAACTTTCAGAGGTACAGACAGAAAGGATCTGAATCTATGGGCTTGACTTTCCTGTGTGTTTCCCTTCCTGCTTACTGTATTCTCCATAGATTCTCCCCAAGCAATGGCAAAGAAAGCAGTCAGCAGCCCAGACTTAACCTTCTAGCAGACTGCAACCTAAATGGGGAGAGAAACTTTTTCCCAAGAAGAGTTCTCATTGGCTGACTTGAATCACATGTCAACCTGGGAACAATCATTGTGATCAAAGGGATTTGGTATCCTGACTGGCCTGCCCTGGCTGACATGCCCAGCCCTGGAGCCAGAGGAAGGGTAAGCCCCACACAAATTGCACAGTAAACAATGGGGAAGGTGTGGTTCCCCAAAAGGAAGAGATGGGTTGTGTTAACGGGAGCAAAAAAAGCTGGGCTGGGAGACACCATACATGTTCACTGCAGTGTGCCAGAATTCAGATTGGTCAACTATACAATGTGGGCAAACCAAATCATCATAAAGAAGACACAACCTCCTCTAGGTGTAGTGGATGAAACTAATGCACAGAGAACATGAGAAACTTGCCCAGGCTTACACAATAAGTTAGGGGAAGAATGGTCCCACTTTTGTTTTTGTCATGCTCCCTAACCATTCTAAGTCATCCACTTCTGGGGACCTGCCTGAGCCTGTCTTGCTGAAATAAGCCCCAACATTTGGAATAAATTTGTTTTAACTCTGTTCAATTCTGCTTTGTTCATCAGAGCAGATGCTTTAGAGAGATGATTAAATACTATCTGCATATAGTACATGCTTGCATAGTCTCTGAAAAGTAGCAACTAAAAATAATTAACACAATGGTGGACATGTCAAAAGCTGTTGGCAGGAGATGCTACTTCACAGTGGACTTCTTTCAATCAAGACTATGTACTGATCTAAAACTAATGTAAAATAATATTGAACGTCAACTGTAATTGGAAAATAAAAATACAATTAAAGTGATAAAATGTAAAAAAACATTAAATTAAATAATAATAATAAAGGACTATACCCTGATCATCTACTAACCTCTGCATGAAATCTATTCTCATTAAAGAAGATGTTGGCATTCTGAATAAGAGAAGATATTGTGGAAAACATTCATGAAGCATTATTATGTAAAAATAGTAGTTTATGATATAATACATATTATCTTATTTATGCTAATATATATGAATATAAATACAGTGACAGTGATGTTTAGAAATATATTTTGAAATATTAGTATTAGTATTAATAGTATTTTTTATTTAAATGTTGGGATTGTGGTTAATTTTTTTCTTTCTGCTTTTTGAATTTTTTTTCAGGAAAATTTATAATAAACCTATTTCCAACATAATGCATGCATGCATGCATTTTTTTTCAGTTTTAAGATACCATTGATAATAAAATCATTATAAAGTTAACAGCTTCTCAGTTTAAAACTTCACTATTTATTACTGTATTTTATTTTTTATCTCAACCAAATGTCTGACTTGTTCATGGAGGGAAGATAATAAAAACATAGGTAATTTTTTCAATAAAAGGGAGAAGTAATAATATGAGATCATACCTTGGTAACAAGTTAATGATCATATGCTACACAATCTGGATTTTTCAACATTTTAAAATGTTACCATTAAAATGGACATCTGCCATTAAAAATAAAACAAGTCACTTGCCAAAGTTGTAAATTCATAGACACTGATATAAATAAACCAAAATGAGTATGTATTAAACTCTGAAGTCTACCAACAATGTTCAGAGACCAACCCAAATGCCAAGTACAAATAATAAGACCAAAAAATGACATCATCAGCTAATTTCCACTTTTTCATAACATGGTTGTCTGGTGTTGCACATGGGTACTACAAAAATGAATGGCAAGTCACTTTTAACAGCCAAGATCATTAACAAAGAATCTTCACGATAATCATGTTTAAAAAGAAAGATGTTTCTGTTTCTATCTCTCTCTCCCTCTCCCTTCCTCTCTGAAATCAATAATATATATATATCAAGCATCACCTCTTTCCCTACCAAGCAGAAATCCTTGTTTTGTCACACTTATTGCTCTACCCTCTTAGCAGTTTGCTCCTAGCAATAACAAAGCTTTTATTTATGTATGTATTTATTTACTTATTTATATTTTTATTGATTTCAGAGTGGAAGGGAGGGGTAGAGAAAGAGAGAAACATCAATGAGGAGAGAATCATTCATTGGCTGCCTCTTGCATACCCCCTACCGAGAATTGAGCCTGCAACCTGGGCATGTGCCCTGACAGGTAATAGAGCCAGGACCTCCTGGTTCATAGGTTGATGCTCAACCACTGAGCCACACCGGCCAGCCTCTTCACATTAAAAAAAAAAAAAAAAACCCCAAAGTGTTGGAGACCCAAAACTTTCCAAGTCTGATGGTGGGTGCCACAGTTTGGTTCCCCAGAAGCAGACCTGAGACAAGGATTCAGTGCAAGTAGTTGTCTGGGAGTTGCAGGGAACAACAACAGGTGACTAAGGGAAGTGAAAGACGGAAGAGGTAGTTATGGAGCCTGGTGAACAGCTAGAGCTTAAGTCCATGGCAGAACATGGGGAGTGCAGAACACATGCCTTGGAATAATCCCGCAGATGGTGAGAGAGCCTGGGTATTTATATATCTACTCCCAAGTTATTGGTTGAGCACTACTCCCAGGGAGTGTTAATTTCCTAGCATTCCTGTCTTGTTACTCATGATTCTGGACAGAGCAGTCTTCTGTGGTTTAGAGAAAATAAGCCCTCCTGCACAAAGACCCAGACGCTGACTGGGGAATGTGGCTAAAACACTGTACCACAATGGGCCCATAAAGTCAACCCATTAAGCTTCAGTTCATAGGATATAGCAAATTTCCTTCTCACCATTTATGAAAGCTTTCTTATAGCAATCACCTCTTGGTTTTTCATCTCCTATTCCAAATGGTCATGTTAATATTAGTTTTTCTGTGTTACAGTTAGTACCTGGTAGTCACTTTCGGCCATAAAGATTCAAAATCTCTTTGCAGCAGCTCTGGACACGTTTGAATTTGTTGGTTCACAAACTGGCCCACACATGGAGGACAAAAAAAAAAGAATCTGGTCACTCCTTATGAGGCTTGTCTTGGGTATAGCAAGATGAGCAGGTCTCCACACCACCCACCAGAATCTTAAAAGTTTAGGTAGAAGCCTTAACTGGGTTCAGTCACTTATTCAGTCCAGATGGTCTCTACAACACCTTACTCTCTCAAGGCTGCATCCTGGGAACCAGCTTCCACTGTGGGAACACTGGGCAGAGCATAGTAGTACATTCCAAGGACAGCAAAGGGGGCTCCAACTACTTGGATCCAGCCCACGGGTCAACCAGCTGTCACATCCTCTCAATGATGTCCTCCAACAGGACTGCACATTCTACTTGAGCATTTTCAAAGTGAGTTTATGCACCATTAATTTCTGGTTGATTTATAAGATGCCGCACTGCCCTGAAGTGCATTGATATATTGACTTTTCTTCTCTGAAACTACCACCTTGCAGTGAGTGTCAAAACCCCATGTTCAGCTCAAGTGCTGAACCTGTAAGCCAAATGGTCTCCTATTTTCACTGAGCCATAGTGTTTGAGCTATAGTCTTCTATGTGCAGATGCAGTGGCCACAGAAAACTCATTGGAACTGAAGACCCAGCAGATGACAAAATTGCCATTAATAGTCCTATAATATACAAAGTAAATTACCTCCTAGGACACAGGAAACCAGCCTGGGTCTGTTACAAAGCACATTGGCCACATGAAGCAGAGAGAACAAAAGCAAATTTAATTTCCTTTTTGAAAAATGTTATTTGAGTCATTATTACCCACCTTCCAGCTCCAGACCCATATTCCTTTGGTTGTCAAAATAGTTCACTATTATTATCCACATACTATTATCTAGGTTTCAGGAATGCTGAAATATTGGGAGAGTTGTGCATCTTAGAATAAAAAGGGGGAAAGAAACCTATACAGAGAGGTAAGCATATTTATTTTTTAATAGCACGCAACAGAAGTCTTTGGGGGAGGGAATTATCTTCATCTGGGACATGCATTGATAATCCTATAATGAAATAGGAGACTGGGTGTGAGTGTGGGCATAGAATTCATATGCATTCTATTGCATAGTTTATATTAACTAATTGTGTGGGTTTTTTTTACAAAATTACATAGTCCATATATGAGTATAGAAACATTTCTGGCATGCCATCTTGTTAGTAGTTAGCTGAGGGTAGTGAAATTATGGATAAGAATTATTTTACTTCTTATTTTCTAATGTTCTAATTTACATTAGGAAAAATGGACCATTTGGGTTTTAGTTTATTTAAGTATGGTATACAAAAATACGCTTTGGCATAAGATATAGAAAAGCTGTTAACTAGTCAATGCTCAGCAACTTAGCAGCAGGTTATCGAAACTTTCTGTGCTGTACTGTAACGATCTTCAAAATTCAGTAATGACCTTTCTAGCTCCCATGGAAGAAAGGACCATGTCTCTCTAAGTTCTTTTTTCTCACCCCTTGTATACCTATTGCCTAGCACAGAGCCAGGCTTATTTAATAAATGCCTTGTGTTGAATACATAATAAAATAATATGTCATTTATGTATAATTAATAATAATCAATAAAATGATAAAAATAAAACCCATGCTTGGTATTTAATAAATATTTGCTAGCTGATTCAACGAATGAGACATGAATGAGTGTTTTAAACTATTCATCAAGATATCAAGCTATCCAGCCATGAAGATAGAAGAGAAACAGTCCAGAGATGGAAGACGCTGGCGACGCCTTGCCATACTAGCAGTCAGCAGCTATGCGTCGTGGCAGGGTGCCCAGGACCAAACCAGAAAGGGTCGGACCTGCATTACCACCATTTGTCCACCATCCAGAACTGAAATATCATTGCTGACATGTACACATAAGGAACTGTTTGACATTGAAATTGGAACTCAAAAGAACTGTTGGCCCAGAAAGAAACTCACTACAGACTGGTTCACTTGCCTCTCAGCATAACCATTATTGCTTGTCTCATTTTCGGTTCTTATAAGGGTATTTCTAGTATCACATGATCTTACTCATCTAGGGGAAATAATGAACAACATAAACTGATGAACAAAAACAGACCCGGAGACAGGGAAGCATCGATCAGACTGTCAAACCTCAGAGGGAAGGTAGGGGAAGGTGGGGGTAAGGGGGAGAGATCAACCAAAGGACTTGTATGCATGCATATAAGCCTAACCAGTGGTCACGGACAACAGTGGGGTAGGGGCATGCATGGGGTGGGGTTGGGATGGGAATGGGGGATGAGGACAAATACGTGATACTTTAATCAATAAAGAAATTAATAAAAAATAAAATAAAAACGACTAAAAAGGGGAAAAAAAGAGATATCAAGCTAAGGGATCATTATTATTGAGCCCAATTGAATGGATCCAATTACTGGACTGCCAGGAGAATCCTTAACTGGTCACATCCTATTGGCAAGAAAGGGTGAATTATCTATTCTCTGTTAGGGGTGCAAGCCTTGATCTAGAAAACTCTAAAGATCTCTCAAGTTTCAAGGCTTGAAGGCAGAGAAATTCACTGCTTTTATTATTTGTGTTTTATTTAAATATTAGTACATAAATAAATGTTCATTATCTAAAAATTTTAAAATAAGCATAGGCATAAGGAAGCAAATTAAAATCACCCACAATCCCACCACCCAAAGATAACTGCAGAATAGAGAGAAAGGAAATACAGTTGCGTGAATTCATGTATCATGTTTTTTACTGTGAAGATGGGTTCATGCAAGCTATACTCTATTAACTTCAATTTTTTATTGAGTAAGTCATAAACATCTTCCATGTAAACACATTTATTTCTATGACATCATTCTCAAGAGTCACCCTATATGGATGTCTCTCATTATCACATTGTATTTCAATCAGTTCTCTTTAATAGGTGGTTATTTCCTGTTTCTTGTTATTACAAGCAGTCTGAAATTAAAAACCCTTGTGCATCCACCTGGGCCTCTGATTTCCTATCAGACTCTCGGATTCCTTCTTTGCACAGATTTCTATGCTCAGTCAGAGGCTGCTGCCTGAAACTATTGGCAATGAGGGAATTCAACAGACCACATGGCAGATGGTCTTCTATGTGTCCATACGTGAGGTCAAATTATATTTGACTAAACTGAATGGCCAATTACATGCAGAATTAGATTGGCTTTTTCCTCTCATCTATTTGATTTACTATCAATCACATGGCTTAAACAATTGAGGCTCATTTTTTAAGCACACTCTGCTGTCTTTATTTCTTCCCTCTTTCCTTTTTCTACATAAAAGTCCTACAAAAGAAAAGACATATGTAAAACAAACATACTAAATGTAAATGATAAATATATTGAATTATATAGTGAATATAAAACATATATAATATATTCAACATGTAATACTAGTATGTTCAATATAAATTATAAGTATGTTAAATTATATATATATATAGGTTCCAATTTTGAAAGCTCTTAAAACGTTTCTACCATTTACAATGTCAGTCATTTTGCATACATAATCTCCAGTAATTTTCCCAAGGTCACATTGCCAATAGTGGCAGGGCAGAACATAAAGCTCAGGTTTCTAGTCTATGTTTGTTGTTCTTGAAGGTGACACATACTTGCATTTCTATAAAGAGACGCGATGATGGCAATACTGTACTTTGCTTCAGAACCAAGCTCAGTTTTTATTCTGTTTGACAAAAGTGTATGAGTAGCTTTACAATAGGACCTTGGTTGCAAATAGCCTTTGACATCTGCAATGCCTGTTCGAATTCCCTTTGTGGAGGAAAAAGAATGTAACTCCATGAAAGCCTTTGCAGTTGGAACCAGTGAGACCTACTACCAAACACTGGTCCACATCCATCTTTACTAGGCGGTGATTCCTGAGGCAACAATTAACTAAGTGGACCTGGAGACAACTCTGCTGTCAGGAGGGAATAAAGAATTCATGAGTCACTACTTGTCTTCTAAAACAGGTGACAAAGAAATAATGTTGTGATTTTTTAATTGAAACCAGCGGTTGAATGGAATCCTCTAGTGAGAAGGGGGATGGTGGTGGTTTATACTCTAACAGGCCCCGTGAGAAAACTGTGCAGAGCGGGAATGAGATGACCTCACTAATTTCTTTCTCTAATTAAAAGAACAAGAGCCATGATTTCACTCATATGTGGGATACAAAATAGAAAGCAACAAATGAACAAAACAAACAAATAAACTCATAGACACAGACAAGAGGGTGGTGGTTACCACAGGGAAGGGTCTTGGGGGGAGTGTGAAGAAGGTAAAGGGAGTCAAATACATAGTGATGGAAGGCTACAGTTTGGGTAGTGAACACATAATGTAATATACAGACACTGTATTATGGAACAACCAATGTTATCCCAATAAATTTAATTTTTAAAATAAATATTTAAACACTTTTAGTATTTCAGCAATAAACTGGCCTGCACAGAATAAACTGGCTTGCACAGAATAAAATAAAAAAATAAAAAAATATATAATCTCATTTCCTTTTTTATCTGTATTTTTCAAGTACCAATTAATAGAATTCAACAGTTTCTGAAACATAAAGAATATTTAATAATTATTTTTGTGATTGGAAAATGAATGAATAAATGAATTTGAGCATGAATTATATCTCAGAAGTTGTTTTAGGTACTGGGAATACAGCAATGAACAGAACAAATAAAAACAGGCTTAGATTCTAAAGAAAAATGGCAATAAATAAATAAAAAGTAAACTGTATAGCAAGAGAAATAGTGAGTGAGAAGGGCTTTAAAGAAAAGTAAATCTGGGATGGGGAAAAGTGTGTATGGAGAGTGCAGATGATGCTGACATCTTATATAGGGTTGTCAAGGCACTGTTCCTAATATTTGCAGGACTTTGAGCAGGAATGACAATAGGGTCCATATACCATACATCTAAGTATTCTAAAATTATAAATCAAAATAACAAAGTTAATTAAAATACATTCCTTCCTC
Source organism: Plecotus auritus (assembly GCF_963455305.1). Classification (NCBI taxonomy): domain Eukaryota; kingdom Metazoa; phylum Chordata; class Mammalia; order Chiroptera; family Vespertilionidae; genus Plecotus; species Plecotus auritus. Next base: position 163,988,783 of record NC_137773.1, read on the forward strand.
TTAATTTGAAACATATCTTTGTAATGGAAAACTATAAAATTATGTATAAAGTTATGACTTTTATGACAAAAATATCAAACATTACTGATTTTAATTATTAATATGTGTTTTGGGGTGTTGTGTTGAGGGACCAGCCATGTTTAACTGAATACTGTAATCAAATAGAGAGATATTCATAACATTTGATATATTTACTCCAAAAATTTTATTATACTTTTCTTCATTTCAGCTAAATCTCTATATAAATAACCACAGTTTTTACATAATTTTTCTAATCATCTACAGAATCAAAAATAAAATGTAACTGTATTCCAAATAAACAAATTTAAATATTATTTTATCATAAAAGTGAATTACAGTAAATGTAAAAAATTTAAAGTAAAGTTATTATGCATGTGTTTTAAAAGATACTAATTCAAAAGGCAAAATACAATTATAATTCATGAATATCAATTTTACACTAAAATGTATTTAAAACTATTTAAAATTTTTATTAAAAAATGAAACTTCATCATTCTAAGTCAATGTCTGTCAAATTTCAATGAAAATAAGCTTATCACATTTCATATAGCTTTGATCTAAACCTATAAACATACAGATTTATGAATAATGCAGATTCTTTAATATTATGAATTATTTGTCAATCACTAAGGGCAACCATTGTGAATATGATCCTAATTCATGAGTATTGCCAGACCCTTATGGAATATACAGAGAAAGAATGGAATTGTTCACCATTATTAGGCAATGATATTTTATTAAGACAATGTTCCTTTTATGCTATCTGAGAGGAAGGATTTAACAAGTTGATTAAATTATCCTTATACTTTGCAATATATTAGTCATCCAGTGACACATAACAGATTGCTCCAAAACTTAGCTAATTCAAACAACAAATATTTATTATTTCTGTTTCTATGGGTTAGGAATCTGGGTGTGACTTAACTGGGTGTGTGTGGCTCAAGGTCTCTCACAAGGCTTCTGTGGTGAAGGTGTCAGGCTGTAGCTCAAGGGGTGGGGGAGAAGGGGCAGGAGGATTAGGTTCCAAGCTCATTCCCTGGGCTGTTGGCAGGCCTCAGTGTTATTCTGCCTATTGGCCCAAGACATCAGTTCTTGGCCAGGTGGGCCTCTCCAGAGGGCAGATCACACCACAGCAGCTGCTTCATTCGGTGTGAGAGGGAAAGAGTCCCAATTGAGAAGCTATTCTTTTTTTCCTTCTTATAATCTAATTTCCAAACTGAGAGCCCATCACTTTGGTTCTATTCTATTTGTTAGAATGAGTCACCAAGTCCAGCCCACACGCAAGAGAAGGAAAGAACAAGAATATGGATCATCCAATGCCTTGACTTACTCCAGTGCCCCTGGTTCTTTGATTCTCTTTGTAAAATATCTTTAGTGCATCAATGTATCAGAAAGGCTGATGGAGACTCAAAGCTATCCACTTGAACCTGAACTAGAGAAAGGTTCCCACTGTCAAAAGAGCATTGCTAGTGCAGAAGGTGACTATAGTGCTATTATCCAAGTGATGCTAGTGGCGGTGGCTCCTGAAGGGGGCGCCAGTGATGAGAAACCTGGAGCACCAACCCAGACTGGGGCCTTGGACATAGGGGAACTTCTGCATCATAGAAGTACATTGGACTTAGTGTCACCTCTGAATCATAGCTAGGCTCAGTTCCTCCTGTTTAATTCCATTTTTATTATTTGTCTCTATTTAATAGGGCATTAATGAATCATTTTCACTTAGGTTGTGCCACACACTGAAAACAAAGCCTGAACTATAAGGGACAAAGAATTCAGCAACGACATCTGTCATTCTTTAATTAATTAGAGTGCCCCTAATAAGACCCAGAAGAACGAATATTACATCTGAGCACAATTATATCTGGCTTATGGTCAGCAGTTCACAGTTCTGGGCTTCCTTTTTCTCCATATGTTACCGAAATATAGACAACTCAGAGCAGGTCACAAATGTCACCTATGTTAGATTATAGGAACCAAACCTAAAGACAGGGTTTGGAATTCAACTTTGCAAATATTCAGTGGAGGAATTTTTGCTATTTGTGGAGGTTAAAATATCTCTGGAAATTAAATTAGGTCAGGGAAGTATTTTAATATTTTGTAACATGATTGCTTTTACTAAGTCCCAGATTAGCCTAAAATATGGTGACTTTATATCCAGAATTTTTGGAATAGTCCTGGTTTCACATTTTCTATATAACCCCCCTAAGAAGCCTATGTTTTTCACATCATGGTGACCAAATCTTTGTTTAGAAAATATGAACATACAAAAATCGGGCAAAAGAGAATGTGTACTGTACTTCCTGGCATTTTCTTAATGCTAAAACTGCAAAGGTGGGAGATAGAAAAGTTGACATAAATACTGCATATTGATAGGCGGCCCAAATATATATCTCTGTGGTCTAAGGGTAAGGCTTTCCTGTTGATAGTGAAATTCAGAAAGAATCTGTAAATGGCTCTTAAGAAATCTACCATAGGTTGAACCAAATGTGTGAGTAACATTCAGTACAGGTTGACTGCTGCTGCTACTTTTACTGGCAAACAATGGCCAACGGCCAAAGCATGTTCAACCCACACAGCTGTTTCCAATGATTCATTTCCCCTGATTTCCCAGCTGAGCCATTCAGAAGAACAGCAGGTTTCAAGCCCCAGTTGGGAGCCCCAGAGCTGCAAGGAGTCCTCCCCTTCAATTGTGGGAGAATTTTAAAGGCTCAAGTGAGGGACAGTTGACCTCGTAAACAAAGTTGTTTCTATGACCAGAGTGTAAGTAGGCAGGAAAGGTCGAGAGGAAACTGGAATGTTGATTTTGTGGTGAGGTGCTCACCAGGGCTCTGAATCACACAATATACTTCTCCAGCTTTCTCTCACACCAGGCACAGACCTTACTTACCCCAGCATTCCAACCACGCTGGCAGTTTCCAAAACACAGAAGGTTCTTTCACCCATTGCTAACCACTGTTATTCCCACTGGCTGGAATGGTCTTCCCTCTTCTGTGTCTGAGAACCTCTTGCTACCTCCAAGATTAAATCCAAGTATCATGGATTTAATGTTCCAGGTAGGTTAGATCCTGCAATCTTAATGGGGCGGGGGGTGAGGTGGGGTCGGTATTGCCCACAATGGGGTGAAAATGACTCTTGAAAGGCAAACATTTCCTACTCTTCTTACACACACACACATATATATAGGGTGTCCCAAAAATGTATGCAAGATACATTTTTAAAATATATTTTATTGATTTTTTACAGAGAAGAAGGGAGAGGGATAGAGAGTCAGAAACTTCAATGAGAGAGAAACATCAATCAGCTGCCTCCTGCACACCCCCTATTGGGGATGTGCTCGCAACCAAGGTACATGCTCTTGACCGGAATCAAACCGAGGACCCTTCAGTCCGAAGGCTGACACTGTCCACTGAGCCAAACCGGTTAGGGCTAGATACATTTTTGATAGACCAATTGATGTTTCTTTCTTTTTAGATTTAACCCATTGGAATTAATAATTATTCAAAGTGTGTGTACATTTTTGGGACACCTGTACATACAGGATATAAGAAGACATACAATTTCTCTGTGGAAATTTCATTGGGAGGGGGCAACAAAATGGAACTATCTAAAAAGGCTCCGTAAGTGGGCATGGATGAAAAAATATGAAGGAACACTGGGTTACATGATCCTTTGTCTCCTGTGCATACTGTTTGGCTTGTCTTAAGTCACTGATGTAGGATGGTTTGCTGCTCTGTATGACTGCAGCAAAAGCTGACTGATACCCCCTTCCTTAAGGCCTTCTTTCTCCCAACCCAGTCACGATTATAGCTTCTTGAGAGCTGGGGCACTGCCTGCTCAGGACCAGGCACAGTACTGGATGGTGGCAGGAACTAAGGAGATGCCTGTTCAACAGCTTTGAGGAGAGTCCTACTTACAATTTTTATACCCAATGTGCTCTACAAAGGAGGATTCAATCCCTTCACCTCCTTGATTTGATGACATGGTGCTTCATGGATTTTTATTCCACCTGCAACAGCCATGGAAGTGGGGACACAAAGTGAAACTAACAGAGTGGTTGTGTCCTGTTCAATATCCAACGGGTGCTTTGCCTCAGCCATTGTGAAGGTGGTTCGCATACTCTATTTCTAAGCCGTGGCTTATCCCTGGGCAGACATGTCTCCAACAAGAACAGCATTTTCACTACAACATCAGTTGAATCAGAGGTACTGACTGCCAATTTGCAAATTTGCAGCTTGTTCTAGTGGCACAGATCCCTGTGACTGCTTTACATTACTTGAAAAGTAAATATTGGAAAACTATTTGTAAAATGATTTATACATACGTTCTATTATTTCATATACCCACTTTGTCAATAATGCCCATTATAATGATAATGAAGAAGATCATGACATAGGATAACTAACTCCATTGATTATATACTATTTTGCTAAGTATGTTCCACTCACAGCCTCATTTAACTCTCCCAGTAGACTTCTGAGAGCAATATTACTATTTTCTTGATTTACAGATGTACAAACTGAGGATTCAAGCAATTAAGCAAGTAGCCCACGGACTCACCACTAGTAGTGGAAAAGCTAGAATTCAAACACAGGAAAAGCTGACTCCACCTTTTAAAGCACTTTGCCAATTAGAAGAAGAAAATCTGTTTCAAAAATAGATAAGTAAATTACTACATTCTAAAAGCATCTAAATGATGATTATTGATTGTGGTTAACAAAATTAAATAAGTGAACAGGACATCTCAATTTGCAAAGCAAGATGAAATTCTGGCTTGGGATAAGTGCATGGCATTCCAGTTTAGGTCTATATATGGAAAATTGTCAACAAATAGTAAGAATTTGAAAAATAGATTCCAAGGAAAATGTTTAGAGGGATTGGAGAATTGGCATTAATAATAATCAAACTTGTTATTAGAAGTTATTGTTAATAGAAAGACATGAGTATGTGTGGGGGGGGGGCAGGGATTGGGGGATGGTGAAATGAGACAGAAGGGAGGAAAAGACTTAAAAGACAAAATGCTAGTTCCTTGGCTTTTAAGGGTCTCATAGATGTTGGCAGTACAATAGGACGTCAGTAACTAAAAAATAGAAAAAAAATAAAAACCTAAATATGGAAACTGAGTGCATGGCTCAGAAAGAGTGAAATAATAACAGATATTCCCTGTTTCTAGGAGACATTACATTTTCCATGTGACAACATTTCGCTTGTCCCTTTTGAAAGATTCAGCCACATTTGGTAGTCTTTAAAAGCAATATGGAGAGAGTAGTATTTCTTAGACTAAGTGGAATTTATTGCTTTTTTAAAAAAAAAATTATGGCCTTAACACAGAGGAGAAGTGATACACACAATAGAATTCAACTCGTTAGTTAAGAAATTTATCTGAAATGAAATTTCAGGTTTTATTCTTATCCTGAAAACCCCTTACTCCCCAAGAAGCTCTTTTGTGAGCAAAAAGTCTTTTTCTAAGATTTATCACTAATGCTGGTTTATTCCTACTTGTCAGTTATTTTGTTATTGGGGGAGAAAAGTCTGATTTAAGGGTGTGGTCGCTGGAATAAGACATACTGCTATATTCTTGGGCAGATAACTTATCTTCTCTGACCTTCAGTTTCCACACTAAAGGCAGTGATGAGGTGAATATGGAAGCATATAGAAGGTTTCAGGTCAATCAGTTTTTCCTTTCCTTCTTGTCCTTCCTTCTTCCATCTATACTAAAAAAAGGGTAATATGCTAATTAGACTGGGATAGCTTCCAGGAGACCTTCCGGATGTCCTTCCGGACAAAGCCATAGTGGTGGGGCTGAGGCAGAGGTGGTTAGGGGCAATCAGGCCAGGAGGGGAGGGCAGTTGGGGGCTAGCAGACCGGCGGGGGGGCGCGGGGTGGGGCAGTTGGGGGCAAGCAGGCAAGTAGGCAGAGTGGTTAGGGGTGATCAGGCAGGCAGGCAGGTGAGCAGTTAGGAGCCAGCGGTCCTGGATTGTGAGAGGGATGTCTGTGGGATCGGACCTAAACCGGCAATCGGACATCCCCTGAGGGGACCCAGATTGGAAAGGGTGCAAACCAGGCTGAGGGACACCCCCCCCCCCAGTGCACAAATTTCGTGCACCAAGCCTCTATAGTTGTGAAATAATTTGGTTGGCAATATTTTCTCTTTAGTTTCTTTCAACTTTATTGTTCAACTATGGTTGTCAATTTACATTGTCAGAAGTATTTTTGTATACCCCATTGGTTTTCCAGGGGTAGTCGGGGAATAGAGGCAAACAAGAAAGATGGCATGGAGGAAATATCACCATGTGGTTTCATGTTGCAACCGACCATGGCTGCTTGTAGCCTGAAGTAAGGGAAGCTCCAAAGGCACCACTAAAACAGAAACTTTTAGTCGCTCTGCAAGTTCTAGCTGAACAGACATTTCTCAAGAATGCCGGCTGAAAGGAAGATGAAAAGCTGTGAGGAACAGAGGGGAAAAAAAAGATACCAAGGGCTCTAAAGGAGAAAAGAAGATAATATACTACCATTTTGGGGGGTAGGCACTTTATCAAATGTATCATGTGTCTTACATTGTATAATACTTTCAATCACATAGGCTAGAAATATTTTAACTCCATTCTGCAGATGAGAAAACTGAAGTTCTCAGAAGCTAAGTAACTTCCCCAAGTTTAATCAGCTAGGGAAGCATCTAGGCCAGGATTCTAACCCAGCCTGGGGGTTCCAAGGGCAGTTCATATTACACGTTAATTCCCAATGAGATATGAACCAGGATGCAGAATTCAAACTAACTTTAGCAAAAATAGGGAATGTGTTCATTCTCATAAGCAAATCATGCGAAGAGGTAGAAAGAACTAGTCCCAGAAACAACTAGTTCCAAAGGATATATACACAATGTTGGATTGCCAGTACCCCTACCCTACCTCATTCTTCCACTCCTCCCTCCAGTCCCTCCTTCCCTAGCATCTCCATCTCATGTCAATTTCTCAGTGAGTATTGCTTCATTCTCTCCATTGTATCTTGTCATCATCCGAACCCATGGCCACAGGTGGCTTTTGTATCATATCTTACAACTCTATGACAATGGGAAATTGAAGGCTTCCCTGCCTTCTCCTTAGATAAACTAGTTAGGAAAGGGCTATTATTGCTCTGGTCCGTTTGCATACCCATTTCTGAAACAGTGAGAGTGTACATGGAGATGGTCACAATGACTGGTTCAGGGTAGGGCACCTGCCTGCCCTGTGACCAGGTCTGCAATGGAATTGGAAATCCCCTGCAGAATCTCAACACTGGAACAGAAGCGGTTACCCATAAAGAAAGGAATGGTTGTTTGGGTCCAGATAAAACAATAAATGACTACTCTCTAGGTGGGGGGGGAAACTTGGACTTAGGAGGTGGGTAGAAATACTAGTAAGCTTTAACCCCATTCTGCTGCTTTCTGAATTTATGACACTGAACTTTAGTCACTATGGTAAGTACAATATGAAGTAATAAATCCAAGAGCAGTCAATGCTAAATAATTGCTAAATGAAAGGATAATAAAGTGCTAAGTAAATTCAAGGTTCCAATATTAATATGACTTTGATCTTGAATTTTAAAAGTTCCTTATCAGGACATATGATTTCAGAACTACATCCCCCTCTACCCTCCCCCAACACAGACACACACACATACACACACACACACTGTAGACACTTTTCTCAGGCACAATATTGAAGTAGATTGTAAACTCCTGGAAAGCAAGAACAGTATTTTCTGTACCTTTTGTGTCCCCTGAACACATAGCAAATATGTCTGGGCATATGTTAACAGCATTTGTTTAAAAAAATACTTGTTAATTTATAGCATAGAAAGGATTCCCATCCTAGTCACATTGGGAGTCCATACATAAATTTAGCACTGCTTGTACTAGTGTTCTAGGTCCTGAGCAAAGAAGTATTTCTGAGAATAGGTATTCATAGTGTTAATATTCGCTTTTATCTAAAATGTGCAAGTGAGTGACATTTTATCAACATTTTGGCCTAAAGTTATGAAGTTACATTAAATTATTTTCATATTTGATAACATCGTTGTCTTGAAAATGAGGAATATTATGAATGTTAAGCCCTTGCAACCCGCCTTGTGTTATGAGTTCCCATTTTTAATTCCTTTTTTTTCATGATAATTTTAATACATTTCCATTTATTATGTTCCCACTGATGTTCTGAAATAACCCCAGCCAAGCTCATTATATATTTTGATGTAAAAACACTTAAATATAAATGGCAACTTACATTTACGTTTTTAAAATAGATTTGTAATGACCATTAAAATATTTTCTCTAAACAGACTCTGATTTTGCATTCTTATTGAATTTTATATTTTGTCCCACAAAAATAAGCATATTGCTATTTTGGCTGAAATTACTGGGTATATCACCTATTTATTCCTGTCTTTGAAACAAGAGTTCCTGTTCCTTATTCTTTTGTTAAGGAGGGGTAGGTGGGGGAGAGAATGGTGTTGAAAACTCTCTTCCCTGAATGCCATGAACTGTGGGTGAGTACTACCATAAAGAGACATAGGTGATTTAAGGACTGTGTGGGTAGGAAGCTCTAGTGCTAAAGGTGTTGAAACATTCATTTGGATGTCAACATTTCTTTTGCATGATAATGGGAGGCATGAATTTCCCACTTTGCCTTACTCATTATGCTCTATTTGGCTTGAGTACCTTTTCTTCTGATGATACTCAGTAATGCTTTTGAGGAGCTTCCCATTACTCTACTATCTGCTTAAAGTGGCCCTCCAGGACCTATAGAATCCAGCCTCATCTTGTCACTCTCCCCCCATTTCTGCCAGGCTCCAGCCACACTCTTCTTCAGTTCCTCTTGTGAATGGCCCGTGCTTCCCACTAAACACAAAAATATGTTCATGTGTCTATTCCTCCTGCCTGGAATTCCCTCCACCTCCCCGCTTCACCCTCACTTAGGCGAACTCTCCTAAGTTTCTGCTTAAGTAGCATTTCATCTTGACCTCCCAGACGGTCTATTTTCAGAGTCATGTGTTTTAGGCTTACATTTCCGAAAGTCTAATTAGGTTTATAACTGTTTCCTTAGTAATGGACGGTTTTGTCCTAAGACTAGTGGGAACCCAGAATAAAGAGAAGTGTAGGAATACTTGGATTCCTTACATTCTTCTTGTGTCCTTTTCCCAATTCTAGTTCCCCAGAGAGCAAAGTCAAAGGAATGGGAACTGGAAAGGCAAAGGCTGCAAGGGGGGAGGTGGCCCCACAGGAGCCAACAGAGCCAACAGCTTTCCTGGGCTAGTCAGGGATTACGAAGAATAAGGCGTTTCTCATGAAAGCAGAGCAAGGAGGCGGTCCATGAAACTACTCCTTCAGGGTATTATCAGGCCCTGCTGTCTGGGAGGTCTCGCCACACAGCTCTGAGCACTGGGCTTCTTGCCCTTGGCAATGATACCGCTAGGCATGTGCTCAGTCCAACTCATGCTTAGCATTTCAGCCGGTGCCCTTCTCTGTCTTTATTTTAAATAGTTTGCAGAAGTGCAGAGTGTGCGTGAATTCTGATGACTACAAACATAGTTTAACTTTATAATGCTCGTGCATGATAGATATTCCATATTCACAAAATGGCATTTTCACACTGTTTCTGTAATGTAACTGGTGATACCCCAAAGTCCTGTGAGTAGATGAAGGGAAGAAGTCTCTGTTGAGTTGAAGACTGACTTCAGTCTACAATTTCTGGTCGACCACATACCCCGTTGGTGCCTTACTTAGCAGGCATCCCAACCATTACTTATTTTTTCAAAAAGTGTTGTTTAACATTGTTTCCTCTCAGTAGTCTGTACACTTCATGTGGTTCAAATTGCTTAGAACATAACAGATGCTCAATAAATATTTACCAAATGAGTGAATGCTAGAATAAAATGGGGAGGGGAAAGGGAATAAAGGGGACAACAGAGCAAATTTTAATTTTGTATTTTCTAGTTCTGAGCCTCAAAATTATGTGCTCTTGGAACTCCTCTTGCTATCTTCTCTTTCTCCTCACTCCAAGTGTAAATTTTAATCCTCCATCATGTATGTACTTAAATGATCTGTGATGGGAGAAGACAAGTCACTTATTTTTGTAACTGTAGAGGAACAACTTTTAATATTTGTGTTTATATTTGGTGGGAGCTTATTTAAGCATACAGAGATATAAGATCTTTTAAAATAAGTTCTAAATTATTTTTTTAACATTAAGTCCATTAAAATTGATTGTGAGTAGTCATTATTTGCAGATTAATGTAAGAGTCATGCAACATATATTTCAAATAACACAGTGACCAGCAAATAGATTCTGGGTGCTTTTCTGAAATGCAGAGTGCGAAATAAATGTTGTCTTGGACTAGAAAAATTATTTGCACCAAGCCAGCATGGCTCAGTAGTTGAGGATCAACCTATGAACCAGGGAGTCATAGTTCAATTCCCTGTCAGGGCACATGCTCGAGTTTTGAGCTCAATTCCAGTGGGGGGCCTGCAGAAAGCAGCCGAACAATGATTCTCTCTCCTCATTGATTTTCTCTCACTTTCTCCCTCTCCCTTCCTCTCTGAAATCAATAAAAAAACATTTAAAAGAAACATTATTTGCAGTGGTATACATGACCATGGAGGTTCATCCATGGGATGGCAGACTGCATGTCTACACTCCCCTTTCAGGTGAGTTTGGAGAATAAAAGCATGAATTGAGCAAACAGCAAATTACAGTGGCACTTTTGATTAACAGAGAATAATGTTATCGCCGGGGCTCACTTTTAAGAGTTTCTGAAAACAAGCTATCCTGAAACTTAGAAAACATAGTTTGTCAGTTTAAAACTTCAAAGTATGTTTTAGGCCTTCTAAAGAAGGCCTAAAAAGTAAGGGAAAACAATTGGGTGGACTGTGTGAGTGTCAAGGTTCACTCCATTGCTTCTTGGTATTAGAAAAAGGGGCTCCCTGTGAGTGGACACAGTAAGATCCAGACAGGGGTGCAGCAAGGGTGGTAGATCAGCTCTCATTCTGTTGGGCAGGTACCTTTGTGCAATGCACAAACCATTCAACCACAGCTATGGCTCTGCTCCCAGTTTCAGCAAGATATGAAGAAAACTGATGAAGTTTAAAGGGAAAGATCCCTGTTGTATCTGGATACTTTCTTTACATTTTTATCCTCTTCTAACTAGCTTGAGAGGCAATTTAATAAAATGATTGAAGACAAGAGCTTTGCCATGAGAGAAAACAACATGTAAACCCTGAATTTATCACCCACTGGTTCAGTGATCATTGTCTTCTCTCTGAGGCTGGATCACATTAGCTACAATAATGAAATGACAGTGTCCTCGTTAATAATTTGTTGTAAGGAATAAATAAAACAAGACATGTATTGTGCCTAGCCCACTCTTTGGTACATGGTAGGTACTCAATAAATGGCATTTGCTGCTAGATCATTTAGGGTTTTTTTAAATGGTAGGTTTAAAGGAGGCGTTTTAAAAGGAAGGATGCTTATCTTGATCTAAGTCATGCCCCACACAATTTAACATATCAAATTAATGAAAATATTTTTCATACTTAATTGTGAACAAATAATAATGACAGTTCAATGAATGAAAGCTCTTTGATGATCTTTCACAATATTAAAAGATAAAACAAACTGTCCCTTCTCACGAAGTGACCTGGATATCAATTGGTCATAAAAACAAAAACAAAAACAGGCCAAATGTACTCAGTCTAGGAAGCGATATAGACTATGCACACAGAAATGCCCACTAACTTTCCACACTTCAGCAAACATTATAGCTGCTCTTATTTATCATATCCTCATTTTTCCCATGTTTATTTCATAGACACACAAATGAACAAACACACACCTGTGAGCGCGCGCGCGCACGCACACACGCACACACACACACACACACATACACACTGCTTGTGTAAATATATCAGAGCTCACAAAAAGCAAAGGTGGTGGGTGTGGGCTGGTACTTTGTATTTCAGCCCTAGCTTCACAGGCAGTTATTTTGCAAATGGATTTCAAAAAATAATTACATTAATCAAAACTCTATTTATTCTATTACATCAGTATTGATTTCACCTACACTTACCAAATTTATATTCTGCCTCTTACTGCCTCTCACTATCTGGGTTAAGAGGACATACATGTCTGCATACCACATATGCTCAGGGTTCTCCTTTGAAAGAAGATGTCTATAAATCTCCACTGGGACAAAGACCCAGGGATTAGGTTCATCTTTTCCTACCCCTGTTACTCATTAGATCTGCTCCTGAATTTCTCTGGTCTAACACAGTTCTTTATTTGCATTTGCTGTATGAGCAAATGGTGACGGCACTATATTTGGGTCTCTGAAAATTGATAAATCACCTTATTCTTGGCCTGACATTTCAGACCATGAAAATTAAGTGGCAACAAATTTTTTAGAAGCAGTGAAAAAAGCTAATATTAAAGTGGTGTGACATATCAACATAGAATGTCTGTAATTAAGAGAGAGAGAGAGAGAATAAATAATAAATGTGACAAAGATTAACATTTGGGGGAATCTGAGTAGAAAGCAAACAATAATTCTTTGTACTATTGTTGAAATAGTTGTTCCTCTGAAATTCTCTCAAAAAAATTTTTTTAAATTTTTGAAAAAACAATTCCAATTTTAAATGATAATGACCCATAAGCATTAAAAATGGAGACTTTGTGGTGTTATTTTGGGGAATAAGAGGTGATTAATGAAACTCACAGGTAAAGCACCCAATACAACCCATTGGATAACACCCGCACCAAAATTCAGTCATCTTTAAAACACATTCAGCTCAGTAATTCTTGGTCAAGATCTGAAGAATTTCAAAATCTAATAACAGTCTTCCAAGTAACCACCAGCAAAATAAAACAAAATACAAAATAACATAAAATATTAAGGCTTTCAAATAAATTTTGCTTTGAATACAATTCCAGCCAATTTCAAATATCCTTGCTTACCAAAGACTATATCAAAGAAAAAGCAACCCAATTTGCAAGCCACATACTAGCAGTCTCATCCATGTCATACATTTGATCATTTCTTTTTCTAGTTACTGGGGTTTTTAATCATCTCAGTTGTCTCTAGGAAACCAACCTGGTATCCATAATCCAGTGCCATCTATTTGCAACTCTCCTATGGGAACAGAGCCATCTGCAGCAGTAAACATGGCATTGTACCATTATGTACAGGGGAAATGAGTATGTCCTTTGCAAAGGCTTTTAATCCTTGCTCATTTCAACATTGGGGCATTTAATGGCTTTCCTTAAGAAACAACACCAATTAGTCTCACCGTTTATCTAGGTTTCTGGAAAAATCTGTTTAAAAGTTGCCTTCCTACCGCAATTCCCCTGGCAGCAGGTTTACTGAGGAAGACATTTTGCCTTTGCATTTTTATTTCTGAGGAAAACCTGCACGCTAGACATTTGTTTTCCATGTGGTTCCCTGACAGAGACACACACACAAATAGGAAGGCTATAAAATAGAATAGGATAAATTGGGACACCAAGATAAACATGTACATTTACTTCAGTCCTCATATCCTGACCTATTTTTAACAGCTAAGGAAAGAACAAGACCTGTTCCTTGGCCTAAGTAATTCCATGGGAATTCTCTCAGTACAGCGAAAATATAGAACACAAAGTAGCTCTCCCTATTCCTGGAAGGAAGCTCTGCTTTTGATTTCCTAAAGAAACGACTGTAATTAGTCTTTACCCTAAAAAATATTCTCTTTTTGGTAGCTCAGCAGCTGTCAGACCTTGGACCTGAGTACTTTGGATATGGTCACTATACTTGCAAGATTCCTTAATTTTCTAAAAGTTTTCAATTCAGAATGTTTTGAATATAAAAAAAGACAGGATATCTGACCTTTCAAACTCCCTCGATTGCCTGAGTTTTGATAAGCACTCAAACAAAGAGAAATGGTGGAAAGAAGAGAGATTCAATAAATATTTAGAACACAAATTCTAATGGTGAAGTGCATGGATTCTGGAGCCAGCCTGCCCGAGGCTGCACCCCCATTCCACCACTTTCCAGCTTTGAGACTTGGGGTGCTGTGTCTCAGTTCTCTTGCCTGCAAAATGAAGGTAATAATAGTACTAAATAGTACTAAAATTATAAATGAATTAATATTTGTAACAATTAAAGAAGCATAGTCAGACTTTGGTAAGCAACGAATGTGTTAGTCTTTTAGTTTAGGAAAACTTACTATTGGTCACCACTTCTTAAATTATGACACTCCTACCACTGGGGACAACCAAATGATTTTAGATTTTCACAGATTAACACTTTTGTTTCAATAATTATGCATTTATTTTTATAGTTGCTGAATGCTAGTGGCCTAGGATACTATCTTTTCACTTATACTGGTAATATATAGTTTCCTTCCTAGTTAAATGATTTGAAGCAAGAAAAGTGGATTCCAAAAATAATAAAAAAATTATACAGACATTACTTGGATATGACAACTGTGAAGGTGGAACATGAGTGAATGTCATTTGTGTTACATGTGTTGCTTATTTGCAGAGTTAACTGTGTGTTCATTGGTGTAAGAAGTTTCAAGAATCTAAGTATTCTGTCTATAATCTAAATTTTGAATTACTGTCTTAAGCTACTAAAGACGCAAGTCATACCTGATTAAGAAAAAAGGACAAAACAACAGTTCTCTAGCACTTTGCTGACTGGACAAAAGGGTCATCTTTGCAATAGATTTTATCACGTAATTAAAGAGGGATCCCCTGATTAATTAAATGGAGAGGCAAAGTCATTTGAACTGGTGATGCTAAGACGAGATTGCAATATTTTGCTTTGACCAAAATAAAGTAAAAGGTTATAGCTCTACCCCTTGAGTTTTTGCTCTCTGCAATACAGTCCACTTGCTGACAATTTTTCAGTACTTGCAGATTCATTCAGGCCTATTAAAGGCTTCAAAACAACCAGGAATTATAATAAACATTTACACAGAGTTCTCGATGTTTCAAATGCTGAACAGATCATTAGAATCAGAGCTAGTACCCCAGCACCGCACTCCATCCCCCTCAATCCTGTGCTCACTCTATTGACACCTGCCCTTTACTATTCAGTCATGACATATTCTTTACTAGCTGAGGGAAGCTCCATTTTCATTTCAAAGAGTTGCTTCTCATTCAAAAAAGGAATAACTAGGAGAAATGTTACGGGACTAGTAAATCAGATTTACTAGTTATATAAATCATCTTCACTATTTCTGTGTAGTCAGCCTGGCATTGCAAGTGAAATGTTTTAGTCAATTGTAGGGTAATAAACCCATGGTTCTAATAGCCCTCTTGTAAGGATCTCAAGGTGTCAGGACACACTTGTAAGTCACCGAGTCCTGACCCTTTCCACAGCCAGCTCCCTTTTTCATTTCTCACATGCTGAAAGCTTCGGATTCATTCCCTCCTGCACAGTCAGGACACTGAAGATGTCCCCTTCTCTCTCCACTCACCTCAATCCAGAATCAGGCTCACCTCAGCGCTCTCTTTCTAGTTGTTGCTAACCATTTTTAACCTAACATTTTGAATTATAAATGACTAGAGGCCTGACGCACAAAGATTCATGCAAGAATGGGCCTTCCTTCCCTTGGCTGCCGGCACTGCTTTCTCTCTGGCCGGAGCGCCTTTTCGCTCTGGCCCGGAGCCGCCTTTCTGCCTTCCCATGCTGCCCAGAGGCCGGGAGCGGCTGGGGCGGTGTGGAATGCCTGCGTCCTTCCCCACCCCTGGCCGCTTGGTGCCTGAGTATGCAAATTAACCCACCATCTTTGTTGGGTTAATTTGCATTCTCACTCCTGATTGGCTGGTGGGCGTCATGAATGTACGGTCAATTTGCATCTTACTCTTTTATTAGTGTAGATCATGGAGATTTGTTTACCATCTGTGTTACCTATGCTTTGAGTTTCTATTCCCCAACTCTTTGACCTTCCCCTAACATGGTACATTTTTTTTTCTAGGATCTTAGATAACGAATTGCTACAAACTGGATGGCTTAAAACAACAAGAATGTATTCTCTCACAATTTTGGAGACTAGAGGTCCAAATCCCAGGTGTTAGCAGGTCCATATTCCCTCTGAAAGCTCTAAAGGAGAATCCTTTCCAGTGTCAGGCGGTGGCCAACAACCCTTGGTGTTCCTTGGCTTACAGGTGCATCACTGCAATCTCTTCCCCCATGTTACAAGACATTACTTCTTGAATTGGGGCGTATTCTGAGACAGAAAGGAGGTTAAAAGCAAAAGAACCCAAGACATTAAAGCAGAGCTGTCAGATCAGGATCTGAGGGCAAGAGGCAGAGCTTGCAGAAAGTCCCCAAAGCTGGCAGTGTTTAGCACTATTTACTTCACATCCATCACTGTGGCTCGGTGCTTTATGTTCCTTCTATTACTCCACCTTAAATAAACTTGCGAGATAGACATTACAATCTTCATGTTCCTGGTGATAAAACATAGGCTAAGAGAGGTAAAGTGAACTTTCCAAAGTCATTTTGGGACAGAGCCTAAGCCATGAGTAAAGAGGGTGTTATTAGGGGATACCAATTTGGCTCAGATAATTAGAATATTATTAGCTCCTTTGCTTGGGCCTCCCTAACTTTACGCTCAAATTCTAGACATGCAAAATGGGTGATAATTGGCCATCACAGGGCTGGGAGAAAAGAAATGACAAATCAGCTAATTTTGTATCTGAGAATAGAAATAGGCTCTGATTCTGGGCAGTCTAGGTTTGTCCTGGCTCTTTGTCTTCATAGACTACAAACTACACTTTCCAACTCTTAACCAAAAGGAATCCTTCGCTCCACTGCCCTGTCCCTTCTCTAAAGGTGTGGATACTCCCAGGGTGTATGTCCCCCTGAACATTTCTGTTTTATCTCCCCATGGCTCTGTTCTCTTTCATTTCTCTCATTTCTGACTTGAAATGGCTCAGCCATTCCCTCAGATAGCAGTCCGCCCTCTTCACTTAGGACTTAACACCCCACTCTCAGTTCTGTCCTATTGTAATCACCCCAAATCAGCATAACCAGTCCGTCTTCAGGAAATAGACCTCCCACCTCTTTTCCAGAGCAAGTGGAAACCTCTGTCCTTGAGGGGACTGTTTTTCCTCCCAGTATCATAGTCTGGCCAAATAAGCAGAAAAAGCGAACTCTCATCTGTAGGGTGGTACTGATTTCTACAACCCCGATAATGGAAAGCCAAAGCAAGGGAGATCCCAAAGGGTCAAGTCTAAATATATGAACAGAGAACAAGAATTATTCTAAAACCAAGGCCAACAGCGCAAGACAAGTGAAAAATGGCAGGTGGAGTGAGGCGGCAGCACATGGGACACACGAATGGAGGGCTATTTGTGTGGTGTTTGAGCACAAGCCTGTGGGGAGGATAAGTGAAGTTAAGGTCACTTTTCTGATTTGGATAAAGAGAATCTAAGGCCATGACTAATTCAAACTTCTCTAATGACTTCATACTGAGGTCTGTGGTCTGAGTCACCAAGTAGCCTTTCTTCTTGCCTCCCTGCCGTTCATATCTTCTTGGAGGTGAATGCAATAAAGTTACAGGAATTCTTCATTCACAAGCAGAATCACTGCTACAGGCAATTATATGATGAAGTACCACTTCCAGGAGGAATACATTGCAGGCTTTTTGCTAATCTCTGCAGCATTTTAGCTATAGAACATTCATTAAGGCTAAAAGAATTTGTCTGGCTAAGGTCCATTTGAAATAAAAAACTTAGAACACCTGATCCTCTGAAAAATTTATTGAACAGACGGAGCAATCGATTGAAAGGCGAGTGGACCCATTCAAAGCCATCCCTGGAAAATCGCTTTGCAGGGCCCTTGTTTCTAATGCGGCCAGTGGACGCTATCCCATCTTTTTTGTTTATTGGCCTGTGAAAAGCACGCCGGCCCACTGACTACATGTCTGGTGGGTATAATGTTGACTAACCTGTCTTTTTCCTTCCTTTATACAAACCTGAAGGTTGGCCTTTTGACTTTTGACATCCAGGCCTTTTTTTCTAAGATGTTGTCATGACACTAGAGAAAGTCCAGAGGAAACAGCCCCCAGGGAGATGTGGATGTCCTCCACTCAGGGACAACACGGTGTCCTTGGGGCCCTGTCACCTTTGATCAGCTGAGGACCTCTCTGCGGTCTGGAAAAGAGGGCAGAGGCCTAAGACCATGAGGCCATAATGTCTCCCGTTAGAAGAGAAAAAGTCTTCCTAACAGGGATTTGGCTGAGAAGTTTCCATCCAAGTCAGGCCCCTGGCCTCTACTTCTTTATTCTCTAAATGTCTTCCCTTCCTCTTAATCCCCTTCCCTTCACAGAAGACAAAGAACTGTCCTTCTGCTTGTAATTTCAAATGTAAAAACACCCGGCCCTTTGGCTGAGGTTGACTCAGACATCTGGTACGGCCGCGGAGAAGCAGGGCCGGGGGCTGGCAGGGTTCCAGGTCTCGGTCCCCTCTTTCTAGGAGTCATCAAAGCATCCCTATGAATGAAGAACAGAATGTAGTGTCTTCACCCTTATAGGATGCTTGCTATTGTGTCTATAAATACAAAATAAAAGAGGGAGCACTTTAACAGGTATTTCATGTTTATAAGTTGTTTAGGTTAAAATCTCTAGTAAGGTAATAGTGTGATAGATGCATGGAACACTTTGGGCTGACACTGGTCCGCTTAAATCTCAAAGGCACCGTCATAATTTCTGACAGATACTTCCATCCCCAGGTTTTGTCAGTTAAACCTAACCTTTAGGCATTGAAAAGAATTGTTTGGAAATATTCCTTGATGCCTTTTACTTGCTGTCTTTCTAAAGGAAGAAATAATCAGTAATTAAAAGGAGGGGTGAAAAACACACACATACCTCAGTTTCTGTCTAAGATGGAAATGATAGCTTCCTTGAATCCCTGCTGGAGAGAATCTACTTGTGAGATCAGCAGCCTGCTGTGTCTCAATATTTTAGGAGATTTGAAGAGTGAAATAAACTTTCTAGGACAATACCCATGTTCCTGTGTTTTGAGAAACATTTTATTATAAAGCTTCCCACACAAGTTCTATTGTTATCTGTGTTTCCATTTCTATTCTCCCCCTGGACTGAAACTCCAGAGGGCAGGACTATTGGTTACTTGTCTCATAAGATCAAAACATAGCAGATGGCCCATACAATTGTTGAATAAACAAAAATAAAGGCAGGTTGAAGAAAAACATCTCTGGGTATGTCTTAAAGGAACATGTTTTCTGGAAAGATGAAGGCAACTGGAAATAACCAAAATCGGTGTCAGCACACTGCAACTTAAGAACCAAATCCAGTAGTTGCCTATATATTTAATAAAGTTTTATTGGGACACAGCCATGTTCATTTGTTTATGTAATGCCTATGGCCACTTTCACACCACCACAGCAGTTTCACATTTGTGACAGGGACTGTATCGGCCACAAAGCCAAAAATATTTAATACCTGGCCTTTGATTTTTAAAGAAACACTTAAATGAAGCAAGACTGCAGCACACAAGTAAGTACTAGTAAGCAACAAGTAGTTATTGAATGCTTATGTGCTTAGTCCATTGCAGAATTTGCAGTAGACAAAGCAAGACACATCTTACCTCTCGAAGTAATAGGTCCTTCAACTATTTGAGGGCATTGATTTTAGCCACTGTGCCCATGAAGGAGAGAAGGCATTGTCTATGTTTTAGAGTAAAATGAACCTCATCAAGATAAAACATCTGGTAAATCCAAGAGAAGGTGAGCAAAGGGACACAATTAAGTGCAAAAGTGGTATTTTGGATGCAGCAGTGACAAATAACAATCAGAAGAATGTCACTATTGTCCACTTTTTCTCATTTCTATTTTCCTGAAAGAATATTAGGGGAGGCATTGCATTCTGCATTCACTATAGTATAAGGACTGGAACTACTTACTTGGATAGTGAATGAAAGAGTGACTTCAGAAAGCTGAAAACTTGGTGACAATTGTGCTGCAAATATTTTATCTCTGCTGCACTGAAGACATACTATGAATCAAAGGATCATGATAAGTACTTTATATACATTAATTTGATTCCAGTTTTATGCAAGAAGCTTCATTATTTGCACAGTATAGTGTCATTATCCTCATAGTAACCTCCTAAGCCACCTAGTGTATAGTTAGCTAGAATAAACTAGGTTATACTTCAGTAACAAATAAGCCCCACATTTCAATGGCTTCATACTTCTTTCAGACTCCAATAGCCATTATCTTTCTACCAGCATTCATAGTTCTATAATAATTTAAAATTCAAATAATAGTGTGCCTCATGGGTGTTTTTCACCCCAAATCTAAATAGGCATAGGGGTGAGCTGACAATTACTACCAGTAGCTCAAGAAATATTTATCGTGTGCCCCTGATTAGCCATACACTATCCTAGCCACTGAGAATATAGTAAAACCCAAAAAGGACATGCCAATCTTCACTGAGCTTATGTTCTAGCAGGGAGAGAAAAATAAACACATCAATTAGTACATACAACTTAGTAAAATATGTAGGACAGTTGATGATAAGGGCTGTGAATACAAAAAGATATGAACCATGGTAGAAAATGCTGGGGCTGAGAGCTGAGATACTTCCCAACCCAAAGGGTCCATTAGCATTTTGGCCTGAGCATGACAGGTGGCTTGGGCATTCTGGAAACCTCCAAGGAAAATGGCGTAAATAGCAGATTTATAGTATTTCTGGTGGTCTCAAGTTCAATAACCATCTTGAGGCCACGAGGGGTAGAGAATTAGGAGGCATAGAGGTCTTGCCAGGATTATCTGGTTTTCTGAGGCTCCTTTCAGATGGAGGAAAGGATGTTGAAGGAGAGGTAGTAGTACAACATTCAAAACTTGGACTCTTCTAGGCCTCCTTAAATATATTATAATGGTGGGCAAGAAAATAAAGGTCCATAAAATAAGTCTTCAAGAGATATGATGAAGAGAGAAGAAGGGGTCTATTTGGCATTAAAAACAAACAAACAGACAAAACACCCTGGACATGTACCTTATGTGTGTGGGAACAGAAGTTAGAGATAAGCATGCTTTGGGCTTGGCTGGTAGAGGATTGCAATGTTTCTCTTCACTTATAATGAGTGACATGTTTGTAATGAAATTTCCTAGCCCCCATTTCGGTCCCTGTTTTCTTCTTCCTGAAATAACTCTTCCATTAGCTCCACTCCACTCCACTGCCCTCTGGCCCTTTCAGTCGTTCCCATTGGCAGCTCATGAAGTGTTTTAAGACCAATTTATACTCCTTACTTTCAGTAAATCCTTTCTCTTTCCCTGTGCAATTTTTCCAACTTACTATCAATCTTCATGTTAAGGTTTCTAGCAAAGTCTATGGATAAAAAATATCTCCTTTATAAGTGGCTTTTTCTATTAACCTGGATCATCCCTTTGTCAAAACACTTAGCCATGAGGTAGCAACTCCCTTGAAGTCCTGGCTCAGATTTCAATTTGCCTGTGACCTTGGGTGGATGAATCACTTTGCCATTGTGACAAAGGCTCCTTGGGGAATATAGGATTATTCATTCTCTGCCCAGCTACAGAGTAAGAATTTGAGGATTTTTTAATATTTTAAAAGTGTTCTTTAGTTGAAAGAAATGATACAAACATCCTATTTGGTGATTGCTTAGCTGGAGATATAGGGAAAGCTGGTGTCCAGCATTCCCTCTGAGCTCAGGGCTCCCCCTAAAAGACCAGAGCAGAATTATCGTGCCTTACCTGCACCCTCATTTCTCATCCCACTCCCCCATCCCCACCCCTGCAACTACTTTCCTCTCTCCCACCCCTCCAACCTACTCTACAATCCTATCTAATAAAAGAGTAATATGCAAATTAACCATCACTCCACTACACCCACAAAGTCATGCCCACTAGCCAATCAGGGATAAGTATGCAAATTAACCCCAACCAAGATGGAGAGAGCAGGAGGGAGGCTTGGGTTTCCCTGGCGATGGAGGAAGCCAAGCTTTCCACACACCCTGGCCAGCCCAGGCCTCCGCTTAAGGCTACAAAGTTTCAATGATAGAAGATAAGTAAATCCCAACAGAAATGGCTGCCGCCATGGAGGGAGCAGAAGGATTGGCTCCGCTTCAGGCTACAAAGTTTCAATTGTAGAAGATAAATAAATCCCAGATATCAGGGCCTCCGCTTGGGTTGCCCGGGGGCATGGCCAGCCTGCAAACCACCACAGGCCCCTCGCCCAGGCTGCCCCACACCCCAAGGGAACCCCCACCCTGATCCAGGACACCTTTCAGGGCAAACCAGCTGGCCCCCACCCATGCACCAGACCTCTATTCTATCTAATAAAAGAGTAATATGCAGATTGGCCATCACTCCAACACACAAGATGGCTGCCCCCATGTGGTCAAAGATCCTGCCCCATGTGGACACAAGATGGACACCACAAGATGGCCAGCAGGGGAGGGCTATTGGGAGGGACCAGGTCTGCAAGTGAGGGCAGTTGGGGGCCATCAAGCCTGCAGGGGAGGGCAGTTAGGAGTGACCAGGCCAGCAGAGGAGGGAAGTTGGGTGCAAACAGGCTGGCAGGGGAGCAGTTAGACATCAATCAGGCTGGCAGGGGTGTGGTTAGGGCAGGGGTGGGCAAACTTTTTGACTCGAGGGCCACAATGGGTTCTTAAACTGGACCGGAGGGCCGGAACAAAAGCATGGATGGAGTGTTTGTGTAAACTAATATAAATTCAAAGTAAAGGAGTGGAGGGGAGAGCAAGAGAACCCTCTGCTCTTTCGGCTCCGCGGGCCGGATAGAACAGCCGAATGGGCCGGATCCGGCCCGCGGGCCATAGTTTGCCCACGGCTGGGTTAGGGGGTGATCAGGCTGGCACGCAGAAGCAATTAAGGGCAATCAGGAAGGCAGGCAGGTAAGCAGTTGGGAGCCAGCAGTCCTGGATTGTGAGAGGGATGTCCGACTGCCCGTTTAGCCAGTCGGACATCCGTCAAGGGGTCCCAGATTGGAGAGGGTGCAGGCTGTGCTGAGGGACACCCTCCTGCCTGTGCACGAATTTCATGCACCAGGCCTCTTGTAAGAACATAGGAGTCATCTTTTATCTTATGTTTAACCATGTACCAACCATTATGCTACACATTGTGGTAGGTTGCATAAAGAGTCAAATTGTTCACACCTCCAGGTTTTCATGATCTTTGCCTTGTAACTTTGCAGTTCCTCTCATGGAAACAGAGTGTACTTTCTGTTCCGGTGACATTTGGTTTGATCATGTGACAGGCCAATAGAATACAGTATAAGTAATGACATCTCTTCCAAGTCTAGGCTTCAACAAGCCTTGAATACATTGCTTTATCTCTTGGAACACTCTATCTGCTATGAGAAAAAGCTTGAACTAGATTCCTGAAGATGAGAGATGTGGCCCAGTTACCTAAATGACCTTTATAGCCAGCCATCATCTGGTAAATCTCCAGGCCTGTGAGGGAAACCCTCCTAGACCAGCCAGCCTTGAGCTGATTGTAGATATGTGAGTGAACCAAGTGGTATTAACCAAGTCTGGCCCAGGCAGTAGCAATGCCAAGCAACCCACACACTCAGGAGAAATAATAACTGGTTTTTATTTGAAGTGCCTATTGCGGTGTCTGTCATGCAACAATAGCTAACTGATAAACATTTTCCATAGTTTAGTTTATTCAATCATAATAATCTTACGCAGTAAATTCTATGACCATGCCCATTTTATGGATGAGAATACTGAGGTTTAGGAAGTGTTAATGTCACACAGTCATGAAGGGGCAGAGCTAGAATTCCATACCCAAAAGTCTAGTAACTTAAAATATGACATTGTTTCACCATATATATCACTATAGATACACCCTCCTTGCTTTTCTATCCTTACTCATTTTGAAGGGGAAAGGTTTCAATGATAACCAACTAAAATTTGCTAAAACTCAAATTGTTTTTTAGGTTGAAGAAATCCTTCTCATTAGAGTCAAAATCAGACAGGTAACTGACTTTTCTTAGGGTCTCTGTTGTCTCAAGATTCTCTGAAGCCAGTGTCAGTGAAGAAACAGACACAAGACATTTCTGAACACTTACAGAAACATTTTTTATGGTAATAACGTCTTTATGCAAATAACTGTCGCCTGCGCTAAAATTTTCCAGTGTTCCTTTCTAATGAGTTATTATAATTAATGGATCCTGCCACTCACTCAGAGATGTTTGTTCTTATGCTGAATAACTAATTGTACAGGTCAATGCACACTTGATCATCAGGGAAGGCTTTGTGAGAATGGGGGAATAAAAGCCAGCTGGGCCCGGCCGGCATGGCTCAGTGGTTGATTGTCGACCTATGAACCAGGAGGTCATGGTTGGATTCCCACCAGGGCACATGTCCAGGTTCCGGGCTTCATCCCCAGTGTGGGGCATGCCAGAGGCAGCCAATCAATGATTCTCACCATTGATGTTTCTATTGCTCTCTCCTTCTCCCCTCTTCTCTGAAATATGTATATATGCCAGCTGGGAAGCTGCTGTATTTTCACGGAGGTAATGGCATAAAGTTTGGCATGTCTCTTGGTACTAACCACACTTGCTCTCCATGAAATTGTCCTCAATTATGCACTTTTCCTGGAATGAATGTTGGAATCAATATTCTTTATTCTTATATGATACTGGTAAGAAATGCTTGACTCTCAAGAAACAGGAATTGGTTTTATTCTTTGGTAGATTTCAACAACAAAAAAATTATGTTCTCTTCAAGCAGTCATCTGTTGTTAATTTGTTTTTCTTATTTGCAAAGTTCAATATTAAGGCTTTCTTTATTTCAAGTTGTTCTTCCTTCCTGTCTGAACATTTTGTAAAAGTGTAGACAAGAAGTTTCAACGTTTCTGATATGTCATGCAGCTCTTCTATGGCTTAAAGAGAATGAGGAAAACGTCCCTATCTTTTTGCTCGCAGCCAGTAAGTCTGTTATATTGCACATTGCCATAATTATGTTTCAAATGCACAGCTGAGAGTGTGAAAAAAAATTCAAGGCTTTTGATGCCTGAATCATTCAGAGCATTCGTGTTTGTTCTGCAGTCAGTGACAATCACATGACTTTTTTTTTTTTCTGATTTTCCATTCTATAAAAAGTTGGGAAAGTTGACATTCTTTGGACTCATTCTCACAAAATGGAAGGAATTCCTTAATAGGACTTTTTGTGTGTGCTTTTTGTATATATATATTTATTTTTTTAATATATTTTATTGATTTTCTACAGAGAGGAAGGGAGAGGGATAGAGAGTTAGAAACATCGATGAGAGAGAAACATCGATCAGCCGCCTCCTGCACACCTCCTATTGGGGATGTGCCCGCAACCAAGGTACATGCCCTTGACCGTAATCAAACCTGGGACCTTTCAGTCCGCAGACCGACGCTCTATCCACTGAGCCAAACCGGTTAGGGCATTGTGTGTGTGTTTTGACAGACTATGGTCTAAGTATAATTAAATAAGTGAGAACTTAAAAACAGTTCTTAAAACTATCTCATTTAATAGTGTGACTACTAGTATACCAAATAATATTATAAGGATTAAAAGTATGATATAAATTAAACTTTATTTTTTTCTGCCTTGTATTGTTAACTTTTATAAATATATTTTGATCCAAGAAGAATATAAGATTTTTCCAAAGTTATCTGACTAATACACTCTCTCAATGTATTAGTATTTTCTGTTAGTCACTTCTCCATTTATTTAACTATTTAAAAATTCTTAACCATATTTGATATACAACATTAACAATTTCTCAAATCACTATTAATTACTGTGATATTGTATGTTTGGAAAAATAAATGTAAATTTATATTCAAATGACTGTTAGTGTTTTATCATATATAAAGTGCATAAGATTTCCCACTTCAAGGTACATCTAGAATATTTATATTTGAAAGTGAATAATTATATATGAACAATGAATCAAATGAAATAGCTCACTCATTTTATTGACCTGGTTATGCTGTTTAGATATGATGGCAACCTATGTAATCACATGACTCTGACTACCTCATGTTTAAGGATACCAGAAGGTATGAAGTTGCACATGAATCTTCACTCAGAATCTGTCAAGGGCAATGCTGAGGCTGAAGCTAAAGAGCACATTTTGGCCAAATATCTAGGCCAAAGCTAAACATTGATGCATCCTTAAATATATTGCTTTGGGAGATAGATATATTTTAATACATGAAAAGACATATTTCCCAAAACATTTTGAATTTCTATTTTGTATTTGCATACAGTTCAAACAGAAACATCAGAATTATTTTCTACTCACTCCGACCAATTTTAAAAGCAGTAGTTAGCATATAACTACCATGGTTTAGCCTAGTACAGTGGTCGGCAAACTCATTAGTCAACAGAGCCAAATATTAACAATACAACGATTGAAATTTCTTTTGAGAGCCAAATTTTTTAAACTTAAACTTCTTCTAATGCCACTTCTTCAAAATAGACTCGCCCAGGCTGTGGTATTTTGTGGAAGAGCCACACTCAAGGGACCAAAGAGCCGCATATGGCTCGCGAGCCGCAGTTTGCCAACCACTGGCCTAGTAAGTTAAGCATTTTGCCTATGGGTAAAATAACTGACTCTCAGAGAAAGAACAAGAAGGGTGATATAAAAAGCAGCATAAAAAACAACTAGAAATGAGAGCATTAGGGACAGGTAAAATAATTCAACAGAGGCCAAAACAGTTCCAGTCTTTCAGGATAATACAATATGCCACATATTCCAAAGAGTCAATGAATTCTCATAGTATATTTTTGTTGATTTTTGCTGAACTCTTAAACTTATGGACAGACTATGGTTGAAATTCATAAACGAGTATAGTTCCAACATGAATGTTCATTGATACTTTATTTTATTAAATAGGAATAAAGTGAAACCATGAAGATGTTTGTTATTTGTAAATACAGTGAACAACTTTCTGAACTGGGTCGTAGTTGCCAAGTACTAAGACTTATTTTCTCAATCATTTGTGCTAATCACAGTGTAATACCAAAAAGATGGCACACTTAAGTTTAACCTGTGTTACTAGCATTCTCCCCATCACTTCATTGAGTCCAGATAATAAAAAAACAAACAATAAATCAAGGCCTGATTTATAGCATTTGCCAGTTTCCATGATATAAAAACTCTCATTATGGCCAACATCAAGCAATGAATATGGTGTGTCTGAATGCACAAAAACTGGCCTAAATAACTGCAATGGCATGGATAATGGTAAAATACAATAAAGTCATCAGGAAGGATGAATTTTTACTATAGTATATTTATTTTAAAAATAACATAACTTAATTTTTAATAACAGCTATATGTTTTTAACAATTGACTCATAAATAATGAAAATTTAATAACCTGATCTCATGAGCTGGTATGATCAGACTCCAACACCCCCTTGCTTCCCACTCTATTCCACCCCTCAGGCTACATAAACAATACCTTTAAGTTTTAAACTATAAAAGAAGAGATAGTTCTCAGCTGGATGAAAGAGTAAGTCATGGGAATGCACCTACTCTGTATTAAACCTGGATACCACTGCCCTGTTCAGTGCACCCAATATGGGGGGGGGGGGCGGAGAGAGAGAGAGAGAGAGAGAGAGAGGTATAATGCATCTCTCCAAGCATACACAGTAAAATAATGATGAACAGGCCTACAATATGGCAAAAGTAAATCAAGAATGTATTCCAGAAGAAAATATAAACCTCCATAAAAAAGAAAAATTTCTTAGTGCTTTAGGAACTAAGCACTAAGTTCCTAAATTCAGTTCCTAACTACGACCACAAATTTAGGAAACAAGGGCTCAAAGATAAGAAAAATACAGAGTAAGAATAATAAACAAAGTGAGATGAAGATAGAAATTTTAGTGTTAAAGAAATAAATTGAGGACAAAACTTCACAATGTTTCCATCATTATTGTAATCACCAGAACTTTAACTTCCCTCTGTGGTTTAGCCATGCCAGGGTTTCCTCCCCTAGAGACTGGAATATCTATTACTTAGCCTAGATAATGTTATGTTAAGAATTCCATGTCCTTATTCAAATAATAGATTCTTTTTAACATATACATATACATATATATGTGTGTGTGTGTGTGTGTGTGTGTGTGTGTGTGTGTGTGTATTGATTTCAGAGGGAAAGGGAGAGGGAGAGAGAGATAGAAACATCAATGATGAGAGAGAATCATTGATCGGCTGCCTCCTGCATGCCCTCTATGGGGATCGAGCCCGCAACCCGGGCATGTGCTCCCAACCAGAACCCCTCAGTCCTCAGGCTGATGCTCTATCCACTGAGCCAAACCAGCTAGGACAAATAATAGATTCTTAATAAAACAACACCAAAGATTAGAAAGAATGTTAAATCTCAGGAGTCAATGGGATAAACATTGGGCAGGAATGTTGATACCATGGCTCAGGATCAAGCACCATCATTAACAAATGTTCTCAAATTTAGAGAAATCATCGCATTTCTATATAATTAATGTAACATAAAAATATTAGTGTCACCTCTCCACCTTTGTGAATAATATGGTAGCACCTAAGGTATAATCTAAATAATAAAAACCCTTTTTTGTTGTTGAGTGTTTTCTTAAGTGTGAAACATTGTGATAAAAAACACCTTATACATGTTTACACCATTTAGTTCTCATAACAACCTAGTTAAGTAATTGATACCAATCTGATTTTTAAAATGTGGATACCATAGATCAGAGATGCTAAGTAACCTGTCCAGGGTTATACAGAAAATATGTGGGAGACCCATGATTTGAAACTATTTCTGCCTAATCCCAAAATATGTGTTCTTAACTTCATCACTTACCTACTTTCTTTGATATAGTTTCCTTAGGATAGCTCACGAAAGTAGAGATAGATGAAACCAACTGTTTTAGAGTGTCCATTTGATGCTTTAATTTATGTCCCTGTTTTATTGGCACACGAACTCAATCTACAGATCATCTATGATAGAAATTCTACACTTGAAAGCTATCAACCAACATCACCCCAATAAATGTAATCCCCAAAATAATCTTGTAAGAATATGGTATCATTCTTAACTTATAGGTGGAACACTTGTTAGGTGTAAGCATTGGCTAAACATGGTTGTCCAAATGACATTTCCATGTGATTTATGCTGGTCCTGCTTGAATCCAAATCTGTGTCTTCTCATTATTAACTCTTGTTTCACATCATGTTAGAAAGGGTGCTGCTCAGTTTGAAGCTAGCACGTGTAATTTCCAAGGCCCGGGTGCTAACATGGGACTTACTAAAGAGTTGACTTTCTTACGATACCAGAAAATGCATTTTGCTCCTTCTGCCTCTAAAGCTGAGAACAAATGAACAATCTTAATGATCAGTATCTCCAGGAATCAGCACAAAAACTACTATTTCGGAATTGTCTGAAAAGCTTGAAGATCATGGCAGGCAGGAAAATGTAGTTCTTTTTAAAATCTTCCCTGAGAGTCTCGCAAATTTTCCACCATTGTAAAACCTTCAAGAGAAGGTGCTTTGAAGAATAACAATTCAGCTTCAATCATGGTGAGACTGTTACTTCCCTGTCACCGGACCCCCTTCCCAAATGAAGGGTTTGAGAGATGTAATGAGGATTCTCTCAGTCTTGCTGCTTTCGACTCTAGCACAGACTCGAAAATAATTAGCCAACTACCATAACACCGATATTTGCCTTTCTGCCAGCAAAGCTCTTCCGAGGCAATAATTTGCCTCTCCTCAGGAACATCAAACTCTCCAGTTGAATAATGATGGGCTTGAACTATATGGGTCTGAAACAGATCAGCGAGAATCAGGTTCTGGAAGCTTATAATCCTACTTTACTGCTTAGAAAGCAAAAGGACTATGAGAGCAATGAAACCCTCGGCTGCAGCCTTGAGACCCTTCCTTACAGCAAAAAGCCTCTGAGCTGAACTTCAGGCCCCCGTTCAACACAGCAACCCCCTCTGTCTATGGACGCCCCCTGCTCTCTCAACCCCCATGGCACTACCACCCTGCACCCCTTCTTGCTATTTGACGCTGGAAATGTGTGAAAATTACTTTCTTCATTAGTATGACACACCCAGACTGCTGGATAAAGCTTTTGATCTACTTTGACTTAGTAATTACAAAAACAATCCATTTTACTGTAGAATATTTGAAAAAAATGAACAAAAGTATATAGATGTAAAAAAATCACCCCTATGGTAAGAGTCAGAAGAGTAGCTATCGCAGTAGGCAGGGTGTGGGGGTGGGTGGTATGGACTGAGAGGAGACCCAACGAGCTTTCTGGGTTGCTCTCCATGCTTTGTATTTTGATCTGGGTGATGGTGACACAGGGACTGTCTGTTTAAAAAATGAATTGTGACACACTTTACACACTTAATTGCATGTATGCTATACCTCAATAAAAAGGAAAGCCTTTAAAATCAGCCACCACCTCCAAATCCACAGCCACCTTTACATTGTGGAATATGTCGTGTGTGTGTGTGTGTGTGTGTGTGTGTGTGTGTGTGTGTGTGTGTGTGTAGCAGTGTTTTACATTGTGAAAAGTACATTGGCTATGGGATAAGGCAGATCGCCAACTATAATAACTTATGATGGTGCACAACTGCTCAACCACAATGAGCCTGAATGTCTGCATCTGTAACATGGAGATACATTGCTATCGGTTGCCTATTAAATATCGTTCTCCCCTTCCTTGGCTACAGACTCTTCGTGTTTAGAGGAGGACATTATCTCCAGAAGTAAATATGTGTTTCTTGGTCTTCTTATCCTATATAATAAAAGAGTATTATGCAAATTGACCATCAGTCCAACACACAAGATGGCTGCCCCTATGTGGTCAAAGATGGCTGTCCCCATGTGGACACAAGATGGCCACCACAAGATGGCCAGCAGGGGAGAGCAGTTGGGAGGGACCAGGCCTGCAAGGGAGGGCAGTTGGGGGCGATCAAGCCTGCAGGGGAGGGCAGTTAGGGGTGACCAGGCTAGCAGAGGAGGGAAGTTGGGGGCGACCGGGCCTGCAGGGAAGGGTAGTTGAGGAGGACCCAGGCCTGCAGGGGAGGGCAGTTAGGGGTGACCAGGCCTGCAGGGGAGGGCAGTTGGGGGGGACCAGGCCTGCAGGGGAGGGCAGTTGGGGGGGGACCAGGCCTGCAGAGGAGGGCAGTTAGGGGGGACCAGGCCTGCAGGGGAGGGCAGTTAGGGGCAAACAGGCTAGCAGGGGAGCAGTTAGGCATCAATCAGGCTGGCAGGGGAGTGGTTAGGGGGTGATCGGGCTGGCAGGCAGAAGTGGTTAGGGCAGCCGTGGGCAAACTACGGCCCACGGGCCGGATCCGGCTGCTCTATCCGGTTCTCTTGCTCTCCCCTCCACTCCTTTACTTTGAATTTATATTAGTTCACACAAACACTCCATCCATGCTTTTGTTCTGGCCCTCCGGTCCAGTTTAAGAACCCATTGTGGCCCTCGAGTCAAAAAGTTTGCCCACCCCTGGGTTAGGGGCAATCAGGAAGGCAGACAGGCGAGCAGTTGGGAGCCAGCAGTCCTGGATTGTGAGAGGGATGTCCGACTGCCCGTTTAGGCCCGATCCTACTGGGCAGTCGGACATCCCTCTCGGGGTCCCAGATTGGAGAGGGTGCAGGCTGGGCTGAGGGACAACCCCCTCCCCCCCGTGCACGAATTTCATGCACCGGGCCTCTAATATGACTTATAATATGCACTCGTGCACTTGGTTTTGGATTCTCCTAAGCATAAAATGTGTCCCTCTACTTTCAATAACTTATATCAACTCATAGACACAACAAAGCTACATGCAGAGCAACACGAAGCCAGCTCTGCTCCCACCAACAGATGCTGTCAGCTTCTTGCTCCATGATTCTATTGTAGGATGCAGCCTTTTTCTCTAGTCTTCAGGATTTTTTGTTTGGTTGTATGTATTTGTGAGGAACCCCACAAAGCTTATGATTCCATTTTCTCCAATAATTCAAAAACCACTGAGATTGACATTGTCATCAGGAAGAGGCAAAGGCGCAGGGCGGAAGGAAAAGTAGAGGAGCTCAGAGAAGTGGAGCCTGGCGCCTGCGGAGAAGGAGGCAGGGCTTTGGTTTCAGAGTACTTGGAATTGGGGTTTGAGCCAAGATTAACCTCATGTCCCTGTGCGGCCTCCAGGTGACATGTGGGTTGCAGGTAGCAGACAGTGTGTGAAAACTTGAAGGCAACTCGATAAACACAGATTTCACTGAGAAGCATATTGCCACTGGCAATATCTCATTACTGATCCAAGGAAGCAGTCTTACCTAGACAAACATAGTTAGCATTAGCTAGACCATCTTGCTATTATGAATTTAAGTAGGTCAGAAGATGTGCACTTATATCTGTGTGGATGCCAGATAAATATTCATGGGAAAGAATTCATGGGATGCCAGATAAATATTCATTGTAATTTTTAATTTACTTTATTAATAGTCTACTCTCTATTTTGAGCTTCTGAGGGCCATTACCATGTCTCTCATATCTGTTAAAAACACAATATTTAGTTAGTGCCTACGAAGGCTCCCTCTATATGTTAGCTTATTTTACTTGGATAACACAGAAAAGGAATATAAAGAAGGCAATTAGGCTTATATGGAAAATCCACTATAGGTAGGAATTGGGGAGCTTTTCATCTTTTTGCTTTATCATCCTAGTGTGTGACTTCCATTCTCAAGATAGCCTCATGGCTCAGGATGGCTGCTGGAGTTCCAGCTATCATGCTCACAATCCAGGTGGAAAGAAAAAAGAAGCAGGAAAGGGGATATGACTCTCAATTGTATCAAAAACATTAAAGAACCTTTCCAGAAGTTAGAAAGAACACACCTAGGGCTAACATCTCGTTGGGAACTCACTCATATGAAGACCGAAAAACGTATTTATTTCTGGAGACAATGTCCTCACCTAAAAATAGTGAGTCTATAACTAAGGAAGGGAAGGAGGATATTTAATAGGCAGCTGATAACAATGTCATCTCCATGTTACAGAGGCAGACATTAGGCTCACTGTGGCTAAGTAATTGTGCAGCATCATCAGACATGGTAGCTAGTGATCTACCTCATCCCAAAGCCAATGTACTTTTCACAATGTAACACTGCTATCAGTTACCTGGCAGAGGGCCACCATGTAATAGACATGCAATACATGTCGGTGCAATGAGGGAGCAAATGATCACCCCGGACCAGCAGTAAATGGTGAAGAGCATGTGCTCTAGAGGAGTGCTTCTCAAACTCTAATGTGCAAAGTGCATGATTCCCTGGCGTATCTAGTTAAAGTGAAGATTCTGATCCAATAGAAATGGCTGGGTCTGAGAGCCTGAATTTCTATCAAGCTTTCTGTGCTGCTGGTCCTTGGACTGCTCTTTGAGAAGCAAGGGTTTTAGACTTGAATTACCCAATACAATAGGCGCTTATCATATGTGGCTATTGAGTGAGCACCTGAAATGTGGCTAGTCTGATTTGAGAAGTACTGTGCAGTAAGTATAAATACACAGTAGGTTTCAAAGATTTCATATGAAAAAAGAATACAAAATATCTCATTAATATTTTATATAGATGTCATATTGAAATTATAGTGTTTTGGTTATATTGGATTAAATAAGATATACTGTTAAAATTAAATTAAACTTTTTAAAAATTTCTTTATTGATTAAGGTGTTACATATGTGTCCTTATTCCCCCATAACCCCCCCCAAGCCCCCCGCTCATGCCCTCACCCCCCTGTTGTCTGTGTCCATTGGTTAGGCCCATATGCATGCATACAAGTCCTTTGATTGATCTCTCCCCCTTACCCCCACCCTCCCTTACCTTCCCTCCGAGGTTTGATGGTCTGATCAATGTTTCTCTGTCTCTGGAAGTGTTTTTGTTCATCAGTTTATGTTGTTCATTATATTCCACAAACGAGTGAGATCATGTGATACTTATCTTTCTCTGACTGGCTTATTTCACTGAGCATAATGCTCTCCAGTTCCATCCATGTTGTTGCAAATGGTAGGAATTCCTTCTTTTTTAGCGCAGCATAGTATTCCATTGTGTAGATGTACCACAGTTTTTTAATCCACTCATCTGCTGATGGGCACTTAAGCTGTTTCCAAATCTTAGCTATGGTAAATTGTGCTGCTATGAACATAGGGGTGCATATATCCTTTCTGACTGATGTTTCTAGCTTCTTGGGATATATTCCTAGAAGTGGAATCACTGGGTCAACTGGGAGTTCCATTTTTAGTTTTTTGAGGAAACTCCATACTGTTCTCCACAGTGGCTGCACCAGTCTGCATTCCCACCAGCAGTGCACCAGGGTTCCTTTTTCTCTGCATCCTTGCCAACACTTGTCGTTTGTTGCTTTGTTGATGGTTGCCATTCTGACAGGTGTGAGATGGTACCACACTGTCGTTTTGCTTTGCATCTCTCAGATAATTAGTGACTTTGAGCATGTTTTCATATGTCTCTTGGCCTTCCTTCTGTCTTCTTTTGAAAAGTTTCTATTTAGGTCCGTTGCCCATTTCTTGATTGAATTGTTTATCTTCCTTTTGTTGAGTTGTATGAGTTCCCTGTAAATGTTGGATATTAAACCCTTATCAGTGATAACATTGGCAAATATGTTCTCCCATGTAGTGGTCTTTCTTGTTGTTTTATTGATGGTTTCTTTTGCTGTGCATAAGCTTTTTATTTTGATGTAGTCCCATTTGTTTATTTTCTCTTTAGTTTCCATTGCCCTAGGAGCAGTATCAGTGAAGAAGTTCCTTCGGCATATGTCTGAGATTTTGCTGCCTGAGGATTCCTCTAGTAGTTTTATGGTTTCCCGTCTTATGTTTAAGTCCGTTATCCATTTTGAGTTTATTTTTGTGTATGGTGTAAGTTGGTGGTCTAGTTTCATTTTTTTGCATGTATCTGTCCAATTTTCCCAACACCATTTATTGAAAAGACTGTCTTGACTCCATTGTATGTTCATGCCTCCTTTGTCGAATATTAATTGGGCATAGTGGTTTGGGTCGATTTCTGGGTTCTCTATTCTATTCCATTGATCTATATGTCTGTTCTTGTGCCAGTACCAGGCTGTTTTGAGAACAGTGGCTTTGTAATACAGCTTGATATCTGGTATTGAGATCTCACCTACTTTGTTCTTCTTCCTCAGGATTTCTGCAGCTATTTGGGGTCGTTTTTTATTTCAGATGAATTTTTGGAGAGTTAGTTCTAGGTCTGTGAAATATGCCGTTGGTATTTTAATGGGGAGTGCATTGAATCTATAGATTTCTTTGGGTAGTATGGACATTTTGATGATGTTGATTCTACCAATCCATGAACATGGTATGTTCTTCCATCTGTTTATATCTTCCTCTATCTCAGTGTCCTTTAGTTTTTTGTATATAGGTCTTTTACCTATTTAGTTAAGTTTATTCCTAGGTATCTTAACTTTTTTGGTACGATGGTAAATGGGATTGCTTTTTTAGTCTCTCTTGCTGTAAGTTCACTATTGGTGTATAGAAATGCCATAGATTTCTTGGCATTAATTTTGTATCCTGCTACCTTGCCGAATTCATTTATTAAGTCTAATAATTTTTTGATGGAGTCTTTAGGGTTTTCTATGTACAGTATCATGTCGTCTGCGAATAAGGACAGTTTTACTTCTTTTCCAATTTGGATGCCTTTTATTTCTTCTTCTTGTTTGATAGCAATGGCTAGTACTTCCAGTACTATGTTGAACAGGAGTGGTGAGAGAGTGCATCCCTGTCTTGTTCCTGTTCTTAGGGGAAATGGTTTTAGTTTTTGTCCATTGAGTGTGATGCTGGCTGTGGGTTTATCATATATGGCATTTATGATGTTGAGGTATGATCCTTCTATTCCCACCTTGCTAAGAGCTTTTATCAAGAAAGGGTGTTGGATTTTGTCAAATGCTTTTTCTGCATCAATTGATATGACTATGTGATTTTCCTCCCTCAATTTGTTTATGTGATGTATCACGTTTATTGATTTGCATATATTGTACCATCCTTGCATTCCTGGGATAAATCCTGCTTGGTCATGGTGTATTATCTTTCTGATACACTGCTGGATCCGATTTGCTAGAATTTTGTTGAGGATTTTGGCATCTATGTTCATGAGGGATATTGGCCTGTAATTCTCTTTCATTGTGTTGTCTTTATCTGGTTTTGGTATTAGGGTGATGCTGGCTTCATAGAATGAGTTTGAAAGTGTTCCTTCCTCTTGAATTTTTTGGAATAGCATGAGGATAGGTTTTAGTTCTTCCTTGAATGTTTGGTATAACTCTCCTGTGAAGCTGTCTGGGCCTGGGCTTTTGTTTTCTGGAAGCTTTTTGATGACTGCTTCAATTTCTTCCATAGTTATTGGCCTATTGTGACTTTTAGAATCTTCCTGATTGAGTTTTGGAAGGTTGTATTTTTCTAGGAATATGTCCATTTCCTCCAGGTTGTCCAGTTTGTTGGAATAGAGTTAGTCATAGTATTTTTTAAGAATCCTTTGTATTTCAGTGGGGTCTGTTGTTATTTCGCCTCTATCATTTCTGATTTTGTTTATTTGGGTCCTCTCTCTCTGCTTCTTGGTGAGCCTGGCTAGTGGTTCATCAATCTTGTTTATCCTTTCAAAGAACCAGCTCTTGGTTTTATTGATCTTCTGTATTGGTTTTTTTTTGGTCTCTATGTCATTTATTTCTGCTCTAATCTTTATTATCTCCTTCCTTCTGTTCACTCTGGGCTTTTCTTGTTGCTCTCTTTCTAATTCTTTGAGTTGTACCATTAGATGATTTACTACCATTTTTTCTTGTTTTTTTTTGAGGTAAGCCTGTAGAGCTATAAACTTCCCTCTCAGGACTGCTTTCATTGTGTCCCATAGGTTTTGGATTGTTGTGTTTTTATTGTCATTAGCTTCCAGAATGTTTTTAATTTCTTCTTTGATCTCAATGGTGACCCAATCAATATTTAATAACATGCTATTCAGCTTCCAAGTGTTTGAGTGTTTTGGATTGTTTTTATTGTAGTTTATTTCTAATATTATGCCATTGTGGTCTGAAAAGATGCTTGGTATGATTTCAATCTTCTTGCATTTGGGGAAACTTTGCTTGTGACCCAGTACGTGGTTTATTTTTGAAAATGTCCCATGTGCACTTGAGAAGAACATATATTCCGCAGCTTTCAGGTGAAATGTTCTGAAGATGTCAATTAAGTCCATCTGATCTAGTGAGTCATTTAGGATTGTTGTTTCTTTGCTGATTTTTTATCTAGAGGATTTATCCAGTGATGTCAGTGGTGTATTAAAGTCACCTACTATGATTGTATTGTTGTCTATCTCTCTATTGATATCTTCCAGGAGATTTTTTATGTATTTGGGTGCTCCTGCATTGGGTGCATATATGTTTACCAGGGTTATATCCTCTTGTTGTATCGATCCCTTTAGTATTATGAAGTGGCCTTCCTTATCTCTTGTTATGGCCTTCACTTTGAGGTCTATTTTGTCAGATATAAGTATTGCTACCCCAGCTTTTTTTTCATTTCCATTTGCCTGAAAGATATTTTTCCATCCCTTCACTTTCAGTCTGTGTGAGTCCCATGTTCTGAGGTGGGTCTCTTGTAGACAGCATATATATGGGTCGTGTTTTTTTATCCATTCGGCCACTCTATGTCTTTTGATTG
Source organism: Plecotus auritus (assembly GCF_963455305.1). Taxonomy (NCBI): domain Eukaryota; kingdom Metazoa; phylum Chordata; class Mammalia; order Chiroptera; family Vespertilionidae; genus Plecotus; species Plecotus auritus. The sequence goes on from NC_137773.1 coordinate 164,026,485, forward strand.
GAGCATTTAGTCCGTTTACATTTAAAGTTATTATTGAAAGGTACTTGTTTGTAGCCATTTTTATTTTTTGAGGCTGTGTTCCTTCTTACCTTTTTGTTTCTTCTTTTTACAGCATTCCCTTTAGCATTTCTTGCATTGCTGGTTTGGTAGTGATAAACTCCCTTAGCCTTTTTTTGTATGTGAAGCTCCTGATTTCCCCTTCAATTCTGATTGATAGTCTTGCTGGATAGAGTATTCTTGGATTGAGTCTCTTGCTTTGCATCACTTTGTATATCTCCTTCCATTCCCTTCTAGCTTGATGTGTTTCTGTTGAGAAATCATTTGATAATCTGATGGGGGATCCTTTGTAGGTAACTCTCTGTCTCTCTCTTGCAGCCTTTAAGATTCTCTCTTTGTCGATAACATTTGCCATTGTAATTATGGTGTGTCTTGGTGTGGGTCTTTTGGGATTCATCTTGCTTGGGACTCTTTGTACTTGAGTAACTTTTTTCTTCCCCATATTAGGGAAGTTTTCTGTCATTATTTCTTCAAATAAATTTTCTAATCCTTGCTGCTCTTCTTGTCCTTCTGGCAGCCCTATTATACGTATGTTATTTCATTTTGCATTGCCCCAAAGCTCCCTTAGGCTCTCCTCCTGCTTTTAATTTTTTTCTCTAGTTGATGTTCAGATTGGGCTTGTTTCTGTACCTGATCTTCTAACTCGCTGATTTGGTCCTCTGCTTCTTCTAGTCTACTGTTGAAGCCTTCCAAAAAATATGGAATGCTTCACGAATTTGTGTGTCATCCTTGCACAGGGGCCATGCTAACCTTCTCTGTATCGTTCCAATTTTAGTATATGTGCTGCTGAAGCAAGCACTAAATTAAACTTTTTAAAATTTTCCAAATACGAGTGATTTTACAAAAATGTAAAATCACTAATGTGGTTCACATTATACAGGGGTGGGCAAAGGTAGGTTTTTAGTTGTGAGTACATGAAATTCATTCTTGTATTATTAGTTATTAATTACTGAATTATTTTCCATACGAACTATAAGCCTACTTTTTATCCCACCCTGTATATTTATTAGACAGTGCTGGTCTAGATTGAGTGATGCTACTTAGTCCAAATTCTGAATCCCTACTTGCTAGCCAAAAGATTATGAGCAAACCAACTTCACTAAGTTCAGTTTTCCCTTATAAACTGGGAGTAATAAGGGTTTGCTTCCTAGTGTTTCTTTTTTAAAAAAAATATATTTTTATTGATTTTTTACAGAGAGGAAGGAAGAGTAATAGATAGTCAGAAACATCGATGAGAGAGAAACATCGATCAGCTGCCTCCTGCACACCTCCCACTGGGGATGTGCCCGCAACCAAGTTACATGCCCTTGACCAGAATCGAACCTAGGACCCTTCAGTCCGCAGGCTGACGCTCTATCCACTGAGCCAAACCGGTTTTGGCCCTAGTGTTTCTCTTAAATAAGAGAACCAAATAAAGCATTTAACACATGGTAATTCTTTGAAGCTGAGCCGTAGTTTTAGGATTTCGAAAAGGACCACTAAATAAACAAAAGCTATTTGCTTCTTCATATTTTTAAAATATGCCAAACACAGCAATTAGGCACTTTAATAATTTTTGTTGCCAATTACTTTAAAGCTGATGTTGGTGATATATGTCATATAAACTTTGCCAGCCTCATTCTCCTTATTTTCTGAAGTCAGTAAAAGTGATGAGGTACCCAGTGCATACAAAGATACAAAAGTCATGGTCAATGGTCAGGGCTGAACATAACAATAGCACCTATATTTCCTGGCTAATGATCAGCTAAGTCAGGTCACTGTTGCTTCCACAGAATTACATGTTACTGTAAATCCCCAAAGCAATTACAAAATACAATCTTTTCCAAGCTCCATGGTTTTACCAGTCTAACTCTTCCCAGAATTCACCAGAAATATATTTGCTGAATGGGCAATTTGCCTAAAGCCAATTAGTAGAAAGGCCAATTTGCCAAATGACTGATTCATCAAATTTACCTATATCTTTCAACCGTTTAGCTGTGGTCCATGAATTGTGCTTTTGTCCTCATCACTGCATTTTAAGGAATTTTTAATTTGTTTCTATCACAGTCTCCACTGTTCCAGAAGGAGCTGAGGGGCAAAGAGAGAAAGAGGCTGAAGAAAAAGAGAGAGCAGAAAAATGTGAACAGAAAAAGGGAAATCATGGGTTAGAAGAGAAAGGCACTACAGAGGAAAAAAAGGATGTAATTATGACTATATTCTCAAATATGAAGCATTCTTATTAATATCGTTTTCAAGAATATATTATTAATCGGGCAAGCAGATCATTGTAATAGTTCCTGATATTCAAGAAAATGTTGCAGAATGTATATTTATCGAATATGCACAAAATTCTTGTCAACATAATCTCCACATGCATAATAATATATTCATAGGCATTTTCATGTTTAATAATTACCCCTGTGAACTATCTTTCCTATGCCCCAGAATCTTGTATCTCTGCCTCCCCGTCTATCATATTTCAGCTGGGAGCAACAAGAAGCAGGGGCAGAAATGGTCTGAAGATTCCTTAGCATGTTGTTATGAAGGCAGAAATGAAAAGCAGTCCATTAAGAAATAGTTTTTGGAAATGGAAGTTTAGTGAATTGGTCATGGAACACATTTGCCTTTGGCAAAGTGGTCATTCAGTGAATTGGCTTCTAGGATTTGGCTTGCTCTGGAAAGAAAGCTGATAATGGATGAGTTAAGAGGGAAGAAAAAAAGAAAAACAACCACAAAATTGAAGATGATGTTGCATATTTTGCCTCCTATTCTCATAAGAAAAATGTTTAAGCAAATAATTATTAGATATGTACTATTTTTTAAGTGCCTAGGGTATAATGCAGGCTCTAAAGCAGTATCAACCACAACCCTGAGCCCTGCCCACCTCCTCACCCACCCATCACTTACCAACTATGCTGCTCCTTCCTGCTTAAGTGGATGTGATTCAAGAACCCCTTACACACACCTTAGTCATTACACTTTTTGGTATGTGAGTAATAGAAAATCTAATTGCCATCCTGAGGCTACCAACTATATTAGCACATAAGTGTAAACAGGTATTCTTCACCCCAAGTAGATTAGAAAATAAATATATCATTATCTTAAGGAGAGAGCATAACTCAAAGACAAGCAAGACATGCCTAGACCCAGACTGCAGGTCTTAATATAAGAAAAGAATGTGTCAGTGAGAAGGGATGTTGAGAGACCTGAGAGGAAATACTGACAATGCTCAGCTCAGATCAAGAATGGCCCTTCTCACCGTCTCCACCTGTGTGGTCCTGGAGGCAGGTATACTCATCTTGTGAGATGGAAACATTAGGTTATCAGAGCCTGACATTTCCCATCCACATACTAGGTTTGATTGCCTCTGCTCCTCTTCTGTGTTTGCACAAAAAAGTTTCTAGGTATAATTTGGCATTTATGATTTATAAGTATCTGACTCTCTTAGCAAATTTGCCTCTGGCTATAAATTCTGCTTTATAATAACTCTTAGAATAATCATAGCTACCATTTTTATGCCATTTTACCTGCATATGTGTGTGTGTATATATAGACATTCAATTCTGTGGTCTTTACAACTACATCAGGAAGTAGCTATTTGGATTTTCACTTATAAAAAAAATAACCAAATCTCAAACATGTAAGGAACATACTCAGGATATGTCAGCTGGATGAAAACCTTGGATCTATCTGACTCAAAAGTCTGTGGGGCTCAAGCCTTGCAGGCTACCATCTTCTGAGTCTAAGAGTCACTAACAAGGCCCTTTGGGGAGATGACAAGATGAGGATCTGAGCCAGGTGGTGAATTGTGAAAAATCCACACTTTGTTAGGCAATCTCCCCTGGGTATAATGGAACAACGATGTCATAACTGCATCAATTTCTTGTAACTTCCCAGTTTTCTTATCATTTTAAAAGTCAAATTTGAGCTATATATTTGCGCTTAATATTTGTCATATATACAGTTTTTGTAGAATAAAAAGGGGCATTGATTTTGCTCCCAATCACTGTGAGAGCATCCAGATAAACACAGGAGCTTACATTTACTAGTATATGCTAATTGAGTGACCTAGATTCTGGAAATATATTACTTGGGTGGGGTTCAGCTTTTGGCTGAGGCAAGGGATTATGCCCTGCCCCCCACCAAAACCAGTAATAATTATTATTAATAATAACCCAAAACTGACTAGCACAGGAGTCCAGCCTGAAGTAAAAACCAGAAATTCTAGAGCTGACAGAAGTAGATAACAAGATGGAAGTCAAAAGCAAAAATAAAACGACAAAACTAGTGTCAAAGCAAAAAGAGCCCTGGAATTAATGCATGGGAACCATCTTAAAATTCTCAGTCATAAAAGTTTCATTCATTTCCCTTGTAATATAAATCTCTGTTTCTCAACAACGTGTGAACCATTGAGCCAATACATGGGTGGGTCCCTTGGGTGGGGTCAGTTTAGAAAGCAGTGAGGACAAACTAAGGGCTTAGTCTTTTCTCAGAGGAGAGAAAGTAGAAGGCTTCCAATGGGAACATTGATAGGTACCTATGATAATTCTCAACATATTAAGTGTCTCAGAACATCCTGTTCTTTGGCAAAATAAGGCTTTCCTGATACAAATATTCCCGACCGTGGGGAAAATATTTATAATTGTTATGTACAAAAGGATGTGTTTTTGTATTTGCATTCTGTGAAATGAGAGCAACAAATGATGCTAGGAAATTGTGGGAACACAACTCACTTGTGGGAGTGCTTCCAATATTTTAAAATTAAGGCGCAAGCTGGCACTGGAGGAAAACATGAGAATTTAGCTTCACAACACTTACATCTTAACAAAAGAAGAATGTCAATTAATGTAGGGAAAAGGAGCTTCTCTGAGAACACAGGAAACTGTGTCAGAGAAAAATACCAATTTTGGTAGGAATGAGATCACCAGGAAGTGAGAGCATGTGAATGGCAAACTCTCAGTTAAAGGAAAGGTAGTGATTGGATGGGGGAAATGCCCCCATAATTCAACCAACAATCCCATTGGTTCTTAAAGGCAAAAGAAAAAAGCAGCCAAAATATCCAAGAATGAACAAAACCAAACTATATTTGGGTATAGTTCTAAACATATATAGTAGGACAAAAATAACCCTCAAGACATTATTTGGTCAGGAAATGAATAAATAAATGCATGGTAGCAAGTAAGAGGCATGAGACCTACAAGATCAAATCTAAAAGAGCATCAGCAAGATCTGAGCTTCTCTAGATACATACTGACTGTGACTCAAATGTATTCCTTAGCATTGAGAAGAGAAAGTTCAATTTTAATGTGCATTTGTTAGCATCAATCATAAACCCTTGCTAAAGAAAAAACTCTCATCTGGTGCCATTGGAAAATGATTAGATCCATGGAGAAATGGCATTTGTTTTATAATGACTGTTTTTTACAGACATTTCCTGAAATACATTGCTTGTTTTATTAAGTTAATTGTGTCATTCCCAATCATCATACCTTTTTGGTAAATATCTTGACTTCTAGTTGTTCATGGTACCTGAGGGCTTTTGGACATGATCCCTATTGTTAAGACCTGATTGCAGTGCAAACAAGACTAAGACCAAATTCTTTCACCAAAAAGGCATAACAACAGTTTATAAACTAGAGAGCAAACTCTAGCGCTAGCTCTCTGTTCTTTCAGGTGCTCTGACAGCACACTTCAGGAAAGGTTCGTCAGGGCAAAACCAACCATGTTTCACTGGCAGGAATCAGGCAACAGAGAGTCTTAGGAATGCCTAGCTGCACATGGGCCATTTGGAACCTACCCATCTATCACCTATCTGTTGATCTTTAAGAATATAAAATTCCATTTGAAAGCAGACAATCTAGATTTATTAGATTCTTGTACACTATTCAAAAAGGTTGGGAATGCCTAGGAAGTGCCACATATTCTAAGGTGTAGAATAAAGACCACTAATGCAATGTACATATACAGTAATAGGTGTACCAGTTAATAATGCAGATTTTTTTCAATAGATGGAGTTACACATATGTTGATATATACGTGATTTGATATGTATGCTATTTTGTTGTATTGACAACAAGCTTCAAAACTTCATATGTCAAATTTTCTAAAGGTATTAACATCACAGATATTTTTACACTTAAAAATGTTGAATTTCGTGCCAAAAAAAAGAGCATTTGCGGGAAGTTTTAATTCATTACTTTATTTTGAAGAAAAGTGCTACTGAAAGTTATCATATACTTCAGGAAGCTTATGGTGAACATGCTTCATCTCAAGATACTTGTGAACGCTGGTTTAAACACTTTAAAAGTGATGATTTCGATGTGAAAGACAAAGAACGTCCAGGTCATCCGAAAAGGTTTGAAGACTAATTACAAGCATTATTGGATGAAGATGCGTATCAAACTCAAAAAAAAAAAAAAAACTTGCGGAAAGATTAAATGTTGCTCAGCAAACAATTTCCGATTGTTTATAAGCAATGGGAAAGATTTTAAAGGAAGGAAAATGGGTGCCACATCAACTGAACGAAAGACAAATGGAAAACTGAAAAGTCATCAGTAAAATGTTGCTTCAACAGCACGAAAGAGTCTTTTTTTGCATTGAATTGTGACTGGCGATGAAAGTGGATTTATTTTGAGAATCCCAAATGCACAAAATCATGGGTTGATCCAGGTCAGCCATCCACATCAACTGCAAGGTCAAATCGCTTTGGAAAGAAGACAATGCTCTGTGTTTGGTGGGATTTAGGGAGGTGTGGTATTATGAGCTTCTAAACCAGGTGAAACCGTTAATACTGATCGCTACCGACAATAAATAATCAATTTGAACCATGCTTTGATCTTGAAATGACCAGAATGTGCCAGAAGACATGGCAAAGTAATTTTGCTTCATAATGACGCACCACCACACACTTCAAAACTAGTTAAAGACACGTTAAAATATCTTGCCTGGGAAGTAGTAACCCACCCACCATATTCACCAGACCTTGCTCCTTCAGATTATGTTCCGATCAATCAATGGCACACGCACTTTCTGAGCAGCACTTCAAAATGTAGGAAGAAATGGAAAATTGGGTCTCTGAATGGTCTGCCTCAAAACAAGAAAAGTTCTATTGGGACGGTATCCACAAATTACCTGAAAGATGGGAGAAATGTGTAGCTAGCGATGGACATTACTTTGAATAAAGCACTTTTGATGTTTCTCTTGAAATTATCATGTTTTCTTTGGTTGCAAAATCCGCATTTTTAACCGGTTAATGGTCAATCCACATTATTAACCAGTATCCGCTCAGAAAGTGCGTATGCCATCGATTGGAACAAGTGGTAATCTGAAGGAGCAATACAACAAAATAGCATACATATCAAAGCACATATATATCAACATATGTGTAACTCCAGCTATTAAAAAAAATCCGCGCCGAAACCGGTTTGGCTCAGGGGATAGAGCGTCAGCCTGCGGACTGAAAGGTCCCGGGTTCGATTCCGGTCAGGGGCATGTAACTTGGTTGCGGGCACATCCCCAGTAGGAGGTGTGCAGAAGGCAGCTGATCGATGTTTCTCTCTCATCGATGTTTCTGACTATCTGTCTCTCTTCCTTCCTCTCTGTAAAAATTCAATAAAATATATTTTTTTAAAAAATCTGCACTATTAATCAGTACACCTAGTACATCACTATTGAAGTGATTTATAGTACTAACAATAGTAGAAATGGCCCAAAGATCCAGCAATAGGAGAACACATAAAATGTGACATAGTTATATAATAAAATACCTCAGGAATGAAAAGAAACATATGACCAGTACTTAATCCTTGCAACAACATGGATGAATCTCAAAAACACAACATAGAACTAATAACACCACACCAAAAAAATAAGAAGTACTTACTGTATGATTCCATCTATTTTGAAGTTTAAGAACAAACAAACCAGTCCATGGGGATAAAAAATCAGAATGGTAGTTGACTCTGTGGGAGAGGGGCATAGACTAGAAAGAAATACAAGGTGACTTTCTACCGTGATGCTAACGGTCCATATCTTGTTTGGAATGTTGGTTATATGGATGTATGGGTATATCTATCTATCTACCTGGCTACATACCAATACTATATTTATATATATATGTCTTTGTCCATTCATGCTGCTACAACAAAATGCCACAGATTGGTCAGCTGACATACAAAATAATGTATTGCTCATAATTCTGGAGTCTAGAAGTTTGAGATCAGAGAGTCAGTTTGATCAAGTGAGGACCTTCTTCTGGGTTTCAGACGCCTTACTGTACCCCGGATGATGAAAGGGGCTGGGGGGCTCTTTGAGGTTTCTCTAACAATAATCTCATTCATGAGGGTTCTACCACCATGACCTAGTCACCTCCCAAAGATCTCTTCTACTAATATCATCATCTTTGTGGGTTAGGATTTCAACATATGAATTTTGGAGGGACAAAAACATTCAGACCATAACAATGTGTAAATACACACACATGTACACACGGATACATATGTAAAATATATACACTTATCACACTAAACACTTAAGTGTATTTAACTGAATATAATTATAGCTCAATAAAATAGAAGAAACTACATAACACATATCTATTTCCTAAAGTAAGGCCTCTGGATAGCTTACAGGTTAGATTTTTATTAAGGAAGAAAGTGTTCACTTGTGTCTTAGAAGCTAATCTTCTCATATATAAAGATCACTGTATTCTCTTGACAGCTTTATGAAGTTGGATTAATCATTATTTCCATTTTATCGGCAATGAAATTGACACCAGAAAGGTTTCAAATTTTCAGTGTCATAGTCTAGCAGAAGGCAGAGCAGGTTACCAGGCTCAGGAGTCTTTGTTTAAGTCCAGAGTTTTCCAGCTTAAACTGAGGGCCAAGGAGTTTCCCCAATACCATCATCTGAGTTCTGCATGACTCCTGTATTGCCAAAAGCAAGAAGAAGGAGCAGTTTTATAGGAGAAGGTTATTAAAAAGCAAACCAAGAGATGAATTAAAGGGAAAAAGTAGAAAAGAATATTGATTTCCTGTGACAGATCCTAATGAGACCATTTTCTTCCCTGGGTGCCCAAAGAATTTAAACACTGTCAAACCCAAACGAAAATTATCAAAGCCTCTCTCTCTCTCTCTCTCCCCTCCCTCCCCCCCCCCCCCAATGTAATGAATAGCCTCTCCTGACAATTTGGAATTGCTAGATAATTTTTTATTAATATTTAGAAGGAAGTCTCTTCTGATAGAACATGAGTTTCCATTCTTAGAGTAATAGATGAATTCTAGTGTGTTCAGCTAACTGTGTCTCCATTATTTTACCCCGATCAGTTGTAATTCCAGTTTTGTTCTTTCCTAAGATGTTTTACCAAAGAATACTCCTCACATCTCCAGTTAGTATTAAAATTCAGTTAACAAAAAGAAAATCAAGGGAGGTTCAGATTTTTTAAGTAAGGCAAAACATTTTTAAAAGGTAGAGGGAAATATTCGAATAAAGAAACAATCTCACCATTTACTTTAGTCTCTTTCGTATTTACTAAGCTAGTTTTATGTTGAATGACTTCCCAAGAAACTAACCAGGCAAGCATACTGCTCAGACCACTCCCGGCACGTCCATCCTGTGTGAGCCAATGAAAATCTTTTGGAATATAACTTGGTTCCAGACCTCTCTAAGAAAGAAATTATAACTAGGATATTACAGTGAGAGCACATATTTGTCATGGTTTGAAGTGTTTGAATTTTATGACTAAGCTGAAATGAGGACGGTTGCCTTTCTCTGCTTCTCTGTGCCTTCTCCTCCACACCCCTTCTTATACACATAAACAAGTGCTCACACACAGCCCTACACATATCCACGATCTGAACCAAACTGTACGTCCATAGGGATGACTGAACAGTATTAAAAGTTTTGCTGTCCCCCCTGCATGTACAATGTTCAAGTGACAATTTATGCCTGCAGATGGCTGCTTGCAAATCTAATTAAATCCTGCTCCCACTGGGAGGGGTCAAGTGCACATCATTATCTGGTCCAAGACTGCATTAATACTAGTAATTTTCTACCTGCAAGAAAAATGAACAGTTTATGCCAAAGGAAGTGAAATATATGGCCGGGTGCCTAGGATGTGTAGCCAACGCTATTTTGTAAAAAGGGGTATTCAAGTCTCAGTCCATTATGTTTAGATGGCATTGAATCATCCTGGGCTCACTAACAAATATTTTTATCAACAACAACAACAAAAAAATCCTATTCCTCCTTGGAACTTTTGAAGAATACAATGAGTGGTCTTTCCCAAGTCAAGTTTCTGCAGTTTGATGGAAGTGTAGGCTTTGGAGTACGACTAAACTACATTCTGATCACATATTGAAGATGTTAGTCCACAGATGCATAACAGAGTCAGGATTTGACATGAACTGCTCAATGCTAGTCCCACATGCTTTCGTAATGAACACAAGATCCAGGACACAAAATGAAAAAAATGAATGTTATGTCCTAGGAAATTAATTCTTGAGGTCTTGGGTATCCTTTTAGAAAATACAAGTTGATAAAGGCAGTTTATGCTATTTTTGAAATAACATCTTAGAAGATACTTCTGAAATTATGATGTACCCTTAGTCATCATCGTCAGGCACAACATAAAGTGTGCTCATTATGATTTGTGGATTGTTGAAGGTGTATGTTTCTGTTAGTTGAAAGAGAAAACTTGACATAAAAATCACTGAAATATTAATCTCTGGTGATTTCTAATATGAATCAGAAGGAAAAAGCAGGAGGCTTTGAGGGGAAGAGCTGGGGCAAGACTTAAGGTCGAATGGCATAATAGCAATAGGGGAGAGAGGTGCCCCATAGATAATGAAGAACATGGGGGGAAAAGAATAGGAGAAAGTGACTCTCTTTAGTACACAGCCACATCCAGGAAATATGAGTGTCCTAGATGACAAGTGAGCGGCCATAGCTTGGGCCAGAACAAATGCCAGATCTACCTACATTAGAATAGCAGGATTCGGGTGCTCCGTGAAGACTGTATAGTGGCAAACTTAAGGATTTAGTCCCCAAATTTAGACTGCCAGGATCTAAATCTTTGTTATACCACCTACTAACCATGTGATTTGCAAGTTACCTGATCCCTTGAAGTCTCAAGTGGACATAACAGAATCTTCCCTGAAGGTTGGTTGCAAAGGTTAAATGGGAGAATCCTTGCAAAGTGCTTAGCAGAGAGTAGGTACTCAATACTTGTTAGTTCTGAGTATTAGATCTTGGACATCACTAGTATCCTATGTTCTGATCTATAGCTTGGCTAACAAAAATACCCCTAAGCTGTCTTCCAAAATTTTCCAAAACAAGAACAAGGTGACGAAGAAATGTCTATGAAACAACAACTTGTGGTCCGGCCAAACATCATATGTGTTCCTTTAAAACAGTTTACCCACCTCTTATCTCATTTTAACTTCTCCTTCAATACTCAACTCAAACTCAAACCCCACCTTGATAAAGTTTCCTCCAATCCCACAAGTCAGAGAATTAATCTCTTCTTTCTCTAAATTCTCCAAACACATTGTGTTTACCCTCACTTGCTGCAAGCAGTTAGTCCTTTCTCTGGTTAATTGAACGACCTTCTCACCAGCTAATTTAGGAAATTCTTGAGGACTCATCTCTGGTTCCAAATAGAGCTTAATGCTGTCAGCATAGCAAAGGATTCTATAAATGCCTATTTAATTAAGTTTGAGACTGAAGACACTGAACACACAGACATACACACACATACACACAAACACAACTGACTGTGGTTCACAGACCTTGTCTCAAAAGTGAAAATGTACATAACAGCCTCATTTTACAATTCAGTTTTTGGGGGAAACTATACATTATTTTAATCAGTAAAAGACGCAGAGCCAGCTCTACCTTCCCCTCAATTTTGTAGTCTTAATTAACCTCACAAAAAAAAAGTATCAAGGAAGGAAAAAAGACCATTACTCCTATGCATAGAATTACATTATTGAGAGGAAATGCCTGTATCTCTTGGTTGTCCTCTGTTATGAATGACAGGGAAGATGGGAATGCACCTAAAAAATGGAGGCTGAACACAGAGTTAATGATAAATTTTCTTGCAATGGCTCATATATTTTTAAAATATATTTCTTTTTCACAAACACCGTTGTCACAATCCAGTGCACCTGAGACTAGGAGCCCCACACACAAATAATTCCCGTGCAGAGATAATTTTTAATTAAATTGCACTTAAATGCCCATTGAAGTTTATCATAAAAACCCTGAGCACCTCAACCAATATGTACAAATTCCCAGGCCACTTAAGAAATTTAGGTCAGGTACTTGAAAAATATTTCCAATTCTTGTTTTCTCTCTCTCTCTCTCTCTCTCTCTCTCTCACACACACACACACACACACACACACACACACACACACTATATTTTGGGTGCCTAGAGTGATCCAAAATGTATCTTCTATCACCACTTAAATAGTCCTTTTTCCTGCTATTGTAAAGGAATTTTGATTTTTTTTAAGTCAGTGTTTGGATCCACAAAGGCTTTTCTTTTTAGTCTCAAGAAGCACAATAATCAATTCCTTTAAGAGACAATAATGTGTTTTTCCCAAATATGTTGCACAGAAAAGATAAGGCGACTTCTCCCCAGGGAGATGGGAAGAACAAACTGTGTTGTCAACACAGGAAGGCTGCTGCAGAGGGAGACACATCCCCCTGCCACCCTGATGAGAGAAAGCCAGGAAGTGAGGGCGGTTTGCTGGGATCTACCATGAGAACCAGGCTGCAGCCCCAGCCCCAAGGGGGGAGGGGAGAAACAGCCACATCTGGGGAAGGCTGTGGTTCCAACATGGCATTGTTCTCCCAGCCTCCCAGTGTGATGTTTCTAAACCTGAGACTGTCATGCCAAGGACTAGGCTGTCATGCCTGCCCTCCAGGACAGGACTGGGAAGTGGGCCCTGGATGAACCGAACAAGGATTCAGGACAGGAAGAAACATTATAAAACTTTTAATTCAAGCTGTCTCTGGGGAAAATGAGCTTGAGTAGATAACCTGTGTGGCAGATTGGTGCTGTGTCAATTTAGCTAAGCAGGAACCATATTTACAGGATCCTCCATTGCATAATTCCCGTTTAGCATGGACCACAGGAAACATATATGGCGGGACTTGGAAGTTAAGCAAAAACCATATTCTTTTTTTTATTGAGATAAATAACATTGATTAATAACTTTATATAAATGTTAGGTGTACAACATTATAATTTGGTATCTGTATACACCATAGTGTGCTCACCACTGAAAGCTTAGTTTCCATCCACCACCATATATTTGACCCTCTTTAACCATTTCCCTCTCCCCCCAACCTCCTTCCCTTCTGTTGTCTCCATCTATGAGTTTGCTTTGCTTTTGTTTTGTTTGTTCTTTTAAAGAAGAAATTGTTTTAAAGCTCTGAAGGTCGAAGCACGCACAAGCGCAGAGCATCAGGCACTGCTGCAGCCAGCTCCTCCCGTAGACATAGGCAGGAGCCAGGCGTGCAGCTCCTTCAGCTCCCACCAGTTCACCTCCTGCTGGTGCCCAGCTCCCAGGCCAGATGCATGATTAGCACTGTGATGAGGCACTCCAGTTCCTCTTGCAGGCCATGCTCATCCTTGAGGTTGGAAGTCAAGACAGAGGCTGATGCGGTTCCAGCCCATTCTCCTGGTTTTTTGTGTCTTTTTACCTCCCACTTCACATCGGTCTTTCCTTCATGAAGGCCTGCTCTGCTGACTTCAGACACCAGTGCTAGAGTTAGAATGGCAACCAGACATAAACTGCTTAACCAGCTCCCATAACTGTGAAAAGTCAGATCTCCATTTTAAAAAGTTTCTTCTATGTCCCTTCTAGTGGTTCTATTTCTCTGGTCAACCCCTGCCTGATGGCATCTAAATTCTAGAAGAGGAACTGCCAACATTCTTGGTACTGGGGTTGACCTAGCTATTAACCAGCTGCTTTGATATAGGCATGATGGAGCATTTGAGATTCTGATAGAATTAAGTCATGAAAATATAACTGTAGACTTGAAGAATAGGACAGGAGCAGATGGCAATAAACACCCATTCTAAAGCAACCTAAAACATTTTGTATTTGATAATGTCTTAAGGAATGTATATTCATTTTCTATGTATAAAACTGCATATGTTTATATGCCAATATATGAGTTTGTATATATTTTATACATATATATGTATGTATATGTTACACACATATGTAAATATAAAAGTTAGACAGATAACCCGTTACCTAGCAGACATCTCCATGGCACACATTTCTGTCAACAAATATGAATTGATAGGCTGCCAAAAGAAGACTGAGATGTGGATCTTTAATCCAGCCTTGTTTGGAGAAAATAATATTGCTCTCTGTATCTTTGAGAAATAAAAATGATTGGTTATAGTGTTTCACATATTACTTCTTTATACTCTATCTCATTTCCCAAAAGTACATGAGGCAGCTTGCAAAATCCGCACACTAAAATAAAATAAGTAGATGATGAAAGTGGAGTAAAGGAAAAATATGGCTAGGAATATAAAACAGAGCAGGTATGAAGTGAATTCAGAAAAAACACCCAAATTCAAAAGATTGCATTCAGTTCATTCTTGTGCAGGTGAGGATGATGGATATCAGCAGTGTGACATGGAGACTTGAAAAACTCATGAAGTACTAGACTAATTCAATCAAAAGTTAATATACTATACTAATCAGATCTTTCCCAAAATATTTATTTAATTTATGGTTCCAGGTGCTAATAGATTTAGACAATCAGAAAGATGTTTGGTCAAGATTCACAAAATCATGAACAAACTTGTAAGAATATCTTGGAAAGAATGGTTGAAGGCTTTAACCTAAAAGAAGGGAGATTTTATGAAGCAAAATAACTGTCTTTGATATAAAGGCTTCCTAAGTAGGATAGGGTACATTTGAAATGTGTTACCTGATGATAAATATAAAGTCAGAGTTAAAGGTAGGAAGTAAATGTAAGCTGAATGTAATATTCATATCCATACAAATGTAAGTATATAATAAAATGTTTTGAGCAGAGGTCTTCAGGCAAGTAAGACTCCTTCTTGCTGGGATGTCACAGGGAAGAGGCAAACACTGGCTGTGAGACTGGAAAAAGATGATGTCAATGGCCATTTCCTGTCTTGATCCATATTATAAACACCATCCCAGGACTGGTGGTGCATGCTTTTTCCAAAAATCATCAGCTGAATCCTTACAGTTTGAGAAACAACAGAACCCTAAAACACGAATACTTGAGCACTTTGTTCATTTTCCTGGGGAAGTGACAAGAGACAAAAAGGCATACCCGAGACACACCTCTTACTCGGCGACATCCTTCCTAATTCGCCTTGATTACGGCTCCTTGAGTTTATAATCTTCCCCCTGTATGCACCCCCTCTCAGGATGATAAACCAGGGGTTACATAAATCAGTGCTAGCCCGTAGATAAGTTAAATCTACATGGAGTTTAACATTTTAAAATTAAAAATAAATAAGTAAACACAAAATTCCACACACAACTATTTTTGAAAAATAGGAAGATCTAGGACTATGAGTCCTCCTTCCTGCCTGGTATTATCATCTCTGAAGCTGAATTCTGTCTCCTCTCTTCAGAGAAAGCCTGGGTCTCTAGTTTTCTTATTGTCTTATGCATTTACATTAGCTATCTGGCCCTGGCTGCATTTATAATCCCTGCCATGTATTTGAGCACATTGACTGGAAGACATTTGAGGTGTTTGTGTGTGTGTGTGGAGGTGGGGGGGGGGGAGAGAATAATATTCCATGACACACACAATTTATTTGAAATTCCAATATCAGTGTCCATAAGTAAAGTTTTATTGGAACACAACCGCACTCATTCATTTATGTACTATCTGTGTCTGCTCTCACACAACGGAGTTGAGTAGATGCGGCAGAGACTGCATAGAGCACAAAGCATAAAATAGCTACCATCAGACCCCTAACAGAAAAGGCTAATCAATCTCCAGCCTAAGGAAGCCAATGCAGTGCATCTGAATCAAGAAGCAACATGAAACATTCTCAGCAAAATGCAATAGGGCTATCACTGCTCAAAAATTATTGTAAAAGCTACTACAATTTATACATGCCTGCTGATGCCCTCAAAAATGTGAATGTAATTGCACCCCCATGTGCAACTGGGAGAGCCCCCCAGGGTTACTGTCCCATGACCTATTGGTGGAATCACCTACAGAAAGACAAAGCAACTTTTACGGCTTTAACCCCAGTAGCAATATAGTGACTCTATTCCCAGATGGAAAGAATCTCAGAGCATTATCCTAATATACAACATGACCAAAAAGAGAGGTAAGCTTACTTGTTTATTTAGTTTCTAATTCAATGTCATATGTTTTCAACTTAAAAATCTTACTTGGGCTCAGCCAGTATGGCTCAGTGGTTGAGCATCAATCAGCCCATGAACCGAGAGATCACGGTTCCATTCCCGGTCAGGGCATATGCCTGGGTTGTGACTCCATCCCCACAGTAGGCTGTGTGCAGGAGGCAGCCAATTAATGACTCTCTCTCGTCATTGATGTTTCCATTTCTCTCCCTCTCCCTTCTTCTCTGAAATAAAAACAACAACAACAACATATTTTTAAAAAAAAATCCTACTTGGGACAAAACAATGTGCATACAGAGGAGCCACAGCCCGAGCACGCCCTTCTGGGTGCACTTGCAGACACACTGCTTCCTGTTATCATTTGAGATGAGCTGAAGGCCCACAGTGTACCAGCTCAGTGCCCGGTGAAACGATATACAGCCATGCTAATAATAGGCCCCATTTTGCTGACAGCTAGAACAGAAAAGCAGTCTCTGTGACAGACTATATTAAGAACGCTGCACAAAGAAAGATTTTGAGTACTTAGAGGATATCTTTTATTTGGAGATTAACTAAGTTCTGTTTATTCATTTACTCAAAAAGCATCCGCTGAGAGCCCAGTACATCCCAGGTGCTGGGTGCGATGCTAAGGAGACTTACATAGGTAAGACACAGTTCCTGCTGTGGCACTTGGGATATCATCAACTGATGCTCCAGCCCCCATTGCCTGGATGCTGTAAACTATGCACTCCCTCCCAGAATAGTCCTCTCTGGGGTCCTGGGCTCCCAGTGGAATAACATCTGACTATTCTTGGCTCCACTTCCCAAGGCGAGCCTGACCCTTCAGGGCAGCTGGAGAGATGGGCTACTGGAGACACACAGGCCTTTCCCAGTATGTGTGCCCCCAGGTCAGGCATGTGCAGGGTCTGCTTTTTGTGAAGGCTCAGCCCAGGCTCCCCCAGCTCCAGGAGGCGTCCTCTGCACTGCTAGGGAGCACCAGGCTGCCTCTCAGCAGCTGACTACTTTGTGGGAACCAAGCTTCTTCAGATCTGTCTAACGTGCATTTGCCTTGGGGGTGTTAAAGGACCTTGGGATACAGAGCTGGAAATTAATTATGTGCTTCATGCCCAGCGACACTCTTCCTTTCTGACAGGACTGACTAAGCATGGGGAGGGTCTCCTTGAAACAGCCACTTGAAGATACTCTGCTCCCAATCGTGACTCCTAAGGAACTTTGGTTTTCAAAGCAGTTCCATGTGGCGCAGGATGGTGTAGCAGAACACACATAAATGCTCTTTAGTTACTTCCCACCACTTCTGACAATTAAACATGAATCCTTATTTATGTAGCTCTGCTCTCGTGGTGCAAGAAAGCTGTATTTCTGGATAAACTGAAGTAGGAATTCTGTCACTGGAATATGCTTCAAAACACTGAAAGCATTTTATCTTTAAGAAAGACATATGGCCACCTTGGGCTTTAGTATCCTTATTGATATACACTGATATTATTATATATAATAATAATAATCTGGCCACTCAGTGTATATATACAGTATATATATGTATATTAGAGGCCTGGTGCATAAATTCATGCATAGGTGGGGTCCGGCCAGCCTGGCCAGGGGGATGGGACATGGGTGGTTGGCCAGCCTGCCTGCTGGTCAAACTCCTGGTTGAGGGGACAATTTGCATATT
Source organism: Plecotus auritus (assembly GCF_963455305.1). Classification (NCBI taxonomy): domain Eukaryota; kingdom Metazoa; phylum Chordata; class Mammalia; order Chiroptera; family Vespertilionidae; genus Plecotus; species Plecotus auritus. The sequence goes on from NC_137773.1 coordinate 164,044,580, forward strand.
AGCCTTTTATTATATAGGATATACAATGAGTGGCCAGATTATTATGTGTTCAGAGATCATAATAATCTGGCCACTCAGTGTATATTGAAATCGGGGCTTATATCTCAATCAATGGCATATCATTACTGTTGGTCTAAAATGAAGGAGATGACCATACTGCTTATGCCAGGTATCAGGGGCCACCCAGCCTCAGACCATTTGATCTTAGATGCTCTCCTTGAGGTTCTTTAGGATCACACTGACACTGCAATCAGTCCCAAGAGCTCGAGAAAGGGGTTCTTCAGGCAGGAGATGATCAGTGATGGGTGCTGGGCTTATGGCTGGAGGCAGTACAGGTTGCCACTACAGAGAGGATCCGGGCACTGGGTACTAGAAGCTGTGTCATTGGGCCTGGAGGATCCCTAACCTCAGAAAATATTCAGTATGAGAGATGGGCAAGGCCCTGTGGGTCCAGAAAGTGAAGAAGAGCTTCTTTAAGAGCTACTTTAGAACAACACTCTTTTGGCACCAAGGGGCATGGCTTGGCACCATGGCCCATGGACTGGATTCTTGCCCCACTCTTTCTCTCTCAGCCCAGCACCTTGGTATAGTGTTCAAACAGCACAGTGCTCCACAGCGGCCCTGATAATGAGGGGGGGTGATGGTCAAGGTGTGACTTAATCCCCCCACTTTGTGAAGTTGAGTTGGGTCTCAGGGCTTGTGTTGTCTCAGCAGGGGGTGCCGCAGATCTAAGACAGGCAGCCAGGTCTCTCTTATGTGCGCTGGGCTCAACAATCCTTTAATCCCACCAACAATCCCTGCAACAAGAAACACTGATTCTCCTTTTATTTAATTAGAGAGCTGTTTTCTCAGGAGCATTCTGCCTGATTTATGAATACCTATTGTTCAAAATGTAATTGCATATTCAGCACTGCTTAATGGAAGTGAGACCACTTGCGCTTGTACTGCTTGCTTTATATTTTCAAAATTCTTTTCTTAAGTGTATATGATTCATTTCATTTTGACGCATAAAATCAATGCATTCCAGGAGGCACTCTATGGGTAAGTGTTGTTTTAGATCAGCAATTTTCAACCGGTTTGCCACAGAATTTTTAAAACAGGCAGTACTTGACTATTTAGTCAGGGGCACTGACCTCTTTTCCCTTAGACTGTCAGATAAAAAATGACAACAGCCAACACAATAATAGCCATCTGGTGTGAATGAATGGAAGTTACACTTTTTTTTTTCTTTTTGGTCAGGTCAGCAAAAACTATAAATTTTTTTGGTGTGCTGTGGAATTTTAGTAATTAGTTTAAGTGTGCCCTGAGATTAAAAAAAAAAAAGGTTGAAAATCACTGTTTTAGATAGCTGTTTTGACTCATGGGGAAGACTGTGCCAAACAAGCCAGAACACAACGAGGCTGACTCAAAAGCCATGAAATTTAGAATAATGACCAGGCTACGGGTAAGTAGGTCTCCAAGGTGCCCACAACCTTCAGACATTTATCCAATGAAAGTGAATCCATTTGGAATAAATGAAAGACAAGTCATATTTTCAACCATTTTGTAGCAAAGCATACAGATTCCTTGTTTGTTTGTTTGTTTTTTGTAAGATATCTTGATGTTCTCTACTTAGATATATTTTAGAGAAAACCTTGCTGGTTTGGGGAAATTGTGCAGAAATTTTTGGGGAAATTATGGATCCAGGTCATTTCATTGGACTTTACGGGCCTTCACTGTGGTATTGGGAAGTGGAACTATGAAGCGCAGTCATACTAATAAGTAAATGAAAACTGTAAAGTCACAATTTGATGTTCAATATCACCCATTCGCCTTATCATAATTCCATTACTTCCATTATCGTCCGTCATTACCTCCCTGCTGCCCCCACTGTTTAGCCAAAAACTCCTTACTCACTCTTCCCACACACCCTTGCCTTGGCCTGTCTTGTTTTTTTTCTGCTCCTCTCAGTTCCCAAGGCAACTAGAGTGACAAATACCCAGGAGGTTAAAACTTATTTACAATTACAACACTGCATTCAATAGACATGAAATAAAAGTTTTGGCCACACCCTAGTAAGATCATCATCTTCTCTTTAAATATGCATTTACTTTATCCCAATAAGCCTTTACTCTTACTCCCAGCTGGTCAGCAACAGATATTTACATAACATTTGTCATGGGCTAGGCATTGTTCTTAACCAGGCGTCCTCAAACTATGGCCCCTGGGCCACATGCGGCCCGCCGAGGACATTTATCCGTCCCGACGGGTGCCGCTGCCTGTCCTGCTTAGCAGCCGACTCGTCCCGGGCCCGCAGTGCGCATAGGAATTGGTTCATAGTTTTTTTTTTAAACTATAGTCTGGCCCTCCAACGGTCTGAGGGACAGTGAACTGGGCCCCTGTTTAAAAAGTTTGAGGACCCCTGTGTGACACAGCAGAAAATAACTAAAATTCCTTCATTCATGAAAGATTGTAAATTTCTTCTTGTTTTACTAGGAGAACTGCATCTGATTTTCCATGATAACACTAAAAAATACATTAATATACAGTTAACTTGAAATTACTCAATTAATAGCCAGAAACTATTTGTAGTTGGCATTCTGTTCATAATGTCTTTTTTAAGGGGAAGAGAGTATTTGTAGACAATTCTCCAAAGTTCTAGTTGAATAGATAACATTGCTTCCCATTGTCTGTAGAGTAATTGTATAGACTATTTTTAACTAAAAATTGTGTTTTGATTAAGAAAAAAAGATTTGAATATTTTGGGCCATTCAATATTTAAAATAAAGTTTTCTTGTTAGTTTTTAAATATGTCACACATAAGGAAAAGTACACAGAACGTAATTGTGCAGTTCAATGAATCACACAATGAATTTCTCAAATTAAAACACCCATGTTGCCACCACCCAGATCTAGAGAGAATAGTACCCAGGCTTCCAGAAATACTGGTATGTCTTTTACATCAAAACAACCACCCTTCTCCCCAAAGTTAACCATGATTCTAACTTGCAATACACTTGCTAAGTTTTACTTGTTTTTGAACCTCATATAAAGAAAATTAACAAATCGGTGTTCTTTAGTATCTTTCTTCTTTCTTTCACTCAGCATGGTGTTTGTGAGGTCCGTCCATATTGCGATGTGTGGCTGTATAGTAAATTATTGTATGAATACACCACAGTTGCTTATCTATTGTGGATTTTAAAAAAAGTGTGTGGAGGGGTGTTCTGTAATAAAACTAATATGTCCAGTGACTGAAAGCAAACGCACATGGTGATCTGATCATAAGTTCCTAACTGGGCAGATCATGGTAGTTAGTCATGCCCCAGGTCTAGAATTCTTTTAGTGAAAGGTTTAAGCAAGCCCAGTCCATTGTTCTTGTGCATCTAGATTAACACACCTTTGAAATACTAGAAATAATCCTCTTTCCCAGACCTCTGTGTCTCCTCTGGAGATATTTGAGATCTTGATTCCTAATATTATCATCAGTTCTGGCTCAAGTAAACTTGCCTTTTGCTGGATCAAGACCACCGGCATTATAAACTCTTATAAAAATTCTCTACAGGTTTGGATGTGCTTACATCCACACTGTTCTACTCTTTTTTTTTTTAATATATTTTATTGATATTTCACAGAGAGGAAGGGAGAGGGATAGAGAGCTAGAAACATCGATGAGAGAGAAACATCGATCAGCTGCCTCCTGCACACCTCCCACTGGGGATGTGCCCACAACCAAGGTACATGCCCTTGACCGGAATCGAACCTGGGACCCTTCACTCCGCAGGCCGATGCTCTATTCACTGAGCCAAACCGGTTTGGGCTCTTTTTTTTTTTTTTTTTTTAAATATATTTTATTGATTTTTTACAGAGAGGAAGGGAGAGGGACAGAGAGTTAGAAACATCGATGAGAGAGAAACATCGATCAGCTGCCTCCTGCACACCTCCCACTGGGGATGTGCCCGCCACCAAGGTACATGCCCTTGACCGGAATCGAACCTGGGACCCTTCAGTCCGCAGGCCGACGCTCTATCCACTGAGCCACACCGGTTTCGGCAACACACTGTTCTACTCTTAATAAAATGCTCTGCTTTACCTTGACACTGATCATACATAATTCCTACTGCAAAATCTACATAAAGACCAGTTTTCATTATTTTACTCATATTCTCTTATATTCTGGTCTTCTGGTTACTTCTATTTTTTTTTTTTTTACATAAAAAATCATTTAGAGATTTTATTAAAATTCAAGATTTCTGGGTATTACATTAAGAGTCTGATTCAATAGATCTGGGTGGGGGGCCAGAATTTGCATTTTATTTTCCTTTTTTATTTGAATTTATTTTTTATTGAATGCATTGTTTAATGTTAAATTAAATTGTATAATTTAATAAAATTATACAGGTTTCAGGTGTACAATTCTATAACAAATCATCTGTATATTATATTCTGTGTTCACTACCTCAAATCAAGTCTCCTACCATCACCATTTATCCTGATGACTTCAGTCAAAGAGATGAGCCTCTTGACTCTGATGTATCAATTTTGCCTCTGTGCTCAGGCTGAATTCATGAAAGTATTGTGTATATCTTTAATTTCACTGCCCTCTCTTCATCACCTCATCCCACACTTCTCAAAAGTCTCTTTCCTGCCACAGTAAATAATTCAGATTGATATATGCATCCACCTGAAAAGGGGTCCCATTTGTGGTTTCCAAAAATATCTAAAAATAGATTAAATTAAATATATATATTATTTTACCATGCTCTTTAAAATAGAGAGAACACACTCTTGCTGCTGGCCATGATGGAGTAAGAGGGACTAGACTGGTCTGCACACTATAAAAACTAGACAACTGGAAAAAAATGCATGAAACTGTTTTCAACATTAGGCAACAGGAAAAAACAGAACATGATTCTTGAGATGGGGAAACTAAAGAAGAAGCCCTAGATCAATCACAGCTTTCTGCCTAGAAGCAGCTTTCAGACGAATGGAGAGGGAGGGAGACCATGTTATTCATGACATGAGTGAAACAGATCCTCCAAACCCAGTTACAGCATCAGATGACTATAGTACCAATGACATCCAAACACAGTCTCATGAAAAAGCCTGAACCAGAACCATGCAATCAAGCCGTTTCTGATTTACCAGCCTACTGGAACCATTAGAGGTGTAAGTAATATATTATTGGTGTTTTAGCCACTATGTTTTGAGGTCTTTTTTTTTTTTTTTTTCAAACAAATACTAGATAATTAACACAACTAGGAATGTTATGCCAATAAATTTGACAACCCAACTTTAAAAATAGAAGTCCCTCAACAAATAATCATCACAGACACAAAAAGAAATAGAATATGTGAATAACCTATCCTATCTAGTAAAAGAGTAATATGCAAATTGACCATACCACCACCACACCCACAAGCCACGCCCACCAGCCAATCAGGAGCAAGTATGCAAATAAACCCAACCAAGATGGCTGTAGCCACAGAGAGAGCAGGAGGCTTGGGTTTCCCTGGTAATGGAGGAAGCCAAGCTTTCCGCACACCCTGGCAGGCCCAGGCCTCCACTCAAGGCTACAAAGTTTTAATTATAGAAGATAAATAAATCCCAACAAAAATGGCTGCAGCCATGGGGCAAGCAGGAGGCTTGGCTTTGCTCAAGGCTACAAAGTTTCAATTATAGAAGATAAATAAATCCCAGGTACCAGGGCCTCCGCTTGGGTCACTGGGGGGGCATGGCTGGCCTGCAAACCACCACAGGCCCCTAGCCCAGGCTGCCCCACACCCCAAGGGAACCCCCACCCTGATCCAGGACACCCTTCAGGGCAAACCAGCTGGCCCCCACCCATGCGCCAGGCCTCTATACTACCTAATGAAAGAGTAATATGCAAATTGACCATCACTCCAACACACAAGATTGCTGCCCCCATGTGGTCAAAGATGGCTTCCCCCATGTAGACAGAAGATGGCCGCCACAAAATGGCCAGCAGGGGAGGGCAGTTAGGGGTGACCAGGCCTGCAGGGGAGGGCAGTTAGGGGCAAACAGGCTGACAGGGGAGCAGTTAGGCATCAATCAGGCTGGTAGGGGAGTGGTTAGAGGGTGATCAGGCTGGCAGGCAGAAGTGGTTAGGGGCAATCAGGAAGGCAGGTAGGGGAGCAATTGGGAGCCAGCAGTCCTGGATTGGAGAGGGTGCAGGCTGGGCTGAGGGACACACACACCCCGTGCACGAATTTTGTGCACCGGGCCTCTATTTATTAAATAAATTAAAATTTTCATTTAAATGATACCACAAAGAAAGTCTAGGCTCAGATGACTTACTTTACTCATGAATTTAATCAAATTTGTAAAAGAAAAGAAAGTATCATACAAATTCCACAGAAACTCTTAAATAGGGGAGAAAACATACTTCCAAACTCAGTATATAAGGCCAGCACAACTCAAAATACCATATCCAGGAAACAGATTAAAATAAAATGAAAACTATTGACTAATATCCCTCATGAACATAAACTGGAATATCTTTAAGAAAACATTAACAAATCAAATCCATTTATATACAGAATAATGCATCATGGCTAAGTATATTTTTCTCAAGAATGCAAAGTTGGATTAACATTCAAAAATCAATTACTGGAAAATGTTCTGGAATTAGATAGTGGTGATGATTGCACAACCTAGTGACTATACTAAAAACCACTGAACTGTTTACTTTGAAATAATGAACTTTATGGTATGTGAATTATATCTCAATAAAACTATTATAAAAATATCAATTTGTGTAAATTGCCAAGTTAACAGAAAAAGAAAGAAAACTTATGTCTATCTTAAAAAATGAATAAGAAGCATTTAACACATTTTATCTCCCATTCATAATAAAAACACAAAAAAGAACAATTACAAACTCAACCTGATAAAGAAAATCTAAGAAAAAAAACTACAGATGATATCATACTTAAAGGCTTTGTCTTTACGATCAAAAACTAGGCAAGGATATCCACTGTCATCATTTCTATCCATTATTGTACTAGAGATCATAGAAAAGGTAAGAAAAATAAATAAAGGAAGAAGTAAAACTGTCTTTATTCACAGACAACATAATGGTCTGTATAGAAAATAGAAAGCCCTAAAAAATCTACCAAAAAAAAAAAAAACCTATTACAACTAATAAGTGAGTTTAGCAATATTGCAAAATACAAAATCCACTCATAAAAATCCATTGTACTTATAAATATTAGCAGTGAACAACTGAAAATTGAAGAATAAAACATTTCCACTTACAGTAGCAGAGACATCCACTTTTAGCCAAGATGAATGAACAGGGACCAGATTTACCTTCTTCCTGAAGCAACAACAACAAAAATGGACAAATATATGAAACAAAAGTTTTTAAGATACGAGACATCACATAAAGAAGGACACTGATTCCTGAGCGATGGAAAACAAACGAGGTGAGCCTTACAATTGCTGTATCTTCCTGCCATGAGAGAGTTTCCAGGTAAAGCCTGGTGGGCTCCCTGAGTGAGCAGATGGAGTTAAGAACCTAGGAAAACCAAGCAGACAGAATCTGCAGGACAGCATCCTGGAGAGGAGATGGGTGCACACAGAGAGAACAGGGTTTTCTGCAGAGGCTCTCTCTTGAGTATATATTATACAGGTCAATGCATGCATGCAAGAAAATTATCAGAACCCTGGAAAGAACCACAGAAAACATCAGAGGTAATATTTCCAGCACTCACACAGGTCTAGAAATCGTGCCAGTTCCTATGCTAGAGTAGAAAACCTTTTTTTTTTTTTTTCTGGGGCAGTGGGTAGATGCCCAATGGGTCTTGCCCCACTAGTGCCTTTAGTCTTCCTACCCAACAAAAGTTGAAAGCAAGACTCTAAAGGTACAAACTGTTTCCAAGTAACTTAAATGCATCCCGGTACAAAGCTTAAGAATATTTATAAGAATACGAAAATAGCCAGCTCTAATAAGCTAAGATGTATAGTGTCTGAAAGTCAATAAAGGATTACCAGACATAATGTCATGAAGTAATATGCACCTGTGAGAATTTTAAAGGTGAGGAACAGCTCCTTGAACTAATATGGGGTAACTTCCAGGACATACTCATAAGTGAAAAAAGGCAAAGCCCACAAGTATTGTCTATAGCATGTTATACTTTATGGAAGAAAGGAATATAAGATAATACAGCAGTGTCCACTCATTTGCCTAATGGTGATTCTCTGTTTTCACTCCTGAAGAAGGAAATCAGGAAACATAAACTAAACACAAGAGCTTGGTTGCCTACAGGGGTTTGTGGGAAAGAGGTGAGTATAGGAGATAGGGACTGAGGGTAGCAGAGTAAAGGGAGAGACAGTGCCTTGAATATAATTATTTTAAAAATATATTTTTATTGACTTCAGAGAGGAAGGGAGAGGGAGGGAGAGATAGAAACATCAATGATGAGAGATTCATTGATCAGCTGTCTCCTGCATGCCCCCTACTGGGGATCAATCCTGCAACCGGGCATGTGCCCTGACAGGGAATCAAACCTTGACCTCCTGGTTCATAAGTTGACACTCAGCCAGTGAGCCACCGTAGTTGGGTGAATATAACTTTTGATATAACTCTGATGCTTAGAACCACAGTAGTGTTTCATGTACCCTTCACATATCCTCAAATTAAACAAATAATTCAAAGCAGCCAGGACATGAGGGTGACTCCAAATGGAATACAAATACTAGCAAATGAGCCTAACTGTATACACATGAATAACATAACCACACTGAAGGGTATGGGAAGAAAAGAACTATCCAAAGTCACTTGGGAAAGTGGTACCTTGTCTAGATATTACAAAGCTGAAGACAAAAATAAGTGTACATAAAACTGTAGTCTAGTTAGTAAATGATTTGTTTTTGCTCTTAAACAGAGGCAATGTCTGGCAATTCTGAAACTGCTTTATGTTTACACTAGACTTGAACGACAACAACAAAAGTGAATAGATTGTAGAAAATATGAGCCAGGAGTTCTCAGTGTTAGAGAAAGATTTATAAATAAGGAGAAAGGGAAGCCTAAAAACAAGCCCAAGTTACTGGTTTAGAATCAGAGATAGCAGTATTAACTCGTGGTTTTTAATATATGTCCCTGTAGATGGAAAAATATAGATATGTGTGTATGCATGGATTAGTCTACATACATAAAATAACTTGCCTGCTCTGAGAGTCAGAGCAATGACACCCCACTAACAATGAGACTACCAATCACCCAGAGACTGGTCTTATAAACAGTATAGTCAACTAAAAGGAACCAGGGCTCCTTGGAGAAGTGAATAATTTCAGGGCTGGGGCATCAGGAATATAAAGTGAGACAGGCACATCTTGTGATGCCAGAAAGTAAGAAGATACTCAAAAAGGTCAGTGGGGGAGTCTTAATAAAAGAACACAGGAGCCCACCAGAAGGAGCTCTTAATGGCCCAAACTGGAAAAATGTTAGCAACAAAATTGGATTTTAACCCAAGAATAAACATCCACAAGTCCATACTGATATCTACCATCTATCTATATAAAAGGCTAAGTGACCAGCCGACTGTCCAATAGGTATGATGCACACTGACCACCAGGGGGAAGACACTCAATGCAGGAGCTGCCGAGCAACAGGAACTTTGCAGAGCTCCCTCTCCCACTCTGGGACCCCTTGGGGGATGTTGGAGAGCTGATTTCAGCCTGATCCCCACAGGCCAGGCTGAGGGACCCCACTCACCCTGCAGACGCCTTTCAAGCCATGGCGCTGCCCCAGGTGTAGCAGGCCAGGGAAGGACCATGGGATGTTGGCTCCAGGGCATGTCCGGCCCTTCTCACCCAGTCCCGTCCTGCTGGCTACCTGCTAATTAATTTCCTTTCATGTGCACAAATCTGTGCACTGGGCCACTAGTATACTAATAAAAGGGTAATATGCAAATTGGTCAGGATGCCCTCACAGTAATGACCAAACAGCAGGCTGCGTGGAGTTTCCAGGCCAGCAGGGGGGTTAGTGAGGGATGACCAAACAACTGAACAGCAGGCTGTGTGGGGCGACCAGGCCAACGGGGTGGGGGGGGGAGGGCAGTAAGGGGCAACCAGGCCAGCGGGGGGAGGAGGGCGGGCAGTTGGTGGCAACCAGGCTGGTGGAGGGGGGCAGTGAGGGGTGACCAGGCCGGCAGTGGGGGGTAGTTGGGGGTGACCAGGCCAGTGGGGGGGGGGGCAGTTGGGGGCAACCAGGCCAGCAGGCAGAGGCATTTAGGGGTGATCAGGCTGGCAGGGGGGGGGGGGCAGTTAAGGGTGATCAGGCAGACAGGCAAGTGAGCAGTTAGGAGCCAGCAGTCCTGGATTGTGAGAGGGTGCAGGCTGGGCTGAGGGGACTCCCCCCACCTTGTGCACAAATTTCATGTACAAATTTAATGCCCCAGGCCTCTAGTAGATAAATAATAGAATAAATAAATAGGGAGAAGAGACAGTTCTTCCTCCCAGTAGTATTCAAATTAATAAATACAGATGGAAAGAATCATCATTAGGGAAATACTATAGAAATAAATGACAAAGACACAGTCTTAGAAATATTAGGTACTAGCACTAGTATAATTTGCCTGCAATAAAATACCCCATTTTATATACACAGTTCAATGACTTTGGCAAATATAACATCTATGTAGCCATCACAAAAATCATGATTTGGAATATTTCTATTTTCTGAAAAAAGTTCCTGCATTCTCTTTGCAATTAATCTGTCCCATTCCTGGCCCAAGACAACCACAGATCAACTTTCTGTCACTATAAATTGGTTTTTCTTTTTCTATAATCCTATACGACTCTAAACAGTTACTGACCTAACCTGCAAAGTTCAATGAACAAACTGTAAAAAAATAATACAAGTTTTTCTCCTTTTCTAATGGTCAATCAAAACATAAAATGTAATATCTAGGTCTCACGCTGGGCTTCATTTGGAACTAGATTCTCCCTGAATTAGTCAGGGTCCAGGGAGGAAAACAGAACGTACGTCAGGCTGTTCATCAGATGAAATTTAATAATGGGAATATTAGCTGCTACTAGCCCTAGGCCTGGAAGGACAATAGAAAGAGACAGTCATATCAGAGCTAGACTGAAACTGCATCCAGGGCTGGGGGTGCTGGAGAGAGCAGGGACCCTGGGGGAGAGAAGCACAGAGAGATGAGAGATGCTCTGGCTGCTTCTCCCTTCTCCACCCTTCCTTCTCTCTATCGCCCCCTGTTGGCTGAACAAGGCTGGAAGCAGGGACAGAGGAGCCTGGGAAAGGCATTGGGCAAGCTCAGCCCTGCATAGGTGGGTGGAGGAAGACCAGGAAATGTATTAAAGGGCAAAAGGCACATGACCTGCCCCCTCTGTACTTGTGAGATGCTTCTTTAACCCCAATGGTGGAAAACTGCAGGGAAAATGTGCTGGTGCGGAAGGTCTGACGTTCTAAATATTTTTTCTTGACCTTCTTGAGGAAGGTGAATGGGGATAAATCGTTTAGTTTCGAAACACCTCCCAGGGGTGTTTTATAAAATAATGAAAATGCGTCAAGAACTTATCACAGGACCTGAGCCAGATGAACAACGAGTAATTTCTGGGCTTCAGATCTTACCTCGGAGGGCCATTCCATTTTGTGTAGAAAATGAAGCAAATTGTGAGTGAAAGAGAACAAATATTTTAACATCTGAACATTCCTCTTTGTAAAATCAAATAGAGCAGGGAGACTGATAGACCTGCAGCCAAGGCATTTATCTTTCTGAAATGCTGAAGTCTCACTAAGCAAATAATGAGCCAGAAAAAGCAAACATTCATTTTGCTGCCATTTCGGGGTGTGATCCTAATTCCTTCAATTCAGCATATTTAGTACCTGCCTCACCCCCTTTCCTGCATTCTCCCCATTCTCCATCCTTGCAGGATGCTGTCCTTCCACATATGTTGTTCTTGCATAATAAAGTAATAGCTGACACGGTCTGCCCTCTCGACAGAGTGATTATGTTAGCCTGTTGTTATTGATTTTGTTGCTAAGGTCTGAGAATCTGCTAATGCTCCGCTGTGGGACTGGTAGGAAGCAGGGGAGGGAAAAGCATGCTCTTACAATTTTCCCATAAACCAGATGTTTTCTTTAACTCTTACATCGTTAGAATATTTTCTCTTAAGGGAAAAAAAAAAAAAAGGGATTAGAGCAAGTTTAAGAGGCCAGTTCCTCCTTGCTCAGCATACCAGGAGTACACACCCAAATAACTGAGTGTGAAGAATTCATGCTTGTGGGCACCTGTGTATCTGGTACTCGTCTAATAAGCTACACATCTAATTCAAGGCAAACCTGTTTCTTAAGTAAACTACATTCTTCCCATTTTCCAGTGGTTCTGTTTCTATGACCATTGCTGTACTAGGATACCGCCCTACACGTCGTGGGGTAAAACAACAACTATTGTTTTATCTCACAGCCTTTGCAGGTCAAGAATTTGGATAAGACTCTGCTGGGCTGTCATCTCGGCTCTGCTGGGATTGTCACTCCCAGAATACAGACTCTCCAAGTATGGCAGTTTCAGGGTAGTTGGACTTTCACAGCAATTGGTTTCTTCCAGAATGAGTACCCTAAGAGAACCAGGAGCACCTGAGTGACCTTTTATGAACGAGCTTAAGAAGTCCTGCGACCTCATTTCTGACCTCCTCTATTGTAGTGATTTTTAACCAGGCGTAAGTTTGCCCCCACAGAACGTTCAGCAATGCCTTTTGGTTTATACAACTGGGGTGTGAGGACTCCTGGCCTCTAGTGGCTCAAGCCCCGTGATGCTGCTAATTATTATACAGTGCACAGGATAGCCCCTCATGGCAAAGACTTTGTGGCTCAAAACATCAGTAGCGCTGAGGTTAAGAAACCCTGCTCCATGGCTGAGCAGCCTTAGCCTGCAGGTTTAAGGATGGGGAACATGAATCCTAATTCTTGATGAGAGGGGAGTCAGAAACTTTATAGACAATTGTTAAAAACTACCACAAAATTGCTAATTTACTTTTTTTCTAATTCAAAGTCAAGTCCTCTAGTAATTCATAAGAGGTCAATTCTAAAATTGAGAGAGAAAACAAAGCTGTACTGGTTTCAAAACCATGTCGATGAAAATGTAATTGTAAATTCCCAGATGAAGTGACACACCAGCAGGGAAGCCTGGGCTTGGGTATCAGTTCTTTAATTTGATGCCCCCAAGCCATTATCTGCTCTTGATTCTCAAGTTTCTACTTTTCATTCGTTACAACATCGTCCAGCTTCAGATGAAACGTTATTTTTAGATGTCAGTGAGATTATATTTAAATGTAACTTTCCAACTGGCCTGTCTGAAATCTAGAGCACACTTTTAAGCCCAGAGCTGGATTACAGAGAGGATGCTCAGTGCCAGGGGAAGCGGCTCCCAGACTCCTCTCTGGGTCTCTTCATGCTGAGGAATGGCTGGCTCAGCAAGGCTAGAGCCTCTTCGAGACTGTTCCCTAGAACCAGGGAAGCTTGTAGCAATAGCAACGGGAGGCAGCGATGTCCCTGAGTAAGCTGACCAGTTTTATATAATGGGAACTGGAGTTTTAAAAAAGCTAATATCACCAATAGCCTTTCTTGTTAGTTGTTTTCTTTGTACACTTCTCTAGACATGTGTTCTTACATTCCTATATTTGCTCTGATAGTCATTTCTATTGTCTCCAGATAAAGCACCTGGCTTCTTACCTCATTATCTTCAGTTAATAAAGGAGGGAAATGATCTGGCTTTACTCCAATATCACCAGATACTTCTGGAGCAGCTCCTATATTTTCCAGGCTCTGTACTGAGTATGCAAGAGCATAATAGTGAACAGACAGAACTAAACTCGCTGACAGAACCCCTGGGGCCACCTGTCCCCACATGCTCTACTGGGATTTAAGCCCAGCTGATATTTATATTACATGCTAGTGACCCGATGCACGAAATTCATGCACATTAAAAGGGGATTAATTAGAGGAAATAATTTAATATTGCTATTTGCCCTTTCTCTATAATAGAAGTGTCAGAGATGAAAGAAAATTAGTAAAATGTATATGAAAACCTTCCTCCTGTCAGAGTCTGGGGCTCACCACGGGACCCAGAGTCAAGTCCCTGCCCACCCACATGCACCTCAAAATTGCGTAAGACCCAGACCCGGCCACCCTCCCCCCACGCCCCCGATTGGACTAGATCCAGACCCGGCCAGTCCCACCCTTGTCAAGCCCTGCCAGGCAGGGGGCGTAGCCTCAGGTCTCCTGGCCCGGTGCCAGGATGGGGGGCGTGGCCTGAGGTCCCCCAGCCCAGACCGGGGTGGGGGGCATGACTTGAGGTCCTCCGTCAAGCCCCACCAGGTAAGGGACACAGCCTGAGATCCCCTGTCAAGCCCAGCTGGGTTGGGGGCATGGCCTGAGGTCCCTCGTCAAGCCCCGCCAGGTGGTGGGACGCAGCCTCAGGTCCCCCGGCCCAGTGCTGTGTGTGTGTGGGGGGGTGTGGCCTGAGGTCCCCTGTCAAGCCCCACGAGGACGGGGGAGGGTGTAGTCTCAGGTCCCTGCTGATTGCTCGTTAAGGCTCCTTAAGGGAACTTGGCCTCAGCTGTGGGTGCAGCCATCTTTGTGATGGAGTGATGGTCAATTAGTATATTCCACTTTATTAGATAGGATACTATATTATACATACATATGCTTAGGAAGTCCAGAAACCTTCCTAAATTCAGAAATATCTAAATTGAGAATGAGCGTGAGATGAAAAATGGTTGGGGTAAAGCAAGGAGGGAGAGTTTTCTAAGCCAAGAAAATGGATGAAGTTCCCTTTTAAAGTTCAACATGGTTGGTTTCCCTGTGGTTCCCCCCCCCCCCCACAATCTGTTACTAAAGTCTTTACCTGCTTGTATATGGACTTAAGACCATAGAGACAAATTCTGAAAACTTTGTATGAAAGTGACAAGTATTTCGGAATGGGCTGTTGGGTATTAGCTCTATAAACTTCTATGTTTCTCTGCATGTTAATATGTGATATTTCAATATTAAGTTTTGCACTATTGATACAGCCCAGTAAGAAGTTGTTTTATTTTCTTCATTTGCAGTGATGTTTTTTGTTTAAAATTAATCTGACACAATTATCTCAGATGTGCCTTTAGCCACGCCTCCTGAAGCAGATCCCATGCCCTAAGCAGTCTTAGTTATCCCATCACTTCTAACAGCTTAATATGCATTTTCAGGAAAAAAGAAAAAAAAAACAACAAAAGAAAAACATCACCAAGCTGTTTCAATTTTTATCTCTGGAGAATCTACTGAATCACACATTCATTAGTAATGTGAACAAAAGCAAGTTTGCTAATTGTCTTCACTTTTCAAACACTGCCTTGTTGAACTGGACTTTGTTTTCCTGCACAGTTCGTTCACTTCCATACAGAAATGTGATTCTCTAACTTTTTGCCTTACTTAATAAAATGCTCAAACTAACATTTCTAATCCCAGTTATACAGAGACAGGCTTCCAAACCTCAGGCTATAGATGTAAATAGGTGCTTGTTAGTAATAGTCTTGACCATCTGGGCACTACTAGAATCATTTAAGTGGTAGGCACAGCCAGACCTAGAGCATAACCCACATTCTCCTGCTGTTTACCTGTCAAACGTAGGGCTCCTGTAAGAGTGAGTCATGAGGATCAGGGTCAGAGACAGGAGATGTAATGACAGAAGGACAGGATGGAGTAATGAGCTCTGAAGATGAATGAAGGGGCCACAAACCAAGGAATTCAGGATGCCTCTACAAGCAGGAAAAGGCAAAGAAACAGACTCATCCTGGAAGGTTCCAAAGAAATGCACTTCTGCTGACACCTTCATTTTAGGCCCATGAGACCTATTCTGAACTTCTTACCTCCAGAACTGGAATATAATACCCTTATGTAGTTTTAGGCCAGTATGTTTGTGGCAATATATTATAACAGCAACAGGAAACGAATACAACCAAGGCCTTAAATTGAAAAGTGCATGGTATAGTATGTTATTGTTCATAAAAGAGATGCTGTTCTTGTTAACAAGTCTGAGAAGGAATAAGTGTTATGCAGGATAATACTAAATGAGTTATGCCTTTAGAGAGAAATGATGTGAAGGTAGCACTCGGTAAGCAAAAGAGAGGAACAGTTATTAGCATACAATCAGAAAGGCGAGACACATCAAAAGAATAAAAGTAGGTTAGAAGAAAGAGAATTTTACCACAAGCATTATTGGATAGAAATTTCCAAACTGTAACAATATGAAAATTGAGGCACAGAGAAAATTTGCCCACTGTTATGCAGCTGGTATATAGCAGCCAGAATTTGCACCCAGGAAGTCTGCTTTCAGAGCTTGTGTTCTTAGCTTCTCTCTCTACAGTCTCTCGTGTGGCTATGACACGACAAGGTAGCTATTTTAATGGAGTTCATCTGACATGCCCAAGTCTGAAGAACTGTGCCCGGATCCTTGACTGCACTGGAGAGCGTTAGCGTAAAATGGCAAACAAAAACAAGAGACAAGAAGGGCAGGACAAGAACAGGAGTGATCAGGACCTAAAAAATGTCATCAATGCACCAGAGCCAGCAAGCAATCAGATGAGAGAGGGTGGTCAGATGGGAGAGATAAAGACGGAAAAGAGGGTCCAGGCAGGCAGAGAGTATGAAGAGCAGGAGCACAATTATGAACAGAATTCAAGGACACTTGAAGCCCAAGGCAATCTCCACCTCAAATAAGATTATGAGGACAGCCCCATAATTGAATTCCATGACTCTAAGCAGATGGGAAACCTCTTAGAGTGGACCTTAGGAATACAGAAACCTCAGCAGTATGCATTCATGCATGCACCAAAAACAATGTACAAGAATATTTATAGAAATTCTACTTATAATAGCCCAATTCTGGGAAGCACCCAAATGTCCATTAACAGTAGAATGCATAAATAAATCTTGGCATTTTTACACAATGAAATACTATTTAGCAATGTGAATAGAAGACTTACAACTACACTTGAAAATATGGTTGAATCTTATAAACATTTTTAAAATATATTTTTATTAATTTCAGAGAGGAAAAGAGAGGGAGACAGACAGACAGAAACATCAGTGATGAAAGAGAATCATTGATCAGCTGCCTCCTGCAAGCTTCACACTGGGAATTGAGCCTGCAACCTGAGCATGTGCCTTGACCAGGACTCGAACTTTGACCTCTCGGTTCATAGGTTGACACTCAACCACTGAGCCACACCAGCTGGTCTATCTTATAAATATTTTGATATGTAAGGGAAACATAAACAGCACTTATTTTATGATTAATAAAATTTATCTATGATTAATATTATTTATCTATAATAATAAAAGCATAATATGCTAATTAGACTGGATGCTCTTCCAGACAACCTTCCAGATGAAGCAGGTGCTGTGAGGGAAGCCCGGGTCCTGCGTACCTGCCCATGGCCGGAGGGAAGCCCGGGTCCCAGATGCCAGAGTGAAGCAGGTACCAGCAGCCGGGGAAAGGAAGGCCTACTCTTGCACGAATTTTGTGCATCGGGCCTCTAATACTTTAATAAAAATGTTTAAAATAGAACTAGATCTCTGAAGTGATAGGAGATGGTGATAAAATAGGTTTGAATCTGAATTTAGAATTCATCTAACTGTGCTTAGCATCTTGAATTGGCTGCTGGAGAAGAACCAGGGCACTGTATGCCTTTGTCAGCTGAGCTTTATTTAACACCATTTGGTGCCTCCATGCTCACTGACTATGTCAGGGATAAATCCTTGTTTGCTATTATTAATCACAGATCAATGGACTTATCATTATGTCTGATGTAGATTACTTAATTTTCCTGATGAATGGGTCATTTATATCTGTGGATGGCTCCAATTCACGTCTTAAAATTAACCCATGTCAATTGTAAAAGTGATGGTGGTTTCACATTTCTGTGAAATAAACCTGCATCTATTTAACTATACAGTTACTTGTGTACACGTTCTATCATTGAGGCACACACCCTATTTTCTCCCCCTTTTCAAATATTCACTAGTTCCTTTTCTTTTAAATATATTTTATTGATTTTTACAGAGAGAAAAGGAAAGGTATAGAAAGTTAGAAACATTGATGAGAGAGAAACATCCGTCAGCTGCCTCCTGCACGTCCCCCACTAGGGATCGAGTCTGCAACCAAGGTACATGTCCCTGACCAGAATTGAACCCAGGACCCTTCAGTTCATGGGCTGATGCTGTATCTACTGAGCCAAACCGGTTAGGGCAAATATTCACTAGTTCACTGAATTTTGATTTGTGCTCAAGAACATTTTTTCTAAGAAAATGTTCTTTAACAGGATGTCACCAGGGTAATCAATTAAACTTGTATTGTTATTGTTATTACTATTATTATTATTTTATAATGAGGGAACATCTACTGGGCAGGATGAATAAAGACAAAAAGTGGTGGTAGGAATGTATCTATGCCAATACTCAGTTCCAGCCAGTTGTAAATTTCGCAGTGTTTAGATTTAAAAACAGGAAGTCAGAAATCTGAATTGTCTAATTTCTAAATGTTGTCAATAAATTTAAAAAATTTTAAACCTTGGATAAGCCAAGCAAGACATGTTTCTGGGCAGGATTCAGCTCACACATTGCTAGCCTGAGCCTTCCACAAGTGGGATTTTATCCACTCCTCACAAATGCCGTAAGGTAAGCATTGTACGGAGAAGGAAACCGAGGCTCATCGAGGTGAAGTGTGCTGGTCAAGTTCACACAGCTAACAAGGGGCCAACTCAGGGTAAAATTCAAGTCTAATTATCCAAATTACTAGTCTATTCCCCAATGAGTAAAGCCTCATTTCCTAGAACTGATATTTGGCGTACCAGTCAAATTGATTTTTTATTTACACGTACAATGAGTGAAAAGGTAGGCAATTATTTGCTCAGAAACTTATTTTTTGAAATTGATTTGAAATCCTGTACTACAAATAGAAAAATATTAGTCAGTACTGGATTCCTCACGATTATTCTGACAAAAATATTCATTATAAAGACACAGCAAATAAGCCAATCACCTTATATTATACAATTCAATGATCACAAGGGACTTGGTTTAAAATTACGTCTGGATAGCCCTGGCCAGATAGCTCAGTTGGTTGGAGCATCATCTCACACACCAAAAGGTGATGGGTTCAATCCCCAGTCAGGGTGCATATAGGAGGCAACCAATGGATGTTTCTCTGTCACATCGATGTTTCTCCTTCTCTCTCTTTCTCCCTCTCTCTCTCTAAATATATCCTTGGGTGAGGATTTTAAAAAATTATGTCTGGATAACAAGTGACAAATGTCATCTAGTGGAAAGAATTTGAGGGGAGTCAGGGCCAGGCTGTTCTGGTTTGGATTATCCCAAGCATTTAAAATCCTTACCGTCACTGTAGTTTTCCAGACAGAAGTCTCAAAATAATTTTAATCAGATGATCCAGGTTAACACCCATTTTATCTGAAAAAAAAAAAAAAAAACTCCTTTGACAGAGTAAAATGTATGAAACAACATATTTGGAAAAACAAAAGGTACAGGCTTTCTAGGAAGTGGTTGCTCTGTTCTTAATGACCAAATTGACATCTTGTCTTTTGAAGAAAAGTGAAGCCATTGGTAAATATAATGCAATGGGGCTGACAGATCACATGTGAGGAGAAAAGATAGTGCAATTATTTAAAATTATTCTTCAGGTTTTTGTTTCCTCTCATACGAAAGGGAGTAAGCCTCACCTGGTGGATTGCCAGTGTCATGTCTGGGCCTCAATCATCTCTAAAATCACAATGCTTTTTATTTTTTAAGATTTTTTAAAATTGATTTTGAGAGAGAGAGGGTGGGGGGACAGTGAGAGTGAAACATCAGTGTGAGAGTGGACCATGGATGGGCTGCCTCCTGCACGCCCTCTACTGGGGATTGAGCCCACAATTTGGGAATGTGCCCTGACCAGGAATTGAACTGGCAACCTTTTGGTGCATGGGATGATGCCCAACCAACTGAGCCACACCAGCCCAAGGCTCACAAGGCTCTTTTAAAGTGAGATGTTTGTTTGCTTCACACATTGGTATGGCTTAAGCTATTTCGGTTATAACTTTGCATTTGTTAGGCTATTTGGTTATATGTATGGAACGGTGGGATATATGTTAATATCACCCTCCACATGTTCAGTATTCAGCAAGCCACATGAGACTGAATGCAAGTTCCTTTTCAAAACCTGCTAACAACTGAAATACTACTATTTTTTGTGCCCTTTTGGTTTCACTTGACTTAGTGTTTTCAACTTTCATAAGTGCTTTTACAAAGACCTTGCCACATACATCATCTTCCTTCCCAGGACAATGCCTCTGGCCTTGACACTAAACCAAGAATGCTAATTATGTTCCCCACACATTGTTTACTACATGAATTGACTTAGTCTTGAACAAAAATAAAATGTATTATGGCTTTACCTTTTACTCTAGAATTCTACAGTTTCATGGGCAGAGATTATAAGTCACTGAATCTTAAAAAACAATAATAGAATACTTAGATCCTCAAAGGAGTTGTTACTTAGTGTATCTCTCCAATTTCATTACTATATTGAGAGCTGAAGGAAAAGAGTCATACTTATGTATTTTAATTTTTAGTACTACATATTATATATAAATAATTATTATAATATACCATATATGTCACATGTATGTGCATATACTTATGTGATAATATATCTATCTTCAGTTGGTTCATGATCTATAAATAAACTTGATAAAATAAAAAGTATAAATTATTTTAAATGCATGTCTATTTTGCCTAGATTTTTACTTAAAATAGTCCATGATAATATTAACACACTCTTGAATAGCTTTGGAAACTAAATAAATGCAAGACACAAATTTAAGTAAAATACAAGTGGACCCTTTGTGGTGTGAGGAAGTGCTGGGTGCCGCATTGTCCAATCTCTATGCAATTCACATTAGACCCTGCTGTCATTTTATCCTCTAGACTTCAATTTTCCTCATCTTTGAAATGAAGATAATAAAACCTATCTTGTAGATTCGTGGAGAGAATAAAAGGCAATTTTCCAAGAGTCCATGCGCTGAGCTTGACAACAGGTAGGTGCTTAAGGGAGACCCAATGGACACCTATGTGGGCTTCACTGTCTTTGTGGACCAGGTTCCCCTCCCCCACTTCTCTGGGTTTGCTGTTGAGCATTCTCTAGAATTTACTTTCATTGGAATGCGGTAGAAAAATATTTTTTAAAATATTAAATTTAAATTCTTTGTTGTTGACTGTATTACTAACCAATGGCACTCTGGCTGGTGTAGCTCAGTTGGTTGGTTGTCATCCTATATACCAAAAAGTTGCCAGTTCGATTCCTGATCCAGCACATGCCTGGGCTGCAAGCTCCACCCTGGTGCAGGAGGCAGTCAAACGATGTTTCAGTCTCACATCGGTGTTTCTCTCTCTAGAAATCAATTTAAACATTTTTAAAATGAAAAACCTAACTGATGTGCTTTTCTTCTCATGTGTTTCTTCTTATCTCATGATCCTCTCCAGGAAGGGATGGAGATGCTTAAAAGAAATCAAATAAATACTTTGTTTTATTTCAAAAATCTAGATTTTCAAGAGGGAAAATTAGTTATGTGCATAAAATATACAGTAGAATTGGGAGAAAAGGAGGATTTTTATGAGAACTAAATTCAGGACACACTACCCTCCCACAATTTAAACTGCCTCAATAAGGTAGTGAAAGAGAGGATTGAAAGAGTTAAGGGGTGGAGAGGCAGTGTAGACCAAGCATGTCAAACTTGCAGCCCACAGGCCCCATGCAGCCCACAACGAATATTTTTGCAGCCCAGCCAATATAACGATATGTAAGAAACGTTTTAATAAAAATTTTGTAACTTAATTTTTACAATATCCTGTTATAATTATTAATTACGAACTACAACATTCGCTAATGACTGATTACTATAATCATGTTGCATTCATTTCCCTTATGAGCCTTATGCACAGGTCCACCATTTCTCTCCACTAATACTAGCAGCAAATATTTTAGCAGCCAATTGCCACGTCATTAGTCTTGGACTGACTTGTTTGGTGTGCGCAACAGGAAATATTTCGCCTTTAGAGAACAAGAAAAATAGGTTTATTTGTGTTACGCTTATTAATTTGTGCAGTTATTCAGTGTCTGGCAAGTTAATGTTCAAGAAAAAATAATTTTTATTAAAATGTTCTATTATTTTATGTTAACGATTACTCATTTATTTCAGCCCTTTGTATTCAGCATGTCTCTATCGAAATAAACCTACATTTCTATGAAAACTGAAAGTTTTTTTTGCGGCCCACATAAACTTAAACCTTGTTTATTTGTCCCATGTTAGCCTTTGAGTTTGACATGCTTGGTGTAGACCATTGAGATATGAATTGGGCTGGACCCTGTCTCTCTTCTGGGACCAGTTTGGAGTACAGAGATAGAAAAGGAACCTTAGATAATTTTGGAGATTTCAGTGCAAGAGGAAACCTATGCTATCTTTTGCAGGGAAATGTCAAAATGTCCAAACAGAAATGATTGTGTGGTATGTGCAGGTGGCGTTGAGGCAGCCTCATTGGGACATTGCCCCACTGTCACTTAGTAACACAGTCACTTAGGAAGTGTGCCTGCATCCATGGGGAGCATGGAAATGATAAACAGAGGGCCACAGGTGGTCAAACCAAGTCTCCCGATTCCAGTGTGGCCCAGATTTGGAGAATGATTCCAAAGCCAGAGAGGGGCCTGAGAGTTCATTGAGAGAGCATGGGACTCAAAGGACCCTGGCTGCTGGACTGCAGTCTGGTTATTAGGGCTAACTCTGGAAGGACCTGCATGGATCAGCACTGAAAGACAAGCAGGAATGAGGACATCTCAGTGAGTTGCTGCCTGGAGAGATGATGGTCCAGGCTGCATGCGTCCCTTGGGGCCTTGGCATTATTATAGAAGTCCACCAGCACTTTGACACCACTCCAAGAAGGAACTGGCCAAAATAAATTTCTTCTACTCCAAGAAAAGGATGAGGGGGAGGAATCCAGACATGATTGAACTAAAATTTCCACTAACTGGCCAGATGGAGGGTTTATAGTGGAAATTTCGTTCTGTATGGAAAAATAAAGTTATGCTTCTTGTACACCTGAGTTAGTGAAATGAAGTTTATACCCACTACACACCTATATCTCCCAATTAAAAAAAACACACAACTTGTCAAAGACATGACAGAGTGGTCCTTGGAACATACTTACTAGTTACAACCCCTGGCAAATTATTTGAACTCTCTTTGTGTCAGTCTCCCTATCTGTAGACGGGAATGTGAGTTTTATTGTACTTTGTTTAATAATGAAATAAAAGAGTATGTATTTCACAGTGCCTAACAACTACGCAATTAATATGCAATGGTCATCGTTGCGTTTCCTAACTAACTCCACAGAGAAAACATGGGAAAAATAGCTACAGAAATTAAAAAGAAAACAAAGAGCTGGGGGAAGGTGTTTGTCAAAAGGCTATTAAAGCTGTTAGGCTAATTATGAGACTGGGTGTGCAGTTCCCAGACAGGGACTACCATCAGCAAAATTTGTAGTTTGATGCTCACTAATATCAGCAAGGCCAGGCCTGTTGTTTGGCTGTGGCTCCAAATTCTTGTCAGCCTTTTTTACCCTCATTTGCAGTATCTCAGGCATCAGCTGTGCAAGATCCTGCCATTGCTATCTGCTCCAAAGGGTACCCACAATATGTATTGTACATCTAAAGCAGGGGTGGGGAATGCCCAGGCCGTGGGCTGTATAAGGCCTGAGAAATCATTTGGGCTGGCCCTGCCAAGGCATTAGTGATGAGTTAATTAAATGTTTGAGCAAATATAGCAGGCCAAATTTTAAGTTGATAATTTTGTATGGACCCAGAATGATGCTATAAATAGCCAAATGGTCCTTGGCAGAAAAAAGGTTCCCCACCCTTGATCTAAAGAGAAGAAGGAAAACTCCCAGATCTATCTTAGTGATGATAGGGATTTTCTATAAGATGTCAAGTTAAGTCACATGAAACAAGAGCTGGTTTCGTGTGCTTACTCTTCTAGTCCTTCTGAAGTTCTGAACAAAAAACTTATGAAAAATTGGCCTGTCTTTGTTTTTTGGATTTTTCTCTGTATCATATGGCATTCTTGATCCAATAATGTACCTGTAATTAAATATCATGTAATTTTTCTCTCACCTTGTGTTCAGAATTTTACCATTAGAGATTTATTCTTCTAAGTCCTATATGGTATCCCAATGTCAAGAATTCCCTTGGGAAATGTGGTAGGAAAACTATTTGCTGTTACCTGCCTAACACCTAATGGGATTTTGTGAGTGGCAGCATGAAAGATTGGGCTGGAACTACTTAGCAGTAAGGCTTCGGGCAATGTAGGAGGGTTTTGCATTCTTATGTATAAAAACAGTGTGATGTGAAGTCATCTCTGGTTACCTGGAACATATATGGTACATTTTCTAGCATAGACTCAATTTCAAACATTCTATCCCTTTGTTCTCATAAGCAGACTTATTCCTCTTAGATCAAGAGTTCAAAAAAGAGTCTCAATTTACTTTAAAGATTATTGTTGATCAACATTTCTATGATTCCATTGGAGACCAACAAATGAAGTGCCTTGGAAATGAGAAATAGAGAAGTATTTGGGAGTACAGTAGAAGGTTAAAAGGCAAAACATTTCTGAACAAAAGAAATAACCTCTGAAAGGGAAGACAGCAAAGGCAGCTTCAATTTCCTCACTATTTTACTTAGACATTCCTGGCTACTCTGCAGCAGATATGAGCACATAAATGCTTATTGACTTCAAAATCAAGAACAGGATCCTTTCGCCCTGGCTGGTTTGGCTCAGTGGATAGAGCGTCGGCCTGTGAACTGAAGGGTCCCAGGTTCGATTCCTATCAAGGGCACATGCCTGGGTTCTGGGCTTGATCCCCAGTGGGAGACTTGCAGGAGGCAGCTGATCCATGATTCTCTCTCATCATGGATGTTTCTATCTCTCTATCCCTCTTCCTTCCTCTCTGAAATCAACATATATATATATATATATATATATATATATATATATATATATATATATTAAAAAAAGAATAGGATCCTTTCTCTTTAATTATTTCCATGTAAGTAAAAAACTAAATGCTTTGGTAAATGCTTTAAATACAAATGAGGGTATTAAATGGTCTCAGAATCAATTATATATTTGAGGTACATGTGGCAAAGTCTTCCTATCTGTAGACCATGGAAAGGCTATTTTATAGAATTTAAACTTTCATCCATCCATTCATTCAGTCATTCATGCAAACAATGTCTATAAGCAACTACTATGCCTCAAGTGCTGTGCTCATCAGTGGGGCAACTGAGATGAGTAAAGCCCAGTCTCTGTTCTTAAAGACCTTAGAGTCTAGAGGAAGAGATAGATGTGCAAATAAGTATAATAGAAATATAAACAAGGATCAAAGGTGGCTCATAAAAAATTAGGTAAATATTAAAGAAGTAATTCCTGGATGAGGGAATATTGAGCTAAATTCAGAAGATGAATAACAGTTCCTCTGGAGATATTAAACAGCATTTTGACAGAAATAACAGTATGTGTGAATACATTTAAAACATGGTGTAGAAGGTACGTTTAGAATACTATAAGAGGTTTGATGTTTTTAAAGCATAATGGGGAAGCTCGGGGGAGTGTGGTGAGAAGCCAGAAAAAATCTAAGCTACAGTAGTTTATCATAAATGGGTAGGAATTGAATGGCAGAAATATCTTACAGTGTTTGAGCTAGACCTAAATGCCCATGAGGAATCAGGGAAGCATTTAAAGCAGAGGAAAAACATGACTGGTTTGCCAAAAGGGTTAAGAACATATTAGAAGGAAGAGATGAGTGGATGATAGATACAGGGAGATTTTTGAATATATATAAATAGTACAGGTGGTAAATAAAGAGGATTTTACCCAAGACAGTAGTAATGAGAAAGAAAACAGCAGCTCAATTTAAGATATGATCAAGAAATACTCAGTAGAATCTGATGATGCCTGATATGAGAGGTGAGAGTGACTTCAATTCTCTAGCCCATTAAGTGAATGGATTTTGGTGTCATCAATTCAGAAGAAAAATAATAGGGGGGAAACACTGAATTTGAGGAGTCAGTAGACATTCAGATATCTGGAGATAACTGGGAGAATAGCTCTAAAGAGCTTATGAGAGACAACTGGTAGCAAGTTGTGGATAGCACCAAATTGGATCACAGATTTCCTTGATGTCTGACATATAATTGTCAGTAAGCTTGACTCAGTGTACATAAGGGAAAATGCCCCTAAACTCCAAACATATTCGAGTCCAGGGGATTTTCAAAGAGGGCAAATGTAGTGGATTCTCAGTGCCCTTAGAGGAAATGCAAGGTGTGATGAGAGCATGGAGGGAGTTCACAACAAAGACTTGGTCTTGAGGTGGTGGTATAGGGGGAGAGGAGTGGGACAGACAGCCTACAAAAATGTTAAATGAAGATGAGACCTAAAGAGTTAATGGAAAAGATGAAGAGAAGTTTACAAGCACTGGAAGCTTCATGCACAATGACCAGGAAGCAAGACTGAGCAGTGTACTCTTGAGAAGTGATGAGAAGTTCCATTGGCTGGAGTGTAAGAGGAAATGGCCAGAGCTGAGGCTGGGAAAGTTAACTCAGGCATGATCCTGGAAAAGCTATTTTATAGAGTTTAAACTTTCTCCAGTGTGCAAGAGAAAGTCACTTAAGGATTTTTAGCAGGGTAATGATACAATCAGACTTGTATTTTAAAAACTCACTCAGCTACTGTATGGAGAATGAGATGTTAATTAAAATAGTGAACCTGGATGCGATTACCTAGGGCAAAGACCACAAATCGATTCAACTTACTAATGTGCTCTGGCCTGCAGAGTGCTTTTAAAAAAATTTAATTCTGAATTCTTTGCGAGCATTTAAAAATTGGAAGCTCTCCCATAAAATTGGGGTTACAGGCTTTTTTAGAAAATTAGAAGACCTGGCAATGTTGGGTCCACATTCCTGAGCTGTTGACAATTGACTGGAGTTTAGGCTGTCTAAAAAGTGACTATCTGAGACAAGTGGGTGCTCTCCTGCATACCAGAGTCTAAAGGAGGCATTTAGTTTGGTTTTATGGTTCTGGCCTTCCCTGGAGAGAACAAGTAGACTAAGAATGATGAGATATTGTGTGTGCCTGTCTCAAACCAAACTCATGCACCAGATCCTATCCTCATTCCTATTCACGGACTTTGTTCCCAGGAATTCTCCCTTTCTTCATCAGATTTTCCTCCTCTTTTGGATCACTGCCATTGGCAAAGAACCTGTTGCTATTGCTTTCATCTTAAAAATAACTCCTTTTGATCCACTTTTTTAGAATAAGATAGATTGCCCTCAAACTTAGCTTCCCTTAACGTTGTCCAGAGTTAGCAATTGGCCTTCCTAGCAAGTTTTAGTAAATATCTGTGTCTAGGCTCAGACAGCTTGATGCCTAAGGGACTTGTTTATCCTCATTGACAAGAGAGAGCAACAGAAGCTGTTTCTCAGACCAAGCACATCCTTTTACAGACAACCCAGGAAGAAGGAACCTGTATAACTAACCGCCTTTGGTCACTAATGCCACTTGAGCTTTTTGCATATCATCCTTGACCCTTGTTTTTTGTTTTGTTTTGTTTTAACCTCATATCTCATATCCTCCTGACTCTTCCTTCACAGCCATAGCTGTGGAACACCCTTGATCAGTGGGGAATGGGAAATGGTGGATAAATATTCCCCTCTCCCAATCCTCAGGAGGAACATTCTCAAGGGCATCTTCAAAGCTTCTTAGACAGTTCGTAGCAAGCTGAAGTTCTATGGCCCACAGCTGTGACTTCCTTAGTCAAGGCTGCACCCTTGGATCAGTTTTTTCTTCTTCTTCCCTTTTCTACTCTTCCAACTCACCCACTCATGTTTCTTGGAATCACTTCCTGAATAGAACCTCTGGCTCGCAAGGAGGAATCCATGTTAAGACTTGCTGCCCGGCTGGCGTGGCTCAGTAGTTGAGCATTGACCTATGAACCAGAAGATCACAGTTACATTCCCAGTCAGGGCACATGCCTGGGTTGTGGGCTCAATCCCCAGTGGCGGGGAGAGGGGGAGTGGCGTGCAGGAGGCAGCCAATGATTCTCTTTCATCACCGATGTTTCTATATCTCTCTCCCTCTCTCTTCCACTCTGAAATAAATAAAAATATATTTTAAAAGACTTGTCAAAGTGGGATAGTCAATAAAAATTGGACCCACAAGTAATCAAGGAAAAGTTGGTGAAAACACTCACATATGACATAGAAGTCAAGCAAGATTAGGAAATTTAGAGATAGCTGTTAATCAGAACACTGGAGAGGTGGGTGGGAAGCAATATGAAAATAAATGATAGAGTAAAAGTTAGTAAGTAAATGGAGACTACTCTCTTTTGAAAGAAATGACAGACTAAGGTGATAGGTGGATGGATATACAGGACACAGTGGGAAAAGATAGATGTTCCAAGAAATAAATGCAGTCCATTAAAGCATTATGAAAATGTGGTAACACAGGAACTTGTGTGCCACATTTGCTGAGGAAAGAATACATAAAGGCAACTTTTGAACTGAGTCTTAGAGGGTATAGTTTTGCCAGGTGAAGGGTTAAAGGGTTGCAGACAAAGTCCTGCAAAGGCAGTAAGTTCTGAAAAAGGAGAGTGTGTTTGTGGAATTTCAAGTACAGTAGCCTGGCTGGAACATACACAGTTATGATGGTTACAAATGGTGCTTGAGACGTGGCAGGGCCGGGCTGTTGTCTCTGCCAGCCCAATCTTCTGCCCCCATCCAATGATCTTTCTTTTATCAGGAGCATTTAAATTATGGAAGGAAGAACCAGTCCCATTATCATCCTTGGTGTAATCTAATTCTTAGTCCATATTTAATTTGACCCAACTGTCTCAAAATATTTTTTATATTTGGTTTGTTGAATCAGCATCTAAACAAGATCAATACTTTATAGTTATTTATTATGTCACTTGTCTTTGTCATCTAGACAAGTGACCCCTCACTTTTTTTTTTCATGACATTTACTTGTGAAAGTTGAATTAAAACATTTTAAAGTCTCAGTGTTGAATAATCAGACAGATTACTTTTAAGATTTCTGCTTTTTGGAATTTTTTGAGGTTTTCTTTACTAACCAAACATAGCAATTCTTTACAAATGATTAATAGACCCTGGGAAAAGAAGGTTTATTTATATTTGGACAATCATATTTTTTTTTATTTTAATAAATCTTTATTCAGATTATTATAATTGTTTCTCCTATTTCCCCCCATAGCTCCCCTCCACCCAGTTCCCACCCCACCTTCTGCCCTTACCTCCGCCCCACTGTCCTCATCCATAGGTGTATGATTTTTGTCCAGTCTCTTCATGAACCCCCCACACCCCTTTCCCCCTGAGAATTATCAGTCCACTCCCTTTCTATGCCCCTGATTCTATTATATTCACCGGATTATTATGTTCCTCAGGTTTTTAATTCACTTGATTTTTAGGTTCACTTGTTGATAGATATGTATTTGTTGTTCATAATTTTTATCTTTTCTTTTTTCTTCTTTCTCTTCTTTAAGAATACCTTTCAGCATTTCATATAATACTGGTTTGGTGGTGATGAACTCCTTTAGCTTTTTCTTATCTGTGAAGCTCTTTATCTGCCCTTCAATTCTGAATGATAGCTTTGCTGGGTAGAGTAATCTTGGTTGTAGGTTCTTGCTATTCATGACATTGAAAATTTCTTGCCATTCCCGTCTGGCCTGCATAGTTTCTGTTGAGAAATCAGCTGACAGTTGTATGGGTGTACCCTTGTAGGTAACTAACTGTTTTTCTCTTGCTGCTTTTAATATTCTCTCTTTGTCTTTTGCTCTTGGCATTTTAATTATGATGTGTCTTGGTGTGGTCCTCTTTGGATTCCTTTTGTTTGGGGTTCTGTGCGCTTCCTGGACTTGTAAGTCTATTTCTTTCACCAGGTGGGGGAAGTTTTCGGTCATTATTTCTTCAAATAGGTTTTCAGTATCTTGCTCTCTCTCTTCTTCTGGCACCCCCATAATTCTGATGTTGGTACGCTTGAAGTTGTCCCAGAGTCTTCTTACACTATCTTCAACTTTTTGGATTTTTTTTTTTTTTTGCTTTTTGCTTTTTCTGTTGAGTGTTTTTTGCTTCTTTGTATTTCAATTCTTTGACTTGATTTTTGTGATCCTCTTGTCTGTTTTTGGGTCTCTGTATAATATTTTTTATTTCAGTCAGTGTATGTTTAATTTCTAGTTGGTCCTTTTTCATATCTTCGAGGGTCTCGTTATATTTATCAGCCTTTTCTAGGATATTCTTGAAAAGTCTTATAACCGTGGTTTTGAATTCTATATCCAGTCGTTTGTTTTCCTCCATTTCTTTCATTTGTGATCTGATTCTTTGACCCCGCATTTTCACTGCTTCCCTGAGTTGGTAAGGTAGATTTGTGTGCTAGGTTTCCAATATGGCCCAGTGGGTCTGCCTCCCCAGTTAACCTGAGGTGGACACTCTTGGTGCACCCCTTTGTGGACTGTGTGTACAGCCTTGTTGTAATTAAGTCTTGATTGTTGTTGGTATCACTGGGAAGAATTGACCTCTAGGCCAGTTGGCTGTAAGGATCAGCTGTGTCTATGCTGGGAGAAGTTTGGTGCTGGAGACAGCCTTATAGGATTAGACTTGCCAAATTGCAATAGCGTCTGTGCTCAGCTTGGATGGGGTGGAGTCTCAGTCTTGGCTTCCCGTCAGCCTTGCCCTTGCACGCACGTGCGCGCCTTCCAACCTCTGCCTTCCCGGCTCCCGAGTCTCCGCCCGAGAGTCCAGACTCCCCCCACAAGAGCGTGGGTCCCCAGGGGCTCGCCTGGATCTGGGGTTCACTGCAGTCAGAACTGGGGCTCAGTGCAGTCAGGAGCCTCCAATTCCCTTCCACTAGGGAAAGCCTGTGGCAACCTCCGCAGCCTTTGTGCGCACTGGCACGCGTGCTCCTTCAGACCTCTGCCTTCCCGGCTCCCGAGTCTCCGCCCGAGAGTCCAGACTCCCCCCGTAAGAGCGTGGGTCCCCAGGGGCTCACCCAGAACTGGGGTTCAGTGCAGTCAGGACTGGGGTTCAGTGCGGTCGGGGGCTTCCTTCCCCCTTCCACCAGAGAAAGTCAGCCAGGCTCTCAGCCGCCCTTCCTCTCTGCGCGCACAAAGACCCTTTGTCGTACCTCCAATTCTCTGTGAGATTTTCTCTTTCCTTCTAGTTGTAGAATTTTCACTCAGCCAGCTTTCCTGTGGTTCTGGATGGTGTCCGTTCTGTCTTTTAGTTGTAGTTTTGAAATTGTTGTGCGAGGCAGCAGTTTAGGTGCTTACCTATGCTGCCATCTTGGCTTCTCCTGGACAATCATATTAATGCATTTACAGTCCTGCCAGCCCAGCAGCTGAAGAATGTGGTTGCGACAGTAAGATATCAGTATAGGAGTCCATACCTGCCCGAAGTCAGCCCCATCTGGGTGCTGAACAATATTCCTTTGTTTGTCAAGAACCTGCAGCTAATTGCCACCAAGTTCTCTATGTCATGGGTTCCATGCTTTTCATTAGAAATCCATACAATGCATTCAAGATAACTCCATCCTATGGGGGTAGACCAGGAGGAAGTGGTGAATACTGACAAAAGTGAGATCAGCAGCTCTTATCTCATACTTTGCCACAAATATTTGTGGGGAGAACTGCTATGAAAATAATGAGGAAAATGACCCCTTAGTCCTGAAGGATCTCTCATACTGATTAGCAGGCAATATAAAATGCTTCTCCCAGTTTGACAAATAGCCCAACTATGTGATATTGTTGGTAAGCCTAAAGACAACTAATGGCAGATGTTTCAGGCCATCAGCAGCTGAGTTAGCAGCTTATTGTTCCTGCTGCTCCACCATCCCACCAATGAACCACTGTGTAATATCCACTTGCATACGGCACATGCTCTTATGCTGTCCCCTAACTCTCAGCCCTCACACACAAACACGCATTGATCAAACCCAGACCAGTCTCGCCAGAGTCATCAGTTAAAAGTTTCCTGGAGCAAACACTCCTCTGAGTCTTTGGACTGTTTCATATGAGTTTAAATTTGCTCTCAGATATTAGTAACAGAGACTAGAAATTCAGGTGACTTTAAAAAGATAAAAGTTTTCCAAGGAAAATAACTCTGAATTAGACAGTCAAGGCAGTTGTGGTAGCTTCAGAGTACTATTAGAAGACCTGGATCCTTCTGTCTTTTTGTTTTGTTTTGTTTTGTTTTATTTTTAAACAAGGTTTCTCCACACTGCAATTCCTGACACTTCTGGATGTCCTCTTTTTCCTTTCATTCTACCTGCAAAGCAGCCAGTGATTTTTCTGAGCTTACCTCCTTGTGAAATTCAACCAATGGCACCATATCCGAGAACGCATATACTGTTTGCCAACTTCTTCACCTAAGGCCACCCGCTCATTTAGCTCATTATCTGCCTTCCAAATTATTGCTGACAGTTTTATCAAATGTCTCACTGCTACATAAATTGGATGCCATATTTGTGGCCTCAGTAACGGTTTCCTCTGCCAAATAACAAAGTCAATACCCCATATAGTGTTTGTTTTTTCCCCCCTCAACAACTGACTTTTAGGTACAGGTGGTTGTCAGGGTGGGCTAGCTATGCTATTGTAATAAACAACCTCAGAGATGCTAAGGCTTACAACCACAATCTTCATCTCTTTCTCATGCTAACCCTACTGAGACAGCTACATCTGTTCTTCATCTCAGGCCCCAGATTTAATGAGCAGTTTCTCTTCGGGATGTTAGTGCAAAGTAGAAGAAAGAATGTTGCTGGGTGGCTCTTCAAACTTTTACTAAAAAGTTGAACACATCATTTCTGCTCACATTTCATTGATCAAATCCTCATGTCAACAGAGCAAAGAAATATAATCCTCCCAGAGAGAGAAGATGATGCTGCTGCATTACATATCCAAGCTTGAAGTCAATGGGGCAGGATGTATGATCCTTCCACATGGAGGATAAAGCAGATGCAGTGAGCCCGCTATAACATTCTCTTGGCCTCTGCTATTTCAGTACACATTAGCCTCACACCCAGCTGTCAGCATGAAGCATCACTGTCTGTGTTTAGAACAGGCTCATAGTGCCAGGGAAGTAAAGCCTTCTCCCAAGGCTCTCAACCAGTAAACACTCCAGCTCCTTCATCCCTGTGATAGGGTGACTCTAAAGTTGATGGTCTTCATTGGGTTAGGATTGGACTTGCTTTTCCCATATGAATATTTTCTGCGACCACTTCCCAAAGATACTATTTGCACTTAAATCCTTACTTCAGAGTCTCCTTCTGGCAACCCCAACTAAGATGTAAGGACAGAAAATATTTAGAGCAATGATAAGATCTGCCACAAAGAGAAGAATAGCCTTGGATGGTCATCAGCAGCCTCTGCCAGAAATTCCATCAGAACAACTAATCCGTCCCCTTTCTCCATGCTCTGTCCTCAAATCTGTTCATCTCTTGGACAGACCAGAAATATTGTTTGCCAGAAGGGATGATGACTCCTGTAATAGATTATTTTCTTCCACTTCTGCCCACAGGAAGCAAGAGCAGTCATTTACTCTAAACAGACCTCACCACCCTGCCTTTCATAGGACCTCAGGATGTTTACATGGGAATTCTCTTTATAGGCACATCTGCTCCCTGCCCATAGTATGGAGCCATCTGTGCCATGTGGGGAGGCTGAAAGCAGGTGCACCCAAGTCCCTTTCTGTGAGTCTCCCCTCGCCTACTTTCTTCCCATAACAAAGTGTACCCTATCTACAAACATTATCTTGTCAACAAGCCTCACATATATACAAAGCACTTTCTCTATGCACATGGGCACACGTACAAATGAGAGACATAAAAAATTAGTTTTCTTTTTTTGACAAATGAAAACAGAAGAAAATTATCTCTAAATTATCTCTCTCTTTCTCTCTCTCTCTCTCTCTCTCTCACACACACACACACACATAAAATCCACCCCCTCTCCCAAGGGGCCAGTTTAATACCAATCATTCCACCACTTGAAATACTTTGAGATTAGTAAGTGTGATAGCCCACAATTTAGTATCATATATTTTATAGGATAGTGTAAAATACAGCTGAGTTTGCTTTGTATGGTATAAAATGTTTTCTTCCCTTTAGGAAGAAAGTAAACATAAAAATATTTAAAAAGGAAAACAAGAACAAAAGTAAAAAATTCCTATTCAATACCAGGTTATAAAATACTAGAGGCCTGGTGCATGAAATTCATGCATGGAGGGAGGGTGTGTGTGTCCCTCAGCCCAGCCTGCACCCTCTCCAATTTGGGATCCCTCTCACAATCCAGGACTGCTGGCTCCCAATCACTCGCCTGCCTGCCTGTCTGATTGCCCCCAACCACTTCTGCCTACCAGCCTGATCAACCCCTAACCACTCCCCTGCCAGCCTGATTAATGCCTAACTGCTCCCCTGCCAGCCTGATTGCCCCTAACTGCCCTCCCCTGCAGGCCTGGTCACCCCTAACTGCCTTCCCCTGCTGGCCTGTTCCCCCGCAACTGCCCTTCCCTGTAGGCCTGGTCACCCCTAACTGCCCTCCCCTGCCGGCCTGGTCACCCCTAACTGCTCTCCTCTGCCAGCCTGGTCACCCCCAACTGCTCCCCCCTGCAGGCCTGGTCACCCCTAATTGCCCTCTCTTGCAGGCCTGGTCCCTCCCAACTGCCCTCCCCTGCTGGCCATCTTGTGGCAGCCATCTTCTGTCCATATGGGGGGCGGCCATTTTTGACCACATGGGGGCAGCCATCTTGTGTGTTGGAGTGACGGTCAATTTGCATATTACCTCTTTATTATATAGGATTTTAAATCCATTAATTTAAAAGAATTGATGTGATTATTATTGGAAAAGTTAGAAATCAGGATAAAGATAACATAATGGGAAATATGACAAGGAGAGCAGACAACCAATACTAACTCTGATCATTTCATATACGCCCCAAATTTTGCAGCTATAACAAAATGGGAGAGAGTTAGCATAACCTTATGTTCTAATGGAAAGACATATACTTTTGTCCTCAAAGAAAATTGTTTTCTCTGATTTTTTATGTAATATTTCAACTATCTTATATTTTTACCTATTTGTATCCTAAGTGTCTTCCCTTCTTTCTGTCCCCTTGTCATTGTAGCCACTGATCCATTGTCATTTTTGGGGCCTAGTTCCTGCATGTGGAAGAGGAGCAATACAACGATTCATGCCCCTCCAATCCAGAACGAGCTCGGGGTGGAAGAAGGAACCTGTATTGCCATTGACATATGACCCTTGATGAAGCCAAAGAACAGTTATTTCTTTGAGTAAAAGCTGTGGGGCAACTTCAGAAGACTTCCAAAATGTACATGGCATGTACCCACTGACCCGCTAGCTGCATGGAATGGGCACTCAGTGCTGTATGAGGGTCCACAGTGAAGTCCAAGATTCTACGACACTGGCTTCTGAGTTTGGTTTCTGCCATCACACTGCCACCATGTGAGGAGCCATCTAGTTCAGACAATAGTGCTCTAGGGAAATAGACATGGTGGTTTATATGACACCTCTGCCCTGTGGCCTGTGGCCAATGGAATGCTTCCTTTTACTTTGGGAATCCGAGAACAGAGTGAACCTGTACTCCTGCTTGTTGGAACTGCAGGTCAAAAGAAGCTTGGAAAAGAGATTTAGAAGTATCACAGACCTTGTGAGGGTCCTAGAGCAACCCTATATCCTCTGGGCCTCACAAAGGTACAGGAGGACCACTGGCCCCTCCTATAACAAATAGAAGGTCATGGAAGGTCTGAGGGAAGCCCAGCTGTGTGGATGATGCCTGACTGCTGAGAGGAGCAACCTACATGGACCTGATAACTGGAAGTCTGGTGAAACCAGAGCCATGTTAGTGGAGCCAAAATTGATGACCAGCATCTAGCACGAAACACTTGGACAATTCACAGGCACCCACATGGATGGGGAATGTGCCTAAGGACTGGACCAGTTCTATCAGCACTGAAGGCCAGCAAAGAAGCAATAATCCAACTAAACCACTGCTATCATATATAACATGGTGTACATACATGACAAATGCAAACAGATCTCAACTTGATGTTCATAAGCCCCTTCTTCCAAAAAAGAAAGGAAGGAAGGAAGGAAGGAAGGAAGGAAGGAAGGAAGGAAGGAAGGAAGGAAGGAAGGAAGGGGAGGTAAGGACAGAATATGATTGAATTACACTTCTAGATTTACTGAAAAATCACTGCAAGAAACTGAGAGAAACTTGCAATTAGATAGATATGATTGTCTGCTGCTGGGCAAGCTTGAGGCTAAAAGCCAAAAATTAAATTGGGTTATGAAATAAATTCTATTTTTGCATGCCAGAGTCTGTGACTGAGAAATTCATGCCTATTATACTTTAATCAAATCAGGTCTATCCTTGCTTGGCAACCCTTGATAGCTTTTCAGTTTTACTCGGAATGAAATCCAAACTCATGGCCCATGAGACCCCGTGTGGTCTCCTCTCGGCTTACATCTATTAGTTCAGCTCTTCTCTCTCCCTTCTATCCACAATATTCCAGCAACACAGCCTTTTCTTCTCTTTGAACAAAGCAAGAACTCTCCTGTCTAAAATCTTATTTGTAGGACCCTTTGTCTGGACTGCTGTTCCTTTGCTTGAAATGCGGGTTCTTAATTTGTTTTTTTCTTTTAAATTCCTTTGTATTCTTTAATTCTCAACTCCAATGTAACATCTTCAGAAATGCTCTCTCTGACTTTCCTAACTAAAATAGAGTTCTTTTCTATTAGGTCTCTATATGTATTTTCTTTGTGATGCTTTTGTAGAACAAATTCTGTATTTATTTTGTTTATTTGTTGAATGTTTATTATCTTCCTCCTCCCATTGAATGTAAACTTCCTGAGGGCTAGAATACCATTTGCTTCCCCTCCCCATCCCATAGGGAATCCCTATTTCCTGCCATGGTGCCTGGGGCATAGGATGTATTCAAGAAAGCTTTTTTTGATCTAATAAATCACTCAATTATTTAAAATAATGCTATAGAAGAGTGTGCATAGACAAAGGGAAATATTTATGATATAGTAAATAAAAAATATCAGATTACAAATAGATGTCCTCAATTTTATAAGTATATGTGTATATAATCCCATAGTTGAATACCAAATTTTTTTAAAACCCTGGATTTAACTGTATCAAAAATTAACAGTGATTATTTGAGGATACTAAGATTACAGACCATTTAAATTTCCTCTTTTATACCTTACTGAATTTTCCAATTTTTGATCCTATACATACAAACAATTTTTAAAGTATTAAATATCTCATATTTAGTAATTATCTGATGGAATTTTATATTTTAGAGTATTTTTTCTCCTTTATCTTTTCATCTATTTTTAATTCTACTCAAGAAAGAGGAGATTATCATAGAAACAGCAGACTCAGGTTGAAATCCATCTACCTTAGAAAGAACATGTAATTTGGAGCAAGTTACTCAACTTCCCTGAGCTTCCACTTCATCATTTAATGGAAAGCATTTTAAATGGGAATCATTAAAAGTATATCACAGGAGATGATGTAAAAAGAACTTCCCAGAGTGCCTGCTTTGGGGGAAGGGGAATGGAGAAAGAAAAGTTGTTGAGTAGCTGCCTTCCCACTTTCCATTCTTTCATTTTGCTCTCATGCATTGTTCTTTCCTTTTCCTCCTTCTATTGATCTGCATCCCATCAATTGTGGGACCATGCCAGAATGTCTTCTGGATGTGGAATTCTTGTTCATAACTTTGAAAATGAAAAGTCCAATGTAAAATGGACTTGATTGACAGGGCCAGAAAACCCCGGTCTTCAGGATACTCTCACAGTCATTTCCCTTTCTCTCCCTGTTTCCTTTAGAGTTTTGAAACTCTTGGCATTGCAGGGAGAGAGGGGAAATGCACCCTTTAGTCTAGAATTTGAAAAGCTTAGGGAAAGAAAAATTATCATATAAATAATACTCTACATTGACTTTTCCTAGTCAAAGGAGAGATCAGAAACCTCAAAATTCTGGATTTAAAATATATTTGGCACATACCAGAGTTGGGGTAAGGGGGACAGATCTCATTTCAAACAGGAAAAATTAAGTTTGAATTTATTTTCAAACTAACTTGGAAGAGATTTAAACGTTGAAATGTTATAATCTTGTTGGCTTCATGCAGCATTTCCATTTCACATGGGCAGAACAAAATGAGGCAAACAATCCAAGATGAAATGAAAACAGGTGGGATTACATTTTACCACCTGGAATAAGAGTATTTTTCCTCTTATGGTTTTATAGGCTTGGGGGCTATTGTAGTAACAGCACCATCTATAAATTGAATCAACATTCATTAAACTCATTGGGAGAAATTCAGTTAGGAAAACAGCCTAGATGGAAAACAAGCCCTTTGTTTTCCTGTATTTTACAATAGGGAGCAGTCTAAGCTTTAAACATTAAGGAGGGAAGGAGCTAATGATAGACATTACCTTGGTGCGGGATTGGACTTTGGGGAGGCTGTGCTTCTCTGAAGAGAAGAACGTGTTTATAGGAGAAGACTGGGGTTGGACAGATACTGCATTTTCTTCGGACCCCAAATAATAACCTTAACGGGATTTCTCTCACCATTACTCCATTTCTTCTCCCCACCACCAGCAACAGTTCTCCACTCCCTGCCTGATTCTGGTTCAGTTTCCTAACTCTTCTCAGATGACCAAAATGTTCCACTCTCTACAGTCTGATGATGCTAAGGCTACTGCCGTATGTGCACAGCAACCAATCAGGACATAATCATAATTGTACACAGCACAGCAGGATCTTATCTCTAGAAACCAAGACCAAAATATCTACTTAAAACCCAACTAAACTCTCTTTTCATGGGAGACTAGTCTTTCTGTCCCTAAAGTCCTTCCAGAATTTAAAAAAAAGAAAGAAAGTCACTCTTTCAAAGTTCATTTCAAACTGGTTTCACATCACGAAACCTGCAAACATGTCCCAGGCTCCAGGAGCCATGCGAAGTGCTGCTTTGATAAAAAGAAGGAAAAGGAGGAGAGAAAACCACCAGCCTCTTTCTGGGACTTTTATAACTTACCTTGTTGACATACCATTTACTGTTCATTACACTGAGTCACAGAGGAGAACTAATTTGTATAAGCCAGTAACCTAGCGTTTGAACCCAGATGTGCATAATTGTGAAGCCTGTGATTTCCTTTTTTATTATCTAAAGTTTGAGATGACACAGAGGGACTAAATATTTGTGCTAGGATTAGTCAAAATTCTACTCATTATCTGTAATCTTGGAAAGAGGGAGCACTATGTTAATTTGGAGCAAATTCTTTGGTAAGTCTACCCACCCTCACCCTGATTCTGATGGAACCTTTGGTTTATGATGAGATGGCAAGGGCATAATGGACAAGAAAAGGACTTTGTATAGGGCTTGATTGTCCATTTATAGAGTTGTCACTGATACAAGATTATACTTTCATTTTTCTCTCCTCTCCGTAATATATATACTGTCTTGCTGGGTTTTTGTGAGTCTACACCTGGCTTGCTTTTCTTTTACACAATTGGCTGCTCCTTGAAACTCACCTGCTTGGCACTTCTCTTTTCTAGTGATAGTGTAAATGTCAGAGGGTCCCATGGCCATGTACAAGCCCCTCTTCTTCTCTCTCTTTTCACTCATTCAGGCTCTTGATATCACAGTGCACTTGAAATCCATCCTTGCGTGTCTAATAGATATTGTCAGATTATAAACAAACTTTGAATTTCCACTTCCGACCTATTCCTCATTCAGTTTTCTCCATTCCATGTAATGACAGCCCAAAATCATTATCAACCAAAGAATACAACTATTCTAACACTATAAGTTTGTTTGGGCTGGTTTTTAAAGTGGGATAATGCTATGTACTCTTTTATTTCTAATTTTTTCAATCAATAAAATGATTTTGAAATTAATCCATATTATTTCTTACTAGAGGCCTGGTGCACAAAATTCGTGCACGGGGAGGGGGAGGTCCCCTCAGCCAAGCCTGCACCCTCTCCAATCCGGGACCTCTCAGGGGATGTCTGACTACCAGTTTAGGCGCGAGCCCGGGGATTGGGCCTAAACTGGCAGTCAGACATCCCTCTCACAATCCGGGACCACTGGCTCCTAACCGCTCGCCTGCCTGCCTACCTGATCACCCCTAACTCCCCCCCCCACCAGCCTGATCACCCCTAACTGCCACTGCCTGCCAGCCTGATCGCCCCCAACTGTCTCCTCTGCTGGCCTGGTCACCCCTAACTGCCCCCCTCACCGACCTGGTTGCCCCACGCAGCCTTCTGGTCATTTGGTTGTCCCTCAGTAACCCCCCTGCCAGCCTGGTCACCCCACGCAGCCTGCTGGTCAGTCCTTTGGTTGTCCCTCACTAACCCCCCTGCCAGCCTGGCCGCCTCACACAGCTGCTGTGTGGTTGTTACTGTTACTGTTTGGTCGTCCCATCTGGTCGTGAGGGCCCTAGCTTTTTATATATATATTAGGATAGCAGTAATTGCTAATTTTCTTTACTGTATAGTATTCCATGTGTGACAAGATCCCAATTTATTAATCCATTCTACTACTGATCACTTCCAGTTTGTGGCACTTATTTATAATGCTGCTGTGAACATTCCTTTCAATGTCTTTTGATGTACATATATAAATCACTCTTTCAGATTATACACTTGGAAGTGAAATTCCTAGGTGGGTGAGTAGGCATAAATATACTTTGTTATATTATGCTAAGTGAAATAAGCCAGTGAGAAAGACAAGTACCATGTAATTTTACTCATAATGTGGAATCTAATGAACAAAATGAACTAACAAGCAAAATAGAGAAAGACTCATAAATAGAGAGCAGGCTGAGAGCTGTAGGAGGTGTGGGGTGAAGGGATAGAGCAAAAAAGAAACAAGAAAGAGAAAAAACTCATGGACATGGACAACAGTGTAATGATAGACAGAGACTTGACTTGAGATGGTGAAACCATACTGCAGTATACAGATGATGTGTTATGGAATTGTGCACCTGAAACCTGTATAATTTTGTTAACCAGTGTCACCCCAATAAATTCAATAAAAATAATAAATAAAATGGTTGTATTAATTTATAGTTTCACTAGCAATATACAAAAGTCCCATTTTTCCATGCTGTCACCATCATTTGGTATTGCAACATTTAAAAAAAAAATGTTAGCCATTCTATTGGGTTTACAATAATCTCTTATTGGGGTTTTGATTTGCATTTTTCTGAGGATTAACAATATTAAGACATTTTCATATGTCTATTGGCTATTTAGATATCCTTTCTTTGGTGACTATTCCAGACTTTATATGGGTGGACTATCTTTTTGTTTTG
Source organism: Plecotus auritus (assembly GCF_963455305.1). Taxonomy (NCBI): domain Eukaryota; kingdom Metazoa; phylum Chordata; class Mammalia; order Chiroptera; family Vespertilionidae; genus Plecotus; species Plecotus auritus. Next base: position 164,086,086 of record NC_137773.1, read on the forward strand.
TTTTGTTTTTAAATATATTTTATTGATTTCTTACAGAGAGGAAGGGAGAGGGATAGAGAGTTAGAAACATCGATGAGAGAGAAACATCGAGCAGCTGCCTCCTGCACACCCCCCACTGGGGAGGTGCCCGCAACCAAGGTACATGCCCTTGACCGGAATCAAACCTGGGACCCTTTCAGTCCACAGGCCGACGCTCTATCCACTGAGCCAAACTGGTTAGGGCACTGTCTTTTTGTTTTTGATTTGTATGTGTTCTTTATGTATTCTGAATATATTTATTTAGTTGAGTATATATGCTAGAATACATTATCCCAATCCATGACCAGCTTTTCATTCTTTAATGATATCTTTTGACAAATAGAAACTCTTAATTTATATGAAAGTCAGTTTATCAACTTCTACCTTTATTATCTGTGCTTTTTTATCTGTTTGAAACTTTATGTTTGAATTGTTCATTGCTAATACAGATTTCTGCCTATACCTATATAAATATAATATGATTGTTCTTTGTAGCTTGACCTTGCAACCAACAACTGTAATAAATGTATTTATTTTATATACTCAATGATAGCATCTTCTCTTATTGAGCATTCTAGGACATACAAAACAATGTTGAACAGAGGTTACATTAGTTATCTATTACTGCATAATGAATTATCTCTACATTTAGTCACTTAAAACAACAAGTGTTTATTATTTCATCAGCCAAGCATGTGGGTGAAGTTTATCTGAGTGCCTCTAGCTTACAATGCCTCATGAGATTATAACAACACCAGTCAGCCAAGGCTGTGGTCTAGTGGAAGACTTCGGTGGAAAAGTGTGGAGGCGGTGATTAATTTCTAGGTTCACTCGCATGTCTGTTGGCAGGCCTAACTCCCTCCCTGCTTGGACATCTTCACACATCTGTCAAGACATGGCAGCTGGCTTCTCCCATGAAGACTGATTTAAGAGAGACCAACAGAGAGTGAGAGCCTACATGGAAGTGACAGTCTTTTCATAACCTAATCTCACAATATCATACCATCACGTCTGCCATATTTCATTTATTAGAGGTGAATCAACAAGTCCAGCCTTCACTCAAGAGGAGAGGATTACATAGGAGCATGAGTATCAGGATAAAAGGATCATGGGGGGCCATCCACAGAACTGGTGATAAAGAGCTTCCTTGTCTCATACCTAATCTTAATGCAATACTTTCCATGTTTCACTACTAGGTATACTCTTTGATATATATATATATATATATATATATATATATATATATATATATATATATATATATATATATATATTGTTTCTATGGAGAAAGGGAGAGGGAGAAAGAGAGAGAAACATCAATTAGGTGCCTCCCACATGTACCCCAACCAGGGATTGAACCAGCCACCTGAGTATGTACCCTGACTGGGAATCAAACCAGCAACCTTTTGGTGCACAGGAGGACACTCAACCAACTGAGCCACCTGGCCAGGGCTTATTATATATTTTGTAATCCTTTATTTAAGTTGAAAAAGTTCTTGTCTACTCAAAATTTCTAAAATGGTCTTTAACCATAAATATATATTGAGTTTCATACAATGCTTTCTCTGCATCTATTGAGATAATCATATAATTTTCTTCTTTGATTTTTAACATGTACATTTGAATTAATTGAATTTTTAAATGTTAATCAGCCTTCTTTCTTTTTAAAGAACCCAGCATGGTTATGATGCTATACTTTTTATATATATCAATGGGTTTTATTTGCAAATGTCTTTTTCTTTAGGCTTTTCTGTTTTGTTTTATTTTTGCTAATGGTCATAAGAAAGCCTGACTTATAATAACCCTTTCTTGTATTATCATCTTGAGGAATTGCTATCAGAGAAGCGCTGGCCATATAAAGTGAATTTGAAAGTGCTCCTTGTTTTCTAGTTTATATAAAACTGATATTTCTCTCCTTTAATGTTGGAAAAAATTTACCAGCAAAGCTAGTTGGACCTGAAGATTTCTTTGTTGTTGTTTCATTAAAAATTGTATTATTTCAATAAATAGCATTCTACCCAAATTTTCTATTTCTTGTGTCACTTTTAGAAGTTTTTTTTAAAGTAAGTCCTCATTCAATCTAAGATTTAAATTTATTAGAAGTATGTTATTCATAAAATCCTTTTTAACTTTTTAATGTCTACAGTATCTATAATGTTATCGCTTTTATGCATTATAGTGATTTTTTACTTCTTACTACTCTTTTTCTTGACTTGTCAAACTAGAGTTTTATCACTTTTAATGTTTCCAAATAACCAAATGTTGATGCTCAATTGTATTTATTATATCTTTGTTTTCTACTTCATTAACTTTATCAATTCTCTTACATTTATTTTCTTTCTTTGTATCTAATTTGCTGTTTTTTTCTAATTATTTGAAGTGTTTACTTAGACTAAGTTTTACTTCTTCTTACTTGCAAATATACCCAATCCTGTCTTTAAATTCTCCTTTAATCAAGGCTTTAACTTAAATTCTAAAAGGCTTAAGGTAATGTATTTTCTATTTTATTCAGCTGAACATATTTTCTGTTTGCATTATGATTTTTTCCTTTGGCCTATTGGTTATTTAAAACTGTTTTGTTTTGTTTTAAGTTTTCTATCATTTGAGAATTTCTACTTATCTTTCAATAATTTTTTTCCTGGCTTAATTCCATTCTGGTAAAGAATATAACCTGCCAGATGTTAATCATCTCAAATTGGTTGAGCCTTATTTTATGGCTCAGAATATTATCAATTTTGCTAAATATTCTCAGTATACCAGAATATGGATATTACATTTATTGGGTATAGTGATGTATACGCATCTATGGGCCAATTAATACATTGCCTTTTATATTTTTACTTTTTGTTTAATTGCTTGCTCTATTAGTTACTGAGAGGAGTATGTTATAGTCTGTCATTATGACTTGAAATTGTTTATATCCTTTTTTAAATTTTGTTGATTTTTGTTTTATATATTTTGATGCTTCCTTTTAAGTTATACAAATTTAATATTATTTTTCTGGGGGGTTAGTTTTCTAGGGATTTTTTTGCTAGTTTTATTTGGAATATGACTCAAATATAAATGTAAAGTACACCCATTTAAAATGTAAAGTACAATTGATTTAAGTATATTCATATAGTTGTACAATGATCACTACATTCAATTTTAGAATATTTTCATCACTCTGAAAAGAAATTGTATTTATTTTAAATTCCATGATTAATAATTCTCATACATGGATCACCTTTATGCCTGTTTCTCTTGACTATTTTTTTCTTCTTAGTTTTCATTTATTTTGCCTGTCTCCTGACATATCTGGTAATTCTGAATGAGTGCTAGGCATTGCAGATCAAATATTGCACAGGCTCTGTGTCATGTTTGTTGTGGGGTTTTTTTGTTTGCTTTCAGAGAAAATATTATTTTTTTCTGTTAGACACATCTGGGCAAATCACCTTGATGCAATCAAGAATGGAGGTGAGTCAAGCCTGCATTTCTGTCTTTGTGAGGTTGGTCTATTTCTAAATATTGCTTTATTCTGAGGATATAGCTTCCCAGTCACTGAAAATGAGATCTTGGCTTAGTTACCAGGAAACTCCTTTGAAATGCTCTAAAATTTAAATTTTGTCTCAGCAGCATCATGAGTTTGTGGGAAAAGCTGTGCTTAATTAACATGTTTACTCCCAGCTGCTGCTCTCTGCTTTTCTTGTATGCTTTTACTACATGCAATTTACAATTTTGCAAATGCTTTGAGGGTAAAGCCTGTATTTTAGAATCACTTCTCTGGAGTCCTCCTTCCTGAAACATAAACCCTCAAGTTCCCACTAGCTTAATAACCTTGAACATCAATTTTTGTCTCCTCAAGCTACTGAGACTACAGCAGGTTTGAGCTATCTCTTTTCTGATTGGCCCCACACCTCTTACAAATGAGTAAATGCCTCAAGAGGAAAAGTAACCAGGAATATTAGTATCACCATGATGCATATTTCTTTAAAATCATGGTTGCTCTCAAAGGCTTTCAAACAGATGGGGGTTTTTATTTTCTTCTCTGTGTAATTTACCCAGCTTTTATAGGTAACTAAGCAGAATGATTGGCCAGTATAAGGTATTCCACCATTGCAAAAAGCAGAAGTCACATTCTGTTAAAGATTTGCAGATGGAAAATTTTATGTGAGTTTCAGGTCATCATTATTCCAATACTGAAATTTTAACTGTCTCCCCATAAAACTGATTCTGATTTTATGCTATCTATCTATATAGAAATTTATAGCTGGAAGACATTTCAGAGCGTATCTCTTTCTAATCCCCCTACTTTGCAAATGACCCACCCATTTAGTGGTGAAGTTGAGACTAGAACACTGGCCTCCCCACTCTCAGTCCAGTATGTGCTCCCCCAACCCCCCATGATACCTCATGAATAATACCATCACATTCTCAAAGCTTCATGCTTACATTCTCCTAAAACTTCAGCAGGGTTATTTTATTAGCTGCAGTGACTTGAGAATGAATGTACTCTAGAAGCTATGCAAAGGGTTTCTACAAATACATCAATAAATTTTAGTCAGACCCTTCTCCCAGTAGGAAACTATCATCCTTTCATCCTACATCTTTTATTAAACACAAAAAAACATATGTCCCAGATGAATGAAAGACAACATGTGCTAGCAGAATCGTGCTAGAAACAAACCTAAGGCAGGCATAATGGTTCCAGGACTGGAGAAACGTCCACATCCATTGGTGGGGACTTTGGGAATGAAACCGGAGGAGCCCATTAATCTAAAATAAACTATAGCACCTCAGCCCAGTTTCAGCGGAACAACTCCCCTGCTGGTACTTTTGCTGCTGCCACTAACTGTAGTTAAAGAAAGTTCATGTTTCTCAGGAGGCCCTAGTGTAAGAAAGGCATCTTTAATTTTGAAAAGCAGGATAAATCTCTGTTTCTCTCTTCCCCTAACAAGTGCTTTCACAGGCCTGGTAGTGGAAGTGGAATTCTGGAGGTGGTGTCCACATATTGCTTTGACCCCCAACGACTAAACATATTAAGTAACTGCTTCCTGTAAAGTCAACATGGGCTCTACCGGAGACTAGCATTGGAAAGTCTCTCAACATAACCTTGGTTGGGCAACTTTCTGCATGCCTGTCATGTGGCCAGGCTACTCCATGGTGTGAAGGATACACCCAGCGCAGGGACTTTTCAAGGGCCAGCTATAACAACACAGAATTCTGCCTCGTTAGCCATGTGAAACTTTATTTCCCCAGTGCTTATTTTTCCTGAAATTAAATTCACTCCCTTGAGAGATAAGGGAATTTGCCTAACCAGCGGAGAGTCGTACAAAGGCGACTCCCAATATTCCCCGCCCTAGAGCCAGTGGACACTGGACATTAGAAACCATTCCCCTGCATATATATCAATCCGTAGCTCCTACAGAAAGTAAAATGAAGGTTTTCTTTTGAGAATGTAGGAATTCTGGCTATGTCATCTTATTTTCAGAGTTTATGTAATTTTGTCAGTGATAATCACTACCTAGAAATCCATGAAACACTCAACCAGCCAAGGCCACTGAAAAGAGTCTTTCCACATATTCTTGACTTTGGGTATCTGCCAAAGGAGGCCACAAAAGTCTTGTCAGGTAACCAAGAAAAGCAAATAGATTATTTTTTCAAAAACCACAATTTATTTCTTAGGAGGCATGAGGCACAACAAAATTTTCTGGAAATGTTCTATATTTTCATCGGAATATGGGTCAAACAGATGCATGCCTTAGTCAAAGCTCATCCACTTCTATGACCTGTACATTTCACTGTATATAAGTTGTACTTGGAAGTAAAATAGAGTTGGGGCAGGAAAGGAAAGAAGACTCGCATGTTCTGACATGAACCATAGGTGTCATTTACTAAGAGAAAGACTCAGAAACTCTCTTCAGAGTATCAGAGGGACCAGGTGGGAGAGGAACTCAAGCACTACCAACCAGGCATCCTGTTCATAAAGAGGCCTCCATATGACGGTTAGCTTTCTATTCCTCATATACTTCCCTCAATGTGTCTGTGTCTTTATTATGTCACCTAACATTCCTTTTGAAAATAGGAAAAACAGAAGTAATCAATAATTCAATGATTATACCCTAGTATCACCAATTCAACTTAGTACCGGCACCTCTTGACCTCACAGCCGTTCGGACCAATTCTTCCCTAGTTGGTATTGACCCCATGGCCCTTGCAGAGTGATGTTCACTCTCTGGATGCAGCCAGTTCATCAAAACTACAAGGAGAAGTTTAGCGCCACCAATTATGTCCTGTCTAGCAATAGTGAAGAAGTTTCCACTTTAGAAACAACTTCCTGTTTCTTTTCCCCCCAGGAATCTTCCTTTGCTTGCTTTTCTGCAATATTCTAGTTGTTGCCACTGAAGAACAATTAAGAAAAAAATTCCAGGGAGATCTAGATGTAATTTTAAAGTAAAACACTATATTATTATCTTTCAAAATTTCAAGGTATTTTAAAACAACACTTTCTCAATATATCTTGAAGGGAAGTAACTGCTCTCTGATTTTCTCTAGTAACTAAAGGATAATAAATTAAGTACTAAAAAATAGCTCTGGGGAAATTAATGAACATGGCCAAATAATGCTTTTGTTGTTTCTCTGTGTAAATGGTTACGGCTTATAATAAATAATTAATATTAAAATGGCCCACATTTCCAATGAGTCTGTTGCCAAATTGTTTCCTTTCAGAACAAAAGAGACAAGGCTGAAAAAATCAATTCCATTAAGCAGGATGCTTTGGGACTCCTTCTGTGGTTCACCTTGAAATCCATTATTTCTATAAAATATTTTTACCCTAAAACCTGAAATTAGGATGTCATTTGTACAACAAGGTCAGAGGCAAGAAAGCACAATGGTACAATGTTACTTTCTAGATTTTCTTATTTATTGTGTAAAAAAAAAAAGTTCCAATACAAAATATTATGGCCAAAGGTGGAAAGACTAGTGAATGAAGAATCCAAAAATCTGTGTTTTGCCATATGTTAGTTGAATGACTTTATGCAAAGAATTGAAAATCAATGATGGTGGGGTGGAAAATGATAAATAGAACTTGAGAATGAAACAAAATGGGTTCAAGGCAAATGCACTACTGAGTGGGAATGTTACCTCAAGCAGTTCTCTTTCTCTTTCTAGAGGCTCTATTTCCTCATCTGTTAAATTAGAGCACAATTCTGGGTAAACTGCAGCACTCCATCCAGCCCCATGATTCTGTGCAGAGTGCTATGAATAGGTAGACTTGCTCAGCATTTATTTGTGGAATTTTAAGAATTTTAAATCACACAAGTAAATCTCCACATAAAGAAATGAGTTCATTTACATCTTCCTATAGTTTGTAACTTTCCACAATAAAGGGAGTCTACTTTCATTTCCCTAGTAATGGACATTTACAGATCAAAATGTGAAAGTAGCGAAAAAGCAGATGTTTTGGCATATCCTCTATCTTCCTAATACTCAACTTCCTCTAAGTGCACCAAAAGTCTTATTTGTTTAGGGAATAGGAGATGAGCCTTAAGCATCCCAACTGGCTGTCCAGTCAAGGTCATTGAAAGGACAGAGGACAGCCAAGGTAAATAATTCAAAACTCCCCAAACTTACTTTTAGTTTAAAGTAACCTGCTTCCTTTTTTCTTTCCAATGAGCTTTCACATAATCTGATTCTGATTACTGAGTTAATGAGGGAATTTGGAGGTTTGGCCTTTGTTCGATCCACTGGTCCAAGGCATGCCATTTAATTTTCTTAAAATTTCATTCCCTTTATTCTGCAAAATGAGTAGCAGTTCTCTATCCGCCAGGAATGATGAATAGTACCCTCGTGTGTTCACTCTTGCATTATTATTTACTATCTGTATAAATAAAAGGCTCCAAAGAGAAATCACATATTGCACAAATTATACACCTAAAACATTAATAAACAAAATGCACACAGCTGAGAACAGCTGTTTACATTTTCCTTTGGGGCCCTAATACAGAACCAAGCAAATAGATAAGAACTAAATCATTTCCTCCCAGAACTTCAACAGTAGGTGGCACTAAAAAATCTATGTTTTCTAAACCTTGTGTATCCTATAGTATTTGTTGAATCACCACTTTCCGGTCCTGGATCAGAATGCTTTTCCCCTTATGTGAAATTAACACCATTAAATCTAAATAAAATGCGTGGCCAGGGGTCTTGTTTTTGCACCTTGTGAAATTAATGCGGCCAAGCCCTGTGCTTCAGACGGGCCTAATGATACTATCTAGAATTTTTAAACTCCTGCCTGCTTACAGCTGTGAGCTAAACATAGCACTCACCCTAACCTGCCTGGGCATCACACCAAGGACTTGGCAGAGCTGCACTTGCAGGAGCCAGTGTGGACTCTCAGCAGGTTGAAAGAGGGAAAGTTGAGGAGTGAGCCGAGGACATGCTCTGCTTCCCACTCCTTCCACGGGAATGCCTTTGTTATGACAAATGTAATTTCTGTCCGGAGAGGAGAGTGAAAGCAATGAAGGGAATGCGGAAGGAAACAGAGCTCTGTGCTAAATCCTGTGCTAGATCCTGGAGACACAAAAGGGAATAAAGTGCATATTTGTCATCTCGAGACGCTCCCAGTCTAATGGCAGAGGCAATGTGTATTCATCATTACAAGAGTGTGTGAAAAATTCAATTAGAATAACATAGTTACTTCCTTTTGTCCTCCCAACCAGACTGGATGGTGAAACCATATAATATATCCATTAAGACTCTGAGTTTCAAGTTCAAAGATACATCAGGCCACAACCCCAGTTTCTGCCACAGCTTACGTGTGTGGCTTTCTGTAATAACCCAATCTCTCTTAATCCTCAGAATGGTTGGTTGTGATGTGGGGTGGGAAAGGGTAGAGCAGTAACATCTACTCATGAAGATGAGTGCAAGAACTAAACTGAAGTAATACATGCTAATGTTTACATAGGGCTTGGAATATAGTAAGGACTCAATAAAATTATTATCCCTTTTTATTAGCATTCCCACTTCACAGATGAGAAAACAGGGCCAGGAGTCTGTGCCTTGTCCAGTTTTTCAGGGGCGTATGGTAGCAAGAACTTGAGTTTCTATCTCATCCTGAGTCCAAGGCCCTTCCCTGTGCACAAGGAGGAGAACAATGACAGTGACTCTATGGAGTGCTATGTTCAGAGAGATGCACGCTGTGCTCCTGTTTTCACTCTACATTTATCACTGACTTTGAAGCTCCTTCCTGCACTCACCTTGGGATTACAGTGGTTCCCAAACATATCAAAGACTATTAGTTCCAGGGGCTCCCTCTTCATCTGCTCACAAAATAGCAAGATTAGAGACTGTCTCTATGGGAGGATCAGGAAGTCAGCGAAATAGGCATTTTTTTTTTTAGTCCATCCACATTCCACAGAGATCCAGCATGTGAAATATCAATGAAACCTAGTACTTTTCTTCACTCAGTCATCCAAAGAGCTTTTGTGAGCAGTAATTTCTATGATAAGCACTGTATTACAGATTGGGGATATAACTGAATAAAATAACATTCCTCTTAGGGAGCTTAGATCCTATTGAGTAAAAAAGGAATGTGTAAATAAAATGAATCTATTCTGTATTTTAAGTAGTGATAAGTGCTACAAAGAAGACAGGCAGAATGATTAGATGCAGAGTGAGGATGGAGAAGGCTGGTTTTGATGGAATGTTCTTGGAAAGGTCTCTCTCTGTGGTGATGACTTTGAGCAGAGACCTAATGAGAAGATTTTATTCTAATAAAAGGAAATAGCAAGTACAAAGAAATATGAACCTGGCTTGTTCAAGAAACAGCAAGCAGCTAGCAGGGTTGGGGCATTGAGGTGAGTACAGAATGGAACTCTCAGAGAAGTGGGGGCAAATCAAGAAGAGGCACCCAGGTCCCAGGAGAGACTGGACTTGACTTCAAGTGTAATGTGAAGTCCGAGGAAGTTTTAAGCTTGATGGCAGTCATAGGCTTTTCTCACAGTTGTCTTGACTGCCTTGTGGAGAATGAATTACAAGGAGCGAAGGCAGAGAAGGGAGACCCAGCTGGGAGATGACTGCTATAGTCTTGGTCAGACTCGCTGGTGACTTGGACCAGAATAACCAAGTTTTCAACTTTCCCATGAACTAATTACTCTGCATTTTTAACAAGTGAGTCTTTATTTGAATAATGTACAGAACCATGTTTCTATCAGAGACATAGCAATATCAAAGCTTTTCAAGGTTGGAAATGAAGTGACGTTTAACCGAGTTAAATGCCTTTATATGTTCTCTTAAAAATTTGCTTCCAAAAAACCTACACCACAGAGAAACACCTTCTGAAATGTAGGCTACTTAAGCATGTTTTCTTTGAGAAACACAGAATCTCTTATTATCCACAAATTGACAATCCTAGTTTGACTAATTTGTGTGGTTCTCTCTCTTTCTCTCTCTCTCTCTCTCTCTCTCTCTCTCTCTCTCAGGTTTTGGAGAACAACCACAAAGTATCCCTTTGGGAGAAGAAAAGTTGTGGGGACAGCACCATTAAAGAACCTCCATGGACTCCAGTGATAAAACACTTTGCAAGTGCTCAAGGAGCAGGAGTGACTGACACACACGATCACTCGGAGTCAATGTGTGTGTAAAAAAAGGAAATACCTGATCACTGAGAAACAAAATCCTACTGTTCTTGGCTCCATTTTGAAGAATAAACCACAGAAACTAGCAGTATCCAACCATTGATATATAGCTCCTAGCCACTTTCAAAAGCCATTGAAGCCGCAGGCATCCAGCATTAACTACTACAGGGATAAATCTGGTCAACAGCTTGGTTGGCCTCAGGAAAACCATTATGGTAACAGATAAAGTTCATTTTTACCTTAGGCTGAAGTAAGAAGATGATGCTGAGAATATTCTTTTTTCCCCCTCCCATCTCCCACTGTCCTCCACTTTGGCAACCATCAGCTTGTGCTCTGTATCTATAGATCTGTTTCTCTTTTGTTAGTTCATTTGTTTTGTTTTGTTTTGTTTTTAGGTTCCACATATAAGTGAAATCATATGGTAGTTGTCTTTCTCTGTATGACTTATTTCACTTAGCATGATACCCTTTAGGTCTATTCATATTACCACAGTTTATTCCTTTTTTATTGTTGAGTAATATTCCATTATATATAACACTAGAGGCCCAGTGCTTGAAAATTCATGCACTGGAGGGGGGGTCCCTCAGCCTGGCCTGCCCCCTCTCAGAGTCCAGGAGCCCTCAGGGGCGGGAGGCCATCCGCCATCAGGGGAAGGCGACGCCCCATCACACCTCTGCTGCTGCCACTGCCGGCAGTGCAAGCCTCAGCCGGCCCTGGTTACCTGAGCCTTGGGTGGCCCTGAGAAGCTGGGCAACCAACATCTGAGGCTTGCCTGCACCTCAGGCTGGCCTTGGGAGGCTGCGGGGCTGAGGGGACTGGAGAACTCTGGAGGCAGGCGCATGGAGTGGCCAGGCCCGCCTGGGGGCGGGCCCGGCCTTGCCGCACACCTGTTGCCCCAGCGGGGCTGAGGGGACTGGGCACCAACATCTTGTGGCTGTGGGTGCTGCCATCTTTGAGGGTGTGGCAGTCAATTAGCATATTCCCTCCTTATTGGCTGTGGGCGCCTTCATCTTGAGGGTGGGGCAGTCAATTAGCATATTCCCTCCTTATTGGCTATGGGTGCCACCATCTTTGAGGGTGGGACAGTCAATTAGCATATTCCTTCCTTATTGGCTGTGGGTGCCACCATCTTTGCGATGGCATGAGGATCAATTAGCATATTCCCTCTTTTTTAGATAGGATTTTCTTTATCCAGTCATCGATTGATGGACACCTAAGTTGCTTCCACGTCTTGGCTATTGTAAACAATGTTGCAATGAATGTAGGGGTGCATCTATGTTTTCAAATTAGTGGTTTTGTTTTCTTCAGATACCCAGAAGTGGTTTTGCTGGGTTGTATGACAACTCTATTTTTAATTTTTGAGGAATCTCAATACTGTTTTCCATAGTGGCTGCACTAATTTACAATCCCACAACAGTAGATGAAGGCTCCCTTTTCTCCACATCCTTACCAGCACTTGTTATTTGTTGATTTTTTAAATGATAGACATTCTGACAGGTATGAAGTGGTATCTCATGGTTTTGATTTGTATTTCCCTGATAATTAGGGATGCTGAGCATCTTTTCCTGTATCTGTTGGCCATCTGTGTGTCCTTTTTGAAGAAGCATCTATTCAGGTCCTCTGCCCATTTTTTAATTGCATTGCTTGATTGTGGAGTTTTTTTGGGGGAGGGAGGGTTATTTAGCTATATGAGTTCTGTACATAATTGGAATATTAACATCTTATTTGATGTATCATTTGCAAATATCTTCTTCCATTCAGTAGGTTGTCTTTTCATTTTGTTGATGGTTTCCTTCACTATACAGAAACTCTTTAATTTGATATAGTCCCATTTGTTTATTTTTGCTTTTGTTGGCTTTGCCGAAGGAAACATATCTAAAAAGATATTGTGACTGTTGTCAAAGAGTTCATTGCCTATGTTTTCTTCTAGAAGTTTTAAGATTTCAGATCTTACATTTAATTAAGTCTTTAATCTATTTTGAGTTTATGATGTAAGAAATGGTGGAAAGTATTCTTCATAGGCACAAAATCTTTCTTAAAGCATTAACATTTTCTTTCACTGAAAGAGAGCAAGATAATCTTTATCCCCATTGTTCTAAAATATTCTTAAACCAAGAGGCTTCATGAAGGGGGTCTATGAAAGTTCTGAAAGAATACATCAGGTTCTTCAAATTATATTCTCTCTGTTATCTGTTAATCTAATAGGGGCTAAGGCCCATAGGCACATAAGGGCATGTATCTTTAAAAACATAAGATTCAATAAAGTATTTCCTTATTTCTCCCTACTCCTTCAAACTCCAAATATAAAAAACAGATTCCATTCAGTGGAGGCAGCAAAACTTATTCTGTGGCTAAACACGACCTGAATAATTTTCAGAGGTGTAAATGTAAAGTCTTCATCTTGTATCCAAGGTAAACAACAGGAGATGGGTCATAGGGTAGCCCATGGAGGAGGGGGGAGAGGATATTAAAACTGTTGAAGCTTGCAATGCCATTTGATGGATTGCAGGATATTTTTGCTTTCAAAGTACATGGAAACTTTGTCTTTGGGGTATGTGTACCCTCTTTGTAAACCACTCCCTCAACCATTAATATAGAGTGCTTCTAATTAAATGACCCTTAAATCAAGCAGGAGCTATGAATCAGTGTTTGGATACTGCCAGTTTCTTTGATTTATTGTGTCAACATGGTGTCAAAGAATATAGCAGGTAGATTGGTTTATTTTTTCTATAACCTTGTGGTTCCTACTTCACACTAACACACACACATATACCCATTCATAAATACACCTGTTCTATGAGTGATGCCATGTGCTCAGCATAATGGATAAGGTAGGATGGGCTGACCAAGCCCATTGAGCTATGCAGATGTAATTCTAATATCTACTCATCGTCCTTGAGAAGGCCTAATTCAGCCCAAAATATTAAATGTTTAGACTTTAGACTTCCCTTTGCAAGAAAGTTATTTGTTCTTAATGTGCACACATGTTTTAAACAGTAACTTCTTACCGATCAGAAAACCAAGCCACATCAGGAGGAATGAAGTGCTGGAGGGTTAGGAGAAACTAACTTCAGTTAGGAAAAAACTACCTTTTCCCCCCCATGGTGCTTTTTAGCTAGAATCAGCCAAATAGGAAATGCAATGCTGAATACTACAATTGCCTAATTTAGACAAGGAGGCCAATTTATACCCTTAGGATAGAGGTGGATAGTTTCTCTAAAGGAAATAAACATTGCCATCACACAAGTGCTGGGAAAGAAAAATAAAAGACAAGTCTCAAATTGAGGGAGATAAGAATTCTTTTCCCTTCTTGCTGAGTCCAAGAGGAAGCTGAGAGCCTGTCTCAAGGCAGAGTGGAAATGACCAAAGTGCTCATGTGGAGAGAAGTGATGTCAGCCCCTGAAACATCAAAGGAAATCGAAGCTAAAGAAAGAGAAGATCCATGTGGAAGAGACCAAAAGGTTTTTCAGGATCCAACTATATTTTCTGCATTGACGTTTCCTGCTCCTGTTCCCAAACCTTGACCTTAACTGTCCTTTGGAGAATTAATAGAGATGCCTATCCCCATTGTGAGAGTGAAACAAGCCTGAGGAAGGAGCTATGAAACAGATGGCTGGTAAAATTGACAAGTGAAAGCCATGTGGGAATCGTCAAACATGTAAACAATCCCCTGGCATTCTCAGATATACTTGAGAGGGGATAATATAAAAGGTCAGACTTTCCACAGTCACTCAGAGTGACAACTCAGATAGTTGATGTTTTGGTATTAAAAGGAAAAGAGACTACAGAGATATTTGCTAACATAAGTATAGACTGGAAAGAGGAGTGTAAGAAAGCCTCTAGGATTCAGTTCCTAATAGTAACATATTTTCTAAGCATCTCCCTTCCACACACAACACACATTCAAGCCAGCTTCTTCAGTGCTCACAAGGGCAAAAGGAGTTTACAATGGACAGGAAGCAGTCTCAACCCCCTTCACTGGCTCTCTTACATTTAACTTTCTTATACTCAACACTGATTAAATCACTTGGCCACAGAAAGGAGCCAGACATTCTTTGCAGCTAGAAACACCAGAGTCCAAACTCTTGTGCTGCCATTTGTTCAGTCCTGACTTTGGGTGATAGAATTAAGCTAGTCAGGTCTCTGTTAAGAAAAGGTAATGGAAGTTTATTGTAAGGGTTAAGTGAGATAAACCCAAACAATATACTTTTTCTTTCCACCTCTTTCTCTGCCCCAAACTCCACATAAAGTGCTTTCTGTCACCACTAACAGTGCTTCTCAAACTTCAATGTGTGCACAAACCACCTGGCTACCCGTTAAGGTACAGTTTCTAGCTCTGCATTTCTAACAAGCTCCCAGGTGGTGATGCTGATGCAGACCACACATTGAGTGGAGAGAGCCTATAGTGTAAACTCTAAATGCCTTTCTCCAGAATGCACTTTTGGGCCCCAACCTGCCCTTGCATTTCTACCTGCTGCCCTTTCTCTCAGTCCTAGGCCCCTAATTCTTACTCCATTTGCCTTTGTTGGAACATGTCTCATATTTCCACATGTCTGATTTTTCTCTATTTTGCATCTTCCTAGAATATTCCAACTCATCTGCCATCTTCTTTGTTTGGAAACACCCTAGTTATGTGTCACAGTCAAATTCCCTGTTGCTCTAAGAGAAATCTTCTTATGTTACTACTGGCCACTGCACAACCATGCAGAGGGAATCATGCCTTTTCCCATGCTCCCAGAGCATTTCACAGACCATGAAGCACATCATGTTATAGTTAGTCATGTATTTATCATGTTTGGTGACCCTATACAAATATAGACTCCATGTCAAGACCATGTCTCATTTTTATTTTATCTTTAACACTAGAGGCCCAGTGCGTGAAAATTCATGCACTGGAGAGGGGGTCCCTCAGCCCAGCCTGCCCCCTCTCACAGTCTGGGAGCCCTCAGGGGCAGGAAGCGACCCCGCAATTAGGGGAAGGTGACACCCCCACACACCTCTGCTGCTGCCACTGCCGGCAGCGCAAGCCTCGGCCGGCCCTGGTTACCGGAGCCTCGGGCAGCCCTGGGCAGCTGGGCAGGCGCCATCCGAGGCTTGCCTGCTCCTCAGGCCAGCCTGGGCGGCTGGGGGGCTGAGGGGACTGGGGGACTCCGGAGGCAGGCACGCAGAGCAGCCGGGCCCACCTGGGGGCAGGCCCGGCCTTGCTGTACGCCTGCCAGCCCAGCGGGGCTGAGGGAACTGGATGCCACCATCTTGTGACTGTGGGTGCCACCATCTTTGAGGGTGAGGCAGTCAATTAGCATATTCCCTCTTTATTAGATAGGATATAACAGTACTAGGTATAGAGTAATTTCTTGACAAACACTAATTAAAATAAATCAATGTAAATGATATAGTGTAGCTGCCAAAAACAGGAGCTACTTACACCTTAGGGAACACACATGGAAATACCAAATGAAAAATAAGGGACATTATAGTCAGTTTTAGATCTGGATCTGGGTTGCAGATACACTGTTAACTGGTGAAATGATGAGGAAAAAAACTTCAAACTACAAGTGTCAGTTGAAAATGGAAGATACCTAACCTGAAGAAGACAGGTTGAACAAAGGAATATCATTATCATCCTCAGATACTTGAATGTATATCACATAAAATTAGACTTGTTTTCTATGGTACTAGGACCTACGCATGAAGCCAGAGAGTATAAGCTAAAGTAAAACAGTACTTTGCACACAGTAGCAAACCAATAATAAAACTATAAGAAAAAGCTTTTTTATAGTGATTTCTTCAGCGGTAGTGAGTTGCCAATCCCAAGCCTTATCAAGTCCAACAACCCAGGGTCAAGACAATTGTTGACTGAAGAAGAAATCCAAGAACAAGAAAAATGTTTTATGAGGCAACTTTTTAAGTTTCTTTCAAATTCAACAGGCTAAGTTCATGAAAAGATGTCATGTTAGTAGGAGCTACCCATTTTTAATTTCATCTCTCTTGTCATTTCCTGGTCACCAAATCAATAGTCCTATTTGGGGATATTTATTTGCCAAAGCTATACCTTTAAGAAAAAGTAATTGAAATTTATGACTGCAAAGATAGGAACTTGGTGTGTTTATATGAGGGTGCTTACATCTACATCTACTCTACCAGCAACCATCCTCTTTCCTTACCAAGAAGAGTGAGAGATATGATTGAGTAGCAAACTTAGCAAAATATGTTAACCACATCATAAACTTTTTTATTACTCCCATTGGAGTCCACATAAGGGTCCCCTGGGACTGTTTGCTAAATATTTATTGATACTTTTGAGGAAAGTAGATAAAGGTTTACTACTTTTCATTCATTTGCCTTGGGTAAGGTTAAACAAGGGCCTACCATACTTTCATTTTCATTTATTTTCTTCTTTAATGTCGGTACATGCTTTCTGAGTTAATAGAAGAAAACCAATCTAGAAAAAGCCTGATCATTAATCCAACTAAGATAATTACTCTCCATGAATAAAACAATAATTATTATTCAACATGAGAACCCTGTTAGGAAATGCTAATCAGGAAGCAAATACCAGTAAATATTCTCAGCAGACAGATATTTTGATGGGTTCCCTGTGATTGTGTAAGCTCCGGATATATAAAGTGCATTTTCTTGATTCATGAGAATTTTCATGTTTTAACACAAAGGGGTGAGGCTTGATATTTCTCCAAAGTTAAGGGTCCCTGAGTCCCCTCCGGATTCTGAGCAGTAAATCTATCACACGAAAGGAAAAACAAGCAATTTAGAAAAGCCATTATCATTATGCTGCATAAACGGATCAAAATAACTTATGCAGAGTTACCCAGTAGGTTGTACTGCAAATTGCTAGATGATCCATATTAAGCCAACCCTAGGATGCCTGTCTACCATTATGAAATTTTGTGATTTATATTAGCTATTAAGAAGAACTGGAAAATCTCCAGCTAGGGAAAAGCTGCAGCATAGCTAGAGGGGTCCCCTGGACCTCTTGAAGACTGAAGAGCTTATCCTGGAAGAGAAGTCCCTCATGCTCAACAGCTACTGACCACATTCGGCGATAACCTTCCAAATATTCTGCCATTCATGTTCATTTCATGGCCAATTTACTAAATACTGGCTTTTCTGGGCACCCATGGTTTGAAGACAGGAATTTGCTCTCAAATTCTCTGGTAAATGTTAAGTCTTTGTTGGTGAGTGACAACTCAGGAATCACTCAGATATCTAAGAGGCCAAGAAAATGTGAGGGAAACAAAGATGCAATTTTTGGCCGCTGTAGAATTGCAAATGTTAAAGGGAAAAAGTAATGATACGAATTTCTTACAGACCCTGTTGCCATTTTCTTGACCCCAAGGAAATGCTCTTCAGAAAGCTCACTTGTTCTAATACTAAAACGTCCTCTTGTTGATCTTACAAAGCTGTGTTTTCTAACTCTTATGAATGCATTCTTATATAGCTCTGGCTCTTGGGATGAAATGGTTGGGTGACAATAATGCCATTGTTGTTCTAATGTATCAAAGAATCCCTTCATGAGAGAAGTCATTTTAATAAAACGATATGTCAAGCAGAATAGGTCCATAAACCATATTGAAGTACTCTTTCATCAGGGCTTAATTCTAAGACCATTAGAAATCTTTCCATTGGAAAACATGGTTCCACATTCTTGAAGCAGAAAGAATATTAAAAGTCAGGTGTAAGACTAAAAGACATATGCACAACATATGATGGGTTTTCGGGGCCACAAAGGGACACATTTTTCAATCTATAAAATGATGATTGACAGATACAAGTGTCATTTTCTCATCTATTTTTCAAAAATGTTCAGAATTCTGTATTTTTAAATATTTGCAGATGTAAAAAGTTGTAAAAATAGTATAAATAATTATCATCTACCCTTCACTTATAGTCTTCCAAATAAAAATTTCACATTTGTTTTCTCATTCTCTAGATAGATACATACATAGATAAATAAATAAATGATAGATTATAGATATTATTTTTTTCTTAACTATTTGAGAATAAATTGCAGACATTTGGCCCTTTTACCTTTAAATACCTCCATGTGAATTTCTTAGCAACAAGACATTCTCCTACATACTGCAGTAGTTATCAAAATTAGAAAACTAACATTGATATAACAATATTATCAAATATACAGACCTTACCAAAATCTCACTAATAATGTTTTTTTACAGCAAAAGAAAAAACAGTATTTTTATATCAGGGTCTAATTTAAGATCACACATTGAATTTTGTTGTCATGTCTCTTCAGTCTTTCTAATCTTAGTTTCTCACTCTTTCTTATCATAAATGTTCTTGAAATATTTGAAGACTCCAGGCCATTTATTATTTTGTAGACTGACCAGCATTTTAAGTTTGCCTGATGTTCCCCCATATTTAGATTCAGTTATTCATTTTTGGTTAAAAAAAAAAATAGCACAGAAATTATGTTGCAGCCTATTCTCCTTTTGGAAATATTTTATTTCCAAAACTTTTGTGACATGATGTGTACCTGAATTTCTTCCTACCTCATTGGCTATTCTATCTGTCTTCTCTATTAGATCTCTAAATGTCAGAGAGCCCAGAGTACTTTCTCTACCCGCCTCCCACTCCTCCTTCTATTTCTCTCTGGGTGGTTTCATCCAATCTCACATAAATAGGTACCAGCCATACTATGCTCTCTCTTCCCTACACCACTCAGGTTCAGGTTCAGGTAACTCAACCTTCAACTCATTTCTTTTTTTTGGCGGGTGGGGGGTGGGGGACGGTGTCCAAGAAGCATCTAAAATTGTAACATGGCTGAAACCAAACTATTGATCCTTTTCCTCCAAAATGTACTCCCAGAGCTTCAGAGTTGAGACCTACATAATAAGAAATATGAATCCAGACAAAAATAAGGGGTGGGATGAGATTAGTGGAATGCCCACAGAAGGACCTCCATCTCCATCAATTCATCTTTCTAAGAGTGTTAGAATCAGACAACTAAAGAACTAACAATCACCATAGAAGATCTAGTCTAATATTACCCAATGAGATCAGCCCTTCTATGGGGCTGTGACACTATAGTTGTTAGAATTGTAATCATAAAGAATTTATGATTTATTAAAAATTGTTTCATGTATACCTACATAATAAGAAAGCCACAGTTTCATGTATACCTCCATATCACCTGTATTGCATGCTGTTTAAAAAATGAACATAATTCAAATTAAACTGCAAAAATACACAAAATTATAACAAAATTCACAATTGCTGATACTAAATAAAGGAATGCAATGCAAAAGAAGAAAGCAGCCACTTAAAACATCTGTGTATTATTATGCTTCCTGCGACAATTGTTTTAGTTATCGTGTTATAACTAATAGTGGCCTGCACAGTACAGATTGTGTTACTGAATTAATCAATCAAATTATACATAATTTAGCTTAAGGGAGCACAAACTATAGAAACAATATCTATAATTAACTCCTGCTCCAATGATCTTGCTGACAAGGAGATTGCAGTCTCAGAAAGAGGCCATTTCATTTTTAACATACCCACTATTATTAATGACTTTTTCATATTAAATCAAGAGCTACCACCACCTAATAATTTTTACCTATTGGCCTAAGTTCAGTCCTCTGGATCCACAAGATGTCTTATTTCTCCTACACATGGCATGGTATGGAAATGGTCATGTTTCTTCTTAATTTGCTTCATCTATTCTGGGGCCAGAACAATCCTGATTGGTAAATACCTTCTCAATACAAATGAAGACAAATAGGTAGACCTTGATGTTTGTGGATTGAACCAGAACAAACTTCTGTGTCGATCCAGGCCAATGAGATTGATCCTCCTGCCTTCCAGTTTCTTCTTAACATCCCAGCCTCATGGTGATAAATGCAAAATCTACATGTACTCTTGTATTTGTTGTGTAATCTTTTCCTACCCCTGCCTGTAATTGAAGTCTTACCTATCACCAAGCATTTGAATGTCAATAGCAAAATTAGTTGATTTAGCTCCAAAGTCTCACTTGGTCTCTCTGTTAAGATTGCAAACCCAGTAGCTCTGATTACCTTGGATACTATTGCAGCTTCTCCATGGCTATTCCATGGCCAATGGACCACTCCAATGTTCTCACCATCTCCATGAAATGCTTCCTATTCTTTAAGTTGGGAGACAGTTTTACATTTCAGAAAATCTCAGTCACACTTAATTACTCTGCCACTGAGTGAGCAGAGTTGTTTGTTTATATGGTTGTTTAATTGCTTTACTGAGGCATAATTGAACTACAATGTTTCAAAGTATACAATCTGATATGTTTAACATGCGTATATACCTGTAAAACAATCGTCACAAACGGGACATTGAACGTATGCATCATCTCTAAAAATTTGCTTGCACCCCTCTGTAGTTCCTCCTTCCCATCCTTTCTTGCCCTCCCTGAATACTGAAGAAACTATCCATCTGTTTTTCATAACTATAGATTTGTTTGCATTTCTAGAGTTTTATATAAATGAAATCACATAGTACATATTCTCGTTTTGTCTGCCTTCTTCACTCAGCATAATTATTTGGAGGTTCGGCCATATTTTTATGTGTATCACCATCTCATTTATTTTTGTTGGTGAATGGTATTCCATTAGATGAATATATATTTTTTAATCCATTCATCTAATTATAAATAATTGGGCTATCCCTAGATTTTGGAGATTACAAATACAGTGAGCAGGGTTAATTTAATCTATCTTAAGTAGATAGGCTTGTCAATAATTATGGTTCTCTTAGGTCTTCCAAGTACCAACTGATTCTTTCAAAGATTTATTTTAAATACTAGAGGCCCGGTGCATGAAATTCATACACTGGGGGAGGGGGATGTCCCTTAGCCCAGCCTGCACCCTCTCCAATCCAGGAACCCTCAGGGGATGTCCCTCTCACAATCCGGGACTGCTGGTTCCCAACCACTCGCCTGCCTGCCTGCCTGAATGCCCCTAACCACTTCTGCCTGCCAGCCTGATCACCCCCTAACCACTCCCCTGCCAGCCTGATCAATGCCTAACTGCTCCCCTGCAGGCCCAATCCCCCCAACTGCCCTCCCCTGCTGACCTGGTCACCCTCAACTGCCCACCCCTGCAGGCCTGGTCACCCCCAACTGCCTTCCCCTGCTAGCTTGGTCACCCCTAACTGCCCTCCCCTGCCGGCCATCTTGTGGCAGCCATCTTTGACCACATGGGGCGGCCATCTTGTGCAAGGGCCTGAGGGTCAATTTGCATATTAGCCTTTTATTATATAGGATACCCCTTTTATGAGAACTTTGAACAAGCTCCTCAAGGGCCTGTGCTTTTATGAAACATCAATTGCACAATATTCGGACATGTTAGGTGCATATCTTTAAAACTAATTGTTCCTCAAGAAAAATTTTCTGCCCTCTGAGAAGGTGTGAACTCTCTCTTCCCACAGGTTGGGAAACCATTTATCTCCTGTTAGAGAGCTTTAGGCTCAAATCTTGGAAAAATGCATTGTTGGTCATAGTAGGTCTATGATCCCGTATGAAGGGCTCACAATAATATACCTTGATGTTTCAGAATTCTCAAGGTCAATATTCTGCTTACATCACACCTTATTTTCTCTCTAAAAACAGAAGGATATCATGGAAGAAGAAATTTTTCAGTCATCTTCATTGTGTCACATTTCTGACTTGGAATGAAAATCCTCTCATAGCACTTCCTCACTTTCGCCACACTCCTTCCCTTTCCTCCTCTTCATATTTCACATTCAAACCCTACTCAGACCAAAGCTTCTTGTACAACAAGCTGAAGAATGCTAAAAATCATCAATATTAATAAGATAGGTATTTCAATTCTTCCAACATCAGTTCTGTTCTGCTGCAAACCTTCTAACTTGGACTAAATTCATGGGAATACAGGAAACACAGAAATCTTTCCTTACAAAGATATATATAATAGAGGCTGTCATCTCTGGGAATTGTGCCAGGTTATTTGAGAGCAGTTTCTGGGCTATCACGTGTTTGGAAATGTTCTCCACCAGGCAATTCCTCTCCTGTCAGATTACATGAGTGACTGCTATTGATACAACTCAGCCTCGGTTGAGGACACTGAGATCATGGAGCAGAGCTAATGGTTCACCTGGAAACCATTTCTCTGTGTGTTCAACAAAATTCTCTCCCCTTGTCTTTGACTTTCAAGCAAATTACCTTTCAACAGCAATAGGAAAAAGTACCCATCAAAAACAATTCAATTTCTTAAATTATGACCATTTAAGTTTATGGGGCCATATTACAGCTATTCATTCCTCTTTCACATTGAAATTATTCAGTTCAAGAAAGGGCAGATAGTACCTTGGCTTTTGTTCAGTATCTTGGCTCACTCTAGAGACTTCATTCAGCCAGCAAATATCATATTTTTCCATGTATAAGACACTCTGATGTATAAGATGCCCGCCCCCCACTTTTCCAACCCCAAATTAAGAAATCAATATTTTTAAAGTTTTGCTGGTTTTCCTCTTAAGGCCTTCTTCTTTTTTGGCATCTTAAGTTGTTCTTCCTGTTTTCTCCACTGTCTGATCATACACTCAGTGGGAGGAGGTCCAAATTGTCTCTCTGCAGCTCTATTTCCATGCTCTTTTGCATAGTTGATTACATTGCTTGAATTTTGCAG
Source organism: Plecotus auritus (assembly GCF_963455305.1). Classification (NCBI taxonomy): domain Eukaryota; kingdom Metazoa; phylum Chordata; class Mammalia; order Chiroptera; family Vespertilionidae; genus Plecotus; species Plecotus auritus. Next base: position 164,109,379 of record NC_137773.1, read on the forward strand.
AGTAAGACAATCGCTTACTGGTATTTGTCTTTTTATTTTTTGACATCTTTATGGGTTCATAACACTCTGGTCCCTGTTGCATCTGTGCACTCTCCACCTCCAATTATGGCATCAGAGACATCAGCAACAATAAGGCTCGTGATTGGAGGAAGCCTGTTTGACAAGATAAGGGCAGCTACCCACATGGCTCCCTCTTCGGCTGATTTCCGTGTATAAGACACTCCTCAAATTTCAGTCTAACCATTTTAGAAAAAAATAGCATCTTATAGATGGAAAAATACAGTACCTCAAATCTGAAAAACAAATGCTCAAGCTCCCAAACCTGGATTCTCTCACTGAGGATGCTGCTCTGTCAGTCACTCAACCCCTCCCAATCTCATTTGTGCCAGTAAAATAATATGATACTAATGGACACAGACAACAGGGGGGTGAAACATGAGTGGGAGAGTTGAGGGGGGGTAATGGGAGGATAAGGACACATATGTAATACCTTAATCAATAAAGAAATTTTTTTAAAAAGAAAAAAATATGATACTGCTAATAAAATGATTAAGCAATAACAGCCTGAGATACTCCCACAAACGGCATTACACAGGAAGCCAAAGGTTGTTACATAAGAAGTTTTATGGTACTGTGCAAATGTAGCGTCCATTTTAAGTTCCAGAAGGCTCCCTGTACAAATAGAATTTTTAGATCTTAGAACACCTCAGCATCTGGGATGATATATCCAGGAACCAGTCAAAGAATGAAAAACAATATATCCAGATTAGAGAAACAGCCCTGACCTGAGCTTAACACTTTAAGATATTTAAATCCCATTCAAACTGGTTTAGTTGGGAATTACTTGTTTTTATAACTAGAAAGTCTAAGTGGACGTGGATTGAAGGCATGGCTGGATTCAGCCACCCAAACAATGTTTTTAGCAACTTGCCTCTCTCCATCTCTCAGCTCTCCTTTTTTCTGCTGGCTTTATTCTAAGGTAGATTTTTCCCACCTGATGGTAAGATGGCCATCATCTTGCTCTGAGTATTCATCAGTGAACAATGCAGAGCATCTCTTTTCCAGGTTTAAAATAAAAATCCCATAGCAACTTATTGCCTCTCAGCAGCAAATCCAGCCTTCACTGTCCTCCTTGTGATATTGGAACATTTTTCCTTGCCAACTAGAATGACATTAGGCTTTGACAGAAGGTACTTGAGGGACCCTGGAGAGTAAAGGGCTTCTCTTCCTGGACGAAGCAGGCTTGGCTTTCTCTTGCTCCCAGTGTTGGGCTGGCATGCAGCAAACTCAGTGGAGTGCAACACCCTCAGGTGGCTTTCCAGCGGTGAGATACATAGAACAAATTCCTGTGGGCAGCTTTTGGGCAGGTGCTAATAGTGACACAGAGGGCTTCCTCAGAGTGAGTTCCACAGGTACCACAGCTCACTTACTATCAGCCTTTGGTGACAGTTTCCCAGTGTTCCCACTGGGCTCCAAAAACCACAGTCCCACTCCACTACAGCTTGATGATCAGTAAGTTCCACAGCAACTCTTAAAGGCAACTTCCTAGTGAATTTAAGGGGCACCCCAACAGGTGGATCTCTGCTCGCTGGCTACATCCCACCAAGTTGGACCAGCTCTGGTCTGAGCAACCTAAGAAATATTTTCACCATCTACTGGCTACAATCATACCTTCTCCAATGAGGACTGAATCCTAGCTTAGAGGAGAATTTCCCACCTAACAAGTTTGTTCCTTCCTTAGCTATGCCTCCTCACCCCTCAGATATTCTTAAATTTCACTTTGATTCCATTTTAGTCAATTCCCTATATATCATTTAATAATATACAGCAATCCTGTATAGAAATTTTTCTTGTTCCAATTGCTATATATATCTGTTTCCTGATTAGACCCTGGCTGATATACCAGAGTTGGTGCTTAATAACTCAGATTGACATTGCGTGGCCACAGATCCACTCCTAATCCAATATTTGTGACCAGTGAGTTCATTAACCAATCATGAGTCTTGCATCCTCTCCTAGAGTTACAGGCTATAGTCAGAGACACCTACAGAATATAGACTGAGAATAGGAAAGGGATGGTTTCCTAAAGATAAATTGTGAGAAACTGATTTGGCGGAGGTACACACAGCACAGTCCATATGAAAGAACATGAGAAAGAGACTTAATAATGAGAGCCCAGAAGCAAAAAGCAGACATTTCAACACATAACACAGCTGACAGGGTAATATAGACCTCACAAAGAAGAATCTGGTCTTTCTTTAGCCCCCAGAAATGAGGTTCCTAGCGTTTTCTGAGAGATGAGAAATAAAAGACTGGGACCAAAACCATATACTAGTATAATCTTACCTAAACAATAAAGAGGACATATTGGCTTACCTAAGTTCAGAATTAGGGCAGAATTTAAGCAATATTCGATCCCTCAACTCAACAGTATTGTCAAAGATATATTTCTGTCATCTTTTTTGCTCTACTTTTCATAGTGTTGCCTTCATCGTGACCTTGGTTTCCTTCTCATTTCCCAAATGGCTGCCAGTAACTTTTGGGTTATTATGCCTCCTTGTCCAGAAAGAAACTGAGAGCAATACTGACCCAGATTTCACTACAAAAATACCAACACTCATTTTTGTTTAATTAGCTGAGTTCATAAGTTCATCTCTGAACCACTGACTGAGACCAGAAGAGAGGAAAACACTAATTGGCCTATAGGTCACATCTTCCGTGCCTAAAACCAAGAGCAGCATAATCTGCAATTATGGGACCATATAGAATGCATGCTGGGAAGTCAACCAACAGATATACCCTATAGGAGTTAATTAACCGCTCCATCATTGAACCCTATACCATCTCAAACAAATTTCTAACTAGCACTTACTACGTTATTATATTTGTCTTTACATCTAAAACTCATCTACTAGATTCTAGGTAGTATCCTTCAGTGGCAGAAACTGGTTCTTGTTTATTATTTTTCCAACAAGTAAACAGTAGCTTAAGAAAAGTTTGAATGAATAGAGCATAATCATATTCTAAGATGTTTTAAAGTACCCTACTATGACTGTATTGTTGTTGATCTCTCCCTTAAAGTCATCTAGAAGTTTTTTGATATATTTAGGTGCTCCTATATTGGCTGCATATATGTTTACCAGGGTTATAGCCTCTTGATCCCTTTAGTATTATGTAGTGACCTTTGTTGTCTCTTGTGATGGACTTCATTTTTAAAGTTTATTTTGTCAGATATGAGTATTGCTACCCCAGGTTTTTGTGTGTTTTTTTCTTTTCCATTTGCATGGAAAATTTTTTTCCATCCCTTCACTCTCACCCTGTGTGAGTCTTTTGTTCTGAGGTGGGTCTCTTATAGACAGCATGTAGTTGGGTCATTTTTAAAACACTGATATTGAAAAAAATAGAATCAAAGAAACTAGTACTGAGTCTATCGTAATTATCTAAGCTGGTGATTACAAAGCTAATCTATGGCAAAGGCAGCAGAAATGAAGAACAACAATTAAAGAACAAGAGTACCTGAGAAATTTCAGAGGTACGATAGATAGGCCTTGGTGATTAACATAAGGACTAAAGCAGAGGGAAAAGTTAAATTGATTCAAATTTCTATCTTTGGGTGACTTGGTGAAGTGACCAAGATAAAAAACAAAACAAAGAGCAGATCTATGTGTAAGATAAAGAGTTCACTAATAACCTATAGAACTGGGGATTGTTCATAAATACTTGAAGAGGAAAAGAGATTTGTTTATAAATAGCCCAAACTTACTTTCCCAGCTTCCCTCAAATTAGAGGTAGGTTATTTGTTAATAATTATTAATTCTGTGTATATTATACCAAAAGAGATGGCTCTCATGCAACTAGTCCACATCATGACTTCTTCCACTTCTAATTGGCTTAGTGGGTTTCTTCTTTTGATATCTATGTGGCCTGCTGCATTTCCTAGGATAGCTGGCTCTATCAGTAAGAGAATTCACAGTGATGGACACCAGCCAAATCCACTGAGCAGCCTGCAAGCTAAGGACTGGGAGTAGGGGAAAGAAGGATTTTGTTAGCCTGCTGTTATGCTTTTATTATGTTTTTTTATTTTTAAAAGATGTTTTAATTGATTTTTTTTCTTAGAGATAGAGGAAAGGAGAGGGATAGGAATATAAAAACATTGAGAGAGAAACATCATTGATCTGCTGCCTCCTGCTCAACCCTTATTGGGGACTGAGCCTACAACCCAGGGACGTACCCTGACCAGAAATCAACCTCTTGGTTCATGGGTTGATGCTATAGTCTCACAAGGTAGCAGTGAACAGAGTACCTGTTTCCTTTAGACAGGGCATGTGTGTTTCAGTATACCACAATTTCTACCGTTCCCTATTGTCTCTCTTACACTGCAGCTGACTTTACTATTTATCATCAACCTTGCTCTGCTGGTTTTCTTATATCCAAACACCTCTCTCATTTACACTACCTCCCTGACTTTTGCGGTATTTGAGTAGTCAGTCTGTTCCAGAGCTTTAAAAAAGTCAGTCGAAAGGGGTGATTCAATGCATAATTTTAAGCTTATAGTGGGAGTGGGGATTTAAACTCAGGGTGAGGATGGAGTGGATGGAGGGGTGAGAGTCATTCCTCTTGCTTTGAGATGCTTAGCCATATAGATATTCCATAATGTGCTTTCCATTTTATGATGAACATTTCCTCAATCTGTGAATAATGATAACATTGTAAATATCACCACTCATGTCATAAAAACGCTGACATGCATAGGATCTTACATGAGTGTTTAAATGAAAAACCCTGAATGTTTTTATAGCAGGGACATGTCCAGAAACATCAAGTGTGCTTGTACTTTGGAACTGAATCTTAAATGATTTCATGGACCAATGGCATCTGAAGCAGAAGTCAGCTACAGAGAAGGTGACAGAAAACATTTGCTGCTGGGATAACCATAGCTATTAAAATGCCTCAGTCATGGTGTGGTTTTCCTAGTCTTTGTTTATGTAACTTGGTGATTTGTTGGCTCAAGAATTTTAGGATTTATCGTCCTAGGAAAAGATGACGTACAGGAAATAATCCTTTGCAACTAACTTTAAAACATCTGGGCTCATGGAGTGTGAATAAATGAAAGCTGTTCAAAATCCAGGGAGAGAATTGGAGGTGGGGGTAGAGAGAAAAAGAGGGGAGTAAAGGTAGAGGGGGAGGGAAGGAAAAAAGAGAAAGGAAGGGAAGAGAAGGGAAGGGGAAAGAAAGAAAGGGGAGGGGAGGGTATGGGAGGGGAGGAGAGGGGGAGGGAGGGGAAGGGAGGGGAGGGGAGGGGAGGGGAGGGAAGGGGAGGGGAGGGGAGGGGAGGGGAGGGGAGGGGAGGGCATAGGAAAGGGGAGAAATTCAAGTAGCCAAAAGTTTCAGCTTCCTTTTCCTTATGTCACAAAAGAATGCAATCAGAAAGGGGGAAAAAAGGGTGGAGGAGAATGAGAGAAATATGGACAAGGAAGAGAAAATAATTAGCTAGTGGAACTGGTAAGTGTTGTCTTTCCTTTCCTCTTCTCCCTTCAGAGGCTTCAAAAGTAGGAAAATGAAGACATCAAGACCACAGAGCATTTACAAGATTCTCTTATTAGATGGAATATGTTGGCTTACATCAGCCTACAACACTGTGGAAACGTGAAAGAACTCATCCTTTACTTGCAATTGTCCCACAGTAAAAGCTAGCAATAGATAAATTTTATCTTTATTTTTAACTACTCTCCCTCCCCCACATACCAGGACATAAAGCCTTTTTCCTCAGGAATCAGTCCTTATACTGACCCACAGAGCTGTGGTGGATTTTATTAACGAACAAATAAAAAGAAATGGAGGATATATCGGGAAGCCTAATTATAGTCCTGGGTCCAAGCTGCTTTCCCCTCTGCCATAAATGAAGTTGCTGTTCTGTTGTCCATCTAATTAATTCATTTATTTGAACTCAGAAACGCAAGAGAGGATGTTATTTATTGTTTCATAAAACTCCCAATTAGTGAATCAGCCGGGAACCTTGACAGATAGCTGTAAGCACCGATATTCAGAGACTGAAATAATCTGTGGAATCCATGGAGACATGAAGGTTATTGGTTCAATCAGGGCAGGGAGATTAGGCTTCATGCTTCAGTGTTTCATACACTCAGGCCTCTCTGGCTTTTGATCTTGGTAATTTGTAGCAGCTTCTGTGGTGATTATGCAGCTACTTTTTAACAGGCATGGGCTGTGGGGGCCTCTGCAAATCACCCTGCACTGTTTTTATGGGCACAGATTGGTGTTAGCAGGGATTACATCGACATTCAGTTCTTCAAATGCACAAATATTTCATAAGGACCTACTAAGTGCCTGGCACTACCCTAAACTCTCCAAGTGCATCAGTGAACAAAAGGTAAAGAAGTATGAAGGGGTCAGGAGTTCCAGAGTTTGAAGGAAGGTTTCCGATGTAAAATGTCTTCGTCGGGCTGGGCCACATGGAAAAGATTATATTAGAGCAAAGGCTTGAAGGAGGTGATGGCTTGAGTCATGCAGCTCTAAGGGAAGAGGGCTAAAAGAGCATTCCAGGCACAGGGTAAGGCTTAAAAAAAAAGGTATGGCAAGGAGGTTGGTGATGCTGGGACACGGAGCAAAAAGAAGAGTATTGGAGAGGTCAGGAAGGTATGAGGGAGAAAAATAATGTAGGGACTTGTTAAAAATGAGCAGATCTGCTTCAGGGAGATGGAACATCATCCCAGGGTTTCGTAATTTGAGTTATGTTTGTGAAGAAACCTTTGCACCTACTGTCTAAAATAGAATAAAGGGGCAGGGGTGGGAGTAGGGAGACAAGTCAGAAGGCTGCTGCATTTATTACAGATGAGCATTTTGGTAACTTAGACCAAGGTCATCAAAATGGAGGTAATAAAGGGTGGCCAACTTGGGGATATGTTTTAAATAAACGTCAACCAGACGTTCTGATCAGTAGGATTATACGTACGGGAGAAAAGGGAGAGTTAAGGATGGCTCTGAAGTTTTTAACCTGGGAAACTAGAAGAATGGACTTGCTTACCGCTTAATGAGGTATAATAATAGATTGGGGGAGGAAGATCCGTAGTTCTGAATGTGTTAAGTTTGAGACGTTTATTAGAGATCTAAGTTGAGGCTGTTATCAGAGGGCTGCTATGAGCATTTCGGTGTATATCTTGTAGTGAGCATATGTTTGCATTTCTGTGGGTACACACCTAGCAGTGAAATTGCTGGGTCAAAGTGTATGTTTATGTGCAGTTTTGGTGGCTACTGACAGGTGGTTTTCCAAAGTGACTACACCAGTGAAGGACTAGACATTTCATGTTGAAACAAGACAGGATTCCTGAGGAGAACCTGTGGCAGAGGTCTTGACCCTTACAAGGCCTCTAGGGCTGTAGGTTTCAGAATCATTCATGATAGCTTCACTTCAGGAATGTGTTGAAGTGGATTCTCCAGTGAATGCAAATGGAGGGGTGAGAAGGAAACCACCCTGGAGAGGCAGAGTTCAAAGAGGAAGGAAACTGATTCCATAGCAAGAAGCAGTGATGGCAGACATGTGGAAGAGGGCTGAGATGCCTCCTTGAAGCGGCAGTTCTACGACTAGAGGAAGACTTCATTCATCCTTGGAGAAGCATTGGACTCAATGGAAGTTAGAAAATCCCTGGATTCAAGTTAGTCACATTGCATTTCAGAACCTTAATCTCTCCATTTGTGGAGTAAGGAAAATAGTATCATGAAGGTTATACTACATGTAAATCTCCAGTTTCATCATTGTCGTGCAATAAATGTTATCTATTGTCATACCTTTCTAATAGAAAAAAAAATGCAAGGATGGAATCAGAGTCCTCGTCTTTCATGCATTTCCCTTGGGTGGTCATTTATATTTCTTCTGTCTAATAAAGTGCTTAAAAGCCCCACTTAAAAAAGTAATAGACTATCTGTTCTGTTTAAGTCACTGGTTATGAAGACTGAAATAATTGGCTGCCTTACTCTTCTCTCCTCATTGATCCAGAAATAAAATGCCTTGATTCTCAGCCCCAGTGGTTTCCCAGATCTCACTCAAACAAAACCAAGGACGAAGACATGAAATGCCAAACCAAGAAAGTTTGGAAATCCTGCTTTCAGAATCATTGCAAATGACTCAATAACTGGTCAAGTGACTTTTCACACATGCATCGAGTATGTTCAGATCTTGGAAGTGATTATTCCAAAACTAGTAAGATCCTTGGCTTCTTTTGCGTAAGTGTTTAAGCAAGCCCAGATTTCTAGCAAAATTTTTACTAAAGAGATACAAATTGATGTCATTTAGATTGGTCAATTGTGCAATTATGCTTACATACTAGCAGTTTATATGAAAAGTGTACAGAAAAAGTATCATGCAAAGATTTCCTTAAATAAGACTCAGAATTGTGGAAGATATAATATAGTCTGGCTAAGGTCATGCTTTATTATATCTTTAAATAGAAGTTCTTAATATACAATGCACTCTCACATGCTGAGTTTTATTTCACTTAATACTAACAATGGCATTGTCATGGAATTGTTATTAGTGCCATCTTACAGATAAATAATTAATCCAAGGAAGATCGACATGCCTGTCATCTAATAAATGGCAGATCCTTTATTTAAACTCATGTAAAGATAAAACATGTGTACCTACTAAGAATCGGGAGCCGTACATAGAATATTTATTCCTCAAGCCAATCATGCAAGAAAATTGACACGCTCTTTGCTTACTGTGGAGAAGCACTTAGGTAAAGGTGTCATTCAATGGATGGACACTGGAGTATCTCACCTAATCAAAGAAAATGTGAAGCTAAATGTATCGAAAGTGGGAACAGAGTTGGGCCCCATGGAAAGCTAAGTTTAAGGGCTTGAATGTTGCCAAGACTTTCTCCAGCTCATTTCTTCTTCTTACTGTGATGGTTTCATTTCCTGTCACTGAAGTCCTCCTACTTCCTCTACCTAATGGATGTCAGAGTCCTATGAATCTCCCATACCCCAGCTTCACCACTAAAAATGAGAAGCATTTTTCTTTCTCATATCCTGCTTGAAATTCTAGGTGAATTACCTATTTGCTCAATTTGGCATAGGTGCCCACTTTATAATTAAGGGACAGGACCATATAAGAACATGGAGACTTACTTTCTAACCACATCACTGGAATAAGTAAAAGAATAATGGGCAGAGGAGAAACCAAGATGGCGGCATAGGTAAACACCTAAACTGCTGCCTCACACAACAATTTCAAAACTACAACTAAAAGACAAAACGGACATCATCCAGAACCATAAGAAGGCTGGCTGAGTGGAAATTCTACAACTAGAAGGAAAGAGAAAAGCACACTGAGACTCAGAGGAACTGCAGAAGGCAGAGGTACCAAGGCGCATGCGCGGAGAGGGCAGGCAACTAAGTACGCGGCTGGCTTTCTCAAGCAGGAGGGAGACAAAAACTCCTGATTGCTCTGAACTCTAGTTCTGGGCTAGACTCTGGGGACCCAGACTCATTCGAGGAGAAACTGGACTGTCTGGCAGCGGGCGAAACTCTAGGGCGGCTTTCTCTCAGAGGTGCTTTCAGCGATGACCGCGGGACACAGAGACATAGGGGCCTATTAGGGCAGGGCTGATGGGAAGCCATTGCTGTCTGCTACACCCTGAGTCTCTGCCCATGCAAGCTGAGCACAGAGGCTCTTGCAAGTCTTGTCTCATAAGGGTGTCTCCAGCACAGAAGTTCTCCCAGTGTAGACACAGCTGATCCTCAAAGCCAATTGGCCTGGAGGTCAATTCCTCCCAGTGATACCAACAACAATCAAGACTTAACTACAACAAAGATGTACACACAGCCCACAAAGGGGTGCACCAAGAGTGTCCACCTCAGGTAACTGGGGAGGCTGAGCCACTGGGCCCTATAGGACACCTAGCACAAAGCCACTCTATCAACTCAGGGAAGCAGCCAAAATGTGGAGACAAAGAAACAGATCACAAACGAAAGAAATGGAGGAAAGCAAACGACTGGATATAGAGTTAAAAACCACAGTGATAAGGTTTTTCAAGAATTTCCTAGAAAAGGCCAATAAATTTAGTGAGACCCTCGAGGATATGAAAAAGGGCCAACTAGAAATTAAGCATACATTGACTGAAATAAAAAATATTATACATAGATCTAACAGCAGACTAGAGGATCACAAGAATCAAGTCAAAGATTTGAAATACAAAGAAGTAAAAAACACTCAACCGGAAAAGCAAAAAGCAAAAAGAATCCAAAAATATGAAGATAGTGTAAGGAGCCTCTGGGACAACTTCAAGCGTACCAACATCAGAATTATGGGGGTGCCAGAAGAAGAGAGAGAGCAAGATACTGAAAACCTATTTGAAGAAATAATGACAGAAAACTTCCCCCACTTGGTGAAAGAAATAGACTTACAAGTCCAGGAAGTGCAGAGAACCCCACACAAAAGGAATCCAAAGAGGACCATACCCAAGACACATCATAATTAAAATGCCAAGAGCAAAAAAAAAAAAAAAAAAGAGAGAATATTAAAAGCAGCAAGAGAAAAACAGTTAGTTACCTACAAGGGTACACCCATACGACTATCAGCTGATTTCTCAACAGAACTATGCAGGCCAGATGGGAGTGGCAAGAAATATTCAAAGCGATGAATAGCAAGAACCTACAACTAAGATTACTCTACCCAGCAAAGCTATCATTCAGAATTGAAGGGCAGATAAAGAGCTGCACAGATAAGAAAAAGCTAAAGGAGTTCATCACTGCCAAACCAGTATTATATGAAATGCTGAAAGATATTCTTTAAGAAGAGGAGGAAGAAGAAAAAGGTAAAGATAAAAATTATGAACAACAAATACATACCTATCAACAAGTGAATCTAAAAATCAAGTGAATAAAAAAATTCTGATGAACAGAATAAACTGGTGAATATAATAGAACCAGGGGCATAGAAAGGGAGTGGACTGACAATTCTCGGGGGGTGCGGGAAGAGAGTGGACAAAAATCGTACACCTATGGATGAGGACAGTGGGGGAGGGATAAGGGCAGAGGGTGGTGGGAACTGGGTGGAGGGGAGCTATGGGGGGGGGGGGGGGAAAGAGGAACAATTGTAATAATCTGAACAATAAAGATTTATTAAATTAAAATAATAATAATAATAATAATAATAATGGGCAAAAAAGGGGGGTGGTGTTTTATTCTGAGAAGAAGGGGAGAATGTTAAGTATACAAAACAATAGCTATTCACCTCAAGACTGCAGCATATTAGTCTGAACTTGTACCTTATAGACCATCAGCCTCATGAATCACTCTCCCCATGTTTTTTAAAAATATATTTTTTTTATTGATTTCATAGGAAGGGAGAGGGAGAGATAGAAACGTCAATGGTGAGACACACTTATCGATTGGCTACCTCCTGCCTGCCCTCTACTGAGAATCGAGCCCGCAACTTGAGCCTTGACTGGGCATGGAACCATAACGTCTTGGTTCCTAGGTCGACGTTAAACCATGTTTATCGAAGGTACATGAGGCCTGTCACTGAAAGAAAGTGGAGGAGGGGGAAGAACGGGTGGCAGTAAAGCTGGGTCACACGACAGGTACTAAGTCATCTATATCATTATAACCATTCTTTTTATGGAAGATGAAACTGAGGCCCAGAGAAGCTAAATAACTTATCCAGAATTGCAAAGCTAAGTGACAGAAGCAGGATTCAAACCTAATCTGACTGTGTACAGAACCCACACACAACCGCTACCCCCTAAAGTTTCCCAATGAGAATGAAGAGCAAAAAAATCACTGGACAGAAAAGGGCAAGGAAGCTGGTTTTCTAGGCTGCTCTGAGGCTGCCGTGCAGTAGTCAAGCTACAAGGGATCATGGGCCTTGCTGCTAGCCAACTGTGGGGTCTTGCACAACTGCTTGATGTTCCTATTTCCTCATTATCAAGAGAACAGACCGGACAAGTGCAAACATTCCTAGAATCTGTCATACCATATGGTCAATGGCATCCAAAGACACAGGTGGATGACCTGGATTATTCTCCTTTTCCCAGAATACAGTCCCTAGATGAATCAAAGACGATGGCTTGAGATTCTTGCCTGCTTGCCTCCCCAGCTACATGTAGCGGTCCTCATGAGAGTGGTTAGAGAATCTGTTCTCTGGGCATGTGTATGCCCAGTTGCTCAGGCCCACTGTGATAAAATCATGAATTAGGGTTACTGGACTCAACAAATAGGGTAAGGCAGGGAACATCTATCTGGGCGAGAAATCAACCACTGTGGGTTTCTTGTTTGTTTGTTTAATCCTCAACCAAGGATATGTTGGTTTTTTAAATTGATTTTTAGAGAGAGGAGGAGTGAGAGAGAAACATCTTTCTGTTGCCTCCTGCATGCACCCCAACCAGGGACTGAACCTACAAACAATTGAGCCACCTGGCCAGGGTTGTTTGTCTTTTTCAAATCATTCAGATTCTTTCACCCTTTTTTCATAACTCATGTACACATCCACCACTACCCCCAACTCATACACACTCATGTAAGTTAATATGTCTTGTCTTCCCATCCAAAGCCCTATCTGATTTTTTATTCAAATGCCACCCTCTTCTAGCCCAGGCAGTGAGGCTGTCTGTGGAAAGACAATTTTGATGAATTGTCTGCTGCTGAATAAAATGCATGTGCTCTGTTTGTGAAGCTAATTAACTGAATGTACTCAATCCAAAGACAGTGCTAAGAATTCTTTTTCTTTCTGAAAGGACTGAGGAATTGAATAGGAAACCCCTTCTTCGACAGCATGTCCCTGCTCCACATGTCACCGAGAAGTCCCAGCAAATGCTCTGAAGGTGCTGAATGTGAATATATTTTTCAAATTGCTTTTTAACTCTGTAATTACAAGGATCTAAAAACCTTGATTTGACTTTTCAATAACTTGTGGCGAAAACCCATTGCCGGCTGATGCAAAGCAATTTCCACTATGCCTGTGGGACTGAATGGATTGTAAGGGGACAGAAGGATAGGAAAGCAATATTTCTTTTTCTCTCTTCTCCAGTGCTCTAGTGTGTCACTCATTTTCACTTCCTATTTTTAAATGCTAGCTAGTGAGCAACCAACTCCACATGCAGGAATTGTTTTCTGATTTCAAAGCCCTGCAAGGCCACATTCAAACAGGAACGGGGACTTATCTCAGTTACACTCTGGAGAGCATGGAAATGCAAGAGATTTTTGTTTTCCTCATTGCATGTGTATTATTCATGGTTCTCTGCTATTTTAATGAATTATAAGGGAAGGCAATGTGTTGATTCTATCTCTCACCATTACTCAAATGCCACACAGGCCTTTAATTTTGTTTCTTTTCTGATTCTCTTTGTGTGGGGCTTGTTTTTGCTACTGTTATTTTTTGTTTGTTGGATTGTTTCCTTTTTTTTTTTTTTTTGTCAATTTCGTATTCATTAAGTGGGGTTTTTTCCCCTAAGTAATCAACCACCCAAGGTTTGTATTTATCTAAAAATAACTCAGACCCCTCCATATGTGCTTAGTCTACGGACAGTTGACTTTAAGAAACAGCACATCTACTGTACTGTGTCTTGAAATTCAAAACACTGATAGCTAACAATGGAGCCCACCAGATCTGCAGGGAGAGAAAAGCTTTTGCGTCTGTCCTCATTTTTTCTCTCCCAGTGTTGTGACACTTGACTACCTTAAGGCTCTCTGGAGAGCAATCCGGAAGCTTAGGAGACATTTCTTGTGAGCCCAAGTGGCGCTCTGAATTCAACCCAGCCCAGTTTATGCCACAAAGAACCTCAATCTCTGGCAGCTGTGGGTTTCCCCTGCTTATTACTTAGGGGTTATGAGCAATCACCCAGATATGCTATCCCCAGACCTGGGTGGATCTGAAAACAAAAGAAGTGAATCACAGGGCTGTGCCCCCCTGCATGCCACAAGCCCGAAACTTTCCCAAAGCATTGCCATCACACACTTTTATTCTCAGGAAAGGGTGATATGAACCAGAGATTACATGAACATCACATAAGAGAAGACAAAGGCAAGGTTAAGTGTGGGAATGCTCAACAGAGCAGCATTCACAGAAGGTGAAAATGGTCACATCTGATAATGTCATCCGAGAGGAGAGGTGATATCATTGTTCTTACCACAGTCCACTCTGGGGCACCCTGATGGTTATCATCCTGCTATGATGCCAAAGACCTGGGAAGGTTCGAACATGCAGCAAAATTGGAAAGGAAAGAAAGGGAAAGAAAAAGAGAGAACAACCCTACTCATGCACACTGGTATTAATTCAAGACCTCTAAAATCGCACAAATAAGAATGTACTCCTAATTCTCAGCCTCCTTGGGGAGGTGGGCCACACTTGTGGAAGTTGTCAGTGACTGATTTCCCCAGTTAGAATCAGTGATAAAAGATTTTTGGAGGGAGCAAGACGTGGGCTGGTGTGAGGCAAGCCAAGTGCTCAGGGAGTCACATTTAAGGAGAATCTCAGGTGCTCTCCAGGAAGAAAGAATAAAAGAATCCAAAACAGTACATTTTAGAAAATGAGTTAGGACACCAGGAGACAAGGGAAGATGAGAAAAATGAAGTGATTTATCCAATGCATGCAGCAAATTGAAAGGACGGATGGTGGAAAACACAGATCTGACTTCCAGTCTGCCATGCTTCAGTTGCTTGTTTTAAAATTCCTTTCAATCCAAGATTTTAGTTTTATGCTGGATATTGCACTAGTGTTTTATTAACTCTGCCTTTTCCTGTTTTTTGATGTAGGTGAAATAACTATAGCTTTGATGTGGGACAGATTGGATTTCATTTTTACCACTTACAAATTTATGGGACTTTGAAGAAAATGATTTACCATTCTTTTTAAAATTTCTTTTTATTTTAAAGAGAGGAAGAGAGAGAGAGAGAGAGAGACATAAACATCAATGATGAGAGAGAATCATTAATCAGCTGTCTTCTGCACGCCCCTCCTGGGGATTGAGCCTGCAATCCAGGCATGTGCCCTGACCAGGAATCAAACAGGTGGCCTCTTGTTCATGGGTCGTCGCTCAACCGCTGAGCCACACCAGCCAGGCTAGAAATGATTTACCATTCTTGAGTCATAGTTCCTCATCTGTAAAATGGGGCTGTTGCTAGAATTAAATGAGGTGATTTATATGGGTTTGCTCAGCAAATTGTACTGAGTGCCTATCTATGCCAGGTCCTGTGCTGTGGATAAAATAGTGAGCAAAACCAACAGGGCCCTGGTGTTTAGTCTAGTGAAGAAAACATAAGTAAACAAGATCTTGGGACTAGATTAGACATTAAGGGACACCTACTCCAATATTGGTTTTAAAGAGGTGGACTGGATGCTAACAATTAGGGGCTCACTCTTTCTTAATATAGGAAAGAAGTGGTTGGAATAGGGATTATATTTTCTTTATTTTTCTTTATTCATAGGTTTCACTTTTCCCCAGGGGATTACTTTAATGTTAAACCTCACCAGGCAGACATTAGAGCTTATTGAATGGATAATACAAATTTTATAAATTCCCTCACACAAAAAACTACAGTGAGTCATGCTTTCAAAAGTGCCTGAAGATGGATTTACGCCACATGACAGCCATAATGGTTCATTTGCAGCAGTTACACAGTCTGTTGGGTAAATAATACAAGTTGTATAAATCACATCGATGCTGTGTTTACATAATAGACCATAACTTCTCCAGAGGAGTTCAAACAATCTGATACAAGAACATTTTATAAATGATGTAAATAGAGAGCAAGTTTAAGTTACAAGTGAAACAGCCCCAAAGGAAGGCAGGTTTGTCAGGAAGGCCTGAAGGAGATAAAATGAATAAAATATGTGCCTCTGGTAAAAGTTTATATTAGGTAAAGTCTCCTGGCTTGCAAACAACCGAAGTCAATTTAAACTCCTTACTTTAAAAAAGAAAGTGGGGGTGGCAGGAGGTGGGGGAGTAGGATAGCCTCCTAAAAAGAGGTGCTTCATAGAACCTACAAGTCATAGTGCAGCATGGTTTTAAAGAGGAATGGAAATCAGGAGAGGGAATGCTGCAAAAAGAAAAAAGAAAAAAACAGAAAGTGACCTATTTCTTTTGTCCTCTCAAAACTTAATTTTACTCTCTTTGCAAATTGGCCTTCTCAACTTAGCCATACGGCCTCCTAACTTCTGAGTTTCCCTGTTACTGTTCCAGCCACGTGTAAAAATAGATTCTCAGCTTTCAGGCCTTAGTTCCAATTTCCTAGGAGGAAGATTCTGATTGGTCCACTTTAAGTCAGATTTCCAACCCCTAGTTTCCTTCACCCTACCCCTGGCCCCAGTAAGCTATAGGAAAGGGCTGGGAACATACAGTACAATCATGGGTGACTGGGCACATGCCTGCATGTAAGGAGGTTGTTCTCAGAGAGGAGAATAGCTTGGAGAGAAAGCCAAATAAATGTCCACCAGAAGTGCTCCAACTTTGATAGGACCCAGAGACAGAGAAACATACTGTGAATAGATATTGAGTTGCTGCAGAGACATTCCATTCCCTTCTATATGCAGGAGGGAGAAAGGCTAAGAAAACTACTAGGATAATTGCCTATTTTATGACGACTCAATTTACTGCATACTTTTAAAAATTCTAATGGAGTATTCATATCTTTGCAGAATGCATTGCAAAACAAACAAAAACAAAAAAACAAACCAAAAAAATCCCCAAAATGCAAAACACCAGGACAGGTTTTTTTGGTGTTTCCCTTCATGCCACATACCATCAAAAGAACTCAATAAGTGTTTGCAAGTTTCCTTACTTTAAATAGGATCCAGAGTGGAACCTATGAATAGACCAGGCACTTGAGAAATATTATGGGATAAATATGGGGTTATTGTTGCAAATCAAAGTTAAGCTCATTATTTATCAAATTAATTAGCATAAACCAAAGTGTCTCAGTACATTGTGGTTTTGACTAGTTCCTGTTTTGCCAGGAAAAACTATTGCAGGTGATTTTCATCCTCATAACGTTAGCATAGCTCTTTGAATGTATAGCACATGCCTGTCACCATCCCCCAATCTCAATGATGACCCTCACTCTTGGGATGCACAAAACCACTATTCTCCTTTGCTAGAAGGGTCTCAACCAGATTAAAAACTTATTTGTCAGCTTGCTAGACACTTTATTTGCCTTATTCAATCATCCAAAATACAAGTAAGTGGACTAGCAGGCATTTGTGGAGTGTTCAGGAGACCGGGAGACTTCTGCTTCCTTCCCTACCATCACAGACACAATTCAGTGTCAAAACTTGTCATTATATTTTCCGACAAGTTTGTTGTTCTTGTTTTCTTTTTCAAAATATATGAGAAAGTTGAAGGAAAAAAACAAAAAACTACCCATAATTCCACCAATGAGAGCTAATCAAGGTTAACATTTTGGTGTATTTTCTTTCATTTACATTTATTGGTAAGCTTATTGTAGTTGAGCCCATACTGTATCTGCGATAGTATACATTGCTTTTATTCAAGTGTTAAATGTCTTCATAAATAATTGAAAGGCTACACCATACTATTCTTAGGCATTTTCCATCATTCTCCTAACTACATCCTTATTTTTTGTATTTATGTTACCTGCAATTTTTTATATATATAGACCAAGTTATCCTTTAGAAAGATACCAATTAATTTCCCACAGGCTCATGTAAATGTTACCAGGAAAATTCCTTCTGAAAATAAGTACTGTATTGAGTACTGATTACCAATTTATAGATGACATATCATGTCCTTATTTAATTTTCCCTTCTTTACGTTATATTGCATGTTTTTATTAGCCATCTCATGTTTCTTATACTAATTATATCTATATATAATTCATCTATTTAACCATTTATTTGTTTTTCATTCACTATTTGTTTTAGTTTCTCGCATAGGCTGCCATTATTAATAAATGAGTTTTTTCAAGTTTGACTTCAGCCTCTTAATTTAAGAATTTTTTTTTTACCTAAGAAATATTTGGGCATTTATAAAATCAAATCCATCAATATTCATCTTTGTAATGTTTCCATTTATTCTAAGCACACAAAGTCCTTGATCTGCAAAAATATTTTTTAAATTTTATATTTTACTCTGGTTTTAATATATCTTCATTTTTTTACATTAAACAATTCAATATATGTGGTGTGCAGAGAATTCAAACTTATTTTCTTCCCTTAATAGCAAGCCAAGTTTCCTTATTAAATTAGCCTGCTCCAAAATTTTTTCTTTGGAACAATTCATTTTATAAGTTTCTTCCTTAAAAAAAAAAGACAAAAATCTTAGAATTCTATGGTTAAATCATTCAGCAAAACACTGCACACTATTTCTCCTTCTTATCTCATAATGCATAAATGCTTTTTAGCATATTAAAGGCTGTGAGTGGTTCTTCAATAAAAGGAGCCACTGTTTAATCTTGCATTTTTTAAACTCTCCTGTACCATTTTTAAGGCATTCCTCCACAAAAGAAACAATACAAAATTGATCTTTCACTGAAAAATACACATACTTTGTTTGGTGGGTTAATTCTAGATGGAGAAGGATGGAAATTGCAGGCAACATTTAGTCAACACTTATACCACACGAGGCACATAAAACATCATCTGAGTTCAGGGAAACTCTATAAAGTAGTTACTTTCCATATGTCTATTTTAAAGAAGGTATTTTAGACTTGGGGAACTTAAATGCCTTGTCCAAAGTGACTCAGTAATAAATGCTACCATTTGAAGCCCAGTCAGAATGTGTCCAAGGCTGACATTTATCCCCATGAATAACTTCTCTCCTTTTTTAAAAAGGAGGGCATGTGAACTTCTTAAGGAAGGAATATAGTCTTGCCCTTTAACTGCTCCAGTCATGAATTGTCTCCTAAGCCACATTTATACAAAATTATGTGATTATTCAAAGTCCTCTCATTTCCAAATAGTAATTTCTGCCCATCCTCCACTTTTCCAGACATAGAGGTGGGACAAGAACAGGCCTCACAGTGGATTGCTGAGACAGTGCATTCTGAGTACATCATTATCAACTGGCCCACCTCACTACAGATTAAATCATTAGATAAAGTAAGCCATGTGCAGAGAAAGGATAAGACCACATGAAACTCTGGAGCCAGGCAGACACTATGTCTGTACGTAATTTCTAGGTCTCTGCTGTATCTGACAGATGAACTGCATGTTCAATGATTAATTCAGCAACTTATCCAACCTAGGAAGCAAAGAGGAAGATTTAAGATGGGAAATAAGTTTAAGGAAGAGGAGAGGACATTGATAAGAGATTAAAACTGTGGTCGATCTAGTTCACTACATCGGAAACTTTTGATTGGGTTAGAGGGTGGCTGTTTTTTAATTCATGTTTTTAACAATGCACCAAGTTCAATGCCAGGCACTTAACAGATGCCCAACAGAAAATTAAAAACAGGTGAAAGTATTACTTGGGTCAATAGTTAAGGGGAAATGTATATATTTTTTAATAAAAGAACTTAAAGCACTTTCCTCTCTAGATAGACAAACTGAATCATCAAATCCAGATAGATTTTCCAGTATCTTACAAAGAAAGATGTGGCAGAGCTTTGGGAATAAGCCACTTTTTATGTTCTATCCCTCAAAGATGAATAAAAGATTGGAAAATAGTCCCTTTACATGGACTTTTAGTTCTACAAGAGACTCCAAAGTGTACAGAGTTGGTTCTCACTAGCAGTGGGGGTCAGGTGGTGGAATAAGTTTTGGAGGGAAGCTTGGCCCTTTCCTGCCTTCTCCAATTGGAGTGACCACCCACTACAGGCATCTCATTGGACGACTGTTTTGACCGATTTGTGTTTCAGACAGAGGGACTTTCTAATGTCTTAAAATAAAGCTGTTGTCGCAGGGGATTTCTTGCCCTCGGTCCACAGTTCTTTCGTCTTCCTCTCTTGCAGCAGATGAGGAGTCTCTTAACTTCCCTGGCACTTAGTGTGAAGAATTTTTCTTAAGGACCCAGGCAATGCTAGAAGTGGCATCTTTCATGTTAAAGAGTAGAGACTTTGTCATCAGAAGGAGCTGAGCTGAAAGTTCAGTCCCACAGCTTACTAGCTACGTGACCTTGAGCACCACTTATCTATGATTGAAGCCTCATTTCATTGGGTGTAAAATGAGAGTAATAATGGTACCTACCTTTACCATCCTACGCTGCTTAAGGATGCTTTGGGCGACAATGGATTACAGGTGTGATGGTGGGCCCATAAGATTATAAGGCATTCTGAGCAAAAAGATTGTTCGCGATGTTGAAAGAAAAGGCTGCAATGACAAAAAAATGTTGAATTTACTACTAGCTCCGGTGGAGACCCAGCATGCAGTCCACCTCCATGGGATTCCCTGGGCCTAGATTTGGTAAGAAAGCACAAGGAGTGAGATGAAGAGGACGGGAGTCCAGGAGCGGGGTGCCAGCCATGGTATGTGCAGGAACACGCACACATATACACACACCTGCACATACAAACACACACACACACGTGCACTTGCACTCATGAGCACAAACTTACTTCCCTCCATTTTTCTTATATACTCTCAAACTCCTCCCCGCTCTCTTCTCTCCCCCACTCCTTTTATTTCTCATCATAAGCTATATCTCTCGGTGTCTTTTTGGATCTCTTCTTTTTCTTTCTCTCCCATTCCCTTTTTCCTTCTCTAGGCACTTGGGGTCTCTTGCTATTACTCAAATATTTCGAACTCATTTCTGCCTCAGGGCCTTTGTACTTATTTTCTCTCTGCCTGCAAGTCTCTTTCCTTAGAGACTTGGAGAAAGGAATCATATACCTTGTTTAGCTCTCTTCTTCAATATAACTTCCTCCATGTGGTCTTTGCCGGCCTCCTGAGCTACTACAGCACCTGACACTCACTGTCTCCTTTCCCTGCTTTATTTTCTATATCAACATTTACTGATATCAAAATTACCTGTTCATTTAAATGTCAATTTCCTTCCCTCCCCTAATGTATCCATCTCCCCTGATAGTCATGAGGACAAACTATATGTCTGACCCACTGCTCTAACAGAGCCTGAAATTTGTAGTTGCTTCACAATCATTTCTTGGATGAATGTTGAATAATTAGTATGTGTCTCTGGAAATAAATCTTTAGGGGCCATATCCTTGAAACCAATTCCCAGAACCTCATTCTTCATAATCTTCATAATAGCAGATATTATTTATACCCTGCCATATAAGGCAAGCTCAGATAAATTAAGTAACTTGCCTCGGGGCATAAAGCTAATATGTGGCAGAGCCAATGGGTATTTGAACCCTAGTATCCATCCTTCTGCCCCACTCTGATGGATGTCTGGTATCCTAGAGATATGGTGACCAAATTTCCCACCGTCAAAAGTCAAGGTGTTCCACTCTCAAAAGTCATGCTATATCAATAAATTAGGATACTACACAGAAGTAAAAAGAAATAAGCTATGGCAACATACAACAAAATGGTGGATCTCATTGGTATGATGTTGAATAAAAGAAGCCAAATCCAAAAGACTCTAGAGCAGTCCCATGTATATGGAGTTCAACAAGAGGCAAAGCAGACAATGATGATAAAAGTCAAGTTATGCCTGCTTCTGGGCCTGGCAGAAGGCACAAGACAACCTCATTAGAAATGTCCTGTGTATGTGTGTACATATGTCAAAATCTCCAGATGTACACTTAAGGTTTCTATACTTTACTGTATGCATGTTATACTTTAATAACATAACAAAATTGAACCAAATTTGAAGCATAAAAATGTCAAGGTATTTATAGAAACAATGGGCTAGAGCAGGTTAAATTAGGATGACCTGGAAAATTCAGGAGACGTGGTGCCCACAGTTAAAGAAAACCTAACAGACAGTCCAGATGGGAATTCACAATTGTCTCCGTGGCTGACAGCTGACGGAAAGATGGAACTAACCTCTGCCATCTGTCTGAAACCAACTCTAAAAGAGCTGAGCCACATAAAAATTTAGAGAAGTGTCTTGTTTTTCCCCTGCCTGGTTTGCCTCAGTCCCACTTCTTGAATTTAATGAAGCACTTTCTCCTCAGATCTGGTTTTTCTCCTGACCACCTTACTTTCTCTCAAACAGCCACGAGAGATGAGCAATGCCTATCAAACCTGAATCATGTTTGGCACGAAAATAAGCTTGTGTTACTGCTGTTTGTCTTTGGAATTATCTTACATTAAAAGGATTACAGTGACAGCAGCAAGTCTTTTTCTTTTTGAAAAATAAAAAGTCATAAAAATGCCAAGGGATTTATGCATGGAAAGATCCAAGAGACCAAATGGGCTGTATCAGTCTTTATTAAAGGAACAGCCACTCCGTGTGAAGAAACTGGAGGTCTGGATTCTTTAGGGAGAGGGTTTGTGTGACTGTAGCCGGGTGGAGGTGACCTCAGGGTCTTAAGAGACAAGTTATGAATAGGCGACCTCCTTGAAAAACTTTGATAAATGGCATTTCTGCAAATGCCAAATCAAAGGACAAGATCCCTTTCCCCTGCAAAGGGGGCTGAGCGAGTCATGCATCTGGACGCTCTGGCATGCCTGGCAAATGAAGTCATCCGAGCCTCTAAAGGGAGTTGTGTCTGAGGTTGAGGCTTGTTTACGGAAAAATGAGTTTCAGGGCTTGTCTTTGCTTAAGCGCAAAGCCTTGTGGGCTGCGGGTACATTGGTTGTTCTCTACAAAGTGGTCCTTGTCCTCAGGAACAAGTGTCCTGATTCCTGGCCTCGGTGTGGAGCTCAAGGGTTTGGCCTATCAGTTTTCTTCATTTCCTGTGGGCTCGGCCACCGCCCCGTCTCAAAGGGCAGCTTTTTAAACTGCACCCTCTGCTCACTTGGACGCTGGTCCCTCATCCGAATAAGGAAGCCAAGAAACACATGAAGTGTATATGGGCTGGAAGCAGGAAAAGGTGGCAAGAAATGATGTGGCTATTTTACAGCATCACTAGCCTCATTCAGACCCCTCTCCGCATGCACAGACATCCCATAAAAGTATTGAGTGGCCTCTCTCCCCCTCTCAGGAATAGACTGAGCTTTTAGAGACCCTGGGACAGATTGCTCTTCAAACTTGATTCTGTGCAACGTCCTATGTCCTATTCCCACGTTATTCTCTTTCAGGAGAAACTAATTACTTATTGCCATTTTCTGCCTTCATCAACAGCATTATGTAAAAGTAGGACGAGATTATATAAAAATTAATAGACTTTTAATTATGTTTCTTTACTCCAAGTCTCTGGAGAGCTCAGCATTTCCAGGATAAACTTGACGTGATGCTGGAGGACTTGAATTACTGTTGATATTCAGAGGGCGGGAGAATGAACTAAAATATCAGAAATGGTGAGGGCAGCTGTGGCAGGAAGGATTGGGCAGTGTCTATCAAACACGTTATAATGTGTGGACTCTTTTCCCCTCTTCTTATTTTGGAAAACTTTTGTACTTTCTCCAAGGTATGCATGGTGAAAGCAAGTCTAAAGAAACTTCCATTGCTCTGTGCCTCTTCCTTTAGACTCTTTACATTTGTAAATAACAGGAAATATGTTTAGGGGTGGGGATGAGAAAGAAGGGTGGAGGAATTTGCATTGTTACACAATGAGGCCATCAGTGAGAATCACTCTTTCTATGGGGAACATCTTGGTGAGCTTTCTCCATTACCCTCGCTCAGTAACGTGATGGATCACCAAAGGAGGGGACATGTCTGAGAAAGGGAGTCTTTCCTTAAAGCTCATGAGGATATCCAATTGAATCAAAATATCTCCTGTCCAGTGAGATGCACAGTGTTCATAGAGCCAGGGAGGCTGGCAGACTTCATTAGGCTCACCCACGTCCTCTGGCGTGGACTCTGGTCTACTGAGCAATTCTGCCTCAGTTAAAGTCCCTCTGTGCCCCTGGTCGGCTGGGTGACCCTGGGTAAGTTTTGAATCTCTCCAGGGCTCAGTTTCTTCATCTGTCAACTGCAAATACTGAATGTAGCTATCTCACAGGGTGATTCTGAGGAGCAAACAAGTGAAAGCATACATAAAAGCAACTGGCACTTAATAAACGCTTATTATGATGATTTGGGGACTTGAAGGATGAATAAGAGCTCGGTAGACATACAAGCATCAGAGAACAACTGAAAGAAATTCTAGTCATGAAGAATCTTCTCTGTAATCTGATTTCTAATTCTGGCTGTCCCACTTAGGAGATGTGTTCTTTAGTGAAATCTTAAGTCTAGGAGCCTCAGTTTTCTTGTCTGTGAATGAAGATAATACCACCTAATGTGAATAGAAATAATGGTGCTGTGCAAACTCTAAAGTCCCTATAAATATAAGAGTGGTTACTGCCCCAAACACAGGAAGCCACTTAGATAAAAAAAGAATAAGAGGGCGAGGACATTGTTCCCTTTAGACACAAGCAATTTACTTTATTTCTCTGAGCCTCCATTTTCTTATCTGAAAAATGATATTACATTGTCCATCAGGTATCTTGTGGGGATTCAGAGGTTGTTTATGCAAAGAGTTGCCCCAGGCTGACCCATGGTAGATGCAGCAAATATTCATTTTCTTCTTCCCTTTCCTTCTTTTCCTCCTAACTTTAAGAAATTTCTTGAAAATTAAATTCAGGAAAAGCTAAAGCCTGAAGGGCATTATGTCTGTGTTCCCAGGCTGCCAGTGGAAGCTGCTCCTCAGGTAGGTCAGAGAGGACACAGGGAGGGGCTGCAGGGCCAGACTTTCCAGGCTGTACAAACATGTTTTGCTCCTGGCGATGTCTGCTCCAAGTTGACAGGAGACTGCACAATGGTGTCCCCGAGATCAGTCTGAGGTGACTCTCCCACAGAGAAGTGTCACAGGGGGCTCCCAGAACTGGCAGCTGCCATTGATTCCAAATAAGTCTGTCTTCCACAGAAGTGCAAGCAGCTTACAAGGGAAAGAGAAATGAGATCACGTGATTTCCAGTGCACATGGACAGGAAGCCAGACAGAGCACGTGATGTTCTGATCCATGTGGGCTCATAAAACATGCCTCTACCCCCCTGCATGTGCCATGTACTCAGGGGAAGCACAGGAGGGTAGAAGAAGACACTATCCAGGATTAGGGCTAGTCAGGCCAAGGCTGCCCTCTGGCTTGACCTGTGGCTTCTCATGTCCCCTGGGGGACCAGTTAGGGCACAGGAGGTACTTAACTGCTCTGAGAAGCTGGAAAAATGAGATAGTAGCGATAAGAGCCCCTAGTGACTCTGCCACTTATTTTGTGCCCTTGAGTAGTGTGGGTCCCTGTGCTTTCTCCATCACAGACTGAGAGGCTGTGATGAGATACTCTATGGTCCCTTTAGCTCTTCTTTTCTACGATTCTGTGATGCTCAGTCTCTGTGTCCCTCACACTCACAAGGAAAAGGAATGGATCTCTTGAATGGGCAAATATTTTTATTGAAAGTTATTATCAGCAGCATGAATAGCTCATTAGCAAGTTTTAAAGGGTTAGATGGCACTTGAATCTATCCTAAAGGACAGTGAATCTACTTCGATCCATGTGCTGAGATTTGGAAGGCCTTGCACGGTGTTTTAGACCTCCACTGAAAACATGGCAGCTGAGAGTCCTGAATGGGGAAACAAATGAGCCTGGATGGACACCCTCCCCACCCCCCCCCCCCGCCGCCCCCCTGCCCACACTCTGTTCTTTCCAAGTCACACAAACTCTAACAAGTGGTTCAACCTCTCTGAGGCTGAACTTCTCATCTGGAAAGTGGGAATAATAATAACCTCATAGGATGATTGGAGGTTTAAATGAGAGAAAAGTATACTAAGCACAGAGCACAGTGTTCTAAAACTGAATTCACTTTCTCCAATATTTTCTTTTTTTGTTTCCTATTTTGATAAATGTCTTTGCCATCAAAATCAAAACCTCAGAGTTCTTGTTCTTTCTTATTCTTTCCCTCTGCTCCAACACCAAATCAAATCCTGTTTATTTGGCATTCTAAATTCCTCTTTATCTCTATACTATCTCTAGTCCAGCCCAGTTTACACCTTTCTACCTCTACTTCTATCTCTACCTTTATCTCTACCTCTATCTCTACCTCTACCTCTACCTCTACCTCTACCTCTATCATCTCTATCTCTATCTCTATCTCTATCTCTATCTCTATCTCTATCTCTATCTCTAACTCTAGATCTAGTTCCAGTTCTATCTCTATCTCCTAACTTATTAAAACCTCCTAACTCATTTTCTACCTCTAATCTTACCCTTCAAGTCTCATCTTCTCTTTGCTATACCAGATCATAATTAATCCTGTTAGAAATGTGCTAGAAATGTGGAATGGCACAACAGCAAGAAAGATCCAAGCCAAGGTTTACAGAGCAGTGTCTGAGAGTTTTGAAATGTATTCATTAAGAAACAACAGGGTAAAAATCACTTGGAAACAAAAGTCACAGTGACCTTAGTATGATTCATGAAGTGAAAAACTGCAGTATTTTCTCCATCTTTTCTTATATGTAAACATCTCTTTTTTTCTCTTTCCCTCCATGACACTGTACACTTAGATAATTATATGCTTGAGTCTATTCATCTTAAAAGCAGTATTTCACATATAAATATTTGAAAAAGCAGGAAAATTAGAAAGTCCACCATGCATATGCCACTCTAAATTACTTGCTGGTTAATTTTATGTATTTCTAGTTTAAGATACTTGCAGGTTAAAGCCAGTTCATATATACACTGAGTGGCCAGATTATTATGACCACCCCATCAGTACTTCGTTGGGTCACCTTTTGCCTTCAATACTGCAACGATTCTTCTTGGCATTGACTCCACAAGATGCTGAAAGGTGATGAGAAGAATCAGGCATGAATAGCACTGTCCAGTTCTGTGAGATGTGATGGTTGTGGAACCAGCTGCCTGATGGCTCTTTTAACTTCGTCCCACAAATGCTCAATTGGATTGAGATCTGGTAATTGTGGGGGCCACCTAAGCAAAGTAAAGTCTCCCTCGTGTTCTTGAAACCACTCCTGCACAATACGAGCACCATGGCATGGCGCATTGTCTTGTTGGAAGAAGCCATCTCCATTGGAATACGCCATCAACATGATAGGATGAACTTGATCAGCAATGATACTTAGGTATATTGTGCTATTCAGACGTTGTTCCACACGAATTAAAGGGCCCAAATCATACCAGGAAAACATGCCCCAAACCATAACACTGCCCCCACCAGCTTGAAGGGTTGTACTCATGCATGTGGGGTGCATGCTTTCATGCTGTTTCTGCGAAATTCTCACTCTGCCATCTGCATGATGCAACTGGAAACGTGATTCATTGACCACATGACTTTTTTCCAATGCTCGACTGTCCAGTCCTTGTGTTCCTGTGCTAATTGGAGACGTTTTATCTTGGTAACTGCAAACAGCAAAGGTGTTCGAACAGGCCTTCGGCTTCCATATCCCATACGATGCAGTGTACGGCTAATTTGCCTACAAACGTCAGGTGGTCATAATAAACTGGCCACTCAGTGTATATTACATAATATTATCAATTATTATATATTATTATGTATACCAAATATTATACATAATATTATACATAATATATACATATATATCATAGCATCAGTATACAAATAAACAAGGCTGAAAATAATTCATATTTGCTGATGAGAGAAGTAAAAATATGCGCATACTTTGGAGTACATGTTTTTATCACTATGAAACATTTTTAGGAAAGGGAAGGCCTACTTTTCCACTGTGTACAGCAGGAGTTGGCAAACGTTTTCTGTAAAGGGCCAGATAATAAGTATTTTTTTTAATATATTTTTATTGATTTTTTACAGAGAGGAAGGGAGAGGGACAGAGAGCTAGAAACATCGATGAGAGAGAAACATCGATCAGCTGCCTCCTGCACACCCCCCACTGGGGATGTGCCCGCAACCAAGGTACATGCCCTTGACCGGAATCGAACCCGGGACCCTTCAGTCCGCAGGCCGACGCTCTATCCACTGAGCCAAACCGGTTTCGGCTAATAAATATTTTAAAATTTCAGGCCATACAATCTGTCTCAACTACTCAACTCTGCCACTGTAGCACAAAACAAGCCATAGAACAGCGGTTCTCAACCTGTGGGTCGCAACCCCTTTGGGGGTCAAACGACCCATCGGAAAACACAGATATTTACATTACAATTCATAAAAGTAGCAAAATTACAGTTATGAAGTAGCAACGAAAATAATTTTATGGTTGGGGAATCACCACAACATGAGGAACTGTATTAAAAGGTCACAGCATTAGGAAGGTTGAGAACCACTGCCATAGAAGTTTTATAAATATACTAGAGGCCCGGGCACGAAATTCGTGCACTCGGGGGGGGGGGGGGTCCCTCAGCCCACCCTGTGCCCTCTTGCAGTCCAGTAGCCCTCAGGGGATGTCCAACTGATGGCTTAGGCCCGCTCCCCCTAAGCCAGCAGTCAGACATCCTTAGTGCTGCTGTGGAGGCAGGAGAAGCTCCCGCAACCGCTGTTGTGCTCACCAGCCATGAGCCTGGGTCAGGGCTTCCGGGTGAGCGGCTGACAACCAGGAGGCAGCTCCTGCATTGAGTGTCTGCCCCTGATGGTCAGTGCACGTCATAGTGACCTGGTCGTTCTGCTGTTCGGTCGATTCGCATATTAGCCTTTCATTATATAGGATGACTCGGCTCAGTTCCAATAAAACTTTATTTCCCAAAACAGGCTGTAGGCTGGATTTGTCCCATAGGCCATCATTTGCTGATCTGTGGAAGATTTGCTGATCCCTGGTATAGAAGGTAAATACTTATTTAAATAACTAGAGGCCCAGTGCACAAAATTCGTGCATGGGGGCGGGACATGTCTCTCAGCCCAGCCTGCACTGTCTCCAATCCCAGATTCCTCGGGGGTATCCAACTGCCGGTTTAGGCCTGATTCTAAACTGGCAGTCAGACATCCTTCTTGCAATCCAGGACCATTGGCTCCTAACCATTTACCTGCCTGCCTGCCTAATGCCCCCAACAGCTCTCCCCTGCTGGACAGGTCACCCCCAACTGCCCTCCCCTGCCGGCCTGATCGCCCCTAAATGCCCTCCTCTGCTGACCTGGTTGCCCCCAACTACCCTCTCCTGCCAGCCTGATCACCAGTAACTCCCTGCCAGCCTGATCACCCCTAACTGCCTCTGCCACGGCCCCCAGCACCATGGCTTTGTCTGGAAGATGGCCGGTCAACCTGGTCTAATTAGCATATTACCTTTTTATTAGTATAGATGTTTGCTTGCTATATACACTTATGCTGGATATTTTCTGTTTTCCAGATCCACTTGCCATCCTTCCTCATAGTGCTTTCTGTAGGGAAAGTTGACTTCTATGGATCCATCACTGGACAACCTTACCCCCTACTCAAGGCTTCTGCTTGAGTTTGGACAACAGGAAGAGTTTTTAGAAAAGTAGAAGGCAGGCAAAGAATAAGAACAAGGTATGTAGTCTCCTGGCTTCCTCCATGCTGAGTTAACACATGTTGGCTATGTCCCTGTATCAAAGGTCAAAGCTCTGGTTCTGGTGGCTTCTTAAAATTACAGAGAGGCTCGCAGCATTCTGTGTTGTACACTCATCATGCTTTTGGGTGCTAACAGCTTCCTGCTGCTGGTAGCTTCTTAATATTCCCCATTGGTTTCCCTTAAAACAAAGTAATTCCTAGTCTCCCTCGGTAAATAATCCCTTTAGTAAATTGCCTTGAACTATTTCATTGGAATGTGTCATCTGCTTCCTGTCAGGAACTTTGATTTAGTAAACTTTTTTCTTCAAATAACTTTAAAACTTTGTAATATCAAGATACTATTGTATATATTACACAGAGGTCAGTTAATGTTAAACAAAACAAAATAAAATCCTACTTTTAGTTCATCAGACACTAAAACAAGGCACTTAACCGTGGTCACCAGGTTCTATCTCCTTTTTATTGCTTATGTTAACACCCTTCAAAAGCTACACAGCATTCATGACAGGATCTAAAAACCCTTAGCTGCCCAAATCACTGACAAGATTATGCTGCCTCCTACCTACCTCCATCCTGCCATATGCAATTCAAAATAAAAGCAATGTTAAAACATTAAACAAGTATAAGAAAACCAATATTTGGGAGGGGGGTTCCTAAAATACTACAATTATACTTAAAAATTTTACAAACCATTTCAAAATAAAACCTTTACCCTTCTCCTGATTCATTGGTATCCTAAGCATATACCTGATCTGCCCATTGGGAAATTCAGCATTGCCCTATAGCTTAAAGGCCGAACTCCTCATCATGGAAATAAGAATTCATGATGATCTGGTTTCTGCCTACCTCTCCAGTATCCTCTCCTGCCATGGCAGCCTCTATTCTTTGTGCTTCGGGCACCTATGGTCATGCAGACTCTGCGATGGGAACTAAGGTCTTTATGAATGGGAGGTCCTGGAGCTGTGCAATGTGGCAACTTGATTTCAGCCATAGTTAACTGCATGTATCCATTCCTAGCTCTATCCCCTACACACACACACACACACACACACACACACACACACACATACACACACACACAGTGCAAGTTCAAGTCTGTGATTTTGTTCATGCTTCTACATTATGTGAAATGCCTCCACTTCCCCCCTTGGCAACCAGGTCCTGTTCACCAGGTTAATCCCTGCTATTCTTTGAGCCTCAACTCAGACATCCTTACCTCCAAGCAGCCTCTCCTGAGTGCCTCTCTCCTTGGCTCATCCCCCGCTGGCTTCCAGCAGCATATTTCACACTGGTCTTCTGATGTTCCTCTTTATCACTAGACTGTACAAATTACAAGGGCAAATATTATTTCTTTTTCATCTTCTGCCTCTTTGGCTTGATGAACATAATTATTTCAAGTTCTTTGTAACATGGCCTCCAAAAGTTACAACCCAAGTAGCTAAAGTCATTCTTCAAAAATGTATAAAACTGTCAGAAAACCCTTAGTATTCTTTCATTTTCTATTCCCAGCACAGGTGGTTCAATCCCAATCCTCAGATATTCATATATACCAGGGTTTTCCAGGACTTTCTCAAGCATAAAAATCTCTTCTTGGATTTTGCCATGCTTAGGTTGAACTGGTTCAAGACTTCCCTTTGCTCATTAAAATTCCTTCTTTCTTTGTAGCAAACTCTTCAACCCAGCTCTCTGGCAGTTGATTCGATGAATCTAACATTTCTAAGAGGGTGTGGTAACCATTTTAGGTGGTATTTTAATCTTTATAATTATTTTATAACCTATAGATATAATTTATTTTTATAACCTACATAACTAGGATATCAAATCAGTAATTTCATAGTTATTGTTAGGAGGGGGGCTAAAATAAGGGTAAAATGAAGTAGTTTAATTAAACAAATATTAAGTAAGAATACTAATAACACAAAAATATGGTAAAAATCAAGAAGAGGAATCTTCAATTATGATGGTCAGTTGTTGTTTTCTTAATATATTTTTATTGATTTCAGAGAGGAAGGGAGAGGCGGGGAGAGATAGAAACATCCATGATAAGAGAAAAATCATTGATTAGCTGCTTCCAGCAAGCCCCAACTGTAGAGTGAGCCACAACCCGGGCATGTGCCCTGACTGGGAATCGAACCATGACCTCCTGGTTCATAGGGTGATGCTCAACCAGCGAGCCATGCCAGCCTGGCATGATGGTCAGTTCTAAGTGCCAGTTTCATTTGGCTATCAAATCCTAATCAAATACTAGTCCAGCTGCTGCTGTGAAGGTTTTTTTTTAGATATAACTAACATTACACTCAGTTGACTTTAAGGAAGAGATTATCCTCATAATTTGATTGGGCCTGATCCAATTAGTTGAAAAGCTTTAAAGGCAGAATTGAGGTATCCCTGGCAGGGAAGAAATTCTATCTGTAGGCCACAGTATCAGCTCTTTCTCAAGAGTTCCAGCTGACCTTGACATGATGGCCTGTCATCAGATTCCAAATATGTATAGTCAGCACCTACAGTTGCCAATTAAGTAAGGTAGAGATGATAGATGATAGATAGATAGATAGATAGATAGATAGATAGATAGATAGATAGATCGGCAGACAATCTTACTGGTTTTGTTTCTCTGGTAGAACACTGAATGACCTATCAAATGACTAAAATTTTGCTTGAGTTTTTACTGCCTGAGTTCACTGCATATTAATTCTGCCTGGAAACAATGCTTAAAATGAGCACTAGCCTTCCATGTTTAGTGTTGCTGTAAACAAAATTTGAGATATTAGTATTTACACCTTGATAAATGACTTTCCTCCACTCTTCTTCCACCTTCTCTATTTGCATTAGCTTATGGACTCGCTGTCTCTGCCAAGTATATCAGATGGGACAGGAAGAGTAATATATTTCAGCTGACATATATGACCTGACTCAGTAAAACGGCACTGGTACTTGATATTCATGGGAGCTGTCAAAGTAGAGGTGCTTCTTAGAATCCTGGTATCCTATAGTAGTTAGGCCCTTGCATTAAAATAATCTGGAGGGGCGTGTGTGTGTGTGTGTGTGTGTATGTGTGTGTGTGTGTGTGTTTAGTTAAAAATAGGATTTTCTAGACCCCCATATCCATTCTACTAAATCAAAACATCTTACAGAGGCCCACAGGACCTTCATTTTTTCAAGCTCACAGCATGATACTAACGTTTAAAAACTAATGCCTGAGGAGTCTCATAGAGAGCACATGCAGAATGGTTGTAGCTTTGTATTTTTTCAATTTTTAAATTCTGTACTGGATTATATTTGAGAAATACAATCTATTACAGCTATAAGAACCCCAAAGTGTAGAACTCACTGAACTAGTCTGTGACAGGTTGAATTAGTTCTCTCCCTCTATGTCTTCATGGATGGGCTATAGTTCAATACCCCTTGACTTTTGGATTGGTCATGTGGTATAGCCAATGGCAGGTGAGGGCAGAATTGATCTGTACCAGGTAGACCTTCAGTGCAAAGCATTATCATGGTGCTAGCTACATGACACCTAGTCTAATGCCCTAATTTTACAGAGGAAGTAAAAAGCAAAGTGACTATCTTAAGGAGCCTTAATCCAAAGAAATAACTCAAAATGGCAGGATTTTCACAGCAAGCCAGAAGATGGACAAATTGAGAAAAAGGTTTTCACACTCTTTTTTCCAATTACCCAAAGCAGACCACCATCCTCAGGTCGATGAACCTTTGGAGTAGCAGCTTTGGTCTCTTCCAGAAAGCGTCATATATCATGCTCAACCAAGGAAACAACTGAAGTTCAATGAGACCTTAGGCTCTTCAAGGGGGGAACTTGGTGTCTTTTCACCTCCTCGGCTGACCTCAGCTCAGCTTCTCTCAAAAAATCATGCACTGCCTATTGGCATGAAAACAAATTGGCACGAAATGTTTTTTGTCTTGACCATGGCAATTTCTTTTTAAAACCAGCTATTAAAATGTATGAATCCAAATGCCTTTATTGAATGTCCCAAGACAGAGTCTTGCTGCCTATTGGGCAAATGCCTATGGTAGTTAATTTGACACAGGGAATTAAGAGTGGAACTGTTTATTATATTAGAACCCAATTAATACTCAGACTTGGAATTGCTCTGTAAAACTCAAGAGTGTCCACACTAAGTGACTGGCAATACGCTGTAGAAGATATTACAAAAGGAATCTACATGCTCATGATAACCTAAAGGACACCTTTTCTGTACATGTCAGAGCCTAGTGCTTTCAATGACCACAGTATTTCTTAGAAACTGTTTTGCCAGATATCTTGAATTCAGGCCTAAGCATTCTGCTCATTCACAGCCACATGGTGGGCTCAGTGCTAAAGGGACATTAACATTGCAGTGTCCTTGTACAAGGCTCAGACTACTCAATGTTAAAAAGAAAAAGAAACAAAAAAAGATAAACATGATTCCAGGCACATTCCGTGCCTCATCTCCATGGTCCAGTTCCTGTTATCCATCAAGGAGGTTTTAAAATAGTCCGCGTTTTTCAGTCTTGCAAAGTCAACAGTACTGGAAAGTTGGCAGGTATACTTGTTTAAACAAAGCTCCCAAGTTTTCTGCTGGCAGGTGTTTCCAGAGTTCTTGGAGCACAATTCTTTGGATAGGATATTTGCCAATATACATAGCAACAGGGGAAGAAAAGTATTTTCCTTTGCCATAGTGGAGACACCAAAATGCCTTAGATGCAAAGCTAGATATTCAGATCAAGGGCTTATGTGGGCTCTAGGTCAAGGAATAAATAATAACAAAATCCA
This sequence comes from Plecotus auritus, assembly GCF_963455305.1. NCBI lineage: Eukaryota > Metazoa > Chordata > Mammalia > Chiroptera > Vespertilionidae > Plecotus > Plecotus auritus. The sequence continues at coordinate 164,143,611 of NC_137773.1, forward strand.
CATCTCTCTGTCCAGAAGTCTGGTGGGCTTCAGAGTGAGATAGGGCAGCCTGTGCTCCCTAGCCATCTCTGTACAGTTTGGCCCAATGAGTTTGATTTTCTCTTTTTTTGTCAATTCCCCAGACTCCTGAAGGTGCCATTCTTAAGCTTTCAGCTAATTCAGCTTGAAACTGAGGCAGGGGGTGGCAGGCTTGAAATTTAATATGATGAAGGCAGAACAGGTAAGATTTTATTCTTTCCCCATTCGCCCCTGGGCATCGATTTTAGTTACTCTTAAATCCAGCTTTTCAAAATTGAAACCTGGGACTGCTTTAAAAGCACATGTCTGGTTTTATAATCCATTCCTTGGCAGTTGGGCTAATTCATATTTGCTGCCGTTAGATTCCTTCCCTTAGCCGTTCAATTAAACTCTGAACATACGTGCTGGAATTCCACAAGAGAGAAGTAATCCCTTGTCTCTCACCCTGAACCGAATGAAAATAAATAGATTTTTTTTTCTTACAGCAAGACCAAACTCTGAGAAGGAGAAACATAAGCATGGAAGGAAAAGGTTTGGGGCACAAGTTTTTAAACCTCAAAGGAAGTCCAAATATTTCTGGCTTAGAAAGTATTTAATGGTCATTAAATTATAACCCAGAGAAAATTAAGTTTCAAATCCTGCCTAAAAAATTTAGAATATTAGCCATTACTAAGAGTTATTTTAAGCCATTCCTTCCTTAGTTACTTGGTAGGGGTGAGTGTGTCCTGGATTTAAGTTCTTTCTTTCTTGTACTAATTGGCCTTTTCTGGGGTTCACTTCATGCCTCTTTGTTATCCCTTTTTTCAATCTCCCTCATTTTATCTTGTCATTTAACAAATTTGGAAGCTTCTTTACAAATTTCATAACAAAGATACCCTTTAAGGATGTTTTGTGTTTAGAATGGGTCTTTTCAGTCAAGTGGGCCTTTTCATGGATATAGCTGAGGCTATCTATACTAATAAAAGGGTAATATGCTAATTAGACCAGGAGACCTTCAGGATGTCCTTCCAGACAAAGCCATAGGGCTGAGGCAGAGGCGGGGCCGAGGCAGAGGCGGTTAGGGGTGATCAGGCCGGCAGGTGGGGCAGTTGGGGATGAGCAGGCCGGTAGGGGGGGGCAGTTGGGGGCAAGCAAGCCAGCAAGGGGGTCAGTTGGGGGCGAGCAGGCTGGCAGGCAGAGTGGTTAGGGGCGATCAGGCAGGCAGGCAGGTGAGCGGTTAGGAGCCAGTGGTCCTGGATTGCGAGGGGAATGTCCGACTACCAGTTTAGGCCCAATCCCACCTAAACTGGCAATCGGACATCCCCCGAGGGGTCCCAGATTGGAGAGGGACACCACCACCTCCCCCGCGCCATGCACGAATTTAGTGCACCGGACCACTAATTATCTCAGAAAAATCCATCAGTTTCAAAAAAGAACTAACCATTTCATTTCAGGGGGAAACTGATTTTTTCTTCATGTTAACTGTAACTACAAAAAGAAACCACATTGGTCATACTCTGAGTGTTTCATGACAAGAAGATGTTTGAAGGAATAATAGTGGTTAAAAACATAGACTTTGCTCAGACAGACCTGAGTTCAAATACCCACTTTGCCACCTCCTTGTAGGGTGTTGGAAAATGAGGCTGTTCATTCAATACTAGTTGAATCCTGGCACTGCCTCTTCCTAGCTATGAGACTTAGATAGGCTTATTAGACTCTCTGGGCTGTGCTTCTTCAAGGGTAGAATGGGCAAAATGAGTAGATATGATTGGGAGAATTTAATAAGGAAATGTATGTCAAGTGCAGATCCCAGAGAAACTCAAGATGAGAACAGCCACAAACAATGAGAAAAGTGTATTTGGCTGCAACCTGGACAACACCATATTTTTTGTTTCAACTTCCATTGTGTTTTATAATAAGTATTGGTTGTAGGAAAACTGGAAAATATAGATAAGTTTTTAAAATGAGAATTGTTTAATCACTTGTAGAACCATCAGCCAGAAATAATGACTATGGAGAGTTTGGTTAAATCCTTTCAGACTTAATTATGAAACATCCAGGTGGCATTACATTGCTCCTCAAAGGTTCCATTTCCACCTTGAAGAGTGTCTGCCTGTTCTCTGTCACCACAGGGAGTGGAGGAGGCTGTGGGAAAATTTATTTCTAGGAGATAAATTAGGAGAAAGGATCCTGAGAAGATTTCAGAGGAAATGAACCTTTATCTTTGTTTTCGCCAATGAAGAAATGTTGTGAATTCGGGCAGGATATTGTTTTCTGCCAGATCATTTTTGGAAGAGGTAATAATGCTAAGTCAGAGTTTCTCCCAGAAAGATACCAGGCCCCGAAGGAACGCTGCTGGTTAAGTTTCAGTAAGTGTGATGAATCAATATTGTGTTTATAGTTCACTCCCAATGACAAAATTGGAAAGAGAAGATAAAGCAATACCTTTTTTAATAAGTTGCCTCCCTTTCCCTTGACTAATGAAAAGTTTGTGAAAACTTTTTTTGCTGTCTCTGTGGCCTTTACTAGCAAAATCTCTGAAAAATTACTTTTTAAAAGTTTTCTCCTAAAACTTACTTGTTAATAATCTTTATATGACATCTTTAACATATTGCTTCATTCTACTTGTAATATTAACATAATAGCTACCATTTCAGGGTGCTGTGTTTGTGCAGAAAGTCTGCAAATCCAACTTTAAATTTAACAAAACTGAAGCTTGGAGAGATTAAGTAAATCAGTCAAGGAAACAGAGTTAGTGAGTGGTAGAAGTGGAGTTTAAATACAGGTCTACCACAGCCCCCAAACCATGTTCCATTCACTACTATTAAGTATCAGAGCGAGGATACCAGACCATTTCCAAAGCCGTTCTCTGCACTAGGAAAAGAAGAATTAGGTTCTGAACTTACCTTCCCCAATTTCACAGCTGTGGTCAGATTTGTTTTTAACGCTGTCTAGTTTATTAATATCTGAGGTGTGAATATGTATCACATCCTTGGGGTAAGTAGAATCATTTATAATTCTGAATTCCAGATAAACCTCAAAAATGTATTTTAACCCATACCCTGGAGTAAAGGAAGGCTCACACAGTAATAGTAAAATCACATATCTCTGATTTTGTGAGACACTGATCCCACCTTACATTTCTTCCATAGTTTTGCAAATGGTTAGAGTGTTTGTGATACATGCACTGTGAATTTTGTATGACACTAGATGTCGGCCACTTTCTCTTTGCTGTATCTAACTGTGGTGGCATCTTTAGTTCTTTATAATATAAGAAAGGTTGCCTGTCTCCAGTGGCCACCAATTAGGTTCTCATTCCTGCTGATGTCACCAAGCCATCATCTCTCAACACCACCAATGCCATACACCACCTCAGCCCAAGCTGCCAATACTAATACTGCTGACATATTGAGATCCCAAAGTCAGTGAGGCAATTAGTAGGAAGGAAATGGGGCCTGGGCTAGAGAACCACCAGAGTGATGGGCCCTGGGTATATACAAGACCCACAGGCCTCCTCAACACCAACCCACTATGCTTGAACCAAGTTACCTGTGACTGCTTGGTGATCTTTTTTAAATATTGATTTTGAGAAAAAGAGAGAAACATGGATTTGTTGTTCTACTTATTTATGCATTCATTGGTTGCTTCATGTGTCCTGATCAGAGATCCAACCTACAACCTTGGCATATTGGGACAACGCTTGAACCAACTGAGCTACCCAGCCAGGACCAGATGTGGTCTTTCTTAAGAGGCACCTCATTCTATTTTGTAAAGACTGGTTCCAAAGACAATTCCTTAAAGATAATCTCAGTTTGAGATCCCTGCTGTATACATCTGTATGTGGAACATGTGGTCCAAGGAATTCATGGGTTTGTTTGGTTTTCTCAAGCTTCTTAGTAGTAGAATTGAAACCAGAGTTTGAGTATCCTGACTCCTAATTCAGAAATGTATTCCTTTGTTTATTCGTTTATCCACTCAATAAATATATATTGAGGGCTGGTTTCATGTCAGCCACTGTAAGAGGTAATATATATGATACGCACTGGACCTTCAGAGCTCACACACTTCCCAATGGTGTGATAAGTCCTCTGTAGAGTGAAACTCAAGGTCCAGTGGGAGTTCACGTGAGGGGCTCCTAACCCGGGAAGGGCTTCTGAGCTGAGATGAACTTGAAGCTGAGCCTGAAGGATGAGGCAAAGTTAGCCAGGCTAAAGAAGAAGGGTGACTTGTAGGCAGTGGGCTGCTGAGATTGGGGAGGATAGGCAGTTGTGATCCAGTGAGTCAGAAGACAGCTGAGCACTAAACTTTCTTGCCAATAATGTTATAATAATTCCCTTTAGAAATTAAATAAATATCCATTTTCTTTTTCTTGGTAATAACACGGAATTTTAAAAACAGCAACTCCATAACACTGAGATTTCCTTGTGATTAGAATGAGGGAAAGAGGACAGGGGTTTAGCTAATGAGAAGGGTAGGATTGGAAGCAATGTTGTGACTCCAATAAGTTACTAGTATGTAAAATAACTCTTGGGGTAGATCCAGTTTCTGTGGAGCCTGAACTTTATATAGCATGGGGGATACTTTTAAAGAAAAGTAACGAAAAAAATATGTTTGTTATTTTTTCAAAGACATGACTACATGGACACACTGCAATTTGGGAGGTGTCTGGTAAAATGAAGGATTCTGAAAGTTAAGCCTCATTAGCACCATGATAAACCCCCTCCTAATGACACTATTTTAGAGAGATTACCAATAACAGTCATAAAGTCACTCAAGCCATAGGCCAGGCAGAAGGTAATTGAACTCCTCGTTTTCTTGTTTGTTTGTTATTTTTTAATAATATATTTTCTTGATTTCAGGGAGGAAGGGAGAGAGAGAGAGAGAGAGGGAGAGAGAGAGAGAGAGAGAGAGAGAGAGAGAGAGAGAGAGAGAGAGAAAGAAATAGGGAGAGAATGAATCAATGATGAGAGAGAATCATTGATTGGCTGTCTCCTGCATGCCCTACACTGGGGATTGAGCCTGCAACCAGGTACGTGCCCCAACTGGGAATCGAACTGTAATATCCTGATTCATACATTGATGCTCAACCACTGAGCCATGCTGGCTGGGGCCTGATTTTCTTAATTTCAAAACCTTCCCATTTGAATGGTCTGGGGAGTTTGGAAAAGAGAGAGGGAGAAGAGAAAATAACAGATTTATTTTTCTGCCGTGTGTGTGGGGTGTGTGTGTGTGTGTGTGTGTGTGTGTGTGTGTGTGTACTTATAACTGGAGTCCACTAAGGGGATTTTTCACGGTCAGTTCTAATGCAGTGTTCCACAAAGATTTCAACACCTTCTTAGTAAACAAAGACCACATAAACCAGAGGTGAACAGCCAAAGAGGACATGGTCTTTCAGCACTTCTATCTGAAAAACATTGCAGAGGAACTTCCCGTATTAAGTAAATGAACACATAAATCTTCCTGTGGAGACACAAGTTCTCTGTTTCTCAGGAGTGTTTCATTTGGAACAGGGCTCTTCAAGTAGGGATTGGAGAGTGAAAGGGGAGAAGAAAGGAAGGCAGGAAGGGAAGGATTGGATGGGGAACGTGGTGCACTGTTAAACTAGCCTCCAAAAAGAAAGAAAAATCCCTGATGCATATGCCAAGTTCAATTGCATAAATACCCTTACTGTGGCCGATTTCTATCAACAGATCGGCAATGATTCTCACGGAATTGGGAAGACATGAGCACCATCAGTTCTTATAGGTCAGTGAGATCCACTACAGCAGAGAGATGCCTGGATGTAAACGTTCTGTGGTCTGCTTCACGCTTCTTTGTGGAGCTACAAGAACAGACCTTTTGTTTAAAATGCATCTCAAATGTGAAAAGCAGGTGCTTTGCTTCGCCTTCAGCACCTGCAATAATATGCAGAGCATGGATTTCAGGTCCCACATGCTCTTGAGTTAACTTTGCTGGATTAAAGCATATTCAGACTCTCGTGAGTAAGGCTGGCCAGGGTTTTGTGAATTCCAGATGGGGTCCTGGCAGCTTGCTCATCAAGTTCTGCTATTAGCAGCTGCAGCCTAAGAAGTCGAGGCTTGCGGGGTGGGGTGGGGTGGCTCAAGCTTAGGGAAAGGATAGAAATAACAAGAACTATGTCACCGTTTACCAAGGACTACTTAAAATATAGTTTAATTTTGGTAGAATATGCTTAGAAATGTTTCCAACCCAAATATTTGGTTGATTGATGGGTAGACATTATGTATTTCTATACTAGGAATATATGTAACGCAATAAAAGTTTTTAATAAATTGGTATGTGCCTTCAGTTCCTTCTTTTCTTCCTTCCTTTCTTCCTTTCATTCCTCCTCCATCCCTTCCTTCCCTCCTTCCTTCCTTCCTTCCTTCCTTCTTTCACATTGAGTAATTACAAGGTCCTATGATAGGTGCTAGAGTAAAACAATAAATGAGATAAATAAGACATGGTGTCTACACTGAAAAAGCTCACTGTCAGAAAGAAGACACTCATACAGCCCGGGCAGCATGACTCAGTTGGTGAGCATCGACCTATGAACCAGGAAACCACAGTTCAATTCCAAGTCAGGGCACATGCCCAGGTTGTGGACTCCAGTATGGAGCATGCAGGAGGCAGCTGATCGATGATTCTCTCTCATCATGGATGTTTCTAACTCTCCCTCTCCCTTCCTCTCTAATAAAATAAAAATATCAAAACCAATAAAAATATGTTTTTTCAAAAGACACTCATAAACACCTACCTGAAGTACTATGTTTCAGGGACTGAAACAGAAGGCTAAAAAGAGCACAAAGCATGGAAGGAGGTAAACTCTTGCTGAAGTAAGGGGACAATGCGAAATCAAAGTAGAACTTGCAGAGTCATAATACAGAAACTTAAAAGATGAGAAGCTTAATGACCAGGAGTATAGGACAGTATGCAGACAGTGTGAGAAGGGATAGATGGAAATCCATCAATTGATCAAGACAATGCAAGGACTTCAGCCTGCCTAGAGATTTGGGGACAAGAACCAGAAAGGTACTCTGTGCATCAAGATGCCAGGAGAAATCTTATCCTGGAAAATCTTGAAAAGCACACTAGAGTGTTGGCATATTATCCTGCCAGCACTAAGGAGCCAGTTGTGAGTTTTTAAAGTGGAGTGATAGGATCATTTCTGGATTTTGTTTTGTTTTGCTTTTAAGGATCACTTTAAGGTTGCTGCATGAAGAACGGATTGGAGGATAAGAAGCTGAGACATTGAAGGCAGTTAGAAGAATAGAGTATGGGCTTTGCTGACACTAATTGACCTTGGGGTCATCCTAATAAGGATGAACAAAGCAGGAGAAGAAACTCAGGAATTTCAAGGAGATAGAATTGTTTGGACTTTGTTCTCCTTCAGATGGGGGGTGAAGGAATGGTTTAAGTTGCTTCCCAGGTATCTCGTTAGGGATGAAGGGTAGGGAAGGTACTTAATGAACATTGTTGAAAGAGGGAACATAGCCTGGCCGGCATGGCTCAGTGGTTGAGCATCAACCTATAAACCAGGAGGTCATGGTTCGATTCTCAGTCAGGGCACATGCCTGGTTGCAGGCTCACTCCCCAGTGTGGGGCATGCAGGAGGCAGCTAATAAATGATTCTCTCTCATCATTGATGTTTCTATCTCTCCCTTGCTCTCTAAAATCAATAAAAATATTTTTTTTTAAGAAAGAGGGGACATAAGTGTAGGGTCAGAATTAGAAGAAAGATAGCTCAAACCTAGGAAACATGTCTCCAAAAAAAATATTTGTAATTAAAAAAACAAGGCTGTGTATTCTCCTTTTAAGAATACTCCCTGGAAAACACACTTGAGACTTCTGCTTGCTTTTCCTAACATGGTTACCCCGAGATGCAAATGAAATTTTTTCAAAAGGTGGTCTTTATTCCAGGTGAGTATGTTATTTTAAAACATCTAATCATTAAGTGAAAAGGAGAAAGATGGTTTTAGGGGCAACTGTTTGGAACCATTTGGAAATAGTTATTGGTGATGTCAGAAAGCTAGATCTTATAGGACCAGCTTCATGCAAAGGGAAGAGTCAAGGAGTGTCTCCAGGCTTCTGGTTTTGATGAAAGAATAGATCGTGGTTTTATTCAATGTGAGCAAAAACTAGTTTGTAAGGAAGTTCATGAATTAATCTTTGAGCTGTAGATAACTTGTGGGACAACCAAATGGAAAACATCTAAACAGCTGTGTTTAAATTTGAGGAGCTCAGAAGACTAATTCCAGCGAGTGACACAGACTTGAGCATCATCTATGTGGTGGTTAAAAACAAGAGAGGGAATGAGACAGCATGGACTCTACTTTCCTTTTCATAGTATGGCCTAGATGTGGCTGGAAAAGGCAATATCCCAGAGACTCCAGCTGTGACAGACCCCATATGGCTACTCTGAGAGCTGAGGGCAGGCATAATTTTCTCTATATCCTCACACAAGTTGGGAAGGGCTAGTATGGAAATAGGAAGCACAGGAAAAGTAGAACACATAGAAAAAGGATTCTATGGGGGAGTCTGTGGATGAAGAAGAGTTGATTTACAGTGGAATAAGGTTCCACAGCTCACAACAGAAAACCTGAGGAGGAGGCCAGGAGGGTAGGAAGGAAGCACACTGTGGATGTATATGAGAGAAGAGCTGGCCAGAGAGGCCCACATTATTACGGGTGGCTGAAGATGGAGACAAAATTATCAGGGTTGGATTCCTGCCCCTGAGTCTTAGCAACTGCTCATTATTTAGGAATAGATTTTCTCAAAAAATTTGCTGGAGATATGGCTTTTTGCAAGGTAAACCAGTGTCCTAAATCCAAGTACTAGCTGAGGCTGAGCACCCCACAATTAAGGGACCTGGGCTAAAGTCTTTAGCCTGTGCTCCAAGGGGAAGCAGGATGAGTAGTAATTCTGAGACTCCTAAAGATATGGCACCAGAGACTCCTTGAATGAGTGGATCCTACCTGACCAAGTGGTAGAGGGAACGTTTTTCTGACTTCCTCTGTAACATTAGCAGCAACTTTTAATGGCTTAGAGATACGTCCTCAGTAGATGGCCATCCATTATTTAGGAGGATGCATTTAGATCAAAGACAGGCAAACTGGAGCCCAAAGGGCCAAATTGGGCCCACTCCCTGTTCTTGTAAACAAAGTTTCATTGAAACACAGCCACTCCCATTTCTTCAGTATTGCCCCTGGCTGCTTCAGTGCCACCACAACAGAGCTGAGTTGTAACAAAGACTGTATGGTCCACACAATCTAAAATGTTTACTATCTGGCTCTTTTCAGAGAAAGTTTGCCAACCCCTAATTGGATAATCTATATAAAGCACTTAATCCAGTATCAAGCACATAGTAAGTGCTAATAAATAATGAGATTTTTTTTTATTTTTACTTTTAAAGCCAAAACTTGATTGTTAATGTCTTTGTTATTGGCAATTTAATTTCAGATGCTCTGGACTCGTGATCCATCCTTGCTAATTTACATGTTATTGGTGGGAAATTTTTCATATCTATCCATTTTATCTAAATGCATATACATATAATTTCAGCCATATGGATCTTTACGATGGGGAGATCATGCCTAATTCAACCATATGGAAATTATTTTCAACGTAAAAGCATCTAAAACCAACAGATGATTTCATCTCTTTTATATACGCAATTATTATGAGAGCCAAAATGTCATACTTTTGGAAGCCAGGACAAATGAATTCTAAGAGGGTTTTTTTAAAAATCATTAATACTGAATATAAAAAGGATAGGAAAAGTGTGATTCAATTAAAGTATAACCTTAATACTTGTCACATATGAAAATTAACAATGTGCTAGAATAGCAAAACAAAATAAGATTCATGGATCTTATGACCTATTTTCCATTTACTTTAAGCATATGATTAAGAGATTTCAGCATTAAAACCAAAATGCTGTGATATGGCAATTCACTATACATTAACCCAAGAGATGTTCAGAATTTGATGGAAAGAAATTTCTTCTGGAGAATATACCTACTTAATATATTTTATTACATTTAGTGGGAATCAGCTACAGAATGTAATGTGAGAACAGGTAGAGTGAGTTGACATCTCATAAAGAAATACCAAAAAGTGACTTTTGAAATGAAAAGTGAAATAGCACAGCTCCATTGCAAGGAGGTTCCAGTGTAGAGCTCAGGTGGTGATGGAAAAGAAAATTACTAATTAGGGGATGTCTACTTGTGTTGTGTTCAATTCTTAGGATCCTGGAAGGGCAGAGAAGTTCATGCCTTATAACAGGGGTCCTCAAACTTTTTAAACAGGGGGCCAGTTCACTGTCCCTCAGACAGTTGGAGGGCCGGACTATAGTTTAAAAAAAAAACTATGAACAAATTCCTATGCGCACTGCGGGCCCGGGATGAGTCGGCTGCTAAGCAGGACAGGCAGCGGCACCCGGTGGGCCAGATAAATGTCCTCGGCGGGCCGCATGTGGCCCGCAGGCCGTAGTTTGAGGACCCCTGCCTTATAAAATCTTAGCCATAGTCATATTTAAAACAGCCATGGGTTGTTTTCAATGCCTGTTCAGCTCCTCTTTTGCCACTTATTTACCCTCTCATGAAGTTCTCTCTTTTTCCCACAATGCTAATGCTGTGATGGTGGAAATGTTTCATATCTGCACTATCCATGTGGTAGCCCCTAGCAACCTGTGACTCCTGAGCACTTGAAATGTAGCTAATGCAACTGAGAACTACATTTCTTTTTGCTTAGTTTTACTTAATTTAAATTTATCCTATCTAATAAAGGGGGAATATGCTAAATGACCCTCACGCCATTGCAAAGATGGCTGCACCTACAGCCCATAAGGAGGGAATATGCTAATTGACTGCCACGCCCTCAAAGATGGCAGGGCCCACAGCCAAAAGATGGTGGCGCCCAGTCCCCTCAGCCCCACCGGAGTGGCAAGCACATGGCAAGGCCAGGCCCACCCTCAGGCGGGCCTGGCCGCTCCGCGCGCCTGCCTCCAGTCCCCTCAGCTCCCCAGCTGCCCAGGGCCAGCACGAGGCACAGGAAAGCCTCAGGTGGTGGCTGCCCAGCCGCCCAGGGCGAGCCGAAGCTTGCGCTGCCAGCAGTGGCAGCAGCAGAGGTGTGATGGGGCATCGCCTATCCCTAATCGCCAGGTCGCCTCCCACTCCTGAGGGTTCCCAGACTGTGAGAGGGGGCAGGCCGGGCTGAAGAACCCCCCTCCCCCCGCTCCAGTGCATGAATTTTCATGCACCGGGCCTCTAGTGTTTAACCACATATGGCTGATAGTTGCCATATTGGACATCACAGATTCTAAACTGAATATATTTCAGATTGTGCTTAGAACAAAGGGAAATGCTGGGAATTTTTTCTGTTAGGACACTGACTGATTAATTGCTTGAAGATGTCTCTTAACTACACAGGAGACCCACTAAACTTGACTCCCTACACTCTGCACCTCTCATTGACTCTCATCCTTCGAATGTACTTATCCTATGTCCCATTTTTGAAAAGTATTTCTTCTAGTCACTTATCTGATTAACTCAGTAAAAGATAGTCAGTAAAAGAGCAGAAAGTGTCAAGAGATAGTGCCTTCTCTGAAAGACATTTTCAGTCAGTTGGTCCAAAGACAAATATCACAAATTTTTAAGAAAAATAAATCATTCAGGTTAAGATTGAAAAAAAAATCACTTAGAAACTGTGGAAAATCTTTACAATAAAATTTTGGTATGAACAAATAAATTCAGCACAATTCCAATTTTATGCATTTGTGCAATCCTTAGGTGTTCAAATTATTATACACAATAAAAGTGAGCAACAGAGTTATGGAAAAAAACTCTTTTTTTACATTTTATAAAAGTGAGCAACAGAGTTATGGGAAAAAAACTTTTTTTAATTTAATAAATCTTTATTGTTCAGATTATTACAATTGTTCCTCTTTTTTCCCCCCATAGCTCCCCTCCACCTGGTTCCTACCGCACCCTCTGCCCTTACCCACCCCCACCACTGTCTTCATCCATAGGTGTATGATTTTTGTCCAGTCTCTTCCTGCACGCCCACACCCCTTTCCCCCCAAGAATTGTCAGTCCACTCCTTTTCTATGCCCCTGATTCTATTATATTCACCAGTTTATTCTGTTCATCAGATTTTTTATTCACTTGATTTTTAGATTCACTTGTTGATAGATATGTATTTGTTGTTCATAATTTTTATCTTTACCTTTTTCTTCTTCTTCCTCTTCTTAAAAAATACCTTTCAGCATTTCATATAATACTGGTTTGGCGGTGATGAACTCCTTTAGCTTTTTCTTATCTGTGAAGCTCTTTATCTGCCCTTCAATTCTGAATGATAGCTTTGCTGGGTAGAGTAATCTTGGTTGTAGGTTCTTGCTTTCCTCCATTTCTTTCATTTGTTATCTGTTTCTTTGTCTCCTCATTTTGACTGCTTCCCTGAGTTGATGGAGTGGCTTTGTGTGCTAGGTGTCCTATATGGCCCAGTGGCTCAGCCTCCCCAGTTACCTGAGGTGGACACTCTTGGTGCACCCCTTTGTGGGCTGTGTGCACAGTCTTGTTGTAGTTAAGTCTTGAATGTTGTTGGTATCACTGGGAGGAATTGACCTCCAGGCCAATTGGCTGTGAGGATCAGCTGTGTCTATGCTGGGAGAACTTCTGTCCTGGAGACAGCCTTATGAGACAAGACTTGCAAAATTGCAAAAGCCTCTGTGCTCAACTTGGATGGGGCGGAGTCTCAGGTCTGAGCAGACAGCCTTGGCTTCCTGTCAACCCTTCCCTAATAGGCCCCTGGGTCTCAGTGTCCCTTGGTAATCGCTGCAAGCACCTCTGAGAGAAAGCCGCCCTCGAGTTTCACCCGCTGCCAGACAGTCCAGTTTCTCCCCCAGTGAATCTGGATTCCCAGATTCTCGCCTGGAACTGGAGTTCAGCGCAGTTGGGAGCTTCCGTCTTCCTCCCACTAGAGAAAGCCACCGGCACACTCAGCAGTCAGTCCTCTCTGCGCGCACTTGCGCGCACGCCTCCAGAGCTCTGCCTTTTGCAGCTCCCCTGAGTTTCCGTGCACTCCTCTCTTTTCCTGACAGTCCAGACTCCCCCCATATGAGTCTGGGACCCCAGGGTCTCGCCCGGAACTGGGGTTCAGTGCAGTCGGAAATGGGGTTCAGTGCAGTTGGGAGCATCCGTTTCTCTCCCGCTAGAGAAAGCTAGCCAGGCACTCAGCCATCCGTCCTCTCTGCACACGTGTCTCTGTACCTCAGAGTTTTGCAGCTCCTCTGAGTATTCGAGTGCCCCTCTTTTTCCTTCCAGTTGTAGAATTTCCATTCAGCCAGCTTTCCTGTGGTTCTGGATGATGTCTGTTCTGTCTTTTAGCTGTAGTTTTGAAACTGTTGTGTGAGGCAGCAGTTTAGGTGTTCACCTATGCCACCATCTTGGTTTCTCCAAAACTGACTATTTAATATAAGAAATTTCTAGAGGAACTGTAAAATGGAAAGAAAATTTATATAACCTGAATTTATTTATTTTTCTTAGGTAAAGACCAGTCTGCCTATTAGGTAATGCATTTTAAAAGTGTGTCAATTTCATTTATGACTAAAGTATGTATCCCACAAATCTGCCACCAAAACGTCATCTTTCTGATGAAATTATTATTTTTTTTTTTTTCTGAGTTTCAGTACCTTTTCTCCTGAGATTTAGTTTCTCCACCTCCAATGGAGATCAAACACCTGAGCGACCTCCCTGTGACCTAGAACTCAGGGTACAGGCTGCCCGCTGTTACTGGGCAATTCTGAGGAGAGAAGATGATTGTATCTTCAAAAGAGTCTTAAAGAGCAGAATGTGCTGTGGCCGGCCAACCAGCCTGATCAGGTGCGAGGCCGGCCGGCCAACCTCTTGCGGCCCCTCCCCAAAGCTGGCCCTGATTGGCCCCGATCAGGGCAGGCCGGCCGGACTCCACCTGTGTACGAATTCATGTACTGGAGCTGCAGTAGTTGTATAAAAGAATAAGGCCAAGTCCTTTTTATTCCATTTGGCTTCCACCCGACATAGCTTAATCCCTGGACATAGTTCTATCTGAGCCACTTGGCTATCTGTTGGCTGTCATGTTATGTTTTTAGTTGTCTATGTTCTAAATTCATTTCAAATGTATGCAATTAAAAGGTTTAGATAATCCTTAGGTTTAATGGAAAATAAAATTAACATTTGATGTGTACAAGTGAAAGGGATATTTTAAATCCTTTTTGGTATCATAGGGATGCTAATAGTGATAATTAAACTGAAGGAAAGTTTTGATAAACTTAATATTAGCAGAAAAATAAATATTGATCAAAGTTGCTGCCTTAATTAGATTGAAGTGACATAATGAAAGATAAAATCGCAATTAAATATTTTTAATTGCCATCAAAGAAAGACGGAAAGTGAAAAGTAACATAGGCTTGGGGAAGTAGAAAATAATTATGTAAAAAAGATAAAGTATGCATAATACTGCAAGTGATGTGATAACTTTTTCCATTTTTAAGATTAAAATTGTCTATTCTTATAGGCTCTTGACACAGAGATCCACCCCTCATGCCCCAACCCCATTCTGAGGAAACTTGGAAAAACTCCATTTTAGAGCCCAGAGCTCAGTAAGAGAGAAACCTCTGATCTCCAAGTTAACCTGGGTCAAAAGACTTCCCTTTGTGTGAGGTGGGCCCTCAACAGCACAGGTAAGATTTATAAACCAGAAAAATGTTTGTCTAAGTATGAACCATAAAGGGAGTTTCTGTGGGTCAGAAGTGAAAAAGGCATTCGCAATGGGCTGAATTGTGCTCCTCACTCCGCCATTCATATGTTGGAGTACCTCAGAATATGACTCTATTTGGAGATAGAGTCTTTATAAATGAGGTCATGAGCGTGGGCCCTAATCCAATATGACAGGTGTCCTTATAAGAAGAAAAGATTAGGACATAAATACACATAGAGAAAGACCATGTGAGGACACCCAAAGAAGACAGCCATCTACAAGGCCTTAGAAGAAACCAAACCTACCCAGACCTTGATCTTGGACTTCTCGCCTTCAGCACTGCGAGAAAATACATTCCTGCTGTGTAAGCCACCCAGTCTAGGGTTCTTTGTTATGGCAGTCCTAGCACACTAAGACAGGCACCTTTCCAAAATGTCTAAATCCAGTTGGTTCCTCCATCAAATCACACATTAGGGGAGTGATTAAAATGTGTCTCATTACTATGAAAGGAAGACATGTCATGATTGGGTTTTCGGGTGCTGATCACAAGATTTTCTCACTCCACTTCTAAACACAAGATCGTCTAAGCCAGATCTGAGATGCTTGCTCATTTTCCTACTTTTTAAATGCCTAGCAAATAGAACTACTAAGTGATTAAGTAACACATGGTGAACATGAGAAGCAGGAAAAAAGAAAACGCTGTCTCCCAGTGACAGTGTTGTCCAGACCTCTTCCCCAACTCTCAAAAGAAGCCACTGAGGAGAACTTGAAAATAAATGGGAGCTGTGTGAAACAATCAACCTCACTTCCCAGCACTCGTGTCTTTGTCAAGCAACAGGAACACCAGCATTGCCCTAATGGAAGGGAACAATGACCTATTTATTCTGATATCCTGTCTCCTGCTGAGGGTTATGCCAGGTTCTTTTGAGGAAGGGCTAAACACCACTAAGTACCCTATTGTGTACCACTTGATCTGGTATGAAGTGGGGGCACTTTGGAGAATATGGGAAGGGTGGTCTTCTTCCTGAAGCATGTGGGATGTGTAAACAATATCCAGTCATTCGTCCCTGAATTTGGATTTCTGGGGACCTCGGTTAGCAGGATTTCTGAACTGCAAAAAACATGCTGTGAGTGGTGACAACGCACACACCACTGTGTATTTTGTTATTTGCAACCGCCTTTCGGTATCTCTGTGTCTGGCCTTCTTTGCCTTCCAAAATCATCAGAGTTTTCTAAGCTTTTTATTTTGACCTTGGGTAAATGTTATGTATTCAATTTTTCACTCTTGCACATGGAATACTAATAACTTCTAGTATTCCATATTGATTAGGTATATTAAAAATTTATGACCTCTAACTTTACCTGGAGCATCAAGACAATTATTCTATTTATCTCTACTTGATATTCACCTTTTTACACAGCTGTTTATAAAAACAACAACTCTATTTCCTCTGGAATGCTTTGCAACTCCAAATGCGTTTTGTATTTCCTACTACTTGCATTATTTTGTTAGAATTGAATGTTTACTCAATGAAATTTTTATTACATATTTTATATTTATTCATGGGGTTTCAAAAGACAGCAATGATTTTAACTTCTGTACTGAGTAGCCATATATTCTTATAAAAAGTTTCAAAGTCTCACAACATGTTCTCATTATACCTCATTATATCTGGGTCCCTGGTTCTTCCATTGTTTGTAGCACCAGTGATGAGATGCCCTGAAAATATACAACTGGACATCTTTTATGTGGTAATGTTTCTGGGAAGAAATCGAAACCTCAATTCTTATCTTCTTAACAGAAAGATTTCATTCAAGAGACAAAGGGCAGCAAAACAAGCAAAAATGTATTGGCTGAAGCAAAAGCACACTGAGACAAGGGCTTGGCATAGAAAAAGCAACAGGAGAGCTTAGGCGGGGCTGCTTTGGCTCACTGGGAAGTCAGAGAAAAGGGGGCCCTGGAGACAGGCTCAGGGACTTAGCCTGGGATGAGCTGCTGCTGCCCATTGCTTCCCTAGTTGCAAGTCTCCTGGGGTCCCTTAGAGTTTAAGAGATCATGGCTGGGGGAAGGAGAGAAAGAAGGGAATGGCACAAGCATGCTCCTCAAAAGGAGAGGGGTGCTGGGTCCTTAGTGGTAAAGGTATTTCTCTCTCTCCTACAAGCAGGAATCTTAGGGGAAGTCTCAGGGGAGGGTCTCAATAGAATAGTCTTCAGCTTTCCAAGTGTGCTCTTTTAGAATTGTGGTCTCTACTGACAGAGACCAGACATGGAGTCATTAGATAATGCGCTGGTCCTGAGGCAAACAAGGCATCATTTCTCTAGTTTTGCTACTTTTCTGGGCCTGGAGCTGACATACAACTGAGGCCTAGATGTTACCTTTAGAAAGGAAAAGCCAGGGGGGCTAACCTGCACGACCAGTGATATGTTAGGGGAGGAAAGGTCACCTGGAGCGAGGTCCTTGTTTTCCCAGTTTTGCCCCTTGCTAAGCACCTGGGGTTTTTCTGGCCTGGTGACCTTCTACACCTGGGCCATCAGCCTTGCTCTGCTCATATATGTCTTAACTGCCTATTACAGTAAGAGCTACAAGAAAATGGATAAAAACTCAAGTGAAACATTATTCCGAAGCAATTTTCTCTGAAAGGAATGCCCTCACTGAAGTGACAATAGGGTTCATATGTGAAAATGCTCCTTTAGAAGCACTAGAAACTGGGGCACAGCCAGAGTGCTGTTCAGGGTGGCCTGCAGGAGTGGATGAAAAATTAGCAGCACATGAAGGGGCAAGAGCCATTCGCATTGCATTTGAGCTTCCACTTATTTTGGCCAACCTCCTATTGTCTGGTTCTGTAAATCTGTAAAAAATAATATTTTATATTGTTTTCATTTTATGAGAGCAATTTTATTAAACTCAATGAATGCACTGATCCAAATGTATAAAATACAAAGCAGTCTGCCCCATATAACCTTATGTTTTTAATGATGCAATATCCAGAAATAACCAGACAATAAAATTATATCATATGAGATAAGAGAAGACCAAAACATGAATCCTATTTGACTGACCCATTCATGCTACACTCAACAGTCCTGGTCCCAGGATACTTCGCAGAAATCGTGGAGTAGAGTTTCCATTTAGTGATGTAGAAGAGAAAAAAATATTTTTCTCTCTACCTTCCTTGGTTCAATAGCTGGGGCCCACAAATCAAACTGATTAAAGACATTAACAAGGGAAAAAAAGTAGTTCTAATTACATATGTATGCACTACATCTCACAGAGAAAAATGTGGCTCCAGCAGGCAGCCAGATGAAGGAGATTTGTATACCATCTTAGGCTAAACAAAGGAAAAGGGATTTGGGGCTTCTGGGCAGGGGAGGTAAGTTTTGGGAAAGTGAAGGGAAGAAAGGTATGATAAATGAGCGTTGTCTTGTTATGCTGATTAGAGACTCTCAGGTGGTGAGTTGTGCTCTTCCTGGTATAGAAACATCTCAACAAATGGAAATTTCCTTTAGAAGTGTAAATTTCCTTCATAAAAGGAGAAATTAATATTATATTTTTAGGCAGTTGGGGTGAGGTAAAGAGTGTCTCCTGTGTCTGCTGGCTCTCCATATAGTCCTTATGCCAAAGTGGCATATTTTGGGGTGACATTTTCTGGTATCCTTAAGTGACATTTTAATCACAAATTAATGAATGTTAAATGCATCACTGCCCACTCTTCTTGTTCATTGGAGAATTAACAGACTTCATTTCATCCCAGAAAAACTGCTAAATAATTTATGAATATAATTTGCTACAAAGCCTTTTGTTTTGTAACAGGAATTAGAAAAACTTTTCTATAAAGAGCCAGATATAAATAAATACAGGGCCAGGACTAGGGTAAGTCATGTGAGGCATCAAGGCACAAAATTTAAGAAAGCTCTCACGCTCAGGGTCCTGCAGGTGCCTCTGGGAATGAGTGCCTATTTAAATTTTGCACCCTAGGCACCTTACTCACCCTAGTCTTGACCATGAGTGTATCTGCTAGGCTTTGCCGGCCAGATGGTTTCTTGTAACCAATCTTGTAATTAGCTAGTTATTAATAATAGGGAAAGAGTAAAGGAAAGGCCAGACATTCTAGGCATGTTATTTGGGCAGCTTCACCAGGAAGCTGCAGCTTTGCACTCCCTGGGAAACCACAGGTCTATTCCCTGCAAAATACTGGGGGAAGGGAGCTGGAAAAAAGGAAGATAGACAGGGGCCCAGTAAAGCTGGGATGACATAGGGAAAGTACTTGTCTCTCACTCATACCTGGGGACAGAGATGGTTGACCAGAATGGGCGGGGCCACTGCAAGCATGCAAAAATCTGAGACTACACAATCTCTTAAACGAAGGAGCTCACTTTTTTGGTGCCCTTGGCTCATGACTATTGTTGGCCTTGCCTCTTGGCTTGTGGGGCTCTTTGCTTCTGCTTCCTTGCATTCACCCCAATAGGCCATGGCCATGTGAGCCCCACATGCAATGGACTAATGGATTGCAATGAGGAAACACAAGCTAAACTAGCTTGATGCTGGACTAGACCCGGCTCCAACATGGAAAGGGAACGTCTGGACACTGACTCTGATTTTAGCTCTGCTAAAGCCCCAGCTACTCTTCTTCTCTGACTGGACTAAGGGAAATGGGACTTTGGAAACTCAGAGATTTAATTCCACAAAAATAAAGCTTTCTACTATATCTCATCCTCCAATGGGGGCCTCTGGAAATTCTTATTCCAGTGGTACCCCAAGAATCCCACCCCCACAAACAACCAGGGGAGAAAAAGCCCTTTACCCTCCATCAACATAACTATCCAACTCTGTCATTTAGCACCATAACATTATGAATAATACTAAATGAATAGGCATGGCTATGTTCCAATTAAACTTTATTTGTAAAAACAGGCAGTGGGCAAGACTTGGCCTGAGGGCTATAGTTTGCCAACTCTAGGTCTATGTGAATATTTAAAATGAATACAAATGTTACATTATTTGATTTGCCCATTAAATTTCATCAGCATGCAGAAAATGTTGCCAACAAATGACATCTATTGAAAAACATGTTTCCAGAACAGTCCTTGGACTTAAGTAATACTGGAAAGAAGGTTCCAAAAGTGGGGTTGATCTCTGGGTTGAGACACATATATGTTTTCACACCTTTTAGAATTTCTTTCCTTTTTTTGGAGGGGGGATTTCAACCACCCACCTCCTAGTTCACTTGTCAAAACACTACTCATCCTTTAAAAGCTAAATTTAAAAACTGCTTCCTCTATGAAACTCTCTTTTTGCCTCACCTCCTCCAAATACAAAATTACTCACACTTCTACTGTGATGATATAGCCTTTGGTTTGGAATTCTATACTAAAAGTCTTCAACCTGCCTCAGGTTACAGTTAGCTATTACACGTGCGTCATCCTCACTAATCTGTAAAGGCAGGGCCCATATTGAACTCACTTATTTTCCAAAATACTAAAGCGTATTATATTCGTGGTGGTCTTTAAATATATATGGAAATAAAGTGAATTGATATTTTGCATTGATTCGCTCTTAAGGGTTTATAAAGTGCCACTCTTACAAGTCCCTCTCATACCACAGCACTCCAAAAAGGAGCTCCCTGAAGCCATGTAGGAAGCAGGCGAGGCAGTCTCTTGGCTCCAGACCATGATCACAGCCCACACTTTATATTTTAACAAGCTGATATACCACCCACCAGTTCATTATTCTCCTCCCATTTTCTGATGCTATGTAACTCGGGATGAGAATATTCGAGGAGTCCAAACATGCTGTCCTTTATCAGAAAAAGATTAATTGCAAACAATTGTTCAAAGTTATTCAACCAAATGCTATGACATCTGGGATTTTCTTCATAATAATTTACTGGTGCAGGGGAATAGAGGATGTAGATGAAACAACAATGAGTTGATGATTCTTATACTTCGGTGATGGGTACACAGGGGTTCTTGTACATTTCTCTCCAGTTTTGTGTATGCTTAAAATTTACCAATAAAAATAGCAATTTAGGTAAAGGGCAGAGCTATTTTAAAGTCTGCCTTTGCCTTTGATAAATATATTTTTCTTTAGAGGCCAATTCACAGGGAAATGGAAAAGAAGGATGATGGATGAATAAACAGATGATAGATCCATAGATAGATAGATGGATGGATAGATGATAGATAGTAAATGATAGATAGATGATAAAGCTTTTCCTCTGTACTCATTTTTCAGACTTTCATTTGTCTTGCCCTAATTTCTTCTAAACCATAATCCATTGGTCAGTGCTTATAGTCACAACTCTGATAGTTTTTTTCATTGTCGTAGCCAAAAGAAGTGTTGCATAATGGTTGGCAGCAGGAGGGATGGGAGAGACACTCACATTAATGCTAGCTAACTGTTGAGTGCATAATTTATTTTTAGACTATTTGAAGTGTTATATATTAATACACTTAATCTTTCTGTATACTAACCAGTGAATTAAATCTTGTTTTTTACCCTATGTTAGAGAAGATATTAGTAACTTGACCAAGTACACACAATTTGCAAATGGAGGAACTGGTATGAGAATGCATACATCTGGCCTCAGAGCCACTACTTGTAACCATTATATCATGTAATAGAAAGCATATAGTAGAATTTAAAGAATTTACCAAACCAGGCCCAAGTTCCCATTCTTTAGCACCTAACTCTATTTCCCAGCTTCTACTCACAATTTCCTCCTTAGAATGTGGTTTGTGTAACTATCTCCACGGACTGCTTTTTCCCAAAGCCTTAGAGGTCCCTCTCAATACTAGTCAGTTTTTATGCAGTGACAAAACTTCAAAAATCTTAGTGGCTTACAACAACAAAGCCTTATTCCTTGTTCATGTTATGTTTCTACTGTGGCATGACTGCAGCCAGGCTGTAGTCTGCTCCATGTGTTTGCTCATTCAGAGACCTAGAAGGGAAGAGAAGCTCCTTTGTGTGACGTGCCTGTGTTCAGGGCACAGAAGAAGAACAGGAGCTCTGATGGAAATTTGTGATGCCTCTGAAAGTCTCTGTGTGAGCAAGGAATATATCACGTCCTCTCGTGTTTCATTGTCCAAAGCACATCATTTGGCCAAACCCAAAGGCAGTGAGGCAAGATGTTTATCCTTCACCCAGGAAGCACAGAAAGATATATGGGATCAGGCAGGAGGGGGAGGGTGGGTGGGTGGGATGTAATCAACCAAAGACCTTGTATGTATATAGGCATCACCCATGGACACAGACAATAGGGTGGTGATGGCCTGGGGCGGGCTGGGGGAGGGGGCTGGAGGGGGTCAATGGGAGGATAAAGGGGGACATACATAATACTTTCAACAATAAAGTTTTGTTTTTTTAAAAAAAGAACGTTTTCTGTGAATAAAAGAAAAAAGGGGGAGGGTAAATAATTGTGAAAACTGGTGTCATCTACCTCCTTCCTTTCAATATCTCTTTCTCACAATAACTGACTTAGCATATCCCCAGAGTCCATCATTACCCACTCTCTGGTTTAAGGTTTTTCTCTAATCATACAAACAGGAGCCTTCAGTGTTCTTAATTCCAACCCTCCCATCTTAGAAAAAAATGGCACTTGTCCAAAAGCATACGTATAGCTCAGGGATAAATTGTTACAAGAACATAGGACTCTTAAATGCCATCCAGGGCCCTCTTCAGGGTTCTCCTAAAGATGATAAAATAAAAGTCCATGGGCATCTGGCCTTTTAGTGATCAAGATTACATTTGGAACAAAGAAGATATTATTATTTAAGATTACATACATCAAAGAGCATAAACCCTAGTACACCATCTTAAACATAAAAGGGGGTTATTTTTTTCACATGATACAAAACCCCAAAGTAGGCTTACCTGGGCTTGTATAGTCAAGAACCCAAGCTCCTTTTCATTTTCATCTTCACCTACTTAAGCATCTTTTTACTTTGTACTTGCAGCAAAGCAGCTGCCTTTCTGGCCCCATGTTTAAGTTCCATGCAGGGATAAGGCTAAAAGAACAAAGAGTGTAAAGAGCCCTGGCTGGTGTTACTCAGTGGTTACAGCATCACTCCATGCACAGAAGGGTCTAGGGCTCAATTCTCGGTCAAGGGCCCATACCTACTTGGAGGTTAGTTCGCTGGTCCCAGTCAGGGCATGTGCCAGAGGTAACCAATCAATGAGTCTCTCTCACATTGAAGTTTCTCTTTCTCTTTCTCTCCCTCTCCTTTCCACTCTCTAAAAATCAATGGAAAAATCATCCTCAGGTGAGGGTTAACAACAAAAACAAAAAAATAAGTGAAAACCTAGGCATACCCCTTTTAAGTATGATAAAATAGCCTACCCAATTCTGCTTATATCCCATCCGTCAAAATTAGTCACAGCATCATCCTTACTTGCAAAGAAGTCTGAGCTACTATCTTAATTTTTTAAGTTTTTTCTGGAAATAATTAGAGTCGCAAGAAGTTGCAAAAATCATACCAAGAGGTGCCAGGTAGCCATTATACTACTTCCCCCCAATGATAGTATCTTCCATAGCTATGGTACATTATCAGCCCCGCCAGTGTGGTTCAGTGGTTGAACGTCAACCTATGAACCCGGAGGTCACGGCTCAATTCCGATGTCAGAGCACAAGCCCAAGTTGCAGGCTCCATCCCCCAATCAGGGCATGCAGGAGGCACCTGATCATTGATTCTCTCTCATCATTGATGTTTCTATTCTCCCTTCCTCTCTGAAATCAATGAAAAATATTTTTAAAAAACTTCAGAAATTTACATCGACAGACCAGACTACCAACCTCATTATGATTTCACCAGTGTGTTGTTTTTCATGAATTCGGTGTTCTTTTTTTTTTTATATTTCAGTGACATTTTATCACCTATATAGATTCATATAACGATGGTCACAATCAAGATACAGAGTAGTTCCATAACACAAAGGAACTTCAGAAGCTGGTTTTTTTTTAACTACACACATTGCAGCCATGAACGAAATCAGGGATCCTGCTAGGAAGAAAAAAGAAAAATGCATTTGGGGGAGCCAACAAGTAGCACCTGCCACAAAGGGCAGCTATTTTAAGGAGAGGGAGTTTTCCATGATCTTGGAGGTATGAATAGATTTCATCCACCCCCCATCCTTCCTCCCAACACATACACTCCTTTTGTCCTTTAGAAATCTCTCAAACAAATGCCATACAATTTGATTTATCTCATACTGCAGGGCTGTAATGACCCCATTGAGATGTGGAATTCATGGTTTCAAGAAACAGCAAATATATGTCTTAGTTCAATACCACTAAAACCACCCCAGAGACCAATGAAAGAACAAAGGGTTTTTA
This sequence comes from Plecotus auritus, assembly GCF_963455305.1. Lineage (NCBI taxonomy): Eukaryota > Metazoa > Chordata > Mammalia > Chiroptera > Vespertilionidae > Plecotus > Plecotus auritus. The sequence goes on from NC_137773.1 coordinate 164,167,670, forward strand.
TTGTTATTGTTCTAATGAGAATAATTCTTTGACACAGGACCAAAAGGCAACAAGTATAGAGGAAGGAAAAACCTAGAGGGTCTCAAATTGCATCATATTTGACAGGGGTCTGGGAGTAAAGGGATCTCTTAACTCGAGGGCCCACTGTTATTTTCAGTTCAATTCCAGAATTTTCTGAATGAAATCCAGCTATTTTCTTCCTATGGACCCTGAGAAACATTCCTTCTTGTAGTCTAACATGAAAGTTCTCTAAGTGTCAATAATGAGAAGAAATGAATATGAGCAAACGTGTAGAGAATATGCATATTCTAGGTGGGAAAAAATATCTTCCGGAAAGTACAAATCCATATAATAAAATATGATCATTTATTAAAGTGCTTTATTTGAATTTGTTCTGTCAAAACATGGGCAAGCTTGATCTGATGCATCTGATTGGTAACTAATAATGTCCATTTCATGATATTCCAATGACTTATGTGAGATTTGTCCTCCTTACAACTATTGGTTATTGAGGAATCCACTGCAATCATTGCTAATAGAATTAGCAACTAGCTGCTCAGACCCTGAGGAAAATGACCCCTGCCCAAGCAGAGAGCTACGGGAAAAGCAGTTAACCCTTCTGAGCACATCCTTTTAAAATGGTGTCTTTTCCATAATTTTTAAAAAAGGTTTTTTTAAATTGATTTTTAGAGGAAAGGAAGGGAGAGGGAGAGGGAGAGAGGGGGGAGGGGAGAGACATTGATGTGAGAGCGAAACTATCTCCCCTGCACACCTCTTACTGGGAACAAGCCCGCAATCTGTGCATGTACCCTGACTGGGAATTGACAACCTTTCAGTGCATGAGATGATGCCCAATCAACTGAGCCACATCAGCCAGCGCCCCACAATTTTTTGAGGTAGTCTTTGGCATAATATAAAACATCAGAGTAAGAAGCTTAAAACTAAGGGCCAAACTATTCAATATTCTATTCAAACCTTAATGGTCAAACTGCAAGACGACCAGCAAAAATAATCAGGGTGATACCACTGCTATGAACCAGCTCCCCTAAGACTAAGTGGTGCAGACATCAATCCACTCTTTCCCCAGCTCCACTTGGCTCCAGTTCTAGAACCTGCCCTCAATAGCTGTGGGTGGATGATACATTTTTATGTCCTCATTTTCCTTCATGTTAGAGATTAGTTTCTGAACCACAAACAATTAAAGACCAGAGAACGCCATAGGACTAATAAGGCCTTCTCAAGTTTCAGACGTAAGTGAAGCCGATGAGTGTCTGACAATAAGGGGTAGTGAGGACTGTGCCTAAGAGAGAAGCATAAATTCCCTCCCCAAACATATTCAAACACAATAAAAATATCACAAGGCAATGAAAACAGAACAATCAATGGTGTGCTCATTGGATAGTGTGAGGGACAAATTCAGTCTAGGATCCCCCAACATGGGACTTTGACCAGATAAAAGACAAATATGAGACCAGTAGTATTCGTTCAGTCCCCTATCAGCTTCCCAGAAATTGGGAGGGTCGGGGGGGGGGGACTGAAAATTCCAACCCTCTATTTATGGTTGGTTCCCCTGGCAACCAGCCCCCATCCTTAGTTGCTTTCCAAAAGTCACCTCTTAACACAAACCCAGTTTTGGTGGAAAGGGGCTTGTTATATGTAACAAAACACCCATTTCACCTTTATGGCTTTGAAGGTGTTCAGGAACTAAGGACAAGAGAAGAACTATTATAACAAAAGATGCTCTCATTGCTCTTATTGCTTGGCCAGCGGTTTCATCAGCCATGCCAATGTATTGAAGTCTCCACAGAAACCCACAAGGACAGGGGCCAGAGAGTTTCCAGGTTGGGAAACACATGGAGATTCTGGAAGAGTGGTAGAGTGGGAGAGGGCAGGGAAGCTCTGAGCTCGTTCCCCATATCTTGCCCTATGCATCTCTTTCTTTTGGATATTCTTGAGTTCTTTCCTTTAATAAGAAATCAGCGATCTAGCAAAGAAAATGTTTCTCCGAGTTCTCTGAGCTGCTTTTGCAAAATGGGAGGGGGTCATGGGAACCTCTGATCAATAGTTTGGTCAGAAGCACAGGTGACAACCTGGACTTGCAGTTGGCATCTGAAGTGGAGGACAATCTTATAGGATGGAACCCTTAACCTGTGGAATCTAATGCCATGTTGGGGTAGATAGTGTCAAAATTGAGTTGAACTGTAGGATACTCAGCTGGTGTCCAAAAACTGCTCGATGTGGGATTCCCCCCACACCCCCTGCCCATCCACATTGCAACTGGGTGTGGAACATTTTACATGGTTTAATTCAAACCCTAAATAGGATAATATCAAACATTTATGTAGTATTTACTATGTGCTTAGAACTGTAACACATGCATTTCTCACACAATGCTAAGAACCAAGTATTATTTGGAGGAAACTGAGGCACAAAAGGATTATGTAACTTGTCGATGGTCACTCAACTAGTAGGCAGCAAGGCTAGGATTCAAAACCAGGCAGCCTGGCTTCAGAGTCTGTGCTCTTAACACACTAAAATCACAACTCTTTTTTTTTTTTTTAAGAAATTCGATTTCATGTAGTCAAAATAAGCAAGGGTTTCTAATATGCTCCATAACTCCCTTTTAAGTTGTCTATTTATGGACTAGGCTCTGCTTCAGCTTCACTGGGATATATTGATGAGCTCCAGGAAGGACCACACACACGGGTGTGATGCCACAGTCAAATGCTGAGGGATGCCATACTTAGCACAAAGCCTGGGGACATTGCATAATACTTTACATACAAGGATCTTCAGAAAAACATAATCCTTTCTGACCTTAGGCTCAGGAATAGTTACAGTTGTTCTGAACAATGGGTTGGCTTTGAATAACTACTCTTTGGTTTCACAACTACTGGTATATAGCTGGCCTTGTGTCAGAGCATGTATCAGGTTATACATTTTTCTATATTCCTCACTCCAGGCTCTATTTTATGTCCTACCTTTCATTCCCTTGCAGAGGCTATCCTAATTCTTTTTATTTAAGGTATCTGGAATGTGTGAATACTTGTAAGTTTTTCTAAACACATGTTAGAGTAAGATCAGTCAATTAATTAATAAATTAATTGGGGAAGATATTCCACTAAGAGAAGATGGCCCAGAGAAGACAGAGAAGAAGAGAGAGACTTATAGACAACATCAGTTAGAATGCTCTCAGGTAAAAGAAGAAACAAAAAACTATAAGAAGACCTAAAATTCAAGGCCATATACTTTTATCCAACAAGAAGTCTGGAGGTTGCTCCTCCCAGGTGAGTCCATCAGCTCTGCATGACAGTGTGGAGGACAGGTGTCTGACATTGTCCTGGACTCTGCCCTGGGATGTTCAGGTGGCTGCTGCCACTTCCTACATCACCTCCTCATGTGCCTGCTCCCAAAGGTAAGAAAGCTCATTTCAGATACCTTCCTGCTTTCATCCTGGAGGAAAACCCATCTCAGAAGGACTCCAGAAGACTGCCTCTTATATCTCCTTGTTCGAATCTATGTGACATGCCATTCTTGGTTGCCAGGGACGCTTTTTAATCCCTTATAGTAGAAAGCAGAAAAGCAAAATTGAAGCTAGGAATGGTTGTTAAGAGGCCAAATACTCTTGTCTGCCACAAGATTTTAATTAAAAAAAAAAACAACAATCACTGGTTATATAAGGTATTTAACAACACTGATTAGAATCTAGTGTGTATGTGTGGAACAGGCAGGGGGGGGGGGGTCCACTTATACATTAGTTGTAATTAGATTTGTACCAAACCATTAGCAAAACTCTCACAAGAATGTTTGTGTTAACCTTGTAGTCCTTCCCAGGAAAGAGACTGCAGAGCTTCTGTTGAATGCAGAGTTGAGGAGGGAGGTGCACTGGCTGTCCGCAGTCCATGAGGATATTCCTAGGTTACCTCGAGGTTGAAAGCCAGGCAGGTCAAGGCCACATATCCGGAATGATCATCTAACTTTGACAGAGCCGCTCTGAGTTTGTTCTCTTTCTTTACTGGGTTTGAAAAGCATTTAACTGCTAGCAAAATGTCTGATCAACACAGGTAATTTGTTGCAGCTGTAGTGTAGGGTTTCCCAAAATGTGATCTGCATCAGAATCCCCTAGGCATGCTTGTCTAAAATTCATTTCCCTGGATCCCATTCCAGACCTATAAATTCGATATTCTGATTCATTGATTTGGGGTAGGTCCCAAGTTTCTGCATTTTAAGCAAGATCTAAAGTTGGAAACCAACCAAGAGTCCCCATAACCAAGACTGCCCTAAAAAGATACCTATTTCAGTAATTGGAGATGTGACCAAAGTTAAATTTTGAGGATGATTACTTTTAATGCTAATGTTTTTTTCTTCTTTCCTCAATTCTTGTGTTTGACATTTGGCCTTGAAATTCTCATACAGATTCTGAAATTACATTCCTGGTTTCTCTTGGCTTGTGTCTATGTATGCAAAGCGAAAAGTGAAATGTGCACTGAAAAGTGTTATATATAAATCACTTAATGGCCCTGCTTTGTTCCTTTCATCAATGAGGCCATATCTTAGAATAATTGTTTTAAATTACTGAAGCATGTTCCCCCACCCCCCTAGGAGTTAAATAATAACAGACAAGCCACAGACAAATACAAGAAGTACTACTTTATGAGTGGTTGAAATTCAGGTACTCTTTTATTAAACCACAGCAATATGAGACAGATGAAATTTCAAGCATGGAGACTTTTAGTATTGTTCCTGTAATTGCAAGGCATCCACAGGCATTCCCTTGCACTAATAATTACCCTCTCAGTTAATGCAATTGTTCCTAAAAATTAAACAGAAAGGTTCTAAGAAAATTTACAGGGTTTTTCTTTGTTGTTGTTTATCGCAACACTAGAGGATAAACTGTGGATTAATTAATTGCTCCTGTGTCAGTTTCTATGTGATATTGATTTTCAATTCAGAGTTAAAGCTTATGCTCTCACACTAAAAAGCCTGTTTATAAGATCATTTTTAATCCTCTTCTGAAAAGGTTTAATTTATAATTGAATATGCTCTCTCCTCTGCTTTAATTGTTCACAACAAACAATGCAAATGAAAATGTCCTTTATGGCATGGAAAACTGGGGATGAGAGAATTCTCACACACTGACTTTCAATATGTTCTTATGGTTTCTCCAGAAATAGCATTATATTTGAATAAGTGACCTCTCCCATTACAATGGAAACATGGAACAAAAGAATGAGGGCACAGGTTTTGTATCCCAGACCCACCAAGCCCACCAAGACCCAACAGGATAATAAAGAGCAATAGTTTTGCTTAATGACTAAAATGAGTAATAATTCTGTTCAGGCTTTCTGTCCCCTGCCTGTGCCTTCTCCTGGCCCCCTGCTTCCCTTTCCCTCTTCAATGTCTTCTCATCTTTCGTTAATCCTTAAAAGTCCTTGGTAGGGTTTTTTTTTAATTAATATATTTTTATTGATTTCAGAGAGGGAGAGAGAGAAACATCAATGATGAGACTGATCGGCTGCCCTCTGCACATCTCCTACTGGGGATTGAGCCCAGAACCTGGGCATGTTGCCTAACAAGGAATGAAACCATGATCTCCTGGTTCATAGGTCAATACTCAACCACAGAACCACACTGGCTGGGCTCGAGTTTCTTTAGAAAAATAGTGAGGCAATAAGAGAAGAACTGAAATGGGCAGTGAGTTGTAATAAATTGCAAGTTAAACAAACAAAGTGTCCCTAATAATTTACTGCTCAAATTAAGCTGATAACGTTACTGTACACACGTATACACACACACACACACACACACACACACACACACACGCACACACACACGAGTATATACAAAGCAAATAGAAAAGATAGGTCTTACTTAATTTACCCTTTCAAAAAGGGTATAACCAGGGGTGGGCAAACTTTTTGACTCGAGGGCCACAATGGGTTCTTAAACTGGACCGGAGGGCCGGAACAAAAGCATGGATGGAGTGTTTGTGTGAACTAATATAAATTCAAAGTAAAGGAGCGGAGGGGAGAGCAAGAGAACCCTCCACTCTTTCGGCTCCGCGGGCCAGATAGAACAGCCGAACGGGCCGGATCCGGCCCGCGGGCCGTAGTTTGCCCACGGCTGGAACCTCACCTTTCACCATAAAAATGAAACAGCATATTAGCATGAAAAGCTTCTGTGCCTTCATTTTGCCCGGCTAGCTTGCGAGTTTCCATTTCTTTCATCTCCATTTCTACTTGTACTTATACTAGTATCTTAACAGAAAAAGTCAAATGCATTCCAAATGGCCCTGAAAGCCATGGTGTAAAATGGTGACCACTGATCAAAGGTAACCCCTTTTCTCGAAGCCTGGTGGATGAGATCAGGATGGATTAAACAGATTTGGACCAAGCCAACAATGCAGTCTTTGATTTATGAAACTCCAACGGTAAGCTCGGCATCAGACCAGAAACAGTTTTTCTGGATGGCCTGCCCAGGAAAGATGGCCAAGCCTCTCCTTTGCCAGCAAGGTAGGATCACGAAGGAAACCCAAGGGTCAGAAAGCTCACCACATCTGGAGACCAGACACGGGCCGGCTCACACAGATTTTGAATATTTTCAATTCACTACCAACATTTAAAAACATGAGAGTTAACATAGAAAAGCAAGATAACAGATCTTTTTTGGAAAAAAATGAAAACACATGGCAGCCCTGAGCCTGAGTGTGGCAGTGACTGGCAAGAATGAAGTAGATGGTACCCATATGGAACAGATGTGGGCGCTGGGGCCTTAGCAGCCTCCACTCCTCCCTCCTGCCCTCACCCTCCCCTCTCCATTCAATCACTGCCTGCCCGGCCTCCGCAGCCCTCTGAGTGTGTTTCCTGAGGTACGCCAGCGTCTGCACGTTTCCAGAGGCCTTTACATCCCTTACCATGCGCTCACCATACTGAGTCGATGCAAAGTTATCACACTGTTATGTTCCCCTTCACCTTTTCACCCGCCCCTTCATCCTGCATCCCATCAGTGTGCTTGTTGTTTCTATGAGTCTGCTTCAGTTTGGTCCTGTTTGTTCATTTTGATTTCCTTCATTTCACTACCCTGCACACCTGAAACAAATACAATGTTATCCTTCAACTATACTTTAATGAAAAATAAGCCTGGCCAGTGTGCGTCAGTGGTTGAGCATTGACCTATAAACCAGGAGGTCACAGTTCCATTCCCAGTCAGGGCACATGCTCAGATTGGGGGCCTGCAGGAGGCAGCCAATCTGATTATCTCTCATCATGGATGTTTCTCTCTCTCTTTCCCTCTCCCTTCCTCCCTGAAATCAATAAAAATATATTTAAAAAATGAAATAAAACATCTAGTCACCTATGCACAACTGGGAATGGACCTCTGCTCTTTCCCTTCTATCTGCAGTCATTAAGTAAAACCTGTTTTCACCACTTTAACATTTTTTAAAAAGGTAAAAGAAACAAAAAGAACGGAAGGCCTTGACAGAAGTTGCAAGTGGACCGTTGAAGTCCGCTTACCCCTCAGTGGGTGAAGAGGAGCCGAACGCAGGGAGTCATGCTCCCCCATGCCACTGTGAAGTGGTGCCACTCCAGACAGCGAGCGCGAATCCCGGAGGGCAGGGTGCGTGGGCAGAATTCCTTACCACGTCTGCTCTGTTTCCTCCCAAGAAACTTAGAGTCTCATGCCAGAGACTAACCTTACAGGAAGGGCTACACCCAGTTCCTGGGTCTGATGACACGTGACTTAGCTCCACTATCTAACAAACATTGCCCACGAGCAGTGGCATAGTAAGGGTGGGCCCGGGAGTGGCTGGCCCTGCTTCTGTTTATAAGACAGACCTAGCGCCCTGTGGATAGTGCTAAAACAATGGGAAAACTGACTGAAAGTCAGCCTTCTTTTAATAATCCTACACACTAACAAGTCTGAATGATGACAGTGATACAGAAATATTCCTCTCTAAAAAAAATGTTGTTGCTTAAGTTCTAAACAATTGCTGTAATTATCATTACATTTAAAAAATTGTCCTAGTCTGTTTAGCTCAGTGGTTAGAGTATTGGCCCTCGACTATAGGGTCGCAGGTTTGGCTTAAGGGCACCTAACCTCCCGTTGCAAGCTCAATCCCTGGTCCCAGTTGGGGCACGTGAGGGAGGCAAGCAATCAATGTGTCTGTCTCACATCGTTGTTTCTCTCTTTCTGTCTCTCCTCCTCCCTTCCACTCTCTCTAAAACTCAATGGAAAAAAATATTTTTGGGTGAGGATTACCAATGTATATTGTCCCTAAAATGTATACATATATTTTGTATAATTATAAAGGCAGTGTTTTTAAAAATACATTTTATTTTCAAAATGGAGCTATCAGCTGTTAAAGTGTGTGTGTGTGCATCTTTTTGGGACACCCTGTATACGTAACCAGAAAATGAGTCAATTTCATTATTTGCACATGAAACTCAGAGAATCCTGTTAGACAACCTAACACAGAACACCTGCCCCCGCTTCATGCGTACTTGAGAGTAAGTCTGAAATCCTGGTTTCAGGCAAAGTTCCTGTCTCTAACCTCTGGGGTATACATTCCAGTTTAAACATTAGCTTGGAGATAAACAATGATGGTACAGTGATTGCAAAGACAAGGAACAGAACTGGGGTGACTAATTCTGCCATCGTGGGGAGTCTTAATTTGTGCTTACAGTTCTTGGCTTGCACAGACGTTTATCTAAAGCCCCTGGAATCAATCACACTACTTTTTTGTTTATTTTTAATTTTTTTTAATTAATCCTCACCTAAGGATATTTTTTTTCCAGTGATTTTTAGAGAGAGTGGAAGGGAGAGGGGGAGAGAGAGAGACACACATTGATTGGTTGCCTCCTGCACGTGCCACGACTGGGGCAGGGATTGAGCCTGTAACTGAGATTCATGCCCTTGACCGGAATCAAACCTGCGACTCTTTAGTCCATGGGATGATGCTCCAACCACTGAGCCAAACTGGGTAGGGCTTAAATTATTTTTTTAATTACCCTTGACATACAATATTATATTAGTTTCAAGTATGCAACATAATGATTAGACATTTATATACTGTACAAAGTTATCTTAAATCTACTATCTTAAAACAAATATATGGGTATTGCATTTTGGGGTTTTTTTGCAAAATGGAATTTTTTGTAATCTCTGCCAAATTTATCTTACATTTAAGGTTTTTCATAACTATTTCCATATATGTTGCTTCATGTGAAAGAAACATTTGAAATTAAAATGAATAAAGTGTGTTCTTTGATCAATTATGAAACAGATTGAAAAATCTAGCTATCCTCCTTTTTTCAGGAATGTCTGAAGATTAATTTTGATGAAGTCATCAACAAATTGGCACAAATTAAGCCTCAAGAACAAACTTGTCATGCTATTATTTATTACTATGAGAGAACAATATGATGGCATACACTTTCCCCTTTGTTCAAAAAAAGTACATTAAGGTAATCACCAAGTGTTAATCCATTCATTACTCTTTCTTTTCTGACCATTGTTTTTATGAATCTTTTACTTCAGAATTATTACTGAAAATTATTTTATCTAATAAAGAAGGGTGTTGTTAAAATAGGACAAGCTCTGGGTGACAATTATGCTAGATCTTTCACTTTGTAAAGTACCATGTTCCACCTTTACCCTTAATGGAATTCCCATAATTTATCAGATATAAGTAGCAGATTTTCACCTGACCTGCATTTGGACTGAATTTAATGCCTGGTTGTTATCTACAATAGAATTCTCTGCACTGTGAAATTTTCCCAGAGGTCCCATTCCTGGAGAGTTTGCGAGTAATTCACTCTTTTTTTAATGTTTTTATTGATTTTTGAGAGTGAGAGAGGAAGAGAGAGAGAGAGAAACATTGATTGGAGAGAAGAATCAATCAGCTGTCTCCTGCACACCCCCTACTGGGGATGGATCTTGAAACCTGGGCATGTGCCCTGACCAGGAATCGAACCAGCTGGTGCATGGGACGATGTTCAACCAGCTAAGCCACACCGGCCGGGGCAGCCTAGCATAGTGCAGAGATTCTCACTCTTCAGTTGATTCCACAGTACTTTGCCCACAAATAAATATGTCATGAATAAATGTTTACATGACCGTCCTTCCCAGTAAACATGAGCTCCTTTAACATAGGGAATGTGCATTAATTATACTATTTCTACTACTTTTCAGGTACCTAATAAACTACATTGAGTGGATGAATGAAGGAAGGAAGGAACGAATGGATGGATAGATAGTGCTCGCATGTGACAACAACTCTGTGAATACATGAGATTTACATTCCTACAAAATTAAACAAATACCTTTGAAAGGAGTGATTTTTCTTAAGAGCATACTCTAACCCTAAAATACCATTGCTATCACTTTAAAACCACATGTCACTGGCAGTGTCCTCAGTGGTCCCTGCACCTGTCTCTTGCTTCAACAATATTTGGACGGAACAGACCCAAGGACGCCCCTTCTTCCAGTCTGACCGCCTCCAACCTCTTTCCCAGCCGCCACCTTCAGCACCATCTCAGCCATCCTCAGCCTCCAGACCAACCAACCCTGCTTTCTTAGCTTAGCTCTTACTGCCAAGCCACCGTGAGCTCCCAAACTCGCCAGAATCACTCCCCTGCGGCGGAGGCCACTGTCAACCGCCTGGCCACCCTGCATCTGCGGGCCTCGCACACCTACCTCTCTCCGGGCCTCTACCCGCGGATGTGGCGCTGGCGGGCGGGGGCCGCTTCTTCCCCGCGTTGGCCGAGGAGGAGCCACGGGCGCCCGAGCATCTCCTGAAGATGTAAAACTGGCGTGATGGCCGCGGTGTCCTTTTCCAGGATGCGCCGAAAGCTTCCCAAGATGAGTGTGATCAAACTCAGGACGCCAGGGAAGCCGCCATGGCTTGCGAGAGGAACCTGAAGCAGGCCCTTTTGCACCTGGGCGCCCTGGGTTCTGCCCTCACCGACCCTCATCTCCACGACTTCCGGAGAACCACTTCCGGGATGAGGAGATGAAACTCATCAAGAAGATGGGCGACACCTGACTGAACTCCGCAGCCTGGCCGGCCCCCAGGATCCACGGGCAGGTATCTCTTGGAAATGCTCACCTTCAAGCAGGACGAGGGGCCTTGGGAACCCTGAGGCATTTGAGGGTCCCCTCTGCTTCCCCCTTGGCATCTGGTTTCTGCCCCAGCCTTTCCCTGCAGCCACTACCCTGGAGCCCTCTACCATGCTGTGGACCAAATGGAAACAGTGAAGCTTTTTGCAGCAAAAGACACAAAATAAAACCACATCTCACTTACGTTAATTATCAGAAAACCCAAATAAATTATTTGGGAATCTTTAAACAGCCAGTAGCCAATCGATAATATTATGGCAGCCTAGCATAGTGCAGAGATTCTCAAACTCCAGATTCATTGCATACTTCTTCATAGTTTTGCGTAAATATTTTACATTATTATTTATTTCTGTGATTATTTAGTATATATTTTTAAGTCTGCCTACTTTTTGTTAACTTAAATACAGTCTTAACCCTGTTGCAAGAAATAATATCCATAAATACTTTAGTTTTATGTGCCTGTTGGGTAATTTTTCTAATGCACACTAAAATAAACACAGAAATATGAAATATATTGTGCCCATCCTAGAATTATCTAAGGATATACCATGGGAAACCCTGGCACAATAGAATGAACATAGGTTCCAGGATAAGGTGAATGAGTGTTCAAGTCAAAGCTTTTCCATTTCCAAGGTGACTTAACCTCTTTAAAAGTCAAGTCTTTTTTTTAATCCTCAACCGAGGGCATTTTCCCCATTGATTTTTTAGAGAGAGTGGAAGGAAGGGGGAGAGAGACACAGAGATTGGTTGCCTCTTGCATGTACCCTGACCAGGGCCCAGGTCTGGGAGGAGCCTGCAACTGAGGTACATGCCCTTGACCTGAATCAAAACCCAGGACACTTAAGTCCATAGGCTGACGCTCTATCCACTGAGTCAAACCAGCCAGGGCTAAAAGTCTTCCTGTAACTATGGAGGTAAAGAAACTGACCTCAGGGAATTATGAAGATTAAATGGAATAACATGCAAATCACCTAATGAGAGCCTTCCATAGACTAATTGGGGGCTGCTGAGTCATAGCTGCTAACATGGTTCTGATGCTTCAACTTTCAAACTGTATTTCTTCTTTCTCCCCTTCTGACTCTATCTACAAGTCCCTTGACCACTGATTCTACATATAACCTCACAGAACCAAAGTGGCTCAATTTAATGCAAAACAAGCATCAGTCATAACAATTGCATTGAATAAAAATAAGCATGAACAATATAAAAACAAATATGGACCACGCTCAGGGAGCAAGAGTACAGAATGCAGAATTCTTCTCTGGCCTTGCTTCCATTGGTTTTCTGCCATCTCAGAAACACCACATGGGGCTCTGGGCCATGTTCTCCTCATCTAATAAGATTGAGGGAGTAAATCCCTTTTCCCTCTAAAACATTAGTTGATGAAAATTGTGCTGTATAACACATCTCTTTGCTTTCTTATCTTCTCTCTCTTTTCTTTTCCTTATTCTTATTGCAAAAGCTCACTGTGAAAGTGAAAAGACCTTCCACTGGGGTTTCAAGAAAGGATTTTTCAAGTTGAAACAAGTTTTAAACTGAGGTCTCTTAACCTTGTCCTATTGAACCATCAACGCCAGCCAGCCCTTATCAGTGTTCCAGTCTCCCCACCCTCTTTTATTCAGGTGGCACTAACTTGTTTTTATTAATTCTTATCTTGTTGGGGGGCTTGGGTTCTCAGAGAGAAAGTAGGTTAAAAACAAGAGCAAAAATCAATAGTTGTAATCTGAATAGTGGATGGGAATTTTAGTATGCTTTTTTTTTTTTTTCCCAGAGAGAGAAAAGTGCTTAGAGTTTTGATTGTATGGTACAGACCTCCAAAGTATTTAATTAAGATGTCTGAGGCAGATAATAACAAATGTGAGGGATTCGGCTCCTTGAATGATCATCCTGCAGACGCCTGAAAACCAACAAACAAGCACCAAAGCAAGAATGCAGGTTTCTGCTTCTGCCCCTTCATCCTGTGGACTCAGCAGGCAGGCTGCACGTGAGCCCTCAGAGGTCAGCCTGATGGTGGTCAGAAGAGCAAAGACTCTGGCTCCAGGCAGACAGGAGTTCAAACACCAGATCTACCATTTCCCAGGGCAGGACTCCAAGTGACTTCAGTTCACTCTGTTAGACCCCCCAGAGCAAGGACGCTGGGCCAGGTTCAGAGACTCACCAGGGAAAAAAAGATGCAGATGCCTAGCAAGAGGAAAAACTGGGAAAACAAGAATGGTGCCTCCAGGGTAACCTATCCTCCTCTAGCATGTCACAGGTCATGTGATTTGGACCCCTGATCTTTCATATCACTGAAGATAGCATCTAGGCCTCAACTGTATTATGGCCTTGCCCTGGGAGTCACGTAGCATAATTTTCCCTGTGTTCTGTGCTCAGTTGTATTTCAGCTCCAGGCCCAGAAAAGCAGCAAAACCAGACAAGTGGTGCCTTGGCTGCCTCAGGACCAGCTGTATTGACTAAGGACCCCCCGCCCTGGCACTGACCAATCAGTGGAGACCAGGACCCTGAAAGAGCACACCTGAAAAGCTGATACATATTCTAGTAAGACCTTCCTCTGAGACCTCCCCTAAGATTTCCACCTGCAAGAGAGAGATATGCTCAGAACAAAGAACCCAGTGCGAACTCTCCCTCCAAGGAGCATGCCTGTGCCATTTCCCCACAGGCAAATATCCCCCAACCTCTGAGGGACTCCATGAGACTTGCAACCAGGAGAGCAATGGACAGTGGCAGCTCGTCCTCAGCTGACCCCCTGAATCTGTCTCCAAGGCCCCCTTTTCTCTATGTAGTTCTTCCCTTTGAATATCCCCATCTCCCATCCCTTTTTCCTTGAATAAATTCAATTTTTTTTTTGTCACCGTCTGAGATGGCTATTTAGCCGGCCCACCCATCACCAACTTTAATCTTTCACACTCACTGATTCAGTTTCCATTGGGATTATGCAGGGGTTTGTAGAAACCTATTGAGAAATTGCTCTGATTATTTATTACTGCATAATATGCCACTCAGAGTTCCGTGACTGTGATTTTGCTGTGAATGTTGTAGGTCAGGAATTTGAACAAGATATATAATCAGGGAGAGAAACCAAGATGGTGGCATAGGTAAACACCTGAACAACAATTTCAAAACTACAACTAAAAGACAAAACGGACATCATCCAGAACCACAGGAAGGCTGGCTGAGTAGAAATTCTACAACTAGAAGGAAAGAGAAAAACACACTAAGACTCACAGGAGCGGCGGAAGGCAGAGGTATGGAGGTGCGCACACGGAGAGGGCTGGCAACTGAGTACGCAGCAGGCTTTCTCAATCGGGATGGAGACAAAAGCTCCCGACTGCTCTGAACTTCAGTTCCGGGCGAGACCCTGGGGACCCAGACTCATACTGGGAGAAACTGGACTGTCTGGCAGTGGGTGAAACTCGAGGGTGGCTTTCTTTCAGAGGTGCATGCAGCGATTACCGCGGGACACTAAGACCCAGGGGCCTCTTAGGGCAGGGCTGACAGGAAGCCATTGTGGTTTGCTCTGCCCTGAGATCCCGCCCCAAGAAGCCATTGCTGCTTGCTCTGCCCTGAGACTCCATCCCATCCAAGCTGAGCACAGAGGCTTTTGCATATGAATGGCCTGGTCCTTTGATTTCTAAACTTACCTAACAAACTGCAGGTGAGTCAGTGAGACCCCGAACATCCAAAAGAAGGCCCAAAGCCCCACAGCAGCTTGCATTGCTTCACAGCTGGGCCTCATCTGGGCACTTCCAAAACCGAAACAAAGAAGAAGAATCTGCAGATCTCTCCGTAGCTCCTGCTGGGTGGCCTCAGGCAGAAGCTAAATTAGTACCTCCTTGCAGATCCAAGAGCCAGTGTACCCGGGGGTCAGAGTGGGACTATCCAGAATACAATTCCTCAGATCCATAAGGGTCACACTTAGAGGGCAGACTCAGTGAGCACCAAAGCCCCACTGAAGCAAGTCTTGTCTCATAAGGGTGTCTCCAGCACAAAAGTTCTCCCATTATAGACACAGCTGATCCTCACAGCCAATTGGCCTGGAGGTTAATTCCTCCCGGTGATACCAACAACAATCAAGGCTTAACTACAAGACTGTGCACACAGCCCACAAAGGGATGCACCAAGAGTGTCCACCTCAGGTAACTGAGGAGGCTGAGCCACTGGGCCCTATAGGACACCTAGCACACAAAGCCACTCTACCAACTCAGGGAAGCAGCCAAAATGAGGAGACAAAGAAACAGATCACAAATGAAGGAAATGGAGGAAAGGAAATGACTGGATATAGAGTTCAAAACTACGGTTATAAGGTTTTTCAAGAATTTTCTAAAAAAGGCCAATAAATTTAGTTGAGACCCTTGAGGACTAGAAATTAAGCATACACTGACTGAAATAAAAAATAATATACAGAGATCCAACAGCAGACTAGAGGATCTCAAGAATCAAGTCAAAGATTTAAAACACAAAGAAGCAAAAAACACCCAACCGGAAAAGCAAAAAGAAAAAAGAATCAAAAAATATGAAGATAGTGTAAGGAGCCTCTGGGACAATTTCAAATGTACCAACATCCAAATTATGGGGATGCTAGAAGAATAGAAAGAGCAAGATACTGAAAACCTATTTGAAGAAATAATGACAGAAAACTTCCTCCACCTGGTAAAAGAAATAGACTTACAAGTCCAGGAAGCGCAGAGAACCCCAAACAAAAGGAATACAAAGAGGACCACACCAAGACACATCATACTTAAAATGCCAAGAGCAAAAGACAAAGAGAGAATATTAAAAGCAGCAAGAGTAAAACAGTTAATTACCTACAGGGAGCACCCATATGATTGTCAGCTGATTTCTCAACAGAAAGTATGCAGGCCAGACAGGGAGTGGCAAGAAATATTCAAAGTGATGAATAGCAAGAACCTACAACCAAGATTACTCTACCCAGCAAAGCTATCATTCAGAATTGAAAGGCAGATAAAGAGCTTCACAGATAAGAAAAAGCTAAAGGAGTTCATCACTGCTAAACCAGTATTATATGAAATGCTGAAAGTTATTCTTTAAGAAGAGGAAGAAGAAAAAGGTAAAGACAAAAATTATGAACAACAAATACATATTTATAAACAAGTGAATCTAAAAATCAAGTGAATAAAAAAAATCTGATGAACAGAATAAACTGGTGAATATGATAGAACCAGGGGGGAAAGGTGTGTGGGGGGTGCAGGAAGAGACTGGACAAAAATCGTACACCTATGGATGAGGACAGTGTGGGGGGGTAAGGGAAGAGGGTGGGTGGGAACCGGATGGAGGGGAGCTATGAGGGGAAAAAAGAGGAACAATTGTAATAATCTGAACAATAAAGATTTATTTAAAATAAAAGATATATAATCAGTATGGCTTGTCTGTGGTACACTGTCTGGAACCTTTAACTGGGAAGACTCAATGGCTGGGGTCAACTTGAGGTGCATGGGGATTAAAATGATCTTCACTTACATGCCTGGTACCTGATTCTCCATAACTTGAGTGCCTGGGGCTCACTGGCATCTCTTTCAATGTAGTCTCAGGGCCTTTCCATATTTCTCCTCAAGGCCTCACCAGCATGGCAACATTAGGGTGGTCAGATTTCTTACATGGCAGCTCAGAATCCCAAGAGTAAGTGATCCAGAAAACAAGGTTGAAGCTGAGTGGTCTTTTATGCCTTGCCTTGGGAGTCACATAGCATCATTTTCTCTGTGCTCTGTGCTCAGTTTTATTTCAGCTTCAGGCCCAGAAAAGTAGCAAAACCCGACAAGTGGTGCCTTGGCTGACTCAGGAACAGCTACATTAACCAATGACCCCCTGCCCTGGCACTGACCAATCAGTGGAGACCACAACCCTGAAAGAGCACTCCTCCCCTGAGAGCTCCCCTAAGATTTCCACCTGCAAAAGAGAGATAAATATACTCAGGACAAAGGAGTCAGTGCTTGCTCTCCCTCCAAGGAGCGCGGCATGCCAGGGCATGCTTCAGCCCTCTGAGATGCAAGGGGAGTGCACACAGATACAGTATTGAAAACATGCTATATTAAAAGCATCATACCCAACACCTGGAATATTACTGAAAATCCAGAAATGTTACGGATCAGAATGCCCCCAAGTCAATTTCCTGTTGTACCAATATGGCCATAAATAAATCATAAAATATGGAAGCATATCCTTCACAAGGCACCTTTATATTCATTGATTCATTATGTCACATTATCCCTATCTAAGCAGGAGAAATATTTTCCCTTATTTTGGAAATAAAGGAAGTCAAATTCTGAGAGGTTAAATCAGTTGCCCAGGATGGCACAGCTAGTAAGTAGTGAAGCTGAGCACGAAACCTAGGATGTCTCATTCATGATGCCATCTGCTTCCCTTTTTTAGAGTGAATGGGAATAAATACACTCAGATATGTAAGTATGCAGATCTTTATCTTAGAAAGATCTGGTAATCATTGACAATTTCAGCTCATCAACTATAAAACTCGCAATTATATTATATTATACTAGAGGCCTGGTACACGAATTCATGTATGGGTGGGATCCCTAGGCCTGGCCGGTGATCAGGGCCAATCAGGGCCGGGCCAATTGGGGCCTGCTGGCGGGGGAGAGGGACAGGGCATGGCAGGTTGGCCACCAACCCCAAGGAGGGAGCCAGCCCTCAGCCCTCCTGGGAAAGGGGCCGCATGCGCCACCACCCACCCTGGTTCCCTGTCCTACCCCAGGGCCCGAAGGCCCCGGTGGGGTTAGGAGAGAAGGCAACAGTCGCTGGACTGGTCACAGAAGGAACAAATACCAGACACTGATGCCACCTGCCAGCCATGGGAGGTTGGCTATGGAAGCGCACTGACCACCAGGGGGCAGCTCCTACGTTGAGCGTCTTCCCCCTGGTGGTCAGTGTGTGTCATAGCGACTGGTCGACCAGTTCCGATCATTCGGACATAACGGTCGCTTAGGCTTTTATATACATATATTTTAGTTTTCCTTTTTAATCTATGTTCTTTCACTAAACTTGTTAGAAAAATAAAATTGTAATGCTCTCCCTTGTACTGTGTGACAATATAGTCTGAAAATATTCTTGGGGTGACTCCTTCCTTCTTGTGTTATAAGAGAGAATCTAAGTCCCTAACAGACCACCTTCCTAAAAGCCATTAACAGTTCCTTACGTTTAACAGAAATGGGTTCCTTGGGCTCTCTCTCGTGGGGACTGGTGTCCCTGACACTGGTGCCCCATTGTCCATTCCTCTTCTCCTTCACTTACCCTGTGGCTAGTTCAAACTGACATGGATGGTAAACAGAAACTATGTAATGAAAATCAATGACAGTATAAAAATAATATAAAGTATCTCAATAATTTTTTTCTACTTCCATATGTTGAAATTATAATATTTTGGATATATTGGTTTAAATAAAGTATACTGTTAAAATTAATCTTACCTGTTTCTTTTTACATTTTTTAATGTGGCTATAAGACATTGAAAAATACAAACATGGCTTACATCAAATGGCTGTTAGTACTTAAATTGGAACAGTTTAAGGCACAGGGCTGTGTCATGCTAATAACATAAAGGCCAGTCCTGGAAAAACATGCTAAAATTTTCTTAAGAGAAACAGTGTGATTTTACAGCTAATATTAGTATGAGAACAAGACAATTAAATAGCTACACATGTTCAATGAAGTTTGTGTCACAATATGCTCAATCCAGTATTTTACCAAATGCCACTCAACAGTTATAAATGGTTGTGTGTGTTTTTTTTCTTCTATAGTAAAAATGGCTGAAATAACATGAAGGTGCAATTTGGCAACAAATTGAGAGGCTGTTGCTGGCAAACTTACAGGAAATATGTGGAAAACATTGATGGAAATGGAGAGACAAACATTAGAGCAAATCACACATGTGGGAAGGTGCTGTGTACTTAAATAAAAACACAGATGTTTATACCTGTCTTGCCAAATGCTTTTGTAATACATAGAGACAGAAAGGAATACATGTTGGGGAACTATTAAAAAAGATGTATGAGAGCCCTAGCTGGATAGAGCATCAGCCTGCGGACTGAAGGGTCCCAGGTTCAATTCCAGTGAAGGGCACACGCCGGGGTTATGGGCTGGATCCCTGGGAGGGGACGTGCAGGAGGCAGCCGATCAATGACTGTCTCTCATCATTGCTGTTTCTATCTCTCCCTCTCCTTTCCTCTCTGAAGTCAATAAAAATATATTTAAAAAAAAAAGATGTACGAGAGATGATAAATTCTTTAAAATATTTCAGAAAATAACTGTGGCTGCTTTGACTAGGATAAAACAAAACAAACCATCAGGAATAGCATTCTTTTCTTCTATACTATTTGTTGGGTGTGGTAGTATGGCCAGGGAAAGCACTACATTCTTCAGCCTCCTGTGCATGTGCCTGGATTGCAGGCTTGATCCCCAGTATGGAGTGTGCAGCAGGCAGCCGATCAATGATTCGCTCTCATCATTGATGTTTGTACCTCCTCCTTCCTTGGAAAATGCTACACCAATATTATTTTTAGGTCTGAGTAGGCACTGTACACTTCACCCAGAAGTAGAATTTTATGTACAGAATTGTCATTTTTCTGTAAAAGATATTTACATAAAAGGCCTGACTGGAAAACCAGAACTATATAAAAGTTCTATGGTAAAGCCATGTTCTAATTTTCTCTATTTTGAAAAATGTCCTATGTTTCCGAAGAAAGAAGCAAATACATTTTATTGGAGCAGATGGCTGAGCTGAAAGAAAAAGTAGAGCATAATAAAAGGTGTCTATAAAATCAGTCAAATAAAACATTAAGTGTTAGGGAAATTGCCTGATATTTTAATTATCTTTCAAGAGTTTGTTTTGTGTATGGAGGCAAAACAATAACAATAAACTTCAAAGGCAGCCTCTCTGAACTGCTTCCTCTGGAATTCTAAGGACTGGTAGCATTCTGAGAGCCTTTATGTGAAGAATGACTACACAGAGCAGATGATTTAATGTAATAATGACTTAAGAGATAAGCATTTACCAAGAACCAATGCCTATTATCAAGTTCAGGAAGGAGCAATCCTTTGAAATGCCTGAAGGCACAAGTGACACATGCTTTTCGGGGGGTTAATAATTAATAACCTCCTGAGACTTGTGCAAATGATTATGCAAGTGCACACATCACACTGTGATTTCTTCACTCCCGATGAACTAAAGCATAAGGGTTTTATTACCCAACAGTCTTGGCAATCGTTCTCAGCAGCTAATCTAAAGTTTCTGCGTTTATGAAACTGCTGTGAATTGACCAAAGTTATTTTGTCACTGGCAAATACTTGGTTCCATTTGGTAGAAGGGAGAAGTTAGGAATCGATCAGAACTCAAGGTCTGCCCATATCCCTGCATCACATTTAACGATGAAAGGAAGTCTCAGATTGAATTCTGCTACACATACAAATATTTTTTAGGAAACCAGCATTGACCTCTTCTGTAGGAAGGTGAAGACTCTGCACTAGGTACCTACTGTACTCTGAACGTATTTTGCAGAAAACGCTTCACTCCAGAAAAACGTGACAATTTCTAGCAGTAGGATCCAGTTAGTCTGAGACCAAGGGTCAGAATCTTCCCAAAGTGTCTAAACATAGGATCCTGGGTCAGGTTTAGGACTCCACTCCCATAAGCTGAAAACCAACCATTTCAGTAATAAAAATGTTATTTCTGACTTCCATTATGTCAATTAACAAAATTTCTGGAATCCATCTAAAAGATGGCAGAAGCTGCCTAGGGTGCACAGTCTCTTGATAAGAGCTTTCTAAATGCCACCACTACCCTAGAAAATGTATCTTTGACCAGGGTACACAATTTTTACCAGAAAACTTCAAAGTTCATTGAATCTAATTAGTACACATTCATATGTATTTCCATGGGTTTGAAGCACAAATTAAGTATAGCTCTTAAAATGATTATCATCCATTTTCTGACACGAACTAAACTAATCCACCTTAAGACATATTTTTAAGTCAACAAACCTGTACCATTGATTTTGTACTTTTGTGAAGTGAAAAATTAAAATAGTTTGTTATAATTAAAGTAATAACTTACGTTTGATTAAGTTTCTAACTTTCAAGTCTTGTGAGATAATTTGGTGAATAACTACTTATTAAACGGAATAATTTTGGAGCTCGGATTGGAAAATAATGTCAAGATGAGAGTGAAGTTGTCCAGAGTTTCTAAGCAAGCAAGATCAAGTTAGACAAGAAAAAAAGAAATGTAGTGTTTTGTTGTAATTTTCATTTTTAGAAAATCTTAAGAATCAGAGATGAACATTTTTTACCAGCTTGAAATTGATGAATGTAACTCACTGTCAAGGACATAAATGCTCTCTCAGGAAGTGAAATCTATCCTTATTTATTTGTACCATTTGCACGTTTAGGAAGCATTTTTCAGCAGTGGAAGGGAAAGTTGATGTTGATGTTTAAATTCCATGACAAACATTGTTAGCTTCATTTGGCTGTCAAGCATCAAGAGCATTAGAGATTTAATTTCCCAAATTCACAATGGTTCTTGTATTATATACTGTGGAGTTTGTTCATTGAATCACCCTCTCATTCATAGGTATTTATTGAACAACTAATATGGACCAGGGATAGTAAGCTAAAACATAGTCCCTGCCTCCAGGATGTCATAGTCTAGGGGTGGAGACCGAAACTCGGCCAGTGTAATGACAGCAGACGAGAAAGTGGCTTAGAGCCCCGCCTCTGCAGCCCATCTTGCTGGGTTGGAACTCTGCCTCTGTCATTACTTACCCTCTCTGTGGTTCAGTAGTTTCATCTATAAAATGGGTGTGATAATATTATCTACCTCACAGGTCGTTAGGAAGACTTAAGGCATTTATTCATATAAAAAACTCAGCACAGAGTGTGGCACATACTAGTAAATGTGCTGGAAAGCAAGGTTGGCTACAGTTATGAAGTGCATGGTGCTTTGGAAGCTGCCTTCTGCAAAAGCATTCTTCTCTTCATCCCAACTCAGTTCAGACACCAATTCCTGCTTGCTGAGTTCTTTATTAGCTTTCTTATCTATTTACTAGAGGCCCGATGCATGAAATTCGTGCAAGGGGCTCAGCCCCCGCCCACCTCTGCCTCCGCCCCTGCCGCTGCCTCCGCCCCCGCCGCTGCGGCTTCGTCTGGAAGGTTGTCCGGAAGGACATCTGGAAGGACGTCTGAGCTAATTAGCATATTAGGCTTTTATTATTATAGATTTCCCTCTAGTCCCATGATCATGAGTTTGGTTCAGACTTGTTATTTCACACCTGTTTTTCTGACATAGGCATGTCCTCAGAGCATCTTTCAGAGCTTCAGATCACTAATTTGAAAGTCTTAAATGATTATCTCTGACCATCTCCCTCCCCTGAACAAAATCCCCTTTCCATGTCTTTCATCATCTTGGGTTTGAAATACAAACTCTTCTGTCGGGCATGAAAGACAGGGCCTCTCAGAACTGAAGTTATTTTGGGCCACTCTTGGGTTCAGTGATCCCTTATTATTGTGTACAAATAGCTAACTAGCAAAATAAACCCACAAAATGTTGGTATATGTACATATTTGCAACATATAATTACACATATAAAATACAAATATATAAATATATTTATTTATGAACACAAATCCATACACATACAATTGCATGATTCACAAGATAATTGGAAGAACCATGCAATTCTTAATTCATAGTTGATGTGGTTCTGTATTTGGTACACAGATTGACAGCCATATGGCGACTAGAACATCTTTCCATTTCTTCCATGGACTACTCTGTATTAAAAATGATGTTGACTGGAACTAACAATTTATACAGCATCAGTTTATTAAATCTTACTAGAGGCCCGCTGCACGAAATTCGTGCCCGGGGTGGGGGGTGTACCTCAGCCCAGCCTGCACTCTCTCCAATCTGGGACCCCAGGTAGGATCGGGCCTAAACGGGCAGTCGGACATCCCTCTCACAATCCAAGAGTGCTGGCTCCCAACCACTCGCCTGCCTGCCTGCCTGATTGCCCCTAACTGCTTCTGCCTGCCAGCCTGATCACCCCCTAACCACTCCCCTGCCAGCCTGATTGATGCCTAACTGCTCCCTGCCAGCCTGTTTGCCCCTAACTGCCCTCCCCTGCTGGCCATCTTGTGGTGGCCATCTTGTGTCCACATGGGGGCAGCAATCCTGTGTGTTGGAGTGACAGTCAATGTGCATATTATTCTTTTATTAGATAGGTTTAGATAGGATAGAGGCCTGGTGCACGGGTGAGGGCCAGATAGTTTGCCCTAAAGGGTGTCGGATCAGGGTGGGGGTTCCCTTGGAGCATGGGGTGGCCTGTGTGAGGGGCCTGTGTTGGTTTGCAGGCCAGCCACGCCCCCCAGTAACCCAAACGGAGGCCCTGGTATCTGGGATTTATTTATCTTCTATAATTGAAACTTTGTAGCCTTGAGTGGAGGCCTGGGCCGGCCAGGCCAGGCTGAAAGCTTGGCTTCCTCCATTGCTGGGGAAACCCAAGCCTCCTGCTCGCTCCATGGCCACAGCCATCTTGGTTGGGTTAATTTGCATACTCGCTCCTGATTGGCTGGTGGGTGTGGCTTGTGGGTGTAGCAGAGGTACAGTCAATTTGCATATTATGCTTTTATTAGATAGGATGCTTCTGTCTGGACTAGGATTGCTAAGCATTTGCTAGGGCTGGAAAGTCCAAGATGGCTTCATCCATCCACATGTTTAGTGCCTTTGCCAGGAGGGCTGAGCAGCTGGTGGATGGCGACTATCTCTTTCTCCAGGTGCCTCTCACATGGCTAGCTTGAGCTTTCTCACAGCCTGATGTTCCGACTTCTTACCTGGCAACTGGTTTCTAAGAGAGGAAGTCTGTCTTTGAGACTAGTCCTAGATCTGGCATTGTGTCATTCCCACCATATTCTGTTGGTGAAAGCTCACCCAGATTCAAGGAGAGAGAAAACAGAATAGACTCCATCTCACCTCTGGAGGTGAGGAGTAACATGAGAATATAGGGAGGAAGGAAGGGACCTTTGCCATCTTTGAAGACTACCTACCACCCTCAGATAATGTCCGCACTGAAGTAGTTGCTGGTATTGTTTCAGTGGTTCTACTCTGATACTTTTGCCTTCTTCTTATTGTTGAAAGGTGACTATATACCCCCTAACAGTTTTAGCCTCCTCTAATTGTGTTGAATGTAGGAAACGGGAGTGGTGAGTGGCAGAGGAGCTCTATGGACACTTCTTTGTAACCAGCTAGAAAAACATTTTTCTCACAAGCCTCCATCAGAATTCTGCTTACATTTCCTTGTCCAGAATTGGATCTACCCTTAAACAAAGATGGGCCCTTTCCCTAAGATGTAAAGTCACATCCTAAACACAATTGGACTCTGACAGCAAAGTGGAAAGGGAGAATGGATTTTGTGTAAGCAAGCAATGATGTTGGCCATATTCTGTAAGAGCGTATATAATCAAATTTGTAGATGACACCACAAATTTAAGTTAGAGTCCTACTGCTCTCCTCATCCCCAATCTCCATAGCTAACCCCATTATCATTTTTGCCTATAAGAACCTTTTGCCTCTAGTGAGAAGTACACACAGTCACAAGAGCATGGATTCAGGCAGGGGTGGAGAATTGGGCCCACAAATTCAATCTAAAATCCCTTCAAATCTATACTCGAGGCATTCTGAAATATTTGCATCTCCTTACTTAATCCAAGCTCATGTGTCTTCTTGTCTTTACTGCTGACCTCTGTATCTGTAACATCTTCCTCTCAGCTTCCCTAAACATTCTTCAGGATTCAGTTCAAATGTATTTTTGTCCTTACATCTTCTCTTACATTCAGGTTGGATTAGTGGCCTGTAGTGTCTTCTCCTTAGCTTATCACTCTGAGCTTATCACCATTGTGACAATCATATTATCATATTTATTTTTTTATTAAAGCTTTTTAAATATATATATATATTTATTTATTTCAGAGAGGAAGGGAGAGGGAGAGAGAGATAGAAATATCAATGATGAAAGAGAATCACTGATTGGCTGCCTCCTGCATGCCCCACACCAGGGACTAAGCCCACAACCCAGGCATGTGCCCTGACTGGGAATCGAACCATGATCTCCGAGCCACACTGGCCCGGCATCATCCTATCTAATAAAAGAGTAATATACAAATTAACCATCACTCCGCTACACCCACAAGCCACGCCCACAAGCCACACCCACCAGCCAATCAAGAGCGAATATGCAAATAAACCCAACCAAGATGGCTATGGCCACAGAGAGCAGGAGGGAGGCTTGGGTTTCCCCGGCAATGGAGGAAGACAAGCTTTCTGCCTGCCCTTGATGGCCTAGGCCTCCACTCAAGGCTACAAAGTTTCAATGATAGAAGATACATAAACCCAAACAGAAATGGCGGCAGCCACAGAGCTGGAAAGAGCAGGAGGCTAGGGTTGCCCCCGGTGATGGAGGAAGCCAAGCTTTCCACACACCCTGGCCGGCCCAGGCCTCCGCTTAAGGCTACAAAGTTTCAATTATAGAAGATACATAAATCCCCCCAAAAAATGGCTGCCGCCACGGAGCAAGCAGGAGGCTTGGCTCCGCTCCAGGCTACAAAGTTTCAATTATAGAAGATAAATAAACCCCAGATACCAGGGCCTCCGTTTGGGTTGCCAGGGGGTGTGGCCGCCTTCAAACCACCACAGGCCCCTCGCCCAGGCCGCCCCACACCCCAAGGGAACCCCCACCCTGATCTGGGACACCCTTCAGGGAAAACCAGCAGGCCCCCACCCATGCACCAGGCCTCTATCCTATCTAATAAAAGAGTAATATGCAGATTGACCATCACTCCAACACACAAGATGGCTGCCCCCATGTGGTCAAAGATCCTGCCCCCATGTGGACACAAGATGGCCACCACAAGATGGCCAGCAGGGGAGGGAAGTTGGGAGGGACCAGGCCTACAAGGGAGGGCAGTTGGGGGCGATCAAGCCTGCAGGGGAGGGCAGTTAGGGGTGACCAAGCTGGCAGAGGAGGGAATTTGGGGGTGACCGGGCCTGCAGGGAAAGGCAGTTGGGAGGGACCCAGGCCTGCAGGGGAGAGCAGTTAGGGGGGACCAGGCCTGCAGGGGAGGGCAGTTAGGGGAAAACAGGCTGGCAGGGGAGCAGTTAGGCATCAATCAGGCTGGCAGGGGAGTGGTTACGGGGTGATCAGGCTGGCAGGCAGAAGCAGTTAGGGGCAATCAGGAAGGCAGACAGGTGAGCAGTTGGTGGCCAGCAGTCCTGGATTGTGAGAGGGATGTCCGACTGCCCGTTTAGGCCCAATCCTGGTGGGATCGGGCCTAAACGGGCAGTCAGACATCCCCTGAGGGGTCCCCGATTGGAGAGGGTGCAGGCTGGGCTGAGGGACACCCCCCCCCCCCCGTGCACGAATTTCGTGTACCGGGCCTCTAGTATTTAATAAGCTTATTTGTTTCCTTATGAATGTTTCACATTAGATCATAAATGTGATCATAGCCTGGTGCCCTTCAGTTAAGGCTGGGATTATATGTTCTGAGTCCTTATGTCTTCATTGCTTAACACAATATTTGGGTAATAGTAGAGAATTAAATGCTGGTTGAATAAATAAATAGATTAACGGTAGGTTGAAATTAGGTTCTAAAGGCAATGAAAAGGCATTGGGTAATTTTAAATGTGATTGCTCTTCTTGCATTTATGAAGGGGAACATTTTGGTCACATTGGAGGATGTGATAGAATGGGGTGAGACTAGAGAGGCAAGAAGATTAAGAAAGTGAAATAAGAAATAGAACTAAAACAATGTGAGTGATGAGGATGAGAAGAGAATTGATTCAAGAGATGTTTAGGAAGTAAATATACCCCAATGCCTACTAAGTTCTGATGGGTAAAATAGAGGCAAACTCTTAGCTGATTTTTATGCTGGCTTGGATTACCCATTGGAGATGGAGCCTTTACTTCATATAGGAAATGTGCCAAGGGGGCATACATTTTGGAGTTCCACTTCAGAGCAAAAAGTGTGGATGCCAGCAGAACATCTATGAAGAGAGTAGGTAGTTGGAATAATTGTAGCTTTAATGAGAAATTAGAGCTTGATCATTAGCTTTTGAAATCATGGTATATCGGTGAAGCCATAGAAACAGATGTGTCCCCAGCAGGAGTGATAGAGGGGCAGAAGACAGCGTTGGTAAGCACTTCCATTTGAACAATTAGTGGAAGAAAACAAGCCTGTAAAGATATTGAGAAGAAACAGCTGAACAAGCAGGCAGGAAGGAGGGTGCATTAGTTGGCTGGCGCTCGACAGACCTTACTTCAAATCCGGGTTCAGTCTCCATCTAGATATGTGACCTTTGCCAAGTACTTGAGTACTTCACCTCTCTAATCCTCAAATTCTTTTACCTGGAAAGTGAAGGTTAGAATAGTACTGCAAGGATGTGTCCCAAAAGGTGGACAGTGATTATCTCTTAGTGATAAAGTTAAGGGATTCTTTTTATTTTCTGCCTTTGGCTTGTTTGTATTTCAGACATTTTACTCTATTAAAAGTAATCTATAAATTACTGTTGTAATTTTTTAAAGGTTATTTTTTCCAAAGAAGCTATTCATGCTTTCTGTAAACATGTGACATAACTGCAGGCTCTATTAATATCAGGAAGAATTGCAAACAACGAAATGGATTAGGGAAATAGATATTCTTATTTTTCACTCTATTGAAGATAAGAAATATACATTGTAAGGTGCAGAGTGGGGTTCAAAGTTGACAAAGGAATAATCTGTGTTTTCAAGGACTTTATAATTGGTGAGGTAGAATTCCAAAAAATAAATGCATAACTATAATGCATTTCATGTCCCCATGAAGCAGACATAAAAAAAAAAGAAAAGAAAAAGGATAAATAAACGTAATGCTCATTGGGTTCTCCCTGGGAGAGAAGAGATCATATTAGGATGAAAGAATCACAAAATGTTTCCCAGAGGGCCTGGCATCACCTATGACCTTAAAAGAGTGGGTGGGTGACCCTCACAAGTTCACTGTCGTCTCAATGCTTAATGGTCTGCTTCACAATAGAAGGAAAATCGGGCAAGAGATAAGAGCCGGAATGCAGAGTGATTGATTTGCATGGAGAGGAATCTCCCTGTCAACTGCTTTAGTCACTTGGGTTGACTAAAGTAACCTCAACAGCTGCATGTCAACAAGTCCAGGGGAGCAGAAAATTCTTGCTTCATCACAACTGGGAAATGCAGGGCTCACATTAACCACATTTTGATTCAGTCCAATTGTTTTATGTATGTGTGTTTAGTGATTGTAAAACGAGGAAAATGAAGATATTCAAGCTGTTTAACTTTGGTTCGGTTTGGTTTTTATCCTTGTTCAATCTGGTAAGGGCTTAAACATTACCTTCCTTGTTTTTTAAGTCCTGAGTTGAGCTTTCATTTTTTGTTTCCATCTGCAAATGGCCCAATTTTTGCATATACATATGAACTGCCTAAGTGAATATACAGAAAATAATATTTAGTCAAATATACAATGATGTGTGACACAATGTCTTGATCAAGGATGTTAAATTTCTCTTTCAATGAGAATCCCAAAAGGAAGGTGATCTTGACAAATTTTCAAGATGGTCAAGTTGTAATATTTGTGTTTACATGTCTGATTTCATTGTGATGGTTGCTAAAAGACGAGTTTGCACTTGGCAATGTTGAATTCAGACTATCAATTTCACAGGAGATTAAGGATCAAATCAGAAATGGTAATGGCAAAGGAAATTGAAATCAGCATTAGTGATACATCATGACAGAGCCCACCAGTTAAATATTCCACCATGGAATGACATACCTCAAACCTCGTCTCTAACAATGTAAACATCTGTCTTTGCAATAAGTATAGAAAATAAAGTCTTTAGAATCAATTGGGCATTTATTTGCCTCAGTGTGTTTTGGGGAGAAAGGAAACATATGTATGCTATGTGGAGAAACTTGGGCAAATTTAGAAAAAGGAAAAAAAAAGGAAACTTACACACTTCTCTATTTTTAAGAAAAGGAAGTAGTGACATCACCCTCAGCTAAAATCTAGCTTGTTTATCTCAGTTTATTACCTAATACATTGCCCTCTTTAGAGTCATGAAATAACTAGGAGAATTCAGTATAGCTTCCTTCTGAATCATTATTACCTCCTTTGCTCATTCATCCAACAAAAATTTATTGAACACCTATTTGTGCTAGGTGCTAGGGATACAATAATGAGTGGAGGGAAACTGATCTTTGTCCTCAAAAAATTTGGATTTCAGTGAGGGAGAGGAATAGAAGTTAAAGAATGATAAAATTATAGCCATGGTAAGTGTTAAAAAAGAGAGGCATTTGGTGCCCAGAGAACCTATCATGAAAGGGAAGTCAGGTAAAGCTTGTCCATTACGGAATTTTTTAAAAATATATATTTTATTGATTTTTTACAGAGAGGAAGGGAGAGGGAGAGAGAGCCAGAAATATCGATGAGAGAGAAACATTGATCAGCCACCTCCAGCACACCTCCCACTGGGGATGTGCCCGCAACCAAGGTACATGCCCTTGACCGGAATCGAACCTGGGACCCTTCAGTCTGCAGGCTGACGCTCTATCCACTGAGCCAAACCAGTTAGGGCCATTATGGAAGTTTTGATCAGGAGTTGGCTGGGTGAAGAAGAAAGGAAGGTCAGAGGAAGGGAAGTGCGTCCTGGGACGGGCTCTGTGTGGGAAGAATAGAAGGGTATTTTCTAGGCCTGTAGAAAAGGCCCTCAGCAGGAGAGGAGGGAAAGTCCAATGGAAAGTTACAAGAGAGAAGGGGGCTTGAAAGCATGCAAAGGGTATGGTTCCTACCCTCTACCTCAAGAGCAGTGAGAAGCCATTAAACGATTTTAATCAGAAGGTGGGTATACTCAGGTTTGCACTTTGAAACACCAACTTCAGCTCTGGTTTGAGAAACTGAGTAAAAGGGCTCAGAATGGCCCTACTGAGGGTGAGTGGTTGGGGGACTCGTGCTCAAGGGATGGCAACGGAAGAGTCAAGGTGGCTGTGGAGAAGGAAATGGGGAGAAGCAGATTGGAACTCGAGTTTTCTGCATCTTAAAGTGGCTCCAACTTTGCCAGTGGCATTGGTGGGCAAGAAGATGCCCAGCCCTCCTCATTTCCCTTCCCTTCCTGCCTCCTAAACCGCAGACCTGGGAAGTGGCATTTTCCTAAAAGACACATTCAGAAGCAGCTTTGGTGCTGGCTGGAACCATGGTGACAAGACTTACGGTGCCAGGATCAAGCAAATGAACCCAGGGATTGACAGGGAAGGTTTCAGGAGTTGGGTTTACGGGGAAGGCTATTGCCTTTGTGCATTTCCAGTAAGCCTGGCCACCTTGCCTCTTTGCAAACAATCTTTGTCTCAGATAAAGGAGTTAGTTGTTTAACCTGCTGGAAGAGTCCCTGACCAGAGGGTTATACGGAATCCTGGTCTCGAGAGCTATTAGTAGGGTGAGCATGTAATTCATTGTCCTAGTGAGACACATGCAAAAGAGAATGTATTTTTGGTTGGGTAATGATTAACTTCAAAACACATGTACACCAGAAGTGTTTGGGGCACACCTGGTCCCCCTATCAAGAAGGGGAAGTTGAAAGTTTCTCCTGTTCTGCTCCCACGATTTCACCTTTTGCAGAGACGAGGCTAAGTCTTCTCTCTCATCACTGGCACTATTGCAATGCACACGCGGGCATTCAGCTGACCTCCAGGCCACTTTTGTTTTTAAATTTTTTGCCACACAGGATACACTCTGAAGAGAACCTTTCCCGCCATTATAACTCTGTGATGGCTGATCATGTACCATTCTTCACTGAATCACCCCCCCTTCTCCCCCCTCAAGAGTCTGTTCCAAAGGGGAGCCACCACCCACAAGCTCATCAGAAATGCCCCCACCTAGAGGTGCTGAAGCAGAATCTGCATTCTAACAAGATTCTCAGGTGATCAATATGCACAGGATCTGAGAAAAAAATTTCTCAACTTCCACCTACACTGCATACATAACTGAAACACAAGTTTAATTGAGGCAATACTTTGCCGATTTTAATAGGAAAAAAAAATGTGCTCAAACTCATTGGATTTCAGCATCCACTTCTAGGTTGCAACTTGTAGTTTGAAAACACAGCTCTAAAGCACCTTGGAACCATCCGAAGAAGGTTCGGGGGGAGGGGGAAGGTGCTTGGTGAGGGTGCTTTGAAAGTATATTCACTTCCTCTGTTCACTTACTTTGTGAAACGTGTGCGCTTCGTCACCGCGAAGCAAATCCGTGGAGCCAGGACTCCCGAGGGCGGCAAGGGGCAGCTGAAAGTTGGCCAGAGCCCTAGGAGGGGCTGGTCTAAGGGACGTGATTGGCAGCTCGGAGAGAGCGAGCCAGGGCTGGGAGCGGAGAGGGAGAAGGCTCTGGGGCGGCGAGAGGTCCTGCCCAGCTGTTGGCGAGGAGTTTCCTGTTTCCCCCCGCAGCGCCGGGTGAAGTTGAGTGAGTCACTCGCGCGCCCGGACCGACGACACGCCCGCGCACGCCCGGGACAGGGGCAGGAGCGGGCCTCCTGCGCTGCTCCCCTCGGCCGCCGGGGGCCTCCCCGCGCCTCGCCGGCCTCCAGCCCCCTCCTCGCTGCTGCCGAGCCGGCGCCACATCTGGCCCGCACATCTGCCGGGCCGGCCAGGCGCGGGGTCCCGAGAGGACGCGGCGCGGAGGCGCAGCCAGGGGTCCGGGAAGGCGCCGGCCGCTGCGCTCGCTCGGGGCTCGGTCTATGACGAGCAGCGGGGGTCTGCCATGGGTCGGGGGCTGCTCAGGGGCCTGTGGCCGCTGCACATCGTCCTGTGGACGCGCATCGCCAGCACGATCCCTCCGCACGTTCAGAAGTCGGGTGAGTGGCCCGCAGCGGGGCTTGGCGGGGCGCCTGGGGTCCCCCGGACTCCCCGCCTCTGCGCTGCGCTTGACAGGCGGTCCCGGGAACGCAGCGCTCGGCGGAAACGGGAACCTTTCCCCTCGGGCATCACGCACCCCGACTCCCTTAGCCACGGGAATGTGTGAGTTGTGCTTTCCAAAGAGAAGGAAAGTTCAAGTGGCAGGGGGCGCGGGGCGCGTTTGGCCCCCTTTGTGCGGGCAGGAAAGGCGTTGTGTGTAGGCTGCGTTCGAGGCGCGCCCCAGCCCCCGGAAAGGGAAGTTTGAGAAGTTGGTTATCTGGAGGAGGCAGGGGAACCGCGGCCTGGAGCAGCGGCCGCCAAGGCCGCCGAAGCACTTGGCACACCTGGGGCCCCAGCGGCCCTTGGCGATGCTGCGTGCCAACCCAGGGCTTGCCGAGCCACCCCCATAAATGACCGGTTACTACATCCTTAGCCCCTGGGAAGGGCCACACACTCCCCCAGACCGGCTTCTTGGCCCGGAGTTACTGAATAGTTAAACTCTCAAGAAAAGAGGCGATTTGCAAAGGAAAGTTATCTGACTCCACGGAAGGCTTGGTTGGCCTGGATGCTTTAGGGGCTGGGGATTGTCTGGTGGAGGCGGAGAATTATTGACCGAGGGCCTGCTAGGTGCTGGGTGCCTGAGAGGTTGCCTGCAGCAAGACAACCCTATCTTCTGGAGTTGATGGTTCTCTGTAATTATCTTGGTGGAAACGGAAAGGTTAAATGAAAATTGTAAACTGCAGCCCAACAGATCTCTATCTCTAGAGGTTTCTCTTTTGGGGGAGGGGAATGAATGAATTGAATACTTAAAGATGTGTTTTGGAAAGTACCGAACCCCTGAGACCTTAAAAATTAGATTTTTTTTAATTTTTTTTTTTTTCAGCTAGGATCCATATAGCAGAGTATCTACAATTGTGGTCTGGGTAACTTAGTATTTGGACCTTGCAGGGCCTCAATTTTCCTCATCTGTAAAATGGCAAGGTTAGATTTGGGTACTTTTCCATTCCCTTCATCTTATGTCCCTCTCCTCCCCCCTGTGGTGACTTGGAGATGCCCTGTGTAGATTCGGGATGGAATGGAGAGGATTTGACAGTCCACACTGTCACTCTGATGCAGAAGTTAGCTTTATCTGTAGGTTTGTCTGGAAGAAATATGCACCAGGTTCTAATGGGTGCATTCCAGACTGTTTGAAGTGGATTGAGAATTTCATATTGAAGGTGACATGGAGATGGGAGTTGTTAATGGAACAAGGAAGAAGCATTATTTTAAACAAAAGTTCCTAACACAAATGTGAGTTCTAGGGTTAAATTAAATCCTGGTGTTTCATTCTTGGATGTTGTCCTACATTTCAGTACCAGAATGTTCAATATGTTCAACTGTCTCTGATTATACTCCAGACTCTTAAAAACTGAGTTATAGCTAACTAATAAATATTTTAAATGCACCCTTAATTTTCTCTGTACGTGCAAAATCATTAAAATCTTTGTTTCAGATTACGAAAGAAGGAAATTTGTGGGTTCTGATTTGTTAGGTTTTGTTTACAAGTATAAGATTTATGATTACAAATTCCAGACTCAATAGTTCATGAGTCAGTTTCATTTCATCTATATACACACTTTTAAACAATTAAAAGCCTAGTGGCTTTTTATTTGGGCTTTTAAACAGTTTTACAAACCCCACATATTTCGTATCTTTATGGAATTAAAGTTTCAAAATGGTTGAACTAAGGAATCATTTTGAATGCGTATTCATTTGAAACTAAATTTTTGAAGCTAGTTGAAGGTTGAAAGTAACTATAGTGAAGATGAGAAACCTAATTTCATGATTACATTTTAATTTTCCAGATAAGTAGATGGTTTCAGGATTTTTCTAACATAATTGGTAAACTGTCAAAACATTTTTCAAGATATCTCAATTCATGATAAGATATGAGGAAATGAGATTATTTACAGCATCTTATCAGGTCACACACACACACACACACACACACACACCCCTGTGTTCTGTTTAGTAGATTGATAAGTTAGCAGAGGATTGCAATATAAGAAAAAAACTTCACTAAGAAATATATTTAACTTAAAAAACTTCTTAAATTAATAGATTCATTTTTCCTTAAATGCTCAGAATTAAGTAATTACTCTTTTGAGGGAAAACTTTACATGTTGGAAAACTCTTCCAATCTGAAAAATACGGCTTTTTTATTTCAAATACCTAACAAGAGTTGCTTGTTGCTGACTAAATGTTGGTAAACGTGTCATACAGATCAACTGTTTTCCTAAAGTCACTTTAATGATGTGATGGTTTTGTCAGGGTCAGAAAGCAGTAGGCCCATAATTTGATCTTAGGTCTCATTGCTTTTGTTACCAGAAAGCACATTTCTACTTCTAAGTCACTTCCTTTAATAACATCTTATTTTTTTTAACCAGTTATGATTTATACAAAACACTCGTCACATTCTGGATTCCTCGCCTTTTTACAGAGATGGCACCCCACGGTGATGAGTCCTCATTGTCCTCTGTGTAGTCGGCATAAATGCTACATGTTCTTCATTTCAGTTTACCAATCCTCAGTTATCAGCCCAACTTTTAAAGGTTTTCTTTATTCTTTAGCCCTATTTTTCCGATGAAGAATGACACTTCCTGGGTGCCCTTGTAAAAAGTGGCCATTACTCATTCTTCCTTCTCAATAGCAGTTAGAGTGAGTGCCTCCTTGGGCCAGGCCAGAGGCTCAGACCAGAGACAGCCATTGACGAAGAGGCATGGTCTTTGCCCTCATGGAGTTTAACAGGTGGCAGCCTGTTGAAGGCGAAGAGAACATTCACATTTTAATCCTGTACACTTGGAAGCATTACTGAGCACTGGCAGTGTATTTTCCAGACCCCTTTGTCCAAAGTCCACTTCCTTGTTGAATGCTAGGGAGTGGGTACATGTTGAATGTTTCCTTCTCAGTCTCGCTGAACGTTTTTTTTTTCATTGATCTCTTCTTTTCTATACAGGCCTTGTTTCAGGTCCACAATTGGGCCACCTCAGTTCTTCAGTCTGTAGCCACAGCATGAGGGACCCATATGTATGTGCCCATCCAATCTTTCTTCCAGCATAGACTTGCAGATAGAAGAGTATAGGGTACAAGCTTTGGAGTCAGGCTATCCTGGGTTTCAAACCCACCTCCCATTTACTATCTGTGTAGCCTGATGGCAATGATGGTTCTCTAACCGTCATTGCCATCATTTGTAAAATGGGGTTTACCGTGTTCTGCGGAAGATTCAATAAAATACTGTGTTCTAAAGTGCTTAACATAGTGCCTGCAACATAGTAAATGCTCACTAAATACCAGCTTCTATTCTTCCTATTATTAACGACGGAATCTGGCCTAACATGGCCCTCCGTGACCTGGTTCCCCTCTGATTCTGCAGCTAACATCCCGCCAAGACTCACACTTTCCCAGTCCCCTCCTGTCACCGTGCGCACACATGCTGTGAGCAGTGCAGGCACTGTGCCTTTGCTGAGGGTGCTGTCTGGAATACCTGCACCCGGGATAATTTTCACTTGTCTTTTAAGACTTAACTCAAATGTCATCTCTTTTTAAGGAAACCTGCTTTGAATGCCTCTGGTTGAGCTGATACCCTGTCCTGGGGCTAGGCCTCTTTTTTTTTTTTAGCTCCTAACACCTGTTAACAATAGCCAATATTATATCTTTATGTGATCACCTTGCCCATTAGGCCTTTAATTCTCTCAAAGGCAAGGGGTGTGGCTTACTCATTCCTCTATCTCCAGGTCTCCTGCAGTACCCGGCGCTTCATTTGCTATCCAGGAAATGCTGAACTCAGTCTCTCCTTCATCCCCCTGGACAAAGTGCATTTGAACAACCAGGCAGTCACTCTTTATAGGGAGTTTTGTCTATAGCAGGGGTGGGCAACTATTTTACTGCCCAGGGCCATTTGGGTATTTATAACATCTTTTGAGGGCCATTCAGAAGTATCAGCTTAAAATTAGCCTGCTGTATTTGGTCAGACATTTAATTAATTCACCCCTAATGCCTTGGCAGAACCAGACCCAATGATTTTCCAGGCCTTATATGGCCTGTGGGCCGGATATTCCCCACCCCTGGTCTATTGGTTTTTTTATTCTGATGAGCTATGGAAAAGAGTGCTGAAATCGTAATTTAGTTTCTAAGTTCCTTTTTTTTTAATCAGGGTTTTATGTTTTGGCTTATAAGTAGTTGAGCAGAGTTGGTCTAAGCCTGGGAAGGGGGGTGGTCCTTTAGGGCCGCTGACTGCTGTAGAGCAGTGTGGACATTATTTAGGCCTGATGCAAACCACCAAAGTGGTTTAAAATAGGGTGCCGAGGAAACAGTTCCTGGCTACAGCTTGGCATCGTTTAGTCAATTTCCATGTAAAACATAGCTGTATCACCTTGTTAGCGTCATCCTTCCAGGGGTTAATCCAGCAGATTTAACTCCTGATTTTCAGTAGAAATGACATAGCAGATATTCATTAGCAGCCAGAAGGCTCACCACTCATTTTGCCCTCCCTCTTTTAATTGTAAATAATTTGCCTCCCAGGCACTTGTTGCTTCTAATAGTCAAGATAATGATGACTGTCTTTGCTTGGCATGTCAGAAGGGCGTGAGCAGGCAAACTGGCTCATCTCAGGGTGAAGTGGGGAGAAGGGAGAATCTGCTCTAAGCCAGCTGTTTGACATTCCTTAACCTAATTTAATCTTCAGAGGAAACCAGGAAGATAAGTGTTATTATCTTTATTTTATAAGTTAGGAAGATGGAGTCTGCTCAGGGTCACTTGAGGTTTGCTTGTGTGTGTGTGTGTGTGTGTGTGTGTGTGTGTGTGTGTTCCAAGCTTGCCCTGCTTGCAATGTGCATGCTCTCTTTCATGGTACATCTGTGTATGCGTGTGTTAGGATGGAAGTCAGGGAGAGGGTAAAGGGACATTCCTTTTGAGAAAGGGGAAACTTCCCAGCTAATGTCATAAGTGCTCCTGATTTCATGATTTGCTTTGCTTGCATGATCTGGCTCCTTCCTGATTATCTTTGTCCAACGGAACATCAAGATGGGGGAGCGTCTCTTTGCACAGGAAACTCTACAGTTCCTAGTCTGATAACGGCATCTTGGTGGTGGGACCCACTGCTGGAGACCCATGGTTTGACTATTTACAGCAGTTACACCTGTACCGTTTTCAAAGGTGTGTAACTGAACCCCAGATTCCAGGCATAGAGGACCCGCATCTGTGCACAGGCCTCAGACAACTGCTTGTGAGGGCAGAAAGAGCAGAATTTATCCTACGCAGTAAAGGGGGATGGTTTGACTTTTGAGGTCCAACTAATTTGAAAACTTGTGGGTGGCTAAGATTCTTCTCTGCACAGAAGGATCTGGCCTTTCACTTGCCTTGGTCAGCATTTTAGGTGTTGGCACCCAACATGGAGCAACTGCCTCCTTGGACACAGTCAATGTGGGATGGCTTGCTTAAGCCCTTAAGAGTTTCCTAGCATCTGTGTTTTGTTTACAGGGCTGAAGCTATAGATTATTAGAATGGATTTAGCTGCAGGCTAAGTGCCTATGACTGGTGACATTGTATTTGGGAAAGGCTGCCTGCTTTCAAGACATGTAGTTCTTTCTTCCTCTTTTTAAAAAAATTTTTTTCTGATGAGATATATCCTCCTCCCCCCTCCCCACAATATATGCTCATCCACCATATAAGAGCAAAAGGAGCTCTATCATGAGCCTTAGCGGGTACTGCTTTTATTCTTCTCTGGTGCAGACCCTGTCCATGGGGTGAGCAGATTCCAGACCTCTGAGTCCAAACTCTGCCCTCTTTTTAGATCATGTTTCAGGTACCTGGGAACCCCCAAATTCACTGTCCAGATGGTGCTGGACCAGCTTTTACAACCTACATGGACTATTGGTTTTCTCTTCCCCAGGCCTTTATAGCCACTGGTCTGTGTGCCTGAGGGGTGGTTAAGGGACAGCTGTGTATGTGTGGGATGAGTTAAAACTTGGGTGTCCATACACATCTCACAGGGCCCTCTTCATGTGGGAGGGACCAAGCAGTGGAAAGAGGGAAGCAGACTGCTGGCCAGGCCTGGGACTTGGAGTAGTTTAAGAGTTTTAAAGTAGTACTTGGTCTTCCAAGATATATTTGATAGTCAAGGTAGAAGGATACAACCTATTTTACTGAACAGTCTGTTTGCTTTTCTCAGCTGTCGGCATTTGACCTTGAGTATGTGGACCTCCATTTGTCCTCTTGCTCTTGAGCCTTTCAGTATCAGTGATGGATCTGGCACCAGCAACCTTCCTGTGCAGAGGTTTTGAGGACAAAGGTGGTTTTCCTTGATTGCATCATGTTTGCCCTGGGGTAGAGAGACTGCTTATTATTAAAAAGCTAAGAGTTGCCCTAGTTGGTTTGGCTCAATGGATAGAGCATCAGCCTGTGGACTCAAGGGTCCTGGGTTCGATTCCAGCCAAGGGCACATGCCTGGGTTTCGGGCTCGATCCCAGTAGGGGGTGTGCAAGAGGCAGCCAATCAATGATTCTCATCATTGATGTTTCTATGTCTCCCTCTCCCTTCCTCTCTAAAATCAATAAAATATATTTTAAAAAATAAAAAAAATAAAAAGCTAAGAGTTGGTAATCATACTGTTGTATTTCCTTTGGGAAATTCAGTTTTTCATAGTTTGCATGTTCCTGAAGGGAACTTTAGCTTTATCCACTGGCCTCCTTCTATTTGCTGTTGCACTTAAACATTTTTAAAAAGGATTGCCCAGTGCCTTGGTTGCATTTTCTTTGTGTATTGAGGACATGGTAACGCTTCTCTGGATGTTTTCTTCTACTATTGTAAATATTTGACTAGTCCGTGGCCTTCTCAATCCTCTTTAAAGAAAACAAGCTATTAGAACAGTGTAAAGTGAAAATCCCTCTGACACTGAAACAGGTATAGGGTTGTCAAAGATATGCTTCTTTCTTTCTTCTTCTTCTTTATTTTTTTTTTTAGAGAACTAAGGGTTTGGCAGAACAAACATGAATGTCTTTGAAGAAAAATATGGGGCAGGTGCATGCTTTCAGCATATGCACAGCAGCTCTTTATCTGTTTAAGTTGTAAATCAATAGAGGGTTCATTGACTTTGGAGGAAATTCCGCTGCTTTGTGGAGGACTACTGGTCATTCTGAAAACTCTCCACAGCTTTTCTACACAGAGAAATGCAGTTGGCTTCATGCTCCCTGTGAGGGGTGTTCCTATCTTGAGGATACTACTCAGGAGCCTTCCTGGACAGGTTTCCCGATAATGTATGTAGCTACCTCTTTCTGAGGTCTTGCTACTGCCTGGATCGTGCGGAGCACTTCATCTGTATTATTGCACTACCTTCTACTGTAGGAGGTAGATTTTATAATGCTCCTTACAAGTCCTCTAGGCTGAGAGTAGGAAACTTAATGAAGGCCACCCGATTAGCAAATGGATAATACTCTGGTTTGGGGACCTAGACCTTAATTGTTACGTTATACTGAGACTAGGCCACCTCAATTGACATAAACCACTTCTCCATTGTAGCATGGATTTTGGGAGACTCTAGGGATTAAGAGAAATAGTGATAATAATCAACATTTTTCTGATGCTTTAGCATGTTTTATGTTATCCCACTTTCTTTAGCTAAATAAAATGATGTTTGATTCATACACAAAGTAGTCAAACATCATGCCTGTCTTGTGATCTCAACGGGGAAATGAAAATATATATATATATATATATCAGGTGATATAGTCTGGGCTGAATCATGGAATAGTTATGCCATCAAAGAGTTTAGGTTTTCTGAGCAGAACAGCCACTTTATTTGGAAGGATTGGGGGAATGCAAGGATGCATAAATAGGTGGGGGATGTATACGGTATGCGAAGAAGACTTTATCATGAAGTGAGTGGAATTTAACTCAAGGCTGCTCCCTCGTACAGGCCCATCTCCTGGCTCTGGATGGGGCCCTGCCAATGTGGCTAATGAGTGTCATCAAGTTAAAGAATATTTAAGAAATCTTGCCGTGCCCTGAATATTACAGCTCACATATGAAAGAAATTTGATAGAGTGATCCCAAATTGAGAGGCAATCCAGACATTTATATACTACTTACAATGAGTTATGAAGCAGAAAGAAACTTTTCCAAGTTATTCAACAATAAAGTACAAATTCTGATTAACAGCTCTAGAGGAAAGATTAAATTATTTTTCTGTTTTCTCTGTGGACAATATTGCGAAATATCCCTGGAACTGGAAATCAAACAGTATGCAACCCCCCCAAAAATGTCGTAAAAGTATTTCAGTAGTGTGTCAGGCAGTTAACTAACACACATATTTGTTTTATTTTTTAAAAAAAAATATATTTTATTGATTTTTTACAGAGAGGAAGAGAGAGGGATAGAGTTAGAAACATCGATGAGAGAGAAACATCGAGCAGCTGCCTCATGCACACCTCCCCCTGGGGATGTGCCCGCAACCAAGGTACATGCCCTTGACCAGAATGGAACCTGGGACCTTTCAGTCCACAGGCTGACACTCTATCCACTGAGCCAAACCGGTTAGGGCACATATTTGTTTTAAGTTTTATATGTGTGTTATTTACAGCTTTTATTTTAAATTAGAGGCCCAGTGCACGACATTGTGCAGGGGGAAAGGGGTGGGGAGGGGGTGCGGGGTGTCCCTCAGTTCCTCAGCTTGGCCTGCGCCCTCTTGCAGCCCGGGACCCCTCAAGGGATGTCTGCCTGCTGGCTCAGGCAGACATCCCCCTCGCAGTCCAGGCCTCTCGCAGTCTGGGACCCCTCGCTCCTTACCGCCTGCCTGCAGTGGAGGCGGGAGAGGATTCTGGCTGAGTGGCACTCCCCCTGTGGGAGTGCACTGACCACTAGGGGGGCAGCTCCTGCATTGAGCGTCTGCCCCCTGGTGGTCAGTGCACGTCATGGCGACTGGTCATTCTGCCGTTCGGTTGATTTGCATATTAGGGTTTTATTATATAGGATTTGTAATTTGTAAGAAGCCATTCTAAATTCTAAATATTCACTTTCATACCTAAATTTCTATTCTTAATTTTTGTATTCTTTTTCTGAAAAAGTGTCCCTGAAATTTAAAAGTTTCAGCTTCCATGAGACCTGACTCTCTATGCCTAATGGTAGGATTTACTTTTTGACTTAGAAAATAAATAACAACTGCTTCCTCCTCCTCTTCTTGTGGACAAACAGACTTACGTCTGCATTGTTACATCACCATCTGTTTTCCCCCAGATGTAGCTAAACCCCTTCAGCATTTTCCTAGTGTAGAGGCCCCATGCCAAGTTGAAAAGAAGTTGCAAATATGTAATTACCAAAAACCCATGATCTTGAATGAAAGGTAACCCAGATCTAACCCGTAGTTGGAGATTAAGACTCCCTAGGAGACAGCTGGTAAAGACTAAAGCATGTGATACTGGCGATCGAGGTGTCTGGGTGACCTGCTTAAGTCCTTTGGTTTCACTGGGTCTCATTTTTCTTCCGTGTATGATAAGAATTGGACTAGCTGAGATTTTCACTTTTTTTCTGTTGAAATCTTTCATTCTGTAGGTTAGTTAGGAGAGGAAACCATTGAAGTGACTTAGAAAACACAAGCTTTGACTAGTCAAAATAGGAATCTGTCAAAAATCATAACAGGTCGGAACTGACAAATAACACAGACATTCACTTGGCGTTTGTTGGCAATGACTACTGTTAATAAAAGGAAAAGAAACCATAGTTCTTTTGAAAAGTTCCCAGTTGGGGTGCCTGAGCATACATCCTTGACTCAATAGCATGTTTACACCGGCTGGCACTCCTTCTTGCTGAAGAAAAGGCTGACTGGGTTTTGGTGGTAATTCCATTTCTCTTTGGTTAATTACGGTGTTTTCATCTTCCCCTTCCTCTGGGTTGGTTAACATGTCTGTGAAGGTTTTCCCTAAGGTAGAGAACTGTGAAATGCTTGGCCATGTCTAGGAAAAGAACGCTCTTAAGGAGCTTCTATGTTTTGGGGTGGGGGGTGGGGGGGAAGAAAGGAAACTTGTCTGAATATAATTAGTCATCTGTTGCCTTTCAAAGATTTCTCCACCACTTTTCTTAAAATACTCTCAGAAAAGACAGAATTTGCTACACATTGGCAGTTTTCAGACTGCTTTTTGTGGGCAGGGGAGTCGCTGTGAGTCCCATAATTGCATTTCTGTAGAAAGTGTTTTGCACTTTACATAATGTGTTCTGCAGATGCTGCTTAGCACAGAGGAGGAGTCTTCTAACTATTGTTTTGAATGACTATCTTGTGGCTACATATCACATTTACGCTTTATTCTCTAACTCACAGTATTGGGCAAAAAAGTGATAACATTTTCCTTAAATATATGAAAAGGAAAAAAAAAAACACCCAAAATAATATTTTGTATTCACTATTCTGGATTCCCTTAAGTAACATGGTTATAAAATAATTCCTAACAATCTAACCCCTCTCCAGATTCTTTTTTTTATTATTATTATTATAATTGATTTCAGAGAGGAAGGAAGAGGGAGAGAGAGGTAGAAACATCAATGATGAGAGAGAATCACTGATCGGCTGCCTCCTGTACACCCCACTCTGGGGATTGAGCCCCCAACTCGGGCATGTGCCCTGACAGGGAATCGAACCGTGACCTCCTGGTTCATAGGTGGACGCTCAACCACTGAGCCACACCGGCCAGGCGGCACTCTTACTTTTATCCTTATGATTTCTGTTATAACTAATCACATAATTTTTATTGCCTCTCTTATCACTTATTTATTCTAATGAGCAACAGGCCAGCCGGTCTTTTGCTTTGTTGGTATCTCTTGTTTTCCATCACCTCCAGCTTGCAACCCTGCTTGTTCTTCCTCACTCTTTCAGGAGCCTCATTCCTCTTGTAACTTTACCTTTCA
The DNA here is from genome assembly GCF_963455305.1 of Plecotus auritus. Taxonomy (NCBI): domain Eukaryota; kingdom Metazoa; phylum Chordata; class Mammalia; order Chiroptera; family Vespertilionidae; genus Plecotus; species Plecotus auritus. Next base: position 164,210,674 of record NC_137773.1, read on the forward strand.
TGCGTTACAGTTTGTGCACTGAGGCCCAAATCTTGAGTTTGAGCGTTGTGACCCCCCCTCTCCCACAAACGATGCTTTTTATATCATCCCCTGATAACAGCAACTCAAGATGTTCTAATGCCTTGCTACTGAAAGGGTGGTCCAGGGACCAGCGGCATCAGCAGCACGGAGAGTTTATTGGAAATGCAGAACGCTGGGCCCCTCTCCAGACCTACTGCTGGGAACCTGTATTTGAACAAGATTCCCCAGGTGACTCGTTGATGTTGGAGAAGCACTGCTCTAGTAGCATGGAAGCCTTTTCCACAGAGGCGGCCAGTGATCTGCACTGATTTCAGTAGGTCAGATCCAGCTCGTTTCTGGCACTGAGCAAGAGAAGGTTCTAGGAAGAGCAGCTCCTGGTTTTATGAGAGTGTTTTGACTCCTCCTAAGCCCCAAGGCCCTGTTTAACTGGTTGTAACTAATGTACCAAGGTAGCAGAAGAGAGAAGGCATTGACGGCAGGTCAATTAATACGTTAGTTTTAACCAGTCTGTTTCCCCAAAGGGCCCTTCATGTTCTTTCCTCCACTGAATGCCCCTTGACCACCAACTGTGGGTCCCAGGGAACCGTTCCTCTGCTGAATTCACAGCATTCATCATGTTTATTCACTAGGCATCTAATCACAGTTGGCCTTGACAGTTGTAGGCCTTACTGGAGAGCTATTATACCTTAGCATTACTTAAAATCTATAGCACTCTACTGTGTACAAAGTATGTGCCCAATAAATGAATGAATTGATGTCAAGTTTTTCTAGGAAGTAATGCTACTCATCAATATATATATATTTTTAATCTTCTTTTGTTTTCAGAAACTTATCTGGCTGTTGCTCAGTGAAGACTCACTAATTTTTCCTCTCCAGGTTTATTTTAGTCGGTTCTGAGAATACCACTATTGGCTGTTTCATCGACTGGCTTCTGTATTTTACTCAGCGAAAGGCAATTTTTTTTGCACCTCGATTACTTTTTTCTTCAAGTATTATGGAAGAAAAACAACAGTCACAACAACCTATCAGTCACAACAACCGGTTCTCATAGCCACTTTCTGATTTTTTCAAATAATTTTCTTTTCTGACCTATTTTTTTTTCTTTTGACATCTTAACTATACTTAGAAAAAAAGAAAAAAAGAACAGTGAAGGACTTTCCATTGCAACCTATATCTCATGTTTCCTGTTGCATCAAATGTCAACTTATTTATCAGAAAAATTTTAAAATCTTAATACCTAGGATCTCTTAATCAGACATTTATTTACAAGAGGAATCCAGTTACATGAAAGGCATAACTGTTTGGTTTCATTTTTGCTCTTACATTATGTTACCACAATGCAAGGCTGAACTCTTCTTCTCTGTCATCTGTAAGAATCTCCTCATTGGTTTCTGCCCATGGCCACCCCACGTCCCTTATCTCTCTCATACGTTGTTCAGTTAAATCTCCCCTCACCTCCACACACATCATTTTGAATAGGTGACCTCTGTTAGAAAATCTCCCTTGGATCCTCTCCCTGGATCCAGGTGATTACATGGCCCTGGCTTCCTCTTTGAGGGCAGAGGCTGTATCAGTGACCTTGGCTCCTAAGACACACAGATGGGACACAGGGCTGTGTGATGGCCCCATGCATGGAGTTGACCAACCTTCTTTCTCACTTCCTTTGTGCATGCTCCACGCCCTGGCTCCACTCCAATCAGGCTTTCTCACACATTCTTTTGCTTTCCAGTATTCTAACTTGTGACTTTCTGCTCCCCCCAATTTTCCCATTTTCTACCTGGACCCAACAATACCTCCACCTTCTGAAATAATGCATGACTACCTGCTACTTCTTCTATTTCATCTTTTTGTTATTATTCCAGTCAGAATTCCCTTTTTAATCTTCACATCTCTCTAACAGGCCTTGCTTCTCACTCAGATGGCCTTGACCATTGGACTACCTGTGGCTGTTTGTATTTTAACTCTCTTACTAGAATGAAAACTCTTTGAAGGAGAACCGTCTGATTCTTCTCTAGCACCCAGCACACATTTCACTAAAATATTGTTGCTATCTGGAATTCATTACTTTTAAAGGCCAGGGAAATACTGCTTATAAATCCAAGACGGGGTGACAGGACACACACACACACACACAAACACACACACACACAAACACACACACATTTTTCCCCCTACACTGCTTACCTTTTCACCACCAAGTGTGTCTGTCATGCATGGCTGTGTTATTTATAGCCACCTACAGTGTTGTTTGAGAGAACATGGGCTTATGGGAAATTTCAGACTATCTGATGTGTGTGAGTTGCTGTTTACGGGGGATGTTTCCTCTGTCTTCAGTCTTCAGTGTCTGTGAGTTTGGGGGAGCAGTAGTCTGTGGGTGTTAAGGGTTGTTATTTTTCCACCCATTGCAGGCTGCCTTTGATTCATTTATCTTCTTGTGTGTGAATTTTTTTATAGAGGGCCAACATGTTATGACTGGAGAGGCCAGAAAAAGTCATAACGTAAACCATCCCATCTGACTCAGGACAATTTTTGCCACTCCTGCCTTTCACTTTTATGAATCATAGGTTATCTCCTGTCATTGGGATGGTTGGAGAAGGGGCCATTGAATGAGAGGGTCTTGCTTGGTGTGTGGAGAGTGTCTGAAGACACTGACACTCTTCTACCGGCCTGAGGGTGAACATCCCATATTGCAAAGGTGACTCCTGGTTGTACTTTTTGGAAAGCCCCGTCAAGGGCGCATGTTAAGGAGACTTAAATATGGAGGCTTTCTTCGATGGGTGCTTCATAGGAATGAGTCTTAAAGGTCCAAGAATGTTCTTGAAGGTCTTCAGTTTCCTCTCCCACCATCATCTCCAACAGCTCCCCGTGCCCTCCCCCCCCCCCCACACACACACACCGGATGAATGAGAGTCTAGAAACCAGAGGTAGTACACTTCCTGTGCCTGCCCAGCTTCCAGACCAGCCTCCCTTCCAGCTGGCTCATCATCACCCATAGAGCCCTTCCTCTGGGAATTCTGGAGCCACCAATGACTTTATAACATTAAACATGGACGAGCAATGCCCTACTGGCTCTACCTAGGAGAGAAAGGAGATGAAATAAGAATTTTATGTCTTCATTTCCTGGGGCACTTACTGGAAATGGTTGAGATAGAGTCCTTTTAATTTGATGTACCATTGGTAAGCTTTCAAACTGCCAAAAGCAATTACCTTCCAAGATTTTGACGATGATGTTGGTGAGGATGTTTATGGTAATTACATAATCACTTATATTTATTCAGCACTATGCGAAGTATTTTGTCCAACTCAGAGTGTTTCCTGTTAACAGTTTGTTAGTGAAATGCTTATGTTGCCTTCAGGGCACAGGGAGGGGAATCTAGTTTCTTAACAGTTCAGTGTTTAGTAGCAAAATCCACTATTGGCTTTGCTACTCTTCAAGGTGTAACTTCTTTGCTATAGAAGCAATTGACTGAATGTTAGATCCTGTAACCGGTTTGGCTCAGTGGATAGAGCGTCGGCCTGTGGACTGAAGGGTCCTAGGTTCATTTCCGGTCAAGGGCATGTACCTCGGTTGCAGGCACATCCCCAGTGGGGGGTGTATAGGAGGCAGCTGATCGATGTTTCTAACTCTCTATCCCTCTCACTTCCTCTCTGTAAAAAAAAATCAATAAAATATATCTTAAAAAAAATAAATGTTAGATGTCTGCATTACTTGTGTTCTGCTAGTCAAAACAGTTTTGCTCTTCTCATTACATCTTTAAATTATGGGAAAGGAAGCCCCAAACAATACTTGACCTCTGATACAATGTTCTATTTTGATTATGATCAGTACTTTAATAAAAGTTTTATTAAAGAGACTTCTGAGCGAGCTGTTGAAAATCTTGGGAAAGTCTGATGGATCCGGCATCGCCTCTCTTAAATCACCTTCCCGTGTTACACAAGGTGGTCACGGAGGCGGACTTGGCCCCTGTTCTCTAAATTGAAGTGCCTTTAATTTATAGGAAAAGGAAGGGGCCAGAGTGGGTGGTTGACGACTGTGCTGGTGGCCAGCAGACGCTTGTGTGCACTTTGCCAGTGGTGACCTGGGCTCAGTAGAGAGTCTGCATTTTAAGGAACATTTCTGTCCGCAGTCCTCTTGGGTGCATATCTCTTGAGAACTAAGTGTTTTGTGTTTTTTGTTGTTGTTGTTAAAATAGCTTTCAAATAAGTATTCAAAGCACAGCAAACATTGTAAAAATAGTCATTTGCCTACTTGTCCAGGCAAATGAAAACTAGTGCCAGGAACACAGAAAAGAGAAGTGATTTGAATAACTTTACTATCACGGCGGCTTATGGGGGAAAGAGCACCTGGCAACCTTGACCATGCCTGGTGATAATAATTTTTTACAGAGAGAAAGGGAGAGGGATAGAGAGGTAGAAACATCGATGAGAGAGAAACATCGATCAGCTGCCTCCTGCACACTCCCTACTGGTTATGTGCCTGCAACCAAGGTACATGCCCTTGACCGGAATCGAACCTGGGACCCTTGAGTCCGCAAGCCGACGCTCTATCCACTGAGCCAAACTGGTTAGGGTGTGATAATAATTTTTAAACAACCTCTCAGGTTAATAGAATGCTTTATTGTCCACAAAACAGTTTCACTCACATGCCATATTTAATTCTGGAAGTAATCCTTTAGGATGGGTATAATGATCCTGCCTTATAGATCATATGCAAATGGAGACCCAGAAAGATGGTAACTGTCTGAAGCATTGCAATGGATCACAAATTTGTCTTTCCATCATTTTACCATTTTTAGTCCTTGTGTTCTGCTCGCTGCTTGCTTTCTGACTAAACCTAAGATTAAAAACTAGGGTCCCGTCGTGTTTTCGTATTCCCGTCGCTAAATTGCAGAAGAAAGGGATGGAAGGATAGATATCAGAAGCTTTGTTCTTTGCCTCGAAAATCAGAAGCCACATTTAGGACTGGAGAATTTCCTCTTTCAAGATGCATGTCTTTGAGTGTTTTGTCCACCAGTCTTACTGGAGTTCAGGCTATGTAATGAGTCACTTTTTACCCCTTTTTCATGTGGGGATAATTTCTCTTTTAAGCACCATGTGGTCTGTCTCCTTGAGGGCATGGTCAGTAGACAGATGTTGCCATTTATAAAACATTGTGGTCGTTGCTACAGTCCTGGAGCTTTGCTCTTTCCCAGAGCTTCAAGAGCTTAACATAATCAGTGGAGGGCATCTGTACATAGGAAGGGCGCTTCTTCACCAAGTGGGCATAGAGGTCAAGTATTGTCTGGAGCTTCCTTTCACAGAATTTCTTGAAGATGAATATCTGAAGAAAGATACAGAGAAGAACAAAATAGTTTTGACTTGCATAACACGAATAACATAGACATCTCATATTGAGTCAAGTTGCGTTCATATAAAAGAAGTTATACCTTGAGTAGCAAAGCCTACTTCTTGTATGACTATGACATTTTCAAAGGATATGGTAAATACAGAATGATCTCAATTAGCAGAAACTGTATTTGGTTTGCCAGACAGAATGCTAATTTGTATTCTTGCTTTCCTGCAACTTGCTCTGCATAAATGTTATTTCCCCTGCCACATAAAAAGAGAAGTTGAGTCATGATGTTGTTTTACTTAATTTTGGTTAAGGATGCCCATAAAATCAGCTCCCACACTAATATGGACTTCTTTCTCTTCATTTCCACCAGTATTCATCAGGATGATTTCCCCCAGGGACTTGGAACTGACAGTCATTCTGATTTTTCCTTCTCAGTGAAAATTTCCTAGAAAAGATGAGCTTCATTAAACAATGACTGGGCTCATGAATTTATAATTGGAGAGCTTTTCTTGAAAACTATCATAGGTTTAGGTTTTACATTTTCGTGCACTTCAAAAAAAGGATTTCAAAGTAAACCTTCTGGAATAATACCTTTTATATATAATCCTTTAAAATTGTAATTTTTACATACTGAATTCTGTTAAGGCAAATGCCATTGTACCAAGAAAAATACTCAACTTCTGCACATTTCAGGAATGGTTCCCCAGATCTGGTATATAGGTGGTGCTCAATATATATTTGTTTAATGGACTAACAAAGAAAAATATCACAGAGATTAGGAAAAGAAATTAAAGTATAGGAATATATTGACTTAGAAGTTATCTGTTGTGTGTTATATCTATTTAACTTTGAGATTTTTCTGAAGGACAATCTTGTCCACAACTGTTAACTGATCTAAGGAACTGTTTATTTGCCTTTTAAACTTGTTTGCTAGATTATCCAAAGGAAGATGCATTTTCTCACGTTTGCTTGAATTCACTATTCATTTTGCCTCATGGGGTCAAAACACCTTAGAATTCAGCTTTCTCAGGAAACCTGCTCCTCAGATCTTTCAAAATGAGCTTCCTTTAAGCTTATTGTCTCCTTGGTAATTGGGAAAGAATTTCCATCCTTTGGTAAGTTAGGAACTTCTAAAATCCGTACTTAAAAATTAATTAAAAGATCCTTTTCCAGGAAGAATTGTACAATAACAACCAAATCCCTTAGGGCTGGTTATGTTTATGATCCCTGCCTCATTCTAAAATATTAGAGTTTGAGTCACATAAGAAAACTATTTGGGTTGGGCTTGACTCTACCTATGCCCATGTTTGATAAGATTCTGTGATAATGTTGTTTGTGATCTTCCTTAGCAGCTGGGCAAATGGAGACACATTGCTCATGGGCCTGGTCGCCCCTAACCCAGTGCTGTCATGGCCCCTATCTCTAACCTCTAAGTTTATTTCTGTTAAGTTCTTACTCCATATAAAATAAATCCTTTGCTGAACTGTTGTTTTTCCAACTCTAGGAGCACATTAGAATCATCTAGAGAGCTTGTAAAACAATTCGAAGGCCTGAGCCTAACCCCTAGAAGTTCTGATTTCCCCTTGGTAGGGTCCTGGCACCAATCCCCAGATAATTCAGATGTGGAACCCAGGTTGAGAAACACTGATGCAGCCTATTCCAGATAGGTTACAAATGGGAAATTTGACCAGAGAGGTCAAGGTACTTACTTGATATTCCCCAGCAAAGAAGTACCATTTATTGAGTTCAAAACCTCCCATCTTCTGACTGTATTACTAAATCCAGTATAACAGATATGAGGCAGGTTTTGGAGTAGAGCAATGGGAGAATGAAAATCCCTTTACTTACGGAAACTCACCTGCAGAGTGGGGTAAAATAGATGCCCATCTAAAAGGCTACCTCACAATGAAGGGGAATAAAAATCAAGGCCAGAATAGGCAAAGACTGGGGGATTGGGTTGGCAGTGAGTAATAAGGTTGACTTTCTGAAGGAGAAAACAGTTGAGCAGGGTCTGAAAGGCTGCTACCACTCAATGGCAGGACTGTCTACTTGTGAGCCCCAGAGTTATACTTCCCTACCTTCTTCAGAGAAACAGAGGGGAAGCTGGGAAGCTGCCTGCTGGCATTATGTCCACTGACCACACAGAGGAAGAGCTCCAGCTTCCCCGAGCCACATCCAGAGTGGACAGTAGCATGCTAACTGCCTTGGGCCTCTTTTCCTGGACAGTGTCAGACACCAGGTGTCCTAGGAGAAGCCATCCTCTGAGTCCCTTCTCCCAGTCACACTAAGAGGTTACTGAACCCTTTCAGGGGCCTGGGCAGCCCACACTGGCAGATCTTGTGGGGAGGTGGGAAAGGCAGTGACCTGAGCAAAGGATTTTTGATTACCATAAATGCCAGCCCATGTAGTTTAGGCTTACGTCTCTGTAGTTTAGGCTTGAGTCGCTGACAAATTGTAAGTAGAAGAATGACATAAGTGAACCATTGCAAGGCCAGGACTTTTTCATGATGTGAAGGTAACACATCTCTTTCTTCCTTTCCCATAATGCCTTGCAATAGCAGAGGCAGGGGAGTGCATCAGGACCTCCCTATGCACCCAGTGAGCACATGGGGGCTAGGATTCCTTGTCAGCACGTCACAATTTTTAGAAACTTTCATTCCTTCTTTGCACCTGAAAAGATTTATGGGGAAGCTCTTAAGAGTCCAGAACTTTCCTTAGGTGCTATCTAGACCTCACTCCATGCAAAGTAGCCTGCTAAATCCTCTGGGGTAAAGTGTGACAAAACAAAATAAGACAAAACAAAAAAGCACACAAGTACATTAATTCCGGAGAGTGCCTTATTTTGCCTGGGCCTCATTCATGTTCCTGATAAGCTCACACTTCAGTTATCTCATATGATTCATGTACGTTTGGAACTCTGAAAGAATTTAGACTTTCACTTGGGGAGAACCTTGGTGGAATACTTTTCTAACATCTAAAGTCATTTTAACGGGCTTGAGACTGGGAGGTTGGGTTGATTATACAACATGTATAAAGCACTGCAAGGAATTCATCAGGGTCGAGGTGGCCAATAGCCCAGAAATTGGTGTTTTAACTTCATAATCTCTATGATGATATTGGGGCAAATTATATAGCGGTTTTAGAGAGCAGCACTATTCAGTAAAACTTTCTGCATTGGTGACAATATCTTATATCTGTGCTGTCCAGTGTGGTAACTAACCATTAGCGACCTGTGGCTTGCAATATGGCAGGTGCAGCCAAGGAACTTCGTTTTAAAATATTATTTTATTTCATTGAACTTAAATGTCAACCGGCACATGTAGCAGCTGTTGGCTACCATAATAGCAGAACAGTGGTAGCATATCCTTTAAATTCCCATTTTCCTCAAATCCAATACTGAAGTCTATTGAGGTCATTTCTTTCTTTTTTTTTTTTTTTTTCTTTTTTAGCACCTATAATCATAGTGGGACAGATTAAATTATTTGTACTTTTCCAGTCCTGTACTTTGGAATTACACAGACCATTTCTATCCTGGGTACAAAATATTTTAATGCTTATGGAAATACTCTTTAGTAATACACTCTGATTATAATACTTCGTTGTGAGAGGATCCAGCCAGGTCTCTTTTATCACCTGTGCTTTTAGTTTTAATATTCAAAAGGCTGTAAAACTAGTGTTGTCCTGCAGGAGAAAAACATGCTTATAGTGTATGCCCATGGCATGCTAGGGATTATAAACCATTCAAACTCCTGGACAAACTGGCTAATGAGAAGTCTAAGAGGCAGGTAAAGGTCTCCAAGGAGAAAGGTCGCCCTTGGGTATAGCTTCCATCACAGAAATCCATGGGAAGTGGCTACCCTGAGGATACTGGGATTTTCCCCTATGAATGCATTCTTCCTGCTTTGGTCACCTCTCTGCTGTGTTCTAGAAACTCACCCTTATTTGGCCGGCTGTGATTTAAATCCTCCGAAAAACCTTGACAAAAAAGGCCAGTATTTTTTTCTGAGATGTTAATTTCCTTGCTGTAGGCTCATGTGGGCTTTGACTGGAAACTTAATCTGTGTGCTTCAACTCTGAGTTACGTTTCAGCCATGGAAATGCGGCTTACTAGGAATTACTTAATACCTTCGGAGTCTGACTTTTTTTACACAGTCTTTTATCTTAGGCACAGGGATTTGCATTTTGAGAGGTTGTGCCAGCTGACTTGAACCCTCACAGGTTTCAGCTTGTTGCACACCCAGTTCGGTCCATTTTTCTTACTTCTGGAAACTTCTGCTGCTGCCACTCATGGCTTATAGGGTTACCGTGGAATCTAGCTCTTGTCCTTAATTGTCTTCTGCCCCTATCTCAACAGAAATAGTACAGACAGCCAGTCATTTAATACAGAACACATCCCTTTAGAAATCAGGATAGGACTTTAAGTACAGATGGCTTCCAAGCCAGTAGGCACAGCTCCTCCCAGTGGGACATTCTTCCTAGCTCTGCCCTGTTTCTCCCTCCATGTCCTGCAGCCTTCGTGTTCGGGTCTCCCTGAGAGTGAGGAACCCAGGTCTTCTTGGATTTCCTTCCATCAGTGTTGTCCAGTAGAACTCTCTGTGGTGATGAAAATGTTCTGTGTCTATGTAGGCTGGTCACATGTGGCTACTAAGCACTTGAAAATGGCTAGTGCACCTTGAAAGTGAGTATGTGCTTTTATTGAACTAAAGTTGAATTGAAAAGCCACTGGCCACCAAATTACACAGTGCAGCTCTGGATTGTCCCCCTGACTTCAGAACTGTATGTCTTGAGAGAAGCTACTTCTCTTGACTGTTCCATGATCCTGCACTTTTATGAACCAGGTCTTCCCAGAAAAGAAACTTTGGACTTGTGAGCTGACTTCTTCATATGGCTAATTTTGACTAATGAACCTTGAGCTTTTTTTAAGCAACAACCCTCCATGCCTGGGTTCAACATTTTTCCCCCCTATTGTCCTAGTCCTTCTGTGAGCACATCTTTATTCCTTGTCCAGCAACTGCAAATAAATACTATTTTTTTAAAAACAAGTGAGAGGAATTTCCCAGAAGGGTAAAAGCTTTCTCTAGGAATTAAGAACAGGATATGAAACTTGGCTTTAGAGGAGTTGGGGAAATGGAAAGCTGGGACCAAGTGTTTATTGACTACCGGCTCCCCTGTTCTAGGCAGTGTTCAGGATGCTGGAGAACAGCAGTGAACTAAACAAAATCCATGTGTATAAGTTAGCAAACAGAATTCTACTCACAGGCCAGGGATGGTGAATGCAAGCCGCGAGGCAGGGAGTGATGGTGAGTGTTTGTAATTTCAGAAGGGTTGTCACATCCCAATGTGAAGAAGCCAGATATCTGGGGTAAGAACATTCGAGTTGGAGGGAACAAGTTCAAGTGCCCTAAAACCAAGTGCTTGTCATCTTTGCCCGCTATCTCCACTCCCCGTGGTTTGTCATCTTTGCTTCTCTCTTTTTACATTAGACTCCATAGAAATGGAGCCAATTGCAGTCCTTTGGTGTTGGTAAAGAGATGATGCTGAGTTACACCTTGGCTCTCACTTTGTAGGTTTAACAAATAAGATTGTGGGGGGGGCGGGGGAGGGCAATTTGAAGGGACAAACATTAGTTGCATACCAGAGATTGCTGTCTTAAGAACTAGAAAGTATTTTAATTCGATTTTCCAGTCAAAGGTAATCCAAAGCATTTCACAGTTTAAGTTACTTATTAAACCCTATCCCTAGTAGGAAGTGTAATTTCAGTATGCAAATGTGGCCATTCCTCCTTGATGCTAGGAGCTCACCACATTCCAATACTATGTGAGAAGAATGTACTTCAAGGACTTGGAGTGTAGTTCTCATTTTCCATATTAAAATGGCTACTGGAATCTATCTTGTCTCTACTGCAGCCTGTTGACAATGTCATCATGTAAACATTATCCTCTCTTCGCCCCAACTTGAGTTGCATTGTTATGGCTTAGAGAGAAGTTGGGTTTTCACTCATTGGAGGATTGCATCAGACAAATGGCAGCTACATACCTTTATCCTAGTTATTGCAAATAACTTGAAGGTCATGACAGCAATGAATGATGCCCAGGAGAGGCAAAGACCAGCCTCACATTTTCTCATCCAACTGCACTGTGAGAAAGCAAGTGAAGTTGCCCAGTTTAAGGGCAGATTCTCAGATTTCGTTTCAAATTTCCTGCCCTTTGTTGTCTTTTCTTGAAGCCTTGACAATGCTTGAAAATTGTTTCTTTTTAATTTCACTTCCTCTGCTTGAAAAACATGAAGTATGTATGTGTGTGTGTGTGGTGGTGGTGGTGGTGGTGGGGAGGTTTCGGTGTATTTGGTGTTATTTTAGAAACCAAAGTGAATCTGAATATGCCTTTTAATCCTCATATACTAAGTAGTCAAGGGTAGTTTGGCCACTACCAGTCAATTAAAAGCCTCCCCAAGTTCTTTTAGAAGTGGATCACTGTTTTTAATATATCAGTAGAAGCACACTAGAAGTTGTTTCTATATTCATTTCCTTAAAGTTGATTATGTTTCTTTTACTTCATTTGCATTTGGGGGGAAATCAACCTTGAATAGAAGGAGCTTGATCTTGAATTTTGGCTTTTAATTCAACCAACATGTATTGGGCCCCTATTATGTGGCAGACCCTGGAGGAGGCTGTCATCATGGAACAAGACAGATGACAGTCCCTGCCCTCAGGGAGCTTACAGCCTGTGCTGTCTGCCCACCCAGCAGGTTCCTTTAACACTTTCCTCTGCTGTGACAGGAGAACAATAATGCTGACCTTCCACAGCCATTTGTCAGACAGAATCAAGGTTTCGATCAAGCAATAGGATTTTTTTTTACACAATCAAACCTTTTGTTATGATTCCTTATCATCCAAGCTGAGCCCAGAGAATGGATTCAGAATAAACAAGAGACTAGAAACGTTAGAAACATGCTCAGGGTTGTTGTTTTAAACTGTGACAGTAAATGTCTTTGCTGCAAATCAGAATTTCCTCCACATCCCCCATAAAATGAGAGGAAATGCCTACAGGGGCTGAATGGAAAGTGACCCTTCCATACATTTCCTCCTTCCAACCTCGTGATGCCCAAATGACACTGTGGAGTTTTGTTCTCACAGGACTGAGCAGCGTCCGGGTTCAGGTTTATGTCTGTGTGTGAGTGTTAAGGCGGGGGTTGGGGGGAGCATGGTACTTAAACAGCACGCTAAGAGGTTCCAAAGGTGGGTTTCTCAACTAGCAGAGAAAAGAACCCAAGGTGTAAACGCCCTGCCTGACAGTCCTGAAGCCATTTTTCTTCTAAGCTGAAACAGCAACTCATTCTCTTTCACCAGGGCTACCCGCTCTCAGCTGGGCCATATTTGAATTATTCAGCTTTCTTCACTTTTGGGGCTTGAATTGTGAATGTTTTCCAAAATGAAAGGGACTTTAAAGGTCATGGTTTCAACCCACCTATCTGGTCAGAGGACAGGCAGAGAGAGTGGTTGAGTTAGAGTCTAGTGGTGTGACCCCAGCTCACAGTTGGTCCATAGCCCTCTCTGCTGCGACCTGCTTCCGTTCCCAGCACGGCCGATTCCCCTCCGGTAGAAATTGCATAGCAATGTCACATAATTAATGTTTACATGAGTAAATGGCCTCCAGGAGAAGAGATTAAGAAATACTGCTTTACATATACCTGAATGGCACAGAGCACTTCTTAACTGGATACTTAACACATCTAGCCAAACTGTTGCTCATTTTCTTCTCTGATTCTCTCACCAGCTGGGAGTCAAAGTGTACTGGTGTTATTTCCTTGAGAAAGGAAGCCAAATCTAACTTTATCTCAACACTTGAGAATTTCATAATCTTAAGGCGCCTCATTGCCTCCCCACCTCTGCATGTCAAACTCACTAATCTTATTAGCGTGTTGCCAAATAACATATGAAAGTGTCTCCAGGCCAGAGCAGATCAGCTCTCGCCTGTTGAGTATTGTGTAGAGTCAGCAGAGAATTTGAAAATTGAACTTCATCCTACACTGGTTATGAATAATATTTTAAAACTGGATTATTTGGTTCTGGAAGGATTATTTAAAGATCCTAAACACTCTTGGGAGCTTTGTTGTAAATCAGTGATTGATCCCAGTATATCTCTGAAAGCTTTGGAGCACAGTGGTAACAAAAATTATATTTCACCTTGTCTCCTCACTCTAATTTCCTGAAACATTTTTTAAAAAGCCACCAAACTGCTACATTACTCTTAATTGTATTGGCCTGTCTTGCCTGTAAATTTCTTTCTTGGGATAGAGCATTGCATGCGGTGCAGGTTCCATTTCTAACCAGAGTGCTGGTGTGGCACTTTTTATTGTCTACACCAGTGGTCGGCAAACTCACTCGTCAACAGAGCCAAATATCAATAACAGTACAACGATTGAAATTTCTTTTGAGAGCCAAATTTTTTTAAACTTAAACTTCTTCTAACGCCACTTCTTCAAAATAGACTCGCCCAGGCCATGGTATTTTGTGGAAGAGCCACACTCAAGGGGCCAAAGAGCCGCAGTTTGCCGACCACTGGTCTAGACAATTTCACATGTACTTCAGCATGTTTTCTCTTCTTCTTGACCCTGGAAAGTACCGTTCCATAGACCAAGCAATGAGATTCCAAGAACTGAAGTGGCTTGCCCTTGGCCCCACAGTTAATATTGGCAGAACCCAAATTCATTCTCAGGTCGTTGACCTTAAAACTCTCGGACTTCACCAAGCTGCCCTTATTCTATATGTCTCGTAAAATATGTGAAGTAATTACAAAGAATCAAAGCTCTTTTCTGAGAAACTTACTGCTCCCCCTGCACTTACATACTCCCCTCAACCTCTGCAGGCCACACGCAGTGTCTTTGTCTTCCATGGAATTCCAGCAAAGCTCTGCTCTCAAGCCTTTATATTGGGAACATCCATTTTATTGCTGCATGAGGAAGAATGAAGGGTTCCATGTGACCTGTGGCTTTGCCTCTCAGCTGTCTGTCATGGATCTTGGATAAGTTATTTCACCTCTTTGACCCTCAATTTCCCCACTATAAAATGGTGATGACAAAATTACATGGTTGTTTTGATGAGCAAATGAAATAATCATCACAACACTTAGTACGGGGCTAGGCTTGGCTTGCATTCAATAGGTGGTTGATAATAGAAATAATAACCAGTAATATTATCCCATACAGAACTGATTAAAAAGTTGTTCTTTTCCTTGAACCATATTGTGAGTATCCACATTAGAGAATCAAATACATATTAGAAAATAGCCACAATAGCGAGTTAAATCATGAGTTTTTATATTCCAGTGAAATCTCTAATACTGGGAGAGAGAATCAAATGGACATGTTAAATGGTCATTAATGGTAAAATTTCAGTTGGTCACAGGGGCCAGGCAGGGGGTAGGAGATCCGACGGAGTGGCAGAGGTGAGGCAAACTTGAAGATGCTTGTACCACCTTAGGGCGCCACCACCCCTCACCACCAGCTGACTGTTGTCATGGGATGATGTATGCCCAGTGTTGCTCCATCTTTTTTATTTTCTTAGGTGGAGTTGGAAATCTGGCTTTTCATGGGAAGTATCCTAATTTTAAAGCTTGGTTCACATTTTAAAATGAAAAGAGTTTAGGCCCAACAGAACACATCCTGGCCTCTCCCTGGCTCACTCCATTCTCCCCTTCCCACCCCCCACCAACAACCTCTGTTTCAGCATCTCTCGGCCTGGTCTGCTCCCCAGTTACTTGGTTGTCAGAAACCACGTGTCTTGGACCTCACCCTTTAAAAGGAGTCCCTCCCCCCAGCGCAGTAATGTTCCAGCCTTTCTCCAGAGCTTGAATATGGAAATCGTCTGCTTTGACTGATATTTTCACATACCCAGTAAAACTGTAATTGAAAAATCTTTCAGGCACTAGGCATGTTTGGAAGGAGGGGGAGTAAAAGCTCCCACAACATTTATAAATGAAAAGCCCGGTCTCACAGGAAATTGATATTCAGACCAAATTCCTTGCTCAGTTGAAGCACATGGGTCATCTCAGGTGCCTGTTTTTCAGATGCTCTAAGAGCTGCTATCTTTTAAAACGTTCTTTCTTACCAGATTCTGTTACTCATTTTTGCATGAAGTTGCCTGAGTACTTTGAGATTAAGTATGGTTTCACTCCTAAATTAATAACATGATTTTTAAAAGCGCATCTTCATGTAGAACTTTTTCATTTTCAGCTCGTTAGATAAAAATCATTTTTGTGCTTTTTTTTTTTTTTTTTTTCGTTCCCTGTAAGAATGTAAGCCCCTTGAGAAAAGCGCCGTGTCTTATACTGTCCAACCTCTCCTCTGGGGTTAATGTGAGGGCACTCACAGAGTAGATAAACAACGTATATTTGTTTAGGTTGGCCAATTTTTCTGCTAAGCAACAAATTATTTTAGCTGAATTATAATGTTATAAAACTCCATAAATCGTGTGCTCATTATCTTGCCTCTCTCAGACTGTGCTGTTTACCAGTGTTGTTTTGACTCTCACCAAGAGAGTTAATCGTCTTTTATTTTCAATAATCTGGATGGTTTTCCGTATGGCTCAGCACTTAGTCCAAATTTGAACAACCCAGGGAGAAGAGGGAGAATGTTTTCTCAGTTGCTATTGCTTTATGTGAAGTCCCAGCACTTCCAAGCAGAAGAATAAAATTAATTTCATCAACTGGATTCCTCTTGTCCTCAGCCCCAGCCCCTGCATGCTCCTGGTTTGGGGCTTAAGTCCCTACAGTTAGGATTGGCCAGATACATACACTGTTAAAATCAGCTTTATCAATGCTAAACTAAAATTGCCAAGTGTGGATGGTGGTATTTGCTGCAAACTGCTCACCCCTGCCCAGCTTTTAGGAGTGTGTTTTATCCACATGATCCCTATTAAAGATGAAGGAAGGTGATCCAGAGGCCTGAAAGTTTTTCAGCTTTTGGAATATGGTGAAGTGCTGGTATTCTGAAATACTGCCTTTGGCAACAATGTAGATTTTTTCCATCTGCAAGAGTCATTTTAAATGTTTGGGTTTTGTCTCCTAAATATGTGCCCTGATTCTGAGACGTATTAAAAAAAAAAAAAGGCAAATTCAGCAAGGGTTAGAACTCAAACTACACTTCATTCCTCAGTGATCCATGAAGTTCAGGGAGAAGCAAGAAAACAGTGTGCATTTTTGGGAGTTATTAGAGGTACTGGGGAGTGTTCAACAGGGAGGGATGCAATGGAAACTCGGTTAGTTTATGTTTGTCACTAGAAAAAGGCAATTACTTTTTCCATTCAGTTATGGTTTGTTTTATTCTATATATGGTTTCTTTAAAATGTCCTTATCAAAAATTTAAAATCCTAAAGGCACAAATTTTTTAATTTAAAGTACTCTTTTGGGTAATCCCTTGGTGTATCCTGTAATTCCTTAATTTCCTTGTTTGGTGAATACAGATTTATGTTTATGCAGTCTTCTTAAAGCAATCCAGAGTGAAAAATTAAACTCATGAGACAGAAAAGCTACTGAAACCCAAATCCACAAAGCTAAATCCCCTCAGTGGAACAAGTCAAACAGGGAAGGAAGTTATACACACATACATACATACACACACACCCCTCTCCAATCCTATATAATAAAAGTATAGTATGCAAATTGTCCCCTCCACTGGGAGTTCGACCAGGGGCGGGGCCGGCCGGGGTAAGGGAGGGAGTACTGGCCAGCAGCCAGCAGCAGCTAGGGACCCTACCAGTGCACGAATTTTGTACACTGGGCCTCCAGTTCATTCATAATTACCCACATAACTATATAATAGTCAAGGTAGTCTAGAACTCCTTTAGTAAAAAGTTCTACAACTCTCCAGATTCACAGATTTATTTGCTAGTTCTTGACTTTTCAATTTTTAAATGAGGCATTGAGTTTATTCAGTTCATTTTAGAACAGAATATTTTTCTATTGTGAGATTAGGTGGACAAAGTCTGGGACTTTGTCTGCGTCTCTTCAATTTTCCTTGCCTGTTGTAAATCTAGTTCCGGCCAACCCAATCGTATGAACCGTATACACACCTAGAACCTCCGTGTGCCTCTCAGCCTTTCCATCTGTGAAATGAAACATGCAAGTTTGTTGAATAATTCTGTGTTTTCAGAGATATGATGTCTAGATTGTCTGGATCGCCCATTCTGCTCAACCACTTGGTCTGAGCTATGTTCTCAACCCATAGTGTCTTTCTGACCTCCTTCTGCTTCTCAAGACCACCATCCTGCAAGGATGAACTCCTCTGTGAAGCTGGGTATTCCTGTATGGGCTCTTTCTCCTTTCCTCACCTCATGTTTGCATGTAAAGGCAAGCACATTGCTTTGGAATCTTGCCTCTCAATCTAGAATGTCAGCCACAGTAGGGCAGGAGCCAACCTGACCATGTGAACATCAGAGACACTTGATAAATCCTTACTTGTTGACCATGTGATAGGCAATTTCAATGCAGCAAAATATATATATTTTCTTACTACAAAAAAATATATATCTTTTCTTTCTGACTAATACAAATGATTTCCCTACCATTTCAAAGAGATTTTAGGGTATTGATTAGGTCATCCTGCAAAAAGTTTTTAAAAAGTATTATTACTATGAAAACATTTGCATAAAAAGAAGAATCGATGCCTTCAGGCCACTTGTCTCCGTTTCTTTACTGCCCACCCGGTGGTCTCCCTGTTAACTAAGTGATGGTTTCTCCAGGACTGGCCCTGGGACCATGTGGGACCGTCACTAAAGGAAAGCTCCACCTCTCCTGCTCTCAAGATACTTAAAATTACTTAGGGGATGAGGGTTCCAATACAATTCAGAAATGAAAAAGAAGGTATCTCATTGTGTTAGAAGTTCCAATTGTGCAATAGATATTCAGAGAAGGGAACTATTCCTACAATATCTTTGACTTGATCATAAGGTGTTTTTTGTTTGTTTATAATAATTGGCCAAACTATCTGATTAGCTTGGGGATGTCTTTTTTTTTCATGAGGACTCATGAAGGGCCACCTCTGAGGTTGTGTGACTTGCTTCTTTGTTCTGGGCAGGAGGACATGTGTGCCAGGCCAGTAAACTTGTCCCAACTGGTCTCAAGGGCCACGCGTGGGGAGGCGGCGGGGAGGTATTGCCCACGTCACAGACCATGGCGGCTGTCTGCCAGATGGTTGCCTCAGTGTCTGACTTTGAAATGCCAACTGTGATTAAAAAGTTTCAGAGAACAAGTCTTTCTATTCCGGGCCCATATGGTGATCGGAGCCCCTGGGCCTGTGACTGTTTAAGAGGCCAGGCTTCAGAGAAAAGCAGATGGAGGGAACTGTAAGATGAGACATGCCTTTAAAAAAGGTGAGAAGCAGTACAGCAGGTCCTTGAATAACGTCATTTCATTCAAAGTTGTTTCATTATAACGTTGATGAGATGACACAGCTACTTAACTCTTGCTTACATCCATTAGCCTGTGACCAGGTTAGTTTCATTAACCGTCATTGCTTAAAGTCCAAGAACCTATTGGCGACTTCAAGTGAGGACGTAGTATATTTAATTTTGCTAGATCCAACATGAATGGAGAAAGGGAAATAATGGCCAGTCAACAATCGGGTTCTTCACAGCCTTTCTACTCAGTGTGAACCAGTGGCATGATGTCACCCGGGAACAGAGTCTCCATTCCCACCTGTGCTGGTCAGTGTCTGAGGACTTGGCCAGGCCCTGGTGCCCAGTCCTTTAATCAAACACTGATCCAGGTGTTGCTGTGAAGGGACTCTGTAATGTGAATACCAACTGCCATCAGTTGACCTTAAGAAAAATTTAGCCTAGATAATGGGAATGGGCCTTATTCAATCGGTTGGAAAGCCTGTGAGCAAAGCTGAGGTTTGAGGTTTCTTGGAGAAGTTCTGCCTCAAAAGTGCTGCATGGATTCCTTCCTGCCTGAGTTTCCAGCCTGCCCACCTGCCTTATCAGTTTCAGAGTTGCCAGCTCTACAATTGCACAAGCTGGATAGTGACTATCCAGCACTCCTGGGGCGGGAGGGGGGGGGAGGGGGGGGGAGGGGCTGAACATGTTCCCAAGGGATTTGTGTTTATTATCATTCCTGGCTCCCAGGCGTAGTGAGTTCTGTTCACCAGTTGCCATGGATTATTCTCTGAGATGCTGCACTTAGTTGCATCAATTTTAGTGATTATGCTACGAAATATAGAGCACTAAGCAAGTCGTGTGAAATAAGTGACTTCTTAAATGCCCTCCCCGCTAAACATGCTGTAGAACAACAGTAGGTAGATGCATGAATTCAAAGATACACGAAAGCATTTCTGGCCAAGTGTGTGGGATTATTTTTGGAATCTTGAGATTTTACATAATTGTAGACTCTATGCCAAAAATATGGACTCAGGATTCCTATCCAAAATGTCTAGTTTTTAATCAGGAATAAATATAACCCTTATTAGGCTGTTCACCTCTGACCTTCAGAGATAACAGGATAGTTTCAGAAATAGACACAGCTAAGCATTTGCTTGATTCATATTCTCAAGACCTGGAAACTCTGTCTCTTAGCAGTGATCTTGGGGAAAATGTGTCCTAAAATGAGGAAGGCAGTATGACCTAGACCAGTGGTCGGCAAACTCATTAGTCAGCAGAGCCAAATATCAACAGTACAACGATTGAAATTTCTTTTGAGAGCCAAATTTTTTAAACTTAAACTTCTTCTAACACCACTTCTTCAAAATAGACTCACCCAGGCTGTGGTATTTTGTGGAAGAGCCACACTCAAGGGGCCAAAGAGCCGCATGTGGCTCGCGAGCCGCAGTTTGCCGACCGCGGACCTAGACTGAAGGCTGGATGTAGTATTTCTCAAGCGTTTGTTTGAAGAGAAGTGAAATATGATGGGCCATGTGACACCATCATATGCTGCAAGCAGCTGCCCATGTCCACTTCCTTTACTGAATGACTTTAAGGGGGGGGGGGACATTCATATTGGAACCTTTTGGGGGGGGGAACATTACAAATAGCTAATTTGCCTGTGATGGGTAGGAAATCCCTCTAAAGATAGTCAGCTGCTCTCCAGGGGGTCTACAGACATTAAAATGCACTGCCTTAACATGAGAACATCATAGCTAAAGAGGCTTAGGGGAGTAATTTAGCAACCTGAGGTGGAAGTAATTTTGAAGTTGGTTAGGGTTTGCTATAGGGTTAATTAGGTGGCTTTTGTTGTATTGTTTAGCTCCATCCTTGGCTATTTACAGGTACAGCTGTCCCTTGGTATCCTGGGGGTGTGGGATTGGTTCCAGGACTGCCCCCCCCGCCTTAGATACCAAAATCCATGGATGCTCAAGTCCATTTAACCTACACACATCCTCTCATATACTTTAAATGGTCTCTAGATTGCTTATAATACCTAACACAACATAAATGCTGTGTATGTAAGTAGTCATATACTATATTATATAGGGGTAAGAAAAATGTCTTGTGTTTAGTACAGATGCAACCACGGTAGGCCTAGCTACACATCAGCAACAAAGTAACTTAAAAAAAATTTTTTTTTTTTCAAATATTTCCCATCCGAGGTTGGTTGAATCCACAGATGCAAAACCTGTGGGTATACAGGGCCAACTCTGCACTTACTTTATGCATTCCTTTGGCCTTACGAACATTATGTATTAAACATAAAGATGTTTGATAAGTGAGGTCATGACAGTAACTTCTTCCTCTTTGGGTTGGAATGCACCGAAGCAATCCACCACCCCCTGCGCCCACTGGCCCTTCACCCCATTCTGATGGGCAGTGTGCTGCTTGGCGAGTTATCACTCTTGAGGACTCTAGCAGTCTTCAACTGGGGCTTATGGACCTTCAAGGAATCTGTGAGCCAATCCTCTGAAATGATGAGCAAAATCTGCATGTACCTCTCTCTCCGCCCCCTGGCCCCAGAGTGAGTTCATAAAGCTTTTATCAAAATGAGGTGACCCCAGCAAAGGTTAAGAGTAGCTTTGTTCTCTGCACTTAACTCTATCTCAGCAACACAGTTATTCACAAAGGAGAATACTGGCTTAAAGCAAAGGCTGGATATTGACTGGCTGGAATTATAGGGTGGGGAGTCTCCCTAAGTCAACTAATAGTGAGTGGCAGGCTGGGAGGGGGTGGAAAAGGCTTTCAAATGAAAACAAAGTCGGATCAAGATAAAAAGCCTGCTCACCTTAGCAGGGGTAGCTTTTACTGTCATAAAGAAAAAAAAAAAAAAATGAGGCCTCCTTGCTAGATACTTACCAGGTGATAACTTACATGCCTTAACTAGCAGGAGGAGCTTAGCATAAATTCCCAGTGTACACCTTCCCCTGCCCCCTTTTGCTTGGCCTCCAAGTTTGGAGTAGAGCTGGGTGTTTGCCTTTTACTCAGAATTCAATGGAGAGGTCTTCTCTTTCCGGGCCTCAGCTTGAGGCTCATGGATCCACACCTGCCCATATCCAGGGCCCTGTTTGCACAGATTGTATGTAATGTGAGTGGTGCCCCCGGGCTGTGCAACTTGGTGACTTTTCTTTATTCTTCCTTCTCTTTTCCTCTCCTCCTCCTCCTCCTCCTCCTCCTCCTCCTCCTCTTTGTCCTCCTCCTCCTCTTCGTCCTCCTCCTCCTTCTTGATGGCTTTTTTTCTTCTTTTGTTTTGGTCTCTTCACTGTTGATTGTGTTTTGCAGGCATCAAATCCAACCCCCTTATACTTGTCACCACGTCTGTGGCTGCCACTGCTGCTTCCAGCACCATCTCATCTGTTTTTATTTATCACCCCTAACTCCTGTCACTTTCCTCACACTTCCACCTTCTGTTAGGAAAGGACAGGACAGCCCCAAAAGGATGCATTGCCCCCTGAGGTGTGAAAGTGCTAATCTCCTAGCTTTGGGTGCATGCTTTCCACAAGGAGTCATCCAAGCTTTACTGAGGGGCTCCCACTCCACTGTCACATAAGTTGTATATGTGTTTGAATTGTGGGGGGGGGGGGGTGTTCTTCTCTGTGCTTTCTTTTGTGCTGGTTATGATGCTTTTCAGGTAATTTTAGGTTAGGGGTCTCAGCCTGGGTTGCACATGAGAATCATCTAGGCAGCTTCTAAAATTCCTGATGCCCAGGGGACCCTCCAGAATAATTAAATCATCTGGAATGGGACTGCTTCATTATTATTATTTTTAGATATGTTTTTATTGATTTCAGAGAGGAAGGGAGAGGAAGAGATAGAGAGAAACATCAATGAAAAGAGAGAATCACTGATCAGCTGCCTTCTGCATGCCCCCTACTCAGGATCGAGCCTGCAACCTGGGCATGTGCCCTGACTGGGAATCGAATAGTGACCTCCTGGTTCATGGCTCGACGCTCAACCACTGACCCACGCCAGCCAGGCATTATTTTTTTTAATGTTCTCTAGGTGATGGATTCCAACATGCCCCCAAATGAATAGCCACTAATCTAGGCTAACATCCTAATGTGCTGGGAGGCTGAATTCCAAGTCAGGGAGGCTTGATTTTATAGCTAAAAACAATAAGGCTTCCTCACCAGCAAATAGATGCTTATCTTAAACATACTTTATTAAAAAGAAATCCAATACACCAAAACACAGCCTACCTTTTTTTTTTTTTGCTTTGCCCATGCCTTGTGGGGAAACCTAAAGGGTTAAACTGATTGTTTCAAAAATGGATCCAAATCTAACGATTGCAGAAAAAAAATACATATTCATTGCTGCTTTAGTTCCAAATTTAACACAAGGTTCAGAGAGCACTTCGGCCTATATTTTTAGCTAAGCATAGAGAATTTCAAAATAGTTTGTTACCTAAAAATACACTTCCTGAAGTGAACTTGAAGCCTGGGAGGGATGAATGGGTTTATTTTTTCTTCTATATTTAATGTTACCACAAGAAAGCAAACCTTGAATTTATATACGTCTATATTTTTAGAGACCCAGGAAACAGGTGCTATGTCCAAGTGACAAAGAGGGTTGAGTGGCAAAGTGTCGATGACAGAAATCTGATTTCACAGACATGGACTGTGGGCGGGCTTGGAAACTGCTTCTCTGGGTTTAGGCAGGAACATACTTAACAAGAGGAGGTGATGAGGAGGCTTTTCCAAGCGTGATCCCTGGGAGATCACCTTCTTAGCCACCTTGGTCAGAAGCATTGGCCATGTCACTCCCCCCTTCTTAGCCAGCAAGGAGTGGTTAGTGCCACACATGGTCTAGGTCAGCGGTCACCAACCTTTCGGACCTCACGGATCACCGGTTGGTGACCACTGGTCTAGATACTGGATCTTCCTTAGTGCCTTGAAGTTCAGGTTAGTTGACCAAATGCCTTATAGCCTTGTCTCACTTGACTCTCCAAATGCATGCCTTTAATTACCTTCACTGCCAATAGAAATGGATCTCTTTGAGGAAAATGCTGGGGAAGTGGAGTGTTATACATTATTGCCTCTCACCATGCAATATGTGAGTTGCAAAGGATAATCTGCCTTCAATGTGTGATTGGTGGGTGCGAATGGATATTGCATTTATAATCACACACCCCCTAATATGGGGGAAGAAGTTCTGTATTCTTTCCCTCTTGGTATGAAGGACCAAATGCAAACTTCTCATATTCATTTCTTCATGTATTCATCTCTTCACTCATTATTCAATAAGTATTTTTTAATATCTTCTTCCATGCGACAGGCCCTCTTCTTGGCAGAGTATATAACCACGGCAGATAAAGTCTCACAGAGCTTGCCTTTTGGTGGCTAGATTATAAGCGTGTAAATGACCAAGTTGGATTGTGCAGAAGATAAAACGTCTGGTCCTTGTTACTTGGGGGCTGCTATAAATGAAGAGCTCTCATTTAACCAGAGACCAGAAAGGTGACAAGAAGCCAGACAAAGGGACTAATAAGGAAAGGCCCAAGGAAGGAAGGAACTTGTTTTCTTCCAGGACTAGCCCATGTGTCCTCAAAATTAATGGGTAAGAAGTAAGAAGATGGGTGATGGAGGTGGTGGTGGCGAGGGCCGAAGTCAGAGAGGTAGCAGACCCTTAGGTGAACTCAACTTTCCCTCGCCTGCAGGAATCCAGAGTCTTGGCAGTGTTTGGGATTGTTTCTAGGAGGCATTCTGTCCATGTTGGTTGATCAACTGGTTTTCCTCAAGGCAGAGGCAGTCCCTTGCAAGAAGTTCCCACAACTCTCTCGGGTGCAGGTCAGGAACAAAGTCCTGCCTCACCTACAATGTCTCCTGGGAGTAGCCAGCTCCTGTTCGCACTTCATGGCTCTGCTTCCTCTGTGACCTCTCTGCCCATCTGGGTGGTGACTCCTGTCCAGCTTCCACATCCTCTGTCTTTCTCTCTATTTTTGGGTTATCCTACCCTCATCTGTTTCCTTGACTGTCCACCCAGCTAAACTATAATTTCCCTATGGGTCCTTTTCATTGTACTCCCAGCACCCAGAACAATGCAATAGGCCAATCTAATCTGTGTTTCTTGATGGGATGATAAGGTTTGTATAGAAAGAGTGCCTTATGAAGTCATGGACAAAAGCAAGAAATAACTCAAAATCCCCCCCACCCTGCAATGGCTTACGTGAACAGGTTGTAGAGGTGCAGGGAATGCTCATCTGATGTGGAAGCATTATTTTGTCTTTCTTCGTATTTATTTTTCTGACACCAGGTTCATTTGAAATTGCATAACATCATCAGGAATTCATTGGTAGGAACTCATTAGATAATCATTCAGTGTATCTTTCTTTTCCCTCCACAGTTAATAATGATGTGATGATCACCGAAAACAATGGTGCACTCAAGTTTTCACAATTGTGTAAATTCTGCGACGTGAGATCTTCCACCTGTGACAACCAGAAATCGTGCAGGAGCAACTGCAGTATCACATCCATCTGTGAGAAGCCCAACGAAGTGTGTGTGGCTGTCTGGTAAGGTTGCCTTTGAAAAAAATCTCTTCCCCCTTTTATAGTAACGCATGCTCTGGTACATGGAGTCCCAGTGTCTTCATGCCCGAAGCGTAGACACAACCTATTTCCCTTTCTCTTAGACCAGTGGTCGGCAAACCGTGGCTCGTGAGCCACATGCAGCTCTTTGGCCCCTTGAGTGTGGCTCTTCCACAAAATACCACGTGCGGGCGTGCACATACAGTGTGATTGAAACTTCGTGGCCCATGTGCAGAAGTCGGTTTTTGGCTCTCAGAAGAAATTTCAATCGTTGTACTGTTGATATTTGGCTCTGTTGACTAATGAGTTTGCCGACCACTGTCTTAGACCATCTCTCTTTTAATTGTTAAATGTGGTTTCCAGAGACATTCTGTGCATTTTCAAATACACACACACGTCTATCTATGTGTGTGACAGTATATCAGATGACTTTTAATATTTGCAATAAATCTGGAGACCCTTCCTTCTATGCAGGAGAAGAATATGACACTCTTCAACATTTAATGAACACCGCCCCCCCGCCCCCCGCAGTGACACCAGGAGCTTTGTTCTTCTGAGGCAGCCTCAGTCTCGTTTTAAGGAAAAAGAGGAGATGAAAGGTTGGCTGTTGGAAGAGGGGAGCACTTGTCAAAAAGGGGAAGGTATTCTGGAACCAGAAAACAACCCATTCCTTAGTCAGAAGCATTGGCCATGTCACTCACACCACCACTGGGCAATACACTACTTCTTTCTCTTGGATCAGAGCTACATAGTTCCCTTAGATCAGATTCCTTCCTCTCTCTCTCTCTCTCATCCCTCAACCTTACCACACACACACACACACACACACACACACACACACACACGTGCACTCATAAATTATCTGATTAATTCATAGTTATAATTGGAAGTGTGAACAAGAGATTAAAAAAAAGAGAGATCATCCAATAAGTCCCCATGTTATGCAAATGTTTACATTCATTAATGAAATACAACATATTCTCATGATTTGAATTTATTTGAATTCATGTTTTTAAGTAACCTATGTGTCTCCTGACCAGTTACAAATGAGAATGTAAACCCACATATCTCCCCCTCCCTTTTTGGGAATGAGTCTTTTGGACTTTCTCCAAACCACATATAGTTAGCCTTGATGATGGAGCAATCTAAAAACCTTGCAAATTTCTCTACATACGGGGGGATGAACTTGTTCCCTAAGAACTAAAGGAATGTTAACAGCACAGACCTGCCAGGACAGTTGCTGTAGCTGCCAGCTTCATTCATGTCCAGTTCTGAGAAGTGCTTGTGAAAAAAGAATTCTGACAAAGACTGTGTGGAGAAGAAAGGGACCAGCATTGGAGGTTTAGAAAGTGTGCCGTCAGAAGAATGGCTGAGGCGATTAGACATGGTTCCAGGAAAGAAAGGGTGAGGGTTCTCTTGAGAGATACTGAAGGACATGATATCTCTTGAGATAGCTCAAGTAGGAAATATAGTGAACATTTTCTTTGTAATGCTGAAGGGCAGGAGGAGAGTCTATGAAGTTTACAAGGGGACGGACTCATGCTCAGTACATACTTAAACATTTTCACAATCGTGATTTCCTAACAGCAGAACAGACTTCCTCCTTTGGAAGAGTCAAAGTTCAGGAGGGGCTGGATGTCTGGCAA
This sequence comes from Plecotus auritus, assembly GCF_963455305.1. Classification (NCBI taxonomy): domain Eukaryota; kingdom Metazoa; phylum Chordata; class Mammalia; order Chiroptera; family Vespertilionidae; genus Plecotus; species Plecotus auritus. The sequence goes on from NC_137773.1 coordinate 164,237,619, forward strand.
GTCTAGTGCAGGAAAGACTGAGACACCCGCCTGATGACCCCAACACTTCCTTCTTCACTACGCTTCTCCCCTTATCGTCTGTACCTAAGTATCACTGCGGTGTGAGCTGACTTCTGCTAATGAAGGAAAAAATAGGCTTTTTAAATTAGGATCTTTTTCCCTGACTCACAGTACAAGTCTGAATGATTGATTGTGAATCAAGCCACCAGAATAGAGGCTTTACTTGTCTCAGAAAATGGGAATGTGTGGGGGAGAGGAAGCTTGCTGTCTCCACCATGTCCCAGCTATGAAGTCAGTACTGAACAGGGAGCCTTAGTTCTACCTGTCTTCGTAAAGACACACACTCGTGATGAGGAGAAAGGCACATGCAGTGGGTGCTGTGCTCTACCCTTCTCATCCTCCTCAGCACCGAGGCACTCACCCCATCGGCCTCTGGAGCTTGGGCTGCTAAGGGCTCACCCTAGTCCCTCCTGGGGACTCCCTGACACTGAGCAGAACTGCTGCATTAGAGTTGGGCTTTTCCTCAAGTTTGGCCCCTCTTCCTGGGCAGCCAGCATCCTAGAACTGATTGATGCAGGGGTCCAATGCCTGGCCACGTTGCCTCAATATGGGACAGCTCTGATGGGCCATCCCAGCTTTACAGCTCCTGAGGGATCAGCTGAGTCCTTTATTTGCAACCTGCATTGCGGTTCAGATCCTCCAATGTGCAGGTCACTTACAGGTGCCTGTCCAAAAACCTCCTGCACAGAAACCTCATAACCTCACTGTCTGTTTCCAGGGAACCCAAACCAGGGAAGGGGGCTGTTTTGGAAACAGTCACACATGGAAACTGAAAGCCTCTACCATGATAGGGAGTGCATGCCAAGGCCTTAACAGTTTTAGTGTTTGTTTTTTTTTTTCATTCATTCATTGAGTCATTCATTCCTTTAATATCAACTGTGCACCCATTTCATGTAAAATGTTCAAGTTCTTTCCAAGAACAGAAATATATTGGAACCAGAATTAATTTCATGACCGTGGTTCTGCTTTCCAGTGGCTATTGACAAACTCTTCAATTGCTCAGAGCAAACGTTGCTGGACAAAGACATCTATTTTTTCCCACAGTGTTTTCCCTCCCTGTGTTCGTCTGCATCCCAAGGCAGTTTGCAGAGTGAGCTACGCTGTCAGAGAGAGCAGCGTTACAGGACTGAGTGGAGAAAGCAGCTGAGGACGTTACCCAGACTCAGGCTCTGTATTTGAGTTTCCTCTCTGTGATCTTAGTTCCCTAGGAGCTAGGAGGTGGGACGCAAGAGGCTCTGAAGGAGATGCCCAGTCATTGCCGAGGGCCTGTACTCACAACTTTTTCCTCATCTGATGCCTTGACCTCTAGAAGCTTCACAACAAAGAGACACCATGCTTTTCCCTGGGAGCACAGCGGACTCCATGTGCCTTTCTATACATCTGCACACACATGCACGCGTGTTTGCAACACTCACAGACACAGCTTTGGGGGAAAGGAGGTGATCTAGTTTCAAGGCCACCATTTCTGCTAAGACTTTCCAGTAACCTTGGGGCTAAGGGTGGGTAGATTTTCCAATAGACATATTTGTTGTACGATTGTGCCAAGCCACGTGTCATTGAGTTCCCTGCTACCACCCTGGAGGGAGGGCTCCGATTGTTGCTCCCCCTCTAACAGTGGGGACCTGCGTAGCAAAGCCTTGCTTCTGTTGCTCCTGCTGGAGTGTTAGTTCGAGGACCATTGATATGTTTCACCAAGTGGCACGCCTGCTTCTGCCGGAGTCGCCTCTGGATGTCACAACCATGACTCCATTCCAGCCTCACTCTCATTCCTACTCTCGTATCCCCTCCTTCACACACTGTTCTTTAGTGTCCTTGAATTAAGCCCTAAGCCAGTGGGGGATTCGTCAAGTTGCAGTTTCCCTATGGTTATGGGCCCACTTCTTTTCAGGGGAAAACTGTCTTAACAGCTTCATGCTTCCAGCCTGCCTCCCGTTTTCCTTGCTGTGAGCATTGAGTTTTTTGGGGGTGAGGGGGTTGATTGGTGAGTGTGTGCTAGTGTATGCTGGCACATATGCACTCACATGCATGCACTCAGAATCCTTCCCAGGGAAGATTATGCGTGCAAACCTGACTGGACCTATTATGTCATTTAAGGCCTGATTTCCCCTCCAGATTCAGAGACTACTGTTTAAGACAACAGCTATTTTGCATCTGAAAAGGGGAAGATGGGAGGAAGGATATCAGACCAACGCAGTCACCCAAGATGGCAGGGTTTTGAGGGGAGCAGAGGGAAGCAGGCGGAGAAGCAATGCACTTCCAAGGATACCAGAGGTTGATTTTGGCTTGTGCAGTTATAATAGCGGGTATTAATCATGTCATTATTAGATGCAATGTACACATAGAACCAATTGAGCACTCCATAGCGCCCAAGCAAAATGGGAGAGAGTCGCTGAGCCCGTAGCTGAGTTAGGCTCCCAATATGTGATGTAAAGGAATACAAAATGTAGACACAGTTACTCTATATTAGCGTAAAATAGTTCACTAAACTGTAAGTGAAGAACATCTTACAGGTCTTTCCCGTGGGTTTTAGTCCTCCCCGCTTCTGTTCCTTTCTGTAATTCAATTCTGGAAACTGCAGTTCTTTGTCTAGGAGTTATCTTCCGTTTTCTCAGCACAGCCAGCTGCTGACATGGAACATGCTTTCCCTCATGGTGCCCAGCAAACATGGAAAGAGGAACCGCAACTACTTCCCCAGACATGCCCTTTGAGAAGAAGTTAGCTAGACAGACGCTGGTTCTGCCCAGTAACCTAGCGATGCCATGTGAGCCTGGCAGTACACTCAGGATGGAAGGTTTGAAATCATCCTGGGGACTCAGCAGTGTTCTGTTTCCTGTGCCTTCCCCTTTAACGACTGAATTAAGACGGTGTGCAAACTCCTCTGACAGGATAGCCCCTGAGGTAAACGCTCATGTTTGTGATCATAAGTGGGCTTGGGGAATAAGCAAAGGAAAAACTGAAATGAGTAGAGAAAGCACAGGGGACTATAGGCAACCTGTTCATGCTGCAATACAGGAACCAGCTGCCCTTCTGAGAAACAACCTGATGAAGGAAATACATTCCAGATTGCTTTTCTGTCCAGAGACCCCATTCATCCATTCTCTCTTTCTCTACTCCCCACCCCTGCTCCACCTCTGAATCTTCGCACCCAAGGAGAAAAAACGATGAGAATATAACACTAGAGACGGTCTGCCACGACCCCGCGCTCGTCTACCACGGATTTGTTCTTGAAGACGCCGCTTCTCCGAAGTGTATTATGAAAGAGAAGAAAATGGATGGCGAGACTTTCTTCATGTGTTCCTGTAGCACGGATGAGTGCAATGACAACATCATCTTTTCAGAGGGTGAGTTTCCTTCCCTTGGTGGCTTGGAGCCTGACTTCCTCTGGGCTGATTTCTCGGGTCCCCGGTCTGCAGTCTCAGAGGACAGTTCCTCCTCCTCTGGCTGGTGCTGGAGAGTGAGTCTATGGTGGAAGGAGGTGCTTATGGAGCAACAGGGTCAGGTGTGGTCCTTATCAAATATGAGTCAGAGGGTCCACATTATTATTTGTCTTGGACCAATAGTTTCCTTTCCCCAAAGTACAGCATGACTGGAGAATGTGCTAGAAATGCAGATTCTGGGGCCCTAGCACAGACCCACTGAATCAGAAACCCTGGGTCCTGGGCCCAGCAATCTGTGTTTTAACAAACCTCTCCAAGTGATTCTGATCCAGCTGAAAATTTGAGAACTACTAGATTGGAGGAGGCTATTTGACACTGGAGGGGACTTGCTTTGAACGAACTCCAGTGGTTTAGTGTACATACTCCTAGGATTTGTCTGTCTAAAGGGTAGTTATTATTGGTCCCATGTGAGAAAAGAACTAAAATGAAGGAAAATAATGAGCCAAGGTTTACCCATGGAGACAGGAGAAGACTCAATTAGATTGTTCAGCATTCACTCAGCTTGAAAGAAGGGTACATGCTATTCCCTCAATTTAAAAAACCAACAACACCCTATTCAATGATTTTAATTATAAAAGCAGTGTATCCTTATCAAAAATTCAAACAATCCAACAACATGCAAAATTTTAAAATTAAAAGTACATTCACCTCATCCCCTCACTCCCAACTCATCAGATACTCAATACTGAGAGCTTATGGGAAACACATGTTTCTCTGACATTCATTCATATAATCCCTGCAGCCTTTCTCCCTTCCCTGTCTTCCTCCATCAATGCATCTGTCCTCTGTCCATCCATCTACCCATCCCATCCACTCATCCATCTTTCAGAGCAAATAGTTGATCAGACTATAAATATTATTGGGCAACATTTTTTTTTAGCCAACTACTTTTACTTGTCCTTCTAAAGAAGATACACATACAGATACACTGCACACCTTTAATTCCATAATATGGATTACCTTCTATGACTGACTGAATCATTTCCATTGGGATTATTTAGGTGTATCCAATTTGTCATTTAATGTTACAGTGAATACCTTTGTAAGCTCATCTTACACATGTGTACTATTAATATTTCTGCAAGCTAGATTTCTAGAATCCAAGTTTCTCGATCAAAGTTATGAACATTTTAAATATAGTAACCATGACTAAATTGTTCTTCTAAAAAAGATACCTGAGCATACGGATTTTCATTTACCTTATCCAACAATTATAAGCCTTAATTTTGCCTGTCTGATAGTGAAAATGATATTCTCTTGGTTTTAGGAATGTAAATTCAGAGTGGGAACAGGTTATTAACCCAAAATAGATCTGATTCTATAAAAATTCCTTTTGGAACACAAGTGCTATGTCTGCACACTCCCTGTGTATGTCCCAACGATGCAGACCCATCTCCTTCCCTCTGTGTCCTAGACCTCCTGCTCGTTCCCCTCTCTTCCTGCCCAGCTTCCTACTTATGCCAGCTTCTCAGTTCATGAAGGCAGGCATGTACATTTTTATCAGTAACACTTATAAATCACTCCTCCCTCCTACTTTCTCATTGTATAAACACACCATTTTTCTCACTTTCCTTATGTCATTTGAGTTAGGGGGGAAGATATAACTAGATTAAATCACACAAAGGCATGTTAACACCTGATATCCTGGCTTAACATGTCAATGTTCTCCAAGTAGTTCACTTAAAAAAAAAGTTGTTGTTGAAAGTATTATATGTCCCTTTCTCTCCGCCCCCCCCCCCCCCCCCCGCATTGACCTCTTCTAACAGTTCCCTTTTAAAAAGAAAGTCCAGGCTAAGGTAAAGGAATTAATATTTAAGAGTAGAATATCCAGACATGTTTACGCTCCTCTGTGAAAGTATTTTTCTCCTTTTGCATACTGGGGCTTGCCCATAATGGAAGAGTTTATTTCATCCCCAAAAGACAAAATGTGATAAATAACCTGCAAGTTGGATACATATAGTACTATAAGCTTTTAAGATATTAGTGACTTCAGTTTTCAGTGTGTTTCAACTCAGGTGATAATCACAGGCCCACATTCACATATTTTCCCTCTTATTCATTATCAGACTGTTTCCTTATGATGTGAGATAATCACCCTAAAGGCAGTTTCTCACTGTACAACTCAAGAGATCCAGTACAGCTGATGACTCAGATGTCTGGGTGATTTCGGAGTCTTTTAACACGTTTCCAGGGTTGTTTGCATTTAGTCTTCTAAAATGTTCTAGGGGTGTTTCCTTTTTCAAAAACATCTCTGTTCTCCACAGTGGGATATTCCTCGCCCCCCCCCCCCCCCCCCGCCTAAACCAGCAACATTTTAGGATCCATTTCTCCTCTTTTTTATACTAAAAAATAAAAACTCTGGAAGTCCAAACCAAACAAGATGGTGAACACAAAATCTCTGGTGGATCTTACACTGTATTTTTTTTAAATATATTTTTTTTTATTGATTTTAGAGAGGAAGGGAGAAGGAGAGAGAGATAGAAACATCAACAATGAGAGAGAATCATTGATCAGCTGCCTCCTGCATGCTCCTACTGGGGACTGAGCCTGCAACCCCGGGCATGTGCCCTTGAGCAGAATCGATCCTGGGACCCTTCAATCTGCAGGCCAACACTCTATCCACTGAGCCAAACCAGCTAGGACTCTTACACTGTATTTTTATTAGTATAGTACACTGGTCTCATTGCCAGATTTCTGACCTGCAAACACAATGGATGATAATGACTTACATCATCTGGTTTCTTATGTAAGGGAAAAAAGGTTGAGCTACAGTTTTTTTTAAATTGTAGATCTTTACTTTCCGGGCTGTGATGTGTGATAGCTCACATTCAGAGAGAATGTACTGTTGCTGTGTAAGGTGCTCAGAGCTTTCCATGGCATGGCCTCATTGAATCTCAGAGCTACCTCCTGAAACAGGCACTGGGAGCATCCTCATCCCATGCGTGAGAAAGCCAAGCTCAGAGAACGTGAACACTTTGTCCGGAATCACGTGGGTGGCATAGGTAGGATTTATAATGGTTTATGTATGAACAAATCTATGAGGGTCTTCTTTCCTTCCTTCTCCCCTACTTTCCTCCCTCCAACATTCAGCAAGTCCTTGGAAAGCGGTATATCCCCGCTTCATGTGTTTGTGAGGAATGATGTTTGTAAATGATGATCTTCTCTCACCTTGTGAGAAGATCATGGTCTCCTCAATAAAATCATCTCCCCATCTAAGCCATTTTTAAGCTGTTTGTCCTTGGGTGAACTAATTCACCTTAGACTTGCCCTCTGAAAAAATGCGGATAGAAATAGTGCTCAATTTCAATAGGGTTTTTGTGAAGATAAATGAGTTTATTCATGTAGGAACTTAGAATAGTACCTGGCACAGAGCTGATTATTCAATACATTTTGGCTGTTACTATTGTTCTTCTGGATTCAAATGAACGAGGAGCTTTATAGCAAACTCATGTCATATTCTCTTCCTTCCTGAAAGCCCTCAGTTATGTTTGATGCCACCCACCAGGACAACATTCCTGTGAATCTTGGTGAGGTGCTCACTGTCAGGAATGTGGTTGAGGAAGCTCTTTAGTGCATTGCATTGCTGTCTTCCTGAGAAGCCAGGAGAAATGCCTCTCAGCTCCCGGCCTCAGAAAGATGGCTCCCTCACGAAGACCTATTTGCATCGGAACTTCGCGACACTTTGAAGCATGCAGAGCAGGGGCCAGCAATCTTCTCCGATGGAGGAGCTTGCAATAAACATGTTTGGCTTCGCAGGCCATGGAGTCCCTGCTGCAGACACTCAGCTCTGCCGTTGAGGCGGCCATAGACAGTATGTAAACAGTTGGACGCGGCTGTGTTCCAATAAATCTTGCCTTCCAAAACCGGGCTCCAGGCCAACCCCTGATGTAGATGGTCATGTTTTTTTGTTTTGTTTTGTTTGTTTTGTATTTCTCCCTTCGATACAAACTACCAGAAAAGCTTAAAGTCCAATTTAAGTCATGCTCCTAGCAAGTTTGTGAGCACACATTTGTATACTGTTACCATCCCTGCTTGCCTGTTTTCCTACATTTATCTCCCATTTGTCTTGATCCCAGCTCCTTCTGTCTTCCTTTACCATTAAGTTTCTCCATAGGTTGCATGTGAGTTTTCTTTTTCTAAAAAGATGGAAATGGGGGAGGAGGATGGAAGCATCCTAGAAGAGGTTAATGGGGGGAAAAAAGAGAACCTATGTAGTAATACTTCCAACAATAAAGATGAAACAAAATAAAGATGGAACTATCAGCTACTATATCCAGTACATCTATGCCACTTAGAAACCAGGACTCTGGAAACCGCTCTGACTCAAAGGTCAACGGACGGGGTTAAATGGAGAAGCGGACCATGAGATGTAGGCTGTCACCCCGGGTGTGTTCACCGCTGACCTGCGGGCTGCGTGCAGGCGCTCAGCGCGCTCTCTAACCGGAGAAGTCGAGAGAGGGGAGACGAGGACTTCTAGTAGCCACAGAGTTTCGTTCCTTCCTCTCTCATTGTTGTAAGACTTTCTTTTAAATGAAAACAGCCTCTTTGGTTTGCAAGCCTACCTCTGGCAGGAAGACAAATGATTTTTTTACAGTATCAGACACGCGGTTTCCTGTCTGTGTTTAACTCGCTAGCAGAACATCTCAGCCAGCTGGTTCCCCGTGGACCTACTGTGACCTTAATAACGTTGCCTTCTGCCATCCAGCAAGCCCACTCTGTGTATTGATCACACGCCCAGTGCCCTTGATGGACTCGTATTGGTTTTGGAGGCAGGGAAGGCTTGGAGGGAGGTGCCGCCTCTTTCCTCTCAAATCTCATTGTTGTGTTTGTTTCACGCCGGGATCAGGGAGCTGGCTCCTTGAGTAAGTCCTGGTTCTTGCATGTAAGAAATGAGAAGCGTAAGTGGCGTTTTGGCAGGTCGGGGAGTTCTGGGTGTGCTGCCTTGGAGCCATGCACCCGCTACTCAAAATAGCTGTCTCGCCAGCTGTGCATTTTTGTTTCGAGAGAAGCAAACCAGATTTACTTTCTGGTCTAAATGCAGAAGAAGACAAAAAAAATAAGAGTGGAAGTATGGTTGTGCAGACTTGTTAGCAGAGGAGGAAAATGATGGATTCAAGTCAGTAGTCTCATTCCTGGGAAGAGAAATCAGTCATTGGTGGGATGACTCACGCCCGCGGATCCTTGGGTTGTGAATGAGTGCCCTTAGAAAGCCTCCTCGGAATCCGTGAATTCGGCCCGTGTCTGGCCAAGAAAATAATGAAAGTTGTACGTGCCAGAGGCCACTGTGACACAGCCCAGTGAAGTTTAGGGAATGTATTTGTAGTGACTTCAGGCAAATCAGTGGCTTTTGTAGATTTTTATTTTCCTAAGCAGCAAAGTAAACAAGATGCTCCGAGGCCAGATGTGGCTGCTGGTTATGATTATTTCTACTCTGGAACCTCATTCTGATGTGAATCGAGGCAGAGTGGAATCACGAAGGACCCTCTCTGCCTTGCGTCCCGGCCACAGGTTGGATGTAACGGGTGGACCACTGAGGCTGGCATTGCTCTGAGGCTGTGGTGGTACATCCATACATCCACACGCCCAGTTTCTCATCTCTCCCCAAGCCCCCTCCTTGTGTTCTATAAACAGCAAGTGGATGGGTGATGGTGAAAAGGGTCGAGGGAGACTCTTTGCTACTTTACTTAAGTATGGCAGTGCCCCACCGGTGGAAAAACACCAGGGAGCTGGCTAACCACTGTGAAACTGACTTTCATTTCCGCCCATACTAAACTTCAGAGGGCGTGTTTACCACCAGCTGGACATCTGGCCGACTAGCTCTTGGAAAAAACCTTTTCTGGTTTGCAAATCACTCCTGCATGTTGCTAATTATGTAAAATTTCAATTTTACCAGCAACAATTACGCCTTTAAAAAAAATCCAATATTAACTTTTCAAGAAATAATTCATATTTGCTTTTCTATTTTTGAAAAATATATACCTCCTGTTACCTCATTAGGATATTGCTAGTTCCTATGTCAAGAACAATTGATCCTACATTCAGCCATTAAAGTTCTTTCCATTCCTTCCATTGTCCGGTCCCAGCGTATTTAAAATAACCATGTCGCCTGTCAGGCTGGAGTCATTCCCTACCTTGGCCGCAGGTTTGAAACACCTGATAAGCTTTAAAAACTACTCATTAAAGGGTCTTAGTCCTGCAGTTTTGGACTTAATTGGTCCGAGGCCTTGTATCAGGATTTTAAAAAAACCACAAAAACTTCCCAAGATATTTTAATATGCAGCCAGTGTTGGGAGACACTGGACTCAAGACAGTTTGTTCTGCCAACTATTTTTGTATTTTTCAGCATGTCCCCCATATAACCTGAAAAAGGATGGTAGCAATTAGAGAATGCCAGCCACCACAGGAAGTAGCTGAAATTTGCTTTCTAGGTTAAAGGAAGGGAAAACAAGCAAATAAAACACCCGTATTACCAGACCCCTGAGGAAGATTCTTCTTCTTCTTTTTTTTTTTTAATCCTCACCCATGGATATTTTTCCATTGATTTTTAGAGAGAGTGGAAGAGAGAGGAAAAGACAGAGAGAAATTTCAAATGGAGAGAAACACATCCATTGGTTGCCTCCTGCATGAGCCAGGGCCAGAGAGGAGCCTGCCACTGAGGTACGTGCCCTGGACTGGAATCGAACCCGGGACACCTTGAGTCCCCAGGCCAAGGCTCTATCCACTGAGCCAAACCGGCTACAGCAAGAGTAAGATTCATTCATGTAAGCTTCATTGAGAATAGGTGTGTGAGATTTTAGAACTGATGAAATGATACACTGATGGGCAGGCACATTTTAAACCTGAACGTATGGCTGAAAGGTTGTATGCTACTGCCCTGGCAAAGATGGGGCGGGGCAGCGGCTGGGGGGCAGTGTGTGTAGTTGGAGGAGGTGAGACCCTCAGGCGGGAGGGAGTCGTGGCAAGCTGTGGTTCCCGTGGAAAGCCAGTAGAGAAGTCAGAACATGTTTTGGTGACCTGACAGGTGTCGATAGTGTGAGTCATCAATGGGCATTTTCTAAAGCCGGCTAGTCTCCCTATTGGAGAAGATACTGAAAACACTTAAGAACTCTATCTCTGCTTTCTGGTTTCCTGAGAACATGAAGGGCCCCTAGACACAGTAGAAGATATAATCTAGAAAAAGAATTGAAGAATCGGGGCATCCTAACAAAACCCCACCTTGGTGGTCAGCAGACTATAATACCAAGAAGAAAATGAAAAAAATTCCAGCTCCAAAGAACATATCTCAGGCCAAGGCACTGTCCCTGATGGAATAGACATTCATAAGACGTGGCGTCATATCATGGGCAAAGCCTGGCCGTTGTCAGCTCTCTGATGGCATTGGTTGTCCTCCTTCTAAAACCCAAGCCACAGAAGTAGCAAGAATCCATATCCCCAGGAACAACACAAAGGTTGATGAGCAGAATGGAAGGAATGCCTAGCACGGCAGAGACACAATCCGGGTTTTCATTGCCTGGAATGACCAGTAATACGAAGCAACAGATAAATGTAAAGTGAGACACATAGATTCAAACAGTCAATTGTAGAGGGGCAGCTCATGAGAAAGCTGGCTGGGCATCTGTTCGTGATACAGGCCCAGGGACTTACAGGTGAGTCAAGGTCATCCTGAAATCAGGGTGATCTGGCCGAGAGAATCAAAACAGAACAGCAGAACAAACAAGCTAGCAGTCATCTTACACTGCACTCATTGGAAGGGGCCCACTGTAGTCTACGCCGCAAGTCTTATAGCTGGGTCTAGCGAAACGACATGGAGGATCTTGAGTAACAAGAATGATTTCAGAGAACAGATCACCTTAGACTCACAAAAGGACCTGGCATGGATTGGGCACCTGCTGTAGGCTGGGCAGGCAGACTTTAGGGTCTGACAGATACGTCAGACTTCAGAGTCTGATACACATGTCTTTTTGAAAAGTGATTGAAGGAAACAGGGGTGTTCGACCGGAAAAGGAACTGATGTAGAGAAATGGGCTAAATGCCCACCAGGAGTTTAAGACCTCTCATCTCACAGAAGAAGGAATCCTTTTGTTGTCTCTTGTCTTAGAGAGCAGCAAGAAAGCCATTATGCGGACGAACAGCAAGGCTACATATGACTGAACATAAAGAATAACCTTTCGAGTAGCCCAATGTTTAGAATTAGTTTATCCTAATAGACCTGCAGCTAGATCTGTTGGGATTAGATATTGGGATGACTTACAGAAGGGTGGGGTCCCCTTGTAATATTTCAGCCAGACATTTTATCTCTCTCTTTCTCTCTCTCTCTCTCTCTCTGGAATATTCCCAAAGAGGTTGTCATATCAAATTAGACTACGTGTAAGACCCTTTTGTTGGGGAGAGAGGTGGGAAGGAAGTAATGTAAGGGAGACTGTGGGATGAGCTGCAAGAGATGGGGTTTTGAAATATGTATAATTGGAATAAAACCACCATATGAACTGGAGGGAAGCATCTTCCATCATTCTGGGGGAACAATATTCTCAGTGTCTGTCTGGAATGACAAACAGTCCTGTCAATGGGTTGGAGGTTAAATTAAATTCTGCATGCCCAGTGAGCTCACTGTCCTTCTGTTGTTTAATTAAAATGGTTTTTTCATTGTTTGCCTGAATTTAATTGTTTGCTTTTTATGGAGATGATGGATGGGGAATCATATCTCATTCTACACTCCTCCAGAGGTTCCTTTGACTAGAAAATTCTCAGGCACCATTTCTCATTGGCTTGCACTGAATGCAATTGTACGAGGGCTTTGCAAGCAAGTCCATTACAACTTTTCTTTGCAAGAGGGAAACATCTCTGTGGCAGAGCACCAAGGGGCTTATTCCATGTTTGCTAGAGCCGTGTTTCTCAAACTTCACCGTGTAAATGAACCGACTAGAGAACTCTTTAAAATGCAGATTCTGGTTCAGCAATTTGGGTCAGGGCTGAGAGTCTCCATTTGTCATGAATTCCCAGGTAATGCCTGCTGATGTTGCTGGTCTGGGGAGCACACTTTGAATAGAGGGTGTAAAAAGATTCTTTCTGGACCATGCCACCAAAATTTTTAAAGATGCAGAAAATGGTGATAAAATATTGGAATTCCTGAGTATGAGATATCTGTGTATCTATATCTGTATCTATATCTATATCATCTATATCTATAGTCCCAAAAATATGTACACACTTTGAATAATTATAAAGGCAGTGCTTATTAAAATATATTTCATTTTCAAAATTGAGTTATCAGCTGTTAAAGTATATATTTTGGGGGAACACACTGTATATTTAATGGCTTGGGGTATGTGCATGTGTGCATGTGTGTGTGTGTGTGTGTGTGTGTGTGTGTGTGTGAATGATGGGGCAAGAACAGAGGAAAGCAGATAAGGATATGAAATACAACAAAATAAAGAGGCAGTTTGATTTGCTCCTTATGAAATCCTTAATCTTTCTCGGAGGGGATCCCAGCATGTCTGCCTGGTGAGTGCTGTGACTCAGCAACGCTTCCTCTGTATGATCAGTGAACATACTCAGAACATATCCAGTAAATATTTAGGAGATATCAGTACTGTTTATCTTTTTTTTAAACTTTTTTGTTGTTGTTAATCTTCACCTGAGGATTTTTTTCATTGATTTTTAGAGAGAGTGGAAAGGAGGGAGGGGGAAAGAGAGAGAAACATTGATGAGAGAGAGGCATATCTATTGGTTGGCTCCCACACACACTCTGACCAGGGCCAGGAATTGAACCTGCAACCCAGGTACGTGCCCTTGACTGGGAATCAAACCTGTGAACTTTATGTCTGCAGGCAGATGCTCTAACCTCTGAGCAAAACTGGATAGGGCTGACGTTTTAAAATTCCACATATGGTGAGATCATGCAATATTTGTCTTTGTCTGATTTATTTCACTCAGCATAATACCTTCAAAGTCCATCCATGTTGTCACAAATGGTAGGATTTCGTCTTTTTATGACTGAATAGTATTCCATTATATATATAATTAGTGGACCACATAGGTTGTTTCCATATCTTAGCTACTGTAAATAATGCTTCAATGAACATCAGGGTGCATATATCTCTTCAAGATAGCAATTGCATTTCCTTTTTATTAATTAGATTCTGACTAAACATTTTCCAAAGGATTCTACTGGTATTTATTGTAGGAAGAATTTGGGGACAGGGTTGGACAAATCTGCAAAAATCAAATGTTGACATTTGTATTTAGTCATATTAAGGCCAGGAAAACTACTTGGACAGAAAAGGCTACAATCAAAGATAAAAACGTATGAAGGTTTTGCTGTAGGAAGATTTTTACTTACTCATCTTCTTTAACATTTGTAAGATTATTCGAATTCTATAGTTTTTCTTGGGTCAGTTTTGGTAAGTTACACATATATATCATTTTTTAGGTATTTGATCATTGTCTAAGTTTTCACATTTATTAACAAAATGCTGTGCATGGATTTTCTTAGCCTTTGCATCTTTGTTGGGCCTGTTATTAACTATATGTCCCCTTTGTGCTTTTGTTCCATTATCAGTCTCACAGAGCTCCGTATGTTGTATAATCATTTACACTACACTTGGGGTGTTGCTGATTCTCCCACTTATGTCTCTGTTTTCTATTTCACCAATTGCAACTACCTTTACTTCTATTTTCTTTGGCTCCATAATCTTGTCCTTTTTCTGAATTTTCATGTTGAACCCTGTGTTGGCTTACTCTCCTGAGAGCTACCATGAGCAACCTCGTCAGTGAAGCTCAACCCCTCCAAACACATCGCTAACTACCCTGCAAGGCTCCTCTGCTTGGACCCCAGCTCACTTTATGTATCTTTCCCCATTTCCATTTCTACGAAAAGGGAATAATAATACATACCTAGCTGTGCAGCTACGAGGATTCAAACTTAACCATATAAAAACATAGTGTGTGGCATTTAGTAGATGCTCAATAAATGAATGCTGTACTTTTGGGGGGTTATAATTTACAGAATGGCTCGAGACAGGAAATACTCCCTCCCCTCCCTTCTCCTCCCCCCCCCAGCATATCTTTCTTCTGCACAGTTTCCTTCTTTGGACCTCTGCCAGTTGCATATATATCCTGTTGCTTTAGATGAACATGTCGGCTTGTGAAAATCTTTGTGGTTAGAGGGTTACTACCAACTTCACAAGAATCTCTGTAGTTGCCATGTGATGCTCATTTGTATACCCACGCACCACGGGATGGGGAAAATGATTATCTGTGCCCCTTCCTATTGCTCGGATAAATAAGTATCTTGGTAAATTTGCTCCAAACGGCTTCTATGTGGTCTTTTTAAAATACTGATTTAGAGATGGTTCAATTTTTATTTCCTTTTAGCAACCAGTGTTGGATATGGGCATCACCAAGGATTTGAAAGAGGCTGGAAGCAACCTGTCTTCATTGTCCTCTATATGGGTATGGGTGTATGGGTGTGTGTGTGTGTGTGTGTGTGCAACCTGTCTTCATTGTCCTCTATATGGGTATGGGTGTGTGTGTGTGTGTGTGTGTGTGTGCAACCTGTCTTCATTGTCCTCTCTATGGGTATGGATGTGTGTGTGTGTGCAACCTGTCTTCATTGTCCTCTCTATGGGTATGGGTATGGGTATGGGTGTGTGTGTGTGTGTGTGTGTGTGTGTGTTTCAGCAACTTGTTTACTTTTAAATCACTCCAGAGGAATGTGTACCATGGAATTTCCTCTTGAGGTTTTCTGCCAGTTTGTGTTTTTTATGGCATACTAACATTTATCTTTGATTGTCTTTAAAAAAGATTTATTTATCAAGTCTGACATTTGCAAATGGCTCCTTCTTTGCAACAAAATCTGGCCTCTCTATGTGGGACACATTTTGTAGGAAATTTTCAGAATGAGTAAATGGATCTCTGGGTTTATTGCTAGGAACACAGCTTGGTGGCATGGGGTGAAGGAACCACTCAGACCTGGGGAAATGGGCACTCCTGCTTGCCTTGTGCGAACCATCACAAATCTCAATTTCCCCGTTTTTTTTTCTTCCTCCTTTTCTTGTATCTCTTTCCAACTCTCTTTTTCTTTCTTCTCCATCTCTAAAGGGAGATGATGCTTATAAAGTGAATTGCTCAGAACCTAGGTCAACGAAGCACATGATGGTAGTTACCTTTATTATTAAGAGTTCAAAGGAGGCGGTCCCATCATTTTCCCACTGCAGAGCTCCCTGTCCATGTGACAGAAGCTGAGGAAGAAACCACAGTTGCCTGTGGGGAACACAGCATCACGTCAGGAGGTTCTGTTTCCTCCCTTACCAGCTTCCCCAAGACCCGGGAAGAATCTCAAGCTCTGTCCTAGGAAATCCTGGCAAAGAGATTGAGCGTCAGGTGCCTTTACGCTGCCAAGGGCTCTTGCTTGTGCGCATGGGCACCTTGGACTTCTTGGAAGTGAGGAGAAGCCTGTGGACCCCTTCTCAGAGTGATGTTTTTTAAACGCATATAATATAAAACACAGGACACCAAAGAAAATCCATGACTTTGGACTGCAATTATCAAATATTTTAAAAAATAAACTCATGCTATAGTAACATCTGTTTCTATGGTAATGTTTTAAATAACAAGATCTAGATCAGGTCTAAAAAATGGAAATGGCCCTAGCCAGTTTGGTTCAGTGGATAGAGCATCGACCTGTGGACTGAGGGGTCCCAGGTTCGATTCTAGCCGAGGGCACATGCTTGGGTTGCAGGCTCGATTCCCAGTAGGGGGTGTGCAGGAGGCAGCTGATCAATGATTCTCTCTCATCATTGATGTTTCTGTCTCTCTCTATCCCTCTCCCTTCCTCTCTAAAATCAATAAAAATAATTTTTAAAAAATGGAAATGTCTAAGTGATGAGTATAAATGATACGCCAAGACATCTGCAATAAATGTTAATATTGGTGACCAAGTTACCAATGCTAATGCTAGGAAAGGTTATATTTTAGCTAAGGGTTAGAGCAAATTTTTCCCATTTTAAACTCACAGAGGCACTGAATTCTCTCCACGGAGCTTAGGCTAAGAGCTCCTGCTGTTATAGTGTGGGGACTCATTTTTTACAATATTGGAGAAATGCCCCTTATTGTTATGCCCTCCAGAACAAGCTCAATGTTACATAACAAGGGAGTGTCGACTGAATGTCAGGTCTTGAGCACTAGTTACCTATGCATCCAAGAAACAATTCATGGAAGTTTGCAACAGTTCAGCAATTACATCTTGAACCCCACTATGTTCTAACTAGGAATAGGCTCTGAAAGAAAAAGGTTTTTAGGGTTCTTCCTCATGTAAGATTTTTTCTTCTCATGTAGAGAAAAGATGCATATTTTCAGGGACACCACTCAACTGTGGTTCTTAGTTAAGAACGAGAGAAATAATCGGCACACTCAGAATATACCCCTTAAGACACATCATCCAAGAATTGCCGGTATCACTTAACCGATGGCTGTCCACTCGCTTAGTCCAGCCCCAGCTTTTATCAGACTGGGAGGTTATATGGAAGTCATTGTAAATTGGTTCCCATCAATGGGAAGTCTTAGCATTACAGCACAGAGTTAAGAGCAGGGGTCTCACCAATCTGACAGGCGCTTTTCAAATGTCAGTTTTGCTATTGCCCAAGTTTATGGTCTTGGGAAATTATTTAAACCATCTGGCCCTTTTACATTCCTCATCTATAAAATGGGGTTTATAATAATAACAGTTTTACCTCATAGGGTTTTTTTTCTGATGAAATAGAAACCCTATCTAATAAAAGAGTAATACGCAAATTGACCATCACTCCAACACACAAGATGGCTGCCCCCATGTGAACACAAGATGGCCGCCACAAGATGGCCAGCAGGGGAGGGCAGTTGAGGGGGATCAGGCCAGCAGGGGAGGGCAGTTGTGAGCAATCAGGCCAGCAGGGGAGGGCAGTTGGGAAGGACCAGGCCTGCAAGGGAGGGCAGTTGGGGGTGATTAAGCCTGCAGGGGAGGGCAGTTAGGGGTGACCAGGCCGGCAGAGGAGGGAAGTTGGGGGCGACTGGGCCTGCAGGGGAGGGCAGTTAGAAGTGACCAGGCCTGCAAGGGAGGGCAGTTGGGGGCGATTAAGCCTGCAGGGAAGGGCAGTTAGGGGTGACCAGGTCCATAGGGGAGGGCAGTTAGGGGTGACCAGTCCTGCAGGGGAAGGCAGTTAGGGGCAATCAGGCTGGCAGGGGAGCAGTTAGGCATCAATCAGGCTGTCAGGGGAGTGGTTAGGGGCAATCAGGAAGGCAGGCAGGTGAGCAGTTGGGAGCCAGCAGTCCTGGATTGTGAGAGGGATGTCCGACTGCCCGTTTAGGCCCGATCCAGATTGGAGAGGGTGCAGGCTGGGCTGAGGGAAACACACCCCCGTGCACGAATTTCATGCACTGGGCCTCTAGTATTATATAAAACTCTTAGGAAACAGCCAGGTTCATACTAAGAATTCAATTTATGAGTTTCTGTGTAATTGGCGGCTGGCAAGAATAAATACTTCCTGCTGGCCTCTGAGTATAGAAGATGCTAGCTGGTACCTACACCCACAGCTGTTGGTTTTATTTTTAGTAGCAGCCTAAGGGTTAATCTGCGAGAGGGTGTGGGTGGCTCCTGTTTAGATAAAGCCACATCCCAAAGCTTCCTTTCAGCCCCTTTGCTATTGTGAGGGTTTTTCACCGCCTCTTTGAAGTTTCAAAATTGACAGATGTTATTCAATAATTCCCTCCCCACAAGGTATTTACAGTAGATTTTCAAAAAGAAAACACAGGAAATTCGAGGGGAAAGTAAAACTTTGGTTTCTGACATTGAAGGTGGGGATATTTCTAGAGACGTCTTCAATGAATGACCAGATACATTTCAGGGATTTCTGTGTTTGTGTGTCTCTTAGTCTGAAAAATAGAATTTATTGAGGAAGACCCTTTTGCTGTATGGCCAGGAATTATAAAATTCACTTAGGAGTGATAGATAAAACAGCTCATTTGGACGTTTTGCACTCTTTAATGAATTGGAGACATGACTAAGTAATTATGCAACTAATATTTAAAATTTTCTAATTGTGCTGATTTCTCATATGTGAAAGAGAATATTCACAATGGATCAAAATAAAATCTCCAAATTCTGCCAGTGTATTACAGGTTGTTAAAATAACATCTATAGAAGAGTCATCAGCAAACATTTTTTTGGAAAGGGGAAGACAGTGAATATTTTAGTCTGTCTGAGCCAGATATGAGCTCTCTTGCATGAACTTCTTAATTTCTTCTTCTTCTTAGTTTATTATTCTTTTTTAAAATTTATTTTTTATTGGGATAGCATTGGTTATTAAGTGTATACATTTCAGGTATCCAATACTATAATTCAATATCTGTTTACTATACTGTGTGCTCACCACCAAAAGTCTAATTTCCATGGTTCACCATATATTTGACCCTTGTGCCCATTTGCCTTCCTCTCATCCCTCTTTTCCTCTGTTAACCACTATTCTGTGATCTGTATCTATGTTTGCTTTTCTGTGTGTTTTTTGTTTGTTACTTTTTTGGTTTATATTCCACGGATTAGTGAAATATGGTTTTTGTCCTTTTCCATCTGACTTATTTCACTTAGCACAGTACCCTCAACATCCTTCTGTGTTATCACAAATGGCAATAATTTATCTGTTTTTGGCTGAGTAGTATTCCATTGTATGTATATACCACTTTTTCTTGATCCAGTCATGCATTGATGGATACTTACTTAGGTTGTTTCAGTATCTTGGCTATTGTCAATAATGCTATAATGAACATTGGGGTACATATATCTTTCGAATTAGTGTGTTTGTATCTTAGGATAAGCACCCAGAAGAGGAATTGCTGGGTCAGATGGTAGCGGTACTCTTAATTTTTTGAGGAACCTCCATACTATTGGCTATAGCTGTTGCGCCAATTTCCATTCCCACCAACAATGCCCAAGGACTCGGTTTTCTCTGTATGGTGCCCATACACTTATTTCTTCTTTTTGAGAATAGCCATTCTTACAGATGTGAGATGACTTTTCATTGTAGTTTTTGATTTTCATTTCCCTATCAGTGAAGCAAAGTTTGTTTTTTTTTAAATGACCCTTTAAAGGTGAAAAAAAAATGTTAGTTGCTCATAGGCTGTACAAAAATAGGCCATGGGCCCTTTGGCTGTAGTTTGCCAACTCCTGCTGCAGAACATAAAACACGTGAGGGATATTGTTGCCCATAAGTCATCATTCATTCAACTTCTACAACAAATAGTGGCTGAGTACCAGAAAGTGCCCCATCCTGAGGCCAGCTCTGGATGTATGATGAGGATCAAAACACATCTGGCTTTTCCCCAAGCAGAACATGCTTTCTCATGGGAAAGACCAACAGTCAGAGCATCAAACCAATTTATGATGATAAAACATCTCTGTATTTGCAGACAAGTGGATATTTGACACAAACACATTCATTGGATACTTCAGATAATAGAGGTGGAGTTTTAGGAAAGGAATGTTGTTTCCAGCTGTTGCACCTGAATATCATCTCATCTGTCCCTTTAATTTTGCTCTCTAGGCTCATACTCTGCCAGATCCCAGGGACAGTCCACATGTCTCCACAATTCCTTTCTGTTATTGCTTCATCCCATTGTCACGTCCACTCCTAGTCCTACCTGTCCTTTGTCCCACTTAAGCTTCCAAGTGTGAGTAAAAATTCAGTTTAAAAAAAAATGTTTCTATTGATTTCAGATAGAGGAAGGGAGAGGGAGAAATAGAAATATCCATGATGAGAGAGAATCATTGATTGGCTGCCTCCTGCACGCCCCCTACTGGGGATCAAGCCTGCAAACTGGGCATGTGCCATGACTGGTAATTGAACTGTGATCTCCTGGTTCATAGATGAACACTCAACCACTGAGCCATACCAAGCAGGCAAGAATTCAGGTTTTTAAGAGTCAAATTGCATCCCTTTTCCTATTTGTTTTAATGCATTAATGTATCTTTCCTCAAAATATTGATTTTTTTTCTCTTGGTTGCTGAAAATATGTTTTGGGGTTACTTTTCCAGTTTTTAGTGGCATCAGGCTTAAGACTTAAGGTTCTCATTTAGAATATATAGTTAGTGGAAGTTGGTGTTTCCACTTAGAAGTTACCATAAGAATAGGTTGTGAATCATATTAAACCTAAAAACTCCAAGTTGACGTGGTCCTAGCTTCCTTACTCATTGTGCTTCATTAAGTGACTATATCAAATAAAAGAGGTAATGGGTTCCCTTAGGGAGATTATGGTTATCTCCATTCCACCTGTACTGTATTCTCATCATTCCCCCCGCCCCCAAATGCCTATCGTCAGTGAAAACTGCCAATTGAATAATTATAGATCCCTTCTCTGATATGCCTGGTTCCATATCACCTACTCATTACTTTCCTTTTTATTTCCCTTATGCAGAATAATCAATGTGGGGGGATTCCTCTTCCTCAAGTAGATAATATATTCTTAATTCTTAGCATAACATTCCTTTTACACATCTTTAACTTTTTTGCCCAACTCAAAGGCAGTCCTTGCCACTGTGTCTTCCCTGTTTCTCTAAGTTTTTCCACCAACACACAGACTGCAGCACAGACTGTAGATCCCACTCTGGACGGACATATATCACTAGGCATTTGAATACGTGCCCTAACTCCTCTGCTGGGTTATAACCTCTTTAAGGGCAGTGCCAGACCCATAGCAGGAACTCAGGAGCTCTGTGTTTAATGTATGAATGTAGCACCTGAGCATGAGGCCTGCTAATGAAAGGATACCTTTGAGGGAAGACGTATAAAGCAATAGAATTCTGGGATTCTTGCCTAACAAAGCTCTCACTGAACTTCCATTCACTGCCTCCTGCCCCCTGAACGATTCCATCCACGGCCTTCTCCCCAAGAGGAAAACTGTCTAACCAGCCTTTACCATGGCCAGCACACGAATCAGAGTTTGAAATACAAGACACTGTCATGAAATAGCTGGTGTCAAACCACAGGGCCTGCTTCAGTGACCAAGTCAGCAAACAGGCTACATTTCCTTCTCTAACTTCTCTCACCTTTGTTGCCATTAAGTATTTCTGTTCTGTGAAACTACAAATCACATGCACACTGAAAAGAGGAATATGGGGTGAATTTAAGGGAACTGACTTCCAAAGAGACCCCTCCCACAGATTCTCTCTCTACCACTGCCAGGCTCAGAGCTGATGCTTAAGGGTAGCCTAGATGTTGATCAGAACAGGACACGTTGGAGCAAAGACTCTGGGCGCACTATGGCGATCTCTTGGTTTAAACCAGATCCCATATATGCAAGTTTTTGGAAGCAGGAGTTGTCATTCTTTCTATATTCCCAAAGCCTCCTGCAATGCCTTGAGTATAGTTAACACTCAGGAAACACTTCTTCCACTTATTCAACACTTATTGAGGCTCTGATGGGTGCTAGATGTTGTTTACGGTTGTGAAGAAGACAGACATGGTCCCTGCCAGCACAGAGTTCTCAGTCTACTGGGGTGGGAAGTAGAAAAAGACAAATATAAAACCACTAAGTAGAGTCATAGTTATTTCATTGAAATTGGTACATTGTTACATAGGAACAATGTAGGGTGCTGTGAGGTTATATAAAGGAAAATATTTTCCAAGTTTTCCTAGATTTCTTTTAGGCTGTGGCATTTAAGCTAAAGTTTGAGGGAAGATTAGGAAACATTGAATGAATGGTCAAAGGCAGGGAAGACGAGACGGGTGCACACTCGCATTCATCCATGGAATAAAAGTTCGCAATGCGTTATTTATAAAAACTATACTGATGTTGAAACATCTGGACACGTGAGGTGTACACCCACTTTCTCACAAAGACGGTTAAGACAGCCCTTCAGTGACCAAATTAATGGCATTTATGAGTATTTCCACCATAAATCTTGGAATTTCAGGAATGAAGAAATATTTGATCTGCAAAAGCAAAAATAAACACCTGAAGTATCACAGATGTTGCCTCCCAGGTTATCTGCCAAGGATGTACCTACCTACTCAACCCAATTCCTTTTCTCCTTTGTTTTGTTTCCCACATCAGAATATTCCACCAACAACCCTGACTTATTGTTAGTCATATTCCAAGTGACAGGCGTCAGCCTCCTGCCACCACTGGTCATCGCCATCGCCGTCATCATCATCTTCTACTGCTACCGGGTCCACCGGAAGCAGAAGCTGACCCCGTCCTGGGAGACCAGCAAGCCACGGAAGCTCATGGACCTCAGCGAGCGCCTGGCCATCATTATGGAAGATGACCGCTCCGACATCAGCTCCACGTGTGCCAACAACATCAACCACAACACAGAGCTGCTGCCCATTGAGCTGGACACCCTGGTGGGGAAAGGTCGCTTTGCCGAGGTCTACAAGGCCAAGCTGAAGCAGAACACTTCAGAGCAGTTCGAGACCGTGGCAGTCAAGATCTTCCCTTATGAGGAGTATGCCTCCTGGAAGATGGAGAAGGACATCTTCTCGGACATCAACCTGAAGCATGAGAACATCCTTCAGTTCTTGACGGCCGAGGAGCGGAAGACGGAGTTAGGGAAGCAGTACTGGCTGATCACTGCTTTCCATGCCAAGGGCAACCTACAGGAGTATCTCACGAGACACGTCATCAGCTGGGAGGACCTGTGCAAGCTGGGCAGCTCCCTGGCCAGGGGCATAGCTCACCTGCACAGTGACCACACCCTATGCGGGAGGCCCAAGATGCCCATCGTGCACAGGGACCTCAAGAGCTCCAATATCCTGGTGAAGAACGACCTGACCTGCTGCCTGTGTGACTTTGGGCTTTCCCTGCGTCTGGACCCCACTCTGTCTGTGGATGACTTGGCCAACAGTGGGCAGGTAAGTCAGACCTGGATTCCCCTTACCTTGTCCTTGGCCTCATCTACCTCTTCATCCCTAAATAGCCCTACACTCTTATACTTGTCTATATCCCACTCTCTCCTGGCAGGGTGCTAATGAGCAGTAATTCTCCTCCTATTTCTTTAAATCCTCCCCAATTCAGGACAGACATTTTTCTTCTTGAGTCGATCTTCATTTCTCTTCCACTTGCCAATTATTTTTCTGTGCTTCAAACACTGTTAGCACTTTATCTCTCTTTTTTTCCTCTCTGATGGCTATACTCTGTACTGTTAGTAGTAGTATTGTTTTATTATTGTTTTACATTGTTCTAGAAGGCACTCTCCATGGAGTCCAAATCCACGCCCATTTGGTCACATCTAGCACAATGCCTTGAACAGGGAAAGTGACCAAGGAGCATTTGTTGTGTGAATGATGGGCTGAGTGAATGAACAATTCCACTTTTAAAGCATCTCACAGTAAAATAGAAACCATTTAGCCACGGAGCTATTGGGAAGTGACTAGAAATTACCAGCATCCTTTATGAATGACGTGGCCCCTGGTTTTCCCACACTGGAAGCTTAACTGTGGACCAGAGTGGAGTCTCCAGGGCACCAATGTTTTCTCTACCCGGGAGGAGGAACGTGCTTCTGAAGCCTTTAGTCACTGCCCAGTCAGCCCCCTGGATCCATGACTGCTCAGGCAGCCTTGAGGTAAACATGTGGAAACATGAACAGATCAATGTGCCAGGAGAATGACTCATGCAGTGACCTATTAAAAAGAAAAATGTCTTCTACTGCATGCCAATAAAAAAACATTCTTTGGGGTAATAACACCAGCTCACTTGACTTTCCTTAGATTCTTGAGAAGGGAGGACTTCAATATGATTTAGCTTTATAGATGCTGCATCAGCAAGCATTTCAGTGATTCCTTCCCTAGAAATATTTTGGTGTTCCTTTGTGTCTCAATGTTTTCATATTATCAGTCATTGTCCAAATGAAACGACGTAAAGATCTAGATTTGGTCTTTTACTGGGGAAATATCTTCATACAGTTTCATTTCGTGGAGATTTTATGAAATTATACTACATTCTCAGCACTGCAAAGAAGATTCGGACAGCCCTTAAGTGACCCAGACTATTGGCATTTATGATTATTTCCACCATAAATCGTGGAATTTCAGGAATGAAGAAATATTTGATTTGCAAAAGCAAAAACAAACATCTGAATGACCACAGATGTTGCCTCCCAGGTTATCTGCAAGGATGTTATTGTATAACACGGTGACCTGTATCATGGGGCTGGACAAGGCAGCTCTGGGGTTTGGCATTTCCTTATTGTGGCATGTTGTGTGTATACTCCTTGAAGGGTGTTCAGGAAGAGAACACCTATTTTTAAAAATAATGATATAAGCTCTACCTTTCCGCGCAGGTCTCCTTATTTTAAAAAGTGTTGTACTTTCTCAGATTCTCTACCCAGTGTAGGGGACAAACATCAGCTGTATTTGGAAAATAAGAATGCATTTGGAATGAAATAATGGGCCGCCATGTCTGTTTTTGCTTTAGGTGGGAACTGCAAGATACATGGCCCCGGAAGTCTTAGAGTCCAGGATGAACTTGGAGAATGTCGAGTCCTTCAAGCAGACGGATGTCTACTCCATGGCTCTGGTGCTCTGGGAGATGACGTCTCGCTGCAATGCGGTGGGAGGTACGTATGCACCCCCATCCTGGTGCATGTGCCTTCACACTCATGTCATGTTCTTTGCTTCCAGCAGGATTCCAGGGTTGCCAAAGTGTCAGCCCCACAATGAGAGCCTAGTTGAGATGTGGTAGTACATAGCCATCCCAGTAGGGTTTGGAATTATGCTAAAAAGCATAGGTCTTTAAGCTGAAAACCCGTGTTTGGAGCATAAAGCTTTTATCTCCTTTCATAAAGTATAATTCTTTCTCTTGATGTAGCTTCCCACAGATATTTGAATACCTAGAAAGTGATGAACACTAATAAGAATTATTTCTACTTATCAAATGAATACTATTCAGAAAAATATCTGATTTTTTTTTTTTTTTTTTGGTATTTTAATGTTACTCAGAATTATAAGGTCCAGGAGATAGATTTGACTCAACATTTACTTTTATGGACATGACTTCCCTTTGTTGGGAAAACAAGCAGAATGGTTTGATGTATCTGTTTAGGTTTTGAAAAACTGAGCGAAGAGAGGTTATGAGGAATGCAGCATTCTTCAGGGTGCAGGGGTGATGTCACTGTTTTAGAGAGTATTGATCCCTTGTCCCCTGAGCTTTCTGGACATGAGAATGGCTGAGGTCTATAGTACTTGATCCTTGCCTGACTCTCTTCTCAGTAGTTTTCATCAGGGTCTGAGGTCCCAACTTAGAAATTTATGGTTCTAAATATGGTCCTGGCTGACTGCTAAGTCAAGCCAACCTAACTCCAATTTTATTTTTAGCTCTTTGTTTTGCAGCAATTTTAGACTTTTACAGAATAGTTTCAGAAATAGCAAAGACAGGAAGTTAACATTGGGACAATACTCTTAATTAATCTATAGAACCTATTCAAATTTCCAAGTCCCTAGTCATGTCCTTTTCTGGAACAGAACCTAATCCAGGTTCCCCCACTACATTGGCCGTCCACGCCCTCTTGGCGTCCTTCAACTTGTGACAGCTCTCAGTCTATCTTTGTCTTTCATGACCTTGGGACTTACAAAGAATTCAAACCCATTATTTTATAGACAGTCTCTCACGTTGGGTCTCTCTCATATTTTCTCATGATTAGATTGAGGCTATATATTTTGGGCAAGAATACCCCAGAAATGACATTGTGTCCTTTTCAGTGTCTCATATCGGGGCCAGGTCACCTTGATCACTTGGTGCAGGTGGCGTCTACCAGCTTTCTTCTCTGTAAAGTAACTACTTTTTTTCCATTTGTAATGAATATGAACGTAGTTTGTGGGAAGGTACTTTGACCCGTTTCTAAAGACACTAAACACGTACACAGTAAGGATACTAGACCTGTTTCTTAGAATTCTACCTGCTAATTTTAGGATCCATGAGTTGTTCTTGCCTGCAATAATTATTCACTATAATGTTTTTCTAACAGCAATTCTGTTTCTTATTCCTCCTGCGTTTATTATAGATATTCTACTGTAAGGAATGGCTATACTTTCTTTCATTACTTATTTAATTATGAATTTATATCAGTATGGAGTTGTGGATATTTATTTTAGTCTGCGGGTCTGTGATGTTATCATTATTTATTTTGTTGCTTCGATGGCCACAGCTTTGCTCACGGGGCCAATCTACCCAACATTTGGCCCGAGGTGGATTTGGGTGACACGCGTGCTGGCTCCGATTCTTCATCCTGTCTAGAACACGCTCAGCCAATTTCCCAGGATGGGCCCAGGTCACCCCCTGGCCCTGAGCACCTTGCTGTACCCTCCCCTGCTCCCCTGGGGCTCTGCCTAGGGATGGCGCTTGCTCTCCAGCTACCACCGTCATTTTCTGGTTTCCTGCCTGGGAGTCCTCCCCTCACAGCACTTTCAAAAGTTACTTGGTTTTTCCTTACACAGTGATCTTTGTTTAACCAGGTTTCAGCCACTGAGGATCGTTTTCTGTTTGAAAGCTTTGACAGTTCCGAAATGAATCCTTTAGGACCTGTATGAGTTGTGGAAGAGATGATGCTGTTGTCACTGTCAGAATAAATTTCCCTAAATTTCGGCATCTTTCCTGTCCTTTCAAACCCGATATCCTGTAACTCCGAGCTGGAGAGGGTGTCTCTGTGTCGTTCGCTCTGTCAGGGCAGCCAGCTCATTAGGGCCTCGTGTGAGCTTCCTGCCTTCGTTGTTATCCATGAGTGAAGCCCTTTCCTGTTGCTGTTTGCTGAGTGTGGAAGAATTCAGGCGAATGGGGAAGAACGCAGTTCACCAACTTTTATGAGGCCTAAAAACAGATACAGTATAAACAAGTTTTCCCAAGGAAGGAACAGGATCCCATTTGTTCAGCTGGTCCCAGAGAGCCTTTCATAACCTCTAAGGTAAGAGCAGATGGCCGGCTTTGGGGGATCCGGAAAGAGGCTCTCATTCTGTTTGATCGTCAGCCCACAGTCCTGTTTCTTCCATCTCTGCTCAGGCAGAAAAAAAAACAAAGTTGTTTATCTATCGTCATTTGGGTCCAACAGAAAGCCTTTCACTCGGTTAAATGTGTGAACTCATTTATTAAGTCCTTTTTTTAAAAAAAAACAAACACTTTTTTCTAAGAGCATTTTTTTGGGGTTGCCTTAAAAACCTTAAAGCCAGATTTTTATTTTTATTTTTTTTTCCTTGTCTTAATTTCAGATTTGGTTTTTACATTTCAAGAGTCTCTTGGAAGGTACATAAAACCTGAAGAGCAACGTGTTCCCTCCCGGCTGCTATAGAAACACACATGTAAAGACGGGGCTTGCTCTCGGGAAGCGTGTAATTTACTGATGAATCCGACTTATATTTTGTTCTCCTTCTTAAAAAATTTGCCCATGCAGACACAGTTCTTCCCTTACAAAGAAAATCGATAGTTCCCTCCATTTGATGTCCGGCTTCAATTGATAAGGTTTAAGAGAGAGGGCAGGGTATAAATGGCTTTCCTTAAGCTTAAAACTTTTCTGTGACTTGAATACAACATTATTTCTTTTCATTGCCAGCCTCATTTCAAAAAGGAAATGCGGACTACGCTCACCTTAGTTTGAGGAGTTATAAAGCGATTTTTTTTTTTTCAACAAATAGGGCAACTAATATTCCCATCTAGTTCATTCTGAGCGAGAGAACATCTGCCTGAATGAAGTAGGCTATGAAGTGACTGGGGGACAGTCTTGCAGGAGAATGTGAGCTCCCAGTTTTCCTGCCTTGGAGCGAGTCCGTTCTGTTCTCAGGGTTGAGCCCAAATTCTTCACGTGGGTGCAGCCCGGGCCTGGCTTGCCTGGTCTCCTCTTCGCTTGACACTCTCTTCGTTCTGCAGTCATCTTTATGGACGTCTTTTAGGTCTCACCTCCAGCCTTTGTCTCATGCTGTGGACTGGGACTGGGACCCTGAAATCGACTTGTAAACAGGCAAGTGCGGTTCAGCTGTGGTTAGCGCTGCAGGAAGGTAAGGCGGGGGCACAGGGAACTGAATGCCCACGCCGGCTAAGGGGAGTGTGGCCATGGGGTGAGGCAAGGAGGGACAGGTCAGCTCTGGAAGTAAAGGAAAGACCCAGGAGTGTCCTCTTGAGCTGCCTCTTTTCAGCCAGCCTCTCCTCTGTGCAGAGCAGCTCAGAGAGCACTACAATGGGGAATCCTCGCTGTCATCGGGTGAGAAAATGCAAAGAGGCGATAATAGCACCATTCTGAAGCCAGTTGGTGCAACCCCATTAGCACAAATTTCCACCTGGGAGCTCAAGAGATGGGTTGCCATGACTGAGGAGAGTGGCCAGAGGGGAAAGGCTTTCTGGAGGAGGTAGGTTTGGTCATGTAATAAAACACAAAGGAATACTAGCTACCATGACATGAATACCAGCTTCATGGATCAGCTCATTTCATCCAGCAAGGACTCCTTGAAGTATGTACTACTTTTTTAAAAAAGTATGTTTTATTTTGTTTTGTTTTTGAATTCAGAGAGAGGAAGGGAAAGGGAGAGAAAGAAACATCAAAGATGAGAGCGAATCATTGATTGGCTGCTTCCTGCACACTCCCTACTGGGGATTGAGCCCACAACCCGGGTATGTGCCCTGACTGGGAATCGAACCGTGACCTCCTGGTTCGTGGGTTGACGCTCAACCACTGAGCAACACTGGCTGGGCTGAAGTATGTACTATGATAAGCCCCATTTTACAGATGAGAAAACAGAGGCTTCAGGAGGAAAGCTGTGGAGCCAGGAATCAAAGCCCTGTCATCTGACTCTAGCCCACAGGCCCTAACCTTCCTAGTGCGTGCTGGCCTGACCGACAGAGTACACGTTTAATAAATGGCAGGGACAATTACCATTGTTTTCTTAGGGACGGGGGAGTCGGCACTACTTTGTGCATCCCGGCCTTTGACGCAGGCCTTTCTGGAAGTCCCTGACAAGACAGCCACACATTGAGGGATGTTCAGTGATGGCCTCACATTGACCTTCCTGTCTCCCCAGGTGAATTTCTGTTCACAGAATCCCAAGGCTAGTAAATTCTGAAGCATGTTGCAGGCTCAGTGTCTTCAAGTCTGAGATAACTTCCTTATTCTTACATTTCTCTGAAGATGCATTCATTTGTTCATTCATTCACTCACTCAACCAGTATTCATTGAGCACCTGACATGTGGCAGGCATTAACCAAAATGCGAAGGATACAGCAGTGAGGAAAACCAGCCTCTGCCCTCAAGGGACAGAAAGTCTAATGAAGAGCTACTATTTTTGAAAGTCAAGTAATGAACAAGTAGATATCCTATATAATAAAAAGCTAATATGCAAATTGTTCCCTTGACCAGGAGTTCAACTGAGAGTTTGACCACGGGGTAGGGCTGGCCCACCAACCACCCTCAGCCCCTCCCCCTGGATGGCCCATCCTGATCAGCCAATTGGGGTGGGCCGGCCGGGCCCCACCCATGCATGAATTCGTGCACCGGGCCTCTAGTATGCCATAACATCAGGGTTGAATATAGAAAGAAAAATAAAGCAGAGTTAGGGAATAGACAGTGACCAAGAGTGTTATTTCAGATACTTTGATCTGAAAGAATACAAGAGGAAAAAAAACAAGAAAACAGGGCTTTGTAGTTGTTTGAAGAGAGAGCTAGAAAGGAGGAGGAGACGGGTGTGTTACTTCTTATGAAGGAGAAAAGTGCTGAAATCTCCATTCAGTGAGCAGCCCTTTGACAAAGAAATCTCTGTCCGTGGCTTTCAGTTTGTTTAGTCTTCATGCAAGTGTTTGTGGGGTGTGCGGCAGGCAGATGAAGGTGGGGTGCCTCTCAGGGCGCCCGTTGGCGAGCACAGCCGGCACCATGGTCCTGGCATCCCCAGCCAAAACAGATCCACAAGCCCACCGACTTCCAAGTCTCTAGCCATTGAGGCCTTCGAATAGCAGCTGACACATAGCAGCTGGCCGAGCGGATATTTAACAAAGAGGAAAACAAAACCCCCAGAACGGCTCCTGCGCGTGCTGTCAGCTTGCTGCAGTCTTGTGAGACTGACAAAAAGTGCAAATGCATCAAAAAAGAGAGAAAAGGGAAAAAAAAATAAGAGGGGGGGTGGGAGCGAAGGACCAAAGACCAAAAAGACTGGGATGGAAGCACTCGGTTTTGCTAGATTTCAGGGGAGTCTTACTTGGACGGCAGATATAAAACTCGGGGGCCCTGCTTCGGGGAAAACTGTCCACAACTTCTCTGCCCTGTGAAGCTGGAGCTGCAGTCCGCGCAGCAGCTGGGGGCCAGATGCTGACTTTCAGAGACCAGCCCTGGAGCGCTGCCCAACTGGGAAGACGGAGGCAAGTGTGGTTTCTCTCCAGGGCCTCCCACACGCCCCAGCAACACTCACATGGACACCGAGCAGCAGAGAAAGTAAAGGAAGCTGTGAGGGCCTGGGGGGTGAGGGGAAGGGTGGGGGGCTTCTGTCAGGGACAAGGCTGTGGGGAAAGGCAGGGGAAGGGAAAGAAGTGGAAAGGAGAGCACGTTCTCAGGCAGTGAAATGAAGATGTTTCTTAGGAAGGGTGTGTGGGGCCCTCTAGGTCCTGAGGTGTAGAGCCGCATACGCCTGGGGTGGGAAGCAGCCCGTGGGTGAGACGGGGACTTGGTCTGAGCCCATAGTTGTACTGTATGGGCATCTGCCTTGGGTTGGGTGTCGCAGAGCCTGGAACAAGAATTTGAGCGCGTGTAGTTCTTTGGGAATAGATCTCAGGAAATGCCAGCAAGGGAGCGGGGAAGTGAGTCATGAAAGGGAAGGAAGCCAGTGAGTGGTGTGTCGTCAAGCGGGTCTCCACTGTGGACAACTGGAGCTTAACCTCGCTGGGGACCCGGGGTGCCAGGTCGGACGTGCACCTCAGCCTCACACCACCTGGTTCAGGAAGAAGCTGGGTGTTTATCTCACAGCGCCCATCCGTCTTTGGTCAAAGGCTGCTCCCGGGGCAAAGTGGGAGGGTGAACTGCCCGCTCGCCCCGTGTGCATGGAAAGGGTAAGTGTAGAGGGGTGTGTGGCCAGTGGTCAGTCCTATAGCAGTTTACAGTGGTCCCCCTTATCCGCAGTTTCAGCTACTGCAGTCATTCAAAGCTATTAGATGGACAATTCCAGAAACAATTCATAAGTTTTAAATTGCACAGTGTACCGAGTAGCGTGGCGAAATTGTGCTTAGGCCTGCTAGGGAGGGGAATCATCGCTTTGTCTAGCACAGTGGTCGGCAAACTGCGGCTCTTTGGCCCCTTGAGTGTGGCTCTTCCACAAAATACCACGGCCTGGGTGTGTCTATTTTGAAGAAGTGGCGTTAGAAGTTTAAATTTAAAAAATTTGGCTCTCCAAAGAAATTTCAATCGTTGTACTGTTGATATTTGGCTCTGTTGACTAATGAGTTTGCCGACCACTGGTCTAGCATAACCACGCTGTTTACGTTCTCCCAACTGCCAGCCTCATCATAGCCGCTGGGTCATCAGATCCACTGGCTTGGCATCTTATTGCTTGTGTCCAGGTCAACCTTGTTTCACTTAGTAATGGCCCCAAAGCACAAGAGTAGTGTTGCTGGCAATTTGGATGTGCCAAAGAGAAGCCGTAAATTGCTTCCTTTAAGTGAAAAAGGTAAAAGTGTTTGACTTAATAAAAAATCACACACACACACACACACACACACACACACACACGTTGGAGGGTGACACTGTGCACGATTTCAGGCATTTGCTCGAGTCCTAAAGCATATCCCCCTCGGCTAAGAGGTGCTACTGTGCAGAGTAATGATGGAGGGCACTGACTTCCCTCACTTTGTGGATATGGGAACCGAGGCACCAAGTGCACACGTCTCCTATCCAAGTCCTCCTATCTAGTTCACGATGGAGCCAGGGCAAACAAAACTGACAATACCCCAACCTGTGACGCATATTGTTAGCACTGTTTTTTTTTAAGGGCTAAACTCAGTCTTACTCTCTCGCCTCTTTGCTTTTCTTCTTAGAGGCATTTCCAGATTTTTTTAAAGGGTGGTTCTCATTCTAGGTTAGCCAGGGATGGCACTCTTTGAACTAATCCCACTCACCCCTTAACTTGCTGCCTCTGCAGTTCATCACAGCAGGGAGGCCTGGGCATTGTTTGATCAAAGGCACACAGAGGAACTCGAGAAAATACTGCCATAACTCTTGCCAACCATGCCCTGACCTGGTACCTGCAGTGTAAAATGCAGCAATCTCCTCCCTCCTCTCCCGCCCCATCCTCCAGCTCCCCTAACCCCAGAATGGTGCAGTGTCGGTACAGAAGAGCAGTAAGGAGAGGGGTGCGCTTGGCCATCCAGCGGTGTCTCTGCAGCGCTTGTTTAGGAATGACAAACCATAACATCCAACGGGTCCCAGAAGGTTCCCCTTTCGGGTCTTCTGGTGGGAAGGGCCTAGCCCAGGCAGCAAGGGACACATTTGTCACGTTGGTGACAGGCATGTTCCCAGTGTGCTTGCTCTGGGTGGTGGGGGAGAAGAGGTCTCTGAAAGGCTTGGTAGCGAGGAGAAAGCTTCCTAAAAAGGCAAAGCCGTTCCATCAGAGTGACAGTAATGCAGTGGGCAGTTCCGAGCGCTCTTCCCGGAATCCAGTGCACCCTTTGGCCTTCGTTTTCTCAACTGTGAAAACGAGGTTCTGGGTCACATCTCTGAAGACGCTCCTTTAGCATTCTCTGTCTGACTCATTTGGAACCCTTAGAGTATCTGTAACAACTTGTATTCATTTCCTCTGTCGAGATGCAGCGCGTATTCCTTGCAAAACATTTAGAGCAATGCCATGGGCCTGTGGTCCTCTGACTGGTTGTTTCAGATCTGTGACGTGGAGGAGGATGGAAACGAGAGCAGGTGGTTAGTAGCTTTAGTAGCAATCTGGTGTTGCCATGACACCCAAGTGGAATTCATTTCTATAGCGTTTCCCGGAAGTCTCACTCCCCAATGAACCGGAGGCAAAAACATTTGCTTTTTGTTTGTTTGTTTTAAATAAAGAAATATATGGGTAAGGGACAAACAACAAGGGGAAAATTTAAATCACTTTTAATCCCACCCTTTAGCCTAAGCCACTTTTGTGAAACGAGGGGCAAGGAGTTGAGAGATATTTGCTTTTGTCTGTATCTATCTGTGTAGTGACTTTGTACTTTTCATTATCTGCATTTTCTGTAATAAAAATAAAGAAGCAGCGTGAAAAATAAACAGGGATAAAAGGTAGGTAATGCGGCCCCAGCAGTTTCGCACTGGTTGGCGAGTTGCAAGACACAAAACTCAGCCTCTTCCTGAGGACTTTATAGTTTGGTAGAAGGGAAGAGAAAGGAGGAAATAAATGAACAGCAGGCAAATCAAAACTCAGGTGTCACCCCAAGAGCAGTGTGGGTTAAAGGCTGTGAACCCCTAAAGGCAGACGTGTGCACACAGCAGGGTGCTTTGTGCTTGTCTTTGGGTGAAGGGAGGCCTTCCTTCTACATTTCTCTATTTCACACAATGTAGAAGGACATCTTGCCAGCTCTCCTGATTGGGTGAGGCTGAAGAAGATATGTTTGCGAGCAGGGTTCTGGGAAAGAGGGAAAAATACCAAATAAACAAGAGCAAGCCATCTATTTTCACAAAATGTCATTTTGCCTTGAAAGCTTCTTCACTTCTTAGCCTGGGAGGGCCAACGAGAGAAAGTTGTACTCATTAACAGGATGATTTTGAAGCTCTAGGTCAAAGGTCCTCTTTCCTTGGGAGAAGAATGTTGGATCCAGCCTCCTGTCCCTTTAGCTCTGACATGTTTTAGTTCTGGAGTTGTTTCTATCTTTTAAGTTTTCCCGTGCCTCCCTGACATGTATTATTAGCCCACCCGCTGGAATTAATGTGCTGTTTTAAGTAAGATTCAACCGGGGTTTATACATTGCTGCTCTGGACAGGATCCACAGGTCATTCATTCACTCACTCTTTCATTCATTCATTCATTCATTCATTCATTCACACACCAAAGCTCTCGTTGGGAGTCTTTTGTATGGGAGGCCCTCTCATGGGTGCTGGAAATACGAGAATGAGAAAGGAACTCTGAATCTGCCCTCGAATGCTCACAGTCTAGTTGGGTAAGACAGATAAGCAGGTGATTATATTAAAATACAACACATGATAAAGTAGGACATCTGATCAAGAATGGCTTGGAGTATATTCAAGAAAGTTTCTATAAAGAAATTGATCTTAGTGGAAACGTGAAGCCCTAGTGAGGGGTTACATCATGTTCTATTATCTTTACAGCATGTCTCACTGAAGGAAAATTACTTTTTAAGCTTTTGTTTATTGATGTTATTACTAATCTCTCCCCTCTATCATCTTACTCAAAAGCATTTTGCAAACTTTTTCTCATCATTGCTATCCTAAGGAGACTTTGTAGACTTTTTTTTCTAAATCACTAATTTCCATGAAAGTATACATAATATACCATGTTAACCATTAAGTGTATAATTAATTCACTAGCATTAAGTACATTCACAATGTTGTGCAACCATCACCATTATCCATTTCCAGACTTCTTTTTTTTATCTTCCCCAACGGAATCTCTGTAATCTGCTAAATACTAACGCTCTATCTCTTCGCCCTGGCAACCACTGTTCTACATCCTGTCTCTAAGAATTAGTCTATTCGAAGTATCTCACGTAAGGAGAATCATACAATATTTATTTTTTTGTCTGGCTTCTTTCATTGAGCATAATGTTTTCAAGGTTCATCCATACTGTAGCATGTATCAGAATTTCATCCCTTCCTATGCTGAACATTGCCATGAACTCAACACCACCTGTGCAATCTGTTTTTGTAGTTTGGACCATTGTCGGGCTACACACCCCTCTAGTGTGTAAGGCTGCTTCCACCTCCCAGGAACGAACCAGTTTTGCTCCGTTGGGGCCACATCACCCGGTGGAGAAGGCCTGTGTTCAAATGGAAGCTTGCTGACCTTGCTGGTCTTGCACTCCACTCTGCCCCCACTGTTAGCCCAGTCAGTACCGAGCACAGAGCAAGCACTCGGTCGTCATTTGTGGAATACTCCTCCCGCTCCTTCTACATCCACTCCTTCCTTCTAGTTTTAACCCAAGATTAAAAATTGCACTCAGAGTCGTCGCGGATATATCTTGACCCTCATTGCCTCAGCAGTCCAGCCAGCCTTCCCAGCATGCTCCTGGCCTCGGGCTGCAGACACTCTTCTCAATGGCCCTGTGTTCGTCTGCTTTCTTAACAGAAGTGAAAGAGTATGAGCCTCCATTTGGTTCCAAGGTGCGGGAGCATCCCTGTGTCGAAAGCATGAAGGACAATGTGTTGAGAGATCGGGGACGACCGGAAATTCCCAGCTCCTGGCTCAACCACCAGGTAAGGGGCGGCTGTTGTGAGGAGAGAATCTGAGTGGCCCCTCGGGTAGGAGAGAATTCTGGGCTATTGGGCTTCCATCGGAGGGCAGGTTCCCTTGTGTTCCGTGATCCCATTAGGTTTTGTTTAGAAAGAAAATTTCAGTCAAGTGGGGTGACCCTGTTATTGTAAGTCCCAACTGGCAGGTAGATACAGCGTTCAGAGAGGGCTCACGATCATCATTTGAAAGGCATCTGTCTCATTGTCCAAGGCCCCTCGGTTCCAGTTAAAATATTTTGTTTGCGGCCTCTGCCACTCACCTCTAGACCTTTACCTAGGGAGTTGAAGTTTGGTTCCCTTCTGGGTTCCACATGTTTTCTGGAAACGTTCAGCTGTAGAAGGAAATACTGAGCAGAGAGAAACCAGCAGAGTGTGTCGGCCAGCTGGGCTGAGAGGCGACGGCTGTGCGCCCGGGGCCGCGTGCAGGCCTCTGCAGGCTGTGCACAGAGCTCAGAATGGAAGAATGCAGAGAGGAGGGACATGCACATGAACAAACCGAAAGTCAGTTTGTTGGGAACATCCTAATGGCTTATTTTTTCTTTTTCAAGAAATGGTAGGTAAGGCCATCTGTAGCAGGCCAGTCATTCTGGACTTATCCAAATTCTCTGTTGGGGGCATTCGCACTCGGGGGAGGGCAGTGGTCAGAGAAAAAGAGCAAAGTGATAGGCTGTGAGCACACACCCAGGACAGAGCCGTGACTGAAGCACGAGAGGGAGCAGTGTGCCCCGTGTCCCGGACAGAGCTGTCCTTTCTGCAGTGGAAAACCTCCTCTTGCCTCGGATGAATCGCCATCCAGTGCAGGCTGGCGCTGTCCCAGGTTTTCCTAAGGGCAAGGCGAATGAATTCGGTTAAGAAACAGAAATAAGAAGTCAGGCCGGAGGGAAGACAGACGGAGCAGGAGGCCTGGCCTGGGCGGGGCCTGGCCTAGAGCTACTTCCCAGGACAACAGTTAATAAAGCTGGGGAGAGTGACCCGCCACGGCAGTCCAAGGCTGAGCCCCGGGCTTCGGGCAAGGCCTCTTAGACTCTGATGATGGGAGACTGTGGGACGTTAACTCTGAAATCACTCATGTTATTCCTTTGCAATGCACCTCCTAAACTGTGCAGTTCTTGTAATGAAGCCATGATTCATGATTATAAAATTCTGGAAAGAATTTGCATAATACATTTTTCCCCTTAATGAGATTTGTTGCCCTATTGATTTCAAGTTAATGCTTAATATTTAATTTAATTTACTGCCTGTAATTACAGTGTCAGAATAAAATAAATGTTACTTGTGTACCAACAATAACACTCCACTCTTAACAGGGCCATCAATCAATACTGTCAATTAGGTGAATTATACAATTAATTCAACATCATGAACGTGATCCCTGGCAGGGCAGGGAGGGGCTCTGAGGTGTGTTAGGAAAGTTGCAAGTAGGGGGAGCGTGCTGGTTCTCAGTGCAGTGCTGGGATTCATGTTCCACCAGGCCCACCTGGTGCGGAGTCCCCACAGATAAGTGTTGAGCCTAATTGTCCGGAGCACACTCCTTCTGCCTAGAGGCTATCTGTTTAACCCAGGCCTGCTTTATTTCCCACAAGGACTTGAAATAATAGCAAAAATGTTTGCAATGCAAAGTAAACGTTGAAGCCCTGGAAGAAGACCCTCCCCAGGGTACTGGGCAGCATTTCCTGGACGGGCCTTTTGAATGGGGGCCATTATTGGGGTCAGGCTGAACCCTCTGAAAAGGCCTGGAGTCAGGCAGGTCTGACCCACAAAGACAGCTGTTTTGCAGGGCCCAGCCTAACGCTGGGGAGGAGTGGGGAGGCTCTGACTTGTATTTGGTCCCGTGATATAGATTGGGGCACTTCCTGGGAATTTTCAGGACCCCAGAAGCCTACTGAGGGTCCTTGTGCTGTCTCTCCATTTTACGACTTATTGTGATCAAAAGGCAGCAGAGCGGAAAGGTGCAGTAGGTGTCCAGGGCTATGCACAGCCCCCTCACTCTGCATGCCACTGGCTGGTCTCGTGCTGCGAGCGCTCGGTCGGAACAGTTCAGTGCAGGGCCTGCACTGCGGGAACAAGGAACCATCTGGCCCTCCATGGAGCCCAGCACCACACCCGCTCATGCTGCCTGTGGACTTCTCTCCTCTGCAGGGCATCCAGATGGTGTGTGAGACTCTGACCGAGTGCTGGGACCATGACCCCGAAGCCCGGCTCACGGCCCAGTGTGTGGCCGAGCGCTTCAGCGAGCTGGAGCACCTGGACAGACTCTCGGGGAGGAGCTGCTCCGAGGAGAAGATTCCCGAAGATGGCTCGCTGGGCACCACCAAATAGCTCTTCCAGGGCAGGCTGGGCCAAGTCCAAAGAACAGAGGCAGCGGAAGCTGCCCCTAAGCCGACGGATGCTTCCTGGAAAACCAGGGCTCCCTACCCTTCCTGTAAGCGATGGGACTGAGCAGAAGACAGCTGGCTG
Source organism: Plecotus auritus (assembly GCF_963455305.1). Lineage (NCBI taxonomy): Eukaryota > Metazoa > Chordata > Mammalia > Chiroptera > Vespertilionidae > Plecotus > Plecotus auritus. Next base: position 164,276,004 of record NC_137773.1, read on the forward strand.
GGGTGGGTGACATGAAGCATTCTATGCCTTTGACGTTGTCATAGGATAAGCTGTGTTAGAAGTTCCTCAGGAAATGAGATTGACTTTTATAATAGCTAATAACATTTGCACTTTATTAATGCCTGTATATAAATATGGAATAGCTATGTTTTATATATATATATCTATATATGTCTATATCTATATATACAGCCATACTCTGGAAAGAGATAAAGAAAAAGATAAGGTTTTCCCAGGAAATTGGTTTGATTGGAGAGCTCCAGAGCTGAGCACAGAAGAAGGGATCCATGACAACATTAGCACTTGACAATCACATGTGGGATGGTTGGTCCTCTGACTACATGGGGGGTGGGAGGGGCTGGCATTAGGAGAGGCTCCGTGTCCCACAGTCTGCTATGGCCACGTTGCACTTGCTTCTGCAAAATCATTCCCTGTGAGTGGGCCCTCACCTGTCCATGGAGCTACTTAAGAGTCCCACAGTTTGGGGACCAGATCCTGGGGCTCCTTGTGCCACTGTTTCTCCTGGACTGTTCACTTGAGCTTCAGGCCCCACATCTGGCTGGCCTCGCTCCACCTTCCTCAACTAGCGCAGAAACGTGGCCCCATCTCTAATGGTTTAACTATTCTTAAGCACCGTTTTTGCCTCCACTGGCTGCAGAAAAATCAGGACAAATTTCCTTGTCCATGAAATTGCTATACCTTCTACTAATATGATATATATATATATATATATATATATATATATATATATATATATCCCCCATACCTATGTTACTCTTGTTCGCTCCCAGCACTTCTCCCTTTCCTAAAAATGATCAAATCTCCATAGAGTTCCTTGTGTTTAACTCTTCCACACGCTTGGTGTGAGTCTCCAGCTTTCTAAGCAACACCAGTAGCTTGCGTCTCTTGGGCTCCTGAGTGCTCAAGTGTATCTCGGTCTGGTGCGAAGGATTTGAGCTGCGCAATACTGCCCCAGTTGGGACTGCTTCCTTGGGCACTCTGAACGTGTTTTGCTTGGCCAGCACTGCATTTCACAAAATTGAGCCCGTTTTTAAATGTTTGGAGATTTTACACGTACACACACAATCTTAGGTCCTTAAGTGGGAATAGATAGCAGATGTTTTTCAGTTCTCTCTGACCCACATCATTCATAAAATGAAGGTGTGGACGCACTTATAAAGCTGCTTCACTTCTTGATGTAAACATTGGCGCTTTCTGCCCACCCCTGCCCCGCCCCAGACCAAGGCCCCCTGTAAGGGATATGCATGCAAGCATCATTCCCTGGCTGTGTAATATGACCGATTCCCTTCCTCTCCCCATCTGGTGTTAAGATTTGAAGTTGGCCTTTTTGGACTAAAGGGGACCTCCTCTGAGAGGTCCCAGCTAGCCCAGGTCTCTTTTGTCTCTATATTAAGAGCTTCCTTCCCCTCTGTATTATGGAAGGGAGTCCTTTCCTCCAAGAAGCTTTCTTCATGATCACCAGTTTCTCCATCACACCAGCCTTCCCAACCTTGCAGAATCTCCTAGTGAGGATTCGAGGGTGGGACACAGGAGTCCTGTTTGAAGTTAGGAAATCCGCATGGATGAGAACAAAGAATGAGCTTTAATACTCCATAGGAAACTTGTTCTTCCACAAGCAAGTGTCAATGCTGCAAATAATCTTTTTTTTTTTTTTAAGACGCTACTTATTTTCTGCCAAATATAGGAATATTAGAGACTTCGCAGTGAGTAAATCAGCTCTGTGGATTTTCAAAGAGCTCATCTCATTGGGGTTTTAGCAGACATACTGAAGTTTGGGGTTTGGGAGTAGGTGGAACTTCTAGGCACCCTGTCCTGTGGGGGTGGAGGGGGTATGAGGGACTGAAACTTAAGGACAGGTTGGCTACAATACATGGGAAGTGCCCAGAAATTCCGAGCACTTTAAAGGCTTGTTGACACCGCCCAATAGCTGTTGCTCATTGACCTCTAGTGGCGAATTTCTAGAATACTGGTCTATTAATGATTCCAAAGAGCTTTATCACTTCTGGGTCAGCATAAACTGGAATGTAGAATCAGATGATACTGTGGTTTGATTTGTTTATGTGTTGTTGTTTTTCTTATTCAAGAAGACGACCAAGGAATAATCTGTAGTTCCTAAAAATACTGATTTTTTTTTTACTACTCTACACAAAGGGAAAGTTTTATTCTTTTATGGAACACTTCAGCCATACTCATGTATTAAAATAGGAATGTGAATGCTATATACTCTTTTTATATCAAATGTCTCAAGCACTTATTTTCATACTGTGCATCGTTCGTCTTTTATATAAATAAAATGTTTATTAGATTGAATAAAGCAAAAGTACTCAGGTCAGCTTCTTGTCTCCTGTTCCTATTCATAGTAGCCAAGCGCTGTGGCCTCACTTGGTTATTTTGCAGTTTATGCAGAAAAATATCACAAGACATAATCCTCTCCAACTTTTCCATTTGCATCCTTCTTCAGCTGACAGCCTCAGGTCCCCTTAAAAAAAAGCATTCCTAGCAGCAGTTCAATAACATGAGATGCAGCCGACGCTGTGGGTGGCCTGCCTGATCCCAGGGCCCTGGCAGGCCCCTCTGCATCCCCTGGCTGCCTTCTTAGCCAGTTCCCCTCTGCCCACCATCCAGGGAACTGCCTCCATCCCCATGACTGCTTCTCCCAGGGTGTGGCTCAGCCAAGGTTGCTGCGTAAGAGCACATGCCTCTTTCTTCTATTTCCGCCTTTCTCTACACGAGCAGCCGGCTGATGACTATCCTCGACTTCTGCCAGATGTCATGCTTCGTCCCTCTTCCTTTCTACCCAGCACAGTGTCTCACCTGAGGCTTGTAACCAGCTTCTCTGCATCACCAGGCAAATGTACCCTGGGCAGTTGGCTCAAGGTCATCACTTTCCGGTGACAAAGCACGTGTGGTTTTTCTGCCCCAACTTGAAGCTCCCTCTTTTGGGATCAGAGATCCTGTGGCTTCTTCCACTTTATCAGCTGGGTGCTAAACAGTTAAGGATCTGCAGAGTTAAGAAGGTCGTGCCTACCTCAGGGTTTCTAAACCTCAGCACTACTGACATTCTGTGTTAGATGATTATTTGGGGAGAGGCCTGTCCCTTGCACTGTAGGTTGTATAATAGCATCCCTGACCTCTGCCCGCTAGATACCAGTAGCACCCACCCCACAGCTGTGGCAACCAAAAATGTCACCATTATTGCCAAAAATGTCTTCTGGGGGAGACAGAAACTGTTCTAGCAGAGAATCACTGAGCTAGATGATGATGTGGTCCTACACTACTGTGGGCACTAGTTAGAGACTTATCTGAGTGCAAGAAGCCAGTTCCAGCATGTCATAATTGCAAGAGTTTCATCAAAAGGTTGATGGAACTTGGGGACTCAACAAGGGCTGAGTCATATATGTAGTCACCTGTTGGAATGGCTAAAGGCATTTCCCCCAAACCTGAATAGGATGATTGTTTGCTACCAGATAGCTCAGGGCATCTTAATCTACATGTTATTGCCTCCTACTGGCCAAACACCTGAACAGCCGTAGGCTATTGCCCAATCTGACAATGCTTCTGTATGAAACCCTTGGAAGTGTATATCTCCACCTTGCCTTAGGACAGTTTGTGTTAATAAAAAGCAAGGAGTCCTGAGACAAGGGGAACTAAGAACTTGGCTTCTTCAGCCAGGCCCCTCTGACCCCCAATGCCTCTCAAAATTATCTTTCCTCTTTGGACTCCTACTTAATCTACACACAGCCTTTCTCCAGATTGCTGAACCCTGCTGGAACAAGAACCCCAGCATCTGAGCGAATAGTTGGCAATTTTAGTGGTTACTAATTTTAGTAACTACCTGCTCCTCCATTTGCCAGCTCTTTGACCTGGGCAAGTGACATAAGCTTTCCATGCCTGTTTCTAATGGGATCTTCTGCGCCTCCACCTCTGCAGGACACTGTTGTGACAGGAAGTACACGCAAGGCTCTGGGAGTGGTGTCTTGACCTTGGAAAGCCTCCCCACGGCCAGTATTAAGTCGGTTTAGTAGGTCAAGGGCTGCTTTCCCAAAGAGGCAGATTTTGAAGTACCTGAGAGCATTAACCACCCAGAGGAGAGCGAGGCACGTACCGAAGGCCTGCCGACGAGGAAGGCCCTGTCCTAAGAGGATCGATCCCCTGAGGCGAACTCTCCTTTGCCGGGACCTACTGTGGCAGCAGGTTCTCTCCTCCACCAGCTCTGCAAGCTGGAACGCGTGCCCATTTTACAGATGAGAAATCACGCCTGGAGGGCTCCAGGAACAGGCCTCCGATCTCCAGGAGGGAGAATCTGGGTGCACAGCCAAGTTGTCTTGAAATGGGAATTTGGAATAACAGTTTGGAATGATGCTTGGTCCTCTTTCCTTATGCGGTCTCCTGTGGGAATTGGCCTGCCCAATGGAATGAAGCGCCCAGCCCGCCCCCCCATCCCGTCCCGTCCCCCCCATCTCCAGGGCTCTCATTGTTCTCATCTCCCTGCTGCGTGTCTGTTTGCTCAGTGAGGGCAGGGAAGGTGCTTTTCCATTTCTATTGCCATTCTGGCTCTCCATTCGCCTGGTAAGTGTTGTCTCAATTCTTGCTGAGAGAGCCGCTGAGAGATGAAGGACTGTGTGTGGACAGCGTTGCCCAACCTGAGAAATGTGCCCTGGTATTTCAGATGACTTCAGATGGTGCCAACCTTAGAAAACATTAGTTCAGTGGGTCTGTTTTTATTTTAATGTATATTAGGAAAAATAAACACATTACACGTGAGCCTTCACAAATGTTATTACCTGAAATATAGCTGAGTTTAAAAACTGGAATTGATTTTTTTAAATGCACTAAGTACATGATGGTATTTATTCTTGGCAACTACAGGGGATATGAATATGAATGACTGATGTTAGCTCCACGCAAGGAAGCAAATCCATGTCAATTGCGAACATATATCGAGCACTCAGTAAGTGCCAAACACGCTTCTCTGTTTTATTTTCTTTGTCTGCTTCAATCTTCACCACACACTTAGGAGGTAGTATTTCCTCCATATTAGAGACGAGGAAACTGAGGCAGATAGGGACGTCATGCTCATAGTCCCCCAGGGAGCAATCGTTAGGCCGGGATTTGAACAGAAACAGACACAGCATCCACACTCCTGCTGGAACAGGAGATGCAGCTGTAGTTAGAGGACAAGGTGGAGGGTCTGATGGACTGACTCCTTAGCCTTCAAAACAGAGGAGGAAGATGCCGTTTGCCCTGGAGGGGAGCGGTGGACATCAGGGAGCCCAGGGAAAGTCATTCCTCAAAGGCACATCATGGACTCTGGGCTCCAGCCCAAGGACTTCAGCCAAAACAGGAGCCAAGGTCCTCTGACCCCCTGCGGGCTCCATTTTGCCAGGGTTATTTCAGTTCTCCCTACTGCAAGGTCAGGGGCATTCCCAGTTGGCAGTGAGTCTCCCAGTGCCCTCTACAGGGACGCCCTCCCTCCCACCAGTCAGCAGCTTTTGAATGCAGGCTCTTTGTGCCCAGGAGCTTCTAGCTGGTGGTGCTGGTTTTTGTTTGAACTTCTCTATGCAAATGACATGCTAATGGTGCAGCCCGGAGGGAAATGCCTTCCCTAGGTGACTGACAGAAAGCCTTTCATTTACACCAGTGTCCATCCTTTTTCACAAAAGTCACAGCAGTTGGCATCTGCTCATTTTGTTCATTTTCTTCCTAAAATAGGCTGTCTAATCGTTGCTTATCACATTTCCAATTAGGTTTTTTTTTTTTTTTTAACTTGAATAGTTATAGCTCCAGACTATGGGTTTGAGGACACAGCTTTCAGGCCTACTTTGCAAACTGAGCTGATAAAGACAAGGTTGTGAACTTTCCAACATTACATGGCCTGCCAGTCAGCCTCACAGGGTGTAATTTAATTCTAATACACCTCCTGCTCCTTGGTGCATTTAAATATAACTTGTTAACACTCTTCCTCTTCTAATTAAGCTAAAATTGCATACACTATGAAATGTTCTCTTCTTTTCCACATGCATGCGTACGTACACACACACACACACACACACACACACACACACACACACACACACACGATCATTAAAAGTCACTTCTGCCCGTAGCCTGTGCAGCACAGTGCATCTGAAATTGTCCCCAATGTCTCCTCTCCATCCATGCCCGAGATGGCAGACAACAGAATAACCACAGCCCCAGTGTCCTAGGACCATCCAAAAAGGTACATGCCTTTGAAATGAATTCTTGTCTGCCTGAACAGTCAGATCAACATTGCTAGAACGGGGCCTCTAGAAGCAGACTGCTTGGTTCAAAGCCCATCTCTGCTACTGACGAGCCCTGGACTTTGTGTTTTGGTTTCTCAGGACTGACCTGAGAGAGTGGTAAGAACAGGGTTATCAGAGAAAGACAAACACCACATGGTTTCATTTATATGTGGAATCTAAAAAAAACAAAACAAAAAAAAATAAACAAAACAGAAATAGACTCACAGATATGGAGAACAAAGGGAGGGGTGCCAGATTTGAGGGGCATTAGGGTTGGCTGGGTGAAAAAAGGAGAAGGGATTAAGAAACAAAAATTACCAGTTATAAAAACAGTCATGGGGATGTAAAGTACAGCATAGGGAATACAGTCAATAATAGTGTAATAAGGACTCCTGGTATTAGATGGATACTTAGACTTATTGTGGGGATCACTTTGTAAGTTACATAAATGTCTAATTGCTACGTTATACCCCTGAATATTATATGTCAATTATAGTGAGAAATTTAAATATAAAATATTGCTAAATAGAAGTGGAAGGGGATAGATGAACCAAAAATGGCCTGCTGTCCAACATCTGCTTGTGTGTGTGTGTGCATGTGTGTGTGTGTGTGTTGGTGTGTGTGAGTGTTCTGATCTCACCAGTTCACCATTTTGGAATCATTTTCTTAAAATGAATCAAGCCAGAAAGACATTCTGGAATCTTGTTTTTAAGAGGCATCAGTCGCCATTATAACTGACATTATAGAATGTAAAATTTAACATTCTAATTAAATTGTAGTGGTTAGTATCCTCAGATTACAAACTCAGGTGTGTAAGTGAAACATAGTAACCTCCATCTTGGGTAAAAACTGCTGTTTAAAATGTAACCCTGCTATTCTGGCTTCTGTAAACGTTTGCTTGCTTAAGTTAATAGGGAAAAATAAGACTACTCCCCATTCCAGAGAGGCCATAAACTATGCCCCAGACAGAGTTGTCAGTGCTGGCGCAGGCCAGGCCTTGAGATATGGTCTCACGGCCCTGTCCCAGCACACAGGACTTTTTCTCAGAAGGTCTGGGAGTCTCATTTCAAATTTGGAAAACAAAGAGCTGAAAAACATATAAATAGGAAAGACTTCCACCATATTGGGCCCCAGAATTTGAGAAGCAAGATTTCCTCTGGGCCCGCTAGTGCTAGCGAAATGAACAGGACTCCAAATAAATTTGGCTTATTGATTAAGGCGTCTTCTGATTGAGAATATAACGTAAGAAATGTCACGTGTCTTATTTTTCTATGAACCTACTTAATTTTTCATCTGAACCTCTATCCTGCTGGGCTTGTGAGAAATTCAGCTCTTATTTTTGGGACCCCCTTCCCCACTAGCTCCTAAGGTTTTACCATTGCTCCAGGCTTTATGCAGCGACAAGGGGCAAAGGTTTGGGGAGTGCTGGTTCTCGGTTGTCAGTGAAGCTGGTTCCCCGCGAGGCCCATATCCCACTTGCTGCCTTTGCTCAGGTCTGCCTCTCCTCTGCTTCCTTGCCTTTGGGGACTTGGAATTATTCTTGGGGGAACCTGAGGGCCACAGGTCTAAATTTGCTTCCTGGTGCACCATGGCTACTCTCTGAAAACCCACCAGGCCCTCAGCTCCTTGCCTTGGAGAAATAGGCAGGGGCCCGCTTCTCCAGAGATGCTCATGACTGTCACTCCTTTAAGTCCTAGGAATTCTCGACTTCCCACCTTTTTCTTTGCCCAAGCTCTGCTCCTGCTCTTTGCTCAACAGATTTTGGTACCCTATCAACTTGGAGCCTGAATTATTAGCAACTAAGTAATTAGTTTGCTTAATCTTCAAATCTTCCCCAGAGAAGGACACATTTGCATTCCATCTCTCTAATGCTTGAAAGAAAGGGAAGAAGAACCAATTGATTATTTTTCCATAATTAGAGGGAATGTTCACATCCTGCAACAAAAGAACATCAGGCTTATTTAGATGCATTGCACAGCCTGAAGTATAATAAAGGGAATCACACTTCCATCTGATGGTTTTCTTGAATCTGTGTTCAACCATTTCCTAAATCTCCTAGGTCTGATGGGAGAACAGCTTCTTTCACGGCTAACAGCACTGACAAAATACCAAAAAGAGAACAAAATGGCAGACACAGTGCTTATAGTTGGGATGAGATAATGCAGGTCCATATCCTTTATTTGCTATTTCACATCAAAGAGCTCTGAAAAAAATATACTAGTAGATAAATGTCCTTCTTCACGTAGTTTCTAAGCCTGATGGGAGGCTACTTATAGTTGTTCCTTATGCCACTTAGGGTGAACATTTATGTTATTTGGCAGAAATATTAATGTGTTTAATTATGGGGATGTCACCAACACCGCACTTTAGGGTCTCACATAATATCCATCTTACTAGCTTTCTAAAAATCCCCCAAATGTCCAGATTTCTAAATCTATCAGACTCTGTAGGTTTTGAATAGGGCTTGGGAGATAAACATATAAGTTTTCTGTTTATGATGTGCCTTCGCATGCCCATTCAGGCCAGATCATGGGGAATGACCTAGGGGGCTGGGGCAGGGGGAGGGAGGGCAGAGCAGGGCATGATGATTTCTAGGTAGGTTTGTTGAAGAAAAGGCCTTTTTGAATTTCAAAAGCTGGTGGACTTAAAGCAAGGAGGAAGACAGGTTGAATCAGAACAAGGCTGCTTATGTCCACACCATCAAGTTTAGCCAAGATTCCCCAGGTGAAGGGAGACAAGGGGACTGTGATGTGGAGCAACGCCCGTGAGGCTGGGGACCAGTATGCTGGAGAGCTGGAGGAACCATGCAGACTGAAGTTAAGTCATAATCCAGAGAATACCCACACCTCGTTAGAGTGGCGCCTGAAATGTCAGCCCATGGGAACAATGTGGAGACTAAGTCAGACACTCTAGAATCTCCAGGGTCTAGTTAAGGGAGCATCTCGTGTCTTCTGTGCCAAGGAATCACATCATTCATCCTTCACACTGAGCACCTGGTGAGAAGCTCCATCCATAGAGCCCACTGCCCACTGAATTTCAACAAGGAGTTGCCCCAGTGCCTCAAGAGACATTTCTCAGGCCTCATCTGTTGTGAATGAACCTAAGTCATATTTGCCCGTCATGATTATTGGACTCTTTTGGGAATCAGTAGCTTCCAGTGGTCAGAAGCAGATTATGGCTTTTAGTTCTCCCAACAACCTCCCCAGCAGAAATGACCAACACAAGGAAATTTCAAAGCCTTCAAATCATAGAATAAAAATTGTTTCAAACTCCCCATCCACATGACCCATAGTCTACATTGTTATCAGATAGAAGTCAGAACTGCCGAATATTTCACAAGTGAGTCTATTCCAGGTAATGCTGGTGAAATGCTAACCGACCCACAACTTGTGATAACTTGAGGTGGTTATGGCTCTAGTTTTACATTCTTGTGAGCAAATATTTAGATATCAAAATCATACTTATCCAAAGAAGAAAATCATTCTGTGCCAAGCCAAATCTAAGTTCTTTTTTAAGGAGGAACATTCCTCTTTTTCTTCAGGGGCACATTTACTAACCCAAACATTCAATATCACAGTTTGTATGCCAACCTTCCTTATTTTCACAGTTATTTATTGAGTGATGATTATGTGCTAAGTCTCCAATGAACAATACATCTTAATTTTTAAAATGCACAGAGATATATAATTGCAAAGAGTGATGCGTGTATTTTAAGAAAATTACAGAGAGCTTATATTGCTGCAGAGTCCTTTTTGGATTGGCGGAGGGCAGATAGAGAAGGCGTCTCCATGGAACTGCGAATCAAGCTGAAATATAAACTGCAGGTAGATATTTAGTGAGGTGACGGGGGAAATAGCATTGTAGGAAGAGGGAGTACTACACCCAAAGGTTTTGGTGTGCAGGGTAAAGAAGAAGGGGGTGGGGTGGGATCTGACAGAAGATTCATTTTTCTGGCTCTCAGCAGGAGGGAGGCCGCACAACTTAAAGTTAAAGTGGGGGTTGGAAGGATGTGGGGCCTTGGCAGCCACGTGCAGAATTTGATCTTTATCCTGAAAATTGAAGTCACTTGCCTCTGTAGAGCTTACCTATCAGGACTGAGATCACTTGTGTCAACGTGATTTAACCATTTGTTTCAGGAGATTCTTGCTCAGAAAGTTAAGACTGTAAATCTATGAACAACGTTCCTGTTTGCTTTAGCACATTCCTGCCAGCCAATTTATCCAGCCAAACTCTTGACTTGTCTCTCCCATCAGGACAAGAGACTGCCTCACCTGCAGAAACAGCTTGCTTGCCACACAGCAGCTTATTCATCGGGGCTTGGGTCAGGATTCTCACCTTGCTGTGCCCACCAGTTCTACCCTAGGACGTGATGACCTGTGTCCCAATCAGTGTGCCTTGAAAGACCCACTGGAGGCCCCTTGAGCACAGACCGGAAGCCTGTAAATATCCTCCTCCAACCTCTCCCTTTTAAGACACCAAGAAGATTCTTCCAAGGCAATGCTCTCCCGCACTCAATAGGGCTAATTAACTTGGCTTTGTCTGACCACCAGGCTTTCTGATGGTCTTCTGCGAAGTTGGCCGTTGTCACTCCTAAGAGCAAACTGAAAGTTTCCAAGAAAGTGAGAGAGGGGATCAGTTTTGTGTTTTTTAATCAGGTTGCAGTTTGATGAGGAGATTGGACAATGCCCCAAATCACTGTCTGGATGTAGTAAGGAGGCTGTTGCCCAGGCCAAAAGTATATGAAACTATTCTTAATTCTCTATTTCTCCTTGAATACTCCACTCCATTAGCCACCCCCATCAACTCTACCTTTAAATGCCTAAAACTGGGCCTCTTCCTTCACTACAACCCTGGTGTATAAACTTTCATTATTTTTTGTTCAAACAGCTGCAATTGCCTCCTATTTGGTCACCCTGAGTACACACTTGCCAACATACACTCTACTCTCCAAACAGTATTACCAGCGATCCTTCTAAAATATATGTTGGGAATGCAGACTGGTGCAGCCACTGTGGAAACAGTATGGCGTTTCCCCAAAACATTAAAAAGGGATCTGCCTTTTGACCCAGCGATCCCACTTCTGGGAATATGTCTGAAAAAACCCGAAACACTAATTTCAAAGAATATATGAACTCCTATGTTTATTGCAGCATTATTTACAATAGCCAAGATCTGGAAACAGCTCAAGTGCCCAACAGTAGGTGAGTAGATAAAAAAGCTGTGGTTCATTTTACACAATGGAATACTACTCGGCCATTTAAAAACAAAACAAACAAAATAGAAAAATCTTACCTTTTGTGATGGCATGGGTGGACCTGGAGATTATTATGCTAAGTGAAACAAGCCAGTCAGAGAAAGACAAATACCATATGACCTCACTTATATGTGGAATCTAATGAACAAAATAAACTGATGAACAAAATAGAAACATAGGCATAGATACATGGAACAGACTGACAGCTATCAGAGGGAAAGGGTGTTGGGGTCTTGATGAAAGGTGAATGGATTAAAAGAAACATATATACATAACCTATAGACACAAAGTGTGGTGATAGCCAGAGGCAAAGGGGGGTGGGGGAGAGGTGGAAGTGGGCAAAGGCGGGGGAGGGATTGGGGAAAGAAAGAGACTTTGAGCAATGGTGTATAGATGGTGCCCACGACACAGTGTACAGATGATACTTCGTTGAGTTGTACACTTGAAACCTGTATGGTTTTGTGAACCAATGCCACGCCAATAAATTCAATTAAAAATAAATCTATAATAATAAAAGCGTAGTATGCTAATTAGACCAGATGTCCTTCTGGACATCCTTCCATCCTTCCGGACGAAGCCAGGGCTGTGAGGGAAGCCCGTGTTCCAGGTGCCTGCCGGCGGCCAGAGGGAAGCCCAGGTCCTGGGTGGAGGAAGGCCTACTCTTGCACGAATTTTGTGCATTGGGCCTCTAGTCAAATATAAGCTGAATCATTCAATACCTTCTTCAGATTCTCTAATGCGTTTCTATCTAACTCTAAGTCCCCACTTACACGGCCCAGTGTACTGATTCCCAGATATTTCTTTGACTTCATCATTCACCCCATGATTCCCTCTGTGCGAGCCGTGCTTACCTCCATGCTGGTCTTCGGAAGTATCATGCATGCAGCTCCCAGCTCACCATGCCCTCCACCTGGAACACCCTTCCCCCACAGATGCCCACCTTTACTTTCTTAGTCTCCATTTAAATGGTGCTTTACCGAGAGACCCTGCCTAACCCACTATTCTCCAATAGCACACCCCGCGCTCACTTTCAAAATACTTACTACCACCTGACTGGTTACATATTTACTTGTTGACTGTATGCCCCAAGTAGATTAAAAGCTTCAGAAGAATAGGGACTTTTTTTCTATTTCATTCACTGCACACATACACATACCTATCCCAGCACCAAGCTAACTGCCTGGAACACGGTAGCCCCACTATCAATACGTTTAATGAGTGAATGAATATTAATTAACCTTTTATACAAAATCATTCTTGACCATTCAGTCAATACCGGATTGTGCTGTACATCTTGACATTTAAAGAACAAAATGGAAATTTCAAACTACCTGGTAGCAGCCGCTTTTTAATTGATCAAGGAACTTGCATCTCTCACACAACGCGCAGCTGAAGCTGAGCTGTGACTACTGAGTTTCCCCACCTTGCCCAGGAGAAGAAAAAGGTCTAAATAAGAGGCAAGTCCACACTTTGCTACAGCTGCTGTTGTCATTTAATTCAAGGTGTTAACAACTAAAAACAGCTTGCAACCTACTCAATTGTTTAGCTAAAATGCCAACTGAGCCCAAATCACTTCTAAACTGTGTTGGTTCAGTTTAGTAAAAAGGAAATAACGGGAAAAGAAAACAACACTAAGTGTATGCTAATGTAGCTTTTTATTTAATGAAATCCAGATTACTGCAAACATCAGCTTCAGGAACATTTTATAAAGATATTAAAACCAGAGGCAATGAGAAATGCAATGCGCGCACACACCAATACCTATCACCAGAAACTCAAGTAATTCTTTGCCCAGTGGAGTTATTAAGAAACCACACACCCCCAAATGGAATAAAAGCAGAGTACATATATATCTGATTTTTACTCTTCAAAATTTAAGCGACACAAGTTAATGATGGAGTACCAAAGGTTAATTAATGTGTTAAGTCTAACTTTTCAATCATTTGCTTTCCAAATCGGTGCTCTAGTTAGATTCATAATTTTACCTAGTTGAACTCTGCAACCATACCTCTGAATTTTGCTTATTTTTCAGTTAAATAAGATTCTCCTAGAAATCTAGGGGCAGGATAAGAGACAGAACTACCATCACCTACTCCCAGGGAAAATGGAGGAGGTATTTGCACTGAGAGGTTTCTAATTCCCAGGTTCTCTGCCCAATATGGACCATTTAAAAATAGACACTAACATTTCAAAGCCCGAGAAAGGGAATGTATCACTGTGAACTTCATTCTGGTTATTTCCTACAAGCAGAGAGCAAGCTAAGAAACGGGTCCCTCAAGCCAAAAGAGGTACATAGTTAGAGACACATATACCTAGCCAAACTGATGATACAATGATTTTCAGAAGTGAATTAGGATTATTGCTTTGATTTAAAGGGCCATGTTTGTCTTTTATTTTTCTCTCTAAATAATTTAGAATAGATAATGGTTAATTTCAACTTTTGAGAATAGACATTCAGCCTGCATAAAAGATATATCTTTATAAAGTAAACATCTTCAGTAGCTTCTCTTTCAAAAATAGCTCTGGTATACTTCTGACGCACCCAAACATTTGTGCTACCAATGCCGCAGCTATATTCTCAAAGGCTGGTCAGGGACCACTGAAATATTCGATATTCCTTTGCTGGCAAAACATCAGAGCAATTATTCAGTCATTACGAGGTTTCAGTAAACCACTGGTTCTCAGGCCTTACCTTGTCTCAGAATCACCGGAAAGACACCTTGCAATCCAGAAAGAAGACTGGGCGCCACTGGGCCCCAGCGTTTCTGATTCAGCAGGTAGGAGGCGGGGCTAAGGATCTGCATTTTAAACAAGTTCTCAGGTGATACTCATGCTGCTAGTCTCCGAATTGCACTTTGAGAACCTCAGCTTTAAACTATTGACTTAGACATTCTTTAAAGAGCTACAAAAGCTTCGATTCCCGGCACCACATGGGACTTACTAAACTCTCTACGATTCTCTGACAATCCTTGAGAAGATCCACTTTTCACTTCCTCTTTTACAGCAACAGTAGTGCCCAGGCTAGAGTCCTGAACACTATTCGCTTAGCATTTTGGCTTTGCTGGGCCTGGATGGGTATGTTTCCTATTTCTCATCAGAAGGGCTGCAATCGCCCAATGTGTCTGTCCCCAGACATCCTGGATCTGTAACCCTCCCCAGGACAGACCCATGCCTCTGGGGGACCAAAAGCCACAGCTACATGTCTCTGCCCAGCAGGTCTATCTCGTCCAGGAGGAAGTCCACGTCCTCCCGGCTCACTTGAGGGCTGATCACCACCTGGCGGAAGAAGTTGACCTTCCCCCGGTGGGGCTGATAGCCCAGCATCAGGCTTCCCTTCTTCATCATCCTCTCCTTAATGGCTGGGGCCACCTGCATGGACAGAGAGGATGGGCGGAAGTGAATGACCAGAACAGCAAGGCATCACAACTCCTTTTAACCAGTCATTTGATATTTACTGGGCACCCACTGGTGTGGATCCCATTCCCCAATACACAGCAAGGTCGGCATGAATAAAAATCTATTGAGAATTTATAACACATAAGGACTGATTCAGTGCTTTAAATATATGATTTCATTTAATCTTCCTAATAACCCCATGAGGGAGATACTGCTACTAATATCCACATTTATAGATGAGGAAATTGAGGTGCACCGATTACATAAATAGCCTGAGGTCCCGTGTTCAGTAAAAGGGAGAACCAAGATTTAAATCCAGGCAGTCTCACCCAAGCCCACTCTGAAACCTACAGCATATGCAATGCTGCCTCATTAAAACCAAATCAGGTGTCCTCAGGCGTCACGGTCTCAAAAGTGTCAAATGCTACATTCCCAAATTTGTCTGAACTAAAAAAAATTCTCCAGTTCAGGCGTCTTGAATAAAAAGAAGTATGGATTGGGGGAGAAAAATCCCACAAAATAACAGCCTTGCATTGATAATCTACCAAGAAAAACACTAATGCCGGTATTATGTGTAGGTCTATTTTGAAGACTAACAGTTTATTAGTTTATTAATAGGATATATGTGAATGTAAACACTCTGTCTGTTATTAAGAGGTGTAGAGTTACTAATAAATTAGGAAGTTCATATTTTAAAGATTTCCAGCTAACATGGGAACAGCCCCTGATAATCCAAATGCACACATTTCTCTAAAAGTTTAAGGTTTGAAGAAATTACTCCAACTTAAGGACACATGAGAAAATGAGTCCATTTTCACATCAGCAGTGTGACCACCCAAGAACTAACTTATAAACTTGAAATAGTGAAGTTATTAATTTTTGAAACACCAACTTAAAAACATTAAGATTATGTTCTTACTGGCTGGGAAATGCAAGCAAAGGTTTTCCATTTTCATCTTACTTTACTGCTGTAAGAGTTTCTTGGCATGTCCTATTGAATATGTGGAAAGGAAACATAACAAGTTTCAGTCTTAATTTTCTCAGTAAGATGAGATGTAGCTAATCCATAAGGGGGGAATGCATTTTTAAATAATACCAGGCACAATGTCCTTTAAAATTGCTTAGGTGACAGGCATACATGTCAGTTCCCACGAGCCTCTGTGTGATCATCCCACACCTCTCTAGTTTTAAATATACCTACATTTTGCCAGATACGCCCCCTGAAAACATGCCAAACTACTTCACTTGACACTCCACATAATCTTGATCTATTCCAAAGCTGATGGAAAAACGAAGGGCTTTAGACCTCTGGAGACACGATGGGTTGGGCTGAGTCACAGAGCCTTCTCAAGGGATGTTCAAGGATAATTTTAACTCAGTACACTATTCTTCATGTGCTAGCGTTAGAAAATAAATCTTGCAGAACATGGGCTACAATAGCAAAAAACAAACACCCATTAAGCACAATC
The DNA here is from genome assembly GCF_963455305.1 of Plecotus auritus. Classification (NCBI taxonomy): domain Eukaryota; kingdom Metazoa; phylum Chordata; class Mammalia; order Chiroptera; family Vespertilionidae; genus Plecotus; species Plecotus auritus. The sequence goes on from NC_137773.1 coordinate 164,292,407, forward strand.
ACATTGCTATTCTAGCAAAAGATTGGGGCCCCCTTAGTCTAATGGGACAGGAAAATAAAATCTGTGAGCGTAAAAGAAAAAACAAGTAAAACAAGATAAAGTCAGAGGTTAAGGTAGGAAGAAAATGTGAACCATCATGTCCTATAAATACCTGGAAATGTGTCACAAACTATTCTGAGCTTTTTAGAGATTAGAAAACCAGGGTTAACTAAACCACCTCCAATCTCTTTGCAAAATTTAGTGACAAAAGTCCAGTAGATGCTGAAAGCTGAAGCTAGTAGGTAACTCTGGGATGCCTATGCATATGTGTTAGCAACACTTGATTCTGAACACTCCAAGCATCAGTTGGGTTTTCTTCCAAAGCTCTTAATGCAAGTCTCAGTTGTCATTAGAATTACAAAATCTAGTGAAATTATATGTAAGCAAATGAAAGGTTAATGCCATAAAAACTAAGTGGAATCCTTTGGAAAGACTAGATAAAGTCAGGTGTGGGAGGAGAACTATAAAAGCTTTAAAATAAAATCTTGAGAGTCCAGGCTGGTTCTGCACACAGATGGCTACACAGGTGCCCGTGCACTCACACCACTTAAAGAAACCTGCGCTGGACACGATAGATGATGTCTCCAGGGTATAGTTTATGAAAACAGTGGAGGCCCTCTAACCATCAGACCTCTACGCAGGAAGAGCCGCACTTGCTTTTGGAAAGCATTTGGAAATCTTCACTTGATGGGGAAGTGAGGGACGGGGCAGAGACAACCTTTCCATCAAAGGTGGGGAAATAAAGGCACATCGATAGATGTGTTTTAAGTTAAGATGTGTAAGTGATGTATGCATCGCATGTTTTTCTAGGGTAATTTGCTTTAACTGGCCAATCCCTATCACCTTAGGTAGGAGATTTCTGGTGCGGATGTGGATGTGATTGGTGCACATACTAGTATGTACATATGTACTAGTATGTATAGCATGTGCATGTGTGTGCACAACCCTATGTGATTTAAACATCTAACCCACCATTTGTCATTCATGGCTCTTAAAATCCTTATTTTTGGTCACAGAGCAATGCAGAACTGTGGTGTGATTGAGGCCAATGACAAAGGCACATTTATTTTTAATTTAAAGAACAAAAGGCCTCTTGATGTGAACTGAAGATAGGGGAGAAAAGCACAATAGTGCCAGTGCTGATCAATATTGGGAAGCCCTGGTTCACCAGGGATAAATGTCTAGCCAGGAAAATCAGAGACTATCAATCTTAGAGCACACAGATTGTGGTTCTGTAGATTTTTTTTTTGGGGGGGGGGAAGGACATAAAAATCCCCTTCATATTCATCTCCATCCTCCTCTAGCTACTCAGGGTATATCTGGCCCTGGCTTATAGCCAATTTTAAATTTAAAACAGGCATGTGCTCAAAGCTAATTTGCATTGTCTATTTCTGACTACCTTTCAATACCTCTATTCTTCCCCCCAGTGGTATTTCATGCCTTATCTTTGGAGAGCATTAGAATTTTGATTCCAGCTCGTTGGATGTGTCAGAGGCTCACATGAGGCAATCTTCAAAATAATTCTGTTCGGATTGCATTTCTTATAAGCAAAAATATTTTCTAATGTGAGCAAGGAAGGTTAAAAGAAAGATGGCCCTCAATATTTCAATATAAAGGTATTTTTTGTCTTTAAATTCTTGCTCTTGTATAGGCATAAAAATATTCTTCCATGGGCAAAACAATGGCATAAAAACCAAACTTCTCAGCCAAGTTTTGTCACTGACTTACAAAAATTATAAATAAATGACTCAATATCTATGTGACCCAGGGAACCAATTAAGTGAGGGTTTGACAACACCACACACATTTTATGTATGTATCAATGAGTATAAGATTAATTCCTAGAGGAAATTACTCCTCGGCAAGAGGGGAAGGCCTTCCTTGTCTATGAATACTTCATGGGGAAAGAAAAACACAAGCAACACTAAGGTCGATATTCATTAAATCTTTGTCACAAATTATAATTGTAGTAGCAGCAGTGGCTCTTGTTAACAAATATTGTACCAACTCCTTATAATCTGCAAGCTGCCTTCACATGTCTGATTCCTGCAAACCCAAATTAAAGCTTATTTGAAAGGAACCCATGCTTGTGCAATTTAGGGAACGAGAATATTCTCATTAACAGCCAGTTTAGGGCCTTCACCCTTAAAAATATATCAACAACCATCTCCCATTTATAAAGCTCCAGGCACAATCCGGGGCTGGGTAACTTGAATATTTTCTTTTGCTGATCACAGCAGAGAAACAGCCCTAATCCACCAGGACGGAATATTCATTCACAGGGGAGAGAAAATATGCACAAACTAAATGTGAGTATCCTAAGAGCGTCCCTAAATGGAGCATGCATGGAGGAAAGCAATTTGGCAGGAGTGAGATTGCTTTCCGGCTCTCAATTATTTTACTGCTGGTTTTCCTTCGAATTGTAAATCAAGTTCTTCTCTCATGCCTCAGTGCGCTGGTCCCCGAATCTTAAGTGGAGGAGGATCCTGACATTTCTATCTGGTTGCACAGGAACCTAATCAACACGTTTCTGTAGGATTGCTGTCCCCCTCCCCACTGCATCAGTAATGTTCCAGCAATGATTTAGTCACTTAAACAGAATTTTGTTGTCACACCCCTGCAGCATGAAATAGCATTTGATATTTAAAAGTTGTTTAAATCCACAGGGGAAAAAATAAAACAATGCTCTCATTCTGGCCAAGTATAGTCATTTAATAACAAGTAACTGACCAGGCACCATAATTGCCTCTTTATCAAAATAAAATTGCAATATCCATAAAAAGACATTTCTTTTGAAAAAATGTGCTACATATTTAATGTTAGCAGCAATGCATTTTTTAAAATACATAAAGTGTTTCTAAAACTATCCATGAGGAAGTAGTTGTTTTTCCCAATGCATTCCATACATACTTTTGTGAAATACCATAAAAGTAAATTACTAAATAAAATTGAATTACTAAAGAAAAATAAAGCCCAGTTTTGTTCTTTTATTTATTTTTTAAATGTTTTTTATTGATTTCAGAGAGAAAGGAAGGGAAAGGGAGAGAGAAACATAGACACATCAATGATGAGAGAGAATCATAGATTGGCTGCCTCCTACACACCACCTGATGGGGATCAAGCCCATAACCCAGGTATGTGTCCTGACTGGGAACTGAACTGCGACCTCCTGGTTCATGGGTTGACTCTCAACCACCGAGTCAAACAGGCTAGGATGCTCTTTTACTTTTAAATTCAACAGTGATTATGCAGTTGTTATAAAAGCTTCTAAATAGTAACTGGACTTCCATGCTTTTCTGATTGCACACTGGTATCACCGAGTTCGTGGATCTGCGCGAGGCTGGAGACCACACTTGGAGGACAGCTGCTCTCTTGTAACTCTTTGAACTCCTGGGGGTGTATATCATTTGAAGCATTTATCCTCTTGTTATGTTGCACACTCATTTCTGCCTACTAGCATGGTCTTTACTCCATTTTGAATGATGTTTTGTGTCCCACCATGCCACTGTGTTCTAGTTTGCCTAAACATTTCCCAATCATTAAAACTCAGAGCTGCTTCAGTTATGATGGCATTTCAGTAAAACCATGGGCACGGTCATGAAACCTCTACATCAGTTCTTCAAAGTCTAGTCCAGAGATTATAAGAGTAAATGGTTCAAAATGTCTCAGACTGGGATGTACAAGAGGCAGCCGATCGATGATTCTCTATTATCAATGACTAGAGGCCCGGTGCACAAAATTCATGCACGGGGGTGGAGGGGTCCCCAGCCCAGCCTGCACCCTCTCGCAATCCGGGACCCCTCGGGGGACATCCCCCTCGCAATCCGGGATCGCTGGCTCCTAAACACTCGCCTGCCTCCCTGCCTGATTGCCCCTAACCTCTCTGCCTGCCTGCCTGCCTGATCACCCCTAACTGCCTCTGCCTGCCTGCCTTCCTGCCTGATCGCCCCTAACTGCCATCCCCTGCCGGCCTGATCTCACCCCCAACTGCCCTCCCCCTCTGGCCTGGTTGCCCCCAACTGCCCTCCCCTGCTGGCCTGATCTCGCCCCCAACTGCCCTCTCCTGCTGGCCTGATCTCACCCCCAACTGCCCTCCCCTGCTGGCCTGATCTCGCCCCCAACTTCTCTCCCCTGCAGGCCTGATCTTGCCCCCAACTGCTCTCCCCTGCAGGCCTGATCTCGCCCCCAACTGCCCTCCTCTGCCTGCCAATTTGGTTCTGATTGGTCAGTTTCTATGCCAGTCAGCGTCAAAGCTCCGCCTCTGAGGCCGCCATTGGTTCCTCACAGTTCACCCAGATTTGGTTCTGATTGGTCGGTTTCTATGCCAGTCAGCGTCTCTGGGCCTATCTCTGGGCCTGATCAGAGAGGCGGGGCTTATCAGCAGCCCCTGCAGAGGCGCAGAGAGAAACAGAGGCGCAGCTGCTGGCGAAGCCCAGAGAGAAAGAGAAAGGTAATGGCTGATCAACAGCTGCCACGGAGGCTGTGGATCAGACCCTGCCTCTCTCTTCAGGCCTCTCTCTGGGCCTGATCCACAGCCCCCTCGGCAGTCAGTGTTGGGTTGCCACGGCTGACTTATGGTGTTCGGTCAAGCCTTCAGTCAGTTGTTATGAACCCTGGGTTTTTATATATTAGGATGACTTGTCATTCATTGTTTCTCCCCAAAGCATCTAAACTGTGTTTAAATAATTGCAACGTTGTGCATTAGCAGCTTTAAAAATCCAATCTTGCACCTCATGTGTACCACTTCCATATTAATCCTCAATTCCATTTCCAAGTTCTTTCCAACATTGAGATAGTACATTTTTTTCCCTTTAAAAATAAAGACAGTTGTCAATCATCTTGGTAGTTTGGTTGGGGGAAGGGGACTGGGGGGCGGGGCATGAGGAGAGAAGCCTTCTAATGAAAATAATATATTGTGTGCGGGGATATTTCCATTATGTTCTAGAAATTTCTATGTGTTGTGTAAAGTATTTTGTAAGTAAGTGCAAGTATTTTTCAGAATCCAGAAACATTTTATAAGTTAAAATTTACTTTGTTGGATACATGAAAAGGTCATATAGCGAAAAGGTCATTTGTCCCCATATTCATGAGCTTGTGTCCAAAATGGAACAGTCTCATTGTGCTGACCTGTCACTTACATTTTTATCAAAGGAACACTGAAGAGCAATATTGTTTCCCAAATGTGCCTGAAGGTATAAGTCACCTGGATTCAGGCCCCAATCCAGAGCTACTGGATTTGAATCTCAATGAAATAGGCTTGGTGGTCTGTCACCAAGGCACCTCGATGAGATAGGCTTGGTGGTCTATCACCAAGGCACCTCGATGAGATAGGCTTGGTGGTCTATCACCAAGGCACCTCGATGAGATAGGCTTGGTGGTCTATCACCAAGGCACCTCGATGAAATAGGCTTGGTGGTCTATCACCAAGGCACCTCGATGAGATAGGCTTGGTGGTCTATTACCAGGCACCTCGAGTTTTTGTTATCATGATGCAAGTTTGGGAACAGGGAGAATAATAGTCTCTTAACTAGGACTCTGGGAGAGGTGATGGAAGGGTGAGAGGTGTTTTAGACAGGAAAAACAATTTCGAGAGAGGATGGCGATGGAGATTGGGAATCTCTCCTCCTAAAATTGCTTATGTCAGTTCCATAGTAAAATAAACCAGTGACCTTCAAAGAATTTACTAGCCAACTTCCTGCTAATTATAAGACCCGATAAAGTGTTCAAAAACACCCATGGCTCAGGAAACAAGAAAACTCTTTGTTTTGATTGTTTAAAGAATCCATTTGCTTCTTTCAATATATTTCCTATTCCTTACCTGTCAGATTCTTTTCTTACTCCTCTGCACAGCCTTCAAGCATTTCCCCTGATATCTGCTCCCTATAATTTAGAAGGGAGCTGCATTGGTATAAGTCTCCCAAGCTTAAATTATATAAAATTGGTGTTCTATAGCCCATGAAATCATATGCAACTAAGAGTTCATTTCAGCTTGGCAAAACATGGAGAAATAGGCTGCACTTGGACTGGATGGACCTTTTCTCAAATATAGATTTTTAGCCTTATTGTCCTCTAAAAGATATTGCAAAATCAGACGTGCACAAAAAGAAAAGTGCTTCAGCCTGAGAACTGCCCTGTTTTTTACCCTTTCCAACACAGAGGGGCAAAGCCACAAAAACAAAGCTTCAAATCTCAGCAAGACCCAAGAACACAGCCTCACATTTGGTGTTTACCACACAGAAATGACGATGACAGCAATTCCAATCACCCTAATGTCAGCCATATATTCAAAGCAGCAGCAATGAACAGTCATAACAATAAACCAAACTGACTCGAAAGCTGTAGCTGAAGGAGGGACACAGTAAACGCTGTGCACCCTCTATAAAGCAAACATCCAGTACTCCACTGTGCCACAGCAGCCGTCTGAGCTAGTAGCTCCTCAGTAACTGTTGTGGGCCAACTCCCAGATTTTAGCCTGTGTTGGGAGATCCCTATACTGTTCCTTACAATGACAAGTTATTTGGGAATTTTCTGCCATGGATCGTACCAGATCTCTAGGAGGCACGTGGAAAGGAGTCTCCGCATTTTGCATTGTTGCAAGGACTTCAGGGTGCTCTTTGCATGTATGTCTGAAGGTCAGAGGTGCCAATGTTTCACAGTGCTCACACAAAGCCTGCCCAAGGAAGACTTCCATTGCCCCAAACGCCATCATGCTCCCGTGGGAAAACACTGATCGGGAGCCCCGTGTGCTCCAGGGGATTCTTCCTACACTGTGTCTGGGCGCTCCTGGATCCTTCCCGTTTCTCCCATGAGTTACCACTCTTGCTTTGGTTCGGAGCAGATAACTGACGGGTGAGCAAATGGATCTTCGGAGACAAAATACTGTCTTGTTTTCCTCGATTCTTTTTGTTCTTGTTTTATTTTTCTTTTTTTCCACCTTTCCTGAGGTATGACTGACCAATAAAAATTATATGCATTCACAGTGTACAATGTGATGTTCCAAAAGGCGCATACATTGTGAAATGATTCCTCCAAGATTCTTAACCTATTCAAAGAGTATCAGTCCGAGAGGAGGAAATGGGACAATCTCAGGTTTCTCTCGAGGGCCTCTGGGCAGCGGGCCAATGTTTCTAAATGCCGCATCTGGCCAGTTTAGCAGGAACACAGCTTGGAGGCCCTCCTGGTGGTCCCAGCACTACTGCTGACTCCAATCTGGATCAGATTCCTGAGTTTTCAGCCTCACAGATGCTACACCACACCTCATCCACACTCAGTGACGTGAACATTCTAAAGAGGATGAAAATTCTGATTCCTTTTCCCACAGTTTTCTCAGAGTAACTTTCCCAGAGAATCCTATTTCCTTTCGATTTTTGGCAATGGGCAATTAGCAGCTGTATTCTGTCTTTGGACTCATTCCACAGTAACAAGCCTCTAACAGCCATGGAGGCTGTCTGAGGCATACATGCAAAACCCCAATAGCTGCTCAGGCACAGGTGTGGGACGTGGTCCTGGGGTTGGCACAGCAATATTTTTCAAGGGCCAAACCTGCCTATTAGGCTTGGGAGACTTAGCTTCCTGAGTAGTGGAATATTGGTGTTTATAGTAGTTTCTGAGGCCTGACCAGGCAGGGAGTGAAAAGGGAAGTGATTCATGGTGTAGGCTCTGTTCTGACAGACAGCTTGCCCTGCACAGCCCGCATCTGAATTCTGCCTCAGGGAGGTGCCCACCAGTCTAAACCCACACTCCTGGCACCACCTACGTGCACCCGTCCATCTGTATCCTTGTCTCATTTATAGGTGTTTTTTTTTTTTTTGCACTGATTATATGCTTCTGGAGTAAACTGAAGTTCAAAGGATCTTTTTGACCTTTTGGGGGTTGAGTACAGATTCTCGTTGTCCACCCAACAGTTAGTTGCATACATAGGACCTACACCTACCTCTCCCCTTGGCTTTCCTTTAACTCCCTATTTATAGTAGTTTTCATATTATTTCACTGCACTTTCTTCAGCTTGAGTGCATCCTAAAATGCCTGGTGTTTCAACCTCAGAGGCAAAACCTGAGCTTTTGAAGTCATGTGTTTCATGTAGCTTGCTTTACTTTTTTTTTTTTTTAACTGAATCAATGAGAGTTACCATGAGGATATTTAAAAATAATTATCATTCCTGTATTAGCCACAAAAATATTGAGAAAATGTTAAGTGTCAGATGTTCCTCACTGAAATCGGTATAAATTCTTGTAAGAGTTTTTGTTGTTGTTGTTGTTTTTGTGTGTGTTTGTTTGTTTTTTACAATGAATGCTGTAAATATTAAGCAATAGCTTTTAGGTTTGCGCATGTCGAGCAAATTAACGAAGTGAATTATATAGTCTTCCTTTGGAACTCACTCCACCCTCTTTTTACTTTCTGCCTAAAATTGGAAGTTGCCTGTTACCTTAAAGCCATGGTGTTCCCATTGTGTTCCAGGGGCTATGGTCTACAGAGGCTGAGGAGGGTCAAGAAGGAGGCAAAGTGGACAGGGCCCTTCTTGGCCAAAACCCAGCTCCAATTTACCTGTCTTATATACTGGAGTTCTATGTAAGCGCTTATTTGACCAAAAGGGCTCTGCCCTTTTAAAAGACCACATGTGAATTAGATTGGCAATGTACTTATTATTATTATGGTTCAATAGCTATCATTTTGGCATACCTGAAGAATAGCCCTCAAGATGTTGGCTAAGGGAATACTTCCTAGATGGCCAATCTAAGGGGAGCGAAGGGCTCTCGGAGTCTGCCGTTCTTGACCAAGTTGGTGAAACAGAACAGTCACAGAGAAGCACGCTGCTCTGCTAAAACCAAGCTTCCTCTGCCTAAGCGTTCAGGATAAGCCATGCGTCGTCACGTTATGTTCAAGCAGAGTAATAAGAAGTAATAAGTAACCATTTTACATAACTGAGTCTCACGTCGGCCCCAAGTACAGCTACATAACAAAGCCCTATCACCGTCCAGTTCAACGGCTCTTTGGCTGCTCTTAGTTCATCATCATTCCATTCCTGTGAGCTTCCGCCAGTGCACCCACTGGCCATGTGAACGTCTTCCTTCTGTGAACTGCTTGTTTGTGTTCTTTGCGCATCTGGGGTGACCATCTTTTTAAAAAAATTGATTGAAAAGAACCCTTTATTATTAAGGACCTTAACTAATTGTTTTTACATGTTGCAAGTTACGTATCTGCTTTTAATTTTGTGTCTATAGCTATTTCATGTACAGTTTTAATATTTATATAATCAGACCTATCAATTATATACATGTTTTTTTTTCCAATATTGGTGTTATACTTAGAAAGCCTTATCTACACCACAATTAAATAAATATTTGTGTGTTTTTTTTCTGATTTGATTTGACACTTAAAACCTTTAATCCATTTGGACATTCCATTTGTATCTTGAATAAATTAGAGCTACCCTCCCTAAACTCCCACATTAAACCAGTAGTCTCAACACCTTTGATGGAATAAGCCTGTCTCCCCCCAGCATGTATTGGGAACAGATAGGATCCCTATGGCTACTTGGGCCTTGGCTTTCTATTCTGTAAGACTGATATGTCTACTCTGAGAGTAACCCAAGCTGCTGTGTTTATTGTAGTCTATAAAATACTAAAGTGCTTGAGAGGGGGATTCCCTTGTTAATAGCCACCCTTTTCAAAATGTTCTCACCTATTGGTCCCCACTTATTCTCCGGTATCTGGAAACACTTTGAAAAGTTAAAAAAAAAATTCTGTTGATATGATTAGAATTCTATTAAGCCTGTATTAATTAGGGGAAATGAATCTTCTCATCTCCAAGTTATCATGTTTTTCAATTTCTAAATCAGGTGGTTTTTAAAAAACACAGCTGCAGTTTCCTTGGCACTCCTCTCAGAGGGAGTTCCTGGGTTGGAGAGGATTTGTGGGAGGTCAGCTAGCATTTGGACGCAGGGGCCCCTGTATGGGCTCCAAGTGAGGTCAGGAGAAGTGGAGCAGGGGAGCAGTGTGCAGCTGGTTTTCAGGACTCGCTTTTGGAAGTCCACCAATTCTGAGCCCACCCTGCTATGATGAATCCCAGGCACCTGGAGAGGCCCCAGGTGGGTGTTCTCGTTGATTGTCCCCAACGAGGTCCCAGCCAAGGGCCAGCATCAGCCAGCAACCATCTGAGTGAAGATGCATCTGAAAGAATCCAACCCAGGCCGCTGAATCACCTTCAGCCAGTTTAGTCTTCCCAGAGGAGGTTCCAGCCATCCAGCCATGCTCTCCCCCGCTGCTGTCTGAATTCTAACCCACAGAATCTGAGAGCGAAATCAAATGGCTGTTCGAAGCTGCCACATTTGCACTAATTTGCAAAACAGAAATTGTTACGGCAACACTGGGGTTTTCTTGTGGCCATAAAATTTTATGGTTTTCTTCTGTTGGTACTATACTTCATTTAAGTGAATTCTTGGTTATTTAATGTATTTTTTGCTATTGTGGTGATGAAATTACTCTGACTAAAAAGCTGCCTTCTGATATAAATTACAACTTTCTAGTTCCTCATTTCTCACTCTTTTGTGCAAGAAAAAAAACCTTTTTAAGATATTCAACTTTGTACATCTACGATAGCAAATCATTAAAAGTTTTTTATTTGCTGTCCTTGGGTTTATGGATACACAACCACACACTCTAAAATGGACACATTTGGGCCTTCTCCTTTTAAATATTTAAAGCCAATGTTTCTTCCTGATGGTCGCATTGCCTGGCACTCCCAGAACAATAGTAACTTGGCAGATGTTCCTAATTTGTCACTGAGTTTTAGGAAAAGACTTTTCGTGTTTAATATATATATTCATCTTATACATCACATAAGCAAACAAAAGCATATAACCAGGAGATAACCTCTAAGTCTTATCATTAATTTGGAAGGTCCTTCAACATGGGTTTTTTCTTTTAAATTGTTTTTTTTTTCTCGCTTGCTCCATAATTCTGGATGACTTTCCTTACTTTCTTGTTCAGAGGTCGACAGGAAGTGATGAAATTGCTCTTTAAGACTTGCGTTTGCTTAGCCTTTGAAATACTGAAGTTGTGCTGAATGGAGCACTAAAATGGAATCCATGCAACACGCCGTGCGCTACGCTGGCTGACTAATCCATCTCCTCGGACGGTTTGTGCACGTCCAAAATTACTACTTAAATTAAGTTTTCCAACCTGTGCGAGTGGATTATTGTGTGGCTTTGGGAAATAATCCTCTCATCCTCTAACACAGTTGTGACCCAGTTTGGGGAAGTATCTTTAATATCTTGTTCAGCTTCACTGACCTCCAGGCAGAACAGTCAGAAATATCTGCATTTAACAGACAACTTTCATCTTCGGGCTCACAAAAGGGTTCGCTTTCTTTAAAAAGGAAATTGAAACCTGTATCATCACAAGGCAGCCTTTTAGGTGATTTTTACTTTCCATTTTAGAATCCCCACGGAGAGAGGGACAGCGATCTGGAATAAATGAAGAGCCTCAGAATAGTGGGTAAATCAAAGTTGTTGACACGACCTGCTCTTACCTCACCGTTGATTACTTGTCAGGTCACAGGCTCTCACCCTCCCAACAAAAGCAGAAACACGTGTGTGGAAGGTGCGGTGAGGCTAGGTTGCCAGAACCGCACACAGAACGATGACCCAGCAGGAAGAGGAGAGGGGTAGTGAAGAACCTACAGAAAGCAGTAACTCTGAGATTTTACTTTTTGTTTTTTAAATCCTCACCAAGGGTATTTTTCCATTGATTTTTAGAGAGAGTAGGAGGGAGCGGGGAGAGACAGAGATGTTGGTCATTATTTTGGCATAGCTCAAATGGCATAGAAATACTCTTCTGTAAAATCTGGGTATATGCTTAAGGAGACCTCTACCTTATCACAGAGTAGGAGAGAATGTTAAGGCAAGTGAGATTGCTCTGAGGGGACAGTATGGCTATGCGCTTGAATAAACATGTGGGGGAGGGAGGAGAGAACAGAGAAATGAGTTAATCCTCATGTTAACAGTTCTAATGGTGGGTGGAGACAGTAGCATTTTCACCAGGCCTTGAATCACACTGTGTAGTGTTTCTGGAATGTGGACAAAATGCTTTGGAATCATCTGGAGATGTTTGTTAAAATTACAGATTTTAGGACACCAGTCATTATTATACCTCCATTGCCTAAGGGCCTGGAAATAATGGTATTTACCAAAGTTTCCTCATGATTCTGATACAAGCCAAGTATGGGAGTCTCCTTATTAAAGAAACATGAAGATCCTGAGAGATCAGTCAGCACCGCTGGTATTTTCATGGAGGCACGCAAAATAGCACCAGGGCATATCTCATTGGGAATACGGTGACAGATGGGCTGACATTTCTTGAGAGAAGCTTTCTATTTGGTTCCTTTTTCTCAGCTGAGAACAGTACCTGACCCTGGGTCATCTGGCTTTTCATACTCAGGATACCAACAAATCAAAATGAGGTATAATTTTGGGATGCAAGAAAAACATTGTCATTAAAATACATAATTGTTAATAAAATTGCCATTGGAATGGTTGGGGGAAAAAAGTCAGATCTATCACATATACAAAAATCACTTTCTATAAATTCAGTGTTGTATTTTGGTGTTCCTGAGGGCCAGCAATGCAGCGGAGTGAACATGAAACAGTGTGAGTTTGAGCATTAAAGGGCAGGAGGTTACTTGGGTACTGAAAAGATCCCCCAGTGAAAGGATGTTACATAGGCCATTCTTCATCCTCACAGCCCCTTTGGGTATCTTGTGAAATTACAGCAGTTGTATGGGGATGGCTCCACAACATGGCACTTTTTAAAAAATATATATATATATTTCTTATTGATTTCAGAGAGGAAGGAAGAGGGAAAGAGAGATAGAAACATCCATGATGAGAGAGAATCATGGATCGGCTGCCTTCTGCAAGTCCCCCACTGGGGATTGAGCCAACAATCTGGGCATGTGCCCTTGACCGGAATCAAACCTGGGACCTTTCTATCCACTGAGCCAAATTGGCTAGGCCCGCCGTGGTCGGCAAACTGCGGCTCGCGAACCACATGCGGCTCTTTGGACCCTTGAGTGTGGCTCTTCCACAAAATACCACAGCCTGGGCGAGTCTATTTTGAAGAAGTGGTGTTAGAAGAAGTTTAAGTTTAAAAAATTTGGCTCTCAAAAGAAATTTCATTCGTTGTACTGTTGATATTTGGCTCTGTTGACTAATGAGTTTGCCGACCACCGGGCTAGGGCAATATGGCACTTTTCAGGTTCCTGCGTTTTCCTCTTTGCCCCTCACGTGATTTTTACCATCACGGCCGGATGACTGCCTTGCACATGAAGTAGTCATCAGTTGGAATCAGGCTTGGTGCTGTGGATGTTGACAGCCAACTGATCACGAGTGGAACCAGGCCAGTGTTCCCTCCCAGGGATTTTAGCACCCAACTCATCAGGTTGTCTGAAAGTTCTCTTCCCACCTGGCGCTGCCTCCAGACCTCAAACATGTTATGAAAAAATTCAGTCTCCTTGGCTACTGACAATAACGAATTAACTGTAGACAGAGCTGTCAAAATGAAGGTATGTTTAGCTATCTGGATAATCCATCAGGAAGGGGAGGAGGAAGTGAGAAAACTGAAATTAAGTAGAGTCTGAAACCAAACACACTTAATAATTCTGGTAAAGGATAAATTTATATCTATTCATACACCTCATTGGACAGTTTTACAGAATCCTCAAGTCTAGTTCCTTTTTAAAGAGAGTCTCCAATATATTTTCTGAATCAAGTGCACTTTTCAGTATTTTAAAACAACATTCATTTATCATTTCCTTTGTAATGAAGACTCTAGACATGGCCATATCTAAGGGAATGAGGAACTAAGATTTGCATATGGGGGCACAGGGATCATGCATTTCTGCTGGCCTATCATATTCCGGAATATTTTCTAGTCATTACTCATCTGTCCACTCCAGTGACTGAACCTGGATTTCAGTTTCTGTCAGAATTGTGGCCTATGGTTTGAACTGTCTGTCTTCACCAGGAAGTTAAAATGAATTTGTTCCTGATTCGCAGCACCAGCTAGTGCACTAATGATGGGTCTGGCAAAGCTTCCTGTCAATCACGCAGAAATGCTTCCTGTGAAAACCACCCCCAAAATATTGACAAGTGTGGCCTGCAAAAACAGGGTAACAATATGCTGACCTGGTCACTCATCGGATAGTGAAAGGTCCGGTCGTTTTTGAAGCCGAAGAAAGGGAGTTACGGCAGTCACAGAGGGATGTTTCCCCTCTTCTTCCTGGACCAAAGCAATGGCGCAGGGACTATGGATTGATTTGGAACACCATCTAGTGAAGGATTTGAGGAAGTGCACTAACAGAGAAAAATCCCAGGCCAAATTCTGATTCCATGGATTCAACACTTTCTTTCACACTATTTCAAATGGTTCTGAAATAAAGACAGTGTGATTTTTTTTTAAGTTAGTGCAAAAACAAAACAGAATGACCAGTGTTCAGCTGATTACCTCGCCTGCCTCTTTGGATAGAATGGCCAGTTTCCTCTCTTAGCACTTTCCCATTTACTACTGTACAGTCAGAATGTAAGAGAGACTCCATGGAGTCAGCCCAATCAATAGGCTACTTCTGCCAGAAAGTCAGCATCTGGGAATGACACCAACGGGTCTGGGAAGAACGATGCCAGGGCACCGGACTTGCAGACACGCACCTCCCAGCCATGGTGTTTTCAGTTAAACAGTGTACGTGTCAGAGGCATTAGCCGTCAACAGTTAAACATTTTTCTGGTACTCGATAGCTTTTAGCACCAGAAAAATCAGTACCAACACTACCTATTTCACAGTGTGCTGCACACAAAAAGCACTCAATAAATAGAACATTCAATAACTAGAGGTGGCAGCTAGAATCTTTAACCAGGGGAGAAAGTTGAATATAATTCAACTATTCAATTTTGAATTCTTCTATATAAAACTGTGTCATTTATTTCCTCCTTTCTCCCTTTTGAACTTCTCAACTCCACATTTCAGTGTCACCCCCTTCTTGGTACGTTGATCTACGTGCTCTCAGCATTGAATAAATGACATGTGCAGGGGTGGGGGTAGGGGGAGAGAGAAAGCAA
Organism: Plecotus auritus; assembly: GCF_963455305.1. NCBI lineage: Eukaryota > Metazoa > Chordata > Mammalia > Chiroptera > Vespertilionidae > Plecotus > Plecotus auritus. The sequence continues at coordinate 164,307,555 of NC_137773.1, forward strand.
AACAACAACAACCCCCCTCCACCCCCAGCTCAACATTATGCTCCATTTACTATAATTAACTATCAAGAGTTTCTAATGAATCTTCATTCATCATATTTTGACTTCCAGAAACCTCATTTCACCATTCTTGCTGGCTTTGTCCTTTCTAGCTGTAGCTCTGAAGTTACACGGCGAATGTGCCATTTGGGGCATCACGGTTTCTATGAGTAACTGATGGTAGCTGCTCTACATGAAAGCAAATGCTCTATTTGTGTTGCCCATGTTGCTGGGTTTTCCTTTTCAGGGGAAGAAAGTAAGCCTCCTGCAGGTCTCCAGGCCTCAGCTAGAGGCTACTGGAAAGAGAGCAACCTTCCATCACACCTTGGTCTCCTCTCTCTCATCAGGAGAAGAGAAGACTGGACAGAGCGCTAGGGGGCTCTCCCACTTTCTCCTTCCGACTTCCATTGTGTGACAAATGGCTAACTCACTATCATTATAAAAATCCAGCCATGCACCGACTAATCCACGTTTGTTTTTAGATACAGGTGACTCTGGGACATTTCTTCAAGAAGCCAACATTTTAAACCAATTGGACTTACTTTGAACTTAAGAGAATAGAGGGGTCTTCAAACATTTTAACTGTTGTTTCTTTATATTTGCTGGTGGTCCTTTAACTAAGAGGGAGGGAAGATGAATTCTCAATCTGAAAAGCGCCTGCAGACAGGCAAGATGGTGGTTTAGGACTCCACAGTCTATGGCACTTTTTCTAGCTTAACCGCCCTACACTAATGAGGGGTGAGAAAACAGGAGAACAGCCATCATGTGAAACACGATGGGATAGGTATCATAGCTGACGACAAAAAATGTGAGGCACGGGGTTTGAAGACACCCATCTATCAGCCACGGTGTTTTCAAGACATGGTGTTGTATAGCCAATGATCAGAGATGGTGGAAAGAAATGTTTTGGGCAGGAGATTTTGTACTTTAGGTAAGGGTCAGGAGATTTTATTGTGTGGTGTGTAGACAAGTTATTCATCAGATGAAAGTACAGATATTTGCAAGTAACTCTTCCTCCTTCAACCCCTCTTTCCTCTTCAAAAAAAGTTAAAGAGTATTTCAGATTATCCCCCATGTAACACCCCTCTTACTCCTGCGCTGGCATGCTTTCATGAACGAGAAAGAGTTAAAATTACAGTCAAAAGTGCATGTAACTAGGGGTGCTGGTTTGCTGAGAGGGGTCCTGGTTTATGAATAGTTTTCTGGTGTAATTATTAATAGTGTCAACTTCACTTTCAAAAGTGTCCTGAGTAAGGCAATGCGTTCTCTGGTCCCCAGACACACACGGAGAGTCTGTGTCATGATTGCTACGTAAGTGGCTAGAGTGGCACAAGTGGGTGGGATGCATTATCAGCATCCCTGGCACCACTAGCAATGTGATCTCTGCTTAGGTTTTCAAAATGCCAGGCCTAACCAAATGCCATAGCCAAACAACTTCCAAAGGTGAGGCTATATGCAGTGCCATAGTGGCCTTTGAGAGGGTACCGATTTCTGTTCTTAAATGATGGAAAAGCTTACTGGCTAAACCTTCCCATCTCTCCCATTCTTTTCCCCTGATGCCAATCTTTTGCCACAATTGCTACAACTAATTGCCAATATTTGCAATGTGTGTGTGTGCACGTACACACACACACTCACACACAATATGCACATGCAGACATGTGATTTGTTTTGTGATTTCACATAGCTTGATTTAAATGAGTGTCTTCTTCAAACTAATTTATCTTCAGCCTGACTCAAAAATAAGTGCTATTTCATTTGCCTGACTTGGAGAGCTCATTTTTAATGTACAATGACCATCAGGCTCTGATAGAACCTCTAACAAACAGAACATTATATATTTTACAGAACATTACATATTTTTGGAAGATACAAGGCATCATCTGCACCACAAGGCCAACTTTGGTAGCAAATGTAAGAGGATGTGTGTTTTGGTGGAGAAGGAAGTAAGGAGCTATTTTTTAATATCAAGCGAAACAGAAAAAAAAAAAATGTCCTCCAGATTTTGAATGGAGGTATCTGGAGAAAATAGGCTGATATGAAAACTTAAAGAGAAATTATTGGAGGGGTTATCTTCTCCCCTCCCCCAATCTATTTTTACTAGTTGATCCATGGACTGAGAAACTCAGATTTCTGTTGCACTGGCGCCCCCCAATGGTCTTACAATTCCACTGCTCACAGTTTTAGAGGAGAGCCCTTTGGAAACTTTATCACAGGGTTTTGACACAGCCAACCAAGGAATGAATGGCGAAGGGTCAAGCAACTCAACAACAACAACAGTAACAAGACGCTGATGGCTGTCTGAATCAGACAGGCTGAGGTCTGAAATGAAACCCAGCAGGCTGAACGCTTCCCAAGGCTGCCCAGCCAGGCCACTGAAATCTCCGTCATTCAAACAAGGTTGTGGTTTCTCACGTCACACACAAAAAGGCACCCAAGTCCTTCACTGAGAAACTTGAGCAAAAGATGCAGCGCTGATGTGGACCTGCTGATTGGGTTTTCTTGGATGATTTTAGGGATATTGCCAATGGGTTTTTCTCCTTTTAAGTTTAACGGAGGCCACAGTCACAAACGGAGTACTAGCCCAGGTTGGCATGAGACAAAGCTTAACTTTCTTCCACTTCAGACGTGCAGGCACTGCCTCTGCCTATCTGACAGTGGCAAGGGGAAATGTAAACACAAAATCCACTTACGTGGGGCGCTTTGCATGGCGGTGCAGAAACCTATGGTCCAAGGTGACAGGGGAAGAACAGTGGCATCTGTGCCACAGCCCACCTCAGCTTTTAGACAAGACCTGCGTCTCAGATGACCATAGTTACTGTGGATTTATGAGAGCCCCTGCGATGAGCTTGACACGGGACACTATTTGGTTCTTTAAGCCATCAAGGAATTGTCTCAAGGAATTGTAAGTGGCGCTTTCTCTCTTAACCTCTTCCTCTTAAACATCTGATAGTTGCAGGGAGATGAGTGTGCACACTCCATACAAGATGCCAGGAGTGTAAAAGCAGCAGGAGTGTCTAGAGGAAGTTTCCCTGGCTCTTAGATCAGGGGTGGGTTTCCAGGACGTGTTGGAGTCCAAAGATTTGTTTGTCAACGTTTAGAGATGTTAATGACAAGTTAAGACATGTGTTCTTTCCATTTAAGTTAATAGGATAATTCATTCTTTTTTTAAATTTTATTTTATTGTTTAAAGTATTACAAATAGTAGTACATATATCTCCCTTTTTCCCCCATGACCTCCCCCCAGCCTCCCCTACCCCTTGTCGCATGCCCTCATCCCACTCCCCCAGTGTCTTTATGCTAAGTGAAATAAGCCAGGCAATGAAAGAAAAATACCACATGATCTCACTCATTTATGGAAAATAAAGAACACTATAACCTGATGAACAAAAAGATAGATACAGAGGCAGTAAAGCACCGAACAGACTGTCAAATTAAGGCGGGAAGGCTGGGTAGTGTTGGGGAGGTGGGGGGCGGGAAAGAGATCAACTGAAGGACTTCTTAAAGTCTCAAAAAAGAAGTGCTAACAAAGGTAGATGGAAATCCAACTAGTGTAAGTGGACGACACACCCTGGTGGGCCCCTTGAGTGCAGTTGAGAGAGAACCTCCGTTCTCACCAGTGTAGAAACCCCCTCCACCATCAGTACATGCTTAAGTATTACCTTTTAAGTATATTCTGATTCCTTAAGGAGACTCGCAATAGGTGTCTTCTTAAACCGACTTCTCTTTAAAAACAACTGTCACTGGCAATAGATAAATGCAATGTTTTCTCTTATTGGTGAGACAGTGATTTATTGCCTCTGTGATATCCATCTGCTAAGTAACCTTGTGAAATATTAACCACACTCCAAAGACCCACCCATGATTGCATGCAAGTGGAGGGAAATTGCCTTCAGACTGTGTGAGTGGAGACAGTTCCAATTTATATTACGTGCTCCATACATAACAGCATTTTTTTTCTCTGACATTGAGCTTTTGATTCAGAAACGCTTCTTCAAAGGAAGCTTTCCTAGTTCCAAACACATCTTTGAAAACACCGGTAACAGGTTTGCATCTACCATGCATTTTGCTTATTTATCTTGGTTAACTGGAGGGTTTTCTTATTGTTTATTTTTAAATTTTCTTAATTTTTTAAAATGGAAAACAGAGTATAATTCTCTCTCAGGTAGTCATTTTTTTTTTCCAATCTAAAAAGAAACCAAATTACTTCTGCTAAGGAAGGATGGTTTCTCATAGGAGAATGATTAATGAGAAACCCTTTCCCCACCCACCACCATTGAGTTCATCCAACAAAACAAAGACTAACAGACCTTAAAGGATAGCTGGTTAGTTCTTCTCCTGAGCAGTACTTAAATTCATCCTCTTAACCCCATGTTTACCTGGGGGATGAGGCTTTCAGGAGGCCCCATCTGACACTTGGTAATAATTTGAAGGAAGCAATATGAATCTAGTAGCCCCAATATAAACTACCACCAGAAACAATGAAAACCTCATTTGCTTCTTAACTACTAAACCTGTAAGGACATGCGTTCCTATGTGAGCTTTTGCTAATTCATAAATTTCAGGAAAGCAGACTAGGTGCCCTCATTCATTTGAATCCACTTCTGAGGCTCCGCACTCAGCACCTTAATTTCAGTGGGCCTTGTGAAAAAGGCAGCTAGAGCCTTGACTAATCTGCGAAGAGGAAGCGCTTGTTTAAAATGACAGTACAATTCTGTTAGGAGTACAGGAAAAGTCACGACCACCCACAGAACTTCCCCAGGGGGCCTGAGGGCCACTTGCATCACCAATTTTATGCTATATCTTCACGAGATAAATTCAAGTAGTGACACGCAGGCTCCAGCGTAAAAGCACCTGATTGATATGTGGCCTCCAGATGAGTAAAGACCCTTTTAATAAAAAGAGAAAAGGGGGTATATTGGTTTGCATTTGAAGTATGACTCCATCCTTTTTCTCCTTCTCCCTGGGTGACAAGTCCAGTGTAGTGTAAGGGACGGGAAGTCCAACACTTATTTTGATCAGGACATGCAAGACTTTGGGGGAGCAAAGGATCCAAGATGGCGGCGTAGGTAAACACCTAAACTGCTGCCTCGCACAACAATTTCAAAACTACAACTAAAAGACAAAACGTCTATCGCCCAGAACCATGGGAAAGCTGGCTGAGTGGAAATTCTACAACTAGAAGGAAAGAGAAAAGAGCATTGAGACGTGCACAAGCGCTGAAAAGCTGAGGTATGGAGGCGTGCGAATTGGGCTGGTGGCAGGCGACTGGGAGCGCTACTTTTTTCAACCCGAAGGGAGACAAGCTCCCGATTACTCCCAACTCCAGTTTCTGGGGAGATGCGGGGGACCCAAACTCCTACGGGGAGAAGCTGGACTGTCTGCCATCGGGTTGGAAAGTGAGGGTGGCTGGCTTGCAGGGCCACGCAGGAATAATTGTTTACTGTGCTGGGGCGCAGGACGCAGGGACTAGGTCGGAGATGCAGAGCCGGCTTACTGTCAGTCATCGCTGTTTGCCACGCCCTAGCCTAGTGACGCCCTGAGACCCCGCCCCGTGCAACCTACAAACCCACCCAAGCTCCAAGCAGCGGCTTTAGCATATGAATGGCCTGCCCTATTGCAGCTTAACCTAGCAAACTTGCAGCCCGGGTCAGACAGCTCCAAAACCTCCAAACCCCAAGCAAAGAGGAGAAAACTGTAGTTCTTGCTGTAGCGCCTGCTGGGTGGCCTCAGACAGTAGCTGACCTGCACCCCATTGGAGATCCAGAAGCCAGTGTACCTAGTGGTCAGTGTGAGACACCAGATTTCAACTCCTTACATCCGTAAGTGACACATTCAAAAGGCAGACTCAGTGAGCACCAAAGCCCCACTGAAACAAGTTCTGCACCATAAGCATGTTTCCAGCGCAGCAGTTCTTACATTATAGACACATCGGGTCCTCACAGCCAATTGGCCCAGAGGTCAGCTCCTACCAGGGTACCAATAGCAATCAAGGCTTAACTACACCAAGACTTTGCACTCAGCCCACAAAGGGGTGTACCAAGAGCGTCCACCTCAGGTGATTGGGGAGGCTGAGCTACTGGCGCCTATAGATCACCTACCACACAAAGCCACTCCATCAACACAGGGAAGCAGCAAAATGCGGAGACAAAGAAACATGTCACGAATGAAAGAAATGGAAGGAAGCAAACTACTGGACATAGAGTTCAGAACCACATTTATAAGGTTACTCAAGAATCTTCTAAAAACCGCTGAGGAACTTAGTGAGACCTTTAAGGATCTTAATGAGAATGCCAAAAAAATGGAAAAGGACCAGTCAGAAATTAAGCACACACTGTCTAAAATAAAGAATATACAGAAACTCAACTGTAGATCAACGTACTCCAAGAATCAAACCAAAGATCTGAAATATGAGGAAACAAAAAACACCCAACCAGAAAAACAAAAAGAAAAAAGAATCCAAAAATATGAAGATAGTGTAAGGAGCCTCTGGGACAACTTTAAGGGTACCAACATCCGAATTTTTGGGGTGCCAGAAGAAGAGAGAGAGAAAAATATTGAAAACCTATTAGAAGAAATAATGACAGAAAACTTTCCCTACCTGGTGAAAGAAATAAGACTTACAAGTTCAGGAAGCACACAGAACCCCATACAAGAGGAATCCAAAGAGGACCACATCAAGACACATCATAATTAAAATGCCAAGGGCAAAAGACAAAGAGAGAATCTTGAAAGCAGCAAAATAAAAATGGTTAGTTACCTACAAGGGAGTACCCATACAACTGTCAGCTGATTTCTCGGCAGAAACTATGCAGGCCAGAAGGGAGTGGCAAGAAATATTCAAAGTGATGAACAGCAAGAACCTACAACCAAGATTACTCTACCCAGCAAAGCTATCATTCAGAGTTGAAGGTCAGATAAAGAGCTTCACAGACAAGAAAAAGCTAAAGGAGTTCATCACCACCAAACCAGGATTCCATGAAATGCTGAAGGGTATTCTTTAAGAAGAGGAAGAAGAAGAAAAAGGTAAAGATAAAAATTATGAACAACAAAATGACATCAAATACATACCTACCAACAAATGAATCTAAAAATCAAGGGAATAAAAAATCTGAAGAACAGAATGGACTGGTGACTATAATAGAATCAGGGACATAGAAAGGGAGTGGACTGACAATTCTCAGGGGGAAGGGGGTGTGAGGGGTGCGGGAAGAGATTGGACAAAAATCTTACACCTATGGATGAAGACAGAGGCGGGGGGTAAGGGCATGGGGTGGGGTGGGGAATCAGGTGGAGGGGAGCTATGGGGGAAAAAAAAAGAGGAATACCTGTAATAATCTGAACAATAAAGATTTATTAAAAAAAAAAAAAGAAAAAAAAAGATTTTGGGGGAGCAAACTGTACTTTTGTCCAACGGATGAAACAAAAGTCATCAAATATCATCATCTAAGAAACTCCTTCAGGAAAGAGAAGTGGAGTATGTTGGGACTGCGTTTTGAGAGTACACTTAGCCATGATGATAAGGACTGTGACAGTCCCCTAGGAGTGCCGAGTACAAACCGGATCTACAGGAGCCTGGGAGCATCATGAACACAGAGTCCAGCGTCTAAGCTGACAGATGGCAGAAAGTGCACTATCTCAACGGCTAAATATTTAAGCTTCATGGAGTGGAAGATATTTGACTGTAAATAAACCAAGAATATGAAAATTAAAAGGAAACCCCCCTGCCTGGGAAATTATACTACTGCAGACGTAAAATCTCAACTGCATGAGAGCTCCAGTTCCTTAAAAGCTGTGGTTGACAGAGCAAATGAAGCAGTGAGATGTTTACTGTGCTTAACAGAGATAAACCGGCAAATGCAGAAGATGTAATTATCCAGCTTGTCTTTCTAAAAACGGATCTTAACTCTGTGCTCTGAGGAGCTATGGTAGGGCACTGGTTTTTCTTTTTCTTTTTCCTTTCTGAAAAATAGTTTCTTATGTACTTGAGGAGAATTAATCCCCTCATCCCCCAAAAACTAATAAGATGGTCAAATATCAAAAAATGTTGAGATTTTTTCCTGACAAAATAGACAAAAAGGGAATCACTTCAGTGTCAGAGCAGCTCTCTGAAGAGGATTTGGGGATGAAGAATACTGTTTGAGCTAGCAAAATATCAAGAGGATTTGCACTTCCACCAAGGACTAAACTTCACCTTACTGTAAATCACATATGATATCTCCTAGGTAGATTTGTCTTATATATAAGACAGGAGATAATAATTATTTAAAGACCTGACAGCATATACAGAGATGTTTACACGACAACACCAGCCTAGTTTATTAAGGAATCTGGGTGTTGTTGTTTTTTCTCATTATTAGATAGAAAAAATAAAAAAGCTCAGTTCTAATTTAGCTCTTATAAGAAGATAACGACTATAAATAATTTAAAATTTCGACATAGTAAAACTTTTAATAACTCACAAATTTCTCCAAGCTGGCACTAGAGTAAATACAAAGATGGTTAGTCACACATTAAAAATATATTAAGCTAAAGCTGAGGTGAAGATTACTACTCTCCTTGGGGCAATTCCTAGGCCTGTCCCAGGGCCATCTCCTTTGCAATACTGTTAAGACAGGAAATTGTCAGGTGTTCCTGGTAGGTTGTGACAGTTGTAGGAAGTAAGTACTTGGGAAATTATGGGAATGTTATAGTTATTTATATGTTTATCTACATACGTATATGTATTTATATGTATACTAGAGGCTCGATGCATGAAATTCGTGCACTCAGGGGGTTCCCTCAGCCCGGCCTGCGCCCTCTCACAGTCCTGGAGCCCTCAGGGGATGTCCGACATCTGTTAGTCAGACATCCTTAGCACTGCCGTGGAGGTGGGAGAGGCTCCTGCCACCACCGCTGTGCTCGCCAGCTGTGAGCCTGGCTTCTGGCTGAGCAGCACTCCCCTGTGGGAGCACACTGACCACCAGGAGGCAGCTCCTGCATTGAACATCTGCCCCCTGGTGGTCAGTGCACATCATAGTGATCAGTCATTCCACTGTTTGGTCAATTTGCATATTAGCCTTTTATTATATTGGACTAGAGGCCCGATGCATGAAATTCATGTAAGAGTAGGCCTTCCTTCCCCCAGCTGCCGGCACTGGCTTCCCTCTGGCACCCGGGACCCGGTCTTCTCTCCAGCTGCTGGTAGACACCTGGGACCCAGGCTTCCCTCACATCCCTGGCTTCATCTTGAAGGTCCATCCAGAAGGACATCCAGTCTAATTAGCATATTATGCTTTTATTATTATTATAGATGTGCATGTATCCCCCATTAGACTAGAAGCTTATTGAAAACAGAGAGGCATCCTAGAACACTGCCTGACATATTAGAAATGCTCAATAGATATTTGTTAAATGAATGAGTGAATGAAATAAAAGCTGAGGTCAGCCAAGAATTGTGGTTAAAACCACCCTGGACATGCTGAAGAAGGCTGAAGGGAACATCTGAAACATATGGGTATCTTTGATTCACAAGAGCCAAAGTACTCTCTTTTCCTATTAAGAGAGAGTGGAAGGTAACTATCTGTATACCCAACACTCATAAATATAATATAATATAATATAATATAATATAATATAATATAATATAATATTATATATACACACACACACACATATACATACTAGAGTCCCAGTGCACGAATTCGTGCACAGGTGGGGTTCCTTAGCCTGGCTGGCGATTAGGGCCAATGGGGGAGGGACCGTGGGAGGTTGGCTGTGGGAGTGCACTTACCACCCGGCCGGCTGGGGTGAGGGACCATGGGAGGTTGGCCAGCTGTGGGAGGTTGGCTGTGGGAGCACACTGACCACCAGGGGGCAGCTCCTGCATTGAGCATCTGCCCCCTGGTGGTCAGTGCACATCATAGTGACCGGTTGTAATGGTCACTTAGGCTTTTACATATATAGATATACAGACCCAAGCCAGCCTTAAATGGTTGGTTCCTTTGTGTGAGCCACTGCGACCTCACCGGTAGACTTCCACAAGCCTTGTCCTATAGGAACATGAAGACCTCAGCTTCTAGATAATCCATGGAGTCACCTTACCTAGGCCTGGCAGCAGAGCCCTAGGACTGTAACAGGAGACACTTGCCCTCCACTCGCTGAGCAAGAGGGAGCTTCATGAAATGCCCTGACAGCACAGAACAAGCAGTAGCAGAGAGGAAACGACTCACCACTTTTTTGACACGCATGATCGAGCTCCATCAGGAAGCATTTCTTTTCACTTTGTCCTTCGATAGAATCAACTTTTCATGGACCATGAAAACAACACGGAGCTTGGTGACAAGAAGAACTAAATTTAAGTCCTGGTTCCACTAAAATTCTACCTAATTAACTACCTAATGAATTGATCTTGGCTTCAGTTTCCTCACATGTAAGATGAAAATGATAAGAATGAAATTGACCTTATAGGATTCTTAGGCAAGTCAGGTGAGACTGTGGATGTGGAAATACTTGTCAAGCCCTAAAACAGTTTGCAATATATAAAGTTGTGAAGAATGAGTACAGTTATAGTACTAATTTTCTCTCTTTGCTATTGTTTGCAATGACTTTGAAGTTCCTCCCATCAACGGGTGGAGTCTATTCCTCTACCACACGTCCTCTCCAATCTGGCTGGCTTTGCAATTTGCTCTGGCCTGTTAAAAAAAAAAAAAAAGGCAGAAGTGATGTGCTAGTGCTAAGCCAAGACCTCAAGAAGTCTTACAAACTTCCATCTGCTCTCTTGGAACCCTACCACTGCCAGGAGAAAGAGCCCTGAATAGTGTGAAGGAGGATCAGAGAGCATTTGGAGGAGAGCTCAGACTTCCCAGCTGAGACTATCCCTGTCCAGCATACAGCAGCAAAGAGCTGCAATCAGCAGAGCTGCCTCCATGGACCATAGCTGACTGTGGGTGTGAGGGGGAGCTCAGCCAAGATCAGCAGAACCACCCAGATGACCTCTAACTTCATGAGGAGTGAAAAAAGCTTATTGTTTCAAACCACTGGGTGTGGGGATGGTTTGTTACCTGGTCACAGCTAACTGATACAGCATTATACATCATGGGGTCAGTTCCAGACCACCACAATACTGCAATCAAGTGAGTCACATGAATGTTTTTGTCTCCCGGTGCATATAAAAGTTATGTTTATGGTGAGCATTATGCTAAGTGAAATAAGCCAGGCAGAGAAAGATAAATATCACATGATCTCATTCATTTATGGAATATAATGAACAACATAAACTGATGAACAAAAACAGATCCAGAGACAGAGAAACATCGATCAGAACGTCAAACCTCAGGGAAGGTAGGGGAGGGTGGAGGTAAGGGGGAGAGATTAACCAAAGGACTTATATGCATGCATATAAGCCTAATTAATAGACACAGACAACAGGGGGGTTAAGGGCATGTATGGGAGGTTGGGGGGATGGGGGAATAAGGACACATATATAATACCATAATCAATAAAGGAATTTTTAAAAAGTTATGTTTAAACTATACTGTAGCCTATTAAGTGTGTAATAGCATTAGATCTAAAACAATGTAAATACCTTAATTAAAAAATTATTGCTAAAAATTGCTAACCATTATCTGAAGAATGGTGCCAATGCATTTGCTCTACTCAGGGTTGTCACAAACCTTCAATTTGTAAAAAACACAGTATCTGTAAAGCACAACGAAGCGAGGCACAATAAAATGAGGTATGCCTGTAGCCTCCTGCCAGAGTCCTTGGGAACATGTCCAGAAAGAGGATTAACCTGGTCAGAACAGGTGTGGCTCTTGCGCATGGATGACAACCATATGTTTCAGTTGTTCCCTTCAGCTTCCTTCAGCAAGTCCAGGGTGGTTTTAACCACCGTTCCTGGATGACCTCAGCATGGATGACAACCATATGTTTCAGTTGTTCCCTTCAGCTTCCTTCAGCAAGTCCAGGGTGTTTTTAACCACCGTTCTTGGATGACCTCAGGACTAAGGCTGAGCGCTTCTGATCTCAGCAGAATGACTGTCCTTAGTTCGCAGGACACCATGGGAACAACTTCTGCTTCCAAGACATGATCTAAAAAGAAAAGAATGGCTTCCCAGATCCTAGCAAATCCCTGAGTATGCTGCCTCAATAAAGAGCCAAATAGGCAGGCAGGTCTCTTTTTAAATATAGTTTCTGAAATCAACCTCCCCAGGCTGACATTTAAAAACCAGCTGATACAGGGAAGCAGGAATGGATTAGTTAGCAAAAGTAGAAAAGGGAAGCGATCAGAGGCTGGAGCACGAGAAGCCTGTAAACACCATAAATGCTCAGGAGGATCTGCATGGAAAGGGGAAAGGTAATTCCAAAAGAAACGCTAGGGTAACTCATCTTCTTCATGATCAAGTATATCCTTGCTGACAGAGCTCTTGGCCACATAAAGCCAAGGCTAACGGAATGCAATAGTGAATATTCTGAGGAGAATTACTGGTCCATGGATCACTGTTTCCCTTTATTTCTTCCTTATTTGCATTTTGATTACTTCCCAGGGCTTAGCCTCTCCCTCAGAGTATGCATAAGCATGGGATAGGGGCCTGGAACCCCAGGCATTCAAATATTTCTCATAATTAATAGATCAGATTCACAAAGTAATGAGAACTTGAAGGAGTTCTACAAGTCCTACAAATATAGTCCCACCCTTGCTTAGAGAGTTTGCTGCTTTACAATTTATAAAGAACTTTTTATTTGTTTTGTTAATCCTCACCCAAGGATATGTTTCCATTGATTTTTAGAGACAGTAGAGGAAAGGGGGAGACACACACAGAGAGAAACATCAATGTGAGAGAGACACATCAATTGGTTGCCTCCAACACCTGCCAATTAGGGCCAGGATCAAGCCTGCAGCTGAGGTAGGTGCCGTTGACCAGAACTGAACCTGAGACCCTTCAGTCTGCAGGCTGACACTCTACCCACTGAGCCAAACTGGCTAAGGCTATAAAGTACATTTAAAAAATTTTATTTATGTATTTCAGAGACAGAAATGGAGAGGGAGATACAAACATCAATGATGAGAGATTCATCGATTGGATTCCTCCTACACAGCCCTCACAGGGATAGAGCCCACAACCCGGGCATATGTCCTGACCATAGTAGATGCTCAGTATATAGTTTTTAAGTGAATGGGACAGTTCAAATGAGAATTCTGACTCCCTGATTGTCTTTTTACACTTGAGAATTGTTGACTTATGACAGATACTAGAGGCCCAATGCACAAAATTCATGCAAGAGTAGGCTTTCTCTCACAGCCCCAGCTTCGTCTGGAAGGTTGTCCGGAAGGACGTCCAGTCTAATTAGCATATTACACTTTTATTATTATAGATGGTTAGGTCTCAATGCACTAGCTACAATATATTTTGAAAATATATTTTTATTGATTTCAGAGAGGAAGGGAGAGGGAAAGAGAAAGAGAAACATCAATGACGAGAGAGAATCATTGATCGGCTGCCTCCTGCATGCCCGCTACTGGGGATAAAGCCTGCAACCCGGATATGTGCGCTTTACTGGAATCAAACCCAGGACCCTTCAGTCCACAGGCTGACACTCTATCCACTGAGCCAAACCAGCTAGGGCCTAGCTACAATATTCTGGTCCACCTTAGTACCACCTGGACAACTGGCTCCACCAGGTTGTAGACTAAAAGATAGTCTCTATTGTGAATCAGGCAGGTGATACTACAATTAACATAAGTAAACTCTGCTTAAGTAAACTTGCAGCATTTGACTTATTCCCCCCAAAAAACAAACAAACAAACAAACAAACAAATAAACAAAAAAACAGTGGGTTGCTATCATTTCTAGAATATCCTAGATAGGGGGACACTTTCATAAGAAGCAGAGCATGATCAAAGATAGATGGGGGGAAAAGTCTGAACAAAAACCAAGACTGGTTTAGCCATCTGAAGTCAGACATAAATTTTGACATTTTACGTTTTTTCCTGGTCTCTGAACTGATGGATGATTTGGCCAACAGAACACAACTAGACAGCAACTTACAATACCAACTCTGCTAGCTCTTTAAAAAAACAGAATTAGAAGACCAATTAGAATGTGCATATCTCCCCCAAAACATCTTCCTTATCTAGCTGCTCTTGTCCTGAGAACCTGACACAGATCCCATTCATAAGATGTGATGGCCCTCCCTGCATATCAAAACAGGCGGCACATCAGAAAGGAGATAAAAAAGATAACCCCAGGAATTCACTCCAGACCAACCCGAGCACACGCTCAGGATGAGCAGTCGTTTAAAACTTCTGTGGATGAGTTAATGAGCAAAGAAGGCAAGAACAATTATGTCTCCAGGAAATTCCTACATGCATGTAAGTTACCCAGAAGGGCAGCACATTAACTCTTTCCTTTATTCATCGATTCGTTCATTCAGGAACCATTACTGATGCATCTACTGTGTGACAGTGGCAATGTGAGAAAATGCAAAGTAGGAAGAATATTAACAACCACCCTCATTATGAAACACTCAGTCCAGTGCCAGGTCTGGCTTCATGGGTGTGCAACCCGTGCAGGTGCACAGGGCCCTGTGCTTGGCAGAGTCCCAGGCTTAGTTTAATGCTCTGCTGTCACTACTGAAATTCTTGATGATTTTGAAACAAGGGGCTCTGCATTTTTATTTTGCACTGGGCTCTGCATTAGCCAGACTTGGAATATCAAAGCTCACATATGGTTAACCCCAGTGGGACACACTGCTCCCCTTTCTTTATCTCCCCTTCCACCAATAATATCATTAATACAAATGAGTGAATCTTTACTGATAACAGGGAGATTTTGATGTATCACCCGTGTGCTAGAATTCATCAGTTATTTCCTCTCATCGCCTGATCTTCTCTTCTTGCTGCCATTTTTTTCTCCCCCACACCCCAAATGTTGATATTTTATGATAATTGCCAAGACAGGGTAGCAAAGCTGACATAGGGGTATATGGAAAGGGTACTCATACTCAAGTGTCCGGAAATGCTTCCTGGACAAGCTGAGGGGTTAATAGCCTAATTTTAAGGTGGTCAGACACAAGAATTCCCTGTGTACTAGGCTAGAAGTTGTAAGTGGTGTAGGGAAGACTGGATCATAGCCATGGTCCTCCATGGGAGGACATTTCTCTGGGGCTCCAGGAGGAGAGAGCACGTGAGACAAGCCATAAAGAACGCAGGAATGGAGGGACATAGGCACGAGACGCCGGAGGCAAAGGGAGCAGTGTGAGAAGATGCAAGGAGGCAAGAATATGAGCATTCACCCCCGTTATTAAACACTGAGCAGCAAGGCTGGCTTCAAGGGTGTGCAACCTGCGCAGTCACACAGGTGCCCACACTTAGAAGGGCCCCAGGCTTGATTTAATGCTCTGTCGTCACACTGTCTTGAAATTCTTTATAATTTTTTGAAAAAGGGACCCCCACATGTAAGCAAAATGGCTTACGTGCACTATCTTATTTGCTCTGTGCAAATCCACAACATATTACAGGGATTTAATGAATGGGGTGGTAATGTACGACCCCAAACGATATACCCCAAAGAATTGATGAAGCCAGGATCTGAACCCGAGTTTTTCTTACTGCCAAAGGATGTGCTTAAACACAGTGGCAGGCTGGCTTTCCAAGTAAAGATGGGAGCAAAGAGCTCAGCTGGCTAGAGCGCAGGGGACATGAGGAGGATTAGCAGGAGACAGAGCGAGAAGGTTGAGGGAAACTGAATGGCTGCAGTCCCCAAATGGTTGTGGTCTCTCTCCTTTAGGACAAAGGGAAACGCGGAGGGACATGACCACGGCTGTATTTTAGAAAGTTTTTATTGTAATGATATATAAGGTAATTTGCAGGGGGACAAACAAAAAGGCAGGAAAGAGACATTTGAGGCTCACATAGTCCTTCGAACATCAGGTAACAGGATTAATGATAGTGAAAGCTCATGTTTAATGAGCACTTACTCTGTGTCAGACACTGTATTGGAATTATGCTAGTCAATCCCTATTAAAACCCTTCAGGGTAGGTCCTTTTTATTATCCCCATGTTATTGATAAAAAAAGAGGAGGCAAACGAAGTTTAAATAACATGTTCATGGTTACACAGCCAGAGAGCAGCAAAGGTGTGATTTATTTAACTTCAGATCCAGTGATTTAAACTCCAATAAGTCTCTTAGCAAGATGTTTTTTAAGTAAAAAAAGTTCTGAAATATATATGAACAAAATTTTAATATAATATTGAAGAATGATGTTTAAAAAAATAAAACCCCAGAAGGGTAGAGTTTTAGCAGCTTTGAGAATCAATTATAAAGCAATTCCATTTAAAACCTTTTTTTTTTTCCTGGCACAAAAACAGAAACACAGATCAATAAAAGAGACTGAAAATTCCAGAAATAGAATATAGTGTTTTTAAAAATGTAACATGATAGCACAAGCTTCTCATAATAAAAAGTGTTAGGAAGAATTATTTAATAAATCAAATTAAAATAACTGGATAATAATTTGGGGACATGATCATGTTAGATGTATATTTTTACACGGTACACAAAAATAGCTTCCACATGGATTAGGGAGTTAAATACAAAAAACTGAATTACAAAAAACCAGCAGGAGATGGAATAGAATATTTATCAGATTTGTGAGAGAACAGTCACTTCACTTTGAAGCAGTGGAATAAATCATGAAGGAAAAGACTGACAGATTTGAATACATAAAACATTTAAACTTCTGTCCAATAAAAAACACACAGCAAGACTAAAAAAGGACATTATACTTAGGGCAATATTTGCATTCCATCTGACAAAGAGGGCTTTAAAACTCAAACTTGATATGTCCTCATCCAAATTTATAAGGAAAACATCAGGCTCTAAAATATAAATATGTAAGACGGGCGAAAAAAATGAACACCCAGGGGAGCACAATCATTAAAGAAAAAAATAGAAAATTGTTCAGCTCACCAACAATTAATAAAAGTAAAGGACACTTAAGATACAATTTTTCACCTTTCTTTCCTTTTTTAAGAAGATTTCTTAATTGATTTTCAGAGAGAGAAAGGGAGAGAGGGAGTGAGTGAGAAACATACATCGATTGGCTGCCTGCAACCCAGGCATGTGCCCTGACCTGGAATTGATCCAGCAACCCTTTGATGCATGCGACAAGGCCCAACCAACTGAGCCACACTGACTAGGGGAAGATTTTTTTACCTTCCTAAATGACATTTCCCCCCAAACTGGCACCACGCGATGTTGCCACAGCTGTTTACCCATTCCTCACGGGTGGCACTGAAAATGGATACAACCTTCTTAAAATATCAATAGCATCACAATACATAGGCAGACTCGGGCTCAAAACCACATTGATTTTCATAACTATTAATTACATACTGAGCACTTTATCTTCTGGGAGTAACAAAAACAAAAGTGGATGTGAGCATGAAGATGTTCATCCATCACTGTTCACAGTGGGGAAATACTGGAAACCAGAGAAGCACCCTAATTAAGGGGATGGCTTTATAAACAATGACACAGACTATTAAACAGGGTCAGACAAGTTTAAGTTTTTCTTTTCAGAAGTCTAGTCCAAAGAGATGAAGACAGAAACAGAGGTAGCTTGAGGCGAAGCAATATTAAGAGAAAGTCATGCAATATTTCCTTCAAGGTTGTCAGATCCTGGGTGTGTATGTCAATCGAGGGGAGCAATATATGAGGTAAAACATGAAAATATGAGAAGGGGAGAGAGAGAGAGAAGGAAGGAGAAAAGCGAAGAGGGTGGGAGGGAAGGAGAGAAGAGAAGGGAGTGGCGAGTTTGAAGGGAGGGTGAGGTCCCAGGCAGGACACTCAAAGGTAACCCCAGAAGAGATTGTTGAGACAAGGATCAAATTCCGTCGCTAGCCCTGACGGAGCGATGCTGTAATTTTGTAACGTTTTATAACACATTTATTCAGTCAGCATTTAGTGTGTCCCTTCCCGGCTAGGAGAGGAACAATGAGCGAAAGTGCCACCAGGGGGCAGGCTTGGTACTGGCAAAGGGACTAGGAAGGTAAGCAAAACAAAAAAAAGTCCTTTCCTGCAGCACAGGGTGTATTCTTTGTTTTGCAACAATTGTCCAGAACAATGTCCTTAACAGCTGCATTACAGGTATGGATTGTGTTCCATAAACTCAGGTTGCAAGAACTTGTAAGTACCTTATATCCTTTAAATAAAATTAAATAAAATGTTTCTCTCATTCACACAACCTCAAGCCACTGGTCCTACGAGGCCAGGTTAAAAGTCAATGTCAGCCGCTGTTATGGCTCCCAGGGACCCAAAGGGCCCCACAGAGGTTCTGGGAGCCTTAGCCAGGGCTGACATTTAGGCCCAACATACAAAATGCTTATGATCTGAACCAACATGATCCCTTGATATGGCATCACTGTGCTATGTCCTTACCTGTTAAGAATGGGCAGATTCCAAAATCTGGAATACACTTGTTTGTACACACACATTCACATGTATGTATATACACACACCTCCTTAGGGCACTCAAAGAAGGGGAGCTTGGAGGCATCCCTAAATATGGAACTCTTGCCTCCTGCTTCCCTTTTCTTCTCCTCTGTCCCCTGTGCCTCCTTTCTGCCCCAAACTCGATGCCTTTCTTTCATCATTGGCCAGATGAAGCTTTCCGGAAGACAGATGTCTTCAAGAGACATGCTCAAGAGAGGCATGGAGCCCAGAGCCCCTGTCTGATTCCAGGGATGAGGAAAGGAGAAAACACAAGCACAGAACACACCCATATGTCCCAATTGTGTGGCTGCATTTGCCACAATATTGCAATTCTTAAAATCCCCTGTTTACTAGTCTGGCAGTTTACAAGTTTGCAATCCAAACATGAGTGATTGGATACGCCAGTGGCACAGATGGTGATGGGAAGAACATCAGAATCAGAATCCTCCAAAATATACAGGGGCTCTCAAAATGTGTATGAGTTCTTACGCACATTTGTGTGCGCGCGTGCGCACACATGCACACACCAGAAATCAATGGAGCATAGCAAGGGGCACTGAAGCCTCACCTACAGTCCCAGGAAGTGGCCTGTTTGGATGTCTTGTCTGTGAGGCACCTACAGAAAAACACCAACCTACTCAGTTTATGCAGCCTCGTCTTTCAAGAGCTGCTCATCAGAAACCTGCCAAGGAGAAGGCTAAATTCTCTCTAAAGATATCTGGAATACCATATCAAGGTATATGCCAAACAAGCAATAAAAGAACAAGCCCATCAAGCAGGTTCTAAAGATTTATTCCCCTTCTCCTGCTGAGGAGAAAGGAGCCTTTTATAAATGACTAACATTAGCCACAAATCTGCAGGTCAGCAAATAAAGTCGGAATGACCACGCGTGAGTGCAGAAAGAAAACATGTTCATTACTTTTAAGAACGTAAATTTTGTTGGCATAATTTATGAAATGTTGACAAAAGAGGAAATCTTCTGCTTTATAACACTGAGTCATGATGAGACAAAACCAGCTGATGGCATTTTCAATTACATTCTCTGGGTCTTTCACGTTCCAGTTTATCTTTACAGTCTATCTTCAACTCTCTCGCCCTCTGTATGTGAACACTAGCGGGGAGGCTTCTGAAGAAACAAACTCATAAGCTTATTTTAGGCAGTCACTTCAGACAGAGGTGACACTCTACCTCAATGCCGAAAGCTTTCAGAGAGCCCTGGGAAGCCTGTTGAACATCTCACTATACACCATCATGGGCAATGCCTCTGAACTTAAAATCAGTACAGACAGTGTGGGGATTTTAGTAAGGAAGGAGGAAGAGAGATATGGGAAGAAACAAGAGATTATACGTTACGTCTGGGAAAAAGTCATGAGAGAAAATAGTTTGCAAACTAATTGGTTAAACATTGTATAATCATGATCTCCAAAGAAAACTGTCCCCAGTGGTATAAGAGGAAAAGATAAGAGCATAGCTTAATAGTTGTTTAAAATTTTTAAATTCATCATTAAAAAAACTTACTTTGTGTATTTTTAAATATATATGCTGTATTTATAAAGTAATGCATGTAGATAATTTGAAAACAATAAACATATATTGAGGTGAATGCTCAATTACTTTCTTACTTTATTGATTTGAGAGACAGACAGACAGATTTATTGTTCCACTTATTTATGCATTCATTGGTTATTTTTTTAATTGTTGATTCTTTTTTAAAAAATACTAGAGGCCCAGTGCACGAAATTCGTGCACGGGAGGGTGGGTCCCTCAGCCCAGCCTGCACCCTCTCCAATCTGGGACCCCTCAAGGGATGTCCGACTGCCCGTTTAGGCCTGATCCCATCGGGATCAGGCCTAAACGGGCAGTCAGACATCCCTCTCACAATCCAGGACTGCTGGCTCCCAACTGCTTGCCTGCCTGCCTTACTGATTGCCCCTAACCACTTCTGCCTGCCAGCCTGATCACCCCCTAACCATTCCCCTGCCAGCCTGGTTGATGTCTAACTGCTACCCTGCCAGCCTGTTTGCCCCCAACTTCCCTCCTCTGCCAGCCTGGTAACCCCTAACTGCCCTCCCTTGCAGGCCTGGTCCTTCCCAACTGCCCTCCCCTGCTGGCCATCTTGTGGTGGCCATCTTGTGTCCACATGGGGGCAGGATCTTTGACCACATGGGGGCAGCCATCTTGAGTGTTGGAGTGATGGTCAATCTGCATATTACTC
The DNA here is from genome assembly GCF_963455305.1 of Plecotus auritus. NCBI lineage: Eukaryota > Metazoa > Chordata > Mammalia > Chiroptera > Vespertilionidae > Plecotus > Plecotus auritus. The sequence goes on from NC_137773.1 coordinate 164,328,282, forward strand.
TTTTATTAGATAGGATAGAGGCCTGGTGCATGGATGGGGACCAGCTGGTTTGCCCTGAAGGGTGTCCCGGATCAGGGTGGGGGTTCCCTTGGGGCATGCGATGGCCTGGGCGAGGAGCCTGTGGTGGTTTGCAGGCCACCCATGCCCCCTGGCGACCCAAGCAGAGGCCCTGGTATCTGAAATTTATTTATCTTCTACAAATTGAAACTTTGTAGCCTGGAGTGGAGCCAAGCCTTCTGCTCCCTCAGTGGCAGCAGCCATTTCTGTTGGAATTTATTTAACTTCTATAATTGAAACTTTGTAGCCTTAAGTGGAGGCCTGGGCCAGCCAGGATGTGTGGAAAGCTTGGCTTCCTCCATTGCCGGGGAAACCCAAGCCTCCCTCCTGCTCTCTCTGTGGCTGCAGCCATCTTGGTTGGGGTTAATTTGCATACTCGCTCCTGATTGGCTAGTGGGCATGGTTAGTGGGTGTAGTGGAGTGATGGTTAATTTGCATATTACTCTTTTATTAGATAGGATATTTTTATTGATTTCAGAGAGGAAGGGAGAGGGAGAGATAGAAACATCAATGATGAGAGGAAATTTTTGATTGGCTGCCTCCTGCACACCCCCCACTGGGGATCGAGCCCAAAACCAGACATGTGCCCTTAACTGGAATCGAACTTAGGACCCTTCAGTCCACAGACCAACACTCTGTGTGCTAAGCCAAGCCAGCTAGGGCTATTGGTTGATTCTTTTTAAATAAATCTTTATTTAGATTATTACAATTGTTTCTCCTTTTTCCCCCCATAGCTCCCCTCCACCCGGTTCCCACCCCATCTTCTGCCCATACCTCCCCCCACACTGCCCTCATCCATGGGTGTATGATTTTTGTCCAGTCTCTTCCTGAACCCCCCCATACCCCTTTCCCCCTGAGAAGTATCAGTCCACTCCCTTTCTATGCCCCTGATTCTATTATATTCACCAGATTATTCTGTTCCTCAGGTTTTTAATTCACTTGATTTTTAGGTTCACTTGTTGATAGATATGTATTTGTTGTTCATAATTTTTCTCTTTACTTTTTTCTTCTTCCTCTTCTTTAAGAATACCTTTCAGCATTTCATATAATACTGGTTTGGTGGTGATGAACTCCTTTAGCTTTTCTTATCTGTGCAGCTCTTTATCTGCCCTTCAATTCTGAATGATAGCTTTGCTGGGTAGAGTAATCTTGGTTGTAGGTTCTTGCTATTCATCACTTTGAAAATTTCTTGCCACTCCCATCTGGCCTGCATAGTTTCTGTTGAGAAATCAGCTGACAATCGTATGGGTGCTCCCTTGTAGGTAATTAACTGTTTTTCTCTTGCTGCTTTTAATATTCTCTCTTTGTCTTTTGCTCTTGGCATTTTAATTATGATGTGTCTTGGTGTGGTCCTCTTTGGATTCCTTTTGTTTGGGGTTCTGTGTGCTTCTTGGACTTGTAAGTCTATTTCCTTCACCAGGTGGGGGAAGTTTTCGGTCATTATTTCTTCAAATAGGTTTTCAGTATCTTGCTCTCTCTCTTCTTCTGGCACCCCCATAATTCTGATGTTGGTACGCTTGAAGTTGTCCCAGAGTCTTCTTACACTATCTTCAACTTTTTGGATTTTTTTTTTCTTTTTGCTTTTTCGGTTGAGTGTTTTTTGCTTCTTTGTATTTCAATCCTTTGACTTGATTCTTGTGTTCCTCTAGTCTGTTGTTGGGTCTCTGTATAATATTTTTTATTTCAGTCAGTGTATGTTTAATTTCTAGTTGGTCCTTTTTCATATCTTTGAGGGTCTCGTTATATTTATTGGCCTTTTCTAGGATATTCTTGAAAAGCCTTATAACCGTGGTTTTGAATTCTATATCCAGTCGTTTGTTTTCCTCCATTTCTTTCGTTTGTGATCTGTTTCTTTGACGCCACATTTTCACTGCTTCCCTGAGTTGGTAGGGTAGATTTGTGTGCTACGTTTCCTATATGGCCCAGTGGGTTGGCCTCCCCAGTTAACCTGAGGTGGACACTCTTGGTGCACCCCTTTGTGGGCTGTGTGTACAGCCTTGTTGTAGTTAAGTCTTGATTGTTGTTGGTATCACTGGGAGGAATTGACCTCCAGGCCAGTTGGCTGTAAGGATCAGCTGTGTCTACGCTGGGAGAAGATCGGTGCTGGAGACAGCCTTATAGGATTAGACTTGCCAAATCGCAATAGCCTCTGTGCTCAGCTTGGATGGCGTGGAGTCTCAGGGCGGAGCAGACAGTCTTGGCTTCCAGTCAGCCTTGCCCTTGCGCGCGTGCGCACCTGCAGACCTCTGCCTTCCCCGGCTCCCGAGTCTCCACCCGAGAGTCCAGATTCCTCCCACAAGAGCGTGGGTCCCCAGGGGCTCGCCTGGAACTGGGGTTCAGTGCAGTCAGAACTGGGGCTCAGTGCAGTCAGGAGCTTCTGACTCCCTTCCACTAGGGAAAGCCTGTGGCAACCTCCGCAGCCTTTGTGCGCACTGGCATGTGCGCGCCTGCAGACCTATGCCTTCCCCGGCTCCCGAGTCTCTGCCCGAGAGTCCAGATTCCCCCCTGTAAGAGCGCGGGTTCAGTGCAGTCAGGAGCTTCGGACTCCCTTCTGCTAGGGAAAGCCTGTGGCAACCTCCGCAGCCTTTGTGCACACTGGCGCGCACACCTCCAGAACCCTGCCTGCTGGGGCTCCCCTGGGTCTCCCCCGGGTCTCCGAGTCTCCGGGTGCCTTTCTCTCTACCTGACAGTCCAGACTTCCCCTGTATGAGCCTGGGTCCACGGGGTTTCGCCCGGGACTGGGGATCAGTGCAGTCAGAACTGGGGTTCAGTGCAGTCAGGGGCTTCCTTCCCCCTTCCGCCAGAGAAAGTCAGCCAGGCTCTCAGCCACCCTTCCTCTCTGCGTGCACAAAGACCCTTTGCCGTACCTCCAATTCTCTGTGAGCTTTTCTCTTTCCTTCTAGTTGTAGAATTTTCACTCAGCCAGCTTTCCTGTGGTTCTGGATGGTGTCTGTTCTGTCTTTTAGTTGTAGTTTTGAAATTGTTGTGCGAGGCAGCAGTTTAGATGCTTACCTATGCCGCCATCTTGGTTTCTCCTCTTGGTTGATTCTTATATTTGCCCTGACCAGAGATCAAACCCGGAACCTTAGTGCATTGAGACAACGCTCTAACCAACTGAACAACCCGGCTAGGGCCTTAATTCTTTTAACTGTTAGGAATATGTGGTCAAACCCTGAAGAGCCTTTGTCTAGATAAGCACTCAAGGAAACCTCTGGCTTCTACATGTCAATTATGCTACACTTTGGTTTACCATTGTTGTTACAATTTTCACAAAAGCAATCTACACTAATTGTAGAAAATAAATTACACTACAAATGAAAGAAAAAAATCACATGTAACTCCATCTCTATCTCTAACATATTTTGGTGCCTATTGACTGCCTCTTTTCTAACCATATATACAATATTTTATATGTATATAAGTATCTACACATAAATATGTTTTTTCAAAATTGTTATCGAACGATATTGGCTGTTTGATAACTCATTTTTAATCAATAGTAAATTATGAATATGCTCTTTGGGACAGAATTTTAATTGTCTAAACACTAGAAATCTAAATAAAGTTATGTAGTAAAATTTAACCATTTCCCATGGTTATTTAGTGTTTTTCCATCTTAAATAATGGCTAGGCTCTTCTGAGTAGCTTTTCTGCCCCCACAATTCTGTAACTATTTTAAAGGACACATTTCTATAAACGGAATACTTGGAAGAAAATGTATGCCAAATTAAGATATTTGATATGTTATAAAGTTGGTCTTCAGAAAATTTGTACATATTTATGCTCATTAGCAGTTATAATGTGTCCCATGACATTTGCACCAACACTAGGCATTAACACTAAAACCACAGTAATTTTCTAATTTTATTAGTAAAAGCTATCCATTACCTAGTTCCTAACTAGTTTCCTAACTAGTAGGAAAACTGACAAACTCCTCTGGCTCAGTTTATTGGTTCAGGGTTCTCAATGATGGAAGCTACAATAGGTTGAGATGAAAATACCCGAGGATCAGACATGGTGGCCTTTGGATGCCAGGAAGATGGGACTAGATTTTATCCTGGGGATCAGTCATTCCATGGGACTGGTACTATACCCCTAGGGAGTATGTAGGAAATTTGGGCAGATGTTTTAGTTTTCACAGTGTTTGGGGGTTGCTACTGGTGTGTAGTGGATGGGGACCAGACATGCTAGCTGCCCTGCAAAGCACAGAACAGTCTTGAGCAATGAAGTACTGTCTCATGCTTGCACAACTTTCACTTATCTTACTGGAAATGCATGAGGGCAAAGCCTTACGACAATTATCCAAGCCTGGAACCTAACTCTGTTTTACATATGAATGCAAAATAATCTGTGCCCGTTGTTCCTAAATACTAAGTTTTCTGCTACCATGTAAACCAAGGGGAAAAGGTTTTCTTAAGAGCTTTACCAAGGGTTGTGCACCATCTTGAAAAGTTATATCACCAATACCACACTGTTTCGGCTCCTTACATTTACTGTGATTCTAAGAGCATGTGTGAGAACCTTATAACTTCCTCATGCCTTCTAATATTATCATGGCAAAGCATTTATGGAATGGAATACATGTCTTTATTTTAAACTTATTTCTCCTTATTACATGCAGGGCATTCTATTGCCTTTTACAAAATTACATGTAGGCAGGTCATAGTTTCTACTGGTTTCACTTTAGGAAATTGAAGGAAACATTGACAATACTTATTCTAAACAGTGGCCATTGGATCTCTACGGTGGACACCTGCTGCTGCAGAGACCAGGAAGCTAATCTGGGCTTCCAGCAGGACAGTGACATGATGAAGCTGAGCTGGAGGTGGGAAAGTGCAGAGAGTAGGAAAATAAATGGGAAAAGGAGATGGCAGGAGGCAGAGACCAGACAAGAGGCAAATACAACCTGGGCAGCGGACTAATGAAGACCTAGAAAACTGCAGTGCCTGAAAGAATCAGAAAGAACATTTTTATGGAGGACATCTTAAAAAGAGAAGTCGTTGGGACCCAGTGACTGAATATGGTGTCACAGAGTGACTGTCGTAGTGTTATTAGATTGCAGAATGATTGCGTTCTCAAAAAACAGTCTTATGCATGTGCACACACAGTTGAAAGCACATGCAGGCACATACAACACACACACACACACACACACACACACACACAAACACACTGAAATGCCAGATTCATTACCAAGTAATCCCTCTCTTCTCCTGCTGTCAAAGGGAAGACTTATTAAACCACTGATTCTGAAATCTGACAGCTAAACCTGACAGTAGGCTGAATCGAAGGGGCAAAGCCTTATTCAGATTATTTATTTGTTTGTGATTCTCCATCCAAGATAAACCCCAAGATAAATTTCAAGTGTGCTTTAAGTGCACTCCAGGTTATAAATCATGTATTGCATTCTCATAGTACAGTAAGCATAAAACCACATAGATCAACAATAGATATATATGCCTCCCTTCCTTGACAAATTCATGTGCACACACCCCACAAAGAGAGAATAAAAGGAAACTAAGAATCTGAGAACCAATGATAATTTGTCAGCAGGGTACATGTTTACTAATCAGAAGCAACCATAGCAATTAGCATAGTCTGATATTAGACTGGGCAAGAAAACCATGGTTCTAAATGACAGAAAAAGCATTTCAAAATGAAGGGACAGAAAATCCTAGATATTAACCATAAGAGAATCAATACTGAAAAATATTGGGGAATAGAAGAAAGTGGCCTGATTTATATTCAATTTTCAGTTAAGAATAACAGTGTATTATATGCTGAATTATCTGATGTTAGCTTCTATATTCATCCTCAATTTCAAATTTTCTGATAATAGATGATGTAAATATTTCTTTAAATCATAAAAAAGTGAGTCAAAAATATCTCCAGACATAATGAGATGCTATAGTTATCCTGATTCATGTCTGTGCAAAGGCACTGTCAGTAAAGCACAAATATCACATTCTTGGTTGCTTTTCTTAATAAATGAAACGTGAGAAAAATAGCAACCATTACCTTTTCACCTCTAAGCAATCATTCCCCCACTCCACCTAAAAAAATGTCAATGCATTCCATCAAAGTGGGAAGTGTCCCTAGAAACCTCACCATTAAATTCTCACATTGACTGTCCAGTCCTTATTTCTTTTTATGGGTTACTTACCATCTGAAATGTATTCTTTAGCACTCTCCTATTTGCAATGTATGGCAACAAGGCAAGACAAATCCCAATGACTACACCTAAAAATAGGTAATGAGGGCTTGTCTAGACTGAGGCACAGATAACACCATCTATCTCTCCCCATCTCTTCTGCCTGATCTCAGGTTTGACAAGAGGCAGAATATTTATATATTGGGGCTGTATTATGCTACAGTGCAGGAGATTTAATGAGACATAAATAAATAGAAAATGACCTGAGGCTAAAAGGACATGCTGCAGGTGAGGTTATAGGTGGCTATAGCTTAAACACCATGGTCTTCCCTCTTCCTCCTAATTAGGCACAAATTCCAAGCGCTTTGTCATGGAAGATGGGGACCCCATGACCCAACCTCTGCCTGCTACTCTGATCTCACCTCCTGCCACTGTACCTTTGCACCTCCGTGGTCTTTGAATCACACTCTACTTTCTTAAAACTCTGGGTCATCATGCTGTCATTCTTCCTGAAATATACTTCTTTACAAATGTCCCCTGGCTGGCATCTACTTATTGTTCAAGACTCAGCTCTAGTATCGCACACCAGGATAGATATCCTTCCTCTCTGCTTTCAGGTTTATCTCCCCTAGCACCTACTAGTTACCTTGTGATTGTCTGTGTACTCGTTTTGCTCCCTGAACATGAACTTCCTATGGGCAGGGACTGAGTCTTTTTTGATATCTGTATCTCTGGTACACAGCATAGTGAGCACTCGGTAAATGTTTGATGCTTGTCCGACTGGGAAGTTCTTCCTTTTCTTTTAGAGGGCAAGTAGAGAGCTATTGACTATACAAGCTGTTAAAACTTCCATTGATTTCCCCATTGAGGGTTAGGGAGGGGTTTGCAAGTCAGAGCTTGTACTAACCAGAGTCATGGAGCCAGCTGTGCTTGAGAGGGAAGACACAAAGGATAGAGGATTACCTAACTTCATGTTACCAAGTGTCATGAACTCTCTCTCTACATGTCATGGCCACAGAATCCTCAGGGGAACTCCCAGTGGGTCACTTCAGTGTGCACTATGTCCACCCAACACGGGAGTGGGATCAAGTAGAATTGACTAAAGAAACTTCATAGCCCTAGAAATTTGGGTTTAGAGGCAGGATAATTGGCAGGGCCACGCTAGGGGAGGTGCTGATGAGACGCAAGAAGTCCACAGAGCCTGGCGCTTCATCTCATTCTGGATTGTCAGCCTTCACCAGCTGTGTTCAATAATTAGTTGAAACCCCTTGTTGACACCCCTTTTCTTTTTTACACCATAAGCCCCACAGGCATAAGATGCAGGGCCTTTGTTGAAAGAACAGAAAGTCTCAATCTCACAAAGGGTCCCCGATATAGACTTCTAACATTACCTCCAAGTGAAAAGATGCAAGCAGTCACGTACTAGCAAAACTGAAAGAGGAAGCCGTTCCTCATGTAACTTTAATCTTGGGTCCTCTTACCAGATCCCAATTTCTGTACTGTAAATCAGAACTTCTAATAAATTCCATAACCATCTTGCACACAGCACAATTATTTTGAATGTGTTTGTCTGTCAAGTATGTTAATTTGGTAAATGTACACAATATTTACAACTGTTTGGAGTGCCATTAGTTTTTAATATATTAGGAGCCACCTCTCTAGTTCTTCAAGGAGTTCTAGCAAGTACAGAAGCATTTATAGGATCAATAGAGAATGGCACTGACTCTGTTTCATCAAGAGGAAAAATACAGTTTACTTATTACTTACCAAATTAAGTTTTTCCCAGAACTCAGGTCCTTCTTCCATTTCTCTGAGGCTCGGTGGAATGTACCAAAAGCAAATATTGGCATATTCAGGCTGAGGATTAAGGAAATTTGGAAGTTGTTAACCTAAGATTAATCTTAGAATGCAATTAGAGTCTTAGCTAGTTTCTTTAAGAGTTATTATGTGTGTATTATGTTGATAACAAATCAAGACTCCGCGAGAGTCTGACATCCGTTTTGCCTTACTTCTGATAACATTCTACTGGGAAATTTTCTTCTCAGTTGGGTGTACCTAGAGGGAGCTTCCCTCTAGGTAAGGATGCACACAACATCAATAATAAACAAAGTTGGAATCTGACTCAACCTAGTTATGACCATCATCACCCGATACACGTATGCCTAGCCTTGCCTGGGACAGGAATCACTCCTTTGTCGAGTGAATCAACACTATACACACATTATTGGCCCATTAGTCACTCAGTAGCCATCTCAGTTATCAGATCTACTGTCCTGATATCACCGTGATAGTGTTCAAGTAACCCTTATTTTACTTAAAAATAAGACTAGTGATGCTGGCAGTTCAGATATGCCAAAGAGAAGCGGTAATGTGCTCCACTGAAGTGAAAAGGTGAAAGTTCCCCAACTTAATAAAGAAAGAAAAAAATTGTATGTTAAGGTTGCTAAGATCTATGCTAAGAATGTATCTTCTCTGCATGAAATTGTGAAAGAAAAAGAAAAACTGTGTTAGTTTGTAGAGAGAGACCACATTCACATAACTTTTATTACAGAATATTGTTATAGTTATCCTATTTTATTATTAGTTATTGTTGTTAATCTCTTACTAATTCATTAACCCACTGGGGGTTTGGGGACATATGCCCCATTATTGTATATATAATTATAGACTTTGACTTTTCCTAAATGGAAAGAATTATAGTTCATAGACATATGCTCCAAATGGATCTTTGCATTTCTTCCCTTAAGTATGTATTAGGGCTATATTTAATCAATCCAGTGAATGCATTTGTTAACAGAAAGAGGCTAAGCAGCTTGACACTTATGTGAAACTCAAGGTCTAAATTTACTTCATTACTCTAAATGGGAATACACAGAAAAGAGGCAAATGCAGATCACACACAAAAATCCTTCTAAGTAGGAACTCTGGAGAACCATTGAGAAAGCCACCTCCACGGCTTTGGGGCCATCTGGCTCCCACAGATAAAATATCCAGGGCAGAAGGCTTCCTAATAATGAAAACCCACCTCAACTTTCATTACAAGGATGTGAATGTTTGCAGATCCCTCAAGATGATGATAGGAGGTCCCTCCTGCGATTTTTAAGCCTTTAGGACAAATATATAAATAACTTTTAAGTCAGTTCATCTTTTTTTTCTCATGACTTTTTTATTAGCTCTATCAAAAGACGGTGCAGTTCTGAGGTATAAAGCATTTTCCATAAGCTCTGCGGCTACCAAAGCCAGATAAATGAAGAAGGCAATTCAAACTTGAGGAAATAAAGATGTAACTAGACTTCAAGAAAATAAAGATGGCAGCTGAAACTCTAGGAAATAAAAAAGTGTCTCAAACCCACAGTCTAGCCAATTGTACAGCTGTTGTTTCACCCCTCCATGTGTAAGTACACATCTCTAAATATTACAGACATTTTCTTACAGCATCATAGTGCCATCATCATGCTTAATAAAATTACTGATAATTCCCTGGTATTATCCAATAATCAGTTCATGTCAGACATTCCCCCAACAGTTTCAAAATGTACTTTTACAATTGGCTTGTTCGAACTGGGATTCTAAAAGCTTCATAATTTGCATTTGGTTGCTATGCTGCTTCAGTCTCTTTGTACCTAAAGTGATTAACACCACTTTCTCCTTACGTTTCTTCATGCCACTCACCTGTTAAAGAACTCAGGTCAGTTGTCCTATAGAACGCCCTACATTTGAAATTTATCTTCTTGATTCTTTGAAATGTTACCAGAAAGTCATTTAAATATGGGTTCTTTTGCTATCTTTACAAGTCTCTATATCACTACTTTTCAGGAAATTTGAACTCCCTTGTGGATAGTGGTGGAAGCCACAGTCAGAATTCTCTGAAGCAGGGTTTCCAAAACTTGTCTGAAGACCTGGACTGCTACAACAAGTCTCCAATTTGTCTCATTTATTCTTTCCTCGTCCTGTCTTCACCCTACCCTCTCCCTATTCCTCTCTTCCCAAGACATCGTGCATGATCTTTTTAAATGGATGTCAGGCTCCTGTCTCCTGAAAATTTCTCCAACGATTACACTTGGAATAAAAGCCGAAGATCTTACCATGACCTACCGGATTCCAACTGATCTCTCCACCCACCTTTCCAACTTCATCAAACACTGCAACTTGCACCCCTTGCTTAATATACCTTCTCAAACACACAGAACTCTTTTCAGCTTTAAGCCTTTGCCATTTTTATTGACTCTACCTAGAATGCCTTTCCTTCAGACAAGGCATGCTGTATACTTTATTCAGGTCTCAGCTTAAAGATAACCTCAGAGGGCCATACCTGGACTACCCAAAGCTAAGAAGCCACCCACAATCACTTATTGTTTTAGCATTTCATCCTACTTATTTCCATTATAGTACTTATTGTTAGACAGACCTGAGCAGAGTAAGAACAATTGGCCTGGTACAGAAACTCATCAGGACAGAAAGCCCTGGATGCCTAGCAAGGGGCAAAACTGGGAACACAAGAACCTCGCCCCCAGGATAACCTATCCTCCCCTTGCATATCACTGGTCATGCGGTTTGGACCCCAGATCTTTCATATCGCTGGTCAGGTGGTTTAGATCTCCTGACCTTTTCCTCCCTAAAGATACCATCTAGGCTTTGTATTTCAGCTCCAGGCCCAGAACAGCAACAAAACCAGACAACTGACACAATAGCTGCCTCAGGACCAGCTGCATTGGATAATGATCCCCCTGCACTGGCACTGACCAATCAGTGGAGACCATGACCCTAAAAGAGCACACCTGGAAAGCTGATGAATATTCTATTAAGACCCTCCCCTGACACCTCCCCTAAAATTTCCACTTGCAAGAGAGAGATATGCTCAGGACAAAGGGCCCAGTGTGAACTCTCCCTCCAAGGATCATGCACATGCCATTCTCTTCCCCCTTACATTCCCCCACAGGCAAGTATCCCCCAACCTCTAAGGGACCCCATGAGACTTGCAACCAGGGGAACAATGGGCAGCAGCAGCTCATCCCAGGCTAACCCGCCCCCCCCAGAACCTATCTCCAAGGCACCCTTTTCTCTGACTTCTCAAGACAGTCCAAAGCAGCCCAGCCTAGGCTCTCCTGTTGCTTCTTCTATGACCTTCCTGGTTTCACTGTCTTAAGTACATTTTTGCTGCCATCATGGACCCCAATACCCTTTGGCTCAGTGCTGTGTAGCCCTTCTCTTTGGATATCCCCATCCCCCATTCCCTTTTCTTTAAATAAATTCAATTTTTCTTTAATCACCGTCTGAGATGCCTATTTAGCCTGCTGCACATCATCAACTTTAACTTTTCACTTATCACATTTGTAACTGTCTAATTATTTAGTTGTATACTAGATTGTCTCTTACTAGAGGCCCGGTGCACGGATTCATGCACTGGTGGCGTCCCTCGGCCTGGCCTGCTCCCTCTCGCAATCTGGGACCCCTCAGGAGATGTCAGAGAGCTGGTTTTGGCCCGATCCCCGCAGGCCCGGTTCAGACAGGAGGAAGCCCAATCCATTGACGCCTGTCCCCTGATGGTCAGTACACATCATAGTGACCAGTCAACTGGTCACTCAGTCACTCGGTGGCTTAGGCTTTTATATATATATATATATATATATATATATATATATATATATATATATATATATATGAATGAATTTGTTTTCCTAAGATTTCTCACTATCTGATACTTCCTATGTACTAATTGGCTTATTTATTGCCTATCACCTTTTATTTGACTGTAACAACCATGCGAGCAGAAAACTTCCCTGCCTTATATCTCCAGTGCCTAGAACTGGGCCTGGCACACAGAAACGGTTCAATAAATCTTGCTAAATAAATGAATATAAAAAATAGCTAGATTGCTTATATACAAAATAGGTTCCTACACTGCAATATCTAGATGATTTATTTTCCCATTGCTCCAAAGCTAATATGCTCTCATTATTTTATGAGAAGAGAAATTTTTATATTAGGTTAAAATTGCTATTGAGCCTGGCTGGTGTTACTCAGTGGTTGAGCGTTGACCTATGAACTAGGAGATCACAGTTCTATTCCTGGTCAGGGCACATGCCTGGTTTGTGGGCTTGATCCCCAGAGGGGGACATGCAGGAGGCAACTGATCAAAGGTTTTCTCTCATTAATGATGTTTCTATCTCTCTCTATCCTTCTCCCTTACTCTCTGAAATCAATAAAAATATATTTTAAAAATTACAATTGAGCATACTTATAAGAAGATCTAAGACAACCTCACACTTTATATTTCTTAAAAATCAGAATTAAATAATATTCCTCATATTTTTTAATCATAAATTTGTGGGGGAAAAATATACTTTATCTTTGTAACCACCTATTTCTTATGTCTAGCAAAGAATCCAACAACAAAATGACTTATTTTTCCATTGCTCCAAAGCTAATATGCTCTCATTATTTTATGAAAAGAGAAATCTATAAGCATTATTGTACATTCGCTTAATTGATTTTTCACATGCAGGCACCACTATAGTACAGTTGAATATTTGCAGTACAGTCATTATGCAATTTATATATCAGGACAGAGGAAATAACTTACTCAGTATTATCCTTGGTAATTATTATTGAGCACTTTAATTTTCAATATGTAAAGGCAAGTGTGTTCTCTGAATCCAACAAAGGAAAAACACTAATAGAGTAAATTAACATAATGGACTCTCTGAATTAAGCTAATGACTTGTTTCTAAGTCTGCAACACAAAAACGAATGAAATATAATAGATTGGAAAATTACCACCTTCATCACTGCTGAGTGACAAAATCATAGGCATAGTTCCGTACTTACTTCCATCAGCAACTTGAATCCTTCTCTTTTCTTGATTTCTTCTACCAGGTACCTAAAAAAAACCCACAATAATATTTATAATCTGAAATCTAAAAAGTCCATGAACATGACTGACATGACAAAACTGTTATTTCTGGATCAGAGACAAGGCTTAGAAATATGAGGCTTAGAAAAAAGTAACGGTAGCGGTTTAGGCAAAGGTATGGATTTGGCAGATACCTCTGAACCTACTGCAATCTCCTGGGGCCTGAGTAAAAAGACACATTTTTTTGATGAGATGATGTCTATCTCACACATTAGCATCAGACTTTCACCCCATTATGAAATCCACACAAAGTAGATAGGCTATATATCTCTGAACATGTGGGGTTCTCATTCACATTCTAGGTGGGTATTTAGCATAGGTACTTAAATTACCTAGTTGGCTTGGGGAGGAAGAGTTTTTGATGTGTAGTCCTGCTTGTAATTTCATTCAAGATCAAGGAAGCTGAGCGTCATCTTGTCCAAGGCCAGGACAGAGGGAAGAATAACTGGTTATTTGTATTATGTTCAAGTAAGCAGGTTATAGCCATTGGTGAACTGTCTCTGAAGTCATTTTGAATGAGGGAAAAGAGAATTTTCACACCACAAGCAAAGGACACAGATACATGAGCTATGGAATCTGATGGAGAAAAGACTGAAATGACATTGAGAATATAAAGTAAATTAACAATGACACCCCTTCCCTGGGATTGATTATCTATATTATAAAAGGCCTGTGGCCATAATGTCAGAACGCTAGAATGACCAAAGGACCAGTCACCAGGAGGTGCATGGAGCACCTCTCGGGCCCTCCCACCAACTCCCACCTCACCCCGGGGCGCCAGCAGCATCGGAGGAGTGTCGCGGGGCACCCGCAGCATCCCTGGAGTTTAGCGGGGCACCGGCATTGTCCGCGGAGCGTTGTGGGGTGCCAGCAGCATCCTCAGAGCATGCAAGGCGTCACGGGGCAGTGGACATGGCCCTGGTGGCAGGCTAGGCCTAGGGGACCCTACACGCGCATGATTTAATCGTGTGCTGGGCCTCTAGTTGTCTATATAAAAAGAGAAAGCTTCTGAAATGGTGGCCTTGAAAACTAGTGATTTGGTCATGAGCCTTTAAAAGTTTGTAACACTTGACTCAATATTTCAAATTTGGGGGTCAGATGTAAGGAGGTGATTAGGGGTGCTGACAAAAATGTACTTGCTAGGGTATTTATTGTGATTTTATAAAGAGAGAAAAAGAAAAGGGAAAGGAAGGAAAGAAGGAAGGAAGGAACATCACACCTAGGAATGAGGACTGGCTTTGAAAACTATGGTCCAGTCAGTCATAAGGAGTTATGGTACAACCATATGAAATGTGATCTTGTCACCGAATGACACATATTCAATTAATATTTAAGGACAACAAAAAATGCTCTTCTCAGGCCTCAATTCCCTTTCCTATAGAACTGAAATAACACAATCTACTTTTCTCATCTCAAAATGCTGTTGTAAAAACATATTTTTTAATCAGACATTAACAAATTATGAAGTATAGAAACTGTGAAAATGAGGGGGTTATTATCATTATGTTAATTTGCTATAAAGGCTATTGTAGAATGTGAATATGGACTCAGTTCTTTTTTCCCAAACTTGCTTATCTAGTTCTTCATATAAGGTTAAATATTGATGTTTAGAAAATAAGTTATATCATTTCTAAATGATACAAAATCTTATGAAATTCTAACATTATTAACTAGATAATATAGATCCTTTATTTTGAGCAATAATATTGTGAATGCACGCACACACACACGCACACGCACGTGCACTGACAAAGCATTTGATGTTTTATACACTTCTTTCCCTGAGTATTTTTTTCAGGAGATGTTATGTAGCTGTAATGTTTTGAACCTTTAGCACACTCCTAACTTCTGCAAAAAGCAACTCCAATGATTAATAAACATCAGAAAATATGCTCAAGATCACTGGTAATCAAAGAAGTGCAAATTAAAACAATACTGAACCATGTTGCTCATGTGATATAAAAATAAAATTTAAGAGAGACAAGACCTAAAACTAGTGAAAATGTGACAGAAAACTGCTAAAAACCTTTTAAAATTAATAATAATCATATCTTCTGATGCAGCCAACTATTTTAGTGATGCTGATCTACCAGGGAAAAAATAATCACTACTATATACACACATACACATATATATATTTATATATATACTAGAGGCCTGGTGCATAAAATTTGTGCAAGGGGGTGTGTGTCCCTCAGCCCAGCCTGAACCCTCTCCAATCTGGGATGCCTCAAGGGATGTCCAACTGCCCGTTTAGGCCCGATCCTGGTAGGATAGGGCCTAAACAGACAGTTGGACATCCCTCTCACAATCCAGGACTGCTGGCTCCCAACTGCTCGCCTGCCTGCCTTCCTGATTGCCCCTAACTGCTTCTGCCTGCCAGCCTGATCACCCCCTAACCACTCCCCTGCCAGCGATTGATGCCTAACTGCTCCCCTGCCAGCCTGTTTTCCCCTAACTGCTCTCCTCTGCAGGCCTGGGTTCCCCCCCAACTGCCCTCCCCTGCAGGCCTGGGTTCCCCCCCAACTGCCCTCCCCTGCAGGCTTGGTTGCCCTCAACTGCCCTCCCTTGCAGGCCTGATTCTTCCCAACTGCCCTCCCCTGCTGGCCTGATCACCCACAACTGCCCTCCCTTGCAGGCCTGGTCCTTCCCAACTGCCCTCCCCTGCTGGCCATCTTGTGGTGGCCATCTTGTGTCCACATGGGGGCAGCCATCTTGTGTGTTGGAGTGATGGTCAATCTACATATTACTCTTTTATTAGATAGGATAGAGGCCTGGTGCATGGGTGGGGGCCAGAAGGTTTGCCCTGAAGGGTGTCCCGGATCAGGGTGGGGGTTCCCTTGGGGCGTGGGGCAGCCTGGGTGAGGGGCCTGTGGTGGTTTGCAGGCTAGCCACGCCCCCCGGTGACCCAAGTGGAGGCTCTGATATCTGGGATTTATTTATCTTCTATAATTGAAAATTTGTAGCCTTGAGCGGAGGCCAAGGTTGGCCAGAGGGTGCGGGAATCTTGGCTTCCTCTATTGCCAGGGAAACCCAAGCCTCCTGCTCGCCCCGTGGCCGCAGCCATCTTGGTTGGGTTAATTTGCATACTCGCTCCTGATTGGCTGGTGGGTGTAGCGGAGGTATGGTCAATTTGCATGTTTCTCTTTTATTAGTGTAAATGTACATATATACATTATTGTATCTAAATCTATATGTGTGTGTATTCCATACAGAATAACTAGAAACAAGATTAATGTCCAGAAACTGGCAAATGGTAAAATAAAAGGTATATGGCAATACAATGTAATATGATGCAGCTATTAATAAAAATGAATTATGTCTACTTTGATTAAACCACACATATTCTTATGACATTTTAGTAAGAGGTAAAAGCAAAAAACTAAAAAGATGTGGATACTATGATTCTACTTTCTAGGAAATTATAAAAAAGGAAAGCAAAAGTAATCCCTACCCACAATTATGTATGATCGTGTAGTAAAGTATAAAAGGACTAGTAGCCCTGCGCACAAATCCGTGTGCGAGTAGCTCGCTGCCGCTTGCCTCGGGGCTGGCTGGCCCACCGCTGCGCGTAGCTCTCTGCCGCACATAGCTCGCTGCCCCGCCCTCCTGTAGCTCTCTGAGGCTCTTAGCTCGCTGCCCCGCCCTCCTGCTGTTTGGTCTTTACGCATCACGGTGTAACAACCATTTGCATATTACCTCTTTATTATATAGGATACTTAGTAAATTGTTAATGATTACCGAAGAAAAGGAAAAATGCAATGCAACAGGGGAGGTAGAAATTATTAACTCTCTTTTTATGCTTCTTTGCAAAGTTTCATAGATGTGGTTATTTGTGCAATTTTGAAAAGGTACTGAGTAAAATATAAAATGTAAAGCACAAAACAGAATAGACATATACAATCTAGACAAGGAAATCTTGTGAACCACACTTTTCCTCACCTGCTCAGGCAGAAACCTATAGACTAGCTGTTAACTCAGAAGCTGATGCCATCATGATCTCATCCCGAGGAAGCCTTCACTCATCCTGGGCACCTTGAGGCTACGAAAACCTTCGTATCTCCCGCGGTCCTCAGAATGACTGCAGAGGATTCTAGTTGTGTAGCTAATCAACTCTGGGATGGAGTAAATTTCTTAGCCTCCCTGAGCCTGCCTCAGTTTACTCACACATGTAATGGAGATGTGACGCTAGATTGGTAAAATCCTCCCCTAAGAGATTATGACTGTATGAAACTTACACACACTACCTATAGTCTCACTTTAAAATATTTCTGTCAAACTGGCTAGAGCTGCTCGTGGAAGAAAGGCATCCTAAAACAGAGCTGAATCATTTAAATTAAGACTCTGCTCTTTGCTAACCTTGTGGACCTGGTTTTTGCCTGAGGGTCCATGTCCCCACTGCAGTCACTCTCAGAGCCAACTGAGCTGAGAGTAGAGGTCACTTGGGTAAAGAGTTGCTATTGTAACAATTCCATGCTCTATGACACAGCATGTCAATAGCTTTCCCACATAAGGACTTTTATTGAGTTGGTTAGATGGTTCAATGCTATCATTAAGAAGTAGGCATTTTCTATCATTTCAGCCAGCCATATGCTCAGCATTAGTACATTTTTTCATATTCATCAAGCTATCTGCTACAGCTCCATACATCACATCCTTATAGAACAGTGTCCCAAGAAGAAAGAGAAAGAGCAAAAACCAGGAGCAAAAGTGGTTTGACTTAATTTTTCTCTATTTACGTAAGACTATTTCCTCCAGATGCCTGCACAGAATTCTTCCTGTATCTTATTGACTGAAGCTGAGTCATATACCCATCCCTGAACTAATTGTTGGCAATGGGAATTGGCTTGGACCCATGTTCCCAGCTGTAATATTCCTATCTACACAAAATCAAGGTTCTGCTGGCAAGAAAAAGGGGAGCATGGTTATTGGGTGAACAATTAACAGTGTCTGCATTCTGGTTAAAGCAAAGTTAAAAATGTTTCTATATTACAAGCCCTCCTCAGAGTCCTTAATGTGCTAATGAACACTGAATCTCCAAGAGAGAAATAATGTAGTAGTAAGCATTTCCCAAGCATATTTGACCATGAAAATATTTTTTTTTTGGAAGAACATTTATTACGATGTTCTGGAAGTCTATTATCCCACAGAGGATAATTTTAGAAATGCTAGTTTACAAGTGCCTCTTCTACAGGGTACCTTACCTTTTTTTTTTTAAGCTTAAATAAAATGAGTTTTGAGAGGGAATCAAAATAAGGTTTTGAGTCACTTCTTCCTGCATTCATAGGAATGATTTATTCCTCACAACTTTTCTTTTCAATATATGGAAACAGCCTAGAGATGAAATACATTTAAAAAAAAAAAAAACTATTCTTATCTGATGCCAGCCAGAAAAAAAAATGATGTACATTGATTTTTGGGACATAATGCAGGAACCATAAACCACTTCGACCAAAAATCATCCAGGTAAATAGGTTCAAGGAACAACAACAGCTTCATAAAAATCACCACTGTCCTCACTAAGCTTAGCAAAAAAAAGAGAGAAAAAAAAAATACATCAGCAAGAGTTTTCACCAAACCTACTGGGTAAAAAACTCATTATATGAAGATTCTGGCTTGATTTTGAAGCATACACTCATGACAATCTTGCTCTGAAACACGTTCCCTTCCTTTGCTTAAAAATGTGCTTCTGATGTCAGATATCCTCATGCCTATGATTTGTTAAATGAATTTAATATTTTTGCATTTCATTATCCTTTCTGGAAATAGCCTTTCTAGTCCCTTTCTCAATTCACCAGCCACTTAGTCTTCTTGGAGCACTCTGAACCAAGTTTCTCTCCCGGTCTCATCTCCTCACTTGACATTTTTTTCTGATACATGGAGCCTTGCAGAACTCCTGGGAGTTCTTTCCATCTGCTTTCTGTATGCTCTGCATACATTAAGACATAATGCATGGCTTGTGATTCATCACAAACACCTACCTACTACATTCTATTGCAATGGTGATTTTTAAAAAAATTACCAATATAAAAAATTAAAAACATTAGCCCTTCATAGTCTTCTGGACTCTCCTCCTCTTGTCACCTGGAGAAACACACTTGCACCAAAGTGCTATTGTGTAACTGCTCACCTTTTCCATACTGAAACAGTAAATCCCTCAGTATTCATGCAAGTCAGTGAAATAAATTCCACTGGAGGAATTACAGAGACGTGTGTCAAGGGGATAGATAAATGATACATTGGAGACCTAGCAACAGCAGAATGGGAGTTTGTGAGCTGTTTGTTGTTGTTGAAAAGACCTATGTACGTGACTCTTCTAGATTTGCTTTAAAAATTACCCCTTAGTGAATATCCATTTAACCTGAGTGCCATAACAAAAGGCTGGAAGGTGCCCTCAGCAACAGGTTGCCCTGGGCATTGTGAAACATTTTCCACTTTCTTAGGCAGAAATCCGAGATGCACCATCTCCTGCCTTGTGCTGGAAATGGCAATTTTAAACCTCAGCCCCCTGGGTTTCAATTGTGTGTTGCTTTAGGTTCCCAACACCACTGATTTGCAAACAACCCAAGGAGAAAGCAAGTTTTCAGTCGTTAATATTTCTTCTGAGAAATGTGTGGTCATCAACTGGGATGACAAGGGTCAAAAGAAAATTAGGAAAGCTTTCCCGATCTTCCAGGCAATACATGTTTCCTTCTTGCTGGATCTCTGACAACTGGTAAAATAGGAATCATAATGTCTGTTCCTGCTCTCCAGGGGCAGGGGGAGCAAGCTACCTGGTCAAGGTGATGGCAGTCCGTAGGTACATCAAAATCGGGCCCTTAAGTCTTAAAGTCAACATGGAAATTTCAACACTAAGCTCCATGTTGATTCAGGAACATGAATACATTGTTTCTATCGGGTCAGTGCAATCCTTACTGCAATGTGCCGGGGGTAAAGAGTCGCACAGCTTTCCCAGTATTTAAGACACCTGACACAGAGCCTAGGAAAATGGATATCTTAGCTACGTTAGACTGCTGATAATAGAGGTGCATTCCAAACAGTAACACAATTCTCATTTGCATCTTTACTTTGCTGGAGTTCTTATCTGCTGAAGGATATTATACTTCTAGGAAACAAAAGTGTTAGCCATAAATTAGAGAAGTTATATCAAGTAGAGCCTAACGCCATGAATGAGAATCATTTTTATTTCATAAAATCGAAAGCAGGTGGTCTAGGGTCAATGGGTGTGGTGGAAAATGGTATTTTAACTTTCACCAGTCAGTGGTCTGAACTGATTATGATGGCTCACAAAATCAATGGTGTTCTGGTGCTAGATTTTACTGGCTAGTGAGAGCTAATTGTTAAATATTCTGGAATTCTGCAAGCCACAACTGGAAATTGGCAGACATTACAAATTGAGGCTATTTTTCCCCTCCCAAGAGACATTTTATCCCTAGACCACTACACATGGACTCAAGGTCACAGATTAGCTCCCAGAATTGAGAAAATGTTCCATTTTTTCCCCTAGAGACCAGAACCACAAACCAATCAACCAATTTAAAAGGAAATAAAAATCATGAAAATAAAGACCTTATATTGGTATCTTAATATAATTCTTAATCCTAGAGTAATTTTCTCCAAGTTTATAATTTTATATCCATTCAAAGTGATATCTGTAAAAGGACTTAGCTTTTGCTTGGTATTAGGGGTGGGAAAACAGAATAACTTTTGCTCACTCCAGGAATAGAGTGTTAGATATCAAGAATGTGGAATATTAAGGGGAACAAAACTATTATGAGTAACAGCATGAAAGAGGAGGGATTATTTTTCAAATATTAAATATAGGTCACAGAGTCTGCAGCAATGCTCACTGAAATGTTAATTCCATTCAATTCAACTTGACAAACATTTATAAACAATAAGTGTTGCTGAATTGAACTGAAATGTTAACATTTATCCTCCTGTGATATTTCTATGCAAAAACTAGAAAAACTCCTTTGACTATAAATTAAATTCTACCCTGAGATGAATGTTAACTTTATAATAAATACATTCATCAAATATTTATATCTTGCCTGTTTCATGACACCTGTTATTGAATTACTCAGCGGCTTAGAAAAAATAATGCAGAGATTCTACCACACTTAAATGGTAGGAGAAAATACAAAAAAGTGAACAGAGATTTCTGAGCTTTTAGTGAGCAACTATGAATATTTATGGTAGACAGTTCCATTTTTTTTCACCTCCGGGTAGTTATCTCCCTACTTCTGATCAAAGCACTTTAGCTCACTTCTACTAAAAGCACACGGCTCACCTAGTTTCAGTATATGTTCTACAGGAGGAATTGACAGTCTCCCTAGTGCCAAGGGAGGGCCTGTGGCTCAGCGTGACCAATGAGAGTAGCACCTTTCCCTGAAAACAGTGACTGATTCTGAGGTGGATGCTTGCTCCACACAGAAATGATTATAAATTTCCCCGAGGTTATTGAGAGAGGAAACGTCTCTCCTTTTTACCTTGACCTTGAGTTTGGGAGGATGTAGATCTGACACTCCTGGCAGCTGCCTTCCTACATAGGAAGAAACCAAACATGAAGTAGAACAGACCTGATAGATGGAGATAAACTGAGGTCGGGTGATATTGTTTAAGCCCCTTGAATAAGCCATTCCAGAAGTCGTCACTATACTAGCTTATAAGTAATATGAGATAATAAATTATCTTTCTTTACTTATGATAACCTGGAGTTAAGGTTTCTGTCACTTACCACCAAAATAATCGTAACAGACACATATTTGCAGATTTTTCAAACTACTTCGGAAACCACCATCACCAGAAAGTGCCAAAGCCATCTCTTCACCTGTCCTTATATCCAAGTCCTTTGCCATGTACTTTTGCAGTTCTTCCTGCAAAATGACAGACTGTACTTCCTGTCTTTTGACATTGAGATTGGCCATGAAATTTGCTTTGGCCATTGGAATGCTAGTAGATATGATGCAACCAGGAGGTTAAAGTGGGCTTGCCTTATTGGGCTTCTGTCAGCCCCATTACAAGAACACGCTCCGGCTGGCCTGCTGACCCAAGGACAATGAAAGACATGTGGAGAGTAGACCCAATCTGCTTCCCTCCACCCCCCAGCCACCATAGTATGAGATAAGGCCACTCCAGCCAAGTTGCAGACCTACGAGTAAATCATTATTATTATTGTAAGACTAGGAGCCCTGAGCACAAATCCATGCACCAGTAGGTCGCTGCTATCCTCCTGTAGCTCTCCACCCGCTGCCCCGCCCTCCTGTAGCTCCCCACGCCCCCCTCATAGTTTGCTGCCCTGCCCTGTCCTGTAGCTCTCTACCGCCCTCTTGTAGTTCGCTGCCCCACCCTCCTGCAGATCCGTGATCTGGTTGTTACATGGTCAGTCGAGGCATAACAGATAATTAGCATATTTCTCTCCTATTGTATAGGATACTGAGTTTCCAGACAATCTGCAGTGATGCTCAGAGCATCGCTGTTGCACACCGTGTTGCAGAGAGCACCCATACCACTCCCAGTATAGAAAGAAGAAATTGTTTTAAGTCTCTAGGGAGACACTTCAGGTTTTGCAAGTGAAATGTAAACAGGAAGTGAAGAAGGAGAGATTATTCAAACCAGAGATCACAAACTCTGATGCCTGTAATGGCAAGCAGGTAAAAACAAAACACAAAAAAACTGAAACTAAAGCTCATATAGCAGGTAGCTTAAGCCAGCCAGGACTGTTCTGAGTGTTTACACATATTAATTCATTTAATCCTCAACACAATTATTTGAGTTAGACACAGTTGTTATCTCCATGTTACTGGGGTGAAATTGAGGTACAGAAAGTTTAAAAAACTTTCCCAAGTCACAAAGAGCTTGTACATGGTAGAGCTGGCACCTCTAAGCTACGGTAAAATGAGCTAGGTAAGAAACAGGAGGAGTGGAGGGAATGATGCTTCTCCGGAGAGTTCAGGAGCTTGTCACCATGTGGGATTGAGAGCATTCTGAATAGAAGCCAAAAATCTAGATTTTTAAGAAATCTCCCTATTTTTAAACACTATTTAAAATGTTCAAATGTTTTATTTTTTTAACATCATGAAGGTCAACCCTATGGAGTTCAGGCCCAACAAGTCACATTTAAAAGTAAATTTGGTCATGGCCTGCCCACTGGCACCCACTGATCCAAGCTTAGCAGCAGAGTTCTGTTCAGGAGATAGATGTGTCCAGTGCATATATCAAGAGCTCTTCAAATGTCTTTGTAAGTGGGTTCAAAAGCTTTGTCTCTAATGTTACAACAAGGCAAGCAACCCTGGGCTTCCACTTCCTTTACCTTTATGCCTTTACACCAGGCCCACAGGCTCAAGACCTGCTATTTGGGTCCTGGAAGTCACCATGATCTCTCTCACATCTGGAAATCTAGGCCTGCTATTCCCTCTGCCTGGATTATTCTTCTGTCCTTTCTTTATTGTGTCTTAGTTGAATGTTGCTTCCCACAGAATGCCTCTGCCAGTGATCCTCATGAATATACTGGGGAACCCTGCTGAGTGGTCTGGAGCACCATGTACCTTCCTTTAACAAAAAAGTAGGTTCACCTGTATTTTTATCTGCTTTGGCACCAGAATACATTTCTTACTAGGCTAGGATCCTGGAGGGCAGTAGGTAGGAGTGCTTTGTTCACAATTCCTAACACATAGTAGATACCGGAAAAAATGGTTATCAGATAAAAGAAGAAATGCACAAATGAAATAATATGTACAGACCTCGCAAATGTTACTGTCACTGAGTCTATTATAGACATACATGGGCGTGCGCGTGCGCGCGCGCACACACACACACACACACACACACACACACACACACACACAAGTACCTAGATAATGCAAGAGCACGATTAACTCTTTCTTCAAGGCCTAATGTGCCCAGGGCCTTCCAAGTCATCCAGAACTTGAATGCATCTGCTCTCCTGCTACATTGGATAGACTTGTCTCCTGTGTCATAGCTGACATCATAGAATTTATCCTGCTGGAAGAGGTACGATGCCTTGGCAGAGTAGCATTTCTTAAGAAGATCCTTTTTGGGGGGAAAAAAGAAGAAAGATTAAAAGATTGTCCATTTTTAAAATACACTTAATGTTGAAAACAAACGCCCACAAACATAACCTGTATGATATTCTACTACTTTGTGCCAAAGGTGTTTGGTCTCATTCTATGACTGCCCTAAATCAGAAGCAATAGGTATGTATTAACTCAGAGACAGATTATCCATTGTGTTTCTGGAAAACCTGAGTTGAGAATGCTAAATCCATCCTCAAGAATTTTCCTGAAGAGTACTGAGAAGCGTTGAGACAACCATGTCATCATCTGCATGCAATCAAGGTGGGCCCGTTTCTCAGTATGAAATAAAAATCTGTTTAGAACTCACTCAAGGTTCCTACCATATTGTACATACTTTATATAACTTCATATGCAAAAAAAACTAGGCTTTTAAAACCTCTTCTTTTCAACACATCCATATTAAAGAGGCCTGAAGTGACAATAACCCAGAGGAAAAAATCTGAAGAAGGTGCTATGGAGGAGTTAAACAAGTGTCAACAAGTTTTAACAACTACAGTATATCAGCTACAATTCCAAAGGATTTTCAAGTTGGTATCACATTGGTTTTATTTGCACCCAAACTCAATTTGCATTTACTGACTGGTAACTTCTTGCCAAGCAGTAGAAGACAATTCACTATGTTTATCACCATTTTAGAGTCTTCACTTTGACCTCAAATTAATATAGTTTAAGCCCTGTGACTCTCAATATCATTTGGTATCTACAAAATCCCAGATTTTCTAAACTGTCCTTCACAGCCCCCATAATCTCTGAGCATCTTCATTACCTGAGACTATCTAATAGAACTGTCTACTTCCCCAGCATAACCAAACTACTCAATGTCCCTTAACTACTAGATCATGCCCCATCTGCACCTTGGCTCACACCATTCGCTTTACCTTATTTCTATTTTAATATAACATGACATTCAAAAGAATATGTACAGTATACTTATAAGTTCTGAAGTTTGCTAACACCAAACATAGTCTTCCCTCTTAACAAGCGCATAGTCTGCCCTTCTCTTGGGTTCCATCTCAAGTTCTGCTTCCTCTTCAGCTTCTTTATCTGCCCATTCGATTGGACTCACTTCCTGCCTTTATATTTGGCTGCATTTGTTGGCTTTCCTCCTGCAATATCGCCACTCAATGAGAAGTCTGCATGTATTCTCTCCTCATGTGGCAAAACTGGTTCTTGAAAACAGGAATCATTTCTTATCCACATCTTATCCACATCCACAGAGCGTAACATTGTATTGGGCACAGAGGTCCCTCACTCAGCAATTAGGGCCATTATGCCACTCCCCATATTCCACTTCTCTCACATCCTCCTAACATGTATCTGATGAACAGAATAAACACAGATATATGAACTTCTCATATGGTGCATCTTATAAACCTTAACGATGCAAAAATATCAGTGCTATACTGGGAGCTACAGAGAAACTCTACAGAAGTCATAGAGGTCCTAGAAATGATCCCTTTTAAACAGAGAATGTAATAAATGTATTCATTGGACTGATCAACTTGTACTTCAAGGTATCACATTCCAAACAAAAGCATGCATTTTGTTATCTTTTTAAAAATATATATATATTATTGATATTTTACAGAGAGGAAGGGAGAGGGATAGAGAGTTAGAAACACTGATGAGAGAGAAACATCCATCAACTGCCTCCTGCATACCCCCTACTGGGAATGTGCCTGTAACCAAAGTACATGCCCTTGACCGGAATCGAACCTGGGACCCTTCAGTCTGCAGGCCGAAGCTCTATCCATTGAGCCAAACCAGTGAGGGCCATTTTATTATCTTAATAGCAATTTTGTCTTGTGTAGACATTAATCTGGATATAATGTGTTCCATTACCACAAAGCATGATTTTATACTATATAAAAATTATAGAGCAACAATAATCAAGAACTCCAAAATCCCACTCATCCATTATCCAAAATGAACTGAGTA
Organism: Plecotus auritus; assembly: GCF_963455305.1. Lineage (NCBI taxonomy): Eukaryota > Metazoa > Chordata > Mammalia > Chiroptera > Vespertilionidae > Plecotus > Plecotus auritus. Next base: position 164,354,440 of record NC_137773.1, read on the forward strand.
TAAAATAATAATTAAAGCAATATTAGTAAACCTTCAGCCTGGCCTTGATAGATATAATGGGAGACACTGTGGAAGAGCTGATTGCTCTGATCTGAATATTAAGGTAGAAAAAGATCCTTACTCTTTAAGCTACTTTAATTTTATCAGCAATCTTTCAACTTCGATCACAGCAGCCACCACTGCATCTCCCTACCCTCAAATGTCAGGAAATTTGGTTATTGTTTCCATAGCAACTACAGCCTGACCATGCATTACAACATTAAAAGGCCAATGCATATATTTCAAAGACAAAGCATACACACACACACACACACACACACACACACACACACACACACACTTACACACACACACTTGTACTTGCATCCTGATTATAAATGTATTTTCATCAACTATGCAAGATTCAAAAAATTCCCAAAGCAAATGAACTTTAGACGTGTCTTGGGCAAGTTTCAGTGACTTATGCTAGTGGCTGAAAGGAAGAGGAAGCCCATTCATTATCAGAAGACAAATGGATCATCTTAGTCAAATGGAGAAGAGGAGAGCCAAGAAAATATACAGCAGAATGAGTGATGGTCCTGCGGTAGTGACATTGTTAATTTTGTTGCACTGAAAAATCCTCCTACTTTGGGAAGCTTCCCATAAAAAACTAGAGGCTTGGGATTTACTTTATTGAAAATAAATGAAATCTATTTCCCCAAAGTTTTTTTTTGCTTTGCATTTTAGTTTACATTCTTGTATTAAAATTGATGAGATCTCTTTAGTTTAAGATACCCATTAACTAAGGAAAGATCTCCAGAGAAAACAACAATATTGGAATAAGTATAATAAAAGTTAAGATTTCTACTTTTTAAGTGTAAAACACTTAATCTGTCATTATTGTACTATCAAAGAGAAGGACCATGTTTATCTTGCTCATCTTTATACACTAATTCCTAGCAGGACAATAAAAACTAGTTATGTGGATTCTGGAAACAAATATTCAAGGAGAATTGCTTTATGTTGTAGTATCTCAAACAGTCTCATGAATTAGTAGACAATGTATGAAAATTTTCAGAGGCAAGTGAAGGAAATGCAATCAAAGTAGCTTAAGCAAAAAGGGAAAATTGTATAGGCTCATGTTTTTAAAAATCTAGATATATAAAATCTGCAGGCACAGTTGGATCCAGAACTAAATCAAGAATTTGCCTTTTTCCTCTTGTTCTAGTTTCTTCTATATCGGCCTCATTCCCACAGCAGAAAGCTGCTAAGAAGCCTGGGGACTAGGGTATTCCAGTGGGGCCTGTGAGCACAGAAGGAGGCTCTGTTGGAGAGAGATGGGCAAGAAAGAAGAGACAGCCTCTGCCATTGATGCTACTACCCAAGCAGCAAGTCACCATTGGCCTTCCAAACTCAATCTCTTCTCTGAACCTGCTGCTGACTAAACTTAGCAGGAGGCCAATTAGTAAGGGAGCCTGGGAAATGTGGTTTTCTGGAGTCAGGCCCTTTTCCCAGCAAAGCAGAGGAAGGCTGAAGAATGAATTATATCGTTAAGAGAAACAGGCAAATGTCAAGCACACAGTATGAGGACAGAAACCATAACTTTCCTTTTCAGTGTTTGTATTCACAACACCTAACCTAGCACATACTAATAATGGCCAGAGCCAACATTTATAAAGTCCTTACTATGTGTTAGGCACCGTATATGTATGAATTAATTTAAATCTGAAGTTGTACTATTTTTGTCAACACCCATGTACATGTAAAGAAACTGCAACATAGCAAAGTTTGGTGAATTACCTAAGATCATGTAGCTTCTAAGTGGTAGGGCTGGGCTTCAAACCAAGGCCTCTTGAATCCAAGGCCTAAGCTCTTTACACATCACTCTCTGCTCTCTCTACAGTGAGCACTTAAGTATGTGTGGAAGAGAGTGCTCCATAAATACTCATTAAGAGTTCTTAAAGAGGTCGGTGAAATGGAAAATGGCAGTAGAGTACACATCAAACTAAAAGTCAAAACAACTAACATCCCATTTCGGGCCCTTAACTTTGTCCCTATAAATATAACTTGGGCATTTACTAGTGGCAATATCTTGTCTATTAAGCATTTTGAGATTTTACTAAATACTTGTGACTCTGGTGATATTTAAGATCACTAAAAACGCATAATGAGTTGGCAAGTTGTGTATTTTCCTTGTCAAGATTAGTCCAGTCACGTTGGATTTCCACAGGCCAGATCAGATTCGGCAGCCTCTTTCCCAAGCGTCAGTGACTACATGAGGCTACTTTAAGTCCTCACTTCTTGCAATCGCATTTTTCAGCTTACCAAATAAAAGCTACCAAAAACTCCCATATGGCTCTTTCCATATTCTGTCCCGATTCACTGTTACTTACAGTCAAGACATTGTCTAAATTAAATGAGTTAGGAAGTTGGTATATTAATCATCTTTGTACTAATTAATTCATTCCTAAATTATGTATTGAGGACCTATTTTATAGTAAGTACTATGATGCCAGGAGTTTGGGCATACAACCCTAATGGAAGTACTAAGCATCTAGGCCAGGGGTACGGAATCATTTGGTCTGGCCCTGCCAAGGCATTCGGGGTGAGTTAATTAAATATTTGACCAAATATAACAGGCGAATTTTGAAGTTGATAATTTTGTATGGCCCACGAATGATGTTATAAATATTCAAATGGCCCTTGGCAGAAAAAAGGTTCCCTACCCCTGATCTAGGCTAACATTTGTTGACTAAATGGGCAAAATTAAATTTAGGCTGTGAATAGCAGAAAGACTTGTTGTAATGTAGAATATAAAAGTGAATTTTGAAAACAATTATACCTTCTAATATCGGCTTTACTTATTTATTGAGCAAACACTTTGAGAGCCTTTCTATATGCCAAAAGCTGTGCGAGGCACTGGTGCTGTGATGTCACTATCCTTAAGAAGTTCAAGATGGAGATAAGGACAGAAAAACAGGCAATTAGAGTACAATGCTAGAGCAGGGGAAAGAACAAGGTCTAAGGAGCATGAAGAAGGGTCATCTTTCACTAACTTAGAGATGTTAGATAGCGCTTTCAGAAGAAGAAATGTGTCGCTTGAGAGCTGAACGATAAGGAGTTGCTGAGTAGGAGAAGAGAAGATAAAATTAATTCAGGATGACTGGGGCTAATTAATGAGGTAGGGCATAGCTCGGAAGGCTGTAAAGGTAAAAAATAGCCAAGTCACCAAGGATCTTACCTGCCTCGGTAAGAATGATGGGTCATGGAATTTTCACAGGCTCAAGTAGATATTACAACTTAAACTTCATTATTGTTCTGGCAGAATAAAGTGAGAATCAGCAGATGTGGATTCTGCTTTTGATTTAGTCACTTGGAGTCAAAGCTCAAAGCAAGTCACTTAACATCTTGGGCTTCATTTTTCTCATCGACCTAATGGAGATAATGATACTTGCTCTACCTACCATGCAGGAATACTGTGCCAGCCTGGTGAAATAACGCTAACTGTGAATACCTCTCAGTCTGCTCAAAATCCTCCCCACCACTCCTCTCTTGCATATTCCTGTACCCCTGACCTCTCCCCCAACTGTCACCACCCATTTTTCCTTAGATTTCTCTCCAAGAAAACTGCAGAATAGGATGCCAACTCTAGACTTCATCACTGTTTATGACATAAGCATATTACACCTCTCACCGACCTCCCTTTTTTAATGGGATGGGTCCACAGAAACAGAACACATTGATAGAATATATTAAAGCTATCAAAAGGAATCTTAGAGCAATAGGAAGAATTATCCACGGTCTTTATCCTCCAAGTGGAGCTAATCCTGCCCTTGTTTACGTTATCATACTTGCTAACCTTCTTAGATGCTGTGGTCTTTATAAGTCTCAGCATGGTTTGTATGGAAGAAACAAAAAGCAGAATAAGAAATGAGATTGGGCAAGGCCAGGCATTAGGTGGACTGAAATCTAAGGAGCCATCAAATGACCGGGTGTCTTCAGTTTTGGAGTGTTCTCATTCAAGCCTAACATTGCTCAGTGTACTCTCTAGAAAGACACCTAGTTGTCTTCAGTTTCCTTATTCACACAAGAAAATGGATATGTTGAGTGACTGCTGAGTGGTGGGAATAAAGTAAGCAAATGACAATAATGCCAGTGTTATTTGTTATTTTCCCCCAAAGGAAACAAATTATACTGAACCACAGAAAAGGTCAATGTATTTGGCTGAGTCATGAATAGCCTTAAAAGAAAGATAGAAAAGAAGGAAGGAAGGAAGGAAGGAAGGAAGGAAGGAAGGAAGGAAGGGAGGAAGGGAAAGGAAGGGAGGAAGGGAAGGAGGGGAAATGTCCAAAGTTCATTAGCTTTGGTGATTTTTTTACCTTTCCTTTTCCTTTCTTTTTCCCTTTAATCAGCCAGGCCTCAACTTTCTGGACCTCTCTTCACAGTGTTTCCGCATTGCGCTCTTCTTAAATTCATCTGTAATCCAAAGCATGTGTCCTTTCATTTGTGGATTGTTTAGACACCTCTCATTTTTCCGATGGCATTTTTTGACCCGTCTTTTTAGTATTTATTGATTTCATTCATTTCCTTCTGTTTTAGTTTTTTCATTCTCTGTCAGAGTGGAAAATTGTTAAAACCATCAGGTGCTATATCCAGCTTGACAGAAAGATTGTTTTTGAGGAAGGGCCACCGTTTTTCTTTGAACTCTGCACCAAATCCAAGGCAAATGCCTTCTCCCCTGCCATGTGAAAGGCTAGTTTCAGACACATCGTGTCATAGTGCTTCAGTGTCTGCAGAAGGTTCACGTCCTGACTTGACAGGCTTCCATTACCAGTTCTGAATAATTTTTTTTTGATCAATTGATTCATCTTTCTTTCCTATTCCATTCAAGCATTTTCTAGTCATTGGTATCACCTACAGGTCAACTTCTGCCAGGTCTTCAATTTATTCTACAATTCTCACTCCCCTCCTTTCCCTCATCACTTGTATGTCCTGGAAGATGCCATGTATAGAAGTTTGCTGATATTAAAGATGCTTTAATTTCTGAAGAATTGCTGAACAGTCTGTCCTGCTCTCTCCTGCCATGTGGTGATACATTTGAGCTTGCTGTCCTGCCATTTCAATTAACTCCCTTTGTAAAGTTCACGTCAGCCTCCCTTGTCTCAAAATACTGCCCCGTTAGCCCTCTTTGCAAACTTGCTCAACGGACTACCTGATTCTGTTTCCAGGAAGTTTCTGGGTGCTGTGGGCTAGATTTCCAGCTAAAAAGAAAAAATACACAAGAAGTGATTTCCTCTCCTGCTTCATTCAGTTCTTAACACTTTTAATACACAGTATTCTGTGAAGTATGTTCCTTGAGGAAACATCATTTTACTCATGATGTTTTGAAAAGGAGGTTTTACATGATATATACTTGTATTTGTCTTCCCCTTTGGGCTGCAAGTTATTTATTTATTTTTTATTCCTAAGTTGCTTTTCACAGCTGAGTTCAGTCATTCCTTTCCTTAACGCATTTGAAGTATTTGTAAAATTATCATTTTTCCACTGTGTGTATTGTTCTAAGTTAGCAAAGAGATCCTACAAGTCTGTACCCCAGCTCAAGGTAGAAGTGGCACAAAGGGGCGCTGCATGAACTGTGGGCACAATATTCAGGTCTGTCCCAGGCGAAGCCCCAGCTGAGGGAACTCCAGGCCTCGCAAGGCCGCAGCCTCCCTGGCTCAACTCCCTTCTCCATTTGCCTCCCTGCCTGCTCCTCCTCCTAGTCACTCCACAGCCACTTCACAGCAAAATGACAGGAAGAAAGAGCAGCGCATGTGCATCAACACAGACGTGAAATTACAAGTGGAGGATTAGGAGGAGGGGAGGGTCTACTTCACGGGGGCAGAGCCAGTGAGACTGGGAACACTAGTTTTTTTTTTATTTTTTTAAATCTTTATTGTTGGAAGTATTACATATGTTGCCCTTTTCCCCCCATTGACCTCTTCTAGCCCACCCCCGCCCTCCGCCCCAGGCCTCCACCACCCTAATGTCTGTGTCCATGAGTTGTGCATATGTACATACAAGTTCTTTGGTTGATCTCTCTCCACCCACCCACCCTCCTCTGCCTTCCCTCTGAGATTGGACAGTCTGTTCCATGCTTCCATGACCCTGGATCTATTTTATTCATCAGTTTATTTTGTTCATTAGATTCCACATATGAGTGAGATCATGTGATACCTGTCTTTCTCTGACTGGCTTATTTCGCTTAGCATAATACTCTCCACACACTAGTTTTTCTTGGTAGTGGCTTCCATGCTATCATCAGATGAACTGCTAAGAAATCATAGGAGCTGAAGGTTTGGTATAATCTGTGAAAACCACTGACTATCCTGGAATAGTTGGGCACTGTACTAATACGAAGGCCCCACTTCTACTTCCAGAAAGCATCCTGGAAGATTTCAGAAAATTTAGTTGAGTTCTAGGCCTACGGACCTGATAGGGATTTTCAGAGAGCTAATAGAGTACTTTACTGCTAAACCTTAGATCCTATATTTTCTTCTGAGGTGTAAATCTTCCTTAAATACCCCTAACTAAGAGTTAGAGTGAACTGATTTGAAAACAAGAAAACTGAGCTACTAGATAGCATTTCTTAATTTTTTTAAAATATATTTTATTGATATTTTACAGAGAGGAAGGGAGAGTGATAGAGAGCTAGAAACATCGATGAGAGAGAAACATCGATCAGCTGCCTCCTGCACACCTCCCACTGGGGATGTGCCCACAACCAAGGTACATGCCCTTGACCGGAATCGAACCTGGGACCCTTCAGTCCGCAGGCCGACGCTCTATCCACTGAGCCAAACCGGTTTCGGCCAGATAGCATTTCTTAATGCAACTGAATAAGTCTAAGCAGTGATGGTGCTTACAGGAGAGAGGAGAGTTGGGCTCAGTGTATGAGAGAAGGTAGAAGTGCTTCTATAAATAGATATATAAATATATAAATAATAAGAAACATCTGATAGTGAGGAGATCACTGCATGCCCTGCAAGCATTTAAAAATAGTGCATAGTGCAACTGGACTTCTCTCTTAGAACAGATGGAGATTTTCTGATTTTCTCTAGGCAACTATCAACGTAACATCCCTTCTCTGTTAAAGACCATCTAAAACTGTGTTTTTGCAACCTTGACTATAACTCACAGTAAGCAATTATTTTTTAAACAGTGACAGTATCCCCCCTAATACACATGAAACAGAAACAAAAGCTTAATGGAATAGTACACATTCATATTTGAATTGCATACCCATATTTTCTATTCCATTCTATTCTGACTGTTCATTAAAAAAGAAAACGAAAAGTTGTTATGACTTACAACTGATTGTACAACTCAAGATCAATTAGCGTGGTGGTTCTTAACAATATTAGAATTGTCTGAAGAGTCTAGAAAAAAAAAAACCAACCAATTCAGGGCCCTTTCAAGACCAAAAAATCAGAATCCCTGGTATGAGGTAAGGGCAATCCTTGTAAAGCTTCTGAGGTGATTCTAACGTGCAGCGAGGATTGAAAACCACTGCTCTCATGGTTTCAACCTTACATTGAAAACTCCTGGTCAAGGAGTTTCAGTCAGGCATTGCCTTCATGTTGAGACTAGAGAACTCTGAAGTGCTGTGTTTTTACCTGAGCATATAAACCAAGGTGATTATCTGACTTCTTTTTGTGCTATTAGTGTCTGTTATCAAACTTCTGTTTGTGTGTGAATACAAGTAAATATGACTTTTTTATATGCACCTAAATAAAGAGAATATAGGTGGGATATGGATAATGCTAGCATTTTAACCATCTAGGAAACATGTCCAAAGATTGTGGCATCGATGTGATGGGCAAAATGACTCCCACAGCCCTAATCTATTCAACTGTTTAATTTCCTATGTTTTTGTGATACAGACTAAAGCATCATTTGGTTTTGGATATTTAGTCCTATCAACATGATATAAGTAAACTTTGCTCAACCAGCTCTGATTGGAGGAATTGTAGTCTTTGCTCTTCCTGCATTGCTTCCAACTCTGAGTTTCTGAGGTTCTATCATATATATATATACATGATATATATGTAAATATATATTGACAGCCTACTTTGTGCCCAGGGGATTTAAGGCAGCTTACAAATATAGAATATGGTAGGATTAGAACAGAAAAGGGGAAAGTGGGGGAAACAAAGAAGGTGGCAGGAGAGATGAGGAAGGTGGGGAAGATGAGGAAAAGAAAAGGAGGAGGAAGAGGAGGAAAAAGGACGAGATTCAGGCCAAGAGAAAATGTGACGGGGAATTACAACGAAGCCTGGGGTATATCTGTGCCCAAATAGCACACTGGAAGGAGGGTGGAAGAGGACGGATGACTTGCCAGTTTCTCAGCACACCTGGTAATGCATGCACAGCAAAGGCATCCAGTGGCTATTTGCTACTCTGAGCATTTACTGTGTAACTGTCAACTACATCACTTCACCTCATCATATCACTATTTCATTCACCTGTAAATTGAAGGCAATGACACTGCAGGCGGCCCACCTCCTGTGGATAAGTATTTGTGGCACAATGTTTAAGTGAATGTCTGGAAAAAATATTTATTAACACAGAACATATTTCTTCAGTCTGGATGGCTTAGTTGCATCTCTTCAAATACATGGACAGACATAAGGCAGTGGTGTCTTTCAAACTGGACAAAACAGACACAGAGCAAGTGTGCTGCATTGGACTGAGGCTAGAAGAGTGATTCTACACCAGGGGCACGATATTTAACAAAATCAATCTATGTCTCCAGCTTATTGTGATGCTGTTAACAAGGGCCTGGTTTCTTTTCAAATGGAATTTTACACATTCAGCAGCAAGGCCGCTGGCCTACATTTCTTGGAGTCAGAGCATCCTCTAGAGGTCTGGCCTCTGAGGCTTGGAGTATAGCTAAGAAATTGATTTTATACAGGGGGGGGAAATGCTATGCAGGAAGGCAATTTCTGAACACAAGTTCATTGCTCTTCTTTGTATAAATCCTTTTAAAGAGTTGCTGGAAATGGTTGCTATTACTGTAACCATGGGGTATCCTACTTAAAACTGGCTTTAAATAACAATTCAAAATGAATCAGGAAGCACTTGGTAAAAATCCTCTGAATAGAACACAAGGTGTAGTGGACAAAAACATTTTTTTCAATGACTCATAATTACATTCAGAAATGTACTAAAATGACAAGGAATTTTCCCACTGTGTAAGTGAACATTTGTCCAGACAGAGAGACCTGCACACTCGCAGGTGGCTCACTCAATTTGGACACAGAAAGGAAAAACTACATTCACACCGAGTGCCCACTCCATGGTTGGCACTGCCCTGCACATGTTTGAACATTGTATCATTTAATGTCATAGTCGTTCTTCAAAATAGAAAGTGTCTCCTTTTTGCAGATAAAATAATTGAAGTTCAGAAAAGTTAAGCAACTTGTCAAAGTCACACAGGGCAGTCAAAGCAGAAGCAGAATTTGAACACAAGTTCTGCTGGGCTTCTCAGTCCATAGGTGTATTTACCCACTGAGAAATCATATTAATCCCAGGATTTCCTAGTTTAAACTGTGGTCCCCATGACTGGGGAAGGCACAGTCCTCCCCTCTGGGTGTTTCTAAAATACAAATGAGCAAACGATTTCTATAGAGGGCCAGATAGTAAATATTTTCAGCTTTGTAATCCATACAATCTGTGACACAATTAGTCAACTCAGTGGTTGTAGCATGAAAGCAGCCATCTAGGATACTTAAGTGAATTGGCATGGCTGTGTTCCAATAAAACTTTATTTTCAAAAACAGGTGCAAAGCTGGATTTAGCCCAAGGGCCATACTTTGCAGACCTCTGTTCTGAGACATATCTATGAGACGACTATTTCCAAATCTGTAGAGACAGGAAAAGTTAAACATTTACCCAAAGGCTCCAACCCATTGGTTTCCATTTTTATTAGGGCAAGTGTTTAATTCTTTTAACTTCTAAAAGAGAACACCTAATTTAAAAAATAAAGTTGCCATGGTTTATTTTCCTTTTTAGTTTTGAGAAAAAAAAAATATTGGCTTCAGAGAGGAATGGAGAGGGAGAGAGATAGAAACATCAATAATGAGAGAGAATCATTGATTGGCTGCCTCCTGCATGCCCTCCCATTGGGGATCGAGCTCACAACCCAGGCATGTGCCCTGACCGGAATTGAACCTGGGACCCTTCAGTCCACAGGCCGATGCTCTATCCACTGAGCCAAACAAGCAGGGCAGTTTTAAGAAATTCTTTATGCAATTTCCATGGAGAATGGCATTTGATGATCAGACTCATCTGGTTTACAGTTTCTAACTTCCTTTCTTCCCCCAACACCGCAGGAAGAAGAAAAAAGTATTCTGTGATGAAACAAGTTAAATCTGAGTTCACTTTGTGTTTTATTTTAAGGTTGTATTTTGTCATTTGTCATGGATCTTTGCTAAAATAATGTGGCAGGAAAGGATGTGAATTTCAAACTGGAAACTCATTATATGAAAACAGCTAATAGAAACTACTCATGGTCAAAGAGCAAGAAAGGAGGGAGGGAGGGAAGACGGACAGAAAGGCTGCCTGGTGGGTTAGAAGCGGAGGGGTGAACTGACTTCTAGGATTCTCTGGCTCAGCTGGTTTCTAGATATGAGAACTATGTTTTCCAAACCAAACTCCTGTTTGTTGAACTGCAGAGTCTTGAAGGGGACATTGGGCCAGGTGTATTTAGAACAATCTTAACTGCAAATCCTGGGAGAGAGTGACTACAATTACAGAATCTCTGTACACCCCTGAGCAGTAAGAGAAGTCAATGAGAAAAACCTACTGGCAAGGTCTGTGGATCAAACTGAGTTACAAGGAGACTTACAGGTCAGCTCAAGCAGTCTGAGTGGTTCTGCAGAAAAGAGAATTAGCAAAATAATTAGCAATAGCATTTCACTTTGAACTGGTTCTATGAGGATCGATCCCTCAAATTTCATCTTTCTAAATCAACATTTTCCATACATCACTGTGACTGTGAAATGCAGAGTTTTATTTGGTTAGCATATGAGGCTGCTCCATTTCTTGTCATCTTGATTTAGGAAGATATGAGCTCTGTGATTAAAGGCCTGGATTGTGCCCGATTGGTTCTGAATCAAAGTTCTACCCTACTAGCTTTGTAGCCTTGGGCATGTTATTTATGACTTCTATACTCAGTTTCCTCATCCGTACAGTGGGCAGAGTAAAAGTCCCCACCTCATGTATCTGTCCAGCACACTTGCCAAGGCCTATACTGTACATGAGGAGCGTTAAGAAGCATTTAGTTCGATGGAGATGACAGGCTAATGGTGTGAATACAGAGGACTTGGTCGCATATGCTGAACAAGTGCTTGGATAGGAAAGAGACCTCTAAATAAAGCAGCCAGGAAAGCAAGAAGACATGCCCCCCACCCCCGCTCCAGAGAAAAGTTGATGCTTGAGCAGAGTTTTATGAGAGAAAAAGTAGGACTTGGGTAGGCAAAGAAGGGAGTGTCTAGCTTTCCACAGAGAGGGAACAATCTGTCCAGAGGAAAATGAATGTACTTTTAATGCGATGTCTGGAGCCCTCAATATGCAACCTGAGATTGTTTCCTAGCCCCATCTCCCGACACAGCCCCATCTCAATTTCTGTTTAGCACATACATCATGGGGTGAAGGCTTCACTCCTACGCTTATCATTACCCTACCACAAATATAGTCCTCAAGCCTAACATTGCTCAGTGTATTCTCTAGAAAGACACCTGTGGGCTGACAGGTATAGGGTCCCAGATCCACAGGGACCTAAAATGAACCATCAGTATCTTCTTTCTCCCCTACCTTACAAAATCCATGAAGTTGGTACAATAATGAGGGACAATATGTCTTCTCTGTGATCTCATCTAGCCTGGCAACAATGAATGATATTTTTTGTTCTAAATAATTATTATAAACTAGAGGCCTGGTGCATGAAATTTGTGCACCGGAGCGGGGGGGGGTGTCCATCAGTCCGGCCTGTGCCCTCTTGCAATCTGGGACCCCTCGGGTAGGGTCTCTAGGCCTGGCCGCAATTAGAGCCTATTGGGGCTTTCCTTCCCCCAGGTGCCAGCGGCTGGCCCCGCCCCCGCTACTGCTTGCCATCTATGTGGCCCTACCCCGCCACCCCCCGTCCCCCGCCACCTGTCGCCTCCCTCTGCAGGCAACAGGCATGGGGTGCGATTGCTTGGCTGGCCTGGGCCTCCCTCTGCAGGGCGATTGCTGGCCGGCCCCGCACACCTGCTGAAGCGCCACCTGCTGGGTAGCCTGGGCCTCCCTCTTTGGGGTGATCGATCGATCATGGAGCCCCCTCATCAATCGCCCTGCAGAGGGTGGCCTAGGCCTCCCTCTGTGGGGTGATGGCGGGGCCCCCTGACCAGTCTCATTGCACCCACCTTGGCTGGCCTGGTGCCAGTGCGTGTCATAGTGTGGTTGTCCAGAAGGTCATCTGGATGGTCGTTCTGCTGTTCAGACATTTGGCCAATTTGCATATTACGCTTTTATTATTGTAGATTATTGAATTTAAGTGCAAACCTTTCTCAAGAATGCCTAGAGCAGTGGTCGGCAAACTCATTAGTCAACAGGGCCAAATATCAACAGTACAACGATTGAAATTTCTTAAACTTAAACTTCTTCTAATGCCACTTCTTCAAAATAGACTCGCCCAGGCCGTGGTATTTTGTGCAAGAGCCACACTCAAGGGGCCAAAGAGCCACATGTGGCTCGTGAGCCGCAGTTTGCTGACCACTGGCCTAGAGCAATAAAGACACTGGGGGCGGGGGGAGATCCCCACAGAGGGAAAGTTAAACTCTATGGGCTCACATTAATTCATTGTTAAACTGTAAAGCCAAGATCAGACTGTAGAGTACACTTAAGATTCCTGGCTCCATGAATTCACCACCAATGATGGGTAATTTCCCCAATCACAATCTTTTTAAATTAAGGAGACATTTCAAGAATTCCATTCCCTTGGATATTTTCCTCCTGGAATTCTATTGAATCCTTTAAGTGAATGGGGTCCTATAACTTTTAAGAATTGGAATATAAACCCTATTAGAATAACTAACCCTGTAATGCTTGCTGTTGCTATCTCACAGGCACGAAACAATCTTTTCCTTGTTATGCATAAATCCCTGATCCTCACTAGATCTTAAGAAAAGCCATGTATTTCACTGCATTTCACTACAACTCTGGCAAGTTGGGTATTGAAATTGCACAAAGATTCTGACAGCACTCTAAATGAATGCATCGGTATTTCTGTAACTGGATGTCGAGGGTTTAATCTGCACTATGGCGCTGTCTAAAACTGGTAATAAAACAGAGGAATAATATGTCAAGATAAGGTCCAAAGGATGTATAATAGTGACACGTGCTGCCCATGACAAGGGCATAATGAAATGTACTGGGAAGAGAGTAGCCTTATAAAAAAAGAAGCTATGAGCTTCTTTCTGATTATTCCTGGAGCTAGAGATGTGGAAGATACGATCCATGTGCCCTGCTATTTTAGTTTCTGCACCAGCTTTAAATCTCAGCAATCTACTGGTAGTTGTCACAGCTGAAGATGGCAGATGTTTACTGCAGACACAAATTAGGCTCACAAGGACCTCTTCTCATTCACAGAGATGATCACATTACACCACTCTCCTACCCCATTCCCCTGGTCCCAGCTTATTGGACCAGAGGCGGAGAAGACTAGGAATTTGGAATTAAGGCTGAAGGATAATAATTTAGCTTGTGCTGGTCACTTGCACAAAGATGTAAACATCACACTGCAAAGTGCCATATTTTACCTGACACATACCTAAAAACTAATACAATTATATCATTTTGGATGTACCAAGATGACACCTCATTTTTCTGTAACAAAAATTTTCTGATTTGGAGCTACATTTATTTCCAATGCAAAAATCTAATCTGGTCACTTCTAGAAAAAAACTCAAATTGAGTGGTCTTTCAGATCATTCAGACATCAATAATATTTCCTGAGAGTTTTCTTCCTCTTGCTCTTCATTTAATATTATTGGGGCATTCACAAATGCCACTGAGGAGAACTGCCAGATAAAATACAAAACTTCCTATTACATTTGAATTACATAACCATTTATAAAACAAAATTTTAGTATGTCCTACCCAATATTTGGGATCAGAAATTCGAATTTAACTGAGCATCCTTTATTTTTATTTGTTAAATCTGCCATCCCTCTGCTGAAGTTTGGGCGTGAACACCTGCTTCTCCAGGGTGTTCACTGATATCCTTGTGCTGACCACCGGCTCCATCCCTAGCTCATCTCTGGATGGTCTTTCCATCTTCCTGCTCACACCTGAAGACTCTGGTTGGCATGTCATATGAGTCACGCTTCCTGTTGCCCCTATTTCCAGGCTGTCTTGTGTCTACTTTTTCAGTCACTTTTGGATGATCTACCTGCCAGCCACTCTGAAGCCTGCAGGAAAACTGGAGGCTATCTCAGAAACTCCTATGCCTACACATAACTCCCCTGCCATCTATTTAATTTTTTATTTACCATGATAACATGAGAGATAGGGGACGAGAAAGTCTTCCCAACTCTGAGTTTCACCAAAACTTGAACCAAAAGACAAGGAAAACCTATATGATCTACACTTAGAGGGAAGTTCTATTCTTTCTTGACTCCCCTGGGTGTGCATATTCATAATTTTAAAAAATATATTTTTATTGATTTCAGAGAAGAAGGGAGAGCGAGAGAAAAACATCAATGATGATAATCATTGATTGGCTGCCTCCTGCACGCCCCCTACTGGGGATTGAGCCCACAACCCGGGCATGTACCCTGACTGGGAATCAAACCATGACTTCCTGGTTCATAGGTCAATGCTCAACCACTAGCCACGGTGGCTGGGCCACATTCAGATTTAACACTTCATTCCTCCTCAAACACTTTCTCCGCTCCCCAATTCTACTGACTGTTTCCTTGGAAAAAAAGTGAAATAAAAATGGATTTTGGATGATAAGATATCTTTTCAAGAGTCACTTTTGTGTTTAAAAGGAAAAAATTTGTTACTCTTGATCTCTGGTTTCATTCTGAACATTATCTGACTATAGTTAAACAAACCAGAATGTCATAATATATCTTAAGTACTTGGCAGGTTAAAATAACTTAAATAAATCACTCTTGGCTCAAAACACTAAATCTAAACTATTATTATAGATTAATTGGAAAATAGCTTAAATGAGAACACTCCAAAACAAAATTTAAGGAGTTGAGGCAAAAATACCCTCAATGTAAAATAGCATTCTTTTTTATTTTACATTCATATAACTTTTATTATAGTATATTATTAAAATTATTCTATTTCATTATTAGATGTTGCTACTTTTTACTTTACCTAATTTAAAAATTAAATGCTATCATATGTATGTATGTGTAAAAAAAAACAACACATAATATTGTATATATATAGTTCAGTAGTATCTACAGTTTCAAACATCCACTGATGGTCTTGGAATGTATCCCCATGGAAAAGGGGTGACTACTGTATTTCCATTTTTTTCTTCTTTCGGATTCTGTGTTTTTATTGATTTTTTTAGTGAGAGGAAAGGAGAGGGATAGAGAGATAGAGAGAAACATCATCAATTGATTGGCTGCCTCCTGCATGCCCCCCACTGGGGATGGAGCCTGAGGGCATGTGCCCCAGGGTGAATTGAACCTTGACCTCCTGGTTCCTGGTTTGATGCTCACCCACTGAGCCACACCCAGCCAGGCTTCCTTTCAGTTTCTAAAAGAAGCTTTTAGTCACTGACAGCAATCAGCAAGAGTAATTTGCAAACCCTGCCCTTTATTAAAATTCACTGTTGCTTTCAGAGTTAGAGCATATTCTTACAGAACAAAATATAAAGAAAGCAGGAGACAAAGAATAGCATTTAAATAAATTTAATAAAGATATCAATTGA
This sequence comes from Plecotus auritus, assembly GCF_963455305.1. NCBI lineage: Eukaryota > Metazoa > Chordata > Mammalia > Chiroptera > Vespertilionidae > Plecotus > Plecotus auritus. The sequence continues at coordinate 164,370,398 of NC_137773.1, forward strand.
AAAGTAAATGCAAGAAGCGATTCCTAAGAAGATAAGATAAACATAATCAAGAAAAATAGAAAAATATTTTTAAATTAACATTTTAGATAAAGATATAAGATAAAAATGAGACAAAAACAATAAGGGGATGGTATATATTCTTCTAATATATTTAAAAATCTCAATAAAATATATTAAATATTTGAGAAATTAAGTGATCAAAACTGACTTAAGGAAATGCTTAGTAGTTTAAAAATGATAGAAAAAATGAACAGTTGATTATGGAATTATCTCCTCCAAAATTTCTGAGCAGGAGTTTTATGATTGATTTTTTTCTGGGCATTTCTAAAAACTGATGATCTTTATGCTATAGTAATTACTCCAAAGTGAAAAAGATCGTTTAAAACTGGTACTCAAAATACAATCCAATCACAATAAAACACACTATACACACACACACACACACACACACACACATGCACATGCACATGGATATGCACATACACAGAGTAGTTCAATCACATGCATACAGAGGCAAAAATCTAAATACACAAATCCATCAATACATTAAAGCAATTTGTTGCAATAAAATGAGGCTAATCAGTAATGTAGAAAATCTATTAACACATTTAACTTCATTCAAGAAGTAAAATGATTATATAATAAAACAAATATGTTAAAATTCAATACTCATTCCTAGATAATTTCTCAAGAGGATTTATAAAGAATGTGTATCATAAGGCAACTTTAATAAACTCACAAAGAAGACAGAAGTGCCTTTTATTTACTATAACCCCAGTACATGGATTCATGCTCCGGTGGGGTCCCTCAGCCTGGCCTGCAGGAATTGGGCCGAAACTGGCTCTCTGACATCCCCCAAGGGGTCCTGGATTATGAGAGGGCGGTTCTCGGGTGACGTACCCTGGAATCGGGCTCCCTCCTCTCTGCGTCACCCAAGAACTGCAGCTGCCAAGTCACTGCAGCTGGGCAGCTCCTGTGTTGAGCATCTGCCCCCTGGTGGTCAGTGCATGATATAGCTACTGGTTGGACAGTCGAATGGTCGGCAGGTCACTTGTGCTTTTATATATATATACTACAGGCCCGATGCACGAAATTCGTGCAAAGGGCTCAGCCTTCGTGGCCCCAGCGGCCCCACGGCCCCTGCCCACTGGTCATTCCAGAAGGTTGTTCTGGAAGGTTGTTCTGGAAGGTCATTCCACTGTCCAGTCTAATTAGCATTTTAGCTCTTTATTATATAGGATAGATTATTATGGAATATATTTTTGGAAATTCTATCAGGATATTATATTTGCAAATGATATGAAGCTGAGATATTAGCAAGAAAACAAAATTATAGTTATATACTGATATGATTATGTATTTAGAAAATGCAAGAGAATAACTTTAAATCTCTCAGAACTTATACAAAATCCAGTAAATAACTTTACTTCAGGTTTCAAAGTATTCCTAAAGGTAATTTTCAAATAAAATATTCAGTAAGCCATAAAAAATTGTAAGGCCACATAGGAATCACAAACACAAAAATAACAGGGATAGCACCAGAGGGAATCTAGATATTAGAGTAAGCAGAGGCAGATTATAAATCTATTTTAGAAAGTTCATGGAGATAAAAGCTGATCTTAAAAATGTCAACAGGAGCTTAAAACCTCGGGTATTATTAAAGTGGAAAGACATGATAAAGTAAGAACAGAAGAGAGGCTATTAACATCGGATTAGACACAGCTAAAGATAGAATTAGTGAATTTCAAAATTGGTCATGAAAAGTATCCACAATGAAGTAAGGAAAGACATACAAATAAAGTAAGAGACAGACAAAATAGTGAGTAGCTTTAATATATATTTAACTGGACTGCCATAAAAAAGAAAGAACGCTGAGTCAATAATTGAATGATAGTTTTTAAAACTTATGAAACATAACAATTCACAGATTCAAGAAACCCAATGAAGTCAACATAAGGTAAATTAAACAAAATCTATAAGGAAAGTCTGAAAATCTTAAAAGAAGTCACATAAATGTCATTTTACCATCAAAGGAACGAGTTAAATAGCTAACTTTCTAACGCAACACCAACAGCCTCACCCCCTAAAATTATAAATGTTCTGAAAGAAAATTACTCACAAAATTTTGTCCCCAGAAAACTATAAAATAAAAAGATTTTTAAAGAAGCAAAGTTTAACAGCATTTGCCTCCTTTTGATTCCCTATAAAACTCCTTAATATGGCCTTTAAGAAGAAGGAAAACTATACTGGATGAAACCTCAGGGATACAGCAAGCAACAAAGATATGTACACAAAAATATTCACAGAAAAATTTTGTGAAAGCCCAAAGTTGAAATAACCCATCAACATAAGTGGATACACAAATTGTGATGTACTCATAGAATAGCATGAAACAGTGGAATCGGATTGTGCCACAACATAAATGAATCTTATGGACATAAGGTAAGTTGGAGCAACAACAACAAAGCCAAATGGAAAAAATGCAGTGTATGATTCCATTTATACAAATTTCAAACAGGCGAAAGTAAATTATATGATTTGAGGCTATGTAACTGCAAAGCAAAACTAAGAAGAAAAGCAAGGAAATCAGTAACAGGAAAGAGCATAAAAGCAATTTCTGGTTTCCTGCTCATTGGTTTACTCTGTGTGGCAATTACCCGATTATTCTTATTACTAGAGGCCCAGTGCACAAAATTCATGCACAGGGGTGGGGGGCCTCAGCCCAGCCTGCACCCTCTCCAATCTGGGACCCCTCAAGGGATGTCCGAATGCCCGTTTAGGCCCGATCCTGGTAGGATTGGGCCTAAACGGGCATTCGGACATCCCTCTCACAATCCAGGACTGCTGGCTCCCACTGCTCGCCTGCCTGCCCTCCTGATTACCCCTAACCGCTTCTGCATGCCAGCCTGATCACCCCTAACCACTCCCCTGCCAGCCTGATTGATGCCTAACTGCTCCCCTGCCAGCCTGTTTGCCCCTAACTGCCCTCCCCTGCAGGCCTGGTCACCCCTAACTGCCCTTCCCTGCAGGCCTGGTCACCCCTAACTACCCTCCCCTGCAGGCCTGGTCCCCCCCCCAACTGCTCTCCCCTGCAGGCCTGGGTCCCTCCCAACTGCCTTTCCCTGCAGGCCTGGTCACCCCTAACTGCCCTCCCCTGCAGGCTTGATCGCCCCCAACTGCCCTCCCTTGCAGGCCTGGTCCCTCCCAACTACCCTCCCCTGCTGGCCTGATCATCCACAACTGCCCTCCCTTGCAGGCCTGGTCCCTCCCAACTGCCCTCCCTTGCTGGCCATCTTGTGGTGGCCATCTTGTGTCCACATGGGGCAGGATCTTTGACCACATGGGGGCAGCCATCTTGTGTGTTGGAGTGATGGTCAATCTGCATATTACTCTTTTATTAGATAGGATAGAGGCCTGGTGCACAGGTGGGGGCCAGCTGGTTTGCCCTGAAGGGTGTCCTGGATCAGTGTGGGGGTTCCCTTGGGGCATGGGTCGGCCTGGGTGAGGGGCCTGTGGTGGTTTTCAGGCCGGCCACGCCCCCTGGCGACCCAAGCGGAGGCCCTGGTATCTGGGGTTTATTTATCTGCTACAATTGAAACTTTGTAGCCTGGAGCGGAGCCAAGCCTTCTGCTTGCTCTAAGGCGGCAGCCATTTCTGTTGGGATTTATGTATCTTCTATAATTGAAACTTTGTAGCCTTAAGAGGCCTGGGCTGGCTAAGGCTGCAGAAGCTTGGCTTCCTCCATTGCCGCGGGCAACCCTAGCCTCCTGCTCTTTCCAGCTCCGTGGCTGCCGCCATTTCTGTTTGGACTTATGTATATTCTATCATTGAAACTTTGTAGCCTTGAGTGGAGGCCTAGGCTGGTAAGGGCAGGCGGAAAGCTTGGCTTCCTCCATTGCCGGGGAAACCCAAGCCTCCCTCCTGCTCTCTGTGGCTGTAGCCATCTTGGTTGGGTTTATTTGCATATTTGCTCCTGATTGGCTTGTGGGCGTGGCTTGTGGGTGTAGCAGAGGTACGGTCAATTTGCATATTACTCTTTTATTAGATAGGATGATAGTACATCAATATTTTCACTTACATTTTATGCATATTTTATGTTTTTCCTATGTTTCATAATAATCAATTGGGGGGAAACATGACCAGTATCTTCCAAACTCCCAAATAGCCTTAAGAATAAACTGCCTGAGAAGAGATGGAGCTCCTTGGGCAGTTAAATAAAACTCCTTAGATTATGATTTACTATCAGCATCATGAGGGCCTAAAGGCAGGTATGTTCGCTGTGAGAATATAAGTGCAGATGTGTTTGCTGCATAAGATATATGCACCTTCAATATGAAAAATATGGTAACTATTGTACAGTTTCATTTTTCTATTCAGTTCACAATTAACTTCTTTATTATATGCTAGTAACAATTTCTGTACAAATTAGGGTTTAAGTACAACTATTAAAAGTCTATAGAAAATAAATATATATTTACCACCTCTGAATTATCTACAAAATTAGAGTACTCTCATTCACATAGATTTGTATTGACATGTTGAGTTGCTGTGGAAGAAAAACCCAGAAAAAAATTGACTTCTTGAGACTTTTTGGCCTTGAATCAACAAAGCTAGAAAGTGTAATTAGGAGTGTTAGGTATGTTTTAAAATACCTTTCTTGGAAAACAACAAAAATGACCGCTAGAATTGTGCAAATGCAAACACATGGAATATTTATTCCAAGAAGTTAAAAGGGTGTCAAGTGTCATAACAGAAAGTAGAAATGGGAGCCGAAACCAGTTTAGCTCAGTGGATAGAGCGTCAGCCTGCGGACTGAAGGGTCCTAGGTTCGATTCCGGTCAAGGGCACGTACCTTGGTTGCGGGCACATCCCCGGTGGGAGGTGTGCAGGAGGCAGCGGATCGATGTTTCTCTCTCATCGATGTTTCTAGCTCTCTATCCCTCTCCCTTCCTCTCTGTAAAATATCAATAAAATATATATATATATAAAAAAAGAAAGTAGAAATGGGAAAGAAATCCTTGTTGCAGTGAGTTAATTCTATATACCTAGTAATAAAAGCCTAATATGCTAAGTGTCCGGTTACCTGGTTGTCTGTTCAACCTATCAAAGCATAATATGCTAATGATATGTTAAGACTGCTCAACAGCTCGCTAGCTATGACATGCACTGACGACTGAGGGCAGACAGTTGACTGGTTGACCAGTCACTATGATCTCCGACTGGTAGGTTAGCTTGCTGCTGTGGTCCAGCCAAATGGGACTGAGCGAGAAGGGCCAGACACACCCTGGAGCCCTCCTGCGGTCCCTCCCCAGCTGGCCAACATCCTGTGTCCCTCCCTGCCCCCGATCATGCACCAGTGGGGTCCCTTGGCCTGGCCTGTGCCCTCTCACAATCCGGGACCCCTCGGGGGATGTTGGAGAGCCGGTTTCAGCCTGATCCCGCAGGCCAGACTGAGGGACCCCACTGGTGCATGAATTCATGCACCGGACCTCTAGTAGTAAAATAAAAGGAAAAAAAAAAAAAAGGCAGATGCCTGGAATCCATTAAAAATGCTAAAATATTTTGGCCTACCCACTGAAGCAGGTGTAGCATGCTAATTATGGCATGAATTTTTCCATTAGCTTCATTCCAGGTTTCCTTTTATGCCCTTACCCTTATGTTTCTCATTTTTCTTAGATTTTTAACTTATATAATTTTCCCATTATTTTGAGGCCCTTTTGCAGTTTGGTTACAAGAGAGGAGAGAAAATATTCAATCTGTAAATAGAATCCTATTTTTCAACTGCTAGTTTTTATCAAATTGGGGATGACAAAAGCACACAAAGGTAGAGTCTTATACTTTTTTTTTTCCTTTTTTGGTCATTTCTTAGAAAATCTGAAGTCTTCTGTGATGATTGGTAGAGAAGCAAAGGTTGGGGTGAGTCCCATACTGAAATGGGATGGTTGCCATAAAGACTGAATTCTTTACCTGGAAAAATATTGGAGAGATTCACACACTCTCGGGGTTCTCCAGAAATAGATAGGAAGAAGATATTAAATCAAAACTGGGCAACATTCCAACTCATCTAAGTCAAACTGATGAAATAAATGTAACTTAATCAGTAGGACCAGGTGGCAGCCACACAGAGGTTTGAAGGAACTTAGGGATGAAATGAGGAAACCACTGGCCAAAATGCTGCATCCAATAATGTAAGCAGCCACAGTCAGTAAACATTCTGTGTGTTAGAAGAGGTCAAGAGAGGACTCAGGGAACCTTAGAAAAGCAAGTTCTCTTCCACTTGTCCAGTCTTCAATAAAGAACAGCATCATTAGACATTAAAACAAAAAATAACTCCCTAGAGGAAGGATAATATGGTTTCTGAAAAAGGAAAGCACGAGTCACTGATTTATTATTGGTCTCTGAGACACGAAGATAAAAGGCCAAATGTTGGCACAGTTTAAAGGATTTTTTAAAATGTGCCAACATGAAATGGGAGATGTGAGGAGGCGATGGGTATATCAAACCATATGGATGAGACAAACAATTTCCACACCCCGTCAAAAATTTTTGTTACCTATTAGCGGGAAAGGATATTCTTTGAGACTTGGAAGAGATCAGGTCTCGAATAAAAAGGAACTACTACTTCAGCTGCAGGTAAAGAATTTAAAACACATTATCATTTGATGGTATTGGAAAAAGATACAAAGATCATTTCAGGAGACATTTTTATTGAGCATTAGTTGAGTGTTGGGCTCTGTTCTAAGTAGGTGGGTCTATAGCAATAAGACCCCTTCTGCCCTCCAGTAGCTCACGGTCTAATATATAGATGATTACAAGAACCATGGACTAAGTTCTACATTGGGACTTGTGCCCATTTATGCCAAGATGGTAACTATTAATTGAAATCAAGTAGTATAATAACTATTATGCAAAATAGCACATCCCTTGGAGCAAGGATCTAAAACAAAGTGCAAATCCCCTGTTAAATTTAATGACAATGGCAATAACAACAAATAAACACTAAACCCCATTTTTATTATTTTGTTTGGTGGAAAAAGGCATAATGTATTTTGAACATGTGTAACTCCAACATTAATTATTGTATCTCTTTACCTCATGGAGAAGGAAAGCAGACCTAATAGAGGTGTTTGTTACGAGTGATAACACCACATGGGTTTTCAAAAATGTAATGCATGCATATAAACATGCATATGCACACATTTCCAAAAATCTCATGAAAATAAAATTAACTTTTGTTTATTATGATTTAAAAAAACAGGAATTAAGAAAGAAAAGGGCTATTTACTAACCATGAACTCGATCAGTTCTGCCAGGTTTATGCAATTCTCAACCTTGCTGAAAAGTCTAAAAAGAATTTTCTCAGCTCAAGCAAGAGCATTCAAGATACGGAGAAAAATTTTGGCAGCATCAAGCACCGAAGATTGATGTCCCTTCTACAAGTCAAATGCTTCTTCTTTCTAATCAGTTTTAAACGCATACCTTCCCCCTATTTTTTGCTACATTAGTTAGGAAGCTGTCATTCCAAAGACATTTATAATGTACGTGCATAGGGAGAGTATGAGTGTTCTCTGGCATGAAAGAAAAACAATGTTTTGATGATCAGATTGTTCTGTATTTTCAAACCATCTAATGGCGCTTCTATAGGAACTCGATGAGGAAAAACAAGAGCTAAAAGAGAAATCCGAACAAAAGCCGATACAGTTTGTTCTAGTTTCTCAGATACATCTCTTTCCTCTTCCTTCTTTTTTGCTTGCACAATTTTTTAAAATGGCATGTAATAATTGTCATTTGCAATATCAAGTATCATTCTAAATAGAAATTTAAGTGGGCTGAGAGATAGCAAGCACATTTTTCAGGGGTGGTATTCCAGGGGAATTTCTCTGCCTTCTCCTGGGGGACCACATTGGGAGGTGGTGTTCATCTCCCTTTTCTTCTTTCCTCTTTGCATTGCAGTGCCCACACCTAGTATTGAATGAATTTCCTACTCTTCTTCCTGCTGCTTCTTCTCCGAAAGAAAAACTGGGATTACATTCTGAGCCTTCTCTAGAATGGTACAAATGACTTGCCTATTAAATCAACAGAGCTAAATACCCCTGTGATGTCAAAGGGATCCCTGTAACTAACTCTCTCTCTCTCTCTCTCTCTCTCTCTCTCTCTCTCTCTCTCTCTCTCTCTCATACACTCTGCTAGTGAAAAGTTAAGCCATTCCTAGAAGGAAATTCAGGAAACAAGTATAAAACAGTATCATGAAAGATGATCAAAGCTTTCCTACTTCCAGGAGTTTATTCCAAGGAAAGAATAAAGGCTGTGCAAGTAGTTAGCCTCAAAGATGGCAGTCAAATCCATAACAGCCAAAAATTAAAATAGTCTAATTGGTCAATAATAAGGGGGTGGTCAAGTTAACTAGATCATATCAAAACAATAGAATACTATGCAGATATTAAAAATGTATACAATGCACATTGACATGGAACAATGCTCAATTTTGTTCAATAGAAAAAGCATGTTAAAAGCAAAATATGTTATAATATTTTTAGATTAGGTAGGTGTACATGTATATATGCATAAGAAAATACATAAAATGCCATCTTCAGTTATTTATATTCTATATCTCTTTTTCTTCATCTTTCTCCATATATAAATGTTCTGATTTGCCTAAAATATACATGCATTACTTCTGAAATAAACCTATAAAAATGGACATAATATTAAAATTCACAGTATCAACAGTCTTTCTTTTTAAAAAGTCCCTTAAATTGCCTGCAGCTGATAGGTTAAACAGGGAGTCCCTGTGAATTAATACTGGATGATAATGGTGGGTACAAATGGAGAGGTACCAATGGAGAGGAATAATCTGTATTCAACAAGTCACCTAATTAGCATATTTCATGTTCTCTGTGAGGTTTTGTAAAACTAAAAGTCCTTCTAATAAACACTAAAAATCAAGAAGCCAATATTGAGATTTTTCTGCATCCATGCAACTGATTTTAAGGATATTTTATTTTAGATGAAAATATCAAAATTGTCATTGATCCAAAATTGCCATATAAATCCAGCATCTACATCTGAAGTCAACCTGTTTAAAAATCACAGATTTTTTTTTTCCAAATCCCTGATTTTTTTCCCCACTATGATGCTGAGGTTTAGTGATAGTACTCTTCCAGAGCAACAGCTCAGCTTTGTTTCTAAAGCAGCCTTTTTCCTAATGCAGGAAATTAAAAACGCAAACATCCCAAGCTAGTCAATCAGGAAAGCAGCATTGTGAATGTTAGGGCTTTGAGGATACAAATTAGGGAATTAGCTTTTTCCTTAACAGAAGGATATTCACTAAGTAATTTGCTTTCTTTAACTGGAGTTATCCCCTTCCATTAACTGGAGAAATAAGTCCAAATTAAAATCACTGTTCATCAATTACTGCTGGAGGCATGCTCATGCCTGTGGAAGGGACCAAGCAATAAAGCTCATCCACTATAATTTTAATCACTGTTTAATCAGAGCTCTCAACAGGAATAATTTGGGGTGGAGGAGAAATTGGAAACTCTCAGTTATTGTTGGCATGAAGGCAGATATTGCTGAGGACTTTTGATTTATTTACTCATTAAAAATTTCAGCAAATTTTAATTATTTTCCTTGTTCAATGAAAACGCGCTATGCACTGGAAAGAGAGTGGTGAATATAATGACGTAGTTCCTATTAGGCGTAGGGAAAGTTAATACATGAGAAGTCATGATTACAAATCATGGTGAGTACTTCATAGGAAGGGAACAGGGTCAGAGAAAGAATAAAGGGGAGATGCCAGTTTACCTTGTGGAGTCCTGGGACCCTTAAGAAGGGACATTTAAGCTTTTGACTTATTAAAATAGTAATCAAGGAATTAAATGGGTATATTTTGTTCACTGTTTCCTCTATGGTGGTGGTCGGCAAACTCATTAGTCAACAGAGCCAAATATCAACAGTACAATGATTAAAATTTCTTTTGAGAGCCAAATTTTTTAAACTTAAAATTCTTCTAACGCCACTTCTTCAAAATAGACTCGCCCAGGCCGTGGTATTTTGTGGAAGAGCCACACTCAAGGGGCCAAAGAGCCGCATGTGGCTCACGAGCCGCAGTTTGCCGACCATGGCTCTATGGGATTATACGCTCTTTGACTATGGGAGATGTGTCTGTTTTATAAGCTCAGAATCAGCACAGAGCCTGGCCTACATAGGAAATCAGTTAGTGTTGGTAGAATGAGTAAGTGAATATGAAAGAGAACAACAGAGGCAGAAAATAGGTACAAAAGAGACAGAAAACTGCAGACACAAAATTTGCAAGCTGATTGTCATATCTCATATTTCATGGCTCAGCTCTCATTCCAGTTCATTTGAAAATGGTCTTTCATCCAAAAAAGGCAACTTTTGAAAGTGCTCAATTCTTTACACAATAAATGCAATTTTTCTAACCTCTTAAATCTTGCCAAGTGAGTAGACATGGATATTATTGCTTTTATTGAGATCCAGGAATGAATTCTTTAAACACACACACACACACACACACACACACACACACACACACACAGTACAATGTAACCTCTGTTATAGGGTTACATGACCCAGAAAATTTTAAATTGCTTCAAGTACATAAATGTAAATAAACTCTTATCTAAATCACTCAATTATCATTCAACAAGAAAAATGTATAAAAGCTAGAAAAGTATTTGAAAGAGTAGTCATAAAATCTTTGGTCTAAAACAAGCATGTCAAACTCAAAGGCTAACACGGGCCAAATAAATGAGGCATGCGGCCCGTGAGTTTGACATGCTTGGTCTAAAATTTCCACTCCTGAGAGCAGCACACCAACAGATAAGATACAGTTTTTGTTTTATATCTAGACCAAAGGAAAACCTGGGTTTACTCCTAAACTCTTAAATCATGTCTTACATATGTAACTATGGAAAAGTTGAGTATGTTTTTTTTTTAATGTTTTTATTGATTTTTAGAGAGAGAGGAAGGGAAGGAGATGGAGAGATAGAAACATCTATGAGAAACATCATTGATTGGCTGTCTCCTGCATACCCCCTACCCAGGATCAAGCCTGCAACCCAGGCATGTGCCCTGACTGGGAACCTCTTGGTTCATGGGTTGACGCTCAACCACTGAGCAACACCAGCCGGGCAAGTTGAGTATGTTTTGTTTTTTTTTTGTTCATACATAATACAATAATCTTAAACTACTTTTCAGTTATAACATGCAGTCATCACTCTACAATTTAAAAACTTAAATGAAAAATAGTTCAATGGAATTGAAGACAGTCCAGGGTAGCCAGTCTAATAAAACATTAAGGAACGGATTTATGTTCCCAAGAGTGTCTCTATCTACAGACACAGAAGCTGTTCTTAGTTTCCCATGGACATTCTGTTTGTGCATCTCAAATCACAAAGGGCGCTGACATACACACACCACAGTTTTTCCCTTTATGAGAGGTGTAACTATCCACACAGGCAAGACAAGGTTTCACATTTTAAATATGGTTTCCATTTGAAATCAAATTCCTTACAAAGAGAACATGACTTTAGCATTGGCAAAGGGAGTCCCCTAGGAAAAAATGTAAACAGATGGCTGAGAAAGATCACCCACATGCTGCACATAGATCTTGAGGAGGCATTTCTAAGAATGAAGTGGCACTTCCCAGCCTGGGCCACTTCCCACCAGGATCCTTATTTAACCCACAGAAAACAGCGTTTATACCTCCAGCCAAGAAGAACCTCAACAACTCTTTGCCCACTTCCCTCCCAGTAACCCAGACAATTTTCAACTCTCCCCAAGATTCCAAAAGAAGCTAAGTACCAACCGCTTGAGACAGATAATCCTCTAATAAATCAGTGTTCAGTGATCAGCCCTGAACTAACATCTTCCCATCGAAACGGGCTGTTAAGCCCCAGCTACGCATATTAAGCATTCAATTTAATGTATGACACACATCTGTTCCACTTTCTCAGCGAGCAGAAGTTTCAAGATAACTTAAATCCCAGACTTAATCAAGGAGAAAAAAATTCTTGGCAGTGTTTAAAACTGATTTTTAAAATATAATCCAAATGAGAGCGAGAGAGACCATTTTGCTGTAACTAATGAGATTACATAATACCTAAATCAAATCTGTAAAATTACCTGAGCAAAAGCACTGCCTCTTTCAACTGAGTCTATTTATCTTTCCTTTTGTTGCGCCAACCTTTACCAAAGACCTTTATCTAGAGCTGGCCCAAAGCGCCAAAATAAAAGCAAAAATAAATCTTCTGCAAACCCCGTAATTTAACCCCTCAGTGCCCAGAGGCCAGAAGAGAAAAACTCACAGATTTGTCCTTTACAAGGAGAGCACAGCACTGAATTCCCGCCATCAGCATCTTGTGGGGGTTCCAGGCCACAGAATCAGCTCTGTTATGTAAAACAAAGACAAGGACAAGGTGGGGGGCCCTCATTAGTTTCTACTGGAGGAAAGAATTCTACCATCAGCAGCACACACATTCACTACTCAGACCCAAGGTAGTGCTCAACAGGATTCCTTGTTTAAGTAGTCTAGGGAATTTGGAGTTTGGGTTTTTTCCCTTTGAATTAAGCAATTACTTTGTTTCTCTGTCTACTTTTAGAATGACACGTAAGTGAGCAAAATCCAAGGAGATTCCCATGCCTCGATCAAAGGCGCTGTGTGTGGGGAGCGACATTTACCTGTGGATGCCCTGCAGAAGCCAGCGGTGCTTCCTTGACATCAAAGCCGAGCCACCCCAAGAAGCCTGTTGAGAAAAGTGTGTAACCAAAAACAGTGTTATTTCGGTGTTATCTGTTTACCAGCCAACTGTCCCAGAAAACGCCAAGGGACAACCTCAACCTGCCTTGCTACTTGGTTTTAAGTCCATGTTAACCAATTTGTACTCCAAGAAAGATGGATTACTGCCCCTAACAAGGCAATCAGGGCCTCATCATGACCGAGGGCTCCCTATGGACCCTTAGGATGTACATTCACACATCTGATAAAGAAATTGTTATATTAACCTGTTGAGCTGTGTGGGATCCAAAAGGTTTAAAAGACACAGTCTATACCTTCTCGAATCTTAGAATCTAAAATAGACAATAACCTTACACCACCAAGATTCTGTCATACACAAGGTACCGATGCTGATAACGAGTCAGGGACTAAGGCCTGGCATTCTATTTAGTAAATGTGGCACGTGCTTAACAAGGTGGATAGAAGGGCATATAGGAATTCATAGCCAACTAACTTCAGCTAGGAGGAAATGGATCCTATTATTGAAAAATTAGATCTTTTCAGCCAAATAGCTTTCAGATATATTTGTAAGTCAAAAATGTGAGAGAAAGGAAAAACCTGGGATTTAAGGAAGTTATTCATTGAAAAGGAAAACATGAGCAAAGGAGCGGGGAACTAAGAATAAGGAGATGAAAGAAAATCCCATAGTCAGTAAGTCTAGAAAGGAGGGAGGAAGAATCAGTGTGAGGAATAAGAAAGTCAGTTTGGTTCCTGAAATTGAGCAAACTTCTAAGTTTCATTTGTAGGGCAGGGAAGGGCGACTGCAGTGAGGAAACGTGAGGGGACTGTCTTGGGCTATGTTGAATGCTCTCCAAGGCTATTTACACTGCACAACATTGCACTGAGAATGGAATTATTATCACTTCAAATTGTAATAGAAAAAACTAAGGCTCAGAGGTGGTAGGTAGACTGCCCAAGGTCTCACAGGTAATAAAAACCAGATCTGGGAGGCAGAGCTCGTTCTCTTTTCACAATAGCATCATAACTAGGGAAGGTGGCCAGTTTGTCACATGGTAGGGTGCAGCATGGATAACTGAGGGTGATGGAAGTATTATAGGCAGGAGGTGAGTTTAGGAACTGCCTAGGATGTAGACCATCCTATTTCAGGCTATAGGATTTAAAAAGATGATGAATACCCAGTATCATATGGAAAGAAGTGTGGAAAGGTTATGTGTATCATAGATGTGGAAGGTGACAGAAATGAGACGTCTCCATGATCCTCAGACTATCGCAAAAGCTGAGCCCATTGGTGAACAATAAGGCAAGGCTTTAAATCCCACTTATGAACAGCTCTCTCATTTAGGGCTAGAATGCAGTGACTGTGTCACCTAAGGTGCACAATTAAAGAAGGCACACACTCTCAGCTTTGGGTTCTTGCCTGGCCCTGAGAGTGAATCCCTTCTTAACTTGAGTCCTAGGAACCTTATTTGTGTCACCTTAATTCCAGCTCTGTTTGCATGGACTAGTGTCTCCAATAACCCCACAGGGTTCCCAAAGGTTTGTGAACTGAAGGTGGTATGCATGCAAATCCCAAAGATTCCCAGTTACAGTACCGATGACTTCGGGTTGTCTGTCAAGCCCCCTTCTTGATGCACTCTTCCCCATGGGCTTTCCTGATGGACCATGTCTGACTAAGGCTGAGATACAGGGGCAACTGCCTTCAGCATCTAAGAAAACTTTACCCTGTCCTACTAATTGAGGATCCCCAATTTAGATCTTGAGATCTTTACTTTCACAAACATTAAGATGACTTACCTATTATGTTGTCTCACTTCCATTACACACCCTAAACACTGAGTTGCCTACTTTTTTTCTCAATCCTTTTATCCCCAACTTCATTGAGAACCTACCAGGGACAATTATGAGAAGGATTAATAGTAAGACTCAGACACACCCATTTACCCTCTTAATCTTTCCACCTGCCTCCCCTATGACACTTGCTCTCCTTTGTGTCTCCTACACTACCTTCTGCCTCGTCTCCTTCCCCCAAAAGTAAACAATATTCTCCCAATCCTAGAGAGCTGGATTGAAGTTTTCAAGTCACATGCATTATTTCAAGGTGTGGTGCACTGGTTTACAGAGTGGTCAGGAGGGTAAGGAACAACTCATCCACAATTTATTCTTCAAAAAAAGCTGGAAGGAGAAAAACCACACCCCTAGTGTTATGCCCTACTTCTGTTTGCTTAATGTTGTAAATTCTAACTCCAAAACTTGCGAAAACAACAAACAAATCACCTACATGATGAAGGAGCTTGGTTTTCCATCTCAATAAGGACCATCATTTATTGAGCTATTACTATATGTTAGGCACCACAGTTAGCATTTTACTAGCATATTTTCTTTCATTGCTTAGGTAATAAGTGAACAGTAGGCCCAATCCTGAAAGGAAGGTGGGTGGAGGCAGGGGTAGAATTGAGACCCAGCAGCGTGTAACGCCCATGATGTTAAATGTAATGTTTACTACCCTGCTGGGACTTGGAATGAAGAGTGGGTGGGAGATTCAGGAAGCTTTGCTGGGGGTGTGAGGTTTTGCAGCAGCCACAGCCTCTGTTTCGGAGAAGAGTTGGGCCAGCCCTGACATCTGGCCTCCCACTCACAGGCAGAGGCTAGAATAATAATTTGCTCTCACGGAAGAATAGAACTGGAGGCAAAAAATGTCAACAAGAATAGGTTTTTATTATTCAGTTGTTAAAAAATGCATTGTAATTAACCAAATTTAAGACACTATCAAATGTGAGAGTTATCATTTTTTGTTACCACTGATAAAAAAAGAATGATATCAACGTATCAATTCCAGACGTGAAAAATGTAAAAAAAAAATATTTCTCAGAATTAATAAATTTTAGTATATATGTAGGGCAACTCTTTTTGTTTGTTTTGTTGTTGTTTTGAAAAACCCAGAAGAATATCAGAATTACATTTTTTTAAAAAAAGAAAGTAAATACCAGTTTTTAATAATTTAAAGTATCTTTAAAATACTCTTTAGAAAATTTCCAACAGGTCAAAGTAACTAAGGCAACTTTGTTAACCTTTTATCTTTAAAATGAATAAACTCTGCATGGTATAAAAAGGTAGAACAACTACATGCTTCTGTATGAAACTTTACCAACAGATTCAATGTCTGCAGTATTAAAGAACGCGTGAACACTGCCTCTATGTTTGAGCTAATTTCTATAATAGGTCAGACAAACTGTTGTCAAATTTAATCTAGTGCTACAGGCATTCATTACATGCAAAAGGAATAATTTGTGTGGCTTACATATTTCCTTTTAAGAAGTGTTTCCTTCCAAAATTCAACCTTTCATTTGTAGAAAACCTAGAGAGGTTTTTATTCATACTTACAAATCACAGTTCTCTCAAGCCCCATAAATCTCTTCATATCATTTCCAATTTAGAAACTGCTGTAGTTACTGTTTTATATAAACTATATAACCCATATTTGATGTTTTTTATGAGAGTAGAATTTTCAAGTATACATGCTAATGTATTTTTTCCCCTCCTTTCCACAGTTACAGAAGTACTTACTTCATATTATCTTTTAGGACATAATGTATTATTGTGCTTCTAAGTCTATAAAAATCAATAGGATGTAAGTTGAAATGTAAACAGATACAAGTATTACAATTCCACTTAAAGAAGTCACAAATAACCTACCTGAAATATTGCCATTGGCATGCTAATAGAGCCTATAACTCTAGTGGGATTATGTTACCGCTGCCTTTACCATACATTAGCATGCATCTAATGAAAGCCTTGAGTTGCTGAAAAATCTCTCCCCATCATATCATAGATGCTTTACTTTGAAAGCATAAAACCATCCAAACTATAAAATTCTGTGTAGGTATAGCCTCTCAATACTCAGCTACCTTCCTTTCAGCAAGTCAAAAATATTGTTCTTTCTTTTTTTCTGATAAGGAGGCTATGAGCCACTCATTTACCAGAGAAAAACTCCCTAAAGTTTCATCAGCATGTTCAAGTCCCTTCTATTGGGATGAATCAAAGTAAATAACGCCCGATTTCTCTCTCTCTCTCTCTCTCTCTCTCTCTCTCTCTCTCTCTCACACACACACACACACACACACACAAAAGAAAACACTCAACAAGCATTTATAGTTGCCTGAATTCAACCTTTTAACTTTAGATAAGTATAATTTTAAGAATGACCTTTAATTAAGGAAAAAATGATTATAACTCCAAGACTTACAAACTTAATTAGAAGAAAAGGCCAATCCTTTAAGTGAAAAAGTTATGAAAAATGTAAAGTTATCCCAGGCCCTCTCAAATAATTATCTATAACAGATCTAGATAAAACCTGCTTTAATTAGAGCATGAAATTACGTGGTGCAGCTTGTTACATTTTCTGGTTGATTGGTATCATATAATTTTAAAGCTAGAAGATTCTTTACAGACTACACCAGCCATTTCCCTCTTTACAAATGAAGACGCCAAAGCCCAGAGCGCTGAGTTCACAGTGACAACAGAGGCCAATTCAAATCCGAAGTCTCTTGACTGGATAGTGCTGAGTGTGTCCCTTCACCATGCTGCCTCAATGACAGTAGATTCAAAGGACCCAAGAAACGGGTTCATGGGAGAAGAGGAAATAAAGTGGGATCCAGACAACCGAAACAAATTTCACATCAAGTCTTAGCCTATCCTTCTTTATACCTTAGGAAAAAAGACCTATCTATTTCCTCCAATTAGAAATGTAAATAAAAGTAGTTGGGGACCTCACATCTAGTTTCTGAGAAAACGAAAGATTTCCCACCAAAGCTGCAAAAAGACTAGAAAGCTAAGCAGATGTGTACATACAGATGAACTTACATCCACGTGAAGCCAGAGGCCATGCCTCTCGCAGACATCAGCTATTCCATCCAGCGGATCAAAGGCGCCCAACACCGTTGTACCCGAGGTGGCGCAGACAAGAAACGGTGCTGCTCCCTGTGAAAAGGACCCACACATGAGAACTGTCACCATCACCTCTAAGTTTATCCTGCAATAGGTTGGTACATTACAAAGGTTCTAATATATCCAGAAACGTATTTGGTTCTTGGAGATGATCACCGATTCAGTGACTGTTTCTAAGCTTTTTCACTATATAGTTTTTATTATAAATAGATTAAAGAAACAGAAAATGCTACAATAGTAGTCCTTTGTCCTAACTCAGTATTTTTAGTTTCCTTTTCTTTTTATAGCCTTTTCTGTTCATCTCTTTCCTAGATAGAAAGTAAATAACCTCATCCCCATTGGCACACTGGCATTATATAAGATTCCTCACTCCTTGGGGAGATTCACTGGGCCTCCAGAATGCCAATGTTGTTACCCTTCTCCAAAATAAAAAGGACCGTTTGGAAGACGAACAGTCAGCTCCAGGGACAGAGCCCGCAGGCCCGTGGGCTTGTCTCCTTATGAAGTATGAGCAGTTACAAAACAGAGAGTGTGCTCAGGTACAAACTTGGCAAGGTAACCTCACTGGGATCCACTCTCCAAAACAGGTATGCCACAGAGAAGTCTGTTAGAATGTGCTAGAAGGAGAAGCCTACTATTCTAGCAACTGAGGAGTAAGTGACAAAAACATTTATTGCCCATTGAGTTCATTCTTACCTCCGTTTTGGATGGAATTATTTTTTTCCTTAGTTTTATTTTCAAGTGCAGGTAGTTCTTATAAAATAAGTTTACGACCCATTTTATTGTTGGGGGTTCTGAACCAGACTCACTCCAATCTAGCTGACCATTGACAGGAATATCATTTCTCAATGGAAAGGAGGGCAGAGCAAGGGCACTTAGTCCACATCTCAAAACTGAGATGCATAAGATCAAAGTGACGGTACACAATGAACCCATTTGCGGTTTAGGCAGAAGGTTGTGACACTTGTAACCTAGTCCATCACCCAAACTTCTCAGAGTGGGACCAGGAGGTGACAGAGTCCCTGGGGACCATGGGCTTTGAGAATTCCTCCCTGCACTCATCTACCAACAGATCATACCTTTATCATGGCAGAGACCTCAAGGAAATGGGACCAGGTTTATATCAATCATTAAAAGCAATAGAAAAAGTAATTTACTAAAACCATTTATGGTGTCTTTAATGGTTGAGCTTTGCCTCATAAACTATATGACATCCTGGCAGTGGTGAGAAAACACCTGTGCAAGCTATCATAGCGTTTTAATGACTTTTTCTCACCTTTTTAATAATCTAGCTATAAATATCAGTCCCTGAAATTAAACTTTTGCCATCTGGATTTAACCTTCCAGATTTTCCCTTTCACACATCTCATGCGATTAATAAGAAAATTCAGTGGAAACAGAATTGACGGTGTGCTGACCATATCCTGTTTTCTCTAGGAAATTTTGTCATTTCAAAAGTTATATGCAAAAATACTCCCAAATATTCAGTGGTTACACTATTTTATCTCTTCATAAGCACTTCAGAGCCTCGGATGCCTCTGTGGTTTTCAGCATCAAGTAAAGGTCACTGCTCAACAGATTTGTAATGGATTGTGGCTGGCCAGGGAATTGAAGCCCAGCAGAAAAGAAGTGGATGCACAATTTCCTACATCTCAAACAATCCGAGTTAAAAGCTTAAAACAGAACAACTAGGTCTGAAGCTATTGAGAAAAATAACCTAGTCATCGGGTATTATTATCTCAGAACGGATGGGAAGTTTGTCCTTGGTGGATCCAGGCCCCAGTTTTAGCTGACTTGAAGGAAAACAGAGGAGACATACTGACTCTCACCCCATTACTCTACTTTAAAATGTGCCGAAAGCAATTTTTACTTTTGAGAAACTTCTCTTTTCAGGTTCTCACCTTAAGATTAGGTCAGTTTCATGCACTTTAATTGTTAAAGCAAAGCAAAATTTACACAGTGAAAATAATAATGATTGTAGTGGGATAAAACCCACCGAATATACTAGAAAATGAGTTCTTAATGATACTTAATGATTTGACTATCTTAGGGGATGCTAGGCAACTAACTCACTATTCTGAAAATTAGCAAATAATGGGAAAGAAGAAAACGTGGATCCTGCCTTATCTGTGAAAACTGTTTCCTTAGGGAAACCAAATAGGGATGAAGGAACATTTTTCCTTATATTAGTGTGCCTGCCAATAAATGGAGGAGGAACAAGAGAATAAATTAGAACATCAGCTACTGAAACAATGGGTCTAGACAAGGATGATCAATGGCAGGAAATCCATGAGGTGAGAGGCAGATACAGAGCTCTCTAACAGGTGGGCTGACAATACCGGAACCCACCAATCAATGTTACTACAGAAAGAGACAAGAGATGCCTCCTCATGGAAGGACAAAATTTACCCATGAATAATTCCCAGCAACATTTCTAATCTGAATCTCACTGAGTCTCAAGATCTAACTGTCAAATTACAAGAAATATAGAGAACAGATGGGTGGTGCCGAGGAGGGGAGTACTTAGTCTCAAATGTGTGATGCAGTCTACAAAATTCATAATGTGGAAAACTACCACACCAAGAGATGTAGTTTTTTCAACAGATAAATTGTAAGAGTAAAAAAAAAAAAGGAGGACGGGGATCTAGAAGAGATTTATATGATGAATCAATCAAATGCAACACATAGGCCTTTTATGAATCCTTATTGAAACAAACCATCTATTTTTAAAAGGGAATGGGAGAAATTTTAAGATAGAGTGGATATTTGATGATATTAAGAAATTATTCCTTATAATGGTATTACTTTTTTATTTAAAAAATATATGTATATTATTGATTTCAGAGAGGAAGGAATAGGGAGCAAGAGATAGAAACATCAATGATGAGAGAGAATCATTGATTGGCTGCCTCCTGCACATCCCCCACTGGGGATCGAGCCCGCAACCTGGGCATGTGCCTTTGACCAGAATTGAACTCAGGACCCTTCAGTCCGCAGACCAATGCTCTCTACCCACTGAGCCAAACCAGCCAGGGCTGGTATTACTTTTTTTTTTTTTTTAAGAGAGGACATATCTCTTATAGATATACTGAAAGGTTTATAAAGTAAATGATATGATGTGTGGGATTTGCTTCAAACTAATTGCATGTGATGGGAGGGAACTGGGTATAGATAACACAAAATGGAGCATGAGCTAATGATTGTTGAAAATGAATGATAAGCATATGCATGCTCATTATATTAGTTTTGTATTTATGTATTTGAAATTTTTCATAATAAAAAGTTCAAAATTCAAAGAAGTAAAAGTTCAAATTTCAAGGAAGAAAGGAAAGGGAGGAGTGGAGGAGTCAGGGAAGGAGGGAGGGAGTCAGGGAAGGAGGGGGGGAGGGGAGGAAGAAGGAAAAAGAGAGAGGGGGGGGGAAGAATGAATGAATGAATCATATAAACCATACAAAATGCACAATCAATATTCCCCACCAATAAGCATTAATGACATTATGAAAGTTCACTTTGATAGCAACTTATGTAGAAAAAGATAAAACTAGGATTTGATGGCTATAGTTCACAGATGAACAAGGTGGTTGTAATCTAGAATTTTACCCAAGAGGCAAAGAAATCTAATCATCTCTACCACCAGACAACTTCAAGTCCACCTGCCATTGGAATGTTTAAAAAAATAAAGACAAATGTAGATCTAAGGACATACCCTAAGCCAGTGGTCGGCAAACTCATTAGTCAACAGAGCCAAATATCAACAGTACAATGATTGAAATTTCTTTTGAGAGCCAAATTTTTTAAACTTAAACTATATAGGTAGGTTCATTGTTATTAACTTAATTAGGGTACTCCTAAGCTGGCCTTTGCTAAAAACGTCCTCAATCTGATTGAGGTACACTCAAGGGGCCAAAAAGCCGCGTGTGGCTCGTGAGCCGCGGTTTGCCAACCACTGCCCTAAGCCAATACATATACAGAAAAGGCAAAAATTTTAAGTACAGAATTTTAAGCCAAATATAATAATCTAGCATGCTCTGGATAATGTGGGGTTTTTTAATAAAAAAAAATTAAAATATAAAGAGTAAAATAACTGAAATATAATATCAAAATTAAAAAAATTAAAAATAAGAAAACCCATTTTTTCTTAGAGTGTGAAATCCTATGAGGGAGAAATACATTCCAGATCAGAAGCTGGGCTTTTCATTATTCAGCAGTCACACCTACTTCGTTGCTACCTACTGGAAAGTTATAGAACAGTCTGAAGCTCCTTTCGCAATGAGGACTCTGCTGGGATTGGGAGGGAAGCAGTGAAAAAGCAGGTGCACCTAAGCCAACAGGTCCAAGAAGCAAGATGGCTGGCACCAAGACAGCGACATACCTCAAAAGCAGGTGTCAAGGCCAGCCCTAGCTAGAGTATCGCAGATGAGCATGGTCATGCCTTGCTTTCTCCAGTGATAGACATGTCAACTTTAATACATGCTGGCAGCTGAGAGAGAATATTCTTCCAGAGCTGCAATATCAGACCCAGACTCAATACAGGATGGTGGTTATGAATGGACTTGGGGTGGAAGCAATCTGGGAGGATAGGTTGATCAGGAAGTCAGGAATCATTCTGAATGCAACAGAGACCATTGGTTTGGGCTGCAGAATTCTCAGAGTCAGGAGTTTTATAGGAGAGTGGTTGTGGGGCCCTGCTGGAGAGTCTGGGTTCACTATTTTTTAATGGTAATCTTTACCCAGAGGATGTTTTTTCCATTGATTTTTAAAGGGAGTATAAGGGAAGGAGGGGAAAAAGAGGGAGGAAATGAGGAAGGGAGGAAGGGGGGGGGGGAGAGAGAGAAAAACACTGATGTGAGAGAGATATATCCATTGATTGCCCTCCCGCACCATCTGGGGCCAGAGGTTGAATCTGCAATCCAGGTACGTTCTCTTGACCAGGAATCGAACTTGTGACCCTTCAGTGTGCAGGCCAATGCTCTAACCCAGTGGTCGGCAAACCGCGGCTCGCGAGCCACATGCAGCTCTTTGGCCCCTTGAGTGTGGCTCTTCCACAAAATACCACGGCCTGGGCGAGTCTATTTTGAAGAAGTGGCGTTAGAAGAAGTTTAAGTTTAAAAAATTTGGCTCTCAAAAGAAATTTCAATCGTCGTACTGTTGCTATTTGGCTCTGTTGACTAATGAGTGTGCCGACCACTGCTCTAACCATATAGCTTCATCAGCCAGGGTGGGGTCCACCTTTTAAGGATAATTCTAGTCAAGAATCCTGAATACGATGATGTCAGTGTTTTAACAGGTGCTGGCCACCTGGGATGAGAACATCCAAGAAACTGCACAGAACACAAGCCAAGCACCTGGAAATGGAGCACCTGTAAGTAAGTTACTGCATTTTAATTCTCCCATGCTCCCGCCTCTGTCCCCCCGCCCCACACCCCCAGAAATGGGTCTGGCTGCTTATATTCCCTCCTTGCAATCTTGCCCTCACACCCAGATACATGCATACCTTTTCTTTCCCTCTTTCTTTGTCCCCTCTCACCTGTTTTCTGGCTTCCCAGATTTGCTTCTCCAGTTCCTCCGGTATCATTTTACCTCTAAGAGACACACATTTGAGACGTCCAGTTATGTTTAGCAGTGAACACACATCGGTATAGCTTTTTTAAAAGTAGGAATTTCCCCCTCCACCCACCAGGTTCCCGGATCCTGTCCCCATTACCTTCCATCTGTTTCCACGAAGCAGATGTTCTCTGTACCAATCCCAAGAAAGGAGGCTGCCTTCTTCATGGAATAATGACACTGGATTAAAGGGGTAAAGGGAAGAAAGAGACATGAGTTCGTAGCATGAAAAAACTACTGCTTATTATCTACATGGGTGTAAGTTATATGGCTGAGCACAATCTTTAAAACATTACTGCATAAAAGAAAAAGAAAGTAGTAATTTAATTGAGCCCCTAAGTGCAGTGATGGAGAACATGTTGAAGTCAGAGAAAACAGAATTTAATTACAAGTTTTCCCAGTTACAGCAGTGGAAACTTAAGCAAATAATATACACTCCCTAAGCCTCAATTTGCAAATCTGTAAAATGGGCATGTCAATGCCTACTCCATCTTTGTCATAGAATTCAATGGGTTAATACAGCGGTCGGCAAACTGCGGCTCGCGAGCCACATGCGGCTCGTTGGCCCCTTGAGTGTGGCTCTTCCACAAAATACCACAGCCTGGGCGAGTCTATTTTGAAGAAGTGGCGTTAGAAGAAGTTTAAGTTTAAAAACTTTGGCTCTCCAAAGAAATTTCAATCGTACTGTTGATATTTGGCTCTGTTGACGAATGAGTTTGCCGACCACTGGGTTAATATATACAAAGGGATTAGCACAGAGCCTGGCATATGGAACAAACTTGGTGGCTGGAGGCTTTTTTCCAGAACACTGAGAGAAGTTTCTCTTGATGCTCCTAAGACTCAATGGCAAGAGAATCTAGTCCACTGCTAACTCAAAACCCCCGAAGGAGTGAGCAAGACTCCGTCTCAGAAGTTATAATCCCACATCACAGAAGAGTTTCATGATTTTCAACAGCAAACAATGGGTCATACATACTGATTGGACACGTGACCAGTCTGGTTTAATATTCAATGGAAGGCTGAAGCTAGACATACCAGAATGTGGCTAAAATCATAACAAAATTAGTAATAGTTTATAGACAGATTACTTTATGCAGCCCTGGCATGAATGAGTCTAATGGCTGTGGAATTAGGTCTCATCTATTTCTTATTGGAAACAGTAGAATATGCTTTAGATTATTGCACCTTTTCCGCCCACTACATGAAGCCCATAGATAATTAGCATTCAAACATCGGAGATGTCAGTCTTCATACATTAGTGTGGACAGGTGGTCAATTAATTCTTTTTCATGCCAGAAAAATGAAGGTGCTAAGGGACATTACTGTACCCCCAAAACCTTAGTCATTTAATTTGTAGGTATGAATACAAATTAAGAGTAGTCATGCCTTCACACTTATCTCGATATATTCCCTCAAATGTGGTAATTTTTTTTTCTTCTTTTGTCAAGAGAGTTTTATTGGAAGCTCTTTAAAAAAAAAAAACTCTGTAAAAATAAATGCAGAGGCAACACCATGAGGAAAAATGAAACCACCCTAAATAATTAATTTCTAAATGTCAAACAGAACCTGTCCAAAATGCCTGTAGGTTGCATTCATTTCAGGTGGTTACAAGAACATATGCATATTGAGGAGCCATGACTTATGTGAAAAGGTAATTAATTCTCTACTTGTTATATCAGCCCGCCATTGCAAAGGTGACAAAGGGAAGGCCAATTATTTCTTACAAGAGATTCGGGCTCTGGCAACCAAACAGCTATTGATTTCATAGTGATATCTGCCAAATAAGGAAAACCACATTGTTTTGC
Source organism: Plecotus auritus (assembly GCF_963455305.1). NCBI lineage: Eukaryota > Metazoa > Chordata > Mammalia > Chiroptera > Vespertilionidae > Plecotus > Plecotus auritus. The sequence goes on from NC_137773.1 coordinate 164,395,511, forward strand.
CCTTAGAAATAGCAAGATATCCCCAACTAATAGATCTGCTAAATAAAACACTGGTTATCAGAATAAGAATAGCCTCAGCGAAGCTATCTTTGGGTACCTCAGGGCTAATTATAGTCTGATGTCAATCTCAAACGCAGAGGGGCAGATTAAACACCGTCTGCAAAACTGAAGTCTGAGCATCTGAAAACATCAGAGGGAGAAAAGAAAGAGGGCGATGCTTCAGACATGCTGAGCACTTTCAAGGAAAGGAAAACCTCGAAGGCTGAGCTCAGAAGTAAGAGCTGCATTTAGAAACAAGCGGTGGCCGCTCCCATCACTGGCAGGAGAGCAGTCGGCTGTTCTAAGACCCAATCCCCCTAGGTTTCATTCCTCTACAGGAGAAGCAAAAAGCTCAGCGGGTGTTCACTCCTGTAAAGTTAAAACAGCCAGTGCCTCCATGAAAGACAGATTGCACTGAAGTTTTCCTTTCTGGTTCCAGCAAGGACTTTTTTCTGTGACCTTGGATTTCTCAGTGAACCACTGCTTCCCCCTCCAGATGGTGTTCTGGATGCTTGGACGCCTTCTAGTGCTGCCTAGTTTGATGCTCAAACTGGCTCCCGGTGGCGGGGAGAGCAAGGTCCGTGAATGCTATAGGCTAGGGAAGAAAGAAAAGTAGGATGTCTCCGAGAGCACACACTGGTTCAGTGCCCAAAGCAGCAGAGCCGGAGGCCAGGTGGACTGATCTGCGCTCTGCACGGCACCCTCAGAGCACCTGCTTGCCTGTGGAGAACACTTGCAATCACATCCAACCCCAGGTGAAGACTAGGAGGCAGGGCCAGGGATAGGGAGAGTGAATGAGGCCCCCGGGTGCAACATCTAAGGCAGCATGACCTGAGACATGCACCCTAGCGTCTCCCTCGCCTCACCCCAGCCTCCTTCCTGCTAGAGAGGAACTAGCACAATTGACAGCTGACCTGGAAGCAATGAGTTTCTTTTCTCCCCTCAGTCTTTAGTGGCAAAGGAGCGCTACTTTATGCTGATTCCCCAAATGATTTGAATGACAAACCTAAGATTTCTATAAATTCAAGGAATACATAGTTAACTGCTAATCAAGCCACACATTTATTACTTTTGTTATTTTCCCCCTAAAGTCCCCTTCTCTCTGGTGCCTATTTAGCCTGGAGAGGCCACCTTGGATATGCTAACAGTCTACGGGTCTCTGTCATGACCTTCCAGTTTTCCACCAACAGCTGAATCACAGTCAGAACCAGAAGTTTGCAAAAAAGCCTCCAGTGGTGGGTACATATATTCTGCATATGATGGGCCAAGGCAAGAGATGCAGTAATTACCCTGGGTAATCTCAGGCATCATAAAAACTGGGAAAGTCAGGCCACCTAACAAGCAATACCGGAAAATAACCACGGGCATAAGCCAACACCCAAAAGAAAACAAAGGAGCCCTATCAGGTTTGGCTCAGTGGATAGAGCATTGGCCTGAGGACTGAAGGGTCCCAGGTTCGATTCTGGTCAAGGGCATATGCCCCAGTTGCAGGCTCGGAGGCAGCTGATCAATGATTCTCTCATCATTGAGGTTTCTCTCTCTCTCTGAAATCAATAAAAATATGTGTTTTTAAAAAAGACAAAAGAAAATAGGGGAAGATAGCAAAAAGATTAACGTTGGGTTTAAGATCAATTAGGAAACATGGCCTTCTTTAATTCTTTGTTTTTAACTAAATGATGAACTGATTTGTTGTAATAAATGGCGAAGGTGGTCATAAAATACGAATTAGGATAATGCAAACGCTATGAACTGAGTCTCTTTGGCAGAACAGGGAAAGGAACAAGCTACAGAGTGGAGTCTGGATGGATGGGGTGAGAATATATAGTCAGGGCTATACTGTGTTTGAAGTTATGGCATTTCTCTGTGGAATTCCCATTGTTAGATCAAAATCCACGTGTGTAATCCCCAGCCCCCAGTGTGATGGTATTGGTTAAGATCGGGTGAGATTAATGTCCGTATAAGAAGAGGAAGACAGAGAGATCTTACAATCTGTCCACACACCTGGGCAGAGGGAAGCCATGTGAGCCCACAGGGGTCTACAAGCCAGGAAGTGGGCCCTCACCACACACAGAATCTATCAGCACCTTGCTCTTGGACTTCCCGGCCTCTAGAACTGTGAGAGGTAAATGTCTGCTCTTTAAGTGACCCTGTCCCTGAGGTTTTGTTACAGCAGCCTGAGTAACTATACCTGTGTTGCTGATCTTTCCTAGGCATAATCTTTATTCTAGGCTTTTATAGAATTTCTTCCCCCTTTCTGGAGCAATTATTCCAGAAAAGAACTCTAACCAGTTTTAAACCACATGAAGAAGGAAAAAGGCAAAAGGCAAAGCACTGTGCTGGTGGCAGAGGCCCTATTTAATGAGTTTTCCCAGGCACGGAAATAGAGACTCCCGTGCAGGAGAGACTTTGATTCCTGATATACTAGGGTTCCTCAAACTGAGATACCAAGCGTTGGAACCCAGAGAGGAAAATTCTACTCCATAATAATCCCAAACAACCAAGTATTTTCCCCAGATGCCCACATCCCCAAATATCCTTCTCTTGCTATAGAAACAATGTCTCATGAAGAAGGGCCTTGGGGTGGCTGAGTAAAGAATCTCAGAGTAAGTGATTCCTCCCCGGTACCTCCCAACACCCATGTCCACTTCACACTTAGAGCTGAACTAACCAGAGCAAAGGGCAGACAGGACAGGAGGAAAATGTGGGGGGTGGCCAGGTTTCCTTCCACTGTGGACCTCTTTGTACAGTCTGTCCTTGGCGATAATAAAGTCGCTCTTGCTCTTGAAGGAAAAGAACAGATACAGGAAAGCCCAGCTGGAAATAACAGGGAATTTTCAGATTCTGCCAGCCTCGTGTGTTGCAAGGAGACCTAGGGTAATTGCAAAAGGTACAGAAGCTACACTCTCCTGCCAGGGACGTGAGGAAAAAGCAGCTGTGGGTGGGCAGAGGCACCAGTGGAATCACACAAAAACAGAAAAGAAAAATAATAGGGTCTTCCAGATAAGACGGCACGTAAGCTATGCCATCTATTCTAACCACATAATTAGAGTTGGATCGTTCTCTTCCCACTAATAATAAGAGCAAACATTTTTTTCCATCTTTTATGTGCCAAATGCTACTTTTCATGCATTAACTCATTCAATCTTTGCAACAACCCACTAACCGGTGACCATTAAGCTCATGTGGCTGTTGGGTTGCTTTAATGGCCCAAATTGTTTACTGCACCTGTGTCTATGCCCTTTCCCAGATGGTTTTGCAGCAAAAATCCTTAAGAGGTAGACTATCTCCTCACTTCTTGTATCTGGGTTCCTAGACATGACTTAGTTTGCCAAGAAAATGAGGGAGACATGGCAAGGTGTCAGTTCTGAGGCTAGAACTCAAGAATCCCGGAACGCTTCCATGCAGTTGTGTTCCTGGTACCACTGCCACAAGAACACACCTGGACCAGCCTGCTGGAGGGTGAGAGACAATGAAGCCAAGAGGACTCACTGGAGTTATCCCAGCCTAATTGCTCCTAGATCGGTCATTGGCCAGCCAACCCCCAGACAGGTAAGGGAGCCCAGCAAGGGTAGCTGAACTACCCAGCTATCCCAAGACTTGTAAATAATAACGTGTATACTTCTATGCCACTGGGTTTGGGGATCATTTGGTTAGATACAAGAGCTAACTGATATGCTCATTTTTGCAAATTTGGAAACTAAGGCACAGAGTAGTTAATCAACTTACCCACGGTCACTCAGATAGTAGTAGTAGAGACAAGATATGAACCCAGCAGCCTATGTAACTATACCTGTTCTGCCAGCCTCGTGTGTTGCAAGGAGACCTAGGGCAATTGCAAAAGGTACAGAAGCTACACTCTCCTGCCAGGGGCGTGAGGAAAAAGCTGTGGATGGGCAGAGGCACCAGTGGAATCACACAAAAACAGAAAAGAAAAATAATAGGGTTCATATCTTGTCTAGTTCAAAGCCAATGCACCTATCCACCATCAGAGCCCCTACTTAAGTGGAAAGTAAAATGAGATAGGGGATTGTGGCAACATGCAGGTGTGTGTGTGTGTGTGTGTGTGTGTGTGTGTGTGAGCAAAAGAGAGAGAGAGACAGAGCGAGGTTCATTTTTACTCAATATATCCCTTTCTTCTTGAAAAGTCCTTGTGTTAGTCATTCAAAGCAATCAATTTTAAAAAGAAATAGGAATAGATGACATAGCTGAGATCAGTATCAACCATCTAACTTCTAATAAATGAGCTACTCAAAGAAGAGATTCACAGAGATAGAATGTTCAAATGAAATGTTCTCTTTTTCTAAAGAAAATATTACAGACTATAAATTTTAAGTAAAGGTGATGTACAAAATTGGGTGGCCAATATCAAACCCATCAGAATTTCTTTTGGAATGAAATACGATGTTACACTTAGGCATATTAGTTACACAGAGAGGATAAAAGTGCATCAGGAATCCGTAGACAAACAAGTTCTCTTAAATAATGCATTCTCAGAAAATCTATATCTGATACCCAAAATAATTTTTTACCTCTGCAGATGTGAAAAGGATTAATCTTGGCAACCCAGACAGCCCCTTTTCCTTGATATCAGGACAATATTTGTATCGAGCTAAATTCATGGCATACATATTGGACACTGAGCCACCTGCAAAAACAAAATTGCAATGGCAGATTTATAGCATGAAGTTATAGCTCCCTAAGTGCTGACTTCAGTGGAAAGCAAAAATGGCTGTGGCTGCTCTGGTCTAATGACAAATCACTGGGAAAGTCATTTAAACACCACCCCACCCACTCCATTACTCTTACACACTTCCTAGTCTCTAATTCCTGCAGTTTCCGATCTCAGCAAAGTGAGAAGTTTTGGTCTATTCTCTCATTCCGGAATTTTTCCAAACTAAAGGTTTCAATCTATGAGTTCTGTATCTAACTCTCTGTAGTTAATAATATTCTTTCTGTCTGTCATCAGATCAATAAAATGACAATACATGCCCATCTCAGCTTCCAAACAAACAAAAAAAGGATTGTAGGATAAATAAAATGTGACTTAAGAACCTTCTCAGGTAAAATTGATTTAAAAACCTAATTATCTTATGATAGCCTTTCCAACATTTGTGTTAGATATAAATCCTAAATTGTAGATATCTAATTTGTTTAGCATTTATGTCATTTATTTTTATGTAAAACTAGAGGCCCGATGCATGAAATTCATACAAGAGTCCTTCCCCCAGCTGCCGGCACCAGCTTCTCTCTGGCACCCGGACCTGGACTTCCCTCGCAGTCCCAGCTTTGTCCGGAAGGTCATCCGGAAGGATGTCTGGTCTATTTAGCATGTTACACTTTTATTATTATGGTTATTATTGCTCTGGAGAAAGGCACAAGCTAGGGTCTCCCTAAGTGGCATTATTAATATCCCACTTTTTGTGATGTGTGAATCTGCAAGGAATTATTCTTCATATACTATATTAATCTATTTTTAGATGCTTCTAATGGAAGGGAGATGGCAATAACTAATTGTACTTACCTGGGTTAAATATTCCATCTCCTTCTTTCCAGCCAATAAATTCAATCATTTTCTTCAGAACCTCTTCTTCCACTAACAGAAACACTGGGGACACCTCATATGTATAACTAGATAGATATAAAAAATACTTCACTTCTATGACTAGAGTCAAACCATCCCTTTGATGTCCCAAGCAATGCACAGAGTTTTATTAAACCAAGTAGCTGTTGAAGTGTAGATAGATTCTTTGGAAATTTATTCATTGGATATAGAGAAGTATGCAGTCAGTGATAGTGCTAGTTAGCGGGTGGCCTTAGGGATATGCTAGCTACTGCAGCAATCTTAATTTACAGAAAAGCTTCAATTCCATTGGGAGAGATGAAGGCAGTGCATCTCGATTCTTTGCATTAGTCATGAGCAGTGGCCATTTTACTCTTTGGATGATGCTTTGGATGCTGGCTAACGGAAAAGCCATTGTCATGGTAACTAGGTTTTATTAGGTTATCACTGTGAGTACCCTAGCAGGCAGCTCTAGATATTCCACATGGAAATGACCCATCCTGAATGAGAGCTTCTTGTACCACACTCCTGTGTTTGTACAAATGAGAAGCGCTCTGTGGGACATCTCTCATTATGGGATTTTACAGCAAAGCACTACCCAGATGCCCTGCCATGAAGAATCTGTTGCTTCGGGCTAGAGGGCTGGAGTCAGAGAGCACTGCTAAGTTAGCCTCTTTAGGAATTTCCTCAGCATAAGTGAGCTACCTTCCCTAAAGTTAAACCCTTCCCTGTGGTGGTCTACACCTGATGACTGGTCCAGCTTGAGGCATAAAGGCCTGGCCACGTGGGCCCAACTCTAGACCAATTTAAGGAGCCATTGTAGCTCCAGAGATCTCCATGGGGTCAGCCTCTTGTCATTGCGCTTACATAGCAGCTTAACTCCTATCTCCTCCCACTCAGCTTCCTTCCCTCAGTGTCACCCATGTTGATCCCACGGGTATTCCTTAATAAACATCTTGTTCACTCAATCTCATTTAGAGCAGCTTCCCAGGGAACTGAACCCAAGACAGTAACCATTGTGCAATGTCTGAGTCTCTCCTTTCTCCAATTAATTTGAGAATGACTAAATATCTATAACCTCCTTCTCTAACAGTTAAGTGATTGCATTAAATTGTACCTGAGTATGTGTACTCTGAATATATAAGCTAGGCAGACACATTCAGATTTATAGTCACAGAATTTAATAAGATTATTTTAATATCTGGAAGGGAAAACTTTGGGAAGAAGAAGAAAAAAAGATGATCTACTATGTATCACCTCCCTATGTGCCAAGCACTATAAGTTCTATTTTTAAATCATGCTAGGATCCCAGTTTACACATATCAAAAATGTGGGGGGAAAGTATACATGTTTATGTGTACCTAAAATATAAGTGAAATAATTATCCACTTTTTTGTAAGAAAAAATTAATACTAAATTAAATAAAAATTAAAACTAATACTTTAAAAACCTCTAAAGATTTCAGTTAAAAGAACTTAGCAAACCCAATATACACAAGGAAAGGCTCACAGAATTGTGCGATTTTACTGTCTCTTCTGACTTACCTAACACTTTAACTCTTCTACCTATTGTAATCCATGGTCTTGCATTACTCTACCCAAAATTCTCTAACTGAAGTCACCAGTGGCATACATGTTGCTAATCTAAGGGACATGTTTTTGTCTTTGTCTTAAATACTCAGCAACATGTGACTCTAGACCAGCCGTGGGCAAACTACGGCCCGTGGGCCGGATCCGGCCCGTTCGGCTGTTCTATCCGGCCCGCGGAGCCGAAAGAGCGGAGGGTTCTCTTGCTCTCCCCTCCGCTCCTTTACTTTGAATTTATATTAGTTCACACAAACACTCCATCCATGCTTTTGTTCCGGCCCTCCGGTCCAGTTTAAGAACCCATTGTGGCCCTCGAGTCAAAAAGTTTGCCCACCCCTGCTCTAGACACTCTCCTCCAGGGCTTCCATGCTTCCTCACCTGATTTTCTCCTTTTCTCTCTCCATTGCAGGCTGATCCTCCTCCTCCTCACTGCTGAATAGTAGATGTCCTCAACGCCCAATCCCAAGCCCTCCTCTCTCCTCACTCTATACTCTGTCCCAAAGGCAGCACTTCTCCATCTCCTGGGTTGTTTAATTTCAGTGTCTCCATCCTTCTCATTAAAATCATTTATAAACACAACCACAGAAATTCATATTTAATTGATCTGGTTTGGAACGCAGGCCTCAATTTAAAAAAAAAAAAAAAAGTTCCCAGGTTGATTCTAATGAGCAGAAAGGATTGAGAATCACTGACTTAAGGAATCTCATCCTTACCCAGTGTTTCAACTACCATCATTCACCAATAACTCTTAAATTGATCCTTTTCATAGATATTAGAATTTTAGTTTCATGTACCTCTCAGGTTGGTGGTATGTACTCTTAGACATCTCAAAGTCATTGTAAGCTCAAATTCTCACAACTGAAAATGAAATTCTTGCTCTTGCCTTTTTCACCATATATTTGAAAATTGGTCCCCTCTTCTAATGCTTCTCATCTCAATGAATGACATGATCATCACCCAAGCTATGAAAGCCAGAAATCCAGGCATTATTCCACAAGCCTCCCTCACTGCCTCATTTCTATGATCCAATATACAGGGTGTCCAAAAAAGATGTATGCATACTTTAACAGCTGACAGCTCAATTTTGAAAATGAAATGTATTTTAATGAACACTGCCTTTATAATTATTCAAAGCATGTATATACTTTTTGGGAGGACACCCTATATGAACCAGTTCTTTCTGTTTTTTTCTTCTAAGCACATTTTTTTGGTCTCTGTTCCTACTACTATCCAAGTCCACGTTATTATCATCTCTCACCTGACTAAGGGTAATGCCCTCTTACTTGATCCTCTCCAATGCCCTCTCCATTATTTCCAGTGATATTTTCAATAAGCAAGTGGCACCTGATAATTTAGAAACCTTCAATGGCTTCCCATTGTACTTAGAATAACGCATAAACATGGCTCCCTGGGTCCTACAGGTCTGGCTCCCATCTATCTCTCCAGTCTTATCTTCATTACAATCTCCCTAGCTATCTCAGCTACACCCAAAGTGACTTCTCAGTTCGCAGCACCTGTCACGCCGTCTCCTACCACAGGGCCTTTGTATATGTTGTTCCTTCTGTTTAGAACTCTTCCCTCCCATTTTCACCTTAATTTTTACTTACCCTTTATTTCTTGACTATAACTTCCTCAGAGAAGACTTTCTAGAGCTCCCAACTAGAAAATATTGGCCCATTTATATTTATAGCATCATGCCCACTTTACATGACAATTGAAATTTTAGATTAATTTGTGGGCACATTTTGATTAATTTGCATGGGGCATCTCTATTTCACTAGATATTTTGTTTCATGAAGGCAAAGTCAAGGTTTGTTTTTACTCAAAGTATCTCTCCGGTACTTAGCACAGACATAGCTTTTCATGCAGAATAAATTAAAAAGTTGCTTGCTCATTTTCTCATTTAAGTGGAGATAATGCCTGCCTTACCCTCTCGCAGTATCACTATCAAATCAAACAGCTCTTCGAATACTACTGTTGTCAGGCTATTCCATTATGACACTGCACCAATGAAATCATTAACTAAAAATTTACAAAATAAAATTTTCATCTACTTAAAAAACATCTCTAATCCACATTTGGTATAAAATTCCAGTATAATGATACTTACACACTTGGATTTAATGCTTCTGTCATAAATCGGGCCACCAAGGAGTAATAATCAAGTCCAGCGTACAACTGGTTGAAAAATCTTGGATGGTCTGTAAATTTAAACAGAGTATTCATCTACACAGCAATAAAAAAGAAAAATCTATCAATACTATATAGCAAAAACATAAAGGAATCTTTTAGACAATAACAGCAGCTGGACACAAAAGAAGATATACTACACAACTGCACTTATGTGATATTCAATATCAGGCCAAGTTGATCTATGGAGATAGAAGTTAGAATTTTGGGTACCTTTGGGAAGGACATATTAATTAGAAAGGAGTCTCCAGAGTGTTGAGAATTGTTTTTATCTCTATGTTGGTGATGGTTATTTACATACACATATGTGCAAATTCATTGATCTGAGAATTTAAGATCAATCCATTGTACTGAATGCAAATTACACCTCAATTTAAAAAAGAGCATTCAAAAACTTAATCATGCACAAAGGAAACAAATGTTAAAGACCCCTCTCCTAGCCCTTTCTCCTGAACAATGATACATTTCTGAGTAAAACCTGAGCCATCTTTTACGACATTTGGTTTGCCTGCTCCTTTCTTTCTACCACCCTGACCCAACCCAAAATCCTCAAGAATTGGGTTTTTGAACACTTTCTGTACATGTATCAAATATCAAAACCTGCTACCTTTATCCTCTGAAAATATTGATATTAACTTCTCCAAATGTACACGTACTTCTCTCACCAGCAGGTTTCGCTTTGGGCTTCTGGCAGCGGGTGGCCTTTTTATTTTCCAGACTGGACCACTTTTCACAACGCAACTGGCATTATGTGGATGGAATAAGATGCGACTCATCGTGCAGCTTGCATAAACTTTCTGATTCAACTTTTTTCAAAGGCAAGTTGCCTTTAAGACTCAAACAACTTCAGTTCCAACTTTCTATTTTTTCTCCCCCGCCTATAAAAGGTTTCGTAAAGGTCCTTGGCTTTACACAATGTGAATATTCACACCAAACACCAGGCTCACTGGCTTGGCATTCTCAATCATAGGACGCCCAGCCTGACTAAGAACGACGGCGCGCGCAGGAGGTCTAGTTCCAATGTTGAGTATTTCGGAACCATTACAGTTAGTGACCTCTTGTTACAACTTCCAGCATTTGGTTTTAGGTTATTTTTCCTCTTTCAACCAGGGGTTCAATGAAAAACAGAAGTATCAAGAGAAAAGGTCTTTTTAAAATAAAACATGGAAAACTTCCTCTAATCAGGCAAAGGAAACCAGACACGGCTGCAAGTAATTTTAATAAGATTTGTTTTTGTTTGTTTGTTTACTTCTGTGTTAATTTATGATTGATTTCCATGATAACGTTATAGAAAATATCTAGTAAGCTGAAAAATCTCCTGCATTAAATGTCCTTCTACACTTCTGACATGCACTAGAATAATAAGATATGTATCTCTACTTTTGAAATGCTAAGTGGGTTTTTGATACATACACCAGACTTTCCCAAGGGAATATAAACCAATTATTTTTAGCCAGGATTTTATGATGTTCCTTCCACTACATTTAGTTCAGCGTCAGAATTCACACAGCATAATGCCTGCATAGTCTTAAGCACTAGATTACCTTTACATCACACTGAGAAATGCATATTTTGGAAAATTATTCTCCTACTTCAAGAACTTGTTCCCCGGGTATATATGAACAGTCAGCTGGAACAGTACTCAGCACAAAACTGTCATCATGTTACTGCATTTACAAAGATCACAGTTGTTAAGCATTGTTGTGAAACTATCACAACATAAACTGACCATGTATAGGATTCATTTTTTATACCTTCCTAAAGGTTTTTATTTTTTGATCCTACTAGAGTTGATAAAATAATTTGGTAATTACCAACTGCCCAGAGTTAATAAGTATTTTCCAAATAAATCTATTCCTATTTATATTAAAGACACATTCTTGCACCTTTTTTTTTTTTTTTGCATATTCATGGCCAGTGGTCGGCAAACTGTGGCTTGCGAGCCACATGTGGCTCACGAGCCACGGTTTGCCCCTCTGTTGACTAATGAGTTTGCCGACCACTGACCTAGACTCTCGATTCCAATAACTACAGGCTGTTGTTGTTCCTTGTGATTAAGCCCCTATCTAAACCACTGAGATTTGAAATCCCTTACAAATTCTATAATCAAAGTATCATTTGCCAGTTTGGATCAACATAAGAAATGAGAAGCGGCAGTAATGGTATATGGTCTTAATTATAAGTGGGGAATGGGGATCGCCAAGGAATGGATAATATTTATTTGTGACCACCAGCACCAACAGTTTCACTCTCATTTTATTTTTGGCCTTTACCACAAATCTGTAATAAGGGTTAAATGGACCATTTAAATACTATCAGAACCACTTTTTTTAAACATATTTTTATTAATTTTAGAAATGAAGGGAGAAGAAGAGAGACAGAAACATCAATGATGAGAATCATTGATCAGCTGCCTCCTGCACGCCCCACACTGGGGATAGAGCCCGCAGCCTTGGTGTGTGCCCTTGACCGAAATCGAAACCGGAACCCTCAGTCCGCAGGCCAACGCTCCATCCTCTGAGCAAAACCGGCTTGGGCAGAACCACTATGTTTTGATCCAGGTTTCTCATCCATAAACACTGTCATACTCAGCTTTACCATGAGGTAAATAAATCCTGAAGAACATGTGCTTATTAGAGGTACTGATCAAGGAAGTAAATTCTTACTAGTTTTGACACTGTAGCGTATGACATCCCGGCAGAGTTGCAATAACCTGTGGTGTGGCTCTCCTGTATCTCTCATCTCCAAATCAAGAAGCTGTTTCAGTTGTTCAGGAGGCTGCCATTCACAAACCTGGAGGGTTAGCAATGGAACGGTTAATTGAGCACCCATGAGGCCAAGTATTGAACGAATATTAGAAGCATGAACTCTAACCTTATGGAGCTTCCAGACAAGTGGGGGGGACTTACAGGGACTTACAGGTACAACTACAGTTTAGCATGAAAAGAGCTATCACAATAATGCAGAAGTCATTAAACAAATGAGGGGCCTCACCTTAGATTTGGAAGGGCAAAAATGTCTTAGAGGAACCAAGCAAAGTTTAGGGATGGGGTAGTGCAAGGGGCATTCTAGGTGGAAGTAATAGAAATCACTAAGGCTGAAATACGAATAGAGGAGCCCAGGGCACATGGGAAGAATGAAGCATGTTTAGTGTGGCTAGAAGAGGCAGTTTGAGGAAGGGAGAGGCAAGAATTAAGGATGAAATAACAAATACCTGCTAACTAGTCTCTGTGCTTATATCCTTGCCTCATAGTCTACTAGCAATGTGGCATGGTCATCCCTTTGCTCAAATATTCCCAATGGGCCCCCATATTCTTCACGGTAAAACCAAAGTCTGTACAATGACCTAGAAGGATCCTGTATAATCTGCTTCCCCTGGTAGGGTTCCCCTTCTAGTTGCATGTAGCACTACTTTCCTCCTGGCCGACTGTGCCCTGCCAACCTGGCCTCTTGCTGTTCTTCAGTGCACCAGGCATACTCCCATCAGGGTCTCTGCACTAGCTGTGCCCTCCGCCTGGAATGCTTCTCCTCCAAATACCCCTACAGCTCATTTCCTCACTGCTTCCAAAGCTCCACGCAAACGCCACTTGCTCAATGACAGCAATTCTGATTTCCTTATTAAAAATCACAAACTGCACATTACCCCATCTCTACGAATCTCTCCTGACTTTTCTACTCGTCATTTTTCTATAGCTCTTATCACCTTCCAATATTTATTATGTCCTATATAATCTCCATGAAAACGGAGACATTGGTCTGTTTGTTCACTGGTCCCAAGTAAATGATGCAGAGCCGGACACCTAAGGGGAGGCTCAATAAAGATATGATGAATGAGTAAGTAAATGAATGAATGAAGAAATAAGCAAGACTTATATCATGATAGGCTTTATGTGGCATAAAGCGTGAACTTGGCACTAAGGAAGCCATTGGAATGTTTTGGATGGGGCAATTATATCATCATATTTGTGTTTTGGATAATAGCTTTTGTTGCTATGGGGAGATTCCAAGTAAAATTGGAAATAAAGGTTACTGTAATAAATCAGACAAGAAAAGGTGGCAGGCTGGATGAGGGTAGATACTATAAGAATGAAGTATTTCTAGAGATATTTGAAATGCTAAATCAATAGAACTTAGAAATCAATTTCACAGTGAGGATGAGGGATAGGAATAACCAAGGATAATCCTGAGGTCTCTAGCTTGCATGCATGGGTTGATGGTGGTGATAGGGAGAAGCATCTGGTATGGGTGGGGATGATGAGTTTGGAGAATATTTAGTCTAAGGATTCTCAAGACATCCAAAGGGGTGTAGCAGTTGGTCCGAAGCTCCTGTGAAATATGAGGAAGAGAGGTTCAGGCATACACGATGATAATCTAACATGGTTAACACAGCTCAGAGAGAACCTACAGGAAAGAGGAAAAGGTGCAGGATCTCCCCTGAGTAATGCAAACACTTAAAAAGTGGGCAAAGGGAGAGGGGCTCATGTGTGAGGTGGGGGACATGCTGAAGAAGCAGGGAGAATCCTAGAAGAGTTTAATGCTATTAACACAAAGAAAAAAGAATGTTCTGAGAAAAAGAACATAGTCATCACTGTCAAATCCTAGTGAGAAGCCAAATTAGATAAAGACTGTGAAGTGCTCATGGGTGTTATCAACAAGGAGGTGTTCTTGGCAAGAGCAGTGTGACTTAGAGGTAGGAGTGGAGGCCAGATTGCTGTGAAGTGAGGGTGTAGGAGGTGAGGAGATAGAGGGAGGGAGGAGGGGAGACAATTTTTTAGAAGTTTGGCTGTGGAGGGGAGGAGAGAGACAGGGGAGTAGTCAGGAAGTGAGGAGACTAAGTGGTGGGAGGTTGTGGGAAACAGGAGGAAATACCAAGTTGTCCAAGAGGTATGAAATTAACCTCTGATGTTAGGACTACAACAGGCAGAGGTAAATCAAAAGTAACAGAAACAATAAGAAGAATTAACTAGTGATATACACAACAACATGGATGAATCTCAAATACATTTTGCTGAGGGAAAATAGCAAGACTCAAAAGGTTACGTGTGATATGATTCCACCTATCTGACATTCTGGAAAAGACAAAAACTACAGGGACAAAAAACAGAATAATCGCTTCCAGGGTCTAGAGTTGAGGGGAGGGTTTGACTATAGAGGGGCATAAGGAAATTTGGAGGGTGAACTATTCTATATCTTGATTGTGGTGATGGTTTCAAGAATTTTCAAAACTCATAGAACAGTACACCAAAAAGAGTAAATTTTACTGAATGTAAATTATGACTTTTTTTAAAAAAAAAAAGGTGGCTAAGAAAGTGTGTTGGGTACTAGAAGTGATCATCTCACGAAGTGTGGGGATGTACAAGCAGGGCACTTTATTTAAAAAAAAAAGTAAGTTAAATGTATTGGGGTGACATTGGTTAATAAAATGATGTTTCAAGTGTACATTTCTATGACACCTCATCTGTACATTGTGTTGTGTACCCACCACCCAAAATAAAATCTTCCATCACCATATATTTGACCTATTTACCCTTTAGTAACCCCCACCCCCGTCACCTTTTAATGGTACCCTGTTGGACCTCTAACAAAGTAGGCTAAGTTAGTGGTATAAAAACTTCACTCCCTCCCTCAACCCCACATAGCTTTCTATCCACGTTCACATGGAGAGTCTTCACATCTGCTATATTGTGATTGACTTGTGTTTCCTTAATTGATAACTTAGCATCATAAGCCTACCCTTCTCATCTTCTCACTTATTAGTTCCCTATATGAACACTTTTTTTTTTCTAGGCAAAATGGTCCCCTTACTATGTTAAATGCATCTTGTTCTTTTGCAACTCTCTTTCCATATTTAACTTCCTGCTTTCTTCAACACACAGAGGCTGACTTCTCTGCGCCCAACAAAATCTTACTTAACCTTCACATTCCACATGAAAGCTCAAAGTGCCCACCGCTCTGTGAAATCCCCAAAGTCAGCCCCAGTCACAGAGCATTTATCACATTCTTATGGGACCCCCTCTTCTCTTTTCCAATGAAAACTTATTCTTCCAATTAGATTATAAATTCAGTTCAAAGCTGAGCCTTTCTCTTATTTTTCTTTATATTTCCCTGGGCTAACTATAATGCCTTACCCATAACAGTCAGTTAATATTTAATGACTGCATAAAGGCCAATTAAAAAAAAATCTTACCAGAGGAGCAGTGTGCTCCAAAGTAAAGCAGGTGCAAAATATTTCACAAGTACAGATAAGACCATAAAATAGGCAATTATAAATATATAATTAGGAAATATCAGTGATTTTGCCTTGAACATAGCCATTCAAAGTTCACAATTCATTTAAATCTATTTTGGTATTAATTTTCCCAAATGCATGTGATAAAAAATTCAGAATACATCCTGCTTCACATTCAAAATGTTTTTTAAATGACTTTTATTTCCAACTAATAGAATTGGAATAAAAATCTCTCCATCTCTCCTATTTGTTGACCCATTTGTTGGTAACCCAATTCACACATAAATAGTGATCAATGAGAGAAAGGATAATTTGGGAATTTTATGAAACATATAGAGGAGTAAGTAGCTAAGGCACAGACTCTGAAGCCAGACTGCCTGGGTTTCAGTGCCAGCTCTGATGCTTACTAGCATGTGATCTTAGGCAGAGTACTTGACCTCTTTGTATCTCATTTTTTTTCCTCATTTCTAAAATGTAGTTACTAAACAGTACCTGCCTCTTAGGGGATTAAATGAACAAATACATATGGTGTAGTCCTTGGAACAGCATCTGGTACATCGTTAAGTACTCTTAAGAGTAGATGTTGTTAGTAGTGGTTCCCATATCATTTTGTGTGGGGAGCAGCTACAGGGTTTTGAACAGGTTCAAGCCTTGGACTGATGAGAGGGCACAGTCTTCTCATTGCCAAGCTTGGAGGGCAGGGCCCTCCCAGCACAATTATAGCCAACAGCTGTAGTTGTAAGCTTGAACCTATGGTCCGAACACGTGGCCCCACGTGCCTGAGTAATGTAGGCTTGATAGAGTTCAGGTGCATGTAATTGAGTAGGATCAAAACTCAGGAGAATGTTGTAAACATCTTGACCACACCCTTACTTTGCCTCATGGAAATCTGGCTATAAAATAAAGACACGGCTTGCGGCACTGTCGCTGTCTCTCAGAGAAGCAGCGGCCCACCGAGACCCAGCTTTCATTCTCTTGTCTGTCTTTTCTAAGCCTTTCAGCCGTGCCCACTCAGGTTCACCCTTGGCCATGCTAGCGCAGCACAATTTTGAATCTGATTTGGAGCCCCAATTTGAAACCAAAAATCAATACTTGGTACCAGACAGAAGTCAGACTTAACAACCAAAGATTTCTAACCTAACATCAGACAAGCTCCTGTAAGGACCCTCAGATAAACTGTAAAACCTGTCACACCCTTTCTAACTTCTGCTTGGTTTTTAGTAGCTACATAAAGAATGTGTACCAAAAAATGGAGAGTAAAGTGTGTTTCACAGAGTGTATAAGTCTGACCATCAGGTTATTTATAGTCTATACTAGAGGCCCGGTGCATGAAATTCATGCATGGGGGTGTGTGTCTCTCAGCCCAGCCTGCACCCTCTCCAATCTGGGACACCTTGAGGGATGTTCGACTGCCCGTTTAGGCCCGATCCTACTGGGATTGGGCCTAAATGGGCAGTCAGACATCCCTCTCACAATCCAGGACTGCTGGCTCCCAACTGCTCGCCTGCCTGCCTTCCTGATCACCCCCTAACCACTCCCCTGCCAGCCTGATCACCCCCAAACCACTCCCTGCCAGCCTAATTGCCCCTAACTGCCCTCCCCTGCAGGCCTGGTCACCCCTAACTGCCCTCCCCTGCAGGCCTGGTCCCCCCCAACTCCTCTCCCCTGCAGGCCTGGGTCCCCCCCAACTGCCCTTCCCTGCAGGCCCAGTCACCCCCAACTTCCCTCCTCTGCTGGCCTGGTCACCCCTAACTGCCCTCCCCTGCAGGCTTGATCGCCCCCAACTGCCCTCCCTTGCAGGCCTGGTCCCTCCCAACTGCTCTCCTCTGCTGGCCATCTTGTGGCGGCCATCTTGTGTCCACATGGAGCAGCCATCTTTGACCACATGGGGGTACCCATCTTGTGTGTTGGAGTGATGGTCAATTTGCATATTACTCTTTTATTAGATAGGATTATTTATCTAGGGCAGAAAGCTTCATCCATGTGCTTCGTGGCCTTATATGCCTAAGTTGTGGACTCCCAGACAATCTTCCAGCAAATAATGACTGTTAAGAGTTAACCCTTCCATTCCTGGCCAGCATGGCTCAGTGGTTGAACACAGACCTATGAACCAGGAGGTCACAGTTCAATTCTCCTTCAGAGCACATGCCAGGGTTGTGGGCTTGATCCTCGGCATGGGCATGCAAGAGGCAGCCAATCAATGATTCTCTCTCATCATTAATGTTTCTATCTCTCCCTCTCCCTTCCTCTCTGAAATCAATTATACATATATATAAACTAGAGGCCCGGTGCACAGATTCGTGCACCGGTGGGGTCCCTCGGCCTGGCCTGTGGGGATCAGGCTGAAACCGGCTCTCCAACACCCCCAAGGGGTCCCGGATTGCGAGAGGGTGCAGGCCAGGCTGAGGGACTCCACCAGTGCACGATCAGGGCTTGGGAGGGACTGCAGGAGGGCTCTAGGGTGTGTCCAGCCCATCTCGCCCAGTTCCAATCAGCCAGACTCCAGTAGCAAGCTAACCTACCGGTCGGAGCATCTGCCACCTGGTGGTCAGTGCGCATCATAGTGACTGGTCGAACAGTTGAATAGTCGGACACTTAGCATATTAGGCTTTTATTATATAGGATATATTTTTTATTTTCTTAAAATGCTAACCCTTGCAGGAAAGCAGATATGGGGTGGGGAAGACAAATGCAACTTTAGTATCTGGACAGCCCCTTGAAACAAAGATATAGAGGAAATTAAAGTGTGCACTTCCCATTTCCCTTACATCTAGCCATCCAGATTTTGGGGGGAAAAGCATCTTTCCTCATTCCTGGGATTGCTTACAGACTCTTTTCTTTTACCTTCTCATTGACATCTGTCGCCTTTAAAACCACCTCTTCCATTATTAGCCTACAGGCCTCTTCAACAAACTTCTCTCCTGCCTTTGCATCTGTAGTGGGACCATTCAGTATGATCCCGTCCACGAGAACAGCGCTCTTCTTAGCTGGAACCATCTCTTGTTGATCAGTATCTGCTGGAAGCACACACACAAAAAAAAAACTGTGTATGAGAGATAATCTAAGTAGACCACAACAAAACACAGGGTAAAAAATGAGTCACCGCCCCAGCTTCAAATGGCATGATTTATTCTAATGCATTTGCAGCACTGAAGTTGACAGTTTCTTATATGGTGCTCAAGAGTGGAGTTGTGGAAAGAAACCTCTATATCCCATTCCTGCAGGATCTTGTTCAGCATCAGGGAGTGTGGATGAGCTCAAATAATTTAAATTCAACCAATTTTACCCACTCTTATAAACACCTTTCAAAAGATCGTGGTAAATACAAAGCCCATGTCTATTGCATGAACACACCCTTTCTTGTAATTTCTTAAGGATTTTCATATATTTCCTTTTAATAAGTCATTCCTAAAGAAGAAAAAAATATTGGAGTGTCACTTTTCTTAAGTTTACATTTTAAGCATATGTTTAAATGACCCTCTATATTATAGACAGTGCTTTGTCACTGACATCCTCCCCTACCCCGCTTAAATCTACTCAGCCATTTCCTACTGAAAGAAGATAAAAGAAAATGTGAGGCATGATGGTTTGCATAAACCCGTATTTAATGGCTTTAAACTTCTCAAACTTGCAGTTTAGGCCCAGACGGAAGGATGGAACAGGACAATTTTAGGACGACACAGCTGCCGGGTCAGTGACTAATGGTTAAAAGTCAGCATGGAAATTTATAGCTGAGGATAAAGGATCATCCTCCACAAAAATAACACTGACAACTGAATCCAGATAGCCAATCAATATCTGCTACACGTGTTGATTTGATTGTTTTTCTTTGTCTAAATAGTCTCTCTCCTCCTTATAATGTTCATATTCATTTAGTTGTGGAAATTGACAGAAACAAGTTTTGTATTTCTCAGTCCTGCACCTAGCCCAGGGCCTTACGCATACTTTCTAAAACTGCCTTAAGTATGCTGATGGTCTAACTGTATTTCAAGTATTTCTATATTTATTGAGGACTCTAAGAGTATTAACATGTATTATGCTGTTGAGTTTGTCTTCTCCTCAACATTAAATGTTTTGATAAAGTTCTGAGGTTTATAAACTCTTTCGTTCCATTGCTGCCAAACTCACATGGCATCCCTGGAGGCAGATGGAAATGTCACGGGAACATTCCCCAATGTGGGAAAGATGGAACCTGCAGTGAGAGATCAATCTTTATCCTCACACCGAAGGCTGAACCATCCAGAGCTCCGATGTTGAATTTTCGTTCCATCCCTCACATTCGCTTATCTTTCACTTGAAAGGATGTATTTAACATGGTTTAGGGCTGAATGCTGAAGCAATAGAATTTCACTTTTAGATGGAAATGCTTTACACCTAAAGGCACTTTCCTTCCCCCAATTTTAGGTCCTAAAAATAAACTGGAAAAGAGGACAATTATTCAGGAAACCCTGGTTATGTCAGTAGGCAGTGCTATTATTAAGCACACAGAAAAAGTTAGTGATTTTTTTACCTCATTAGTAGGATTGTGGGTTTTTATTGCCCAGGGAATAGCAGCCTCTCAGATGAGAGTCTCTCTCTTCTCCTCCCCTCCCCTCCCCTCCCCTCCCCTCCCCTCCTCTCCCCTCTCCTCTCCTTCTTCTCTCCCTCTCTCTCTCTCTCTCACTAAAAAATGTCAAATACCGACTTGCAACTACTGAAATTGGAATTAAAATGATCTGTCTCCATAACAACAAATTAAAGAAATGCCCATAATTCATACAATTATTTAGAAGGAAATACTATAAAAACTGGGTATAGATTATTCCTCTTTTCTTGATAGATATGTTTCATTTCTACTGCCAAATGGCATCATATGACTCTTCCTCCGCCTGCATTTTCCCAAATGGGAAAAGACCCTCTGGAGACTGTACAGTAGGTCACACTGTGATCTTTGGGGATGCAACCCTAGGACTTCGAATCTAACTGCTGGAGTTATAGTGGTTAATAAGAGACTTTCAATTGAAGGAATCTTCCATATAGCCAGAATATGACTGCTTTTTATTAGACTCTTTCCTGAAACCATCAAATACTAGTCCAAACCACCATCAAATGCTTACATTACTGTAGCAGCCTCCCAACTGATCCCCCAGCTCCTCCTATACCCTGCATGCCATGTGGACTAATCTCAACATGGTAGCTCCTATGTTCTTTTGAAAAGATAATTCAGATCACATGATGACTACTGTACTCAAACCATCCAATGGCCATTTATGTCATTAAACCAATGACCAAGTCCTTATAATGACCTCTATGGCCCTCAAAGAGCCACTTTCCCATTATCTCTTGGAGCACAAACTTCATCTCTTATTTCTGTCCTTTAAGCTCACCACTTTGGCTTCTTCAATATTCTTCCATTTTTTTCTTAAACACCAGCTTCTCAACAAGGCCTTCATTGATAACCTTACTTACAAACTGCAACCGCTTCTTTCCCCGCCTTCTCTCTCTTCTTTATTTGTTGCAGACTCTAATAAATGCTCTAAAGAAAATTACCTGAATGACTTGATAGAATACAGACAAGAAGTTATTTCAGAACCTGGTCAGGGAAAAGCATTCTGAAGAAGCCACATTTGAACTGAGACATGAAAGAGGAGATGGAACCAGACCTGGAACAAGAGACTAGTCCAGGTAGAAGGAACAGAAAATGCAAATAATCGGTACATTGGCCTCTTAAAGAAATAGAAAGGGATCAATGTGGCTCAAGTGTGAGAACAAGGAGAAGGCAGGAATAAGTGAGATTTGGAGAGATAGACAGGAGCAGATCAGGTAAGGTATTTTATTCTAAAAGCAACAGGAAGCCATTTAAAGGGTTCTAAACAGAGGAGCAACATGATCTAGTTTGCAGTTATAAAAGATTACTCTGACACCATGAGGATGATGGACTGTCAGAGGCAGATGTGGAAAAAGGGACATTGCTTAGGAGACTACTGTAGAAGTCCAGGCAACAGATCATTGCAGCTTTGATCTGGAAGGAGGCAGCAGAAATGTAGCAAAGTGGGAGACATTTTGGCGGTAAAGCCAAGAGGACTTGATGATGAAGTAGATATAGGGGGTCAAGAAAGCAAAAGAACCTAAGGTGACTCTTGGGGTTAGGGCCTGAGACACCAGGGAATTGCTGGGGGACATACTGATATGAAGGCCACTGGAAAAGGACAAGTTGGGTAAGTGGGTGGTAAGGTGGGGGCAGAGTATCAAGATTTTTTCACTGATTAGTAGAAAATGCTTATCATGAGGTAGAAACAAAGGACATGGCAAGAACATTCATGACAAAAAAGTAAGCAAACATGAACTAGGCAGAAAAATGCATCTGTCTGTGTCCAGGAAACCTCAAAGAAGTGCTGTTTGTCCAAGGGGCAGGGTCTGCAAGTGGGAAAAGTGACTACTGAGAAGGAGGCATGGTGACTGATCTTACAGGAGCTTGAATAGAGACAGGAATTTAGATGTTACCAGTACTTGGCAGCCAACAGGCAGCCACTGAGAACTTCAGATGGAGTAGGAGAGTGCTTCAGAAAGATGCAGTGAGTACTCATGTAGCATTCAGACGGGAAAACAAGAACTGGAGGTGGGGAGACTTGATGGCAATAATCCAGGCCAGGGAGAGGGAGGACATGAATCTGATACAAGACAAGACAGTAGGTTTATATTTATTTTAATCTCTCCCCTACAATCGTGTTCCCAAAAACTTGGATCCAAGAATCCTGTGTCTTTTAATGAGCCCTGCCACTGTCCATGGGTAGGATAGTTTTCTATCCTCCAGTAACTCTGTGTTCTAAAATGATCGTTAGATGAAAACATTACAGAATAAGATAGGAACAAAATCATTTTGTGCATCCATGCATTGGCTCCTCCCTTGCAAAGGGTGGATGAAAATATAACATTTCTGGGAAGTGACATCTTCCCATCACCCAGGGTTTTATTTTATGAGGTCCTGTTGCATTAGCATCTGGGATGCCAGGGAAATGATGATTCGGATTCTGTTGAGACACAAAGGCATTGCTTTCAACAAAAGAACTGGGTCCATGAACATCATCTATTCTCTAAGACAGGGGTGGGCAAACTTTTTGACTTGAGGGCCACAATGGGTTCTTAAACTGGACCGGAGGGCCGGAATAAAAGCATGGATGGAGTGTTTGTGTGAACTAATATAAATTCAAAGTAAACATCATTACATAAAAGGGTACAGTCTTTTTTTTTATTATTTCAATAGTTTTATTCATTTCAAACATTTTAACAAGAAGAATGTAAACACTAATTATTATAATTTGAAACTTCAAAAAATGGAGGAATCATAGCACAATAACATACCTTATATTGAAGATGGCAAAGGCAAAATAAAATTGCCTAACAAAGAAAGGTACAAAAGCCTTTCAAATTAAACTTAAATATAATAAAATAATTTAAAACTAAAACATATAGAAAAGAACAAAATGTGTAAACAGTAAATTAAACATTTTCTTTAGTGCAACTTCCAAATTATGCCCAGGACATAGATGTAGATGGCAATGTAGACTGGGTTGAAAGGTTTTTGGTCTTTAAAACATCAACTTCAGTGGGAACAGTGTTGTTGGTCTCCTTTTTAGCTAATGCTCTGATACTATGCTCTCCAGGGGCGTGTCTCCCTACATCACCACGATAACGTGTCTACGCATTCCCAGGGTGATGTCAGGGGATGCATCCGCGGGCATTACAAGGAGCCTCTGGAAGATTGAGAGGTTGTTCCTTCTACTGAATGGGCGGATATAAATCCGCCCACTCAGAAGAAGGAGCTGCGGCCGTGTTTCCCGACGTTGCCATGTTAACACTGCTGCTGGTGAAGGAGCGGAGGGGAGAGCAAGAGAACCCTCTGCTCTTTTGGCTCCGAGGGCCAGATAGAACAGCTGAACGGGCCGGATCCGGCCCTCGGGCTGTAGTTTGCCCACGGCTGCAGAGGACAAGGTCCTCAGAAGGGGATCTCTGAAACAGGCCCCCCCGCCTCCCTCCCAAAATAAAGCAGCTGCCAGTGCTTTGTCAATGGTCAATTAATGCACGGTGCACCATAAATCCTATCTATTGATTTTTAATTTCAAAAATATTTGCCTTTCACTGGATACTGGGCCAGTAACTGGGTAACCTGATATTTTCAGAGGAGTAAGTTTTCCAGAGACATCTATCATCTATTCCTATTGCTTGAGTAAACAGTACTTAACAAACTTTGTATAAGGTTGTTGTCATACTGATAGGAAGCTCTTAGGAACCCCCTACCCCCACCCCACCCTCCTACCTTTAAACCTTATGAACTTTCCTGATGGGTACAAGTTCAATTGGGCTCCAGGAGAAAACTGGATTTGGCAAACCTACAGGGTAAATTGCAGCCCAGGCTGTGGATGATGTACTTTTATTGGGCTCAGAGGGAGCTAGTCCTCCAAGGGGCAATGTGTTCCCTTGGAGCCATATACTGTGTCTTCCTTCGCCTTCAGTAGCCAATGCCAGTTCCTGCGGGCGTTTTCCCCTCTGCCATCTTGGCTTCCTGTCCTCTCTGAGTCTTCACCTTGCTTCTTGTCTACATATGTTTGTAAAGCATTAGATTTTACCTGTTGCTTTATCAGTGACGCCTGTCTTTTCTGAGATTTAATACCAAGTAGGTAGAATGCCCAATTTTAGTTTGCTTGTTTGCTTGGGGCGTTGTTGGCCTAACCAGCATTGGACTGGAGCCACCCTTCCCCCAGGACACTGTCTTGGGTGGCACCATCAGTTAAGGTTATCCGCTTTTGTGGGTATCTCCAAGTCCCAACTCTTCCCTATCTCCAGAGTTGCCTTGGCTCCTATCTTTCCCAAGGCCTAATTATTTAGCTCTCTCTCCACTTCTATGAGTTCTCCAAGATCCTTTCAATAAACTCCCCCTCTTAGTGAGAGAGTCATTCTATATTCTGTGAAACTAGGGAACCATAACTAATACTCTGAATAACTTGGCATCTTTAGGCATTTCAACTAAGGAAAGTTAAAACAACTAGACACACCTTACTAAGTATACTCTCTGGTTCCTTAGAGTCTCCCATTGTTCTCCAAAGCTGGAAGGTCACCCAGTCACCATCAGAAAATAAATACAGTGTTTTCTTCTTTCTCTTTTTAAAAAACATTCCACGTAAGTATGTCTTGAGGTCAATGGGTAGAGTACTATCTTAGCAAAAAAGAGTCTAGAACAATACAGTCAAAAAGAAATATAAAACAAGCCATTGTGTGACTTTCCTTTCTAGAAGTAATATGGCAAAAAGGAAACAAAAAAATACAACTGTACTTACTAAACAATAACAATAATTAACATTTATTGGACCAGGAACAGAACTAGGCACCTTATATGAATTACCTTATTTAATCCTCATAATAAATCCATGATGAAGATACCTTTATTAACTTCATTTTTCAGATAGGGAATTTGAGGCCAGAGAGATTAAAAGAATTGTCCACATCACATAGCTAGTAAGTGGTAGAGTCAGATGTTAAAGCCAAACAGCCCAAGTTCAGAAGTTATGTTGATTATTACTACATTTTACCTTTTTCACAAAAAGCAAACAAGAAAATATTGCTTTGTGTGCCTCATAAACCACACTAAACTATCTGAACACATATTTTGTATTCCTAAGCAAGAAGTGATTATCTTGGAACTATGTATTAAGTTGCAATGTGATGCAATTTAATATATAGTTTTAAAACCAATTTGCTAAGTGTTGACTTCAGGATTTTAAATATATTCCACTTAACCAGCAATTTAAATGAAAATTTAAATAAATGCTATAAATGGCTGCCTCGTTTGCATGATCCATTGATTAACTCTGATATGAGGCTCATCTGTACTCAGGGTTCGGTCTCCTGGCCTTGGCCTTGGGAAGATCATCTTCTAGGTGAGTGAGGGCAGTTACTCTCAGCTTCTAAGTACCTCAACACACATGCTGTGATATTCACATGTGGCCACCCCAAAATGCAGAGATCTGCATTTACCAGAAGCCTTTTGTGGAGTTTATTAAATGTAATTGGAAAGAATATACTATGAAGCTGCTTGGAATGGCAGTAAAATACAGCTCAAAGAAAAAATAAAATAGATGATCTAAACTTCCTTCCAAAGAGGGGGGACTCTGTTAGTTGGAGGGCAAATGCATTGCTAAGTGGGATATACAAATTTGGGGTCAGACATGAATTGCTCGGTGATACAGATTTTCCTTCTTATCCTTTAAGCTACATATAATTAGCTTTACCTGCATATAAAATCAGAGCAAATATTCTAAAAAATTTTACCTGGGAGCCAACACAGTCACATAAACTATATTATAGATGATGCCCCTGATATGACAAATGCAGGAGCTCTGGGGATGCCCACATATCTCACTGCTACTCTGGTGTTGCTAAATGAAGTATTCACAGAATACCACACAAACAGATCATGAAGACTTGGCATAGGTATGCCACAGCTGATACCCACTCATGCATGGATTTGTATCCATCCAGAATTTGTGCCAAGGTTGCTTTTGCCAATTTCGTGTAGGAACATGGGATCTTAGAGCTTCACAAGCATTTATAGATCATTTAACCAATGTCCTCATTTTTTTAATTTAAGGGAACTGAGATTGACTGGCACACACAGTGTTTGATGCTTCGATATGCTCTTCTAGGGGTCTGTCAGAGCCTCTAAGGGTTGTCCACACTTTACCTCTCATAAGAATGTAGAGCTTATTTCACATAATAATGGTTAGAATTTATTTAGCATTTATTATGTGCAAGGTTTTTAGGAAGTCCTTCATAAACAGTAGTACATTTATCACACATAAGAACCCTGTGAAGATACAAACAACTAAAACTCACTCTTATTAAGTTAAGCGGACAAGTAATTTATTGGGAGGGTGCATCAGTTTTCTAGAGTCGTGTAACAAATTACCACAAAATTTAGTAGCTTAAAACAACAATGATGTATTATTTCTCATGATGCTATGACTTAGCTGGGTAATTCTGCTGGTCTTGTCTAGGCTCACTCACACAATTGATCAACTTATGTGTTGGCTTGGAGCTCAGCTTAGCTGGGAAGATTGGGATTGCTGAACCTCTCTATCCACATGGGTTTTCATTACCAAAGAGATTAGATGGTCTTCTTCACAAGGTACAGAAGATACAAAGTAGTGAAGGCACTCATGTTAGATGCTTTTGCACAAATCATCATACACTTTATGAAACAAGAATCAAACCCAATTCTACAAATACGGAAATGAGAATCAGAAAGCTTAGTTAACTTGATGAAGATCATATAGCTGGTGTAGTAAATAGCAGAGCTAATATTCAAATCATAATTGATGTAATGTCTCTCCTTTTTTCATTAAACCATGCTTCCTCTTTCATTGGGGAGATTGGACTAACACACACAAAACAATAAAAAAACAATTAACTACTAAGCTGCCATATTGTATTGAACACTTCTGGGCAAAACTGTCATCATATATATGTTCCACAATTACTTTCTAAAATTCTGTTTTGTTGTGCCATCAACTTGAAAAATAAGGCCACCCATGAAGAATATTAGGAAATTGAATTTTTCATAGATTTTTCTTTATCCTCTATGACTGCTTCATACAAATTAGATACCGAAATAAAACTGAGCTGATGGCATAACAGAATATACCATGATGAAAATACATATGAAGAAAATAAGTTCCTTGAATGTATTCTTTGACCCACTTAGCATCTGAAACAACAGATATGTCATAAATGTCCACTGAGTCTCTATTGATTGTGCAAGTCAATACAAAGCATTAGGGAATCAAACAACAAAGGACCCAGAATACTGAGTTGGGAATAGACTTACCAGCTAAGAAACTCAAACAAAGGGAGGACTTAGCAATATATTTAATGGGCAAAAAATGGAGTGTGGAATTTCAAGATTTGTCAGTGCTGCAGCTAAATCACCACAACAGATTTTAATATTTAACGATGGCTTGCTGACATCAAATAATTCAGACAGTTGCTCTGTAGCATTTCCCATTAAGAAGCTCCTGAATGCTGAAATTTTTAAACACTGCACCAAGACATCTCAGATGCTGGTAGAAACAAAGAAACAAATAAACAAACAATCCAATTCTGATTTAACCCGTATTTTGCAGGGATGACTTCTGACTTTTAATTATCTGCCCTGACAATATGCATAGAAAGAATCCTCTGGAATTTGAGATGGGGGAGTTTTAGTTGAACTCTAGCCCAATGTAGTTCTGTAAGTAGTACTTTAGTACATTCTGATTAAGCATGCTCTCAGCTAAATGATGCACAACAATGACTTGCCATACTCTGTTAATGATTCTATGGCTAATGTCAGTTTTTTAAAATATATTTTATTGGTTTTTTTTTATAGAGAGGAAGGGAGAGGGATAGAGAGTTAAAAACATCGATGAGAGAGAAACATCGATCAGCTGCCTTCTGCACACCTCCTACTGGGGATGTGCCCGCAGCCAAGGTACATGCCCTTGACCAGAATTGAACCTGGGACCTTTCAGTCCACAGGCCGACGCTCTATCCACTGAGCCAAACCAGTTAGGGCCAGTTTTTCAATTAAATTCCTATTTATGTAATTAACATAAATCACCTTCCAGCATTTCTGAAAGTGTTCCTCACAACACACTCAACCCACTTCAGGCATAGAAAGCTATGTTTTCTCAAAAGCATCTCTGTACTATTTTGCTTAAACAAAAAGTTTGTAGCCAGGAATTAATGAAGGAATAATTCAGCTTCAAATGACCATAGGACTGATGGACATTTGCCACCCATTGCTTTTCCCCCTTTAAAAAAACAGAGAGCTTATCTACTAAGCCTCACTTACCATGGGACACTTCATCAGGAGACCTACGACCAGCTTTGTGCATATTTATCTTTGGCAATTACACTGCTGAAGACAGTGCCTGTTTCATGGCGGTGGCTCAAGCACCACTTTCACATATTGCAAGGCTATTTGTGGCACCATTACTTTTAGGACACTCAGATATACTGAGAAAACATAGCATCTTTATTTTGGTCCCTAATTAATCTTGTCTTCCCTTGAGTACCCATTCCTGGAAAGAGGTAACAAAATTTATTTCATTTAGTCCAACCTACTTAAAATGTGGTCAGATATAATAAATTGAACAGTCCCTTTAGGCAATGCTCAGTTTTACTGGGTAAAAGTGCTTGACCCCTCAGACTTCCATTCCCCACCTCACCTAGTACTGTTCTTAATGGTTTCTAGTTACATGGAGAGAAAAGCATGTGTTATTCAGCTTTAAGATGGAGGAAGAGTGGTAGGCCCTTGAATCAATGTGGTGTCCACTGGCACCTTTGTCTCTGGGCAATCTCACTTATCTACCAACACAGTCATATAAACTATATATGCCTTTCCCATCTGACAATCAGGGCTGAGGCATCATCATGCTCTCTTTTCTCTCCTGTTGGCCAGGTACTGGGGGTGCTTGCTGTTGGGGGTGGTTTCCTCTGGGCTTATGCCACATCCTTAATCAGGTATCTCATCAGGCTCCCCAGTAGAAAATAGAGCAGGTCCATCCCCTGGTTTCTGCCTCCCTCCTTATCAGAGTGGGATTATGGGAGGATCAAGGGTACACAATCCTGCTACCTTCCTTTGAGGGTCCTTCTGAGTCACTTCCACTCCTTAAGGAACTAAATCCAGCCTCTCCCTCTCCATCTGACTTCACTGAACCTTCACTTTTGCTTGGAATTAGTTCCAAGGTGGTCTTGTTTCAGGTGATGTTGGTCAAGATCTCTGTTGTTGTCTTCAGTATTTCCATAATCTACTACCCCTCCCTGCCCTTGACTTGGATCGTAAGTAATAAGAAATAGAGACCAGGTCTTTCAACACTTGCTTCTCATGCTTCAATCTCTCTCTCTCTCTCTCTCTCTCTCTCTCTCTCTCTCTCTCTCTCTCTCTCTCTCTCTCTCTTAATTTTAAAAAATATATTTTTATTGATTTCAGAGAGGAAGGGAAACCTCCTGGTTCATAGGTTGACACTCAACCAATGAACAACACCAGACGGGCTCAATCTCTTTTTCTCTCCCCATTATTAACTCAGATTATAGTGGAGATTTTTTTCATTGCCTCTTCCTACATTAACTATTGTTTTTTTTGGATCCTAACTTCATGGATAACTTTTAAAGGTGTAAAAGGGTATCTTCTCTGTGCTAAGGACAAAATTGCATGATTATGTCTTCTAGGCCTACTAGATCATGTTAAAGGGAAAATGAAAGAATTTAGAAAGAATTTAGTCAGTCAATAGCCTGACTTGTAAAACTATTGTTTTGTTTTGAAACTCTTATTTTGGCCACTGGAACCTAAACAGTAATTGTCTTTCTCTTTGCATTCTACCTGCAAAGATCATATTCTCTCTCAGGAATACAACTGCTGGTAAAGAAGAGCAAGGTATTCAGAAAGAGCAGAAAAGAATAATGATATTATTTTGAATCTGCTCTAAAATTGGATTGTGGTGAGGGATGCACAATTCTGCAAATTTACTAAAAATTGCATTGCAGCCCTGACCGGTTTGGCTCAGTGGATAGAGCGTCAGCCTGCGGACTCAAGGGTCCCAGGTTCTATTCCGGTCAGGGGCATGTGCCTTGGTTGTGGGCGCATCCCCGGTGGGGGGTGTGCAGGAGGCAGCTGATTGATGTTTCTAACTCTCTATACCTCTCCCTTCCTCTCTGTAAAAAATCAATAAAATACATTTTAAAAAAATTGCATTGCACATTCAAGCAGGCGAATTTTATAATATATGTCATTCCTCAATAAAGCTCTTAAAAGTCAGGTACAGTGTCAAAAAGAGTGAGAGACAGTTCTTCAGCACCTTGTAAACTGTTCTGTGGGCCTCTTAGTGGTGATGCTGGTGGGAGAAGTGGAAACAGAACAAGTTAGGAGAGAAGATGGAGTCATTGTTCTCTCCACAAGAGTGAGAGATCAATCATACTCCCAGTGAGAAGAAAGCTAGGCTTTTCCTTTAAACTGGAACTTACCTGCCAACTTTGTTTACATGTGTATCTCTTGAGCAATAAAATGTTATCAGTGGGCTCAAATCATGAGCACAAACTATAATCATGTATATGTTTACATAAAAATTTTTTTCCCATTTATACACACTCTTTTTACATGGCCACTGCAAATATCTACAACATATACAAGAATTCAGATGAATTCAAAATAAATAGAAAATTGTCAATATAACAGATAATTATAAACTCTTCTCATATAGACCTTTTTCATACCTCATTCAGAGGCAATCTACCTTATATTATGTACAATCCCAACCTCTTGTGTGATTAAAACACACACACACACACACAAGAAGATGAGATAACCATGTTACAAGCAATAAATTGGAGGAAGTGTGGCAAGTGATGATTAAAGATGCTACTATTATTTATGAGAGAAAAAATATATAGTTGACACCTACAGGAGACTGTAATGAGGGAAATACAAACAATATAAAAGAAGATGCAAGAACAGAAATCTGACATCATTCAATGAAGGAACAAACAGCTGGGCACATCTCAGCTCTTGAGAAATGTTATAGTGTTATCCAGTGCTCACAATGGCAATGCCAAGATATACAAAAGAAGATTAAACTTGATCAGGGAGGCAAGCATATTTTTAAATTATTTTATAAATATTTCTATCCTTAAATATCATTTTTGGTTATTTGTTTTTTAGTTTTTAAATTGGATTTTCTTTTTTTGTAATAGTAAAAACATATAATATAAAAATTTACTCTATCGATTATTTTTAAGTTTATAGTTCACTATGTTAAGTATATTCACATTGTTACAATACAGGTCTCCAGAACTTTTTCATCTTCAGAACTGAAACTCTATACCCATGAAATACTTATCCTTCTCTCCCTCTTCTCCCAACCCTGGTAACCACCCTTCTACTTTCTGTTTCTATGAATTCGACTACTCTAGGTACCTCATATATGTGGAATCATACAATATTTGTCTTTGTGTGATTGGCTTATTTCACTTAGCATAATGTCCTCAAGGTTAATACCTGTTGTAGCATGTTATGGGGTTTCTATCTTTTTTAAGGCTAAATAACATGCTTTTATGTCTATATGCCACATTTTGTTAACCTATTCATCCATTGATGGACATTTGGATTGCTTCCATCTCTTGGCTGTCATGAATAGGGCTCCTATGAACATGGATGTGCAAAGATCTCTTTGACACCCTGTTTTTAATTCTTTTGGATGTTTATCCACAAGTGGGATTACTGGATTGTATGATAGATTTTTTTTTTAATTTTGGGGAACCACCATATTGTTTTTCATAGCAGTTGTATCATTTCAGAATCTCACCAACAGTATACAAGAGTTCTGATTTCTCCACCTCAGCCTCAACATTGTTATTTTCTGTTCTAGGAGGTTTTTTTTAATAGTAGCCATTCTAATAGGAGTGAGGTGGTTTCTCATTGTGGTTCTGATTTGCATTACTCTGATGACTAGTGATATTGAGCATCTTTTCTTATACTTCTTGGTCATTTGTATATCATCTTTGAAGAAATGTCTGTTCAATTCTTTTGCCTTTTTAAATTGGGTTACTTGATTTTTGTAGGTGAGTTGTAGAAGTTCTTTATATATATTCTGAATATTAACTTCTTATTAGATATAAGAAGCGCAAATATTTTCTCCCATGTCATAGGTTACCTTTTCACTCTTTGTTTGTATCCTTTGATGTACAACAGATTTTAAGTTTGATGTATTCTCATTGGTCTCCTTTTACTTTGTTGCCTAATGCATTTTTGTCACATCCAAGAAACCATTGCCAAATCAAATGTCATGAAGATTTCCCCATGTTTTCTTCTAAGAATTCTATAGTTTTGAGTTTTAAGTTTAGGTCTTTAATTATTTTAAGTTATTTTTGTATATTGTATAAAATAAGAATCCAACTTCATTGTTTTGCAAGTGAATATCCAGTTTTCTCAACACCTTTTGTTAGAGACTATCCTTTCCCTATTGAGTGGCCTTATCATCCTTGGTGGAGATCATTTGACCATATACATTAGGGCTTGTCTCTATGGTCTCTGTTCTATTGCATCAGTCTATCTGTCTGTCTTTCTGCCAGTACCACACTGTTTTGATTATTGTAGCTTTGAAGTACGTTTTGAACTCAGAAAGTGTGAGTCCTCCAGCTTGTGTTGTTTTTCAAAATTGTTTTGGCTATCAGGGGTCCCATGAGATTCCATATGAGTATTAGGATAAAATTTTCTATTTCTGCAGAAATTGCTCTTGTAATTTTTATACAGATTATGTTGAATCTGTAGTTCACATGGGTATATAGGTGTTTTAACAATAATATTTTAATCCATGAACCTGGGATGTGTTTCCACTTATTTGTGTCTTGTTAAATTTCTCTCAGCAATGTTTGTAGTTTTCAGTGTACAACTCCTTTACAACGCTTATACTCATGTGTAAGTATTCTTTTTTTATGCTATTGTAAATTTTATAAGTTTCTTTATACAAATTTTAAATGTTTGATGTTTAAAGTGATTACCAGTATATATTCCTAGAAGTGGGATCACTGGGTCAAATCAGAAGGAATACATGCACCTTATGTTTTTAGCAGTGCAATTTATAATAGCTAAAATTTCAAGACAACCCAAGTGCCCAACAGCAGATGAGGGGATAAGAAAGCTGTGGTACATTTACAAATGGAATACTACATGCCTGTAATAAAGGAGGAACTCTTACCATTTGTAACAGCAAGGATGGGCCTGGAGCAGGGGTGGGCAAACTTTTTGACTCGAGGGCCACAATGGGTTCTTAAACTGGACCGGAGGGCCGGAACAAAAGCATGGATGGAGTGTTTGTGTGAACTAATATAAATTCAAAGTAAAGGAGCGGAGGGGAGAGCAAGAGAACCGGATAGAACAGCCGGATCCGGCCCGTGGGCCATAGTTTGCCCACAGCTGGCCTGGAGAGTATTATGCTAAGTGAAATCAGAGAAAGATGAGTATCACATGATCTCACTCATATGTGGAATAAAATGAGCAAAATAAACTGATAAACAAAATCCAGAGACACAGAAGCATGGAACAGACTAATAAATTGTCAGAAGAAAGGCAGGGGTGGGTGGTGGTTGGGGAGTGATTAACCAGGGAATTTATATGCATATACACATAGTTATAGTCACAGACAATTAGTGTGGTGAAGGCTTGGGAGGGTGGATGCAGGGTTGAGAGGGTCAATGCGGAAAAACACAAAGGGGACATCAGCACTACTTTCAACAATAAAGATAAATTAAAAAAAATAAAGTGACTAGCAGTGAGAGAGACATCTGTGGAATAGACAAGTGGTATACCGTTGGTCCAAATCCTTCAACTCTAAGTATTCTATTTTCTCACCCAACTCCAAATCCTTCCATATCTCAGTCTACAAATGTTTGCCAATCCACCACCAATAAGGAAACAAAAGGGAACAGCAAAGATGCATTCCATGGTATTCTCCTGAGTCTGAAGACCAACACTTTTGGGATACATCTCTAGCTTGAAGGGCCCCAGACAAAAATCACAGAAAAGACAACTTTAAGTTAAGTATTTAAATCACATCTAGCAACGTGGAACAAAGCTCAGCCAGGACAAGAGAATGCCTGCTCTGTGATAATTCCATTGCATAATATTTTTGTGATATATTTTTCATAAAATAAATATCAGGTGAAAATTGATGTTGAGGGTCTCTGTGATTCATTTTATGTGCAAGTCTTCAGTGCCTGTTGAAGGGATAGTCCTTAAACTAGTGATGGCAACAGATGCAGGACCAACTTCAGTTCCCTAAATCCATCTGAGATAGACTCTGTCCTTGCACAGACTCAGGAAGATACTGAGCTCATTCGTCATAATTTAAGAGTAGCAGGGGGAAAAATCTATCTTCCATACTACATTTTTTTCTATTGTATTCTCTCTTTGTGCCATTTCAGTTTTGAGCAGGAAGAATCTTAAAAATCACTGTCCCTTTTTCAATTACTCTATTAGGACTCATAGGAGTCCAAGATCTCCTTTCTTCATAATATAATGCATTTGTCATTTGGTTTGGAGGATTTATTTAAAATATATCTATTTCCAAACAAACTCCCCATGGAGTTGCATGAATATTTACCCATGTAATTCAGTTTGATAAAATTATTGAGGGAGGAAGGTAGGACATACTTATCTTCAATGTGCCAGGTACTTGACATATGTTCTCATAAAATCCAATGAGGTAAGTAGTGTTGTCTCTTATCACTTCCATTGCACCAGTCAATGAATGAACTGTTGTCTTGGTCTAAAGGAGCAAAGCTCAAACCTTTTCCTTTCTCTTTCTGTTTGTTCAACAGCAATTTGACCAAATTCAATTTGGTCAAGATGACCATTTGTCAGAAAAACAAATATTTCTTGTCACTGCATTTCCAAAGATTGGTAATGCTTATGCACATCTAGGCAAATTTTCAACTCTATATTTTGCCTTAAAACATTGTTAATCTTTTTCTAGAATTGTAGAGCTCTCCCCCAACTCTTTTTTTCCTATATATTTTGAATTAATTTTTAGCCAGTTATTTTTCACTCTAACATATTTGTGATAAAAATGTTAAAATAACCTGAGTATTTAGCAATAGGGGGTTAATAAGAACACATTTAGATGTCAGTGTAAGGATTTGTTTGAATAATAAAAATGACATCCATGCCCATGTAAGATGATAAAAATCAAACCAGATGAATACAGCTGGAAAGCCTGGCCTAAATTGAATGAGAAAAACATTTAAGCCAAACAAAGCCCCATCCCAACCCTCTCTCCTACCAAATTATTATTTTTCTTTTTTTCTATCAGAGCACTGAAGACCCCCTACAGAAAATACAGATAAGAAGAACCTAAGAAAAAAAATACATTATTCACTCAATCTTGCACAATTACTTTTAATCCCCAAGTGTATATTCTTTCTGCTCCAGTTCCACAAGTATAAATGAATTACTATTTTTCAACAAAATGGACTCCTACTGTACAAACTATTCTGCAATCTATTGTAATTTAAGTAACCCAGCATTTATAATTTTCAAACTAAACCATATTTCTAAACATTATTGCATTCCAGCTACTAATGGTAGAGAAGAAATAATTGCCTGAAAATTAAATAAGAGATCAAAAGTAAAATGAACAAAATATGAAAATTTCTGAAAACAGATTTTAAAAGGGGGCTTAAAAAATTAAAAGTTTTCAAAGCTGCCAGATAATACTCCCAAATTACTAATACTTAAACTAATTGGTAAACGATGGTATCAATTTTTAACCAACTCATTATAATGCTTAATGAAGTTAATGCAAAAAATGAGATGAATATAAGAAGCTCAGTAAAATGATTTACTGTCTAATAATAAAAAGCCTAATAGATAAAATGACTTCATGGTTGTTTCTATAATTTAAGAATTAGACTAAGAAATGTAACTTAGACAAGTGGAAGAGCTGGAGTTCAAAAAAAAGGCAATCTTCAATAAAAATGCTGAACCATGAGAACAAAAGCAACAAAACTCAGTTCGTGGAGGATTCAAGCGGCCCAGACTCTTCAACAGATAAATTATAAGAATTAAAAAAGGACAGGAGGGTAAATTTAGATATTAAAAAATGGGTAACACTAAATTACTATGTTTAGGAAGACATACTTGGGCAGTTAAACGATAAAAAATGCAATTAAGTAAATACTATCAAAATCAGGGAAATGGTTACTTCTAGGGGAGGAAAACGGCTATCATTGGAATGGGGCACATAGGACATGTGCCCATGGTGATGGGACAATTATGTTCCTTCATCTGGGTGGTGGTCCCAAGCATACAAGATGATAGCTAGGTGTTCTATATAACCAATCTCTCATAAGCCGAAAATAAGTTTAATGGACGCAAAACAGAACCAGTCATTGTGGAGTTTCAGCCTCAGGAATCATCACAAGCTCAATGTGAAGGGAAAGCAGGAAAGGAGAGAAAGGGGCTGTGCCAGAACCCATGAGTGTCAGGTGCCAAGTTAATGGAGAAGAATTCTATTTCTGAGATATAATTTTTTCTAGTATTTTCCCTTTTCCATATCCATTCTACCACAGTGGGATGGAATGGGGTACCATCCTCAAATGAAGAGATCAGGACTTCTAGAGAAGAAGTAAAGCAGGGCTGGATAACAGGGAGGGGATTAGAGTGCCTGTGAGGGAAAATCTCAAACACGGGATGGTAGGGATTACCTTCAAGACTGAAAGGAGTCCCCCACTTGGAAGGCAATTGTGATGTTACTGACAGATCCTAGAAAAAGAAACCCAGGGTCCCTCTTCTCAGATAGAAAACTGAAGAAGCAATGAGAAATTAAAAAGAAAACATGATCATGGGGCTCCCTGAGATGTTATAAAAGAAATATTAAAACCTATGCCAAGTATATAAATATATAAGGTTAAAGGTTACTCATTCACACATATATTCCCAAA
Organism: Plecotus auritus; assembly: GCF_963455305.1. Taxonomy (NCBI): domain Eukaryota; kingdom Metazoa; phylum Chordata; class Mammalia; order Chiroptera; family Vespertilionidae; genus Plecotus; species Plecotus auritus. The sequence goes on from NC_137773.1 coordinate 164,432,622, forward strand.
GAAGTGTGATTAAAATAAGAAGAGGAAGCCTGGCTGGTGTGGCTCAGTGGTTGAGCATCAACCTATGAACCAGGAGGTCACAGTTTGATTCCCGGTCAGGATACATGCCCAGGTTGTGGGCTCAATCCCCAGTTTGGGGCGTACAGGGGGCAGCGGTTCAATGATTATCTCTCATCATTAATGTTTCTATCTCTCTCTCCCTCTCCCTTCCTCTCTGAAATCAATAAAAATGTGTTGTTGTTTGTTTTTTAAAGAGGAAGAAGAAGAAACTATCCTGCTTTAAAGAGGTTCTTGAAGGAAACCAAGATGGCGGCATAGGTAAGCACCTAAACTGCTGCCTCGCACAACAATTTCAAAACTACAACTAAAAGACAGAACGGACACCATCCAGAACCACAGGAAAGCTGGCTGAGTGAAAATTCTACAACTAGAAGGAAAGAGAAAAGCTCACAGAGAATTGGAGGTACGACAAAGGGTCTTTGTGCGCGCAGAGAGGAAGGGCGGCTGAGAGCCTGGCTGACTTTCTCTGGCGGAAGGGGGAAGGAAGCCCCCGACCGCACTGAACCCCAGTTCTGACTGCACTGAACCCCAGTTCCGGGCGAGCCCCTGGGGACCCACGCTCTTACGGGGGGAGTCTGGACTCTCGGGCGGAGACTCGGGAGCTGGGGAAGGCAGAAGTCTGAAGGTGCACGCGTGCCAGTGCGCACAAAGGCTGCGGAGGTTGCCACAGGCTTTCCCTAGTGGAAGGGAGTCAGAGGCTCCTGACTGCACTGAGCCCCAGTTCTGACTGCAGTGAAACCCAGTTCCAGGCGAGCCCCTGGGGACCCACGCTCTTGTGGGGGGAGTCTGGACTCTCGGGCGGAGACTCAGGAGCTGGGGAAGGCAGAGGTCTGAAGGCGCGCATGTGCGCGCAAGGGCAAGGCTGACGGGAAGCCAAGACTGAGACTCCACCCCATCCAAGCTGAGCACAGAGGCTATTGCAATTTGGCAAGTCTAATCCTATAAGGCTGTCTCCAGCACCGAACTTCTCCCAGCATAGACACAGCTGATCCTTACAGCCAACTGGCCTGGAGGTCAATTCTTCCCAGTGATACCAACAACAATCAAGACTTAATTACAACAAGGCTGTACACACAGTCCACAAAGGGGTGCACCAAGAGTGTCCACCTCAGGTTAACTGGGGAGGCAGACCCACTGGGCCATATTGGAAACCTAGCACACAAATATACCATACCAACTCAGGGAAGCAGTGAACATGCGGCGTCAAAGAATCAGATCACAAACGAAAGAAATGGAGGAAAAAAAAAACGACTGGATATAGAATTCAAAACCACGGTTATAAGGCTTTTCAAGAATATCCTAGAAAATGCCGATAAATATAACGAGACCCTCAAAGATATGAAAAAGGACCAACTAGAAATTAAACATACACTGACTGAAATAAAAAATATTATACAGAGACCCAAAAACAGACTAGAGGAACACAAAAATCAAGTCAAAGAATTGGAATACAAAGAAGCAAAAAACATTCAACCGAAAAAGCAAAAAGTAAAAAAAAAAAATCCAAAAAGTTGAAGATGGTGTAAGAAGACTCTGGGACAACTTCAAGCGTACCAACATCAGAATTTTGGGGGTGCCAGAAGAAGAGAGAGAGCAAGATACTGAAAACCTATTTGAAGAAATAATGACCGAAAACTTCCCCCACCTGGTGAAAGAAATAGACTTACAAGTCCAGGAAGCGCACAGAACCCCAAACAAAAGGAATCCAAAGAGGACCACACCAAGACACATCATAATTAAAATGCCAAGAGCAAAAGACAAAGAGAGAATATTAAAAGCAGCAAGAGAAAAACAGTTAGTTACCTACAAGGGAGCACCCATACGACTGTCAGCTGATTTCTCAACAGAAACTATGCAGGCCAGACGGGAGTGGCAAGAAATTTTCAAAGTGATGAATAGCAAGAACCTACAACCAAGATTACTCTACCCAGCAAAGCTATCATTCAGAATTGAAGGGCAGATAAAAAGCTTCACAGATAAGAAAAAGCTAAAGGAGTTCATCACCACCAAACCAGTATTATATGAAATGCTGAAAGGTATTCTTAAAGAAGAGGAAGAAGAAAAAAGTAAAGATAAAAATTATGAACAACAAATACATATCTATCAACAAGTGAACCTAAAAATCAAGTGAATTAAAAACCTGAGGAACAGAATAATCTGGTGAATATAATAGAATCAGGGGCATAGAAAGGGAGTGGGCTGATAATTCTCAGGGGGAAAGGGGTATGGGGGGTTCATGAAGAGACTGGACAAAAATCATACACCTATGGATGAGGACAGTGGGGGGGAGGTAAGGGCAGAAGATGGGGTGGGAACTGGGTGGAGGGGAGCTATGGGGGGAAAAAGGAGAAACAATTGTAATAATCTGAATAAAGAGTTATTAAAATTAAAAAAATAAATAAATAAAGAGGTTCTTATTCCTGGAACTAATCCTGCAAAGAAAGGATACTAAAAAAAGGATACTCAACAGTAGCCATCCTGAAAGCATAAAACAATTAGGAGACACTTACAAATTAGATATTCCAATTACCTCATTGACCTCTACATCCAATTTTCAGAATATAGTAAGTTTATTTAAGGGAGCCCACTACCTGCCAGACAGTATAGTATTATGCTGTATATTATTCCTAATCTTTACAATCATTCTAAATGGTGGATATTTTTGTCCCTACTTCACAGATGAAAACACTGAGACTCCCAGAGAATAAATTCTTATCCAGAGATACACAGGAGGCATAGGCAGAGCGCTGTGCATTTTTCTCCTTCCTCGATTCCCATAGTTGCCCGCAGAGAAGCAGAGAACAGCATGACCCACCACGGATCTGCCTGCTCCACCTTCTAAAATGGTCTCACTGTAGTGACCTAAAAGAATGTGAGCACTGGTAAACCTGCTCTGAAGAAAAAGGCTGTTAGAGAGCGAGTGCCATGGGACACACCGCCCTTTTCCTCAGAAAGGCCAAGCTGCCTTTTACTCCTAACAACCACAGGGTTCCGACCCCTGGGGACAAGCCTAGGCTCCTAGCCTGACACTAGAGATGGTGTGAGCCCCAGGCCTGTCATCAGTAGGAACCTTTAAATACTCACAGTCTTTCCTCCCAGCTTTCCCAGACAAAGGAAGAGGAAAGAATGCTGCTGTCACTTTAATGAGCTTAGAGCCATATTCTAGGGTCCTTCCAGCATTCTTCCTATGATCCCTGCATTTGCAGGCAAAGGATGCTGCTCAAGTCACCTGTAGACATGCAGCATTATGGCCCAGCAGGAGGTACTAGGGGCCAGGATTTAGGTGTTAGGAGTGTGGGGTCTGGAGGTGGAGGGCTGGGGTTGAATGTTCAGAGCTAATAAACTAAGAGCCTCAGTTTTATTTAAAAAAAAAAAAAAAAAAAAGACAATACTGGTTCCCCTCCCACTGACTTGTTAGTGATTAGTGAAGGGGAAGGATCAAATAAGATAGACTTGTAGCTCAGCATAGCAGATAGTAAGTATTGAATAGATGTTCTTAACACTTCTGTCCTAAGTGAGAAGTGATCTATGGGCAATGAATTTGCCTGCAGTGGGTTTCATTTAAATGATGATAAAAAAAAAAAGGAAATGAAAACAGAAAGGGTTACAGAGAGAAAGAAAACCAAAATAAGGACGGGGCAAAAAAAATTATGCATAAAATTTGTTCCTGAATGTTATCATATTATACTATACCAGATTTATAACAGTACACAAAAGTCAGCTTTTCACAGCAAAAAAAAAAAAAAAAAAAAAAAAAAAAAATTCTATTCTCCTCCATTAAAACTTGAAATTTGTTTCCATTTTAATAGTTTCAACAAGCATCAAAACGATGGATAAAATTAAAACAATGACTTTGCCCACCACATTATGGGGAAGGTTTATTTCAAACCACAAAGGAAAATATTATTAAAGTCCAAAGAATTACTTATTTTAGTGGAATTAAAATCTGAATCTGGTGTAATTAACTGCCTAAACTTCTCTTGGATATACTATAGCAAGATCATAAACTCATAAGCCGGGCGGTATCAAAGCATGAGGCGTAGAATAAGCATTCTCTATCTGAAATAGGATTCCTTATGACTTTCTGCCATAACGTCGAGTCTGTAACAGATATCCTGCAATGCAGTTCAACACAGGCATATTATTTAACATACTGATCAAATGTCACCTTGCACGATCGTGTCATCTATACTTGGAAGTTTACTAAGTCTGACAGACACATATCCTGTACTATGTTAAGATGGTATAGCAAACATTTGGCACAATTAGGTGTTATTAGACATGTTATTGCCTTATCGCCTGCTCAAGAATAACAGCAGCCTAAGCTTTCCAGTATTTTCTGGAGTTCAGATTTAAGGTTAAATTTCACACCTCACTATTCATAAACGCCAACTATTGAAATCCTCAGAAACTACAGACATGCCTGGTTACAAGAACACATATGGAACAGACTGTGGAATCTCAGGAGGAAGGTGGGGGTGGGTGGATGGGAGGGAAGAGATCAACCAAAGAACTTATATGCTTATGTGCATAACCATGGACACAGACAATGGGGTGGTGGAGGCTTGAGGGGAGAGGGCAGGGGCAGAGGGGCTTGCTAGAAGGGGCCAATGGGGAAAAAAGGGAGACATATGTAATACTTTCAACAATAAAGATTTTTTAAAATAAATAATTAAAAAAGTCCAATTATAGCCCCCCACCCAAAGGAAGAATAGATACTTTTTTTTAAAGTATATCAGAGTTCTAAGGTGTGTGGCTTTAAAACATAAATTAAGATTAAAAACAGTTCAGGGATAAGGTAGTCAGATACAATTTTCCTGCCCAACTGTGCCTCAAATAAAGAAGCCTGACATATTATTGGGACATTTTTAAATCAACAATATGATTTACACTTCTCAATTAGTTCTCAAATAGCCAGATGTCTTATATTACAGTGTGTGTTGACTTTAGGAACACAAAAGTAATCGTTTTACAATAGGCTCCAGTAGTTTAAAGTGCCAGTATTTTTATGCCATATAATGAAAACAATAACAATGCAAATTTTTAAAAAAAATTTAAAGAGAATACAGAGCAATTATGTGGGAACATGCCTTGGGACTCTAAAAGGAAGACATGAAACGTTTCTTGCAGCACTATGGTCCTTGCTTTGCCAACTCCTGTGCTGACTCCCAGCCCTGAAAATGACGGATCCCCAGGGGAGCCAAGCCAGTGTGCCTGACGCAGCTGTGGAGCCCCAGCCCCCAGAGAGTTTCAACTGAGTGCAGCTTCATTATCCAAAAGGGTTACTGATGCAAAGGGGAGTTATTCCTAGAGGAGCACTCCTCCTCAAGGTCAACAACTAGCTAGCTAGTAAAATGCTCAGAGAGCAATAAGAAGAAGAACCCTTCAAAGCAGCGGTTCTTAACCAGGAGGTACACGGAGGCGGTGAAGGGGTCTAGCTTGGAATCTTCAGCAAACATCCCAACATGTATTACAGGTGAATTCCGATGGGAAAGAGGCTCAGAGCATTTCATCACACGTTGAAAGCAATCTGAGACCCGTGCGCCCATTATTGTACAGTAGGTCTAATGACTCCGAGTTATAAAGTCATTCTGGGGAATTCTGCTGCCACAGTGCCTTCTTTGAACAAGTCAAGTCCCAGTCTCCCACCCTCAAGCTTCAATCAGAAGTACATTAGGGCATCACCCACTCTGTAAGACCAAGGCAACCTCTTTTAATGCCTGTATGTAGAGTAGTGGGTGGTGGCGGGAGGGCAGGGTGACGCTGTGCATGTCCCAAGGTAGAAGCAAAATCACCTTTCTTTCAGGGAAGATATTTCTCTTATGTCTAAGGGTACCCACAGCAGCACACCAAGCCCTGAAAACCTGTGCGTTTCAACAAACTGTATAATGTGCATTGTTTCAAGCGGTTCTCTGCTCTTTATATACGTTAACTTGTTTAATTCTAAAGGTAACCCTGGAAGATGCAGAAAGGGTGCAAAAATCCAGCAAGAGGAAGACTCCCTATCCAGCCCAGCCACCTTACAGGGAAATGACCCTTCTCCTAGTTCCCTGTGCCAATCAGCAGCGGGGAGATTAAAACCTGCATGGGGGGTGGGGGGAGCTGTTAAAGACTAAAAACAGCAGCCTCGCCAGGAGAGTCCTTACCTTCCACCGGGCACTCGGGGTCCTGGTCGCTGCTCATCGCTGCTCCCCAACACCTTGCTGCCCCCTGCGCAGCTCCCGCAGTCTCGGTGGCTGTGGTTGCTGAGGTAGCGCCCCCCTTGGGGACCAGCAGGTGCACCTGGGCAAGGGGAGGGGCCTGGATGCACGCAGGGCGCTTCTTTCACTCTGCCATCCCAGCGTCAGTGCCAGCCTCCTGGAGACGGCTGCTCTCTGTTGATACTTAGTGTGAGACTGGCTGCATGCCACTCACTTGAGTCAGGGCCAGGGGCCCGCTGGCCTGGGGGAGGCATGGGGAATGTGTGTATTTGCCTGGGTGGGAATAGGCAGGAAGTACCCCAGCAGCCCTTCTAGGCCACAGGCTGGGCGAGGCAGGTAAGGGAAACTTGGTCCCTGATCTCCCCAAAGTCCAGCCTTTTGGAGTAACCACTTCGCCGGGTCTGATCTGGCCTGAGAAGCCCTAAGATAAATATGATGCCTGCTCAGGGGACCTCTGTTAGGGCATCTGAGGTAAACAGAATCTGCTACCCATTCATTCAGTACTGCCTTGACATTTAAGAGTTCTACAAATGAATTCCTTTTTCCCCGATCGGATTTCAGACTTTTGCCTCTGCATAATTCCCCCTTTGGAGAAGGGAAAGGGATAGGTGGTTATGAGCAAAAGGAGGTGGTGAATTAGAAAGGTGAAATATTTGTTTGGATTTTAGACTAAAATTTTCTCAACACTGTGTTTCTTCCAGCAAGCCCAGGGAAGTTGGGTGTTAGCCATGTTCCTATTGTAAATTTAAATTTAATCAGTGAGTGCTGCTTTTTTGTCATTCCTCCAACAAGCTTTATGTTTAAAGTGAAATTCCCTTAGGAGCTTTTAACTGAGCTGTTGATATGATAGGAGCAATCAGTTAATGCCACTTTGAAGCAAGTTTATGACAACTACATTAGGGAACTGCATATGTAATCCAGATCCTTCAACAGGCTGAAAATAAAGATGCTGGTTTACTTTTGCACAGAGCCCAGTGTCAGTCCTTTGCAGGTGAATTGTTTCCTCTGGCCAGCTCAGGTAAAGGCTCTATCAGTGAAGTTAGTCAGACCTTTTCTCTCAAATTGGAGCTGATTATTCCTAATATGACTACAACTAGAGTTATTAAAAATATTAATGTTAAGAACCCACAGACAAGTTTTATGAAGTTTCTGAGTCCCCTCCCCATCTATTCAACATCAGGAAGGTGTGGTATTATGAGCTTCTAAAACCAGGTGAAACCGTTAATACTGATAGCTACTGACAACAAATAATCAATTTGAACCATGCTTTGATCTTAAAACCACCAGAATGGGCCAGAAGACACAGCAAAGTAATTTTGCTTCATGATGATGCACCATCACACACTTCAAAACAAGTTAAAGACACATTAAAAGATCTTGCCTGGGAAGTATTCACCAGACCTTGCTCCTTCAGATTTACCACTTATTCGGATCGATGGCACATGCACTTTCTGAGCAGCACTTCAACACGTATGAAGAAGTGGAAAATTGGGTCTTTGAATGGTCTGCCTCAAAACAAGAAAAGTTCTATTGGGACAGTATCCACAAATTACCTGAAAGATGGGGGAAATGTGTAGCTAGTGATGGATATTGCTTTGAATAAAGCACTTTTGATGTTTCTCTTGAAATTATTGTGTTTTATTTGATTATAAAATCCGCATTTTTAACCATATCCGATTGAATACGGTGGGTGGTTTAATACTTCCCAGGCAATATCTTTTAACGTGTCTTTAACTGGTTTTGAAGTGTGTGATGGTGCATCATCATGAAGCAAAATTACTTTGCTGTGTCTTCTGGCCCATTCTGATGGTTTCACGATCAAAAGATGGTTCAAATTGATTATTTGTCAGTAGCGATCAGTATTAACGGTTTCACCGTTAGAAGCTCATAATACCACACCTTCCTGATGTTGATGGTTGACCTGGGTCAACCCACGATTTTGGGATTCTCAAAATAAATCCACTTTTCATCGCCAGTCACAATTTGATGCAAAAAAGACTTTCTTTCGTGCCGTTGAAGCAACATTTTACTGATGATTTTTAGGTTTTCCATTTGTCTTTTGTTCAGTTGATGTGGCACCCATTTTCCTTCTTTTAAAATCTTTCCCATTGCTTGTCAATGATCAAAAATTGTTGCTGAGCAATGTTTAATCTTTCTGCAAGTTGTTTTTGAGTTTGACACGCATCTTCATCCAATAATGCTTGTAATTGTCGGCCTTCAAACTTTTTCGGTTGACCTGGACATTCTTTGTCTTTCACATCGAAATCATCACTTTTAAAGCATTTAAACCAGCGTTCACAAGTATCTTGAGATGGAGCATGTTCACCATAAGCTTCCAAAAGTATACGATAACTTTCAGCAGCACTTTTCTTCAAAATAAAGCAATGAATTAAAACTTCCCACAAATGCTCTTTTTTTTTTTGGCACGAAATTCGACATTTTTAAGCGTAAAAATATCTATGATTTTAACACCTTCAGAAAATTTGACATATGAAGTTTTGAAGCTTGTTGTCAATACAACAAAATAGCATACATATCAAATTGCATATATATCAACATATGTGTAACTCCATCTATTGAAAAAATCCGCATTATTAACCAGTACACCTAGTAAAGGACTGAGATCTACCTAGTGATGAAAGCAGAAATAAGAAATTCAGGAGTTAACCTTTGGTAACTCTCTTAAAAATACTGGTATTTTTAGCATTATAGTAAGTGACTCCTTTCCACCCCAGGTCAGAACAGTGACCAGGGTCGGCTCTGGTAGGTTATATATCTCCCTGTCTGAAACCAACCAGGGCCATCTGGGACCACAGTACATCACAGAAATGACAACTTATAGACCTGCACACCCTGCTCCCTCCCCTGCCCGCCCCTTCCAGGGAATGTGCCATTCAAAATTTCTTAGATTGAAAACCAGAAACTGCTCTCTGAGCTCACCTGTTACTGGGTTATTTCAACTTCCATATTTATTTCTACACATAGACATTGTGTTACATTCTTTCTTGCTTTTATTCTTCAATTACTGGTACTCCCCCTGTAAGTTACTCGGATTTAAAGTAAAATTATGCCCTCCCAATACTTTAATGTGGTGAGGGAAACAGGGTTAGAGCCAGCTAACCTTTCTTAGGTATTTTATGTTCCATGAAATACATGGGGCATTGAGAAGCCACAGCTGAGGGGATGGCTAATTCTATTCAAAGGGTTAAAAAATGTTTCCAACCAGAAATAACAATTTTCACTAATGATAGTTGCTATCTTTTTTTTTTTTAGAGGATGGAAGGGAGAGGGAGAGACAAAGAGAAAGAAACATCAATTTGTTGCCTCCCACACATGCCCTGAACAGGGTTGAGGATAGAGCCTGCAACTGAGGTACGCGCCCTTGACTGGAATCGAACCCAGGACCCTTCATTCCACAGGCCAATGCTCTACCCACTGAGCCAAACCAGACAGGGCTAGTTGCTATCATTTTTAACATGTACTATCAGCTAGTTACTCTGCCAATTGCTTTTCATATATTCCCTCTATAATCCTTACAGGAATGAAAATTATTATTGTCCCCTTTTCATAGATGAGCAAACAGAGGCTCGGCTTAAGTAACCTGCCCACAAACACAGAAGTGAGGAGTTTCAGACCTATGCTTGGAATGCCATCTCTGTCATCACAAAGCTCGTGCTCAATTTTTATACTGAATTGCATCAAAGCCTTTCAGAAAAATGGTCCTTAGAGAGTACAGATATTTGAAAACTGAATCCAAGTTTATCATATTGATGGGGTTGAGGAAATGAGGTAGAATACCAGTTTTCCAGGCAGAGGGACCAACATGGGTAAAGAGTTAGCATCTGCCCAGCATCAATAATTGGGTCTGTGTATCTTGGAAGGGGAAAAGTGGGAGCTGAAGGAGTCCAGGGATAAGGGTAGAGAAGAGAGCATGCCCCAGGTCATGAAAGACCTACAGACCATGTTTAGAAGCTTAGACTTTCTCCTAAAGGCAATGAAGAACCAGTGAAGAGTTTTAATCTGGGGACAGATGGGGAGAGGCAGTAGCATATGGGAGACAGCCAGAAGCAGGGATGGCCATAGGGTGAAACCAGAGCCAAGGAGACCCGTCACAGTAATCAAGATGAGAGATGCAAGTGCTGCCACCAGGGCAGGGATGGTAGAAACTGGGGGGAGGGACAGATAGGAGATAAAACAGGAAGTGTGTAAAAGCTAGCTGTGGGCAGGGGCCCCTGTCTGCCTTTTCCATTGCTGAACAATGTTAGGCACAAACCAGGCACTGGATAAAGAGTTGTTAAATGAACACACTGACAGTACTCATGTTGTCACTAGATTCAGAAATGGCAGGAGAATGTCTAATGAGGTATCCCTTCTCTTAGTGTTTTCCAGATCTTTCTAATCATTAGACTCACCTAGGGCACTTACTAAAAATATAGATTCCTAGCATCTTCTCTCCAATTCCTAGGTCTTAGGTGGGGACCTGAAATCTATATTTTTAACAAGCACTAATGATTAGTGGTGAGAAACTAGTGATTAATTTGGGAAATCCTGCTAAACTGATTAAAATACTATTAGCGAAGAAGAACAGAGTATTTTGTGTCAGTGAGGTACCATGATGTGACCTGAGATTTTGTAATCCTTCTTCATGCTGTTTGGAGATACACCTAGGCACTCATACTTGTATACTAGAGGACTCACATTTATGCTTAGTTATGTCATTTTAAGAAATGAATGTCTATATTGTAAGCAGTGTGCCTTCCACCTGCTATTAGGAGCTCTGGATAACATGCTAAGTTGTCTGGAAATCCCACCACTGGCTCATGCTTTGGGTCTGATCAGAAAGGAAGTGTCACTAGGTCTGGACTGTTACTTCTTGGAGTGTGATTTCCAGTCTGGGAAATGCTCATAACTAGTTAAGAAAAAGTTAAAGACAGAAAATGAGGGAGTCATTTAGAGACTGTACTAGAAACCACCTCAGCACCACTGACCTCGTGGACCTGGTGACTGTTGTGGGGAGCTGTTCCGTGCATTGTAGGATGCTAGCAGCATCCCTGGCAGCGACCCACTAGATGCCAGTAGCATCCTCCTCCCAGTTTTCACACCCAAAAATGCCTCCAGACACTGACAAATGTCCCCATGAGACAAAATGTTCCCGGTTGAGAACCACTGCTTTATACCAACTTGACAGACGAATTTTATGTCTGTAGTATCTAATAATATGAAAATACAACTGGGCTTGCATTGTGCATGTCTTTTCATTTATTTTTTCTAGTAATTTCTCATTATCATATTTTATAACTAATTTATGACAGATTTTTAAAAAATGGTTCTTCCCTACAGATAGCTTAAAACACATTGACAGAAAGTCACTATTAAAATACTTAATGGTCCTTAGAAGAAAGGGCACAACCTTGGGCTATCCTAAATCTCTGCCATTATAGCCAGACATTACAAGGAGACTATTAAGAAATTAACTAGCCTTTTTTTTTTTTTTTTTTTTTTTGCTTCTGTTGCTCACCATGGAAAAGTTGAGAGCACCCCCTCCATTGCTACACACACATACACACACACACACACACACACACACACACACACCAGAACTAGGTTCTCCATCCTCCAGTGAGAGTAAGCAGTTCCCTTGTGTTTTGCAGGAGAATTTGCTGGGGAGGGGGTGGGCCAACAGAGAGACAAACCCTAAAATTCTACGGCAGAAAGGCCTAGGTCAGGGGACACAAACTGCGCAACCACTGGCTAAATTCGGCCTACAAACAGGTTTTATTTGGCTCCCATGTTGATTTTTATAAAACAATTGCCAAACTATTTCTCATAAAAATCTCATTCCCAGCATCTGTTGAAAAAGCAAAACCTTCCGGCCATAGTGGGCCTGGCTTCCCTCACGGTGTCCATCAGCTGAAACTGAAAAGCAGCCACTGTACGTAGCCCTCGTTTTCCGTCTCGGGACACAGCCCACTTTCTGGTACATGTAGGCATGTGGTTGGCAATGCCCGGTCTAGGCCTACAAAGCACCTAATCTGGATACTCAGAGAAACAAAGAGGACAGAGAATCTGACCTCTGAGGGTTAGAGGAGATGGGGCCAGGGACTCCCCAAGCCTGGGGAAGGGCAGGTCAGAGTTTCAAATAACTAGGTCCTGGCCTGGGTATTGGGCCATGGAGATAGGCAGGCTTCAGAAGGGCCTGAAATGTAGGCACCTATATAGGTCAGTGCAGATGGCCCATGCCTGATCTCCCTGACTGTTCCGCTGGAAGCTGACCTCCAGTGACTCTGGTTTGCCAGAGCAGCAATGACCCCCACAAGCTGTGTGCAGGACCCTCTCCCATCACCAATTACTTGGTCTTATAAGACTTAAGAATGCCCTGCTAGAGAATGCCTAACCAACCTGGCAAGTGAGTGCTGGAGCCAAACCTAATGGACCGTGGGAAAATAAGTAACTGTGACACTGATTACGCTCTGACTGCCAGGGAGCAATTGCCATCTGTTAGAGAAACACTTAGTGAGCAGCTACCGTGTGCAGGCTCTGAGGCTACAAAAACAGATAGGGCAAATCAGCGGTGTTTGCTCTACGCTGCTCCAGCTGAGGGATGGAGACAGATGTGTGAGAAGAGAACTAGGGCACTTTGGGCAAGTGCTATTTCAGAGCGGTGTATCAACTCCTGATGCAGCCGAAGTATAAGTAACTTGGTCTCTGCTTGGAGAAAGTGGGGCTTCCCAGAGGAGATGGCATTCCCCTGGGCTTCGAAAGTGAGGCCCAATTTACCAAATGAAGTAATGAAAAAAAAATGAGCAGTTCTGGGTGGCAAGAACAGAGGGGGGAGTGAACAGAGTGGTGGAGATATGAGAAGAAAGATGGGATGAAGTGATGTCTTCAAGTCAAGGTGTCCAGACTTGAGCTTGTAGGTTGAAAAGCGACTCAACAGAGGTATGATATTACCAACTCTGTTTCTTTGGAAGTCAAATCTGGTGACGCATTAAAGTTAGACTAGGCAGGACTTAGAGACAGTCCAGTTCTGAGACAATTTGTAAACCTGACCTACGCAAGGCATTTTCTAGAAAGTTCAACACTTGCATTAAATGTGGAGGTAAAATAGCAGGAGTTGAGGATGACTCAACTTTCTGACTTGGAAGATCAAGTAGATGATAAAACCATCAACAGAAATAAAAATAAAATAAAGAGCTAAAAGCGTGTTTGGGGAGGATATATAAATAATGAGTTGTGATAAGTCTGAAATAACTGTGGGTCCTTCAAGTAGATGTATCAAAAGATGCTTAAAAATGAGGTACAAGAGTATCAAAGTGAATGAGGAGGAGACAAAGGGGGAAGATTTCATAAACAATTGCTAAGCCACATGAAAGGCTGACGCTGCCAGAAGATGGGGAGAAGGGAAGCTGGCATAGAACCTTGCTCTCCGAATTTAAGGAGCAAACAGAGGAGAGAATCCAACAGTAAGAGAAAGAAAAGACAATTGGAGAAGTGTAAAGGTAAAGACTGGAGTAACGGAAGCTGAGAGGGAAGGGGAGAGTGGAGAAGTGGTCAGCCCTGCTGTGCTCTGCAGGGTACACAGCAGAAAATCTCCCAGAGGTTCTGACTTGGTGGGTCCTGGGGAAGGCAAGTCAGCTAGCTGGGGCCTAACAAGCATCCCCTAACAAGGGGAGCTCTCCTCTACTCCCCGTGGCCACACCTGTACACACTAGGTTTCTCATGAGACAGTCCCTCAAGTCAACTTCCCTGCCATCACTCCTTTGAAAATGGCTGTGTTCTTTCCCTTGCTCCCAGCCCTGCCCACACATGGGAGGGTCAAGATGGACAGGAGGCCTGAGGCCCTCACGGATTATGCAGGGAGAAGAAAAGGGCTGCCAATTTGAGCTAACTGTGAAGATTTTTAAAATTGCATTTGCTTTTAAAAACCCTTGACTCTCAAACTATTTTCACCAAAATTCGTCATTTATCTGTCTCAATTGCTGCTGATGTCTTTTTGAGGGCTGGGAGGAGCACTCTGAAAAGAGATACATGTGTATATGTCAGAACTAACTTTAAGAGACATGAAGCAATCTTTTAAAAATACATTTTTTATTGATTTCAGAGAGGAAGAGGGAGAGAGAGAGAGAAACATCAATGATGGGAGAGAATCATTGATTAGCTGCCTCCTGCACACCCCACACTGGGGATTGAGCCTGCAACCTGGGTATGTGCCCTGACCGGGAATCGAACTGTGACCTCCCTGTCCACAGATCAATGCTCAACCACTGAGCCACACTAGCTGGGCAATGGAGCAATTTTTTGGTGTATTTATAGCACAGCCATTACTAAGTACTGGTATGGTGGTAGGCTGGTTTCAAACCTGACATTATGAAAAACAAGAAGTGCAAGGAATGAAAATGGGCTCAGCAAACCAAACATTTTCTCCCAACTGGGTAGTGGTTCTACAATTTCAAAGTGAATACTCAGCACCAGGGATGGTTATTTATTTTCCTAAATACAAGTAATAGAAAAATGATTGGAGGTGAAATTAAATCCCTCCTGAGGGCTCCATGTGAAGAAGGATAATTGAAAAGGAGAAGCCAGGTGTCAGGCCTCCTGTGCGCAATGCAAATGAAGTTCACTTGCTCAGTGTTTTTTTGGGCAACTTTTAGTTACCTTCCTGTGGGAGCTGGCTCTCCAGTTGTTTCTGGGTGGCATAGGGGGCGGTGTCCTGGGGCCTCCTGCTGAGGGAAAGCAGTGGCCTTGAGGGTCAGTTCAACCCAAAGCAGAGTCATAATTATGTATCAGAGTTCTCTGTACTTTTGATTAACAAAATTTTAGCTTTGTTGCTTAAAAAGTATCCACAGTCATTGACCTGAGACTGCAAATGCTGTCCGAAGGTATAGCTAGCCCACAGGGGTATTTCCTTTGGCCTTCATTAGTGTTTTTAAATTTTCTAAATAGCCAGTTTTTTGTTTGTTTGTTTGTTTGTTTGTTTGTTGTGTGTGTGTGTGTGTGTGTGTGTACGTGTGTGTTTTCACATTAAACCCACATTTCATGGTCTTAAAAACATCTGGGTCATGACCCATATTCCTGTATGATTACAATGAGAAGCAAAGTAGCTTGGGCTCCCTTTATGTAGGAAGTGCATCCTGTGAATTAACTGCTCTGTGTCTCAATTTCCTTGTCTGGAAAAAAAAGGGATAATAACCATGCCTGTCTTATATCATCGTGACGAGCAAAGGAGCTGATCTATGTAAAACATGGAGTGCCTGGCACGTAAGTGTCATAGACCCCAGCCAGCCCAGTTTATTAAAATTCCTACCAGGCCCTCCCATGCATTTGCGCTTGCAACCCTTTTTATAACCCTTGCAAAAGATGGTAGCTACAGAAATCTCTGGAAAGCAAAGGAAATCAAAGGAAGCTAGTACCTTCCTGCCAAAAACTGCTGGCCCTGGGGAACTTAAGGTCTGAGGGGGAGCAGGACTCATCCATGGAGGACAAGTACAGAGGCCAAGTCTGTAATGCATTATAGACCTCAGAACCCCTTCCTTGTTAAACTCTGTAGTGTACGTTTGAAGTTTTGGGATTTTCCCTTTTGTTTATTCTTTATCTCTTATCCTGTGGTTGCGAGTTAACACGGGTGGTCTTGATCCGGCATCTAGAAGGGTTCAGGAAACCTGGAGAAGGGGCTGTGCATAAATTAAATAAGAGTCCAGAGATGAAACATAATTTTGAAAGGCATATTGGGGGGGAGGGGCAGAGGAGCTTGGCTAAAGAAACCAAGTTCTCCTCGTCTTAGGACCCCTTATTTTTTTATTAATACAATTTGTCCTAAGGCAAGGTGGAGATATACACATCAAAGGGTAGGGTTAGGTACAGAATCCATTGTCAGATTGGAGAATTACCTCTGGCTGTTCAGGTGTTTGGCCAGAAGGAGGCAATAACATGTAGATTAAGATGCCCTGAGCTGTCTGGCAGCAAGCAATCAATTTAATGCATCCTTTTCAGGTTTGGGGAAATGCCTTTAGCCATTCCCAATAGGCGATAACATATGTGACTCAGCCCTTGTTGAGTCCCCAAGTTCCATCAACCTTTTGATGAAACTCTTGCAATTATGACATGCTGGAACTGGCCTCCAGCAGTGAGTAGTAAAAATCCTTAGAAAATCTCAAACAATATTTGGGTGTATTTAAGAGGAAGTAAATAGAAGGTTCAAGACAAGAGTGTGCTCCTGAAAAACTCCTCATAAGAACAACCATGCGGCATGGATCCTGGGAAAAAAGGTTGGGCCTGAGCATCCCGCTCCGGAGACGGGCTTAGTGGGAGAGGTGTACACCAGCAGGTGACACTGAGTCCTCACCCAGGAGTGACCTATCTCACAGTGCTGGCTACTTGCCATTTCTTGTCCCCGCTCTACCCTTCTCCACCCTGCTCTGTGCCTGGGGGAGTCTGACCTGCAAGGACTGTCCCATTTGGCTTCCTTGCCCTCTGGTTCCAGCTGGACTCAGCCAGTGAGGGGCTTTGGTGGGAGATCAGAGAGAAGGCAAATGTGAGGTTTCTGTGCTCCCTCCCTGTTGGTTTCCTGCAGGATGATTGTGTCCCCCCACTGATGACCCGAGTGACTCCTGCCACATGGCCCTTTCCCAGGAGCTGTCCTCTCTGAGTTCCAGTAACTGTCCTGCTTTGCCGCCTCAGGTAAGTCAAGGGGATGACAAAGGATCCCACTGCTGCCAGCCAAGGATACTGCACCATCCTTCACTGGTTTCCCTATGCCTGCTGGCTCCATGGAAAAGTCTTATTATTAAACTCTATTGTTCCTGTGTGAATGTGGCATTGGCTTACACTGACTGGGAAGCTTGCCCACTTTTAATACCCATTACCACTTATATCTTGCTTTTGTTTAAGAACAGGCCTTTCAAATTTTTCTGAACCATGTCCTTTTGGGTAAGTTATGGGATTTGATTCCATCATTATCTGATAAGCAATGCTCAGTCAGTTGCAAGGGGTAAATCAAGTTATGTGTTCATCAAAATATTTAATGTTCATGGTAAAAATTTAGAAGTAATAATATTAATCTGTATGAACGTTTGTCTGCCATTACCTTGAAATAATAAGAAAAAATATGCCATTAATGAATGAATGGATAAAAAAGATGTGATTATATATCCACAATGGAGTATTATTCAGCCATAAAAAGGAATGAAATTTTGCTTTTTGAAAATACATGGATGAACCTTGAGAGCATTATGCCAAGTGAAATAAGTCAGACAGCAAAAAGATAAATACCATGTGATCTCAATTACATGTGGAATCTAAAACAATAAAAACAGGAAAGGGAAAGTGGAGCTTATCGGAAGCCTGAAAATCCACAACTGCGGCACCCACCGAACAGCTGCGAGCCCCAGAACACTGGTCCCCAATTGGTGCAAACACACGGATCCAGAGGAGCGCTACACTCCACCACGGAAAGGCTAGATTTCGCCTGGGATAAGGAGAGTGAGAACTACATAACCAGACATCCAGAGAAGAGAGACCATGGGGAGACAAAGAAACAGCCCGCATATGAAAGAAAGCAGGCCTCACCAGAAAAGGAAGTAAACGAAATGGAGGCAAGCAACCTTCCAGAGAAAGAATTCAGAGAAATGGTCATAAGGTGGCTGAAAAGAATGAAAGACAAATTCGACAATATGAATAAGAACCAAGAAGAAACGAAGAAGAACCAAGAAGAAATGAAAAATGACATCGCTGCTGTAAAGAACTCAATAGAGAGCATCAAGAGTAGACTAGAAGAAGCAGAGGACCGCATCAGTAAGCTAGAAGACAAGATGGGAAAAAATACCCAAGTAGAGCAGCTTCTGGAAAAAAAAAAATTAAAAAACAGGAGGAGAGCCTAAGGGAACTTTGGGACAACATGAAACAAAACAACATCCACATAGTAGGGGTTCCAGAAGGAAAGGAAACTGAGCAAGGAATAGAAAACCTGTTTGAAGAAATAATGACAGAAAATTTCCCTGATATAGGGAAGAAAAAACCCACACAAATCCAAGAATCTCACAGAGTCCCAAGCAAAATGAACCCCAAAAGACCAACGCCAAGGCACATTATAATTAAATTGGCAAACACCAATGACAAAATAAGAATCTTAAAAGCAGCAAGAGAGAGACAGAAAGTTACATACAAAGGAACCCCCATCAGACTAGCGACTGATTTCTCAACAGAAACTCATCAGGCCAGAAGGGAATGGAATGAAATATACAAAGTCATGCAAAGGAAGGGTCTGAATCCAAGAATACTGTACCCAGCAAGGCTATCAATCAAAATTGAACGTGAAATCAGGAGCTTCACAGACAAAAAAGAACTAAGGGAATTTATTACCACCAAACCAGCAATGCAAGAAATGCTAAAGGGTCTGCTGTAAAAAAAAAAAAAAAAAAAGAAAGAAAGAAATAGGAAGCGAAAAAGGAACACAGGGGTAAAGAATAAAAATGGCGACGAATAAGTACTATCAATAATAACTTTAAATGTAAATGGATTAAATGCCCCAATCAAAAGACATAGGGTAATGGATTGGATAAGAAAACAAGACCCATATATCTGCTGTCTACAAGAAACTCACCTCAGAAAAAAAGTCACACAGACTGAGGGTGAAGGGATGGAAAAAAGTCTTCCAGGCGAATGGAAATGAAAAAAAAGCTGGGGTAGCAATACTTATATCTGACAAATTAGATCTCAAAGTGAAGGACATAACAAGAGATAAGGAAGGCCACTTCATAATACTAAAGGGAGCAATCCAACAAGAAGAAATAACTCTGGTAAACATATATGCACCCAATACAGGAGCACCCAAATACATAAAAAATCTCCTGGAGGATGTCAAGGGAGAGATTGACAGCAATACAATCATAGTAGGAGACTTTAATACCCCACTATCACCATTGGACAAATCCTCTAAACAAAAAATCAGCAAAGAAACATCAATCCTAAATGACTCACTAGACCCGATGGAATTAATTGACATCTTCAGAACATTTCACCCCAAAGCCACAGAATATACATTCTTCTCAAGTGCACATAGGTCATTTTCAAAGATAGACCATATGTTGGGACATAGGCAAAGTCTCTTCAAATTCAAGAAGATAGAAATCATATCAAGCATCTTCTCAGACCATAGTGGCATAAAACTGGAAATCAACTACAATAAAAACAATCCAAAAAGATCAAACACATGGAGACTAAACAGCATGCTATTAAACAATGACTGGGTTACCAGAGAGATCAAGGAAGAAATAAAAAACATCATGGCAACAAATGACAATGAAAACACAACAATCCAAAATTTATGGGACACAGCGAAAGCAGTCTTGAGAGGGAAGTTCATAGCTCTACAAGCCTACTGCAAAAAACAAGAAACAATGGTAATAAATTACCTAACCCTACAACTCAAAGAGTTAGAAAAAGAGCAACAAGAAAAGCCCAGTGTAAGCAGAAGGAAGGAAATAATAAAGATCAGGGCAGAGATAAACGACATAGAGACCAAAAAATCAATACAAAAGATCAACAAAACCAAGAGCTGGTTCTTTGAAAGGATAAACAAGATTGATGAACCTCTAGCCAGGCTCACCAAGAAGCAAAGAGAGAGGACCCAAATAAACAAAATCAGAAATGAAAGAGGTGAAATAACAACAGATCCCGCAGAAATACAAAGGATTGTTAAAAAATACTACGAACAACTCTATTCCAACAAACTGGACAACCTGGAGGAAATGGACATATTCCTAGAAAAATATAACCTTCCAAAACTCAATCAGGAAGAATCTAAACAGTTCAATATGCCAGTAACTATGGAAGAAATTGGAGCAGTCATCAAAGAGCTTCCAGCAAACAAAAGCCCAGGGCCAGACAGCTTCACAGGAGAGTTTTACCAAACATTCAAGGAAGAACTAAAACCTATCCTCCTCAGACTATTCCAAAAAATTCAAGAGGAAGGAACACTTCCAAGCTCCTTCTATGAAGCCAGCATCACCCTAATACCAAAACCAGATAAAGACAACACAATGAAAGAGAATTACAGACCAATATCCCTCATGAACTTGGATGCCAAAATCCTCAACAAAATTCTAGCAAATCGGATCCAGCAGTACATCAGAAAAATCATACATCATGACCAAGTAGGATTTATCCCAGGAATGCAAGAATGGTACAATATCCGCAAATCAATTAACGTGATACATCACATAAACAAATTGAGAGATAAAAATCACATAGTCATATCAATTGATGCAGGAAAAGCATATGACAAAATCCAACACCCTTTCTTGATAAAAACTCTCAACAAGGTGGGAATAGAAGGACCATACCTCAACTTAATAAAAGCTATATATGATAAACCCACAGCTAACATCATACTCAATGGGCAAAAATTAAAACCATTTCCCCTAAGAACAGGAACAAGACAGGGATGCCCACTCTCACCACTCTTGTTTGACATAGTACTGGAAGTATTAGCCATTGCAATTAGACAAGAAGAAGAAATAAAAGGCATCCAAATTGGAAAAGAAGAAATAAAGCTGTCCTTATTTGCAGATGACATGATATTGTACATAAAAAACCCGAAAGACTCCATCAAAAAACTAACAGACTTAATAAATGAATTCGGCAATGTAGCAGGATACAAAATTAATGCCAAGAAATCTATGGCATTTCTGTACACCAATAGTGAACTTATAGAAAGAGAGACTAAAAAAGCAATGCCATTTACCATCGCACCAAAAAAATTAAGATACCCAGGAATAAACTTAACCAAGGAGGTAAAAGACCTATACGCGGAAAACTACAGGACACTGAAAAAAGAGATAGAGGAAGGCGTAAACAGATGGAAGAACATACCATATTCATGGATTGGTAGAATCAACATCATTAAAATGTCCATACTACCCAAAGCAATCTATAGATTCAATGCACTCCCCATTAAAATACCAATGGCATATTTCACAGACCTAGAAAGAACTCCCCAAAAATTCATCTGGAATAAAAAAAAGACCCCGAATAGCCACAGCAATCCTGAGAAAGAAGAACAAAGTAGGAGGGATCTCAATACCAGATCTCAAGCTGTATTACAAAGCCACTGTTC
The DNA here is from genome assembly GCF_963455305.1 of Plecotus auritus. Lineage (NCBI taxonomy): Eukaryota > Metazoa > Chordata > Mammalia > Chiroptera > Vespertilionidae > Plecotus > Plecotus auritus. The sequence continues at coordinate 164,453,994 of NC_137773.1, forward strand.
TCAAAACTGCCTGGTACTGGCACAAGAACAGACATATAGACCAATGGGATAGAATAGAGAATCCAGATATCGACCCAAACCACTATACGCAATTAATATTTAACAAAGGAGGCATGAACATACAATGGAGTTAAGACAGTCTCTTCAATAAATGGTGTTGGGAAAATTGGACAGGTACATGCAAAAAAATGAAACTAGATCACCAACTTACACCATACACAAAAATAAACTCAAAATGGATTCAGGAATTAAACATAAGACGGGAAACCATAAAAATACTAGAGGAATCCACAGGCAGCAAAATATCAGACATATGCCAAAAGAACTTCTTCACTGATACTGCTCCTAGGGCAATGGAAGTCAAAGAGAAAATAAACAAATGGGACTACAGCAAAATAAAAAGCTTTTGCACAGCAAAAGAAACCATCAACAAAACAACAAGAAACCCCACTGTATGGGAGAACATATTTGCAAATGTTATCACTGATAAAGGTTTAATCTCCAGCATCTACAGGCAGCTTATACAACTTAATAAAAGGAAGATAAATGACCCAATAAAAAAATGGGCAACGGACCTAAATAGAATCTTTTCGAAAGAAGACAGAAGGAAGGCCAAGAGACACATGAAAACATGCTCAAAGTCACTAATTATCTGAGAGATGCAAATTAAAACGACAATGCAATACCATCTCACACCTGTCAGAATGGCTATCGTCAACAAATCAACAAACAGCAAGTGTTGGCGAGGATGCGGAGAAAAAGGAACCCTTGTGCACTGCTGGTGGGAATGCAGACTGGTGCAGTCAGTATGGAGTTTCCTCAAAAAACTGAAAATGGAACTCCCATTTGACCCAGTAATCCCACTCCTAGGAATATATCCTAAGAAACTAGAAACACCAATCAGAAAGGATATATGCACCCCTATGTTCATAGCAGCACAATTTACAATAGCTAAGATTTGGAAACAGCCTAGGTGCCCGTCAGCAGATGACTGGATCAGAAAACTATGGTACATCTACACAATGGCATACTATGCTGCCATAAAAAAGAAGGAATTATTACCATTTGTAGGAACCTGGATGGAACTAGAGAACATTATGCCAAGTGAAATAAGCCAGTCAATGAAAGAAAAATACCACATGATCTCACTCATTTGTGGATAATAAAAAACATTATAAACTGATGAACAAAAAGATAGATACAGAAGCAGTAAAGCATCAAACAGACTGTCACATTACTGTGGGAAGTTTAGGGGAAGGTGGGGGAAATAGATCAACCGAAGGACTTATATGCATGTATATAAGAATAACCAACGGATGCAAAACATTGCGGGGTGAGGGCATGTATGGGAGTGGGGTGGTGGGGGGGCAATGGTAAGATATGTACACATATAATACCTTAATAAAAAAAATAAAAATAAAATAAAACAACAAGATAAAAATAACCCAAGGTGAAGAACATTGAGAACAGACTGCTGGTTGCCTAAGGCAGCAGGTAGGAAGTGGGTGAAATGGGTGAAGGGATTCAGGAGGAACAAATTTACACTTATACAATGAATGTCATTGAGATGTGATATACAGCATGGTGACTAGAATTAGTAATATTCTACTGCGTATTTGAGGGTGGCTGGGAGACTAGATCTTGAAGTTTCTCAGCACAAGAAAAAATTTTTTGTAATTGTATCTGGTGACAGATGTCGGTGGACTACTATATGTTGGTGAACACTTTACAATATATACAAATAATTATTATGTTGCACACCTGAAACTAATATAATGTTTTATGTCCTTTGTATCTCATTAAAAAAAAAAAAAAGAAACAGAAAACAATGCTCCAGTGCTTCCCTTACTGCCTTGGGCCACAAAGACTCTCCCGGTCCACCCTGGCAGCCCACCCCCCCGCCTGACCATGGAGCTCACATAGTTGGATTTTCAAGCATAAAAGAGAATCTCTACATAATTAAAAGTGAAGAAAAGTCTACATAGAAGGAGAGACTGAACGTGCTAGCAAAGGAGTAAAGTTGCACTGTCCAACTATAGTAGCCACAGGCCACATGTGGCTAACGAGCAGTTGAAATGTGGCTGTTCAGAATTGAGATTTATCTCCAAGGTTTGCCTGTATCTAATTCTCCGCTTCGGAGAAGTAGCTGTAGCTTGCACTCTGTAAAATCGTTAATCAAAGAAGGACAAGAACAGTCACAGTATTTAACGAAGAGGCAGAAATGCGAGGGAGGCAATGGCAAATAATGTGCCAAGGTAAGAACGTAAATATGTCAAGGGTAAAGAATCCAAATGGGAGCGTGGAGAATTCTGAAAATTATGGCTGAGAAGCAGCTTAGTAATTAAATCAACACTCAGTCAACCTACTTAATTATTGTGACATACAGAAGGTGCCTAGTACTCAGAATTTTTTTTAAAATCAAGTCATACATGTTGTAAATCTCTATTAAATTAGTAGGTTGTATCATACAACTGAGAGCTCACCTAATTCAGTGAAAGTGAAACTGAGGGTCAGGGAGGTGAAGTGACAAAGCCACACAGTTAATTAGAGCCAGGACACAAATTATGATCCAGATATTTGAACTCTTGATTGTTTTCTGTTTTGTTTTTCTCAGACAGATTAAGACAAACCAAGAGCTAGGAGCAGGCCTACACCTATAGAACTCCAAAGTTCTAGAAAACCAGGAAGATTCATCCTTCAGTTACAGAGTTTTGAGTTCCATTTTAATTGATGCTGTTACCAAGTACCTTAAAAAACACACACACACATAAGTTAGCCCTAGCCGGTTTGGCTCAGTGGATAGAGTGTCTGCCTGTGGATTGAAGGGTCCTGGGTTGGGTTCCGGTCAAGGGCACATGCCCGGGGTTGCCCTACCTCATGAAAATATCTCCATGAAAAACTCATTCATTCTGAGAGCTACACAATGTTCCAGGGTGTAAATGTTCCAAATCACTACAATGTCCCCTGATAAGTGGGCACTGGAAGCAATACTGTGCAAACACCTGAGCACGCACGTCCTCGAGCACTGATGCTGTTACCTCTATGAGATGGATTCCAGAAGTGGGGCTTCGGGTTTGAAGACAGCACATATTTGTAATTTCAACAGATGTGCATATTGGTTTCCAAAATAGTTGTAACACTTCACATCCCCACGAGGCAGGGATATTATCTCCCCTTTAAAGCTCAAGAAGCTAAAGTGCAGAGAAGGTCAGCAATGTGCTCAAGCTCATCAGTGACAGAGCTGACAACCAAACTTCACCTGCCGGGCTTCCAAACCACGCCTCTTCCCTCAGCACTCATCCCCCCATAGTGCCCAGCACCTGCCCTGAAGCAGCCAGGAGAACTCGTTTTCTCTCAGTCTTCTTGTTCACTCAGCAGTGCCCTCACTGCCGCCAACTGGACCACAGTTGCGGGTCTTGTACTATTTACAACATATGACAGCTCTATTATAAAAGCATAATGATGTACAATTTGTAAGAATAATGATAGTCCAGGAACAGACGTAGCTATAGAGCTTGATGTCACTAAAATTTGTCTGAGAGGTCACAAGGGATTGCTAGTACAATGTACAATGAGAAATATGGGGACTCATATCTGATGAAACATGCTATCCAAGTAGAGGCTCTATGAAGGTAGAAGGGGAAAGAGAGGCAGGTACTGGGGTCAGTTTTGTTACCACATCTCTACTCTTTTAGATATTCTTTTTTGTAAATAACTAACAAATGTGCCATTCACTTAATCCTGCCTACTAGATTTTTTTTTTTTTTTTGAGAGAGAGAGAGAGAGAGAGAGAGAGAGAGAGAGAGAGAGAGAGAGAGAGAGAAGCAGCACCAATTTTAGGGACGAACAAGCTGAAGCATCCTTCTGGAGTTGCTGTTGTCAGCGGAGGTCACTTTGGGAATCCAATTAAGCCTCTGGACATGTTCACTGGAAAAGGTGAGCTATAATCATTCAAATGGCATCGTTGTAACAACATCCTTTTCAAATAAACTAGAGAGAAAACAAATCTCTGTTTTGACCACAGGGGGGAAAATCAGCATGGAGTTTGAATCCTTTCACGGTGTACAGGAAGGAAGTTCCGCCTATTTATGAGTTCCAGCAAGAAGAGAGACATAAACAATAACATTTCACTTTCTCCTCGCAAAAACAGAATAGAGTTGGTCAGGTTGACATGGGGATGGTCAAATTGGGCCAAACCAGAAAACTCAACAGGTCTTATTTACCCTTGACCATGAGCACATGAGCAATGGGACAGGAATTTCTGGGTCTCTGTGGCAGACAGGAAACTTGTAGAAAAAATTTAAAAGCAGAAAATGTCCAGTGTTGCATGATGGGACAAAATTGTGTAATCACTCTAACCTTCAACTTTCTTTTAGACAGTTTTTTAAATAACTGAGCTTTTGTTTTTCAATTCATAACTGTTACAGTCATTGGAATGAATGGTTCAATTGAATTTAAAAATACCCAGGAAATGGAGATTAGGAAAAATAAAATACAGAATCTACCCTTGTATTTTGAGTCTATGGGTAGTCTTTTTCAATTAGTTCCATATTTGCTTTATTATATGCCACTACTTGTATTGATCTCTACCTGACTAATAATATCAATGACAAATATCCATACAGCATCTTCTACTTTTTCCAAGAGCAGTATTTTTACAACTTCCCAATGGGGTAGACAAAGTAGATATAATATATCCGCAATACAGACCCCAGACCCCATCAAGTCACCTCCACAGAGTCACTTAGCCTGTACTAACCTCAAGAAGGACCCACGCCTCCAGATGTCCAGTCCAGGCACACTTTGTACACACAGCAACTTAGAATCAAAATTGGTGTGTATCACCTTCTGTACAAAATACCCAAGTTCTGGGATTAGCACAGCCATCAGTAGTGCTGTTGGAGAAGGATCATGAAGCCATCGGTGCCATGATGGGTTTGTAAGGGCTGCCATGGTTGAGGAGAGGGGCCTAGTAATCAACCTGCTGTGTATTTCCCAACTCTGCGAGCCCCAGCATCCTTGTTCTCCAATTGACCATAATCTTCACTTGCCCCCAATTTCATCAACCCAATTTCATGGTCACTTCCTGGACCATCTCCTGTTTCCTTGTGTCTGTCTATGACCTCCACTTCTTCTAACTTTCTCAGTTTTTGGTCCCCAACCCTTGTTCTTTCACACCAGAAACACCCCCAATTCTTGGACCACTTTCTTACCAGTCTGACTGACTCCATGATTCATGAGTCCAATTAGTCTTCTAGGATACTAAACCCTTGTTTCTCTCGCTTCAGCAACTCTTTGTGAACATTTCCTACTGTGAATCAATCCAACCAGCCTTTTTAAAAGCCTGAGCCCTGCTGAAGCCAACGTGTCCACATATAAATCTAAGTGCCACTAAAAATATTTGATATTCAATATCAAATAATCCATTCGAGTCGATTTTGAAGCCATTTCCTCCTCATTGATCAGCAGACTGTCATGCTTCCCATCATTACATGAATGGGCCCCTGGGGTGGCACAATGTGGCAGTACTGTGGGTCAGCATCCTTCTCATTCCCATCACAGGGTATTTCAGCCCTTCAGAACTAGCCGAAGTTACCGAACAAATGCCCAATTCCCACACCCATTAAAAAAGATGACTTCTTAGTTCATTAATAATTTAAAATCATGATATAAGGTAGACCTCAATCTCCCAACCCTCAACCTAAACAAGTACCTACCTCCACTTCCATACTTCTCTCCTTCCTTCCATCCTTCATTCACTGGCCACTTCTTCTACAACAGTCCATCCTTCTGGCAAAGCTCAAGATACCACCTCTCCTCTGACATTCCCTGCTACACTAACCGGTTCTTTTCTTTCCTAAATCTTAAACCTCTCCCTCTCTATGGGCCACTTCTCCTGACTTGTAAACATGTTCGAGTTTCTCATGCTCAGAAACAAACCAGAACATAACGCTTGTGTAACAGACACTGTGAGCGTGCCACCCACGTGTCCTTGGCTACTTCCATTCCAGGGATTGAGGGCTTCTTTGGCCACCAGAGCCCATCTCCTTTTACTCAGCAAGTTGAAAAATTCCATGGAATTCATGAACTGCCCCCTCTCCCTGGAGCAGCCTCCCACCAGCGATTAAGGGTTATTGGTATATAATCGCCCAGCTTCCTAATCCCTCAGGTGGGATACATTTTAAAGCATATGTTTAGTGTTTTTTTAAATACATTTTTATTTATTTCAGAGAGAAAGGGAGAGAGATAGAAACATCAAAGATGAGAGAGAATCACTGATCGGCTGCCTACAGCACGCCCCACACTGGGGATCAAGCCTGCAACCTCGGCATATGCCCTGACTGGTAATAGTACTGTGACCTCTTAGTTTGATGCTCAACTACTTAGCCATGCCAACCCGGCATATGTTTAGTATTTTCAACCCAGAGTTCTCCAGCAGGATTAAACTCCAGTTGTAATGTACTTAAAATACAGTCTTTTTAAATGCTTCCTTCTTTCCCTATCTCACGTCAGTACTTCTTTTACGATATTTCCTGGGATTCCCTCCCAAATAAATTACTTGCACTTGAATCCATATTTAAAAGACAACTTCTGGGAAAACCCAAACCAAGACACCCTCCTTGGACCCTCTGTCTACATCTAATCACCACAAACCCTTTCACTCCTTCACTGTAACATTTTTGAAAAGTAATCAGATCATGAAGAAGTTGCATTTTACTACTAGAACAAAGAACCCAAAATATAAAACAGGGGTTTTCTTTTCCGTGTGGAGTGATAAATTTGGAGTTATGAATTCCTGGATTGCTATGACAGTTCCGCAGTGACATCAGGGACGAGGCTCCTTCTGCCTTTCTAGTCAGCCATTCATCACATGCCCTGGGCACCTTGAGGTCCAAATTTGAGGAAGGAAAGATAGAGATGGGTGAGGAAGAAGGCACAAGGTCCATGGCAGCCTTTTTATCAAGGAACTTTCTCAAAAACACCATCCAACCACTTCTTCTTACATCTTATTTGGCCAGAATTTAAACCACATTTAGCTTCAAAGGAAACTGAAAAATGTTATTTGCTTTTTAAAAAAGAAATCTGGGCTTTTATTTCTTTTAACAACATTGGGGTTCTCATAAAAATAAAAATGGATATTGAGTTTAAAAAAACAGCCATTTCTATTGCAGGAGACTATGTAACCAGTTGCAATTTCTCAACTACTGTCATCTGATTTCCACCACTCTGTAAAAAATCTCTCTGAACAATTACCGTCCAACTCTTATAAACAATAGACAATCATCACTCTATTTCTTATTGACTTCCCTGACTTTTCATTGACTCCCCTATCCTATTGACCACATCTATACACATTTCCTTGTAGTGAATTGAATTTAAAGGTCCTTATCAAACCTCTCAGCTTTCCAAGGTCAACAGTTTTATGCAAAAGGTAGTTAGGAAGGAGTGAAGAACAAAGATAAAGTGGTGAGGAGGATAATGTCGCACTCTGCCCACATCTCTCCAATCTCTATTTAGCATTTATTTATTTACCATGTGTGCACACCCCTCCCCCACCATCAGACAGAGACATGCTTTCACACCCAATCGTTGTATTTCTGAGGACTCCTCTCAACCTACTAGAGCCCACTCTGCCCACATGAATAGAGAGCTGGCAGTGTTGGAAGGCATGCCTCCCCCTCTGGGAGTGGACGCAGAAAAACTCCAGCTCCCTAGCTGGTTTGGCTCAGTGGATAGAGCATCTGCCTGCAGACTGAAGGGTCCCGGGTTTGATTCCTGTCAAGGGCACATGCCCGGGTTGTGGGTTCAATCCCCAGTGGGGAGTGTACAGGAGGCAGCCGATCAATGATTCTCTCTCATCACTGAAGTTTCTTAATCTCTCCTCCTCTCCCTTCCTCTCTGAAATCAATAAAAATATATTTAAAAAATAAAGAAAGAAAAACTCTAGCTCCCTTGCCTCAGAGAGTGACAACTGGGAGGTGTGACAGGTACCCCAAAGCTCCCTGGGGGTCAGGGTAAAAAGTGACCCCCTGAGTGCCTTCTTCTGAGATCAGAGCTCTGCTTGGCTTCCTCTCCTGCCCTGAGTTACTTCCTCACTCCCTTCCTTCACGGAGAGCACTTCCTTAATAAATCACTTGCACACTTCTGGGGAAATCAATGTTAAGACAATTGGGTAATAAATATTTGCTGCACAGAAGAAACTGGAGGAAACCAAGCAAGTCTTTCAAAACATATTGCTGCATTAAAAAAGCTTTTGAGTTTTCTGTTTTATTTTTCTAAAAATGAGCATGTCGTGTCTGTAAAGTAATATTTTGCTACAATTCATAAAGTCTAAGAAATCTAATTGCAGTATTTGCTTAAACACATAGCTTTTCTAACACGTGTTCATAAACCATAGACAAAATCACGGAAATAATTTTAACACAAAAACTATGCTCTCTACTAGCATTCTTAATTTGATCATTTACAAGAATCATTCGTTAGTAAGTTATAGAAATTTTATAAGCATTTTCTGAGAAATCTCTTTGCAGACAGAGGAAGATATAGACACACTACCTTTGTATAAACCCATCCTTTCTTTCCTGGGGAAGAAAAAAAACAATTGTCCAAAATCTATTCTCCCACCCGTGTCAATATATTGCCTCTCAACTCCAAAGTCACCCTTTTTGCCTGCTCCGTTGCAAGGGAGGTGAACTATTAATAGTTCTATGACAGCTGGGATGTTAAGCCTTGTGGGTAGAGGGTCTGAGAGGACACTGGAGGAGCTTCTTCTTCCTGGTTCTGGTGTGCCCCTTTGTTGTCCTAGTTCTGTTCCTGCAACGTGGGTGGCTTTTTGTGGCAGTGTCCCCCATAGCACCCAGCAAGAGTCACCTGAGCAGACTGGAGTTTAACATCATTCCTAAGGCCAGCTAATGAGTTCCCCCAGGCACCAGCTCATTTGCTGGCAATTCTCTTCGCATTGAGTGAACAGCATCCCATCACAATTCCACAGGACCTTACCAGCAAATCCATCAGTTGTACCAGCTGGCTTTCTGGAAAGTCAATGGCACCCACTCCACAGGCCCCTTGGAAGTTTTCTGGTGAGTTTCCTTGGCATCCCAGGAGGTGGGTTTTTTGCCTGCCAGCCCCAGCCTCATCCCACTGATGGTGGACAACACAACACAGCCAACTGGTATACCATCCAGTGGGCTTCAACCACACCCTGCCAACAAGGACTAAATGTCAGCCTTGGGAATAATACCCTCCCCCAAGTTTGTTCCTTCCTTGGGTACCCTCCCTTAGCCCTAGGGTATCATTAAGAGTTTTTCCTTCCTCTTAGCCAATTCCCTAGTACTCCATCCCCATTAATATTTTTTTTTATATTAAACTTCCCTGGTTTTATTTTCTAATAGGACTCTAATGACTAGAGTGACAAAATACCTAAATCATAAAAATTGAAAGTTCTCTAAATGTATGAGTTCTTTGAAGGTTTAAAACATTTTTAATGTATTTAAATAGGTTGTGCCCTTTAAATCTCTTTTTCTAAAGCTATTATTGCATTCTTTCAATGGCTTTTAATTTGAGGCCAAAAAAAAAAAAATGTTGTCAGCTCCAACAGCAACAGCTCAGATTTTTTATATTAACCACATGGCTATATAGTCATTCGACTGTATATGGTTGACATAGAAAAATCTGAGCTGTCACTCTTGGAGTGTCTACCTAGTGCTCAGCAATTTACAAGCAAATATCATGCTTCATTCTCAGCAGAACTCTCTCTGCAAGGTCAGCAGCATCATTCTGTCTCAGAGATAAGAAAACTGAGATGACGCAGAGATATGAAATAATTTGTCTGGTGTCACACAACTGGCATGTGTTCCAGTTGAGACTTAAACCCACATGTGTGGGTCCAAAGCCTCTTCCCTGTTTTCCATGGCATTCCATGGCAGACACAAGATAAAACCTTTCAGATCTTTATTAATCAGTTCCTTCATTCTTTCCCCAACATTAGTTAGGTACCTGCTATATTTCAGGTACTATACCTCATGCTAGGTTTAAAAAAAGCAAACAAACAAACCCAGAACCCTTGCCCTCAAGGAATTTTCCTTTTAAAAACACTTTTCTCAACTGCATGCCCTTGACTGTTGATTGCACGTTGCCCCTTTTTAAAGAGCCTTACATTTCCAACAAGCCTGTGCCTGGAGTGGCACTTTCCCAAAGGTGTTGTGGACCACGTCCTGCTCACAGGCTTTGCAACACTCTCAATTATATTTGCCTCATTTTTCTGCTCCCTTTCAGGTCTTGGTGCCTCAGAACTCAGGCTCAGCTTATTCCTTTGATTATATGCTGATCCATTTGGGTTGCTTACCCATGACCTTCAGCTCTTCCCCATCTTAGCTTCTAAGACCAATCTCTAGATCTGCTTTCAGTGTCTCATGTTCTAGGACCCATCGCCAGCCCTGAGCCTGCCTTCCTGGTCAAACGCAGCATGAGCCTTCTCTAAGTGTGGAATGTCTGATTCACCTGATGTGGGGGTAGCTGCTTTCTACCTGGGGGCACAAGCAAGGGAATGCCTTTACAGAGGCAGCTCTCCCCAAATGCCCTTCTTTTCTTAAATACGTCTTCTCCTCTTCCCCATAAGGCCCCTCACTCCAGTTACCTGGATCGAGTCTACCCACTTTCACCGTTAGCACGAACTCTTCCTGATTCTCTCCCTGTCAAGTCAAGAAGAGCCTCCACTGTGCTCCCCTGCAGCACTGGACTGTAGTGGCTGCTTCTCCCCCTCTCCCAGGAATTGAGGGCGTTTGGAGTTCAGGGTCCTTGTTCTATTAGTGTACGCCCCAGGGCCCACACAAAACAACTGAGAAAGGAGAATTGGAGGGAAAAAGGCAGGAATGGAGGGATGAATGGAGGAGGGAGGAGAAAGGAAGGAAATGTATTGTCTCTCTTTTGCCCATTTGTATGGCATTATATCATCTGAGTTAAATTAAACTTCTCATCTGACATTTAGGATATCTCCAAAAACAGTTTTAGGTGGCTCCTGGCTGAGTCTTGGTTCCAGCCAGTGACCTTGCTCAGAAAAGGAAGGGATAAGTCCACAGTCCTGGTCACCACCACAATAGAAATGACATCCAACAATAGTTAACATTTAGTGAGTTTCTGTTATGTACCAGGCCCCATGCTAAGCATCCTCTGTGCATTATCTCATGAATCACCACAATTACCTAATGAGTAGATACTATTTCTGTTTCCATATAAGGAAACTGAGGCTTAGAGAGGTGAAGGGACTTGGGAAGATCATGTTGCCCTGCTTGCAAACAGCAGTGCTGAGATAGTGAATCAGGCCATTAGACACCAAGCCAAACTTCTAACCATCGCTGCATGCTGCATCTCTAAGGCAGTTCTGTACCTGTTCAGGCCCAGAGACACACAAGACAGCAGCATAGATCCTATCAACTGTGATCATTAAAAGGTATTTAAAAATCCCTAGAACCCAACTCAGTCAACATGGGATAATATTTCCTCATAGAAGCAAAGTAAAAGTCACCCCAGGACGAAAACTGCCTGCTGATTCGGGTTGGGGTGGGAGGGGGGAACGAAAAAAGGAGGAAGAAGTGAATGGCACAATTTGCACAATTTCCCACTACCTTGAAATAAAAAAAAATAATAAAACGACCTTTGCACTTAATTGGGAAGCGTCAAATAGACTATCATAAGGAAAATATTGTAACAGTGAGGTGTTGGGGCAGAATCAATTCCCCAACAACCTGGAGAGATTTTTGTCTCAGGTCGTAATGCGTGTCATCCCCTAAACAAGCCGCCCACACACTAAGTGGGGAGAAAAGTACTAGATGTAGAAGGTACTTTCAAAAGGAGGGCAAATGAATTTTGAACAGCAATGAAACAAGCTTCACAAGAGTTGGTTTCAAAATTAAACGGCCAGTATGATGTTCACTTTGACTCCTGGTGCATCAAAAATATAAATGCTATTGGCATGCATTTCCACAGCCCATTTCTCTGTAATACTGCACTGCTTTGACAAAGCATGTTACTTTAGAAAGAAATAGCACACAAGGGGTGGTGGGCTGCCTGGGGACCTATCATATGGACGTTTCTGTTACTTGCTTAAAATTATTCAATGATCAATGCAAACAGATGACGTGTCCTCTATGTATCTCTCCCCTAAACTTTGGAATTTTGGAGAGCTTTGAGTTCTCTGCTTCACAAACTCTGTACCTTGGTTCTGCACATACAACTTTCAGAATAGTCTCCACTCTTAAGTGATTCATTCCCAGAGTGGCTGGTCATTTGTTGGCTGCAGGCAGTAGGACATCACAAGAAGTACTTCATTCCCAGCCCCTTCTCAACAGATAATACTACACATAAACCATTTATGGCACCCTATTTGCCAAAATGGCTGCAATCCCTTATCTCTCCCTTTGCTGTGGCTTTGAAGCTCCTCCCATCAGGAGATAACGTTTATTTTCTCTCTTGGATGTTTGGCTTTAAATTGCAGTAGAAGCGACACTATGCTGATTTTAAGCCTGGGCCTCAAGCACCTGGTACACTTCCACTCACTTTCTTGGGTCCCCACCTCACCATGTAAATAAGTGTAAGCTGACTTGCTGGAGGCTGGAAGACCATGTGCACTCGAGTCAAATGAGTCCAGTTGTCCCTGCAAAAGCCTCAGACATGTGAGAAGACCCAGCCAACATCGGTAAACCTGCCCACCTGGCCTTCAGCTAATCACAAGGGCATGAAGGAGCCCTGCCGAGACCAGAACCACCAGCTAAGCCTGCACTAACTAGCTGACCCATAGAATCATGAGTTAAATTAATGATGTCTGTTTTAAGCCTCTAAGATCGGTGATTTTTAATGCACAATAGGTAACTGATATACCGTCTCAGAATTAATTCTGTTATTGGTAGGAAGCCTGATAGCTGTCCCTCCCCAACCCTAAGAGCTGGAAGAGTCCCAGCTGAATGATGATGGGCTCAACTTCTCTGGCTCTGAAGCTAAAATTGGAGCTTCTAGAGAACAGAGGTCAGAATGCTCTACTCACCAGATCATGTCCAGATGCAAAACACAGATCATAAACATGGTATCTAAACACCAGATACCAATGACTATTCCAGAGGGCATATGTGGCTCATGAGTGGGAAACAGGCCAAAGGTGAGAGACAAGGAAAGGCAGGCTCTTCAGTAGCTGCCTCTTGTGTTGGCTGTATGCTCACTGAGCACAGACACTACTTGGCTTGTTCACCAGCATCTGGCACACAGGACGAGCTGAAGAAATATTTGCAGAGTGAATATGTAGCCTGAGAGCTCGTACATGGGACTTGCCTCTCTGCATCTGCTGCTGAGTACACAAGAAGGATGGGGCTTCCCTCCTAGAGGGAATTGCCCACAAGATCACAGAATCCACTACTTAGAAACAAACAAACAAACAGAAATAGCTATATAGCACTTTCTATAAGCACTTAACAAATAATAATTTATTCAATCCTCTTAATAGCCATAGGAGGCAGGCATGAACTTTATACATATTTTCCCCATGATGAGCTGAAGCATAGAACGTTATATAGTTTGCCCAAGGACATGCAACTGGTAAGTAGGCAAACCAGCAGTCTAGCTCTCAAGTCTGTGAACTGACATCTCCCTACGCTGCCTGCTTTAATATCATCACAACTAACACAGCAGCCTCAAAGAGTGCTTAGGTTGACCCCTGTGTCTATACATGAGCACATTTGGGCCCAAGAAACACACACTTCCTGACAGTTTTTCCCCCTATACCACACTGAAAACGTGAAAAGCTATTTCATGGACATCTTTATTTCCAAAGGGGTTCAGAATTTTGAGGCATCTTGAACTCTGAATTTTAAACCCAAGAGGGAGTGGCAACTAACACAAAGACTGGAAGGGAGGAGAAAGGAAAACTGAATGAAACAAGCGACAGGCTTTCCAGTCTGCAGATACTGAAATTATGTCATAATGGAACAGGGGACCTACTCACAGACTGAAATCTACCAGGGAGTCCTGAAGCCTCAAGGACTCAAGTTTTTGTTTCACATGTATGTGGAGGAGTCTGGTGTCCTAGGACAGAGCCTCTCACATGTCAGTATGTCCATGCGTCACCTGGGAATCTTATTAAAAACTAAGAAGATGGGTCTGGAGATTTTGCACTTCTCAAAAACTCCTAGATAATGGCTGTGCTGCTTGTTCATGGAGCAGGGATCTAGAGCCCTTAGCTGAGTTCCTCAAATCAGATCTAAGACCCTGATACAAATTTCACTCAAGGCCATAAGACAACCTGAAAGTAAAACCCTAAATTGTGGTCAGAGGTCATTCAGAGGTTTAGGTGCATGAGATACATAAATATTCACAATAATATTCATATGCACACATGTCAAATATAGCTCAGGTTTTCAGAAAGGAAAAAATACCCTTAAGGACTGTTAACAGTATTTAAAGAAAAACAACCAGGTGTTATGTGCCTTGGGATGTTATACAGTGGAAGTACCCAACATCATTTATGAAATATTTTTGCCAAAAATCATACTTGAATCAGAGTAAACCGCTAAATCTAATGGCCAGTTTAGAGGAAATATGGAGGAACAAAGGAACGTGTTAAACACCCATGAGGTACAAAAAACACACACCAATATCTGAGAAATTCTACAGGAAAAATGACCTGATTTCTTCAACAAAATTTATGCAAAGGAAAATCAAGGGAAATACATTGGCCAAATGTAATTTAAGAATGTTGTTAGAATTCTGATAAAAATAAACCATAAAAAAGAAAAAAGTGTATGAGATAATCTAGAAAACTTTATTATTAACTGAATATTTGATGATATTAAAGAATGATCATGTTTTAATTATAAAACAGTATTGGAGTTATTTTCTTTAAAACAAACAAACCTGATTCTGGACATACCTACTAAAGTATGTACAATGGTGATCTGATACTATTCAAAGCAATCCGGTGATGGTTGGGAGGATTGTATGGGGGCACAGAAAAAACAAAAAACAAAAAAAACAAAAACACAGATTGGCCAGAGAATGAAGCATTTGAAGTTGGTAAAGTGAATGGGGGGAGAGGGAGTTTATTAGAATAGTTTCTCCATTTTTTTTATAGATTTAAATTTTCCTAATTCAAGGTTGTAAGTAAATATATAAGCAAAGAAAAATATAGAGCAGTAAGGGAGAAAAGGAGGGAGGGAGTTAGAGAGAAGAAGAAAGGAAGGGAGGGAGAAAGGTAAAGAGGGAGAAGAGTGAGAGAGTAGAATTAAGTAGATTCACAAAGTGGTCATTCCAATTTCAATAGCAGGACATTAGATTCCAGGACATTTTATTGAAAAATTAAACTTAAAAAAAGAAGAAGAAAGCCAGCTGAGATCACCTGGCCCTGCTAAGGGCAATTTGCTCAGACTCTTCCCTTTTTATTGTGGCTTCTTGACAGCCCTGTCATAGATTCCATAGATATAAGGCCTCTGGATCCAGCACAGCATTTGTCAAAGTCTCTTCTGATTTTTAAAAAGAAGATAGAAATTGTGGCTAAGATGATAGCATGGCAACGTGGATTTATGACTGGTTAAACGTCCATCCCCAAAAGGGGTGGATTGGGAGCCCACGTCAGGCAGGGGGCAGTTCCTAATGGAAGGCTGAAAGACTTCGCTTCCACATGCTGTTTTTTATCAATGACAGGGGAATATATACAAGATATGTTGGTCAAATTGAAAGGGACATAAGGTTCAAAGGACTATCTTTGAATACCTTTGATGAAATAATTATTATCTATAGCTATCTCAACATTCTACAACAGAAGCCAGTGTTAGCAGGCTGGAATTTAATAGTGCTTATTATTTGACATCAGCCAAGAAAGTTGAGATGAGGAAAAGGCAAAAGCATGTGGCTAATTTTTATTCACAAATGTATGTGATAAAAAGTGTCCATGGACCAACTGCTCTTACGGGCACTTGTAAGATATGGATGAATGGGACCCTTCCCTCTGAATTTTGTCATCATCCTCTCCTGGTCTGAGAAGCACTGACTTAAAGGTTTCCTCTTACTGTAAATTCCATATGATCAATAATGTACGTGGCTGCCCAAGCTAATTGGATCTGCTAATTTGATTTTAGGGTACATTAAAACAATTACTTTTCCAGAAGAGAAGAGGGAGTAAAATGAGAACTGCATTTACCATTTAGCAAGCATTTATGAGGCATCATGCCAGGTATTTTACATACATTTAATAGCCACATTGTCCCTTCTAGGTGAGTGCTAATAACCTTATTTCCTCGATGGGGTAAATAGGTCCAGAGGGGTTCAGTGAGTTGGCTGGAGTCACACAGCTGGTGAGCATCAAAGCTAGGATGCAAACAGAAACCCTATTGTGCTAGTAACACAAACACTAAATTCTCAAAACTGTCTGGGATGGTCCAACAAAACACAATGTAGGGTTTAGTTCTGGGTACTATGCTTTAGGAGAGCATTAGCACATGTTCGCCTGTCCAAAACTCAGTGTCATTGGTCTGGCCAGTGAGAGGACATGCACATGATATGAGGAGAGGAACAGGCCATTTAGCCTGTCACCATGAATGCTTAGTAAATGTTGGCTGAAAGACTGACAGTGGCTGGAAGAAAAGAGTTTCATGGTGTCTTCTGGTTTGGTTATCAATTGCTACATAAGAAACCACCCCAAAACTCTGGCTTCAAATAATTAAGTCATTACTTACTGTTCTCTCTCGTGGTTCTGGCAGTTGACAGGGCTTCGCTGAGTAACTCTCACTCAGGATCTCTCAAGTGGCTGCAGGCATATGGTGATAGGGGCGGCCATCCTCTCAAAGCTTCGCTCACCTGTCTGGTGCCTGAGTTGGGAAGACACCAAGAGCTGGGGCTCATCAGGCATCTCCCTTTCTCTCCAGGTGATTCCTCCACATGGTCTCTCTAGTAAGGTAACTTCTAGGGGGTGGACTCCTTATGTGATGGCTCAGGGCTTCAAAGGTACAAGTCCCATGGGAGACATAGAGTCTGGTGGCAGCTGTATTGCCTTTCCTGACCTAGCCAGCACATCCCACAGTGTGACTTCTGCTGCATCCCTGTTGCAAAGTCAGTCATAGAGGCCAACCCTGTTTCAAGGGAGGGGATCGCTTTTGAAAGAGGAGGGGAAAGATTCTGGAAGAGCTTACTGAACCGGAAATATCATTGCAGCCATTGTTGTACAATACTATCTGCTACATTCACCTAAAAATATTTGGGGTGGAGGTGAGAGGCTAGACTTATTCTTTGTGGACACAGAGGGTGAGGTAGGCCAGGTTATGAAAAAAAGTAAAATGGACACTGATTTTATTTCAATAATGGAAGATATGTTAACGGTATTGGATTCTCTTAATATGGATGAATTTTCTGAAGTATTAAGTTGATGGTCAGAATCTTTCTAAGGATTGATATAGTAAGGTGTGTGATCCCTCTGGCTAGAACAGGAACTCTTCCTGAGAGCCAAAAACGCCAGAGGACTGGAAGAAACTAAAAGTTAAAATAAAAATTAAAAATGTAAAGAGCATGAGGCCCAGGCTGCCAAAAGTGGGATGAGCAAGTTACTGAACCTAGCAGAGGCTGGAAATGAAAATTCACACTGGGGTCTGGAACAAGAGTTTGAAACCAGAGAGGAACAAATAAGTAAAGTAAAGTAGGTGTGGATCTCAAGGTTGGAGGAGGGGTGAAGGATGGCCAGGTGACCTGAGCAATAGAAACACACTCTGGAGTGACTAGAGCATGTTCCACATTCCCGCTGGGGTATTAGGCACATTGGAGGTGGAGGAGGGACCACTGGAAAGAGGTCAGCCTGGCCTATAATATGATATAGACAGGAAGATTTAAGTATAACATGGTGGGCAATATGATTCATGCTTTCAGCTTAACACCTCTCTGGAGCAACACAGTGGCTAGACTACGAAATCTGTTATCCTTTACTCCTTAATGTTCACATTCTCGGACAGAAGATGAAGCTGTTATGGGAGTAGGTAGGGGGAAAAATAAATGAAGTCCCAAGTTGAAATAGTGACCCAAAGGTTCAAAGAAGAGATGTAGATTGAGACCCAAACTCCCATCCCTGCTTTGAGTAACAGAATTTTGTAGTTGGAAGTAGCCTTAGAAATTATTTAAACCAATTTCTCATCTTATAGTTGGGAAAACAAATGCCATACAGGAATATTTACATATCTCCTGGTCATTTCTTTCTGTGACAGAGTATTCCCGCAACACATACAGTGAAAAAAAATGGGGACAATAGAATTTGGGCTTGCAGAATATTATTTGCCAATTCCTGTCATAAAATAATTCCTGTATCTCTTACCACCCCTGCAGCATGATCTGGTGGGAAAGAAGAAACACTGTGAGCCAGGAATTCTGTGATTTTATCCCAGCTACATCTTCTCTAGCTCTGGAACCTTCTCTCAGGTCCCTTTCTGATTTTTCTTTAGCCCAGAACCTATCAGAGTTCATCACATGATTGATGCTAAAGACATGTTTGATGAATGAATAAATGCACTTAAGCTCTAAAATTCTGCACAGTAGTAAAAAACAACAACAAACAAGCCCTCTTGATAAGGGAAGTTGCTTCATCTATCAGAATATGAATATATTCAAATTCCTCTATTTCTGTTACAATAAATGCACAGTGATTTTGTTAGAAATACTTTCCAAAAAGGCAATTAATATAAGGGTACCCTGATGCCCCAGAGATGTTCATTCATATCTTCAATTTAGGAAGATGAACACTTCATTTTTATTCACTAGAGAGTCCAGACTCCTGGGGAAGCTTTAAAAATTGATCTCCCTTGCCTGGCTGGTGTTGTTCAGTGGTTGGGTGTCCACCCATGAACCGGCAGGTCACGGTTTGATTCTCTGTCAGGGCACATGCCCTGCATGCGGGCTCGATCCCCAGTAGGGAGCGTGCAGGAGGCAGCTGATTGATGATTCTTTCTCATCACTGATGTTCTAATTTTTCTCTCCCTCTTCCTTCATCTTGGAAATCAATAAAAATATATTTTAAAAATTGATCTCCTTTTAAGCTTCTTAGATCCTTCCTTGCCTCTTAATGAGGCCCCCAGACCAGTAGCGTCAGCATCAGTATTTCCTGAGACCTGGTTAGAATTACAGAAGTTCAGACCCAACCCTAGGGTTTGAATCTGTATTTTAGCAAGAGCTCCAGGTGATTTGTGGACGAGGTAAAGTTGGAGGAAAGCTGCCATAGATCAGGCCAGCAGGCTGCGATTGTTAGCTAGATGCATCATCCCACTTTGCAGTTTATAGCACCCTTTTCCTCTATTAAGGAACCTGCCATGTGCGCCAGCTACTTAAACACTCAAGGATAAACACCCGGTGAAACACACTTCAAGAAGCTGTCAGAATATTTTCTTAATGATTAGATTGAACCATATAAAATCTCTGCTACTTGATGTTTTCCAACAACAAAAATGGCCATTTCCTCTATTTCAATATATTTACCACTTACTGAGTGCTTCATGTCAGTCCTTTGGCAAGGTTTATTCTAATCCAAAGATCCTCTATGAGGCAGAATGAAGTCCACTGTACAGTTGAGAAAGTTAAAAATTAGGAAGGCTATGTTCCCAAGGTTGCACAGCCAGGAATGAAAAGGCTCAGGTCCATCCCCAACCCTAACCCGCGGCCTGGCATTTCTCAAGATGTGACCCTCAGACCAGCTCATGAGAAGTTTGTTAAAATGCGTATTTCTAGGTAGCAGCCTAAAGATACTGAATCTCAATACCCAGACATCCTGAATCTCAATCTCTGGTGTTGGAATCTGCATTTGAGTAGTTTCCCTGGGAACTGGGCATGTTTTATTCATGAATAAATGGAATCCTGCTATTTTCATATGCTGCCTTCTTTCCAGTTAGGCCATTGGCATAAGCATCTAACTTACTCCAGGGCAGAGTGACCATATATCCAATGTCCCCTGGTTTATGTACATTGTCATGGTATAATTACTAAGAGCTCCTCTTTGATTCTGCTCCGGTTTGGATGATAAATTACACGTTCACTCTGTGTTAGGGAGGAAACTGAGCTGGGTTTCTCCCAAGAAGGCATCAGAGGCTCTATCCCCATTGGGCAGATCCCTTGAGCGTCTCAGGGAGATGAGCAAGTCTGGATCTACCCCTGGTCCAGTGCCCTGAGCCTTACTCTCTCCCTCCTCCTGTCCTGGCCTCCCTGAGCCTGCAGCCATAGGAAGCAGTGGCAGGCAAGATTCCAGTTGTGCTCAAGGCATTCACACAGGATGCCCAAGCTGGTGTTCCCTGAAAACCCATTAGAAACCTTTGAGCAGTTTTGATTTATTCTCTACCGAGAGAAATGTCTCTTTCCCATTTCTCATCCTCCGTGCCTTTAGGGTAGCCTTGCCTGAGACTTCTTCTCCATGACTCAATCAGTGGTGTCCCCACTTGGCCACTAGGGCTGGCCACGTCTGGCTCTTCTCTGGATCCTAGTGTGTAACACTGGACCAGGCACTGAGTGAAATCCCAACAGATGCTTGCTAACGGTCTAAATGAACCAATTAATGTCGTTATCAGATTATTGCCCCAGGAGCAGGTTTCAACAAATTGAGGAGAAAGGAGAACAACAAAACTAATGGACAGAGAATGTAATTATATTAAGGCCCTGAGGGAGCGCAGAAAAGAAAAAAGCCTACAGGATGTCTGCAAAGGCAGGATAAAAAAATAAACTTATCGTTAAAGAATATGTTAGCTGCATCTTCCAATAATAAGCGCAATATATTCTCCTTGAACCTCTAGACACCTTTTTAGGTAAAGTGCCCCTAAATTTAAAACCATGGGTCTAATTAAAAATGTACTACAGAACAGCCATCTACTAAGTCTGCAAACACACACAAAAAAATAGTGTTCATTATACCTTTTTCAGATTAACATGTTGGCCCATTGCTTTAAATTTACAGGGATTTTATCTGCAAATAAGGTTGGAGACCATATACCTTCTATCTATACTGCTTAAAAATAACTATATTATGTGTGGTGGTTAATTTTACATGTTAACTGGACTGAGCCATGGGGTGCACAGATATTTGGTGAGAGGTTGTTCTGGGTGTGTCTGTGAGAGTGTTCCTTCCTTCCCTCCCTTTCCCTTTCTCCCTTCCCTTCCCCTCCTTCCCCGTCCTCCCTCCCTCCCCACCTTCCCTTTAGCCCTTTGCTTCCTTTTCTTTCCCTCTTTCCCTTTCTCCCTGCCTCTAGTTTTCTCCCAAATAGAAGGATCACCAGAGAATTTCCTGGTTCCGTATCATAATTTGATACCTGTACCTTTGCTGTTTGTTTTCCTAGTAGAATACCCTGCCTTTTCAAATTTCTATTCCAGGCTCTCTGTTGCATTTGAGCCTGAGGGCTCATATTACTTTCATACCACCTTCTGGAGAGGCCCTAATTTTGTTAGTCAGAGAGCTGAGCCTGTCTTTACCCTGACTTCATCCTTTGTCTTCATCAAAATGAAAGATTTTGACATAGATAAATGTATACCTACTAAATTATTTGTAGTAGCAAATGTCACTATAATGAGATCAACCAGATACTATTGCCATGGGCTGCTTCCTAGGCCTTAGAGAAACAGGCTAGAGGGAACTTTCTATTGATAATCCTCATTGTAATAAGATGTGACCATCATTCCTCTCTAAAAGGATCATAATGGATATTGATTCTTAGTTTTGGAGTTTGGCTCATTAAAATAGCAAACAGAATTCTTTGGGGAATGAGCTATATTGATTGCTTCATTTTGTTTTATGCGTT
Source organism: Plecotus auritus (assembly GCF_963455305.1). NCBI lineage: Eukaryota > Metazoa > Chordata > Mammalia > Chiroptera > Vespertilionidae > Plecotus > Plecotus auritus. The sequence continues at coordinate 164,475,782 of NC_137773.1, forward strand.
TGTTTCCCATGTAACATGTAATTGTATTTTAGACTTGCTATAATATGCAAGAATTAAAGACCTAATTTAGCTAAACAAGAATTGGCTTATAAATTATGGAACATTCTCTCCCATCAAAATCCTGGATAATTAAACAAAATTTTAACGAATTCTATATTTGGAGATTGCTTTGTATTGGAGGGGGTGGGGATGAGAGAGTGGGAAAGAAACTTTTTTTTCCCTCCTGTCACTTTTTAACTTTCTTAGCAGTTAAGCCACTAGTAATGAGTTTACGGATTTCAGACAAGGCTGTTAAATTCTTGCTGAGGTCTATTAAGCTGTCTTTTCTTTCAAATTATTTTGCTTCTAAAATCTCAAAATGCGTTGCTTTCAGTGGCATAGTGACAAAAGCACAGGCTCTGAAAATATTTAGACTTAAATTTAAACTCTGCTTTCCACTCCTCACTGCTGTGGGTAGATCGCACTTCTATGCACCTTGATTCTGCACCTGACCACCTCACATGCATTGGCCAATGAGAAATGAGCAGATGTGATGTAAATAATAGCTGGAAAAAGTGCATACATTATTGGGCTGATTGTCTTGTTCTTCTGTCAAAGCCATGAGAAGAACACGCTTACACAGGCAGTCTTCGGGTTATGTCAGACTCAACGTACGTCGTTTTGTGGTTACCTCACCATCTCCCATTTATTTATATAAAAAAAGTTCCGTCATTTTGACGTATGTACATATGTGCTTTATGTTTTTTATTATTTATTTACCATGAGTAAAGGTCAGGAATTGTTATCTTTCTTTTAAATTGTTTTTACTGTTTCACTTCATTACTGCTGTGCATGTGCTCCATGTGAGTGATGCAGGTGCTTATGTAGGTGGGTTCTGACTGTTACCTCGCACTGTAGGAACGCATCTCTGAAGTAACCCGAGGACCTACTGTATTAGCTACCTGCTCCCAGCTGGAGGAGGAATAACACCTAGAGGTACCCCTGGCCAAGATCAACCTAGATAACTGGCTATTAGCCAATCAGTATATTTGCGAACTAAATAAATGATTATTACTGAATGGTGCTGGGATTTGTTTCAGTTAACTGATAGAGCCTGTCAAGCTCCCTTTACACATTACTTTCTTCCATTGTCAAAGGAAATGGTCCTCTATCAGATAAAGAAAGACACAGACAAAAATAACGAGATCAATTAATATGTTAAATGGATATGTATACAGACAATGGCAAAACAATTCTTTCTATCTGCAGGAGTCAAGTGTGTTGAAACAGGAACAAATTTGTGGTTTCTAAGGAGTAACTGTCTGGAAGACTAAGAACATAGCTTTGATACCAGGAAACATGGACTAGGGAATGATGTTTCTACAATAGCATCAGAAAATAAGACAATAGATAGAAGAAGGAAGGATATGAGGGGAGGTGACTATAACTTAGATGCAAGAGATCTTTAAGGGCCCAGCTGAGTCAAAAAAAGAAAAATGAAGAGAAAACCTAAATAAGATTGATTTATAGTTTCTTTTTCATTTCATTTGTTTAAACCAAAGCGTCTACAACTCTCATAGGAAATCCAAGAATCTACCCCTTAATGGTAGATTGACAGTGGCTGAGGGAGTTGTCAAGGTAGATGGGCTTTAGGGAAGCCTCATGAAACCAGCCCACTTCAGTGATGGGTGGTAAAAACAGGAGACGGGTCTACATTCCATGCCAGGGAATCCTTGCACTTCAGCACAAGGATGTACTTAGAAAGCTAAAGAGCAGAAGGGACCAGAGAATTAGAAAAGAAATGCAAGGAGGTATGCACCTCAGAACCAGATCCCTTAAAGCTGAGCAATAAAAATATGACTTAGGCAAAAAAAAATGGGATCTTTTCCGGATTGAAAAGTGCTAGCCTTTAAATCTCCAAGTCCCTGTTGGATTTGATATTGTTCAAGACAGAAGCATTTTCCAGGAGAATTTTTGCATCTAGAGATGACGCTAAGGTCTTCTGGGTATTAACAAGTATAACAAAGCTTAAAAAAAAAGATACTATAAGACTGAGAACTAAAAAGTGTCAGTTGAGATTCAGTGTGGGCAAATATCTAATAAAATGTTTTAAAGTGTTGTGTTCTTCCATGAAATACCATCAACAGTATCTCTAAAACTAGTTATCTCTCTTTAATGATTAAAAAGAGGTGGTATACTCATGAAGACAAAGAAGATGGGAAAGACAATGTTAGAACATGGAAAATGAGACAAGTGGGACGTAACTCATCAGAAAAGAGAAACAAGTATGCTAAAGATCTACAGAGCAGGATGACAGTAATATCAAATGGATTCAGATTGTGGGACCCATTGGAGCTACCAACGGAAAGGTAGGGCAATATATCAGCAGGATTGGTATAAAGTTTATATAAGGAATAGTTAAACACCCAGGTCCCTTCTCCTATGCCCTTAACCATTAAATGACAATTATTCTCCTACCCAGGAAAGAGACGGAAGGTTTTGTCTCTGAAGAAATTGAACAAGGATAGCTCTATTTCCTGTATGGTAAAAATTATAATGAAAACAGAGAATTAAGGGAATATCTACATAAGTAAAAGCAGCCCCCCATCTTCCTTCCTCTGCTTGCTTACTGCATGGTAGCACATAGGTTTATAAATACTAGGCGGGTGACTAGAAATACTTCCTGTAAGTATAGACTAGTGTGAGAGAAAGATCCACAGATTTCCCCATGAAAAGACCAGCTAACACCCTGATTTGGCTCCGATGAAACACAAAGTTTTGACAAGACTGACTCATATATGCAGAGTTTCTAATCAGCTTTTTAGTACGTCATATAAAATGATTCGATTTCCAAGGATCATCTGGTATGTGTGATCGCATCACTCAAGTTCTCAACATCGAAGACTGAGACTGGAATAGCTGCATGTAACAGCCAAGAAGAATAAATGCCTTAAATGTAAGAGAAATAAACATCCTTTTTATGTAAAATAAGTCTGGCAGTAAGCATTCCATCATGGAATGCAGGCTCCTTCTATGATGATAACAGGAAGCTGTTTCATCAAGGTAGCACCTAGCTTCTGACCTCAACTAACCTCATGGTCCAAGATGGCTACTACAGCTCCAGGCATATGTTCAATCTCAAGCAGTAGGGAGGAAAAGGCAGAAGGGCAAAGAGAGCAAACCTCCAACCTGAGCTGACACTCTTTAGGCAGCTTCCCTAGAAGCTCTCCAAAACACTTCAACTTACCGTTCATTGGCCAGAACATACTCATACATCTAACTACAAGGGAGAGAATAGATTTCTGGTAGACAATAAGCAATCTCACACAGACAAACACACACACACACACACACACACACACACACACACACAATGAATAAAGCAATTAGAAAATAAACAGGGTTATGTGAGAGCAGAAGAAAACCTCAAAAATAATATTTTCAGAAAGTTAGCTGTTTCACCTATTTCTATTTAAAAGAAAAAATTAGAGCTGTTTAAAGTATAACAGCCACAAAAAAGGGGTTGTTGAAAGATACAGTTGAGGAATCTCACATAAAATAAAAGTGCACAGATGGCATGGCTCAGTGGTTGAGTGTCAACCTATGAACCAGGAGGTCATTGTTTGATTCCTGGTCAGTCCTGGTCAGGGCACGTGCCTGGGTTGTGGGCTCAACCCCCAATGGGGTTGTGCAGGAGGCAGCCAATCATTGATTCTCTCTCATCATTGATGTTTATATCTCTCTACCTCTCTCTTCCTCTCTGAAATCAATAAAAATATATTTTAAAAAAAATAAAAGCAAAAAGATTAAGAGATAGAACATTAGAAAATATCAGAAACTAGAAAATCAGTCCAGAGAGTTTAATATACTAGTAATAAAGAGCTATCAGAGAAAATTGAGGTTAAAAAAAGTAATTAGAAGTGCTCTCTCTTCTGAAAAATATGTTTCCATTTGAAAGTGTTCACTGAATGTCCAATAAAATAAAGAATAAATGTTCACACAAGATACATTATCATTAAATATCAGAACACTAGAAAGGCATGCTGAAATTTCCAGGGGCGTTGGGGGGGGGGAGAAGAAAAGATTCCCAAAGGAACACTAGAAGAACATAGAATTTAAAGAAAAAATGTCTAATACAAGCTGAGGAAAACTTACACTCAACCTGGAGTTCTATACGCAGTCAAAACTATCAACCAAATGTGAGAATAGGATATTCATTTTTAGACCTGAAATGACAAAAATGTTTACTTCCTATGAACTCTTTCCAAGAAAACCACTAGAAAGTGTTCTCTATTGAAATGAGGGAGTAAAACCAACAAAGGGGAAAATATGAGACCTGGGAAATACAAGATCCAACACAGAGGGTAAGCAAAGGAACTTCTCAGGACATTAACAAAGGGTGGTCTCTGGAAATCAGCTTTGCACCAGACCTAGAGAGCAACCAATCAAAATTGTAGGAGGATAACAGACTGTCCCAGGATAAATGGAATTAAGCAAATACATGAGAACTGATGAATGTGAACCTCCTGAGAGAGGGTTTAAATCATTCTCAGAGAAAATTAGTTTGCATTATAGGATACCGTACAAGTAAAAAAATCGGAACAGCTATGATCTCCTTTTAAAAAAAAAGACCTGAATATTTTTATAACAAGGATATATAATCTGGAATAATTCATGGCTAGTCTATTAATATTTGCAAAGCTACAATAATATAAAATAGTACTTAACCAGAAATTGTGATATGACCATACTAGAAAGATGGGTGAGGGAAGTTTAGAAAATAAAAGGGAAATATGAAACTAACAAAGTTAAATATAGTAATTTAAACACATGATTTAGAAAAATAGAGGTTAATAAGGAGAAAGAGCTAAAAAGAATTAAGATCAGTTGCCTCTTGGGAATGGGACTCCTGGGAAGAGAGTACTGTAAGGTTATTGCTATTTTTCATGTAAATTAAATAACTGTGGTGGCACCATTTGACTTTTAGAACTATGACACCTATTATTATGATAAAAGAAAAGGCTAATCATCTATGCAAAAGCAAACAAAACAAACTGGTTCTATAATGACAACTTCTGGGCAGCATTTGAAAAGATTTGGGAAAAAGGCAAGAAAAACAAAGAGAAATGGCAACCTCCCACTTAAGCACAGCTTCTGTATTATACTCAGACTCCACATGCATTTCTATTCAACCAACTCTGAAAACCTTTGCCAAAGCAGGAAAACACCCAAGAAGAGGTTTGAATTAATCCAGGAGTAAAGCTGCCCCTCTCATTATCCGAAAGCAAGGCTAGTCAGAGATTAAGATCTTCTATATTGGGAGATAAAACATGGGGAGGACATTATCAATGTTTAATGTCATGAAAGTTTTGCCAAGATGAATAAATACAGTGTCAAAGGAGTAGAGAAAAGAACAGGGGTCATGAGTGTCCTCTATACCCTTCCCTTATCTTCTGAAATGCGATAACTATTAACTGAGAGAAATAAGTCAGTAAGAAATACATTTAATCAGCTGTATTGCTTATAAAACTAAATCAATGTAAATATCTGAAATATTTAATCAAGAAATACTCAATTGTTGAATTGAGTGATACACTCAATACATGCAACAATATGGATCAACCTCTAAAAGCATTTTATTGAGTAAAAGAAGCCAGACACAAATAATGTATTTGTTCATTTTGTTTCTGTTCTTTAAACTGTAACATGTGTGATTCATATACTCTTTTTTTTTTTTTTTTAAAATATATTTTATTGATATTTTACAGAGAGGAAGGGAGAGGGATAGAGAGCTAGAAACATCGATGAGAGAGAAACATCGATCAGCCGCCTCCTGCACACCCCCCACTGGGGATGTGCCCGCAACCACAGTACATGCCCTTGACCGGAATCGAACCTGGGACCCTTGAGTCCGCAGGCTGACGCTCTATCCACTGAGCCAAACCGGTTTCGGCACATATACTCTTATAGAATGATATAGTTCCCAATCTGAACAATTCTGGAAGTTCATTCTTACAGTATCTGTGAAATATAATACTTCTACCTGAAAATGCTCATGTCATTAATGTTTCTTGAAAACCTATTATGCTGTAGTTACTTTATACATGCCATCATCTTAATATGAGAGTAACACTGAATTGGTTACCACCGTTCTAAATTGAAGATTAGAAAATTGAGGCTCAGAGAGGTGACATAACCTTGCCCAGGACCCAAATCTATCTGGCTGCAGGGTCCTTCCTCTTTTGACACAATCAGATTGTGGTAATTCTGTTCTTTTATTTTAAGAGACATTTCTAAGAGGAAGCAAAGGATTACTTGGAATTGGGTGCAGAGCATTTTCGGGAAAGGCAGTTGAAGTTCTTATCTCTCAGAAGTCTAGAGGAGATGGTGTTGGTCCCTTTTTGTCCCCAGACTGCTGTGCCTCCCCACAGGGCACCTCAGAAGCTGCTTTAGCACTGCCTTTTCTTCCGCCACATTTCACTCTTTTGCATAATCGTGTGCCCTGATGTTTTGAGAAGTTCCATCCTATAAATTAACTTCATCAATGATACAGAAACATTTGTCTTTCCTAGAGGGAAACTAAATGAGAAAACAGAATGTAACTGATCAATGACGAGGAGAAGCCAAAAATTAACAAAACCTGAAAGTGATGGTTCAAAGTGCTGGATGCATTAGATGAATTATGTAGGCTATTCCTAATGAGTTGCGCTAGGATTTGACTCTTGCCAAAGAAAGTAAGAAGGACCTTGGTGATTTGTTTAAGAAACTGTTTATTGCTTGGTCAATGGTGGAGACCCCAGAGGTGATGTGACCTGCCCCAGAATTGCTCCTCTTTCTAGATAGGAAGAAGTAAAAGGAGAGATAACTAATTTTCCATTCCCATCACAAAAGAGTGCCTCACTCTGATTCTTTTAGAAATCTCTTTAGGTTGGATAAATGGCAGAATGCAGAATCTGCCCTTTTTCCAGCCAGTTTCATTTTTAAAAGCATCCAAATGAAGCCTCCAGAAGGGAGATAAGTGCTGTAGCAGACAGCTGTAAACAATTACTCCTTAAAAACAGAACTGAAAAGCAGACTAATTAATTTACAAAGTTCAGGGTACGCCAAGAGTGCAATAAAAATCCATCCCACTTAGCATCCATTCATGTTTCAGCAAAACAGAGCGTTTGCAAAGTGCTTCCCGTCCTGGTGCTGGGCTAGGGGACCTCAGACTGCACTCCCCGCCCAGTAGGGCTTGACAGGGGACCTCAGGCCATGCCCCCTGACCGGCAGGGCTTGATGGGGGACCTCAAGGTGTGCTTCCCGTCCTGGTACTGGGCTAGGGGACCTCAGGCTGCCCCCCCCCGCCCCAGTGCCAGGCCGGGGGACCTCAGGCCATGCCCCCCACCAGGTGGGGCTTGACAGGGGACCTCAGGCCGCACCTCCCACCCCAGCACCTGGCCAGGGGACCTGAGGCTGCGCCCTCCTGCCTGGTGGGGCTTGACAGGGAACCTTAGTCCGTACTCCCCACCCAGCGGGGCTTGACGGGAGACCTCAAGGTGCACCCCCAGTGCTGGGTCGGGGGAACTCAGACCTCGGCCCCCACCCAGTGGGGCTTGATGGGGGGCCTGAGGCTGCACCCTCTTGCTGGTGGGGCTTGACAGGGGACCTGAGGCTGTGCCCCCCTCCCGGTGCTAGGCCGGGGCACCTGAGGCTGCACCCCCCCGCCTGGTGGGGCTTGATGGGGGAACTCAGGCCATGCCCCCCGCCTGGCAGGGCTTGACAGGGGATCTCAAGCCATGTCCCACACCTGGTGGGGCTTGACAGGGGACCTCAAGGCACACCCCTGCCCTGGTCTGGGGGACCTCAGGCCATGCTCCCTGTCCTGGCACCAGGCCAGGGGACCTGAGGCTACGTCCCCTGCCCGGTGGGGCTTGATAAGGTCTGGATCTAGCCCAATGAGGGGTGGGCGGCCAGATCTGGATCTTACGCGATTTTGAGGCGCATGTGGGTGGGCGGGGACTTGACTCTGGGTACCGTGGTGTGGCCCAGACTCTGATAGGAGGAAGGTTTTTATATATATTTTACTAATTTTCTTTCATCTCTGACACTTCTATTATAGAGAAAGGGCAAATAGCAATATTAAATTATTTCCTCTAATTAATCCCCTTTTAACATGCACGAATTTTGTGCACCGGGCCACTAGTGTGTGTGTGTGTGTGTGTGTGTGTGTGTGTATATGTGTGTGTGTGTGTGTGTATATATATATATATATATATATATATATATATATATATCCTATATAATAAAGGAATAATATGCAAATTGACCGTAACTACAACACACAAGATGACTGCCCCCATGTGGACACAAGATGGCCACCACAAGTAGGCCAGCAAGGGAGGGCAGTTGGAAGGGACCAGGCCTGCAAGGGAGGGCAGTTGGGGGCGATCAAGCCTGCAGGGGAGGGCAGTTAGGGGTGACCAGGCCAGCAGAGAAGGGAAGTTGGGGGTGACCGGGCCTGCAGGGAAGGGAAGTTGGGGGGGGACCCAGGCCTGCAAAGGAGAGCAAGTTGGGGGGGACCAGGCCTGCAGGGGAGAGCAGTTAGGGGTGACCAGGCCTGCAGAGGAGGGCAGTTAGGGGTGACCAGGCCTGCAGGGGAGGGCAGTTAGGGGCAAACAGGCTGGAAGGGGAGCAGTTAGGCATCAATCAGGCTGGCAGGGGAGTGGTAGGGGGTGATCAGGCTGGCAGGCAGAAGCGGTTAGGGGTAATCAGGAGGGCAGGCAGGAGAGCAATTGGGAGCCAGCAGTCCTGGGTTGTGAGAGGGATGTTCAACTGCCCATTTAGGCCCGATCTTACCAGGATCAGGCCTAAATGGGCAGTCGGACATCCCTCGAGGGGTCCCAGATTGGAGAGGGTGCAGGCTGGGCTGAGGGATACCCCCCACCCCGTGCACGAATTTCATGCACTGGGTCTCTAGTGTGTGTGTGTGTGTGTGTGTGTGTGTGTGTGTGTGTGTGTGTGTGTATATATATGTCTATGCCCTGGTTCCTAGCACAGAACCCCTAAAACCCTGTAATTTCCCAAGTTATAAGAGCACTAGGCACATCTTTTGCTCTAATATTTGGTCTTTGATTTAACTTTTTAACACAGAGCTCTTAAATCCTTTGGAGTTTCCTGGGTGATAAGAGAGTCTTTTGTTCTAATGAGGCAAATCTTGGTGGTTCTTACACAGCTACAGGATAGGGGTTGGTCACCAGAAGAACCAAGTCATAAATAGAAGATTGGAACTTTTAGTCCTGGCCCTCAACCTCCCAAAAGGGGAGAGGGCCTAGAGATCGAATTAATGATTGATCTAACTGATGAAGTCTCCATAAAATTTCCAAAAGTATGAGACTTGGAGAGCTTCTGGGTTGGTTAAACACATCCGTGTGCCTGGAGGCTGGTTCACCTGGAGACAGAAACTCCTGTGATTAGGACTCCTGTAGAGCTTGCCCTATGAGTCTCTTCATCTGGCTGATTGATCATCTATATCCTTTATCATATTCCATATTATATAATAAACCAATAAATGTAAGTACGTGTTCTCCTGAATCCTGTGAGCTGTTCTAGCAAGTGATAGAACCTAAGGAGGGAGACACAGGAACCTTAAATTTAGAGCCAGTCTGTCAGAAGCACAGGTGAGAACCCGGGACATGCAACTGGCATCTCAGGTGGGGAGGGCAGTCTTGTGAAACTCAGCCATTAACCTGTGTGGCCTGAATTAACTCTAATTATTGTTAGAATTGAATTGAATTATAAGACACCCAGCTGGTGCTACAGAAAAAACCACACAGCTGGTGTCAGAAATGTGTGTGTGGTAGTAGTGTAAGTGTAAAGGAGAAACAGGAGAGTTCCTTCCATACAGATGGCGACAAAGTGAGTTATAAATTGTGTTTACACTATTGCCATTTGGAGCCACCACTTCCAGCTGGTAAACCAAAATACCTGTCATTCTTGGCCAGGATGAGTCTTGAATGACATGAGTTTTGAATTACCAGATGCTTTCAGTAACACATCTGTCACATAAACTGTGGATGACCAATAATTCTAATTTCCCCTTCCACGATCCAATATCAAGACAGTTCTTTTATAGCAAAGCAGCTCTTCTTTTAGGAAGATGTGGTCTCAAAATAATCCACCAAGATTCCTCTACTTCTCTCTACTTTTATAAGTAAATAGAATAACAACGAGAGTAATGCTATTCTACTTTTTTTTATCTTCAGTGTTTAAAACCTTTACTTATTTTCTATGTTTATTTCTCTCCCCACTGACATTCCTACTCCAGGTGAGCAGGAGAATCTGTGTCTGTCTTGTTCATTGCTATGTGCCAAGCCTAGAACAGTGGCCAACACACAGGAGGCCCTCAACACGTATTTGTTGGCTGAAGATTAAGTGGTAGCTTATCAAGCCAACCATAACACTGCACCCTACAGACCCTCCCAGTTTTCAGAATAGTAGCATAAGAGGGCTAAGCATTTCTGCTTGTCCAAACCCTGATCCTGGCCTTATATTCCTAGTTCTACTACCTAAGCTCTCTTCTAGGTCTTAAAGCCAAGCCAGATCTTCATGGATTGTAGAAGAAAAGGTTGATTTCTTTCTACTTTTATTTTTTAAGCTGATAGTAACAGGCCATGCAGTATGAGTGGGGACACTGAATGCAGTAAAGTTGGCTTACAGTTGCTGGAATAACCCAAACTAGTCTGTTGGGTTTTTTGTTGTTGTTTGTTTGAGTGGTTTTTTGTTTGTTTCTGCAGCTTCTATTAGTTTTGAACAGTTGAAACAGGACTTCAGCAAGTCACATAGCTTACTTGGTAACTGAATAAGTCATGAAGACATAGTTTCCTTATTTGTAAAATCTGGGATGCTACCATCCTTAGAGGAGGGTTAAATTAGTATAGAAACAAAAATTACTTAGCATAGTGCCAGGCACACAGTAAATGTTCAATAAACAGTAGCTGTCACTAGCTTAGATTTTGTAACCAGATCACTAAGCTAGCGTTACAATAGGTATCAAAGTCTGACTCTCTGACATAAGAAAAAGACCAGATGATGAAAACGAGGGCAAGAAAACCAAATGGTTCTGAATAGCAGAGGCAATTTTAATTTAATATTCAAATTATGAACTATTTCAAATATAGTAGAGGCCGTACCGTAAGTAAAGGTGTGTGGACCCACAGCAGAGTTTTCACAGTATGTCAAACAGGTATTTTTTTTAAGGAAAAAGTAGAACTCCCTTATGTTCACCTCCACAGTCTCGCTCTCCTCTTTCTGATGACTATAATGTACAACTTTCCCATACGCTTTTATACTTTTACTATATGCACACGCATTATTCTTTCATGCATTATTCTTACTTGAGAATACACACATTTATAAACAATATTGTGCGGTTTTGTCTTCACATATGTATGTCTTTGCTGTGACATGCTTTCAAATGCCATAGGAAAAGTACAATAACGTATATCTTAATCTTCCTCTCAACATTAAGTTTTTGTGATATATTCACCCTGGATCATATAGCTTTAGTTCTGTAAAACAAGATCTTACAAATAAAGTTTTATTGGAGCACAGCCACATCCATCCATTTTTATAATATCCATGGCTGCTTTAACACAATAAGAGCATGTTATTATAGCATGTTAAAATTTTCTGGAAAGGACTACAGTCCAGGGGTGGGGAACCTGTTTTCTGCCAAGGGCCATTTGGATATTTATAACCTTATTCGTGGGCCATACAAAATCATCAACTTAACAATTAACCTGCTACATTTGGTCAAAAATTTAATTAACTCACCCCTAATGCCTTAGCAGGGCCAGACCAAATGTCAGGCTAGACATTCCCCACCCCTGGACTAGACAGTAAAGGGCCAAATATTCTAGTCTCTGTCACAACTGTTAACCTTGGCTCTTATTGTGTAGAAGCAGCCATGGATATTATAAAAATGAATGGATGTGGCTGTGCTCCAATAAAACTTTATTTGCAAAAACAGCTGGTGGGCCAGATATGGCCCACAGGTCATAGTGGTCAAACTCTGCTTTATAGTATTTCATTAAAGGAACATACATCCATTAATTTTTCCCATGTTCACATCTCCTGAAATATTATAAATTTAGGTTATTACCCATTTTTCTCTCAACCAAGCAATGCATCAGTGAAGAATCTTATGTGTTCCCTGTGCACTTGTGTGAGAAATCCTCCAGATCAGGCATCTATAACCTTTCGTGTGCCTACAATTCACCGGAGGCTCTTGTTAAAATGTACAATCGGGGGGACTCCGGGAAGACCTGAGGTTCCACTGATTTAACAAGCTCCCAGGTGATAGAGATGCTCTGGTCCATGAACCACATGTTTTAAAGCCTGGCTAGACTACAGAAGTGAAATTGCTCAAAATTATTAGACGCTATCAAATTGCTCTTCAAGGTGGTTGAACCTGTTTACGCTCCCAGCAGCAGCATGACGCATCTCATTCTATACATTCTTCACAACAGTTGGCATTTTCAGATTTTTTATATGTCAGCAATTTGAAGGTTATGAAATTGTACCTTGTTTAAATGTGCTTTTATCAGTAACTGTGGATTGCACATCTTTTCATATCTGGTATTGCTCCTCTGTATATATCTTGTTTACATATTGGTGCTTTTTCTCATTGATTCACATGACTACTTTTAAAATGTACACATTAATCTTTTCCCTGTTATATCTTTTGCAAATATTTTCTCCCATTCTGTGTTTCTCATTCAGTGTTTCATTTAGTAAATGAAGTATCTTAATTTTAACATGCTATAATTAAACTGGTTTTTTTGTTTTCATGTTTTAGAATTTTATTTGAGAATATCGTCATAAGCTCCAAAGCTATAAAGATATTCTCTAAACATATTTCTTTTCACATATAGCTTTTAATTTGTCTTGAATTGGTTTTGTGAATGATGTGAAGCTGGGAACTAATTTTATATACTTTTAAATGGAAAACCAGTTCTCACAACAGACATTTACTGAATAGCCCATGGTTTCTGCACTGATTTGTAATGTTTTCTCATCACTTAGCAAATTTATACACACGTGTGTGTGTGTGTGTGTGTGTGTGTGTGTGTGTGTGAGTGTGGGTGCAGATTCTATTATGATTTATTATCCCTCTGCACCTCACTTCCACAGTCTTATTTAATGCAGTTTTATGTCTTGATATCTGATAAGGTAACTTGTTCTTCAAAATTGTCTTAATTATTTTAGGTGTTCACTTTTTTATATCTTTATTAACTATGATACAGATAAGTGCACATAAATACTATATAAGTATAGCTGAAACAATTTTTATAGACCGAACAGACCTGTAAAATCAGCATGCAGATGAAGAAAAAATTTTTGCTGGCAGCCCCAAAGCCCCGGTCCTGACACAGAGTACCAATTTCCTTTTCTTTTTTAAAATGCTATCAAACTCATTTTATGGATGAGGAAACTAAGGCCTAGAACCCAGCAAGAAAATATTGCTGTGTATAACCGCATTAACCATACATCTTGCACCTGTCATTGAACTATTACATTTAATAACAATCCTATTAAATTTTTTTACTCATAAAGAACATTCTGTGTCAGCAAATCGTGGTTCCCTGTTGGGATTTTTTCCCTTAGATTTTGCATCATTTCATTAGAAAATATTGCATTTATGGTTCAGAAAGCTTAGCCGAATCCCTTCTAACTCTCTGAATAGCTGAAACAACTTAAAAAGAGAAGTAAAAAGAAAACCAGCCATTTGCTTTCAGGAGAAGCTCAGAAATTACCAATTCAGGTTACAAAGAGAAGAAATTCTCAGGGGCTTCTTTTCAGTAACTGTACCTGGTATTAATGATCCGCCAAGGTGTTGTTTGAACATGCACAGTCAATACGTTATGCAAACAACACCACGGCCAACAGCATGCAGAGGGCTTTCACACACACTGCACTGTAGACAAAAAGTCATGGTTAATTTATGGCCAAGGACATAACTAATATGAGCAGTAAATAAAGTCTTGCTTTGAGGATCAGCATTGAGAAGTTGAGAAGTATGTTGCTACACTGGAAATCCTCAAGGGCATAAACTAGCCCTCTTTATTCTGCTCCTGAACCTAGGCCAGGACCTAGCATAGATGGAGGATCAATGTTTATAGAATGAGTGAATGAATGAACAGACTCCAAAAAAGACAGAATCCTTTACAGAGACTTCTTAAAGTTGTTCTCATTGCTTTCACTCTTTCATTGTTCCTGTTTCATTAAGATGATTAAAGGTGAGGGTGAGAAAGAATCTCATAAGAATAATTTGAACAATGACCGCTTTCATGAAAAAAAAAAAAATTGAAGACCACAGATACAAAATTAACTAGACCAAAACTATATATTTTCTGGTAAAGACTTTATAAATAAATAAAGTTTACAGATGTTTTCTTGCATTTGTATAGTATCTTCTCAAAAACCAAACTCATTCTAAGAATGTGTCCCAGACTTCCAGAAGATTTCCAAATTTATCCTCTTTAAAACCAAAACTATAAGGCTTTGCTTTGTAACTCTATACATCAAATTCCCAGAGGATGGGGAAATAAAATTTATGAGTGACCCATCCACAAAGTACTCATTAGTCATTCCTGCTAGGGTACCTTATTCGTATCTTTCTGTGACCCTAAACAACTCCCAGTGAGAACTGATTTTGAGTGTTAGGGAAGAGGCAAGACTCCCTCGTCCCTGCCCCTAATCCTTCTACCTAGAAATAATTTCTTGAAATTCCTTTTAACAGAGGACCACAATTTTTATTCTTTACACATACTTAAAATGCAAAACTATCCCTGGAAGAGAAACAACACTGCTATTGACTTAGATTCACACTAAGGGGTAAATAGCTTATCAGATCTTTTCCAGAGAGTAGGTTCTAATAGCCACAGACTCCATGGAGAGAAAAAGGCACTGCAGAAAAGTAAAACAAATGTTGCCTAGTTTACATTTTTGCTTGAGGATGACCTGCCTCTGAGTTTAGTGCTGTCTCTGCCAGACCAGTTCCCAGGGTCCTGTTCTGAGCACTTCCAATGCCAGCGCCTGCCCCATTCCTCCGCTACCCAAGCCTAACCTGCTCCTAGAATTCACTCCATCAAATGCAGTGTTGGCTTGTTCCCTATCTCAATGAAGCTACTCTCTGGATGGAATAAAACACTAAACAAGAATCTTTTTAGATAACTTTAACCCAGGTGACTAGTAAAGGACTCAGGTTTCCCCAAACAAGACAGCGTTATACATAGGTTCCCTGGTAGTGGAATCTGAGAGGGGTATCCGCAGTAGGAGGTCCATTGAAGAATATTCTCAGAGTCAACAACCCCGAGGGAGAGGGAGAGAAGCTGAGCTGCAATGCATTTGCAGCAAAGGACTGGGCCAATCCGACAGGGAGATCTAGAGCTGAGATGGCTTTCAGAGTTGTCCTGAATTCAGGCAGGAGAACAACCTTGGTTATAACCCAGCATTGACCAGCCACTGAATGAGTTCTGTGCCTGGAAATGGGGCACGGTCTTGGAGAGAGCTTGGGCAAGGCAGTTCTCTTCAGCTGAGGACAAGTCCCAAAGAGGCCTGGCAGCTGAGGGTCATCAGTCATCAGCACTCCCAGCAACTGGAGAAATAAGTGCTTCTGTCCTGAAGGGGGATCTTAGTGGGATACCATGGCATCCACTATAATAAGTCTCTGTCCCTTTAAGCACATGCTTTGAACCAGGGTGCAGAGAAATGAAAAATTGTTCATTATTTTGTTAAAATCTTTATCAAGATCTGTTATTTCCAGAAAATTATGTCACCCACAGTAATGCCATCCATGACTTATTAAAAATCATTATTGCTGTAAGTATTATAGATGCCCCCTTTGTTGTTTTCCCCATTGACCCTCCACCACCCCGCACCTGCCCCTCCCAGGGCTTCACCACATTATTGTCTGTGTCCATGGGTTATGCATATATATGCCTGTAAATTCCCCGATTAATCTCTCCCCCCTACTCCCCCATTCCCACCTTCCCTCTGAAATTCTTAAGTCTGTTCCATGCTTCTATGTCTCTGGATCTATTTTGTTCATCAGTTTATTCTGTTCATGACTTTTGAGTTGCCACTCAACACACCTGGATCAATCTGCATTTGCAAATGTCACATTGATAATAACTCAAGCATCTGCCTGCATCACTGTCAGTGTGGTCAGTCCCACAATTTAAAATGTTTGAAATGCATAAAATCATAAAGTACTTTTTTCTGTTATTTCCCCTTTACAGTTCAGTTAAAAATATATGCATAAGTAATAATATTCATATAAATTTCATTTCAGGTTAGTAAAGGAAGCATTATGAAATATTTGATATGAAAGAGAGAGAATTTGATCTGGAAAAGTAATTGAGGATGGTAACTTGCCCTAGAGTAATTCTCAACCCCGGCTGTCCATTAAAATAATCTAGGAAGCTGTAAAGCATCCTAATGTCCAAGCCAGACCCCAGACAAATTAAATAAGAACCTCTGGAGGTAAAACCCAGGCATCATTATTTTTGAAACTACCAAGGAATTGCAATGTACAGATGAGGCTGAAAATCTGTACCCTAGTGCAGTGGTACTAACTGGAGTGTGCTCCAAGGTCACCTGAGAGCTGGTTCAACCACAGGTCCTGGGACCACCCCCAGAGTTTCTCATTCAATAGCTCTGAGGTGGGGCTGATAATCTGCATTCTCACCAGTTCCTGGGACTACACTTTGGGAAGCGGGGTTCTGGAGGCTCTGTCTGCCTCACCAACGTCCCCCAACACATTTAGCAACTGCCCTCTTCCTCCCTTGCCCCCAACCCTTTCAAACATCTCGAAAACTATTGTAACAATTTTCCCTTTATCAACTTTTGGGAAGACCCTTTCCCCTCTCTCTCCACACAGCTATTTCCAAATGCTACATTTTTCCACCCCCCTGAGCAGCAACCACCAGCCATCGGGTAAGATGGCCTCTACCTTCTTCCATAAATGTTTCATTTCCTTTTGTCTTAAATTTCTGTGTCATCATAGGCATGATTCTACAGATTACTGGACTAGGAATACTCCTTTGAGACAGCAAAACTCATTGCTTCTATTGCACATTTCAATCCCAACATCCACGCTGTTGGAAAGCAAATGTACTCACCTATGTGTTTTCCCACTTGTTGTTTTCATCCCAAGATGGGCCAGGTGCAGCTGTTTTCCACTATGCAGCATTTGCAGCCAGGATCTAGAAATGCATTATATTTGTTGTGACTCAAGTCTAGCAACATCAGTAAATACACAAAAATGGGCAGCAGTAACATCTGGCTACAGCTTTCTTAACTCCCCCTGAAATCATTTGGCCCTCCATATCCAGCTTCTGCATCCATGAATTCAACCAACTATGGGTCAAATATATATTGTTTTGTTACATTGATGTGTACTATATAGTTAGGCCTAGGATGGCTGCATCTGTACTGAACATGTATAGACTGTTTTTCTTGTCAGTATTTCCTAAACAATAGAGTATAACAACACCTTACATAGCATTTCCATTGCATTACATATATAAATAATCTAAAGATTATTTAAGTGTAAGGGAGGGGTATACCTAGTTTTAATGCAAATACTATGCAATTTTATATAAGGGACTTGAGCAGTGCAGATTTTGGTATCCAAGAGGGTCTGCATATACCACTCCACAAACTGAGGCAGGACTGTATTTCACAGGAGGGTTTAAAATGAGATTTTTTTAAACCCCTGCCTTCCTTCAGGTCTTTCAATGGGACAGAGAGCCTTCCAAAATTGCTATTAAAGACTCATACCCTCAACTCCAAACACTAAATCTGAAAAGGCAGTTTGAAGATGCACATAAAAATTAACTTTCCCTTTGAAGAGAGCCTGAAGAAAAAGGGAGTCCTCATTTTCTCTAAAGAAAAATATTCACACAATTTTTCAGTTTGGCCAAGATTAATAACTCATAATCTGAAGATATTGGCTTCTGTTGAAGTGAATATCAAGATTTATTGACCTGCGAAGTAAATATTAACGGAGGTGAAACTGAGGTTAATAACAAACCTCAAGGGATAATACATCTTTATATTTGCTGAAATAAAAAGTCAGCCCATATATTGCTCATACACACATTCAAAAACCTCTTTAACCAGAAAGCTCTGGAAAGCTCTTGGCTGTGACAGATTGCTTAAAAATATGGCCACATTTCCATTTGTATGAACCTTCTCTGGGTACCCAGGCAGCCAGAAAGCAAAACTTCCTCTAAGGATCATCAGTAGCCAATCAAAGGGCAAACACTTACTTATACATGAGATCTAATGGGAAGAGACTCAGCTTAACCAGCATCTCATTCTCTTTAATCTCACTAGAGCAGGCAGCGTGGATCGGACCCATACAAATATTCCATGACCTAAGAAGCCCATCTTTTCCCCGCATACAAAATAAAAATATTCTAAATTCTTAATGTTTGACAAATCCAAATAAATAAGCTCACAGTCAGTAATAAATTTCAAAGAGTAACAGTTGTTATAAGACATTTTTTAAAGATAGGAAATGTAAGTTTACATGAGTAAAGAAGGAGGTTTCTGGGCTATGATGCCAGAGAGCCGGTGTTGAATTCTGGCTCTCCCACGTATTTGCTCTGTGACATAAACAAGTCACTGAGCTATGCTGTGCCTCAGTTTCTCATTTGTAAAATGAAGACAACAACAGTACCTGTTTTATAACATTGTCATAAAGATTAAATGAATTTGGACATGTCAAAGTGCTTTAAAGTATGCCCAGGGCATAGTAAGGGGTACATAAATATTTGTTTAAAAGTAAAGTTCTAGAGGAAAGGGAACGTTAAGATCATTTGACCCAAAAGTCTCAAATCTTTGGGGGCATCTAATCTTGCTTGGCCTGAACCACTGATGGTTAAGCATTGCTACTACTGATTTTTATTTAGATTTAAATTTAGTAGCCAACATATAACATTCAGGAGAATTCCGTGTAAAATAATCAAGTGTTCTTGAAAAAAATCATTTTTCTTGGAAAAAAAAAAAAAAACTTCAGAAAATACATATGTACTGGACTCATAGTCTCAGACACCAACCATTAAGTCGTGCTAAGGGGCAGCTGTCTGCTGCAGAAAGTGCATACTCTCCATTTGCTGCAGTCCCCACCACTCTCTATTACTCCCCATCCTGAGGCTGAGTGTCCACTAGCAGGTAGTATTCCATTAACACTGTTGCTTTTAGTAGAATTTTAAAGAAAGATTTATCCTCACACCCATGTCTTTTGAAAATGGAAAAAAGAAACACAGAAACACACGTTCCAAGAAAAAAATGTGAGCCAGACATACTTTTCTAAAATAAAAAGAAGATTGCTGGGTTTAATATGCCAATAAAGTGTGTCTGTAACAAAAGAATACAACTTAAGCTGCCATTAGGAAAACAAACCATGAGAAAGACCATGACTAGTATGTGGAAAGGATGCCAAGGAAAAGCTTAATGGTCTATAAAAGAGACTGAGATTTTAACACATTGGTTTTGTGAGTGTGAAGAAAATAATGTGATACAAAGTAATGTACACTTTAACATTTATGTCACCTGTATTTCTGACCCCTGACCTAAGCCAACCTTATCATTGTGTAAATGAAGGAAGTAAAGCCAGAGAAATGTAGGGATTTGACATATTTTAGTACCTGAATGGAAGAGGATATGAAACTACAATGGGTCTCTCGGCTCCACTCCATATCCTTTCTACCATTCAAGTACAAATACCAATGGCTTTAAATGTGATTTCATAACGATACTCAAAGTGAATGTACACCCTCATGTGAACTGAATCCCAACCTTCTCATCATCTTATGAGACCACAGAGAGAGGTCTTTAAATTTTCTCAATGTTAGCTCTCCAGTTAGAAAACACTGATCTTAGTCTTGGAATTATAATTGTTCCAAGTTTATGAGATAGAATAAAATGCTTGTTTTACTGGGTCCTGGGTCCAGTCAATGATGGACAGCATATATGACGAAGGTCCCATACAATTTTAACGGAGCTGAAAAATTCCTAATGGCTAGTGACATCATAGCTTCCCTAACATTATACCCGTCTTCACCATCTTAAGATAGTAGGTGTCATAAAGTCACAGCAAAAAGCATTCCTCACGTGGTTGTGGTGGGGCTGGTGTAAACACACCTACTGCACTGCCAGTCATATAAAAGTATAGCAAACACAATTATGGGCAGTACATAATACTTGGTAATAATAAATGACTACGTTACTGGTTTATGCATTTACTATGCTATACATTTTTCATTAGTTTCATGTACTCATAAAAAAAGGTTTCCCCCCCCCCCAAAAAAAAGGTTTCCCATAAAACAGTATGCCTCACATATCTTGTGTTTACTGTATCTCTTAACTGCATCATTTCCTCTTGTGTCTGATTTACTCTCATGTTGTTTTATAAATTTACTAGAGGCCTGGTGCACGGATTTGTGCATGGGTGGGGTCCGGCCAGCCTGCCCCAATCGGGCTGATGGGGCTGTGGCTGGCCGGTGGGGAGGAGGGGAAAGGGAGGAGCCATGGGCAGTTGGCGGGCCACCCCCGCCCCCTAGTGGAACTCCGGTCAAACTCCCGGTCAAGGGGACAATTTGCATATTACCCTTTTATTATATAGGAGGAAGGATGTAACCTAAGTGTACAATATTTATAAAGTGTATGGTAATATACAGCGATGTCCCAGGTCTTCTCATTCACTCACCCTCACTCACTGACTCACCCAGAGCACCTTCCTGTCCTGCAAGCTCCATTCGTGGTAAGTGCCCTATACAGGTACCATTTGTTGTTTTTTACACTGTATTTTTACTGTACCTCTGCTACATTTAGGTACACGTGTACTCACCATGCATTACAACTGCCCACAGTATTCAGTACAGTAACATGCTGTGCAGGTTTGTAGCCTAGGAGCAATAGGTTATACCACACAGCCTAGGTGTGTAGTAGGCTGTATCGCCTAGGTTTGTGTAAGTGCACTCTGTGATGTTTGCACAAGGATGAAGTCATCTAAAGAAGCATTTCCCAGAAAGAATCCCGTGGTTGAGTGGCACATGACTAAATATGATATACATCTATCCTATTGTTTCTGTCTCTCTGGAGAACCCTAACACTCCCCTCTTTTCTATCCTTCCTACCACTGCTCCAGTCAAGTCTTTCATCAGCTCCTGACTCACCCATCAGCTCTTGACTCACTCATTACTCCTGACTCACCTATTCTCCTAACCCTCTGAGTTATCTTTGGGCTTCAGTCTTATTCCCCTCAAGCCTCAGAGAATTCTAAAATTCAAATCCACCCATATCATTCTGATGAAAATCCAATGTTCTGGTATCCTAGGAATATTTTAACTCCCGCCCCTCTAAGCTCTTCCTGGTCTCTGTACAAGCTCAAGTCTTCCGTCTCTCATCTCCGGCCTATGGCTACCAAGCTGCCACTGAGCTGTTTTCTCCTCTGTGCTTTATTCATGCTGACCCCTCTGCCAAAAATATCCATCTCCCTGTTCTTCCTCCCCTTTCCCATGGGGCTGTTACCCTGCAAGGTTTCAGGAAGCCCCACTTCTTCTAAAGACTCAACAGCTCCTCGGACAGATGGATTAACTGTCCCTCTCTAATGCTTCCTTCACACCCTTCCTACTCACTGCACTGCTTTCTAACTACCTATTTATGTGTTTGTGTCCCCCACTAGAATATATAAATTCTGCCAGGGCAGGGACCAGGCCTAATTTATGTTTTAGTCCCAGAACCTAGCACTGTTTCAATGTAATAGTGAGACCTCAGTGACTTTTGGTTGAAGGCATGGACAGTTGAAATATATACTTACATACCACACACAGCACATACAACTCTCTCTCTCTCTCTCTCTCTCTCTCTCTCTCTCTCTCTCTCTCAGGAATTAAGGGATCACTACTGGAATATCTAACTTCTATCCTATCTAATTCCCTAGTTGAATTGATATACATGCCTGCTCAGAGAAGAGAAGGATTTAAAGAGCTGAATGAAGGATAAATTTGAAGAGCAAAGGAAATTGGAGAGTGACATAAGGTTATTTGCAGAAGCAAAAACCAAAACAGAAGAGCTATGCATTATGTAGGTGATGATAGAAAGGGGAGACATTGACATTTATTACCAATTTTGACCAACTAGCCAGGCAAGTGCTACATACTTGAAGCATTTTAATTCATTTTCTACCCCTGAAATCCAAATGAGGAAACTGAAGCTGAGAAAGCATAAATAATATACCCCAGTTTAAACAGCTAGCAAGAGAAGGGATCTGAACCTAGGTCTGTGTGATTCCAGCATTGCTGCCCTTCCTGCCACAACACGTCGCTCCTAAAGATACGGCTGAAAAAAATTTGCTTTTGTCCTGTTCTTCCAGGGGCAGAGGGAAGAGAACAGAAAGGCATAGTCACATCTCCTGGCTATTATATTTGTGAGAATCAGGGCAAACACTTGTATAGCACTTAGAATGTAGTTTGCTCCGTGTTAAGTGCTCTGTCTACACTCACTCCGCCCACGCCACAGCCCCGGGAGGGAGATCCTACTGTGATCCTCCTCATTTTACAGATGAGCAAACGGAGGCACAGAGGCTTCACAACCTTGCCCAAAGCCACGCAGACAGTAAGTGGCAGATACGGGGTTCAAAACCAGGCAACGTGGCCTCGAATGGATGCCTTTGGCTATTCTGCCTCCATTCACCCCATGTGGGACACAGATAGACCAGCAGAGCCTGGAAGAAAAAAACTCCAGAATGCACAGACTTCTCCTAATCACTCCAAGGGCTTTCACTATAACTTTAGGAAGAGAAAAATAGAGCTTTATATCATACTCCGTTACACAGGTGACCTTCACAAGACCTTCAACCTGTGGCTGAATTTGATCCTGGAAGAAGGCTACGAGTCATACCATTACAACGTAAGCCCCTATTTCCTACAGGTAAATGGGATAAGATTTTATTTCTAATAAACCACTAATTCCACTGAAATACCAAAATATTCTCAAGAATGCATAAAAGGAACACAAATGTAAGCTTTTGTGAAGATGACACAACATTCGTTTGGTTTCTGCATGTACTAGTCTTGTTGAGGTTTATTAAAATAGGAATCAATGAAATTTGGACTGAAGATCAATGACTTTTCTTAGCACAGGCATATGTCACTGCTTTAGGCACCTTAAGCTTGAATTCAAAATTAGAGTAATCTGTCTCAGTTATGTTATTGTAATTCAGCGTGAATGAATGGAAAATTCATGCATAGTAAAAGCTGGGAGAAAGACCATTTCCATAATGTAATTTTAAAAAATATATTGTACTTATTTCAGAGAGGAAGGGAGAGGGAGAGAGAGATTGAAACATCAATGATGAGAGAATCATTGATTGGCAGCCTCCTGCACGCCCCACACTGGGGAACAAGCCCGCAATCCAGGCATGTGCCCTGACCGAGAATTGTGACCTCCTGGTTCTTAAGTCGATGCACAACCACTGAGCCATGCCAGCCATAATGTCATTTTTAAATGATCTTCTGGTCTTCTGGTTCCATAAGCCTGTGGACAAAGACCTGTGCCTGATCTGTCAGTATTGCTAGTCATTCTAGTCCTTCTTAACTCCTCTCCTGGTTTTGGTATTTCGGTGCTGTTTGGTGCAGGCATTTTTATTGATTGACATTATTGTTTTAGAATTTAAATAAACCTGAAAATTATATGCATGTTGACTGCATACTTAAAAGAGTTCTCTGCTGCATTAAAATTTTTTCTTGAACGGAGCGTTTTTGTTGCTTTTATTGCTTAGAAAACATTTTTCTAAAGCCCCTGAGTCCTCAAGAAAAGGAAGGAAATAACCATTGATAAAGTCAAGCTTCATTGACAAGAATAATTCTTACCTAATTTCAAAGGCTTTCCCATCAAGGGGCATGTAAATATGACAATTTTTAAATGAAAAAAGTTAATTCTGCTTGGAGTGTCAGCCGTAGAAGATAAAACCAAAGACATAGATAAACCAGAAAAGCTCTCTTTGAAACAAAAAATACAGTACCTTCTCTTCCTCTCTCACCTCCCTCTCTCTTCTCCCCTCCTTCCCTCCCTCACTCTCTTTTACTCTCACTATCTCTCCCTTTCTCTCTCTATCCCTCTATCTCTCTCTCAGTCCTTCTCTTTCCCTCCCACCTTTCCCCCCCTCTCTCTGTTCCTGAAAGTTATTCAAAGTTCCCCTCAAGCAGGTGATACAATTATAAAAGTATTTGAAAGGAAAGTCTTTCTCATATTCCCTGATGAGAATATACAAAAGCCATTTCAGCAGCTAGAAAAATCTCTGCAAGATATGCTCTCAATTCTCCAATTATGGTATTAATATACACTGCATCTATTTTCAGATTTAGCTTTTTAAATTTTTAAGAATCAATTACTTTTTTAAATGCTTTGTGACTATTTTTTCTTTCTCATGCAATGTGCATGAGAAATAATTTGTTTCATGAACAATAATTTGTTTCTTAATTTTATCTGTTAATGTGTATTTAGCATTTATATTTTTGATACACTTACAATTTTCTAAATGTTTTATAATGTGTTTATGTGTTTTTATATTGGAAATGTATTTCCATTCCGTTGATGGCTTTATTTTATGAATCCTCAGCATGCTTTAAAAAGGTAGTAATAATGCCAGTATATACAAGTTTATTATCAAAATGCTATAATTGTCAATCAGCAAAAATCAAAAGCTTTATAAAATCAGGCCCCAGCTGGTTTTGCTCAGTGGACAGAGCATCGGCCTGTGGACTGAAGCATCCCGAGTTCAATTCCGGTCAAGGGCACACGCCTCAGTTTCGGGCTCCATCCCTAGTTGGGGGTGTGCAGGAGGCAGCCAATCAATGATTCTCTTTCATCACTGATGTTTCTAGCTCTCTCTCCTCTCCCTTCCTCTCTGAAATCAATAAAAAGAAAAAAAAAACTTTAGAAAATCAGGATGTGGGACTTTTAAATTTAAGGTAAGAAAAGTGATCAAAATGATGCTATGCTTACAAATAAAGCTATCATTGACCACCTGTATGCCATTTAGAATTAAGCTCTACTTGCATTATCTTTGTAGAACAACTCCACAAATTTTAAAATACACAAGAATCAACCGAGGGTCTTGCTGAACTTCAAGCTCTGCTTCAGTAGGTCTGGCTGAGGCCTAAAATTTTGCAGTTTTTAACCGGTGATGTTGACGCAACTGGTCCAGGGACCACACTTTGAATAGCAAGGCTTTCCCCGTGTACTTCCCATTGGGGCTGCCTGCAGATTTCACTGCGTTCAGTCAGTGGCCAGAGCAGGAGGCAACACAGCACAAGGGGCAGCCTCTTTGTGCAGAACCACCAAGTAGTGAGGGACACTCATAAAGTTAAATCATAAATGCTGTCATTAGACATAGGGCACCGTGGCCTTTTAGATGGTCAATAGTTCACCTTCCCCTTTACTGAGGAGTCAGAGTGGTGATTTCTTCGGAATCCCAAGTGTTATCACCTGGGGGACCTCATCCTACACATTCCTGCGTCGTGGGAATGAGCTCTGTGTCACATCAAAGGATGTGTAAACACACTCTCTGGGGTCCCTACATGTTCCAAAATGTCCTTTAAATCACGTTTAAAATATTATACTTTCATTTTGATGAAATTGTGTGTGTGTATGATGGATGATTTACTCGTAAGAATGCCCATGGCATTTAAATGCCTGTGTTTGTATCTTGGTTTATGATCACTATGGTGCCAACATATATGCCTTTGATTAATGTGGATTAATGAAAAAAGTAGAGCCCAACTGCATGTAAATGCCAAATAATGCCTTCTTGCCGAGTACAGGTCAGAGAACTTCATGATCTCTACAAATTATGACTTTGCAGAGGTTTTAGTACAAACAGTGGTGGGAAGCTGGTCTTTCACGAGGCATTCTGTAACAGGCTGTGTGAACCGCAAGACAACCTGTGCCTTTGCACAGTCACATAATCTATTTTGAAATGGCAATTTAGTTTCAGCAAACAGCATCATCCATCACACTGAATTTATGTTGTCCATTTTATTTTAACGGTCTCATACTTAAAAAAATTAATTTGCAATTTGTCTTGATTTTATGCCTTTTTAAGAAATGGAAGCATACAAAGTTTATTGAAACTTTCAGGTTTAAATATATTTCAGTGGAGTTATAATAAAAAACAACTGAAGCCAATGTTGGAGGCTAAGAAAACTTTCCCCTCTTAAGAGAGCATTCTTATATTAGTCAAGGCTGAGAAACAAAGAGCAGGAATCCTCTTTAGAGATGTTAAGCCTTCTTTTCCAAATAAATTCTCAACGCAGCATGAAGAGGCACACAGCTGGTTTCAAATGAAAGCATTGTCCTTAGAGGACTCTACTGGTGTCTCACCCAGATCCCCTTCATTGAGTCAGCACACCTGTCCGCAGCTGTCTCCTTCTCTGGAGAAATGGCCCTCAGACAAAAGAGTCCACATGAGAAACTGCACCTTCCCCTCCCTACTGGGGCTGCAAAAGGCCAGCCCCCTTGCCTCAAGATGGACTCAGGTCTACACTACACACCGTGCTGCAGCGTTCTCCATGGGATCAGGCAAAGCTAGACTCCAGAGGAGGCCACATCCTCGCTTAGCACCTTTTCATTTTCAAACTGCTTCCCTCGCTTTCTGTCCTGAGAGCATACCCCTAACATGCAGCCAAGAGCCTGTTAGTCTCTGTTTCTAGGGAGCCACTGCCAAGATACCCTTCTAATCCATAAGAAACCTACTTGGCACTAAAATGGTGCCTGCTGTTTGGGCAAACGAAATCTCTGTGGAAATGGTCCTTTCTTTTCTCCCCATTACCAGGAAGAGGAGACACTCATCTCCCTTTCCAGAGCATGCTCGAAAATACTCCCAAATGAGATTTAATAACCCAACAACTCTAATGAATGAAATTTGAGGATTTCTGACTCATAGTTTGTGTGAAAAATCTCAGAACCAAAACGACTTCTTTTAAATATTTCTAAGTCTACAAAACCAAATGATTCCCTTTCAGGATCCAGTTGTAAGAAACCTTCCTTTGATCAGAGAAATCAACATTCCCCCCTCCCTTCCCCGCTCCCACCCCCCGCACCCAGCTCCCCAGGCACTCATTGCTACAGCCACTGAACAACCTTTGTAGCTTAGAACAAATAGACCTGCAACCAGTTAACCATCTGGATCCATAGTGACTACCTCCCTCTATTTGGTAGAAGCAACTTGATCTCTGGGTATGGACAATGGAGTTCTGATGGTCAACCTCCACTCTACAATGTACCATTTCATGAAGCTTATAGGATTAGATACTTTAATATTTCTTGTCATTCTACAGTCTTCCCCACTCACCCCTGGTCCAAAGAAAAAAAGAGAAGAAACTCATGCAAGTTAAAACTGAGTTAATAATAACAATGGCAATAATTACCAGCCATTAGCATTTACTGTCTATCAATTACTGTACAAAGAACTTTAGAATTACCTTATTGAACTGTCACAACTTCCTCCTGTGAGGTGAGCATTCTCTCTCTTCCACAAATGAGTAAGCTGAGATCTGGAGAGGTTAGGTGAGGGGTCTAAGACAGCATGACTGGTAATGACCTCAGGGCTTTCTAGCACTTTGCCTTACTTTGTCATTTATAGGACAGATCACAGTGAAGGTGTTTGTTTTTAGCAGGGATTTATTGGCCTGGCATCACCTAGAATCAATAGTCTATGAATCAAATTCTCACTTCTGATCATTCTTTCTTGTTACTTTAGCAAATTATTTAAAGTTTTCCCTTCTGTTTCTCCAGTTGTAGATCTGAGAGGGGATTGCCACATTTATACTGTGCATCTTTCGATAGAATGTTAATGTGCTTAAAACAAAAATACATCCACAATAATAACAGATCAGTAGCTACTGAAGCTTAGTACATTAGGATTCATTCTACTGTTCTGCCTATTTGTGTGTGTTTGAAATGTCCCTAATTTAATAAAACAACCACGAGATTCAGATTATCTTCTCAAACAATGTATAGTTCCTTTACAACATAAAAAAGTATTGATGTGTCTGCCATATAAACCTACTTATCTCAGTACAACCTGATATTTAAAACAAAAACAAGAACAAAAAACACCAGTCCTGTATCAGCAAAATTGCATTTGGGTATGAGGTATAGAAATCCTATTAGGTTGGCTTTAACAAATTAAAGTTAATTTTGTTTCTGTTATAAGAAGTCTAGAGGTAAGCAGGCCAAGCCTGTGCAGCAGATCCATGAAATCATGGATTTCCATCTCTTTACTGTCCTGGGCACTTCGCTTTCATCCTAATGCTCATGCATTGGCTGTTGCATCTCCAGGCACCAGGTATGTGGTCCAAGCAGGAGGAAGGGACATAAGCCACAGTTGTTCCCTAGTGTTGACTGATTTATGCAGGCAAGACCTCTTCAGGGATTCCTGCCTCTTATTTCATGCACCAAGACTATAAAACCTGACTATGCTAGGGGCAAGGGAGGCTAGAAGTTTGAGATCTCTCTTTCCAGTATTCTAGCAGCATTTCTAACTAATTTTTTTTTTTATCAACTGTTGGAATAAATCATGTCTTAGTTTACTTGGAAAAAACCTGGTTTCCTCTGGTAATACCAGCATAATCATTAATAGGGTCCTCTTTTAGCCTCAAGTGTTTGGGTGATAAATTATTTTGTTACCCTTTCTGTAATGGAGAATGGCACAAGAAGTGCTGAGCAAATCAACCTTTAGTATCTGTTGTACTCCAGTAACCAAAATAATTGAAAATCAATGCAAATCTTAATTTCCAAGTGTATATTTATAATACAAAGCTAACCTTCTTTCAGTTTTTCTTTCCCATTCCTCTAGCTGTCAATGTCTTTGACATGCATGGCTGATGCCCTAAAGTGCCTCTTCTCTCTTTCATTCTAAGTCCAGATATTTCTCTTTCTAATTCGGTCTGTGCAGCCTCCCTTCTCTCCTCTGCCATCCCTGCTCTGGCCCAGGTCTTGATGGTGTCAGTCCACTTAGTCTCTCACCATCTGTCTCACTTTTCTTCTTGCCTCAAGTCCATGGTAGAGGAAGTAAAACCTGTTGCATCTTCCCCTTCCTCTCCCAAGGGAGAAGGAGTTGTCACAGTTGCTATGGACAACCATCTGGTAACAGGGGGAGCATCTGAAACAGTAGGAAAGAGCCCAGAGGACCACTGCTTCCCTGAGTGCCCTCGTCTGGAGCATCCTACCCACGCACTCCAGAACTGTGAGACCACAAATCCTGTTCCGGCCCATTTGGGTCAGGTTTCTCTTATTTGTAATCAAAGACATCCTCACAAATACACTGGGTCCTGTACAACCAACGACGGAGTCCCAGGGTAGAATCTTCTATCTTTTGATGGTGGTGACAGGGAGAAGGAATCTCAAATTTATAAGTTAGTATTTTTTTTATTCCTGTTACCTACAACTTAATATATTTTTATTTCATTCCCTTTTAAAGTGTATTAAGAGGAAGCCACAAATGAACTGGCTTTCTTTTGGTTTGAATGTTTTGGGGCAGGGTCCCTTCAAAAAATTTGCAAAAGGAAGTAAATGCGTTCGTTGTTCTTTAAAATAGATAAGACATCAATCATTCTGTACTACACCGTTTTAAAATCAAAGACAGTGCATCACGAAGCTGGTGCTGATGAGAATGGTTTTTCGAACGAGAAAAATACAAAGCTGTGTGTTTACATGATGAGAAGATGTCGTGGGAATATACAGACCCATGGGAAAGGGAAAAGCAGAGCCGAAGGGCTCAGATGTTACTTCAGCTTCGAAAAAAAGACTTTGATGAGAGGCTCCTTTGAAGGTCAAACACCCTTATGGGCACTGGACAGCAGCTACACCCCTCAGAGAGATGGACGGCCATCCCTCTGATAAAGCAAAATCGTGGGAGGAAGGGGACTTGGTGCCCTAACAGAAGCATGAGGGATAAGCCTAAATGGCAAACCCTCATAACAAACAGACCTGTTTGCTGAGGGCAGTCCTTCAGAAGCCAGGATGGCACAAAATGCATTGGGAAAAATTCACTGCAGACTTAGAAAATATAATCAAAGGCAGGTCAGGAAGGAATAAATCACAGTGAGTTTTTGCAAAGACTGTGTAAATCTGTATCTGCTACTGCATTTCTTTAAATCTTGTTCTCTATTGAAATGATCCTTGATGCTAAAAGCAAATGTAGTAAAATATCTTTAGATCCCTCTGCTAAATTGTTTTCTTTCTTTTTATTTATTTTTGAGGGGGGAATTAAATAAGTAACACTGATAGAACTCTCTTCCTTATCTGACCTGTATGTCATTTATACGTTCCAATAGCTTAGCTATTACAGCTATATTACAACCATAAGCCAATGCTTATTCCCCTGATGCTCAGGTGACATGCTGGCATAGAATCTGCCCAGTAAATCAAACCCTATTAAAGGAGATAGCGGTTCTCAAAAAGGAAAGGTCAAAGGAAAGAAGGAGGAAAGTGAATAGAGGAAAACTATGAAAGTTAGTTGTGGGAAGTGGGGGCTGGGAGAGAGTCAAGAATGAGGAGAAAAAGGTCAATGAAGAAAGAAGAGGGAACTACCCCAGAAAGCAGAAGAATTTTCTGCATTAGCCCAAGGATGCTGAGAAGATAAATGAAATGCACATGACCTGCGTTGAGCTCCCTGCTCAGGAGTACAGACACGGTGTAAACACAGCATCCTATTTATTCTGTTTCTCACAGGGCATATGAAAAGGGCACTGAGTCATTCCATAGCTGAACAATGCTCTATTATCCAAATGAAACTAGATGTAAACTATTAAATAACTCTATTCACCCAAAGCATTTGTATATATGGTGAAAGCTATTTAAACTGGTGAATATAATTTTCAAAGGGATTATTATGCTAATTATTTCACATTTGTTATGAGTGGCAGTGGGATGGTGAATGCAGAAAAGAAAGTGGGTACTTGAATTCTAGGGCACAGACCAATGATCCAGAATGAAACGTGATTTTTCATGTATTGAACAGCAACAATGTGGTCAGCATTGGACACGAATTTACATACCATTCATGACTTCTCATCTAAATAGACATAAACACCCCTTCTCAGGAGAGAAGAGCAGGTGTCAACCAGCAACATACCGGAAGGTATTCCTTTCTTCCCATGGTGTCATTTACACAAAGCCTACTTTGGTGTATATCTGCTAAGAGGACTTGTGAAATCAGCTGTCTTCAGACAACCATCCTTCATCTATCATTCTATGCCTCCCAACTAAACTGGAAAACATTATAAACCTTTTATTTTAATAACCAGAGAGAACCCCTATTAAGTTTGCAGTGATGTGCAAGTATCCAATGAAGATACTCAAGGCTCCCACTCAATCAAGGGGATTCCTATAACATTTGGCTTCCTGTGTGATTCTCCTTCCTATTTCCAGCACTCTGAGAAAAGAAGATCAGAATCCGGTTTCATCTGGTTCTCCCACTGCCCCCATCGCGGGTCAGAGCAGCTTGGGCGGCGGGAGACACACGGCAGGGGCCAGGCAACCCAGGTTCGCCAAGCCACTAGCCGCGCCCGCCCACCTCCACGATGCCCAAGAGGAAGGTCAGCTCTATGGAGGGGATGGCCAAGGAGGAGCCGAAGAGGAGGTCGGCCAGGTTGTCAACCAAACCTGCTCCTGCAAAAGTGGAAGCGAAGCCCAAAAAGGCGGCAGGAAAGGATACCTCTGCGGACAAACAAGTGCAAACGGAAGGGAAAAGGCGAGCAAACGGAAAGCAGGCCGAAGTGGCTGACCAGGAACCGAAAGAAGATCCACCTGCGGAAAATGGAGAAACTAAAAACGAGGAGAGTCCAACCTCAGATGAAGCAGGGGAAAAAGAAGCCAGTCTGATTAATGTCATATACCATGTCTTATCAGTGGCCCTGTCTCCCTTCTTGTACAATCCAGAGGAATATTTTTATCAGCTATTTTGTAAATGCAAGTTTTTTAGTAGCTCTAGAAGCTTTTTTAAGAAGGAGGGAATTCCACCTCATCTCATTTTTTTAAGTGTAAATGCTTTTTTTTAAGAGGTGAAATCATTTGCTGGTTGTTTATTTTTTGGTACAACCAGAAAATAGTGGGATATTGAATATGGGAGACATTGATTGTCTTGGGTGTCAGCTTAACATTCCATAGATGGGGGTAATTTTTATATCCTATAATACAAAGCATACTAAATGGCAATTTGGAGTCAGTCATGCGTTTGCTATGTCTTGAACATTTTAAATTACTTCTATTCACATGTTTTTGGTAGAATTATTTCCTAAAGAAAACCACTCCTTGATCTTGGCTCTCCCTGTCAGAATTTTGTGCATCTGTAACATCTTTGGTGTGGTAGTCCAGTTTTTCTAGTAACTTTGTCTATGTGCTGTGTAAGATTGAAAATTTGATTATGTAGTATATATGATATTAAATTGTGAATTAGTGGGACTTTGATGTAACAGCGTATCAACATTTGAAGATATTGGTACTTGATACTCTATGAAAGAGAGTTAGCCTCTAAATTTTAAGCTGGAAAGTCACTGGAATAACTGTTTAGAAAAGAATCACAATTACATGACTTTACATTTTTGGTACATATGTTAAGAATTGTGTACAAATTGAAATGTCTGTGTACTGATCCTCAAAACAATAAAATCTCAATTATGAAAGAAGAAAAAAAAAGAAAAGAAGATCAATACCGAGGCTTTCCTGGTGAGGCCAGTCACTGCCATTGGATGGGGTTTTCACTGGTAGTATCTGTGTGATACACATCTAACATCAGTTAATGTCGACATATTTTACTCATAGGAGGTTAGGCACAATTCCTATGGCAGGCTCAGAGTTCCTAAATCAACAAGTAAGAGTCAAAAGGCCAAGGAAGGTGAGAAAAAAAAGGTAACTAAGATATAGTGAATATTAAAGATGTATCAGACACTGTTCCTTTTGGTCAGTTGCTCAATAGTAGTATGAGGCATACACTAATGTCCCATGAAACAGATGATACAACCTGAGGCTCAAGGGAAAAAGTCCCTTATCCAAGTTCACCCTGCTGGTAGTAGTGGGACCCAATCATACCTACACAGTTTGAAAAGATTTCCTAAGACATGAAGAATGGGGAAGGGGTTATGGGAAGGGTAATGTCAGAAGAAGCGAGGAAGCAGACAAGGAATCCTGTCTTAATCCCTCTTCCTCCACCTTGGTCTGTTCCCTTACTATCCCCTTGCTCAGCTGAAACCTAGGAAAGGAGGGAGGGGATGAGAAAAACAAACCAACCCTGGAGGTGTTTGTAGAGTCAATAGCCCTGGGAAAACCCTAATGAGATGACAATATCCCAGCATGAAAAGGAACAATAGAAATGTCTGAAGGTATGTCAAGGGGAGAGGGTACCTTTCAAACATTTTGACTGGTTCACAGTAAGTAACATGTGTTATATAACTCAGTACATGTGTATATAAATGAAATCAAAGATTCATAACAGAATAGCTATTAGTCAGGGTTCTCCAGGGAAGCAGGAGAGAGAGAGAGAAAGAGAGAGAGAGAGATCTGCAGGGTGGGCTGGGAGGCAAGAGACCCAGGAAAGAGTTGACATCATTAGAGTCCAAAGACTGTGTTCTAGAAAAATTTCCTCTTCTTCAGATGAGGTCAGGCTTTTCCTTCAGGCTTTCTGTGATTGAATGAGGTCTTCCCACATTGTGGTGGTAAATCTGCTTTACTTAAAGTCTACCGATTTAAGCATTAATCTTACCTAAAAAGTACCTTTACAGCAACATCCAGACATTTTTTGACCAGAGATCAGGGCATTTTAGTCCAGTCAAGTAGGGACATAAAATTAGCCATCACAGTTCCCTTAACTATGTGTAATATATTCTGATATTATCCTTTTAATTATATCCTACTCTTTTAAAATTCTTTTTTAATGCTGGTTGTAAACTACTATATTGATTTAATGATTTGTTCAGGGAATGCAACCTGAATACCTGGAAAATATTGGCTTGGAAGCCTTCTGAGAGCTTCACAGACTTTCTTGTGCGACATTATGGGGCAGCAGGAGCAGCAAAAATGTCTTTTCCACTCAAGAGGTACAAGGGAGTGGTTTCCAGAAGCCCAAAGTGGAGCCGTAGAATGTGTCCCCTGAGCCTGAGAGTGGTACAAACACAGTTCTGAAAGTTAATGGACTTGAAAAGGTTTTATGTTTAGGAAGGAGGAAAGACAGAAGTGACCACCATGCACTGATAACTGAAGTTTAGACAAAAACAAGGAGCCTCAAGCATAGGTGAATGATAACATCCAGGACAGCATGACCAGATGTTCCCCTGATGGCAAAACACAACGTAACAGCTCCCAATTCAGTCAATTCCATAGAGCAAAGAACAGCATGATGAAGTGGCTGAGCTTTATTCTCGTCACCCAGTGGAATAAGAATGTGATACAGAAGTTGTTCCGTTAAGTATTGTCCCATAAAAAGCCATCCCCATATAGTGGCTTAAAGGAACACCAATTATTTTACCTTTACCCCACACTGTGCTGGGCATCGGGTGGGCTCAGCAAGCTGGTTTTCCTTTGGGTCTCTCAGGTAACTGTACGCTGACAGTGGCTAGGGCAAGAGTCATCTGAGCACTGGCTCACTCACATGACTGGTGCCTGGATGCCTCCAACAGCTGGGGCTCCTCCAGCACCTCTATTTCCATGTGGTCCCTCCAACACAGAAGCGTCACAGTGGCTGGAGTGAGAAAGCCAGGCAGAAGCTGTTCTGCTTCTAGGACTTGGGCTCAGAAGTCAGGAAGTATTACTTCTGCCATGCTCCAATAGTGAAGGCAGTCGCAAAAGCCTGCCCAGTGTCACAGGGAGGACACAGCGACTCCACCCCTTGGTGAAGGTGTTGTAGTGTACCCCGAATCTCACAAAGGACGCCTCAATCAAAAAGTCAAATTATGGAGTCATTTATTAAAGGCCGGCGGCTTACGAGGGGGCAATCAGCACTCCAAATCTCGCAGCCCTGAAATGCTCGCCACATCTGGCTTATATAGGCAGAATATCACAAAGGTATCAATGACATCTTTAGGTTTGGAACGAGGAACCTGGTTTGCACAAAGCAGTTACAGAAGCGAAATTGAGCAAGTTAGTTATCTATAAAGATTAAGTATAGTTTTGGGTCTACGGATAACTGAATCAACAGAAATATATTATCTGTAGCTACTGAGGCAATTTAGAGTAATTGTGCTGTCCTGGTCTCGGGACCACTGAGTCAACCGAAACGCATTATATGTAGCTACTGAGACAATTTAGGGTAATTGTGCTGTCCTGGTTCCCAGGTTCAGAAGAATGTGCTTCGATAACCAGTAAGATCACAATCAATGGGATATTCAAACCACCAACCATGGAGTGTATTCAATCAATTGGGATAGCATACATAAGTTCAGAAAATCAAAATAACTTTTCTATTGTTTTAGCAAGCAAATAAGTACAGAACCCAAAACAGCAGGGTTAAAGTTAAAGTTAAAATTAAAACTGCAGTTTCTACCTGAGATGATTGCTACCATACTTCAAAGGAACAGCAAGTCCTGATATTGCATATGGAACCAGAAGCATTATTGCAGCCATTTTTTAGCACATAAATTCTGTTCAAATTCACACAGAAGAAAACTAAATAAACTTCTTTCAAATCCAATTTTATGTATGGAAATGTATACCTACATACCAGTAACCATTTCAGTGTGGCTCATTCCTCATAGAAGGGCTAGGAACCATGGATGTAGCCTACTGTCCTCATTTTATAGCTGAAGAATCTAAGGCATAAATGGGGTTAGTGACTTGCATAGCATCCCACAGCCAGTTGATGTCAGAGCAAGGCAGATCCTCGGTCTCTGAGCCCCAGCTTAGCTCTCTTTCTAGACTCTTCCTGTTTCCCCACTGACCCTCACATGCTCTTTTCCTGAGCAGAGCTGAATGGACAAGGATATGTGGAGTCTTTGCCCTTACAAGGGCCACACTGCATCCACACCTGGAATGATGGAGTGGAAGGAAATACCACAAGGCTGCCCAGATGTGAAAAAGGCAAGCACTTAACCCAGCCGTGGGCAAACTACGGCCCGCGGGCCTAAAGAGGGAAGGGTTCTCTTGCTCTCCCCTCTGCTCCTTCACCAGCAGCAGTGTTAACATGGCAACGTCAGGAAACATGGCCGCAGCTCCTTCTTCTGAGTGGGCGGATTTATATCAGCCCATTCAGTAGAAGGAACAACCTCTCAATCTTCCAGAGGCTCCTTGTAATGCCCGCGGACACGTCCCCCGACATCACCCTGGGAATGCGTAGACACATTATCGTGGTGATGTAGGGAGACACGCCCCTGGAGAGCACAGTATCAGAGCATTAGCTAAAAAGGAGACCAACAACACTGTTCCCACTGAAGTTGATGTTTTAAAGACCGAAAACCTTTCAACCCAGTCTACATTGCCATCTACATCTACGTCCCGGGCATAATTTGAAAGTTGCACTAAAGAAAATGTTTAATTTACTGTTTACACATTTTGTTCTTTTCTATTTGTTTTAGTTTTAAATTATTTTATTATATTTAAGTTTAATTTGAAAGGCTTTTGTACCTTTCCTTTGTTAGGCAATTTTATTTTGCCTTTGCCATCTTCAATAGAAGGTATGTTATTGTGCTATGATTCCTCCATTTTTTGAAATTTCAAATTATAATAATTAGTGTTTACATTCTTCTTGTTAAAATGTTTGAAATGAATAAAACTATTGAAATAAAAAAAAGACCGTACCCTTTTATGTACTGATGTTTACTTTGAATTTATATTAGTTCACACAAACACTCCATCCATGCTTTTGTTCCGGCCCTCCGGTCCAGTTTAAGAACCCATTGTGGCCCTCGAGTCAAAAAGTTTGCCCACCCCTGACTTAACCAGTAATGCTGTTCTAAAGGCAACGGGAACCCTTCCGTGAGACAGACACCACCATAAACAACTGCTACAATGGGACCAGTGTGTTCCAACTGGATATTAACTTTGCCTCCTCTCTGAACCAAGTTAAGAAGACATTCTCCTCTGTTCAAACCCAATATCACAGCCTAAGCATTCAGTCTATCTTCGGTCCAAGAAACTTCTAGCTTAAAATCCATTTGTTCTAGAGGAAAATAAAATGCAATTTTCTATTTGCTAGCAGAAAAGAATGTTGAAGTAACTTCTTAGATACTTTCTGGAAATCAAATCCCTTCTGCTGAGGAAAAATGATGAGTCAATAGAAACTAAATCATGATCAGATGGATTAAATTTTCCTCAATAAAACAACTTTTCAAAGGAAGGACAAAGTGTTTAGAAGAATAGATTTCCAGTAAATTTATATTAACAATCATCAAGCTTCCCTGCTTAAGGCTTATCAGCCTGTTGTTATGGAAATACGGGATGTGGTCACAAATGCAACAGTATAATTTCATTGCAAGATTAACCAAGAGGGCAGTAAAAACCCTAGTTAAAATATAGAACTTTGGTATTTATTAAGTACAAAAAAATAAAAATAAACCAGGAAGGAATTTACATTGACGACTTATATTTCTAAAGCTTTGGTTCCACTGGGGAAATTCCGTTTGACTGCCTTTCTCTTCTGGATGAGGATTTAATTGAACAATACAGACTTCAGAGAATCCCAGCATATTAGAGCTGGGAAAATATTACAGGAGATTGTGTCCAAATGCTTCATTTTATAGTTGATGCTGAGGCTGTGAGAGGAGCAGTAACTCACTCAGCCACAGCTGGTGGAGTGAGGACTAGAACCCAGCACTCTGGGGCCAGCGCTGTGTTGTCCATTCATTTAAACCTCTTAGAAACATTTTAGCAAAACTATGGACCAGTGTCAGCCCATTAAATTCAATAAAAGGGAAAAAAGAAAAAATAAGCACCAAAATCAAATGGACAAAACAGTATTATCTATTGTAAAGGCATAGATCCTTTTAAAATACTGATTCATTAAAATACAGATGGAGCAATTAGATCTATCAGATTGTGATATGAAAGTAATGATAAAAGTGCCATTATTTTCCTTACAGAGACAAAAAAAAGTCAAAGAAACAAGATTAATGCAAACACACACACACACACACACACACACACACACACACACACACACAACCATAGTCAGAAACCAGAGACGTCCAGAGGTAAAAAGGCATCTGCTCTTTGCCTACCCTACACCCATCCCCCTCTTCTGGCAACATTCTCTATTTTTGTTATAGTAGCTCTCTGGCTCCCCCACTTGGATCCACAAGGTTAGATAGGGTTGAACTACTGGCCTGAGGTGTGCAGCATGTGACCCAGGTAAAGCCAATCACCACAGTGCAACCAATTCCGATGTTCAGGGATTGGTTCAGGGATGGGCACATCACCCAATCTGAACCAATGAAAAGCAATGAGATTTTTTTTTAAACTTCAGAAAGTCATTGTCTTCCTCTTTTCCCTCTTTCAAATAGCAGGGTTCCCTTTCCTGATTCCCAGGAACATCATCTGAGGAAAGAACTGGAATTCCTCAAGCAAGTGAAAAACATGGCTCTTGCAATTTTATATTGCTCTAATTGTTGTCTATTCATGTAAGTACTTACTTTTACCTTCAAAATAAAAAAACAAATAAAAATAACACCAATCTTTGCCCTGGGATTTTGTTAGAATGAAGGATGTCTCTAGTTCTCTACTAATTAGTTCTACTACTGACTGTGCTCTGTGTCCATCGAATTTCTGTTCTGGAGAGTATAAAGAAAAAGAACATGCTTTGAAGTCAGAAAAACACTTGGACAAGTCCTTAGCCTCCGTTTTCTTTCCTGTAGAATTCAGATATTGATGCCTGATTCAATTCAAGAGGTTACTTTGAATATCGACAGGTAAACTCTGAAAAGGCAATATGGCATTGGGAAAGTATTAGTCCTGAGGTATCACGAATTTTGCTCCCTTCCTTATGCCTACTCTGCAAGATGGACCCCGAGTTAGAGCACATACCTCACTCATTTGCTCCTTGTGTTAATGACAGGACAGAGGCTAGTCAGTAAATCATCTGTGCTACAATCCTCAGCCAATCCCCAGGCAGCTAGTCTCCATGTAGGGACTCAACAGTGCTGTCCACAGTCACAAACAACAGGGAAGAGAACTAGTCCCATGATCCAGGTTCCCTGCAATGGGACTAGAAAATGTGAAGGAGCAAATAGATACTCACCTGCCAGTACCAGTAAATATCTCTGCCACACAGGGTTTAACATACATCAAATCTAATCTGTGATCACCCTGACAACATACTTTACATAGGGCAGCCATGTCTCTAGGTAAGTTGCATAGACAGACTCACTCTAATCCCCTCCAGTATCTCCAATGCGATTGTCATATTCCAAGCTCAACAAGATTGCTATTAGAGTTCAGGGGAAATTTTTTATTATTAAGAAGACACACAAAAGATACAGTATAGTGCACTGGGCTGAGATGAAGGGAGGAACCCCGGAAATCTAGAACCTGGAAAACAAAAGACAATAGGACACAAAGAAGAAAACAAATACTGAATGATGTCAGGTTTTAAGAAAAATCTAGAGCACAGTTGTGAACTGGTAGCTTCCAAGACATGCCCATACCACATACATGTTTTGTTTCACTTACACAAGGTTTTAAAAAATGTTTTAATTAATTGCCAACATTTTAAAATGGAAAATTGTAGGTAAAAACCCAGGTTTCCTGCTTCTGTTGAAAACAGGAAGATTGGGCCACACTGAATCAACAACAGCTTTTCTGCAATGCCTGGCCGCAATTAGCTGGAGATGGAGTCGCTGTTCCCATTCACCCCAACCCCTACCCAGCCCACTTTAGTCATTTGTAGTACCTGGTGATCTCAGGAAGTGTTTGGATTTGTAACTTCTCACCTAACTGTGCTGTTCTAAGTTCTCCCCAGCTCTGTGAGCAACCATGCCATGAAATATACAGAGCTTATTTCAAACATGAATCTCAAGCAGGCATCTCCAAGCACCATTCCAGGGCAGCACAACCCTTTTACAAAGCTAAATTGCAAGGAATCAAGGACTTTGCAAATGTCCACATCCTCGATCCTACTATCATTTCGCCCTGGAAACCCCATCTTAAAGAAACACTCCCTGCAGTGCTTTAAGTAAAAGTTCAGTAGGACTCTATTTATAATGGAAACCAGTTGGAAGCAACTAGCAAGTTTATGCTGAGGTCTTTAGGTAAACTATACTATGAATACTCTGTGGGCTCTAATGCATAGATTCAGACAAATATTAATTGAGAGTCATTTTACTAAACCACAGGACTATACTCTGCAAAAATGTTAATTCATACAAATCAAAGGATAACTGAGAGATTAACCAATGAACGTATATGCACAGCCCATGGACAGAGTAGGGAAGGCCTGGGGGGGGGGGGCGAAGGGAGGGATGGGAGCAGGGTAGAAGGGGTCAATGGAGAGAAAAAAGAGGACATCTGTAATACTTTCAACAATGAAGATAAATTTAAAAGTTTTAAAAAAAAAGATAACTGAGGATCCCATTAAGATTAAAGGAGACCAAGGAGACATGCTTATTAAATCCGTTGTGCTATCCTTGATAGAATCCAGTTTGGAAAAATATTGCCATATAAGGCATTAATTGAAGCAACGACAAAATAAGAACTTTTTTAAGATAACGCTATTGATCACTATTAAATACCCTAAATCTGATCATTGTGTTGTGATAACAGAAGAGCATGTGTCCAGGAGATACTCCTGAAATAATTAGGAATCAAAGCTCATAAAGTCTTTGACTCAATCTCAAATGACTAAAAATAAATAAAAGCAATATTAATAATATTGCATGAGTAACAGAGATAAAGACACTGCAAGTGTCACAAAATATTAACAACTGGTGGATTTGGGTGAAGGATAAATCAGTATTGTACTATTCTTGCGGCTTCAAGTTTTCAAATTGAAAGTTAAGAAAAACATGCTTATCTGGAAAATGCATATGACATAGTATTAAATAAAAATTTAAGCTACATAATCATGTATCCTGTGTGATCTTAACTAAGTTAGAAAAATCTCTCCAATGTAGAAAATAAGACTGGAAAGAAATTACTGAAGCTTTAACAATATCGCAACTTGGTAGGTGGACTGGACTGAGAACGCTTTTACACTTCCATTTTTTCCTATATATCATTCACATTTTTAATAACCATCTATCACTTTCATAATGGAAAAAAAACTAAAAAAAGAAAAACCACCACAGGAAAAAAACAGTCACTGTATTCCACTTCCCCAACTTTGAGCCTAAAGCCAAAATGCAGAACAATGACAAAGGAATGGGTTCAAGCTCTCAGCCAGCAAGGTATGAGAGACTGTGTTTCAGGGGCTGCCAAATGACCTTTAATCAGCACCTGTCTGCGACAGAAAAATCATAGTATTCCAGGCAAAGAATTTAATGTATAATTTAGCTTTAATATCACAGTGGGGCCTCTGGGTATATCCCCAGGTGCAAGATTTATGGCCACGCTGAGGCGTATTTCTGAATTTGGCTGATTCTTCATGAACCTGGACTTCAGGTTCACATGCTAAAAAATAGCTAAACTCAACTTCAGATCATAGGCCAAATGGGTCAGGCCGGCACACTTCTTTCATCGAAGGTGAGGTTAGCTTCCTCTCATTCCCAGGAGGGATCCTGGCCTAAGAAACCCCAGCAACTCTTCCCCACCTCCTTTCTGCTGCTTCTAACTGAGCTTACTGTGCTGTCTCTCCTCACTAGCTCAGGTTCTCAAAACCCACACCCTCCCCCTGACCTCTCCTAGAACAGGAGGCCGCCTCACTCTTGTCTATCTGAACCACTCAGCACCTTTATCATCCCTCTCCTCTGGCCTTGGCAGAAAGCATCCAATAAAAGTCTTCCTTCTCTTCATTCCATTGGCTCTGAGAGTTCTCTCCACCCGCCCCTCTCTCACCACACCCATTACTCTACCTTGCTGAGATCACATCTATGTCTGGAATCCCAGCCAGCTCCTCCCATCAACATGGTCTGACATGTCTGCCCACCCTTCAGGCAGCCCCGGCTGAGCCAAGAGCTTCCATTCAGACCCTAAGAACTCTGTCTCGGCAAAGCCTAGTTTCCAGCTAACTAGATCAGAAAAGCAGCGGTCAATATCAAGTTCCCTTCAGGAGATCAAAGGTCTTCTCGTCTCCTGCTTGGGGGAGGTCGGGGTGGGGGGGGGGGGGGTGGGACACGACTCTAAGCCTCTGGCTGAGCAGATCATCCTAGCACTGCCTTGGAGCCCTCATCCTGTTGACCTGGCAGGAAAATGAACTTTAGTCAACCTGAAGGTTCCCCACTCCCAGGGCTATACAAAGGTACTGGGCTCCTACATGGTACCACGGCATTGAGTTAAAAGCCTGGATGGAGTAAGACCACCTGAGATCAAATGCTGCCTCTGGCACTTACCAGCTTTGAGACATTATGTAAGCTACTACCCTCCCTGTGTCTTCATTTTCTCATTTGTACAGCGAATAATAATATGTACCTCATGGGGTCACTGAGAGGATGAAATGACTTAAAATATCTAAAATGCAAAGAACAGTGCCTGGCTTATAACAAGCGCTATCTAAGAGGTTTTACTACTTTTCATGGCTCTGTACTGATTATGGCCATCGTCCTGGGGCATATACCCCTGAAGATCTAAATGT
The DNA here is from genome assembly GCF_963455305.1 of Plecotus auritus. Lineage (NCBI taxonomy): Eukaryota > Metazoa > Chordata > Mammalia > Chiroptera > Vespertilionidae > Plecotus > Plecotus auritus. The sequence continues at coordinate 164,518,527 of NC_137773.1, forward strand.
TACATCACTTCTCTGACATGTTTGGGGTTTAGGAATCCTTGGAGAAGCAGGGAGCTCCTGTGCCTGGGGTCCAGTCCTCTCGAAGACACTGTGTACCTTCCCTGATATGGTCCTGCTGACTTCAGGAGAGCCTCCAGGGAATTAGACATGCTCCTGGTCCTGGTGTCCTCTGTTGGCCTTGCTATTTCTCCAAACACCTCTCCTTTTTCCTTTTACCTCTAAGATATGTAGCCTACGCTTCTCAGTGGGCACAAAACCCAAAACATGAGACTCTTGAGGATGTCACCCTCAAAATAATCACAAAGCATGGGTGCTCTATCAAATGGGTGAAGATAGGTGAGCTAAATACCTCGCGTTGCTCTCCGTGTCCCTTTCCCAACCTCCAGATCCAGAAGCTGCCCTGCGGGGGCTGCATCAATGAGCTCCTTTGTCTCTGGGTTGGAGTAAGCCAAGAGGACACAGGGGTAAAGGTCAGCAGGAGGTCAGAGGGCAGGAGAAAGGAGAAATAGGAGTGTTTATTCCCCTGGCTCTTCCTGGCCCCATTGCAACAGTTGGCTCCATTTCTCAACAGAAGGTCAGGGGGGCGGGGAGCACCCTCCCCTGCAGCCACAGTTCATTCCTAAGAACAGTTATGCTATTACTTATAAGAGGTTATTTAAACTGTCTATAACCAATGTATTCTACATGCCTTGAATGCCACATACAGCCCAGAGCTGTAAGGTCCTACGCTTTTGCTTCACATTTCCAAAGCCCACAAAGATGGTCATCTAGCCCAGTGGTCGGCAAACTCATTAGTCAACAGAGCCAAATATAAACAGTACAATGATTGAAATTACTTTTGAGAGCCAAATTTTTGAAACTTAAACTTCTTCTAACTCCACTTCTTCAAAATAGACTCAACCAGGCCATGGTATTTTGTGGAAGAGCCACACTCAAGGGGCCAAAGAGCCGCATGTGGCTTGGGAGCCGCAGTTTGCCAACCACGGATCTAGCCCATAGGACCACCCATTCTGTCAGCAGCACCAAGCTCAGTATAGAGGAGCATCTTCTGATCAACACAGTAGTTCAAAGCCTTGATATTCACCTAGGAAATCACCTGCAGAGCTTTAAAAAAGTATGCACCCAAGTCCTACACCTTGAGATTCTGATTTAATTGTTTTGGGATGTGCCCTTGGCTTTTTTTTTTTTAATTTAGCAAAAAATATATAGTGAACAGCTATGAGGTCTGCAACCTATTGTTTATTTTTTAAAGCAAACTGCAAATATTGAGCTCTTTTTTTAAAAAAATTTATTTCAGAGAGGCAGGGGAAGGGGGAGAGAGAGAGAGAGAGAGAGAGAGAGAGAGAGAGAGAGAGAGGGAGAGAAACATCAGTAATGAAAGAGAATCATGGATCGGCTGCCTCCTGCATGTCCCGCCACTGAGGATAGAGCCCACAACCTGAGCATGTGACCTCGATGCTCAACCACTGAGCCACACCGGCTGTGCTGCAACCTATTGTTTAAATATGATTCTTTCTCCTTTTAAGACTGATAATTTTAAATAACAACATTATGTCTATGTTAAATATTACGTAATGGTCTCCTAATTGTTTTTAAATGCAGTAGCCAGAAATGTCTTTGGCAAGACATGCTGTCACAGTTGGATGCACACTGGTATCACCTGGAGAGTTTAAAAATATTCTGATGTCTGGACCCCCAGAGATTGTGATTTACTTGGAACAGGTGACAGCCTGGACATTTGGACTTTTATAAGCTCCACTTCTCTTGAGATTTTTAGAAGGTCTAAGTTTCTAGTAAGAGACTGAGAAATTCTGGCCCACCAGAGCTTGTTGTGGAGAGCCCACAAGACCAGATGGCATTAGATGAACCCCAGGCCTCTCGGGGCTGCTGACGTTGCCCCCATAGTTGCTCAGCCACCACTTCATTTTTTCGAAAGAGCATCCTTGAGCTCCCTCTGGTCCGCTGCATACCAATGTCCACCTGGCCACCTGCTTACTGCCAGGAGCTGCTCCCTACAGTAACTTCACATGTATTTCCGCTGCTCTCTAATGTCCAGCCACAAAATGGAAAACTCATTACATCAAAGTTGAAAGGGTTGTCAGAAAACAAATGGTTGCTGCTGTCTGGATGTATCAGCAGCAGTCAGCACAGGTCTGTGGGGAATGTGGATTCCTGAGTATTGCTACAATGCTGTCAGAACACTCAGCAACTGTCACTGCTGTGGAAAAACTGCCACCGGATCACTGAGCTGTGCTGTCCCCCTCCCAGGTAGTCTCACGGTTCTGCAGGAAGTTGCTCCTCACAGCCTAAATCCCTGGTCTTTAGCATTAGTGTTACCTTCTTTGCTTAATTAAGCAGCCTCATTAGCAGGATAATACCATTCAGCCATGGGGAGGATTTAATGGATGTCCAAATTCAAATGCCAAGTTCCACTGATTTCTGTAAATCCAATTTCTGTCATCTTATATTACTGCTTCTTGGCTGATAGCACACCCACAATTCTCCTCGCCTTTTTTTTTTTTTCCTTTAGTACCTATTTGTTCTTCTTAAGAAAGTTCAGAGTTTCTCAATGAATGCTCCCAAAATATGCATTGTATTTCTAGGGGTAGATTCACAGAAATGAAATTTTAGGGTCAGAGGATTATTTTTTTTAATAGGTATTGCCAGAATACATGTTAAGGAAATGTAATACCCCATTTTGTGTCATGAAAGCATTGGTAGAAATTTTTACCCATATTCTTACTATTAATTGCTGTTATCACTCTTTCAGTCATTTTCTCACTCTGGTGGGTATGAAAGGATGTCTCTGTGTTACTTTAATTTTTATTTCCCTAATACTAGTTGAATTTGAGAATATTATTTCATATTTGTCAGCCATTTTGGTTATATACTTTATTAGTTATTTATGCATAGTTTTGGATTTTATTCTGAAGACTTTTACTGTCAGTTTATAAGAAATCTTTGTAAGAACTGCCATCTTCATTGCAGTTTCTTGCCCCCCCCCCCGCCCCGCCGCCCAGATCTATCTTTTTAATTTAATTTGTTTATGGACCCTTCATTCTTGACCTGATTTCCACCACAAAGCATCAAGTACTGGCCAAAATGTGTAGGGACTGTGGTAACTAAATAAATCAGAGTCAAATGAATGACTGGACAATTCACTCTTAGCAGCTTGCAGATATAATGGGTAAAGAAATCACAGAGAAACTAAGGCCATTCTTCCTGGAGAAGAAACTATTGGGTAGGTGGTTAACAGGTAGAGAGAAATAAAAATCTCTTTCAAATATCTGAATAACTGTCATGTGGAAGAAGAATCACATTAACTTTAAATGCTCACAAGTGACAGAACTATATCAAAGGAGAATGACAAGTAGGCAGATTTGGGCTTGATATAAGGAAGAAATGTCCTAATGGTGATGAAGGGCCCCAGAATTAAGTGGTTGCTTATGACTTAGAGTGTTCCATGAAATTTCTGGAAATGGTCAACATAAAGATGGAGAACTCCTAAGGGAAGATAGCAGATGAAAGTTTCTATAAGTCAGAAAAAAAAAACAAACCAGTTGAGGTATTTCAAAGAAAATAGGGTTTAATACAGATAATTTGGTGATCACAAAACTATAAGAAGGACTGCAGCAATTTAAGGACGACGGAAGCAGGCATTAGTTCAAATCCATGTCGTTCAATGGTCAACTGAATATAGTTCACAGACTTCTAACCCTTGAAGTACAGAAGAGAGTTAGAAGAACAAACAGCATCTAGTACAGGGTTCATGTTTTGGGTGAAGATAGAGAGGTGTACTTGATGCTACGTGATCTGCTTCAAATTTATAGAAGTGAGATTCCATATACTCTGCTCATGCCTTTCTTCCAAAATTGCTTTTAAAAGACTATTTTGTAATAACAACCATCATGACACTCTTGAGCCTTCTCTATCATTGAGAATATGAGCAAGATTCTAAATACAGTGAAAACCCACTTACTTCATTGCTCTTATACATTCTGTGCAAATTGTACTTAAGTAGATGTCATTTCGCTGAAGGTGGCCATCTGTGTGACTGCTAAAAACGCAAGCCTATTATTCAATTCAATTAGCATGTATTGAGAAGCACCTTTTATGAGCTATTAGAGTATTTTTAAAGCCTCAGAGACCCAGGTGATCACTGGTGGTGCAGGCACAATCATGCACTGCAATGCTTCTCCTACCCAGCCCCAGAATCACCACGGGGGCCTATGGACAGCAGGGAAATGAGGAACAGTGGCCTTCCTACTTGGGTCAATTACATCGTGATAAGTGGGTAGGTCTCCCTCCTCCACCCCATTTACACATCTAATTTCAGGACCAATTCTACAAGGTCACATAATGAAGACTAAGAATAGATTTGACTGAAGAAAGGTAAACTCACAAAGGTAGATGAGTGCCGTAGACATTCATACGGTACTCACCTTTCATCAGCACATTGAAAGGCATTTCAGGGCCAGTGGGGCAGTCAGGAAGGGGCACCACTCAGACCTCACCTCAAGCAAGATCTGCCATGTCGAGTGCAGTTAGCTGACAGCTTCCTCTTATAGGACCTCTGGGATCTACAGGGAGGCCACACCCTCCTTGAGCAGCTCTCAGCCAATGACTGAGCATCATACAGTTACTAGGGTCTGGCAATCTTTCCCAGTGTGGAACTCCTCGAGGGACAAACTTGGTGCTGGCCCTCTACATTGGACTGGCCAAAACTATCTCAGGGCTGCACTGGGGACCTGGGAGCAGTGCTCTTTGTCCACATATGTGAGAGATTCCCTGGGGTGCCTGCCTATGAATGAAACTGCTGGATTCAAAGGACTTTCTTCACATGACTTCTAAAGAAGTGACATCACATGTTGCCTCATGAATTCAAGCATCACAATTTCAAACTGGTAGTCTATCTCGAAGTTTATTTGAGCCAAATTATAAAGGAATTTATAGTTTCTAAAGCACGATGACCCTTTAAAAACCAGCCTGCCACTACCATTCAGATATTGTAAACATGACAAACTAAAGATCATTCATCAGGCACATAAATCAAAGACAATTGAACTTGTGTTGAGTTTGAAAGATGTGGCCAGACTCCTGTTAAAAGAAGATAATGTTCTAAAAGCAGCCAAATCCCCAATAATAATGAAATTTCATTCTTCTGTGAAGAAGATTATAAGAACTACAAAGCTAATCCCATTTCATCCTGATGTAAACCTCATGGGGTTTTTCCTCTTTGTATACCTATACTAAGCTCTTTGTTCCACTAGTGAGTACAATGCACCTGTCTGAGCTTCTTCCTCCCAAATCTGCCTGCCTTCCTCCTGACTTGACCCAGATGTCAGATCCACACTGTAGTCTCAAGTATTTCCCTCCTGATTCCTGGCCTCTTATCTTTCACAGGCATTATCCCCTGTACATTTCTTGCAATTGTAACTGGGTCTTTGTGAGTAGTTTCTGGATGGCCTAAACCAGTGGTCGGGCTGCTCTGTTGACTAATGAGTTTGCAGACCACTGACCTAAGCAAATACAGCCATGGCATCTGCTAAGTACAATGTGTGTTTGTTCCAAAGTAGCTCTTCCCTCCTCTTGGCTGTCCATTTTCACATAGCTAGAGTTGGGAGAAGGAAGATAAAGTGCGCTTATTGCCAAGTAGTCTGGATTTGGGGTGCCAAATATATGACTTGTCTGAGAAAGCTGGCTGCTCTGATTCTGAGGGAACTTTGTCTCTTGAGACAATGGAAGGCCTGGGTCCTATGGGAAGCCGTTCTTAGATGTACCTTCTTCCACCAAGTGATAGGAATTCTGGTCCCAGGTGGCTCGTTGCCCAGGTAACTCAGGGTAACTCCCAGAGTGATTTGGAGATAGTTTGGCTCACTATACAGTGCACAAATGGCATTATTCATTTTCTTCATACATCATGGTGGTCCTTTGGAACAAGAGTTAATTAGGTAATACTGGATTCTATAGCTCCCAATTCCTAATTTGGAACAGAATTATACATGCATTTCCTGCTCTTAAAAACTTTCAAGTTTTGAGTGCATGATCTAAAAAAAACCCAAAAACAAAAAGACCCCTTGATTTCTCAAGTTAATAGTTTTTTATATATTTGGACCTTTCTTGAAAGGAACCTCATTAGTCTTAAATTTTATAAAATGTGATTAACTCTTCGATGTGTATAAATTTATGTTACTGACCTCATTTTAGGCTAACAATTGCAACATTTATAACATGCTTACTAGCACACAATATAAGTTCATTCATTTATTATAACAACGACATAAGCAGGATTTTTTAAATACTGCCATTCCGTGGGTGAGGAAATGGAGGCAGGGAGATTAAGTAACCTTCTGAAGGCCGCACAGTAAGTCCATTGCACAGGCAGGATCCAATCTGACTCCTAAGATTCCAGCCCCAAAAGCTACCACCTCTTTCACCTGCTCTATGAAGCAAGGAGTCTATGTATACAGAACATATGTATGCTTAATCCAAATCCCCCCAAACTAAACATTCCTCAAAATAATTGCTTCATTCTTCTGAACCCTTAGCCTGAGTGATGCTCTCGGTTGTCTTTAAGCATAATTTCCACTTAATAAATGTCCTCTTTTTGTTACAGGAATTTCATTAATTTGAGTGTCTCTTGTGCCTGACAGAAATAATTATTGCATTCAGGAAATTGAAGGGACATGAGTTATAACTCTGGAGGCAAATAGAGCAGGGGGGAAAAACAGGAAAGGCAGAGAGAGATAAGTGCAAAGGGAGGTGGGGGAAGGAAATGCAAAATTGAAGAGTCGTGGTCCACACAGGGGTCTCAGTTCCTGTCCTCCCTCCTAATGTCAGACAATTACCAGAAGGCTAGGGAGGCGGGGTAAGAGATTGCTAAACTGACAATAAGGAGGTCCCACAGGGAACTGCAGATTTTCCTGAGGACAGCCCCGTCAAGGAGAAATGAATGAGGGGCAGCAGCCACTGGAGATGGGAGGTGAGATGAAGGAATGTGTCCTGCATTTTTTTTTTAACTTGTGGCTCCCGGAAACTTCCCTTTGCTCTGGTTATTCCTGGGGAGCACTGAGGAAGAGCAGATGAAAAGCATCCTTCAAACAAGCCCAGGAAGGAAGCCTTGTGGCAGGAGTTCAGAGGCCCTGAGTCATGGTTTTCAGGCACCTGCAGAGAACAGGTGGGTTCCTCCGAAGCAGAGCCCTCCTTCTTACTCACTTGGTGACTTTCTGTGAGACTATTTCCTGACACAGGCCTCTCTCGCTGGAGAAGATCCTTTCCCTCGTTCAGGCCACAAGGGCCAGACTAATTTTTGCCCCATCGTTTGAAACAATTATTAGTTCTACCCTGGCTTTTTGCCTAATGGCCCTCCCCAACACCCACAATATCTTAATGCTACATGTCATGACTTGGCTCAGTAGCTACAACTGAAAATTCAAAGATGGAAACATCACGGCCTCCTAGCTGGCCTCCTCATATTTCCTTCCCTCCCCTCCCATCCATTATTGGTCCAGCAAGCCTGAGTGTCTTTTTATAAACATAAATAACATTATATCACACACTATCCTTGCTAAAAATCCTCTTAGATACAGGGCAAAAATAATCCACATGGCCCATAAGGATGTGCAAGGAAAGATCCCTGCCTATCTCTTCACTCTCATTGTTGAATAGTCGCCCCTTGATCTCTGTTTTCCTGCCACATCCACCTCTCTGTTCCCCCAAGGCCTCATGCTGCTTCTACCCCAGAACCTTTGAGCATGCCTATTGTTAGTCTAAAACTGTATCCCCTCACAAGTGAATTCTTACTTATCTTTTAAGTCTCTAAGCTGGATAGTCTCCATTTCCCCTCCAGATCCACTCTCCACCTCCACCTCCCTATTCTGCACTACAGGGGACTAATCTATATGGACTACATTAATGGTCTCTTTTGTCCTCTGGCCTCGAGGAGAATATTGAAGGGAGAGAAGAGAGTGAAGTCAGGGCATTTATTTTCCTGCATCACTGTTTGCAAAGGTCAACTCTTTGCAACTATCAAGGATGCAGTACTGGTCTGCTCTTGCTGTGTAACAACCAAAACTCTCAGTGGCATACAACAATAAGTACCCATTTATCAAGTATCTTTAGGTCATTTGTTGTGGGGGTGAGGGCACTCCTGACCTAGGCTTTTGTAATAATAATGTTTGATATCATAGAACTGATGATTTGGCATCTTGAAAACAAACATGGGCCAAACTAATGGCTAAAGTTGTTTACATCCATCCCTTCCCTGTGCTTTTGCAGTTATGCATCATATTGCAAACCCTCTAAACACAAACTCCAACATCTGTGTTTTGCATCCTGCCCAAAAGGAGGTCCTCACCAACAGCTTCCCACCTCTACAGGAATGAAGGCTCTCACCTCATCCCTTCGCCTCCTGACGGCCCCTGGTGCTTCCCCACATGGCTTTGCGTGCCATGGCATATGAACTCTTCTTTTAATGGCATTTACCTCTGCCTGCTGCCACTCAGTCATACTTACAAATTAAATCTGAGGTATACTCTTCAATTGTTTGGCCATTTAAAAAGTCCAACAACTTTAAAACTTGAATCACATAATCAATTTGCGGGGGGGGGGGGGGGGGGGGGGCGGGGAGGGAGATAGAATTGTGGAGGAAGGGCAGCTGCAATGAAACTATCTTTTGTCCCAGCCCTCTTCCCAGCCTCTTAGGTTTTCTTGTCTGGCACTAAGAGGGACCATGGTGGAGGAGGAGGAAGTGGGAAGAGATTAGGTCAGCATAGGTCGTTCCTACCCAAAGCCTCTCAGAAGGGTTCAGTGCTGAAAGTTAAGCCATCCTACATCTCTTCTCTTGCCTAATCCTTTTCCTCCAAATCTGAAATCTGGCCTTAGCCAGTTTGGCTCAGTGGATAGAGCATCGGCCTGCAGACTGAAGGATCCCGTGTTTGATTCCAGTCAAGGCCACACGTCCGGATTGCTGACTCGATCCCCAGTGGGGGTCTTGCAGTAGGCAGCTGATCAATTATTCTCTCTTATCATTGATGTTTCTCTCTCTCTCTCCCTCTCCCTTCCTCTCTGAAATCAATATATATATATATATATATATATATATATATATATATATATATATTATTTTTTTAAAATCCAAAATCTGGATATACCTGCAGAGCCTCTCCACTTGGATGTTTTATAGAAACCTAGACAAAAATAAAGCTAAATCCCGGGCTTTTCCTTTATCTGTGACCATCATTCGGATTATCCATTTCTGTCACCCTGTAACATTGCAGTTACAAAAGCTAGAAACCATTGTATCTTTTCTTTTTTTCTTTTTCTTACCTGTTCAAAGTCCCTTTCATATTGCCAATGCCCAATAGCCTCTTGCTACTAGAGTAGTCTTACCTGGCCAACATTCCTTGTTGATGAATAGCAGAAAAACAATCCAGCCACACTCACAGTAAACTCATAGCTTCTTGTCACATTGAAAGGAGAGGTGCTGTAGCTGCCCTCGCTCTCCACCCTGCAATCTCGAATCCTCTTTTCCACCTCCTCAAAAAGACAAAGGACAGCAAAATCAGCAAATGTGCACCAGACAGACATCCAACTGCACATCACTATAATGGAGCACCCTGTGGGGGAGAGGACACTCAGCACTCCCTGCTGGGCAGTGACTCACCATGACTTCCCTAATTCTCTCTCCCTGCCCCAGTTTCCTGCTTAGGTAGAATGAGTGAGAAAACATGGGTGGAAAGGATGGCTGGGGATATGGTGCAGGGCAGAAAAACAATGAAGTAAGTTATTTAAAATTTTACTTTTAAAATTTGCCTATAGAGAGCGCCTGGGAAGGCACATGGGCATTTCTTAAATTATTGTCAGCTGAATCCAGTGGTGTTGGCAAAGCCACATCCTGGAAACACGCTTTGCCAAAAGGCAGGAGTGTTGTCAGCTTGACCTTCAGCCCAGGTACCAGGGGGTGGGTTTTGTTATTTAAATCCAGCCAAGCATCAGGAGTGAATAGGACTGGGGCCCACCCAAGAATGCACATAATCTCCTTTGTCTTGACTTTCAGTAAAACTTCCAGTTTTTTTGCTGTATAAAATAAACCGGCTGTATTGGCTCTGGGTCCCTGTCCCTGTCAGAGGACAGCGGTCCCACCCGGCTCCAGCTTCTTCCTTCTATCTCTGTGTCTGTCTCTCTCTATCATTTTCTCAATCCCCAGCCACCCCTACTCAGGAACCGGACCGCTCTCTAGCTGCGCTGGATGCAGAAAAGACAGAAATATTCACATTTGCCTACAGTAAAACTCCCTTTTTCGGACAATAAGTACTTCTGTGAGTTTTGATAAATACCTACAGTTGCATAACCATCACAGTCAAGGTACAGAACAGCTTTATCACCTGTACCTTCTCCCCTTTATCTCAATCCCTCCCCTCACTGATACCCTGGCAACTACTAATTTGTTATCTGAGTCTGTAGTTTGGTCTGTTTTAGAATAGCATATAAATGAGATTGTATATGGCCTTTATTAGGCTTCTTACATTAAGCTTAATACAGCAGGTCCTTGAATAACGTTGTTTTGTTCAAAGCCATTTTGTCACAACACTGATGAGATGACACAGGAACTTAACTTTTGTTTACATCAGTTAGCCTGCAGTAAAACTGTTTTCATGGTAAGTCATTACACCACAGTTCCAAGCGCCTAGTGATGACACAATGGTAACTGAGGACTTACTGAACATTTAAGATTCATCTACCTTGCCCTATTGGCTCAGTGGATAGAGCATCGGCCTGCGGACCGAACGGTCCCAGGTTCGATTCCAGTCAAGGGCACATGCCTGGGTTGTGGGCTCAGCCCAAGGTGCAGGAGGCAGCCAATCAATGATTCTCTCTCATCATTGATGTTTCTATCTGAAAGATCAGACAGAGGCCGAAAAACCAGACTACAGGCTTTATTAGAGGAGAAGGACCCGTCGGGCTGTCTTGCAAGGGGAGAACAGCAACATGTGCAGAGGTGAACATGCCTTTTGAGGGGAGGAATGGGAAGGAATGGGGGCTTAGTGTACTCGGCATGCGCTGATTGGTGGCTTAATGTATGGTCCATATAAGGTACATAGTCACTCAGGTACTTAGGGACAAGGGCTTAGGGTATTTGGCAGGTGCTGATTGGTGGTTCAATGTACAGTCCATATAAGGTGCCTGGTTAGGTACTTAGGAATGTCCAGGCCACAGGTGCAGGTTACGTCATACTCCGCCCACCAGTTGGGGGAAGGGAGGATCTATCACTCTCTCTTCGTCTCCCTTCCTCTCTGAAATAAATAGAAATATTTAAAAAAAAGATTCATCCACCTTGTTCTTGTATCAATTGCGTGTTCCTTTTTATTGCTGGGTAGTACTCCACTGTATCATTATTTAAAAATTTGTATCTCTGTTATCTAAATTTGATAATTTCTATTGATATATCTTTTTTAAATATGGCATATTAATTTTAGAGAGGAGGAAGAGAGAGTGAAATATCTATTGGTTGCCTCCCACACGCACCCCAACTGGGTACTGAACCCACAACCTGGGCATGTGCCCTGACCAGGAAACAAATCGGCAATCTTTTGGTGCTTGGTACGACATTCAACCAACTGAGCCACACCAGCCAGGGCTGTATTAATATATCTTTAAGTTCATTGTCTCTTTCATGTCATCTCCACTCTTATTAATCTCATCAAGCCAATTTTTTATTTAAAATATTTTCTCAACTTTATATCTGGTTCTTTTCTAGGTTCTTATTTGTGCTGAGATCTTCTACTTTCCATTCATTTCAGGAGTGCTGTCTTTACCTCATTAAGCATGGCTATAATAAGCCTTAAGTATGACTGATAATTCTAACTTCTGGATTTCATATTTGACTTTCATTTCATTTCTCTTTAAAATTTGGCAAATCTTTCTGGCTCTTTTTTGTTGAATAATTTTGGACTGGCTAGACTCTGGAGATTTTGAATATAATGTTGTGAGACTATAGGCCTTATTAATATTTTTAGGAGATTGTTGGGGGAGGGTATTACTGTTGTTATAACAATCAATTCAGTTACATTCAGGCTGCATGTTCATCCTCATCTTCTGTGGATGCTGGTTTCAATATCAGCTGAGTTTTCAAAGCCTTCATTGTATTGCCTGGGTCTGACTCACTCATGTATCACTCAGGGATTAATCTGGGACTTGGAAAGGGATTTATATTGTTTTTCAGGTCTCACCTCCTCTTGTATTTGGAGGTAGGGGAATCTGTTCCATTCATGTACTTCTTAAAGATGAACCTAAGACTAATGTCAATTCATATACAGAATTAGGTTACTGCCTTTTCCAACACTTCCCTGGCGGAAGTTTCCCATACTCTTTGTCTCCAACGGGCCCCTTTGGGGCCTGGAAAACCTGGTTAATCTCCTTACATCCCATAATGTATAAATAACTGTATACCAAAAATAGTAAATATTTCTAGTGGCTTCTATGGGTAATATGGGATACTGCCCTAAGCAATGATGAGCTTTTGCTTAATGGCAGAGTGCTGGCTAAGAAAGTTGAAAAGTGAGAGAAACCAAGATGGCGGCATAGGTAAACACCTAAACAGCTGCCTCGCACAACAATTTCAAAACTACAACTAAAAGACAAAACGGACATCATCCAGAACCACAGGAAGGCTGGCTGAGTGGAAATTCTACAACTAGAAGGAAAGAGAAAAGTACACGGAGACTCAGAGGAGCTGCAGGAGGCAGAGGTACTAAGAAGTGCCGCACAGAGAGGACTGGCAACTGAGTGCACGACTGGCTTTTTCAAGTGGGAGGGAGACAAAAGCTCCTGACTGCGCTGAACTCCAGTTCTGGGCAAGACTCTGGGGACCCAGACTCATTCAGGGAGAAACGGGACTGTCTGGCAGCAGGCAGAAGTCTGAGGGCGGCTTTCTCTCAGAGGTACTTGCAGCGATTACCACGGGACACTGAGACACAGGGGCCTCTTAGGACAGAGCTGATGGGAAACCAATGCTGTCTGCTCCACCCTGAGACTCTGCCTCATCCAAGCTGAGCACAGAGGCTTTTCCAAGTCTTGTCTTATAAGGGTGTCTCCAGCATGGAAGTTCTCCCAGCGTAGACACAGCTGATCCTCACAGCCAATTGGCCTGGAGGTCAATTCCTCCCAGTGATACCAACAACAATCAAGGCTTAACTACAACAAGACTGTGCACATGGCACACAAAAGGGTGCACCAAGAGTGTCCACCTCAGGTAACTGGGGAGGCTGAGCCACTGGGCCCTATAGGACACGTAGCATACAAAGCCACTCTATCAACTCAGGGAAGCAGTGAAAATGCAGAGACAAATAAACAGATCACAAATGAAAGAAATGGAGGAAAGCAAATGACTGGATATAAAGTTCAAAACCAGGGTTATAAGGTTTTTCAAGAATTTTCTAGAAAAGGCCAATAAATTTAGCAAGACCCTCGAGGATATGAAAAAGGACCAACTAGAAACTAAGCATATACTGACTGAAATTAAAAATATTATACAGAGACCTAACAGCAGACTAGAGGATCATAAGAATCAAGTCAAAGATTTGAAATACAAAGAAGCAAAAAACACTCAACCGGAAAAGCAAAAAGAAAAAAGAATCCAAAAATTTGAAGATAGTGTAAGGAGCCTCTGGGACAACTTCAAGCGTACCAACATCAGAATTATGGGGGTGCCAGAAGAAGAGAGAGAGCAAGATACTGAAAACCTATTTGAAGAAATAATGACAGAAAACTTCCCCCATCTGGTGAAAGAAATAGACTTACAAGTCCAGGAAGCACACAGAACCCCAAACAAAAGGAATCCAAAGAGGAACACACCAAGACACATCATAATTAAAATGCCAAGAGCAAAAGACAAAGAGAGAATATTAAAAGCAGCAAGACAAAACAGTTAGTTACCTACAAGGGAGCACCCATACGACTGTCAGCTGATTTTTCAACAGAAACTATGCAGGCCAGACGGGAATGGCAAGAAATATTCAAAGTGATGAATAGCAAGAACCTACAACCAAGATTACTCTACCCAGAAAAGCTATCATTCAGAATTGAAGGGCAGATAAAGAGCTTCACAGATAAGAAAAAGCTAAAAGAGTTCATCACCGCCAAACCAGTATTATATGAAATGCTGAAAGGTATTCTTTAAGAAGAGGAAGAAGAAGAAAAAGGTAAAGATAAAAATTATGAACAACAAATACATATCTATCAACAAGTGAATCTAAAAATCAAGTAAATAAAAAAATCTGATGAACAGAATAAACTGGTGAATATAATAGAATCAGGGGCATAGAAAGGGAGTGGACTGACAATTCTCGAGGGGAAAGGGGTGTGGGGGTGTGGGAAGAGACTGGACAAAAATCGTACACCTATGGATGAGGACAGTGGGGGAGGGGAGTAAGGGCAGAGGGTGGGGTGGGATCCGGGTGGAGGGGAGCTATAGGGGAAAAAAGAGGAACAATTTTAATAATCTGAACAATAAAGATTTATTAAATTTAAAAAAGAGAAAGTTGAAAAGTAACCATGTTTGTAACAATAAGTCCAATAGTACTAAACGGCCAATGGATTTTCTCCAGAGTTTCTAGGTACCAGAAAACTTCCTAGAAATTAATATTTGTATCAATGATCTAACACAGACATCTATTCAGTGTAAAGGGAAAGGAAGAAAATTCAAGGTCATGGTGTTAAGTACTTTTTAAAAAAGAATAAAAGCCGTGCCACTGTGGCTCAGTGGTTGAACATTGACCTCTGAACCATGAGATCACAGTTCGATTCCTGGTCAGGGTACATGAGCAGGTTTCAAGCTCAATCCCCAGTAGAAGGCATGCAGAGGCAGTCAATCAATGATTTTCTCTCATCATTGATGTTTCTATCTTTCTATCCCTCTCCCTTTCTGAAATCAATAAAAACATATTTTTAAAAAATACAACATAAAAAATAAAATAAAAAACCAGTAGTTGATTAAGAAGACAAAACAATACAGAAAATATGTATTCACATATTAGTATGCTCTTTGGAGTATTTTTATATTAGGGGAAGAATAGAAACAACCTAAGAGTTTATTATAGCGAAATATTTAAATTAATACTGATATATCCACTCAAAAGGTTAATATGTAGCTAATAAGAAATGTTTAAAAGAGGTTTTATTGACATAACAACATCTATATTTTCTTATATAAAGTGAAAAATATATATGTGTGTGTATGTGTGTGTGTGTGTGTATATATATATATATATATATAATATATATATATAATACATTTTCCATATATACATATATAATATACATTTGTGTGTTTGTCACCAGCTTGCTTTACAAAACTAACTCTGTGGAATAATTGGCAGCTCAGAGGTATTTTAAGGGCTTTAATGAATCAGCTATATAGCTGAACTTGTCCATTCTGTTGTGATATCATAAAACACAAAAGTTAAGTGTAGGTAGCCAAAGAAAGATTATGAAATGAGTCACTTAAGCTCTTAGTGAATCACTAAGCTTGACTATAATGGAATAAATAACAACCTAGAATCAATGAAATCGCCTAGAGTGAGCAATGTCTATGAGTTCACATTAGCCAATGGTTCTGAGAGCTCAGGAAAACAGATGGTATGGCTGGGTAATTCCATTTTATATCATCAGGGAAAGCAATTTAACTGTGTACCCAATTAGCATTGAGCATGTTGCTTGAACCCAACCCAGAAATTCATAGAGAAATTTGGGCACTGGAGAGATATACCCTTCCCTGTCCTCACTGTAAAATGAAAAATGAGAGGAAAAATGGGGAGAAAAATACGTACAATAAAAAGGTAGTACCAAAGTCAGGTTGGTAAATGTCCACCAGGAGGTGAATGGATAAACAAGTGGTAATATATTCATAGAATAGATTATTTCTTAGCAATAATAATAATAACAACGAACTACAGATACAACAGCATGGATGAATATCAAACACATTATGATGAGCAGAAGAAGCCAGACACAAAATAGTAGGTAGAGTATGATCCCCAAATTAATTTATGACAACAGGAAGCAGATCACTGGTTTCCTGAGATAGAGGGCTGGAGGGGCAGGGGAGGTTGACTGCAAAGGACCACAAGAAAACTTTCTGGTATGATGTCCTATGTTTTGACTGTGGTGGTGGTTATATCAGTTGTAAAGGAGGTACATTTTCACTTCTACCTTCATAGAGGCAAAATTGGCTGGACCTGACAATTGACCTGATGTAAGACAGATTAACAGAAGAAAAGAACACACATTTACAGTATATATGTTTCACATGACACAGAGCCCTCATAAAAAGGAAGATCCCCAAAATGGCAGAACCTACAGGCTTTTACAGTAGGTTGAACAAAGAGAGGCAACTGTGGAAAAGTAACTAAACTGTATGGGGAGGCTAGGAGAAGATAAGAAATATTTTTAACATGGACCAAGGTCTCAACTTCTCATCTTTGATGATAAGAATGTGACTTTTGGTACAGGAAACACATTTTCACATGGAAATTTCATCTCCTCCCTTTAAGGAAAAGAAAGATAATCAGAGAGTTTCTCGTATGTACATTTGTTAACATTCATTAATTGCACGTTTAAAATATGTGCATTTTATTCTATGTAAACTAGTACCTCATTAAAACTTATTAGAAATTTAAAAATAGTCGGGTAGCACAAAAACCAAGGAAAGTTCTCACATGTTAAAGAGAGAGAATCATGGAGTTCTGTTAAAGGGCCTTTTGCTACCAAGCCTTTCCCTGTCATGGGAAGGTCTGAGTGGAGTTGCCTACGGAGGTGTTTTCAATCCTAACTGCACATCAAGACAACCCGGATATCGTTTTAAAATTCTGATGTAAGTACAGCCAGGGCATGGGGCCTTTTTCAAGGCTCCCAAGGTGACTCCACCGTGTGGCCAGGGTGGGCGACCACTGAAGCCCTCTGATTCCCCTTCTCCTGCCCGGGGCTCCTCTAGCACAGATGTCCACCCTGTGGTTGAGCTTCTTACTCTCCAGGTATCCCAAGTGTCTCCTAAGGTCAGGGAGGTCCCTGAGCTCAAAACAGGCAGGGTCAGATGAGGCAGTGGCCTGGACTCTGCTATACCAGTAGAAGGTTCTGGGAGGAAAAACAAATCACTCTACATGTTCACCTGGGCACATAATATTCACTAAATTAATTAGCTGGACTCAAGTGGTCCTGAAAAACATAGATGAGTCATTCCAAGCCCATTGCTTGAAGGCTAGTAGTATGTTCATCCTTCCATAGAAGGATTAGGTAGGACTGGGTCCAGGGAAATCATATATTTTATCTCCTCAAAATGAGGGAGGTGAAGAGGGAAATAAATCAGGACAAAGAATTTGATATAAAGATGCAAAACTCATTGTCTTTTACTGGCCCTCTAAAAATGGAGGAAGGAGCTGTTAAATACTGAGAACTGCTAGTCGCCAAGCACTTTCTACACATTATCTCATTCAGTTCTCACTACCCTTATTGCATTTTGTGTACCAAGGGTATGATTTTTCCCATTTGGTGATACGGCTCCTGAGGCTCAGAAAAGTCATTTACTTTACTCAAGGTCTCACAGTTAAGTGGCAGAAACCTGCCTTGAGAATCCACTTTCTCACGCGTTCTCTTTCTACCATGCCATACTTCCTCTTACTACTTTGAAATTGATAATAACGACAATAGCAGTAACAGTAATACGAAGAGTTTTATGTGTTAGAAACAGATCTAAGATTATATATATCTGTGTGTGTATCTTTATCTAGACCTATACTTATACCTAGAT
Source organism: Plecotus auritus (assembly GCF_963455305.1). Lineage (NCBI taxonomy): Eukaryota > Metazoa > Chordata > Mammalia > Chiroptera > Vespertilionidae > Plecotus > Plecotus auritus. The sequence continues at coordinate 164,536,330 of NC_137773.1, forward strand.
ACAGATTTTAAATGGCCATTTAATCTTCAGGACAACTCTAAGAGGCAGATACTATTATTATTCTTATTGAATATGATACAACTAAAGTACAAAGAGGTTACATGTTATTTTAAGGCACATAGCTACAAGATAGAAGTTATTTAATGATAAACCTTTCCTTTAAAAAATCACTCTAACAATGCCAGCCTGAAAAAGAAAAGATAAGAGAATTCCGTTAACCTTGCTTCTGACATCAATATTTAATACAACTATGATTTTAAAATACTGCCTCTTTCCTTCAAACTCTGCCAACTTGTAATAGTCCATTTTGACTTCAGCAATTTTGATATATGGGAAAGGGCTGGTTATTGCAAACTCTGATTTGCAAGATCAATGTGCATATTATTACCCATCATTTTGAAAATCATAGATTAGCAAGATGGAAAAATACCTCTGACAGCTTCTGCGGCAAGAAAAGCAATGCATTGTGTCTGACATGGGGGAAAAGGACTGAAGAAAATAGTGCTTAGAGCAAGGATTGTCAGCTGGGATTGCCTGTGGAAAAAAACGGGGTCTGCCTTCTTCATCAGATTCACTCCGAGCAGCAGCCCACATGCCAGGGCTGCGCATTTCCCCGACATATGCGAGTTCTTACCTCGCTGAGCCCTGCGGGGCAAATGCAAGCGTGGAAATGTGAACTGGGTCCAACCCTGCCTCATACATCATCAGCACAAGTGTCGGCTGAGTTTGCACTGAGGAACCTTTATTCCTAAGAATGCAGCGAGAACTGGAAAAAACCACAGAATCCATCATACTAACAGCATTTTCATGCGAATGTATTTATGTACGTATTCTCATGGTGGCATTAAATATAAGCAGGAAGTATTCCCATATGAAAGAGAGATGAAAGCTAATGAAGTTTACCGATTTAAACTTTCGTTGGTTATAACAAACCATTTGCACCACATTTAAAAGTCACCCACATTCATTCAGTTGTTATTCACATACTTACAAATCCCATTCCAGACCCATCTCCTCCCTGCCCTGTTTCCTGGTTACCACTCCAGGCTTGGCTGGGGGTCTTCAGGAAGGAGAACCCTTGGGGGTCTCCAGCATGACTTCTCGCCCTCTCCCTGTCACCTAGCAGTGCCACCAGGCAGGAACAGCCAGTGGGATCCTCTCTGTGCACAGCCAGACCCGGAGCCCCAGCTGTCAAATCACCAGGGGATTCTGCGCTTCCTGGGGTCCACTTTTCTAGGCGGAATTGGTTTATAGAGTGTTTTCTCATCAGAATACAGACCCCAAAATGTTCAGTGTTTCCCATCTCTGCTGTGACCCCCACTTTTCTGTTTCCCATCTCTGCTGTGATCCCCACTTTTCTGTCTCTTAACATTGTGGGGAGATCCCAAAACTATTTAGAGCATTTTCATTATTAAAATTGGTCAGGACCAGTTTAAAAAAATTATAGATAGATAGATAGATAGATAGATAGATAGATAGATTGATTTCAGAGAGGAAGAGAGCAGAAGAGAGAGAGATAGAAACATCAATGATGAGAGAGAATCATTGATCAGCTGCCTCCTGCATGCCCCACATTAGGGATCAAGCCTGCAACCCCGGCATGTGCCCTGACCGAATTGAACTGTGACCTCCTGGTTCATAGGTTGACAATCACTGAGCCATGCCAGCCGGGCAGGACCAGTTTTAAATTTCCATCTTGTGGGCACTTCAAAGCTCTCCACTGCCACCCACCCCCATTAGACTGCGGGTGATGTGTGTAAAGCACCCCCTCCACCCAACACCCCTGGACCCTGAGCACGGGAAGAGTCCACTACTGGGAGCAGCAGGAGGAAAATGTGCAGAGAGATATTTGGTCGCAGCAGGTCTGAATTTGAGGCATTCGGGCCAGAGAGTGTGGTCCATGCACAGGGTGTGCGGGTGTTGCGTGGAGGGGGTGCTTTACATACCTCACTTTCCATCCCTCCTAAGCTCCACCGCCTTTGAGACTCTCAGGTTGAGAACAGAAGAAGAAGGCAGGAGGAGGAGAAACATCATCACTTCCCTGGCCATGGAGACCCATCTCTTGTTGCCATGGATGCTTCTCTGGCCTTCACCTTCTGGCCCTCCAGGCACTGTGTCAGACCTCTAATGCTCATAAGCACAGAGCCGTGAGGTTCCTCCCTACTCCAGTTTTCTGAAGTGAGGGTCCAGCTGCATCCCCACCCCTGGTGCAGGGAGGGCACCTTTCTCCTGGGAAATTTTATGACCTGAATTTAGATAGAAAGAGAGAGGTCAGAGCCCCCTTCCTTCTCCTGCTATTGCTCAAGTGCCTCCAGTTTAAAATCATCAATATTCCAAAGTGGCATGATCTGATCCCCTTCAGTTTACATAGAGTTTCAGGAATCTTCCACTATGTATACAGACAATTATATCCACAGTTATGAGTAGTCATGCCTAACGAGGTTTGGTTTGTTCAACTCCAATGGACCATACAGAAACCTGATTAATCGAGAGCTCTCTGACAATAGGCCCCAAGGAAGGCCCAAAAGTAGGAGTTTGGCCACCACCACCATACAGTGGACAGAGGTGGCTGGGACCCCTGGCAGCAGCCAACAGAGCAGCTGATCTGCAGCATGGACCACACTCTTTGGCCCGAAGGCCTCAGATTCAGACCCGCGGGGACCAAATATCTCTCTGCACATTTTCCTCCTGCTGATCCAGCCCCATAGTGGACTCCTCCCGTGCTCCAGCCAGATCCCCTGGGTCCCTTTGACCGTTTCTGGTTGTCCCTCTAGCAGCTTCCATTTTGGCTTTGAAAGGTCTGCACATGTGACTGTTTTGCCCACACAGAAATAGAGTACAAATGCCAGTCCCGACCACACCCCCAACTATGATACCTTTGACAAATGACTGTGAGTGAGGAGACCGAAAGCCCAGCTCTCTCCCCACCCGAGAGGGACACCCCTGAGGTGTCATTCACAGCCCGAGGTCCCCTGAGCTTTGAGACTGAAGATGCCCAACTTGGGTCTTCACCATGCCTGCCGCCTGCCGTGCTTTCCCCCCTTCTTCCCCTTTCCCCTCGCACTGCCTTCCTCCTTGGATTTCCTTAACAAGTCACATGCGTGTGAATTCTCATCTCAGCGTGTGCTTCTGCAAAAGAAGCCCAACTAACACAATCCCTTCTGACTGGGGACAGAATGACACAGAAGGGGAAACACACTGGGGAAAGCCATTGGCCCTTCTCACACATTCCTATCACGATTCTCCATTCTTGGGCTCCAGCTCCCTCCCACTGGGGTTAAATTAATCCACTCAGAATCAAAGCCCTAAAAGAAGTAAACTAAAAAAGCGTCCCCTTTTTTGGAACATTTATATGGATAGATTTTCTTTTTGAAAGGAAAGGAAATTCTAATACACTTACAGAAACTATAATAATTAGCTCTAAGAGGAAACTGAAGAGTTTCAAAGTCATGATTTTGGCAGAAAGAACTGTAACACTTGGAATGAACATTAACATTGTAATTTTCTAGAGTAGTTAGATAACTGTGTAAGTGTGTCGGGGAGAGAAGAGTCGCTTTCTAATTAGTAGAAAACTTCTAAGAATTGCATGCCGTACTGACTAAGCATTTTTATGAAAAAGTCCAACTGAAATCAGAAATATAGGCAATGAAAAAATGTGGGTTTTTTTTTCGGTTTTAATTTTTTTACTTAAGAGGATCATATTCAGGCAACCCAGAGGGCCACATCCTGTAAGGAGCATGCATGTGCCCACAGTAAATTGGAATCTATTCAGGGGGCGCTGGGGTGAGAAAGAAGGGAAGACAGTTGCCTCTGGTTGCCTCCTTGTTAGGACAGGCGTCTGGTTTGGGTTCTGCAGAAGCAGAGCCGGAGGCAGGGCTTCTTGGGCATAGGAAGGAGTGAGGGAGTGAAACTTGTAGGGAAATGAGGGACACAAGAGAAGGCAGATGAAAAGTCCAAGCAAAAAGTGATGCTAGGTAATTCCGTAGTGAGCCCTGGACAGTAAATTGCAGCACCATTTTTTTGCCTAGAGAAGCTGGGGACTGGGTTTTTATACCCTCAGTGAGGGTCATCCATTGGCCTTGACCTGCCTAGTGGGGGTGGGGTGGAGTGGGGTGGGAGGTGTGCTCACCCACTCTCTCTGCATTGGCAGCACCAGGCAAAGAGAGACAGTTCCTGGAGAAGGGGCAGTTGTGAGCCATTAGCAACCAACATCCACAGCAGCTGGGGTGGGCACGCGGGTCTCATAAAGGGATAGGGCACCAGGTGGATCTGCTACCCCAGATGACTTCAAACCTCGATGTCCCAGAGGAAAAGCCACTACAAGGTGACTCGCTACAGTGACATATAGTGTGCCTGCACAGTCAGTAGTTTTCCAGGAATTTTCTAAGGAAGGAGACCTAATCCTCCGATCGTTCCATTCTATAATTACCCGATGCTGGTGCCCAACTGAAACAAAAAGGATTTTCTTCTCTTTTCTGCAATTTAACATTTAAGCCTTTATTAAAAGATGTGTATCTCATCCACTCCAAACCCTTCCGCCTCCCCCTGGAAACCGCTCGAAGCCGGCTGCCCTCTCGGCAGGGTGTTGCTCTCGGTGGATGGAATCTTGCTCTGAAGAGGCCAGGTGGGTGGATTAATGAAATCTGTGGTTCCCAGCCCAGCCGAGGAACTGAGTCCTCGTAAGCAGAGATGAGCAGGGGTTTCATCACTTTGATAACGAGGAGATTTAGGAGAGGCCTTCCCAGCATTTGGGGATTTCTGTCAAGTATCACAAGTCACGGAGCTTGGTCCTGTGGGAGACTTCAGGCACAGGAAGTCAATTTGAGGGCTCCGCCACTTAGGCCATGGCAGATGAGCAGTGGAGATGTGTGCGCACGTCCAGCCTCCCTGGAAACCCTGCGGGGTGTGCAAGGAGCAAGCGTGGGAAACAGTGCCATTGCAGCTGCGAGGCTGTGAGAGATGCCGATGGATGGCTTACTTGGGAATCTTTCTCTGGGTTAACAGAAATCCATGGGCACACCCAAAAAGTTCCAGAAAAATGCCACATGGGATATTCTAGACAAAGGAGAGGCCTTTTCAGACTAAATAACCACTTTCAGAAGTGCTGCATTTGGAATCAGCCAGCTGAAGAATCTGCCAGCACTGACTGCACAACAGCATGAAAGGGGGTGCGGCCCTTTTGTCAGCATTCCCCTACGAGACAGTTGTGCCTGTTTAGCTCAGGTCTAAGAATTCACATCGCCCTCCTTCCCACCGAGCCACTGAGCTGGGTGGGAGCTCTGTGTGTGAGGACCATTTTCATGAAAAGAAGCCAGGTGGGTGGTGACTTTGGTTTGAAATGAATTGTGTTTGGGAGCCTTTTGAAAAGCAAAAAATAGACCTATTATTGACCGAAAGCCATCCACAGAATGGGATGTGATCCCTGGCACAAAGAATAGAATAGAAACTCCACAATACTGTAGCTATCTGGAGCTGGAAGACTATTTTTTCAACCACAAAACCAATGTTGAGCTTCTTACAGGATCCTGAACAGTATTATCTGTTTCTGTTCCTTAGATAGACATAGATATGGATAAATACAGATTATAGATAGATATAGATTTTAGATATATATATATATGTAAATGTAGATGTAGATATAGATATAAAGCTATAGATATAGACATAGGCATAGATATCAATAATATAGATATAGATAATATCAGTAATATAAATGTAGATATAGATGATAGATACAGAGATTAAACAGAGATAGAGAAGGAAGGCAGAATAGCCACCCCAAAATATGCCTCTTTGGCATATTTTAAATATCCTATATAATAAAAGGCTAATATGCAAATCGACCGAACGGCAGAACGACCGGTTGCTATGACACGCACCGACCACCAGGGAGCAGACACTCAACACAGGAGTTACTCCCTGGGGGTCAGTGCGCTCCCACAGGGGGAGTGCTGCTCAGCCAGAAGCCCTGAGCTGGGCTCACAGCTGGCAAGCGCAGCGGCAATGGTGGGAGCCTTTCCCGCCTCCACAGCGCTAAGGATGTCCAACTGCCAGCATAGGCCCGCTCCCCTGAGGGCTCCCAGACTGTGAGAGGGCACAGGCCGGGCTGAGGGACCCCCAAGTGCACGAATTTCGTGCACCAGGCCTCTAATATAAATATAAATATGTATATTTATAAATATGTAAATATAAGATTATTTTAAGCTGATTATTTTTAAGAAACAGCAGGCACAGGTGAAGGTCTGAAAACTGAGAACTTATCCTTCTGTAAGAGACATTTCACACTTAAGAGGGAAATCTCGATTTGTAAGGGTGTCTTCCCTTCTGCACTAGGAAGGATGACTCTAAATCTAAATCTTAGGCACTCTTATTAATGCAGAAGGCAATGACTTAAACCTTACCCTTGTTTACTGAGCATTCCCTGGTAATCTACAACTGGCCTCCTCCACTGAAAATCTTTTTACTTTAGGTGGAGATTATTATTATTTATGGTGGTGGTGGGTTCTTTGGGGGAGTTACTCAGTTTTCCTGGGTATCTCCCTTATATACAGGAGGTATACATGTTTTTAAACTTTTGTTTGTTTTTCTTTTGATAAACTATCTTTTATCATAGGAGGAGTCTCAGCCAAGAACCTAGAAAGGTAAAAAGAAAATTATTTTCCTCCCCCACAATCTAGATATAAAACAGCAACATAGATATAAATGATAGAGATATAATTTTTTTACTTTAGTAGTCCTCTGATAGCCATTGTGAGGGTGAGAAAGTCCACTCTGCTTTGATAACAATAACTGGCATCATTTTCTGAGCACTTACTGGGGCACCACACACTGATGAGCATTTTCATGTATTATATCATTAAATCCTCAAAGCAGCACCACAAAGAAAAAACTCTTAACTAATATTCACATTGACACGCTAAGGAAACTGAGGCTCAGGACATTTCTCAGGACCACACACCTGGGAAACAGTACAAAGATATTTTTTAATCCTCAACCGAGGATATGTTTTTATTGATTTTAGAGAGAAGAAGGAAGAGAGAGAGAGAGAGGGAGAGAGAAAGATTGAAGTGAGAGAACAACATGGATCGGTTGCTTCCTACCATGCCCTGACCAGGTATCAAACCCACAACCTAAGTATGTGCCCTGACCAGGAATCAAATCCACCACCTTTTGGTGTATGGGATGATGTGATGCTCCAACCAACTGAGCCAACTGGCTAGGGCAGCAATACTAAGAACCCGGCTCTATCTGACCCCAGGCTGACCCCAGGCTAAGCTCTTCACCACTGTTTCATTTCATTAAAGAAAAGTACATTCTATATAGTAGCCACCATTGAGCAGGTGCTCAATGTGGCCTTGGGAAGGGGAACAAAGAGAGCCAGACACTGAGTGTATTCTGATGTTTGAGGAAATGGGTTTCACAGCCCAGCTGCCTGTCACCAGTGCTGCTCACAGCTTGAAGCGTCAGGTGGTTTGTGGACTGAGGAGCAGTAAGCGTTGACTCATCTAGTCCTTCATCCTTTGTAGCTAATCAGCCACTAAATACAATGGATTCTCTTTTGAAATAACTCATAACCACCCTTCCTTCCTGTATCTCCTCCACTTTGGGTTCAGTCTTGGTCTATTCCTGTTTTGATCACACCATTTTCCCTACTGGCTTCCCTGACTCAGCTCTCTCCTTCCTCATCCTGCTTGCTCACTGCCAGACACAGCTTTTGAAATCGTGCGTCATTTCACTGGAGGACTCACTGACCAATGTCAGCCCCTATATTATAGTCTGTCCTCATGTCAAAGAATGAAAGTCTGCACTCCATCTTGTCATCTGCCATCCCTGCATATCTGACCATCTTCATCTATGTTGCCCTCCCCTCCCCACAGCATTACTAATCATATCCAAATATCAAGGTCAAGTTGAAGTCTCACTTCACCCTTGAAGACTGTACTTTAAACAAACCACCCAGTCCCCAACTGTCCTATAGAAGCGGGGTCTGTTTTCATTTGGATTGCTGCCACAAGAAAATGCTCAGACAAGAATCTTAACACAAATATTCCATTTGGAAGCTATAGAAAACACCATAGGGGAGTGCAGAAGAGGGGCAGGGAGGAGAAGCAGCCAATAAAAGCTGTATTATCAAGCCAGTTTCCACTGTGGACAACAGGAGCTTAATCCTGTTCGGAACGAGGGACCCAGGGTAGGATATACACCTCAATAATCCCACCCAACGGGTAAGAGAGTTGGAGTATTGATTCACTAGCTGTCAGTCATTGCTTGAGAGATGCTTCCAGGTGGCATCAATTCCCCCACACGCCTGGTTTATTGCAAATCCAGAGGCAAAGAGAATGCTCCAAATGACAGAAATGCAGTTTCTGGAAGTCAAAAATTAGATGGTGTACAATGAGATGGTAAGAGTGAGAGGGTATGGATAGGGCACTGCCAGCATCTCCTACAATGACCATATAGTTTATCACCCAAATTAGGGGACATCTGAGCATGAAAGGAAGTACTATCCATAATTATTCTGGGATAGCAGGAAAAATTCAAGACTGTCCTTGGAAAATTAGTATGTGTGGTCTTGCATTTGTAACTGTGACTTTTTTTAATCTCCACCCAGATGATATGGTCTTGTAGGTAAGTTCTGTGAGGTCCAGTAACATGTTCTTCACTGAAGCCAGCGCGGCACGTAAGACATAGTAGATGTTCACAAAATACTGGATTGCTGGACCTAGGTTGGGGTAGCCACCAAAAATTCAGAGTCCAGTGCTATCTAAAGAGCATGGTCTTTGGAGTCAGACAATCCTGAGTTGAAACCCAACCTCCCCCCCTAACTCATTGTTAAACATGGGTGCAGCTACGGCACATCACTGACCTGCGTTTCTTATCTCTAAAGTCAGGATAATGATACACCTTCCTGTATAGTTGTCGGACATCAGAGATGACCTATAACAAACATCTAGTATCTAGTAAATCACGCTACAGTACATTGAACTTCAATTTTATTATTATTACACAAGCTAATAATACTATTGATATGATGTTGGTCATTATCCTTCTCCTACTTAACTTGGGTATGGTGCAGCACTGCCAGCATCTCGTACAAGGACCATATAGTTTATGACCAAAACTATACTGTGCTACTGTGTTAGTCTCATCTCAGCATTTCATTTTCTCCTCTGTGGCTGTGACTCATTTTCACATAACACACCCATTGAGCCTTCAGGAAATGTGTACTCCCAGTCATGGAGACAAAAAGTCGGACTAGACATTCTCTCAGTCAGGGGTAGACATGAATTTTGAAAGGGGAAAATATTTACCAGGAAAGAAGTTGAAAGGGGAGATCTGGCATGGGCTGTCACCTGGACTGACCAAAATCAGAATCTCCAGGTTAAGCTTCGCTGTTTCTTAGAGTTTAAAAGGCTCTGAATTAAGAGGAAAGCCACCGAGAAGGATGCCTGACTCCCAAAAGGAGATGTCTAATACCTCAGAGGTAAAAACCTATCTTAAGTTGAGTTTCTGAGAGTGTCACTGGTTTATTGTCATCACTTGTTGCTTTTGATGTTCACTGGGAAGATTTTTCTTTGTATTCATCGAAAAATAAAAGAAATAGAGTAGATAAATGGACGAACTTATAAGCCTAATTATTGTCTCTCTATAAGTTGGAATATTTTTTAAATTTGCAATGAAGCTTAAGAATACCACATTCACCTTAGGTGTAGAAATGAGAAGTATATATGAGGCAAAAATTGAGACATATCTGTCAACCTACGTAGCCTCCTATCACATCCACATGCCAGGGGACCCCTATGGTTTATTTTAACTTATTCATCTTATCTGTATAACACATGCACAAATTTTTTAAAAGGTAAGAGATAATGGTACTAGAAATCTATAACAAAATACATGATAAATATGAGGCAAAAAGTGAGACATATCTGTCAACCTACGTAGCCTCCTATCACATCCACATGCCAGGAGAACCCTATGGTTTATTTTAACTTATTCATCTTATCAGTATAATACATGCACAAATTTTTTAAAAGGTAAGAGATAATGGTACTAGAAATCTATAACAAAATACATGATAACATGCATTGCCCATCCAAAAGTCGCATTCTCCAACCAGCAACTAATTTGAATAAATTTAGATATTTCTTCTGGAATTTACTTCCACATTTCTTGTGGAAGAAATGTCTAGTTTCCCCATATCCAGCCTCCCATTCTTCCTTGGAAATATATACCCCAATTTTTAGTTGAGCTCATGACTTCCAGAATAAAAAAATTTATTTTCAAGTACCACTTTTACTTACATACAGTATAGTTGTGCAATTAAATCCTGGTCAAAGGGATGTAAGTAAAAGCATTACATGTAACTTTCAGGATCCTGAAACTGCTTACTTCTTCATTCTTTCTTCCTTCTTGATAGGTGAAATGCAGACATCATGGCTGGAACCTAAGCAGCCATGTTGAACTATGAGGTTAACTTGGGAATGGAAGCCTATCTGATCAGAACAACAGTATAGGAGGAGACAGGGTTATTGGGGATTTTATGCAGCAAAACTACCACCACAACCCTGAACTGTCTAACTATGTTGAATGAAAGAAATAAAAACTTTTGCTTAATTAAATTTATTATTTGCCTTTCCGTTTTGCACAGCTAACCCAGGCACATATTTTATTGCTATTTCTTCATTTCCCAATTTTAGCAATTATCTACTGATGACCTGTAAAAGCAGGTAAATATTTAGCATTCTTATAACCTCCAACCCTCCTCTTATACATACTTCAATCGCAACATAGTTCTATTGTAATATTGTAACTATGTAATTCTTGTTCACTGCCAAACCAAATAGTATACTTTCAATGTTCCCTTTGCTGTACAACTTTTCATTTTATTTGTACTAAATAATTGACTTTTTTTCTCATTTACTTAGTAAAAAACTATTGCTAGATTTTCTGCATCAGCCAATAGCCTCTGAATTCGTTTTTCCCCGCAGAGCAATGTCTCCGATGATCTACCAGTTCTACTTTTACTTTTTAGACTCTCCCTGCTGAGCCTTTGTCCTGCCCTCTAGGTCTGCTGCACAGCTATCAGCCCAGGGCTTCCCTTTATTCTCATTCAGGGCCTTTTATTTGCCTCACTCCTGTGTAGGATTCTCGGTTTCCTTACAGTCAAGCCTTCCACTTTTTTTTTTTTTTTGGGTTTCTTCTTTAATATGAAGAACTGCTTCTGGTAGCTTCCTAGGAAAGAATGCCTGAAAGGTAAATTGCATTTAACATCTGTTTGGTGGGAAACAGATACACAGATGGCCCAGGATTTGTTCAGGCTTGCAGGACCCATCAGAAAACCTGGAAGAAATGATGCTAGTAGAATATCACTTCTTTTCTCACCTTCAGGTACAACTGTGCTGCTGCAGAAGAATGTAACCACGGCAGAGAAATACCCTCTCCACAGTAGAGCTCTCCAGAAACAGGAAAAGGGCATTACTGATGCATCTGGTGCAGGAAATTCAAGAAGTTTAGATGATCCTCTTATGAATTTACCACCTTTCAAAAATCTGACTTGAACTCTGTTAACTTATTCCCCAAGAGCAGAAGATGTTGTAGGCATTTTCTCTTTTTCTTTAATATATTTTTATTGATTTCAGAGCGGACGAGAGAGGGAGAGAGATAGAAAAATTAATGATGAGAGAGAATCATTGATCGGCTACACACCTCCTACTGGGGATCAGGCCTGCAACCCGGGCATGTGCCCTGACCAGGAATCAAACCATGACCTCCTAGTTCATAGGTCAATGCTCAACCACTGAGCCACACCCCATTGGGCATACTTTTTCTACTCATCACCTGGAAGAATCTGAAATCAAACTTCTCAGAGGTCACTGGCTGTATACATAACATTTTCAACTCAAAATCCTCCAGCAATGCACCATGAAACTGCAGATAAAACAGCCCAGCAAGAAGAGGGCACCCCTACTGGCCCAGGAGATGAGCTGGCAGGTGCACCCCTGAGCATCCCAGGCTTTGCCCTGCTCTTCCCCAGTCTCCTCCTTGGCCCTTGACTTCAGACTGCCAGTGAGCAACAGGGTCCTGAAAACTCCAGCCCAGGTTTTATGCCGTTTTTCATACAAGCTTGGATGGGTAGCTTAGAAAGTCTGTTTTGCTCCAGGTAGAAAACCAGCCATGATGAATTAATCCAATACACTTTCTTGTTTTTTAATTTAAAACTGTATCTTGAGGTGTATTTGCTGAAGGCAAACACAAAAGATTCAGAAAGCGGAGGGAGAGGTTATTTCCCACTACGTACTTGGCTCTCTTCGACCCAGAAAATCAGGCCAGTGATATTATCGCAGTGGTGTCTCAGCAACATCAGCTAATCAACTGAGAAGGCCGGCTTAACTGCTTATAATTGTGAAAAGGACTCTGTACGCAGGGAGCAACCCACATGCTCCATCCCTGAGGATTGCAGAGGGAATAGTGGAGAGTTTTTACGGCCATTGGCAGCCTCGGTGTCAGCTCCCTGTTTTCAAAGGAGAAAACAGCACATAGCTTCAGCTCCTCTCCTTCTACTCCTCTTGGCTTCCCTTCAAGGCTGGGGACTGCCTCTGCTCCCCCCAAGTGTATGTATTCCCCCAGAACTTAGAGCAATGTTTCTTGAAAATATTTCACAACCATGATTGTGAAATACATGTGAAAAAGATGGGCTTAAACTAAGTTATCTTCACTGTGGGGGCTTTGTACTTCTCAATATAACTCTCCAAGATCAGGCTACTGACAGTAGCATTTCCAAAACTTATTTAACCATAGAACTCTTTCTTTGGGGAGGGTGAAGGGGTATGGACATTTCCTTATATTTCACAGACTATTGGTCCAAGGAACACATTTAAAGAATCAAAGGAAATGCCAGCAGAGTGATCCTTCAATGTCTCCAGCCCCCATGGTGTATTTCTGAACAGAGTAATGTAGTTTTTGAGGAAACCAGGAGACCAGGATTTGAAAATTTCCTTCACCATATCCTGGCTATTTTACCTCAGCCAACTTACTTAATTTCTGTAAGATCCATTTTCCTATATGTAAAATGGGGACAATTACACTTACTTTCTTTAAAGAGATCTTTTAAAAAGATTGAATAAGATACAATACATAAAACCCTCCACTGAATACCTCACCTTAAGTGGACACCAATAAAAGCTAGTAACTTTTCTCTTTTCTTTTCAACTTCTCCTTTCCTACCCCCATCCAACTTATTTCGTCAAAGACCTCAATATTGCCCACTTGCTTGCTGATGTTCAAAATGCCTTTCTGAATGAGTGAAATAGATACAATGGTGCATCAATAAACCAGGAAGAGGGAATTGATTGAAGAAAGGATTCTCACACATCGAGGCAGCAAAATTATTTGGCAAGAATTTTTAAAAATAATACATTAAAAAATACCCATACCTGAAGATTCTCATTTAAGAAATTGTGGATGAGGCTCTGGCTTCTATACTTAGCAGAATTTCTTGGGAATTAATTATGATGCAAACAAGGTTTGGAAATGGTAAGGTTTAAAATATATCTCTAGATCAATCTAGATGTAGATGGGCTTCTGAGAGGGCCAGCAATGGTGAGAGGACAGTAGGTTGGGGACCTAGCGATTGAGAAATGAAGCCAGAAAAGGCTCAACATCAACGCTCTGACTAAGGGCAAGCTTTCTCTACATCCCATTTCTCCTGAAACTGTGCCCAGGATGGTGGCAGGAAGTGGTGAAAACATTAATGTGACCAAAGGTGAGTGCAGCTGGGAAGTGTTTGAGGCTCACTGGTAGGCCTGTCAGGCAGCCATGCAGTCGGGCTGGGTAAGTACTCATCTCACTGGCTCCAAAGCTGCTTCTAACTCTGCCAGGGCTTTAACCAGGCCCATTACAAAAGCCTGGCATCATGGTCTACAGCCCTTGGTAAGAATGTAGGGACCTGGGAAAACCTAGATACTGAATTACCTGTAACCCCAAGGTCCTTTATGATCAGGTTGAACAGTTCTTGCCCAGTGTGTCCCAGTTGGCTTCATGTCTCACTGTCCTTTATGGATAGAACTACCAAATCGCCCTCCTACTTTGCTGAACCACAATTGGGATGCATCTGTCAATGAGAATGGTCTTGGAAACAAGGGGAAAATCACAGAAAGTAAATCAGCTCACATCCGCACTTCAGGGTTTCTGTGAGGATTTAGTAACTGATGTATAGTGTCCTACAGGGAATGGCCCTGAGTCTGCTGCTCCATGGAGAGGAACAATACGTACTAGTTTTAGATATCAGACCGTGGGTATCTTCCGTGCCGAGAGTGTATCTTTTACTTCTGTCTCCAAAATAGGCCCCAAGCGCCTAGCAGACAGTAAGAACTCAATAAATTTTAGCTGGCTGACTGGATAACTGATGCAGATTCTAGTATCAACCATCAACTCAGCAAGTTTTTGTGACATATTTACTGTGTATATATACTGTGCAAATTTTTGTGCCATATTTACATGTAGCCTCAGCATGGTAGCCTCTCCATTGGCATAAAGTTGCAAAAGAGCAGTAGGTCTCATCCCAGCTTTAGGCACTTGCAATTTTGTCTGATAAGAAAGGCTTATACAAAACACACACACACACACACACACACACACACTCACACACACTATACTCTAAATACTCCTAACAATGTACAACCAGATGGAAAGTTGTGACATAAAGATATGATGTGATCATTTGGATTACAGGAAAATTTGGTGTGGACTGGGAAGAAGGACTCCTCATGAAACCGTGGAGAGAGAACTGGCTCTGAGTCAGGCAATCAGAGGCCCAAATTGAACTTCTATTTCCTCTTCTGTCAGTTGAGAATAATAACAATTCACAGGATTGTTGGGAGGATTTGTGGGTTTAGATGGTAGGAAAGGTAATATCTGGCAATATTTCTTACATAAACTTTTCATCTTGATTAGTGTGTTTGGCTAATGGTCCCCAAAAATGTCCACGTCCTAAATCCTTGGGACCTGTGAATATATCACCTTATTTGGTAATAAATAAATAAATAAATAAATAAATAAATAAATAAATAAGGCTTTGAAGGTGTAGTAAGTTAAGAGCCTTGAGGTGGGGAGATTATCCTGGGTTATCTAGGAGACCCCAATGTAATCACAGGGGTCCTCATTAGGTGAAGGCAAGAGGATCAGAGTCAGAGAAGGAGATGTGAAGATAGAAGTACAGGTTGGAGGGATGCAGGGCCATAGGCTAAGCAGGGGTCCTCAAACTACGGCCCACGGGCCACATGTGGCCCGCCGGGGACATTTATCCAGCCTTCCAGGTGCCGCTGCCTGTCCTGCTTAGCAGCCGACTCGTCCCGGGCCCACAGTGCACATAGGAATTTGTTCATCGTTTTTTTTAAAAAACTATAGTCCAGCCCTCCAACGGTCTGAGGGACAGTGAACTGGCCCCCTGTTTAAAAAGTTTGAGGACCCCTGAAAGTACATACAGCCTCTAAAAGCTGGCAAAGGCAGAAAACAGATTCTTCCCTGAAGCCTTGAGAAAGAATTTAGCCCTGCCAGCACCTTAATTCTAGCCTAATAAAAGCCATTTTGGACTTCTTACCTTCAGAACTATAAGACAATAAATTTGTGTTAAGTCATTGAGTTCTGGCAGTTTGTTACAGCAGCAACAAGAGATTAATATAGGTTATTTCTATTGCCCTGTTGCTCTCTAGCCTGCATCCATCCTTTCAGGAGGACAACAGAACTCAGACAAGAACTAAGCATTTGACATTCTAAGTAGATTCTTGGAACATATTCAGAAACAATAGGTATGGAAGCAAGGACTTTCATTTTGTGAAAAACTGTGAATTTTTGAGAGAGAGAGAGAGAGAAAGTGAAAACAAGTGATTGCGGATTCCAAAGATCAAAAGCTTGTAAACTCAGAGGATCAGAGGGTGAAGGAAGAGGATGTGTTGTGAGAGAACTTTAGCCGCCATGCAGGGAGGAGAGAAAAGCCTAGGGGATAACCTAGAGGAACACGCAGAGGACAGGTTACAGGTAAGATTTAGTCCACCTACCCCACAGAAAAAGTGGGCAGGCAGATGTGTGTGAGATGCTAGAAAAATCAGGTAGTATGAATTCAGGACATGCTGACATTCTGGGGGCCTCTACCCCAATTCACTCCAATAGTTCTAAGGGGGGAAACCCTGAGAACCCCTCAGAATGTACACCACAGTAAAGTAGGAAGGTAAATGGAGGCTTGTGGACTTTAGGCAGTAAGATCCGTAATTCCTTGTGCCACAGGGAAAGGACCCATGCACAGTGAGAGAACCCATCCATGCACTGAAAGGGGCCTGGGGTCAAAAGAAGGCGGTTGTCAAGTACACAGACAGCATGACTACAGCCCACGACTGGGTCCATGGGCAGCAGTCAACATAGCAAGCATGCAGCAGGAATTAAGGCCCACTCTCCATGAGCAAGAATGACAGCTCAGCTGAGGCCAGGGAAAACAGCCAACGGAATACACCCTTCCCTTGTAGCTGTGATGCTGCGTGTGTTTCCTTTGTACTCGGGAGGGATCCTGGAGAGGAAGAGGGGAGGGAGAACCCCTAGGAAGGGAGATCATCCTGGATAGGGAGTTTCACTATGAATTAACTACATTTAAAGCCTGAATTGATTGAGTATTGACTCGAAAACAAATTAAGTTTGAGGCCAGAAGAATCTAAGTTACCTTGACGTGACAAAAATTTTCACCCACCCCAAAGAGCAAGCGGAGTTTGATTATTGAGAAATACACTGAATTACACTGCTGTTCTTACAAGCTATGTGATGATGAATTTTAAGCCAGTGCATGGGTGTAAAGCACTTGGCACACAATAGATGCTCAATGAGATGCTCAGTGGTGTCAATGACCTCATCTACCCTCTGTGGATGAAGGAAAGGATTTGTCTAGAGAAAAATGAAAGGGAAGAACATATTTTGTGGACGGAACCAGAACCCAGTCTTAAAGGAAGTAGCAGTTACCTATTGTTTTTGCCTGCCCACTTCAAGGGCTGTTCTGCTGGTAACATGCTGGTTTTTCTTTGGAGTGTACCCCCTTCCTGCTCTTTCCATGTGATATGAATAGGCTGACATCATCCCCAGCTCTGGGACTGTCACATTACCAAGGCCTGTTCAGTCAGAATACTCTAGCTTTGTGTACACCACAATTAATTCACCGTCCTCACAGCTAGGAATTCCACAGACCTTTTTTTTTGGCACCACTTGAAATGAGATTCCGTTTCTGTTAGAATTGGTAAGCTGAAAAAAAAAAACACAAAACCAACCAACACAAAAAAACATAAGAAAGCCTGGATTTCTGCTGCTATCTTTCTAGAAAAAGGAATATCCTGCCTGAAATTAAAGCCACTGCAGAAAAAAGAAGTATTGAGCGGTTTAGAGAAAAGGGTACCAGGAAGCATTCTCTGTGCACATGGATCCATTCAGGCTTGAATCCTTTTTGACTTAAGCAAATTATCTTTCTTTCACTAGCAAATATAAAAGCCTGAGCAAAACACAGGTATGCACTTCCTGTGTGCTCAGGACAACAAAGAAATCAGCCTCGCTAGAGAACAACGGTATAAGAAAAGTCTGAACAGGCAGGGTAGCAAGTGTTCTGAAGGCTCTTGAATGCCAAGCTCGGTCCTTTGATTTGGGTCCAAGAAGCAATAGGTAGTCAGAGCAGGTTGAAGAAATAGGTGACATCATAAAAAAAGATTATGTGGAGGAGACTGGCCTGGCAGCTGAAAAAGCAGGGCTCTTCGCCTAGGATCCATGGACCAAAGTGGAGAAACATCTTTATTTGTAAGAATCTTTGATTGGAATGTGGCATTTTCTTCTATTTTGAATGTAGACAATAGACTGCAGTAGTATCAGCAGTACTTGTATATTTTTTAGCATAAAAGTTATGGATATTTTCATATCCCATTACAGTTATTGGAGATACATAAAAATACCATTTACACTCGTCACAGCTTTAAAATTACAGTTGTTACTAAGTCTACCACTGGATCTTGTTGTCTGGGGCATTCATGGAGAAGCAAATATATGACTATAGCATATGTTTGTGTGGCGGGGGGTGAGGGTGTCTTATTTCAATAACTGTATTTTAATATAATTGGTTTGCTTTGTGATCCTAAGAATTTTTCTTTGTGCATTTAAAGTCATTATTTGGAGAAGGCCTTAAGTTGTATCAAGGGGGCACCAAAAAAATGGTACTAAGTTTATTACAAATCCTTGCCTCAGAGGAGGCAGAGAATCAAAGCCAGAAGGCTAGTAAGGCGGTTATGACACAACCAGGAAGCCTAGAGAGCTTCGAGTCAGAAGGAAGCATGGGAAGACACATCCAAGAAGCTCTGGAAAAATTCCAGCTGGATCTACAGGAGAAAATGAATCTATGCAAGTCAGGCAATGAAAGAAGATCTAAGAGAGAGCGGACTCTAAGTTTTCAAGCCTGAATGAATGGGACAAAGTGAGTACTCAACAAATGACAAAATGATGAAGATAGAAAATTTAGGACACAGAGCTAGTTTAGGGTTAGCTTTGTGATCTTTTCTAAGATAATGATAGGACTTCCCAAAGAAAATACTCCATAGGAAAATCAGAATGTTTCCTAAGAGCTCAGTACAGAGGGCGGTGTGGCTGGTCTATTGGAAGGCTTCTGTGCGGAGGTTAAGGTATGGACATAAAGGACTTATCTCAGGTACAGTATGTAGGAAACTAAGGACCTGTGTCGTCAGGGCTTGGGCTCTGTTCCCTGGGATTCTCCCACCTCTGCCTTCCTCTATGAATTGGCTTTGTCACCCACAGGGAGCAGCAGGACAACACTGACTCTAGCAATTCCCAGCCCAACACCCTCACAGCACCAGGCAGCATCTCTTCTAGGAGTCTCCATCTCCTCTAGAGCTTCTCCTTTCCCCAGAATTCTTAGATGCTCATTCTTCTCAGACTGGCTTGGGTGAGGTGACCCCTCTGTACTAAGTGATCACTCACCTAGGTGTGTCTGGAAGAATCCCCATCTACTTATTGTCCCAGCGTAATCAAATGGTGTCCCCTTTCACCCTGGCCCATGTGGCTTAGCTGGTTGGAGTGTTGTCCTATGGACCAAAGTGTTGTAGGTTTGATTCCCAGACAGGGCACATACCTAGGTTGCGGGTTTGATCCCCAATCCCAGTTAGGGTACATGCAGGAGGCAACAGATCGAAGTTTCTCTCTCACATTGATGTTTTGCTCTCTCTTGCCCTTCCCCCTCTCTAAAAATCAATGAGCATGCCTCAGGTAAAGGTTTAAAAATAACAATAAAAAAAAATAGTACCCCTTTCATTCTTAAAGGCATTCCAGTTTGCATGACAAAGCATATGGCCACCCTTCCCTGAGCAGTCATGAGCTAGGCAAGCAGAGAATGGATTCACCTGGGTTATGTCTACCCTAGTCCTGAGATTTGGATAGGGAAGGATTCACAGAACACAATCAGGACAGGTACCAGAAAAGAACACGGGAGCTGGACAGCAAACCCCACAGATGCCCACAGTAGCAAGTATGATGAAGCAGATTCCTTAAGTTGGAAAAGAAACATTTACAGCAAGGTAACACTTAGAAAGCTGATGAGATCACAAGAAGAGATCAAAAGGGAGGCCTTAGGAGAGGTGACTGGCTCTTACTAAATTGTGAATAGTAGTCCTGATTTATTTACTCTGTGTCTCCCAACAACCTTTCGCACAGTGCCTGGCAGTTTTTTAAATGTTTTCATTGAAAACAAAACATCAGAGACTATTGTCCTTCAATACAGAGATTACTTCCCATACCTAGAAGACTTGCATTCCTCAGAATTGCTCTCTTCTGCACGTAACATGTGCAGTGTGATGTAGATGGCAGGCAGTTCCTTCATTCCACTTTTGTTCAGCTTCTCTGTGAGAAGTCCCGAGAGGATCCACAAATACCTTGCATGTTATCAGCTATAATCTTCATGGAAGCTAGTGTACAAACATCTAACTTTGTTTCACTATTTCTCAGTTTAACCAAGTTCTCAAGTCACCATGTCTGAACAGAAAGAAATTCTTACCCTTTTTCACTCAAAGCAGCTCAGGATTTAAACTGGGCCAATTAGAGAATTCAATTTAGTCTGTGGATGATCTCTGTTTAGGACCAGCTATGGCATTTTCTGGCCCCATTGCAAAATGACAATGCAGGCCCCTGGTTCCAAATTATTAATAATTTCAAGACAGCAGCAGCACATCATTCAATCAGGCATGAAGCCCTTCTGAGTCTGGGACTGAGTACTGGTCTCAGGCCATGAAGCCAGCCCTGTCTCTTCTCTCTCTTCCTCCTTATACCCCATTAGAGGAGACTTTCAAATATTTTTACTTTCCCTCTATCCAAGTTTACAAGGACAATTTAATACTTGTATTTATAGATTATTTTCCAGGTAGGGAGCCTCTTTTACATCAGAATCTTCATTTAGATTTGATGTTACATATTGCCATTCATTTTGTCATGGTCCATTGCTTATCACTCTGGGGTCTGTTTGCTTAGAGTTCTTTCTCAGTTATTTTACTTGTATGGTGTATAATGATTCTTTCCCTGGTTTTATTGCAAATCCATAAATTTCATTGAGTGCATAATATCTTGGGTGCACATAAGATTCTTCAGACAGACCTTTTTCTCTTGGAAGAACATAGAGACGTTATTCCACTCTCCTCTAACTTGCTGTGTTGCCAAATACAGTACAAATGAGTCTGATTCTTTCTTCTGTGTAACTTCTTTTTCTATCTTGAAGTTTATAGGATTTTTATCTTTAACCTTTAAGTTCAAGATTTGTATCAAGATATACTGAGTTATATGGCTTTTCTCTTCAATAACGTCTAGTATTCAGAACATTTATACTCTGCCGACTATGGGGTTTCTTTAGCCTCATCCTCTCATCAGCTCAGATAAACTTCTTCTTTTTATTTGTTTATAAATACGTTCTCCTTCATCTGTTCTTTGCTCCTGCTGGGTGATATTGTTCATATATTAGGTCTCACGGATCTGTACATAAATTTGCTTACGTTCTTTCTCCGCAATTCCCTTCTCTGCAATTTTGCTCCAACTTCCTGTTCTTGATCGTCCAGTTACTCTTCCATTCATCTACAAAACTTTTCAATGAAAATACCGTGGTTTTTATTCAGAGAATTTTCTTTTCTTTGTGCGGTGCCTAAATCTCCCTGGGTCTTCCAGAACCGTCACTTCTCTGAGCTGCCATCTGCCCCAGTGCTCTGCCTATTCTCTCGAGCTCTGAATTCTTGAGCGCTTTCCCCGGGGCTCAGGCCACCAGTGGTATCCCAAGCACAGCGCAGTGGGCACAGCCCGCCCTGCATGCCAGCTGCTAAGAGGTACAGCGTGTGTAGAGAAACAAAAAACAATAAAACCAACCAGAAGCCAGAGTGCCTTTTATTTTCACCATGCATGGTAACATAAACAATATCAGTGATCAAATATACCTCTCCCCTAGGAATCTTTCTTAGACTAGATTTTAAACAATTCCTATGGTTACTTACCATTGAGTTTTAATTATACATATATAAGCTTCAAATTAGCATATTTTATTACTTATCTTTTTATCTTATTTTTGCTAAATATGAGCTTTTAGAAAGCTTTAAGCTTTTTAATTTCTTATAGGCCAAAAAGGGTAAATAGGCTGAGACACTGCATAGAGATACCACACGCTTTGTATAGTTTACTCTTGGCCCTGGATATATCAGGGTTCACATTTTTTTGTCTTTGAGCAAAAATGCTCAATTTTTAAAGGTCCTTTCAAAAGGTTAAATATAATATTTAATTTTTCACATCTCAAAGCAAGAAAGAATGTTGGCAGCCTCCTTAATTTTCAGGCAAGTATTCCATGTACTTATCTTTTTTTTTTTTAATATATTTTATTGATTTTTTACAGAGAGGAAGGGAGAGGGATAGAGAGTTAGAAACATCGATGAGAGAGAAACATCGACCAACTGCCTCCTGCACAACCCCTACTGGGGATATGCCCACAACCAAGATACATGCCCTTGACCGGAATCGAACCCGGGACCTCTCAGTCCGCAGGCCGACGCTCTATCCACCGAGCCAAACCAGTCAGGGCTCCATGTACTTACCTTTTAATAGACATTGTAATCTACATGGAAGTTAACTCAAAAAAAATCTCATTCCTCCAACACATTAAGACTCAGTTCTGAGCTCCTAAGAAGAATGAGTTCATAGTAGTTTGAACACTGAGAACCAAAACCATCCATGCCCATCCAACTTTCTGTCCTCATTAACATAAATATTCCAGGATACCCTTCCCCAGGAAGATGAAATTCTGAGTTCCCTTTTATTGTTTGTTTCAAAGATGGCCTGAAAGTACTCAACGAGTTACAATAGATGACTCAACCAGGCTCATCAACAATCTAAGACCTGCTTTGAACTCCCTGGCCTTGAAATTCTCACCTTGCTGAGTCAGCCAGTTCCAAAACATTTTATTATGAACTTTGCCTGCTTCTAATGGAATCATAAATATTCCAACTTTGTCCTTCCCTTTCTGAGACGATATTAAGACCCTGTCAAAGGAGTGATCTCCTTTACTGTAGTAAGCAGCAAACTTGGACTTACTCTATCACCAAGTTATTTTGGCGGTATTTTAAGAAGTCAATATTCAATCATATTACTTGTTATAAACTTACAAAAGCTGAGTTAAGAAATTTAAAACTAAAAAGTTAATCATCTAGACTGCATCCAATATTCTTGAGAACAGTTAGTATAAAGAGAAAGTAATAACTACAATGAATCCCACATAATAAAAGGTTAATAAGCATATAGACCGAACGGAACGACCAGTTGCTATGATGTGCACTGACCACCAGGGGACAGATGCTCAACACAGGAGCTGCCCCCTGGTGGTCAGTGTGCCAGAAGCAGGGCTCACAGCTGGCAAGTGCAGCAGCAGTGGTGGGAGCCTCTCCCGCCTCCGCAGCAGCACTAAAGATGTCTGACTCTCAGGGGGAGCAGGCCTAAGCCATAAGTCGGACATCCCCCAAGGGCTCCCGGACTGTGAGAGGGTGCAGGCCAGGCTGAGCGACCCCTCCCCAAGTCCACAAATTTTGTGCACCGGGCCTCTAGCTAGGTCTATAAAAGAAGAAAGAGGAGAAAGAGAAGGAGGAGGAAGAAGAGAAATAATACTAATTAATTTAGTCCTTACAACAAACCAATGAGGTAAATACTATTATTACCCCAGTTTACAGATGGAAAAACTAAAAGCATACAGACCAGATAACTTGCCCAAGGTTACATAGCTGGTAAGTGGCAGAACTGGGACTGAACCCACACAGTGCTGCTTCAGAGTCTCTGCACTTAAACACTATGATAGTGTTTAAGTGCAGAGAAACACTATTATTCATGAAAACAACTGCAAGATGGTATGATAAATGCCCCAACATTTATGAACAGAACTGGGCACACAGTAGCCAACTCTACCTAAAGGTGGTATGAGGTAGGAGAGACAAGGCTCTCTTGAGCTTGATATAGGGAGTGATGCCTGACCTTAGCCTTGAAAGATGATAAGATGTTCCCCCATGTGAACGGACCCAAAGAGCGGGTATTCAGAGACCCAAATGAACTAGGCAGTGTGGAGTATTCAAAGAATGGTAAGCTGGGCCATGGGGAAGCATGAGAAGGAAGGGAGGGAAGCCCTGTAAGAGACAAGGCTGGCTGCAAGGGCTAGATCATTAAAGGTCTTGAAGGTTGAGCCATCGAGTCTAGTCCAGAATAGTAATTCTTGGATACAGCCATGAGCAGCATGTTTAACCATGCCCCCTGTCTCCCAGGAGAGGCTCTCAAAATATTAAAGGAAAAGAATCAGAAGCTTCTGTTCCCCAGCAGAAACCACAACATCTCCCCACCCCGACCCAAAAGCAGGCAAAGGGCCACTGTGGTGTAGAGGCATTCAGAGGGGGGCAGACGACATTTCCTCTGGACTCCTGAGGCTCCGCCATGAAAACAAACACTTTAATTCCCCAAAGAGCGCATTAGGGTGAGGTCATGGCTGTTTCTACAGACAGTAAGTAAAGTTTTCCCATTCACCGTTCTGCATGAGAATTCCCCGCCTTGGGCCTGAAGCTAATACAGAAACATGTGTGATGGATGAAACCGGTAGGAGATGTTTGAAAGGCATATGTTTCCCCAGGCACCGTTCTCTCTCTCTAAGTGCCATCCTGTGTTAACCATGTATGTGTTCAAAGCACACAAGCACAGAAGGGAAAGCTGAAATGGAAGAGAAAGAGAAAAGTTTCTCATCAATTCTCTGATCCAGGACAAAGAGTCATGAGGGAGGAAAACAAAAGGTAGCATTTTCAGCCTCTAATGAGCACATCCCAAGAGCTAGAATAAAACTAGGGCAGAAGTTCTAAAGAATTCAGAAACTTTCATCCTCAGCGTGGGAACCTACCCAGCTTAAAGGAGAGAGGAGAACAACAGGAGCTTCTACTTCTGAATTCCAATCCCACCGCAGCAATCTACCCCTAAAAAATGGCAGGGGCCTTAGCTGGAACTATTAATTCACAAATTAGCATTCATTTGCATCCATTTCTTATGTCCCCAACATTATAAATAAAATTAACTTAATTAATGAAATCTATTGCAGAAGTATCAAAACCATTATTTGGAGCATGACAGAAAAGAAACTCATACATATAAAATCTTTCACTGTCTGGCACACAGCAGAAGCCTAATATGGAACAATAGAGTGAGTGAATGAATAGTCCCCTTTGTAGCTGTGACAGTGTGACATATTCCTTACCCCCTTGTGCCTCAATATCCTGAGGATAAGCAGCAGGGAGTATGAAGGAACTGATGCGGCTCACCTGATTCAACCCTGGTGTTAAAGGGAGGGCTCAGTCCAGTCATATCACATCAGGTCGGGGCCTTGATACCACGTGAATAAACACATGACCAAATCATCACCCGTTACCCATTGCCTCTTCCCCACAATCCTAGCATCGGGGTTCTGCTCTTTCCTAGCACATGGAGAGCATGCTGGGAGACAGAGATTCCCAGCCTTGTTCCCAAAGGACCGCCTGCAGAACCCACAAGTGAGCAGAGCCCTCAGCCTGGAGGACCCTCATGACACTGAGAAAGGTACCTGTACCCAAGACAGCAGGGATAGGAGCAGCCGTGACAGCTCTTGCTCACTAAGCCATCCTGGGCTGAACGGAGAAGTGACTTTTCCAGCCCCTGCCATAACCTTTGGCTAGGGAAGCAAATGAAGTTGTTTCCTTCCAATCAATCAGCCAGGCTTTGCTGACCTTGAAACTCCTGCCTATGAGGAACTTGCTCTCTGGTTAAAGAGACAGGATTAATGCCCAAGGAACAATGAAGGGACAGAACACATGACGCCTGACCAAGACGAACAGAGCACACCAGGCTGGCATGGCTCAGTGGTTGTCAACCTAAGAACCAGGAGGTCATGGTTCGATTCCGGGTCAGGGCACATGTCTGGGTAGTGGGCTTGATCCCGAGTGTGGGGTGTGCAGGAGGCAGCCGATCAATGATTCTCCCTCATCATTCTCATTCTCTCTCTCCCTCTTCCTTCCTCTCTGAAATCAATGAAAATAAAAATAAAAAGAAAAAAGAAAAAAGAACAGAGCCCATGTTTGCCAGCATTGCTAATTTTTCAAAATAACAAAAATGTTTTGGACTTCTGTCAGATATGCCTGTGAGGTCATAATAAACAAAAGCATAGTTAAAAAGAAAGCAATTCATTCTGTTCCCAGGGCGGCTCCTGAAGATACCAGGATTAAGCAATTCTCCAGAATTTGCCTGTGAAACAGTAACTGACATCTCTTAAAGGGTCAAGAACACCACCCCTCTGGTCAGAAGGTGAGCAGATCATCAAATTCGGTGTGATGGAGCTTTAACAGGCTGCCAAGGACACTGAACCTCACTGAAGCCCAGCTTCTAAAGAGATCGGTGCCCACGCATGCTAGATGACAAACGTTCATCCAGGCCAAGAAATGTGACATTTCCACTTCACTAAAACTCTAGAAGCTGAGCGGGCGTCTCCTGGCACAGTCACAGTTGAGGAAAGAGTCCTCGGTGTGGATTTCTAGTTGGACAGACCCCAAGCCTTCCCTCACAATAGTGCAGGAAGGACCTGAGCTCTCTCCACTGAGTTACCGGGAAAGCAGGAAGCTCCTTGGGGGCAGGACTGTGTCTCACTCACCTAAGTGTCTTCAGGGCCTGGCACAGCGCCTGGCACAGCATGGGAACTCAATATGGTTGACCTAAATAAATGTCCTACCAAATGAGACCCCTTTGGAGAACTGGCCCACTTTCTTAAAAACCTTTACTTCCTTTCTTCTCTTCTTTTGTCTCCTACAGCCTCTTTGTTCTTCCTGCTCCCCACGCTACTTATGGCGGGTCCCCTTTGGTCTATAAAACACAGTCATTTTAGATGGTGAGAGTCACTTTTAGAGCCATTGTAGCAGGGGACCCATCCTGCCCTTCACCTCTCCAGGGGATTAAAAAAAAAAAAAAAAAAAAAAAAAAAAAGGCAAACAGTTACAAGGAAAAGAAGCCAACTGAGAATTTAAAAAAAAAAAAAATTTAAGCAGCACTTAAATTAATAGCTGAGGCAGTCTCCAAAATCCTCACTGCAAGGAAGCCAGTAAAAGTTGAGCTTCAATATGCAGCTGAGTGTGGAGGATGCTGATGTCTAACTTAAGTAGAGTCCCATAAGACTAGTACATTGATTTCTCCTGGAAGTGGGGAGCTATGAGAAAAAATAGGAAGGGAGGCAGAATAGTGCTGGAGAGCCCCTACCCCACAGGAATTCATTCTCCTACGAGTCTCTTCCTTTTACTGTCTAAGAGCCTCCCCCAACTTTTAGAGGCTCATTCAAGGACCAACTCCATGGATTCTATTTTTGTCTCAGTGCTCCAAAATAATAAAGAAATGGACTTCTGCAAATCACTGCTGGAACATGATTGCTTTGACACAGTGATTTCAACATTCTACCAAAGCAGACTTCTCTTCCATTTAGGTTGATCCACTTTGAAATGATTCCATTCAGCAACAGTGTGTTAGATGCCAGGCAAAGACACTGAGATCCTCACTGATTGTCAGGAAAGGAAGAAGCAAAAAGAAAAAGAGCTGCTCAAAATGGAACATAAACTCTATTTTAAACAAGTTTCGGAAAAACAGTGATTGCGGGAGCTCTGAGCCAGGACAGCTGGGAGCAAGCCATCACATTTCCCTTTTAAGGCACAGCTCCCTGTGGCTGTCAGCAGACCACATATTTCGTTGCATCTCTGAAGAAATGTTAAATCAATAACCTACCTAAAGGTTGCTGACAGATCAGATGCTGTTCTATATAAAGATGAACCCCTTTGGCAGGGAGAAATGGAAGATCTGAAGAATTTTTAGAAGGAAAAGGCCATTTTTCCACCAACAACCCACCCCATATTCTGACATGTGAGGGATCTCGGCTCATGTGAGAGGCAGTCATGAGTCCCAATGACCCAACCAAGCCTTCAAGGTTAAAGTGTCCCAGGAAAGCACAAAGAGGCATGGGCTTGACAAACATGGTGCTCCTTATTCATTCTGAAATAGATTTCTGACTATAAAGTAATTCCTTTCCTCTGCATAGTGCTTTACAGTTTCCAGGACATTTCATACCACCATGCCACCTGCTTCCCACAAAAGCCCTCTGAGTTTGGCCAAACCAGTATTCTTATATGTGCCCCCTAGCTGAGGAAAAAGAGGCTCAGATAACCCTTAGTAACTTGTTCCAGAACACACAGCCAGAAAATGACAGAGCCAGGTCCAAAACCTCAGGTTTCTCACTTCTATTGTTCTTTCCTTGCTGGTTGGGAACCTAATACATTTATCAAATCCACCCAGACTTCCTGATATCTCCTAAGCTACCTGAAAATAATTCATATAGTCTGCTCCAGAGAACAAAGTTCTGGGTTTCTTCAATAGCTACACCTACTTATATATCTTAATCAGATTCCTGTGTTAATAATTATATGGGTTTTTGTTTTATCTCCTAAATTCATTCAATCACTTCACAAATATTTATGAGACCCTTCCATGCAGTCGGTGAGGCACTGACATTGGGGACACAAAAATAAGTAAGATAGTCCCTGCCCTCCCAGTTCCCACATCCATGGCAGGGATTGGCAAGTTGTTTCTGTAAAAGGCTAATTAGTAACTGTTTTAGACTTGGTGACCTTATTGTCTCTGTCACAACAACTACTCACCACTGCCACTGTAGGGAGAAAGCAGCCATAGACAGTGGATGTGGCTGTTCCAATAAAACTTTATTTACGAATACAGGAAGTAGGCAAGATTTGCCACAGGCCACAGTTTGTCTAACCCTGATTCAGAGGGAGTGTCAAGGCAAAAAATCCAACAATGAAGCCATACATTAAATGTCCAAGTACCATTGGAGTATGTGTACTTGGAGTGTGTTTTGGCAATTTGGCACCACCGTTGCTATTTGTGGCTGTGAACTACATTTCCTAGAATCAATTTCCCTTACGGCTATAGGTTAAAGTTGACTAAACGGAACTCATGTGAGATTTGGAAGGCAAAAATAACAACAGAGACAATTACTTTAGGAGGTTGTGATGGTCAAAACACACACATGAAGAGGAACAGTGGAGATATGCCTGGCGGGTCCCAGCATGTCCTCCCTCTACTCTCATTCTGCATCCAGCTCATATTCCTGACTGCCAGCCGTTTTGACCAACAATGCCCCCAACTTCCCGCAAGGCACTTGAATGTATCCTATCAAAGTGACAGATTCCACAGACCTTTCACAGGAAATAGCAATCTCTACATCTCTCTTCATGAGCACCTCCTTTCGAATCCCACATCAGCAGCCAGACACCCATAGCATCCCAGATTTTCCTGCAAGCTCCAACTGTCTATCAATGTCCATGCCTCAGGTAAACACGAGGGGAGACTATTTCTCTGATGCTCTGACTCCCCACTTTCTTTCACATCCCCAATGCCTTCCATATTCATGTAAGATAAGGATCCTATATTAAACCCCATAATCACATGCTGAATGTGACATGGTTAGGTCATGAGGGTAGAACCCCTACGAACTGGATTAGTGCTCTTATAAAAGAGATCCCACAATGTTCCCTTGCCTCTTCAGCCATGTGAAAATACAACAAGAAGTCCACGCCCAGAATAGGGCACCCTGATCTTTGGCTTAGGGCCTCCAGAACAGATAGAAATAAATCTCCGTTGTTTATAAGCCACAGGGTCTGTGGTATTTTCTCATAGCAGCCCAACTGGACTAAGACATCTTATAAATGTAATCATGGCTCTGTTTTCCTAACTAAACCTGACAGATACACCTTATGAATTAAGTATGTTGGAAGCATAGAGGAGGAGGTATAAAGTGGTTGAATCTTTCCGTGATGTCCTGTTCGGGCGGGGGCTGAGGGATGTTGAGAAGACTTTGCACAGGTATTGTCCTAGGTGAGGTTATCTTAGAAACGGACCCTGAGTCTCTGAAATTTGAGTGCAGGAGGTTTACTGGGGAGTCCTCTGTAAGGATATAAGGAAACCAAAATTGGACAAGGGAAAATATAAACAGAATTGTAGTTACAACTAAGACCTCAACCAATAGCATGGGAAGCTCTTGAACTGGGATGAACCTTAGGAGAGATCACAAGTTTTGGAGAGAGTCAGGCCTTTGTACCTTCACAGTGACCATCAGCCCCTGAGGAGTGAGTGCTATAAGCCATCAGCAACCAACACTCCCAGTAGTGCAGTAAATGAATGCCTCAGTCCTGACAGGGGCGCTCTCCGTGGCATACCACAACATCCATTATTTAGATACTAGAGGCCCGTTGCATGAAGATTCCTGCAATAGGCCTTCCTTCCCCTGGCTGCCGGCACCGGTTTTCCTCAGGCACTCGGGACCCAGGCCTTCACTTTGGCTGCAGCGGAGAAGCCAAGCCTCTTCAGTCTTCAGTCGTCTTCAGTCTTCAGTCTTCACTCAGGCCGGAGCCTCCAGTCATCACTCCATGCCTGTGTATGCAAATTAGCCTGCCATCTTTGTTGGGTTAATTTGCATACTCACTCCTGATTGGCTAGTGGGCGTTGTGGAGGTAAGTCAATATGCATCTTTCTCTTTTATTAGTGTAGATTAACTTTCAAGAGGGCTTTGAAGGATAAATATGAGTTATGCACATATTAAACATGAGAATCAAGATTTTAAAAAATGAAACAAAGCAAACCCAAAAGTGAAATAATCTGAGGTATTCAGAAAATTTCCAACAGACCAAATTGCTCATGGAAAAGGAAGAGGTCAGATATGTTGAGGTCAGCTTATCAAGGACCCAACTGACAAATTATTTTTACAAATTATTTTTCCTCCTACTTTGATTAGCATGATCTTATACCTAGAGTGAAGATTTTAAAAGCATTTGAGGTTGAGTAGTAAAGGAGTGAGCAGTGAGGGAATGGTTGGATGGGGCCAATGGATGAGTTGATACATGCAGGAGGTGATGAGTGAATGGATAGTGAGTGGATGGGGGGAAGGTGCATGTGCAATAAATAAATGGGTTTGTGGATACAGGGGTGGTTAGGGATGAGTTGATGGGTGGTGAATGAATGAGTTGGTAGGTTGGCTATTGAATGTACTGTCATTCATTCAGTCATTGCCTGGTGATGGTCATTCCTCCTTAGCCCTCTGGGAAGCAAGGACTTTTTAGCTTGGGAGGAAAGAATAGCTAGTGAGCTAAAACCTTTAGGCAGAGCTCCTTGAGTACTAAATATATTGGTAGTTGTCGAGCTCAGGTGAGGAATGTAAATTTGTATAACTTATTTATCACACACGCCTGGCGCCTACAGGCAACTGATCTGCAACCCTTCTTTAATAAGGGCCTCAAAGGCAGAAGTTATGCCTTCAAGGGCTCCCCAAGAAGCAAACTCTAAACGAAGATTAGATGTAAGTACAGTAAGTCCTCGTTAAACACTGTCAATAGGTTTTGGAACTGTTCTGAAACATACAATGAAACCAACTTTACTGTGGCTAATTGGTATAAACAAGAGCGAAGTTCCTATAGCATCTCATCAACATTATAACAAAACGACACTGAACATAACAACATTATTCAAGGATCTGCTGTACTTATTTGGGAAGGGATCCCAAGTAGCCTCAGTAGGGCCATGAGACAGGGGAGGGAAAGCAATAAATAAAGGTTGTTTTATCAAGCCCCTCCATCTTGGTAAATGAATTTTAACTGAGGGGTAACTCTGGGAAATTGTATAAAACATGTGCCTCAGAGCTATCCCATGACAAGGGTAAGGGAGTAGGGGTTTTTATACACCAACTCTCATCAGTCATTGTTTAAATGCTGCTGAGTGTGGGTGGTGAATCTCCACTGCCTAGCAGAATAACCTCAGACAAAAAAATACAGAAACTAGCAGGTAAAATCCTCACAGGTAGCTGAAGTTTCAGGGGATACAGGCCAGACACTGACAGCAGCTTCTGTAGTCTTGTTCACTGCTGTGTTAAACACCTGGCAGATAGTTAGCAATCAAGTAAGTGGACATCAATAAAATAATACATTTGAATCAATGAATGGGCTGATTTATACAGGGAACTGGGCCAGTGGAGAACATATCTGAGGCAGAGTTTCACGCACGCGTACATGATCAGCAAGCAACCTAACTGTAGTCGCGCCCCATCCCCCCGCCCCCAACCCTGAACCACTTTGGGTGCTCCTACAGAAAAAAAATAAATTTCATGTTCTCAAAATACTTTAAAAGAGTTAATTTGCTACATAATGGAAACAGTAACAATCATCATCATTCTTTGTATTTAATAATACATTGGAGTCAGTGACAGTAACAATTACACCATAATGGGCTTAGCTGGCAAGGAATTCAAGTTGGGTAATATTGTATACATGCTTGTTTTTTGTTTCTATTTCCATTTCTACGACCTAAAGATGTCCTCATCACAATTTTCCCAGAGGCCATAGTCTGGAGCTAAATTCTGGAGCAGCCCTGTAATTGCTGTCTCATTTGCATATCATCTAGGTCTGCCCACCTCATCTCTTTGCCACTGACTTTGACCTAATTGGTCATTAAGAAGAAAATATTATAGAATACTCTTAGTCATTAAAATGGTGTAGATCTCATGATCTCACTTGGACAAATGTTCACAATATATTTCTAGAGAAAAAAAATAAGGTATAAAAAGTATATGTAGCTTCATTCCATTTACCTAAAAAAAATAATTTTATGTGTGTGTTTGCAAAACTGTAGAAAAATTCTAGAAGGCTGTACTTTAAGTTACTTCTGCAGGAGAGGTGATGTTGGCTTATAAGGTAGAAAACTGTTCTCCTGTATTTCATATACTCTGTTCTTTTGAATTTGTTGCACGCATATATAGTTTTATGGCTTAAAAAACAAAGACGTAAAGAAGATAAATGATGTGGTTCTGTGCCTGACACTAGCACTCCTGAGCAGGATGAGGTTTTCTTCAGGGTGAGGGTTGAGGACTGGGGGTGGGAAGGGAGTCCTGATTTGCAGTGTTTGTCGATTTCTATTGTGTAAATATTCCCACCATGTTTAATTTCAAGTGGCTTACAAAATTGCTTAATATTTAATATATTAGGTGATCAATAAATCAATTTTTAAAATCGTGTGTTGAACAGAACTAAATTGCCAGGGTCCTGAATAAATAAACAAGTGAAGTCGGAAATTCTGCTCAGGTAGAGTGGAAGCACCCCCGCTGACTGGGGAAAGGCTTAGATTCCTATGGCCGCAGCTCATCCATCTTGCCCTCCAATTCACGGGGTGAGGTTTCCCAGGCTGGCATGGTCTCATCACAGTTTTGCAATGTTAATGTACTTACTGGTTCTCTGAGCGAAGCTTCACCCTTTAGAAATGGGTCAGGTGGTAGAAGGAAAGTCTGCCAGGAAGAGTTCCTTGTTCATTTTAAGCCCAGGTGCCTCCCGGTAACTTAATGCTGCAGAGGGCACACAGAGGGCGAAAATCTGGGTGAACTTTCAGCCTTTACAAAAATATTTCTCCAGATGGAGAAGACAGGAGAGACATAGTTCAGCCCTGTTTCCAGGTGCTTCTCTAATCTGCAACACTTAACAGGGCACTTCTTAATTCCTAGGTGCGAATTAAGAAGAACATCTGCCCCCAATTTGCTCACAGTCCAATGGCAGAAGAATTAGAGCAATATCATAGAAGAAGTGCTGTGGTGGCTATCTTTATGACCAGGGGTACACACCAGCTAAGCCATCTATCCTCTGTAAAAGGAATCTGGGGGAGAACTTCTACAGGCACTTGGACTTAGGCTAAGTCCATTTGGGATAAAAATTTCAGGTCCTGGCTATTCAGAAAATAATCTAGAAACAGGGTGAGGACTCTTCACCTCATGGAAGAAGCACAGCCCACAAGGGACCTGAGAAGAGTTCTCTAAAGCATGGGACCTGGGCAGGAGCCCCGTTTGCCTGGAAAATATTGGTCATAGGAATCCTGTATGGGGCTAGGAAACAACTCACTCATGCTTGGCCAGTAAGGGAAGGCTTCCTGAGAGACAGCAGCCTACACTGAGCTTTGACACATGCATAAGGGTTAGCCAATCAGAAAACAGGGCACTCCAGGTAAAGGAACAGTGTGTGATAGGACCTTAAGAGCTCAGAATTACTCGCAAGAGCAGATGCTAAATCACTGATAGGAGTCTGCCTGATTGTTTCCCCAAATCGGAGAAATGCTACCCCACCTCACCCCCAAATTCGAAGAACAAAGATGGGCAATTTAGTTGGATCCACTCACAGAAGAATGATTATGCATTTTCTAAACAGCTAGATGGAATGCAAATTCTGAAGCAAGTGACAGGGATTCTGTTTGCCATGCTGACCAGTGGTTTAATAGAAATCTCCCAACCTTGTCTCTAACGGTAAGGTAATCCCCAACCCTTTCCCCTCCTCCCTCCACCTCCTCTACATTTCACTCCTCTCTCTGGGGAGACCCACTAAAGACAGAGAAGAATGAAAAAGGAATTACTGCCAAAGTGTTAACTGGGTAATGAGTTAGCCCATAATCTATTTACATTTTTATGGGGCCCTTTAAGGCCTTAATTTAACTTGAAAGTATAATTAAGGAAGAGAATTTCAGGAGTAAGTAGGACCCTGGGGAAGGTATGGAAGGCCTTCTAGGGTCCCTAAGGGAAAGTCCTGCACCTGCTGGTCACATTTTAATACCTAATTCAGGGACTGGCAAACTTTTTCTGTAAAGAGCCGGAGATCAAATATTTTATGTATTGTGGGCCACGTGGTCCCTGTCGCAAAAACTCAACTCAGCTTTTGTAGCTCAAACGCAGCCCTGGGCAAAATGCAATTAGTTGAGCCAATAAGTGAATGAGTGTGTCCGTGTCCCAATAAAACCTTGTTTACAAAACTGGTGGCAGTCCAGGGTCTGCTGTCACCTGCTCTAATTTTAATCTTCTCTCTTTTCCTCTTCCCACTACGTCTGCTTCTCAGAAACATTACAAATAGTCCTTGAAACTCTGCCTGACTTTGCTGAGTCCATACTTGTGGTCAGATGGGACCTATCAGGATACCTCGATATCTTATGTCCATGTTCTGCTTATTTCTGAAGGGCAATCACATATATTATTTCATACTCTGGTCCTCCTTCCTAGCCCTATCACTTTGGGAAGATAGCACAGCTTAGTGGTTAAAAAAAAAAAAATAATCAGGGGTTCTGGAGTTAGACTAGCAAGGGCTGTGTTAGTCAGGATAGACTAATTATACTACAGTAACAAATTGATCCCCAAATTTCCATGTGAAGAAAAAAAGGTTATTTCTTGCTTATGTA
Source organism: Plecotus auritus (assembly GCF_963455305.1). NCBI lineage: Eukaryota > Metazoa > Chordata > Mammalia > Chiroptera > Vespertilionidae > Plecotus > Plecotus auritus. The sequence continues at coordinate 164,571,223 of NC_137773.1, forward strand.
AGGTGTTAGGGTAGATGGCTCTGTTCCACACAGTTGCTCAGGAACCCAGACTAATAGAGCCTCTGCCACATGGAACATTCCTAAGTACTGTAGTAAGAAAAGAAGGAATGTGGAAACTTCACATACACTCTATGCTTCAGCCCAGCAGTGACACATATTACTTCTGCTTACAGCCCATTGTCCATAAGGAACCACATGTCCTCAACTAACTGCAAGGGACCCTGGGAGTTATCAGAGAGCAGATGGAAGGTATGATGAGCACCGCTTCTGCCCCATGGGGCCTTTCTTGTGAGTAGCTGTATGACCTTGGACAAGGTATTAAAGTAGTCTGTGCCTCATTATTCTCCAAGGTAAAGCAAGAATAACAATAGCCTCTGGTCATAAAAACTGATAATATGCTTTTAAATCACAGTGCCAAGCACATAGTAAGCATTCAGCAAAAGTCAGCCATTACTTTTATTATTACTAACTACCTGTATATGATTGTAAAAAAAAAAAATGCTTTGTCCCTCCAGGTCTATGTTCTCCCATCTACAAATCAGGCCCACCAATAATACTGTTTAGGATAGCAATTAAGTTAAATGGCACAATACGGTGAATCAAAAGATCTTAGCACTGTGCCCAACATACAATAAGCACTTAATAAAAGTCATCTCTCCTTACCGTAGGCAATCATGAATTGATAATTCTTTTCAGTTCTGGTTGCAAAGGGCTTATTTGTGAGTTTAATGGGCTACGAGAATATTTAAGATGCTGACCAAAGGAAACTCAAATATAGAGTATTTCAAAACAGAAGTGATTTTAGAGATTCTCTATTTCCAGCAACAGCTAAACTTCCACAGATATAGTGTCACAGATACATTGTTCTTTTGGCAACTGAGCTCTGTTTCGAACTACATTTCCAAAAATCCCTTGTCTTATGTAGTCTGGGTTAAAGTGGCCAGAAATGAAGTTGCCTGAGATAGAAACATGGAGGTGAGGCAGCAGCCATTATGCTCTGAAGTTCAGTGTTGGCAGAGGTGTTGAAAGGCGTTTCCAATCTGCCTTTGATCTTCCCTGTTGCACGTCCAACTTTCCTTTCATACAGCCTGACGAACAGCAGTGAGCCCAGGCCCAGCGCCACTGTGAAACCACGAGGTGGTGGTCATGGAGAGCCAACAACCTGAGTGAGCTTTTGCAGTTCCACACCAGCAACCGCACCTGTGCAGTAGCTTCCAGATTCTCCTGAAAGCTCTCACTCATTCACCTACACCAGGGCTGGTTAGTGACCTGTTATGGGGTGAACTGCATCCCCTCAAAAGTTACATGTTTAAGTCCTAACCCCTCATACCTCAAAATGTGACCATACAGGGGAGGGAAAGTACGTTAAATTACCACACATCATTACCTAAAAGATAAATCACAAGTAAGGATATGAAATAACAGCAATAACAAGAAGAAGAAAGAGGCGAAGGCAAATAATACAAATAAATAATACAATAATTAATACATAAAATACAAGAATAAACTCACATACAACGTAAACCTACTTTTGCCCACCTCTATATTTGGAAATAGGGCCTTTAAAGGGGTGAATTTTATTATCTCGTTTAAGGTAAAATGAGATCATATAGCTAGGCCCTAATCCAATAGGACTGGTGAACTAATAATAAGAGCAGATTAGGATACAGACAGACACACAAAGGAATGACCATGTGAGAATGTCAGAGGAAGATGGCCATCTACAAGTCAAAGTAAGAGTCCTTAGAAAAAACTAATCCTGCTGACACCTTCATCTTGGGCTTCTAACCCTCAGAATTTTAGGGAAATAAATTTCTGTTGTTTAAGCCAGCCAGTCTGTGGTACTCTGGAACAGCCCTAGCAAACTAATGCCTGACCTTTCCCTGATCCTTCAAGTTTACTGTGGGACCTTTACTTCTCCAGAACATCCCATACCTGGGTAAGGTCGAATTCCTATACTAGTATACACATGGCAGTTGCGCTTTCCTGACTGAACCCAAACTGGCACGTGCATTGATTAAGAACATGGACTCTAGGTGATAGTCAAATCTCTAGTTTTACTCTCTCTTTGATCTTTTGGCTATTACTTAATTTTTCTGTATCTCAGTCACCATATCTGGAAAATGTGATGATAATAGTACCCCTCAATTTACAGATTTGCATTGTGAGCTACTACAAATACAAGATTTAGTATAATCCTGCCAAGCAGATAACACTTAATAACTGTTGATTAATATTATGATTGTGATTATTATTTGCTGTCTACCTAGGAACTAAAACACTGACTCATAAGTCTCTCTTTCCCTGCCCTGGTTTGTTGTATATGTTTATCCTTTCTCCTAGAATGTAATTATCTTGAAAAAAATCTATCTATTTTTATAATTTATCTTGCTTTCTTCCACCTGAAACTTTCATCATTATGTAGCAAGAGGCCCATGGCTATCTCAGATGGGATGTTGGCTAAGTGAGAATTTGGACTCTGTTTGGTCCAAGGATGTGCTTAAGCTCTGTGGGAGTCCGCCTCCAAGATGGCTCCCATAAATCCTGCTTCCTGGCAGTATTTAAACCCCTGGTATTTAAACTGAGTGTAGTCCCCTCCCACATTAAGTAGGACTGACGTGTGTAACCTGTAGCACACTGGGAAAATGATGAGTGTACTTTCCAAGGCTAGGTCGTAAAAGAGAGTGCAGCTGAAGCCATGCTCTCTTGGATCACTCATTTTAGGTGACACTGGGCATCATGTCATGAGGATACTCAGGAAGTTCTTCTCAGTTCTTAATTACATAGTGAAGAACTGAGGCCTCTTTCCAACAACAGCCCTAACTTTCCAAGCATGTGAATGAGCCACCTTGGAAGGGGATCCTCCAGCCCCCGTCAAGCCTTCAAAAGATTTCAGTCCCAGTGGAAATCTTGACTGTAATGTGAGAGATTCCGAGGGAGACTGTTCAGATAAATCACTTCCAATCCCTGACCCACAGAAACTGTCACAAATATTTACTGTGATTTGTTACACAGAAAAAGAGAAGTAATTTACCATCTAAAAGAATACTAGCCTTGTTTCATCAACAACAATGGTAATAATCGTTTGTATTATGTTCAAAGTGCTAACTACCTGCCAGGTGTGCTGAGCATTTTTTTTTTTTTTTTGCAGATATCTTGGTTAATCCTTATAACCACCTTATTTGAGAAATGGCTCCATAAGGTTTCTACTATGATTAGTCTTCATTTTTCAAATAAGAAAATTGAGATCTAAAAAGGCAAATGACTTGCTCAACCAGCTAGCTGGCAATGCAGTCAAGATTCATCCTACATGTCCGAATTCATAGTTTTGGGATCTCTTCACTGATGCCCTATTATCTCTGGCAGAGCTCACCAAGATCTCATACGTAGCAAGTATTGGTTTCATGAAAATGCAGGGATACAAAGCTCCTGGGCTGTGACTGCTCCTCCTCTAGGTGCACCTCTGGACCTGAATGATGCATGCTCTCCAGCTTCCTACAGGCAGGCTGCAGCGTTCCCTGGATATGTGAGGGCACCTAACCAGTCACAGGCTTGTGTTGCTGACATGCCCCCAGATAATCGCCATTGAAGTGCCCACAGTTCCTTCCCCATCACTGCACTCTGATTTCCCTCCTGGCTCACTCATTGTTCGGCTGGTGGAGGGGGATAGGGGATTGTTTTAAGAGCAATTCCACACTTCTCTTCTGTTGTTCAGTGAAGGATATATCAAAGGTAATTAGCTCAGAAGATTATAAATTTTATTATGAGAACCAGTTGCTTTTGGTTTTTAGAGTTACTTATATTCTCTTTGGGCCTTTCTATGGGTAAGGACTTGGTCTGGCTTAGATTTCCTGCTGGTGTTGTTTTTACTTGTTTAAAGAGAAACAATTCCATTTTGCTTGTATAATAAGCCAGTTACTTCCTATTAGTAAACTTCCTTGACCACAAATGTCTAATTGATCAAGATGTTCTCATAGCATGTTGCCACAAGTCCTATAGTATGTATTGAATATGAGAAAAGAGACCTTTTAAGACTTCTAGCTCCTTAATTTGCTAGGGTATCAACCAAACTTTGTTGTTTTCTTTCTAATTATAAATATAATGCAGAGTTAGCTGATATACAACAATTTCATAAATACATAACACTTGAAATGAAAGTTCCCCAAACTCATGCCCAAGGGGTTATCACTTTAAACAATTCAGAGCATATAAATCTAACTTTGCTTTTCTAAACATATGCTAAAATATTTTCTTTTCTTTTTCTTTTTTAAAAAACATTTTCTTCTTTAGAAAACAAAATGTATGTTCATATTATACTAGAGGCCCGGTGCACGAAATTCATGCATGGCGGGGAGGATCCCCTCAGCCCAGCCTGCACCCTCTTTAATCGGGAACCATCAAGAGATGTCCTGAGGATTGGGCTTAACCAGCATTCGGACATCCCTCTCACAATCCTGGACCACTGGCTCCAAACTGCTCACCTGTCTGCCTGCCTGATTGCCCCTAACTGCCCCCCTGCCAGAATGATCACCTCTAACTGCCTCTGCCTGCTGACCTGATTGCCCCTAACTGCCCCCCCCTGCTGACCTGGTCACCCCTAACCACACTCCCCTGCAAGCCTGGTCGCCCCCAACTGCCCTCCTCTGCTGGCCTAGTAACCCCTAACTGCCCTCCCTTGCCAGGCGGGCCTAAACAGGCAGTCAGACATCCCTCTCACAATCCAGGACTGCTGGCTCCCAACCACTCACCGGCCTGCCTGTCTGGTTGCCCATAACCACTTCTGCCTGCCAGCCTGATCACCCCCTAACCACTCCTCTGCCAACCTGATCGACACCTAACTGCTTCCTGCTGGTCCGAATGCCCCTAACTGCCCTCCCCTGCCGACCTGGTCACCCTAATTACCCTCCCATTCAAGCTTGGTCACCCCTAACTGTCCTCCCTTGGTCGCCCCCAAGTGCCCTCCCCTGCTGGCCCGGTAACCCCTAACTGCCCTCCCTTTCCAGCCTGGTCACCCCCAACTGCCCTACCCTGCAGGCCTGGTCATCCCTAACTGTCCTCCCCTGCAGGCCTGGTCCCCTCCAACTGCCCTTTCCTGCTGGCTCGGTCACCCCCAACTGCCCTCCTCTGCAGGCCTGGGTTCCTACCAACTGCTCTCCCCTGCAGGCCTGGTCCCCCTCAACTGCCCTCCCCTGCAGGCCTGGTCCCCCCCAACTGCCCTCCCCTGCTGGCCTGGTCTCCCCCAACTGCCCTCCCCTGCTGGCCTGGTCTCCCCCAACTGCCCTCCCCTGCAGGCCTGGTCCCCCCCAACTGCCCTCCCCTGCTGGCCTGGTCTCCCCCAACTGCCCTCCCCTGTGGGCCTGGTCTCCCCCAACTGCCCTCCTCTGTGGGCCTGGTCACCCCCAACTGCCCTCCCCTGCTGGCCTGGTCTCCCCCAACTGCCCTCCCCTGCTGGCCTGGTCACTACTAACTGCCCTCCCCTGCAGGCCTGGTCACCCCCAACTGCCCTCCCCTGCAGGCCTGGTCCCCCCGAACTGCCCACAACTGCCCTCCCTGCCAGCCATCTTGTGGCGGCCATCTTGTGTCCACATGGGGGCAGCCATCTTTGACCACATGGGGGCAGCCATCTTGTGTCTTGGAGTGATGGTCAATTTGCATATTACTCTTTTATTAGATAGTTGTTTCATCCAATGTCAATGTGAAATGACATTGGATGAAACAACTATTCTCCCATATCCTTTTTCCTTAGCAATACCTCTTAGAAATATTACATCTTAGAAAGATATTGCTCTATTAGTATGTAAAAATTCTAATTCTTTTGAGCAGTTACTGATATACCATAATGTGATCAATCAGTCCCATATTCAAGGACATTTGGGTGGCTTCCTTTCTGTTTTTCAATAACAACCTATGCAAAAATGACCATTCTTGTACACATCTTACACATTTCTAGGAGTGTTTCTGGAGGATAGATTCCTCTAAGAGGGAATTTTGGGACAGGATTTGTTAAGTATACCAGTCCCACTCACAGTGTACCTCTGTACCTCTGTTCCTCTGTACCTCACCAATAGTGGATATTATCTTTTTTCTTTCATCTTTGAGTTATGCTTAACTCTTACTATAAGTAATATTGGTGAGAATTACCAGATTCTTTTCCTCTTTTACAGGCGACTGAAAAAGAAAGTCTCTAAGTGATAAATAGAAGATTAAGTCTGCCCAGGAGTAATCAGCCTTTATACAGCGCCCCATCCTCAGAGCTAAGTCACATTCACATCTACACACACAAACAGAAATTTGGCATAAGGGCGAATTTTGCATGCTCTTCCTGGGAGCTTGTGTTCTGCAGTTTTTGGCCTAACCTAGTGACCTAAAACCAAGTAGGTCCTCTTAAAATAGAATACATTTTTGGTATTTAAGAATCACTTAAGAGAACTTAGGGAAAAAATGGACATTTCTACCCCTCCAATTTCCCATTTTGATTCAGGAGGTCCTGGGTGGGACATTTTTGTGTCTTTTGGACTTCACATGTGAAAATTTGAGGTAATCATACTCCTAAGTTTGGCACACTAACATTATTACTCCATGTAGGGCGATCTTCTTGTTTTATACAGTGACTTTCATTCCCTGTGCCATCTCCAACTCCACTCCCCACTCTAACCCACCATTTCAATATATTGAGAACTTAAAGGTATTGTTTTTGCATAAATGTAGATTTATGTTATACACATTAAATAAAAATATACTATATTTACCATATAATATATGTACAACCATGAATATACTGCCAGGATTTAAAAGTCAAGGACATTTTGCTAAACATTAAGTCCTCCACTCAATATCATCAACAGTATTTGCTACTTTAAGCAAAATAACATATATGAAATCAATCTTACCATAGGCTGATCAGTGTAGTTAAGTTCCTACGGTATCTCATTAATATCATAATGAAATGACATTGGATGAAACAACAATATTGGAGGACCTGCTATAGCTGCTTTGGATCACTGAGGGCAGGGGGGGTGGGAGAGGGAAAGTCACAAATGCAGTTAATGTCTCCCCTCTGACACAAACCCCACCACAGCCACCCCATCCAGACGTCCTCACCTTCCTGAGACTGGTATGATTGATCTCAGGCCTATGTTTAAATTTTGTCAACAATGCTTTAGGGGAGTTTAAATTTTACACAAATGATATTGTTGTACATATCCTTTCACAACTTGGTTTTATCATTCAGTATTGTATCGTCTTAGAGAAGATATTTTTCCCCCATTTGTTTGTACAGATGAAAAGCAGGTACCCATTGTTCTGTTATAAAATGTTTGAGCTTTGCAAAGGCCCAGAGCAGAGAGCTGATAGCAGATGGAGTTAGGTGGTACCTCCCTATCATGTGTATTTGAATCCATTAGTTGACAGTGGACTTGAGGAACATTCTGGGAGAAATGCAAGCTCAGGGCTCCCTTCCTCTTAAGTTTCAAGTCATACAGACAAATTTAATAGGCCAGTGTGGTCCTGGAAGAGGCCAGGTGGCCAGAAAAATTAACAGAGTACGCTGAGGGAACTTACTCTAAGAGTGCGAATCTCAATTGAGACTGATTCCAAAGCAGGGCCCAATTTTTTTGGTATGGAAGAGAGAATAACTGGTTATAGACACTGTATATCAGGACATGGGGTCCAAATTTCACACAATCTAGCTGCCCTGGTTCTTGGGCAGGACATGGAGGTGGGGTTGAGGTGGCAGGGGTTGGGCTGTGCGAGTATACTCATGGCAAGAACTAGTCCTATAGACAAACTTCACTATAATTACCCTGTATAGTGGTGACTACAATGCAAATATCTTGTCTCCTATGGCCAGGGGCAGGATATGTGACATGCTGCAATCCCACAACAGCACAGAGCAGGGTTATAGGCAGATGTGCTAGACTTCCTGCTTTTCCTTTGCAAGGTGGTAGAGCTGAGCTTTCAGTGTCCTTGGACTTGTATTGAGAATCGGATCTAAGAGAGTGATGGGTGAACTTTTCTTAATCTGAACATTTCATAAAATGTGATCCATCTATGCATTCTCTAAAACTCATGTGCGAGAATGAGCATAGCTGCACTATTCCAATCATCCCCCACGGAAAAGTACGGCAATTCTCTTCAACAGTGGAAGAGATAACTGAATGGTGACAAGTCCACACGATAAAGTTCTGTATGCCAATGGGAACAAGTAATCTACAACTACATGAACACTAAGGAAGAACCTTACAAATACAATGTTGAATGAAAGAGACCATCTGTAAAAGAACACATATTGTAAGCTTCCATTTATATGACGTTCAAAACCAGACAAAACTAATCTATGCTGTTAAAAGTTGAATCTGGTTACTCTTGGAATAGGGTAATGAGTCAAAGGAGACCAAGAAGAACTGCTGGGGCCTTGGTAATATTTTGTTTCTTGATTTGGATGACAGTTAAAAGGGTACATTCAGTTTGTGAAAATTCATCAAGATTTTCACTTATATTCCATTTTCTGTATGTATATTATAATTTCAAAAAATTTTTTCAAAAAAGGATTTTATTTTGTATTTCAAGCTGGTGAAGAGTAGCCTACACATGAAGGACTGTCAAAGCCTTAAGTTTGTCAATACATCCCATGGCCACTGGTTGGAGGTCAAGACACATTTTCATTCCTCTACCTGATTTAAACACCTTCTATATATTCTCTCAAAGACAATGCTGTAACCTAACTCCTTCTCCACATCTCTTCCTCCAGCCTTCTCTGCAGTTTTATGAGAAAACACTAGAAATATGTCATAAGAGATGAGCAAGTGTGTATGGGAAGGAAGGAGCTTAGTCCCCGGGACATGGCTCTGGGGGTAAATTGGTAAATCGGAAAGCAGATGGTGCTCACCATGAACACATTTCCCAGGAAAGATGAGGCCCACCTTTGGCATAGTCACATCTATATTTAGCAGCCCACAGTTGGCTTCATTCACGTCTTGGTGAGCATTTAAAAAAGTCTCTAGTTGTTGCTCATGTGAGAGATGTATCAAACCAAGATTCTCCTGCCTAGCAGGAAGGCCCTGCTTTCCATCGGGCATTCCATGCTCCTGTTGCATGCTTTCAATTCTCTCTGCATGTTTACCCTGGCTCTTGCCTCTAATGTCCCTCCTTATGTGGCTTTTTAGGCAGTCTCTTTATGTCACTTAACTCTGTTCCAAACACTTGCCTCTGTTATGCCAACAACTCTAAACTGCCTTCTAGACTCCTGTTGGCTAAACCTCTGTTTTGTCAACCCTCACTAAAATATTTCAAAAGAAGTCGAAAGGATTTCTTTGAATGCATAGAAAAATATTTCCCTCCCCAATGAAACATGGGTCCCAGGGCAATGCCTGGTGGTATGTAGACTTTGAAAGTTTCTAAATGTAAAATGTACTGAGATACAAAGATTAATACACATTACTGGAAAAATGAAGCCCTAGTAATTCCCTTTGTTCCTTGCATGGCATCTACATGATTAAACTGTTCCCTCGCAGTGCCTGACATAATATAATACAGGGTGGGGCAAAGGCAGGTTTACGGTTATAATACAAATAAATAATACAATAATTAATAAATAATAATACAAAAATAAACTCTGTGTTTCACATACTCACAACTGAAAACCTACTTTTGCCCCACCCTGTATGTCCTGATGAGGAAGAAAAGAGAAAGAAAAGATGGAAGAGGGCTTTGAGATGAAGTATCTAATTGTAGCCCAGAATTCTTTTAGTATTTATTCATATTTCCAAATCAACTTGGCAAGATACTATGTAGATTAATTATTCTATGGTTTAAAATAATTGGAAAACCCTGCACACTATAGCCTCACATGAGAATACTAAAGGTACTGGGAAGTGCTTCGTCAGGGAAACATGTTTGAAACTTGGTTTGCCCCAGAGTATTCCATTGCGTTCTTTCCGTATCCTTTATTAGAACTTTTAGTACCATCTAGTCACATCCTACAAGACTAGTGATCTTCAGAGCATTCTTTGGCAAATGCAGCTTTACCTCAACCAGATAGGATTCAGAGACTGCCAACCTGAATTGTTCCCATGCAAAGAGGCTCCAAAACTATATTTATCAACCACACGCATGCCTCTGAGAATGCACCAACAGCATCCTGATGAAAACACCTGCTTGTGTGAAGCCAAGAGCATGTGATTCCATTATACTACACATATTGTACATTCTGAACATACTCTGAGCCTGTGTTGGGAGGATGCTTGGTGGTTTACAGATAAAGTGACACTGGGCACTATGACTTTAATAACTGGGTATATAATCGTTCACTCTGGAGATCATTGCAAATGAGTCAAACGATTAGGAGACACATTTATGTGTGTGTCATCTAATCCTGGCAGTCAGTTTCATTGTGTCATTAATTCAACAGAGCAAAACAAAGCATTGATTACCTTCTTCGAATTCAATTGGAGATAGCCATGTTTAACAAGGGGAAAGCCAGTGATTATTGAAAACAGAGTCTGCAGATGTCTGTCAGCCAATAATAAAAGCAATCCGAGCCTCTCCTACATGAAGAGGACTGGAAAGTTGGCCTGGTTGTGGCATCTTTCATACCAAGAAGAGGGGGCAGGATGTGACCTCTTTTGCAGGGATTAGATTTTTTTTTTTTTTTCTTTTTTGTCACCAGATGGATACTCTACCAAAAATTTCAGTGTAGCTATGCACTGACATCTAGTGGACAACAAAGCAGTTGATATTTTGGGCACAAATGACACTGTAGGAATTAGTAAATCACCCAATAACAGTATCTGAGAAAACTCAGTTCAAATTAAACTTAAAATATAAATATAGACTTTCTTTTTTTTCATGGCTGAAGCCAGTTAATTAAATTCATATTTAAGGTAATATTATATTTTGAACACTTTCCTACTAAAAATACCATGGTGCATCCTTGGGTGCCTACCAGAATTAAAAAGTTTATATGCAGGGAAATGATGGCATAAAATCCTGTCCATTTGTAGGTTTTTGGAAAAGAAATATTTTGTCTAATAATCAAACATGCAGACTTAGTAAGTTACAGCCACCTGCCAGTAAGGAATTAGAGAATTTTAGAAGTTTGGTCAAAAGTTTGCAGAGCTGAGTATAACTGTCTGATACTGCTCTGGTGGGAGGAAAGAAGGGCATTTCAAGCCCAAAGAGAAGGTTTGTGTGTCCAGTTTAGTCTGTGAAATAGACCTTATTTATCTAGCTTATTGAATATGTTGTAGGAAGTAATTAGTGTTAAGATATGAGGAAGATAAATACACAACATCTATCTCTTCGACTCTTGGAGGGTAAACCAAATTAAAAATAAACTAAAGGAGTAAATCACGTAGAGGTTTAAAAATACAAGTTTCATGCTTGGGAAAGCAGATTGGAAAATGCTGCTCAACCCATGGCCAACATATATCTTTCCAATATGCCTTTTCCTCCTTGATTAAATTTATGCTGATATAATTACAGTGCTTCTGTCCAGTTCTTACATAGTTCCTACTTTTGCCAGAATTGCATGGATTATTCACGATTTCCTGTATCTGTTCTTCCCTAATACACAATGTTAAGAAAATATTATCCAAATCTTAGAAATAAGGTAAAGGAGAAGTGAAATGTTTCAATGTCATACTAGAATTTTGTTTAATAGTCCAACACAAAGGATTATTTAATTTTCTAGAAGGTATCTGTATTTGACTTACTATGTATTTGCATAAAGCTCAACCACTGTGAAGTTACGTGTTAATTTCTAAAGTTCTGTACGAAGAGATTAAAATATACAAGTGGACATTTGCCAGACTATATATAAAAATAGAACTGGGGCCCACAACCTTCAAGAATAAGCCCAGGGCCTGGCAAGCATGGCTCAGTAGTTAGAGCATCGGCCTGCTAACAGAAGGGTTGAAGGTCTGATTCCCAGTCAAGGGCATGTATATGGGTGGCAGGTTCAATCCCTAGCCCTGGTCTGGGCATGTTCAGGAGGCAGCCAATTGATGTGTCTCTCACATCTATGTTTCTTTCTCTCTTTCTCTCCCCCTCCTCCTCCTCCTCTTTATTCCCTCCCTCCCTTGCACTCTCTCTAGAAACCAATGGAGAAAAATATCACTGGGTGAGGATTAACAAAACATACCAAAAAAAAAAAAAAAAAAAAGAATCAACCCAGGAAACCAACCCATTGTCTATAGTAACCAGCCAAGGAAGCCAGCCAGCAATAAGTCAAATTTGTAGGAAGTTAGACTGCTATCTCCAATAACAATCCAAGAAGCCCTGTGAACAATCAGCCCCAAATTTGCTAGGACTGAATCATTAACTGACAGCTTCCCTAATTTTTATCCTTTTTTCCAACCTTGAACGGTCCAGAGAAAGCCAACTATACACCCTGACCCTGCTTCTCATTAGCCCATCTATGGTTTCCCCATGCCAACAGCCCCCTATCCGGGCATACCTGAAGCCCCACCTTGTTTCCACTATAAAGCTTTCCTGCTCTCCTGAGGGCCTTTAAGTCTTTTCCAAAATGCAAGGGCCAGTCGCTGACTCCCTTGCTATAGAAAGCTCTGAATAACCTTTGCATATCTGGTTGATAACTTCCACAGTTCAGTGGAAGTGCTTCTTACAATAGGAAGCACTACAAAGTCACATATCCAAGACGTGGACATATGCACCTCCAACAGGGAGAGAGCAATCTCATCCAATCTACAACAAAAGCAAAACTGCAGAGAAAGAAAGAGAACTGCTGATCAGTTTTCAAAAGTGTTGGCCTCTGGTCACAGGGCAGATGGGGAAGATGGCAAGTGGGGATAGTACAGATTTCCCACAGTGAAGAGCCCTGAACTGATGTAATCACAGATCTTGAAGATCTCCGAGTTATTTGGCTGAGTGAAAGTCACAATTTCAGAACCGATTTGTAGGTGGGTATGAATCAGGCTTTAAGCCCGTGTCAGCCTGTATAATGCAAATCTCGGGATATGTCAGAATAATTAGGCATTTGCCCTGTTGTGCTCCAGTTCCCAGAGGCACTGACTGAGCTGGAAGCAAACCCTGCCCTGCAAGTAAAGCTGGAGTCCTTGGGATTAGGGGCAAGTATATTCTGAATATTCTAAATAAACACACTAAATAAAATTTCTGAAAATCTTACTATGCAAATTTCGAATAATGTACATAAGACTGACAAAATTAAAGCTGAAGTTTTACACCATTGATATGCCTACTTACAAACTACATGCAATAGTTGTTAAGAATTATTATCTATTAAAATGTCAGTAACTCATTAGTTGTGATAGATGACTTACTAGGTTTAAATTTCATTTTAACATGAATAAATTAGATTACATTTTGAAAATACTATTACATAACTGATGCAATCTGTATCAAATAAGCTTTGATCACTAACATTTCCCAAGCAGCTTACCCAAATATCAGTGTTCAGTTGCATAGTGAACTGCTGAAAAACTTCAGATGCCTAATAGAAAAACACTTGTTTGCCATGCAAGTTTCTTTTTTCATTCAACATTGTATTTGTGAGACTTTTCATTAATCCACGTAGCTTTAGTTCACTCACTTTCAGTGCTCCGTTGCATTCCACTGTCTGTATATTCCATTTTTAAAACTCATCCTTATATTAATACCCATAGTTATTACTTCAGTTACCATCCTAAAATATTATTTTTTCTTACCTTGTCATCTAGCCTTACATGTATCCTAATGTCACCCCCTAAGACATATACATCGTGAGTCGAGTTTAGCACCAAATAATTGTATGTAGAGAGGGACCTGCTGGAGTGATCTGTTTTCTCTTTACAACATCCCATCATGATAAAGGCCAAGATTATTCTAGTAAGAGAAACATTAAAGATTCAATCCTAGTCTGGGCCAGGATTGGTGGAACCTGACTAGCTTGCTCATGCATCTGTAGTCAGTTAATGGGAGGCTGACTGGTCTAGGATGGTCTTACTTACATTTCTGGAGGTAGGGTTGCTGTTGGCTGGGGCACTGGGCAGCTGGGCACATGTCTCTCATCCTCCAGCAGGCTCCAAAGGCGGGATACTAAGATGGAGCTGGTTTCCAAGGCTCTGAACTGTACACCATCACTTCTTCCACACTTCATTGTCCAAAGCAAAATACACAGCCAGCTCATATTCCAGGGAGATATTCCAGCTATCCATTTCTATAAAACAAACCAATTCAAAACTTAGTAGTGTGAAACAACAATCATTTATTTTGCTCACAAATGTTCCATTTGGTCAGGGCTCGGTGGGGGCAATTCATCTCTGCTCCACTAGATGTCAGCTGGGCAGTTTGACTAGGGCTGGAGGATCCTCTTCCAAGATGGCTCAGTCACATGGCTGGTAAATTCCTCTGCCTGTGATACTCTCCGGGGGCAGATTAATTTTCTCACAGCATAGCGCCTGGGTCCTCAGAGCCAGCATCCCCAGAGAAAGAAAGTGGCAACTGCTAGATTCTTAAGGTTTGGTCCAGAAACTGGTACAGCACAGGTACTGCCCAGATTCCAGGGGAGGGAACATAGGCCTGCCTCTCAATAGAAGGGGTGTCAAAGAATGTGGGGGCCATATTCTAAAACTGCCATAGGCAGCTCTAGACTCCACTCTTGATGGGAGGGGTGATGTCACCTTGGAAAAGGCATGACTACTGGAAGAGATAAAGAGTTGCAGCCACTTCACAATCAGTTACAGTGGGCAGGGAGGGGGATGAGATTTCTGGCTTAATATTTCTTCTACTCCTTTTAATTTTAACTCAGCTATTATTTACTTGTCTCAGCCTTGTGTTCGCTATAAGTTATTGAAAGGCAAATTTAGAAATGCTACTCTTATTATTTAAATGGCCTAGAGGATTTTATATAAAAAGGCTTTATAAGTGATTCCCTTTTATTTTGAAATGTTAGTACTTTAGCTCCCCTTGAAAGATGTGAAATCATGTTTTATTGATGGGATAACTATTATGTAACTAGAGTGCAGGTAATCATCTTATTCCACTTGACGAGATGAACATAGCCATTTTTCACACAGAAAAGACAGGGAAGTACTCAATTACAGCTGTGTGTTCGATGTAAAATCTCTCATTCACATAAACTATAGAGTCACTGATTAGACATGCCAGCAAGAAACTGCGTGAGCTGTGGCCATCATGAATGTTCTTCAGGCTGCCTTCTCTATGCCTGATAGACCACAATTACAATGACCTAGAGGCCAGTCAAACAGAGTTACCTGTTGACGGTCCCCAGTCCCATTTACACTCACTCACGCATGGCTCCATGGGACACAAACACTGCCTTGGGGAGGAAATTCTAAACTACATCCATAAATTACATTCCCAAATCCCTGTTTTACTTTCCCAGGCAGCAACCTGATTTCAGGAAAAATATCTGACCTCCTGGAGGTCCTAAAAATAAAATATTTATTGTATCCCCCCCCACCCCCTACTGCAAAGAAAATGAAAATATTTTTTAAATCTGATTATATCACTCCTCTACTTCAAACCCTTCCATGGTTCCCCATTGCATAGCAGATAAACTTCATCTAAAGGGGATGCTATGTGATGGAGTGGACAGTATCTGCAACACTCCACTCATTATTTTTTCAATTTCTATTTACTGACTTTAGAGAGAGAGGAAGGGAGATGGGAAGAGAGAAAGAGAGAGAGACTGACTTTCTGCCCACCCACTCACACACTCTTTGGTGATACTTCATTTAATCTATCTATCTATCTATCTATCTATCATCTATCTATCTATCTATCTGCCAAGGGACTGGAATGACCTGAATGCCCGGAATGACCAGCCGATATGACGCATACTGCAGCCAACCAACTGGCCCGATAGGGGTGGGACTGGCCACCCAACCTCCCTCTGCCCCTCCCCACTGCCATCTCCACCCCCAATTGGTCCACCCCACCCCAATCGGGGGCGGGGCCAGCCAGCCAACCTCCCACATCCCCTACCCCCAGCTGACCAGACCCCACCCATGCACGAATATGTGCACCAGGCCTCTAGTTAGTGAATAACATAAAGTATTATAGGAGGCTTGAGCAAGATCTAGTTCCTCCTAAACCTTATTTCTACCCTTAGCAATATACCTCAGTGGCAGGCTATATCATTATCTCATTTATTGTTCACAAAGCTTTAGAAAGCAGGTTCTCATATTATCCCCATTTTGTTGATAATGAGACTGAGGAACAGAGAGGTTAAGTAGCTTGCTGAAGATTGCATAAGTAGCAGAGCATGCACATAAATTATAATAGCCTAACACAAGAGTGAACTTTTTAAATCATCCATCCAATGGGCTGTATTTCTCAGTCTGAGTTCCATTAACCTGTCCAGAGATAGGCCAAAAACTTACACTGAAACTGTTGTACGCATATATCATTTTTGCTAGGAAGATAATCCATAACTTTCCTAAAAGTCTCAATAGAAACCATGGCACAAAATTAATAAAAGAAAAAATCTGCTATATTACTATAATTCAGGGGCTGCAACGCGATTTCCAAAAATATTTCTTGGAAGGCTTTGAAGGCTGCAGGACTTTAAAGAATTTTATGTTACCATAACAGTTCATTCAAAACCTATACCATTTACAAATTCTTCATTCTATTAAACTTGCTTCCAACAAGTTGTAAACATGGTACTGGCAAGACAAGAGGATGGTCTGTCCACAGAGCGAGGAGTGACAAGAGTCCTTCTAGCCCAAAGGTCAGGTGTGCAGTTGAACATACAAGTGTGGGACAACAAGCTCACCTTCAACAAAGCATGCAAATAAAAAGAGCAAGGCTGCACCATAGGGAAGTCCTTCAAATAATGCTATTGCTGGTTCCCAGTTATTGGCAAGGAAGGCTGAGTCCCATTCAAATTCTCCCACATACAAATGCCTTCAATTGAGGTGGTCATCTTCTCCAGGCCTGGATATTTGCAAAATGCCCTGCTTGCCTTGATTAATGACTCTTTCCATAAAGCCAGTCTTGGTGACGATATGACAAATCTCCTCTGTCCCTGTGTGTGAACAGTTCAGAGGAACCATTAGGTTTTGGCTAGTATCCCAAAATTGCTCTGGGTGTAGAAGAATTCTAATGAAATGTAAAGCATCTATCACAAAGAAACACAATAGATTTTTCAAATGCTCAGTACTTTTCATTTCACAAACACTATACCTCTTTAGGAAACATAGGCATTTCCTATGCAAGGGGAAAAATTATTTTGAATTTGTCTTTATCATTTCTGTATTTTCTAAATTATAGGTTATGAACATATACTATTATTATAAGAGAAAGGAATTTATAAACATTACTTAAATTTTTTTAAAGTCATGTATTCTTGTGGTTCCCAAGGATGGTTCATTATCAGAATCAGCAGGGGAGATGTGTTCAAATGCAGTCCTACTTGCCCTGACTGGTTTGGCTCAGTGGATAGAGCATCGGCCTGCAGACTGAAAGATCCCAGGTTCGATTCCGGTCGGGGGCATGTGCCTTGGTTGGAGGCACATCCCCAGTAGGAGGTGTGCAGGAGTCAGCTGATCGATGTTTCTTTCCCATCCATATTTCTAACTCTCTATCCCTCTCCCTTCCTCTCTGTAAAAAATCAATAAAATATATTTTAAAAAAATGCAGTCCTACTGAATCAAAATCGCTAGGGCTGATCTGGAACCTGAGCTAGTGGGGTCTCAAAGTTCAGAAGTCTGTTAGTCAAGGCCTCTTGTTTGTAATGGACACAGTTGATTGATCATCCAACACATTTCCCATCTTTCCCTTTTAATAGCACCAGATTTTATTTGAGTAGCTACCTCTTTCTATATATTTTTTTCAGAATAAGTCCAACGCTCCTCTCACTTCAATTGTGATCCCTGGTTGGTTTAAACCAAGCATGGGTTCAAGGGTGGGCATGTGACCTATGCAGTCCAATCAGGGTTGATCTCAGAACCCCATTAGAATGCTAGGACATAAACCCTCTACATCTCACCAGAATTGAACAGAAACCCTGTAGCCCCAATGTCAGCTATTTTTAAACCATGAAGGGAACTGGACTTAGTCACAGGAACCAGAATGGGAACATGGAAGGAAACTGACACCTTGGTGCTACCGTAGCGCTGCTGGATCAACTAATCATGGATATTTTAATGCCTCTGCATGCTCAGGTACACAGAACAACAAATCCTCTTCGTTGAGAAGGCCAATTGAAATTAGATGATCTGTTCCTTGCAATATGTTGACCTAACTGGTACACAACTCCTTACAGTTATTGGTTTTAGCTGTAATACCTCCTCACTAAAGCTTTCTCTGATTTTCTCCAAGTTGTTGCTGCACCTTCCGTGTAGAAGAGGGACAGTAGAGGAGAGAAGGCAGAGACAGGCTGCATGCCATTTAAAGCCCAGGAATTGCATCAATGATGCTCCCTAGTCAAGGCTTTAGGCTCTGACCAATCTTTTCCATTGCAGAGAAGTCATTAAGCAGGATGGACAAAAGGATAGATGCTCCTCCTTACAGTATATTCCCAAATTAGAATTGTGGCAGAATACTTTTTAAAAGCACTTAGAACTCTGTATGGTACATGTCATGTAATGTGTGTTGTATAAGACTGTTGACCCATAACTCAAATATTTGGTCTATGACAATAGAAAAGATGTCTTGTCCATGGCATACACTGCTATACTATAAGGACTATACTAAACCATATGACATTATATTATACCATAATGCCTGCTATAAGAGCTCAATGAATATTTTTTAATAAGAGTGAATGAAGGACTGAGTAAATAATAGTCTTTACATTTAATCAAAGAATACTAAGTATTGGGGAGTATGTGAGACAAATAGAACTCTAATTATTGTTGGTGAGAATGTAAATTGGCACAGTCTCTTTGAAAAACTATTTAGCAATTTTTCCTAAAACTAAACGTATAACTATGACTCAGCAATTCCACTCCTGATATACCTATATACCCTGGAGAAATGAGTGTACATGTCCACCAAAAGATTTGTACAAGAATGCTTATTGCAGCTTTACTCAAGAAAGATAAAAATCAGAAACAACCCAATTGCCCATCAACTAGAGAGTGAAAAATAATGATATATGTGTAGCAGAATACCACTCAGCAAGAAAAAGTACAAACTATTGCTGCCCAGGACAAATAGATGAATCTTACAAATTCAATAAAGAATGAAAAACCAGACACAAGAGAGTACATACTACATGATCCCATTTATGAAATGAAGGGTAGAGAAGCAAAATGTGCCACCCCAAAATATTCTTCTTTGACATAAGGATTAATTTGAACTGATTATTTTTGAAACACAGAGAAGTTACCCTTTCTGAGGGAAACTTACATTTATAAAGGATATCTCCACTTATAAGAGTGTCTCTCTAATCAGAAGAGAAGGATGACTCTGAATCACAAGAAACTCTTATCAATGGTTTATCTATATTACAAAAGGCCAGTGGCCGTAACGCCTGAACACCGGAATGCCAGAACGACCAAACGACCGGTCACCAGGAGGTACATGGAGCACCTCTCGATCCCTCTCCCCGGCCTGCCAGCTGCTCGTGGCGGCGGGGCGGGACTCGCACTACTCGCGCACAGCAGGTCTGGGGTCCTGCTGGCGCGGCAGGTCTGGGTCTCGCACAATTTCACGTGCTGGGCCTCTAGTATCTGTATAACAAACCTTATTTGTTTACTGTGCTTTCTCTGGTAACCTTCCATAATGGCCCCTCCAGTCCCCTGTTTTTCTTTTATTTTTAGCTAAAGATGGTATTTAAAGTGGTAGCTTGGGCCATCTTTGGAGTTACTCAGTTTCCCTGGATACTGGTATTCCCAGGAACAAGAAGAAAGGTGTTGAAAAAGTTCCATATTTTGATCTAAACATGGGTGTGTGTAGGTGTATATGTCTGTATGTGTATATATGATATCAATGTAAGAAATGTTCAAGCCCGTAGAGAATTTTTATAACCGTTTATTTGAGCCAAAACTAATGATATATGTCAGGGAGCAAGACCTCAAATGCTCTGGAGAATAACAGCTTTGCAGTTTCTTTTATGCATTTGAAATTAAGGATGGAACATAAGGAAGACTGCATGAAGTTAGGAGAAAGCAAGGCAAGGACAGGATTACAAGATTGTTAAAAAGAGGGTAGTTATGCCTTTGAGGGGTGTTACACATGGCATTTCAAAGGTATGTTAACCTAGATGCAATGGCAGGCTTAGCTCAAAAAAAACCTTTCACTAAAGAAATTATAGGCCTGGGGCATGCCTACCCAAAATGACCTGCCCTATTAGAATTTTGTGATTTATTGCAGCACCCCTTTTTCTGTCCACAATGTGTACACATACTCTCACATATATGTATATAAACATGTATGCAAAGATTCATGGAGTTGTACATTTAAAGTTTTACATGCTTTATATAAAAAGTTTAATGCAATAAAGGCATTTCAAATTCTTTTTTTGCGGGGGGTTAAACATAAGAGAACACAATGCAAAATTATACCACTCAGAGTCAAAGGTCAGAGGTGGAAGAAACAATTCCCTTATTTTACAAATGAAGACACAAAACCAAAGAGATAGTTATTTAACTGGTAGTAACTCTTCTTGTTAGTCACAGAGCTAAGTCAATATATTTTCATTACCCCATGCCTTGCAGTTTAAACAAATAGTGGGCATAAGTGAGGAATGGAGAGATAGCAGTGTAGCTTATAATAAACAAAAGGGACTTTCTCCACATCCCTTCTCCTTCCCTTCCCCATGTCCTTTTCCTTTTCCTTTCCCTGACTTAATCCCATGCTAATAATCTTCCCTCACCTTCCCTATTCTTAATTCTACTCTTCTCCATGACCCACCCCAGCCAAACAGCCATATCATAGATCTCAGTGGTCCCAGATGATAGAAGCCAAAAAGTAGGTAAGCACAAAGCATGTTCCTTTAAAATATGCATTAATATAGTTGTATATTTATTTACATCACACCTGATTTCCATGAAAAAAAAAAATTAGACAAGGGAAAAAGTCTGCAATGTCCTAAACTAAATTAGAGCAAGCCAGAAAGCTGGGAGGAAGAGAAAATGAGAGTTAATCAGTCAACAAAGCTGCAGGAGGAACCCAACAAAAGACTGCTCACATTCCTGAAGGCACGCTGAAACTCTGAAACAACTCCAGGCAGCTTATTTCAGCTCTTATCGAGGGAGAATAATCCACCACTAGACACCACCACATCTTGTTTGCCCAAGAACTGTCTAAAAGTGTGGCCCAAAATCAGAAGCCTCAAGCGCCTCTTCCTTATGGACTATGTACCAATTCCAGTGCTCTCTCCACTTCACCTTTTCCTACCCCCTTTATTTATAGTCACTTTAAAGTCTTTCAAAACAACTTACATCTTTCTTCTCCAGAGCCATTGTATTAAAGAGCCCCATTAATCCCCGGATGGCGGACATGTTCATCTTCTCCCTCTAGCCCTGCTGCTGGTCGTGTAGACTGTAGACCCCAGGACCTGGTCCTTTTTCTGGGTAGGATATGGCTCAAGAAACCCTTTCTTTCAGGGCAACAAATGGCCTTGAAGGTTCCTGTTTATCACAGCTTACAAAGTTACATATATTATAGGGTGAAAAACTAAAATGGAGGAAATTATTATGGAGGGGAAAGCAGAATTGGAGGAAGAAGATAATTCTAAGGAAGTAGTCAGTGCCCTGTTATGGGGAGAGATTTTCTCACTGCCTCTAAAACGTTAATATCAAAGTCAGGAACTGCTGCTGTAACTATCTCCCTGATCTCCATGGTAGGAAGATCCTAATAGGAAAGGACAGATCTGAAGATTTTATCTTACAACAAATTAAGGAAAATGGAGACCTTCTGATATTCTATTAGTTGGCCCTAAATATAACCTTAAGAAATATGAAGTGATGTCTACCATCTAAACAGCATAGTTTCTTCCAGGGAACAGTTGAGCTATAGACAAATTAAAGAAAAAGAAGAAAAAAAAAACATGATCTGATCAGAGGCAGGTTGCAAAGAACTCCTCTCTCCATATCAGCTTAGAGGCCTTAGGACACAAGCTGTAAATTCTATCATGTCAATCAAGCTGCCATATGGTGGGCCGCTGCTTTGTTTATCAGCTAATGCACAGAATACAAAATATATTAAAATTGGGTGGTGGCAAATAAACCACTATTCCAAACACTGACAACACAGAAGTCAGGAAATGCATATATTAAATATTCTCATTTTACTGCTCATTCATCCAAGTCCAACATTTTAGAAACCATCCAAGGAATTTAAAATTTTACTTACTACTAATACTCAATTGAGAGTAGGAGAAATTATAGTGGAGTCATTATCTACTACTGTTAGCTGAGTGACCGCAAATAAAACATCTTAATTTAGTCAAATGAAAATGAAGGCTTGGGTTTTTGTTTTTCATTACTGAAAAAATAGAAAACAAAAAGCATTTTAAAACTACGAAATCCTTGAATCTTACAAATATTTGAGAACTCTAAGGAGTCATTAAAGAATTTATGGTCTGCTTGTAGGAGAGAATGGTTTCAGGGTATGGACAAAATGCACCCTTAGAGTTCTTCTCTGTCTGTAGCCACTTCCAAGCAATTACTCTTGTATCATTAGACCATGGCCCAACCGATAGATTTACTTAAAATTATATTCGTAAATGTTTGTTTTATTATCTTGGTGGCTAAAACTTAGGGCTCTGTAGAGAAGCTGGATTTGGTTTTC
Organism: Plecotus auritus; assembly: GCF_963455305.1. Taxonomy (NCBI): domain Eukaryota; kingdom Metazoa; phylum Chordata; class Mammalia; order Chiroptera; family Vespertilionidae; genus Plecotus; species Plecotus auritus. The sequence goes on from NC_137773.1 coordinate 164,593,945, forward strand.
AATCCCGACTCCAAGACATATTAGTGATATGATCTTGGGCAAGTTACTTTAATTCTCTTAGCTCCAATTTCCTTGTCTGGAAAAGGGGTACAATAACATTAAATATTAACGCATATTTATTATTAATGATGGATTCTATTTTATATCAATTTTATATACATGTTATGTGTAAATATTTCAATATGAAAGAATATGAAAACCTCCTCATACAGTGGTTGTGAGGATTACCTGAAAGGACATTCCGTCGCTGTTAACATCAACATCATTATCTCCATTCTCATATTCATTAGTAATTCACTAATGGATTACTGGGGAAAATAAAGAAAAATCTTCATTTTCTCAAAAGAAAAAATATTCCAACCCCAAGGAAATAGACAAGGTCCATTCCTATCCATATGTAATTTGTAAAGGCCAGTATTTTGCTGGACCGAAACCTTTACAGATACTTTGACAGGTGGTAGGGCCTGTGAAAGGGAGCATAAAGCAAATCCATCACCAAAGTCTAGGAATTTGTGGTAAATAGTAAGAGGCTGGGAGGAAAAGCAGCAGTATGCCAGCAGCGAGGGTTCAGGATTCTCTGAGGAAGGTCAGCAGAACGTGGACAGTGTAAGAGGGAGTGATGGGGTTCAGGACACATTATCCCAAAATATGCCACCTTGGTATATTGTATATTTTAAGCTCAAGGAGTTTGAGAAAAAAGCAGAAGCAGGAAGGTCACTCTAACCCTTCCTCCCCCCGTCACCCTTCTTCTTTGAAACAGGTCATAGGAGCCTCACAGGAGAGATGCCCTCCCTATATCCTAAGGAAAGGAGCATCCTTATTTCTGAAGACAATGGGACTCCCTGAGAAGAATCCCAATAGGCCTTGCTAAGTTTCCTCCAATTGCTGCACTCACCTCAGACTACTTAACTTCTCATATTTCTTCATGACTGCCTGCTCTTATTTAAAAAAATATATTTTTATTGATTTCAGAGAGAGAGAGATAGAAACATCGATAGTGAGAGAGAATCATTGATCGGCTGCCTCCTGTATAACCCCCACTGGGGATCAAGCCCCAAAACCGAACATGTGCCCTGACCAGGAATAGAAACGTGACCTTCTGGTTCATAGGTCGACATTCAACTACTGAGCCATGCCAGTCGTGCACTGCCCACTCTTCATCATGCCTTGCATAAAAACCATGCAGGTCTGTTCCTTTAGGCCTTCATTTCCATACTAGAGGGCCAGTGCACGAAATTCATGCATGGGTAGGGTCCCTAGGTCTGCCAGGCAATGAGGGCCGGGCCAGGGCCTTCCTTTGTTCTGCCGCTCCCTGGTGGTCAGCACATGTCATAGCGAGCAATCGAACTCCCGGTCTCCAGTCGAACTCCCGAGGGGACACTTTGCATATTAGCCTTTTATATATAGAGATGACAGCTCCAGTATCATGTAAATAAATCTGTATGTGTTTTGCCTCTTAATCTGTCTTGTTCAGTTTAATTTTCAGACCCAACCAGAGACCCCAAGAGGGTAGAGGAAAACATTGTCCTCCCTTACAGAAGCAACCAAACCAAAATAAAATGAAGACCTTCTGCTTTGGCTCAGTGTCTAAACGTCATTACCCTCTCCTTAGAGAAAAGATAGTACAAGTTTATATCAGAATTTACTATACGTCCTTTGTAATGTGTTGTTCCAATCCTTTAAAGCTCACATATAGTCAATGTAAGGGAGTTCTGATTTTAGAGTGTGAATTAGATCATTCTTAGCTAATCTGTTTGCAGCCAAAGAACATCCCAAGATTAAAAAAAACTCTCTGAGAATGGCTATGAATAGACAATCTGGACCTGATGAACTGAAGGCCACAGTCCCAGAGTGGGCAAAACTAGGCAAACTACTGTTGCCCATGCTTTTCATGTTATTATAATACTAGAGGCTCAGTGCACGAATTCATGGACGGGTGGGGTCCCTTGGCCTGGCCGGCGATCGGGGCCGATTGGGGTCGTCTCGCCCAGTCCCAATCGGGGCTGATCGGGGCAGCCGGCTGGGGGAAGGTACTGCGGGAGGTTAGCTGTGGTAGCACATTGACCACCGGAGGCAGTTCCTGCACTGAGTGTCTGCCCCCTGGTGGTAAGTGCACATCATAGCAATCAGTCGACTGGTCATTCGGTCGCTTAGGCTTTTATATATACAGTAGGTCCTCAGGTTACGTCGGAGATACGTTCCTATGGTGCGACATAATGCAATTTTTGCCCTAAGTCGGAACCCACCTACATAAGCACCTATGTCACTCACATGGAGCATATACACAGCAGTAATGAAGTGAAACAGTGAAAAAAAATGTAAAAGAAAGATAACAACTCCTGAGCTTTACTTGTGGTATATAATAAAAAACATAAAGCACATATGTACATATGTTGAAATGACGGAACTTTTTTTTTTAATATAAATAAATGGGAGATGGCGACGTAACCACAAAACGACCTACGTCGAGTCCAGCGTAACCTGAAGACTGTCTGTATAGATGAACTGTTTTATCCAGCTCTGAAATAAAGGTCAATAAGACTAAAGTAATCCCTTAGACAATAACATTTCAAGCAGCATTCCCATCACTTCCTGGAAGCCCCCAAATGCATAGTGATCTCCTAGCAAGCTGAAGTCTTATCTATTCAACCAGCAATGAGGTGTACCCACAAAATTTCCAAAAATAACAAAAACCAGAAACCACTTCTTCCTGGAGCTACAGGGAATCATCATTACCATCTTCACTTAATAGTCAGTTAAAAGTGGAATTCCTGAAGAAACATTGGCCCTGACCCACAGCACACAGAAATCAACACCATGTGGAACTATTGTAGCCCACAGAGCAGGCAGTCTCCACCCTGCTGAGATCAAGGGAAAGAAAACAAGTCATGCCAGGAGACTGAGAGCCCTCTTATCCAAACTCTTTTTCCGGCTCTGCTGCAGATACCACTGTGCACGCCAATCCTTCACTAATTGTTCCCTTAACAGCAAAGAGTGAATGATGACGATAGCAACAAAACATTAGCAGACACTTATGAATGCTTATTATGTATCAAGCATTAGTATATGTGCTTTGTTCTATACTAAAATATTTTATTTTCCCATAACCCTATGAAGTAGGTACTATCAGGATATGCATTTTACAGATGTGCTTTATGAGGCATATGAGAGTTAACTAACACATCCAAGGTCACACATCCACAACAAAAAGCTAAGATTTTAAAATGAGCTTTCTCACTTAGCATAATTAACTCTCCAGGTCCATCCTTGCTGTCACAAAGGGTAAGATAAGTCAGTCAGAGAAAGACAAGTACCATATGATTTCACTTATATGTGGAATCTAATGAACAAAATAAACTAACACCCCCACAGACTCATGGATACAGAGAACAGACTGACAGTTGTCAGAGGGGCAGGGTTTGAGAGCTGGGTAAGAAGGTTGAAAGGAGTAAGAAAATAAATAAAAAGACTAGACTCATAGACACAGACAACAGTATGGTGATTGCCAGAGGGAAGAGAATGCGGGGAAGTAGAAGTGGGTACGGGGGCGATAAATGATGATGGAAGGAGACTTGACTTGGGGTGGTAAACACACAATACAATATACAGATGATGTATTGCAGAATTGTTTATATGAAACCTATGTAATTTTATTTACCAATGTCACCCCAATAAATTCAATAAAAAATTTAAAAATAATAAGATAAAATGAGCTTTTGGACTCTAGAGGCCACATTTTCAACCACCACTTTTACTACCTGTTAGAAAAGTGAGGTGTATTTGTTGATGTCCATTTTTCCCAGTGCTCAGAATATTCCTAGGGTTCTAAACTAGCCTGGCTTAAATAAAAGAGGAGGGTGGAGCAAAAGGACACGAAAAAGCTCTGAGGAGAGAGCAAAAGGATTGATTTAATAAATAATCCTTTCATTGAATTTCTATACATACTAAATATAGCCCTTCTTCCCTTAAAACTTTTTTTTTATAACAGAACAGAACAAATTTTAATAGAAGTTGGGCAGAGAAGGGACTAGAGAGCAAGTACATTGTTATCTGTAGATCACTGCACAAATGTAAGGTATTCTTAGCAGTATTTGAAGCTTAAGAAATTCAGTGAATGCAATTTTGTACAAAGACTCACTCACTGTTAGTTTCTTAACTCTTTGCAGCTCTGGCAATCTTTTACAACAAAGTTATCAAACACTTATGTGCCCCTATTGCAAAGGGTCTGTTTGGGGAATGAAAGGAAGAATGGTGATCCAGGAGATAGATGAGGGGAAGGCGCTCAAGTGAGAATAAGAACTGAGGCACTTACTCTTGCATTGGGTAAATTCACATGGAGCATTTCCTATATGCCAGGAAAACGTGATAAGGATACAAGGAGGACCCCTACCTTGAGGAAGCTTATTGTCTAGAGCAGAGGTTGGCAAACCTTTAAATATTTTGGTTTTGCAGGCCATAAGGTCTCTGCCCTAACTACTCAACTCTGCTGTGTAACACAAAAGCAGCCATAGAACAATATGTAAACGAATGGGTACAGCTGCATTTCAATAAAACTCTATTTAAAAAAAACAACACATGGCTAGATTTGGCCCACAGGCCATTATTTGCAAACCCCTGTTCCAGTAGAAAGGCTTATAGGAGGGAGAAACCAAGATGGCAGCATAGGTAAACACCTAAACTGCTGCCTCGCACAACAATTTTAAAACTACAACTAAAAGACAAAACGGACATCATCCAGAACCACAGGAAGGCTGGCTGAGTGGAAATTCTCCAACTAGAAGGAAAGAGAAAAGCACACTGACACTCAGAGAAGCTGCAGAAGGCAGAGGTACGGAGGCGCGCGTGCGGAGAGGGCTGGCAACTGAGTACGCGGCTGGCTTTCTCAATCAGGAGGGAGACAAAAGCTCCCAACTGCACTGAACTCCAGTTCCAGGAGAGACTCTGGGTACCCAGACTCATTCGGGGAGAAACCGGACTGTCAGGCAGCAGGCAAAACTCAAGGGCGGCTTTCTCTCAGAGGTGCTTGCAGGGATTACCGCGGGACACTGAGACACAGGGGCCTCTTAGGGCAGGGCTGATGGGAAGCCATTGCTATCTGCTCTGCCCTGAGACTCCGCCCCATCCAAGCTGAGCACAGAGGCTTTTGCAAGTCTTGTCTCATAAGGGTGTCTCTGGCACAGAAGTCCTCCCAGCATAGACACAGCTGATCCTCACAGCCAATTGGCCTGGAGGTCAATTCCTCCCAGTGACTCCAAAAACAATCAAGGCTTAACTATAACAAGACTGTGCACACAGCCCACAAAGGGGTGCACCAAGAGTGTCCACCTCAGGTAACTGGGGAGGCTGAGCCACTGGGCCCTATAGGACACCTAGCACACAAAGCCACTCTATCAACTCAGGGAAGCATCCAAAATGTGGAGACAAAGAAACAGATCACAAATGAAAGAAATGGAGGAAAGCAAACTACTGGATATAGAGTTCAAAAACATGGTTATTAGGTTTTTCAAGAATTCTCTAGAAAAGGCCGATAAATTTAGCAAGACCCTCGAGGATATGAAAAAGGACCAACTAGAAATTAATAATACACTGACTGAAATTAAAAATAATATACAGAGATCCAACAGCAGACTAGAGGATTGCAAGAATCAAGTCGAAGATTTGAAATACAAAGAAGCAAAAAACACCCAACTGGAAAAGCAAAAAGAAAAAAGAATCCAAAAATATGAAGATAGTGTAAGGAGCCTCTGGGACAACTTCAAGCGTACCAACATCAGAATTATGGGGGTGCAAGAAGAAGAGAGAGAGCAAGATACTGAAAACCTATTTGAAGAAATAATGACTGAAAACTTCCCCCACCTGGTGAAAGAAGTAGACTTACAAGTCCAGGAAGCACAGAAAACCCCAAACAAAAGGAATCCAAAGAGGACCACACCAAGACACATCATAATTAAAATGCCAAGAGCAAAAGACAAAGAGAGAATATTAAAAGCAGCAAGACAAAAACAGTTACCTACAAGGGAGCTCCCATATGACTGTCAGCTGATTTCTCAACAGAAACTATGCAGGCCAGACGGAAATGGAAAGAAATATTCAAAGTGATGAAGAGCAAGAACCTACAACCAAGATTACTCTACCCAGCAAAGCTATCATTCAGAATTGAAGGGCAGATAAAGAGCTTCACAAATAAGAAAAAGCTAAAAGAGTTCATCACTGCTAAACTATTATTATATGAAATGCTGAAAGGTATTCTTTAAGAAGAGGAAGAAGAAAATGGTAAAGATAAAAATTATGAACAACAAATACCTATCTATCAACAAGTGAATCTAAAAATCAAGTGAATAAAAAAATCTGATGAACAGAATAAACTGGTGAATATAACAGAATCAAGGGCATAGAAAGGGAGTGGACTGACAATTCTCAGGGGGAAAGGGGTTTGGGGGGTGCGGGAAGAGACTGGACAAAAATCGTACCCCTATGGATGAAGACAGTGGCGGGGGGGGGGTATGGGCAGAGGGTGGGGTGGGAACCGGGTGGAGGGGAGCTATGGGGGGAAAATAGAGGAACAATTGTAATAATCTGAACAATAAAGATTTATTTTTTAAAAAAGGCTTATAGGAAAAACACTTTCGGGATTGTTTCATGTTCGAATCTATTTCTTGTCTTTATCCTATACAACTCTTATCTGGGTCTTTGGATCCTGTTGAGTATTTTAGCATTGACTATTGCTGTGGAAAATCTGAAGCCAGTTTTCTTCCCGTTATAAGAAGGTGACTTCCCAGAGGATTCTTCATCTATGAAGTCAACGGATCTTATTGAGATACTAGAGGCCTGGTGCAAGAATTCGTGCATGGGTAGGGTCCCTCGGCCTGGCCAGTGATCAGGGGCCATTGGGGCTGGCTGGCCGGGGTGAGGGGCCGTGGGAGGTTGGCCAGCCTCAGGAGGTTAGCTGTGGAAGCAGCTCCTATGTTGAGCGTCTGCCCCTTGGTGGTCAGTGCGCATCAGAGCGACCAGTCAGCTGGTCATCCCATCGTTTGGTCACTTAGGCTTTTATATATATATATAGATGGCTTAGTAGTCTTGATATGAAAGGCTATTCCCCAGATTTTAGCTTATTTATATTTTGACATAACAAGTATTGTTTGTCATAACATTTTACATGATGCTTTCTTTTTCTAGTTTCAAAGCTTTCTTTTCTATATCATTTGCTTTATGTTTTGTGTTCTAATCTTTAGTAGTACACATATTTTTGTTCTTGTGGTTACTTTTATGACTGTAACATAAAGTATTTGTTTATACTGTGAATCATCCACTTTTATTCAATCATTTAATTTTATTTAACAAATACCTTTGTAGTGTTCATTTATGTGATAGTTTATGTTTTCTATTTCCTTTCCTATTTTCTGGTGAAGTCATATTTGATATCTTCCTTTACTCTTACTACCTTTTCTATGAGCTCTTACACGTCAGCTTTATGTTCCAACTCCCTAAAGGTGATAGGAAAATTAAGTTTATTTAATTTGTGTAGAAAAATTGTTTGTGATTTTTATTTGTTTGATAGTAACATTCTTTCTTTGCCATTATTTTCTGTTGTTTTTCGTCATTTTTTCTGATTTATTCCTTATATTGATCCTGTGTGTACATGCTCCATTACTTACCACTAAAGGTAATGAGTTAGAGAAACAACTGTGTGTAGGAAGTCTGTGTTGTGTACAATTCTTGTTCCAGGTATGCTTGAATATAGTGTGTGTGTGTGTGTGTGTGTGTGTGTGTGTGTGTAATTTTTTTTCCTCTTCCCTAATGAAGATAGGTAACTATAGAGTTTTTTGCAATGTAAAGACTTTTTCCTACCTCACTGACACAATAACAGCTTCCTGCAAACATGGTTTACCTATGTGATTCTTTATTTAACCTCATCCTCTATGTTTGCTGAAAGGAACCTAGGTCTGGGGAATTCTGGAAACTGTTAAGATTTAGATTTTTCTCCTCCCAGGGGTGACTTGTTTCTGGCTATTTCTGAGCTCTTTGGTCTGGTGTTTCTGGCTGCTTTTGGGGCAACCCTTTGCTTGGACTCATGCTCTTGGCAGCCCTTCCATAAGCTGTGCAATTTGAAATTTTTGCTGTCATTTAGTTTGGCTGAAAATGGAATTTGTGTCTATATTTTTCATTTGCCTTTTTGCTTTTAGAAACTTTTTAGGAAACAGAGATGGGAATGTTGGCTTTACTGTATTCAAAACACAAATCTCAAATATGAGCATTGATTGCTCTGATATGTGAACATGTGTGAAATTGTAAAGTGGCTGAAAGTGACCTCGGGTAATCAGGACAGGAACATAAAAACCTGGAAAACACATGCACACACACACACACACACACACACACACACACACACCATTTTCAGATTAACAGTTACTAAGTACCTGATTGCCTAAGAATGAGAAAAATCCTAGTGGAGAAAAAACAAAAATACAGGAGGGCACCCATCCTATTGAGAGAAAAGAAATCCTTACCAAGTCCGTACATGTTCTGCAAAGAAGACAGGAAGATGGCTGTGATCACAAGACCAAGCCTGGGAAAAACAGATCTTTTCTGTGGAAAGAGGCACTTCCCACCAGCAATGTTAAGGGTAGTATCTGATCTGCTTTATTTATAGGTATAATCATTTTTGTCTTTCACATTTCTCTCCTTACTGGTATAATCCTTTTCAGTCACACACATATGAATACATACCATTTTTTGGGTCATGATTTACTTTACAAAAACAAGATTATATTAAGCACTTCTTTTCTCCATCTAGCATTTCTCACTCGCATTACCTTGTGCTAATTCCTCAAAATAGGCTTGAGTAGCTTTAATTTGTCTTTCTTAATGTCTGCATACAATTTCCTGGTATAATTATGTACTATAATTTATTCAACCATCCCATTACTGATGAGCATTCACATATTTTCCAGTTTTTGCCACAACAAACAATGTTGCATAAAATATTTTTACATACATTTTACGTACTGGGGCTTTTGTTTCTATATGATAGATCCCTACAATTTGTAATTGCTGAGTCCAAGGAAATATATATTTTTCCATCTTAATGCAAGCTGTCAAGTGGCTTTTTGAAAAGGCAGAAACACCTCATATTTTTACTGACAATGTAGGAAAATCCCTTTTTCTCTACATGCCCTCAATAAATATCTAAATCAGTTAGTTCCGATTTATGTTATTTTCCTTATCAGTCTTGTGATAATTTCCTCCTTTTGTGCAAAGTGATGTCATGGAAGACAGCAAAGAGAGATTAAGAAAAAGCCATGGTGTCAGACAGTCTTCTGTATGGAGCTTCCATTTATTCAGCAAATACTTTTCAGGTACTTATTCTAGGTATTGAAACTGTAAAAGGCACTGGTCAAATTTTTAAAAATACACATAAGCCCATACAGGGGTGGGCAAACTTTTTGACTCGAGGGCCACAATGGGTTCTTAAACTGGACCGGAGGGCCGGAACAAAAGCATGGATGGAGTGTTTGTGTGAACTAATATAAATTCAAAGTAAAGGAGCGGAGGGGAGAGCAAGAGAACCGGATAGAACAGCCGGATCCGGCCCGCGGGCCATAGTTTGCCCACGGCTGCAGAAGCATGCAGCAAAATGTCTCTATTGAGGAAGGCCTAGGATCTGCTTTCTGTTAACGTGTGACTTCTTGAAACCTCAGTTTCCTGATCCAAAAAATGGTTTTGATGATACTACCCACACACTGGGATAGTTCTGGAAATTATGAGATGGTGCATGTAAACCACTTAGCACAATATACAGCACAGAGCAAGCACTCAACAAATGGAGGGGTTGTATTATGACTATTATTATTATCATTATTATTAAAGATTTATGTAGAAAAATAGTGGATAATAAGACGAGTCAGGTAGGTTGGGGCCACAATGGAGAAACCTTGAATATTCCATTAAGAAATTTCATCTTTAGATTATGGGTTCTCAAAAAGATAGGGATATGATGAAAATGCTATTCAAGGAGGATTTCTTGATCAGTCGTTAGTCTAGATAAATTAGTGATGAAGAGGCTAGCAACAAAAAGAGAGTAGGAGGTATATAAGTTAGATGCTTCTTCTACAAAGCAGGACTGATATTTGAAATAGTTTTCTAAATGACATAGCATTGGCACTGACCAGTTAAAGCAGGCAACTGAGTCATCAGAATGGATACTGGCTGTAAACAACCCGTACTGCTGTATCAGCCCTATTCCTAAGTGAGAGAGCACCTTCCAGAAAATGGCTTAAATAATTGTTTATAGCTCACATAAAAAGAAATCTGGAGGAAGATGGTTCTAGAGTTGGTTAATTGTTCAACCTACCAGAAACTGGCCTGGTCCACCCATATCCCTTAGAACGCACCGTCCAATGTACCCTGATCCAAAGGCTTCCTATGGCCAGTATCTGTAGCTCTTTACAGGTTCTCTCTGCCTGCAGGAGTATTCTCATCCCATGTGTAGGACAGGCTGGAAGTACTAGGAGGTAACATCCTGAGACTAGTGCTCAGACAATGCCTCATGGGAGTTGATGGATACTCAGGTTTGCTGGCCCCTTGGGTGAGACAGCTGTGAAGTGTGTGCTGCACATTCTCGCCCAGGTCCCCAGCAGGACTGAGGCCCATTTGCCAAAGGCAAGAACCTACTCATTAGCACACAATCTGTGGCCTTCCTTCCTTTCTCTATCACTTCCCCACTTCCCTGCTGATGTTTTCCTAAGATTGTCCTTCAAATAAACTTCTTGAACTTAAATATTTTTCTCAAGAATGGCTTCTTGAAGAGGCAAACGGTATAGACTTTCACCCTGGGGTGTGCCTCACAAGATGGAGGCTCCAGACCTTCTCATTTTATCAGAGGAAAAGAAATACTTTCTGAAGGCTCACATCTTCTCCTTGCATACAGTTCGCCTTCATTGGCCACAATGGGGTCACATGTCCAGGCCTAACCATACAAAGGAGAATGAGATGAACACGATGCCTTTAGGCCAATCAAGACTCGGATCCTGAGCACAGTAACAGCAGACACATGAATAATTAGAGTTATGTTACCAAGGAAGACCTGGGAATGACTCCTGGGTAAGCTTCAATGGTCTTTTCTAGAAAGGGCTGCTTTACTAACTTGGGCATGAGGCAATGAGAATGGTTACCCTGGTACTGGCCGTGAAAATCTTCATCTAAATCCTGGACTGGATTCGTCCAGTGAATTATCAGTCTTTGGTCTACGTAAAAAGGAAGTTTTAAAAACGTCAAGTTTTAACATTCAACTCTGTGATTAACCTACCATGAATGTGATCTGCATATTTAATATATAAAATGGGCTTGATAAACCTTAATTGCCCACAATAGGAAAAACATTTTTCATAATGATCGGGTATTCACACTGCTCTTTCCCATCATTTATCTGAGTGTTCAGAGTTATATTAGGACCAGTTAGGAGTAGAATTGCCATAAAACAGCCTTGATAATACTGCAAAGTATTAAGTATCCCCACAAACTTCCACAATGATACCTAATCCAGGCATAGCATGACTGCCTAAACATCATTTATTAATATTCAGACAATCTGTGTGGCTAAGACAGGTACTGATTGATGATTCAGGCCACAAAGGCTCTTTAGAGATGGATTCTAGAGTATATTCCTATTTTGTATGAATATCTAATGATAATACCAAAGTTTCTTCTCTTGACAGGCAGGAGCTGGCTTCGGGTAGGCCTTTGACTCAGCATGGGACCTTAGCTGCCATTTTTCTTACTTAACATTTCCTAAATCCCAGGCAACTGCACACTTCATCAAGATTATCTCCCCCAGGTGAGACACCTCTGAGGAGGTCACCAAGAAAGACTTCCCCCTGGATGGGGCCTGTCAGGTATTTCACTGCAGACGGGGGAGAGAGAAGAATGAGTGCTGGGAACACGGAGCTGTCAGCACACTGAGCATATCAGTATGTACTGAGCTCAGCTGCTGCTGCTGCAGTGGTGTGAGAGGCAGGAGGTGATAGAGTTCGCCTTCAGCTGGGGCTCTTTTATACTTGTTGGCATGGAAATAAATTGGTTTCACTTTTTATTTCCTCTTTAAAAGTCCTTTAAATTCTAACAAGCTAATAGAGCCAATTCCTTTTGTCACCCCAATCCAAGTCCATTAACACCCACCCCGCATTTCATCATAACCTCGTGCCCCTCTGCAAGCCGGGCAATCATTCATGTTCAGCAGGAAGAAAAACCCAAAGGTGTCTGATAATTCCTGGCTGAGGCAGAGATCCAGTGAGAGGATGTCAGTTGGTTCAGAGCCCTTCAGAGACTGCCTGCTTGTCAATCTTGGCCTTGCTGCAACCAGGAAGACAGGCCATTAGGAGGAAGACACCACCTTTGGCCTTCACTAATAGTGGGATGGGCGGGTCTGGGGGGCAGGTGGAAGTGGGGAGCTGGGGAGAGGGCTTGGTGAATCTCATCATTAGAAGAATTTTGAAGCCTTTTCTCTGTGTTTTATCTTCCCTGCATGTGTTATTTTACCTCCTGTTTTTGCATGGTATTAACAGGAAAGCCCAGTATGGAAGGCACCTGTGGCCCTGAACTAGAGAAATGGGAGAAAGCAGAGCAAAAGGATGGGGTCTCATCCACGGCTGGTTTCAGAAGGAACAGAAACCTGAGCCTCATGCTTTCCTGAGAGCTCAGTGAGTGGTAGCAGCTATAAGGAGAGAGGCTGACAGCCTAGCTGAGGTGGCTCAGTGGTTGAGCGTTGACCTATGGACCAGGAGGTCACGGTTCGATTTCCAGTCAGGGCACGTGCCTGGGTTGTGGGCTTGATCCCCAGGGTGGGGTGGGTAGGAGGCAGCCAATCAATGATTATATCTCATCATTGATGTTTCTATCTCTCCCTCTCCCTTCCTCTCTGAAATAAATTGAAAAATGTATTTTTTTTAATGGAGAGAGGCCTACAAATGTAGTCTCTGAGATGTTTCTGGGGAAAAACAGCAAGTAGAGGAAGATGTCCTTGACCTCAGAAAAGTCTATGGAAATCACACCAAAGCCAGAGCTCTGGGAAGCGAAGCACAATGTCAATAGCAGCTGCATGAGTCTGTAAGTCTCGATGCACACCATTCAACATGTTACCCACTCCCTACTGAGCACTTGAAATGTGGCTGGCTGGAATTTAGATACATACACGATTCTGAAAATGTCACACTGAAAAAAAAAAGAATATTAGATATTCATTAGTTATTTTCATATTGCCTATGGAAATAAAAATGACTTTTAATATACTGGGTTAAATAAAATATGTTATTAAAATCCATTTCCCCTGTGCCTTTATTAATATTAACGTGGCTAGTAAAAACTTCTAAATTACATATATGGCTTATATTACATATCTATCGGACATCACTTGTCTAGGCAAAGAGACACAGAATTTCAACACTCTGTGGGGGATGAGTTCTCATCATATCAAAGCTTTGACCTCCTCTCTGGATCCCTGAGCCTCCTGCTTTCCTGAGAAGCACTGAACTCGGCCTCAGCAGAGCCGTGAGGTCGGAGAGTTTGGCACCTGCTACTGACAACCAGCCTAGAGCAGTGGTCGGCAAACTCATTAGTCAACAGAGCCAAATATCAACAAGTACAACAATTGAAATTTCTTTTGAGAGCCAAATTCTTTAAACTTAAACTTCTTCTAACGCCACTTCTTCAAAATAGACTCACCCAGGCCGTGGTATTTTGTGAAAGAGCCACACTCAAGGGGCCAAAGAGCTGCATGTGGCTCGCGAGCCGCAGTTTGCCGACCACGGGCCTAGAGAACAAGCAGGGCTTTCATTTAATGCATTAACACTTCCTCTTGCCTCTAAAAAGCAGCAAGTTTGGGATAAGCTGAAGTCATAGGAAGTAGGAAGCTGGGAAAAGGTGTCAATTCTTCTCTGCCCCGATTATTTTTACTTTTGTGTTAGCTCCGCTTTGTCATGAAAATGTGCATCTTCTTGCTGACCTGACTCGGGCCAGGCAGTCTATTCCAGTAAGCGTGCCATCCACTGTGCCCGGTGCTCTGCTTTCTGCATCGAGGCACGAAGCTCAAAATCATTTCATTCCTCACTGTCCGGAGGTGATCTGAATAATCTGGAAACAAACTTTGTTCTATTTGCTCAAGTACTGAGGATTTTCTTTATCCTGACTTCTTACTGGAATATGCAGAACATCTTGTGAATTCTGGTTGATTGATAGGTTTTTATTTCAAAAAGTCTTTTTTTCAGTTCTGTGTGGTGTTTTGTGTTTTGTTCTGTTTTTAAGGAAATTCATTCACTTGGTTAACAAAAATTAACAGCTTATGCAAAGGTATTTATCAGACACCTTGCTCTCAATGAACTCCCAGATAATTGAGTGAGACAGATTTGTCTGTGTATGTTTTTTTAATTGCAGATACCACAGCAGAACTCATAACAGACCACAGAGGCAGGTAAAGGATGGCGTGATCAGTTTTTCCTCTGGAGAGTTCAGGAAAGGCTCTAAGGGCCCTTGAGTTCAGGCCTCCCACCCACCCCCCCACACACACAATTGAACCTCCCCTACACACTTACACTCCTGTTCCCAAGTCTGAGATCCAGACTAGCATATGTAGATGCCTTCAGCCATCTCCACGTGGGTGCCTCAGAGATATCTCAAACTTAACATGTACAAAATGCATCTCACTTTTTCCAAAAAGAAAACAACCCATCCCTTCCCTATCAGCCCAGGGTTCCTTCAGTTCCCACATCTCAGTAAATGGCATCACTGTTCACTCAGTTCTAAACCACAGCCCTTATTCCTTCCTCTTCCTCTACACCACCCCAGCCAGCCCATCTGTGACTCCTGTCAATTCTGAGCCACCATCATCTCTCACCTGGCCTAATACAGCTGACCCCTACAGGAACTCACTTCCTCCACCCCTCTCTTCTCCATTCTAATTGCTAGGTAGCAACATACATGAAATTCTTCAAATGTAAATGAGGTCGGGTCACTTTCCTGCTCACACCTATCAATGGATCCTAATTACACGTGAAATAACATTTCAAGCACGTATCTTGGAATCTGAAAAAAAAATCTTAAACAGGACGTAAAAGCACTGGCCAGGAAGGGAAATAAGAAAAACTGAATTACTCTGAAATTAATAACTTCTGTTCATCAAAGAGAAGTGAAAAAATCAACCCACTGAATGAGAGGAGGTATTTGTGAAACATGTATCTAACAAAGAACTCATATCTAGAACATTAAAAAAAACTCAGGTATACCTAACCTATAAGAAAAACAGAGACAACTCAATAGAAAAATGAACCAAATACTTGAACAAAGGCTTGACCAAAGAGAACAGCTGAATGGCCAACGTACACGTGAAAAGGGGCTCAGCCTCTTCTGTCACCAGGGGCTGATGAAAGCCACACTGCAAGACCACTGCATCCATCAAGAAAGGCAAGACAACAAGGCAAATGGAAAAATACCAAGTGTCGGAGGGGCTGTGAAGCAACTAGAATGCTCACACACTGCTGATGAGAATTTCAAAATTGGCTCAAAATGGCTGAAAAACTGTTTGGCAGTATCTATTAAAGCTGAATATAGTTATACCCTATGCCCCAGCAATCCTACCCTTAGGTACACACACACACACACACAAACACACACACCAGAAATCTATACATACATACATACACCTAAAGACACATATAAGTTTGTTCTTAGCAGCAATAGTCATAAATATGGCCAAATTGGAAATTAACCAAATGTCCATTAATAGTTGATCAATAACTGTTGGTATAGTCACATAATAAATTATTCAATAGCAATGAAAATTATTTCAATCACACAAAAAAATATGGTTGACTCTCAAGATCATACCCTTGAACAAAAGACAACAAACAATAGCTCGCTGTACGATTTGTTTATACTGCATTCAAACCAGGAAGAACTATTAAATGCTGTGAGATGTCAGGTTAGCGATGCCCTTGCAGGAGGAGGGCCATGACCACTAGAACGAGGATAACAGGGTACTTCTGGGCTGCTGGCTGCATTCTAGTTCCTGACTTGAGTGTTGGCTACACAGGTATATTGTGAGAAAATTCATAAAATATTATGGTTTGTGTATGCATCTTAAACTTTAATAAATGGGATTTTTTGTTTGTTTTTAATATATTTTATTAATTTTTTACAGAGAGGAAGGGGAGGGATAGAGAGTTAGAAACATCGATGAGAGAGAAATATCAATCAGCTGCCTCCTGCACACCTCCTACTGGGGATGTGGCCGCAACCAAGGTACACGCCCTTGACCAGAATCGAACCTGGGACCTTTCAGTCTGCAGGTCGGCACTCTATCCACTGAGTCAAACCAGTCAGGGCAAATGTTTTTGTTTTTTAAAAAGAATTCAAACTTCTCATCAGAGCCTACGAAGTCCTACCCTTTCTCCAACCCCACCCTGAGCTCCTGTTCCCAGGCTTTCGCTGCTCCGGCCCAGTGTCCCTTTTTTTTTAGCTCCTCAAATGCACCAAGTTCATGGCCACCTCAAGCCGCTTGCTTATTTGGTTCCCTTGTTCTGAATGCTCTCCCCAACCCTCATCTAGCTAGCTCCAATTCTCCTTGACACCTGAGCTTAGATGTCTCCGCTTCTTGGGCACCACAAAGTAGGTTTCCATCTATTATTTTCTACCTGAAGCCCCTGTTCTCTTCCTTCATAGCACCTATCACAACTTGCATTATTTCATTTGTCTGTGCAATTGCAGCAGGTGTTCTTTCTGGTCAGATGTTAGCTCCACAAGGGTGTGCATTGTCTGGTGTGCAATGTGGTAGCTCAGAAACAGGGTGACCAATTCATCTCTCCAGGACTATCCTGGTTTTAAAATGTAAAGACCCACATCCCAAGCCACACCTCAGTCCTGGGAAAAATGGCAGGTTGGTCACCTCAGTCAGAATGTAGCCTGCTGCCACTATAATAGTAAACAATCAGTGTTGAACAAATAAACAAATTTTAAAGAGTGTTGTTCAGGTGAACAAAAAAAAAAAAGGAGCAGCTAGCTATATAACACTTATTTTCCAGACCTAACACAGAAAGAAAGGAAAAGAGGTCAGGATGGAGGGCCCCTGCACCCAGCAGGCCTTTGAAATGTGCTTACTGTATCTGATTACATATTGGTGTAATCTCATCATGTGTTGCGCTTTCAAAGTTGCTTCTGTGGGTGGTTGATGAACTCTCCCCAAGGCGTTTTTTTACTTCATGGGAAGCAACCTGCTGAAAGACAAAGTAACAGGCACTGCCTGCAAACACACTGGTCAAAACACTTCATTGAAATGATCGTGCTATGCTGGCGTCCTCAGGAAGTGGAAGCCCTTCAGAAACCTCAACATTATTCTGACAGGTAGAGCGACTCTGCAGCCTCCTGTCAGCACTGGGGATAATGTTGCCCCTCCAGTGTGTCCCTTTGGATTGCAGTTTCCTCAGCAGGTGAGTGCAACAGTTTCTGAAATTGAAGTGATGACCGAAGCATGTGGCTCTTCAGCTTTCACTCGCCTCTCCTTGTTAAGCCACCGGAAGCTCTGCTATGGCTCCCCATTAGCAGAACTGCTGCTTGACCCGGCACTCTGGGCTACTTGTACCTATGGAAGGGATTAGCAAGCTAAGTTCAGCTGAAATGGAAGAGCAGCAATTTCCGTGGCGAGGAGTTTCAAGTTAGTCCAATGGGAAATCAGAGGGCACCAATTAAAGGTACAGTCCATTTCCCCATGCACTCATTTTGGACTTACCCACATAACTTACTTCAGCTAGTGGAATGTGAGTGCTGTGGTAACAGCTCCAAGCATAGATCTTAGGAGGTATCACGTATTTCCACTCATGCCATTGCTATCCAGCCATCACAATGAGAAAAACATGTATCAAGTAACTCACTAATCCAAAACAAATGAGAAAAAATATGGAGAATACCTGGACCCAACCCACAGCTTCATGCCAAGCTCACATGAGCAAAGCCTAGATCAGCCAACACTTAACCAATGCACAGATGCAAGAGCAGGAATATGGGACTGCGGTTTTCCAGTCACTGAGTTGGACTGGTTTTTAGGCAACACTGTTATGGTAAAAGGAGACTGAGACAATGAAAATGAGCCTACCTATAACTTGGTGCTGTCCTAAGCCTGGTAATGAAAATCAACTTGACCATCCCCTTCCACAAGGTCAGTAGCAACCTTTTGGCAAAGTCATCTAGGACCAGTAAACATTTATTGAGCATCCACTGTACATCAAGCTCTCAGGGAATAGAGATGAATACAACACAGTCTCTCATCCTGAAAGAGCTTATGTTCTGGGTGGGATACAGACACCTAAAAGCCACTTTACCACAATGTGGTAAATAAAATTATAAAATGCACACTTTTCAGAAATATATCAGAACCTAAAACTCAGGTATTATACCACAGCTCAAGAGATTGCCAACAAAAAGTTGAAATTTCTAATATAGGCTGACTTCCAAGACCGAATGACCCGAAACTTTTGTTTACAAGATAAAAAAAAGAATATCTCGTGCCATATCAGCTCATGATTGGGATGTTGACTATCTGAAAACAGAAGGAAAGAAAAAACTACATATTCAGACATTGTAGTATATCACCAGCAGATTCCCAGACATACTGCAGCATACATCAATTACATACACTCCCAGCAAGTTCAAATAAAACAATAAACAAAGAAAAGGTCATCATATAATAGCAAACCAAGTCAAGGAAAAGAGCTGCAAGTGTCAAGTCAATGCTGATCCATTCTAAGGTAGAAAATATAAAGAGAGATTAAGACTGCTATTGGCTTTATTTTATATATATAATTTCAGAGATGAAGGGAGAGGGAGAAAGAGATAGAAACATCATTGACTGGCTGCCTCCTGCATGCCCCCCACTGGGAATCAAGCCCACCACCCGGGCATGTGCCCTGACCAGGAATCAAATGCACAACTCCTGAGCCACACTGGCCGGGCTGCTATTGGCTTTAAATCGCCAGGTGGTGCATTTCTTCTGGTAGCTACAGTGCCTAGGAAGGCAGCAATCAAAACCAGTAACCCAGCAGCCCTTTCAACCATGGCTCTCCCTCCCCAAAAGGGGTTGTCAACACCTATTTGTAGGCTTGGAAGTCTGGAGTTTGGGTTATGGTCTGTGAAACATTAGAATGGGCTCCTGAAAAAAACAAACAAAGGCTAAGCCGAGATTTACAGATTCTCCAGGAGACCCTCCTTTGGGAGAAAACAATTTGATCAGATCCAGAATGAATCTCTATCTCAGGTGACACTGAGAATGATTAAGGTTATGCTGGTCGGTCCCAAAACCAGATAAATGATCATACTTGCAAATTTCAGTTTTAGGAACTAAAACAATAAAATAAAATACACACTGGAAGGCATTCCCATTGTGATGGTAGGTGATAATCCCACTGTCCAAGACAGACCGTTTTCCATGGACAGTAGACCATGAATCTAGAAGATGGAGTAATGAGTTGTGAGGCAGGCTTGGAGCCATTTCCTAACATGGAACTGGTGCATCTCTGACCAGCATAGCGACAGGGTATGGATATCTAGTCCCTTCAGTCCTAAAACGGTTGCTGAGTGGTATTTCAGGTAGTGTCTACATAGACCAAGAGAAAGTGACTGTTTCCTGACACTACAGATCCACTTCTCCTCAGATTAGAAAGCAAAAGAGAAGAGCTGGCTTATAGCTCTTGTATGATTCCAAGCAGCAGTGACCTGTGACTTTGTGTAGCATGATTCTCTTCTTTAAAAAAAATATTTTTATTGATTTCAGAGAAGAAGGGAGATGGGGAGATGCCCTATCTGATTTGGATCAGTGGATAAGAGCGTCAGCCTGAGGACTGAAGGGTCCTGGGTTCGATTCTGGTCAAGGGCACATGCCCGGGTTGCAGGCTTGATCCCCAGTGTGGGGCATGCAGGAGGCAGACGATCAATGATTCTCTCTTATCATTGATGTTCTATCTCTTTCCCTCTCCCTTTCTCTCTGAAATCAATAAAAATATATATATTTTTAAAAATCAATGATGAGAGAGAAATATCAACTGGTCAATTGGCTGCCTTCTGCACACGCCCCATTCAAGCCCACAACCTGGGCACACGCCTTGACCGGGAATTGAACTGTGACCTCCTGGTTCATAGGTCGATGCTCAACCAGTGAGCCATACCAGCTGAGCTGATTGTCTTCTTTTTTTAACAGATATATTGAGGTATCCCTTACATAAACTTCACCTGTTTTAAGTATACAGGTCAATGATATTTTAGTAAATTCACAAAGTTATGCAACCATCACCAGAATGCAATATTAAAACATTTCCATCCTCCCAATAAAGCTCTCCCCTAACCATTACAGTCACTCCCGTTTCAATCCCCAGCCCTAGACAACCACTAATCTACTGTCTGTCTCAATAGATTGCCTTTTTTGGAAATTTCATATAAATAGAATGATATAATATGTGGTCTTTTCAACTGACTCTTTTACATAGCATGCTTTTGAGGTTCATCCATGTTTTAGCATGTATTGATTCATTTTTGTTGTTTTTATTATTTTCCCTTATCAACTTCATCCCTGTCCAACAAAAATAGAATTAACATAAGAACATTACACATAACATGTAGCTTTAGTTTCTTCAGCAAGCAGGCCCAGGAAGATTGGTGTCTGCAAGGAATGGAGAAAATACTGATTGTAGTAAGAATAAGGTTTATTCCCCACCCCCCATACCCCTTTATCACACTGGCTGAGAAAGAACCCAAATCTTTATCATGACTCTTTATCATGAGTCATCATTACTCCTTATGAAAATGGTGACCATTACAGATTTCCTGACCATGAAATGTCTCTCAGGCTACTTAGACCTTAATTCCTTCTCTTTCTGTCTCTGTCTCTCTGTATGTCTCTGTGTGTTTCTGTTTTCTCTGTCTCTGCTTCTCTCTCTCTCTCTCTCTCTCTCTCTCTCTCTCTTTCTCTCTTGCTCTTTGTCTCTGTTTTTCTCTCTCTCCATCTCTCCCTTCATATGTGTGTGTGTGTGTGTGTGTGTGTCCTGTCTGTTTTTGGTGGGGTCTACAACTTGATCATTGAGGCCTCTAGAAATTCTGCAATGGAACAGGATCTTATTTAACAGGACTTTATTGACCAAGACCAGAAAAATTAACAACATAAAAGACTGTAAAATTCAACCATTATAGTCATTGGTAAATAGATACCAATAGATAAGGGGCAACTAATAGCAACATGTTTGTTTGGCAAACATCTAAGCATTTTAGTTGAGCGATCCAGGAAGAATCATGTTTTTTATACATATAGTTGTTTATTATTTCCATCAGTGAGACTAGATCATCAAATAAGCTTATAATTTAAGGGCGGGGATTCACTTATAAAATCCAAAGAATAACTTAATCCCTGGTACATAGAGTAGAACTTTCAGTGTTTAATCAGCCAAGAGAATTGTCCAACCTACTTGGGAGTTGCGAACAATGTTATGGACCATCTGTGGGCCATCCCCACCCCCCAAGCTGGGAACCACATTCCATATTGCTGCCACTATCCTATGCCCAATGGATGCATTCCGATTTGTATGGCTATTTCAGACTCCTTACTCAGTGGCCCACCCGTCTTGCAGTAGGAAACTGAGGTCACCTATAACATCACTACCATTAGCTGAGGGATGATTCTACGCTAAACATCTCCAAGCAAAGAGGCAGTGACTATGTCAGGCCTGATTTTGTAAGCCACACCAAGGGGAAGTGATCTGCTTGGGCAGTGCATTTGAATCTAAAACAATCTGGAGAAAGAGAAAGCAGGTTTAAATGAAACAAATTGAGTTGAACAGAGAAAAAGAGAAGACAGACCACTGTACCTGTAACAAATCCTGTAAATTCAAAGCCAGGATATAGTGGATGGGCGAGGATAGGAACATAACAAAGCGTCCAAATCCATCTGAATCACCCAGGCTCATCAGGTAGAAAAGAGGGTTGTGAACCATAAGAGGATGCTGTGTAAGGGTCCCTAAGTCACTTATCTCTCTGCTCATATAGCCTAAGGCTTTTACCTAAAGCAAGGGCCACTGGAATTATCCCCACATTTTAAAAATGTGGATCTCGCCCTAACCGGTTTGGCTCAGTGGATAAAGCATCAGCCTGCAGACTCAAGGGTCCCAGGTTCGATTCTGGTCAAGGGCATGTACCTTGGTTGCAGGCATATCCCCAGTAGGGGGTGTGCAGGAGGCAGCTGATTGATGTTTCTCTCTCATTGATGTTTCTAACTCTCTATCCCTCCCCTTCCTCTCTGTAAAAAATCAACAAAAAATATATTTTAAAAAAATGTGCATCTCTATGGAAAGGGTGGAGTTAATCAGATCCTTTGGACCATAGAACATCATCATGATCAGTTTGCACAAGGCCCTTCTCTTGATTTATTTCTTTATTTACTTATTCTCTTTTATTGTCTTTCTCTCTCCTGTTTCCCTCCTCATCAGCAACGATTTTCATGTTTTTAAAGTACCTCTGGTAAATATGTACATCTATTTTCTCTGCAAGCATTTTTATTATATGTAGATAAATTAGGCTATACATCTCATTCTATTTCTTGCAATTTCTACGAAGCACTAGCTTTTTAATGACCATCCCATTTCATCTAACTGCTGCATGCCATCCATGTGCACAAAGTACATTTTGCCTACGTGTTCCCCTGGTGGTGGAATTGCTTCCCACTCCCCACCACTACAATAATGCTGGAATGGCAACGCCTCTACACACCCCTATAGACCAGAGTGGGGATTCTCTGGGCACAGAGTACACATAGACTTCTACAACCAAGAATGCCAGGTTACTCTCCAGAGTGCTCCACCAGTCTACATGCCCACCAGCTGTCTCCCCCATCCAGATGTCTGTATTTTGCCAGTGTAATAGGTGTCAAATGATAACTCAATTTTTGTTTTACTTCTACTTTCTTTACTTTCTTCATATGCTTCTTAGCCATTTGTGTTTCCCTCTTCTATAAATTGCCTGCTATCTTTTGCCTATTTTTCTTCTTTTGGAATCTGGGTTGCTCTTGTTGATTTTTTAAAATTCTTTACATAGTATAGAAATTGTCACTTGTTAATTTACACATTGCAAATATGTTCTCTGTTAATTTTGCACAAGGCATCCTTAATTGAACAGAAACCATTCATTAAATTCCCAAGTTCAATTTTCAAAATAGCTAGTATAAAGAGACTAGAGCAGGGGTGGGCAAACTTTTTGACTCGAGGGCCACAATGGGTTCTTAAACTGGACCGGAGGGCCGGAACAAAAGCATGGATGGAGTGTTTGTGTGAACTAATATAAATTCAAAGTAAAGGAGCGGAGGGGAGAGCAAGAGAACCAGATAGAACAGCCGGATCCGGCCCGCGGGCCGTAGTTTGCCCAAGGCTGGACTAGAGGCCTGGTGCACAGGTTCGTGCACAGGTGGGGTCCCCTCAGCCTGGCCTGTGCCCTCTCACAATCCAAGACCCCTGGGCCAAAACCGGCAGTCTGACATCCCCCTGAGGGATATAGCAGTTCCGAAGTGGCAGGCGGCTGGGGAGAAGCCCCAGTGAGGGCTGGGCGCAGCTCCACAGCTGCTCATCCCGGCCCCGCTGCACCTGCCGCCGCTACCGCAGAGGTGGGAGAGGCTCCCGCCGCTGCAGCTGTGCTCACCAGCCATGAGCCCGGCTTCTGGCTCAGGGGCTCTCCCCCTATTGGAGTGCACTGATCACCAAGGGGCAGCTCCTGCATTGAGCATCTGCCCCCTGGTGGTCAGCACGTGTCATAGCAACCTATCATTCTGGTCATTTGGTCCTAATGGTTGCTGAGGCTTTTATATATATAGATATTGGGGAAGTTGGGCATTGTTTATATGCTTTTAAAAAATATTTTTTATTAATTTTTTTAGACAGAGAGAGGAAGGGAAAGGGAGAGGGAGAGAGAAACTTCGATGTGAGAGCAGAACATAGATTCACTGCCTCCTGCACATCTTCTACAGGGATTGAGCCCAAAACTCAGGCATTGCCCTGACCAGAAATCAAACCAGCAACCTTTTGGTGCAAGGGTCAATGCCCACGCAACTGAGCCACACCAGCCAGGGCTATACACTTTTTAAAGTAAGTAACAGAATATGTCTTAAGCTAGCATTACTTGTTTTTTGGCTTTTGTGTTTTAAGTGGCATTAAGTAGGACTCAGACATATTTAAGACTCATGGTAAGGATAGCAGGCAGTTGGCTGAAACCAAGAATTGGACAAGAGTCTACAATAAGTTTAGACACAGTCAGGAACTGAGGCATCTTCCCTTTCCTCCCTACCGATCTTTCTACATCTGTCTCACCCATCTCTTCAGACTTGCTTTCTTCACGGTCCTATGTATTGCTGTCCCAAGCTCCTGAATTTCAAAGTCTTCAATTCAGAAGGCTCACTAGTAATTAGCCTTTTCATTCCCGATTCCAAAATCCTGGGATAGGATCTGCTAGGTCTGACTGTCCAATCAACAATGGCCAACAAGTGGGTCAAGGCTTCGAGGATGCATTAATGTGGTAGCAGCTCTCAGAAAAGGAAAATTAGGATTGTACCAATAACACATAAAGACGGATTTAAGATATAAAAGTACCATAGCACATAAGTGGTTGTTATGGTTGTGCGGGGTTTGTCTTAACATCTAACAGTACTTCCTGCCTTATTCTCTCTGCTGAGATAAGAGGGCACCTGAACATCAGCTCTGATTCCTGGACCAGCTATGGGTCTCACTCTTTTGTGAGTGACCCTTTGTCTTATAGGAACCCCTGATAGTTGGTGATTGGTCCTGGTATGTTCCAGTCAACCCAATGAGATGTTCCTATGTCCTGACTACATTTATGTATCAAAACCCATGACTCTTGGTCCCTGACTAAGTTCTGAATGGATAAAACATTCTGTTTTTTCCATGAAAAGCATCCTCTCTAAAGAGCTTCATGGTCTCTAGAATCAAACCATAATAGCCAAATAGGTAAATATTTCACCCTGTTATTCTTTTACAAATATGATTCCACATCTGTGTATATTAGACAGCATGTGCATATATTGTGAATATTTTACTTTCTTTTATATACACACCAGAGGCCCGGGGCATGACATTCGTGCACTGGAGGTGTGTGTGTGTGGGGGGGGGGTTGTCCCTCAGCCCGGCCTATGCCCTCTCGTAGTCTGGGACCCCTCAGGGGATGTCCAACTGCAGGCAGCAAGCCTAAGCCAGCAGTCGGACATCCCCTGAGGTGTCTTTAGTGCTGCCATGGAGGTGGGAGAGGCTGTGCTCACCAGCTATGAGCCCGGCTTCTGGCTGAGTGGTGCTCCCCCTGTGGGAGCGCACTGACCACCAGGGGGCAGCTGCTGCGTTTAGCAACTGCCCCCTGGTGGTCAGCGCATGTCATAGCAACCAGTCATTCTGCCGTTTGGTCAATTTGCATATTAGCCTTTTATTATATGGGATATTATAACAAAACTGATTAATACTATTGAGTTCTCATTATAAGTCAGGTACCAGGCTAAGTGCTTAACATTTACAATTGTGACTCAATACTTAAAATCCTCATAACTATAATCACCATAGCAACCCTATGAGGATTTATTATTATTCCCAAATTTTAAGAAACCTGAGAGGAAGATGATTAAGTAACCTGCCCAGAGTTGCAACATAGTGAGTATAAAGCCCAGATCCAAATATATGTGGTGACCAATCTTTATTCATCATCACAACACAGCACTCCATGCATGTATATGTACATATGTGATATTTTTTGCTTTTTGTTCACTGCTTTGTTGCTATTATTATCTACCTTGGGTTCAAAAGTTAGTAACTACTTTCTATTTGCTTTTGTACCTCATGTCTCAGTTTAAATGTATATACTATCTAATAAATAGGGAATATGCTAATTGACCATCATGTCCTCACAAAGATGGCAGCACCCACAGCCAATAAGGAGGGAATATGCTAATTGACTGCCACACCCTCAAAGATGGCAGCGCCCACAGCCACAAGATGGCGGCGCCCAGTCCCCTCAGCCCCGCCGGGGCGGCAGGCACGCAGCACAGCTGGGCCTGCCCCCAGGTGGGTCCGGCCGCTCTGCATGCCTGCTTCCGGAGTCCCCCAGTCCCCTCAGCCCCCCAGCCACCCAGGGCTGGCCCAAGGCGCAGGCAAGCCTCAGATGGCAGCTGCCCAGTCAATGCCCGAGGCACAGGTAAGCCTCGGTTGTTGGCTGCCCAGCCGCACAGGGCTGGCCCAAGGTGCAGGCAAGCCTCGGATGGAGGCTGCTCAGCTGCCCAGGGCTGCCCAAGGCTCAGGTAACCAGGGTTGGACGAGGTTTGCACTGCCGGCAGTGGCAGCAGCAGAGGTGTGATGGAGGCATCCCCTTCCCCTGATCACCGGGTCACCTCCCACCCCTGAGGGCTCCCGGACTGTGAGAGGGGGCAGGCCGGGCTGAAGAACCCCCGCTCCAGTGCATGAATTTTCATGCACTGGGCCTCTAGTGGGATTATAAATCCAATGGATAAAAGCATGCCAACAGCGTACAATGCTTCATTTGAACAATGAAGGAAATGATACGTATACAAACATAATGCATAAGGACATTTAAGTGAAACACAGAAGATGTGGAAGGATGGGAGATGAATGAACCCAACCAAAAGAAAGAGGTCCTTGGAGTGCAGGTGTCACACATCTTCTGAAGAGCAGAGCACAGCATGGAGGAGAATTCCAGGCTCCAGGAAGGCCAAGTGGCCATGACATCTTGTACTATATATCGGGCACTGTGCTGAGGGCCCCCTTGGGCACTTCATTTAAAGATCAAAAAGGACCTTTCCTAAGTGTCATCGATACCCTATTTTACACATGAGGAATAGAGGTTCTGAGAGATGAAATGACAGGTGCCAGCTAGGAAGTGGCAGGATCAAAATTCAACCTGGGACTATATGACTCCAGAGTCCAAAGCTTCGAGCCACTCTGTATCAAACTGCCATGGAGTGACGATCCTCTGTCAGAAATAGAGTTCTAGCCAGTGGAAACACTGTGCTGCCCTTGGAGCCTAAAACTGGGTGATGAGATACACTGGTAATCCCTTCCACTGACTGCTAGGCTCTTTTCAAATCTTTAAATTTCCAAGAATTTTTTTATCACAGGACAAGAAAAGTATCCAAGAAAAGGATAATGAGTTTATATCTGCCAAACTGGAAGTAGCTATTCAAGAGAGAGCCCAGAGCAACTCCATTTCCTGGCCTAGAGAAACTCATTTGGTTATGTTTTTCAAACAATTTATGTTTGATTTTTAGTTGTTTAGAAAATGAAGACAAAATTAGAGAACTATTGTTTCCTGTCCTTAGAAGCTAAGAGTTTCTTATTTTTGTTTTTCAACAGGACTGAGACCTTCAAAGTGGCTAAAACTTCTCTGCATTACTTGGGGTATCAGAAAAATTACCTGGATTAACATTATTGCTCTTGGGAATCTGACATTCATACCAGTATTTTTTTCTTTATTTCCACATCCAGACAGGGTATGAGGCCCTCTACTGTACACCATTTAAGTTTCATAGTGCTATTTGCTCTATCAGACATGGTTTCACATGTCTAAGCCTTAGTTTTTATAGCTGCAAAATGGGCATAATACTTCTTACAATGTGTTCTTGGTGAGCCTAGAAATGATATAGTGGAGACTATGGAAGATGCACAATAAACAGGAGCTTTAATTTCTGCCCTCAAATAGTTGGTCTAAATAACAGGTGGAAATGTCTGCCCACAGAAGCATGAAAGAGGAGAGGCCCTTTACCATAGCAAACATCACAGGTACTCAATGACTATTTGATGAGTGAATAAAATGGAAGGGTGAGCTGTTTGCAACTATCACACATATCCTAAAACCTGTCTTGGTGTCTCAGAATTTAAATTCATGACATTAGCCGTAATTCACAAAAATTCACCAAGAATGAGAGCAGTTCAGTCTAAAAGCCTTGTCCATAGTTCAGCTTCTCTCTGGCTTAAAGAGCATGATTTAAGGCCAATTGCAAATGGTGACATGGCCCATTCAGTGTTAGATTGAAAGCACCAAAAGTAATGGACCTAGCTAGTTCACACTGTGACTACCAGAGTGACTCTGTTCTCTCAGGGAGAAGAACAGATCTCCATGAAGGAAGATCTGAGGTGGCCACCCTCAATGCTATCTGGCCCTGATTTTAAAACACTTTATTCAAATCAAAGTCACTCATTGCACCTGGATTGTACAACTGGGCTCCAACACTTCCCATCAAGAAAATGATGCATGAAATGGCATCCAGGAATTCAGTAACTGCAGGAAGAGAGTCAGGCAAAGACTAAGGAGCCTGAGAGAAATCCCCATGCTGGGGTTTGCAAAAGCTACACAGAAGTCTAGATCCCGCACTTAGCAGGAAAGATGTAGTTGACTGTCAGGCATCAAGCCTGGTTTGCGAAGCTGTCAGTCACTACGTGAACTACTAACTCATGGCATGAACTGGCCACGTCCTAAGAGGATTTCCACAAAATGAAAATCCAGATTTAAAAAATGCCAGCAAACCCAAGGAACATTGGAATTCTTAAAAATACTGGTCTACCAGCACTCCAAAGCTATATGAGGGTCCCTTCCCACATCTCTTTCTCCCATTTCCTCCTCCCTCTTGCTTTCCCTTCCCTGTCTGTTCTTATCTCCTTCCCACAGTTTTGAGAGACTTACAGAACTGAAGAAACAAAGGAAATTAATACAGAACATAAGCTTGTTAGAGAGAGCTTCTGTTTACCTGACATCTGAATTTCTTCAAAACTCACATACATGAATTTGTTTTATTTTCTTTCTTTTTATGAGAAAAGGTCTAGTAGCTAGTTGATGTGGTAGATTAATTTTTAAAGCTATTAATTTAAGAAAGACATAAGACACAAGTTCAATGTAGATTCAAAACCAATATATCCATCTACTAGTATATCTAACTAGCTATCTACTCATCTATCTGTCTAGTTGTCAACAAAAACTTCCAAAGCACTACCGTAGAGCAGGCTTTTCCCTCCTCTCTGCCCCACATTGGTTCCACTACAGACTCATGGTCTGCAGCCTCCACTGCACCATCGGTGCTGCTTGCAGCCTTCCTACATTTCTGTGGTCAGCACCTTCTCTCACTCTCCACACCAGCAAATGTCTATCTTCAACTCATCAAAGCTTCTACCTTATCACCACCCTCTTTACTCACTTCCTCCTTGCCAGAGAAAATAGAAGCCATCAAGGACAAATTTCCTCAACCACCTGCCCCAAACTCACCTGTCTGGGTCCCCATGCCATTCTATGTGACCTTTTCAAGACACCTACCCTGTAGACCAACCCTCCTCTTTCCAGAGCTTCAACTTCTCCCTTTCTGCCAGTTCTTTCTCCATCAGCATTTAAATATGCTTCGGGTTATTCCATCTTGAAAGCAAACCAGCCGACACACCAAAGCCCTCTCCATGGGCTGGTTCTTCCAGATTTGTCTTCCTCTCTCTTCCTGCTTATGGAAAGCAGAGCCTACACTCATTGCCTCCACTCTCTGTTCTCCAATTAGTTAGGAGTTTGGATTAAAGCAGACAGAATTCAGAACTGTTCTTTTCCCAACTGACTAATATGATCATGGGCATAATATTTAACTTCTCTCCACCTCAGTTTTCTCATGTAACATGAAGTTAGTATTAATTCTAAGTATTTGGTTGTTGTAAATATAAAAGATGGCAATATTGGTAAAGAGCTTAGCACAGTGTCTGGCACATAGTAAGCTCTCAAAAATGTAGCTATTAATAGTATTTAATCCTTAAAATTTTGTAATCTGTCCTCTTCCTCTGCCATTTAACCAACATTCCTGTTCCTGAAAAACTTTTTATTGCTAAATTAAAAAATGATTTTTCAGAATTATCTCACTTGATCTCATTGACACAATTATTTGTTTCTTAATCAAACAAGTTGTCTGTCCACTTTTCAGTCTCCTTCCTCTAACAATGCAATACTGGTAAATGTTCCTCAGACTCTCATCCTCCACCTTGCCTGTTTTTCACACTCTTCGCACTCCCTTAGTGATCTCACACATTCCTGTTTCTCCTACAGACTGACAAAGTCCAAATCTATATCTGTGGTACAGAATTTTCTCCCAAACTCCAGACTCCACAATCCAACTACCTGTAAGGAATCTTTACTAAGATGGTTCACAGACATTTCAAATTGTCCCAAATGGACGTAATCATCATCCACCTGTCTTCCTGTGTGAACCATCACTCATCCAGTTGACACTTCCAGAAACCTTAATGACACCTGTTTCCTTCAGTCCCCTCCACATCCAATTCTACTTCCAATATCCCTCAATCCATTTGTCTATTTCCATTCCTCCAGGGGCACTGCCACAGTCAGCATGTTACTGTCTCCTGTCGGTGTTGCTATCAAAAATTTCCAACTGACACAGGTGTAGGGGTTCAGAATGAGCTACCCCAAGATGTGCCTCTGTGGTATGTTGATTATCTTGAGTTAAAGGCAACCAAGACCCTGCAGGCTCAGGAGAAACTTCTAGCCCTTCTTAACTATGTAGAAAGATTTAAATTAGGAGCCTGGCCTATAGTAAGAG
This sequence comes from Plecotus auritus, assembly GCF_963455305.1. Lineage (NCBI taxonomy): Eukaryota > Metazoa > Chordata > Mammalia > Chiroptera > Vespertilionidae > Plecotus > Plecotus auritus. The sequence goes on from NC_137773.1 coordinate 164,624,594, forward strand.
TGATCTTTAGAAATGAGTTGCCTATCTCTGTGGCAGAGAAAACTAATGATTACTGAACATGTGCTCTTCCTGCAATTCCCTCTGACGCCGTAAGGTGTGTTACCTCATCGCTCACTCAGAATGTCTTATATACCTCAATTTCCCTTTCTATCTCTGAACCTCTCCTGTGTGTGAGGTCCCGATTCTCTCATGTATGTGGAGTTTCCATAGATATGTATGCAATTAAATTTGATCATTTTATCTTGTTAATCTATTTGATTGTTAAATCAACCAAAAGAACCTTGAGGGTAGAGAAAAGGTCCTCCCTCCCCTACAGAGACATTGCATATCTCCTCATCTCTCTCTACCCTATAGCCAGAGTGAGCTTGGTTTATCTATTTTATTTGAGGTAGGTTTTAAAAACATAGAAAAGTACAATGAATGAAAAAACAAACACCCATAGTCCCACCACCCATAATTAACAGTGATGCTTTTAAAATTAAAATCATTTAGAAAATCATAATGTTCCTAAAATTAAATCAATTTTAATTTTTAAATTGAAATTATAACTAGTGTGCAACTGCCCAAAGGCTCCTACCTGTCCTTGGCATCAAGTTCAAATTCAGTTGCAAGGCTGACATGACTCTACAATTTCCAATCTCTTCTCACCCATACTTCCCCACTCAGCAATCCTAAGTGCAGATCACAGCAATCTATTTTTGTTTCCCCCAAAATACCAAGCCCCCTCTCCCATCCAAGCCTTTCCACCTTTGAGGAGGAAGGGCAGTAAAGGGATAAGGAACTGCCTGAGTAAGGGAAAGAAGCAGAAATGAACACTGGAAGGTAGTTGGCAGTCAGCCCATAGAACTGATGTTCAGAGCAATACCTTAGATCGTGCAAGGGACAGCATCACAGAGTCTTAGGTTGCTCAAAATGCTCAAAAATATATTTAAATCCAGCCTCCCCTGACTCTCACTCCTGAACTTACTCATCATGCCTTCCAAAAAACCTGTATTTGAAGGGTAGTAAAGTATATATACTATATGTTTTGCATCTTATGGATGTTTAATGTATTCAAAGGAGAATATGTAACACAAGAAGATAGATTATTATCATTCTCAAAGGCTCCTGGAAGGTAGAAATCTTTCCCCTGATATCCCTCCTAGGGGGTAGCAGTGATCTTTGAATGGAAAAGGAAAGAAGGTCAGTAACTAAATTAAGCAGTCCTTTTCATGAAGGAAGCATCCAAAGGTTTCTGGCAATTCCTTTGTTTTATGAAGACAGTTAAAAGGAAACCAGGAAGGAAGAGAAATCTTTCCACTTCTCGTGACATGCCTTGAGAATTGTCTTATTTTAAGAAAACACTGATGTTTCGATTACAGTAAATGATGCCTAAAAAATGTCATGGCCATTGTAAACCAGAATTCTCTAATTTTAGTCTGTATTGAAGTCCATCATCACAGATATGTACATCATGAAATGCCTGATGACATTTGGCTTGGCAGAAAAATTAGTGGAAAGTAGCATATCCTGAAACCACACTACCAGAATTACTTACGAAATGGGTAGCTGGCGTAGAAGAAAATGGATTATACAAATAAGCTGCATAATCCTCAAAGTTGTGATGGAAATTTCTGTGAATGATTTAAGATGAAAACTGTTATTTTTTAAATGTTTAATAGTTGTTAACTGGTCACACCTCTGCTTTTACAATGATTTTTGTAAAATATGAGAAGAAAACAGAAGGAACTCATTGCTTATTTTTTTAAGTCATAATGAAAGGAAAAGGGAAGAAAATCTATGAATGACCTCTGAATATTATCTGGGGTTTTTGTTTGGGGCTTGATTTTCTCCATTACATATGAGAACTTCCTCTCTACCACCACATACACACCCCTTGGAGGGAAATTATTCTGAAATAGAACTGACTTTCTGTAGAGTGAAATATTTTTTTTCAAAAATATATATATATTATTGATTTATTTTATTGAGGAAGGGAGGGGAGAGAGAGAGAGAGAGAGAGAGAGAGAGAGAGAGAGAGACAGAGAGAGAGAGAGAGAGAGAGAGAGAGAGAGAGAGAGAGAGAGAGAGAGAGAGAAACATCAATGATGAGAGAGAATCATTGACTGGCCGCCTCCTGCATGCCCCCCACTGGGGATCAAGCCCGAAACCTGGGCCCATGTCCCAACCAGGAATTGAACTGTGAGCTCCTGGTTCATGGGTCAATGCCCAACCACTGAGCCACGCCAGCCAGGCAAGTGAAATATTTTTTAAAGTGCTGACATTACGCTCATGTAAAAAAACATATTGCCTTTTACAATAGGTGTTTTAGAAAAATAAATGTGTGTCAAGATTGATGTCATAATTTGTAATGGGAGATTAACAGAGATGGTTCTAACAAGGACTCTAAAATACCTTTTATTATTTAGAAATTTATAACATTATGCACACACCCTCAAAAAGGAACACTTCAAAACTCATTCTATGAAGCCAGCATTACCCTAATACCAAAACCAGATAAAGACAACACAAAGAAAGAGAATTAAAGGCCAATATCCCTCATGAACATAGATGCCAAAATCCTCAACAAAATTCTAGCAAATCTGATCCAGCATTACATCAGAAAGATCATACACCATGACCAAGTAGAATTTATCCCAGGGATGCAAGGATGGTACAATATCCACAAATCAATAAATGTGATACATCACATAAACAAATTGAGAAATAAAAATCATAGTCATATCAATTGATACAGAAAAAGCATTTGACAAAATCCAAAACCTTTTCTTGATAAAACCCTCAGCAAAATGGGAATAGAGGGATCATACTTCAACATAATAAAAACCTTATATGACAAACCTACAGCCAACATCATACTCAATGGGAAAAAACTAAAACCATTTCACCTAAGAACAGGAATGAGACAGGGATGCCCACTTTCACCACTCCTGTTTGTCATAGCACTGGCAGTGCTAGCCATAGCAATTAGACAAGAAGAAGAAATAAAAGGTATCCAAATTAGAAAAGAAGACATAAAACTGTCATTATTCGTAGATGACATGATACTGTACATAGAAAACCCTAAAGACTCCATCAAAAAATTATTAGGCTTAATAAATGAATTCAGCAATGTAGCAGGATACAAAATTAACGCCAAGAAATCTACGGCATTTCTATACACCAATAGTGAACTTACAGAAAGAGAAATTTAAAAAACAATCCCATTAACCATCGCACCGAAAGAATTAAGATACCTAGGAATAAACTTAACTAAGCAGGTAAAAAACCTGTACTCGGAAAACTACAGGACACTGAAAAAAGAGATAGAGGAGGACATAAACAGATGGAAGAACATACCGTGTTCATGGATTGGTAGAATCAACATCATTAAAATATCCACACTACCAAAGCAATCTATAGATTCAATGCATTCCCATTAAAATACCAACAGCATATTTCATAGACCTAGAACTAACTCTCCAAAAATTCATCTGGAATAAAAAAAAAAAAGACCCCAAATAGCTGCAGCAATCCTGAGAAAGAAGAATAAAGTAGGAGGGATCTCAATACCAGATTTCAAGCTGTATTACAAAGCCATGGTTCTCAAAACTGCCTGGTCATGGCACAAGAACAGACATATAGACCAACAGAATAGAATAGAGAACCCAGATATCAACCCAAACCACTATGCTCAATTAATATTTGACAAAGGAGGCAAGAACATACAATGGAGTCAAGACAGTCTCTTCAATAAATGGTGTTGGAAAAATTGGACAGATACATGCAAAAAAGTGAAACTAGACCACCAACTTACACCACACACAAAAATAAACTCAAAATGGATAAAGGGCTTAAACATAAGACAGGAAACCATAAAAATAATAGAGGGATCCACAGGCAGCAAAATCTCAGACACATGCCGAAGCAATATCTTCACCGATACAGATCCTAGGGCAATGGAAACTAAAGAGAAAATAAACAAATGGGACTACAGCAAAATAAAAAGCTTCTGTACAGCAAAAGAAACTATCAACAAAACAAAAATTTGCATCCTCCAAGCACAGTTCTAAGGAGATGTACTCAAAGGTGTCAGTAATACCTAAGTGATGATTCAAACTACATGGTGATGTCAATAGAAAGTTGAGGAAAATGCAGGTTATAAGAAAGAAGATTTTGGGCCCTAACTGGTTTGGCTCAGTGGATAGAGCATCGGCCTGTGGACTGAGGGGCCCCAGGTTCGATTCTGGTCAAGGGCATGTACCTTGGTTGTGGGCACATCCCCAGTGGGAGGTGTGCAGAAGGCAGCTGATCAATGTTTCTCTCTCACTGAAGTTTCTAGCTCTCTGTCCCTCTCCCTTCCTCTCTGTAAAAAATTAATAAAATATTTTTTTTAAAAAAAAGGAGATTTTGGAAAATTCAACCTCAGTATGGTAGTCCATGCAGTGAGAGCACTGAGTGAGCATTATACACACATGTGCACATAGAATATTTCAGAAACACAGTAAGGAATTCAGATCATTGTGAGCTAATCCTATCTAATAAAAGAGTAATATGCAAATGACCATACCTCTGCTACACCCACAAGCCACACCCACCAGCCTATCAGGAGCGAGTATGCAAATTAACCCAACCAAGATAGCTGTGGCCACAGAACAAGCAGGAGGCTTGGATTTCCCTGGCAATGGAGGAAGCCAAGCTTTCCACACACCCTGAACAGCCCTGGACTCCACTCAAGGCTACAAAGTTTCAATTATAGAAGATAAATAAATCCCAACAAAAATGATGGCAGCCACAGAGCTGGAGAGAGCAGTTGCCCCTGGCGATGGAGGAAGCCAAGCTTCTGCAGCCCTGGCCAGCCCAGGCCTCAGCTTAAGGCTACAAAATTTCAATTATATAAGATAAATAAATCTCAACAAAAATGGCTGCAGCCACGGAGCAAGCAGGAGGCTTGGCTCCGCTCAAGGCTACAACATTTCAATTATAGAAGATAAATAAATCCCAGATCCCAGGGCCTCCGCTTGGGTCGCCAGGGGGCGTGGCCAGCCTGCAAACCACCACAGGCCCCTCGCCCAGGCTGTTCCACGCCCCAAGGGAACCCCCACCCTGATACGGGACATCCTTCAGGGCAAACCAGCTGGCCCCCACCCATGCACCAGGCCTCTATCCTATCTAATAAGAGTAATATGCAAACTGACCATCACTCCAACACACAAGATGGCTGCCCCCATGTGGACACAAGATGGCCGCCACAAGATAGCCAGCAGGGGAGGGAAATTGGGAGGGACCAGGCCTACAAGGGAGGGCAGTTGGGGGCGATCAGGCCAGCAGGGGAGGGCAGTTGGGGGCAATCAAGCCTGCAGGGGAGGGCAGTTAGGGGTGACCAGGCCGGCAGAGAAGGGAAGTTGGGGGCAACCGGGCCTGCAGGGGAGAGCAGTTGGGGGGGACCCAGGCCTGCAGGGGAGGGCAGTTGGGGGTGACCAGGCCTGCAGAGGAGCAAACACGCTAGCAGGGGAGCAGTTAGGCATCAATCAAGCTGGCAGGGGAGTGGTTAGGGGGTGATCAGGCTGGCAGGCAGAAGTGGTTAGGGGTAATCAGGAAGGCAGGCAGGCTAGCAGTTGGGAGCCAGCAGTCCTGGATTGTGAGAGGGATGTCCGACTGCCCGTTTAGGCCTGATCCTATCTAAACAGGCAGTCAGACATCCCTCGAGGATCGGGCCTAAACAGGCAGTTGGACATCCCTCGAGGGGTCCCAGATTAGAGAAGGTACAGGCTAGGCTGAGGGACACACACCCCCGTGCACGAACACCGGGCCTCTAGTGTTTGTATATAAAAGCATCACCTACTGGAAGAGATTAAGCCAGTGCCTTAGAGATAGTAATATTCATAAATACAGAAGTCACTATTTACTTCATTTGGGCTCTGTGCCATGCCATGGCAACCTTTACAATCATTATCTCATTTATTCTCCCAACAACCATATTTAGTAAATTTTAATGTGCTAATTTTACAGATAAGAAAACAGAGGTGTGCTTCATCACCAAATTAACACATAACCTTGGGAAAAAAGCATCAAGGTCCCTTATTTCCCAGTTGTAATTATTTCATGAGGACTAGCTTCCCAATGTCAGTAGAAATCAAATTTGGTTTTATGTTAAATCTGATAGTTTATTCCAAGGAATTTATAACTGAACCACAGAGAATAGTATGTTTTTATCTAATTAGATTCCCTCCTTTCACAACAGTATACTTTAAAAGCTAAGGGTAAATATTGCCTAATCCTATATAATAAAAGCGAAGTATGCAAATTGTCCCCTCCACTGGGAGTGCTCTTGGGAATTCAACCAGGGGGTGGGGCCAGCTGGGGAAAGGGAGGGAGTACCCAGCTGGCCACCATCAGCTGTTAGAGACCCTACCAGTGCACGAATTTCATGCACTGGGCCTCTAGTATTCTTATAAAAGTTTATTTGAGCAGGATACACAGATAGAGCTGGTGTTGAAATACAAATGATTCTGGACAGTTCAGCACCTTTCCCTCAAATTTTCATTAGTTTTACAATTCAATTCAACAAATGTTACTCTAGCACCGACATGGCAGACATAGGAAATACAATAATAAGCTGGCAGACATGGCCTCTGGCCCTCAGAGAATTTTCAATACTGTCAGGGAGATGATGATTAAACAAGTAACTCCAATATAATGCTATAAGTGCCATAGAATGTGACAATCAGGAGATTATGGGCGAATATACAAAGGTAAGGAAAAAAATCTAGGAGGAAAATGACACCTATGCTGAGACTTGATGTTAACCATACGTGAAGGAAGTAGGATAAAGATCATATTAGGTCTTAGAGTTGAACATGGTGTGTTCAAGAAAGTCACTCTTAAAACCATGATGTGGTTGGTGGGAGCAAAGAGGTGGGGAGGGTGAGGAGGAAGACACAACACAACATGTTAGAGAAAGAGATGGGCAAGGGTGGCAAAAATAAGGCTGGAAATGCAATCAGGGGGCAAATCATAAGACTTTCGTGTGCCACTTTAAGAAAGATGGGCTTTATCCAAAGAGTGATGGAGAACCTTAGAAGGATTTTCATCAGTAGCTACTCATTTTAACTCTCCTTCTGTCTTCAGGATCAAGTATAATTCCACTCCAACCTCTTGCAACTAAAACTTTTAGCCTCACCACATGTTAAAAATTCCTAAAGGTTTTCTTCTGCAGCAGAGTGTAATTATCTAGAAAAAGTAACTCCCTAATATCTAGGACTTTCCCATTCAGTTAGCACTCTCAGCTCCCTACCTATTCATCACTACAGTATTCCCAGTATCCCAATTCAAGTAGTCTTTCTAAGCCATACAGAACTAGAAGGGAAGATGATAATTACTCAGCACCTGTAGCATGAACCCACATAACTAATCTGCCTCTACAGTGCATTTCTCTCCTAAACCATTACCTTTAGCTAATTCTTTTTTGAAGTTAGAGCTTTTATATAACTTGAAGCTATTAAGTGGAATTATTATTTAGTAGGTATCACCAATACTGTGTTAAATTAAAAACGATTCCCTCTTTAAAAGTTTAAAATTACAACTATATTATGCCAGAATACAACCTTCACAGCACACTCTTAATAGGTCAATTTTAAAAAAACACCTTAAATGTAAAGTGTGTTCTCCACAAGTTTTTTTCTTCTTCTGGACAAAGAGAAAATTCTTAGTGAGAAAATGGAAATGCTTTTATAGTGAAACAACCCAAAACACACACACACACACACACACACACACACACACACACACACACACATGCACACACACACACACACACACACACACAGAGTCTGCATTTGAAGACTGAACTGTAATAAAGAAAAAGTTGTTTAAAGGGGGCAGGGGATAGCTAAACAAATAATATCCCAATTATTTCAAATATCATCCAGGAGGGAATTTCCACTAACATATGCTGCAATTTGCCACAGGCAAATGAGAGCTTCTAATTCAGAACATAAGCTGGGCTTCCACCTATGAAAATTCTACAAGCAATAGCATGCCCTGGCTAGAATAACAATGCATGACTTGTGGCTGAAAACATTGTGCAGGTCAACAGATGGCTCTCTTCTGGGGGTTAAGACAGGCAGGCATCAGGCATCCTGACAACAGTGAAATACTGACCCGAGGAGGAGAAAGTCAGAGGCACCAGCCCAGGGAGCTGACATACCTCTTGTGAAGTACACCGTTTTCTGGGCATGGAATTTTCCCCAAAATACAGTACAAAGCTATTGCTTTGTTACAGAGGCATGTCAAGAAATTTGTAAAACAAGAACCACTGGTGCAAGTGAAGCTCCATGACTTCTTTTTAGTACACTGAGAGAAATAGCTCTTGTTTGTCTCAGAAGTTCAACGTTTGGACTCAGAAGCTAAATCTTGTTGCTGTACATCTAGATTTTGACATGAGGTTTGTCCCTCTGGCATATTCCAACGCAAAATTCCTTATTTTACCAATGTAGATCTTCACCAGTACCAGGGGGTAAATAACTCTGCTGACAATGACCTTCTGCTTGGTCCTGTGAGGAAGCTTAGCCCTCTGGACAGGTACTGCCACCCCCAATGTATGAAAACTGAACTCATTGTCCTCCCTCTAAAACCTGTTAGTTTCCCAAACTGGTGACTGATAAGCAACCATCCACCTCCACTGTGCAATCCAGAAATCTAGGCGTCATCCTTGCCTCCCTCTCCCTTAATTCTCTGGTCAATAACCAAGTCCTGTCACTTTGACATTCTGAATCTCTCCCCAGTCTGTCTATCTCTCTCTAGCTTCACTGCCACCTCCCAGGTCCAGCTTGTTGCCCTGAATTATGCAACCTGCAACCATGGTGGTCTTTCCCATCACAGCTCAGATGGAGTTTCTCTGGCTTCAAACTCTTCCAGTGGCTCTCTATTGCTTTAGAACGAAGTCCACACCCTGGCATAGGAGGCCCTTACCTTAATCTGAATCCTCATATTTTGCCCTGCTCCACCTCATAACCTCTGCTCTAACCAGGCCTAACCTTATGAGATATCCCTGAGACACCTTGCTCTCTCTTGACACCCAGCCTTCACATATGCTGTTCTATTTGCCTCAGATGAGCAATCTCCACCCAACTTCACCTGGTCTTGTCCTTGAGCCTCAGACCAGTGTACTCCACCAACAGGAAGTCTCCCTTTTCCCAAGACTTGTTTAGTAGGATGACACAGGTAGGTGTCCTCTCTACATGTTTTCATAACCTTCTTTCAAGTCATACTACTTGTCCCACCATGTTGATAAATAGGTCCCAACAGTATTGCACCCCAGAACCTGGAACATATAGCCACTTAAGTACTTGTTGAATAAATGAATTAATGCATATTCTTAAATGACTGAATGATGTACTAAATTAATAAATTACACTCTTGATTATTTCAGCAAGTGATAGCACATTCTTTTGCCTCTTCACCACCACCCTGCTCCACTCCTTTCCTTGTCTCTTTCTAACTTCAGCACTGATGTGATCCATCTATGTTTCCTAACCTCGTAAGTCTCTCCTCAGACCTCTAGATTGGTGTGTATGTGTGGTGTCCCTGCTGTCTGACCCTTGACTTTCCCATGACATCTTGGATTTGGCCTGAACTCTTGTTCCCCCATCCATCTTTGGGTACGACCACCCTTATAGAATCTAACGTTTGGTCCTAGTCCCTCAGTTGGCCTATGCCTGGCCACTTACAACTTCCACCACACCAACCCATGAAGTGAGGAGTCAAACACTTTAACGAACACCCATTGTTCTGTGAGTCCTCACTATTCAAGAAAAATTATACAATTTTTGTCTTCTTAAATTATGGCTATGATGTTAGGGCAAGACCCACACAGCTTGGTGTGCAGATGTGTGCTTTTCTGGAATGATGGTCAAACAGAGATACCCTTTCCCCACAGATGCCTCCAACAGCCACTGCCATGGCATCATCTGGCTATTCTTTATCTTCCTGTTGACTCATTGCAGAGCTATAGTAATTCATGGACACCCAGGGCTCAAAATCTTGGAGAATTCTTTCTTATACAACAATTATTGTGGTACAGTGTGAAGGAGGGTCATACTATCCCTACAGAGGGGACCCTGTCAGCTTCTTTGCTGCTTAGCAAAACTTGCACAAGAGCTTCATCCACCACCCTCTTTGCTGTCAGGAGTTATAGGCCAACATTATTAGGACACTGCAGCTGAGCCCCACTGGCCTAGAATGTTCTCGAACCATATTTAAATGCTGAGCCCTAACACTAGCTCTCTGAGACTCCTTCTATACAGTCTCTCTAGGCACCATCTTCTGCCCCTTCCCTATATGTTTTATATTTATTTTGGTCTTGATTTCTGCCACTTTGATATTGGAACTGAAATCCTTGCCTTGAACCTGCCTTTGTCCCTCTGCATTTTGTGTCTACATGTGGATTTCTAGGCTTCCCTCTATGACTCTGACTGGCTCAGCCTCCAGATTAAGATTCTGTCCCTAGACACTGCCCCTTCTAGCTGGGACAGAGAGTAATAATCAAAAAATACATAACTCGCCTGGCCAGCGTGGCTCAGCGGTGAGCATCCACCTATAAACCAGGAGGTCAAGGTTTGTTTCCTGGTGACATCTGCTCAAACTTTGGCCCTTAGGAAGGGGAAGTGAAAGGGTATTGGTGGCAGCACACTTCCTGTAGATGCTCTCTATAGAGACTACTTTATCCTTGACTTTGTAGACTGAGCCCTTAAACTAGAGTTGGAGGCCAGCTATATTTTAACTGACTGACAGCATGAATTGGGAGATTTTGAGAAGTATTCTCTCTTTATTGATGACAGCTGCATACAAGCTGCTGTCTTTCTTTAAAGCATTTTTTTAAATCTGAAAAGTGCAAAATTCTTAAAACACACAAGGTAGAACTGAAAATACCACATTGCATATCACAGAAGTATGAGTCAGCCTTTAAGAAGGAAGTTAGAATCTTGATCTCAAAAGCTATTAAAAGCCATCCTTTTTCCAATCCCTTCACCTGCTTGCCTGATTGCTTTTAAATGAAGATGCAAGATTTCAAGGAGAAGAGGGCGCAGAAAATAGAATGTCATTTTTTCTCTCCACTACCTCACAGATAATGGTGTGGGTGCATCCACAGGTATAGATAACCAGTGTAAATTAAAAGCTTAACTGGAGGCCTATAAAAGGCCATCTCCACTCCCTCTTGTCTACTCCCATTCTCACACAATGCACGATACAACCTGAGCAAAGGCCAAAAAGTTATCTCTAGAAAACTCAATTGCCATAACCAATTATTCAGTGAAACGTCCTTTGTTAAGCCTCAAGCCTTTGATTGGCGAGCTTAATTTAAAGAGATTCTTCCTCCCTCCACTTAACTGATCTGTATCAAGTGCTAGCTTTGCTTATCATGGTGACGTGGAACATTCGTAGGCCAAAGGGAGTTTGGATGTGTTACGGCTTTACTAGTAAACCAGACCTGCTTCAGAAAAGAGATTGGGAGGCAATCAGATGACTGTCCCATGGTTAGTCTAAGGCACTACCTAGACATCGTCCCTTCTAGCTGGGACAGGTTGTAATAATCAAAAAATACATATCTCGCCCAGCCGGCATGGCTCAGCGGTTGAGCATCCACTTATGAACCAGGAAGTCAAGGTTCATTTCCCGGTCACAGCACATGCCCTGGTTGTTGGCTCGATCCCCAGCATGGGGCATGCAGGAGGCAGCCTATCAATGATTCTCTCTCATCAATGATGTTTCTATCTCTCTCTCCCTCTCTCTTCCTCTCTGGAATCAATACAAATATATTTTAAAAATACATTATTTCCTTCCTTCTCTGCCTTATGAAAGTGATCAGTACAGAGAATTTGGGTCTGCAGCTTAGATGGAAAAAAATGACCTTGAAAATCCAAGACATCCTTAGACATTTTTAAAAATTTATCTTTACTGTTGAAAGTATTAGAGATGTCCCCCTCCTTAGACATTTTTTACATGATCTTAGGGGCAGTACTTCTATCCCAATACTGTCCATGGTTTAATTAGCTTCAGCAGAAACCAAAGCCACAAAACCCATAATACAAAACCAAATGTTCTAAAAGATTTATTCAGTGATTTTAGAATTTGATTAAAAAAATATAAAAGTTTGTAAAAATCAGGACACAACGAACCCCCTTTTCAGATTAGAAGCAATTAGAGGACAAAAATGCAAAACGAAATACCTAAATCATCATGTTACTTGATTTGGCTGCTCTGTCCATATCCATGTCTAGCGCCCTGCTAGGAGACAGGGAGCCATGAGACCCTTACCACATCCTATTGGCGGACACTTGATTAAAGGTGAGTCTCCTTCACTGAAGGTTGAACTCAGACACCAGGGAACATTCTAGTTGTTGAGCCACAAGTGCAGGACTCAGGAGGTCACGTAAACAGACCAAAGTGCTGGTTTCATTTTGGAATGGCTGTGGCAATACTGTTTGTGGTGGGGAGGAAGGGCAAGAGATGGAGGGAGAAAGAGAGAGCAGAGCATCCCAAAGCTTTCTTGCAATAACTATATCTGCAAAATACTTTTGGAATCCCTGAAATAAACCCCTTTTCATATGAGCTTTCTTAAAGAATTTCTGTTGCTCCGTTGTCCATACCATGCATCCTCCATGTGTCCTTTTTATTATGTTTTGCCTTTTCCTGGGTTAAGCCATACCTTTGGACATTTATCATGTATTTCAACAAAAATCCAATCCTTACAAATGCCCCAGGCTCCAAATGATTTAGTGACTATGAAATTTTATCATGCAAAATTACAAGGCTAGAAATCACATCCCATTTTCAAGAGGTAGTAACCAAACAGAACTGAAGTCAAATCTCTCTGTGGTAAAAGCAGCAGAAAAAGAATTCCATGAACCCACTGGGAGAATGAAATTGATGTCAAAAGCCCCACACAACTCCTCTTTCAACCTTACCCCCCACACACACCTTTCTCGATCTTCTGGAATTTTTTTATTTTGCTTTATTTTGTTTTGCTTTTGCAAGCAGTTGGGAAGCTAAGTATATTTTGCTGGATGTTGGAGATAGGAAATGGCAATCAGCTTGATGCCAAAACAATAAAATTGTGAAGAACCCACTTCCCGTATCCTCTTGCCTCTGGAAATGAAAACAGGACACAATCAAGTACATCAATTGTTGAGGATAAATGACATTTAAGAACAATTACCAGAATAAGCAAATTGACTGAGATTACTCTTTATTGTGCTTAGTTCTTTATGCTTGGGTCAAAAACCAATTCTATTGCTATGAACCCTTGTTAAAACTCAGTAAGAGTGTTATTATATGGGGTTAACCTCTATAAGGATATTTGCTAAAATGAGATATTTTCTTGTATAATCATGATACAAAGGGTCTTTTTGAAGTACTTATCACACACTCAAACCAAAGCTGGCCACGTCCCCTGCTGGTGCACCCAACCTGTTCTTCCTGGGCCACAGAAAGCAAGCTCCTAAAACTGTGACAGGATGTTAAACAGTCCTTTTTTTAGGGGTGCCAGATAAAATACAGGCTGCCCAATTAAACTGAATTTCAGATAAACGAAGACTATTATACTGAAACATAATTATACTGAAAAAAAAATCATTTTCTAAATTTGGCAACCTTAACTTCTCCTCTTGTCTAAAAAGACTCAATTGAAGTTCTAAAACTGAAACCACTGGGTTACAAACACCCCAACACTCCTAAAAAGAGCTTCGATGTGTACCCTTGCCTTTGGTTTGATTCTGCCTCAGCCTTTGTGCTTGAGGTTCCTTAATTCTCCATCTATTCCGTATACTCCTGCCCCACTCATCTAAGACTCCACTTTTGCATCTATCCTCACCTATAATCTGCAAACTCCTTCAGGTTGGGCAGGTCCTACTCATCTATTTCCTTGGAACCCTGAGCACACATAGAAGATGTTCAGTACATGTTCACTGGGATAAAAGGTTTGTTCATGGCCTTCATCAATTCCAGACTCCTATTCCTGGCTTCTGAGAGCTTTCATCAACAGCCTCAGTTTATTCTTCTTCTTCATTTCCTCTCAAGAGCCTCCATGCTTATTAAGCTCTTGTTCTTGCTGTTTCCTAAAGTGCTCTACTCACCCTGCCTCCCTCTGCTCATGCTGATGTGGGAGCCCATCCTGCAGTGTCTTACCGCTGCTCCCTGAAATTTTATACAGACTTCACTTAAGGGCCAATGCAAGTACCCCATTCCTCCAGCAGACGTCTTCGATTGTTTCCTCCAATGCCATTGCTGCTCCACAAAACTTCCCTTGTAGAAAAGCATAACACCAAGTTTTACCTTCAGTGTTTGCTAACTGTTTGGTCTAGTAGTTCAATATCCCTAGTTCTGAGGTCCTTAAACTCAAGGACTGCGCCCTAAATGTCTCTTGCTCACAGTTTGAATCTTGGTCAGGACACATGCCCGAGTTGCAGGCTGGATCCCCAGTAGGGGGCCTACAGGAGGCAGCCAATCAATGATTCTCATCATTGATGTTTCTCTCTCTCTCTCCCTCTTCCTTGCTCTCTGAAATCAATAAAAATATACATTTTTTAAATTGTCTCTTGCCTTACCTTCCTCCAGCACAATGCTTGCCCAGTGGACATAGCCTACAGAAAGGCATGGGTGTTATTTCCATCCATCCATCTTTTCTAGGACTTTCTATCAAATCACTAGAGTATAATTCATGGCTTAAAAACTTGCAAGAAAAACTAAGAAACATGGGGCTTCAATCTTGGCTCTTCCACAAATTTTCATCTTTCAAATACATTTTTTTATTACATCCCATTTTGATGTGTATTTCTCTGACCACTAGTCATATGCATCTTAATGTTTATCAGACACATATTTCTTCTTTCACCAACCAGTTCATACCTAGTTCATTTAGCTCTATATTTTCATTTGAGTTTAGTTTGAAATCTATGTTTGAGATACAGTTTGGGGAGTGAATAGCCTAGGAGTGATCACTGAAGTAATGGTTTTGGATAAGAAAGAATAGGGAGTGTGGAAAGTATGATAACCCAACTGGGCTTATCAAAAAATGTATTCCTATAGTAAATTTTTTAGAATTGCCCATTTAGCAATGGCCAAGTGAGCCAAAAATGAGCCATTTAAACCTAATCTTAAGCCCTCTGCTCACATTTGATGTTATAGGATTTTGCTGGGATAAACTAAATCATGTTTCCAAGAATCAAACATAATGGTAAGTGGGAAATTTCCAGGAGGCAGTAACAATAAAGCTGTGTCTGCCACTCCAATCTGACACTGTGAAATAGAGACATATCTGGCAAGGGATAGTGGCTGCACTGGGTTCTGGATAGAACTGATAGTGGTCCAAAATAATGAAATCATAGCATCTGCTCTGTCTGGGAATAAATCGTCTAGAGCAATTTCTCAGCTACCGGCCAAAGTCAGCAATACTCACTGCAGATTGGAGAGTCAGAAATGTTGACATACAGCTCACCATTAATCAAAACAAGGCGTGTTGTTGTAAGTTAAACAGCCATCATGTTAGCTGCACAAGGAGATAATTTTTAGAGATGCCAAAGGGGCAGAATATACCATTAGCCACTTTACTATGGCAGAATGTGTACAGGCCAATGTGCTCAACTAACATAGCTAGACATGGGGAATGCTGTAACCAAGACCTGCTGAATGCCCAGGGATCTGCAAGGGGGAGTGACAATGTTTTATCTGCCCCTGGTGTGGGAGTCATGAAAGCTATGTCTGTCCCTCCACATATCAAAAGAGCAGATCATAGGAACATACTAAAACTCCTCTACGGTGAGATCTCATTCCAGCTCTGCCATGCTGGAACCAGAATAAGCAGGGAGGCAATGAGTGATGCTTTCCTCACTCCCAAACACTGACAGTCAAAAAAATAATGGTTATCATGACAACAACAACAACAGTTAACAATGAGCAGCTGCCTTCTCTTGGCCAGGAACTGTGCTTTAACACTTAACTCCATAAGGTAGGGTGGACCAGTTAGTAAGTTACTCATGCCTGGACATGGTCTTCCTAGAGATCTTTCTTATCTCCAGGACTTCCTCAGGATGCAGTTAGGGGCAGGATCTCGCTATTTTACAGAAGTGGCATCCAACTCTCGCCTCAGATGCAATATACAATGTAAGTCCAATCTTTGGTTTCATTTCTTCTTCATTATTTCTTTTCTAGTCTTGGTTAAGTATATCTGTGTAGCCACATGAGAGTGAGTTAACCTTGTGAGTGAGCTCTATTAAGTGTTGAACATTTCCAAACTCAGCACTCTTGGACTGTTTGAGAAAGAAAGGCAGGTTCCTTTAGGTACCTAGAAAGAAAATCTGGCTCACTACCTTGGAACCACTCTAAGATCTTAGAAGGACACTGAAGAATACTTGTTTGTGTGGTTGAGCTATTATCAAATAGCTATTTTTATGATTAACTTCCATTCTGAGTGACAAATGGGAAAAGAAATCCTTGAACTTTTGCTCCAAACAATTGCCAAGTTTTGTTTTTGCATAGTGACTTGGAAAACTACAGTTATGTTGCCCTGACCTCAGAAGTCATCACAGTGTTTTGGGAAGTAAATAAATTAAAACAAAACTTTTTTCTTCTTCGCTGAAGAAATGCTCAGTATTCTGTTCTAGGACATGATCAACCCAAATGGCAAATACTTTTTTTCCATCGTCTTCTTGTCGGTGTGTACTGCCAACGCTGAGTCTGGGGTCTTGGAACTATTAGTGCAAAGTTAGGAATTCTGCTGTTAATTCATTGGCAAGTTGCACTCCCTTTCTTTCCCCAATTTGTGAGTGGGCTTTGTAGTTTAGCCATGCAATGTGTTAAAAGAATAGTGATAATGAAATATGCAGTGAAAAAGATGTGTAAGAGAGTAAAAACAATCGGAGAGACTTCACAGAAAATGGACATGAGAGAAAGGTCTCATACATTCAGGAAGTTTTAATGAACCCGATGTGCCAGATCCTGTGATGCCCTGTTCTTAGGATGAAGGAAGAGGTCAGCTGAGGACAGTGTCACCTGGAGAGAAAATGGGCCTTGGAGGCAGGTGGAGCTGGCTTTGGCTTTGGCCTGCCCTGGGAAATAGGTGACAGCTGGTTTTACACCAGCTACTGACTGGGGTCCTCTTTAGTCAGTAGGCCAAAGAGACCTGCTGAAACTACACCTGCGTTTATCACGGCCTATAAACCCAGAGCAGCCCTCACAGGCACAGGTCTCTGGTGCAATCCCCTGTAATTATGGCTTCAATTATCACCTGTAGCTTTATGGAAAAAAAGCCAGTATGCAGAGATTACTCACTTGGTTGTGTTTTTTTTGTTTGTTTGTTTTGTTTTGTTTTAGCTTTATATGTTAAGGTACTTGCAGATTCACTTGCAAGAAATAATAAAGAGATACTCTGCATACCCTTAACCCAGTTTCCCCAATGGAAACATCTTGAATACTATAGTATATGACAGCCAAGAAATTGACATAGATACAATCTACCAACCTTATGCAGATCTCACCAGGTTTACATATACTCAGTATGTGTGCACATGTGCATGTATTTACTTCTATGGGGTTTTATCATATATGTAGATAGGTGAGGCCAAAAGTACAGTCAAGATACAGAAGTTCCATGACAGTATCCCTTTTGCTATGCTAATCTGATATCCATTTCTATGATTATTTTTTCATTTCAAGAATGTTATATAAATGGAATCACCTTTGAGACTGGCTTTTTAACTCAGCATAACTCACTTGCCAGCCATTTAACTTGTTTGTATCAATAGTTTGTTCCTTTTTATTGTTGAGAGGTATTTCATTGTATGAATGCATCACAATTTCTTGAACCATTCATCCATTAAAGCACAATTGGGTTATGCAGTTTGGGGCTATAGCAAAGTTGCAATGAACATTCACATATATACTTTTTTATGTGAATATAAGTTTTCATTTCTCTGGGATAAATGCCGAGGGTGCAATTCCTGGGTTGTATGGTAAGTATATGTGCAGTTTTATAAGAAACTGCCAAACTATTGTCTAGAGTGGTCATACCATTTTACATTCCCACAACAATACAAAAGTGATCCAATTTCTCCACATCCTTGCCAGCCATTTGGTGTTATCACTATTGTTTTTATTTTACTCATTCAGATAGATGTGTAGTATTTCATAATGGAGTTCATTAGCAGGCTGCTAATAACTAATGCTGTCTAGTATATTTTCATACGCTCATTTGGCTCTGTATATTCTTAGTGAAATGTCTGTTCAAGTCTGTTGCCCATTTTCTAACTGGATTATCTGTTTCATTTTTACTGTTGGGTTTTAAGAGTTTTTTGCATATTCTAGGTACAAATCCTTTGACAGAGCTGTGGCTTGCAAATATTTTCTTCCAGTCTGTAGCTTGTCTTTTTATCCTCTTAAGTTTCACAGAGCAAAAGTTTTTCATTTTAATGGTTTATCAATTTTTCCCTTTATGGATCATGCTTTTGGTATCAAATCTAAGAATTCATCACTAGCTCTATGTCCTGAAAATTTCCCCTATGTTTTCCTAGAAGTTTTATATTTTTACATTTAACTGTATGATCTACTTTCAGTTAATATTATATAATAAAAGCATAATATACAAATCAACCGAATGGCAGGATGACCAGTCGGCAGGAGTCAGGGCCAGTGAGCAGGCAAGCCAAGGACAGCCATGGCAGAGGGAGGGGATAGCGATGAGGGGAGGGGGGTGGGGAAGCGTCAGAGGGGCGATGGGGGGGGGGGGGGAGGGCGGAGTGGGCCTAAGCTGTCAGTAGGACATCCCCTGAGGGCTCCCAGACTGTGAGAGGGTGCAGGCTGGGCTGCGAGCCACCCCTCCCCAGAGTGTATGAATTTTCGTGCACAGTGGCCTCTAGATTTTGTATAAGAGACAGGGGTTAAGTTGTTTTGGAGTTCAGGGTTTTTTCCTCTATGGATGTCCAATTGCTCCAGTACCTTTTGTTGAAAAAGATTATCTTTCCCCACATTGGATTGCTTGTGCAACTTTGTCAAAAATCAGTAATGTGTATTTGTATGGATCAATAACTATTCCATTGATCTGTGTGTCGGTCTCTTCACCAACACCACACTGTCTTGATTACCAGAGCTATATAGTAAGTATTATCATCAGGTAATTACTCTTACTTTATTCTATTTCAACATACCTGATCTATTCTTTTTTCTCTTTATTTTATTTTTTTATCACCATTTATGCCCCCTATACCTCCTCCACGTCCGCCAACCCCTTACCCTCCGCAATCACCACACTGCTGTCCATGTCCATTAGTTCTCTCTCTCTCTCTCTCTCTCTCTCTCTCTCTCTCTCTCTCTCTCTTATCTTAGTTATTTTAAGTCCTATGAGTTTCCACGTAAATTTCTGAATGAGCTTATCTATGACGATTAAAAACCATGCTGGGACATTGATGAAATTTGCATTAAACTTATAGATCAAGGGAGAGCTGACATCTCTGCTATGCTGAGTCTTGCTATGCATGAACATCGCCTTGATTTTAATTATCCCCCACAGGTTGCTTTACCTCAGCTCCTAGATCAAAATCCCCACAAGGCCCACATCTGCTGAAATATCTGAGTTTATCACGGACTATAGACCCAGAGCGGCCCTCACAGGCACAGGTCTCTGGTGCAATCCCCTGTAATTATGGCTTCGATTATCACCTGTAGCTTTATGGATAAAGCCAGAACTTGTGTTTGAATCCAACCACCATCAGGTGTTGGCTGAGTCACCTCAAGCCTTAATTTTCTCATCTCCTTCCCTGGAGCATCCCTATAGCTGAGCCTTGAATGGAGACTATTTTTATTGCTTTAACGTATGCCACTACACTTACCTAACTTGGTATACAAAGAGATTTTAGTATTTAAAATGCCAAGTTACAATCAACCTTATTAGTAATAGATCACTAATTTTAATCCATCACTCCCATTGGTTGTAAGCATTCTGGCCCCGGTACCATCCACATTTTCATCTCAGACACTGAAAAATAACTGCAAACAAGGCAAAGAGACATGGACAGAGTCCGACATGCTACTAGAGAAATCCGTACTCATTTAGGTCCTTCGGTTGCAGTTAACAGAAAAACATTCTGAGAAATTAAACAACGGAAGGGAATTAAAAGGAAGTCAAAGACCCATGCTCGAGAGCAAAAGAACCAGGCAATGTTAAAATCAGAAGCATGACAGTTCTTGCCAGGACCTTGGCTCTGAAATGAATGAGCTAGTACCATCATCTGTTTGTCTGTGTCACTCTTTTCAAGAGCTGAGAAGCTAGGAGACAGGTCCTCTTGGCTGAGCTCAGGTCTTGTGGTTGACTCCCGGCTGTACTTGACAGTAAGAGAAAGGATCTAGCTGACAAGACCTTCAGCATATGTTATAGAAGGATGCCACCTGCATTTCCCATTCACACATACTGCCCACAGTGGAGGAGGGTCAATGCCCCCAGATGGAATCATGGTGCCAATAGGGGAACTTGAGTACTTGGATACAGCAAAGTGCCAAAAGTCTACTCCAACCTTTTCCCATGTAATAGTGATTCTCTAATTAGCACTCTCGGGCAATTGTCAGCCAGAAAGAGATCCACCCAACTGTCCAGGATCTACCTGCTCCACCACAGATGTGTTAACAAACTGATAAACAGTCTTGCTGAAATGCAGGTATGTGAAACCTAAGACATTCTGTGATTCTACTGAGATTTACTGGAATCACAACTTTCACACTGGCATTTAAGCTGCCACACTGGTTGTGGAGTGATCTCAGGTCCCTTACTTAACCTCAGTACTCAAGTCTTCTCATTGACAAAAGGGAGATGATAATGGTTCTAATCTCACACTTTGGTGGGGTTTTTTCAATTATAATGTACTATGCACTTTATTTGTAATTTCTGTGCTAATTATAACCTCAACTGCCTCCTTACAAGCAGAGAGACCATTAAGTGGAAATTCTTCAATTCTGTAGCTTAAAAAAAAAACAAAAACTAGGACTGGGAATGCAAACTAGGGAGAAGAAATATGGAGGGAGAGTGGAGCTACTTTGCAAAAGAGCAGAGAAATAGAAGCCTCCTGCCATCTGGAGAAATCTGGGAGGGAGAGGTGCGGAGCAGGGCTGGGAAAGAGGGAGAAGAACCAGAAGATGGCAAGGACATTTTGTACAATGAAAACCCTCACGATGCCCCCTTAGGAAATCCTCCCCCGAACGGACAGTTTCATATTAGAGTGGAGGTGTTACAGGACCAGGGCAGATTCAAGGAGTTTGAGCACAAGCGGCAGAGAAAGCCATAAGGACACAATGCCCATTCCATTTTTATCCTGGCCCTAGGAAGCAGCAGAAATCTAGGACTTAAAGCCCCTTGGACCGTGGAACTTGGGGGCTAAAGGCAAATGTATATAGGTCTCCAGGGATAGGTAAGCCTCCAGCTGACTTTGGGATTACACATATTTGCATTCATAGCTGAAAAAAAATAGAATACTGTATCCTCTAGTGACTTTTCTCAAGCAGAAAAAGGAAAAAGAGGCTCTTTGTTCTGTTATTCCAACTTTGATCTTCTATTCATTCTCTAAGGGCAGAAATGACTGTTTATATGTTTTCACGAGTTAAACCGCTCTTGGAGATGTTTTGTTTTCAGTTACTATTGTTTCCTGCTGTGGATTTTAAAAGCTTCTCCTTTTGAACCAAAAGTATCGACAACCAGGACCCTACAACTGCCACGTGTGCTAGAGTCTAGATTCCTTTGTGCTCTTTTGCTGTATGTTTTCTAGGGCACACGATTAATTACAAGTGGGAGTAGTGTGTTTCTGCTGTGCAGGAAAACCTGAGTTGAGACTGGCTGCCACCCACCATTCCCCAGAATGTGTCTAATCACAGCCTCTGCAGAACACAGAGCGCCAGGACCATCTATTCTATACCCTGGGACCCTGCCATTCCAGCCACAGGCAGGCTGCAAATCTAAGGCAAGAGCAGCCAAAGGCTAACCTGGCTGTGACCTCTGGAGTGATCACAGGGGAAAAGGCAAGCTAGCCCAGTGGAATTCTCTTTGAGTATTTGAAACAGGACATGGGTAAGAGAGTAACAGAAGTGTGTATCAAGGAAGGTATGAGATAGTGTGAGAGGCCATGAGGAGTCATAAGCAAGCCAGAATTAGTAGAATACAAGTCAACAGCAAAAGGAAAATGAAGCAGATATAAGAAAATTGATTGCAACATATTAACCCCATCTGTTGCTGTGCCAGGTATGAGCAAATACAAACCATTCCCTCTGCTTACCTTCTCACACTATTTCTTCTCCCTTCTTCATTTCCTATCTCCCCCTTCTCTGCCTAAAACCTCACAGCAGAAGAGTTAGTTGTGCCATCAGAGCTGATGGAAATGCACCTTTTCAATTCCTTTGTTTTTCCCAATTCAGAGCAAGATTTATAAAAGACATGTTGACCATCTTGTCACATGTAGGCATAAGGACACTAAGGCCTTCCTTTGTCAGTTCAAAGTGCCCAGATAGAAATAATATCTACGAACTTAAGGTTTCCTACCACAGTGCTCTTCTCTTACAGAATCTAACTGTAGCTCTAGAAAAAGAGAGGCTGGCTCTTGCGAACCTCCCAGCATGCTGACTAAACACATCTCAAGCTATATGAGAAACAGGGGCACCATGGTGTGGGAGAAGTGGCAGTGTTATCTCTGCTGTCCACTCAGATTGTCGCTTCGATTGGTGGGTTTGTGGGGAAGGGAAAGAGAAACGTATAATGCATATGAAAGCAAATCACTGCAGGCCACAATATTCGGTTTGCAGGGGGGGAAGTATAGTTAAATGTATTTTCAGGATGTGGCTGAACCAGAGGAATTTATAGCTGTAACTGGCATCCCTAATACCATAAAACTATGCACGGAAGCTACTTTTAGGCTTTGAGGCTCAAACAGCTAGATTCAAAACATAGATAATAGAGTAACAACTGCTGCTTAACAGGGAGAAAGAGATAAAAAATAATTTGCTACATTTTGCTGGAGTCTATCCCATACCTCTAACACAGCAATCCTGCGCAGTTAATTTATTTGGGCATGTGTGGTTGCCACACATGGGAAAATGCTACCAGTGATGGAAGAAACAGTACACAGGAGAGCCTGAGCCAGCAATTAAACAAGGGTAAATTTCTAGAAGCCAAAGAAGGTACCCTAGGAAATAAGCTGAGTTAGAGGAAACAAATTCCTAGTGAAAGCAGGTCTCCTTACCTTAGATCACTAAAGACTCAATTATGAAACTAGATAAATTCATGAAATTAACCTTTTTAGCTTTGAAATTAGCCATGAATAACAGAGGCCAAAAGACACACACACACACACACACACACACACACACACACACACACACACACACACACACTCCTTCAACCTATGTCTTAAACAAAAGATTTCCCTTCTGCAACCCTTAAAGAGTTTAAGAGCTGCTCAGCCCTGATAGTTCTGTTCACCAAAAGGTTGCACCTTTGATTCCCGGTCAGGGCAAATACCTAGGTTGAGGGTTCGATTCCCCAGTTGGAACATGTATGGGAGGCAACCGTTGGATGATTCTCTCTCTTTACCTCTCTCTCTCTCATCAATAAAAACATCCTTAGGTGAGAATTTAAAATAATAATAAAGCAGGCACGCCTTTTAAAAAATGTTTGAGAGCTATAAAGTAACAAGAAGGAAATTTTAAAGCTGGCAGAATATAAGCTGACTAAAGATGGTATTTCAAAGTATCTCTCCTTGTCAAACCGAAAGAGGCATCTGGGGGTAGCAGACACACTGGCTGAGAGCTCAAAGACTTGCATGTGTGCCACTCTAATGAAGAAATCAGAAGGAACTGGACTCCCCACTTACATTCTCACTCTAGCACCCCTTCCTTCGATTTTCTCCTTGTTCCCCAACTCACAAGGGAGAACAATAGCCAGGGGCAGACAGGATGAGAGTATAGGGGGTAGATGATAAAAACATTTGATCTTAAGAGTTGTTGAGAGCTTTTGATCCAAAGTAGAGCAATTACTGTTTGAAGCCCCAGCCAAAAAAATAAATAAAACTAATCATAACAATTTAAAATATTCCCTCACTTTCCCCAGTATGGCAAACTGTAATGCACTAAATTCATATTTTCATCAACATGTCTAAATATGTTATTCAGAGTAGGATTTTATGTGCAATAGCTCTGGGGGCAATTTTCTGAAAAAAAAAAAAAAAAAAAAAGGAATTCCCAAAATTGGATGCACAAACTGCTTTAAGGTTTTAAGATTTGGCGAAATATATTGTTCCTTCCCTGTACCCCACGCCAGAAATGGAAAAATGAATTTGGTTTCCCAGGCACTGCAAATGAACTTGCTCAGTATAGGCTCACCAGAATGCAGCAAGCAGGAGAGGTAATGTCCCCAACACAAAGTGATCCAGACCCCTTATCTTCTAGCTGGCAAGTTGCCCAGCAGAGAAATAGAATGCTACTGAATTTGTAGGCATCTTAGTCAGTAATGATAATAGAGGAATGTTGCAAAAAGAGAATGGAAGGAAGAGGGATTGGGAAAGCAGAGATAGTGTACCTCATGGAAGTGGAAAATTATTTTTTCAAGCATAGAAGAACAAGTTAAAATATTACTGGGGAATTCATGCATAAAAAGTGGTCTTAGCAGGTGGAGGAGTGAAGGGGGAACACGTGTCAGAAAATATACTCTGTGGCCAAGACCCCCGACCATTAAGACCACAGATAGTTAAACAGAAAATATCTAATCAAGCCAGAAGGATAGTCATCTCCAAGAAACAAACTACTAGGTATTCACACTGTAGTCCCAGGCCCAGGTCCTACATAATAAAGAGCTAATATGCTAATTAGACCTGATGGCAGAACGACCTTCAGGAATGACCTTCCTGAACTACCAGTGGGTGGGGGGACGGGGCTGCGGGGCTGCAAGGCAGCTAGGGCCGCGAGCACCAAGCCCCTTGCACAAATTTCATGCATCAGGCCTCTAGTTAATAATAAAAGCAAAAATGTAAGTGCTCATACACATGTACACATACACACACATACACACACACACACACACACTCACACACATGGAGGCAAAGCATTCCAAGGGCTGAGACATGGGAAAACACATTCACAAGGACTTTAATTGCTTTGCGTTTGTTTTTCATCTTCTCTCCCATTTCTTCTGATGGTGATGATGATTGTATTTTGAAATCATGATCCACCGCTGCAGCACTGTAATTACATAAATAAGGCATTATAAGCGAAGGTTAGTGCCAGAAATAGCAGAGCAGAGAGGGGTGCAATTTGTCTTTGTGGATGTAAGTATGTGTGTATATGTTTATAAATACCTCCCATTTTCATGGTATTTGGAAATCATTTGCAAGTCTAAGCAAGGTAGGGGGAGGGTTTAGGAAATAGAACCTCAATCTCATTTTCAGTTGAAGGAGATCAAGGCAAAAAAAAAAGCAGGTTTTCTAGTCGGGATAAATGGAAATAATGAAGTAAGAACTAGGCTTAAACTGGGCTCAGATCCCTGACCTGGCCTGCAGTTGAGTAGGCATGAATGGCTTCTGCTTGTGGGCAGGTATAAGTCTGGGGCAGTGCAGGTTGTCAACAGTGACCTTCAGCACCTCTGCAACCTCAAGGTATGTCTCTTAAGCCCCATTCAGGACAGGAGGACTACCTCCCTCCCCTACTCTCACTCATTCCTGCCTTCAGGACACCACCCAGAATCTCCGATCAATAGCAATGGGAATTGGGAGATAAATAACCCAGCTTCTCCCACTCGCAGGAAAAAGAAAAATTCTGGTGTGTGCTCCACAAGTGATACAGAGCACAAGGTATTTCTACTAGTAAAAATATGTTAATAAATGATTTGAAAGTCATCCCTTTAAAAGATGGAGCCTAATTCACCCTCCCCTTGAATGTGGGCTCTACTAAGTGACCCACATAATGACCACCAGGTGATGAGAGTGACACTAGATGATTTCTAAGCCCCGGTCACAGAAATACCGATTCTCCTTTGGATCGCTGCTTCTGGGGAAAGCCAGCACCCTGCCCTCAGAGCACTCAAGCAGCTTCTTAAGGGGTCACACAATAAGGAACTAAGGTGTCCTGCCCACAACCAGCACCAACTTGCCAGGATGTAGTTAAGGTACCTTGAACGTGGATCTCCAGCCCTACTCAAGCCTTCAGAGATGCAAACCCAACCGACATCTTGACTAAAACCTTATGAGAGATCCCGACCACCCAGATAAGCCATTCTAGAATTCCTACTCTACAGGAAATGGAAGTATAATAAACATCATTGTTGTATTAAGCCATTAATTTTTGGCAGTAATCTGTTACCCCATAGTAGATAACTAAGTAGAGTCCTGGTAGTATTGATCCCAGTTGCCCATAGTGGTAACCTGCTCATCAATAGGTTACATCACCTCCAAGGCAAACTATCTGCACTCCAAATTCTTGTCTCAGGGTCTGGTCTGCCTTTGGAGTCTAAGACATCCCATATAAAGTCAATATTAGCGTTATCATCCTTATTTTAGAGATGAAAGTTAGCAAACAAATAGTGGCAGAACGAGGTTTTCTGAGTCCTAATCCACTGCTTCCTGCTTCATCACAGCTGCATCCCTCCTACCCTAACCCTTTGCGATTTTAAGCAATCTCTCTTCTCTCCCCAAGAACACTGAGTCAATTTGCTCAATCCTTCTGGACCTAGACACCCATCCTAATCACCAAATTTTAAAACCAAGCCAACTCAGTAACAAAAAGCAGGAACTTTGAGTCCCTCCGGTTTCAGGGTATTTGTTTTTTCTGATAATACCTGTACACAGAAGAGAGGAACAATTAGCAAATTACTGGATTAGTCTCCTGTTGATGTTAATGCAAAGGCTAGATGTCTGGGCTACAGGCGCCGGCCTGAAATTGTAGACCAATGCAACTCATAATTTACTGAAGTTCTGAACAAATGACCATACTGCACAGGCACAAAATGGTGGAGATGAAGCCTAGAGATGCTATGCTTTCTGTTCTGACCAAATAAAACGAACAGTCAACTTCAACCGTCAGATATTTCATCATCGTCATTATTATGGTATGTGGTAATTAGGCATCAATGGGACATAAATGACTCCCGATAGCACTCTTGTATATATCAAACAACAAAGTTTGTTTCTTCTCCCTTTGATAATTTTTCAGTCTCCATCTCTACCCTGTGTCACTGTGGTTGGTTTGCCCTGAGTCAGAGAGGTAGAAAACAATGCCCATACAGAAGCTCTGGAACCAAACAAATCACTCAAGCTGTGTGATCTTGATCAAGTCATTACATCTCTGGGCCACTTACATGAGATGGAAATGAGGCCCCTCCAGCAGTATCGCTATGAGAATCAAGTGAGAAACTGAAATGCAATTAATAGCACAGTGTTAGTATGCTGTAGGTGCTCATTAAAGGTCTCCTTCCTGCCTCTGACATCAACACCACTTCACATACACTAATGTCAGAGGTTCTTCATTATCTCCACACAAGTTACCATTTCCCGCCCAAGATCCCACTCCCAAGAGCACCCACCTTCATCCTCCAAGTCACACTGTCCTACGCTAAAATCCCAAACTTATTCGTACTTAAAAAAAAAAAAATGCTTCCTACGATCTGATGGAAAATTACTGACATAATCGGGACAAATGGCTGTGAGTTCACAAGTATAAAAAAAAAAAAAAACAGATTTAAATTTTACCTAGGAGTGCCAACATGTTAGCATGAATGAGTTCCAGTTATGGGCAAATGATGACAGCAATTTCTCTTTCCATTTGATTTAGATATAGCTGGTGAGAAATTGGAATGTATTAGTCACCTGAGAGAGCGAAGGGAAAACGACCATGCTGTGGCTTCCAGTTGTGTTCACCCAGTGGGAGGCTGGTGGTATTTTAAAATAATTTAGCAAACACATCCTGATAGAAAGTTTGCATAAAAATATTTCACATCCTTATGGCTGAGTGCTCTTCTGGGCTTTGGCAGGCACTGCAAAGGCAAAGAGCTTACCTCTCTGATGCAGATGACAGGTTTGTGAAAACAATGCCAGCTCCTAACAACAATAGCAAGAAGAATAACTACCACTTCTTAGGGGCCTAACATTAATTTGCACGCCAATGTTAACAAATAACATTTATGTCTTACCTCACTTGATCCTCCTGCAGCCTGAGTGGATGTTATTAAATCCATTTCAGGTAAGCAAACTGAAACCTGGACAGGATACATGTCCTGCCCAAGAGGCTCATGAACAACAGGCAAAAGAATCTGGGATCTTAATCTCATATTCATGTTTCTTATCAGACTCCTTCTATTAATAATTAATTAGCTTTTTGGTTTGAAGGATAAATGGAAGCTAATATAGATTCTCTAGTTAGCTTTTCTTACTCTATATTGGTTTTTCGGCCCACAAACCCACACATCCCCATCACACAGGGTGGTGTAGAAATGGGTTAAAAACAATTGTTTAGTGACCTTCAAGAAGAATCCTTGTCATGAATACAGAGCTATTTCCCAGGGTAACTGCAAGTAGTTGTGTTAGGACCTGTGACTGACGCAGAAGGAAGCATTCGGATCTTGCCACAAAACAGCAGACCTTTCCTTGGTCAGCTAGGAAGTAAACTTACAATAAAATATTTTTCAACTCCCCCACCCCACCACGACCTGGAGACTTTTGGCTACAAATGACAGATTTATCTATGAAGCTCTCAACCTCATTGGGAAAAAAAACTACTTTCAAATATAAGAAATATAAGATTCACTTTCAAAAGAAGAAAGTAAGCCTCAGAAAAACAGCAAATCCAAACTGAGCCAGGCACTTTATATCTTTACAGCAGACAACCAGTGGTTTCTAACCTGGGATGATCATTCGTGTCCCCTGGAGGCGTTTTAAAATCCCAATAGGTCTCTATTTATTCAGAATTAATTATTCTCAATTAATGCAGAAACTCTGGAGTAGAGC
Source organism: Plecotus auritus (assembly GCF_963455305.1). NCBI lineage: Eukaryota > Metazoa > Chordata > Mammalia > Chiroptera > Vespertilionidae > Plecotus > Plecotus auritus. The sequence goes on from NC_137773.1 coordinate 164,653,588, forward strand.
TAGGCATCAGTATTTTTAAAACTCTGCAGGCGATTCATTTGTATAGACACAGTTGAGAAACACTCAATATAGTAGAATTCAGCTTCCTTCCGGGACCCTGACTGGTACATTTGGCTTCTGTTTTGTGGAGTCGGGTTAGGAAGCAAAAAGGAAAGAAATAAATGAAGACGGTAAACTAGCCAAGCCTGCCATAAGCTTCTAAAGCTCCCAAGTATGGGCATTAGCCTATTTCTACCAAAAGTGCAACAAACGGAAATGCTTCAAGTATGTACTAGAAACCCCGTATCCAGAAAGGGCCAAATATAATACTGCCTGTTTCAGGGTTTCCTATGCTGGAAATATAGGGGGGAAAGGCAGTAACATCCATACTGCTACATCGGTCTTCCAGGGTCCCCAAACCTCTGCAAGACCTTGAAGAGCAGCTCCCATCGGGGCTGTGCGTTGGCAGTGAATGCCCTCTTTGGCCCGTCATGGGAAGGCAGCCCCATGGCAGTATTAGGGGCAGAAGTAGATGGTAACTTAGCAATGAGTGAGAGGGAGGCAGCTAAGCTCTTTCCAACAGTGGCCAAGAAATAATAGCACTTTCAATCACAGAGGAACCCGTAAGAAACTTACTTAAACTTCTAAGCTTTCAGGCTTGGTTGTTCTCAGAGATGAGTTCTTGGCAATGTCATGGGGAAACTTGATTTTTTAAAAATTTAAGAAAAGGTCTTCCCTGGGACCTGGAGGAGTTGCAAGGGTCTCTGAGCATCTCTGAGCATGGGAAAAGAATAACCAACTCCTCCTTCCCTACTCCCAATAACCTAACTCCTCCTTTCCCTACTCCCAATCCATCACCAGTGGCCTCCATTTCTCAAGTCCCATCGAGGATGGAAGAGGTCCTAAGAAGGACAAGAAAGGTGGAGGGGCTTTTGGTAAGAGAAAGGGTAACTTCAGAAGGTGCAGGGAAAGAGACGGTGTGACCTGCAAGAAAATCTGAGAAACATAACCAGAGCATGGGAGGAAATCCAAGTCAGTGACCGGAAAGTAGCTCAGCTCTGGAAATGGCCAAGAGCAAGACACAGAGTTGTTAAGAAGTTCCAATATGGCACATTTGCTTCATTTCTGGGAGCCACTTCCTGTGCCATTTGAGGCCAATAGGTTGAAAAGAAAGGCTGGTGTGTGTGTGTGTGGTGGTGGTGGTGGGGGGGGGGGGTAATGTGTTTTGGAATTAAAGCAGCATCTGCAGTATTATTAGCTGGACCATGATGTCCAGACAGGCTGCATCTCTCTCCCTGAGGTCTGGCCCCGAGTTCAGCACAATCAGCTAAGTGCTCTGTGCTTGAGACGGCTGTAGACACACAAGGTGCTTAAGGAGAAAGGACCTTCAGGAACTCTGCTGTATACTGTCCCCAGGACCAGGACCAGCACCACCAACTCAACACTGCTTGTGAGCAGAAGGGATGACTACAGTGGGAATGGCTCTGCTTTTGGCACTGGCCATCTGGTAGAGACCATACACTCTCTCCAAATAATGCTTTTCTAATGGCATAAAATAAATACACAGAACTTCAAAAGAAGCCAATTATATTGAAATACAGTTACTAAAATATTTTCTTTAAAAAACAAACTGGTGATGTAGTAAATAGTTGCGCATCTTTATTAAACATTAAGTAATCAGATCTAGGGGTGTGTGTAATAACTTAAAGTTATGGAAGTAATTAATTTTGTAAGATATTTATCACAATAGCAACATGATATGAAAATATTTGTAATATCTAGTGGAGCTACTAATTCTACTGTGGTTTTTTGACCTACATATATCACTGAAGAAAGTGCTAGTTTCATTTAGATATTAGTGAAAATAAATATTTTTTTTCATCCAAATTTATAGATCCCTGAATTCTTTCCATATGCCTTAGGGTAAGAACAACTGCCATAAATGGGAATTTAAAATGACAATGACCCTGTCCAGTCACTGTGAGTACTGTAAGAAAACATGCATTCATCTTTTATTTTTTCATTTTTTTAATCCTCACCCAAGGATATCTTGTCCATTGATTTTTAGAGAGAGTAAAAAGGGAGGGAGGTAGAGGGGAGAGAGAGAAACATCAATGTGAGAGAGACATGTTGACTGGTTGCCTCCCGCATGCCCTGCACTGGGGTCGGGGAGGAGCCGGCAACCGAGGTACATGCCCTTGACCAGCAATAGAACCTGGGATCCTTCAGTCCACAGGCCAACCATTGAGCAACCGGCCAGGGCAACATGCATTCATCTTTTAATTTAACTGTACTAGGTATAAATCCCTTAGACCTTGGCCCTAAGGGGCCTGAAAGCTGGGAAGCATCATATAGAGACAATAACTCCTGTCATCTCCAAATCTATCCAAACTAATGGTTGCCCATCATCACCCCCCTTCCCTGCTGCTACACAGAAATAAACTGTACCACTCCCCTGTCTTCTTTTCCTGAGCCTTTCTCTTGGGGGTTTGAAATAGATGGCTTGGAGTCCATAGAGCTCATCAACTAGACTATGGACAATGTGACCTTGGGATGGCTTTCCTCAGTGACATGACCAGATGTATTTCAGGAGAGTCCCTCTGGCTTCAGGATTGAGACTACCCCTCCAGTCCACCACCTGTGCCCCATCACCCAGGCCATCCCCTTGTCTAAGTCACTACCCACTCTTGCCTGGATTGTTGCTTTGTTCTTACCTGGTTTCCCCCCATCTATTCTTACTCCCCTTCTGTGATTCTCACCACAGCAGCCAGAGTGATTTGGCCTGCACCTGCTTTTGTGCGGCCTGTGAGTTAAATAATTTATGGAAATTTGTTTTTACTTTTATTATACAAATATTTACATGTGAGTACCTCAATTTTGCCTCTTGGACCACAAAGCCTAAAATATTTACTACCTGGCTTTTTATAGAAAAAGTGTGCTAACCTCTAGCAGCCAGGAAGTCAGAAACCAACGTAAGCCATTCAAATGGAGGGTGGGGACTAACGCAGAGAATTGGTTGTTCAGAAGCTGTAAGAGCTGAGGAGACAAAAGGACACAGTGAGGCAATGCAGAGACTAACAGCCAGAAGCTGCTACCACCCTGCAGGTGGAGAACCAAGGAAGGAAGTGGTGTAACTAAAGGAAGCCAGAGAGCTGGAGGCATCCAACAGAGCGGAAGGGGACGCGGCAGCGAAAGGGATGCTTCCCAAGGCAGGGCAGAGAGTGAGAAAGAAAACCTGGATTCTCACTTCCTCTCACCCCCAATGTCACACCAGTACCTCCTATTGACTAAAGCCACCTGGACGGTTGCTGTTGGCAAGGGGGCCTGTGATATAGAGCAGAGCAATAGAAGGGAAGGGCAGACAATGGACTGTAGAATGGAAAGGCAAATAACCAGCTTCCCTGTAGAGTGATGATAACACTTGCCTTGCAAATTAGCTGTAAGAGCTCAAGATAATTTAAGTAAGGTGTCCATATCATGCCTGGAAAGGGCAGTTAATAGTATCATCATCCTTACTGCTATTAACTTTGACCCTGCACTTGGGTTTCCTGTATTGGGTTGTCCAAGTTGGGCATAAAGGTGTAGGAAGAAGATAGGACTGTAATTGATCTGACCTACACAGAAGTGTGGAGTGGGATGAAATTAGACCAAACATACCATGGATATGGGCCCAAGAACTTACACCAAACCCCCTTCTCCCACACAATGAAACCATTTCAAACCTCTCACTGTAGGCCACAGGGATGGTGAGAATAGGAGTTTGGTGTTACAAAATGCACCAGAGTTGCTTTGTGCTAATAAGGGTTTTTTCCCTAGAAATACATATGTATGTTGTTAGTGGAAATTCATTTCTGTCCATTTATGCACACTACTTCCTTCCTTAGAACTGTCTGTTGTGCCATCCTTCAAAACCACAAGCATAACATCTTAGTTTAACAAGCTTCCTCTGTTAAATGCCAGCCAATGAAATCAATGATGGGTGTAATGAGATAGAGAATGCAGCCAGTAGGAGAAGTTTTTGCCACCTAAAATGTCATAAGCAGGGATGCAAAGGTGCACAGACTAAATACGCATCACCAACTCAGGAGGGCCATCCATCCAAGCAGAACCTCCAAGAACTGGCTATTGGGAAACTAACCACCTCCAGCCACCCATGCTTCAACCCCGTGACAGGATGAGCATTGAAATTCCAAGCCTAAGGCTTCAGGAGTGCCAGTTCTAGGTTTATAGAGAAATACTGTGTTTCTTCTATTTCAGACACCTCTGGAGGTCTGTGTCACTCACATTCCTTCCCTCCACTTATTTGTCAGGGTTCGGGCCTGGTATGGGTGACAGCAATGAATCAATGCATGATTTGGTCCTGCAGTCAGTCTACCTTGGATTCTGCTCCTGCTAGACCCATTTCTGGGTTAAACCTTTAAGTACTGCAATGACAGCTATTTAATAAAATCGAAGGTTTTAAGTGGGAGTAGAATTCATTCTTTCTACCCAGTTCTCATATTGGTTCCCACAACAACCCTTTATTGGAATCTGCCAGGGCAGGTTGGGCTTAGGGTCGGCTGCTGGGGGGCTGAAGTTAGATGGACAAATGGCTTTTCTCCTAAGCTAGAGTTTCCAGAACTTCAATTATTCTCACAAAGTCTTAAAAATTGTCTTTATAGCCAAAAGCCATCTCTATAATTATTTACTTAACATCTTGCTTTTAATTAACTCATTTTTATTCAAATTCATTTTAAATGAAACTGTATTATTCTCATAAACTGAAAAGTAGTATCGCATGCCATAAATACAAGGTAACCATGAAAACAAATTATGTTATTCTGTGACCCACTGAAGGCCGGAATCTGAGGCCCGCTCTCAATGTTAAAAAGGAGAGAAGAGGCAAGTGGCAGAACTGTTAAAGATAGACTGGCACAGAATAAACCCTTTCCTTTAAATAATCAAAAGGATTTTAAAAAGCTGAAAAGGAATTAATTCTTTCTGTGTGATTCGGTGTCATTTGTTAGCATGTCCACAAACACTGCCTGAATCATCTGCAGTCTGGTACATAGAGACAGCGATGGAATTTGCAGTGCCCAGTGCAAAATAAAAACGGGAGGTCTTGTTCAAGCATTATTAATAATTTCAAGACAGCAACAGCAGAGCATTAGACCAAGCACATGGTCCTTCTTAGCAAGGGCCCCATGCAATCACACACACCTGCCTGATGGTACACGCACCATACATCTAAGAGAATGAATAGATGTGACCACCCTATAGGAATTGAAGTCTGAAAACCCCAAAGCACAGTCCAGAGGGCCATCCATGCTGCCTGAGGCAGGAAACAAAGGCAAGGTAGGACCAATAAGACCCCACCATGCTCATGAGAAAAATCACCACAGAGTCAGGTCAGAAGCAATAATGAGGAATGTGGCTGGAGCCACTGCCTAGAGCTGTCCATAGCTTGCTTTAAGAAAACCAGCTCCTCCTTCCTCCTAACCTTAGCTAAGGTTAGATATGAGAAATATAAAAGAGACAGCAATGGCATGACCTGGTATATCTGGCAATGCCCTAGCAAGAAACATCCAGTCTACCTAAAGATATAGATGAACAGAGTTTAATGCAGGAACAATGCCCAGAGAGGTGGAGGCAGGGTTACCTGCACCAAAAGGGGCAATCACACACCAGGACTAACAGCAGCAAGAAGCTATTACCATCCCAGACCTAAAAGGGCAAAGGGAAGCGGTGGTTATTGAAACTTGGAAGGAACTGAACCCATGAGAGCTGGCCAGCAACTGGAGTCAAGGCCTTGGAGTAATAATGTACTAGTAGTTCCTGCCAGAGGATCAGGAAAAATAAATGCAAAGGTCTTTCCCCTCTCAGGATCCACCCAGAACCAGAGGGCAAAAGATCCAGCTTTATGCAGTCCCAGAAGTTAGCCTCCTTGTGCACAGAGCAGGGAGGCCAAGAGGAAGTGGATCTGGAGAACAACTGGAAATTAACCAGCACACCTGCTGATGTTTGTAGGGGTGCAATCTGGTGGTATGTTTGTGGAGGGACAGAGGAGCATATGAGTGAGTGTGTGTGCGTGTGTGTGTGTGTGCGCGCGCGCGCGCGCGCACTCATGTGCGGGCGCACGCATGTGTGGGCGCACGTGCTGATGAAGGGAAGACAGCACCCAGTTTTTGGTCTAAACTAGAGCAAACAGGGTGAACGGTGATTCCACTCACAAGCAAGGGAATTCAGAAGGAGGGGAAGTTTGGGGAAGGAGGTAAGGCGTTCTGTTTTGGCCATGCCAAGTTTAGAAGCATAAGGGACATCTAGGGGGATAAGGAACCAGGACTGGCACTATAGACCAGGAGGTCATGGATTTGTACAGGCAATTAAAGTCGGTGAGAGAGAAGGGCCAAGAACACGGATAACAGCAACCCCAACATGTAAAAGGGAGTCGGGAGGGGGGGGGGGGAATCAGTAAAGGAAACTAAAGAACAGCCAGCTGGATCAGAAGATATCCCAGAGCGTTTATATTTAGGGAGCTGGGGTGGGGGCACTGTAGAAAGATTTGGTCTGAATGTCTCTGGAGGAAGTGAGCCTCTGGTCCCTGCACAGAAAGCCATGAAGTGGAATCCTGCACTGCACTGGAGTTCGGGTGAGATGTGCCTTTATCACGCTCCATCCCTATGTCCCCATCGTGTTCAGAGGTGCAGTAGCTGCAGCAGTTCCAGCTACTACCCCACCAAAGATCCCAATCTGCCCCAAAGATAGAAGTGGATGCCTCAACCACCACAGTCTGCAACTCGTAGTAACCACCTCTGGCTTTCATCCCTCCACCACCACTCTCTCAATTTCCTCTGAAACCAGCACAGAAGGATTAGCTGGGATGGTGGATGCCGAAAGGGATGGAGATACTAGTACAAGAAAGAATAAGAGGAATCGAATTTCCACTGGAATCTCTAAGATAACTAGGGGCCAACACCCCAGCCACAAGCTCTGGCCAGTTTGTGTTGCTGGCCAACTTCTCAGGAGGTAGATAGCAAAGAAGCCAACTTCCTTTGTTGGCCCTAAGGAGATGTCAAAACTCCTCTCCAGCCTCTGCTAGCTGTCATTCCATGTGTTGCCCTCCATGTTCATCCTTACCTGAACTGATACTGAGGATGCAGAGGATGCAGTCACATATGGAACCAAAGTACAGGTCCTTTCACCCCCACACACTCACAGCCAGGATGGTCCCACGCCCACGTGCCAAAGAGAGGCCTCCTGTCCTGTTCCCCTGAATGTCCTGGCCCTCTTTTTCAGGGTAAGCCAGCTAGACTAATGATTCCACATCTGAAAAGCCTTAAGTGCCTCCCAGAAAAAAGCATCTGACGTTCACCAAAACTGGTGGATAGATTCCCCCTTCCACTCTACAATCCTGTTGTCCTCTCTGAGCAAAGCTGCTTTAACCAAGAGCCTCCTTCGGTGACTGGCCAAATAAGGCCAGTTCCTCTCCCCTGCCTCTCATCTGCTTCCTGCCAACTCTGTCAGTAGCATTCACCACTGAACATTCTTTCAGTTAATGTTCACTGAGCTCGAGAGCCAGTTTCCTTGTCCACTGAGGTAACTGAGCCAGATCACTTCCAAATGTTCTCTGGCTCTCTAATATGACCCTCTCTCATCATCTTGCCTGCAGTGAGGTGCAAGATGATTCATAGAGGAAGGACTCATAACCCTTTTCCTGTAAGAAGCTCGCTGTCTTAGGGGAGAGACAGGGAAGTGCACAATCACTCCATTAGGTGTATATGGAAGCATTAAAAGAACAGAGATACAGAGGAGAAAGAAACTCAATCCAAATGGGGCCAGGATGATTCAATAACAATGGCTATTTTGCAAAGTGCCTGCTATTACGTACAGGCTATGTATTAGCTACTTATATAAATACTAGGGGCCCAGTGCACAAATTCATGCACCTTGAAAGGAACTGTGGGCCGCAAGGCTGCAGTGGGCACAGTGGCGGGTATCAGCCCATCCTCCGCAACCCACCCCCAACCCCTCCCGCCATGGCCCCTGGTCCTATCTGCCAGCAGCCCTGCTCCTGCCGCCACCACCACTCCCACGTGCTGACAGTGCCGGCCCCACGTGCACCCGCTGATGGTGCAGAGCGATTGGGGCCAGCGCCAGCAGCGGGTGCGGGCGTGGCCAGCACCGTCAGTGGGTGCGAGCAGAGGCTGCTGCCCCAATCGCCCCTTAGGAGCAGGGGGAGGTGGAGAAGCCCTGAGGGGTCATCAGGACTGGCAGCCGCCCCTCACACCTGCTAATGGCACTGAGCAATCGGGGCCGGTGCCAAGCACCTGCAGTGGGTTCATGTGGCAGCTCTGGTACCAGCAGCGGGTGCAAGCGGGGCCAGCGCTGGCAGCAGGTGCAAGCACCAGGTGAGACCGCGGTGCACGGGAGCAAAGACTTTTCAGTAACCACCAGAGGCTCACCCCGATGACAGCGACCAGCACCCCTCCTTGGGTGGCGCCCATGCTCACCTGCTCCACCATCCCGCTGTGGCTGATGCCCGCCATGTTTCACACTCTTCCACCTGTTGCCAACATCCATGTTCCGTGCGCGCCCCCTGGTGGTCAGCGCATGTCATAGCAACCGGTTGTTCGGTTGTTCTGCCTTCGGTCTATTTGCATATTATATTAGGGCTTTATATATATAGATATAGATATAGATATAGATTAACTCTTACAAATCCAGCAGGTAGCCAGTCTTACTGGCCTTGTTGTATAGAAAGGAAACCAAGGCTGACAATGTTAAGAAACATGCCAAAGGCCACTCAATATCAAGTGAATGGGTTTGAATGTGGACAAATATCTCCTACCCCAAAACCTGCATTTGTAGCCACCACAGTATATAGTAACTGAAGAAGCAACAGATAATTATTGGGATCTTACTAAGCATCAGACACAGCCTCCTACATTTACTGCACACAGAAATTTATCCTGTGAGGAAGGCATCATTTCAATTCCCCTTTTACAAATAAGAAATGGAAGGTCAGTGAAGTTACATAACTAGCCTAAGGTCACAGAAGAGCCAGAATTCAGATTTAGAGCCTAATTACCACACAACTTTCCATCCACATTTGAAGAAAGAGTATGTGAATAATGTTCTAAAGGCTGATAGAAAAAAACTGTTTCCTTAGTTTGGGTTCCCCAAAAGCATAACCTGAGATAAGAATTTGGGTGTAGGGAGTTTGTTTCTAAGGTGATCCCAGGGAGCAGAGGAGGATGACACCGGGAAAAAGAGAAAAGCAAAATAATAAGGGTTCATAATCAGGGTTGCCACTCTGGACAGCGGGCCCACTTTAATGAGCCTCCCCCAGAAGCGTACAGAATCCTCCCAGAACTGAGCTCCCACAGGAAGGAGGATGGAACATTCCCCACGCTCCCTTCCTCCACGGAAACACTCTTGCTGAACTCCCTCAGGCATCCCTGACCTCAGGGGAGCCCTGGGGCAGAAAACAAAGACATGAACTGTGTGTGAAACCAGGCAGCATAGGCAGAGAGGGAAACAGAAAGCCAGCTCTGAACCACCCAGCCCAGTCCGGGTCCCACGTGTGCCTGCCTCCCACCGAGACCCAGTGGGGGGGGACACTTCAGGCACAGTGGGCAGCAGGATCAAAACAGCAGCCTGAGCGCCTACCAGGCATGTCCTACCACACACATGGCTCCTCTGCTGAGATCCACAGCTGCCTCTCGCATGCTGGGCTTGCAGCTCTCCCATTGAAATGATAGAAATACACTCACAGGCCATGAGGTAAACTGAAGTGAAAGGAAATGGGCATTCTGTGTTGGCCATGCCACGTTTGGAAGCCTGGTGCTAAAGCTAGAGGCAACCTCCCTTTTTTTCCATCCAACCACGAAAAAGCTGTCCTCGGCCCCAGGCCGGGGTATGGCTGGGCTCTCAGCTGCTGGCCTGTTCCAGGCTGGCACTATAGAATGGCAGCTGAATGCTTAGACTGTGTGTCCTTGAAAGTTATTAACCTTTCGGAACCTCAGTTTGTTTCATGTCTAAAGCAGGACAAAGATGCCTACCCAGGAGAATAGAGTGGGAATTAGATGACACTCTGCCTGTGACACATTTAGCACAGTATGTGGCATAGAGTGAGCATTTAATCAAGGATAGATATACATATTTTACCATCTTTGAGTAATTGCAGTTCCATAACAAAGAGGAGAACTAGAGACAGTTCCTTATCATGTAAAGAAAGAGAATGAAATAATACAGAGAATGCTAGGCTTGCCAGGCAAAAGATTTCATTTCCCAGCTGTATAAACTTAGGTTCGGGAACCTCTTTAAATATGGGTTTTTCTATCACTAAGTGGAGATAATCAAAACATTGCTGAGGCTCAATGGAGATCACAAATGTAAAAATGTTTCGTGAACCCGAATGTAATAGAAAAATGTTATTTCTGTGATTATAACAATGATTAGAATCAAAGCTCTTCTCTCCCCAGCACATGCGTACACATGCATTCTCTCCCTCCCTCTCCCTCCCTCTCCCTCCCTCTCCCTCTCTCTCTCTCTCTCACACACACACACACACACACTCTCTCTCCCCCACTCCTCACCCCCCCACCCCCCCCATGGGGCCGACTGCTCCTCATTAAGGCATTTTCATCTTAAGGTCAATGCCATTGCAGGGAGTGTATGATGAATATCAGAGACACTCTGTAACAGCTGTTCAGGGCGAGTCATTCAGACCATCAGTGTCAAGGATGGTGCTGCTAATTTATTTATGTATGAGGATGATGACCAGGGAAAGCAATTAGGATTTGGGCATCTGCGCTTCTGTGATCCCAGATTGCCAGAGCCCTGGCAGTAGCACGCCACAGAAACCTGAACAGCAGTTGCTCACTGCTAACTACCTTTCTTCTGCGTGGGCTCAGGCTCACTGCCCCCTTGTATGCCGAACAAGTCGTGTCTGTGCCCCAGTCCCTCATGTGTTTTCTTCTGCACTCCAACCCAAATTACATGGCAAGTGGCAGGAGTGCTGATAGGAAAATGGGGTTGGAGACAAATTCGGGGGCTGGGGGTGGCGCTAAAGCATTTTTTGAGTTCTTTAGAGCTATCAATTAATGAACCCCTGCAACAACCTGGGAAAGTAGGTCAATATTATTATCCTTCCTTCATTTGAGAAAACGGGCTTAAGAAGAATGGCTTGCCCAAGGCTAAGCTGACGATCAGAATTAGATGGAAGCGGAATTAGATGGAAGAATTTCTGACTTCACATCCTCAGCCAAGTATGTGCTTACTTAGCATGCAGAAGGTGATCAATAGATGAGAGGGACTCCCTGACTGCATCCAAAAATGATACGTTAATCCCCTCCTGGGCGCGGTGGCAGAAGATAGGTCCAGCTCAGATCTTAAAGCCTGGAGAGCTTTTAAATATAGATTCTGAATAATCCAGGAAAATACCTTTGGATGCACCGCAGTTGTAAGAAAGATGAGGAGGTAGGTTTGTCTTCACAGTGGATGTTGTATGGTTGCCCAAGAGCTGAATGCCCTCTTTGCCAGGGGGCAAGGAGAGCTTTGCAGGGCCTCTCTACCCTTCCTCCTACCCTGGGAACCCTATGGAAGCCCAATTAGGTCCAGCACATAGAACAAGGAGAAAAACGTTGGGCCAAGGCCCCTGGCACCACCGAGACAGCCAGTGGCACTGGTCTGGAGGCACCATCCTCATGAGACTATTCCCAGGGCAAGTCCTTGGCTGTGCTTCACCTCCCTGGTCTCCCCAAAGCCTGTGCTCCAGTTTTCCAATCGATTCCAATAAACTCTTCCCGCCCTGAGTTAACTGATCTTCTTGTTGTTTGCAACCCTGACTATACAGTTTCTGACCTAGAAATGTAAGTACTTGCCAAGGGGGATTAAACTACCAGGCACAGATTCCCATACATTGCTGGTGGGAAAGTAAATAGGCAAAACATCCAGGGAGGGTGATTTAGCAAGGATATCGTGTACCCTTTGGCCCAGCTCTCCACCTTGGGAATTTACATGTAGACTTGCGCTATCATGGAACACCTTACATACAAAGTCAATTTGCATTTGTGTACCTATATGCCAGGTTATCCAATGTAGTATTGTTTGTAATAAAAAAAATATTTGAAGGAATTCCAAAGTCCATTAATAGAGGACTAATTAAATGATGACATGTACACATGATGGAAAACTATCCAGCTCTTTTGTTTTTAAATAAGATGTTTTCTGTGTGTTGATATGGAAAAATCCCCCAAATATGCAAGTAAAAATAAAAGGTTCAGGACAGTGTGCATAATATGCTACTTTTTCAAAAAATATAAAAACAGTAAGAATTTGTTCTTTCTTAAATAGGCATAAGAAAATTCTAGCGGGATATAAAAGAAAACTATTGGTTGTCCTATTGGGAGGAGAATGAGGCAAATAAGAAAACAAGATGGGGTGCGGTGCCTTGTATAATGTTAGGTGTTTTTGAATCATGTTGATATGCACCTACTCAAAAAACTACATTGAAAAAGTGCCATCTCAGAGAGTGAAAATCAGCAAAGACATAATTCATTTGACCTCCCTGCCTTTACACCGCTCCACCATTGCCCTCAGCACGTGGACAGGGCGACCTGGCTAACAGTGGCTGTTGGCTTGTACAGCATAAGAATGGAATCTGGTCCAGACTATTGAGGAGAAAAGACAGACTAAGCTGCTGAAAACCAAGCCAGATAGTTCCTGATGCAAGAGCAAAAGAAGGGTCACAGCATCTTTTGATGTGTGAAATACAAAGCAATTACATTTCAGAGACATGCCTGCTCTTAAGAAGGATATATCCAAGTCATACAATTCACTGTCCCCTGCGATCGAGACACTCTCCTCAGAAACAGGAAAACAACCCATTCAGCATGAGCTACTGGGAAATACAGGGTCCTGGCAAATTTTGTGCATCAGTGGAGTATGCCTGGTGTGATTATCCCACAAACACCGCCTAATGAAGAGACTGGAGCTTTCACGCCTGCAGGTCCACTGCTCAAACTCAAACCAAGGTCCCCAAGACACAATGTACTTATTTATCCTCTAAGCCATTTACTTGAAAATCAATAATATTTCAAATTTAATGAGTTGTAAGACAAGTAAATTAGAGTTTGGGGTAAGCAATATTGATTAGATTATTCTGTCAGCAGGAACCCATGACTTTCCTCTGTAATTAAGTATTCCATGTAGGGGCCGATGTGCTCACCCCTCGTTGCTTTCATGGGGAAATCAGAGGTCTGCCCATTCCTGTAATGAAAGCCTTTTCCCATACGCTGGCTGGCAGCCTGCACCCTGCTAGTGGGGGCGGGCCTGCCCTTTCCTCCGAGGCAGCAGGCTTCAGTGACAAGTGGCTTTCCCCAAGCACTAATCACCCCTTGCTCTAGTCCCAGAGCTTCAGTGAGTTTGAACATCAAAATGAAGAACTGCAACTAAAAAAAAAAATCGTTGTGGCAGAAATTGCCTTCAGTAAAAGAGCTTCTGTGGAATGATATGCAACTGTGAGACGCTGCCTTTCAAGTTCCCCTTGCAGTTTGCATTTCCTAGAAGCTAGGGGATGGCCAAAGTAGATTTCCCACCAAATTGACTGAATGAAGAAGGAACAAAAGGGCAGAACTTCAAACATCTAAGGGCTGGGTAAAAAAGGAAGGGGAGGTGGGGGAGGTAGAAGAGGATAAGGGAGGGATAAATGGTGATGGAAGGAGACTTGACTTGGGGTGGTGAATACATAATATAATATGCGAATGATGTATTATTGAATTGTACACCTGAAACCTGTATCATTTTATTAACCAATGTCACCCCAATAAATTCAATTTTAAAAATTAAAAATATCTACTGTCACAATTCAACATCAAGTGTCTTAGCTCTCAACACTGAATCACCTTGCCTACATCAATCTTTTCTGCCTTGTCTTGGGGGAAACCTTACTTTTTCAATCTGAGTAATGGTTGATTTTTAATGAATTAATTTAGTTCATGTTAAATGGAATTTCTGACCTTGTCATGGTTCTGGATCTTTGAATGAAAATGCCCCCTGACCGTATTGCTCAAGAAGAAAAATTCAGAGATTGCATGAGAAATGTAGCCACTTTGCAAAGCCCTGGCTGTTTTAAATAGAAGGAAAAAAAATAGAAAAGCAGGCAGTGCTTGCTATCTAGTTCTTACGACTAAGAACTAGCTTCTTGGACTATGCTCGGGGGCTTGCCAGAAATGCAGGCTCTCAGGCTCCTCGCCCAGATCTACAGATTCAAAACCTGCCGTTTAACAAGATCCCCAGGTGATTCTGTGCCCATTCCAGTCTGAGTAGTGCCCCTAGGTTTGCAAGGTGACTCTGCTCTTCTTCGCTGTGTGGCCTTGGACAGGTTACATGGCTTCTGTGTATTTCAGTGTGCCTGGCATACCATAAGCACTTGATAAATGTTAGCTGTTGTTAAAGGAGACACATTTCTTGGAATAGATGAGGAGTTTCTGGGCTTTGGACAGAGGGAGATCCTTTGGGGAAAGAACAACATATGCCTGACATAAACTGACGAAGACTTTACTGGAGCTGAAGATGCAGGAATGGATGGAAGAAGCCGTGATATCACTGAACACAAATATTTGCCCACTCTGCCTCTGCTCCTTGAGCCAAGAGGTGCAGTGGCAGAATTTAAAAAGAAAAAAAATTTAAAAATAAACACTAGATTTGGATTTCACAATCTTAGATTGAAACCCTGTCCCCACTATCTCCTGGCTGTGAAAACCTGAGCAAGTGGCTGACCGAGGCTCCGTCTCCTAAAGTGTATTATGATGTGGATATTGAAAGTTAACTTGAGAAGTTAAAAGAATTAAACAGTCTGTGTGTAATAAGATGTATGTAGATAGTATGTGTGTCCATACTTTTTTAAGCTGGTGGCAGTGTTTATCTCTAAAGTCATGAATTGGATTAGGTTTATAGTGGATCTTAGCCCTGGTTGCATATTTCAAAACATGGGGCAGGTGATAAGGGAGGAGAAGGCTTTTTAAAAAGATCTAGGTCCAGGTTTCACACCAAACCAATTAAATCAGAAGTTTTAGGAATGGCACTGAAGCCTTTGTATTTTCAAGTGTGCAGCCCAAGGTTGAGTTCCATCCACTGTGTGGAAGGAAACAAGAGAGCCAAATCATTCTGCCCAAGAAAAAACAAAATAATCAACAACAATAATCTTGGGTGGCAAAATAAGATGAACAGATGATAAATAAAAGAGGTCTGGAGATTGGTGAAAGAGAAAGGAGCCCATGCTATGGTGAGACATCTGAATCTCCAGCAGCAGAAATGGTTAAGAGTCTTATGAAAGAATAGAGAGATTCAACATATTTGATGGTGGCTAAGGGAAAGCAATCACATTGTTAATGGGTGGGTGTTTGGGAGGTGATGGAGAAAAAGACACTCCAGGAGAATGAACCATTGATTCTCAGTTGGGTTGACGTTAGGAATGATTTAGAACAAGAATATAAGCAAAGAATAAGGATTCACCAAAATCTAGAAATAGAAGTCAGAGACATGCCACACCATAGGAAATTGTAGAAATCTTTGGGGGAGCATGAACTTCTGCACCATGAGAAATAAGGAGGTGAGTCCATTTTCTCTGAAGTATAAGGAAAAGAGTGAACTCAGCTAATTTCGGGTTACACGTGACACAGCTCACCATGGGCAGATTGTCAGTACATGGTGGTAGTTATTATTAGCCCTGACATGCTGAAACCTCAACACCCTCCACACACTTGCCATTGGAGCCACCAGTACAGAAGCCCCACTAACCAATGTACAAGTTTCAGAGAGGCTATTGTGGCAGTCTGATACTCATCAGGTTTGCAAACCGGCCTTCTGACTTTGAAGTTTACCAGCTTTGTTATTAGCAAATGTGTCTTGGCACATGGATCTTGGCAACCATTTCTGAAATTTGTAAGGAGGAGACATGGTCTCTATCTAATATACTTCTATTAAGAACCCTAATTTTCAGAATTATATCTGTGACCCAAGTGTCAAGAGAATTGAGAGGAACATTCCATTCTTCTTTCAGGATCCCACAAAGCTATTAGTAGGAGAAACAACAAAAGAGAGCTCAAATTAAATCAAGTGACTGCATCACATAACATTTAGGAGAGTGCACACATTTTTTTTATAGATGGCCTCTTAGGGGTATGATTGCAGCTTAACACATAGAGTGAGATTATTTACAGAGAACGAACATCATCCAATGTGAGTGTTTCCGGCCCCACAGGAAAACCTTTTAAGCTTTCAAGGCTTAAGTGAAGGAAAACTTCTTGAGAACCTCCACTTAAGGATATTAAAAAACCCATTTGTCCCATTAAATATCCTTGATTCTCTTTCCATAAGTGTTGAAGGCTTCTGATTTGTCCTCTCTTTCATTGCAACAAGAGGAAAATTACTTGAGAGTGGAGACCTTATTTATCTGGCTGAAATCACTCTTTCTTCTAGTCTCAGCTCAGGTATCTTATCCTCCCAGCCACTTCTCCTGACCCCCAGACCAGGGAAAGTTGTCTTATACCTGAATATCTTTAGCACTCTTTTCGTGTCACCACCTCATAGCTTCTTAATATATGTTAAGGTTACCTTTGTGTGTCTGTCTCTCCTATAAAAACTGTATACTGTTCCCATTGTACCCTTAGCCCCTAACTCTGTGCCTGGCACAAGATAGAAAGTCAGTATTTGTTCAATTGTTAACTCAGCAGAAAATTATATGGAAGAGGATTCAACAGAGCCCAGAATCTGTATTGTTATAAACAGGCACATCTGTGGCTTTCTTTCTCTCCTAAATATAACTGAGGACATTAGTCTATTCTCCCAACTTTGTGGAGAGATAATCTATCTGAAGAAGATTATTCACCTGAAATATGGACACAAATGAAAATTCTCAAAACCAGCAAGGCTGTAAGCTTCACAGAGGGACCTTCTCCTTCCTA
Source organism: Plecotus auritus (assembly GCF_963455305.1). NCBI lineage: Eukaryota > Metazoa > Chordata > Mammalia > Chiroptera > Vespertilionidae > Plecotus > Plecotus auritus. The sequence goes on from NC_137773.1 coordinate 164,670,516, forward strand.
TTTGGCACTGCAACCCCAGATCCAGGCACAAGGTCCACCTATAGCAGCCTTCAGCGATAAGCTCCTTCAGAGACTGCCTCAGTTGTGCCTCCCTTGCCTGAGGTCATACCCTCCCCAGGGGATCCCTCATCCCCCAGGGAATGGGCAAGCAAGGGTATAAAGGCAAGGCCATGTTGGCCAAATCTGGCCCCAGGACAAGTCCAGCAGGCATCATCTTCTCCAGATTCCCCCACCAGCTTGTCCTGTGTTGCAGTTTGCCTTCTCCCTTGGTCCAGTCCAGTTCCCTCCCCGTTCACAGATATTAGCCCCTAATGAATACTTAGCTCCTCAAACTGCATCTCAGTGTCTGCCATAGGAGAACCTAACCTGTGAAACTACCAATAATTATTTAAGTGAATGAGTAAAAAAAAAAATGTACAAGTGAGTAAAGGATGTAATAGGAAATACTAGCATTTCAGCTGTGCGGAATGACTCCCACTGTCAACTAAAGATAGAGTTGGAGCCATTAGGGAATCCCCAAATGCAGTTCCCGCTTCCTGAGCATGTCTCCTGCTAACTGCTGTGCTAGCTCACAAAATCCTTTCTATTGCCCCATTGGGTGGAAATTTATTGGCCCATTTTACAAATAGGGAAAGAAGCTCTCAGGGGTGAAGGAATTTGCTCAAGATCACACAGCTAGCTAGTGACTTGCAAAGTTAGGATACAAAGCTCTTCTGCCGGGCTCCAAACTATACTACTCCACGGCTCATATCATCCTCCACAATTGATAGCAAATGTTGTAGCGGGTAACCCCTTCTCAATATGGTCAAACAGACTGGCTGAAAGTAAACATTTGGCCCGAACATTTCCTTCTATCCAGCTGGCTGCTCCAACAATAAACCATTGTCTTTGTTCCAAAGGCACCAACCAGCTCATCCCTGTGTAGGCAAATTGACACTCCTTAGAAAAGTCCCATTTTCTTTTTGCCCTTAGTGACATAGACAATGCTGCTTTTCCATGTGATGAAACAGTAATAAAAAATACTATTAATATAGTAATAGCAATAATAATAAAAGTAAAACTCTATCTTTACTAACTTAAAAATCACAAGAAAAATTTTTGCATCATTTTCCTAAAAGGAGGATGGAATATTGTCTATTGATATTGCAATGACACAGCTTGTCCCAAAAGCAGTTTAAGAGGGACTTAAAAATATACTTCTGAATAAACATAGGGAGAGGGACTTTCAGGTCATGACAGCTCCTCCCTTCCTTTTGAGGCAAAATTGAAATATCATTGGAAACTAGACAATTAGCACTTCCTTAAACTTGTGGAGGAATTCCCTCTAATCACTGTTCCTTATCTTTGCTGTATCCAGGCTCTTTGCTTTGAAATTTCACAGCGCCCTCCCACTTGGATTCCGGGCTTGCCATATGATTCATTGGCCAATGGGATTCAGAAAATGTGATGTGAGCAGCAACTTGAAACCTGCTTGTAAAATTGGGTGCTCTCTCACTTTCGCTCTTCTGCCACTGCCATGAGAACATACCCAGGCTGGTTGCTAGAAGGGGAGAAACACATGGAACAAAGAAGCCCCAGCTGAGATGCCCCATCTAAGTCCAACCTAGATTAGAGCCCTAAACTAATCCTCTGATGTGTGAGAAATAAGTGCTCACGCCCCAGCCAGTTTGGCTCGGTGGGTAGAGCGTCCGCCTGCAAACTGAAGAGTCCCATGTTCGAGTCTGGTCAAGGGCATATGCCCGGGTTGCAGGCTCAATCTCCAGTAGGGGGCGTGCAGGAGGCAGCCAATCAATGACTCTCTCTCATCATTGATGTTTCTATATCTCTCTCCCTCTCCCTTCCTCTCTGAAATCAATAAAAATATTGTTTTTTAAAGAAGAAGTGCTCATCTATATATATATATATAAAAGCCTGTATGCAATGTGTCTCCTTGGGAGTTCAACCAGGAGACTGGGAGTTCGATCGCTCCCTAAGATGTGTGCTGACCACCGGGGGCAGCGCAGAATGAAGAGAGACCCCAGCTGGCAGCCAGCAGCCAGCAGCCACTAGGGACCCTACCCATGAATGAATTTCATGCACTGGGCCTCTAGTTGTCAGATAGTAGTTTCCCAAGTAGTTTGCTATACAGCAAAATTTAACTGGTAGTCTTCATTTGCTTTGAGCTTTGAAACAAAATGGCAAAGATAATCAAGAAAAAAGTGAAACCTCCCCTATGTATTCTCATGTCAGCTTGTGCTAATCAGAAAATGGCTTTCTTAATAACTACAGATTTTTGCCCCATTCTCAATTAGTATCTCTCTATATCAGTGCTGTTCAACAGAAATATAATGTGTAACAGATACATAATTTTAAAATTTCTAGTAACCACACTTAAAAGGCAAAATGAAACAGATAAAATTAGTTATAATAGAATATTTTAATATATCCAAAATATTATCATTTAAGTATGTAATCAATATTTTTAAATTATTAGTGTGATATTTTACATTATTTTTTGATACTGTGTCTTTGAAATATGGTGTTACAGCATATTTTAATTTGGACTAGACATATTCCAAGTGCACAATAGCCACAGGCAGCTAGTGGCTACCGTATTGGACAACACAACTCTGCATCCATTGGAGATGGTAACTCCATTGGCCCAGAGTATATGTGAACAGGAAGCAGACCATTGCATCCATTCTAGGATTTTAGGCAGCCATCAGAAAAGAGTAAAACCAGAAGAACTGAATACAGTAGTTTTTCATATTCAGCTTCTGACATAAGAATGACACACTGCTACAGATTACTCAGAAATACATTTTTTATCATATTCAGAAAAGAAAAAAGAGCAGATAATTCAGGAAAACTTCCTCAGGTAAGCCTCTGCAAGACACTAGAATGTGGTTAGGAGTGGTGGTTATCCATTCATTCTTCAACCTGAGACAACTTGAGATAAGGAGGATTGAATCATCACACAGATGGAAAATAATGGGATGAGGAAAAACCCATGTGCCCATTTGTTTGAAAATTACAGGAATACACAAACACTCACACACAATTTTAAAGTTCTGATCACTGGAGAAGAAACATGTTTCCCAGACAATGAAAAGCAATAACAAATATTTTAAAAAGTTATTACAGACAACTCAATATAATTTAAAAAGTTATAGAACCTATCAAACAAGAGTTGAAAGAAGATGTAAGAGGGAAATAAGTTAGATTTTGTCCTCAGATCAAAAAAAAAAAAATGGAGCTGACTTAAAAGAGCAGAGAATTCTAGAAAATCAAAAATGCAATGAAAGATTAAAAAGATAAAAAAGAAATTGATAAATAGGATAGAGATAAGAGACCCAACTTGTAAATATTTGGTGATACCAAGAGAAAAATCACAACAATTTAACCAGAATCAAAAGCAAAACCGTAACAGTAAAAGACAATGAAGCAAACCTATAGAGTTTTGGAGCAAAGTGTATGGCCTAATAATTCTCTACCAAATAGCTGTCAACAGAAACATATTTTTAGACTGTAAACTGTACCCGTTACCTGTTGCCACAATAATGTTGCAAAGCAACCGTAAACCTTAGTGAGATGCAATGATAAACATTTATAAACATGGGATCAGCAGATCTGAGCTAAATGACCTCATGTCTGTAGGCTTGACTGGACAAGTGGGTACACTTGACTGATCTCCATGTGTCTCATTCTCCATCATGCAAGCTTGTTCTCATGGTGGTAGCAGGGGAGAGGGCAGGCACATGCACTTTCCACTCTCTGCTTGCATCAAGTTTACTACTGTGCTATTGGTCCAAAGCAAAAGTCACATGACCAGGCCAGAGTCCAAGTGGGAGGGGACTACAAAGTTTATTTAGCAAAACAAGTGGATATAAGAAAGCCAGTTATTGGAGCCATTGATGCAATCACTCTAGTTGTCAACACCCTCCAGCCATACGCCACCATTAATATACCTAAACAAGTGGGTTTTATTATTCATTTCAGTGAGGGTGAACCTTGGAAAACCCAAGCCTGGAATACCTTGAGGCATCTCTGTAAGTGGGTATTCGAAAGGACTTATGATAGGATTCAGGCTGAAGTGATTTTTGTGTGTGGGGCTTAGCTCTGGATTGATGCTCTCAGGAAAGGGAGATGTTTGTTCATCTTTGTGGTTTGCACAATGGTCATGTTTTGTCTGTGTTCAGAAATGATTATGAAATGGTCTTGTCATAATCCATCACAGTCACAGAGCGATCTGCTCTGATACTGACATTCTGCAAAATCGTTTGTGTCCAACAAGACACTGGTACCCGTGCTGTGATGCTGGCACTTTTTCTTCTTTTCATATCACACACACTACCAGTTACTACGGAATTCTGCTTAATGCTTTCATCAGTTAATCCCAGAGGTAATTCAAAATAAGTAACCTGATCTCAAAAAAGAGAGAAAAATCTTTGGTATAAAAGTACCAACAGTAAATATTGAACCCCATTAAACACAGAGCTGTCTCTAAATAAATGTTATAAATATGCTTTCAAAATATCAAAAGCAATCATCAAATGAGGCATATAAGCTATAAGAATGTATTAATAATAAGAATTTAGGCATAAAAGCTCAAATTATATTAGTAAAGTCAAGAAGTAAAATATAGATGGTAGGAGGAAGTTAAAGTATATAATCTTTTTCATATTAGAGAAGGGAAAGTCAAAACACAGTGGTTCCTTTTTTTCCCTTTGATGTTTGAAGAAATAGAGGTGCCAACTATTTTTTAAAAAACTTAATGAAGCCCAGCCAGTGTGGTTGAGCATCGACCGATGAACCAGGAGGTCACAGTTTGATTCCCAGTCAGGGCACATGCCCGGGATGCAGGCTCAATCCCCAGTAGGGGGCATGTAGGAGGCAGCCAATCAAGGATTCTCTCTCACCATTCATGTTTCTAACTCTCTCCCTCTCCCTTTCTCTCCCTATCAATAAAAACACATTTTTAAAAAAAACTTAATGAAAACTACTTGTCATGCTAAAAAGTAAATAAATAAAACCAAAGATGTTCATTATCCTTGGCCTCCTTTTCACACCCTTCCCCCTGCCTTAGGTCGGCCCCATACTCTCTGCCTTCCTCAACAGCGCAAGCAGTCTGCTAACTGGCCTTTCTTCCTCTAGTATTTCTCTGCAGAATGGAGGCTACACCTGTGCTGCTCCAAGTGCAGTTGGTGGGGTGGGGCTCTCCATACACTGCTGATTAGAGGTTGGCAACCAGCACAAAACTGGGAGAAGCACTGGAAATTTTTAGCAATTTGGCAGAAGTGTTTTATATAGGCTGAAACTACTCATTAAAAATGGGTGCTTGCATTTTGTATATTTTTATTATATGTTTCTAGTAATCCATTTTTATTACACGTTCTAAAAATACTCATGTGTAATAATATATTAGGAACAGAAGAGTTGGTCCCTGTGTACAGATGGTTTGAGAAGCCCTGGGTAGACCAATATCTAAAGGAGCTGTATGGGCCACAAGTCGGACTCTGTCACTTCTCTGCCTGCAAGCATTCTATGGCTCCCTCTTGGCTCTAACAATGGTTCTTACCTTTTTCCTGCCTCCACATCATTCCTGTTGGAGCACTGCCTCCCAGTTATGCCTCCTGCTATGCAGGGATTCTCAAAAGAGTTAGGGAGGGAGGTCATATCTACTAAAGGGAGAGAGAAGGGATAGAAATCTCAGGCCTGGGAGGCAGGGGCGGGGAATGTGCACTTAGAAACAAAAGCCCTGCCGAAACCGGTTTGGCTCAGTGGGTAGAGCGTGGGCCTGTGGACTGAAGGGTCCCAGGTTCGATTCCGGTCAAGGGCATGTACCTTGGTTGCGGGCACATCCCCAGTGGGAGGTGTGCAGGAGGCAGCTGATTGATGTTTCTCTCTCATCGATGTTTCTAGCTCTCTATCCCTCTCCCTTCCTCTCTGTAAAATATCAATAAAAAATATTTTAAAAAAAAAGAAACAAAAGCCCTGAAAATTCAGATACACCCTGAGGAGTGTGTCCCTTCCCCCTCTCCTTTGAGACTCCCAGGGTCCAAGGATGATGTCAGTGCTCCTTAGCTGTGCCTACAGTGCACATCTTCTGCCCCCACTACCCTCAGGCCTCCCCAGCAGGCCCTATCTCACAGCAGCCTGCACTCCAGGCACTCACAGACTGCTCCTGAACACAGCCTGCACCTACCCACATGCACCTCTATTTGCTCTTCACTGGCTCCCCTACCTCTCCCCTCCACCCACCTGATCGCCTCACCTGCTACTATGTGAGGCCCCAACTCCAATGTCACACCTTCCTTGTTCCCACCATTCTCCCCAAGGGTCCTTTGAAAAAGAAATTGTAACTCTGACCCTGATACTTTTATTTTAGGGCTTTTTCCAAAACAAAATTTTGGACTCATGCACAGATTTGCCTACAAAATTATTAAACTGACCAACAGTATGGTGACTGCGTGGGGCGGGGGGTGGAGGGACATGGGTAGAGGTAGAAGAGGGTATAGGGGGATAATGGGAAAAATTATTAAATTGGGAATAATGTGAGATCAGTTGAATAACTAAGTTCTATACATACAGTCGAATAATATATAGCTATTAAAATGATAAAGAATATTAAATAACATGAAAATATGTTTACAGTATACTGCTAAGTAAATAAGCAGATTATAAAACAAAATATATGTACACTTATAGGGGATGATCTTACTATTAAAATGTAGCAACAGATGCAAGCATAACATGTATTCAGGCACAGATAGAGGTGTAGACATAGGCAAAAGCACAGGCAGAAATGTAAGCATAGATACAACACAAATTTAGCTTTAGACCAAATGTCAAGAATTGTTATTTCTGTGCTGTGGGCCATTTTTATTTGTTCCTACCCATATTTTTTATCAGAAATATTATTTTTTCAATAAGAAAGATATGTTAAAGAAAGAATCAATTATTGCCCAGATGCGTTGCCATGGAGCTCTGCACAGTCTTCCACGACAGCATTCCCCTCTCACCTTGATTGTTTACTTGGCCGTCTCCCACTGGATCATGGTCCTGTGCGGCAGGACCACCCTACGCTCCAGGCAAACATAGCACTCCACACTGAGCAGTCAGTGAGGATGTATTTGCAGAATTAAATATAATGCATTGAATTACCAAAAAACAAATACTGAACAAACAGGCATCTGTGCTGTTTCCCAGGAAACCAAGAATGAAATTGATCATCAAGACCAGGTTGTGGCCAGACCCAGGAAACGGAGACTTCAGGACTTGTCTGTCTGGTTGAAGTGTGAGCTGAGCTTGGTCAAGGGAAAGGTGAACAAACCCCGTGGGAAGGGCTCCTCAGGCCTGAGGGACACTTTGCTGAGCAGTCCTCCCCAGCTTTGTTGGTGCAGGCACAGGCTGCACTGATTTATCCCGTCGGTATTGATTCTTTTCAGGCAATTCAGAGAGAGAGTTTTTCATGAAACTGTCTGGGAAATGGAGCAAGTCCCCAGGATGGGCATATTAGCAGCAATGATTTTTCACTTAGTTGCTGTGTGTTCGTGTCTCGACGTAATAATAATACTCTCTGAAACGTGTACACTGGCTTTCCCCGGAGGAGGACTCGGTTCTTTCACACATATTGAGCTCAATTTCCCCATTTCTCAAGTTTCTCTCCAAGAGTGTGAGTACTTCAAAAGACACATTAGTTCTGTAAAACATCTAGACTTTTATTTACTGACAGACGGCTACTGCTGAAGGAATCAAGGCAGCATAACACCATCTGACTATTTTGGCTTCCGGAAGCACACAGCCTCCCCAAGACTCTCATTCATCTTTATAAATCATGTGTGAAAGAGCTAAAGGCAGGGAGCTACTAACGTGGGCTTTGGAATTTAACCTTATCTGGCTTTAAGTCCCACCCTGTTTCTTTTCAGCCATGTGTATCAGCCAGGGTTCAATCAAGGATGCAGAACCACCGTGGCTATCATTGGGCATTACAGAAGAAGGTACTAAGATAGTAGTAGGACCTTACACAACTGTGGGAAGAACTGGAGAAGTAAGGATCTGAGAGCAGGAGTTGGAGGATCAGAGAAAAGCCACTAACCAGCCCTTTGGGGGGACCAGTTGGAGTCTGCGGGAGAATCAGGAAGCTCGCCAGTTCCAACTGCTGGCGTGGGGCCACAAAGGAGTGTCAGTGAAGGCTGTTGTCCCTCTGATCGTTAACCTGGCAGTTAGAAGGGAAAACTGATCATGGAGGAGGGAGTAGTGAGAAAAAGCTTGAATCTGCTGGTAGGATTTCGGCATCCATTGTTGACTGCTTCCTATCACAACTACCTTCGAAGAATAAAGGCTGCTGTTTTACTCCCACCCCAAGCAAATTTCTCTTTTGGTCAACTCTAGTCCAGGACCATGAAAAGAAAGGGGAGTCCAAGAACATGATTCCAGTGTTGCCAAGTTGACACCATACAAAACCACCAGAGATGTGACCTTGGGCAAGTTACTTGATCTCTCTGAGTCTCAGCTTCCTCACCTGCACAATGGCAGTAATATCAGTGCCTACCTCATGGAGTGGTTGGTAGGGTTAATGGAGAACATACAGATAAGGAGAACAGTCCCTGGCACATAGTAAGTGCTGGGCAATCCTCAGTTATTATCATTGATGCTATTGAATAAAGATCTATTCTTGAGCTGGTATTCTTTCAGAGGGTTCACCTTGCAGTTTCATGGGCTAAGCTTGACTTCAACAAAGAAACTCTAGCACACCACAATAACCAGCTCCCTTCACAGACAGAGCTATTAAGGGGGGGAGACAGAGACCAAAATCAAACTTATCTAGAATGTAGTATTTTGAAGGTGCCAACAAAAAGAACAAGGCTAGGAGGCCCCCTCTTGCTACCTGCCAGTTATATGACCTTGGACAAAGTCAGGGCCCCTGTTGTTTCAGCTCTCCCATCCAGGAAAGGAGGAAATGCATCCTGCTCCTTCCGCTCTCCTGGGAGGACTGACAGCAGACCCAGGACAGGACTTTGTGAGACAAGGGAACTCTTTGAGAGAAAAGCATTCTCATGATACCAAGTAATCTTCACCTTTGTTATGGTGCTTCATCTCCACAATGAGAAATGCTGCCGGGTGTAGAGCTGGGATTTTAAGGTCATTTCTCCCTCCTGGTATAAGGCACTGATCAGCAAATAGGTTTATGAAGAGGGACTGCTTGCCTGCTACTGTTCATAATTTCCCATGCAGGATCAGCAGCCAAAAGTGACAGCAAAGCCTCCCAGGAGAACTGCTGAGTTTGCCAAGAAGTGCAATGCACCTCATAGTTTACGTATTAAACCATTATGCTGACTACTGTCACCATATCCATTTACAGAGCAGTTGAATGTTAAGATCTTCTCCAGTATCCTTCAGGCTGTAAACCCTTAACAGCCCTCCTCTCTCCTTCTTTCCCCCTCCGCCAACCACATAAGCCACAGATAACATGTTCTGCCATATCAAGAGTCATGGAAACTTAACAGGGAAGCGGTCATTCTAATCCCTGCATTTTTAAAATGTGGACAGAGATGTGAGAACCTCAATCAAGGTCACGGGGCAGGTTAAAAGCAAGGACAACAGTCAGCCCTAGGATTCCTCATCCAACTCGTTTCCCTCCACACCAACAGAAAGTAACACCTGTTATTGAACTCGGTCCACCCTTCATACTGACAACATAAGTCAATGTGAGAAACTCAGAACTTAACTGAAGACTACATCTTCAAAACGCACCTGGGTGATCCCAGGGAAAGGCTGCATTTCGGGGATTTATTATTTAGTTACAGCATCCTGTTGACCAGCAAAATCCATCATAATTGCATTTTCTTCACCCTCCCCCTTTCCCTTGAGTCAAGGTGAGTATACAGCTCTTTTCTCATGAAATATGCCCTTGGGCAGGAAGATTCCAATTACAGTATATCCTTTGATGAAGTGTTATATATTGGAGAAAGATTTAAATAAACAGAAAGAAGGACCCTCTATGACCTCAAACTTTCGTTTTCCCAGGTGCCCTCTTCCATGAGAGTGGGGATTTTTACACCTTTCTGGGCTCAACTTCCTTGGGAGCCTTTCTTTTAACATTTGTCATACAGCCAGTTGGGCCTAGCCCTTCACCTTGAAACCCATAGGCCTGTCGTCATGCCTCAAGGCCAATAAAAACAATGTGTCTTTTCTTGCTTTAGTCACAAATACAGAAGCTCCTCTTCCTGATTCTTTTATCTTGTCCTTCCTGACTTCTCAATTTACCCCCTGTTCCCATACCTCCTCCCTAACCACTGGACCACTAGAGCCTTATGCCCAGCACTGGCTAAGATTCACCTCAAATATATTTTATTCAAGTAGCCAAGAAACAGTGATTGTTTGCCATGCTGGGCACTGGGCTAGTGGGTACTCAAGGGCAAGCAGAACAAATGTGGTCCCCATCCTCTGGGACTACTTAACACTGGTCAAGGGAGCTAACCTCTCTGTGCCTCAGTTACTTCAGCTATAACGCAGGGGTAGGTAACAAGTGTACCAACCTCACCCAGTCACTATGAAGATCAAATGAGTTAATCTGATCTTAAAAGTCTCTTACTAGAGGGTCCAGCACAGAGAAAGCATCTAATACATGTTAGCTTTTATTGTTATTGTTATGATTGCTGCCTAGAACAGACATTTCTCAAATAATCACAAAAGCAAATGCAATACTCCAAGTGGATCTGTTAAAGGGGCATACACTGTGCTAGGAGGGTGTCTGATGGGGAAATTCCATCTGGTCACGTAGCTCAGAGAAGACTCTCTCGAGGAAGTGACCCTTGAACTAAGATCTGAAGAAGAGTAGAAGCAGTAAGTACAGAAGGGAGAGGAAAGGCTTCTAAACAAAGAAATCGTGCAAAAGTCTGAGGCAGGAAAGTACAAGATGATTTCAAAGGACTCCAAGAAGGCATGTGAGGCTACTAGAGAGAGGACCTGGTGCAAACTGAGACTGGTGCAAAGTCAGTCAGGTGGATCAGAGCAGGCAGAGTCTTCTGCAGCATTTTAAGAAGTTTTCTTTATCCCAATGACATTAGGAAGCACTGCAAGACTAAGAAGCAGAGGTGACATGATCAGATCTGCATGCTGGAGAAAAAGAACAAACGCTGTCCATTCCTAATCTTTTCCAGTATTGACCTTAGAAGTCCTCCTCAGCTACTACTTCCCAAGGTCATTATATATGACTGTGCAGGTTTGGCACTGCACAATTTTGGAGACAGGAGGGAGGACACCACTCACATAGACCTAGAACTGTGCAGTGTCCACTGTACCTATCCACATGCACTGACTTTCCATTTTCTCCTGTGAATTTCTACCCAGAGTTCCACATAATACTCTAACTCTCCAAACCCCATGCTTTTGAGGATTCCTGTCTTGCACTGCTGACACTTTGGTCTTTGTCTCTACCAAAGACACATACAGGATATGCTGCAGTTTTTTGTATAAATGGTACTCATCTGCAATTCTGGTTCATAAGAGTTAGGAAGGCCATAACTTCCCCTAAGCACAATGAATGGCCCACTTAATGAGCACTCCAAAAGTGGTCAATTCCACACATGAATAACTAAATAAATGACTCGATAAACTCCTATAGAGAGGAACTCCCCTTCTGGAGAGGCTGTGAGTAACTCTAGTTGAGCTCAGATCCCATCAGATCTTGTAAACATCAGGACCCTGGCTGGAAACACTATCCACCAGCATTTGGTTCAAGTAGTTTCCATGCAGGGGCTACTTAGAGAGGGGTGGGCAGGCTTCCGGAGCCCACAGCGATGCCTGGCACCCAGAGACCAGCGACAGTGGGAGGATATTACATGCATCTCACTCTCAGGGTTCCTCCACCCCATGAAAAACATTGGCTTCCACCTAGTTTTCCTGCTCTCCTCAGTTCTCCTCCTCCTTCCCAAGTGATAGCATCTGGATCTCTTTTCACAAGGGAAAGATTCTCTGATGTTCTATCTTTTCATACTCCAGTGTTAATTCTCAGATCTGAGTCCTCCAGGCACAAACTAAACTTATTTCAAGCTGTGCCTTCTTGGAGACTCAGAAGAAGAGTTCCTCTTATCTCAAGTGCCTAGTTCTCCCAAATCAAAATCAACTTGGTTTTCAGACTATTATTACCACCATAGACTCTCAAAATCCTTAAATGTCAAAAATAACAATGATGTCTTTGTCCCATGCTGTATTCACTTTCCTCTGAAAGCAAAGAATGCTATTGATTTGAATGAGGGGAGAGAGAGAGGAAGGATAACTAAAAACAGCTGGAGATTCCAGGAAGTGAAAATATATCCATTTATAAAATACCATCCTGCTACATTTGTAAACCTGAAAGGTACTGCTGAATAGGGAAGCGTGAGGACCTATGCTACTCCACACTGACCTCCCTTTACAGTGAGCATGATTCATAGCATTTCATCTATCTATCTTTCATCAGAAGTGCAATACAAATATAATGCTTTAAGCTTTCTTAGTTACAACCCCCTCTCTAGTCATGCTTCTTAAACAGGGATAGTCAACCATCACCTTGGCTGAATAAGAATGTTCTTGGAACTTCTCAGCAAAAAGTTTTACAAGTAGTCTCTTGGAATACTTTTAGAGTTGGCTGACTCCTCCAAGATGTTTAGGTTTTACTTATTTATTTCAAGGATAGTAACTTTTTCCTAGTATGCTGGGAGTGGGTGATGCAGATGGCTTCAAAGTTAGCCAGAGAAATTAAAGACAACTCACCTGAGTAACCCTCCTACACGGGATGTGATAAGCACCTTCTGGATTCCAGTCTTTTATGAAAGCAAACAAGTCCTTTGTACTAGATCTAGGGAACAAGGAAGAAAGAACTGAAATCACTCACCACCCTCCATCTGTAATTCCCACCCATGGCCAAAAGAAGAGTGTCTCACAGTTTGGATTAGAGACAGTGGGCCTTGGAGACAAACTTAATGAAGCTCCCTGGGCTCCAGTCTCAGTGGGCCATGGTGTTAGCCCCCTGAAGAGGTTACCCCAGCAATTCACAGTTCACAAAAGCTCTACACTTGTCCACCCGCCCCACAAACGTTGTTATATCAGAGTGAGAAACTCAGTTCTCATTGACTAATTAGCTCTCAAGCCCTACTCCTTAGAAGTAAATGCTTAATTATTATTGGCTCAACTGCTTTATCTCACTCAGTGAGACAAAGTTTAATAACTCCAGGAATTAAAGCCATATTAAGTTCTCTCTTTAATGTCTGCTGGGCTTTTGTGTGTTTAGAGGAACATGTATTAGTATTTGTATTGTGTCTAATGCTCAATTTATTAGATTCATATATCTAATAAAGGACACTTTGAAGTCCTTTTTTCTTAAGCATTTAGTCATTGATTACAAGTTGATTAATTCAATTCCCTTATACAATTTAAATTGCAATTATAAATTTAGCATGGTTGATTCTTCTGAAAGATTTCAATGCCTTAAAAAACAAACAGAAGTACAATGATTTCAAAACTATGTGAACTCGTTCACACAAAAAAAAATGGCTCTAAATATGCTAAAATCATGTGGGGTTTTTTCTGAATGCTTATCCTTTTCAGGGTATTCAATTTCCATGGCTTCCTGGGGTTTCAATGACCTACCATTCACCACTTTTTTATATTTTCTAAAGTTTTAGTAATTTTACTAGACCCATAAAAAAATGAACACCAGCTCAGAAAAGCTTAGAAGGCTAGTAGGATGTAGATTGATGACCTGTTGACTTTTGGCCAGAACATAGGATTTAGTTTGGCAGTCCTCGGATGACTAGGCTAAATACAGCTTTGTCATAAGGTTTTACTTACGCGATTATGGAAAACTTAACATCTGTCTCCCTCATTTCTGACATTAGGTGTTTTTTATTCATATTGTCCTGTCATTAAGAAATATTGACCTGTTTTGTTAGCAATATTAAATATATATAGGCATGTTTTCAACCTTTAAAAAATATGATACATACATGACTTCAAAACAATAATTTACACATTATCATATTGTTATATACCACCTGTCTTATAACATGTAGTTTTCCCAACCATTAAGACTTTCACCTACATTGACAAAAACATTTTTGTGATCAAGTCAATAGTAATTCATTCAAGGTGGCTTTCCTATAGCGTTGTTATGGTTCACACAATGACAGTATTTGCTCTCCTTTACTTATCCTTCAAGGAAAGATCATCATAACCAGACTTCAAGAACTTTCAGAAAGCTCTATTGATAATATTTCCACAGATAAATACTAGCAGAATCCAGGTCTTTTTGGTTGGCAGATAGCTTCTTGGTTATAGAACTATCCAGTTTAAAATATAATAGTAGTTTTGATCTTTAGAGTAAATAACAGAACATTAGGTGCTAATCTAAAAGAATACAAAAAAAAAAAACACAAAAAAAAAACCCACAAATCCTCTCAGACAAGATTTGTGAAGCCAACTTTGGGTATTTTTTAAAGAAAATATCATGTATTAACAAATTCCTACCATTCAGATTCCATTAAAAGAAATACGGCATTTCCCTGCCTTCTGAAAGACAGATCTTAATTGGAGAATAAGAACTTAAAGCCTTAGTTTGTGGTACAATAATCTTTTAAGCCAAATCAGTAAACACAATTTTCACCTGAAATAAATATGCCTTTGTCAATGTGCACAAACACATTCACATATGCACACATTCTTCCCCATGTCTCAGACACACATACACAAATATAGTCCACTTCTTTCCAATTCTTTAAAGTTTTTGATTCGAACATTCTATAGAACACCATGTATTTTAATCTTCCGCAATTTAAAGGCAAAGAACCCAGTTGGGTTCTAATTCACTATTGAAAACTTATTTCAAGCTAGTTTACTTGGTAACAAAGTCACTGTTACAGTCTGGAGCTCTCTCCTGATAAAATGACTGAGACAAAATAAGCCCCTGATGGGCATCAGGTTTGTTCGTTTGGACATTGGGTTGCAAATTGAAGTATAAAGTCTGTGTTCCTTTACTTCCCTCAGATTTTCATTTTTCCATCAGCAAACCGAAATCTCCATCAGCTACATCTTCACCGTATGAGATGGACAAAACAATAACTGCCAAGGAAGATTATCAGGCAACCTATAGCAGATAAACATGAATTCACTATTCATTTACAACTTCAGGGCCTCTAAGATGACTTTTAAAAAGTATAGCTACAAAAGTGTAAACTCTATTAAGGACAGGAAACAAATCTAAGCTACTCTTTGTCAGTTATATGTCATGCCAGTATGTACTCAGCAACGACTGTTTATACAGAAAACAAACCCCGATGCAATGTGTGTTTTAGATATTAGATAATTAGGATGAGAGGAACAGACACATTTTAGCAGGCTGTCAACTCCAACTAGAAAGGGGAGTGAAACCATTTATAAAGTAATTATGTGCCATGAGGATGATGTCAAACAGAGAGATAGATGATAGGTAGATAGATTATGTAGAGACAGATGATAGATAGATAGATAGATAGATAGATAGATAGATAGATAGATGATAGATAGATAGATAGATAGATAGAAGATAAAAGAAAATATCATTGAATTCTAATAACATCTTCATGAAGTAAGTGTTAGTATCCAGACTTTAAAGATGGGAAAACTGAGAGTAAGAGACTTGGCTCAGGGCTTGAAATCAAACCAACATCAGTCTGACTCTAAAGCCATGATCCTCTTACTACATGAGGGAGTCCACAGTAGAGTGCTCAGTATGAAAACTCAGGATGAGAAGAATATATCCTGAAAAAGATGTGTGTACACTGAAATGGATTTAAACACATGGCACAGGCACGGAGCCTGTGCTAACAAGAGAATGCTTCCAAATGAGAATAGGATTGGCAAACATCACCTCACTTTATTTACATAATTGAATTTTGGATATTACATTTAATCAGAATGGATAAAGAGAGTAAAATAATAGGTTTCCTATGGAATTGATGACAGACTTTAACTTGTAGAGGTAATATAATTGAATATAAATTGGACTAGTTCATAATTTTAATTGAATAGGTGCCATAAAAGCTCTAAAAAAACCAAGTGTGAAAGTAACATTTATGGGAAAAGACACTTTTAGTTTTAGATTTTAGTCACTGTTATCATGTAGCTACACCAACATTTTCCACATTATTCCACGGGCCATTACTCTTGTGGGTGTTTTTTTTTATATATATATTGCCCCGTTGATGCCCACTGCCTCCTAGGCACAGCTGTGTCTGCAAAATCTTGGGGAGGATTGGGTTTGGGGAAATCTATGCCCTCCCAACCATCTAGGCCAGGCTCAATCCTTATTACAACTACTTTTAATAACAATAATAACTATTAATAAGTAATAATAATAATAAGCCTGGTTGTTGATCACTGCAGATCTTGGCTGTCTTCCCATCCCTGCTGGCACTACTGGGGGGCAGGTAGGACACAGACTTGAAGATGCTTAGTGACATGCAACAGAGGCAGACACCGTTCCCAGATAAAGTATTCCTTCTCCCACCCCAGATATAGATCCTTACACAGCAACATACACAGACAATTCCACAAAGATAGATCCTGTCCAGACAAACACATACACAGCCAGACACACAGAATGAGGACAGACGTGCACACACCGACCAGCAGTGCAGACACTCACAGGCACTGTCTAATGCACAGGTGTACCCAAACTCGGGGAACCTCTCCACGCAGGAATCAGAGGACTCCACAACCTTCAGCAGACTATAGGTTCCAGCACTGGAGATGGCACACAAATGCAAGCCTGAGGCTCCGTTCCCCCTGACACACACATTCAAGATGGGGAGACTTCTCTTATAGCCCTGGGTGCAATTCCACTCAGTACATGGTAGGGAGGGAGAGGGGGGAGGCATTAGCACCAGCTTCTACTCTTGTACCCTCTCCAGTCCCAACTCAGACCAGCACAGTCAGGACACTGCAGACATATCCACAACGATTCAGAAGCACTGACAACTGTTCTCTCACTCCTAAGATAGAGCCCAACTCTTTAACCAACACACAGGTCACACACGTGCAGTTCCAGAGTCCAGAGATTGGCCTCTGCCCAGAACACCTTGGCCCTGACTGACCATTATTAGTCTTAAAACAAAAACTGTCCAGGATTCAAATCATGTGGAGAGGCACTGATTTAACAACACAGGGAATTTATTTTTTTAAATACATACATATATATATACACACACATATATATAATTGACTAAATACACACACACACACACACACACACACACACACACACACACACATATATATATAATTGATTTCAGAGAGGAAGGGAGAGGGAGAGATAGAAACATCAATGATGAGAGAGAATCACTGATTGACCGCCTCCTGAGTGCACCCCACCAAGGATAGAGCCCGCAACCCAGGCAAGTGCCCCTGACTGGCATCAAACCTGGGACTCCTCAGTTCACAGGCCAACGCTCTATCCACTGAGCCAAACCAGCTAGGGCAACACAGGGAAATTTCTTTATTGCATGACTGCAAACATAAATCTCTAGGAAGACAAAGGATTCTGAAATGCCCAAATTTCCCTGTCTATGGGATGCTGGTTTCATAGAGGACATGTCCCATTTGGGAAATGCTTGTCTAGGCAGTTGTTGGCTAAGAAAAAAGCTTGATAGAAGGTAAGAATATACATGTTAAGGATAACACTGCATTGCTCAACAACCTTCGCAAGTTGTCACTTCTTACTTTATTTGTTCACCTTTGAGCCTGAGCAAAACTGGGTAGTCCTCAAGAACTATTAACATGAAATTCTCATTTTCTCATACTCAATTATTTTAATCTTCAATAGACTTAAAGAATCCAAACTCAGGATGATTAACCTTATAATTACATATGGTTTAATGTTTATTATCCTATCTATATATGTAAAAGCCTAAGTGACCGGACGACCAGATGGTAGCTATGACACGCACTGACCACCAGGGGGCAGATGTTCAACGCAGAAGCCGGGCTCACGGCTGGTGAGAGAGCGCAGCAGCGGCAATGACAGGAGCCTCTCCTGCCTCCGCAGCAGTGCTAAGGATGTCTGACTGCCGGACATCCCATAAGGGCTCCTGGACTGCGAGAGGGCGCAAGCCAGGCTGAGGGACACCACCCCCCTCGCCACCCCAGTACATGAATTTCGTGCACCAGGCCTCTAGTTTATGATAAATGGAAGAGTAAAGTGAGCAGCCCCATCCTTGTCTGTAGACCAAAAGAAGGGACAGGACTTGAGAAAGTACTCATTTTCTAAAAGAATAAACATATCAAAGTCATTAACTTCAGCCTATGTACACATCCCAACCAGAATCCAGAGCCCAACTATTTAGAAAAGTCCTCAATGGACATGTCATGTCCCTAGACATTGTGGATTCAATAGCCCCCACCCTCAAGAGTTCACCATATAGTGGAAGACACAGGCAAATCACCTTTTCCCAGAGAACACTGGTGGAGTCTAATTTGCAGTATTTTAGAGCCAAATAGAATTTGATTTTTTTCCTTGTTGACTGACATATTTTACTGACATAGAAATAAGCACAAATGTAAAGTATAAAGCTCAATAAATTTTACATATGTTAACACATGTGTAATTACCACTTAAGATGGATTATTTCCAGCCCTCCAGAAGGTTCCCTCATACCCCTCTCAATCAACAACATTCCCAAAAGTAACCACTGGTCTTATTTCTACCATTACAGATCATCACTTCTCATGGCACACATGAACTAATTACTGAAATTCTGCAGCACACCAAAATATATATTTTTTTGCCGATCTGACAAAAAAAAATAGGTATAATTCTGATTC
This sequence comes from Plecotus auritus, assembly GCF_963455305.1. Taxonomy (NCBI): domain Eukaryota; kingdom Metazoa; phylum Chordata; class Mammalia; order Chiroptera; family Vespertilionidae; genus Plecotus; species Plecotus auritus. The sequence goes on from NC_137773.1 coordinate 164,689,335, forward strand.
ATTCACACCAGATGACTATTGTTGTGTTGGCTACTGTCATTTTTTTATTTGTCAATCTAAGGAAAAAGAGGTCAGTGTCCCTGACTAAATAGTAAGGTACTGCATGTTTTAAAAATTCTTGTGGCACACTGGTTGAAAATTGCTGCTATAGATTAATTTTGTTTATTCTTGCACTTCATATAATAGAATCACAATAAATGAGCTTTTGAATCTTGCTTAATTTCCTCAGCATTATATTTGTGAGAGTCATCTGTATTGTTGCATATAGAAGTAGTTTGTTCTTTTTCTGTGTAGTGTGTAAATGTACCAAAAATTTTATCCATTACACTGTTGATAAAACATATGTTTCCCATTTAGAGCTATTACAATAAAGATGATAAGAATAGTCTTATACATGTCTTTTAGTGGAATTGCTGTGGGCCATAGAATAGTTATATTTTTAGCTTTCATATACTCTAAGCAAAAGTCCAAGAATATTTGTACAGAGTTATTCTACTGACATACACTCCTACCAGCAATGTATGTGTGTTCCCACTGCTCTACATCTTCACCCACATCTGATATAATCAGTTCTTTTAACTGAATGCATTTTAGTAGGTATGTAGTGGTATCTCCTTGTGGTTTAAATTTGTATTTCCCTGTAGACTAATGATAAGCTCCTTTTTATAAGCTTATTGGATATTTGGATTTACTTTTTTGTGAAGTACTTCAAAACGTCTTTTGAAACAAGTTAAATGCAGCTTGTGACAAGCCAACTTCATTTCCCTCTTTATGTTGCATAAGATTTACTAAAAGGTACTTTTCTTCTCCCCAGTCCTCTCCCCAACCCTCAATTCCTCCCTCTCCCTTCAGCCCCCTCCTCACACACATTCCCCTCCCCACCTGCTGGGAAGAGCTCATGTTAGCTAGAGATGGGAAGCTATATTTTAGGCTCAACGGGAAAACCCAATTTCACTTAGAAAACTGAAATAGGTTATGACACTTCAGAAGGGTTTGTCTCTGGCTGCTTGTTTTTGCTTAATGCCCATTTCATATCTCTGTTACAGCCCTGTGACTTACCACACTGGCATAAAAGAGCTGAGTGCATTCTCTACCTCCCAGTGCACTGGAAATAGAGCCTTACATACATTTAAAAAACGTAAATCACTGTGAGCCCTGAAAAAAATTTCCATGTATTGATTTAAACATGTCTTTTTGCAACATGCCTCCCTGCATGCTCTGGGGAACATAAAGTGACCCATAAATATTCTGGAAGAACGACTCATTTTCTAGTCTTCTGTCACCCCGAGCCTCAGAACCATTCTCCCCCAAGTGTTCCCAAGATCTCAAATCCAGGGCAGGCTGGCTGAGGGAAGAAAGCTCCGGTTTAAGGAGATTGCTGCAGGCCTTCTGCTGACAGTGCTGTCTGATCTCCCTCAGGCTATTTCTAAAAATAATAATAAGCAATGTTTTCTCTTCATATCGCCCTTCTCCCACAATGAAGAGTTCAAAGAGGTTCTAGTATGAATGCATTAATTCCACAACAGCCTTCTGAGGTAAGGAAGAGCTTGTTACCCCAGTTTCTGAGAAGGATTTTAGGGCCTGGGGTGTATATGTGTAGTAAGTTTTGCAGAAAAACAGACTGAGATTCACTTCATGAAAGCCATTACATCACTGAAGTACAAAACCATACAATTTTGGAGCTGGAAGGACCCGTACAGTAGAAACCATTTATTTTAAAATGAAAAGGCTCAGACCCAAAGAGGTTAGGGGCTGGCCAAAGTCCCACAGAGAAGGGATTGAAGGTCCCACCCAAGATGGTGTAGAGACTTCGTGGCTGAAATAGGACGCAGCCCAGGTTTTCTGATTTTTAATTCAATGATCCACAATATTAAACAACAACATCAAGAAAAAATGGCAAGATTTTAGAGGAACTTTTGCTTCTGGTAGGTCAAACAGGAAATAAGTACTGGACTGACACAATTAAGTCATCTAATATATGCTTTGAGGGCACTGCCAGATCTGACTGAGGTCAAAGCCCACACTCCAAACCACCTCCTCTATACTAGTAAACATTTGAGGTGCTTTATGATGCTCTAAGAAAGTGCTTAACAATTTAATTTTCTTTAAGAGATTCTAGAAAACTAGACAAGTGGTTTAAGGGAGAATTAGGAAAGAAATCCTTTTTCTTTTCATTTTACACCCTTTCTACTGTTTGAATACTACCGTAGTATTTGTTAACTATTATGCACATATTACTGTAATTGTTTTTTTAAGTAGTTGACATATTGTAAGGATTTTCCTGAACTATAAAATGTCATTTAATTAAAAGAAAAAAACTAAATTCTTCTATTTGCCCCAAATTTGTGCATTAGAGCATTATTTTATCTTCTTTGGAGCATACCCAGTGTCCCTTCACCCCATTTTCTCTGACAATATTTTTAGTACATCTGCTCAGTTTGTTACATGACAATTACAGCTAAAAATATGCTTGCTTCTGCCCACTCCCAATTTATTATTTTTGTACGATCTTGCTCTTTACAGAATCTTTATTATGAAGAATTTTCATAGGCCTTTATTGTCCTTATTCACTCAAGAGACATCTATTGTTCACCCTCTATATACCTCATGACCCTACCAACCAGGAAGATTGACATTTGAGCAAAATGTAACCATATAGTCAGAAAAAATACACAATTAAGTCATCTAATATATGCTTTGAGGGCACACTCAAGAAAATAAAATTAGTCTATGGAGGGAGGTAGGAAAGTGTTATAGAAGAACTGACATTTGACCTAGATCTTAAAGGGTGACATGGATTTTTTGAGAAAAAAAGAAGATAGAGAACTGTCCCCTCCTGTATTTTTAAGAGCTGCTCCCAGAAGAAAAAGGGCAGTCAAAATGGGAAACCAGAATACACTAGCCAGGGGGCTGTGGGAGGTGGGAGCCATAAGGGCAGCGTACAGTGTGTGGGCAGGAGGAGAAAGGAAGGAGAAGCCAGCAGGAGAGACTGAGAGGAGGAAAAGAATGAGAGGAACTGTAGGACATTTTACTGTTTAATGGCCTGGATCAACACCTTTTTTTCTCAAAAAAGAAAAATCTACTATTTTGCCTTAGAGATGCATCCTTCAGTGATAAAACTATACAAAGTCCCTCAAGGCCAAGAGTGGGAAAGCGGATACTTTGGAGAGGATGAAGGCAGGTGATGGATCAGGACACATGAGGGCCTCGGAGGTGGTCAATAATGTTCTCTTTCTTGACCTGAGCAGTAGTGATGAGGGTGTTTACTGTATAAATAACTTATTATCTGTTGCTTTGGATAATTTTGGTAAGTTTCTTTTTTCAATTTAAAATGTTCCCAATATCTGGATGAAAGGTGGGTCTCATTTTTCAAGGCCTCTGGATGGCTTGTGGGAGTGTGGAGGTGGGAGGCAGACCTCCGGGTGGCTCGGCCACACCCCCGGCAAAAACATCATGCACTAGGGGAGCATTCTGAAGGTCACTGCAGTGGAGAGGGAGTGAGTGACTCTAAGGAGATCCACACTTGTGACAGAGAAGGGAGGGAGGCAGGTGGGGAACTCAGAAAGACCCCAAGGGAAGTGGGGACTTCGTTTCCACCACTTCATCCAGGAAGCAGCATCACAGCCTACTAAAGCTCGGGGTGATACTAGCAGGACCCCTTGTTCAGAGGTAGGTTAATGAGAGCAACATCACTCTGGGCAAAGTAAGAACCTCAGTCCTCCCCACTTCAGTGTGGAGTGACTCAGGGGACCTCTTTTTTTTAATTTTTTTTATAGAGAGAGAGGAAGGGAGAGAGATAGAAACATCGATGAGAGAGAAGCATCAGTTTGCTGCCTTCTGTACAACCCCTACTGGGGATCAAGCATGCAACCCAGGCATGTGTCCTGACTAGGAACCAGTGACCTCTTGGTTCATGGGTCAATGCTCAACCACTGAGCCACACCAGCTGGGCTCAGGGGAGCTCTTTAAACAAAAGACTTAATCCCTTTGAAGAAAGAAGCAGAAGAATGGAGCAACCTATATGAGCTTCTGTTGTAGCTGGGATAGTTGAAGTGTATGTCCCCTGGGAACAAAAGACAGTTCTCTAATGGCTTAGGGAGGGAAGTCCACACAGTGCCCTGCGGTGAGACCAAGCGAGTACTGTGTCCCCCAACCCCACCTCTTCCAGGAATTTATCAAAGAGGCAGCTCCCAGGTCAGCTGCTGGCTTTAGAGCCTCCTTACCAACCTGCAGAGGTCACCATTTTCTCTCCTTCATCTTGACCCCTGTGGTGTCAACACCACTGTGTAGTCAAAATAGTGCTTGTGTTTAGGATCAAAGTGAACTGGATCAAACAAGACCAGACTTGACATGTATGATCTCTGTGGCCTTGGAGTAAGTTATTTAATCTCTCTGTTCCTCACCTGTAAAAGGAGGACAATAACACCTCTGTCAGAGTTCATGCATGGACTAAATGAAGTACTACCTATGAAAGCACCTGCCTCAGTGCCTGAGATGTACAAGGCACTCAGGAAATGGTGGTGTTTATTGTTATAATTAGATGGAATTCATAAGCATTTTCTTTAAAACACAGAATGAGAAATAACCTCTACAATAGCTAAAATGGAAAAGAATAACAATGCCTAAGGGTGATGAGAATGAGGCACAGCCAGAATTCTCATAAATCCTGGTGGAAAGATGATTTGGCCCCACAACCCTGAGTAGCTGTTCAGCAGAATCTACTAAAGCTGAACATATGCACCCACCCTCTGACTTAGGAATTCCACTTCAAGGTATAATATATACCTACAGAATACATACCTGGGCATCAAAAAAATAAGAATCATCATAGCAGCATTTTTCAAAAGAGCCAAGCAACTAGAAATTACCCAAATATCCATCAGCGCTAGGACAGGTAGCTTGTGGTGTACTCACACAATGGACTATTACATAACAACAAGATTAAATGGCTTCCTACTTGATTCATCAACATGAATGAACCACATTAACCAAGCATTGGGCAAAAGAAACCAGACACAAAGGAGTCCATTCGTATGGCACTGGTAGACAGAAAAGTGACTATTCTTGGGGCAAAGGCAACAGGTTAGTGATTGAGAAGGGGCATGAGAGGGGCTTCTGGACTTGATCTGGGTGGTGGTTACTGTGTGGTTTCTGGGTGTATTCACTTTGTGATCATTCTACAAGCTACAGACTTGTGATATCTTCACTTTTCTAAGAGTGTTACACCTCAATTTAAAAAAAATTAAAAGGAAAGGTTTTAAAAAATCAAACAATTAAATGCTGATACAACCTGAGACATACACTCCATGTCATATAATTAACTGTTCATATTTTCCTAAAGTCTCCAGGAAAATTCTATTGCTTCTGAACAGTAGTAGCTAGCCTTTACTGAGCATAACTGTGTGTCAGGCATGCCTCTGAGTTACGTGTATTAATTTCTTTAATCCCAGACCTCTTCATGTGCTGGGTGTGGTCCCAATTTACTCCTATTATCCCAGCAAAATTATTTTTTAAGTATATTTTATTGATTTTTTTACAGAGAGGAAAGGAGAGGGATAGAGAGTTAGAAACATCAATGAGAGAGAAACATCGATCCGCTGCCTCCTGCACAACCCCTACTGGGGATATGCCCGCAACCAAGGTACATGCCTTTGACCGGAATCAAACCTGGGACCCCTTAGTCTGCAGGCCGACGCTCTATCCACTGAGCCAAACTGGTTAGGGCCCAGCAAAATTATTACCAGCACCTCTGTACCTCTCAAAAGTGCCTGGGGTTAAAGAATGTATTACATATTCACCCTACCTAGGAGGTAAGCACCATTATTACATTTTGTTTTGTTTTGTTTTTTAATGACACAGAAGTTAAGTAATTTGTCCAAGATCACAGGCTACTAAGTAGTAAAGCCAGAATTTGAACCCAGAGTCTGGTTCCTCCCCAGTAGGATATACTGCCTTTCTTGTCCAAATTTCATTATTCTTGAGATTCAAAAAATCCCTGATGCCTAACTTTTCTTCTTGTGCTATTTTAACCTATTTTCTGTTGCCCTGCATTTCCTGAAATAGGAGAGCTGCTTATCTCCCTTAGTGAACCCCACAGCTTGTTTACCTTACTCACAATATCTTCTCCCCATGCTCAGGAAATGAGTGGAATGCATCTTCTCCTTTCTCTTTAAAATAATATAAATATGTTCCCTTTCACATTTACATTTTTCCTATTCCATGTATTTTCCAACACTTTAGTCATATCTGTAAATCTGTTCCCCATTTCCCAAACATTCATTCAGCAAATCATTCAATGAAGCCCTACTATGTGCCAGGCACTGCTGGCCTAGCTGGCAATAAACAAGACAAATGCAGCCCATGTCTTCAGGAGCTGATAGTCTGGTATGAAAAACAACATTGAAGAAATGATGACATAAACAAGTATTCGTTAACATCCCACTAATGGCTGTGAAGGGTGCAACAAGGAGCTTGGCCTGAGGGGGTAAGGAGTCAGCAAAGTCTTCTCAGAGAGAACATTTGAGTCAAGTCCTGAAGCATGATGATTGGAACTGGAGTGGTAAAGGTGGCAGGGAAGGGTGTTCCAGGCAGAAGGCAGAGTATATGCAGAGATTCTTGAGGATGGAAGGAATTTGGACTGTTGGAGGAACCACAGAATGGCTTGTGTGGCCACAGAATGGCCTGTGTGGCCTAGTGAACAAGGGAGAGAGTGGTGCCATGGGAGGCTGGTAAAAGAGGCAGGAGAAGTTGGATCTTACAGGACAGTAACCGAAGTAGGGAGCCCTAAGTGCAATGGGAATCATTTGGACTCATTTAGCAGGAGAATGGCCTAATCCCGTCTCCCTGCAATGCTTCATCCTCGCTTTCAAGTCACTAAATACTCTAAGCTAAGTGAAGAGGGAGGCCCTCTGCATTCATCCATGTATCCCAAGAGTATAGAACACTTTTAAAAGGTTTTAAGAACATTTTTACAAATGAACAGCCTACCCTAAATGTCCTTAGTTACCAGAAACTTCTTTTATCTTTTTCAGTAATGAATTGCCACCTAGTCTACAGGGACTAAATTTGTCAAAAGTCCTGGATCATAGCCACCAGCTGCATCACTCCACTGTTCACCTGTAGTCAGCCTATGGTTGTGCTCAGAGAGCACTATTTACACAACAGCAAGAACAGTGTCCCCTGTAGTTGTGCAATGCATAAGGTCAGTCTCTGTCTACTAAGACTGTGTATTTATTTGTCTTCATATTTGTATTTGTATTTATGACTAAGTAATTTTTTTTATTCTAAAAATGACTTAAGGAGGCTAAAAATGATAGAAAAAAATAGGACAAGATAACATAGCAGGAAGAGAACACAAATTCAAAGGAAGAGGAAAATAAAAGAAAAAAATAAGAATAGGGCCATAGAAATTATTCAGGAATTAGGTTATTATACAAATGCATTCTTACAGTTTTATACATTTGGCTCTAAGTTTTCTAGCAGCCAATATTGTTGGGACTTGAGGGGGCTAATTAATCAGATCCTTCCTCAGAAGGTTCAAAACAATTCAGAAATAGAGCCAGAAAGAAAATTAAAATGCTATTTCTCTTCTTATCCTGGAAAGGCTGAATTGGCGAACTGGTATTGGATCTGAGATCCAAAATATTCTTCCTCATGAAGTGAATTCACTTGCCCCCCAGCCACAGGTAGAATTGTGGACAACTGCCGACATCCCCTCTCCAAAAAGCCAAACCTGCCTGTCAGTCCTCCCATCATTTGAAGGCGGCAAATACAGAGAATAGGAACACCTTTGCCCTGAGGCTGGTGATCCCAAGGGAGCACTGAGAAGCTAGATATACCAGCAATAGCCATTGTTCCAATGCCACCAGTTAAATTATACCCCACCCTGGGAAGGAGGTTATAAAGGCAGGGAGACGCGTGGAAACAAACTCTACAATCATACCTTTTTAATTCTGCTCAAGTACACAGCTCTTTGCTGGTCTGACCTAACTAAGCAAGCATATATTTTGCATTGCTTCTCAAAGTTTTATGTGCACACCGATTACCCAAAGATCTTGTTGAAATGCAGATTCTCATATGTGTGTCTGGGATGAGGGGTGAGATTCTGTATTTCAACAAGGTACCTGGTGATATATATCCTGCTGGTTCACATTTAACATGTCTAGAACAGGGGTCTTTGACCTTGGATCTACAAAGAATTCTTGAATTCAGGGGGGGGGGTGTCTATGAACTTATGTGATAAAATATATGCATCTTTATCTTTACTAATTTCTAACTGACATTTATTATTTCTTTCTATTATGAATGTAGACAACAAACCACAGTAGTATGAGCAGTACCTGTGACACTGTCACCAACAGAAATCTCAAATCTATTCAATATCACTTCATTATTATTGCAGATGTCTCCAAATTTTATATTCTGATCTCTCCAAACATTAGTTATGACTTTTCAGAAATTACAATAGTTATTAGATCCACTTCTGACTCTCGTTATTTCAAGTATTAATAAAGAGGCATGTCTATTATCATGTCACAAATCCACGCATTCGGATATTTTTCATATTTTCATAGCTGTGTTTCATTATAATTGGTTTCCTTTGTAAGCCTATGCATTTTATGTTTATGCTTTTAAAAGTGTTATTTCGGGAAAGAGTCCATAGGCATCACCAGGATGCAGGAAACACATAAAGGCTTAAAATCCCTGATGGAGAAAGGTTTGTGAGAAGGATCCCTACCCCATGAATTCTGGAGCCGAACAGTCTAGGTCTGAATCCTCCTTCCTACAAGGTATGAGACCTGGGCAAATGCTTAACCTCCCATTGCTCTGAGAGCATGTATTTCAAAGCAGTGGTTAAAGGACTAAATGAGTTACTGTTTTTAAGGTGAACAAGCAGTGCCTGGCTCAGCACGAATACCTTATACACGTTGTCTAAATAGAGACTGTGAGCACCATATGCAGAGACTCAAGTGAAACAGCATCTAGTCAGCACACACGGAGGAGACAAATGAATATGGCCAAAGCCCTGTTCTCACGGAGTCCACAGGTTCAGTAGCAGAGATGCAACCAAGCAAAGTGAAGACACTGAGCAAACGCTCAGAACATTAGGCGGGCACTGTGGGAACCCAGCAAAGGAACTCCTGGCCAGGTGGGAAAAGGAAAAAAGCCTCACAAAATGCTCATCCAACACCTCCCTAAAGTGTTCTGTGGTTGGCAAATGCATCCCATTTCCTCCTGGTTGCTACTTCTGCTGATTTCCTGCTTAAATTCCCCCATGCCTTTTAGAAGCTCAATACCCAGCCTCCTTATTAGCATTTTTCTGTTTTGTTAGCATTATTCCCACCTACTCACCATTCCCCTGGATGCTGGCCTTTCACAATACCAGAACTGTGACAGGTTTACGCTCAGTGTAGACTCCCTTCCCTGGAGAAACATTCTCTCCGCAACCCAAGGGGCAGCATGCCAACACCAGTCACCACCCACTCTGCCAGGGTGCACAGACTCTCCAGCCTGCAGGGCACATTCACAAAACTACTACTACAGGCGAATGGCCCCCGGCCAGACATGCAGACCTCTTGGCTTCATGCCTAGTATTTGCGGATTCCTGGAAATTTTTCTCAGACAATTAGTACTAATAACAGCGACAGCGCCCACTGGTTGGGCTGGACTATTTGTCAGGCACGACACACAGTGCTTCCTATATGAATTAGTTTCCCAGTGCTGCTATAACAAAACCCACAGACAGGGTGGCTTACACCACAGACATTGATTTTCTCACAATTCTGGAGGTTCAAGTGCAAGATCAAGATGTCAGCAGGGTTGATTTCTTCTGAGGCCTCTCCCGGGCTCAGGAATGGCTGGCTTCTCTTCGCACACCTCTGTCCTAATATCCTCCTCCTATAAGGACACCAGTCGTGGGGAGTTAGGGCCTACCCCAATGAGCTCATTTTAACTTAATTACCTTTTAAAGATCTTATCTCCAAATATGGTTAGATTCTGAGGGACTCAGAGTTAGGGCTTCAAAATATGAATTATGGGGGCACGCAACTCAGCCCATAACACTTGGGTTAACATCTAACCCGCAGGGAACTACTGCAGATGCGGATCCCACAGCTCTGAAAAATTAAGTAACTTACCTAAGGACACTCAGCCAGGGGAGCTGACCGCTGGGGCCAAGGCACTTTGAGTCCACAGCCAGGGCTCTGCCCACTAGACCCGCTTTCCCCTGGCATGGCCACTGGGCTCACTCCAGGGGCCTGGAGAGCCCCAGAACTAGAGTCTCAGGGGAGGGGGCTTGGACTCTGCATTTTCACAATCTTCCTGGATGCACCACAATATAAGAACCTCTTCATTATTCCATGTGGACTCCTGCTCCCACTCCCATCTGTGCCCCAGCCCTTTTCAGTCCTGCTCTCTGGAAGTGTGGGAACCCACCTGTGTTGCCCTGGAGGAGTTTGTCTGTATTAGGATACGATGCTGAACATTTGGTTGCCAGGCAGGTTGGAGAGTCCCACAGCGACTATGCCTTTCCCACGCCCTTGCCTTCATTCCTGCTGACCTCTGAAGCCCACTCCTCCAGGGGGACCCTGAGTGGCCACCAGAAAGCTAGATCAGTAACCAGCTCCTCTGGTGCAAGCAGAGTTGGAGGTTGACCATTCCCCTCAGCCTCTAGTCCCAAAAGCCCTGGGAACCCCAGGACTCCCCTCCAAACTCAGTTTGAAATCCACTGTTGGAAGCCATGCCCAAGCTGGATTTACCATGGACTAGTCTGTTTTGTTGCTTAACAGGTTTACTACAGTATGAATGAAATATAACAAACTGCACATAAAGGGGACAATTCGATAAGTTTTGACATAGGTATACACCTGCGGAACTAGCCTCCCAGTCAAGAGAATGAACATATCCATCACACCCAAAAGTTCCCTCCTGCCCCTTAGCAATCCTTCTCTAGTCCCTTTCTGCCCCTCCTCCACTCCTCAGTCCCACACTGTTCCAGTCCCCAACCCATCCCAGGAAACCACTGTTTGGCTATTTACATTTAAATTCATTACAATTAAATAAAATTAAAGATCAGTTCTTCAGTATCACTACCTACATTTCAAGCATCCAAGAGCCACATGGGGTTACCCTATGGAACAGCGCAGAAACTCAACACTTCTATTGCCATGGTGTTCCACTGGCCAGCACAGCCTAGATATTAGATCCTTTTCCCTTTCATAGCGCTGGGTAAAGTGGTCCAAATTTCCTCCCAGGCTTACAGTTTTTAAGTTGCTTGTAGTTACTGAGCTTTCTAGGTGCCCAACTACTAAGCATTTAGCATTTATTTCATTAAATAATCGCAATGGCCCTGTGAGATAGGAATCATTCATGTCCTCATTTAAAAAATGAGAAGACTAAAGTTTAAGGAGGTTAAGTGGATGGGAGAGCAGGTCTGGCTTCCAAGCTATGCACCCTTAACCCTTCATGATTTCCGAGGCACCACAGTCCGTTGGTTAAAAGCATAGACTCCGGTGTCTGCCCCTATGGGTTTCAGTCCTGCCTCCATTGCCAACTTTATGACCCTTGGCAAGTCACCAATTACTTGTGCTTCCGTGTCCTCACCTGTAAAATGAGGATAACAATAAACCCTGCCCCATTCAGCTGCCCTGAGGATTAAATGAATTAAAATACATAACGCCTTTAGCATGGTACCGGGCACAGCTGGGCTTCCTACTTTATACATTTTCCTAACTCTCATCCTGAACTCTTGTGCAACACACAGGTTTCAGAAGCACATGTCCTGAATAATTAGACACTGACTCACTCCTGTACCCCCTCTCACAACATCGCCCAAGTCCCCATGAAGCTCTGTGCTGTGTCATCGATGAATGATTTCAGACTTGATATTTCTGTTCAAACGTTTCCCTAGTGATCCAGGAGCCGCTTCTTTTTCTTTTTAAAGTCAAGTCAAAATTATTTGAGGAAACAGAAGCACAGACTCATTTTCCCGCTCCCCTGGCTTTTCGGAAGAGTTAAATGGAGTGAGATTCATAATCTGTTCCTATTCTTCCTATTCCTTTTTTCACCACCTTTGAATGCTTCCTGTCCCAGTCAGAACAAGAAAGCAGGTGCATTCTCAAGGAAACTTGAATAACATATTGTCACAGTAAGGATCATCATGACAAGTTATTGCGAGAATCATCAAGTCTTCTATGCAGAGCCCATTGACACAGACAATAGTGTGGTGAAAGCCTGGGGCAGGGGGCGAGGGCGGGCTAGAAGGAGTCAATGGGGGAAAAAAAGGACATCTGCAATACTTTCAACAATAAAGATAAATTTTAAAAAAGAATCATCAAGTCTTAGTGTAAAAATCCATTAATGGAACTTTAGTGTGAGAATAATAGACTTACACAGCAATGCAGACTTTGTCAGACGTAAGACTACCTTTCCTAATACCGTAGACATGAGAGTAAGACCCATTCTCAGAACATTTTTGTCCCTTAGGAAACAATTTCTTTTCCTTGTCATCTCTATTCCCAGCCTCCTACCCAAGCTCAACATTTGACTACCAAGGAAAGACTTTTACTTCTTTGACAAAGATAGAGAAATAGGTCTATCTCACTCCACTCTTCATTGGCACTAATGTCCCCAATTCAAGTGTCCACTGGCTACAGAGCTTGAAAAACAGTCCTTCTGGGCCCAAACCAGTATCACAATATAGAAGACCACATTCTATGACCAGAAAAGTCTCTGAAAACATGCATACACACGCACAAACACACACATGCACACACTCATGCACATACTTTCACAAAAACACTTCTTTGACTTACTTTCAAACTTATACATGTAGTTTCCATACTAAAGTGACAATGTTTTTATCCAACCTGAAAGTGTGAACAACCCCTTCCTGATTACTCAAACCAACATTTTTTTTTTTAATGGACAGGGTTTAGCTGAGTGAAACCATAGGATCTATCCCATGAGCATGATAAAGCTTTTCTTAGGTACATATTGATCTTTGCAAACACAATTTTTATTTTCTCAGACAATTAAAGGGAGATTATGCCACTGGGCCTAAGAAGATGGCATCGCTTCCTATCATCTAGTGCTTAGCAGACAGCTATCTTAATTTAAAAGACCCTAAAGGTCAATGCTTATTTAGTTCCTTGCAATAAACTATTTTGCCATAATTCTGCCTTTCTACTTAATTCCCTTATCTAGAGCAGCATTTTCCAATTTATATTTTGCAGAACAATAAATGGATCTATTAGGTGTTAATAAATACCCCTGGGGTAGTGAAAAATAAGTGGTTCTATAAGTTTGGAAATGCTGGGCTAAAGTAAAGCAAGTTCTTTACTACAGGATTTCTCAGAGCCTGTAATATGCTAACATGTACTACAACTCAGTAGGGTGGATAGGAATAAGGAGATAAATTTATAATGTTCATGGCAAAGAGGCTGATACATAGTAACAACCAACCAATGTTAGCTTTTATAATGACTATCATGATTTAAAGCTTTCCCAAACTCACATGCTAAGAATGCCCTTCTTAGTACCTGGGTTGCAGGTTCGATCCCCTGCCCCAGTCCAGCGTATGCAGGAGGCAGCCAATAGATGTGTCTCTCTAACATCTTTTCCTTTCTTTTCCCTCTCTCTCTCTCTCTCTCTCTCTCTCTCTCTCTCTCTCTCTCTCTCTCTCTCCCTCCCTCCCTCCCTCTCTTTCCTTCCCCTCTCTCCCCCTCCCTCCCTCCCTTCCAATCTCTCTAAAAATCAATGGAGAAATATCCTCTGGTGAGGATTAACAACAACAAAAAACAACAGCACTGCCCTTCTTTCACAGAATAGCTACCTGGATCTAATGTTTCATGGGACATACTTTGGAAAAGGCTAACCTAGTTCACTCCCTATTAATATTTAAGAAGTATTTTACTCATTTCTGTGAGCAAAAGAATAAGGTAAAATATAGTACCATGCAGAAATGAACAATATAAAAAAGAATCTTACTCCTGGTTTTGGAAGCATTTATAGTTTCAAGACAAAACTAGCTCCTATTTGGACAGGACTTCATTTATTCTGCCTCCTTCATTAGAACTAATGGTCCTAATAGTTTTAGTTGGTCCTAATTACTTTATATTTAAAAACTGGCACATCCATGCATGTGGATCATTTGTTAAGGGAAGAACTTTGGGAACATAGCGAAAATCCACAAGTTACATCATTAGTCATTCATTCACCCATTTATTCATCAAAATAGAGACATAAATATATTAATTTTTGGAGGGCCTATTATGTATCCAATATTGTGGTAGGCCCTGGGGATAAAACAATGAATCATGTAGATGACATCCTGCTCTCGTGGAGATTTACATTGTAGTGGGCAAGAGGGATAATACACAGAAAAGTAAGTAAATATACAGTATGTCTGAAGAAAAATAAATCAGAGTAAGGATTAAGCAGCGCCTGGGCAGTGGTGGTAGAGTATTCTTTTAAATAAAGGAGTATAGAAGGCTTCACTGATGTTTGAGCAGAGACCTCAAAGCAGCAAAGGACAAACAATGCAGTGGTGGGGGGGCACTTGATGGGAGTGTTTGAATGGTATTGACTGCGGAGAGAAGACCATAGAAATATTGTCTTTCCTTCTTCATTATATGACTAGTTACTCTCCTTTCCCTAACTCTAGGAAAGCCAAATTTCCATTTTTTTCTCTTCCAAGCACTCAACCAGAAGCCACGCAGGAAAATGGAATTGGAATAAGATGTTGGTTCCAGTTTTCCAAGAAATTCTTCCAAGTCATCACCCACTGCCCCCCAGGTTTCCTGCAGTGCTTCCATTTGTTGCTAATTATTATTATTTTTTTTTTTTTGGAAACAGAGCCCTTAGAAACAGGCTCCAAAAAGCTTCTAAAATAGCCAAGGTACAAACCCAAAGGATACTAGGGGTTTTCTTTCTTGCAATTTAGCTTATGGAAATATAAGTAGCCGCCTAAGTTCTCGTCTATGCTGGGTTGGGAGAGTTTTGAGAGATTTTGAACCTTAATAACTCCAAGAGTTGGAGTGAGAAAGATAAAATAAGAAGCATATTGTAGCTTCTCTCTCTACCCCATATTGCATTGGCTATATCGAGGGAAGACAGCAAGACACCTATTATCCCCCTGAGCTTCCATTACATGAGCCTCAGAAATAGTCTGAAGGCAAGAACATTTTGTTCTACAAGATTCTCCAAACCCGGAGTTTCTTCTGAAAAGTTCTGTAGCCAAATAGCTTTTTTATCCTCTATTGAAAGATGGAGTTGAGCTTGATTTGATGACAAAATAATTTAAGACCTTTCTCTAAAAATGTTGGGCCAGGACCTGAAAATGCTGTTGACAATGCTTGAATTGTTTCTTGATGCCTTAGGGTGATAAGGATAACTCACCCCTAAAACGCTGAAGCCATTGTCTCTGGGGTCCTGCCCTGTCTGCAGAATGACCATCTGCCCCTTTTCTGCTCCTAGGGCCACATTGCAGTAAGATGAGACCATTCCACAAGCAGCGAATTTTTCTTTTTTAAAGATCTGTGAGCAATGGTGGCATTTTTCTGTTATGAGTTTTATTTTTTCCTTGAGAGTTCCTGTCCTTAGATTGTTTCTCATACTTACTGTCATTTTGTTAAACCTGAAAAGGGTCTAGTGGGAGAGAAATGTGCATAGGTCCTGATTTCCCAATGAGGAAAGTAATTGCAGGCTCCCGAGGCTATGCTTTCCCTGAGCTGTAAATCAGTGCCATTTGGAATCTTGCCTCTTCTTTTTAAGACGAGTGCAGGTTAAAACACTTTTAAATTTGACTGGTCTAAGAGAAGCTAATAGAAAAATTGGCAAACCTTGACAAGGTTAGGAGACAAGGGAGAACTACAAAAGGCCAATAAACATCCTAATAAATGTTAGATTTCACAATTATCAAAATAGCAAATGCATATTCAAACAATGAGATTCCATTAGCAAGTCTTTTTTTTTTTAAGATAATGCCTAATATTCATAAAGATAATATCTAGGTGTCATAAGAGTATGGAGAATCATAAAATCATGCAGTCTCAGACTATACAAAAAATTTTAAATTGTTTTTTTTTTAAAAAAAAACTTTCTAGAAAGGTAATTTGGCACTATGTTAAAATCTTACAATTTTATATAAACTTTCACTCTAGAAATGTATTCTGTTGGATTGTACTTCCATAAATGTAGCCTAAGAAAATAATATGGATGTGCAGAATTCACAATGGATGTGGATATGATGGTTAATTTTATGTATCAACTTGGCTGGGCCACAGTGCCCAGATAGTTGGTCAAACAACAGTCAGGATGTTTCTGTGAGGATATATTTGGATAAGATTAACTATTTTAATTTCTTTTTTATTAAAGTTTAGTTGACATGCAATGTTAAATGAGTATCTGGTGTACAACATTGTTATTCAACATTTATACTAGTACTAGAGGCCCGGTGCACGAAATTCGTGCACTGGGGGGGGGGGGGGGGGTTGCTATGTCCCTGAGCCCAGCCTGCACCCTCTCCAATCTGGGACATCCCTCTCACAATCCAGGACTGCTGGCTCCCAACCACTCGCTTGCCTGCCTGCCTGATTGCCCCTAACCACTTCTGCCTGCCAGCCTGATCATCCCCTAACCACTCCCCTGCCAGCCTGATCGATGCCTAACTGCTCCCCTACCGGCCCGATTGCCTCTAAGTGCCCTCCCCTGCCAGCCTGGTTGCCCCTAACTGTCCTCCCCTGCTGGCCTGCTCACCCCCAACTGCCCTCCCCTGCTGGCCAGGTAACCCCTAACTACCCTTCCCTGCAGGCCTGATTGCCCGCAACTGCCCTCCCTTGCAGGCCTGGTCCCTCCCAACTGCTCTCCCCTGCTGGCCATCTTGTGGTGGCCATCTTGTGTCCACATGGGGGCAGGATCTTTGACCACATGGGGGCAGCCATCTTGTGTGTTGGAGTGATGGTCAATTTGCATATTACTCTTTTATTAGATAGGATATCTTACAAAGTAATCGCTGCACTAAATTTAGTAACCATCAGTCACCATAGTTTTTATGATACTATTGACTACATATTCCCTATGGTGTATAGTACATTCTGTGACTTATTTATTTTATAACTGAAAGCTTGTACCTCTTATTCCCCTTCACATTTTCCAACCATCCTCCATCCCTTCATTTCAATTGATGGGTTTTGGGTAAAGCATCTTTCTGTCTACAATCTGGGTAGGCTTCATCCAATCAATTGACGATTTAAACAGAACAAAAATTGACCTCCCCGGATAAATTAGCAGATGGCCTTTAGACGGGAACTGTGGCATTGGCTCTTCCTTGGGTTTCCCACCTGCTGGCCCACTCTAGACATCTTGTACTTACCAGCTTCCTTAATCATGTCAGCCAAACTTATTTTAAAATATCATGTATATGTATATGTATATGTATATGTACATAAAGAATAAAGGTATTTCTAATCATCTAATCTATATATGTATCCATTTTATATTTATATATTATATTTGTGTATTATATATACTTATATATCTTATTGGTTATTTCTCTGGAGAACTCTAATACAGTGGACAATTAGAAAATAGCTTTATTCATTTCCTCAACTCTGCACCTTTAAGCCACTCTGTGGGGCTGATTCATCCCGTCCCTTGAGGGAAACTTGGGTGAACGCTATGATATTTATGGTCATTTTTCACATAGTAAAAAGTCCTCCCATCACTTCCAGTCACAAAACAGACCGCTTTGCATTTTGTTTGACTCTTGTGTAATAATAAAAACTCCAAATGTTATCTAAAATTCAAATTCCTCTCCCCGTCCACCCTAGACCCTCTGCAGGATGGAGGCCTGCAGGGTGCGTGGCGAGGAGGCGGGGCGCAGGGGCTGTTTGGGGTTTTCCTGGCCCAGCTCCGCAGGCGCCCTCCCCACCCACAGGACTGCCTCCAGCTCCTCAGAGTGGGAGAGTGGGGCCTGGGCGCCAGAGGGAAAGGGCGAGGGGCGAGGGCGAGAGGTGCGTGCAGCACAAGTCCTACCTGGCCCGCCCGCACCCACACGACAGCGACCCGCGCAGCGTCTCCACGCCACGGACGGAGCTGCTGGAGGCTGTTTTCCTCGCACGGATGATAAAGGATGATAAAGATTACACCCGAGACTTCATATCAACTCCCACTATCTTGGGGAGAAGCTAAGGCTTCTGGGAGTGGTTCTCGCACTCAGTCCTCGCGAGAGCCGCAGAAAAGCTCCCAGCCTTATTATAACTTCCTTTTCCGGTCCTAAATGCCCTTTCAACTTGCCTGCTGTGCAGCGGGCGCGTGTGCACGTGGTTTGCTATCTGCAGGCACCGGGCTGCAACTCTTTCTTCCCGCCCCCTTCCCCCCCCCCCACCCGCCCCCGCCCGCCACCCCCAAAAGATCCTTTTTGGTGATGGGACACCTACCTGGTGGATACTGTTTTTCAGCTGACAGGGGCACGTTCTGAGATTCTACAGAGACAGAGAGGCCATTCGACCCACCCCAACCCATCCCTGGGATCTTTTCACTCCTTCTCCTGAACAGGGACTGTGCGTCCTCCCGTGCACCCCTACAGCTCCCTGGCTTTCAGCAGGCCACCCACCGACCCCGCCCCACGTGGCCTTAAGCTGCTTCTTTCTCCCATGAGGACTCAATAGTGCCCAGGCCCCAGCCGGTGTGCCTCAGTGGGTGAGCATGGACCCATGAACCAGGAGAACCTGATTTGATTCCTGGTCAGGGCACATGCCTGGGTGGCAGGCCTGATCCCCAGTAGGGGGCGTGCAGGAGGCAGCGGATCAATGATTCTCATCGTTGATGTTTCTATATCTCCCTCTCCCTTCCTCTCTGAAATCAATATAAATATTTTTTTAAAAATACATTGTGCCCATGAGGCAGGCATCATGCATTTCCCCAGAGCGTTTAGGCAGTCTTAGTCCATGAGCTTGAGGTTTTTGCAGGTGAGGTTCTGAGGGAAGCACACACACATTCCAAGCACTGTCTCCCAGGCAGGTGCTCAGGTGAGGTGTGCACCCCCTCCGGAGTCCTGCCTCGCTGGCCTAGGTAGCACACCTCACTCTGGAATGCTGGAGTAGCTGGCACCTGCCTCCGCTGAATCTCTGTTCCATTAATGTTAGAAGTTAATTCTCAGAGAAATGTATTAAATGTCCTAAGATCGCACAACCAATCTGTGGCAGAGCGTGGATTCGACTTAATGATTGTCCAACCGCCGTTCACGCTTTTGGCGCTGTACCACTATTGTCTTCATAAAGGGCCTTTCAGGGAGGGTTGGCCTTGAGACCTCCACCCCCTTCCAAGTCATTCCCTTAGCTCATTGATCCAAACTATGGGGGCTGGGACGTATTCCCTTCCTCACCACATAGTCCAGCCCTAGCTGATGCCTCAGGGCTGAGCCTGGGAGGAAGGCGCCCTGAGCCAGCAGATCTTCAGCACAGCCCCGAGCCCTACTTCTGAGCAGTTAGTTCCCATCATCTCAGAGTGAGACATGACATATTCCATACACCTCGCTCTCCTGATAGATGTGAGGAAAGCACAATGTAAGCACCAAACATCAGTATGTGTCTATAAAAGTCATTATACACATCACCGGGAATGAGAGAAGAACAAAGCATCTCTAGTTACAGTGTGGGAAAGGGGGGGAAGGGCAGGGGAGGGAAACCCTTCCAAGCATATGCTTAATCACACTTCTGTACTGAGAGGGGGAAATTACCTGTAAATCTTTCCTTTGTGACTGATGTGAAGCTGATGGATCTCCCTTTTGGAGATGGGTGTTTATAAATCCCTAATGGCTGCAGGAGAGAGCAGGGCTGTGCATTCCTGTGCCTACCCACTGGGAAGCACATCAAAGCGTCTTTGTCTACTATAAACTGGGACACACACACCCCCACCCAACTGATTCTAGCCCATGCCCTTTCGGAGCCTCTTTCTCTCTTTGTGGAATTTCTGGTAAGCTCAGTGACTGACCCCAGGGGTCACCCCACAAGCACTTTCCTGTTTGAAACTTGTTCTGCGGGTCACATTTCCACCAGCACTGAGTCACTCTGTCCTCCAGCCCTGACATCTACACCCCATTAGATGAAAGAGCCACCGTCTCCGCCATCCTGAATTCAAAGGCAGCAGGGATTTTGGTTGTTGTTGTCTAGATTTGTTTTCCATTTTTTAAAAATAAAAACCTATGTTACACTTTTTTTCCTATTACAAAAGCAATACATGTGTGTCATAAATGCATTCAAATAGCAGAGAAGCAGAAAGCAGAAATTAAAAGCACCCATTAAAGCATCAAACAAAGAAGAAGCACAGTGAATGTGTTGGAATACATCTTTCCAGACTCCTTCCTCTGCAGATATCTACCCATTTAGTCTTGCAAAAGGAGATCACATTTCACATTTTGGTAATGAACTTGATTTTTTTCATTTGGCATTATGTTGAGAACATTTTTCCATGTCATTAAGTATGCTGCATGATTTTTATATATATTTTGCAATAGGAACAAAGTTTGGTAGCTTTCTTCTGCCTATAAAAGCAATTCACACTTAAAATTTCATATCCTCAGCTCTGGCCATTGCTCTCTTGGGGGTGCTGCCGAAATACTATGGTCAATCAGAAGAATGCATTCTTGATTTTTTTTTCCATTTGAAAAACAGGGACATTGGTAATGTTCTCTTAAACAGCTCCGAGGGGGTTATGACTAACTGACTTGGAGAGCTTCCCAACACTCAAGCACAAAGATGTTTCCATTTCTTTTATGTCTTCTACTCAAATGAGAAGAGGTCCCTTCCCTTCCCTTATCTCCCCCCACTATCACCTTGGAAGTGATGCTGATGATCTCCCCACCCACAGGAACCTGCCTCTCATGAGCTATTATACAAAATTCAAACCTCAGTATCACAAACCTTAGAACAAAAAGATCAGCCTGACTTCCCCCACCAACTGCAAGAACACTGGGGTCTACTCTGCCATTTGCTGCCCCTGCTGTTTTTGCTTCTCACCTTTTGGGGCTCTAGGACCAAAGGATGCTTCTGGCCAACTGGTGGTGATGCCAACCCAGACCATGGTCCAGCTCGCAGCATGGGAACCACTGTCCTGTGAGAGATGATGCCTCCATTCTCTCTACTGCAAGTCTAGCTCCAGATGCCTCTCCCTGAGTGCAGGTCCTTGGCCCTTTCACTCCCATAGTGACAGCCAGGGCAACCAAGTCAGAAATACATTCAGGAGCCCATCAGTTGCCAATTAAAACAACTGTTTATTCCATTTGCTCCCCAAGGATCTATAGCCACATATCTGACATCCATCATCTCCCTTTTCTGTCTTTCTTTTTTTTTTTTTTTTTAAGAGTTTTTATAAGATTTTATTTGAGCCAAATGGATGAGAATTGCTGGGAAGCAAGATCTCAAATGCTTCCCTATCATCTCCCTTTTCAATACTGAGAGCACAAAAGATATACTCGTCCTCTGTTCATTGGTAGTGGTTGAAGGATTCAAACCCTCAAAACAAAGAACCTCACAGTCAGCTTTGCCTTTTTGACCCTGGAATATGAACATTGCTGGCTTCCTGCTCTCAAAACAATAGGGAATGCTAACATCTAAGAAGAGATCAGACCTTCTTCAAGAGTCCAGGGGAGAGAAAAGTCTCTCTACTCGTGATGGAGGAAGGAATAATTTCCCTACATCCCCTTCTATTCTCCAACCCAAGCAACAAGCAAGGGAACCACCTAGTGCTTCTTGCTACAGCAGTGAAAAACAAAACCACCCGAGCTAAGTTTTAAGTGGGTCACTGCTACACAGCAAAATTAACCTTTGATGGATCTCTCTCTCTCTCTCTCTCTCTCTCTCTCTCTCTTTAAATGAACAATCACTGATTGTTCTTAGAGAAATAACCTGGTGCCGTGAAAAACCCAAGTTGTTTTTGCCCTGCCTCTTAGCACCATGTGACTTTAGGCCAAGCATTAAACTCTCCAAAGCCCAAATTCTCTCTCTGCCTAAGACTGGACTTGACAGTGGGCACTTAATACCCAAAGTCTGTTAGATAAGGGTCTCTGCTTGCCTGGACAGTGCTTAACACTTCACTACCAACATTTGCTGTAGCAGCTTATTTTTCTGTGCATTCCTATTTTATAACTAGAGGCCCAGCGCGCACAGAGTCCGAGTAGCTCGCTTCCACTTGCCTTAGCTAGACGCGCCCCACCCTCTGCCCCTAGTAGCTCGCACCCCACCCTGCCCACGGTAGAGAGCTGCTACTCGTTTGGTCGTGACAGCATTACAGCGTGACGGCCATGGGCCTTTTATATAAGAGATTTCCTGGGGGGGGGGGGGGAGCCCTGAAAATCCAAATACTTTTAAAGAACCCTAGCTAGGTGACATAGTTGATGTACTGTAATTTACTAACTGTCTGACTCTGAACACGCTGTTAGCATCTCTGAATTCAGTTTCCACAACTGTAAAAATAAATAAATAAATAAATAAAAAATAACATGAATTCTATAGGCCAGGCACTAGTCTAAATGTATAGGTATATTAACTCACTAAAACTTCATAATTACAACTCTATAAAGTAGATACTATTATTATTACTATCCTTATAGGTCAGGAAATTGAGAAATGAGAGGTTAAGTGACTTTCTCAAAGTCACACAGCTAAGAAGTGGCAGAGCCAGGATTCAAACCCAGGCAGTCTGGCTCCAGAGTCCATTTGTGTAAATGCATGTCACACCACCTGTGGCTTTAATACTATGGAATGGCTTACTTCCTAAAATCATTGAAAGGATTAAATGTATGCAAGACACTGTACCTGATACACACAATATATGCATCAATAATACTATATTATTACTTTCTAGATAAATTTGATAAAGTGTTATGCTGCTAGTTGAAAATTATAAAAACTACTAGGAGCCCAGCGCACAATTCGAAATTGCATGGCACCACCCACCCTGGAGTTGCTAGTCTGGCCCTGCTCCAGCCCTTGAAGCAACCGCAGCCACTGCTGATCAGGCCCTCCCCCTGCCGCCCCGCCCCCGATGCTGCACGCACAACCTCCTCCAGTCCAGTCAACCGGTTACAGTGTCCCGGTTAATTAGCATATTTCTCTATTTTATATATATAGATATGGCAACATAGAGAAACTAAACTATCATATGTTACATAGTAAATGGAAGTAAAAGATAAAATAGTATAATGCTTTGGTTGTGCCGATGCACAAATTATATTCACATTTCATAAGTATATTAGTCAGTTATTGCTGCATAAAAATAATAAGCACTTCTTCTTCTATGTCTGCTACTTAGCTGTGGATCTACACATTTAGACTGATCTCACATGGGCAGCTTTGCATCATGCTACTGTCCAACTGGGCTTGTCTCCTTGATGCAGACTGAACTCAGATCTGCTCCATGCAAGCCCATTCTGGGTCTCAGGTTGAAAGGGCAACAGCCAGCTGAAGGAAGCTCTTCTGTGGCACTGACAGTGGTACACGAAGGCAAGGCCAACTGCACAAGTGCACTTCAAGCTCTACTCACAGCATAACATCCCATTGATCAAAGTAAATATGGCTGAGCACAAAATAGATGAATGAGAAAGTACACTCCACACCCTATGAGACCAAAGCATGTCACATGGCCAAGTCCAACATCAACTAACCAGGAATATATGTTTTCCTATGGAAGTGGAGGCGAGGTGGTAAATAGTTTTTGAACAATAATCTCCTATAAGAAGGATGAGATAGAAATAGAGAAAACTAAGAAAGATGATTAGTTTGGTGAGATCATGGGTATTTCACCTTTCTTCCCAAAATGATACCTATTATCTTATTGTCTTTAAGACTGAAGGAGGGAAACCTCAAGAATTAGTCCTAAAAGAAAATGCAAAAAGGAAAGACACACTAAGCAACAGTCGATCACGCATTCCGCAAACATTTGCTGAGCCCTTCCTATGCTCAGATAAATCTAGTTCCTGTCACCGAGCAACTCATAGTCTAGTCAATGAATGATAATAATAATGATGATAATAATATTTATTAAGTGTATCATATCCCAGATACTGTGTCAAACCATTTACATGTATAATCTCCTGTAATCCTGTTAGGACAGTGTTCGGCAAACTCATTAGTCAACAGAGCAGCAAACCAAGCGAGCCGCAGTTTGCCGACCACTGTGTTAGGAAAACTCTCTCAAGAAGGTTCTATTGCAGTGGTCGGCAAACTCATTCGTCAATAGAGCCAAATATTAACAATACAACGATTGAAATTTCTTTTGAGAGCCAAATTTTTTTAATTTAAACTTCTTCTAACGCCACTTCTTCAAAATAGACTCGCCCAGACCATGGTGTTTTGTGGAAGAGCCACACTCAAGGGGCCAAAGAGCCGCATGTGGCTCGCGAGCCGCAGTTTGCCGACCACTGTTCTATTGCAATCCCATTTGATAGAAAAAAACTGAGGCACAGAAAGGTAAAAATAATTTATTCAAGGTCACCCAGTTGGCATGTTGCAGAACCAGAATTCCAATGCGCAGTCCATTATTCACACCTTTGTATTCCCAATTGCTGTGCACGGGTGTGGAAATTGGACAATGAAGAAGGCTGATAGGAAGAAAATAGATTTGTTTGAAACACAGTGATTTAAGGAGAGCCCTATGGATCCCTTGACCACCAGAAAGAGGAACAAGTGGGTCCTAGAGCAAATTTAGCCTAAAGCATTGCTGGAGGCAAAAATGACAAACTGAAGCTTTTCTACTTTGGGCATATCAAGAGAAGACAGGAATCTTTGGAAAAGACAATAATGCTGGAGAAAATAGAAGGCAGCAGGAAAAGAGGAAGAAAATAGGAGATGGACTGGCTCCATAAAGGAAGCTATAAACATGAGTCTACAGGAGCTCAGCAGGGCTGTTGAGGACAGGACACTGTGGACATCACTCATTCATAAGGTCACCAGGAGTCAGAGCTAACTCGAGGACATGTAATACACATAGTGGGGCTTCAGACCCTGCACTCTTAAGCACTTCAGTCCCCATTCACACATATTTTCCTTAACCCAGTGATCTGCCAACTGCAGCTAGCGAGCCACATGCAGCTCGAGAGCAGGGGTTTGCCACTCTGTTGACTAATGAGTTTGCTGACCACTGCCTTAACCCATCCTTCCCCTGTTCCTTGGAAGCAAGCCCTCTTCCTATCCATGAATTAAAGGATTACTGAATTACTGACACAAAAGGTCCCTTCTCTGGGAGGACTGGCAAAGCCAAAACCACCCCTTTCAAATGTGTACCTAGCAAATTAGATCTCACAGGCAGGTGTGGGCAAAGGATGCCAGATTTTAGTAAGGAAACTGACTTTTTGGTAAGCTTGGAGAAGACAAAAAGGACGGAAGACTCAACAACGTTCCTTTTCTAAGTTGATGGAGGTTTAGTAAATCCACTATGAGGGTGGTGCCCAGCTTTCTCCAGCTCAAAAGGAAGCAGTAAAAATAAGGGCTTGCACCACAGCATCAGGGAACTGGGTGAGGCAAAATGGAAGATTTCCAAACAACAAGGAATTTTTGCATGGAAAGAGTCTAACAAGGGGAGGCCAATGGGTGGGTCCCTTTCACAGGGGCAAGGTGGGGAAGCAGATTAAGTGGGTGGTGGGGACGGGGGTGGGGGGCAAGGTGCAGATGGATATGGCTACCTCTCTCTATCCTAGAAGTCAGTAACTATTCTACTCAGCTTATTTTTCTGCCTCACTTACCCGAGGCAGCTTTCAGAAAGTGCCAAGCAGCCGAGGACACCAAAGCCCATTCAAACCAAATTACGTCTTCCTTCTTGACTTTTGAACCTTGCCCAAACCAGCCTGGAGCCGGCTCCTGGAGCTGCCTTGGTCTGAGATGGCAGTTAAGAAGAAAATAACCTCCCCTCCCCCTGAAATAAAACAGAACTCCAGAACACGGGAGCCATGTAAACACTGGCATGGAACTTGGCTATTTCAAAACAGTTGCAATATCTCATCCATCGGCCACTAAGCCTGAGAATGCAAATAAAAACCAGCAGCCAGCAGAGAGACTGATGAATCTGGTAGGAAAGAACTTACTCGTTTGTAAGTGTCCAATTTAAACCATCACAAAATGACCGGACAAGTAGCTGATGAAAGGAATGGCCAAGTGGGAGCTGCAGACAGACAGCCCTTCCAGAGAAATTCCACAAGCAGGCTGCCGGCAGCAGTTCCTCCTTCTTAGAAATGACAGCCAAGCATAGTAAGTACGATAACAGGTAATAGTTTTCATAGGGTTTTGTAAAGCTTTCCCTTCACACAGGCCCAGCAGCTCTGCGGCTCCCCCACCCTCTGTGCTGCTTCACATAAAGGCCTCGGGAAAGGCGTTGCTATTTGTGGAGCCCCTGCCCCCCCACTGCTTGTGGGTTCTGCTGTGCCATCCTGTGGGAAACCCTGGACAATTCCACAAAGATGGGAAAGGAACCGCCTGAGGCAGGGGGTCTGTCCCAGGGGCCCCCTGTGTGGTGTGCCAGGTGATCCCTGAAAAAGGCTGCAGGGAGTGGTGGCCTCCAGGGGCCCCACGTTTCAGTGAAGTCAGGAGGCGGCCCTTTGAACACCTTCCTCCTGTCTCCTGGTCTCTTTGTTTTGCTGCTTCCTCTCTACTTTCTTGATAATCTTATCATAAGTCCTGTCAAGAGGTGACCTTCAAATCAATTCTTGCAAAGGTCCCACTTTTTAAAAAATTATTTGATCTTTATTGTTGAAAGGATTACAGATGTCCCCTTTCCCCCCAACCCCCAACATGGACCCCTTCTAGCCCACCCCCTGCCCCCCCACCCCAGGCCTTCACTACTCTATTGTCTGTCCACCAGGTCCCACTTTTAAAGAATGTGATCTGGGTCCCTACTGTAGGTAAGTGTCTGGTGGAAGATTGGGGCCCCATTCTGTGACTAGTTTAAGGTTTTGGTTTACCTCAGAACAAGGGTCACAGAGAGGGCACTGGACAAGGAGTGGGGGGAGTGAGGTGGGGAAGTGGCAAATGCAGGAGAAAGCACAGAGCCTGTGCGGATATGAATAAAAACTAAGGAAGGGGTGGGAGGCGGGACAAGCCTGAGCAAAGATAAAACTTGAAAACTTCATGCTAAGTGATGTGAGCCAGTTACAAGGGACAAATATTGTGTGATTCCATTCATATGAGGAACCTAGTGTGGTCAAACTCATAAGAGCAGAAAGTAGAAGAGTGGTTTCGGGGGGCTGGAGGGAGGTAGTGGTGGGGGTTCTTGTGTAATGGATATGGAATATGAAAGAGTTCTAGAGATGGGTTGTGGTGCACAACAGAGTGATTATACCTAATGGCACTGGATAGTATACTTAAAAACGGTTAAAATGGTCAATTTCATATTATATATATCTTACCACAAAAGGATAATTTTTTATGATATGGGGTAAGGAGCAGTGGTAGTTTAGTTAGTTGTGTAGAAGGCCTAGTCTGGCAAGAAGCAGTTTCAATGTCAGTCAGAAATTCAGGGGCTGGGAGCAGGAAGCTGGGGTTAGGGGTGTCCAGCTGGACCACCAGGCCTCTCTAAGAAATGAACTTGGGAACCTGGAGTCTTTCCAACTGACTGAGGGAAGATGAGTCCCTCATAGGAAACCACCCTGAGTGTGCAGCAGACACCCTCTATTCTTACTCACCCAGGAGGTGGCCTACGGACACAGTAGCAAATGGGGCTCCCCTTCCCTAAAGAAACCACCCGCCCAGTTGGTGTGGCTCAGTGGTTGAGCGTCAACCTATGAACCAGGAGGTCAGGTTTGATTCCTGGTCAGGGCACATGCCTGGGTTTGAGGCTTGCTCCCCAGTGTGGGGCATGCAGGAGGCAGCTGACCAATGATTCTCTCATCACTGATGTTTCTATCTCTCTCCCTTTCCTGTCCTCTCTGAAATCAATAAAAATATTTTTTTTTTTTAAATGAAACCACACTAAGGACTTTCTAGGAAAGCTGGAATAAAACTGGGAAACAGTTCAGGGTGAATTGTGCATAAACTCAGCCTTTCGGATTAGAAATAAAACACCTGGCCAATCTTAACACAGAGGGGTCCCTAAAACTGCACAAGGAGCCAGAACAGGTTGTGGTACCTAGAACTCCAGCTGTAGCGGAACTCCTGTGAACGGGGCAGAGTGTGCAGGGTGGGTGGACTGGGCCTGCCTGGTTCCGGCGTTGTTCAGGAAGGCAGCCCTCCCAGGCTCAGCTTGGGAACCACCGTGGGGGAAGGTCCAGCCTCACAAAGGAGTTGGGCTGGTGGCTCCCGTGGCATCCTGTTTGCCACAGGCAAGCATCTTTTCTAGGGGTTATTTTTGTCTCCGGCCTTGGCTTGTTGTTCCCAGTACTGTTCCTTGGCTCATGACATTTCTTTCTTGGTTTATTAAAAATTAGAGAAATCACCTAATAAATCTTTAAGTTTTTTTCCTTCAAACCTCTTCAACAATGGCTAAAGTCACAATGCTGCCTAATTCCCACAGCAGGAGGCTAACAAAATAACTGGTGTGTTCAAGAAAACAAGGGAAAATCTTTAATTATTCAGAAGCCTCCCACTTGGAGTGCTAAATTTACTTGCCTTGCTTTGATTTAAAGAGGCAGAACAACACCTGAGCAGCTAGTGGGCTGCAACTCCAGCCGTCAGCGTACATAGAGGTTTGCCCCCTTTGCATGATAAAGACATGTATATTTAAACAGTCTTCCTTGAAGATTGGGTGGTTAATGTGAGCACCTCTAGCATGTAATCTTTAAAGTTTCCCTTCCACACACATATTCACAAACCTCTACCCCAACTCTCCTTCAATTTCTTAAAATTATTGAATCACAGAATTCTGGCATTTTGAAAGGAACTCTGGCATCCTCTAATAGAATCCCTTATTTTTATAGATGCCCAGGATCCTAAGAATATTCAAGGATATCTAATCTGACACCAACTCTCCCCATCAGATGTCTTATAATTCATACACAAATCTCCTTAGCACCCCAATAGTATTTTATACATACTTCCATGAGGGCTTTGTTTATTTAATGTAATTATTTCTTTTAAAAGTTTAAACTTTTATTTATTTTTTATAGAAAGGTAATATGTTAACATGATTGGTAATTTAAAAAGTAAAAAGAATATATTATTCTATCCTGTAGACATCTAGTTGCCTCCCCAGAGGCAAGTAATGTTAACAGCTTTTTAAGTATCTTTTCTGAGATTTTATGTACATATACATACGTATATTCTGTTCTTCCCTGTTTTACACAAATACTTTCACATTGGTCTGCACCTGCACTTTAATGTATTTTGAGGATATTTCCTTTTAAAAAAAAAATGTTTTCATTTATTTTTAGAGATATAGAAACATTGTTGATCTGTTGCTTCCTGCATGCCCCCTACTGGGGATGGAACCCACAACCTGGGCCTGTGCCCTGACTGGGAATCAAACCCTAACTTCCTGGTTCATAGGTCAACTCTCAACCACTGAGCCACACTGGCCAGGCTGCTGTCATTATTTATTTACCTGATTCTCTCCCAGGCCCCATTCCTCATTAGAATAGGAGCCCATAGGTCCTACAAAAACAGATGATGGGCCAGAACTTTTTGGCCGGAGGACTGTGGCTGGACAATCTCTTGTCTATTCTGTTCTTTCACATCACTCTCCTTTACCATCTCCTGTGTTCTCTTTCTCAGGACTCCCCCCATCCCATTCCCCACCAGGCTCAGCAAGGCAAATTCCAACACAAAGACAGTTTCCTTCCTAGGAATTCTGGTGCCAGCTGTTAGATAAAAAATTATTTAGGCCTTGTACTCTATCTCGATTAAAAACATGTCTTGTTCTCACTATTGTAGAACCAATAAGAGACTATGACTCACCCTGGCTGGTGTTGCTCAGTGATTAGAGCATTGGCCTGTGCACCAAAGGGTCCCAGGTTCAATTTCTGGTCAAGGGCACGTACCTGGGTTGCAGGTTCAATCCCTAGCCTGGTTGGGGCATGCGGGAGGCAACCAATCAATGTGTCTCTCTCACATCGATGTTTCTCCATCTATCTATCTATCTATCTATCTATCTATCTATCTATCTATCATCTATCTCTCCTTCCCCTCTCTCTCTCCTTTTCCCCCCCTCACTTACACTCTCTCTAAAAATCAATGGGAAAAATATCCTCAGGTGAGGATTAACAAAACAACAACAAAAAGACTATCACTCACATATGACAACTAAATAATTAATTTCATGCACTTTTATGAGACCTTCCTCTAGTGTTTTCTGAGTGCCACACACTGAGCTAAGGGCTCTGCTGAACCACTAACTCTGCACAGGAACCCCATCAGAAAAAATAGTATCATTATCTCTATTTTGCAGATAAAAAACTTAGGCTCATTAAAGTTGAGTAAATATCTGTAAATCATGCACCTAGTAAGTGATGAGGGCAAATTTGAAACCAAGATTATCTTCCTCCAAATCCAGACTCTTTGCCAATAATACTACACTATTTCCAAAAGTTACATTTCCCCTCTGAGGACTGTGCATCATGATACTGGGGTGTCATAGCATAAGAATCCTGTGGCAGAGGCAGCAAATTACCCGCTTCAGATGCCACTTGCACATAGTAGGTCCCCAGGTTACCCACAACCTCTGTCCAATTTGGCTACAAATCAGAGGTCCCCATGACCCACTCCTCAGCTTTGATTAATTTGCCGGAGTGGCTCATAAAACTGAAAGAAACACTTATTTATATTTACCAGTTTACTAAAGGAGACCACAGATGAACAGTTAGATGAAGAGATACATAAAATGAGCGTTGGGAGGGTCCTGAGGTAGGAGCTTGTCCCAGTGCAGTTGGGGGCTAGGGGTGTCACCTTCCTGGTGCGGATGTGTTCCCCAGCAGGGAGGATCTCTACCACCTGTACTTTCAAGATTTTATGAAGCCTTCATCACATAGGCATGACCAATCACTAACTCCATTTTCAGCCTTTCTCCATTCTCAAGAGAATGGGGCTGAGAATTCCAAGCTTCTAACTATGGCTTGGTCTTTCTAGTTGTCTAGATCAGCCCTCATCCAGAACCATCAGGAGATTCATCCATAGTCACCTCATTAAAACAAAAGGCACTCCTATCATCCATAAAATTACAAAGTGATGGGTGAAGAACCTGGGGCGAGACTAACATATATTTTCTATTATCTCACAAGCCACTCTGTTTCAGACCTCTGTCACTCATGGCCATAAGCAACTCCTATCTGACATAAGCCCTCTCTAACTCTCACTCCATACTATACTTAGAGGACTCACTCTTTAGCATCACTCTCTACCGACCTTCTTGCTGGAGAAGAATTGGAGAGCCCAGCTGGCTGGCTTTACCCTGCCCTATGCCCTGTCTGCCAGCCAAATATAGTCAGGTCTGTGGCCACTGGTTCCTGACTAGGACTTAGAACGTATTACCCAGTAATGACCTGGACACTGACTCCAGATTCCTGGTTTGTACTGACCTCTTATCTCCCGACCTCCCTAAAAGAGTGAACCTGGGGTCAAAAGATCCCAACAGTTAATGTCTGCCATTACTCTCTTGCTCTTATAAGGTCCTTTACAGCTTACATAGCATGGTCGTGAGCAGAATTTATTTTGATTGTCACTAACAACTTTGGCCAATGAACAGGGACAGTATTGGCTTGAGTCTCCATTTTAGAGCTCAGGAAACTGGAACTTGGAGAGGCTAAGTTATTTGCCCAAGGCACAGAGCCAGGATACAAACTCAGCCCTTTGATGCCAAGGTCCCCACCCTTTCCAATGTGCCAGTGCTTCCAAAAGACTTATTAGATTCCATTGAGAGAAGCCTGAGACACAGCTTAGTCCAGGCAATCTCCTTTGATGTAAATTTGACTGGCCATGAACTCCCTGTCTCTACCCAATATCTGAATTAACTCATCATCATCAAAAGACTGATCCACTCAACTGAATCAAGTGAATGCCCACATGGCATTCAAAAATCAGTTAAATCAACACCATCTGTAGCCACTCGCTATAATAGGCAATGTTGACACGAAGGACACCGATAGTTCTGTAAACATCCAGCAGATGAATCACTTATGGGAGAACAATGGTAGTTGTTTTTCTGTGGCTCAGAGTATGGCAGGAGACAGTAACAAGTGAGGCTGAGAAGATGCTGGCACCCAGAGAAGATAGATACGAGGGAAAATTGGGACTTCCCAATTAGTCAGGAGGGGCTTCTTGGGAAAACACTATCAGAGGCCGTTTAATTCAGAAATGAAACAAGTTCAGGAAGGTAAGTGCAGACAGAGGCAGAAATGGGAGAACAATAATCAGAACTAGCACTCTACTTGCATGGTACTAGATAGTTCATAAGTATGGGAAACAAAAATTGGCTCTGGCTGATGTAAAGGAAATCTGTTGAAAAGACAATGGGTACATTGCATAATTGCCAAGAATTCTGGAGGACCAGGCTCTGAAAATGGACAGGAACAAAGAGACTCTAGGCAGCCAGAACCATTTGAAATCCCACCACGCAACTGGACACAGAGAATCAGTTAGCTAATTTTACAATAATGCTAACTAACAAATGACCACAGACACGCATTGACATATGATAATAAGTGTTTGTTGCTCATGTGACTGGTGTCGCTCAGAGGCTGGTAGGCAGCACTGCAGTATTGACTGGGCCAATCAGGAGGCTCCATCTTGGCCAGCTATTGGCTTTTCTAGGCTGGCTTCAGCTGCGGTGACTGGGATGACTCATGTGGATGAAAAACAGAGGTTCTATAGAAAGGAATCTCACAGGGTGATCTTATCATACATTCCTAATTGGGCAGGTCATGGTGAGTAGTCATGCCTCAGGTCTATAACTTCTTTAGTGAAAGGTTTTAAGCCAGCCCTGTCCATTGTTCTTGTGCATCTAGTTTAACATACCTTTGAAATACCATAAGTAATACACCTCAAAGGGGGTATTGATCCTCAAGAGAGCACATAATCTTGTTAACAAGCTGCACCTCAATTTCTCCAATCTTCCTTATGTCCCCTCCTTAAATTTCAAATGCATAAAAGAAGCTGCAAAACTGTTATTCTCCGGAGAATTTGAGATCTTGCTCCCCAGCATATGTCATCAGTTTGGTTCAAATTAACTTGTATAAAAATTCTCTACAGGTTTGGACATCTCTTATGCCAACACTCAGCTCTGCTCCATATGGCTCTCATCCTCCACCGTGTCGAGACTGGGCATGTTCTCATGGTGAGGGCAGAGGAGTAAAGGAATTTCACAGGCACATATGCCTCTTGAGGTCTAGGCTTAGAACTGGCAACACCAACACCTTATTGGCCAAAGCAAGTCACAAGATCAACCTTGGTTTAAGGAGTGAAGAAATAGACTCTGCCTCATTAGCAAGGGAACTGCAAAACCACACAACAAAGGGCCTGACATTCGGTTACACATTGGGTTACAGTCACACAATCACTCTACCACTCATGGGAAACCACCAGTAACACCTCTGCCACTTCTGCCCGGAAACTGTGCCTGGCTTCCTTCGCTGCCACCATCGCCTGTGTAGCTTCTCCATGCTTCTTTGCATCCCAACTCCAGATTTAGGTTTCCGGGCAAGCATATCAGGATAGTTGGGACTAGATAATGGAATTGTACACAAAATGCATAGAAACCACTGGGAAAGAAAGTATTGAGATTTTTTTCACTTCATTAGGAGAAAATGGGTTCTGCCTGAGACCTATAAGGTGGAAAATACTCCAAACATAGAAAAGAAGTTCAGATACTGAAGGGCCAAATATCTGACAGTTGTTCCTTAAAACCACCCTGTGTCTCTTGGGGTATATTATAGAACATCCCCAATTCTTCACCCCTTTTGGATCTATGCCCTTTGCACTATAGATTGCTCTGGCCTCCTTCCATGGACAGTGTGACCTGCCTCACTCTTGGACATTCATGTGATTCATGTGCTCACATTGGCCCATGGGATATTAGCAGATGTACCACAAGCAGAGGCTCGCAATGGGCTTGCACCCTGAGACTTGTTTTCTTATACCTCTGCTACCACCACGGGAACATACCTAGGTTAGCCTGACAGAGAATGAGAGACAGGTGGACCAGAGCAGAAGTTCCCAGCTGTTTCACCCTAGATCAGCCAGCTGACAGCTAGACAAGCCACAGACATATGAGCAAACCCAGCCTAGATCAGCAAAACCATCTAGTCAACCCCCAGCAGACCAAAACACTTGTACAATATATGCTTATGATTATATGCCCCTGAGGTTTTGCCGACATTTGTTACAAAGCATTATTATGATGATGGATAACTGATACAACCTGCCAGCTGTTTACATATATAAATAAGCTCATTTCATTCTCCACCTGCAAGTTAGATATTGAACTTTTCATTTGCATGGAGAGGTTAGGCAAACTGTCTAAGGTTACTCAGGCTGGATTTGATAGTGGCTTTCCTAAAACAGAAGCCACTCTGAGTAACCCTGGAACATAGTGAGAAAGGAGTTCATGACTCTGACATGGTCTTCTGGGACAGAACTTTTCCTCACCTTCCGTAGGCCAAAAGTGACTCTAAATGAGCCAGGAAACTTGGACAATAACCAAGAAACTATTCCAAGGCTAGTTCCACTAGAGTGAACCCTGGGAACAATGCAATGTCATTCCCTGTCCTGGAAAGTTCTTGAAATAAAAGAACTATCAAGAACCTAGAAATACTTGAATTATTTGTGATTTCTCCTAGTAACTGGCTTAGCTCTGATAGGATTTGGTCTGT
Organism: Plecotus auritus; assembly: GCF_963455305.1. NCBI lineage: Eukaryota > Metazoa > Chordata > Mammalia > Chiroptera > Vespertilionidae > Plecotus > Plecotus auritus. The sequence goes on from NC_137773.1 coordinate 164,724,115, forward strand.
CCCCCAATCTTAAAGGGCTGAAAGGGTTAAATTGATACAGATAACTCCACAGAACCTAAGTTAGTATCACAGATACACTCTGTTGTGACAACATCTATCAGAATGCCTGGCACACAGTAGGTGCTCATATATATTGGGCCCCTTCCTTGCCCTCTCATACCTCATATTTAAGGAATCATATCACCAAGCCTTTTAATTTTGCAAATCACAGCTCTTGAAACCTGACAGACCCAAAGTTATGTGTTGGTTCAATATATACAGTATGGGCCTACTATGCACTAGATAACAAGAATATGGAGATATAGAGACCTGGAGCTAATCTTGAGAAATCTACTGGGAAACAAAAGTTCTCAGAACCATATTTAATTACTAACCAAAGCTAACATCACCACAGTACCAAGTGAGCTATCACAGCACCACGTTTGGAGAAAAATAATGAAAATGTTAAATTTATGTTATGTTAAGAGGTGCTTTTATTCACTTAATCTCTATTAAAAGATGCCATTTCCTACATTATGAGTATATTGTAAATTTCCCATTTTTAATACATAAAAGCCAAAATCTTTATTAGCTTTGACACACATCTACTGTTGCCTAAGTCCACAGAACTATAAAAATCCCACTTTACAGCTGATAATATAAACTTCACAATAACATAAAAGCTAAATTTATTCATTCATTTAAACTCTATGAAAGACTTCACAAATTATTATTTTAGCGCCTGGAAGATAAATAGGCTTCAAAGGCAAAGGATCTTTTTCCAAGCAGCTCCTGTCTGCAATGCCACATTTTGAGGAAGAATTGGCAGAAAGTTCAAGGAAAACATATTAAGGCCAAATCTAGAGAAAGAGTTGCTATAATAACAAAGTTTAATTGCCAAGAAGACCTTTACATTATTGCATACGGGCACCAACCAGCATTTAACAGTAAGACCTAGACATATGATCCCTATCATCTCATTCCAGGAATAATTCTGTAACCATTTGAAGGACTGTCTAACTTCATTCTTGCTTTCAAAGTCTTTTCTTTGAAGATGGAGTTCTGTCTGTCCAGGCATGTGCTCCCTACACAAACCTTAACTTAGAGATCCATAGATTAGCATCCACAGGACCAACTTCTTCATCAAAAAGGCCACTGTGCAGCAAGAAGGAAGCAGAGTTTGGAGGGAATGGGGCAGGATAAGCCAAGTTTTGATTAAGGAGAAGTTCTGAGGAGGAAAGACGGGGAGCACAGGGACAAGTGAACAGGTAAAGTAGAGCTGAGTATGATTCCTTCCACCAGCTGGTGATGTGTACTCAGGTAGCAGGACAGTCCTGATGATCTATGAAGTAGGTGTTGGGGTAAGAAGGAGACCATGTCTAGCACATCACAGAAGCTCAATAAATGGTTGTGCAATGAATGGGTCATTTTACTACATTGGACTAACTGCTTTGGCTATACTTATTCTCTCCATAAGGTAAAAAATCACAAAGTCAAAATTATCTTTGAAAATGCATCAAATTGCCCATAAAAGACAGAAATTTTTTTTCTATTGCATTTTTTTAAAATATATTTTATTGATTTCAGAGAGAAAGGAAGAGGGAGAGACAGAAACATCAATGATGAGAGAGAATCATTGCTTGGTTGCCTCCTACACATCCCCTTCTGGGGATCAAGCCCACAACCTGGACATGTGGCCTGACCGGAACCAAACCGTGGCCTCCTAATTCATAGGTTGACACTCAACCACTGAGCCATACCTGCTGGGCTCTCTTGCATCTTAATAGCGATATTTATACCAACACACTGGTACCTCTCACCAAGGTCGTCAGAGGTAGGTGTTCCTCCAGCAATGGAACCAGTGACTAGTATTTTTTTTAATAAGTACAAGATAAAGCAGCTGGCTTGTGTTAGAAATCATGTTGTAAGAAACAATGCATTCCTTCAATCACCAAAAAACACATTGTGTAGTAAGAGGTACATATTATAAGAGGCACATGGGAATTCAGGCCAAGTAGGGGAAAGCAGATTTACCTCTCTGACTGTACACCCAGTCCAGGATAGAAGCTCACAGAGCAGAATATAGACTAACTAGTCCCCTACCTGCAAAATCAGCCTGAACTTTGATATCACACAATTGTACGACCTTTTCTCCTTCTTTGGTTTACATCCTCACCCCCTTGCCGGATGCTCCTTGGAGCATTTTCTTAACATATCACTCACACCCAGACCCCACAGCTCAGGGACTGCTTTAGGAAAACCTAATCGAAGATACTTATCAACCTGGGTCTTCTCACCACAGCAGGACCTAAAATCGTAAACTTATTCTCCAGTAATCCCAATATCCATCCAAAACTCCATAACACACTGAATTACTTATACCAGTGGTTGGCAAACCGTGGCTTGCATGCGGCTCTTTGGCCCCTTGAGTGTGGCTCTTCCACAAAATACCACGGCCTGGGCGAGTCTATTTTGAAGAAGTGGCGTTAGAAGAAGTTTAAGTTTAAAAAATTTGGCTCTCAGAAGAAATTTCAATCGTTGTACTGTTGATATTTGGCTCTGTTGACGAATGAGTTTGCCGACCACTGACTTATACCATTCCCCAAACTCAATCCACATCAGCCTATATTCTTGCCTTCGCAACTATTGTCCTCACTCTAGAGAGTTCTCTGAACTCACTCCTTTCCAAATGGACCTTCCTTGGCTCTCCCAGGCTGTCACTCAGTCTGCCATTCTCTTGTGGCCCAGTGTAAACATTGCTACTCGGGTACCTGCGTGGCTCTAAAGTTGTACTGCCTGGGTTCAAATTCTGGCTCTGCTACTTCTAAGTGGGCGGCCTCAGACAAGTTACTTCATCTTTCTTTTACTTTGTTTCCACATCTGTAAAATGGACATAAACGTCAAATCCTCTTTTGGGCGTTCTTAGGAAAATGAATGAGATAATTTACATGCAAAGCACTTAGAGATGGCTAGTCCATAGTACATGTTAACTGGTTCTTTGTATTGTAATTATTTGTTTGTGAGTTTGTTTTCCTTGTTAGCTCCTCAGGGGCAAAAGTCATATCACATTCATCTTAATAGATGTTAAATAAATAAATATGCTCCATCAAAGAGCAGTTCTCTTGAGTAGGATAACACTTTAAATTGGTGGTGCTGAATTCCTTAGAACTACATTATTTGCATATATGACCTTCATGAGTTTTTCCTCACAGCCTGTACTATTATTTATTATGTTTCCTTCAGTTAAGTGTACATCAAAACAATATAAGTGAACAAACAAAACAGAAATAAACTCACAGATACAGAGAACGGATTAATGGTAGTCAAATGGGAGGGGTATGTGGTGGGTGGGTAGGGAAAAATGGTGACGGGCTTAAGAAGTACAAATTCCCAGTGATAAAAATAGTCTTGAGGATGCAAAGCACAGCATAGGGAATATAGTCAACAACATTGTAATAACTGTATATGGTGTCAGATGGGGACTAGACTTACCAGTGTGATCACTTTGTAAGTTATATAAATGTCTAACCACAATGTTGTAAACCTGAAACTAATATAATATTGATGTTAACTATAATTGAAAAATAAAAAATAAATTTAACAGAAGAGTAACCAGGTATAAAAGTCTCCTGCTAAATGTTGGCTAGATAGCCAAACAAGGATTTGAACCCTGGTCTCACTCTGTGGCCTTACATTAAGCAACTTTTCTTTTTTGAGTGGAAAAAGTAAGATGTCATATTAAGGATATAAAAGAAAAGTTGACTTGATGTCAATCTTTTTTTTTTTTTTTAACTTGGCATTATGCTAAGAAATAGGATATATTGAATCATAGGTTTCATATGTTAGGGCTTTCTTCTAATAGTCATTAAAATAAATATGTAACCCCTAAAATAAAATCTGTTCATCTGTATACCTTCCCAAATAATCTCATATATCCCTACTGGGATCCCCATCTTAGTTGGGAAAACTGCCTCAGGATATTTACAACCAGTCAACAGTGAAAGGGCAGGGAGAGACCAACTCCATGTTCCCTTTGTTCCATGTCCTCCACCTCGTGGAGTCAGGTTCCCGCCCTAGAACCTCTCCAAGAGCCCAACCCACACTTTTGAATTAGCCAATAGAAATGCAAGAGGAAAGTAAGCTGCGCCCTGCCCCCATGTGCAACCTGACCCCAACCAATCATCGGCCACACTACCTCACCCCTCCTACCTCTCCCAAGCCCCCTATAAATCGTGCTTTTGGGGCCTGGGGCTCTCTCTCTGCCTCCTGCCGCTGCATCGGTGTGTGTGGTGGACGGGGAGCTCGAGCTAGCTCGAATAAAGGCTCTTTGCTTTTGCATCAGACTCAGCTCCCTGGTGGTCTTTGGGGATCACAAAATCTGGGCATAACAAACAGATGCCTTTGAATGTACATGGAGTTTGGGTAAATATGAGAACCAACCGCAGTAAGTCAATTAGCAAGACCTTGGCATAGATAGTTCTCTGTCCCGAGCTTCTATTAACTCACTCTGTGACTTTTGATATTCAGCTTCTTTAAGCTCAGATCTCAGGCATGGAAGAGGTGGCACACATTCTGCCTCATCTAGCAAAGGCGGGCTTCTGCACTCCAAAGCACCAGGACCCCAAACAATTAAAAGTAAGTAAAAACACAGGTAGATGGGCCTCCTGTGAGCCACATTAGAACAGGAGTCCACACCTCATCCCACTTTGTCTGAACATGTTTCCTATAGGAAGTGAGTTTAAAACTGAAGAAAGAAAAGATTTAACAGCCTGGCCAGTGTGGCTCAGTGGTTGAGTGTCGACCCATGTACCAAGAGGTTGCTGTTGCAATTCCTGGTCAAGGCACATTTCCCAGGTTTGGGGCTCAATCCCACAACATTTGGAGGCTCCAGTGAGATACCCAAGAGAGAGGAGAGAGGGACCCCCCCAGAAGGGGCTGGAGGCTCTCCCTCCTTTCGGGGACCTTAGCCGGAGACAGGAGCCGCAAGGATTTATTGAAAACGGGGAGACCAGTCTCACAGGAGGTAAGGCGCCTAGGTTGAGATCTCAAGGGTAAGAGTCTGTCAGAGGGCTGGCAAAGTCACCAAGTCTGCCCAGAAAGCTCAAAAACTAAATGAATCTTATTTCTGACACCTGCTGCCACCCAGTCTTAATCAGTGGTGGAGGAATGGTCTCAGAACTGTTTGTCTCAATTGGCCATTTAAGTTTAATATGGTTAATGATTTCAATACATTGTAAAACCTTTAAAAGAAAAGGAAAATATTTTGTGGGCCACTTGGTCCTTTTGTGTGTGGCAACTCTCAAGTTATTGGTTCTAAAATCAGTACTTTTTAATGGAAACACACGCAAGCAGAGGGGCTTTTCAGAGAGGTCAGGAAGTCTGATTGCAGTGTAAGGGTCATCAGTTCCCCACATGCCACCTTCGCTGGCAGGAGGCAAGCGCTTTTGCCAGTGGACTGCCAGATGAAAACGCCTCAGTGGGAGCACCTCCTTCGCCACCTGGGCCCTGCGCCGCACTCCCTGCCTCCGCCCGCCCCCCTCCATCCCCTCCAGGGGTTGTTTTGAGTAGCTGGAGGCAGTGGCGGGAAATTCCCTTGTGACCCCCTGCGCCCCAATGAGACCCAAGAACCACCGGCGACTCCTTGGACACTTTTCACCGTGTTCTGTTAGGGGGCTTAAAGAGGGCAGCTAAAAATTCCCCCATTCCCCTTTTCAGGCTTATCAGAAACTGAGATCTTTTATCTTTAGGAAGAATGTGGCAGTTTGAATTTCAAGCTGGGCCTGTTCCCTCCTCCCTCTACCTTTTCTAAATATTTTAAAATAATAGAAGGTTTGCCCTGACCGGTTTGGCTTAGTGGAAAGAGCGTCGGCCTGCAGACTGAAAGGTCCCAGGTTCGATTCTGGTCAAGGGCATGTGCCTTGGTTGCGGGCACATCCCCAGTAGGGGGTGTGTGGGAGGCAGCTGATCGATGTTTCTCTCTCATCGGTGTTTCTAACTCTCTATCCCTCTCTCTTCCTCTCTGTAAAAAAATCAATAAAAAATAAATAAATAAAAATTTTAAATAATAGAAGGTTTGAGGCATGGTTATGCATTTTTGAAGGACATAGAAAGAAGGTTTGAAGGCTAATCTGAAATTGTGAAGGCACGTGATGAGAAGGGGAGACTCAGATTCTAAGGATCTTAGGACTTAGAGGAAGAGGACTGACAGGGCTGGGACTCCTTTCCATTAAGCCCCCAGGGTAACCTTACAAGTGGGGGGCAAACCTGTTAGTTTCCAGGTGGACACTGGGGCAGCCTATTCAGTCTTGACAGAGCCGATGGGACCCGTTACCTCTAAGAAGACATCAGTCCAGGGAGCCACCTGACAAACTGCCTGTTTTCCTTGGACATCAAAAAGGACTGTGGACCTCAGAAAGGACTGTGAACCTCAGAAGGAACATGGTAACGCATTCATTTCTGGTCGTGCCAGAATGCCCGTACCCCCTGCGTAGACGTGACCTCCTACAGAAACTACTTGGACATGCCACCATATCCTTTGAGGGGGACGGAGCACACCTCACCGTGGATCCAAGGAACCCAACTCCGGTTGCATCCTCCCCTGCCTGCATTCTTTTAAACCTGTCCTCTCTCAGAGGAATATCTCTTGCAGGAAATGGAAAAAGCGGTGCCAGGGGAAGAGCATAAAGCCTCCACCTACTTGGAGGAGTTACAGCGTCTCTATCCCATGGTCTGGGCAGAAAACAACCCCCCGGGGTTGGCAAGTCATCAAGCTCCTGTGGTAGTCCAATTGCAAGTCACCGCCACTCCAGCTTGGCCGCTGAACTGGACCGAAGGGGAACAACGGGCCTTTGAGGAGCTAAAGAAGGCTCTTGTCTCAGCACCTGCCCTAGCCTTGCCAGACGTCACGAAGCCCTTCCACCTCTACGTGAGTGAGGTAAGGGGCATTGCCAAAGAGGTTCTCACTCAGACTCTAGGTCCCTGGAAGAGACCTGTTGCCTATCTGTCTAAGAGACTAGACCCCATGGTAGCAGGGTGGCCAGCGTGCCTCCGGGCAGTGGCCGCCACAGCATTGCTGGTAAAGGAGGTAGATACGCTGACTCTGGGCCAGGAACTAGCCCTGACAACACCCCATGCTGTGGAGGCCTTCCTTCGAGCTGCTCCGGAGAGATGGATGTCAAACACCAGGATCACCCAATACCAAGCTCTTCTCCTGGACCAGCCCTGTATCCGGTTCCATAAGACACTGGCCATCAGCCCTGCCAGCCTTCTCCCAGGTGATGATCCGGAGGAACCCATTCATGACTGCATAGAGGTAGCAGACGCAGTACAAACAGCTCTCCCAGACCTGACAGATGTCCCGCTATCATCACCAGATGAGGTACTGTTCACGGATGAGAGCAGTTATGTTCAGGATAGGATCCGATATGCAGGGGCAGCGGTAGTCACCCTGGACCACACCATTTGGGCACAGTCCCTGAACAGGGGGACATCAGTACAAAAAGCTAAACTTTTGGCCTTAATCCAGGCCCTTCGATGGGGACACAGTGCCATCCACCAGGAAAGAGGGTTACCAACTTCAGCCAGAAAGGACATTAAAAATAAGGAAGAGATTTTAGCCTTATTAGAGGTCATCTGGCTCCCAAGGGCAGTTGCAATAGTGCACTGCAAAGGACATCAGAAAGGGGAGACAATTGAAGCCAGAGGAAATAGAGCCGCAGACCAAACTGCCAAGGAAGCCGCCCAAAAACCAATGGGGCCTTTACAAGTCTTAGTAACTCTGCTGGACCCCGACCTACGACCTACGACAGACCCCCTCCTACACCAAACAAGAGGAGGAATTGGCAGAACAGAAGCAAGCCATCAAAGGACCACATGGTTGGTGGACCTTACCAGATGACAGACTGTTGGTCCCAGAGGCTCTAGGTCGGACGTTAGTTGCCCAGTTACACCAGGCTACCCACCTAGGCGTTGCCAAGACTTCTGAACTTCTGTGAGGCAGGTACTACATACCAAGCTTAGATAAGATAATTAAAAGCATAGTCACTAGAAGTACTGTCTGTGCACAGGTAAATGCTAAGCAAGGTAAGAGGGGCCCCCTGGGAATTCGGGCCCTGGGGAAATTCCCCAGGAGAGCATTGGGAGGTGGATTTCACAGACATTAAGCCACCAGCTCAGGGCACAAGTACCTGCTAGTTCTTATGGACACCTTCTCGGGTTGGGTTGAAGCATACCTCACTAGGACAGAAACTGCCTCTATGGTAGTCAAGAAATTACTCCAGGAGATTATACCTAGATTCAGGCTGCCAGTAGTCATAGGATCAGATAACAGCCCGCCTTTGTAGATCTCAAAGTATAGCTCAAGCCTTAGGCATAAATTAGAAACTCCATTGTGCATACCGGCCACAAAGTTCAGGATAGGCATGAGGACTCTAAAAAAGGAGTTTAAATTTGTCCTAGGAACCGGTGAAAACTGGACCAACCTCCTGCCCTTCGCCCTCTTATGGGCCAGGTGTACCCTCTACCGGGAGGGGTCCCCCCCCCCTTTTTTTTTTTTTTGAGATCATGTATAGTAGACCTCCCCCCATCCTTCCCAGGATCCGGGAGAAACTGAAAGCTGGAATTCATAACCATTCCTTGCTCAAGTCCTTACAGGCTCTGCAGTATACCCAGAGAGCCACCCATAAGCTTGTTTGAAACGCACTGCCAGTGCCCACCGCGGACCCTGTACACCCCTTCCAGCCCGCCTGCAGGAGGGGAACTGAACTTCAGTGAGGACAGTACTGATGGGGACCGTGGTACTAGGGGCCTTAGTAACTGTAAGAACATTTTTGCTAGCCAGTGAGAAAGTCCAGGGCTAAGTAAGGCTAGATGTGCTAGGGGACAGGAGAGCAGGAACAGAACAGAGAATGCCCTTAAAGGAAGTGGGATGAGTAAATAGAAAACTAATTGTGCCAAGCAGGTAGTTTGGAAAAATTAATGCAGTCAAACTACTTAAAGTTAGGGGGCAGTACAATGCCCTAACTAATAAGGATGAGTCCATGATTTGACTCATACACATAAAACCAGTGGGGAATGAAGTATGGTAGCAACCATACTTGGGTAAAAACTGCTGTTTGAACTTTAACCCTGCTATTCTGGCTTCTGTACGCACTTACTTGCTTAAACAATAGGGTAGTTACCTCAGCTTCCAGACTGAGACCTGGAAACTCACGTAAATCCATCCCACATCACAAGGGTTATTTTCCTGGGCCTGTGGACCAGAACCATAGGAGATTGATTCCCATTGACTCAGTAGCTCCAGGAGTTGAAACTGCAGATAACCTTTAGAGATTATTAACTTTGCTCAGTTCTGCTTCTGTACAATCTGCTTTCGCAAGATAGGTCCACATTCCAACGTCCAGCAGGATGTGGCTGGGAACGACCCTGCAGGCTGTTCTCAGCATTTAGAATTTAGAATTTAGAACAAAGGAAAATTTTTGTGGTTTAGACCTTTAAAAGGACTGCCTACACACCTGGAATGGTGCGGTCGTGAGTGTGGACTCCGCCTGCGTGTGGTACCCTCGCGGCCGTCACTGGCCAGCTCAATAAATCCTTGCCTGCTTTTTTAAATCAATCATCAGCCTCCGGTGGTCTTATTCTGACTCCAGGGTTCGACCCCACAACAGTCCACACCTCATCCCACTTTGTCTGAACATGTTTCCTATAGGAAGTGAGTTTAAAACTGAAGAAAGAGAAGATTTAACAGCCTGGCCGGTGTGGCTCAGTGGTTGAGTGTCGACCCATGTACCAAGAGGTTGCAGTTGCAATTCCTGGTCAAGGCACATTTCCCAGGTTTGGGGCTCAATCCCCAGGTGGGCAGCCGATAGATGAAATTTCTCTCTCATTGACATTTCTCTCTCTCTCCTTGTCCCTCCTCTCTCTCTAAAAAATCAATTAAAAAAAAAAAAAAAAGATTTAAGCCCTGACTGGTTTGGCTCAGTGGATAGAGCGTTGGCCTGGGGACTCAAGGGTCCCAGGTTCGATTCTAGTCAAGGGCATGTACCTTGGTTGCGGGCACATTCCCAGTAGGGGGTGTGCAGGAGGCAGCTGATCAATGTTTCTCTCTCATTGATGTTTCTACCTCTCTATCCCTATTCCTTCCTCTCTGTAAAAAAAAAAAAATCAATAAAAAATATATATTTAAAAAAGATTTAACAGATGGGGAAAGGAAAACCATCCATGTCAGTAGTGCAGGGACTAGACCTGGTAAAGACTAACTGCAGAAGGACATAGGCCCCCACTCCACCCTACATTTTAAGAATGTTCATTGTGGGTGCACTATGAGCTAGCCTTTTCATTGCCCTAAGATGACCAGACATCCTATTTGCCCAAGGTATTTATCCCAGAAAAACTTCCAAGAAAGTTTCCCTACGGTGCCACCCTGCGAAGCCCATTATCTGAGCTGCAAAGTGTAGAGTTTACTATCTCCACCAGGTGCCCAGGACCTCCGAGAGAAGGGATTAACTGAAGAAGTTGGCCTGACGGAGGTAGCTTATACCCTTACTTCTCAGATTTTAGTTCTGGGACCTGTAGAACAGGCATCAGCTGGGAGTTTTTGTAGAATTTCAGAGTCTCCGGTCTCACCCCAGGCCTCCTGCATCAGAATCTCATGTGTGTGCACATTAAACTTTGATGTGGTCTTACCAGCCTCTCCGCCATTCTGTGCTGTTACAAACACATGATCACTGGGCTCTTGGCTTCCTCCCTTTCAGGCAGGCCGCCCTGGCCTTTCCTCATTGCCTCCATTGTCAGCATTATTCTCATTGCCCAAGTCTTTTTTGCCTCATGGCTTCTGCATGTGCTCCTTTTTCTGCCTAGAAAACTCTTCAACTGGCCAACACCAACTCTTCCATCAAGTATCAGCTGAAACATCATTTTCTCAGAGATGCTTTTCCTGTCACTCTAATGTAGGTCTCCTACCATTCTCTCTCGTGTCCAATAGCACTTTCCCTTCAGAGTAGACATTGCAATTTGTGATTACAAATTAGTTGTCTTCCCTACCAGATTGTTCAGGGGAGGACCATGTACATCTGTTCACTGCTGAACACCCACACCTGCACAAAGCCTGAATCAGAGAGGTGCTCAATAAATACTGTTTGAATGAATAAATAATTGAAACCAGCCTCTTTACTTCATGACTCTTAGATGCTAATGAGCATCATCAATCTCTAAGAGAATAATAAAGTATGCAGTGTTTCCCAAACTAATTCGCCTATCTGCAGAAAGCCTGTTAATGTTCAAGGGAACAGGGCTCCACAGAATATAGTTTGGAAAATCCTGGGGTAAGTAAAGTGGAAGAAGAGAGTATTCCTAGAAGTCAGAGCTTTGCAGAAATCTAGGGCAGATTTAAAAAACATGAATTCTTACTTTTAGAGGTCCTTAGAAAAACAGCACCATGAAAGATTACACTGGTTCTCATAACCATGTAAATCTCCCAAAACTTGTTGTGAAGATGTATCCATCAATGAAAATGACCAGAGGAACATTACAGACTCCTGAACCATTGATGGAAGAATAAAAGAAAATGTGACTCCTCAGCTACCACCACTATGAAAAAGCATTTCTGGAAAGTCTACATTGTAATCATTTAAAAATTAACTTGCTTATCATCTTTCCTTGAGATAACTACACAGTGCAATATAATAAAATTACCCATGGTAGCAGTCACTAAAAGTGCAGAAATATATCACATTTAAGGTCACAAAGTGAAGGTACTAGTATTCTGGTTACTATTGCCGTGTAGCAAATCATTTGAAAACACAGTGACTTAAAAGAGCAACTACCATTTGTTTTGCCGACACATCTGTAATTTGTGTAGAATTCCATGAGGAAGGCCCATCTCTGATTCACATGGCTTCAGCCTGATCAGTGTGACTATGCCCCAAAGGATTCCTTTTAAGGCAGCTCATTTCTATGATTGGCAGCTTGGAAAGGTGCTGAGAGATCTACCAGGGCTGGGAGTTAAAGCCTCAGCTCCTTTCCACAGGAGTGTCTCCACGGGATGCTTGGGCTCCCTCACAGCATGGTGGCTGGGTTCCAAGGGTAAGTATCCCAAAAGAACCGTGAAGCTGCACGTCTTTATCTAATGCAGCCTCAAGGTCACAAAGCGTCACTTCTGCTGCCTCCTATAGATAGCAGCAATTACAAGCCCACTGAGATGTAAAGGGAATGGAATTCCACTCCATTTCTTAACAAGGGAGTGGCAAGATTCTTAGAGAGCATGTGGGACCAGAGAGATTGTTGGAACCATTGAAAGGGGTGGAGGGGAGGAGGGCGTGCCAAGGAGAATGGTGTAGAAGAAAAGATTTAGAGAAGAATTTTAAAAATCACACAAAATGTTAAAAAATAAACACAAAATTCCTCTCTGAATCTTTATTATGAAGGGAAGAATCAGTTAGATGTCAATGTGTCAAGATAGAACAGGGAATTTGTTCCTAAAAATGTAAAGACTTGATCCAGGTAAATCCACCGAGATGTAATGGGAGCATTGAGGTCACACCTTGCCCCAGTGATGAAGGCTAAACAGTCACCTTGTGTCAGGAAACATAAAATAGGTTAAGGTGCTGGTCAGACCAAACAAAAACAAAACAATTTCTACCTACAGTAAATCCACAAGGCTGGCCAGCACTGGCGATTTGAGGGCACGGGCTTTCACATAAGTCTCTGATTTTCTGGGAGAATCCCATTTTAAATATTTTGTCACCATGACAATTCTGATCTGAGCCTTGACAGATAAGCAGCATTTAAATAGTCTGCCAAGCAAGACAACCAAACAATAGACAACAAGGGGTGGGAAGGAAGCAGCAAAAAAAGTGATCTCTTTTTTCTTTCCCTTCCTTCGCTCAAAGTGTCAGCAAACACTGCTTGGTAAAAGCATCCAGCACAAAGCAGACTCCGAATAAACATTTATGAACACGAAAGATTTCTCCCTTCAAAGCTCACCACAGGCCTTGAAGTTTCTACATTACACAGTTTTTTCCTTTGTCAATCAATGTGGCAGACACAGGGATGCACCACTCAGCTCTCTCTCTGAGAATGTCTTTAGAGTCTGTCTCCACGTTCAAGCCTAGATTGTGCTCTTTTCAGGGTGGCCCTCAGGCAATGACTGAGCAAAACAGTCTTATAGGATCTAGCCATTGCCACCTAAAACAGGACCACCACACACACACACACACACACACACACACACACACACATACATACACGCACACACCCAATATTGGGGTCATCTTTGTTCTGGAGTTCTCCACTGGGCTGGCAAATGCTTTATCCTCTCTGCATCATAGTCTGATAACTTCCACTGCAAATCCTATCCTACTTCATATTTTTTTCTTTCACAGGTATAACCCCCAATATACTTTTTGTGCTCTTAACTTTATCTCAGCAACTGCTTCCCCCAGAGCCCAAACTGCAACAGCAGTATCTTCAGGGGTTCTCCATGAAAAAGCCAGTAAGCCCATTCCCCGCTCCCATAAACCTGACCTTGAACACCTTAGATAAGTACCATGGGAATGGAACACTGCCCAGGTGTATTTTGAAAGAGGAGAGACTAGACAGGGAAGTCTGGAATATTTTATGGTGTAATGTTGCACTAGTTGCCAAGAAAGAATATTGTCATTACATTCATCTTCAAGGCAATCCCTTTAGAGTTTCTGAGCAAGTCCCACACTGCTAAATAAACACCACTGTGGAACAAAACTTTCTTTGGTCCTCAAACTTTCCAGTGACTAATCTGTCAATGATCTAACTCAGGGGTGGGCAAACTTTTTGACTGAGAGCCACAATGGGTTCTTAAACTGGACCGGAGGGCCGGAACAAAAGCATGGATGGAGTGTTTGTGTGAACTAATATAAATTCAAAGTAAACATCATTACATAAAAGGGTACGGTCTTTTTTTTTTATTTCAATAGTTTTATTCATTTCAAACATTTTAACAAGAAGAATGTAAACACTAATTATTATAATTTGAAACTTCAAAAAATAGAGGAATCATAGCACAATAACATACCTTATATTGAAGATGGCAAAGGCAAAATAAAATTGCCTAACAAAGGAAAGGTACAAAAGCCTTTCAAAGTAAACTTAAATATAATAAAATAATTTAAAACTAAAACAAATAGAAAAGAACAAAATGTGTAAACAGTAAATTAAACATTTTCTTTAGTGCAACTTCCAAATTATGCCCGGGACATAGATGTAGATGGCAATGTAGACTGGGTTGAAAGGTTTTCGGTCTTTAAAACATCAACTTCAGTGGGAACAGTGTTGTTGGTCTCCTTTTTAGCTAATGCTCTGATACTGTGCTCTCCAAGGGCGTGTCTCCCTACATCACCACGATAATGTGTCTACGCATTCCCAGGGTGATGTCGGGGGATGCATCCGCGGGCATTATAAGGAGCCTCTGGAAGATTGAGAGGTTGTTCCTTCTACTGAATGGGCGGATACAAATCTGCCCACTCAGAAGAAGGAGCTGCGGCTGTGTTTCCCGACGTTGCCATGTTAACACTGCTGCTGGTGAAGGAGCGGAGGGGAGAGCAAGAGAACCCTCCTCTCTTTCAGCTCCGCGGGCTGGATAGAACAGCCCAACGGGCCGGATCCGGCCCACGGGCCATAGTTTGCCCATGGCTGATCTAACTAGCTACTCAATACAGAGTATTATTATTTCTATTATTTCTTAGTATTATTTTCCATACAAACAACTGTAAGCCTACTTTTTCCCCACCCTGTGTGTGTATATATTTTTTCTCTACTTTATAGCTTCTTCTATTTCACAGCATCTTCTTGCTCCCAGCACTAGCTTCTTGATACTTTCTGCTCACTTATGGCAATTGTGCTTCATGCTCTTCTGTGTCTTTTCAATTCCTGCTCCTGTTTCTCGACGTATGTCTTTGCAGATGCTGTCAAGGCCCCTTCTGCCTACCTCTAAGTCCACCACAGCTGTGGTAGAGTTTCCAGCAGGCGGAGCTTCCCACCCTTTGAGTTCAAGCATCCTTTGACTTCTCTACCTGAGGTTCCATGGAAACTTGCTCAGCTGTGTCAGGTACAACCCAGAAGAGTGAAAAAATTAATGTCCTAGAAGTAATAACTCTCAACTGATGTGGTTATTACTTACTGTAATAGGCGTTGTTAGTTATTGTGATAGATACTCAATGACTAAATATTCAGCTTCCATGTCCTTCAGGGGGACAATTTCTAAATGAGTCCTACACGGTTTCTTGAAAGATTCCCCATAGGGTTGAGCCCCAGTTGGCTCATTAACTCTTTATTCGTTTTTCTCTTCTGCATGTCCTACTTTTCCAAGTCTGCTCTTGTGATTCCTAGAATCACCTTCTCTATTAGTCATGGTTCTCCAGAGAAAAGAACCAATAGGCTAGATGATAGATGGATGCATCAGGGGATATAATTCATTCAGATTCCAAAGGCCTTAGACCCAGCAAAGCCAGTGGTATAACACCCAGTCCAAAGTCAAAGACCTGAGAACCAGGAGCTCTGATGTCCATGGGCAGGAGAAGACGGGTATCCCAACTCAGAGAGGATTTGCCCCTCTTTTACCTTTGCTCAAAGTGTTCCATTTGGGCCCCCAATGGATTGGATGATGCCAACTTGCATTGGTGAGTGTGGATCTCTTTACTCAGTCTACTGAATCAAATCTGAATCTCATCCAGAAACACCCTCACAGACAACCCATGGTCATGTGGAACACACAAGAAAGAAACTGGTTGCTACAAGTTACTGAGATGTTGAGTTCTTGGTTACCACAGCATAACTTAACCCATACTGACCAATACACAAATTATGCCATCTCTCCTAGTCCTCTTCTCCACCCATATAAAAATTGTAGATTATCTTGACATAGGATTTGAGAAAATAATTGTTTTTTCCATCTGCCTTTCTCTATATGTCCACTGCCACAAGTAATAAGTTGGGTGGGCTTTTTTATTGTGTTAGTTTTATCACCAGCTAGCACTATTAAGAAAAATGGTTCTGGCTTTATATCCTGAATGGAATGTTTTTTAAAGGAGAAAAAAATAACCATCTTGATTTTTACAGTCTAGAACTTCGGTGATAGAATATACACTTCACGGCTCTGCCATGATGGATTCCTCTTTGAAAACTGTTTCTTAAAATATATACCCTGCATGGCTCTTTATGTTCATCAATCGTTTTCCGTTCTGTACCATAATTCTATTTTTTTCTTTTGCAAATCCTTTATAATGGATTCAAGGGAACAAAACTACCTTTAAGAACTTAATGTTCCGGATGAATTTATACAACTTCAGATGAACAAGAAAATAATCCTGACAAGTGACGAAAGATTCATGAATACAAATCTATTTTGGCATCTGTTTTCTCTATTATAAAATAAGAAGGGAGGGAAAGGAAGCATCCAGCAGATGCCAGTTTAGAGCAGCTCAATTGGTCACTCACTTTCCGTGGAATGGGGCCAGCAGCCTAGTGCTAAGGGACCGTCTGGATCTGATGTATGACCCATGTGCTTGCCTGAGATGCAAGGGGCTTGGGAACAGTGTTGGAGATTCATTTTTATTAAACTGGGGATTAAAATGGACTTTGCAATTTTTAGCAAAAAGAGCGCACAGGAATTTGTGGGCAAGATGTTTGTGAGGATGCTGGTCTTTGGCTAAAAATAGAAAGAAGGCAGAATGCTGACTAATTAACATACATAATTATAGGAATTTCCTACAGACAAATGCTCATGTCAGTTCTTTTTCTCATCATAATGGTCATTGCTTTTTTCCAGTCAGAAAAATTAAGAAAATTATGTGAATTACCCTCAAAAGGGAAAAGCTGTAATTGCACCTGGAGATTTCTTATACTGAAGTAACATACCATACAATTTCAGGTTGATGTCCACCCACCCAATCCTCCTACACATCCCACATCTGGAGACAGGCTCCTGGGTCACTCCGTATACCAAATACGTTGGTTTCTAATAGTGTCAGTGAAGTGAGCTCCATTTCAGGCTTCCAGCTGTAGTAAGATATTCCAACTGGTGGAAATCAATCCAATTGAAGTACCCTTGGGCACAAATCAAATGAGACTAGACTGCAATTGAGGAAAATTATAGCCATAACTTTGCTTTAGAAGCTAAGTTGGCTTTCTCTCTGCATGATCTCTGAAAATGGTACGGATGCTCTTGGCTGTCAGCAATGATGCAGGTGCCAGAACACATTTTTGCTAAAGAGAGTTATTAAAATGTCTTTATCTATCTGGGGGGTGTCGTCATTATTAAAAACAAAAGCAGAGAGGAAAATAATAAAGTCAGATCATATTCAAGGGCTTCCAGGTCTGACATGTGCTAGCAATACAATTAATGCCAGCATTTAGTGGGTTATTGAAGCATTATGTCAATCAATACAAACATGCCACAGTGCAGAACAGATAAAAAGGTTACTTTTCATAAGTGAGTTCTTCTCCTGGGTTTCCACAGTTCATTTCTATAGTTTCTGTCTTGTAATTGTGCATATCAAACAAGGTTTCTGACACATCCACACTCACAGCATCATAGAATGTTGTGCAAGAGCGAACCGTGGACATCACCTCATAAATATATATCCACTCACCCACCACCCACTCAGACAGACTCAGTCTTCCATTTCACCGATGAGGAAGACCAAGGCCCAGAAGGTCAGATGAGTTGCCCAAGGTCACACAGTGAGTTAGAGACAAGCGAGAATTAAAATCAAGGACCAGAACTGTTTCTTCTCTAAAATACACTTGCACTATTCACCAGCAGCTTCAAGGTATTTTTTTTTTCAGAAGTGAGTAGACGATGAATTATAAATCAATCGATAGCACTCCACACCAAATCCCCCAAAGGTAACTCAGTACAGGATGCCTCTGCTTTTAAGATGCAATTAAAATGCAGTACATTCCCGGAAACAGATGTTATGGTGCTGATCATCCTTGGGCAGACCAGGCAAGGCTCCACCAAACGTGGGTAGCACGGGCAGAAACTGTCACACAAACCAGACTGGAGAATGAAGGGCCCGAGAAGCCAGAAGGAAAGCCTACGGGTCCATTCAGACATATACAATAAAGAAAGGAGAGAAATGCAGCAGGTTGAGAAGTAGGCACTGCCTCTGCATATAAATGGAGGCCATTAATCTTTGAGATAGGCAGATCAGAAATCCTTAGTTGTCTGAGTTTGGTTCCATCTAATTTGAATTCAGCTTAAGAAACACTTATTGAAACATCTGCTAATGCCAAGCATGAGGTTAGACGTGGAATCACGGACAGTGGTGGACCAAACAGCCATTGCCCCTGCCCTCCAGAAAGTTACAGTCTGATGAGAAAGATCAGAAAGAGGATATTTCAGGCAATGTCTAAGTGCGATGCTTGAGCTAGGTGGTGTGGAGCCTTGTAAGTCATAGAAAGTGTTTGAGTTTAATCTTACGTATATTGAGAAGCCTTTGGTGTAATATAATTCAGTTAAGTTTTGAGAAGATGAGACTCTTTCTATCATGAGGAGACCAAAGGTGGGGAAATTGGTTGGAAGGCTATTATAGTAGTTCAGTCAAGATGTGCTTGCGGCTTAGAATTGGGTGGTAGCCATGGAGATGGCAAGAAGTTGACAGATTTGCAATGCTCTCCACTTGGCAGCCAGAGTTAATATTCCAGAATTCAAGTGTGATGTCATCATTATTAAACAGGTTTTCCAGGCTGTTAACAAAAATACAAGAAATATCAAGGGCTGGCAAGCATGTAGAGAAAAGGGAATCCTTGGGCACTCTTGGTGGGAATGTAAATCATTGCAACTACTATAAAAAAAACAGTATAGAAATTCCTCAAAAAAAATTAAAAATAGAAATACCATATGATCCAGCAATTCCAATTCTGAGTATTTATCTGAAGAAAATAAAAACACTAACTCGAAAAGATATCTGCACCCCCTGTTCACTGCAGCATTATTCATAATAGCCAAGATATGGGAACAACCTAAGTGTCCACTGGCAGATGAATGGATGAAGGAAATGTCACACACACACACACACACACACACACACACACACACACACACACAACAGAATATTATTCAGCCATAAAAAAATAAAATTTTGCCACTTGCAACAACATGAGGACATTATGCTAAGTGAAATGAGCCAGACAGATAAATACAAATACTGCACAATCTCTCTTACATGTGGAATCTAAAAACAATAAAAAAACAAAAACACAACCTCAAAGATACAGAGAACAGATTAGTGACCAAGAGTGGGGACCAGGTGAAATGAATGAAGGGGGTCAAAAGTTACCAACTTCCAGTTATAAAATAAATGAGTCATAGGGGTGTAATGTACCCATGGTGAGTTAATAATACTGCATGGCATATTTCAAAGTTACTAAAAAAAAAAATAAATCTTAAACGCTTTCATCACAAGAAAAACATTCTGTCACTATGTGTAACTATGTGACAGATGTTAACTAGACTTACTGTGGTGATCATTTCACAATGTATACAAATATCAAATCATTCCGTTGTACACCTGGAACGAATATAATGTATGCCAATTGTGTCTCAACAAAAAATTCCTTTGCATAGATTGTAGAGAGTGGCTGTAAGGTGCTTGGCACAAAGGAGACCAGTAAATGCAAGTCCTAAAACAGAGGGGGTGCGAGGAGGGCTCCAGGTAGAGGGTACAATGTGGATAGGAGCCCAGCAGCCTGAGGTGCCGAGGACTAGAAATAAGGTCGGAGCAAGCAGCCCTGTCCGAAGTGGACCCCATCTCTGTGGATGTGCAATAATGCCGGTGACTGATTGGCTCCTGTGATGGGCCTGGCTCCTGAAAGCCCGGGTGGTGCAGCTGCAGGCGCCTTGGGGATCCTGGCAGGAAGGCTGTGTCAGCTTTCGCTTTTATGGGAGGCGTATTTAACACGGTTCCTGTCATAGACAGTAGCAGACATTTCCTTTCTGTGGCTTGATTTTATCTTTGCCTTATGCTCACAAAAAAACAAAACAAAACAAAAAGAGGCAGTGAGACCCTGCGGGAAAGACAGGCATGTGGTCACGGAAGGAGGAGGAATCAGACAGGAAGGAGGAGAAAATCAACAACAGAAACCCAAAGTGAAGGAAGGGGTTCTTTGTAGGGTTTTGTATTAGGCAAAAAACAAACAAACCAACAACAACAAAAAAAAAAACACAAACGAGGCTGGGAGTCTGAGACCATTTCATAAAATATTTCACTAAAACCTAAAAAGAAATATGAAGGTCAAAAAAGGTTCCACATGGTGACTGAGCCCCAAAATGAGTCCTTCCTCCTATTTTCTGAACTTTGCCCCATTTATGTCTCTGGTCTGAATCTTCGTGGGACTGTGTGTCAGGGAAAACCAATCTGTCTGAAAAATCTTCTCAAGTTCTGATTAGAATGTAATGTGCTAATGTCCACAGCACAGGACAGCATATTGCCTAAGGGCGTGGAGAAAAATTCGGCTTCCTTAGTTCAAATCCCGTATCTGCCACTTCCTAATGATGTAGTCACGGCCTCTCTGCCTTAGTTTCCTCATCAGTACAGATAAAGATGAAGCAGGTTCAGCTGCCTGGGGTGTTATGAGTTTCGAATGAGATATGTTTAGCCCTTGATATAGTAGCTGACACATAGGGAATGCTCCACAATTATTAGCTGGCCATCACTTCTGTGTGCCTCCTGCTAAGTGAATATAGCATTCTTGTTCTTACATTGTTTGGTTATATTAATGTACCTGTGGAGAGAAGAAAAAGTCATCCCTGGAGGGCATTGTTATTTGTGGTGACAAGCTGAAATGGCAAATTGTATAACTTCTTTGCTGAAAATGTATCCATGATTCCTTGTTGCTCTTTTTTTGTGTGTTTTTATGTAAATTATTCTTTTATCACTCCATCCTGTCATCCTTGTTGCTCTTAAGCTAAAACTCAGAATGCTTGGGTTGGGGTTGGAAGGAAGAACAGTTCATTCTCAAAATCATCATGGAGTATGATTGGTACACAGCAGAGGAGATCCTCAAAGACACATCTAAACGTGGGACTCTGATCTTCACAGAGCTCCTCTTTCCTGTGTTAAACCTTGGTTGGTTGGTTTGTTTGTTTTTTTCGTTGTTTTTTTTTTATTGTTTGAAGTATTACAAATAGTAGTACATATGTCTCTTTTTTTTCCCCATTGACCTCCCCCCCAACCTCCCCTACCCCCCAGTACATGCCTTTTCCTGCCTCCCACCCCAGTGTCTTGTATCCATTGGTTATGCTTATATGCATGCGTACAAGTCCTTCGGTTGATCTCTTACAGCCCCTTCCCCCCGCCCCCCGCCCCCCGCAACCTCCCCTGCCTTCCCACTGTAGTTTGACAGTCTGTTCAATGCTTCTTTGCCTCTGTATCTATTTTTTCCCCATTTCTTTCCTTTAAAAAAAATCTTGCCTCTGCAGACTAGAAATAAACATATAATAACAAAAAATGTTTGAGTCCCAATTTCAATGTCCAACAGTTCTGAGTCCCCGTTTCAGTGTCAAACAGTTCCTTATGTGTACATGTCAGCAATGATCTGTTAAACCTTGTTGACTTTGAAGTACAACGAGGGAAACTGCTTTACTCCCTAACATGACACCTTGTGCAAGTGTATGAATAAACGTTTGTAAGTTGATGCAATACAATGTGACTTCTAAAAAAGATGTACTAGTAGGACCACCTGTTCAGGCAAAAACTGTACAATTCTCAAAAGGAAACCTGTAGAAATATTGAGCAATGTTACACTGACTTTGAATACCATGTTGAATACTTTTAGCTAAAATAGCTCCTCATTTGGGGTAGCAAGTCAAAGAAAAGACAACCCTAAAAAATCATCACTTTCCAAACATAAAACCAAAAACAAAAAATTTTTTAAACAAAAAAGCAGAGGTTGTTTAATTTGAATACATAAACTTCAATCTTCTGTACATCAGAAATTAAGCTAAAAGACAAAATAGCTTTTAAAAATGTATTTCTGCCACTAGGCTAAGGCATGCTATGCAAAGGTATCATAGCACCAGGACTAGAAGTTCTGGTTTTGGTATCACCCAGGTTTGTACTCAAATCCTGGCTGACTCTATAGGTGTATGACCATGGACAAGTCAATTTAAAAATTGCCTGAGCCGCAATTTTCTTACCTACAAAATAGACCAAATAATTCCTACCACCGAGAGTTATTGTGAGACTTGAGAACAACATGTACAGTTGTGAGGGTTGTTCGTTGCCCAAGAGAGCACAGGGCAGGGAACAATTGGAAACTAAAATCCAGCCCCTTTTCCACTTACCAAGTCATAACCCCTGAGTGTGACTGTATTTTCCTACCTGAGATAGCGGGCACATTTCCTCGCTTGTTTTAAGGAGCCATATGAACTAGCATTGACCAGGTCATAATTAAATAAAATACATGAAAATTATGTAAGTAATGATTACACTGAAATGATTCAGAATAATATATGCAAAACACTGAGCTCCATGACCTGCACATTGCAAGAGTTTGTTAAATGGAGCTATTACCATTAAGGACAAATAGAAGAAAAATAGTCCTTCAGAATAATAAGCAAGGACATGTACAGACAATTGACAAGAAAAGTAATTAAAATTTCCAATAACCATAAAAAGAAAATAGCCAACCTCATAAGTACTCAAGGAAAATTAAATTAAACCTGGAAACTATCTTACTCTGGAAGTGTCAAACTTTTCTTAAAACTAATAATGATAGTAGAATTATGAAATGGGCCATCTTCATATCAAGGATAACAGAGTGATTATCCCATTTCTGGAGAAATCTGACATTATGTATCAGGAGTTTGAAAACTACTTATACCTTTCATGCCTTGGTAATTTCCCTTATTTAAATTTAGCCCCCCAAAAAATAAAAATCAGAGTTGAGATGCAATTGAAGATTTATGTTTGAGAGTACTTGCTGCAGCATTGTTTGTAATGGCTAGATGTTGAAAATAAACAAAATGTCCAACAGTGAGGGGTTGGTTGCTCAAAAAATGGCTGAGGAATTGAATTGAAATAAGAGGTGGAAATGAAGAAGTGTTGCCCCAAGCCTTCATCATTTCTTTTTGTCCACTTTTGATTAATTTGCTCCCCACCTAACCTTCAGGTTACACTTATTTTCCTCTTGTGGAAAGTACATGAGTGGTGTCTTGGGCCACGTACCCTAAAGACAGATCCTGAGCCAGTATCTTGCCTTCACATGGTTTATAGAGACAGTGATCCCAGGAGAAAAGGAGTGAAGGAAGCAGGGTGGGGCTAGAGAAGAAGCTGAGCGAGAGCATGGTCTCGGCTGGAGCTCTGGGCCATGAGGTGCACCACAGAATTCGTCCCTGCTTACGGTGAGGGTCCACTCTTCTGTAGGTCCATGTCAGTCAATCATGGGATGCAGGATGGGTGAGTGGAGGCATAAAGTCCCAGTGGAAGTTGCTCCTGTTCCACCTGGGACAATTCTCTGGAGCGGGAGCAGCTGAGACCATCAGTGGCCAACGCCGACGACTAGCCTGGTAAAGGGGACCTGGGCAAGGCAGCAGCAGTGTCCACCACACATGGGGTCAGGTTGGATGTTCAGCCACAGAACTCGGCCTGTGAGAGTTGGTGAGAATTTGTGCAGCATGGTAACTACCAAATTACCTCAGTTACCTGTGGACCGCTGCCTGTCACATATCTATGTTGTCATTGAGTAATTAGGTATCTTGCTCATTAAACCATCTCTCATGGGGAAAGAGTTCAGGCAATTTGCTTAGGTGAAATGTGGGTTTATGGACATTGTCCATAGCCTGGAACCTGATATTTTAAAAATACATTCTTTATATGTCGCACGACTTCTGTGTAATAGAAAGCCTATTGAAAATGCAAGTGATGCCACATTAAGGTTAGGGAAGGTAATAAATTTTAAACAAATTGGCCAGCTTACAAAGACCAAAAACAGTAGGATATGGGGCAAGACTGAGCATTCTAAATAAATCTCTGGGATTATGAGCAAAAAGATCTGTCTCGAGGAAGACTCTGTGAGAACAAACACAAGTCACAGTAACGCTCCAGACGCCTACCACTCCCTAGAGGGAGAGCAGTTGGGAAGTCTGAGGGAAAACTGAGGCTGTCCTTCGCTTGTCCATTTAGGACAGGGGCTGCTAGAGCCCAAGGACAGCTTGCTGGCAGCTAGCAAGGCCACTCGGGCAGACCCGCTTCATTGCATTATTATTAGCCAGGACTGCATGCTCCAGCTCACAGTTATATGCATGGCCAATGATAATTTCCTTCCCACACAATGAGAAGGAATACATAATTGGAGTGAGCCCTGCTCAGCCTTATCCAGGTTCTTCCTTGCCAACCCAAGAGCCGATCCACTGCAAAGTACCCAGTTTTTGCTCTTGTTAGAAGTGCTTGAATAATAATCTGCAATTCTTACACTCAGAGACCAGCTCAGATGCTTTCTCTCTCTCTCTCTCTCTCTCTCTCTCTCTCTCTCTCTCTCATCTCTCTCTACCTCTATCTCTCTATCTCTAACTCTCTCTCTCTCTCTCTCTTCCCTCCCTCCAAGTCCCCCCCCCCCCTCCAGATCCTTTTCCTAGCTACCTGTCTAGGTATAAGCCCAACCTTCTCTAAAAGACAACAGATTTCTCAAGGATTCTCTCACTGACCCAAGTCAGGAGCCCTTAAGCAGTGAGGTAGGAAATATATGTAAAAATTCTACATGTGTATATTGACCACCTACTATGTTCCAGGCCCTGAGTCAGGCTCAGTGATCACACAGATAAGTTAGACATGAACCCCCAGGGCTTTTCCATCTAGTGAAGACAAAAATATTAAAATAACTAGTGCAGCCTTTAGAATCTCAGGTGTATTAGAATGATAAACTTTTCTTCTATAACTCAAGATTATTCTATTTCTGGCCCTCATTCTGCCCCAGTGACAGAAATGTAAGTAACCTGGGTGTTCCCTGCAGTTGTGTCTCATTTTCAAGAGGTTAACATGCAATCAAGGAAGGGAAACAAAGGACCTTTGGTCACCCTCTAATCATAGTGGCTGGCATAACATGTCACTGCCCCTCTGATCCTTGGTCTTTGGGGAGAGGTGGTAGTGGGAGGATGAGGCCATTTTTAAAAGATAATTGTGCCATAGGGTGGAAGGTGGTGGTGGAGAGGTGCAGACAAAGACTGTGGGCAAGAAGATGAATTCAAGGGTTGTTTTAAGTGTCCAGGGAAGCAATGATGAATTTGGTCTGAATTAGGTAGTGATAGTGGAAGTAGAGAGGGAGGAAGAGAATAGAGAGGAGTTTCTAGGCAGAGTCTGGAGGATTTGTAACTGATGAGATGTGAGGTAAGGGAGAGAGAGGGTGGTATGAAGGATGACTCCTAGGTTTTGGCCTTGAGTGACTATGTGGCTGGTGGTGTCACTCTCATCAGCAGGCTGCATGTGGAACTGGCCGAGTGCAGGGCGCTGGTGATGCTGATATGCTGGGAGATAATTCCGCGCAGGTGCCTAAAAGAGTTCTAAGCAGGAGAACACAGACTTGGGCATTCTCAGAACCCGGGTGATAGTTCTTCTTATGTACATGGACGCGGCCACCAGGCACAACTCGGAGCCCAAAGAGAGTAAGAACAGAAGACAGAGCCTGCAGAGCATCAACATGCAAGAAGCAGACAGCAGAAGTGAAAGTGATGGGGACAAGGACCGGGGTGAGTACAGAGGCTATCAGATGTGTCACAGGGACAGTTTCCAGCAGGACCAGTTGCTGCAGTAGGGCAGAGTGGAGTGGTAGCAGGAGAGAAGCCTTTGGATCAGGCACTCTCCCCGACCATGCTAAAGCCCACCACCATCACACACTGTTCAAGAGCCAGTGACAAGTGGCTAATACAAATTTTTATTCTCATTACACTTACCATTTGAAAGGTGCTAAGAAGCAGGTGGGGAAAAGAGAACCAAATGCCCTTGTTAGGTAAAATGGGGTCCTCATCTTAAAAGTTAGTTGCCTCTTACACAGGGATGAATGGTATCTACACATGTGATTTCACATAATTCATTACGATCCCTCCATTGCTATTCCTCAGCGGGTGAGTGCCAAGAACTGGCAGGGGAGCCTCCAACAGAAGGAGGCTACCTGACAGCAGGTGGGTTACTCGAGTGGTGACTAAAAACCACATTTACTGAAGAACTGCATATTCCTCGGTCTGTGGGCAAAGAAGGACACTCCAGCAGGACCACCTTGTTGAAAAACATTCCCAACCCTGAAAAACTTCCCCATCATGGAATTTTTAATCCCCATCATTAGTTAAGCTTTAACAATGTTCCTAAAGACCCTGATGTACAACAGGTACAGGTTAGCAAGACTAATAACTTTTTTAAAAAATCCTCACTTCTTACTATGGCTTACTATCCTGTCCTCTTCACCCTCATCTTTCTCACTGCGATGAGCCACTCACATTGGCCCTCTTGCAGTTCCCCAAACATGCAGACTCTTTCTTACCTTCAGCCCTTTGCACATGCTTTCCCCTTGCCTAGAATGTTCTCAGAGGATTCAGCTTAAATACTCCTTCTGCAGAAGCTGAAGAGCTGAGGAGAAATATAAGGGGGGATATGCAAAGCAACTAGTTTTTGGAGAAGCAGCTGAGGGAAATTAATCTGATTTGTCTGAGTTAAGAGTGTACACACACTGAAAGATTCCATCTGACCAGGCTTGGCAGACAAGTCTGGTTTGATGGGATGCCTGGAGGCATGAGTGTGGAACTGATGACCTCCCAAAGTCCTCTGCAGAACAGCGTGCCCATGCCTGCCAGCTATAAGAGTAAAGAAGTTTCTGACCCCCTTTTCTCTTGGATATCACCCCAGACAACAAGGAAGATGAGAGACAGAACACAAGCTCCATTTCTGACAGAAGTAGGGAGCATCTGTAAAGCTGAACCACGAGGAAGACATGCCAATAGAGGAGAAAATTAGAGTTATGGAAGATGCTGAAAATACAAAGTATGTGGTGAATCTTAAGGGACAAAATTAACAATCCTTTATTTGGATGAGGGAAAGGGTATGTGAGCTGGCTGGGGAACTTCCCTGGATTCCACAGAATGACAGAAGAAATAGGGCCAAATACACTAAAGTGGAAATTATATGGATAACATTCTCTAATTACAATGCACTTAAAACTAGAAATAAATGACATAAGCTTTGAAAACACTACATGTCAGAATCTATGGGCCATAGCTAAAGTGTTCTCAGAGAAAAATTCATATTCTTAAGTAGTTACATCATAAATAATAAAAAAACAGAAATCAAAGGATTACATAAATAAGAAAATAGGAAAACTACATAAAGAAACAGATAGATAAGGAAAAGAGGCAGGCTCAGAGGCATTTGTTTTGAGAGAAAAAGTAGAAAACCATAAGCTAAATTAAGAGATAAAAGTACAAAGCATAAAAAATGAAAATGGAAAAATATACAGATATATAGATATATTTAAATTGAGTTTATTGGGATAATATTAGTTAATAAAATTATGTAGGTTTCAGGTATACATTCTACAATACATCACCTGTATATTGTATTGGGTGTTTACCACCCCAAGTCAAGTCTCCTTCCATCACCATTTATCCCCCCTTTCTCTTCTTCTACCTCCCCATTCCCCTTTCCCTCTGGCGATCACAATACTGTTGTCTGTGTCCATGAGTCTTTCTTTTTGTTCTTTGCTTGATTCCTTTACCCTTCCCATCTAGCTCCAAACTCCCTCCCCTCTGATAGCTGTCAGTCTGCTCTCTATCTCTGAGTCTGTTCCTATTTTGTTTGTTAATTTATTTTGTTCATTAGATTTCACATAGGAGTGAAATTCAATGGTACTTGTTTCTCTGTGACTGGCTTATTTCACTTAGTATTAATATCCTCAAGGTCCATCCATGCAGTCTCAAAAGGTAAGATTTCCTTCTTTATTTATGTCCATGTAGTTTTCCATTGTGTAAATGTACCATATCTTTTTAAATCTTCTCATCTACTGATAGGCACTTGGGCTGCTTCCAAATCTTGGCTATTGTAAACAATGATGCAATGAACAAAGGGGTACATATATTCTTTTGAATTAGTGTTTTGGATTTCTCTGGATATATTCCCAGAAGTGGAATCCCTGGGCCGTAAGCCAGTTCCATTTTTAATTTTTTTGAGGTAACTCCATACTACTTTTCACAGTGGATGCACCAATCAGCATTCCCACCAACAGTGCACAAGGGTTTCCTTTTATCCACATCCTCACCAATACTTGTTTGTTGATTTATTGATGATAGCCATTCTGACAGGTGTGAGATGACACCTCATTGTGGTTTTAATTTGCGTTTTTCTGATGATTAGTGATGTTGAGCATCTTTTCATATGTCTATTGACCATCTGTATGTCCTCTTTGGAGAAGGGCTATTCAGATCCTTTTCCCATTTTTTAATTTGATTGCTTTGGATTTCTTTGGTGTTGTGTTTATAAGTTCTTTATAAATTTTGGATATTAACCCCTTGTCAGATATATCGGTAAATATATTCTCCCATTTAATAGGCTGTCTTTTCATTTTGTTGATGGTTTCCTTTGCTGTGCAAAAAATTTTAATTTAAGGTAGTCCCATTTGAAAAAAATCATGAGACTATTTTGATCAACTCTATTAAAATATTTTAAAACCTGAATATAAAATAATTTGAAAACCTGAAGAATGGATTGTTTGATCAAACATAAATTACTAAAAAATAAAACCACAAAGAAATAGAAAATTTAAATGAATCACTACTGCGAACAGGAGGGGATGTGGATTGAAAAAAAAAATTATCAAATAGCTACCCATTGCAAAAAGACCAAGTCCAGATGGTTTTTCAGGGAAAGCCACCAAAAGTTTAAGGGATAGCAAAGCCAATGTTATTTAAATTGTTGCAGAACACATAAAAAGAAATAAAGATTCCAAAATTTTGTTTGAAATCACCATAATATTGGTACACAGACACAACAAAGATCACACACAAAAATGAAAACCACAAGCTGTTCTCATTTTTGACCTCTGACAAAAATACCTAACATAAAATATTAGCAAATAGAATCCAGTAATCAAGGAGAGAACTAATATAACATGATTAATTGGAGTCCATGCCAAGAGGAAAAAGATAGTTCTATATTATAAAACATATAATACAATTAATCATATTAATCAGTCTAATTGAAAATCATAAGGTAGCCACATAGATGCTGAAAAGTGACTAGATAAGATTCACATCCATTCTTGACTTTAATTCAAGTGACCAATCATCCTGGTTTGTCTGGAAATGAGGAGTTTCCCAGGATGCTGGACTTTCAATGACAAACAGGGAAATTCTCAGGCAAAAGGGACGAATTGGTTATGGTGATTTCCATAGAAATAGCTGAATACTTCCTTTTTAATAGAGATAGAGATAAACATAGCTATGGTTATACATACATTTCAACTTTAAAAGAACTAAGGCAGCTCTAGCTGGTTTGGTTCAGTGGATAGAGCATCGGCCTACAGACAGAAGGGTCCCGGGTTCAATTCCAGTCAAGGGCACATCCCCGGGTTGGGGGTTCGGTCCCCAGTGTGGGGCATGCAGGAGGCAGCCAATCAATGATTCTTTCTCATTATTGATGTTCCTCTCTCTCCCTCTCCCTCCCTTTCTGAAATCAATAAAGACATAATTTTTTAAAAAAAGAACTAAGGCGGCATTAGGAAAACACTACAAATATCAATAAAGTTGGTAACAGGTCAATGACATCCACTGATACCACATTATTTAACATTCATATGGAGGTGCAAGACAATAAAATTATCTAAGAGAATAAAATTAAAAGTATAAAAAATTAGAAAGAAGGAAATAAAATTACCGTTATCTGAAGATAATATGATTGTATATCTGGAAAGCCTATGAGAATCATAACTCTAATGTCATAATGATTTCAATAAAAAACAGATAAGGTGATGTATAATAATAATATACAATACAGACAGTATTCCTATATAAAAACAGCAAGCTATTAGAAAATATCATGGAAAAAAGATACCTAATACAAGAGAAACAAAAATATAAAATATCTAGGAATAAATTTGAATAGAAGTGATTCAAATTAACAAGAAATATGCAAGATGCATGAAGAAAAAATCTGAGGTAAGTAAGAAAAACTGAAGGAATGAATATGCATACTCTGTCCTTGTGTGGGAAGACTGTCAATTCTCCCAAAAGTAATTTATATATGTAATGCAATGTGACAGGAATAAAAATACTGACTATTTTTCTTAGAACTAGACAAAATGAATTCCAAAGTGTCTCTTGAGAAGCCGGAAACCAGGGCTTCACATGACACAACAAAGCAGAGTTTCCAAAAAATTATACTTCAAGTCTCTCCAAAGCTACCCATCACAGCACCTGTTTCTCTTCCTTTTTCTCTTTCCCTCTCTTTCTCTCTCTTCTTCTTTCCACTTCTCCAGACCTCCATTCTTGCTGGTTTCTTCATCTTCTCAGGCTGTCCCTCCTGATCTCATCCTTTTTCATTTAAAGTAATTTGGCCTGCTTTCAAATTTCATTCCTCTTTCCAGCACTCCCCCTGATAGAGAGAGAGAGAGAGAGAGAGAGAGAGAGAGAATTGCAAGTCAAATGTTTATATCCTTTCAGCAGCAAGTCGAAACCCTGACTGAAACTGAATTAAGTCATTAGAAAATTTATTTATAACCATATACTTATAACTATATAACTATAGATCTTGTACATAACTATAGAGTCCAGAAGTAGGATGAGGTTCAAGTTTCATTGAATTAGAGGTCCAACAATGATATCAAGAATACAAGAGTTTTCTGTAAATTAAACTTTGGGACATTGAAACACAGGCAAGGGAAGATGACTGGATAGAAAGCATTGCTGTATTCATTTACCTTCCAGCCTATAAAAATGAAAAAAGAAAATAAATATAAGTGCTTTCTATTCTCTACTCTACCAACCTTAGGGCTGGAATCATTTCTTAGACTAATGGAAAGATGGCTACCTTCTTCCTTGTAGTTAAGGATCAGTGAAAATGTTCCTGGAAGCCCTACAGCATTCTTACTCTCACACTTCACTGACTATAATTGTCCCTTCTTGAGTCATTAATGGCGGGGGGGGGGGGGGGTGGGGCGGGGGAGTGGAGAGTACCAATGTTGACCTAGTATGAATGATGAATATCCAATTCCACCACAATGTGCAACCCACAATAATATTCTACTCAAGTCATTTCCTTTTTTTTTTTTGCCTCTACTTCCTTATCAGTAAAGTTGGATGGTTTCTAAGTTGCGTTCTGACTCTAACATTCAATGACTCATGAGTCTTTGAGAGAAACAATGTGCAATGAAAATAATATAATCTCTCTGACCTTCAAATTTATCATCTGAAAATGAGGTAATAATACCTACCTCATGGAGTTGTTAACAGGATTGATTGAGGTAATGCAATTAAGGGCCTTGCACGATGCCTATCACATTGTAGTTACTCAACAAATGAAATAATAATGATGATGATGATTTTATTTATTATACAGAGAAAATGCTGATATCCTAAGAAAACAAAAATACATAGAGGAGGACTAAAAAGTTGCCTTTTCAAAGAAAACAAATTAATTATCTCTGAGTTTGTTTTGTTTGGGGTAGCCCTCTAACTTAGTTCTTTTAAAGTCATCTTTTGAATTGAAAATAGCTTCATCATTTTAACACATATTTACAGGGAAGAAATTACATTAGGATTGCTATGCCCTTATCACCATTAACTATTATTTGCAAGCCAAGATGAAAACATGTTATTTAAATTCCAGATGCTGACTGTATAATTTATCTTTCTGTGGGCACAGGCATGTTTCTTTATTGTTCAGCTCTACTCTGCCTGCATTTCACAAATCACTGGTGCATAAAATTACTAATTTAAATAAATGATTTTCAACTTCGTCTTTATGCCAGTTGGGGCTAGGATGCAATGGCTAATGATTCAAATAAGGAAGATAATCCACTCTACTTAGTGTATTCCCTAAGGAAGAGGTCTTTGTACCAGTACATTCAAGAAGCATGGAATGTTTTACTTAAGAGTAGGGATTACTCCCCAACTGGCACAAAGACAAAGTTGAAAATCATTTATTTAAATTAGTAATTTATTAACTCTTGTGGGGAAACACCCCCATTTGGGGAAGAACCATTTATATAGCAATGTAAGGTCAACCCCTTTGGAAAAGTAACTACCACAAATGCAAATGTCAAATTATTTCTGATTGACCAGAAACAAAATAAATAGACCACTTCACTCATTGAAAGAGACTTGACTCATTTAGGCTGTGAGTTTAAAAAGTAGAAAACTAAGTCTTTTCTGCTAGAGGATTCTATTATCACCTTAGCTCAACCGCAGTTGGTTTAAATAATTCAGTTCATACTTTCATGATCAGTACCATGTAAATGGAGCAGATCCTAATTATGGGAAGGGTTAGCGAAAAGATACTTGCTAATGGCTGGGGCACAAACATAGAGTCTCCAAAAGATCAACCAGGTTATCTATCCACCCTCAGAACTGAAACCAGCAAACTTTCCTGTCCTCTGCTAAACAATACCGGGACTAAACATTCCTTCTTTTTACTTGTCAACTTAATTGAAAAATATTTACACACAAATGCATTTTTCTCCTCAGTGCTAAACAATACTAGGATAAGGCTAAATAAATAAGTAAATAAAATAGCTTACTTGATCCAGAAAATACTGGCACCCAGAAGACAAGACTATGAAGCAATGAAACTAACAGCTTTCACATCAAATGTATACCTCAAGACCCTCACCTTTATATTACATAAAATATTATGTCATAAACTCTGCCCATTACCAATTAGTTCTCTGCCATTCCAAGTCCTAAACCCAATAAGTACCCTCCCTGGCTTCCCCTTCTTAGCTACTGTTAACACAGTCAGGGTAGCATTTTCCCTAACTGCAGTAAGTCTAATAAACTTGGCTTTCATTGACCAACAAACGTTTCTGGTGGCCTTTTTGAGGTTTTGATGGCCAACTATTCTTTCCTACAAAAAAATCTCTCAGAGGATACCACAGAGACGGAGCAAGCATGTTCAGTCCAACTTCCCAATAAATCCCCATTTCCTTCTCAACTGTAATTCATACTTATTGTTTTCTACATCCAGAGGTCTATATCAGGGATTGAATCAAAGTGGCAACTACAGGACGTTTGTTTATGGGCTGATGGGAAGCATGGGAACAGACAAAGGACTGAGAAGCTAGTGAACATGAGCAGGCAGTGCTTGTTGGATACAGACAGGACGACTGGTAGAGACCTTACCGCCAGGAGGGCTCAGAGGAGGGTGTCCCTGAGGCCTGGGAGATGGACAGCCTGGAGCCAACCTCTTACACTTTCCCTCCCTCTCAGAGCCTCCCAGGATACTCTTTCTCAGCTCTGCTTCAGACCTGTCTCCCGAAGTTCAAACATGACTGTTCATAATTCACAAATATACTCCATGAGTTTGCTTCCCATTCAAACTGCAGGAGACAATAAAAGATGTTTGAAGGAAAATCCAATTAAGTGTTCAAAGGATACAAGGGCCAAGAGGGATCTGAGTAGATATTCCTCGGTCCTTCCTTGCTGCCATTTAAATTCTGCCCCGTCACAGGCAACAGCTATTCACTCATTTGGATGCTTAATTCTTCAAATGCCAACACATCATCAAAGACTTTCCATGTGGCATGCAGAAATTCTTTTAAATGCAGTTTCTGTATTTATTCTCAAAAATCAACCAATTAAAAAATCTCCACGATTTCACGGGCATGAAATACAAAATGTCAAAAGCATATCCAGAGATATTTACAGACTCTCCCCTCCTCTAAGCAAGCAACTAAAAGAACAAAGCAACTAAACAAAACCAAACACAGCAGCAGAGTGTGCAAAACCATCCCACATAGTGCTGCTCCTCAAGGGTCTACCCACCATCACCAAATATCTTTCTCTGGGTACCTTTCTCTCGTTGCCGCCCCCTTATTTTTTTGTACTATTTAGCAGTTAGATTTGGAGGCCACTCCTTGGATCTGAAACCTTGACTCAGCACTGCCACTTACCAATAATGTGAATTTGGACATAACCCCTCTGTGCCTCAGTTTCCTCATTCATAATAATGAGGCTTCTAATTCTGACCACTTCACAGATTGTAATGCAAGTACAGTGTCTATGTGCTATGCTTAAACAGTTATGCTTGAGTAATAAACAATACCAAAAATCTTAACCCAGTTAAAGTTTATTCCTTATTCATGCTACTTGTCCAATTCGGATCTCTAGCTTCTCAGTACATGCTTATACAATGAATTAAAAAAAAATAATGTGGCAAAAGTCGTAAGGTTTTTAAAGACTTTACCCAGAAAGGAATCATCCTATCAGTTTCACTAACACTTCATTGGTCACAGCAAGTCACATAGCTATGTCTACTTTCATAGAGGTTGGAGAAATACCGATCATATATCATGTCCCTAGGAGAGAAAAACCATTATTTTTTTTTAACAGTCCTAATGGCTACCCAAGGCATTAGAATATAAGTGTTAACTATTGCTGTTGTTGCTCTTATCTATTCTGTAGTTGCTGTTAATATTCTTCAAGAGCATAATTTTTAATATATTTGTATTGGTTTCAGAGAGAGGAAGGGAGAGGGATAGAGGGATAGAAGCATCAATAATGAGAGAGAATCACTGATTGGCTGCCTCCTGAATGCCCCCTACTGGAGATCAATCCTGCAACCCGTGCATGTGCCCTGACTGCAAATGAAACTGCAACCTCCTGGTTCATGGGTTGACACTCAACCACTGAGCAACACCGGCTGGGCAAGAGCATGATTTTTTATAGAGAAAACAAATCCCATCCTATAATAAGTTATAATTTCTTGAGCTATTCCTATTATAGGACAGAAGGTTACTTTCAATTCTTTCACAATCATAAATAATTCAGCAATAGACATCCCTGAACATAAATCTTTGTCCACACCTTTGATTATTTTCTTAGGATAAATTGCTAGAGAATAAGTAATTGGGTCAAGGGAAGAAATATTTTTTAAGCTTTTGATACTCGGTGCCAAAATGCTCTCCAGAAAGCTTGTATTAATTTTTTCCTCCCCCACAAGGAGTACAAACACAAGAAAATTGGACCTATAAACAATTTAACATTGAGACATTAGAGCAGTGTTTCTCACTCTAGGCAATTTTGCCCCCAGAGGACAGTTGGTTGTCTCAAATGGTAGGATGTTACTAATGTCTAGTAGATAGAGGCCAGGGATGCTGCTAAACATCCTGCAATGCACCAAACATCCCCAATCTATATAATAAGAGCCTAAGCGACTGTTATGGCAGAACGACCAGAACGACTGGTCACTATGATGCGCACTGACCACCACGGAGCAGGTGCTCAACGCAGGAGCTGACCCCTGGTGGTCAGTGCGCTCCCATAGCAGGAGCGCCGCTCAGCCAGAAGCCGGGCTCACCACTGGCGAGTGCAGCAGCAGTAGCAGGAGCCTCTCCTGCCTCCAGGGCAGCTCTAAGGAGCAGCGAGCAGAGCAGTAAGGAGCAGCGAGCAGGCAGGTGGTAAGGAGCGAGGGGTCCCGGACCGTGAGAGGGATGTCTGACTGCTGACTTAGGCCCAATCCCCACAGACATCCCCTAAGGGGTCCTGGAACACTAGAGGGTGCAGGCCAGGCTGAGGGGACTCCCCAACCCCAGTAAACGAATTTCGTATACCAGGCCTCTAGTAACTAAGAATTATCCATCCCAAAATGTCAATAGTTTCAAAGTTGAGAAATCCTGCACCACAACAGATGTTCTCTATCCTCACTATCATACTCATTCTCCTGCAAGTTCTAATCAATGTATTAAGAAGAAAATTTAATTTGGTGGCAAGAATGAAACAAAACTATTAATATTTCAGAACACATAATTGCACATTTTAAAATAAAACAGATTAACTGGGGAAAATAATTGCATGAGTACCGAATATTACCCTGCTCTTTCTGCTTCCCAATAAAGAGCTAACTAGCTGCCAGGTAAAGCTGACTATGTATCACTCACATGTATTACATATTTATTGAATCAAATATCAGGTTCCAGCATTGTTCTAGAGATAAAACAATTAATCAGAAACAACATCTCTTAGCTCAAAGAGTTTATAGGTTAGTGTGAAAAGACCCCCAAAAGGCATATAAACAAGTAAACATACAGTGTATTTGTTGGTGATCAATTCTATGGGAAAAAATGATAAAGCAAAGCTTAGAAGAAAGAGAATCCTCAGAGGCTCAAGAGAGCAAGATCTTATAGATATTTGTCCTGTAAGACTTGGACTTTTACTCTGGAGAAATTTAGAAGCCATTGGAGAATTTTATACGGAGCAGTGACATGTTCTTATACAGGGTGGGGCAAAAGTAGGCTTATAGTCATTCATATGGAAAATAATAATTAATAAATAATAATATAAGAATAAACTCTGTGTTTCACATACTCACAACTGTAAACCTACTTTTGCCCCACCCTATATATATTTTCAAAGGATGCCATGATTGTCAGGGGCAAAGGCTGGAATCAGGTAACAGAGAAACAAAGGAGCAACCAGTACAAATCTAGGCAGGGATCAGTAAGTCATTGTAAGGATTTTGGATTTTACTCTGCGGAAGATGAACAGCCAGAGAGTTCTGAGCAAAGGTGTAAGATGTTCAGAATCAAGTTTTATAAGGAGCACTCTGTCTATTGTGTGGGAAACACACTGTGTGGGCAAATGCAGAAACAATAGAGGAAAAAGTACTTTACACTCTTAGGAAAATTCTGGCTCCTTCTCCCTCCACATTTGTCCTGCTTATTCTTATATGGTCCTGATACACAAGTAAAGAAACAACACTATTTTTCTTTCTCTTGGCAAGCAAATATTAGTAAAAAAGGCTTTCAAAAATTCATTTGGAAAAGTTCCTGTTTGTTTCATCTTGGCTTCCTTGGACCACCTGGAAGTTTCTTTTGCTCATCAGAGGATAGAGTTACATGACGGTGAGACTTTAGGAAAGGGTTAAATCTCACAGTCAGAGTCGCCTGCAGGATTCTAAAGTTTCCCCTAACCATTCTTGAGGATGACTTGTTAGCTTTGCTGACTGGAGTGATCTATACCTATGGCTTTTCAAACAAGCAAAAGCTTGGAAGTGCTCCCAGCTCTCACTGGTTCCTTTTTCATGAATCCTTTTCAACAGCATCAAGCTGTGTCATTAATGTCTGATCCGGATAGGTCACCCAGAAGAAAGAAATTATATTCATCTCTAGACAGACACCTTGACATGATTCAAAGGTTTTACGTTTCTGAAATAATGAGGGAAACCAAACCACAAAAAGCTTCATCAATTCTGGTTGGAAGAAGAAAGCGGACCATGACCAAGCTGAGAATAACATACCTTAATGATTCCTTTTAAGGACTTAAGATTTTCTTTGGCTTAACAGCCAACTGTGTGAAATGAAGATCAAGTTTTTCTTTTTACATATTTTTATTTAGTGGTTATCATCTTTATGTACTGGGTTACCAATGAATGACAATGGAGTTTTATGGACAGGTAAACTGTTATCACAACATAGGAACGAGGTACAGAGGGAATATCCACAGAAACACAGAGCAGATGAAGGAAAGACCTGACTCTTAAACTATACACCAGTGCAAGGCAAGTACTAGTACTGGGGGAAGTGCCCTGAGTTCAAGGATAAGCTCCAGACCTAGATGGAGATGGTAAGTACATGAAGGGGAGTTGGGACGCAGTAAGACCCCAAGCAGACACCCAGTCTTATATACTAGTCAACATGGAAAGTGGACAGAAATGCTGGGTCTCAAGGGAACACATTTCATCCAAGTCTCATCCCTGACATTCTCGATCCTAGGTCTGGTTGTCAACAATTAATCTTAAAGGAAGCTATGACTGAAATACTAGACTGTACAGTTCTTGAAAGAAGAGTGCTTCTGAAATTCTCTAGTTTCTCAATGACTTTCCATTGAACTAAAGAATGTTTGTATGAATAGATAAATCTAGGTAGATGTCTTCATTTTAAACAAACAGATGGAAGCGCAGAAGCTACTGGAATATTTCCTTATTGGTTTATCTCTAAACCTATATATGGGATCTTCAGTGTATTTGATTTTGACTTATGGGAAAGACCAAGGGAGTTGATCTGATTCTGGGTCTAGTCTTAGTGCTCTATTCAGTATGATCCCATCAAACAAAAACAACTTTTCAGTGGATTCAGGGGCTTCTTTTACTCTTTTTATAATACGGTATGATTTTCCTTTAATGTTTTCAGAATTGCTAATAGGGATTTACAAAAAGCAGAGGGAATTCTAAAACTATGGGGAAGATGCCAAACCAACAAGATAATTACTGGGCAGGAGGTGGAGGCAGGGGGGATATGAGAATGAACATAGAAATTAAAGAGTCAAGAGTCTGATTTATTTATTTTTTAATCTTTATTATTAAACCAGAGGCCCGGTGCATGAAATTCGTGCACTGGGGTGGGAGGGGAGTGGTGTCCCTCAGCCCAGCCTGCACCTTCTCCAATCTGGGACTCTTCGGGGGATGTCCGACTGCCGGTTTAGGCCCGATCCCACAGGCAGTCGGACATCCCTCTCACAATCAGGGACTGATGGCTCCCAACTGCTCACCTGCCTGCCTACCTAATTGCCCCTAACCGCTTCTGCCTGCCAGCCTGATCACCCCCTAACCACTACCCTGCCAGCCTGATCGACGCCTAACTGCTCCCCTGCCAGTCCAATTACCCCCAACTGCCCTCCCCTGCTGGCCCAGTCACCCCCAACTGCCCTCCCCTGCCAGCCCAGTTGCCCCCAACTGCCCTCCCCTGCAGGCCCGGTTGCCCCCAACTGCCTTCCCCTGCTGGCCTGATCGCCCACAACTGCCCTCCCCTGCCAGCCATCTGGTGGTGGCCATCTTGTGACAACATAGGGGTGGCCATCTTGTGACCACATGGGGGCGGCCATCTTGTGTCCACATGGGGGTGCCCATCTTGTGCAAGGGTGTGATGGTCAATTTGCATATTACCTCTTTATTATATTGGAAGTATTACATATGTCCCCTTTTTTCCACCACTGACCCCTTCTAGCCTGCTCCTAACCTCCACCCCAGGCTTTCACCACCCTGTTGTCTGTGTCCATCAGTTATGCATATATGCATACAAGTTATTTGGTTGATCTCTTCCCACCCACCAACCCTCCCCCACCTTCCCTCTGAGATTTGACAATCTGTTCCATGCTTCTATGTCTCTGGGTCTATTTTGTTCATCATTTTATTTTGTTCATTAGATTCTGCTTATGAATGAGATCATGCGATACTGTCTTTCTCTGACTGGCTTATTTCACTTAGCATAATAGTTCTTCATTTCCATTACAAAAGAAATCTGGACCTTCTGCCAATCACCTCTGTCTGCCCTTCCTACTAAACCCACACACAAGTCATCTGCCCAAAAATAGCTCCAGCCAGAGCTATCTGACTGTAACTTCAAAAGGTGTGGTGGTAATCATTTGCTAGTTCCTGCTCTTGATTTTTCTCCACATTTTTACTTACCTCTGAGTCAGCTGGGCTACATGCCGTGCACTGAAAAATCCCTCTAATGTCCTGCCTAATTGTCTGTGCCAGTGTGATTGTCCCTACCTGACAAGACCTTTTTGCCATCTTCACCTTTTAAAACTAGCTGTTCCTGAAAGCTTGCCTCCAACACACCCTACACTTCTGGGATGCCTTTCAGGTGCATCTAGACCTTCCCTTGAACCACAGTGGGCCTTTCCCTTAGGGTCTGATCTTTAAAAACTGTATAGTCTTCAGTAGCTACTAGGAAGTATTTAACCTAAGACTCAACTTTATTTGTGAAATAGGAGTGCCACCTGCATTCCCTCCCTCACAAAACTACGCTGAAATGACTGATATGTGTGGAAACTATGCAAACCATAAGGTGCTTTGCAATTAAGATGAGTACTATTATAGGAACCCCTGTTTCTCATAACCATGGCCAGATAAAGACTTTTAAATATCCTAAATTCTGAAAAAATTTTAAGATTCTCCCAATGTAAAAAAAAAAAACAAAAAAAAAAACTATAAAAATATCAGTAACAGTTAAGCATAATAGAAGTTGTGTGAATAAAGTTAAAGCATGACTATTTCATTGCTTGATCTTTTTGAAAAACAAAATTCTGTTTTTTCATTGCCTTTTTCATTTGTTTCATATCTTGGCTTAGCTGCTTTGCTAAGGTTAATGATCATTGGGTGCTGCATTTTATCCAGCTACTAGACTAAGAGGTTCCTGGAAGCCTCTGTTATAGCTTGTACATAGCCAGTACTCAATAAATATTTGCTAAATTAAATTTCTCCTCTTGACACTGCAGAAATTTGTCTTCTATGTTAGTAGGAAAGCTCCACAAATAGCAAGAAGCATCAATGGCTCTTAGCAGCCAAACCTCAATCACTCAACAGGAAATTATTAAAAGCAAAATATATGTATAATTTAGAACTTGAAACAATGGGTGATGTTAAAAAAGTATATGAGAGTGGGGGAGATGGGAGATAGAAAAAGAGAGAGTCAGGGAAGGAGTAATTGAAACATACCTGGGGAAGGGTGGGAGGGTATAAAGAAACTCATAAGCAAATAGTTGAAAATATCAAGTTACAAAGAAACATAGCTAAAATTCAAGTTGAAATGGACCTTCAATGATATTTCACCCATCCTCCACCCACATTTA
Source organism: Plecotus auritus (assembly GCF_963455305.1). Lineage (NCBI taxonomy): Eukaryota > Metazoa > Chordata > Mammalia > Chiroptera > Vespertilionidae > Plecotus > Plecotus auritus. Next base: position 164,764,889 of record NC_137773.1, read on the forward strand.
AGCAGAGAGTGAGCATGCAATGTTTAACATTTTCCCTGATGACACTTCACTCATTTTTCAGGGCTGTTCACGCTTCTGTCTATGTGGATGTTGGTTCCTAGGAAGAAGGTCCCCTTATGACTCAGCACTTTTTGCAATTACATTCTGTTCTAGAAATCTAAGGCAGTTTGCTTTCCGTGGGGACATACATGAATATTCTCTGTGCCCTCGTTTCTCTCTCATTTCTTTCTCTCACTTTCTTTCCATTTCCTTTTGCCTCTGGTCCTCTGCCATCAGCATTTTATCTGCCCAACATGGTCCTTTTTATCATTTTTTTCTCTCTGCTGTCCAAGCTTTTAGCAAAATGCATTCTCCCGGGGAGGTTACATACTCTAGAGCTCACACTCAGCAGTTATGAGCTTCCCAGAATCCCTGTGAAAAAAGTGTAATAAATGCATTTATTTTGAAAAAAAAAAAAAAACTAAGATAAAATGAAAATCAACCTCCAACCAAACATTAGATTTTTTAAAAAGTTTGTTACACTTACTATAGCTTTCCATTTACGGATTCTCATTGACATCTTACTAGGGACAGAATTTAGTGAGTGCCGTGGTTATAGAATTATAGAATGGCCTTTGCCATCAGAAAAGGCTCTGCTGTTTACAAGCTGTGGGCCTTGGTTTAGCTCCTTTACCTCCTTCAATTTTAGTTGCCTCTTCTGTAAAATGGGAATAACTGACATGACACAGTAAAACCACTGAGCCTGGTGGATTGCCATTTTCAACTCCCCTCTGCCCTACTGGTGTTTTAATTCACTTCCCAAATAAACTACTTGTACTTGAATTCTTGCCTCAAGATCTGCTTCTGGTGTGCAGACATTAACAAGTCACCTTGGAGTGACCTTCTTTGTGCTAGACTGCAGTTACTAGAATGTTCTTCCCTAGTTATCTAGTGTGGGCAAGTAGACATTGAGGAGTCCAGCTCCAGGCCAAAATCCTATGCGTGATCTTTCAGGCCTGACCACAGGCAATTATAAAGGCTTTACCTGGCAGGCCTAGAGGGGTAGGTGGTGGGTGGACCATTTTCCCTGCTTGCTGCAGGGCTCAGCTATACTCGTACCAGCATTTCTCACCCAGGCACCTCCACGTGGAAACCTTCTTATTGGGGAGCCCTCAACCAAGGCCCTTCTCAGGTAATTCTGCCATGATCATCACATCGGGTGGGCAATGAAGACACTTTTTTGACTCAATATTCGATATTTTCCTACTCCTAACCCTTCCCTCTCTTCTCCTCTTACCCCTCAGTCTGCTGGTCCATAAAACAGCAGAAGCCTTTTGTTCAGTGTTCTCCCAGGAGTGAGATAATCCTCAAATCTGTGCTAATTCATCCAACTTGGCGGGTGACACTGTTCCAAAAAAAAATGAAACAAGGGAGATCTGGTGCTTTCTTTCTGCTTAGCCTCTTGCTTATACGATCACAGTAAGTGATTAAAGGCTAGACTTCTGCTTTCATTTTGGCTTATTTTAATTGATCACCTCAACACTGAGAAGCTCGGCTCTTTCTAGCTCAACTCTTCACAGAGATCATCAACCTGCCAAAAGGCTGTATTGGAGCTTTTTGTGGTCTGACCAATGCAGGCTTCTTTTTATTCAGATCTGGTCCCAGAGATCAATTTGCATGAGCTCTAGGTCTCCTGGAACGACAACTAAACAAACCCCAACCACTGACTCTAGGGATTTGAAGTTAAGGAAGACTGTCAGGATAGGGTTGGGTCAGGGTGGTCCCGGCCACCAGTACCCCAAAGGAGAACTCAACAAGAGAGCAGGGGGAATCTATGAGTCTGGGCTGGTGATACAAATACAAACAAACAGGAATAAGAAGCGTCTTGGGAGATGGCTGAATCTGGAATAGCGCAGAGCCAACACTATAGGTCCTTCAGGGTCCAGCTAATCAGTATGGTGGCCTGCTTTGGAGAGCAATGGCTGAGCATGCATGAAGTAGGCAATCTAGAACCCTGAGCCCAAGGAAATGTTAGCACTGCCACTGGGCAGTTTTATTGAGTATGGGCACCATCCCAGCAACAGGCATGGCATATATGCATCACATTGTGCAGAAATACACAACTGAAATAAAGGTGCTATTGGACTAACACAACTTTCCAGTTCTGTGGGCATGTGCATAAGAGCAGGCATGTGCCTATGAATGTGTGTATCTGGGTCTTCTGTCCGTTTTCATAACCAAACTCTGAGTGGCAGAGCAAGCTCGTTGATGCCAAAGGCAGTGCCCTCTTCAGTCTGTACACTGCTTTCCAGGAAAGGCAACATCTGTTGCTGAGTTTTAGGGAATAGCTAGTTTTAACCCAATTAGCTATAAGGTCAAAGACTCTAGCCTTTTATATATATATATATATATATATATATATATATATCATTTAATTTTTCCCTTAGCACAAAAGTAGTATATCTTCATCATGCAGATTCAATGAAAACAAGAAAAATAAAAGTCACTGATAATCTTACTATGTACAGATAATCACTATTATTCATTTTTGTGAAATTGTTTTCAGTATCATCTTTTTTCATAAAATTAGGATCAGAGAATACATATCTATCCATATATGTGGTATTATAATCTACTATATTGGTCAGAATTCCAACAGGAGCAGAAGATATCCTTATATTAAGATAAATTAAGGAGAGTTTAATAAAGGGCTCTTTGCACAGGTATGGGCAAAGGTTCAGGAAACTAGGGGGGATATGACAGGGCCCCCAGGCTAATGATAGCAAGAAGGTGTCATCCCCAAAGCTGAAAGCGGTTGGGTGGGGTAAGATTACCAGATCCCACAACAGAGACGGCTGACTGGAGAGAGGCCCCTGACAGAACCTAAGATTCTCAGTCCAGAAACAGCCATCCTGTGGCAACCACACCAGGAGATAGAAACCAAGTCCCCAACTCCCCTCTTCTCCTTCCCTTCAATCTCTTGCCATGTACCCCAGGGACTGAACCCAAAGGAACCAGTGGTATAGGCAGGAGATTGGCAAACATTTTCTGCAAAGAGCCAGATAACGAAGAGTTTAGGCTTTGTGAGCCATATGGTCTCTGACACAAATACACCTACAGGTGTAGCTTAAAAATAGCTGCAGACAATATTTAAACAAATGGAGGTTACCAGACTTAGCTTGCAGGCCATAGTGTGGCAACCCCTGGTGTAGACCATATGGGTCAGCCTCCCAGGCCACAGAGCAGGGTAGAAAACATGAAGAGCAGATCCACAGGGGTGAAGAAAAGATACCTAGAAACTTGCTTTATTGGTTTTAACATATTGTAAACACTTTAGCATGTTCAGATCTTTTTTGTTAACCTTGTGGTATGATAACTTTATTGGAAACAGGGGCAAAGTAGGCAAATACAGCTCAGCAAATGTAGAAGTGAGAAATTATTATATACTAGAGGCCTGGTGCATGAAATTTGTGCACAGGAGGGGTGTCCCTCAGCCCAGCCTGCACCCTCTCCAATCTGGGACCCCTTGAGGGATGTCCGACTGCCCTCTCACAATCCAGGACTGCTGGCTCCCAACTGCTCGCCTGCCTGCCTTCCTGATTGCCCCTAACCGCTTCTGCCTGCCAGCCTGATCACCCCTGCCAGCCTGACTGATGTCTAACTGCTCCCCTGCCAGCCTGTTTGCACCCAACTTCCCTCCTCTGCTGGCGTGGTCACCCCTAAGTGCCCTCCCCTGCAGGCTTGATCGCCCCCAACTGCCCTCCCTTGCAGGCCTGGTCCCTCCCAACTGCCCTCCCCTGCTGGCCATCTTGTGGTGGCCGTCTTGGGTCCACATGGGGGCAGGATCTTTGACCACATGGGGGCAGCCATCTTGTGTGTTGGAGTGATGGTCAATCTGCATATTACTCTTTTATTAGATAGGATAGAGGCCTGGTGCACGGGTGGGGGCCAGCTGGTTTGCCCTGAAGGGTGTCCTGGATCAGGGTGGGGGTTCCCTTGGAGTGTGAGGTGGCCTGGGTGAGGGGCCTGTGGTGGTTTGCAGGCCGGCCACGCCCCCCGGCGACCCAAGCAGAGGCCCTGGTATCTGGGATTTATTTATTTTCTACAATTGAAACTTTGTAGCCTAGAGTGGAGCCAAGCCTTCTGTTCGTTCTGTGGCGGCAGCCATTTCTGCTGGGATTTATTTATCTTCTATAATTGAAACTTTGTAGCCTTAAGTGGAGGCCTGGGCTGGCCAGGGTGTGCAGAAAGCTTGGCTTCCTCCATCGCCGGGGAAACCCAAGCCTCCCTCCTGCTCTCTCCATGGCTGCAGCCATCTTGGTTAGGTTAATTTGCATACTTGCTCCTGATTGGCTGGTGGGCATGGCTCGTGGGTGTAGCAGAGTGATGGTTAATTTGCATATTACTCTTTTATTAGATAGGATGTAATTAGGAACTTACTTTATTGATCCTGTTCTTTTCACTTATTTAACTCAAAATGTTACAAAAAGGTTAAGGGGACTTATATGTACAACATGAATTGAAATTAAATTAGAAATAAATGAATCAACTTGTAGGAAATTACCTTGTAGGTATAATTATTTATGTGCACAGGACTTTGTATATGCAATGAGCCAAATTAAACTAAAAATGAATGAACTTATAAGAATTTCTCATATAGATATAAGCAGGTATGTGTACAAAGACCTATACAGAGGACATTTTTTCAGCATTGTTCTTAATAGCAAAAAAAAAAATAGGAAATTATTAAAATCAATTGGGAGATGGTTAAATAAGTTAAGGCATCTCTCTTTTCTCTCTCTCTTTCTTTCCCTTCCTTCCTCTCTAAAACCAATTTAAAAAAAGAAAACTCAGGTCTGGTTTATAGATAGTCTATATGATATTGTGCCACAAGCCAGAAGAAAATATTACTGATTCACTCTGAAATGTCTTTAAAATAATGAGGAATCATTCCCTGGGCAAAACTTTAAGTAGTACCTCTGATTATCCATTTTACCTGGACAGAGAGTGATGGAGAAAGTAAAGATCAATGAAGTCCAAGTTAAATAAATGCAAAGAGATTCACATCTAGATACATCATAATCAAACTGTCAAAAGACAAAGATAGGAGCAAGAGAGAAACATATTATATCCAGTGGCACCAGTCCCTAGAGGAACCAGCCAGTTAGCTGAGGCAGGCTGGTTTCACTGGACTATTTCCATCTTCATGGTGGCATCAATGTGTCCATTGTAATAGGCATTTATTGTGGGTTTGCCTACTTTGCTCTCAATGCTTATGCCAGCAACGCCATCATCCATGGTCTTACAGAATACCTTACTCATCATTATAGTATTCACACACAACTTTAGTTCTCACCTAGGAATTGATTTTATGGAAAAAAATACCACAATAATAATGTCACGTACTTAGGATTTACTGATGTTCACATCTTCCACATTACACAGAAGCAACTAGCATAAAAGAATGCTGAAATAGCCCAATGAAGATTGAAGTACGGCACCAATTGGGAGATAACACACTCTAAAGTTGAATACTGTGACAGATGGAATATTGTGTGGGCAATATATAAAGACGACATACAAAAATCCCTAACAACACACACACACAAATTTCTTTCGATATTTCTTATCAACTTACAACAGTCTGCAGACCAACATTTGCAAATCATGGTGTTACCAGATTTCCTGAGCCCATAAAAATAATTTAAGTGACTTCAAAGAACCACAATTACCCCTGAAAAAAATGAGACAAGTATTTCTCCTTTAGATTTTTATAAAAGGGAAGCTAATGCAATCAACATTTCAGCCACATTCTTAGTAGAAATAGATCAATGAGCTTCTTCGATATGTACATTTTGCTGACCCTTGGTATAAATAGGTCATTATTTTCTACCTTATCTGGTATGCATTTTTATGCCAATTTGTCTATACCTTCATTTGTTACTTCTTTTTAGTATATATCTTGGTTTCTTGATTAAACTACTAGCTCATACTGGACAAAGGGTGTTTCTAATATCTATTTCCACCCTTTCCCTGGCCCCACAATACCTTACACAGTACTCTACTTTTACTAAGCAGAACTTGACACATTATATTAATCAACTTCTCTTTATGTCAAAATGGTTATTAGGACTAAGAGCAATGACAAAATAAATGATAAATGGCAACTGGGTTACATTTAAGACAATCTTGAATGAATGAATGAATGAATGAATGAATGAATGAATATATTTGAAATATATTAGAGCAAACCTTTCCAAACAAGGATTTTGCTATTGGATGAGTATGAAATGCTTTGTTTTTTGTCTTATAGCAGAGGTCTAAGGGGGAAAGATAACTATCATTTATAGAGCAGCCATAATGTTCCAAAAAGTTTGGGTGCTTTATATATGTTATCTAATTTAATTCTCATGCTCTGCCTGGTTTGGCTCAGTGGATAGAGCATAAGCCCACAGACTGAAGGGTCCTGGGTTCGATTCTGATCAAGGGCACATACTATATCTTTGTTGCAGGCTCTCCGGCCCTCCTCAAGGTGCATGCAGGAGGCAACCAATTGATGTGTCTCTCTCACATGGATGTTTCTGTCTCTCCCTCCCCCTTCCACTCTCTCTAAAAATCAGTGGGAAAATATCCTCAGTGAGGATTAACAACCACCACCACCACCACAAAAAAATAAATAAATAATAATTTTCACAACAACCCTGTGAGGTCGACAATGGTTCCGTCATTATGAAAATAACAGTCCCAGAGAATTTCAGTCGTCATTTAAAAGTACAGAAATAACTACATGGCAAAACTGGTATTAGAATCTAGGTCTGGATGTCACTCCACTACATTAAGCATGCATCTCCTCAAAATAAGTAAGATATCAAGAAATATGTTAAACTAATTAAAATATGTTGAATTTTGAATATTCCTGGAGCTCCTCTCTTTCTTCTGCTTTTGTGAGTTCCAGGTCTTTCATACAGCCTTCCGTTGCATCTGCTTTTTGCACAGGTGTGACGGCCCTCCAGTGTTCCACATCCCCTGTTCCCCTGAAAAGCCTCAGCTGAAATGTCAGCAGTTTAACCTGCTTCTTAAAGAGACCGCTAGCCTTCCCCATTGAGAGGATGAAACTGCTTGCTTGGCTTAGTGCTTTCGTCCTATTTGCTTTCATATTGTTTTCCTGGCCCAGACATTTGTCTTTTGAAGGTACTCCTCTGGAATTTGTTTTCTGGGGTCCCCCAGAGTATCCTATACCGAGTCAAGGAATAAACAGCTTTCCAAAACGCACAATTTTCCAACAGATCTGTCTATCTTCACTTTCCAGAGTTGTTCAATCCCACTCAGGAGGCATGACCTCATCAGATCAATAGCCGACTCAGGACTGACCTCGTTTAGTTTTATGTTGCTGGCTCTCTTGGAGTAGGTCTTATTTCTGCTGGGCCTTCCCTTGAGAGGATCCTAATTCCATACATTTTTTGGGCAGGTTCCCTCGAGACACAGGCAATTCCTGCTTCCCCATCTATGGTCACTGTACCACCTGCCAATTCATGACTCAGTGCCTTGAGAATTTTATCCTGGCTTCTCAGGCCTCCTCCTCTATCCAAATATTATGCATGGCTGTCTCAGTCCTTGAGGGGGACTTACCCAATTGTTCTGATTAGGGAATTTAACTGCAGTTTATAGAGCTATCCCTCAATCATATCCTACATCCAGGAACTCTGGGAGGATTATGACATCTCTTCCTTGAGCTCAGTTACCTTTTCTGATCTTAGAGCAGTTTTATTAAGGAGTAGATAGATGGATCTGCTTCTCCCTTCTACGCTTAGATGTGTCTAGTCTGCTCTCCAGATCTCATTTCCCATTTCGTATCTGCCTAGATCAGTGCTCGGCAAACTCATTAGTCAACAGAGCCAAATATCAACAGTACAACAATTGAAATTTTTTTTGAGAGCCGAAAACTGACTTCTGTGCATGGGCCACCAAGTTTCAATCGCACTGTATGTGCGCACCTGCACGTGGTATTTTGTGGAAGAGCCACACTCAAGGGGCCAAAGAGCCTCATGTAGCTCGCGAGCCGCAGTTTGCCAACCACTGGCCTAGATTATGCCCTAAGATCTCAATCATGCTGCTAAAGAAATTTCTCCCTTTTCCACCTTAACCAGTTGTCTTCCTTTTCCTTCTTTTATTCTCCTGCTTGCTCCTATTTTGATAGTAAAATTAATGACTGATTTAAATAATTTCCTTCATTTCTTGAGCAAACTTGATCCCTAAAAACAACGTGTTATGGACATAGACCTTATGATTGTCTTCTTTTCTTTGGATATACAATAATGTAGTCATTTCTCTTCTTGAACAAAACAAAACAAAACAAAAAAAAGAAAAGATGTCTCATTCCTATTCAGTAAGTCCCCCATTCAAGTTTATGGTATCTTGGGTTCTGCTTCAAGAGATCCCCAACCTAAGACACCTACCAGCAAATTCCCAATTTTAAGAGTAGCCTTTCCTGAAAGGAGAAGCAAATGTACCAATACCAACACCACAATCTGGAATCTTAAACCATTCTTCACGCTGTAAGATTTCCCGCAGTCCCACTAGAGATGCCTCTGTCTTCCTGCATGTTGTCGCTATATATCAATTCGAAGCTTCAGTGAGGCCCATGGTCTGGTAGCACTAACAGAAACCTCGGAGGCAGAAATTGATTAGTTTCTCACTCCATCAAAGCTTAAGTCACTAGGGACCTCATAACATGGCTAAGGGATTCTGAGATAAGGATCCATTCTGTGAGCAAATGTAGTAAGAAAATACTTATTTGCCAGATGTACAAGAAAAGGCATCTCTTTTGTCCCCAAATTCTGCCTGTGTAGAACTGAACTACCAAAGAATATGGAAAATTCCAGATTACTCCAGGAAGTGTGAATTCGGAGAGAATTCAGTGCAAACCTTCAGGTCTCAATGCTTTAAAAGAGGCCCAGTTTCTGTTATAAATAAATGTCCCACCAGGAGTTGGTCATTGGCCCTGGCCACATGGCTCAGTTCGTTGGAGCATCGTCCTGTATGCCAAAAGTTTGTGGGTTTGATTCCCAATCAGGGCACGTACCTAGGTTGGACGTTCAATCTCTGGCAGGGGTGAATATGAAAGGCTACGGATCAATGTTTCTCTCTCTCCTTCCCTCTCTCTCTAACATAAAAAACATATCCTCAGATGATGATTTTTTTTAAAAAAAGTCAGCAATTATAGGAAAAATAAAACCCTGGTTAGCGGTATATGACAAATAGCCCATTTCTTTAAATGTGCATGACAATGGTCATTTAATATAAATTAAACATAGATGGTGAATAGTGTAAATATTAATGATCAAAACATCAGAAACTGCCTGACAGAAAACGGAAAAATAAGGAAGCCAGACAGTACAGGAAAGGGTCTGAATAAAATTAAACAAGATACAAAATAATACCTGTATTTTGGCTCATCAGAATAAGAACTAGAAAAAGCAGTTTGTGGAATTTACCAGGGCTGGACACCCCGGAAGAGAAATTAGGAAAGAAAAATGTTCAGGTGCAGGAACCTGAAAGAAGAGTGGAACCGTCCTTAGAAATGAGGGTTTGGACTGAGAGGATACCACCAAATAGGTCGATAACATTAACACCCATGAAACAGATAATTAAATGCTAGACTCGGTGAGGCTGACTGAATATAAAAGAGTCCAAGAAAGCGTGTGATCGATATCATCCGAAATATTCAAGAAAATTTATTTTTGTTGTTCATATGTCTTATAGCATGTGGCCTGGCATTATTAGTGGAATTTAGGTAGGACAAGGGGAGAAAGAAAGACATTCTATGTGGCACAATGACATTGGCAAGGAGGAAATGAGCAGGACCCACAGAGGAGATAATGAGACCTGGCTGTGAAGTGCCCTAATGAGCAAGTACCTAACCTGATTCCTGACAATTTTTGATAAATGCAGTACCATCTCCTCCTTGAAGTCTCGTGGCATTAAAGTGTAGATTTTAAGAAGGTAAGAACTTTGATTTCTCGAGCATAAGTCCTCTGGTTTGGTCTTAAAATTGCCTTTGGCATTGTATTCGTTTTCTATTGCTGCCATAACAATTCACCACTCAAATTTATTCTCACAGTTCTGTAGACCAGAGTCTGGATGAGCTCAGCTAGTTCCTCTGCTCTGGGTCTCACAAGGCCAAAACCAAGACATCAGCCAGCTTGGAATTTCATTTGGAGCCTCTTAGGGGGGAAATCTGCTTTCAAGCTTATTCAGGTTGTGGGCTTAAGTCAGCCCTTTGCAGCTATGAGGCTGAGGTCTCCGTGTCCTTGTGGCTGTCGCTGGGAGCCTCTGTCTGCTCTTGAAGGCTACGTGTCACATTTCCCCTTCTACCTTTAACCAGGAATGGCATGTTGAATCTTTATTGTACTTCAAATCCTCTAATTTCCTTGCTGTCACTCTTCTGCCTTCAGCCCAAGAAAGTTCTCTGCTTTCCAGGGCTCATATGATTTGATCAGGCCCATCCAGAGAAACCAGGACAACCTCCTTATTTAAAATCCATTGCCTTAATTACATCTACAAAGTCCTTTTACCATATCACGTAACATAGTCACAGGTTCCAGAGATTAGGTGTGGACATCTTTGGGGCTCAATCTGCTTACTGCAGCTCTCCTAAATCTCTCACATTTCCCTACAATTTTCACAAAAAAAGTTTCTAATGCAATTGTTTTTTACATACAAAGAGCTGTAGATCAAGCATAGGCATTTAAATAAAATATTTGTCAAATTAGTGAATGCATGAATTGCACTTTATCTGGACTCTTTTTATGGCCCTTGATATTTGGTGTCTTACAGCTGTTTGTATACAAATCTTGGTTCCTTTTATGAATTACTATGAGCATTGTGGGTAAGAATGTATCAAACCCACACTCTAAACCAGTTTCTAGCACCATGTTTGACATACTACAGAGCCTATTAAAGTATTCATATTAGCCATAAATTAGAGACATGGAATATCTACCACTCATCATGAAATATACTCTCTAATTCCCTGTCCCTTGTTCTCACTGTAAATTCAATTCACAAGATATTAATGGAGGATTCCAGGAAACAAATGTGGTCCATGTATTCTTTTAGTGCCTGGAGCCTAGACTCCAGACCAAACGTGTCAAACTCGCGGCTCACGGACCACATGCCTTGTTTAAAATGCACGTGGCCTGCTGGCCACGAGTTTGACATGCTTGGTCCAGACCCTCTAAATTATGTCATTGGATTAAGTCAGAAAGCTGTATGCCTAGTCTACAAGCTTTGTAGTCCTTAGAGAACTTATTTTTCTGAATTACATCTGGCATTAGCTCATTGACCTATATTTTGAAACATAATAGAAACAGTGCTATAAAATTCAGTTTGTGCTAATGAGATATTGAGAACAGAGTTCTCTAGATCATAAGGTACCTTTTCAATGAAAACCAGGAAAAATTCTCTCCATCCCCAGAACAGTGAATAACTGTTCATTTCTTCAGCAACTGTAACTTAAGTATCTGATTAAATTTCCCACTTTGCCTTGGCTACTAGAAAGATGACTTTTAGTGACCAAACTTCTAGCAAGCAATATAAGATGATGTGTATTTTGGGCTTAAATATTAAGCTTACCCTTAAAAGGCAAAGTAGAAAGAGAAAAACAACTCCACTGGGTGCAAATTCCAGAGGGCAGATGCTGTTTGTTTTATTCACGCCAAATAATGTACAATACAGGATGCAATAATAAAGAGAGGGACCCTAGAGGGAAGAAGGAAAAAAGACTACAGTGTCTGTAAAATAAAACAATCAATTAATTAATTGAGAAATTTAATGTGATTTTTCACTAAAGTTGATTTCTACTGTAGGCTATTGTTTCTGCTAAAAGACATTGAAACAGCCCGGCTGGTGTGGCTCAGTGCTTGAGTGTCCACCTATGAACCAATAGGTCACAGGTTCAATTCCCAGTCGGGGCACACGCCTGGGTTACTTGCTGGCTCAATCCCCAGTAGGGGACATGCAAGAGGCAGCCAGTCGGTGACTCTCTCTCATCATTGATGTTTCTATCCCTTTCTCCCTCTCCCTTCCTCTCTCTGAAATCAATAAAAACATATTTTTTTAAAAAAGAAAAGAAATTGGGACATTCATTAGCAGAGTAAGGTAGAAATTTTCATACTGATGTGGAAAAAGACAATACTGTGAATATAAATATGTACTATATAATCACAATTTTGTTTTTGAAAAAAAAAAAATCTGTGTGAATATTTGCATATTTTTCCCTAAAGGTGCAGAGAGAAAATGAGGTGTTCTGAGTACTGTTCTACATTCCACACTTGGGACATTCTCACAAGAGTGACTATGGTACAATGAAATCTGGCATAAAATTGATTTTTTCTATGTTGGCAGTGGCAGTTTATGTTGGTAAACATATGGGTTGTCAGTTTAGCATTGCTTATCTGAAGCCATAAAGATGTTCATAACCTTTGATCAGTTATTCCACACATGGACAATTATCTTAAGGAAATTGCTCCAATGAAGAACAAAGGTCCATGCCCAAACAAATTCATCATTATAACAATCCAAACCAAGTGGGAATAAAATATTGAAATATCTTCTTTTTTCTTGACTTTTCTGTCAGTTGGATGATATTTGAAGCAGATCCTAGAGCCTTTTAATCACTTTAAAGTATTAAAAATAAATAACAGTCTTATTTGGGTTATTAAAATGTTAAATAAAATCTAAATCAAAACTTCAACCTCATTTAACTTAAAACTCTTGATCTTATCTGAGCTTAGAAACCTCTAATGAAGACTGAGAAGCAGCAGAGGCTGGGATAAGCTTCTTCTATATTTTGTTTTACTTTCTTCCCTACTTCCCCGCTCAGGACGGGGGCAGGAGAAGAGAGGAGAGGTAAAGCGGGTGAAAAGTCTCACTTGACCAATGTAAATGTGGGGTCAGAGCCCTCTGTGTGTTACAGATACCTGGATACTAGTAGCCCTTTCTCCTTAGTCCCTTTTGTGGAGGAAACGCCTCACTTGGGGGCCTCCCTACATTGTTCCAGTTAAGCACAGACTCTTAGTTTTAGGTAGACCTCTTGGCAGGATCTTTTAAATTCAACATAAGGCCAGTTACCTTCCAAGGACCACCATTGTCCCACCCACAGCTGAAAGCACTCTTAATGCTCTGACTTCAAGGGAAGGTATAACTAGCCTCTCACCTTTATCTATTTCTGGGTGTGAACCCACCAGCCTCTGTGTTCTCCAATACAAGCCATGCCTGCAGGAGTTCTACTGAGGACCCCCTCACATCACTTGAGTTGCAGGGGGGCGGGGGAGGGAGCGCAAAACCAAAGCACTCTTTCAGCTCTCCCCAAAGAGAATCTCACTAGTAGTATCCCCTCATTCCTCTGCCTTCCAATACATATAGAATAGGGGTGGGCCATAGGCTAGGTGGGGAGAGTTCGTTTTTTGGATCTCCCTTTAGGAAGGACCATGTGGGTGATCAGGCATCCCTCTCTAGATGCATGGACACTTAACAACACTCTTTTACCCCAGCTGCAGCTCTGAAAAAGGCATTCTGTGACACCACTTTATTCACTTATTTACTACTTGTTAAAACCAATAAAATTTATTTCAGTAAACTTCAAACCACTTTCGCCATTTTCTCAATACTATAATAGAAAACCTAGTTCTTCACAGGAAAATAATCAGCCTTCCAAGTCTTAAATGTGTGTGGTTGCTCATGCAAAATGCCTCTGATGGCTTATGTTATGGTACATGGTTAGTCAAATCAAAATACAAATCTTCTACTACCTAAAGAGCACAATAGAGTGGAAATAATTCATTCATAAGATTCTAATTTATAAACCAACTTCACTACTTTTAAAATATGACCCTAAGAATTTAAAGTCTATCAAGCTTTGATTTGAACAAATGTACAGTCATTCAGACAACAGCTGTTACACTAAAAAAAAAAATTCACAATGTCTTTAGAAGAGTGACAGGAATATTATTAACATGATTGCCCTGGTTCAGCCCTTCAGAAGGAGGCTCTCCGAAGGCTGGCTTAGCCCTAGGAAATGCACACTTTGGCTATAGCTCTTGAACAAGAATCACAAAGAAACCCCCATGGTGGGCAGATGTTACTCAGCACTAATGGAGAATGAAGGGCCAGGAAAATCTTCCCTGTTGGAAGTAATATCAGAATTCATACAGGTTCCCTGGAAAAGATGACAGATGAGGTTCTCCTCTTGTAACATACCCTATGGATCCATTCCCAGCATGCAACCTTCAACTGGATGAGGTGGACAAGAATAAAAAGCCTACACCAACTTCACTTTCAAGTAGTAGAGATGGATCAGGAGGATCTAAATTACCAAAAGCATCTTCAGGATGAGTCCCACCAGATCCCATTTTTTAAGATATGGACCAATTTCTCCTTCTAAAGAAGGCCCATTAAAAACTTATGAATCTCGCTAGTGTAGAAAGATAGCCAGTGTCTGAAGCAGAAATTAAAACTGTGTCTTGTGCATGTTAAGAAAGAGCTGGACCAGGATGTAGATGGCCTGGTGGACACTATGTCATCCTGAGCACTAGGTCCCAGGGAGATGACATCTGGTGATGCAGGGAAACACTGAACCCTGAATCTCTGAACCATCCTAGCTGGACATACCTCCTGCCTTGATGATGCACTGATCCAGAAGATTCCCTGGTTCTCATGGGCTTTGGCCACATGCTGCACTTAGATCATCAAGGCCTTGAGGATCCTTTTCTAGAATCTCAAAGTTTCTATCATCTGTGGTTAATTTTGGCCTTCACATGAATTTACTATAATCAATAAGCTGGCTTCTCAGAGGACAAGTAAGTTCTTCCATTTCTTCTCCTAGAGCTTTGGCTTGATTTTTGGTTTGTTTGGTTTTGTATGTGTGTTTTGTTTTGGTAACCAGCTCTTCATGGCCTGGCTCATGTTTTTATCTGCTTTGAAATTAGTCTAAATTATTCTTCTTCCTCTGCAGGGAAATTTCCTGGGAGATTTCTTATTCTTGTCTTGACACAGCTCGATCTTTAAGTATATGCTGAAGTTTGGAACCTCACTTAATCTTTGCATTTTCTGATTTCAACAATGCATTTTTGTTTGCTTGTTTGTTTATTTGGAGAATTGTGCTGTCTAACCTGTTAGTGATTGTGTTTTTCTACTCCAGCTACTTAAATATATATTTGGTTACTTTCTTCTTCAAGGATTTATAAGGAAAAACATTTAGTTTGATGGCATCAATCAGTTTCCTCAAAGCTCATACTGACTAGTCATTGAGGTGGTATACAATTTTATTAAAAGTTGACCTTTGATCTATATCATTCTTGAACAACAATATGGAAAAGTACACAAAAAACACTTCTGCTTCATTCTGAGGTATGATGATTATCTAAGGTTAAAGCTTGTGTACAATTTGTTAAGTTACAAGCAGAACTAGCCACTTTTTCCATTGAACACTATATTCACTTGAAATAAAAATTAATAAACTGTACAGACTTAGGTATTTAGTTGACAATTTTTTGAAAATAAAAAAAGCAAGCCTGTCATTTCAAGGAAAAAAACTGACAGCATATATTTTGCCAATTCAAGGTGTCAAGTTGAATATTGAAACTTGAGAAAAATTGTATCTATCACCATGAGCTTTGACAGCTTCCCAATACTTAAAACCTTTTCTGATTAAATCAATGGTCTTATTAAAAGACATGATATTTTTATATTTAATAATGAAATATGCCAACATTTGGAAGGCATGAATAACTCAGTAAACCAAAAATTTTCAAGTGACCTAATATGATATTACAAAATCATGCATAGGTAAAAGATCTAAATAAAGTGCAAGATAGACCAATGAATTTTAAAGTAACAGAGTATGACAATTTCATTGATATGATGTCAGATTCCACATTGCAACTACCCTTTAATAAACAATTGTCAAGTTTTAGTATAGTAACAAAGAATGCCCACATGTATCTAAAAAGGCTATTAACATATTTCTCCCTTTTCTAACTACATATTTGTATAAAACAGAATTTTCTTCATATATCTGAATTATAGCATTATACTGCAACATATTGAATGCAACAGATATAAGGATCAAGCTATCTTGTATTAAGTTAGATCTTTTAAAAATTTACAAATCTATAAAATAATGTCAGTCTTCTCACTAATTTGTAGGGGGGACTGGGGAAAATTTGGCAATTTTTCATTAATATTTGTTACTTATTTTAATGATAGAAGTTTATAATCCTATCTAATAAAAGAGTAATATGCAAATTAACCACCACTCTGCTACGCCCACAAGCCACGCCCATCAGCCAATCAGGAGCAAATATGCAAATAAGCCCAACCAAGATGGCTACGGCCACAGAGAGCAGGAGGGAGGCTTGGGTTTCCCCTGCAATGGAGGAAGCCAAGCTTTCCGCCTGCCCTTGCCAGCCTAGGCCTCCACTCAAGGCTACAAAGTTTCAATGATAGAAGATACATAAACCCAAACAGAAATGGCGGCAGCCACGGAGCAAGCAGAAGGCTTGGCTCTGCTCCAGGCTACAAAGTTTCAATTTTAGAAGATAAATAAACCCCAGATACCAGGGCCTCCGCTTGGGTCACCAGGGGGCGTGGCCAGCCTGCAAACCACCACAGGCCCCTTGCCCAGGCCACCCCACGCCCCAAGGGAACCCCCACCCTGATCCGGGACACCCTTCAGGGCTGCCCCCCCACCCCCGACCAGGCCTCTATCCTATCTAATAAAAGAGTAATATGCAAACTGACCATCACTCCAACACACAAGGTGGCTGCCCCCGTGGTCAAAGATCCTGCCCCCATCTGGACACAAGATGGCCACCACAAGATGGCCAGCAGCGGAGGGCAGTTGGGAGGAACTAGGCCTGCAAGGGAGGGCAGTTGTGGGCGATCAAGCCTGCAGGGGAGGGCAGTTAGGGGGGACCAGGCCGGCAGAGGAGGGAGGTTGGGGATGACTGGGTCTGCAGGGAAGGGCAGTTGGGGGGGGGGGAACTCAGGCCTGCAGGGGAGAGCAGTTGGGGGGTACCAGGCCTGCAGGGGAGGGCAGTTAGGGGTGACCAGGCCTGCAGGGGAGCAGTTAGGCATCAATCAGGCTGGCAGGGGAGTGGTTAGGGGGTGATCAGGCTGGCAGGCAGAAGCAGTTAGGGGCAATCAGGAAGGCAGGCAGGCGAGCAGTTGGGAGCCAGCAGTCTTGGATTGTGAGAGGGATGTCCGACTGCCCATTTAGGCCCTATCATGGGATCGGGCCTAAACAGACAGTTGGACATCCCTGGAGGGGTCCCAGATTGGAGAGGGTGCAGAGCTGAGGGACACACACCCCCGTGCACGAATTTCATGCACCGGGCCTCTAGTAAGTAAATAATTGTATTATTATAACAAATATAATAATGAATAAATACTATTCTTAAAGTTTCTCCATTTTAATTTCTGATACAGTAAATATCAGTAGATATAACCTACATAAACAATAGCCATTGGGGGTCCTCAATAATTTTTAAGACTATAAAAGGTTACTGACACCAAAACTGAGAACTGTTGCTTTAGAATTTTCAACTATTTTTTTTCTTCTAATTGCGTTTTTCACTCTATCTTTCATTGTCTTATGAAAGTAGTTTTGAGCTTTCCTGAAGATGGGCATGTTCATCCACACCTTTCTTCGATGTTGTCATTGGTTGTTTCTCATTCTTCTAGTACAACTTGGGATTGAATGGCTTCTGATCCATCTGTTAGTCACTAAGTATCCTTGTGATGCTCATCCTGGACATTTAGATTTCTCTTTCCTCCATTCTTTATCTGACGAGTCTATCTTAACCTCAAGAAGGAACCTTTAAAGCTTTTTTATTATTTGCCTTCAGGCCCAGCATTTCTGATACTTTGGTCTCAAGACTGACCTCCTTCAAAAAGGACTCCAGTGCTTCATAATCTCTCTTAATATACCCGAACTCAAAAATTTTACTTTTTAAAAATCTAAGGCAGAGTACGCCAAGCTCTTTCTCCCAACATTTAAAAGTTGACTTTACCTACAAGAAAGCCTTTGTCACCATCTCCCAGGTAGCAGGTGCATCACCAAGAGATGGACCAGGACTCACACCTCCACGTGGGGCCCTCAGCCCATACAGCATCTTCAGGAGCCATCACCAGGCCCTCTGTGGCACCAGTGGTTACTAGAACAGCCTCAGATTGTCAGGGCCCTACTGGCCCCAAGTGACTACGGAGTACGACAGAATGCTCCACTCAGAACATAAGCCAACATGCGCAGTGAGGCCTGTCTGACTGACCTTCAGCAGGGCCAGGACCACCAAGTTTTCTCAGGTAGGTGTCATTGAGGGTCTTGGCCTGGGCCATGCAACTAGATCCACATTTGAAATATGGCAACTTTGAAAGATATTCCCAGGTGACTGAAGTCAATTAAAACCATCCTGAAAATTAGCAATTCTATGAAAATGGCAGCAGCAGCCAAATATGACTGAGCTGAAAGGGAGCTACAATCAGCTCAAGTGTATGGAACGGGATCTTTGGCTTTGTATGAACAGGATTATGATAACGTGCCTGCAAACAAGAAGAAACACCTCCTTATTGGTGTGTCCTCAGATAGAGCGCTTTGCAGTGCTACCCATTTCTTGGTTGCTAAACAGATGAAAAGTGAGCCCAGAAGGTAGGGCTCAGTGATTGAGCATCAACCCATGAACCAAGAGGTCACTGGTTCAGTTCCTGGTCAGGGCATTTGCCCTGGTTGAGGGCTCTATCCCCAGTAGGGGGCATGTGGGAGGCAACCAATAGATGTTTCTTTCATTGATGTTTCTATCTTTCTATCTCCCTTCCTCTTTCTCTAAAAAAAAAATCAATAAAATAAAATAAAAAAAGAAAAGTGAGGTGGCTATGCTCACAGCAGCTGGGAAAGTTAAGATGGTTGGAATCGGTGATAAAATTAGGGGTATACTTCATAAGACTCATTCTGACCAGTTTCTGGTGACCTTCAAAGAAGTGGGAAGAAAACTCCCTACTTTTGGAGATGTGTCAGTCTTGCCCTGGAATTACTAACTTCTGGATATGAACTTGATGAGGGATCTATCGTCTTTAATCAATTCAGGTCTGTCATCTCCTACAAGACAAAAGAAAAGCCCATCTTTTCTCTTAATACCATTGCAAGTGCTGAGTGCATGAGTACCTATGATGACATCGATGCCGACATGCTGGAGAATTACCAGGAATACATCTGGCCAATATCATCTACTATTCTCTGAAGGAATACACCACTAGTGAGCAAAATGCCAGGATGATGGCCGTGGACAATGCGAGCAAGAATGCTTCTGAGGTGATCGACAAATTGACTTTGACCTTCAACCACATAAGCCAAGCTGTCAGCACAAAGGAGTTGATTGAAATCATCTCCAGTGCTGCAGCTCTAGATTAATGAAAATCAAGTTTCATCCTCAGACAAGAGGTAAAGGAGGAAAACTCAGCCAGCTGATTTTGTTTTTACCTTGCTGCTGTGCTGGTCAGAAGAAATTATTGGCCGATTGTTTAAATTACTGAAGACAGCAAGGTATTTATAAATTATCTTACAATAAACAATTTACACTAAGAATAAAAAAAAGATAAGCCAGTGCCTGGCAACAAGAACAGACCAGCAGTGGCAGGGAGACAGGGAAGGGAAGAAAATGACAGAACAGCGTTTTCCCACCTTTTCTACATCATGGCACACCGATAAATCCTAGTCACTGGGGGAAATGGTAGCCTCTTCATGGCTGACGGGACAGACTCCTCCTGGAAGATGGGAGGGCTGAGTGTCCACATCTTCCCACACGTTACCCCTCCTGGGATTGCTGAGCAACAGGAAGCTCTGCTGTAAAGGGCTCTCCTGCTCATGTCATGATCCAACACTCCTACACCTTTCTCATAGTCCTGGAGGCATGATGCTGCCTGCAAAAGTGCCAGAGATTTTGGTCAGTATGAGAATGTCCATATGTGTATGTGTGAGTTGGAAATAAAAATGGCCTTACAAGAATTTTTCTTTAGCTATCAACAGTAAAAGAATGTTTCACTACCTTATTAATAATTTAGAAAACTTGCTAATTGCATTTAGCAAGTCTAATTGCATTTAGCCTTCTCCTAATCTTTGTGCTCTTATCATCATATAAGTTACTTCTACTAGTACATGTTACCCCATAATACATTTTATTGCTGTTTTAAATGGCAAATAATCTTTTAAAGAACATATGTGTTTGTGTGTGTTTGTGTGTGTGTGTGTGTGTGTGTGTGTAGTTATGTATATTATATACATTATTTCTGGTGACAAATCTGCCATTATTCTGCAAATAATGTATCTTTTTCTTCAGGCTAATTTTACAAAATCTTTTTATTGCTGCTCTTCAGAAGTTGACTATGTTTGCCTATGATTTACTTTGAATTTATCAAGCTTGAGGTTCATTGAGATTCTTGGAGCTGTGGGTTGTTATATTTTATCAATTTGGGGAAATTCAAGGGTCATTATCTCTTCAAATATTTCTTAAGGACTAAGGGAATTTATTACCACCAAACCAGCAATGTAAGAAATGCTAAAGGGTCTGCTGTAAAAAAAAAAGAAATAGGAAGCGAAGAAGAAACACAAGGGTAAAGTATAAAAATGGCGACAAATAAGTACCTATTAATAATAACTTTAAATATAAATGGATTAAATGCCCCAATCAAAAGACATAGGGTAAAGGATTGGATAAGAAACATGACCCATATATCTGCTGTCTACAAGAAACCCACCTCAGAAAAAAAGACGCACACAGATTGAGGGTGAAGGGTTAGAAAAAGGTTTTTCAGGCGAATGGAAATGAAAAAAAAGCTGGGGTAGCAATACTTATATCTGACAAATTAGATCTCAAAGTGAAGGACATAACAAGAGATAAGGAAGGCCACTTCATAATACTAAAGGGAGCAATCCAACAAGAAGAAATAACTCTGGTAAACATATACGCACCCAACACAGGAGCACCCAAATACATAAAAAAACTCGTGGAAAATATCAAAGGAGAGATGGACAGCAATACAATCATAGTAGGAGACTTTAATACCCCACTATCACCATTGGACAAATCCTCTAAACAAAAAATCAGCAAAGAAACATCAATCCTAAATGACTCACTAGACCAGATGGAATTAATTGATATCTTCAGAACATTTCACCCCAAAGCCACAGAATATGCATTCTTCTCAAGTGCACATGGGTCATTTTCAAAGATAGACCATATGTTAGGTCATAGGCAAAGTCTCTTCAAATTCAAGAAGATAGAAATCATATCAAGCATCTTCTCAGATCACAGTGGCATAAAACTGGAAATCAACTACAATAAAAAGAATCCAAAAAAATCAAACATATGGAGACCAAACAGCTTGCTATTAAACAATGACTGGGTTACCAGAGAGATCAAGGAAGAAATAAAAAACATCATGGCAACAAATGACAATGAAAACACAACAATCCAAAATCTATGGGACACAGCAAAAGCAGTCTTGAGAGGGAAGTTCATAGCTCTACAAGCCTACTGCAAAAAACAAGAAACAATGGTAATAAATTACCTAACCCTACATCTCAAAGTGTTAGAAAGAGAGCAATAAGAAAAGCCCAGTGTAAGCAGAAGGAAGGAAATAATGAAGATCAGAGCGGAGATAAAAGACATGGAGACCAAAAAAACAATACAGAAGATCAACAAAACCAAGAGCTGGTTCTTTGAAAGGATAAACAAGATTGATGAACCTCTAGCCAGGCTCACCAAGAAGCAAAGAGAGAGGACCCAAATAAACAAAATCAGAAATGAAAGAGGTGAAATAACAACAGACCCCACAGAAATACAAAGGATTGTTAAAAAATACTATGAACAACTCTATTCCAACAAACTGGACAACCTGGAGGAAATGGACATATTCCTAGAAAAATATAACCTTCCAAAACTCAATCAGGAAGAATCTAAACAGCTCAATAGGCCAATAACTATGGAATAAATTGAAGCAGTCATCAAAAAGCTTCCAGCAAACAAAAGCCCGGGGCCAGACAGCTTCACAGGGGAGTTTTACCAAACATTCAAGGAAGAACTAAAACCTATCCTCCTCAAACTATTCCAAAAAATTCAAGAGGAAGGAACACTTCCAAGCTCATTCTATGAAGCCAGCATCACCCTAATACCAAAACCAGATAAAGACAACACAATGAAAGAGAATTACAGGCCAATATCTCATGAACATAGGTGCCAAAATCCTCAACAAAATTCTAGCAAATTGGATCCAGCACTACATCAGAAAGATCATACACCATGACCAAGTAGGATTTATCCCAGGAATGCAAGGATGGTACAATATCCGCAAATCAATGAACGTGATACATCACATAAACAAATTGAGAGATAAAAATCACATAGTTATATCATTTGATGCAGAAAGAGTATTTGACAAAATCCAACACCCTTTCTTGATAAAAACTCTCAACAAGGTGGGAATAGAAGGATCATACCTCAACATATGATAAACCCACAGCTAACATCATACTCAATGGGCAAAAACTAAAACATTTCCCCTAAGAACAGGAACAAGATAGGGATGCCCACTCTCACCACTCCTGTTCAACATAGTACTGTAAGTATTAGCCATTGCAATTAGACAAGAAGAAGAAATAAAAGGCATCCAAATTGGAAAAGAAGAAGTAAAGCTATCCTTATTTGCAGATGACATGATATTGTACATAAAAAACCCGAAAGACTCCATCAAAAAACTAACAGACTTAATAAATGAATACAAAATTAATGCCAAGAAATCTATGGCATTTCTATACACCAATAGTGAACGTACAGAAAGAGAGACTAAAAAAGCAATCCCATTTTCCACTGCACCAAAAAAATTAAGATACCTAGGAATAAACTTAACTAAGGAGGTAAAAGACCTATACGCGGAAAACTACAGGACACTGAAAAAAGAGAGAGAGGAAGACGTGAACAGATGGAAGAACATGCCATGTTCATGGATTGGGAGAATCAACATCATTAAAATGTCCATACTACACAAAGCAATCTATAGATTCAATGCACTCCCCATTAAAATACCAACGGCATATTTCACAGACCTAGAAAGAACTCTCCAAAAATTCATCTGGAATAAAAAAAGACCCTGAATAGCCACAGCAATCCTGAGAAAGAAGAACAAAGTAGGTGGGATCTCAATACCAGATTTCAAGCTGTATTACAAAGCCACTGTTCTCAAAACTGCCTGGTACTGGCACAAGAACAGACATATAGATCAATGGAATAGAATAGAGAACCCAAAAATTGACCCAAATCACTACACTCAATTAATATTTGACAAAGGAGGCATGAACGTACAATGGAGTCAAGACAGTCTCTTCAATAAATGGTGTTGGGAAAATTGGACAGATACATGCAAAAAAAATGAAACTAGACCACCAACTTACACCATACACAAAAATAAACTCAAAATGGATCAAGGACTTAAACATACGATGAGAAACCATAAAAATACTAGAGGAATCCACAGGCAGAAAAATCTCTGACATATGCCAAAGCAATTTCTTCACTGATACTGCTCCTAGGGCAATGGAAACTAAAGAGAAAATAAACAAATGGGACTCATCAAAATAAAAAGCTTTTGCACAGCAAAGGAGACCATCAATAAAACAACAAGAAAGCCCACTGCATGGGAGAACATATTTGCCAATGATATCAACGATAAGGGTTTAATCTCCAACATTTACAGGGAACTCATGCAGCTTAACAAAAAGAAGATAAACAACCCAATCAAAAAATGGGCAACTGATCTAAATAGACACTTTTCGAAAGAAAACAGAAGGAAGGCCAAGAGACATATGAAAACCTGCTCAAAGTCACTAATCATCAGAGAGATGCAAATCAAAACAACAATGCGGTACCATTCTCACACCTGTCAGAATGGCTATTATCAACAAATCAACAAATGACAAGTGCTGGCGAGGATGCGGAGAAAAAGGAACCCTCCTGCACTGCTGGTGGGAATGCAGACTGGTGCAGCCACTGTGGAGAACAGTATGGAGTTTCCTCAAAAAACTAAAAATGGAACTCCCATTTGACCCAGTGATCCCACTTCTAGGAATATATCCCAAGAAACTAGAAATACCAATCAGAAAGGATATATGCACCCCTATGTTCATAGCAACACAATTCACCATAGCTAAGATTTGGAAACAGCCTAAGTGCCCATCAGCAGATGAGTGGATTAAAAAACTGTGGTACATCTACAGAATGGGATATTACACTGTGGTAAAAAAGAAGGAGTTCTTACCATTTGCAACAACGTGGATGGAAATGGAGAGCATTATGCTAAGTGAAATAAGCCAGGCAGAGAAAGATAAATATCACATGATCTCACTCATTTGTGGAATATAATGAATAACATAAACTGATGAACAAAAATAGATCCAGAGACAGAGAAACATCAATCAGAACGTCAAACCTCAGGGAAGGTAGGGAAGGGTGGGGGTAAGGGGGAGAGATCAACCAAAGGACTTATATGCATGCATGTAAGCCTAATCAATGGACACAGACAACAGGGGGGTGGGGGCACGAATGGGAGGTGGGGGGTAATGGGGGGATAAGGACACATATGTAATACCTTAATCAATAAAGAAATTTAAAAAATAATAATAAAATAAAAATAAGAAATATTTCTTCCACTCCATTATCACTCTCTAAGACTTCTACAATAGTTATATTAGATCACTTAATATTCTTCTGAAGGTCTCAGATGTTATTTTTGGTTTCCCATTCTTATTTTCCCTTTGTTTTCAACTTGTATAATCTCTATTAACCTGTCTCCATGTTCACTGATCCTTTCCTGCTTTTCAGTCTATCAATTCAACTATTAAAATCAATTTTGATAGATATTTTCAGTTCTAGCATTTCCATTTGATTCCTTTTAACATTTTCCTTTAATTTTTTGGCTAAGATTCTACACTTGTTTACACTTTTGCACTAGATTCTTTAACAGATTTATAATAGCTATTTATAAGTTCCTGACTGCTAATTCCACCCTCTGTGTCATAGGTGGGTCAATTCCTTGTACTGTTTTTCCTCTGGCTTATAGGTCATATTTTCCTACTTTGTCTCTTGGTTTATTTTTATTACTGTATGCAAAGGAACAGTAGAGACTGAAGTCAATAATATTTACCCTTGAAAAGAGCATGCCCATTCCTCCGTCAGGCTGCTAGTGCATGGTGGTGGGAGAGGGGCACGGGAGTGAGTCAATTTAATTTATGCTTGAGCTGAGTTGGAGCCTTATTGGCAGCTCATTTAGTGAGATTCCGCTCAAATGCTTTGAGGGAAGGATCAGGGCTTTGCCTTCAGCATGTCTTGGAATGTGAACATCAGGGAGACTCCAGAGACCTCTCTGTGCTGCCGATTTGGGGGGTTACTGAAGAGTTCTATTTGCTCTGACAGCAATTTTTTCATGTTGTTTTTAAAAACTGGAAATTATTTAAATGCC
Source organism: Plecotus auritus (assembly GCF_963455305.1). Taxonomy (NCBI): domain Eukaryota; kingdom Metazoa; phylum Chordata; class Mammalia; order Chiroptera; family Vespertilionidae; genus Plecotus; species Plecotus auritus. Next base: position 164,790,431 of record NC_137773.1, read on the forward strand.
CACCAAGAAGAATGGCTATGTAAGTTATGGGAAAACGAATGCTGTACTTGTATGCACTAATTTATAAAATTATTCTGAGGAAGAGGTGAATGCTTAACATATAATATTACATTTTTTAAAACACAGAACCTTAAGGTATATCTAATAAAAATTATGTAAAAAAACACACACTAAATTTACATATGGACACATACTAGAAAGAAGCTCCTAAAAATGAAATGTTTGAGCCATGGATATGGCAAGATTGTGAGCAGCTTTGTCTTCATTTTTTGTTGTGCTTCCCATTAATAATGCCAATCAGATTGAGTATGTAGCAATGAGTAAAATTAAGACAGACGTGAAATAATTTCTTAGTCTACGAAAGATAGCCCAGAGCAGGAAGGGGCAAGCCAGCAGCCTCTTCTCCCCTAAGGCCCAAACAAAAAGAAACTTGTTTAAAATACAGCAAGAGGACTGGTGGGGAGCGAGGAAGAAAGAGCCTTTGGACTGTCAAGGTTGTAAAATGAAGACTAAAATGAGAGAGCTAGAAAAGGGACTAAACTTAGAGAAACTCGCATGTGGCGCAGTCCAGTCTTACCCATAGTTTCTTCATTAATTGACAGTGATGTGGTCCGACATCTCAGAGTAAACCATCCTCATTGCCATCATTATTATTATAGACTGGAATTCATTACTAAGAAAAGCTGTGAAATTTTTTCCCCAGAGGCCATTTGAAATCAGATGTAGACAACCACCTGTCTAAAATAATTCCGGTTCCGTCCTGCCTAGAGGCAGGGGATTGAACTAAGTGACCCCTGAAGGTCCTTCTAAACTCTATGACTTTGGATTCCTGTGCTGATAATACTGAGAAAGCCTCATTATCCAACTTCTTTCTAATCCTTGACTGTGTACTCTCTGCTTAAATATTTTTCAGATTGGAAAGGGAAACTTCCTGCAAGCAGTCCTTTGCTTCTCCCCTTGACACAAGGCTGAAATTCAGAATTGCAAGTATCACTGGGAAATATTTCTTAGTGGCAGTTTATTATTTTTTTCTTGTACTGCCAGATGTCACTGTGCCTGGAGAATTCACTTAGCCGGGAAGGGGCTACAGGTTGCCGAGGGCAGAAACAACATGCTAGGGGCGCTGGGGGAGGGGGGAGGGGGCAGAATTTATGAAAAGTTAGCAGAGACAAAGCATTTTTGAATTAAAAATTTAAAAAAATAGCCCTGGCCGGTGTGGTTAGAGCATTGGCCCATGGAATGAAGGGTCACAGGTTGGTTTTCCAGTTGGGAGCACATACCTGGGTTGCAGGTTCAGACCTCGACCCCAACACACTTACTTGCCAGAGGCAACCAATCGATATGTCTCTCTCATATCAATGTTTCCCTCTCTTTCCCCTGCTCCTCACTTCTATTCTCTTTAAGAAAAAAAAAAAGTCTAGTAAGCTGTAGTTGTATGTGCATGTGTTTAAATTGCTTTAGGATACACAAAAATGCACCGAACCAAAGCTATTGTTTGAGCACAGCAACTAAAAATGTTAATGATGCCCCCCGAAATGCTTCAAGAGAGATCACCCCCAGCTGCCAGAAAGGAGGGGGAAGTGTCAGGAAAGGATGGTGGGGGAGATGTATATACATCCACGCAGAATGGGAAGTTAGTGACCTAAAAAAGAACCAAACAAACTTGTATTTTGCCCCTGAGTTTCTGAGCTCTCTAATTTGTCGGTGATCACTTCTGGGGCGTCTCTGTGAGGACTGCCTCTTGCCCTCCTTTGGAATGTGAGCTACAGCCAGAGAAGAGAAGAGGGCAGGAATTATTGAAAGCCCTGTTTCAGATCAGCATTAACAATTCATGGAACTCATTTCTGGTTCCACCTCAGGCATTGGGAAGGACACCTGCGTGCAGCAAGGGCTTGTTCAAAGTGTCTCCTAATCTGCTTTGAAATGCACGGTGGATGGGGGCCAACTCCAGGTCAACATCCTGTCCTCATTTAGTGAGCTGCACCTCTTCCCCGGTAGAGGAAGTGAAAAACCAAGACTGACTGCTCACCCATCGAAGGCCTGCGGCAGCCCCTGAAGGGTGTTTTGAAATGCAAACTTCCCGAGCTGAGGGTTTGGAAACTTATGTTCTATTCAGAGCCAGTGGCTCACAAAAGGTGGGGGGAGGAATGATCACCAAAAGTAATTTAGGTCGAGATGCATCAGAGGTTAAACTCAGACAATTTAAATATTCAGAATAGGGAATTTTAAACATTATTCATTAGGTATAGCCGATTTGGGAGAATGTACTTCAATTTCAGATGAGGGGCAGGAAAGGGGGCCTTTTAGTCCACCAGACTTCATGCATGTGAAACCTGCATTCTACAGTCTGCCCATTCCTATTGAATACCATTCTTCTGGCTTCTGCGATGCCAAACTCTCCTGGTTTCCTCCTCCCTCCCAACATCCCACTCCTCAGGGTTATTAGCCAGATCTTCCTCTTCAACTCAAATTCGAATGTTGGCTCCAAAGGCTTAATTCCAGGCCAGCATTTTTTCTCTCTGATGTGCTTCCTACCTCAACAATCTCACCCACGCCCTCGTTCCTTACCATCTCTATCTACTCAGATGGCCACACATTTGATCTCCATCAGACCTTTCTTCAAAGCCCTAGGCCCATCAGTCCAGCTGCCGGTGGACAGAGCCCCTCGGATGTCTCACAGGCACCTCCAACTCAGTGTGTCCCTAACTGACCTCCATCCCTTCCTCCAATGTCCTTTCTCAGCAAATGTAGATCCATTTGCTCAATGTCAAAAGAGGGAACACTGGGAATCAGTCCTGAAACCTCCCCTCTGCCTCATCCCACAGCTACTCCATCTCCAAATTCTAAGTATCTCTCCTTCTCTTTCCTTCCACCGTCCAAGCTGCCAGCATCTCTATGTCTTATTGACCCGTGTCTCTGCATCCATTCTGCCCCCTCCAATTCATTCTGTACACATCAGCCAGGGAGATCTTCCTACAGAGCAAAACAATGCATTCTCATGCTTTTACAGTAAAGATCGACAACCTTATCATGGCCCATAACGCTGTGAAGTTGTGTCTTTTCACAATTCTACAGCCTCACCTCTACTTACCTTCCCACTCCCACGCCCCCTCCCAGTTCCACTCTGCAAACCACACAGGGCTTTCATTTCCTCAAGCTCACGCTGCGCTTCTCCACATCAGCACCTTCAAAAGCGCGGGTTTTCTCTGCCTATACCTGCTTCCCCCACGAACCTGCCTAGCCAGTGTCTTTTCATCCTTGCAGTCTCAGCAGAATTAGCACTTACTCAGAGAAATCTTCTGCAGTCCCCAAAGCCAAGTCCAAACCTCCCCTTGTCCAGTTTCACAGTTCCCATAACTTTTTATTTTTGTAGGATTTATCATGCTTTCTGATTACTCTGCTACTTAGTTGTTTTCTAACGTTTGCATTGGTGTTTCTCCAGTGCCTGTACCACTGTGTCCTACATATAGGATATACTCGATGAAGATATATGAATGGGTGAATGAATGAATAATAGAATGAGATAAAATCACACGCAAAAAAAGATTAAGACTATCTGTAGCTAAGTTACTCACAATTTGTGTATTTCTATTTCTGTGAATTCAGTCAGATACTCTCAGTTACTCATATTGGAATTAGTGATTCATTTAAATCTCAATGGCTTTTTCACATAACTGATGTCCAGCCAGGTATGCCTCTGTGCTCAGGGAATCTGTGTTTCATCTATATGTAAAGATATTACCTTTGAGAAAAAAAAAAATTAATTTTTGTGGGTTTTTTTGTGTTTTTTTTTTTAATTGTTTGAAGTATTACAAATAGTAGTACATATGTCTCTTTTTTTTCCCCCATTGACCTTCCCCCTGCCTCCCCTTTATATGCCCCCCCAGTGTTTTTTATCCATTGGTTATGCTTATATGCATGCGTACAAGTCCTTCGGTTGATCTCCTACAGCCCAACCCCTCCCCCCAACCTCCCCTGCCTTCCCGCTATAGTTGGACAGTCTGTTCAATGCTTCTTTGCCTCTGTATCTATTTTTTTCCCCATTTCATTCCTTTAAAAAATTTTGCCTCTGCAGACTAGAAGTAAACATAATAACAAAAAATGTTTGAGTTCCAATTTCAATGTCCAACAGTTCTGAGTCCCCGTTTCAATGTCAAACAGTTCCTTAAGTGTACATGTCAGCAATGATATTTGGATGGTGGACACATGGTGGCAATGCAGGTCCAACCCTCTCTGGTTTGGTCCTAGGCAACCTGCTGCGTAAAAATTTAATTTTTGGAACTAAATTCCGTCATCCAAGATATTAACTGTCCTCATCAGGTGTCACTTAAAAATACTATAGTCATGACTTGTATGTCTTTTTTCAAATTGTTAATAAATGATATCCTCATGTTCATACCACAAAACCCTCTTTCTCAGTGTGACAGGCACAACTGGTCAACTTACCCAATAGCCATTTCTCCCAACTTGCTTATTCCTTGCTCTCTCTTTTTTTTTTAACTTAATAAACCTTTATTGTTCAGGTTATTACAATTGTTCCTCTTTTTTCCCCCATAGCTCCCTTCCACCTGGTTCCCACCCAACCCTCTGCCCTTACCCCTCCCCCCGCCACTGTCCTCATCCATAGGTGTACGATTTTTGTCCAGTCTCTTCCTGCACCCCCCATACCCTTTCCCCAGTCCACTCCCTTTCTATGCCCCTGATTCTATTATATTCACCAGTTTATTCTGTTCATCAGATTTTTTTATTCACTTGATTTTTAGATTCACTTGTTGATAGATATGTATTTGTTGTTCATAATTTTTATCTTTACCTTTTTCTTCTTCTTCCTCTTCTTAAAGAATACCTTTCAGCATTTCATATAATACTGGTTTGGTGGTGATGAACTCCTTTAGCTTTTTCTTTTCTGTGAAGCTCTTTATCTGCCCTTCAATTCTGAATGATAGCTTTGCTGGGTAGAGTAATCTTGGTTATAGGTTCTTGCTATTCATCACTTTGAATATTTCTTGCCACTCCCGTCTGGCCTGCATAATTTCTGTTGAGAAATCAGCTGACAGTCATATGGGTGCTCCCTTGTAGGTAACTAACTGTTTTTCTCTTGCTGCTTTTAATATTTTCTCTTTGTCTTTTGCTCTTGGCATTTTAATTATGATGTGTCTTGGTGTAGTCCTATTTGGATTCCTTTTGTTTGGGGTTCTGTGCGCTTCCTGGACTTGTAAGTCTATTTCTTTCACCAGGTGGGGGAAGTTTTCTGTCATTATTTCTTCAAATAGGTTTTCAGTATCTTGCTCTCTCATTCCTTCTGGCACCCCCATAATTCGGATGTTGGTACGCTTGAAGTTGTCCCAGAGGTTCCTTACACTATCTTCATATTTTTGGATTCTTTTTTCTTTTTGCTTTTCCGGTTGAGTGTTTTTTGCTTCTTTGTATTTCAAATCTTTGACTTGATTCTTGCGATCCTCTAGTCTACTGTTAGATCTCTGTATAATATTTTTTATTTCAGTCAGTGTATGCTTAATTTCTAGTTAGTCCTTTTTCATATCCTCAAGGGTCTCACTAAATTTATCAGCCTTTTCTAGAAAATTTTTGAAAAACCTTATAACTGTGGTTTTGAACTCTATATCCAGTCGTTTGCTTTCCTCCATTTCTTTCATTTGTGATCTGTTTCTTTGCCTCTGCATTTTGGCTGCTTCCCTGAGTTGATAGAGTGGCTTTGTGTGCTAGGTGTCCTATAGGGCCCAGTGGCTCAGCCTCCCCAGTTACCTGAGGTGGACACTCTTGGTGCACCCCTTTGTGGGCTGTGTGCACAGTCTTGTTGTAGTTAAGCCTTGATTGTTGTTGGTGTCACTGGGAGGAATTGACCTCCAGGCCAATTGGCTGTGAGGATCAGCTGTGTCTATGCTGGAAGAACTTCTGTGCTGGAGACACCCTTATGAGACAAGACTTGCAAAGCCTCTGTGCTCAGCTTGGATGGGGCGGAGTCTCAGGGCGGAGCAGACAGCATTGGTTTCCCGTCAGCCCTGCCATAATAGGCCCCTGTGTCTCAGTGTCCCATGGCAATCGCTGCAAGCACCTCTAAGAGAAAGCCGCCCTCTGCCAGACAGTCCAGTTTCTCCCCAAATGAGTCTGGGTCCCCAGAGTCTCGCCTGGAACTGGAGTTCAGTGCAATTGGGAGCTTTTGTCTCCCTCCTGCTTGAGAATGCCAGCCGTGTACTCAGTTGCCCGCGCTCTCCGTGTTCGCGTGCACCTCAGTACCTCTGCCTTCCACGGTTCCTCTGAGTCTCAGTGTGCTTTTCTCTTTCCTGACAGACAAGTTTCTCCCCGTATGAGTCTGGATTCCCAGAGTCTCGCCCAGAACTGGAGTTCAGCGCAGTTGGGAGCTTTTGTCTCCCTCCCACTTGAGAAAGCCAGCCGCATACTCAGTTGCCAGTCCTCTCCGCACGTGCATCTCAGTACCTCTGCCTCCTGCAACTCCTGTGAGTCTCAGTGTGCTTTTCTCTTTCCTTCTAGTTGTAGAATTTCCACTCATCCAGCCTTCCTGTGGTTCTGGATGATGTCCGTTTTGTCTTTTAGTTGTAGTTTTGAAATTGTTGTGCGAAGCAGCAGTTTAGGTGTTTACCTATGCCGCCATCTTGGTTTCTCCTCTCCTTGCTCTCTCTTAATAGCGGCTATGAAAAACCAGAAACTCAATTTGTCAGCTTCCCTTGTGGCTAGTAGTGGCTAGTGAGCCACAAAGTGACATTTACAAAGAGGAAAGAATGTGGGGAGATATTTTGCTTCCATCTTAAAAGAAAAAGCAAGGTCAACATAAGATGTGCTCTCTTAGCACTGATTAGAACATTGTTTCTACCTTTGAATGTGATGGTGATGCCTGGACCCTTAGTAGCCAAATGGTGACCAAGAGGTGACGAGCATCAAGGCAGAGTTGATATGATGCATATTTAAGTTTGAGAAGCACCACACTGTAAAATATAGCATTTCATGGATCCACAGTGAGCATTTATACAATCCTACAATAGGACATAGTATATGAATAGTTCTTGTGCTTGTGTGAGCAATAAACTATTCAGTTAAGGAAATGTTCTGATCATAAAATGGTTTCTAAGTAAAATATATTTCTTAATATCAAGGAGTCTTTAATTATTCTTTTAAAATATCCTATTAGATTTGTCTTTAACCTTTTCAAAAGCAGTGGATTTGAAATTGAGAGAAGATTAACTCCTTCTCTTACTATATCATTATCAGAATGTCATGGTCAGCTCTCTTTCTGATGCAGTCAGCATTATGAACATCACATCCAAGGAAGAGGTGCCAATAACTGGTTCACTAGATGGGGGAGGTTGGATGTCTCTGGGCATCTTTCCACACAAAACTTCTTTTTCTGGCTCATAGATGTGAACAATTACTTTTTTATACCATTTTTTCCCTTTCTCTTACAGTCTTACTACTTATAAGAGTTCATTGTCATTATAATCATTTATAGCAGTTTCTCTCAATTTTTCATTTGCATGTATCACACCTGGAAATCTTGATAAAACACAGATACTGATTTAATGGGTGAGATTCTGCATTTCTTTTCTTTTTTTCAATATATTTTTATTGATTTCAGAGAGGAAGGTAGAGGGATAGAGAGATAGAAACCTCAGTGATGAGAGAGAATCATTGATTGGCTGCCTCCTTCATGCCCCACACTGGGGATTGAGCCTGCAACCTGGGCATATGCTCTGATCGGGAATTGAACCGTGACCTCCTGGCTCATAGGTCGACACTCAACCACTGAACTAGGCCAGCCAGACAAGATTCTGCATTTCTAACAAGCTCTCAGGCGAGGCTAATTCTACTGGTCTATAGATCACTCTTTGAGTAGCAAGGATTTGTAGAATAACAGGATAAAGAATACAGGAGCTGTTTCAGAAGGACTCCTACATTTAGCTAATGAAGTCACCACCCAGGGGGACAGTTCAAACCAAGCATTCAGGTTAAAAAAGAAAAGATGCCTATTTACTGGGAGCAGTGGATAAAGTGAGGAAAAAAAGAAAGGGGCACAGGATGCCCATCCCCCCCCCCATTATTGCTCCACCCTTATGTCCAGGGCAGGACATCCTCACAATCTAGCTGTTCTCCCTGGGAATCTTTATGGTTGATGACAGGCATTTCCTCATGTGTGAATTCATTTAATAAATATTTACTGAGCAATGATTATATGCCAAGGGGGTCAACTTGAGTCTCAAAGCATCATCTGAACAAGCAGAAGGTCACCGTCATGGTCCCACACTTTGGCTAGGAGTTAGTGTCTTATAGTGCTCCCTTCCATCTCTTCTGCCCATCAGAGCTCTGGTTCACCTCCAGGACATTACCCTGGAGGTAGGATCTTACTTCTCATTGGTTTGTTTAATAGTTTTGAGATGCAGGGGCTCATTTATATTAGCCTCACATGCTTTATCCCGCAGGAGACAATGTTCTCTAGTTGGGGACATGTTTTGTCCAGGGGTGCATCACAGACATCTGCCTCCTCTATTTACTTACAGAGCTAGTGTTCAGCATTTCCTCTTTCAACTCAAAATCACTCTATTAACCAGGCATCAGTGACAGGAAAACTATCTTTGATTTACTGTACCCTCTAAGCCCAAACATTCTCAATTTCGTAAGTAAAAGACTAAATGTGCATCTTCCTTTATTATACCTCAAGGCAAAATAAACTTTTGGAAATTCCACATACATAAGCTGACCCTGGCTCTTCTTTCTACAACCCCCACAAAAGAACGTTAAGAAAATGTTAGGAACACTTATATTCAAGAGAAATCAAGAGACCATCAAGGCCCTGGGTAAACTGAACATAATTTTCCAAGTCACAAATCAAGGAAATGCCTGGAGCCCTGGCCTGGTGACTCAGCTGGCGTACACCAAAAAGTTACAGGTTCAATTCCCAGTCAGGGCACATACCCAGGTTGCAGGTTAGATCCCCCGTGAGAGCGCATATGGGAGGCAACCGATGAATGTTTCTCTCTCACATCTCTCTCTCTGTCTCTGTCTCTGTCTCTCACTGACTCTCTCTGCCTGTATCTCTATCTAAAAAATCAATAAAAACATATCTTCTGGTGAGGATTTTTTTTTAAAAAGAAAATTTTAAAACACTTATGGGGACAAAGGAATAGAAAATTTAAGAATAGGCTTGTCCTAAAATGTCTCAAGCATATATTCATCTTGGCACTGGTAGCAAAAGTGTTATAGAGGTGACACAGAAAGGGGAAAAAAGACAAAGGGACAGAAAAAAAAAAAAGACATGATATGCTTCATAACTATATCATTTGAGATAAGCTAGATCAGCTTTCTCAACCTATTTTTCATTATCACCTCCCCAAGAAGTCTTTTTAGATATTTTGTTCTTAATCCCCCATGGAATTTTAATGCCACAGACTTATCTGAGTTCTTGCCAGAATTAACCAACAGAGACACTTCGCCTTTCCCACCACACTGTCCAATGTCCAGTCTATTCATACCCCACTACACTGTCACCACAAACACCACATCCCCTCTTCTCTAACTACCACTTCAGCTCCCCAACTGGAGATCAGTCAGAAAGCTAAGATGCTGTCTCCTAGAGAAACTTTTTAGATTGCAAAATAGTTCAATTGCCAGTACCTTTGGGGAACACAGGTGAACTAGTTACAAATATAAACACATAAACCAGGGTCCTCATCTAGATGAAACAAAGTAAGTGCTCAATAAATACCTTATTGATAAGTAAATGCATGGTTGGATGAATGAATAAATAAAAAGAAGCATGTGTAACCCATTTTCCAAAGTCCTCAATAACCTATTTTCACCTTTATTGTTGTTTTCCTTATCTGGATGAGAACCAGTGGCACTTGCCTTCCTTTCATGTCATGTTCCAGTCTTAGCTTAACAACAAGCTCTGTTTCCTTGTGGTCCCATCGTTGGCTTGACAACTGGGTTTGGAGTACCTGTGTTTATTACTCCACTTCCTCTTTCCTTCCTCTCTAATTGCAGGCAAGGCCTTGTCACTTGGCCCCTTCTCTAGATTGTCCTGTACCCTGTTTGACCTGTACCTACGTAGGTTTCATGCTAACCCTCCCCAATTCTTCAGATGAAATGACCTTGTGACATAAACACATTGACTGTGAAACAATGACATCGATAAACAGAAAGTACCTGAATATGGTCATAACATGCCAGAAACATGTGCACACAGAATTGTACAGATTCAGCCAGGAATTGGTATGGGTTTGCTGGTTTCTCATTTGAAAATGCACTAATGGAGCAGGTACTGTTCACCTTTCCACATGGAGTATCGTGATGGGGCACTCCTGATGCAAGTGTCACAAATGCTCTTGAAAACTATAAACTATGAACCAGAAAAATCAACCAGTGGTCCATATGTAGGCAGTTCAAGTGTCCAAGTGGAAGTTTGTCACTTTCTAACCAAAATATCTACTTGAAAATAAGAAAATGTTATTGAACCCCTCTAGGGACAGGATCAAGGGCTAGGGTGAGGATGTGGGAATGGGAGCTAGTTCTACAAAGGGATGGAGTGAATTAAAAGTACCTTTGGGAGAAGGAGAGAAAGAAGATGTTCCCTTTGTTCCCAGGAAAGTTTTAGTCAGAAATTCTAGAACCAAGCTTCAGAAAGGGCAACATGGACTTGCTTTGGACACAAATCAAATATCATGAATGCACCCGATGGTCATCTGGGTTGTTATATCCTGGACCTTGTTATTCCTTGTTATTCCTTGAACTTGATTACAAGTGCTTCAGATAGATAGATAAATCATAGATTTCTATTCCCACCTCTATTAAACTGATATTCTATTTCTTTAAAATATTTTTATTTATTTTAGAGAGGAAGGTAGATAGATAGAAACATCAATGATGAGAGAGAATCATCCCACTGCCTATGGAGCCTGCAACCCCAGCACATGCCCTGACCGGGAATCGAACCATGACCTCCTGGTTCATAGGTTGACGCTCAACCACTCAGCCACACGGGCCGGGCTAAACTGATATTCTTGACAAACAACATAATGGAGAAGAGAAAGTGAAAAAGACATAGAAGGAAAAAGAGCTTCCTTTGCCTTTTCAATGGAGGCAGCATATCCACTGCTCTGCACCTATAGGTTGAGCATGATGTGAGACATGAACTAACCTCGACACTAGGATTATGACTGTGGACAACACAATCATGATCCCTCTTCTCATGGAGGTAACATTCTAATGGAGAAATCGAGGCAATGAGCAAGGAAATGAACAGATGAATGAGGCAACTTCATGTGATAATAAATGCTGGAAAGAAAATAAGACAGGATAAGGTAATTTTTGTTTTTAATTAAATGAGAGTTGGAGGTTACTTTAGATAGAGTGGTCAGGTGAGATTTTTCTAGGGTAGTGTCATTTGAAGTGAGACCTAAATAATGAGAAAGGGAATAATAAGTATAGATACCCTGGGGCCGTAAAAACCTTAGGGCATTCAAGCAACAGAAAGAAGGCCAAGTGCATGGAAAAGGGAAGAGGGTTATGACAGCAGATGAAGTTGGAACAGTAAGTTGACTCTAGATCATGTGGGCCCTAAAAGACCAACGTTAAAAGTTTGAATTTCCGAATATATGTATAGTGTGGTTGGCCCAAGTCAGACTGAGGAGAGCCAGCCAGGAAAAGCGGGTTCCAGTATCCTGAGCGCAGTCCTCCGGAAAAAGAGCTGCAGTTGGTAACTATTGGAAGCAAAAGCACACTGAAGCATACACACACACACACACACACACACACACACACCAATAAAATCAGACCCTAGAGGACTGGACAGAATACCTATATTATCCACTACACAGCCTAACTTAAATACCTAATTTCAAAATAAAGTTCTACCAAATACTCCCTATGTGATCTCGGTCTTCTCAACTATAGAATGTACACAATCATGGTACTTACTTTATGAAGTTATTCCAAAGATTTAAATCGTGATAATGCACTTAAAATTCTAACACAATGCCTAGCATATAAAAGGCTCTCAATAAAATTTTTTCACGTAATCAGGCATTCCAAAATTGCTGCACCAATCTAATGGAATATTTTCCCACTTACTGCTCTCTCCATACTCTTATGAGATCATGAAAGCTTCACCAATTTCCATAAGTATAATAGCTTTATAATAAGGTCAGTTGGCAAGCTAGAGGATTATCCTCAGAACTTTCGAAGAGAAATATAACTGCATTCCCACCTAATTACACATCAAGGCATTCTTAAGAATCTCTCTTCCCTCTGGGGAGGACTAGGAAATTTCTTAATAATAACCAAGGAATGTCATTAGCTATCATAAATAGATTTAGCAATCACAGATGTCCAAAAGACTTCAATCAACTTTTTTATATTCAGGTCCATTATGGTGATAATAGACTTATGGCAGCTTCATGGATTCTTGGATTTATTTCACTGCTTGACAATTGTACTTCAAATGCTATCCTACTTCTTAATAATAAAGGCACAGGTTCACTTCAGCAGAGTTTTATTTGAACTTGATTACAGTACCCAATGTCAAAGAATCTCTATTTAGCACTCAATTCGACTTTGAACATTTAATCGTGCTCACATGTCTTTCATCATCCCACTTCCCAGCACCTACATTTTGAGCCATTTCTAAGTTGGCCTATTTCTTTCTACCCATTACAATGAGCTTACAACAAGCAAAGGATGACCTGAAATATGAGAATTATTAGTCAAACTCAATAATATAGAGAGAGCAAGAGCTCAGAGTCTGGTTGAAAAGGAGAGTAATATATTCCACTCCTTAAAACCAACACAGTCTATTTAGATGGAAATTAAGGGTCTTCCCTGATAGATTGTTTGTGAAAAGTAGTTGTCTCAAACTTCAAATAAAGATGGATTACCCTCCAAGGTTTTCTCCCCTTCCTGGCCACACCCTGCTGAAATTCCAATATAGAAATAAAAAATTGTGTTAACCCAAAAGGACAAATAGAGTGGAAGAAGGGAAGGCAAAGAGATGGAACTTTAGATGGGACTGAAAACAGAGCAATTATAAACCACATAATGAACTGTAAGAAGTTCCTCTTTCTTCTTCTACCGGTCCCAAAAATGACAATAGCCAGGTAACTTATTATTCTTTCATTCCAGCTGAACTATATAGAGATAAAAATGTTTTGAGACATATGAAGTTACCCAATAAAAATACCCCCTCGTTACCTCATTACCACCAGTGGGAAGGCCTCCTCCCCTCAAAGCACAGCTTCCAATCTCCTTTCTACTGCTTTACTCTCAATTATATATGGAAAGCCAAAGATCACAGCATGAGACATCAAAAGAAAGAAAGAAAAGTAGAATCTAAAGGTAATAGAGGCAACAAATAGAGAAGAAAAGTTTGAAATATCTATAGCATATATCTTAGAAAGCTAAGAGAAGATATTTCCATTTATGAGATCACAATAAGATGCTAGCAAAAAGTATCAATCAAAGCACAATAAAGAGCTATCATTTTAAATTTAACTGAAATTTAAAATTTGATGGAAAAAGCTAGATGATAAACTTAAGGAACTTACCTAGAAAGTAGAATAATAGAACTTACCCAGAAAGTAGAACAATTTTTCAGACATGGTGAATAGGAAGGATAATAAAACAAAATTAGATAATCATTCCAAAAAGCCCAATATCTGATTAATATGAATTCCAGAAAGAAATAACAGAGGAAAGGAATGGGTAAAATTATCACAGTAATGGAAGGTAGCCCATAACTGAAGACCTGAGTCTCTAGTTCTTTAAGTGACAAATACAATGGATAATAATGAGACTCACCCGCAGTCATGTCATCATGAAAAAGCGGAACATCTGGAATAAATGAAGACTCTAATTTTCTCAGAGAGAGAAAATAATGTCACATACAAATATCGGGAAAAAGAATGGGAACAGTAGATACCTCCAAATTCCAAGAGTCATTATTCTTAATCTAAAATTCTATGCTAAGTTAATCAAGCACAAGGAGGAAATAGACATTTGCAAACATGAAAATGTTGAAATAAACAACCCTCCACATGCATCTTTTTGATGGGAGGCTACAAAATTATATGTTTCAATAAAAGAAAGAGGAGGTTGTGGGCTCTAGAAAGGTCAACGGAAGAAAAAGGTGAAGGCATTTCACAAGCAGATGGTGACAGGAAGATTCACAATGATAGCAGTTGAAGGTCTAGAGGTCAACCATTTCAGATGGAATAGGAAGACAGAAGACTGTAGAGAGATCTCCAGAGTGAAAAGGGGGGAAAAATGGAACAGATAGATTATTTGGTGTGTTTGATCATTTGGGAAAAAAACTGAGAGAAGTTATAGAAAGCTAATCAAAAGTATAAACAGAGGCACTGCACTCCTAGAGGCAGAGAGTAGGGTTAAATGGGAGAAGGGGGTCAAAAGGTATAAACTTCTAGTTGTAAAATGAATAAGTCATGGGTGTAAAATATGCAGCATTGTGACCATAGCCAATAATAATGTAATGCATATTTGAAAGTTGCTAAGGGAGTAAATGTTAAAAGTTCCCATCACAAGAAAAAAAAATGTGTGGCTATGTATAGTGACGGATGTCAACTAGACTTATTCTAGTTATGAGAATTTTGCAAATTAGTTTCAAGTTATGTTGTACATTTTAAAATAATATGTCACATGTCAAGTATACCTCAATAAAAAGTTTAATTCAAAAAACAGAGGCAACTATTATCTCCAAGAAAAACAGAAAGTGTATAAAAATGCAACCACAATGTACTACATTTTGAACAGTGAATTGCATTTATAAATTGAAATGACATAAACAGCAACTCTTGTTTGAACCAAAATCTGCAATAAATTGGGTAGATGGCAGAGAGAAGTGAAAAAAGAATTGTGGAGAATCATATAAGAAGTGAAATTCTCAACAGCCTAGCAAGAAATTAAAAATAATGTTAACAGATAACAACATAAGAATATCATTTGGCATGTTTAAGTAAATATCAGAAATAATTTATACAAATGATTGAAAGTTGTCAATTCTAGGGATTAGAGGTAGGAAATAAAAAAGGGTTTTAAAAAAGAGCCATTTTTTTGCAATAAGTGTTTTAGCATGACTTGAATTTCTTTATACCTTTAAAACTTTCATAGAATGTCTTTTATCTGAGGAGGGAATAAGAAAGATCATTGTCGTCTATGATCCACTCTCTACCAACAAATGCTCACAGGTACAAAATCATTCTTGTTGAGATGGTGCCCAGTTCAAGAGAGTCTCCAAGGAAACCATAACCCCCTCAAACTGACTTTTAAAGATTAAACCAGTTTGAAACTAAAAAGCAAAAACACAGTTTCCTAGAAAACAGATTCAAATCAAATAAATATCAAGTTCATTTTATGTTCAAGTCAATATATATATATGTATGTATACTCACACACACACCATTCTTTAATCAAACCTCCCCAAAATATAGGTTACTTGTCATATTTCACTTGTAATCACTTTGATTAAATGACTCGCATTGCATTCCAGTTGTTGGTCTTTCTTTCTTTTAAGGTAGGACTGTTCGGTAAAATACAGATCCTCAGTTAAATTTGAATTTTAGATAAACAACGTTTTTTAGAATATGCATTTTCCAAATATTGCATGGGACATACTTATTAAAAATTATTGTTTATCTGAAATTCAAATTTAACTGGACATCCTGTGTTTTTATTTGCTTAATCTGACAACATCATTTCAAAGGTTACCTCTGCCAAACTCATCTCAAATCTGCTTCTGCGTCAGTCTAAAATGCAGCTGCTGTTCTTCATCACACACTCCCTTCTCTACCATCCTCAGCTCCATCCTGAGCCATCATTGTTTGTGCCTGGTCATTACAGGGCCTCCAAGGCTCTTGTTAGTCCTGAATAGCTCTGCCTTGCTGGCCTCAGCCCAGAGGTGATGCACAGTGAGTGACATTTCCCTTTGCTGCCTGCCTCTGGACACCTGTCAACACCATTAATATAGAGTCTGTGCCTTTGTAAAAGAGTTGGCAACATGTAAGACCAAATACTAAATATGACTTAAAGGAAAACAGAAAAAAAAATGAAAGCCTTCATTTGGAACCTTCTCATGGAAATCTTTACTTCCTAGTTCATTCCCTTCTCCTGCGGTCCACTACCATCCTCTCCTCTCCTGAGCGATGAAACCATCTCCATTAGTCCTTCAGAATGACTCCCCTCGTCCCTTTGAGAACAGTCCAATTCCTACCAACAGGGGTGGGGCTCAGCCTTCCCCCACCAGAGGAATTTATCAGGGTTAAGGATCCCCAGCAGTGAAAAAATGCTTTATATCTTGACTATAGTGGTGATTACAGGAGTGCACATATTTGTCAAGATTCATGAATTGTACACACAGAATGCGTGCATTTAATGATATAGTAATTACACCTCTGTGAAAAACGGATTTTTAAAATATCCCCTAGCAGTACTTTTACTAAACCACGGGTTAATCATTCTGGAATTTAAAATAACACTACAGGGATTTCCGTCGCACAGCCCAGGATTCGGCTTTCTGAGTTGGATTTCCTCACGTTCTGGCCACCAGTGTGGAGCAGAGTAAGCTGGCTTTTGTTTCTTGGGTGGTCTAGCTTCTCATGGGTATTTTTGAATAAAACACACACACACCATAGAGTTAGTACAATATAGTCCACCTAAATATATTATAGAAAGTAAAAGTATTTAATAATCAACTCTTTATTTGTTCTTGTTGTTGTTAATCCTCACCTGAGGATATTTTTCCGTTGATTTTTAGAGAAAGTGGAAGGGAGGAGGAGAGACAGAGAGAGAGAGAAACATCGATGTAAGAAAGACACATGTCCTTGACCAGAATCAAACCCAGGACCCTTTAGTCCACGGGCTGATGCTCTATCCACTGAGCCAAATTGGCCAGGGCAATAATCAACTCTTTATGTGAAACTAGAGACATCTTGGTAGAACAATTCAATCAAGACAAAAGCATTAGCCTCTCTATTCAAATGCATTTCCCTGCAAGGCAATATTAAAAATGGAATTATTAAACAGGAATATCCTTTGAACTGTTACAGGTGGGGTAGTGGGGCGGAGCTGGGAGATGTTTAATGTTGTTTTACAGGAATCGTCTTGGCTTCCAGGATTTTGCTACTGAACAAAGGGAAAATTCCATTTTCAGCTCCAACCCTGATCAGGAAATCATTCTTCAAAAAAAAGAGGGCAACAGCTGAAAAACTCCTCACTACGCCAAAGCCCAGAAAACACAAACCGGACCAGGAGGCTGGAAGCCCGAGCTCCACCCGGAGAAAAGCCATTTCTGGGGAAGGAACGATTTAGGACCAGGTATTTTGCAGACAATGCGCAAGGAAAGCAAACCTCTTAAGCAAAGAGTGGGAACTTAGAGGAAACCTTTGAAAAGCATGTAAACAGACTCTAACAACTTTCTATAAACTTTAATGAATAAATGCCTTGATCTTAAAGAGAGGACAGAAGGAAGGAAGGAAGGAAGGAAGGAAGGAAGGAAGGAAGGAAGGAAGGAAGGAAGGGAAGGAGGGAAGGAAGGAAGGAATAAAATAATCCAATGCTGAACGAAGACAGAGCAAAGGGTCCCCAGCAAGCAGAGTATCAAAAGGAACAAAGAGAAGAGGATTGTGATCAGCATCGGAATACTGAGTAATGTTGACAACTATCCTGAGCACTCACTGTGTGCCAGGACTATTCCTCAGGGATGTATATGTATTTAACCCTCAAACAGCCCTGTGAACTAGTACCATTATTAGTCCCACTTTGCACACGATGAAAGTGAGGCATTGCAACCTCAATCAATTTGCACAAATCACACTGGAGGTGTGTAACAGAGTCCAGATTGGAATCCATCACCATCTGTTTGCAAATTCTTAACCTTTAACCACTATGCTCTAGTCCAGGGGTGGGCAAACTTTTTGACTTGAGGGCCACAATGGGTTCTTAAACTGGACCGGAGGGCCGGAACAAAAGCATGGATGGAGTGTTTGTGTGAACTAATATAAATTCAAAGTAAACATCATTACATAAAAGGGTACGGTGTTTTTTTTTTTTTATTTCAATAGTTTTATTCATTTCAAACTGTGCTCTGATACTGTGCTCTCCAGGGGCGTGTCTCCCTACCTCACCACGATAAGGTGTCTACGCATTCCCAGGGTGATGTCGGGGGACGCGTCCGCGGGCATTACAAGGAGCCTCTGGAAGATTGAGAGGTTGTTCCTTCTACTGAATGGGCGGATATAAATCCACCCACTCAGAAGGAGAAACTGCGGCTGTGTTTCCCGACGTTGCCATGTTAACACTGCTGCTGGTGAAGGAGCAAAGGGGAGAGCAAGAGAACCCTCTGCTATTTCGGCTCCGCGTGCCGGATAGAACAGCCGAACGGGCCGGATCCGGCCCGCGGGCCATAGTTTGCCCACGGCTGCTCTAGTCCCTTGCTACTCAAAGTGTGTTTCATGGACCAAGAGCAACAGCATGAATATCACTCTGGGGCCTGTTAAAATGCAGAATGTCAGGTAGCACCCTCCTCCCCTAGACCTCCTTAATCAGAATCTGCATTTTAACAAGATCACCAAATGATTCTGTGCATATTAAAGTTTCAAAAGCACTGCTCTAGCCCCTTTCAGAAGACAGATAATTCTCTTAGTCTTACCTGATTTATTTATCACTGGTGCCTTCATGAGAATGCACTGGAAATGGATATCAGAATCTATTGTGTAGAACTCAGAATTGTTTTAAATAAAATATGCTCTTTTTTTACAGTAAGCAAAACACATATTGCTTAGTTAGGTTCTTTCAGGTTGCAGGACTAGACACCCCCAAGTTACTTCACAGCTACGCTCTTAAAACTTTTCCACTGAGCACCCCAACAGCTGAGCACATATATCCAGAAGTCCTGGGAGCCATAGCCTTTTCTCTCTCTCTTCCTCACCTACTGTTTTTTAAAAAAACAACATTGCTGAGGTGTAATTTTTATACCAGAAGATTCAAATGTTAAACTTACAATTCAATAATTTTTAAGAAATTCTCGGACTTCTACAGCCATCACCATAATCCAGATTTAGAACATTTCCATCACCACAATAGGATTTCTCATGCCTGTTCACATCTAATCCCCATGCCCACCACCAGCCCTCTCTCTATGGACATTGCCTTCTCTGGACATTTTGTATAATTGGAATGATACAATATGTGGTCCTTTTCATCTGACATTTTTTCACTGAGTATAATCTTTTTAAGGTTTATCCATACTGTAGCCTATAGCAGCCTTTAATTCTTTTTACTGCTGAATTGTCCATTGTATGGAGCCATAGCCCTTTTTAATTGTATGGCAATTTTGAAAAAAAAATATTTGAAGCTTCAATATTTATCTTTAAAATTCGTTCAAGTTTTGCACACATCTGTATTGGAAAAATATCCTCAGATGAGGACTTCTTTTAAAAAAGTAGAACTTAATTCCCCACTCATTGAACATGGGCTGCATTTAGTGGCTTGCAGCACATGAGTAGAGCATGTAAAAGGAGAATAAAGTTACTTCACAAAGGAGAAACCTGGTAAGCATCGCCTTGGCCAGGTGGTCAAGGTTGACATCATCAATGATAAGTCATCTTGACAATATGTACCCTTTAAATAACGTCATGAGAAGGGCAGTTTATCTCTGTGGTCTTCCTTCCCCCCAAATAATATAACCCCAGTCCAACCTGAGAAAAACACCAGTCAAACCCAGACCGAGAAGCATTCCATCTAGGATATCACACTACACTTAGTTATGTTTCTTTAGTCCCCTCCTGGCTGCGGCTGTTCTCCAACATCAGACATTCCTTGTTTTGAGAAGTGCTGGTCGGGTATTTAGATCATTATGACATTGTTCCCATATACTACAGGTCTACCTGATCTTAAAATTAGCTGAACCAGATCAAAACATCCTTAATATACACTGAATGATGATTTGTGAACAAATCTCTAAAAGCAGAGTAACCTACATGATGTTTTGGGGGAAAGCACAAAATTAAGAATGAAGAGAAGAGCATTCTGGCACCAGTTGTGCCTTTTAGCTGTACAGCTACCTTTAGAGGTATTATCTTCTTTTAACATAGCACTTCAATGAACAAGAATAAGAAAAATCCATTATTTTACTTAAAAATATTGTCTATGATCTTTTTTTTTTTTTCAGGCTAAATAAGGTCTCTGAGTTTCCAAAGTGCTAGCCAAGGATTTAGCAGCAGGACCCCAATTAGACTCCACAGGTGAGAACCAGCAGGAGTCACTAACCAATGGGTTGACATCTTTACCTCTGGTGGAAGGCCTCCCCTTCTCAGACACAGAATCTGATGTTCTGAAAGGGGTGGAAAGTGCCAGACAATTCTCTTATTTCTCTTTAGGCCCAACACTGTTGATTCGGTGACTTTTATCTGAGAGGCACACCAGAGTGTCAGCTTACTTTCTTAAAAATACAATCTTTAGGCTAAGATATTCAAATTGCCAAGCCAATGGTATCGTGGGAGACCATTATAAAATCCTTTCCAAGTTAAGTCTGCGTGCCTCAAAGAGCAAAAAATTAATATACTGTCATTACACAGCTGAGAGGGGAAATTAATTTATACAGAAACCTTTTCTAAGGCGGGTTCAGACTGCCCGGATGCCACGCCAAATGGGAGCATTATCTGCCTTCCCAAAATAATACACCATATGCCCAAATCTGGCAGACACAAAGATAATTACATGACTCTGGCAGAGCCAATATGCCTGCTCATAAATGGAAAAATGAGGACAATGCAAATCAAAGTTAAGTTCAATGGCCATTCAGAACTGTGGTAGGGAAGCTACCTGCTACAATTAAACACAATGACAAGTAGAGAATGGCTCTCTTGCAGAGATTAAAAGAGCCAAAGCTTCTGTGAGGAAACCCATTTATATAAAGAAATATCAGAGGAAAGGGAGTTGTTTGTAGGCATGCATGGTAGTTTCCTATAATTCCAATGTAAATTCCTTTGTAATAATGCACTCTTGCAGGGAGTTCTTAATAAAACCAAAGCACAAAATGCCCAATTCCACACAATTATCTGCAATTTTTAAAATTATATTGCTTTTTAGAGAGAGGAAGGGAGAGAGAGAGAGAGAGAGAGAGAGAGAGAGAGAGAGAGAGAGAGAGAGGAACATCACATCAATCAGTTGCCTCCTGCTTGTGCCCCGACCAGAGAGCAAACCAACAACCTGAGTAAGTGCCCTCACCAGGAATTGAATCTGCCGCCTTTTGGTGTACAAAACAACAATCCAACCAACTGAGCCACACTGGCCAGGGCTGACCTGCAATTTTAAAGCAAAGAACACGAAATGCAAAATGCAGTCTAAAGGTTAATTTGCATCAGCACCAATCTACTTCTGCTATTATGGCCCCAAATCATGGAAAACTCCACCCCTTAGTAAAAGATCATCAACTGGCATCATCATACTCTTCAGAGTGCTCTCATTTTCAGGCTAATGCTCTCTTTTCATTATTTTATCACAGAGCTACTTGGAATTCTCAGGTCTGAGCTCCTTGGCCCTGGCATGCACTGAAAAGTGCTAAGTAATTGGAATGATCAAGCCTAACGCCACAGGACTATGGATAAAAGATGTGGAAACCAAAAAAAAAAAAAAAAAAGGGTGTTTCTTTTACCTTGAGAAAGACCCAATTTGGGAGGAGGTGGATTCCTTTTTTGCAATTTTTCTCTTATCTTCCCCACCAATAAGCCCTCTGTCTCAGCCCCAGCAAGCCTTCCTCTCTTTAGAACAGAAGAAAGACTTGGTGATGAAAGAAACATTGGTATGAGGGACCTAGATTGAAAGCAGCCAGCCTCTCATGCAGTGTATCAAGAACCAACCAGAATCCTTACACACCACTGGGATGAGATGTGGAGGTATGGCAAGCCCTGTGTGAGGGGCTACAGATTAAAAGCCCCTCCTGTCAATCACAGGGCAAAATCAGACATTGGGAACATGAACCCTTGAAGAAAGAGTCCCTCCTAGAATGCTAACAAATTAGGTCCCGTGAGTCTCTCTTGCCAATTAAATTCCAGAAGCAAGA
Source organism: Plecotus auritus (assembly GCF_963455305.1). Taxonomy (NCBI): domain Eukaryota; kingdom Metazoa; phylum Chordata; class Mammalia; order Chiroptera; family Vespertilionidae; genus Plecotus; species Plecotus auritus. The sequence goes on from NC_137773.1 coordinate 164,812,524, forward strand.
CAGTGACAGATGTGGGGGTGCCAGTAGATTTGAGGTCTGTCAGTGCAAATACCTTCACAAGGAAGCCTGCATTGTACAGAGGAAAGCAGCAGCGGTGAAATATTTACATATTTATAAATATCTAGACATTAACAAGCTTGCCAGATTCGTTCCATACATTCTAAAGAGTAGTCCCAGGAAAGACATGGCCCTTAATCAAGGGATGACCACGGGTGTAGGAAACCAGACAGAGGCTGACCAGGATCTCCGTTCTAGAGGGTACCACCCACCCAGGGATAACCTTTGAAAAACACAGAAAAGGTTATAACAAGTCCCAACATTTATCTAATACAGCATCTCCTAAAGCATTTTCCACGCTACTCCCAAGAGACAATTAGGGGCGGGGCTTTATGTTCAACTTAATTTGAAAAATGTTTTCATCTTAGAGACTCAAATGTCCACTGGCTTAGCAAAGGCTCTGAAAAGTCATGCAGTAAAGAAAGCTGTTAAATGTTGCTTAACCCAACATTTCCCTGACTTCTTTCATCATAATCCTTTCATTCTTAATACTTACATCTCGTGTCATCCCAATTAGCTTTCATCACACTGTATACTATAGTAGAATTTAATTAGGAAAAACTGTATTTGCTTATTGCGTATTTTAATGTTGAATTAAACAATAGTGGACTTCCTTTTCAATAGTCTGGACTCAGACAAGTTCCTTTAAGAAAAAAACTGGATTGAAGTGCTTATGAGGTTCTGTTTGATTAAATCTTTTTTTATTTATTGTTCTTGTGCCAGAGGCCAAGGTCAGGCTTGCTTTTCTATAAAGACAAACATGAAAAGCACAAGCACACTTGAGGTCATTCTCTGACACTCCAAAACAACAACAGAAACACTGAGGACTGCTCCTGGGGGAACATTTCTGAGAAGTGACTGCTTTTGATTGATTTCTGGTCTAGCTTGTCTGCTCCCTATCGTGTGGGACAAGATACTCGTATGAAAAGGAGCTGCCGGGTTGCTTACCCAGATTCATGTCCACGTAAAACAAGTTCTGAGTGTGAAACTGTCATAATTCATTCTCTTCTCTACTCCTCCCATCTCCATCAAGGCCTAACTTCCATCTGAGCAACTCAGTGTGGCTCTCCTGCTGTTACCTGCCAGCTTGAGGCTACTTCTACTCTGGAACCGGCCCGAAGTCAAGACCGAAAAGCAGAGAGGCTTCCAACAACCTTTCAATGCTCCCCTCATTTCTCTCAGTATTAATCAGCTATTGCCATGATGATGCCACATAACAAAGTACCCCAACACTCAGTGGCTACAACAATACACACATACTGTTCTCACTCAGGTTGTCTGGGATGGTTCACTTTCTGCCTCTGGTTGGCTGGCTTGGCTCTGAGCTATGGGATGGGCTCAGATCTGCTCCACGTTTCTCTTCTTTCCAGACCCCAGGCTGAAGAGGCAGCAGATATCTAGCCCTTAGGGTGCCAATAACAAGCATATTTGAGGTCTCTGTTCACTTATATCTGCTAACATTCTACAGACCAAAGGAAGTCACACAGCCAAGGCCAGCATCAACAGGGGGGGGGATTCGGGAGAGCAAAGTGAATATTTGCTGAACAATTGTTAAAATATATCACACCTCTCCTCCTTTGCTTCTCCTTGCACTACATAGCTTGAGGTTTCCTCACCCTAGCTGCTGGTCTGACGCTTGGCAACCTGGATAATTTTGACCATTTGTACACTGCCTGCTTTCTAACCTTTATGGGGCTTCTGGGATGCCAGCCAAATGGACACCTAGGAGCCAAAATCAGATCAAATGGGATGAGTAAGATGGGGAAGAAACAAGCTTTCCTCTACCCTCAAGATTCTTTTGGCTGGACTGATAATCAAATAAACATGAGACATATTACAGCAAGAGAAAATAACCAAATTTAATACATATATGTGTATGGGAACCCCACATACATGAGAGGATCAGAGACCCCACATGCTAGAAAGGTTCAGAGACAGCAAGGGAACATGAGTATATAAGACGTCCTGAACTGGGGATGAGGTAAGGTCCTTTGGGACTTCGAAGGGTCACTGCAGGGTAATTAGCAGAGCAGGTTCTCCTGGCTGGTTCCCACTTGGCCATCCATCTTACTTTACACTGTCCCAGGCCAAAGTTGTTACTGTGACCCACTGTCTCACCACAGAGCCCAGGCACTCTGCCCCAGGACAGCAGGCTGGTGATGGCAAAACCCAACTCCTCATTCACCTCCAGACTGCAGGGCAGATGCAAGAGGTGGTTTTCGAGTTTCTGGTTCCAGCCTCAGCTTAGTCCCCTCCCTGTGATTCAGAGACTTACCCCAGCATCCTTCCAAGTGATTTCCCCTTTTCACCAAAAACAGAGGTTCCCAGACTTTGCTTCACATTGGAATCACCTAGAAATTGTTTAAAGTGGCTCTCAATGCCCCCCCCCACCCCCCGCATTCTGATTTCATTGGTCTGGGGTGCAACCTGGGCACCAGAATTTTTTTTTTAAGCTCCTCAGGTGATTCTAATGAGCAGCAAAGTTTGGGGCCCACCAGTCCGGAAATCGAATCTAGCCAATCAGACTGTAGCAGGAGTTCGTTTTAAATCTAAAGCAAGGTTTTGAATGGGCAGAAGAATACCCTGAACTGCGTTTGTGCCTAGGAACTGGACAGAACCCAATGGCTCTGCATAAGGAAATACAGGTCCAGAACCCCTTATTCTCAAATCCAAAAGAATCTGCAAGTTTTTTCCAAACTCAACGGCAACAAAACCTGACCTGACCTGAACTCACTTGGTGACAAGACTCAACTATGTAAAGTCTTTATTCATCCCACTTAGTGTGAAAATTCATGAGTTTTGCCAGGAAAATATTAATGTGTTTAATTACAGAGTGCTTTCCCAGACCCTGCTGAAGTGGTTACATAATCCAAGGTATGTGTACCTTTCTACATTCTGAAAATTTCTGAATCCAGAAAACAAAGGTATGGTGCTAGAGCTGTAGGATAAAGGAATGTGGATTTATAGAGGAATTTCTTTCATTGCTCCTTAGATAGAAAGAGCAGAGAGAAGAGAGTAAAATGAGCAAATGACCTGGCCTTTGGGTGACATATGAAAATGTCCCCCATCTGAGTGGGTCAATTAGAGAAAAGGACCACTTCTGAGTACATAGCCCTTCAGTAGGGCTCACAGTTTGAAGCAGATCACAGGCTGTATTTACCCTCACTCGCCTCCCTTGCCAGATTCTTTTGTGCAGTGCACAAACTACACATCACATGGGTGGCCTCGCCACCCAATTTCGATAGCAGCTGAAACCCAAAGCACAGAAACGGGCAAAGCTTTTTCTAAGTATAAGGATGTCTAATGTTCAATTTTTAGTTGTCTCTATTAATAAAATAAAAATGTCTCTGGCCTTGGCCAGTGTGTTCAGTGGTTAGAGCGTTGGTCAGTGCACCAAAGGATAGCAGGTTTGATTCGGGTCAAGGGCATGTACCTAGGTTGTGTGTGTGTATTCTGCATGCTTGTATATATGTATTTTAAGTTTATGGTTCCACTAGTGGCCCGGTGCACAAAATTTGTGCACGAGGGGGGGGGGTGTCCCTCAGCCTGGCCTGCTCCCTCTCCAACCTGGGACCCCTCAGGGGATGTCCGACTGCTGATTTAGACCCAATCTCACACTCCTAAACTGGCAGTCAGACATCCATCTCGAAATCCAGGACTGCTGACTCCTAACCACTCACCTGCCTGCCTGCCTGCCTGCCTGATCGCCCCTAACCACTCTGCCTGACGGCTTGCTCGCCCCCAACTGCCCCACCCTGCTGGCCTGCTCACCCCCACCTGCCCCCCTGCCAGACTGCTCATCCCCAACTGCCCCCCCTGCCAGCCTGATCGGCCCCAACTGACCCCCACTGACAGCCTGCTCGCCCCCAACTGGCCCCTCCTGCTGGACTGCTCACCCCCAACTTCCCCCCCACCGCCGGCCTGATCACCCCCTACTGCCGTCCCATCCTGGCCTGATCACCCACAACTGCCCTCCCCTCCTTGGCCCCTAACCGCCTCTACCTCGGCCCACCACCATGGCTTTGTCCAGAAGAATGTCCGGAAGGTCTCCTGGAAGGTCTCCCAGTCTAATTAGCATATTACCCTTTTATTAGTATAGATAGAAGCCTGGTGCACGGGTGGGGTCCAGCTGGTTTGCCCTGAAGGGTGTCCCAGATCAGGGTGGGGGTTCCCTTGGGGGGCAGGGCGGCCTGAGAGAGGGGCCTGTGGTGGTTTGCAGGCCGGCCACACCCCCATGGGGTGAGGGTCCCCGCTGGGGGGGGCGTGGCCAGCCTGGGTGAGGGGCTGAGGGCTGTTTTCAGGCTGGCCATACCCCCTTCAGGGTGGGGGTCCCTGCTGGGGTGCCTGGCCAGCCTGGGTAAGGGGCTGAGGGCCATTTTCAGGCTGGCCACGCCCCCCAGAGGGGACCCTCACCCCGATGGTGGCGTGGCCAGCCTGGGTGAGGGGCTGAGGGCTGTTTGCAGGCCCCTCCCTCAGTGGCCGGCCTGGGAGACCCAAGCCTCCCGTGCACTCAGGCCGGCTCCATGGCCACCACCCAAAGGCCCCTCCTTCAGCAGCCGGCCAGGGTGTGCAGGAGGCTTGGTTCGCTCCTGTCGCCCAGAGCAAACCAAGCCTCCTGCCCACTCCAGCTGGCTCTGTGGCTGCCACCATCTTTGTCCCGCTAATTTGCATATTCCCTCCTGATTGGCTGTGGGCATTGCAGAGTGACAGTCAATTACCATATTTCTCCTATTAGTATAGATGATTTGCAGAAATGCCTTAAACACTTTTATTTGGATATTATTGACATACTAGAGGCCCTGTGCATGAAAATTCATGCACTGAAGGGGGGTCCCTCAGCCCGGCCTTCCCCCTCTCACAGTCTGGGAGCCCTCAGGGGCAGGAGGAAACCCGGCGATCAGGGGAAGGCGACGCCCCCATCACACCTCTGCTGCTGCCACTGGCAGCAGCACAAGCCTCGGCCGGCCCTGGTTACCTGAGCCTCGGGCGGCCCTGGGCAGCTGGGCAGCTGACATCCAAGGCTTGCCTGCACCTTGGGCCGGCCCTGGGCGGCTGGGGGCTGAGGGCGGGTCCTGCCGCACTGTGCGGCTGCCCCCAACCCCCCCGGCTGGGCTGAAAGGACTGTGGGACTCCGGCGGGGCTAAGGGAACTGGGCACCACCATCTTGTGACTATGGGTGCTTCCATCTTTGTGACAGTCAATTTGCATATTCCCTCTTTATTAGATAGGATAATACATTGCAAATATTTAAAATGTACAGTTTGATGAGATTTGTACATACATTTGGGTATAAGGAGTAGGAGACTCAAGTATCCTTACAGCAATGACATAGTGGTGTCCTCAGACCTACACAATCTCCTTCATGGTGTACCTCATATTTATGAAAGAAAATATCAAGACCTACTTGTCCTATAAGCTCCCTTTTCTATCTTGGTGTCTTTTTCTATGTCTGCCTCCTCTTTGCCTTTAAAACATCTCACCAGAAGGGACAGGCTTTCTTCTGGGTCATATTCTCCTTCTTTCCAACTCCAGCCCCAAGGACAAGCTCTAATGGATATAAGTATTTCTTTCTTTACAAAAAAAGGAAAACTAGCTTTTGCTCTACTCAAAAAGAACTAAAGGAATTTAGAAACATCCCCCTTCTCAATTCCCAATGCTTGAGCCTATCTCTTGCCAAAGAAGTCAAGCATATAACCACTCCTCCTGAATCACAAGCCTCCAGGTTGGTAGTTCAAGGAGAAATTAGTCACTTAAAATAACCATCTATTCTGCTCATGAGTCTGCAGGTCATCCGGGCAGATTCTTCTGATCTCAGCTAAGCTCCCTCATGCATCTGCAGTCCAGCTGTGGATTGGCTCATTGCTCTGCTGATCTTAGCTGGGATCTCTCTTATATGCCCCGGGTCATCTGACTATCAGCTTTTCCACAAAGACCTTGGCTGCTCCATATGTCTTCCTGACCGGTTAGCCTGGCCACATACTCATGGGGATTCCAGAAGAACAGGGAAGAAAGTAGAAATGCACTAAGTCTTTCTCTGTAGCAAATGTGCTAACAACCTATAGACGATGAAAACACATGAAACCCAGATTCAAGTGATGGGGAAATAGATGCCATCTCTTTAGTGAGAAAAACTGCAAAGTCATAGGGCAAGGGGCATGGATTCAGAAAGGATCAGAGAATTGGTACCATTTATGCAAACATCCTGACATATCTGCCAGTTTCCATCCGCCATTGATGTAGGACAATTCCTCAGCACTGCCAAACTGCCCCTACACTGGGGTCAAGAGAGAGCCCTTCAGCAGAGAATTACAGACACTTAAGAGTAGCACAAGGCTGGCAATTACTGGAATGGTAAGCGCAGAGGAAACATGAGTGGACTCAGCCGTCAATCTACAGTTTGTGGCAGGGGTGGGCAAACTTTTTGACTCGAGGGCCACAATGGGTTCTTAAACTGGACTGGAGGGCCAGAACAAAAGCATGGATGGAGTGTTTGTGTGAACTAATATAAATTCAAAGTAAAGGAGCGGAGGGGAGAGCAAGAGAACCCTCCGCTCTTTCGGCTCCGCGGGCCGGATAGAACAGCCGAACGGGCCGGATCCGGCCCGCGGGCCGTAGTTTGCCCACGGCTGGTTTGGGGGGTGGTCCATGATGGAACTGACTCATCAGATACTCACTCAGATATTAGTACCAGAGATCTGAAGAAATACACACCAGGCTAGGTCCAAGGTGGCACCAGCATAGGTGGACGCTGAACTCCCTCACTCCCATGAGCAAAATCAAATATGCATGGATATAGGTAGCAATTACTCCTGTGAGACAACTGAGTGCTGAAAGACAGCTTCTGACAACAAACAAGAGAAAGAGACCAATAGAGAAGGTTGGGAAGCCCAGGAGCCCTTGAGAGCTGCAGGAACTCTCTGCAGTCGGTGATGCCATGGTTCACTTTTCCCTTCACTCTGATAGGGTGAGTGAGAGCTCCATTGGGGTTTTTTGGCTGCCTGCAAGGTCACCATAGCACAGTCACAACTACATCGCCTGGAGCCTCCAAACCAAGGGAGCAGGCAGGAACAATAGGACATCAGCACACCCACCTGACCTCCCTGGCTGAGAGCCCACCCCCCACCACAGGCTAGTGAGTCAGGCGCCCTAAGTGCATGCCTGGCTCCAATGGGCTTTCCAAACCTTCCTGGCAAATAAAGCCTACACAGAGGTCTCTTCTAGGCGGTTCCACTTTCTGTACAACTAACAAGAGAGAGACTGTTTAGAGAAGGGTAGGGAGCCATGGGAGCTCTCCGGGACTATGGGAATTCTCCAGGGCTGGAGGTGCTGGTAAAACCCGTGGACCAAAAACAAAAGGTGGGGTGCGGGGGTTCCTATGGAACCTCACCTCACAGGGTGATCTAATCATAAATTCAGGTCATAGTGGGTAATCACACCCAGGCATATAACTTCTTTAGAAAAGGCTTATCTTTGCTTCAAGCAAGTCCTATCCGTTGTTTCTGTGCATCTAAATTAACACACCTTTGGAAGGCCTCTCTGAAGACTTCTCCTTCTAATACACCCTTTCAGACCCCTCAAAAGAGCACATAATCTTAACTAACCTGTAATCCCACCCTGCCTTGCTTTCTCTCACCTCCATGCAATCTTCCTTATATCCCCTCCTTAATTTTAAATGCATAAAAGAAACTGCAAAACTTATTCTTCAGAGCATTTGGGATCTCGCTACCCAGCATGTCTTCAGTTTGGCTTCAGAGCATTTGGGATCTCGCTACCCAGCATGTCTTTATTTGTTATAAAAAATTCTTTACAGGTTTGAATGTTTTTTAATGTCACAGAACTATTGTCTACGTCTCCCTCTGCCTCCATAGGTGGGAGGGAGCTCTGTCCAGATCTGTTTATTTCTCCTTGCAGTTCTATCTTGCCTAGTCTTATTTTGACACTCTGTTCTTAGGTACATATACATCAAGGATTGTTTCTTCTTCTTGGAGAACTGACCCTTTATCATCATGTAACACTTCTGTTTTTCCCCCCGATAATTTTCCTTGTTCTGAAGTCTGCTTTGTCTGAAATTAATATAGCTACTCCAACTCTCTTAAGCATTAACATGGCATACCTTTCTCTATCTCTTTATTTTTCATCTGTCTGGTTCTGTATATTTAAAGTGATTTCTTGTAGATAACATAGAGCTGGGTCTTGTGTTTATTTTTTAATCCACTCTGACAGTCTCTTTTAATTGGTGTCTTTAGACCATTCACATTTACCCCTAGTAAAGTGATTATTGATAGAATTGGATTAATAGCCACCATATTTGTAACTTCATTTCTTACACATTAATTTGTTGCCTTGTTTGTTTCTTTTTTTCGTCCCCTCTTTTTCTCTGCCTAATCTGGTTTTAATTGAGCATTTAATAAATGTATGTGACATCCTCACTTCTCATAGGATATCAATTATACTTCTTTTTAAAATTGTTAGTGCTGGCCCTCAAGTTTGCAATTTACATTTACAAGTAATCCAAATCCACTTTCTTTTTTTTTTTTTTTTTTTAAATATATTTTATTGATATTTTACAGAGAGGAAAGGAGAGGGTTAGAGAGCTAGAAACATCGATTAGAGAGAAACATCAATCAGCTGCCTCTTGCACACCTCCCACTGGGGATGTGCCCGCAACCAAAGTACATGCCCTTGACCGGAATCGAACCCGGGACCCTTCAGTCCGCAGGTCGACGCTCTATCCACTGAGCCAAACCGGTTTCGGCACCAAATCCACTTTCAAGTAACCCTGTCCTGCTTCACAGGTAATGCAACCATCTTAAAATAGAGCATTTTCCGTTTCTCCCTCTCATACCTGATAACATCGTTACCATTACTTTAGCTTATCTATGACTATAATTATCCAATGCATTGTTGCTATTATTATTATTTTAGACAAACTATGATCTGTTAGATCAATCAAGAATAAGAAAAGTCGAAGATTTTATTTTACTTTTATAATTTTTTTAGTAACACTCGTCCTTTATGTGGAACCAAGTCTCTTAACTTTTCTTACAAGGCAGGTGTACTGGCAATCAGTTTTCTCAATTTCTGCTTATCTGAAAAGTCTTTATTTCTCCTTTACTTTTCAAAAATAACTTCACTAGATACAAAAATGCAGGTGGGTGGCTTTTTTCTTTCAATACTTTCAATATTTTATTTCACTCGATTCTTGCTTGTGTTTGAAGAGAAGTCTGATGTAGTTCTTATCCTTATTTCTATGTAGGTAAGGTGAGTTTCTTCCTCTGGCTTCTTTCAAGATTTTCTGTCTTTGATTTTCTGCAGTGTCTCTATGATATGCTTAGGTGGACTGTCTTAGTATTTACCCTGGTTGATGTTTAAGCTTCCTGGATCTGTGGTTCATATCTGTCATTAATTTTAGAACATTCTCAGTATTTATCTTGATTTTATGTAGTCTGAAAATGATATGCCTGGGTGTAGTTTTTCTGGCATTTATCCTGTTTCTTGTTCTCTAAGCTTCGTGGATTTGTGATTTGGTGTCTGATATTAATTTGGGGAAGTTCTCAGTCATTGTTGTTTCAAATATTTCTTCTGTTCCTTTCCTTCTGGTATTCCCATTTCATATGTGTTACACCTTTTATAATTGTCACACAATTTATGGATATTCTGTTCCTTTCTTTTTCTTCTTTTTTCTCTTTCCAGTTTGGGAAGTTTCTATTGACACATCTCCAAGCTTGCTGATATTTTTCCTTAGCCATATCCAGTCTACTGATGAACCCACATAAGGCATTTTTCATTTCTGTTACCATGTTTTTTCATTTCTAGCATTTTGTTTTAATGCTTCCTTAGTGTTTCTGTCTCTCTGCTTACATTATCCATCTGTTCTTGGCATGTTGTCCACTTTTTTTCATTAGTGTCCTAAGCATATTTATTGTTCTTTTAAATTTCTGGTGTGATAACCACAAAATGTTTGCTATCTCTAATTTTGTCTCTGATGTTTGCTCCCTAGGTCCAGACTGGTTTTGTTGTTGTTGTTGTTGTTGTTGTTGTTGTTTTGTGGGAGGGGGGGTGCTGGGAGCAGCTTCTTAAATTCTAGGCCACACCATCTTCCTTCTATTGTTTTTCCAGCCATTCCAAGATTTTTACAACCAACTTTTTAAATTAAATCTCCCTGTTTATAATATCTAGAAAGATTCCTATTTTCCTATTAGATATTGACTAGGAAAATAGATGGAGTACAGCCTTCATATGTGGGCCTCTGGGGTGCCATGCCTGGGCAGCCAAGAGTTCTTAATACAATTGGAGCAGGATATATTCAGAAATATGTGCCTTGGGAGCAGCAAAGACATAAAGGTTGTCATGCAGTACAAATGAGAAAAGGAAACCGAAGTTTTAATCATGAAGTTGCTTGTGCTCTTATCCTATTCCTTACTGCTATTTAGCCTTCACCTGATTTACACAGCTGTTAAAATTAAATGTGCCAACTCCTTAAAAATTATTTTAAATTGTGTATTTTAGGAGGTAATGGATAAATAAACTGTAGTACATCTGTACAGTGCAGTGTTATTCAGCACCAAAAATAAATGAGCTATCTTGCTATGAAAAGACATGGAATAAACTTAAAGGCATATCACTGAGTGAACGAAACTAATCTAAAAAGTCAGTGTACTATATGATTCCAACTATGTTACATTTTGGATAAGACAAAACTGTGGAGACAGGATAAAGATTGGTGGTTGCCAGGGGGTTGTGGAGAGGGAGGAATGAATAGGAAGAGGACAGGATTTTTAGGACAGGGAAATTATTCTGTATGATACTATAATTATGGATACATGTCATCACACATTTCTCAAAACCATAGGACATCCAACACAAAGAGTAAACCCTAATATAAACTAGTCTCTGGTAATAATGATGTGTCAATCCAGGTTCATTAATTGTAACAAATGCACCACTCTGGTGGAAGATATTGGTAGTGGGTAGGCTGGGCCTGTGTGGGGGCAGAGGGTACATGCGAAGTCTCTGTACTTTCCACTCACTTTTGCTGTGGACCAAAAACAACTCCCTTCTGTTACCAGATATTGTGTCAAAATCTGGCAAAGACATGTTTGAGTGGCACAGTGAATCATGTTTGGGTGTCCAAACAGGAAAGATACTGCACACACAGAATGCTAACTGCAGAGTGTTTACTAAGAGGACTGTTTACCATCATGTGGTAAGGGATGGTGACACACCCGAGGACTAGCAACAGGAGAAACCATTACTGCCCCAAGGGGTAGGAGCTGTTCCTGGAATAGTCAGTAGAGATAGTAAATAGTTTTGTTTGTTTTCTTTGGTTTTGTTTCAAAGCTTTGGGGGAATTTATTGAGAGCAGCTTTCATGTACCAAAGGGATGCTGAGTTTTTCTCCATCATTAGCCGGTGTCACAGCTGGTGGTCTTTTTATTAGCACTAGTTGGTAGGCCAGACTCCAATTACCGCAATAACCACAAGCAGAAATAAGATCACTGCTATCATCCCACAAGATGCAGACTTTCTGCCTACCATATCCACACACCTGGTTTCAGTGTGAGGTGTCTCATCTGTATTCTCTACCAGGTTGTCAAGGTCATCAGTTATCTCTATGACTGCCTACTGTCTCTGCTCTTTATTCCTGGAACAGTGACAACACTCAGAACTTCCAGACGTAGGTGAAGTTGGTGGAAATAGGGTCTCAGTGCTCTCTCTTTTCACTCTCCAGTCTCCTCCTGCTCTTGCCTCCCATTGGCTAAACCCAAGCAGATGCCAGAGGCAAGGAAACCTTGATGACATAATCCATACATGTCAGCCTCCTGGGGGACAGGCTGGTAGAGAAGGGTGGGGAGTGGATCTGGAGGGACAAACAGAAGAAACTCATCACCCAGAGCCAAGGTTACAGGCCTGAACACCAGTTGTGAGACACACAAGGCAAGTGAGGGTCAGGAACATGACACCTGCCTTCTATCTTCAAAAGGTGCGATTTAAAATGAGGGAAATTTCCAAATTAGCCGAAACCGGTTTGGCTCAGTGGATAGAGCGTCAGCCTGCGGACTGGAAGGTCCCGGGTTCGATTCCGGTCAGGGGCGTGTGCCTTGGTTGCGGGCACATCCCCAGTGGGAGGTGTGCAGGAGGCAGCTGATCGATGTTTCTCTCTCATCGATGTTTCTAACTACCTCTCTCCCTTCCTCTCTGTAAAAATTAATAAAATGAGGGAAATTTCCAAATTAGAAGAAAGGTGTTTCAGTGATGCTGGGTAAATACAAATAAGACAATTGTCATCTGAACTCCATCAACTGGGTACAGCCTAAAGATCATGGACAGCTTCAAGCAGTAGCCACTGCTGTGGCACACCCCTCTTAGAAAACCTGAAGACAACAGGGACACTCCTCATCCACAGGCTTTTCTCTCCTCTTCTAGGATGTTCCTTGTCCTGGGATCCCAAGCTCTTTGCATTCTCATCCAGACCTACAAGTTTTCTCTTGGAGGGCATTGGACATTTTCTAATGTTATCTGAGAAAAACAAACAAGCATGCTTGCACACAAATAGAATGTCTCATTTTGGCAAAGATACTCTGAATATGTCATTTAGTACCCAACTCTCCAATTTCATCTTAGAAATAGTCAAGGTCAAAGGACGATGGCCAGAATCAAGGAGAGACTCAGAAAGGATGCACAGCAGCCTCCTGCACCCTCGTGTCAGCTCAGGAGATGAGTCACCAACCTGCGGTGTAGGGACAGTGGAAACTCATCAGCCCTTCCTCCAGGTGTTTTCTAAGAAACAACACACCTATGCAACTATGATCTTAACGTTCAGCGCTTTCCTCCCAGAAGCCCTACTTGTAAAAACAGACCAAGGTCAGAAATTGCAACTGGTGACCTCGAGTCCACTCGGCCCCACCAAAGTATATTATCCCACACTGAACTTACTATTGTGTGTTTTTTTTTTTTTAGTTGCCAATATTTAAAGTTGGGAAATTCACAACCAAAAGCCAGCTTGCCAGCTTTCTCCTAAAATTTAGGATGCTCTGAGAAACCTGAGCCCATGTTCCAGCAAGAGCTGAGAAATACCTGACTCCTTTGGCTAGGACGTATGCTCTTCACGTCAACACTTCCTTTGTCCCCTAGCAACTGAGGTTAACCATGAGTGACTGTCATCATAATTGTGCTTTCGTTTTTCATAGTCAAGTTAGAAAGACAAATGCTTCTCACGCATGTCTCTATCAAAATGTGAAGAAATCAGCCGAAACCGGTTTGGCTCAGTGGATAGAGCGTCGGCCTGCGGACTGAAGGGTCCCGGGTTCGATTCCGGTCAGGGGCATGTGCCTTGGTTGCGGGCACATCCTCAGTGGGAGGTGTGCAGGAGGCAGCTGATCGATGTTTCTCCCTCATCGATGTTTCTAGCTCTCTATCCCTCTCTCCCTTCCTCTCTGTGAAATATCAATAAAATATATTTTAAAAAAAATGTGAAGAAATCAAAGAAAAACTAAAAGAACCACATGTTTCAAAAAAAAAAAGGTGGGGAGCCTGTTTTTTGTGCTGCAGTGATGTGGCCTGCTTCATTCATTGATGTTTTTGGCATAGGCCCGAGTGGCTGTGGGGTTGTGATACCAGGTGTAGGCCCTACCGGACTCCTTCAGACCCACATTAGCCTCTTGGTTTCTTATTTAACTTGCTTTTCAAACTCTAGACATAAATTTTTTTTTCATTAAAAATGCTACATGCCACATGTAAGAATGGGGTGCCCAATTTCTTGTTTATTCATTCAGTATCCACTGAATAATGGAGCACTTATGGGCAAGATACTTTGTTAAGCACCAGAAATATAGTGATGCCCTGGCCGGTGTGGCTCAGTTGGTTGGGCATCGTCTCATGCACCAAGAGGTTGCTGGTTCGATTCCTGGTCAGGGCACATACCTGGGTTGCAGGCTCCATCCCAGTACGGGGGCTGGGGGTGGGGGAAAAGAAACATTATTCTCTCATATCAATGTTTCTCTCCTTCTCCTTTCCTCTCTCTCTGAAAACCAATAAAAATATTTAGAATGAAAGAAAGGAAGGGAGGGAGGGAGGGAGGGAGGGAGGGAGGGAGGGAGGGAGGAAGAAGATAGAAAGGAAGGAAGGAAGGAAGGAAGGAAGGAAGGAAGGAAGGAAGGAAGGAAGAAAGAAAGAAGAAAGAAAGAAAGAAAGAAAGAAAGAAAGAAAGAAAGAAAGAAAGAAAGAAAGAAAGAAAGAAAGAAGACAAAGAATGATATGATCTTGGCCCTCATGGAGGAACCATTCTCTGTCTAACACTTCTCCAGAAATTAATTGGAGGATATAACTACGTAGAAGTCTCGTTTTCCAGTGAGTGATTTTATAGCTTTTTCCTAAGCCTTCACAATGACCTGGAAAAGTATCCTTGCATATGGTAATAAGGGTTGCTTTCTGTGAAAAGAAATCCAGTAAAAAGGGAGAGGGGCAATAATTATTTCATTGACAAGATCCCAAATGTTTTCACTACTGTATCTGTCAAGGTGGGCTATTGTGCTGTGGTAACAAATGACCCCAACTTCAGTGACTTAATTCCTATTCATGCCACATGTCTGTCACAGATCAGCTATGATGCTCCCCCAGATCAGCTTCACCCCATGACTTAGCTGATGGTGTAGTCTCTATCTGTGACCTGGCCAGTTTGTAGCAGGAGGAAAGAGCTATGGTGGAACCACACAGTAGCCCCTAGATCTTCTGCCCGGAAGTCTCACACCTCACTTTTATTCCCATTGCTTTGGACAAAGCAAACGTCATAGCCACACTCAACTTCAAAGGAGTGGAGACATATGACACCACCCCACCCCACTCACACACCCCCAGCAGGGTGGGCACTACAGGGAGGGCCCTTCAGGGAATTGTCAGGGAAGGACAATTGACATTTTGAACAGTAACACAATTTATCACAAAGGGCAATATAATCAACATCGTCTGGTCCCTAGAGACCAAAATAAAGAGAGTTTGGGCATAAAAATCATATCTGGAAGAAATGGATAGTCTCCAGCTAAGAAGTCAAATAAGCAAAGGAAGAAAACAGAAAGCTCAAAATCAATTTTGTTCCCATGTCCTCGCTGCAACAGCCCCGTCACATAGTTTCCTCGCAACGCAGATGGGCACTCACACTGTGTATCACGACCTGCATCCCAAGGTCAAGTTTCCCCAGCCTGCTGGTCATGGCAAAGTGACTGAAACAGGAAGCTTAGAAAATTGTTTTTTCGGGGGCTATTAAATAACTTCCCGACTCAATTGATTGATGAATAATAACTTCTAAAATTAGCTCTGCATTTCATTACGTAGCCTGAAATGAAATTCACTCAGCTTACCTGAAATCCTGGGAAATAGAAATGATGAACAAATGTCCTTTAAGCCCCTAAAATTGTCTTCCTTTCAAGTTGTCTTCCAGGCATTATGTGTAGGGGTGAAAGGGGAACTCATTTCCTTTTGTAGAGCCTCTCTTTCTCCCACAGCCTCCAAGAGCACCCACAAGTTTACGCAATCTTAAACATCAGGAAGGTCTTTGTTCTTTCTTCACCCCCTTAGAAGGAGATAAAGACTAGCAATTGAAAACTAGAATTACTTTCCACCCATGCTAACCCTTACTTTTTCTCTCCAAAAAATCACCAGTAGAAATCGTAAAACACACAGATGGGAGAAGGCAGCAGTGTGATTGGTAAAGCTCTGGGGCAGGAACCAGAGGACTGTAGATACACAAATGCTTGCAGGCAGGGACGGAATCCTCTTGTCCCCAGAGAGGGAGGCACTTAACCCCAGTTGGGGTGAGGAGAGTGAAGGAATCATGAGGCTTTTAAAGCAATTAGCCAGATCTGCAGACTCTCTGAGTCACAGTTTATTTTCACTAGTTTGTCTTCAGCCCCAAAGAGACATAAACTAAAATTCCCCGAATCATCTTACTAGAAGACCACTACACATGAATTCCATGGGAAAACATGATTAAAAATGGAAAGTCATTACGGATCTGAGGACCTTTTGTCAGGATCTGAAAGTGGGTGGCCAAATATGCTTTTCCAAATTTAAGCTTCTTAACCCACATTACCACTTCCTTTCCCACTAATTTCTAAACTCAGCAAGTATTTACCAAGAATCCGTAGGCTGTAAAATGACTTTAGATGCAGAATTTACTTACCCACCAGGCAATGAAGCACTTGCCTGATGCCTACCTCCGAGCAGGTGTACATACAGACAAACCAGTCAAATAAACAAGCTCACATGCAGTCTTAGGCAAATCCCTCCCACAAAAACATGAGAAGATTTGCACTTTCATTAGCTTGAGTTTATTTACAAGGAAACCTAGAAGAACCTGATAGAAAGCATAAGGGTAAAGTGGACATTTTTCTTAAAGCCATACTCTAAAGATGGCCTTATACAATGTAAAAATGGATTCTTTCTAAGATGCAAATGCTATAGTCAAAAAGGAAACACAAAAAGGAAAACCTCTTCAGTCCACACACAATGAAGAGGTTAAGTGCTAGAGATAGAGACATGAATGAGATGGACACAATTCCCATCCATCTAAAGTCTAGCGGGAAAGACAGACAAATATTTGGATGAGCATTGTGAATGGAGAGCTACACAGAGCTGTGGAACATAGAACAAAGACATTTAATATTGGGGAGTCAGAAAAGACTTCCTTGAGGAAGTGGCTTGGAAGTGAGACCTAAAAGATTTGTAGAGCCGAAACCGGTTTGGCTCAGTGGATAGAGCGTCAGCCTGCGGACTGAAAGGTCCCAGGTTCGATTCCGGTCAAGGGCATGTACCTTGGTTGCGGGCAGGTCCCCAGTAGGGGGTGTGCAGGAGGCAGCTGATCGATGTTTCTCTCTCATCGATGTTTCTAACTCTATATCCCTCTCCCTTCCTCTCTGTAAAAAATCAATAAAATATATTAAAAAATAAAAAGATTTGTAGAATACTAATTAGAACACATGGCAGCTCATATTACTGTCCATGGAGATTCTCACTGTCATCAGCTCCCCAGTTTTACACCCAAAAAGCTCCCACAAGGCATGGTGCTTTTCAATCATCAAAGCTCAGCAGCAAACCACCCACCTGATTAGGCAGATGTAGGGGAGGAAAATTTTTCCCTTCTTCCCTTAGGTTCTTTGGCTGGTCTAATAATTAAATTGACATAAGACAGATTAACAGGAGAAAAAAAAACAAATTTAATTTCGTACATATGGGAGCCCCATAAAACATGAGACCCAAAGGCAAGTCAGGCAATGGAGGCTTATATGCCATCAAGAGCTAAAAAATGGGATAGGGGCCTGGGGCTTCAAAGGAGAGGAGAGTAATTATAGAACAATAAGAAAAGCAGATGTTCAGTAATTAGAATTGTTTGCCCTGCCACATAGATAGGTCATTCAGATAAGAAGTTACCTCTGCTAATAGTTCTGTTTCTTTTAGGACATTAAAGGAGAGATAATTTTTTCTTGAGCCCTGGCCAGGTAGCTCGGTTGATTAGGGTATTGACCCCCATATGCCAAGGTTGTGGGTTCGATCCCTGGTCAGGACACAAACAAGAAGCAACCCATGAATGCATAAATAAGTGGAACAACAAATCAATCTTTCTCTCTTTCTAAAATCAATAATTAAAAAAATTTTTTCTTGAGTCTGCTGGGTCTGCATTGCCTTCAACTCAAAACAATCCATTTGCCAAATGGCATATTTTGGAGTCACATATCTTGCCCCCCTTCACAAATAACAAGACAAATGGAGAAACAAGTTGAGGACTATTTTCAGTCCAAAAAAGTATAAAGTATAAATGGAAAAGCCCAAAGTTTACTAGATGGGTCATCACAGAAGTGAGCTCATTTGGATTCTGTAAAATAGTCACTAACTTCTGTCAAGATCACAGGTAACTAACTACACTTCCCCACAACCAAGGATAGTGCTTCACTTTTTGTGAAACAGTCTTTTAAAAATAATGAAATACAAAACTGTAGCTCTGTAAGTGGAACAAAAAGGAGGAACTTCTTGTCAATTGTTTGACGAGTGTACTTCAAAACTTTCCTTTAAGATTGGTAAAAAGAGAAAACGAACAGCGGGTGTTGTCAACAGTCAATACATTTAAAGATAAAATTGTACATTGCTTTTCTAAAATGTCATGATTTAGTTGGAATGGGCGTATTCAATACCATATTTCTCAGGAATGAGCAATTACCCAGTTTAACCAGCAGTACTCCAAGTTGGCAACCAGATGTATGCAGTTTGATCCGATGGTCAAAGCTGGGTATGGAAAATTCAGCCAATTAAAAGCAATGTACAAACTGCATTTATGTTAAAAATGTGTCTTCTGAAGATGCGTGGTCATAATAAATAAAAGTGTTCTGTGATATAATTCTCATTAGTAGGATGCCTGTTTCTTCTGGGGGTTATTTTAAGCACATGGAGTGTCTTCCTCATTAACCACATGAAAGAACTTGGGATGAGCCCAAGAAGGCCTCAAGAAACCCTAACTCCATGACCATAGCATACTCACTCACAGTGTTGGTATCTCAAGGACATCTGGCCACCTTTTCCTTTTACCTATGATAGATGCCACTTGTCCCCATTGTTCTGCCAAAGCAAATTAAACCAAGCTCTCTCTGCTAACCTTGAAGGCATTCTATTGGTCAAAGCCACCTTCCTTAGCTGAGTCACCTTTCTTGTTCAGCCAAGAGCAAACCCACTCAGGAATCTTGTCTGTTGAAAGCACTTACTCAACTCCCAGAGATTCTTTTGTTGGGTATATCATGCCGGGTGCTCTGTAGTGTGTGTGTGAATAGGCCGAAAGACTTCAGGGGAAAGGGTTTCTGGCCTTCCTTGAAATAAATGTAACTATAGCTTCAAGTTTGGAGATCTACAAGTCTAGAAGTGAACTCCTGGGTAATCTCCCAGGTTGTAATACATTTATTGGGTGGAACTAGAAGTCTATGAGTCCTGTCTTACTCTTCTGGGGAAGATATCTCTTGAGAAGATTATAGCAAAGCAATAAGATTTTTTCTTTTTGTTTTCTGTTTAAAAATAAACTGTTCAGAGAGTAGCATGGTATATTCTGATGTTTTTGTCCTGAGATAACTGCATTTTACCTTATATGTAATGTGACTTGAACAATTATTATTTCTATCATCCATATGACATAGGGATGGTAACGTTTCCACTGGGGCTACTATTCATCCAACTAGTCAATATACTTTATTTCCTCCAAATATTCATAAGGCGTCTTAAAAATTGATTTCTCAAGTATAAGTCAGTTGGACCCAGTGAAACACAGTGAGTTTTCAACAGGTACTGGTAAGTCAGTTTTCAGCATTCTCTGGTTTTTGTTAGGTTCAGTCATTCTTCCAAAGAATATGCCAGCACATCCACTGGATGGCTTACTGCATTTCTTTCTTGACCTTCTCCCAACCAACACCAGAAAAATAAAATCCCCAGAAAGCCAAGTTTAAAATATAAATATTAGCTGACAGATTGTCAACTTTCCAAATGTCAGTAGGAGAAATAAAAGGCTGCAGACTGATTATTGGTAGAAGCAGAGACATACGAAATGACCCCAATCTATCCAAAGGACCGTCTTCTGTCTTCCTTGTCCCAGGCCTGTTTGAAATTATTCCAGCTCAGGTTCTATTTGGGATATTTACAATTCTTTTCTGTTTATGTAATGCTCTTCTTCAAATTGACTAATGGTCTCTTTCTTTTCTCCTTTCCACGATCTCTCTCACAGTTCCCTAGAGGCTTTGGTTTCTAGGAGAAACACGACTGAACAATTCAGAAGCCTTTTCATGGCTCTAAAACAAAAAACAAATTCCCATCCTACATTTCCCCACAGGAAGTTTTCCTTCATGATATGTCACATCTTTTCAGTTCACTGTTATGTTCGTAATTATCCACATTTTCTAAGTAGCTGAGATTTTCTTTTCCATGAAGATTCATAAATATCTCAAGTTGATCATTTTCACGTGGATAGTATTACTCTGGACACAATGCAGCATTAAAGATTCCCTAAGAAAACATACAAGAAATATCATTCTTTCTACTCTTAGATCATCCCAAACATTTTAAATCTTTCGGTTTAAAATGTGCCAAATTGTTCTGATTTCCCCTCTATAAACATAGGGAGGTTGTCTCCAGGAAAAAAGAAATGAAAGACCAGGGAGCAACAGTGGGAGTGAAATTTGCATTTTCACTTGGCTTGGTTTTCTATTGATCATGAAAAGCTTCACAGCTTGAAACAATAGGAATTAATCATTTCATAAGTCAGAAGTCTGGTTTGGATTGACTGGTTTCTCTGCTCTGGATTTCATGGGGCTCAAATCAAGGTGGCAGCAGGGTTTTCAGCTCATTCAGGTTGTTGGCTGAATTCAGTTCCTTGTGGTTGTAGAACTGAAGCCCCAGCTTCTCCACTGGCCGTCAGCCAGGGGCTGGTTTTGGAGCCCCAAGGCTGCCCACATTCCATATGGTAACCTCTCGCCATGGCTGCTCCAATCTTGCTCACACTGGAATCTCTCTGCCTTCCTCTTCCGTAATCCCTCTCCAACTCCAGCCTGAGAAATTCTCTGCTTGTAAGGGCTCATCTGATTAGATTGGGCTACATAATGCAGGATAACCTCCCTATCTTTATATATATATATAATTATTATTGATTTCAGAGAGGAAGAGAGAGATAGAAACATCAATGAGAGAGAATCATTGATCAGCTGCCTCCTAGGGATCAAGCCCGCAACCTGGGCAGGTATGTGCCTCCTGGTTCATGGGTCAACGCTCAACCATTGAGTCACACTGGTTGGGCATAACCTCCCTATCTTAAGGTTCATAACCATAATGACCCATGAAAGTCCTTTTTGCCATGTACCATATGCACAGGATCCAAAGATTAGGGAGTAGACATCTTTGGGAGGGGGCATTATTTGAACTATTACATCACTGTATATTTTTCTTTGTATTTTGAATTTGTACCATTTGTCCTAGTATGTATTATCTATTCAAAAAGTAATTAAAATCATAGAAAAGGACATATGGAACACGAAGATGACAACATTTGTGGAAGTTGTAGCATATTTGCTGAGTGCTTGCCAAGTGACAGGCTCTGTTCAATGAGCTATACTGGTATTACCTAATGTAATCATCACATTATCATCTCGAATTAACAAATGAGGAAACCCACGTCCAGAGAAGTTAAATGTTTGCCCAAGATCCTGCCAAGTCCCCAACTATGGGAAGCTCTGCTCTAAAACCTCCTCCGTCTCTCCCTCTTAGAGATTTGTCTAGGGCCATGGTCGGCAAACTGCGGCTCACGAGCCATATGCGGCTCTTTGGCCCCTTGAGTGTGACTCTTCCACAAAATACCACGGCCTGGGAGAGTCTATTTTGAAGAAGTGGAGTTAGAAGAAGTTTAAGTTTAAAAAAATTTGTCTCTCAAAAGAAATTTCAATCATTGTACTGTTGATATTTGGCTCTGTTGACTAATGAGTTTGCCAACCACTGGTCTAGGGGAATAAAAGACAGAGGGAAGTGACTAGATTTGTCTGGGGGAATAAATGGTGGAGGGAAGTGACTTTAAGTGCACTGTGTTTTATGAGAGCCCGGGGAAAGTTTTCTTTTTCTAATAGATCAACACCCCTGTGCAAGCCATTTTCCTCCTGCCCAGCCCAGGTGGGAGAGAGCTGGAGGCCACCACCAGGACCAGTGGGCTGGGCTAGGCAGAGAAAGGCACTGGGTGCAATCTTTACAGGTGGCAGGCTACACACCCCCTTCCTGACTCTCTATACCTGCTGCTGAACACCAAATGTATATATTACCCCAAAGGCCACCGAGTAGCTGCCTGGTGGCCCTCAGAGGCTTTCTACCCACCCACCCACCCCACCCCCCCAAGACTATCCCTCAGCTAATGGAAAGCCACATTTTACCTGATAAAAAGAGAGTCCCATGCCTACATCAGCATGTCATATGGAAGGGGGTGAAGGGCAGAGAGAACAGAGCCACCCAACATTCCCCTCCATACACATACTTCTGGCATCCTGTCTAGTGCATGTGAAATTAAGCTCTATTTTCTTCTAATTATACAAGTATTTAATGTCCATGGAAGAAATTTATAAATTATACCATGAGCAAAGAAAACAAATTAAGTTACCATATCTCTCCACCAACACAAAGCCACTGCAATATATTGGTGTATGTGCCTCCAGATGCGTGTGTGTGTGTGTGTGTGTGTGTGTGTGTGTGTGTGTGTGTGTTGAGGGAGAGAGAAAAAGAGGCCAAGAGAGAATTGCATTCTTTTATGAAAAAGTAGAATCATCATACCCTTTCATTTATATTTATTTTTTGTGAACATATTTTTCATATCACTAGACAAACTTCTACAATGATCCTCTTTTGCAGTTCAAATGAAATTTTTGAAAACATTTGAGTAACACAGCCTTGGCTGGTGTTATTCAGGGGTTAGGGCATAGGCCTGTGCACCAAAGGGTTGCAGGTTTGATTCCTGGTCAAGGGCATATACCTGGATTGCAAGTTCCATCCCCAGCTCGGTCAGCGTGCATGGGGGAGGCAACCAATCTATGTGTCTTTCTCACAGTGATGTTTCTCTCTTCTCTCTCTCAATCACTCTCTCTCTCTCTCTCTCTCTCTCTCTCTCTCTCTCTCTCTCTCTCTCTCTCTCTTCCACTCTCTCTAAAAGCAATGGGGGGGATGCCAAAACCGGTTTGGCTCAGTGGATAGAGCGTCAGCCTGCGGACTGAAAGGTCCCAGGTTCGATTCCGGTCAAGGGCATGTACCTTGGTTGCGGGCACATCCCCAGTAGGGGATGTGCAGGAGGCAGCTGATGGATGTTTCTCACTCATCGATGTTTCTAGCTCTCTATCCTTCTCCCTTCCTCTCTGTGAAAAATCAATAAAATATATATTTAAAAAAATAAATAAAATAAAAGCAATGGGGGGAAATATCCTCTGGTGAGGATTAGCAACAACAAAAAGGAGTAACACATATTCATTGAGGAAAAATTAGAAAATACAGATAAGCAATATAAAATTGTAATTCCACCCTGTGGAGGCAACCACTGTTAGCATTTCCACCTTCACTGTTACTGAATATACACTCTTCTAGCCCTCCAAAGTTGAACACTGTCACCAAGTTCTGCTAGACAAGATTTTGCTAGACACACATTTGCTAGACAGGCAGCAACAAACAGAAGGGAACCTAAATCTTTGCTCACATCCTTGATTTTTTCCTAAAGACTAAGTTGAGAAGTGTTAGATCAAAGTACATGTACATTTTTAAGGCCATTGATCAATATTGCTAAATTGCTTTTAGGGGGAGGTTACAAGGTATGGGGGTACTTTTTTTCCAGGCCCTCTCACCAATCTTGGGTGGTATAATTTTTTAAAAGTCTTCCAAACATTTTCAACTTTGGCACAGTCCAAAGCTGTTTTGTGTCTTGCTTTGGGAATACAGGTCTAATAGTTTTTCTGGCATAGTGTTTTAATTAGATCCTGGTCCACTGTGAGGGGCAGATATATTCTTATACCAGAAAAACCATGAAAGACACATACATTTACAAGGAGAAAACTATGCGATTACAAAAGAAAATATTCTGGCAGAAAAAGAAATAAGATGACCTTTGAAATTGTTTTCAGAAGAAAATAGACTCATCTTCAGTTTGATTTCATTTTCTTTAGCGCCCAATCCCAAGGAGTCCATTTGTAACTTTTAAGACTTTGGTGTCAAATACCAATTTAAAAACCTGAACAGGTCTGACACGCTTTTGGTGACTACCTTAGCACAAAAAAAGGGAAACACAGGAACATCCCATGCTCTTCTCTCTTGCTCTGCTTCTCAAAAGACGAAGCACCTGTTGAGAAGGTTCATCTCTAAGAAGCTCTTGTCTTTTGTGGATCTGGTTGGCCAGAGCATGTAATCTGCCACATGGAGCTCAGACCAGCAAAGGCACTGGCCCATTTCCAACAATTATCTGACAAATTCTATTTCAACCATTCAATCTCCAGTTTTAATCAACTTGCAAATTCCAATCACCCCCAGCAGTGAGCAGTCACAGATAGGTCTGATGGGAGCAGTGATTGTGTCTGCGACCCCAGAAGACCTCTCTCCATCAGCTATCACTTGGAAATCTCTGGGGGTCTCACTATCTCCCATTAAATTGTCACTCCTTTTCCTATCTAATAAAAGAGTAATATGCAAATTGACCATCACTCCAACACACAATATGGCTGCCCCCATGTGGACACAAGATGGCCGCCACAAGATGGCCAGCAGGGGAGGGCAGTTGGGAGGGACCAGGCCTGCAAGGGAGGGCAGTTGTGGGCGATCAAGCCTGCAGGGGAGGGCAGTTAGGGGTGACCAGGCCGGCAGAGGAGGGAAGTTGGGGGCAACCGGGCCTGCAGGGAGGAGCAGTTGGGGGGGACCCAGGCCTGCAGGGGAGGGCAGTTGGGGGGGACCAGGCCTGCAGGGGAGGGCAGTTAGGGGCAAACAGGCTGGCAGGGGAGTGGTTAGGAGGTGATAAGGCTGGCAGGCAGAAGCAGTTAGGGGCAATCAGGAAGGCAGGTAGGCGAGCAGTTGGGAGCCAGCAGTCATGGATTGTGAGAGGGCAGTCGGACATCCCTCTAGGGGTCCCAGATTGGAGAGGGTGCAGGCTGGGCTGAGGGACACATGCCCCCCGTGCACGAATTTTGTGCACCGGGCCTCTAGTATATAAGATATCTGAATGAAGAAGGAAATGATGCTCAGGTACTGGAAGGGCTGCTAACTTGGGGCCAACTGATATTGTGCCCCTCCGGCTGGAGCTTGTGGAAGGGAAACAACTACCCAGGAAAGAGGTGTATATTTTGTTCTTTAGCATCATCACCTGCCTGTCTTGACCAGATCTTTTCCTCCCAGCAGCTCCAGCGGTAATACTACTGTGCCAGCCATCTGAGGGTAACTGGTTCCTTCATGAATTTGAATTTGGTGCCAGCAACTATTTCAGGGTGACATGTACCAAGTTCCTAGTTTAACCCCAGCAGTTCAGCCTTTTGGGCACTGCCAAAAGCTGCCATCTCACCCAGCAAAAAACCCCTATGGCAGAGCCTTGGGTGCCCGGCAGAGGTCCAGGTTGTATATTGCAACAAGGGGAATAGATCACCTCTTAACATGGCATGTAAAGCTCATTCATTCTAAACATCTGCATGTTAAAAACCACATACCAAGTAACGAATTGTTTTCCTTCGTAGCTAAATCTAGGAAAGAATATCACAGGACTTACCAGTTTATATTATGGATTAAAAATAAAAAACCTATTTCTGCTTTTTTTTTTAGAAGTGTTGAGATAGAAGGGAGAGGACAGAGGTAGCCAAAATTTGCCTTGAAAAAATGAGACCTACTGGTGGGATGAGGGTATGTGACAGGGGGTACAGGAGTCTGAGGGAAGGTCTATGGGGGAAAAAAAAATGAGACCTACTTCCTAAAACTGCCAGCACAGTTATTCCAAAACACGGCACTGAAAATTAATTCTCTCTGTAGAAATAGTAAGTGAATGCTAACCAACTTACACTTTTAAAAATAGCTAATATTTATGTCCTAATTGAACACAACAAAAAAGACCACAGGCATTTTTTCAGTTGGGTCAGAAATTAGGAAGTTAGTTGTGCCAACACTACTGTCAGGCACACCTGCCAACAATTTAGCATCTCCCGCTTCATGCTTCTCTGAACAGCAGGAAATGTTCAGCATTGTCACAAAGCTGCTTTCCTGTGCTCTGCTATGCAAGCATCTTCCACCTGCATTATTTTTCAGGGCTTTTCCCCCCATCTTGCAAAAAAAAAAAAAAGAAAAAGAAAGAAAGAAAGAAAGAAATTGCACCTACCTGTTCCTTTATCTACAAATATTCCTTCCATAGTTTGTTGTTGTTAAATTAAGTCCTAATTCCTCTTAATCAATCAAACTTAAGCTTTATGCCTGAGAACACTTGCATGGTGTTTTTGCTTGGGTTGCACAGTCTGTTCAACATTGAGAAATAGTATCAGGCAACAGTTACTACTACATGCTTTAATATCGGTGAAATGCATGCCACAGGCCAGGGGAGATGGCCCTGCCCATGCTCCATAGTAAGCCAGAAGAGTCTCTGCTTACCGGAGTGGCCCTTACCCAATAACCAGGAATATGGAAATCTAAGGTCAAGATAACGCTGAGACAAAATTCAGATTTCCCCAATGGGATCAGGCTAGAGATCCCCAGAGGGTCTTGCTTGAAATCTTACCCCTACTGAGTTTCTTCCTATTTCCATTATCTATTGCTGCTTAACACACTACCCTAAAAATCAGTTATCTATTGTGTTGTAAAAAACTACTCCAAACTTCAATTATCTATTGCTGCATAACAAACTACCCCAATGCTTAAAACAGTGATTGTGGGGTGGGGTTTGTTTGTTTGTTTTTTCTTTTTGTGTTTTTTGTTTGTTTGTTTGTTTGTTTGCCCTGGCCAGGGTGGCTTAGTTGGTTGGAGCATCATCCTGTATACCAAAAGGTGGTGGGTTCAATTCCCGGTTAGAAAAACAGCAAAAGCAAAACCAGTGACTATTTTATTTGCTCATCATTTTCCTGGTCAGGAATTCAGACAAGACCTGATAGGGATGTCTGTCCATGATGTTTGGGGACCTCAGTGGGGATGGTTCAAGTGATTGGGGAACTGGCTGGGATGACTTGACTGGTGTCATATGATACTGTCATCTGGGTTCCTCAGTTCTCCCTGTGACCTCTCCAAGTCACTAGCTTGCATTTCTTCACAGATTGGTGATCTCAGGGTGGCTGAGTTTCTTACATGGCAGCCAGCTACCCTTAAGGACAAGAAGAAGCTGCTAGGCCCCATAAAAGATAAGCCTGGCATTGTCTCAGCACCATTTCTACCATGTCGACTGTCCGAGGCAGGTTAGAAGGCCAGTTCTGACAGGGGGAGGATGAACTGACTGCATCTTGACCAGTGGAGTGTCATGTGCAAACAGAGAGGGAAGGAATGGAAAGCAGCCACTTTGGGACACCAGCTACCATACTCACCCCCACAACTATTTCCTCACCCCACCCCCACATCCACCCCACCTACTCCCTCACAGGTTTCTCCTGGGAGAACTAATTGAAACCACTTGTACCCGAACACTCATTCACCATCTGCCTCTGGGGAACCTGACCTAAGACACAGGTTATCCCAATCCAAAGGTTCCAAACTCATCTTGCAAGGATGGTTACTAGCACAGGCCAAACCCAAGTCTCCATCCTGACACTTGCAAAACCCTCGGAGAAAGCAGTGTAGCTCTAAGTCAGGGGACCTCAATTTTGCCTTCTCATCAAAAATACCTGGGAACTTTTTTTTAAAATTGTCCAGGTCTCTTACAAAACCCAGAGATTCTGAATTACTTGGGTGGATGGAACCTACACGTGGGTATTTTGGGTTGTTAGCTTTTTTTTAATTTCCCCTAGAATTTCTAATGTGCAGCTCTGGCAGAGAACCACTGTTCTAACTAGTCCAAGCTACATGTGCTCACACTGAGTGTGTGTGAAGAGAGGTGTCCTGTGAAGAGGAGAAAAAATAATAACCTTTGATCAAATCACCTCTTGCCTTGGAAACAGAAATCTTATCACTGCCATCAAATAATGTTGGTTGCTAATCTGCTTTCCAAATCCAGTTGCTCTGTTTTCCAGTCTAGGAGTGGCGTGGGCCGCTGAACATGTCTTGGCTGAATAAAAGTCACATATATGTACCCTCCTAGTTTTGAAAAACAAATTAGTTAACCTGGACCCTTTGCCTTATGGCCTATAGCATAGAGAATGTGAGTCCTAAGCCCACTCATGCTTTATCAACATGGTACTACCTAGCTTTCTCTTCTTGAGGGACAAAAATCAATCTTGGCTATATCAGTGCCTGAGTTTGAAAAAAAAACAACAAAAAAACATGTCTTCCAATGCCCTTTATTAAACTTCTAGGGTGATATCTGCCTATTAAATTTTCAGAGTCTAAAAGATATTGCAGAGTATAAAGTATCAGCAGGCACTTTTCCTGGCTAATTCCACAATAAATAGGACAGTTCTCTTTTTTCTTTTCTTGCTGAACCTGTTCCTGTGGTTATATTTTCTTCTTAAACTTTTATTCTTATTCCTAATTCTCAATTTGGTTGCTATCATCACTGGCTTTTATTCTAGAAAACTTTGTTTTTTTAATCAGCAAGACAGAGATCAATGCAATACAAAATATGTGCTAACAGCCCTAACCGGTTTGGCTCAGTGGATAGAGCGTCAGCCTGCAGACTGAAGGGTCCCAGGTTCGATTCCAGTCAAGGGCATGTACCTGGGTTGCGGGCACATCCCCAGTAGGGGGTGTGCAGGAGGCAGCTGATTGATGTTTCTCTCTCTTTGATGTTTCTAATGCTCTATCCTTCTCCCTTCCTCTCTGTAAAAAAATCAATAAAATATATTTTAAAGAAAACAAAATATGTGCTAACATAGAACTGGATTCTGCTGTTCCATGCATGGGCGCCAAGAGTAACAATCACCTGCAAACACAGTCGGGAAGAAACTTGAACTCATCCCAGAACTTGAGCTTCCTCTTTCATGGGAAGCAGCAATCTTAAAATATCGCACTCCAACATGGCACTTCCCCTTTTTCCCAGGAATTTTAACATCTATGAAATGAGATGTTGTATCATTGTTATAGTTTAATTGGCTTTTTTTTCTTTCATAGTGGTACAAAAAGTAGTAGTGTGTCTTAAAACTGATAAAGTCTTAGTTTAGATGAAATATGGCAATCCACATCCACTTGGCTAAAGAGAGAATTGAATATATTTCAGATGAAATACAGGGATGGGAAAGCAAAGAGAGGAAAAAAAAAGGAATTTCCTCTCTGATGTTGCCCATTCTGGACCCTTCCTGGAACGAACAGCTATCCCCAAAGCTTGGAGTGCTATTTGCAGGCATGTGTAGACACACACAAGGTGCCCCCCCAAAAATGTATACACACACTTGGAATCATTATAAAGGCAGTTAATTAAACTACATTTCATTCTCAAAGTTGAGCTATCGGCTGTTAAAGTGTGTCATCTTAAGAGGGATGCAGGAGGCTCAGAGTCGGAGAGAGAGGATGGAGGCATAGGCCAGGGAGAAGAGAATGTGGTGCCGCCGGCCTTCAGGAAGGAAGAAGGTGTTGTGAGTCAAGAAACAGGCAGCCTCTATTCTAGACTCGAGAAAAGGCAAATCAGCATCTTCTCCCCTTAAAGCCTCCAGAAGACACGCAAGCCACTGGTCTAAAATCACACCTTGAGGTCCTTTCCCAAGAACCGACAGGATGGCGGAAGTGGAGCAGAAGAAAACGCGGACCTTCCCCAAGTTCACCGACCTCGGCGTGGATCTCGTGGATCTCGATCAACTGCTTGACATGTCCTACGAGCAGCCAACGCAGCTATACAGTGCCTGGCGGCGGCAGCGGCGGCGGCAGCTGAACTGGGGTCTGCAAAGGAAGCTGCACTCGCTGCTGAAGCGCCTGCGCAATGCCAAGAAGGAGGCTCCGCCCATGGAGAAGCCCGAGGTGATGAAGACACACCTGCGGGACGTGATCATCCTGCCGGAGATGATGGGCAGCACGGTGGGCGTGTATCATGGCAACATCTTCAACCAGGTGGAAATCAAGCCAGTGGAGCAAGGGCAGGCCTGGCATCGGAGCCACCCACTCCTCTCGCTTCATCCCTCCCAAGTAGTTAATAAAAGCACAGATTTACCTAAAATAATAATAATAATAATAATAATATCACACCTTGATTTTAGACCAATGGTACCAATCCAGAATTGTAAGATAGTGTGATTTTAAACCACTGAGGTCGTGATCATGTGTTATAGCAGCAATAGAGATTTAATACAGTGGGGTTTTAAATTATCCTTCTAACTAGAGAGCCAAAAATTCTCAGAGCAGTGACCTATGGGAGACCCAGGGGAACAGGCCTTGCAGGAGCCTGAGAACCAGCACCCTGACTTTCCTCTTTCCCTAAAGCAGCTGGGATTGACCGACTGTGACCCTGATTCTTAAACAGCAGAGGCCAAGGTCTCTGGGCCCATTCCTAAGAGATATGCTGCATTTTGCAGCCAAATGAGAGGACTCACCAAGTCTGCAAGTCTCCTCTTAAAACTCGCTCGTGTTTGAAAGCATGCTTGCTTGTTCCTGGGATGTGCATAAAGTTCTGTGAGAGTTCACAGGAAAGCTTATTCACAAAAAAGCTTAGTCACTTCACAAAAGTGTCCCCTCCCCGCCCCCCCCCCCAAAAAAAAAAAAGATAAAAGAAAGTGTCGCTCTTGCTCTGGCCCATGTGGCTCAGTTGGTTGGAGTGTCATCCAGTGCCCCGAAAGGTGGCTGGTTTGATTCCTGGTCAGGGCACATACCGGGTTTGGGGTTCAATCCCCATTTGGGGCATGTAAGGGAGGCATCTGATGGATGTTTCTCTCTCTCGCCTTTCCTCTCTCTAAAGTCAATAAAAAACATATCCCCGTATGAAGATTTAAAAAAAAAAATTTAAAGTAGAATAATCTGCCCTACATTAGACGGTGAAAGGGACTAACCTGTCCATGCTTGGAAGTCTCCTGTGTTCTTAGACTGTAGACACTGGCTTTCGCTGTCCCATTCATTGTCCACCCCCCCCCCCCCCCCCCGCCCCACCGCCACCCGGGTCAGTCATCCCTAAAAGATGCTTAAGCTTTGGGAGTCTTTGGTTGCTTTTTTACCAACCTGAAAGAGGGTAGAAACTTGGGGTGAGATGCCTGATGGCATCTGATAAGTCTCAGCCCTACACTCCCCTTCTCCAGCCTGGTCTCTCCTGCCAGGGCAGAAAGCTGCAGACTACACTTCCCAGACCTGCCTTCCCCCTGGCTTCCAGTCAGGTGCTAGGCGATGGAAGCCTGGCAGGAGCCGGGAAGATGAGAGAAAGGAGGAAGCCTTTTCTCTGTCACTTGGCAGTGCTCTTGCCGAGGGAGCCACCGCCATGAAGGAGTGGCCATGGAGGCGGCAGTAGCTGTGGGCTGGTGCTGGCTTCTGGGTTTCTGCCAAAGCAGTTCTGACAACAGCACATTGTGCACTCTGAGTAACATTATTTTCTCCTCGTTCTCTCCCATCCGGAGGTGGCAGACGCTTCCGGCAGTTAATGATCTTTGAGAAATCTTACCTTTCTAATTTTTCTCCTCGACTTCTAACGCCTTTGCAACCCGCTCCCTCTTTGAACACCTACGGCAGTTTCTGTTTTCCTGATTAGATGCAGACTGATAAAACCTGAACTTTTCACATTTATTAGTAGGGGATAGGGAGTAAGTGAAACCCTTTATCTACCTTCACTATCCTGGGTTTAATGGATCTCATTTCATTGGGATCAAAGGAATCAAAGTAGGATCCTGCGCCAGAAAGGGGAGGTGGCTGGAATTTGGTAACACATGTCAAACCAGACTGGAAGCCACTGTTCTTCCTTAGATACTCATGGTCCTTAGGTGGCTTTCCCAGGCATAGCCCCCAAGGTGAGGTTTCAAGCATTAGTGGCTTTCTATAGGCATGCTACTAGGAGAGCCTATAAGAGTAGAGATAAGCGAGGCGGGGTGGTGAAGCCCAGTAGAGAGGAGCTGCAGGTGAAGTCTCAGAGGCCACTCCAGCCTCATCCCCAGTGTAATCTATGCCTTAGGGCTTTCATAATGATTGCACCCATTAGTCATTTTCTAAGTCCTGCAGGAAGAGGCTCGTAACTCCCAGCAATCTGACTGGCTCTGTAGCCTGAGAACAGACCTCTAAAAAAGACTTGCAGGTGTGAACCTTTGGAAACAAAAATACCCTGAAGCTGGGGGAAAGCACACAGAAGAGGTCAAAGGAGCCCGAGGGGATGTGGCCAGAGCACTGACTGGGCCCCTGTGGTTGTGACTCTTCTTATATCTGTGAAAAGACCCTCAGAGAGGGATGGCCAATGCTTCCCCTCTGCCTCCCAAATTTCACGCAAGGTCCTCCCTTGGCCAACTCTAAGCAACAACCAGAGAGGGAAGGGGATTCTGAGAAATATAGTTCCCAGCTTCGCCAAGCTAATAAGAGAACAATCCAGATACAGTATGAGGCCTGGCTGTTTCAATAAAGTGTCACAAAATCCCAGGATAAGGTAGGCTTCCTTTTGCTATAAGGTCCACAGTCACTGTCAGTGAAAGGCCCAGCAGTACCAGGAAGAACTGTCGACACAACGCCTCTGTGTGGCCCCTATAGTGTGTTCAATGAAATGGAAGGAGATGTTCTTCAGGTGGAGGATAGGGTTCCATGCAGGAGCCTTGCCCGGCCCCAGTCCTGGCCCCAGCCCGGAAGGGGTTAGGCCAATTGTACACCTCTCCACGTGGCACCCAGTTCTGGTCCTCTCACCTTAGCACCCCCATCCTCAGCTTCCTTAAGCCTTTCATCTCAATTTTTAAGTGCTTATTTGGGAAATCAAAAATACTGCTCACGGATGATTTTTATTCGCTTTCATGCCTATTTAGAGGCCTTGTGGTGTTGCAGCTGAAGACGTGGTCTCTGCAGCCAGATTTTCTGGGTTCAAATACTAGGTCCATCACTTACCAGCTCTATATCCTTGACTGAGTTACTTAACCTCTCTGCCTCAGTTTCCTCATTTGTAAAACAGTAATAGTGTCACCTCCTTTCTTATAGAGTTTTTGAGAGGACTGAAGAAGTTTATAGGTGTCAGTCCCTTAGAATTTATATAAATAACAAACTCACTGAACTTCAATGATGATAAGTCACCTTTATGTAATGATTATATCTTGTTCTTATCTAGTCTACTAACACATTACCCAGTAAGATTTGCTTTGGGACAAATTAGCATCACCATGTGTAAGAAAACATTAAAAGTGCACAATATTTTCAAAACATTCTTATTTCTTCTTGTCACTATTTCGGAATGGCCTCCCCCAAATTTGTGAGTTTTTGTCATACATGGAATATCGTCTTACAAGACAATCTTTAGGGAAATTTTTCTAATAAACAATTGTGATTATAGAAAGGTTAAAGGCTGACTATGAGGCATTTGAAGTCTTATTCTACTAATAGCTGGCAAATTTCACCAACTATTTGCCTAAGTAGTGGGAACATAGAGCCGTAAGGAGTGTTTGCAAGTATTGGGTTTCATTTGAAATCTCAGCCAGAATATAAATGTATCCTCTCCGAGACATATAAATAACCCAGAGTTCCTTGTGCTCAGTCTCAAATAAGTACTTGGCATTCTCTAATGATCCGGGATGATGAATCATCACTGGTCAAAATTGTCCCTCTGAAACACTCAGTGCTGGTGGGATTGCACACTTGGTACAACCTCTTTAGAGAACAATTTGGAAATGTCTGTCAACTCTTTCAGTGCTTACTAGTAAACCTAGTGGTCTGCTGTTCAGTGTTCATTGTACAATCAAGAATTTGAATGATCTAGTAAACCCTTAGAATTTCCTGAATGATAGAAGTCCCTTGTTTTCCATGGTGGGCTCCTGGGATCACACCTGAGTTTCTTAATAAGGTGACTCATGGTGGACTCCTAGAAAGTTTTAGAATGGGGGCTGGCCAGGCCTGAAAGACCAACCTTTTGATTAGAGGGTTGGGGCTCTGGCCACCTGATACCAGCTCAACCTCCTGATCTCTGGGGAAGGTACAGGGCTGGAGATTGAGTTCAATCACATGGCCAGTGATTTAATCAACCATGCCTACAGAATGTCCACACTTGATGCTCCATTGGGCTTCCTGGTTGGTAAACACATTGGCGTGCCATAAAGGTGATGTGTCCAGAAGCCACAGGGAGGAGA
Organism: Plecotus auritus; assembly: GCF_963455305.1. Lineage (NCBI taxonomy): Eukaryota > Metazoa > Chordata > Mammalia > Chiroptera > Vespertilionidae > Plecotus > Plecotus auritus. The sequence goes on from NC_137773.1 coordinate 164,846,425, forward strand.
CACAGAAACTCCACATTCAGGACCAAGCCAGACCTCACCTGATTTGCATTTTTCATAATAAAACTGTAATGATAAGTGTAGTGCTTTCCTGAATTCTGTGAATCATTCTAGTGAATTATTGAACCTGAAGAGGTCATGGGAACTCCCAAGTAGAGAGTCAGTCAGAAGTGTGGGTGGCCTGGGAACTCTTGGACTTGAGGCTGGCATCTGAAGTGAGGGCATCCGGTTGGGAACTGTGCCTTTAACTTGTGGAGTTTTGCACTAACTGTAGGTAGTGTCAGTATTGCAACGTTTAACAATCAGCTCTCCAGGAGATAGAGAGGAAGTTCTAGTTTGTAATGTTTGCAGATTTCCATGATGGCAATACTTTCACTATGGCCAGTTTCAAGTTACAACATGATGTCATTGATCGTGGAGTTGAGAAGAGATGCGAGATGCACTTGATCTGCTCCTCATGGGCCTATGTAAGTTGACTCCAGCACACTATTGCTTACATCTTGTGACTAAGCTATTCCATTTCTCAAAATTGATTCCACAGATAGGCTGCCACATTTTTTTTCTTTCTCAAATATGTGCAGAAAAGTACATTGAAGCATTGTTTGTATTCATAAAAGATTAAAAACAAGCTACAGGCCCACCAATAAGCTTAAGCAAACCAGAGTGCATGAATAAAATGAAATGCTAGGCAGGCTTTAGAAAGCATGAGGCGAATCTATACTGATGTGAAATAATTTGCAAGATATATTAAGTGAAAAAAGAAAGAGGCAGAGCAGTCTGCAGTTTGTTACTATTTGGTATTACATGAAGGGGGATGTATCTTGACTTGTGTGCATGTATAGACTTTCTTAAGAAGGAACACACACAGAAAACTAGTAAGAGAGGTAGCTTCCAGGAAAGATGAATAGGAGATCTGAGTAAGAGACACCACTTTTACATATACCTTTTTGTACGGTTTGCATTTTTTCTAGTATCTAAAGAATTAAAGCAATGGGCAATGATAGAAAGTAGGGTAATAGGAATGAATGACTGAATGAATAAATGAGTGAACCCTCTGAGTAAAGTGACTTTTGCTCTTTTATCATAATCAATGCACTTCTCACCAATTTCTGTGCACAACTCTATCCTAAAGTCTGATTCAGGAAGAAAGTGACTGCAGGGCATTTTCTCTAACAGTGAGGTCAAATGGTGAAAGGCCTGTAAGAGCCAGGTAAGCGCCATGAATGCAGGAAGTTGTCCAGGTAAGACCATGCTGACCTGAAGGGCTCCCATCAAACGTTAATGGAGAGAAGCCATGACTCATCTACAGCAGCCACTGGCCTGCAGAAATGTGGGCCTGGCGTTGCCAGATCTTTCAATTTTCAAGAAAATTCAGAAATCCAAAATAGTATGTAAAATTTCTTCACCTGATTAAAGTAAGTAACTAATACAAATCTTCCGACAACATAACGTGGGCAAAAGCAACAATAATATCCTATCTAATAAAAAGGGAATGTGCTAATTAACCATCACTCAGTCACAAAGATGGCTGCACCCACAGCTGAGGCCAAGTTCCCATAAGGAGCCTTAACAAGCAATCAGCAGGGACCTGAGGCTATGCCCTCTCCCGCCCCCGTGGGGCTTGACAGGGGACCTCAGGCTGGGTCCCCCACCTGGCAGGGCTTGACAGGGGATCTCAAGCCACGCCCCCCACCCAGTGGGGCTTGACAGGGGACCTCAAAGTGCACTTCCCGTCCTGGTGCTGGGCTAGGGGAACTCAGGCTGCTCCCCCAGCCCCAGCACCAGGCCAGGGGACCTCAGGCCATGCCCTCTACCAGATGGGGTTTGACAGGGGACTTCAGGCCATGCCCCCCACCCTGGCACCAGGCTGGGGGACCTCAGGCCGCACCCCCGCCCCAGCCCTGAGCCAGGGGACCTGAGGCTGTGCCCCCTGCCTGGTAGGGCTTGACAGGGGACCTGAGGCTGTTCCCCCCTCCTGGTGCTGGGCCGGGGGACCTGAGCCCCCGCCCCCCCGCCTGGCAGGGCTTGACGGGGGACCTCAGGCCATGCCCCCCACCCAGCAGGGCTAGACAGGGGATCTCAGGCCATGTCCCACACCTGGTGGGGCTTGACGGGGGACCTCAAGGCATGCCCCCCAACCCCGGTCTGGGCTGGGGGACCTCAGGCCATGCCCCCCGTCCTGGCACCGGGCCAGGGGACCTGAGGCTACATTTCCTGCCTGGCGGGGTTTGACAAGGGTGGGACTAGCCAGGTCTGGATCTAGCCCAATGAGGGGGAGGGAGGCCAGCCAGGTCTGGGTCTCACACGATTTTGAGGCGCATGTGGGTGGGCGGGGACTTGACTCTGGGTCCCGTGGTGTGCCCCAGACTCTGACAGGAGGAAGGTTTTCATATACATTTTACTAATTTTCTTTCATCTCTGACACTTCTATTATAGAGAAAGGGCAAATAGCAATATTAAATTATTTCCTCTAATTAATCCCCTTTTAACGTGCATGAATTTCATGCACTGGGCCACTAGTAACTTTATAATTTTAAAAGCAGATGGCTTTTTTTAATCCATGAAATACAGAAACTTTAGGCTGAGCTTAGATGAGTAGCAAATATTTGGATTTGGTGTTCTAAGGAAAAGGATTTTATCATCTTCACCCCAAGTCCAAGACAATTAAATGTGATAGTATTTGTAAAGTCAGTGTCTTAGTTTGTTTATGCTGCTATAACAAAATTAGTGGCCCAGTGCATAAAATTCGTACATATTAAAAGGGGATTAATTAGAGGAAATAATTTAATATTGCTGTTTGCCCTTTCTCTATAATAAAGTGTCAGAGATGAAAGAAAATTAGTAAAATGTATATGAAAACTTTCCTCCTGCCCTAACCAGTTTGGCTTTGTGGATAGAGCATAGGCCTGCAGACTGAAGGGTCCCAGGTTTGATTCTGGTCAAGGGCATGTACCTTGGTTGTGGGCACATCCCCAGTAGCGGGTGTGCTGGAGGCAGCTGATCGATGTTTCTATCTATGTTTCTAACTCTCTATCCCTCTTCCTTCCTCTCTGTAAAAAAATTCAATAAAGTATATTTAAAAAAAGAAAAGAAAACTTTCCTCCTGTCAGAGTCTGGGGCACACCATGGGACCCAGAGTCAAGTCCCTGCCCACCCACATGTGCCTCAAAATCACATGAGACCCAGACCCGGCTGGCTCCCCCCTACCCCCATTGGGCTAGATCCAGACCTGGCTAGTCCCACCCTTGTCAAGCCCCACCGGGCAGGAAATGTAGCCTCAGGTCCCCTGGCCCAGCGCCAGGATGGGGGCGTGGCCTGAGGTCCCCCAGCCCAGACCAGGGTTGGGGGGCATGCTTTGAGGTCCCCCATCAAGCCCTACCACGTGTGGGACATGGCCTGAGATCCCCTGTCTAGCCCCGCTGGGTGGGGGGCATGGCCTGAGGTCCCCCGTCAAGCCCCGCCAGGCGGGGGGAGGGGGGCTGCAGCCTCAGGTCCCCCGGCCCGGCACTGGGAGGGGGGAACAGCCTCAGGTCCCCTTTCAAGCCCCATGGGCAGGGGAGTGCAGCCTCAGGTCCCCCCTGGGTGGGGGGCGTGGCCTGAGTTCCCCCGACCCAGCACTGGGGGTGTACCTTGAGGTCCCCTGTCAAGCCCCGCCAGGCAGGGGGGCGCAGCCTCAGGTCCCCTGGCTCAGAGCTGGGGCGGGGGGTGAGGCCTGAGGTCCCCTGTCAAGCCCCATCTGGTAGGGGGCATGGCCTGAAGTCCCCCAGCCTGGCACTGGGGCGGGGGGAGCAGCCTGAGGTCCCCTAGCCCAGCACCAGGACCGGAAGTGCACCTTGAGGTCCTCTGTCAAGCCCCACTGGGTGGGGGGCAGGGCCTGAGATCCCCTGTCAAGTCCTGCCAAGTGGAGGACCCAGCCTGAGGTCCCCTGTCAAGCCCCACGGGGGCGGGAGAGGGCATAGCCTCAGGTCCCTGCTGATTGCTTGTTAAGGCTCCTTATGGGAACTTGGCCTCAGCTGTGGGTGCAGCCATCTTTGTGACTGAGTGATGGTTAATTAGTATATTCCCTCTTTATTAGGATTCCACAGACTGGGTAGCTTATAAATAACAGAAATTTATTTCTTATAATTCTGAAAGTTGGGAAGTCCAAGATCATGATCACATCCTGCGGTGATGGCACCCTTTCCAGTTCATAGCCTGGTTCATGCCTTCTCTTTGTGTCCTCACACAGTGAAAGGCTCTAGGAATTTCTCCATAGCCTATTTGAAAAGGGCACTAATCCCAGTCATGAGGGCTCCACCTTCATGACCTAAGCACCTCCCAAAGGCCCCACCTCCTAATATTACCATCTTTGGGGTTAGGATTTCAACATGTGAATTGGAAGTGGGGGGACGCAAACATTCAGACTACAGCAGTCAATTAAAAAACCTAATTCTCTTGACAGTATGTGTTGATTAATAGATTTTAAATGCTATGAGAAGTGTGTCACAGCCACTCAAAAGTGAGGGGTGGGAGTGTGCAGAAAAAGAGTCAAGGTGGAAGAAAGAGATATAAAGGTGGTATCCACGTAAACACGGGGAGGGACCCAGCGAGGGGAGCCCAGCAGGGGGAAGGTGAAAGCAGAGGACCGCAGTACTGATGGACCTCAGGGGGACAGTAAAGAGGCCAAAGATGGGAAGTCCAGCCATTATAAGGTAGTTGTTTTTTTCTGTGGGTTTTCTTATTTATTGATCCATCTTTCTGAATCCTCTGTGTTCCCACCCTATTGATTAGAATTTTCTGAGTCCATCAGTATCCAAATTATGACTAATTTATCCCCACTCACTTAGGTTCTCCCATCACCCTGTTGACTGAATATATGCTGATTTCCTGTTGCTCTAGCTTTTTAAAAATCTCAGCTGTAAGCATAACCATGTTTCTATGCTATCTTAGACCCATAATTATTAAGCCAGTCCAAACGAAGTGAGAGTAATGGTGGTGCACTGGGAGAGAACATAGGGGCAGTAATAATAATGATGACAATGGCAGCATTTGTTATGGGCCAAAGGGCTTTGTGAGAGACAACCTGAAATCTCACCCTATCTCTACATACAACTTTAAGCCCAACATCTCTGGGAAATGTACCCTCCTCTGAGGCAGGTCCATGTATAACTTCTCAGAGTCCAGCCATGATAATTTTAAATATTTCCAATCTACCATATTCAATAGAACAATATAAAAAGGAAATAAGGTAACTACAGTAGACTCCTTTGGGATAAAAGCAAATAGAACAACCAGAACAACTAGTCCTTGGCATATTCTATATCCAGCCAGAGAAGACTGGCAGGAACTCCTGTCCTTGGCAATGAAGTAATGTCCTTGGTCAGTCAATCTGGCTGACCCTGGTTTTGCAAACAGAAAGAACTTTGCATAGCAAGGTTATATACTGTTTCTTCTCATAAGAGCCAGCTTGGGTTACACTTGGTCCCATTGTTTCAGGATTTGACTGAAAGCTGTAAGAATGAGCCAACACTATGACATTTTTCTACTTAAGTCAAGGCTAAAGTTCCATATTATTGTCTCCTCTCTACAAAGAAGAAAACTAAGACTCAGAAAAATTAAATAACTAAACTAGAGGTAAAGCACAGATATGAGTGAGTTCATCCTACTTCAAAATTATTCTTCTTTCACTTTATTTCATCTTTTATAACTTTTTTATCTCTATTTACAGAAGTAAGCAGTACATAAGGATGGTGGAAAAAATTGGAATATACAAAAATGTGCTTTGTATTTCTTTCCAGTTTCACTCTCTTTTATTATTACATGCACACAAAAACACACACAGTATTTCATCAGGATTAGTCATTATATATTCTTCCCACTTCTCCACAAAGGTACAGAATTCTCACCATGAGGCAAGAAAAACAGCCCCAAGAACTCTAGGTTTCCAACAGTTTATTGCTTAGGCAAGAGCAACGTAAAATTACCTCAAATGGGCTTATATTTCACTGTGTTAATTTTCATATAGCCCATTATAATGAATAATACAAACACTAGACTGAGATTTTTTAAATATTTCTCTTTCATGCCTGATTTCAGAATTGGTGCTTGGGAATAACAAATATCAAGTTTAACTAAAGTAAGAACAATCCTAGCCACGAAGGAGATGATGAAGAAAAGTAAATTAAGGACCAATATCCATCTATTCATTTATCATTCAACATATAATTTTGAGCACCTTTTATGTGCCACATGTTGTTTTGGATACAATACTATGTCAAATAACAAATTCCTCTGCTCTCAGGGAGTTTACACTCTAGGAAGGAGAAACAGACAATTACACAAATAAATGGAGAAAATGTCAGGTGGTGATAAGTACTATGGAGAAAAATAAAGCAGAATTACGGGAATGGGAAATGTTGAGGAATGAAGTGCTGCTCTTTTCTGAAGTATATTAGTCTGCTGGGCTGTCATAATAACATACCATAAATAGGTTGGCTTAATCAACAGAAATTTATTTTCTCACTGTTCTGGAAGCTAAAAGTCCAGATCAAGATTCCAGCCAATTCAGTTTCTGATGAGAGCTCTCTTCCTGGCTTGCATACAGCCACCTTTTCTCTGTCCTCACATGATCTTTCTGATGTCTCTTTTTATACGGACACTAATCCTACTGGATCAGGGCCCCACCTTTATGACCTCACTTAACCGTAATCATTCTTTACTCCAAATACAGACACAATGGGTGTTAGGTCTTCAACATATGAATTGGGGGGCCTCCTGGGGGACACACACACACATACATTTAGCCCACAGGATAGTCAGAAAAGGCATATTTGATAAGGTGTGGTAGCTAGCTTTTAAGATGGCCCTCATCCTAACATTGACACCCTTGTATAGTCTTCTCCCACAATAAGTCAGGGCTGGTCTCTGTACAGTAGAACACAGCAGAGAGTAAGGTCTGTGACTTCTGAGTCTAGGTCGTAGAAGACACTGAAGCCTACACTTTGCTTTTTTTGGATCACTCACCCTGGGGCAAGCCAGCTATCATGTCATGAGGACACTCAGCAGCCTTGAGAGAGGCCCATGTGGAGTGGAAGTCAGACTACCCACCAACAGCACTAACCTGTCAGAAATATGAGTGAACCACCTTGAAAGTGGAATCTCCAGCCTTCAGATGACTTTCACTCCAGCTTATTCCAAACCCATGTGGAACACTTAGCTGGAACCACCCAGCTAAGCTTGTTTCAAATTTCTGGCCCATACAGAAGGTCAGATAACAAGTGTTTGTTATGTTAAGCCACTACATTTTAGAGTAATGTTTTATGCAGCAAGAGATAACTTAGTACATAAGGTAATATCAATAGATCTAAAGGAAGTAATCAAGAAAAAGCCTTTCAGCCAGAAAGAAAAACAAGTGCCAAAGACATTAAATTACAACATGTGTGGCATGTTCCAGGAACAACCAGGAAGGCAATGTGCCAGGAAGAGAATGAACAAGGGCAAGAAGAGTAAGAGGCTGGTCAGAGAGGAAATATGGGTCAGGTATGGAGGGTCTTATGTGTCTGCAGCCTTACCAGGGTAACATGTAGACAGATATCCGCTCAGGAGGAGCATCTCATTTGTTTAGATGACATATTCTGGTAGCTTTTTGCCGGAAGCCCGATCATTGTTTCACTAGTAGAGAGGTGTGAATGGGGAATCCGGAAGGCTGGTCAACCTTAATTGCTCTGAAAGGTCAGGGCTAATCACTCATTGTTTGGTTGAGACATTGGTAGTTGAAGCAGCCTCCACCTGTTAGTCTTATGATTGGCTATTATTGGAATCTCCTGCCTGAGGGATATGGGTGTATCCCATAATCTTAATAAAAGGGATGGCAAAGCCAGAGCGAGCAGTAGTCCTCTCTTGGGCTTCTGCCTGGCCCTCATTTCCCAAATTGATGCTTTCCTAGTCTCTTTTCATTTGTGTGCGGCCTTCTCCAGAACCTGAATCCTGAACTGGAACCCTGAACCACGCGGAATGTGAAAGGGGTCTCCACAGCTTTTGAATCTCATGTCATCAAATTATATCAACCACCTCAGTGATCTCAATAATTCTCATGCTTTTAACTATCATTTATATGTTTACAATTCCCATATTTATACTTCCAGTCTAGATCTCTCCCTTGAAATTTAGCATCTTATACCCAAAGGCCTAGTCAACATCTCCCCTTATCTAGTGGGTATCTCAAATTTACGGTGTCCAAAATAAGATTCCTGGTCTTCTCCAGCCTCACCCCTGTTCCCCTACATATAGTCTTTCCCATCTTGGAGAGTGAAAACCCATTCTTTCAGGTACTTAAGCCAAAAATCTTAAGAGTCATCCTTTACCCTCCTCTCTCCCCCCATCCCCCCCAATCCAAATTATCAGCAAAGTCTATTAATACTCCTTTTAAAATGTACCCAGAATCTAACACTTCTCACCACTGTTCTCCATCTCATTCACTGTTTTCCAAGCCACTGTCATTTTTTTAGTCTGGTTATGGTATAAGCCTTCTAACCAGTTTCTCTTTACCTTCTGTAGTCTATTGTCAGCTCATTAGCCATAGGGACATTTATCAGATCATGTCATTTATCTGCCTTAAATCCGCTGGTGTCTCTCCATCTTGCTCAACATGGAAACCAAAATCCTCATAGGCTAAGACCCTTCAGGATCTTGCCCAATTATATTTCCAACCCCATCTCCAATGACTCTTTTACTCAGCTTCAACCACAATGGCCTTCCTGCTGTCCCAGAAACAAGCCAGGTGCACTTCTGCCTCAGAGCCCATGCTCTTGCTGTTCCTTTGAGCCAAGATTCACTCCATTACCTCCTTCAGTAATATGCTTAAATCTTACTTTGTCAGAAAATTCTTCCCTGACCACCCTGTAAAAATTGCAAGGCCCCTCCAGAATCCCTTAGCTCTTCCTTGCCTTATTTTTGTACAGAGTTCTTATCACTATTGGACACTATATATTTTTCATTATTTATTTGTTCTATTTATTTGTTTTTGTCTGTCTCGCTCCACTAGAACAGTGGTCGGCAAACCGCGGCTCGCGAGCCACATGCGGCTCTTTGGACCCTTGAGTGTGGCTCTTCCACAAAATACCATGGCCTGGGCGAGTCTATTTTGAAGAAGTGGCATTAGAAGAAGTTTAAGTTTAAAAAAATTTAGCTCTCTCTCTCTAGCCGAAACCGGTTTGGCTCAGTGGATAGAGTGTTGGCCTGCGGACCGAAGGGTCCCGGGTTCAATTCTGGTCAAGGGCATGTACCTTGGTTGCGGGCACATCCCCAGTGGGAGGTGTGCAGGAGGCAGCTGATCAATGTTTCTCTCTCATCGAAGTTTCTAGCTCTCTATCCCTCTCCCTTCCTCTCTGTAAAATATCAATAAAATATATTTTTAAAAAAAAAATTGGCTCTCAAAAGAAATTTCAATCCTTGTACTGTTGATATTTGGCTCTGTTGACTAATGAGTTTGCCGACCACTGCACTAGAATATAAGCTCCTTGATAATAAGGATTTTTGTCTGTTTTGCTCAATGCTGGATGCCCAGATTCTTTTTTTTAATATATTTTTATTGATTTCAGAGTGGAAGGGAGAGGGAGAGAGGGATAGAAACATCAATGATGAGAGAGAATCATTGATTGGCTGCCTCCTGCACACCCCACACTGGGGATCAAACTCACAACCCAGGCATGTGCCCTGACCAAGAATTGAACTGTGACCTCCTGGTTCATAGTTCAATGCTCAACCACTGAGCCACACCAGCCGGGCTGCCCAGATTCTTAGAATAGTGCTTGGCACATGGGAAAGCACCCAATAAACCCCTGTTGAATGATGAATACGCTCCTTAGGGTGGATATAAGAGTCTCCAGGACATGACTGAATGATAAAGCATGGTAGCTCACATGCTATGCAGAAGTTAATGAGAACTTTAGATGCTCTAAAGAGTGAGGAAAAGAAAAATAAAGGCAGGTTATAGGTTAAGAGTCCAGCATGCCTGGGGGTACCTGGAAGGAGCCTGAGAGAAAGGTCTTCCCTTTGGGGTGGGCCCAAAACATTGGGCAAATCAGAAATATTTAAGGAGACTTTTAAATTAGTTTGCTGTGGGATATGAAGATGTAAACCTCAATCCTCCACCTTCTCTACAAAATGTTTGTACAATTCTTTCCTTGGTACTGCTTATGGGTAGAGGGATTCTGGTTGGGGAAATAGAAGAGGATTGATGTCTGCACCCAAGCTGGCTAAGAGTCAGCATGTTCCGATGCAGAAGTCAAAGGCCAAGAGCACAGCTGACATCTGAGCTGCACATGCAGTCTTTAGCCTTGCTGTCTGTTTCCTTGGCTGGCTTCTGTTCAATGGCATGGTGATTTTTAACAAGGACCAGTGTTTTTAATTAATCAGACCCTGTTCGCTGTGGCTCTGGTCCAACTCATTTTAGGGCAGCTGCTTGTCTACACATTCCTCAATTCATGCTTTTAATTATTATCAATAACCACCACATACATACACATAGCCTGCCAGACACTATAGCCTGAAAAGACGTGACCTCTGAGCTAAACAACTTAGTTTCTATTTTAATCATGTAGTCCTAGAAGCTTACTCTCCCACTTTTTTCCTAATAGGGTTAGCTTTTAAAAAGCAGGTACTAGCCCTTTAAAAATGCCTCTCCATGGAATTCCTCTCAAGCTGTTCTTTGGGAGTGCTGCAGGCAAAGAAATTTTCTCCAGGAACAACAAAGGTGGTCATTGCGAGTGGGGAAGAGCCAGAAAATGAAAGTATGGAGATGAAAATCATGCTATTTTGTATTGTTAATATAAAATCATATTGAGATAGCATATACAGTGATAGTTAAGCCTGTTCACACAGACAGAAAAATATTTTGTAGGCTAAATTGCCATATTCACAAAAATTATATGTATTTTCTTATCTACATCCTGTCTAGCTAACTTTTATCTGCCTTTATTTTATTCCCATTATATTCCACTGAGTGTTTAAAGTGTTCCATGGGCTAACAGAGCCAAATATTCTTTTTCCTCCTGGGCTTTTTGGGAGGGTCTGTTTGTCTTGAAACCCCAGCTTGTGAGCAGCCCTTTCTCACGTCTGCTTCTCGCCCGGCTTTCCAGGTCCCTAAACCCTCCACTTTGAAACTGTTGTCTTTTCAGTTCCCCTCTCCAGAAGTATTTCTCACTTCCCAGGTTCCCTGCAGGTAGAAGACATACAGAACCTTTTCCAAATCTCTCTGATTTTGAAAGGCAATGTCATTGAATTCAAACACCACAAGTGATAAAAACAGCAAGCAGTGCCATTGTTACAAATGAGTGAACAAGAATAGGGATTAGAAATGATACTCATTAGGTAGAATTTAGTAAAACTTTTTGAAACCAGATCAGAAAACCCCTGGTGCGGTATATGATGAACTGTGGGAAGAGCCTTCATGGGTGCAACACTGATTTTCTAGGTCATACTCTATTCACACCCCGGGGGTAGTACCTAAGTCCTGTGTTTAAGAAAACAAACAAACACTTATTGATGCAGGGATGGACAAATAGGCCAAAGGAATAGGACAGATAGCTTAAAATATACACATGTCTGTAAGGACAATTGATGTATAACAGCCGTAGAGAAAGACAGTCATTGAATAAATGGTGCCAGTTGGTTTTCCATGTGGGAAACTTAAAGTTGAATATAGAATACATTTAGAAAAGAATATCTTTATGACCCAAAGTCTTAAGGGGCAGAAAGATTTCTTAAGCAAAGCACAAAAAGTACAAACCTCATAGGATGAGATTGATGGGTAAATTGTACTATTAAAACCATGAGCGCCAAAACCGGTTTGGCTCAGTGGATGGAGTGTCGGCCTGCGGACTGAGGGGTCCCAGGTTCGATTCCGGTCAAGGGCATGTATCTTGGTTGCGGGCACGTCCCCAGTGGGAGGTGTGCAGGAGGCAGCTGATCGATGTTTCTCTCTCATCGATGTTTCTGACTATCTATCCCTCTTCCTTCCTCTCTGTAAAAAATCAATGGAATATATTAAAAAAAAAAAAAAAAAAAAAAAACCATGAGCATGTTTTCATCAAATTACACCATTAAAAAAAGGTGAAAGGCAAGCCACAAACTGGGTATAAGTATCTGCAATAAGATAATCAGCAAAGTATTAGTATCCTGAAAATACAAAGAACCCCGTGAATGGTTGAAAAAGCAAACAAACAGCCCAGTACTGAAGTGGACAAAATATAAGAACAACTACATCTCCAAATATAATCAGTAATTATGACATAGTCAACAAATGTAAAAAAGAAAATAACAGAAAGGTGCAATACCACGTGTTTGTAGAACAACAGGAACTCTCATTCCCTGCGAATGGGAGAAAACAGCATGGCATTACCTGGGAACATTACAGAGATGTCTATAGTCTATGTGTAACTCACTTTTACTCCTAGATATAAATCCTAGAGAAATTTCTAAAAATAATAATACAAAATCAGATAGCACCGTATCATTTATGAAGCCCTAATATTCATATGTGTAGTCTATAATGTGGACCCATTTTTTAGTAGGCATTATTAATTCTACTTTTCACTGAGGTTTGGTTACCTCCCCGGGTCTCACAATTGGTGAGTGGCACTGATACCCCTTGGTGTAAATTCCTTCTTTTCCTTGTAACAGCCCCAATGTCTGTCAGGGGATCTCCCCTCCCCACTTTTATGGGGTTTAGATGAGGCTCCATCCAGACACAGTCTATCAAAGCACCACAGTGATTGGTTCATGGATAATGTGGGACCTAGGTCTACCAATCAGAGTGAAACTTATGCCCACTAGGAAAAATTCTTGCCCTTTCACAGTGGTCTAGAGCCTGGGAGGAGATGAGATTAGGACTGTTTTAAGCTGCCATTAGGAGTCTGAGAATGATCCAGACAAGCAGAAGGTGGAGTTGAGAGATGAAAAGAAATTGTTTTGATGACATAGTTTACAGTGCTAAGGTAACTAAGGCCAGATCTGCCTCTGAATATCTAGGTTACATAAACAATAAACTCCCTTATGCGTAAGTGATTTTGAATTGCTTTTTCTGCAACTTAAAACCCAAGGATTCTGGGTTTTAAGTAGAGCCCAGGTATCCCAATGTTCACTGCTCAATATATAGCAAAATGTGCCTGGTGGTCTCCAATCCCAACATGAAAAAAATGAAAACAGTATTTTGCTTTTACTATGACAAAAGTCTTTGGCTTTTCCCCCAAGCCTATTATACAGAAAGATATTGCTCTCTCTTATTTCTAGGAGTATGTATCTAGTTTGTATCTTATCTCATTTAAGGTCAACAACTTCATAATTAAAGTATTTTCTTTGTCAAAAATTCTCCTTAACATAGTCAAGGACAACATTCTGTAATTATAGATAAATTCATCCAAACCATCAATAGTGCTTAAAGATGATCAATGTAAGGGTATATATTTTAATGAAAGAGATTTAGACTATTTAGTTAAACCACGTGAATGAAGCATGGGGACACTGCAAATAAAATAACCAACAGTACAGAGTCCTAAGCAACATTCCCTCCCCACCCAAGAGAGTGGGAGATTGTCAGAACTGTCACTAGGATGTCCTTGTCTTCGGACAGAGGCTGGCAACACTCAGAGAGAGGACCCACCTTGCCAGCTGGAGTCAGCAGACTGGAACTGAGGGGCTCTGAAAACCGTGCCCAAAATTGCAAGACCATGATTTTCAGACTTTGTCTGACAAGTGTGAATGTCCTTATGAGAACAGTGGAACAGGGTATTTGAAAGCAGGACTACCCAGGAGTTCCAGAGTGGTGATCACAAAGGTAGATAATAAAAGCCCTTCTTTCTCAGTCAGAACAAAGACCTCTGGGTATCAAAGCCTGAGCATGAGCTGTCAACACTGCTGCCAAAATCGCAAAGCATTCAAAGTTGGTCTTCAAAGTCTTCTATCGCCTGTTTGCCTTCCCCTCAGACCTTGTCCCTCTTCCCGCAGCCCCGTTGCTGTGCGTGTGGAACGCCCCATAACGAGGCACTCAACTCAGACATACCCTCTGGGAAAGGGCTTAAAGCTCCAAAATTAAGTTTTCTCTTTTCCATTTCATTCATCAAAATTTCCATGTCCTCATACAGTCATGAGCAGTGGAGCCAGGCAGGGCTAGGTTACAAGCCAAGCCATGCCACCTACAAACCAGTGAAATTGGGCCAGTTAGTTCACATTCCTAAGCATCAATGTCCTCATCTGAAAAATGGGAATATAGACATTAAAAGTCCTAAACAATATTAACCTCCCCACACCTTTCAAAAGTTCACTTTATGCCACTTCACTTTTTTTCTTTTTCTTTTTTTCTTATTTTTGGCCAAACACCTCCATTAGTACCTATTTTCGGTAACGGAAAGAAATCTGAAAAGGATTTTCACTTTGGTGAAAATACTGTGTAGTGTCTGCTTTGCGGCAAGTTGTTAAAGAGACAGCGTACATCCTGTGCAGCAAGTGGCCCTGTTAGGCTCCCTCTCTGGGAACGACAATCAGCCTCTCAGCATCAAGCTCCATATCTTTGAAATGTGTGAGTGTCCGTGCTTTATCTCAGTTTATTTTGTGCATCAGTTAGCAAGATGGGTCCTCAGGTCATTGTTTCTTCACTTTGCACCATTTTGATTTATGAAAGGTTTCATAGGAATGCTCCCCTTTTGGATAGCGGGGGGGGGGTGGGGGGGTGGGGGGGGGAGACTTGTAATAATAGCCCCTAACTCAGCGTTGTTGAGAGAATTCAATGAGATGAAGCATGTAATGCAGTTTACTCAATGAGTGGTCCCAGGGAAAAGCCCAGAAAACATCAATAATTATTATTATTGCTACTACTAGAAATAATAGTAATAAAGATAAGGCTAATCAATAGGTTCAACCATACTGTGAAAATTTATCTATTTTTGTAAAGGAGCTTAATTGCTGGTTGACACCTTTTTGGAAGTACTCATCTCCTATTTGCATATTGTATCAACTGGTTTTGCCTGTGGGGCTTTCTGTAGAACAAGTCGTACATCTTTTACCGAAGTAAATTTCAATACTCCTTTTTCACAGGACCCATTAGCTCTGACATAAGAAATTCTTCATACACAGCGTACAAGCAATGCAAAACCATGCACCAGCCCAAAGACATGACACTAGCAATAGTCGAGAAGGCCTTTTCTCTCTTTTCTCTGGTAATTTACTTTATGAATAAATTGTTTTTCTTTAAAGGTCACTTTGTTGTTTTAGAACACTTCACACACAACACTATCCTTTTACTGAAGGGACTTGCACACAGGATAATTTAAGCAGTATTTCTAAGATTTTTATCTATTACATTATAACAATTCTCCCAGAGAAAAATAATAACTCATAATGTGACTACATAAGGTGGTTTGCCTGAAAAGAGAAGTTTTACCAAAAATCAAGACAATAAAAAAATCTATTCTGTATATATCTTCCACCTGGGTAAGACATAATCGTTAATTACAGGTAATGTTTATGGAATACTTACTATAGATGCCAGGCAATGTACATTAAGTGTTGAGTCCTCACAACTATTTTATGAGATAAGTTATTATTATTCCCATTCTTAAAATAAGAATATTAACGTTTAGGGATGGTAAGTGACTGAGCCAAAGTCGCACAACTAACAAGAGGATGAGTAAGGACAAATTTAATTATCTTTCTCTCTGATCCAGGCTTGTTGCTCAAACTAGCTAGACCCAAACTCTTGATCACACCTCCAAAAGGAAATGTTAGAAATTTTAAATTAGGACAGCTTCGAAGACCTGCATCAGAATAGCCAAATCCAGCAAATCTTGTAGATTCTATCTTCAAGAGTGTTCTTTGGAATGTCTATCCTGAACTTCCTACCTTCTAGAATGGGATCTGAGACTTTCCTAATTCTAAGGCAGATTCATCATGAAAAAAAGTCAGTCTGATAATGATTATCTGCCCTGAACATACACTGTTTTCTTCCATTCTTCCTTACAACCCTTTTCGGTGAGTATCACTCTTGCTTTACAAGCGAAGAAATAAGGTTCTGAGAGATCAAGTCAAAGACCAGAGACCCAGCTCACAGGGATGTTCTTTTGAACCCACACCGTGGCATTAAAATATTTGAACCAACATTTAAAAATTAGATTACATGGTTAAAACCTGAATTTCTGTATTTTGTTGAGAACTTCCAATTCCTAGAAACCCTAGTCAAATTCCCTCATGGAAATCAATGGCTAACGCTGAGGAATAGTGGCCCAGAGCACACTTTTTCCAGCCTTAACTGTCCCCATCAGCCAGCATCACTCATTTCCTTTTAACATGAAACTCTATTAGTTCCCACCTCTCATGAGCACTGGCAGAATATTATGACCAATTGTTGACTGATCTCCAAAGGGCTCTGGCTATGACAGATACTGCCACCATCTTCAAAAGATGCTAAAATACCAGGAGAGCCACAGAGAATACAGATACAAGGACACTGAGTGTATTCTGTAAGTCTATTAGAAATACTATTTGCCACAGGACACATTTTAAAAACTGTTGCAGAATATTGTTTTCATTAGTTGTTTTGTTGTAAGTGTCTATTATGTGGGCAGCCTGTTTTGCCTCATGATGTCCCTAGGAGCAATTCTAACAAAAGACTTAGAAAGATCACACTGAATCCATGTTCCCCTTCTTTTCCATAGTAGAGCCCCTGAGTATTATTTAGGCATATAATCACCCAAGAAGAAACTACATTCCCCAGCTTCCCTTGTAACTAAGCATGGCCATGTGACTTACTTTAGACCAATGGGGTGTGGACAAACATGGAGCAACTTCCGGGTGTTCTCCTAAAAGATTGATCTGCACACTTTTTCCCTTGCCCCAGGCTGGACCACCAAAGTGGACGTGAGCCAGGATCAGCCAAGTGGACATTCAAGGAGATTACAGAGTGAGAAGATGAAAGGTACCAGAGTCTCTGGATGTCTCTATAGAACAGAGCCCCCTACCAGCCTAAGATAGCTCATTCTAGACTGTTTCTTGGGAGATACACTTTTATTTACTTAAGCCACTATAGTTGTAAATGTTTTGTTACCACAGCCTTCCTCCCCATATCCACTCCCACTCCTTCCACTTTCAGTCATCCTTTGCTCTCCCTAGGATTTCAGAGGATGCAGTATCCTTCCTCCGCTGCATTAAGTATCGCTTTAAGTCCTGACATAGTTTCTTGGGAGCAGTGTGACCTTGGGCAAGTGACTTAACTTCTCTGAACCTGATCTGCAGGATAATCGTTACAATGATTTGTCAAAAGGCAATGGTACAGGTACCTCTACCTCCTAACATAAAACCACCCTCCAACCTATTTTTCTCTAATGCAGGCTTCAGCCCGTTCCTCCACACTAAAATCTATCAATGGTATCTCTATTGCCTGCCGGAAAGAATGTAAGTTTTAAAAAAAGAAGTTTAAAGATGATTGGCTTTAGTGTCATCCCAGACACACTCTCCAGGCAGCTAGGGATACTGTCATTGAGTTGGGAAAAGGCCCTTAGCCAACCAGGCCCGTAATTCTTATTTTAAAGCCATGTACTCGGAGTGTCCTACAGCTGGGCAAGCCGGAAGGCTGTACAATGTAGGGGGTAAGACAGAGGAATCAGACAGAACTGAGTTCAAATATTGGCTCTCCCACTTCCTGGTGTGATCTCTGGCAAAGAACTTAACTTCCCTGTAAAATAGGTATAATACGACTTATTCCTCACTTTAGGGTTGCTCTGATTAAATCGAGGCCAGTACACAGTGAACACTGCATCCCAGATTATATCTTCCTAATGGCAATCTCCACATGACACAAATGTAGCCCGAACCTTCCCCCACACACCTGTTTGTCCAATGCATTCTAGGAGAGGTTAATGCGTGAGCCTGATTCCCTGGTAGATAAGTGGCCAAGTTCCAGCATTCTTGTGCCCAATCATCAGATCCAAATCCCTCTAACCATTTGCCCCCTGGAACCATATGCAAGGTGACTCTGGCTTTTGGAGTATTCTCATGAAACCCTCAATAATAACCCCAACTGTATCATAGTCCAGTCACGCATTAATTAAAACAATGAGCCAGCATCCAAAACATAACTTGTAATTAGCATTTTACTGCAGTTTCTCTCAAAGAATACCGAAGAGAGAACACAGAACTGTTAGAAATTCTCTCTTGCCTTTCACTCATTTTCAATTATTCTCAACCGCTGCAGCTGCCGCAAAATCTCTCAGCCTTCTCTCTAAAGCTAGACACAGGCACACGCACACACACGCGCGCGCACACCACACACACTCATGTTCACACTCACATTCATACATGCACACATGCACAACCACCAGAGGTTTGCCAGAGCCAGCTTGTACCACTTTAAAAGAGCTGTTTGTTAAATTTACAAAAATTTCCCCAGCTGGCTATTAAACAACATCCATTATTAAAAATTAAGTAACACGAACTTACAAAAAAACAAATTATAAACAAAAGTGATAAATATACAATACTCAGAGGGAAAAAGGAATAGACATGAATCAACATGAATGAATCTCAGAATAATTATGCTGAAGCCAGACAAAAGAAGAGTATACACTAAGTGATTTCATTTATAGGAAACTCATGTATAATTATAAGAAGTAGGTCAGTAGTTGTCTGAGGGAGAGGGAAAAAGCGGTGGAAGAGAGAGATTACAAAGGGGTGTGGGGACATCTTGGGGAGTGTTGGATATGATATGCTCAGCATCTTGATTGCGGTGATGATTTCACAGGTGTATACGTATGGTGAAATTTATCAAATTATACAATTCAAGTATGTTCAATTTATTGTATGCCAATTCTACCTCAATAAATCTGTCAAGTAAACACTCAAAATCCATCACTTTCTAATTATTTCACTCCTATCTATACTCTTGGGGTTTCTTACATCTTTGTAGCTGTTTCCCTAGTAAATACTACATAACGGTGCTTCTTGGAATCTCTTCCCAACCCCATATCCAGCGATGTCACGTTGGTAGCTTGAAAATGGCCGTGGTGGGAGTGTTCACACCATGAAAATCAGCAAGCCCTATAAACCAGGGCTTGGTTCTTTGTTTTGTTGGTGTCCTAGATTTAAGAAAGTCAAGGAAAAAATGCTAATGATACAGATTAAACTTTAAACTGTGTTGTGCTTATAGCCGTTACACTGTGAATAGTATGAAGAATTTAGAAAAATACTTTCAGTATTCAAAGGCTATTGTCTGACTCAGCGAAGAAGTCACTCACATCATTGATGAATGTATAAAGTTAAACATATTCTTTCTTGTTTCACTTTCTTATGTCTAGCTTGTTAACATAAATGAAAATATTAACCTTCATGGCAGCGCTAAGGATGTCCAGCTGCTGGCTGAGCGGGCCTAAGTCAGCAGTCAGACATCCCCCAAGGGCTCCCAGACGGCAAGAGGGTGCAGGCTGGGCTGAGGGACCCCCCCCCCCCCCGCAACTCCAGTACAGAATTTCATGCACGGGTCCTCTAGTCTATAATAAAATTATATATGTATGTGAACACACACACACACACACACACACACACACACAGAATTTATTTTAGGTTTGTTTTTTTTCTCAGAAAGCCTGTCTTAAACATTTGCCAGCACTATGTGATCTTCACATCACTATGATGTTGTCTATGAAGTAAACATTCCATTTCCTGGTGTCCACAGCCCTTTCTTTACCTCAGTTCTTTTTTATGTAGATTTATGATATAGTTTTATTCATTATGTAGATTGAAATATTTTTGTTGTTTTTGTTTCTCTATTTTGTCTGTTCATTTTTTCCAACTCCAGAAAATAAGAAAGGAAGACTTAACTGACCGAATAAGCAGGAACCCTTCCTCCTTAGTGAAAGAAGATGGCAACCACTTCCATTTAATTAGCTCTCTTTTCCTTTATTTCTGCCACAGGCACGTTTTTTGCCATAGTTCTTCAGAGCTGATGAGGTGCTTGCACGCACCTATGCTTGCTTCCACACCCTCTTCCCCACCTCCCTGTAGGCTGCCTCACCAGGGTCCTGTTGAAAAAGTCAGAATGCATTTCCTGAAGGCGTTGCAGAAGAGAAGTACAGGTGTTCATTGCATAACATTGACTGAACTCAGAGGTGACACCCAAGGCCTTGAACCCAAGATTGCCGGACCATAAAATCCTATCAACACTCTGATTATGGAGGTAGAAACACCTCAGAGGCTTTGCCGCAAGGCCCAGAAAGATACAGAAAAGAAAGTACTCCTGTGTTGGGATGGTTAAAACCTGGATGAACGTTTTTTCCTATGTTTTGAATTCTATTGTCACTAGGATATTGTTAGCATAACTCTAGAAATCATTAGAGGGATTTATTTATGTAGAGCATATCACAATAGAGAAATAGCTTTCTGTTTTTTAAATATATTTTTATTGATTTCAGAGAGGAAGTGAGAGGGAGAGAGAGATAGAAACATCAATAATGAGAGAGAATCATTGATCGGCTGCCTCCTGCACGCCCCCCACTGGGAATGGAGCACACACAACCCAGGCCTGTTCTCTGACTGGGAATCAAACCCTGATCTCCAGGTTCATAGGTCAACCACTGAGCCACACCAGCTGGGCTGAGAAATAGCTTTCTTATTTGCTTTGTTCCTATTTACCCTAAAGCACAAAATGTTGTACAGACTTCCTCATATTCATCCCTAGTCCACACCCCTACTACTCCAACTCCCACTGTCTGCTGTTCTCTCCCCATACTTCTTTCCTGACCTCCCCACCCCCAATCACAGCTGCTCTCCTCCCACCAGCCAGCCAGGGCAGCTGCTTCCTGGCCCCTCATGCTCTCAATGAACATTCCCTCCTCCTGCCCTGGACAGAGCCAAAAACCACCCCTTCCCCATGGCTGTGGCCATGTGGCCCACTGTAACCCCTTAAACATGCTCCATGTCCCTGGAAAGGCAAGCATTGCCGTCCTTTCCCACCTCATTCAAACTGTTTCCTCCACCTGGAATGCTCTTCTTTGCCATTAACCAAGGAAACCCTACCTCTCTTTCTAAACTCTACAGAGCCATACTTCCGCAGGTTAAGCCAAGCTTCCTCTGCGGCCCCGAGGGAATGATTAACCCCCATTTCTTTGACTTCTCCAGTCCCTACCTAACCCTCTATTGCCCTGCTCCTCTCGTGCTGCTGTTCCCAAGCCCCCTCTGCCAGTCTTTGGGCTTCTCAAAAGATTAACCCATATTAAACTCCATCGTCATGATCCTGGAACAATGCCTGGCTGATTCGAAGAACAAATGAGTGTTTTGTTCTACTATTAGTAATTTACATTAATTCAAGAAAGAGTTACTATGAACTTAAAATGTGCCAGATACTAGGGTAAGTGCTATGGATCATATAAAACAATTAGGCCCCTCAACAAGCTTACAGATGTAGGGGGTGAGGGATGGGGAGAAAGATACAGAGCTGGGACTAGGGTGAGGCAAGTGGTGAAGCACTTGCCTGGGGCACAAAACTCATTATATTAGTCAGCTGTCTCCAGAGAAACAGACCAAGATATATGGATAGATATGAAATTGGCTCATGTTATTATGGATGCTGAGAGTCCCAAGATCCTTATAGACCCACACAGAATAATGTTTGCCCAAATATCTGGGCACCCTGTGGCCCAGTCAAGATGACACATAAAATTAACCAACCATCTCAGTAATCAAGAAATAATATTTGAATGCAATATTTTTTATATCAGAATTAATATAAAAAGTCCGTGATGATCAAAATAAAGCCAGGATCCTTTGCCTTTTGCCTCAGACTCCAGTAGGGCTCGGCATAGCGCTATAGGGTATGTGTATGTTGGGATGAGAGAAAGAAGGGAAGAAAACAACCACTAAAATATGACACACAGGAAGAAGATCTGAACCGCCTTCCAGAGTCAGCAGGATGGTGCTCCTCACCTGCTCACCCACCCTGACCCCATCCTGCACTTCCCCTGTTTGTCTTATCGCAGTAAATGATGCAGCCATGTGACAGCGGTCCAGCCAGAAACCAGCAAATTACCTTGCCTGTTAAGTCTCTTTCCCCTCAGGTCACTGAGCAAGCTTCCTAGGCCTTCTGTCCAGTTCAATGTCCACCTTTGCTCCAGAGGCTCTTATAAATTCCAGTCTGATTATCCTAAGGGTTTACTCCTCAGAGAAGCCTGTATGACTGGGCCACGTGGTCCTCTGAAGCTCTGCTGCTGCCAGACTGAACTCCACACCTTGTAGTTTTCTGCCTCCAGGCTTAGCCCTTGCTGCTCTCCCTGCCCTCACACCCTTTCCTTTTGATGCCTGCAACTTTTCTTCTCAACCCACAGCTGAGAGGCAAAGCCAATCAATCTACTACATAGCCCCCTATAATTATAGAGATACAAAGAGACGCTGCTTAGAAAATTTGCTCAAATTTCCTCCAACTCCCAAGACAGGATTGGAAGGCCCTTCTGTGTCCTCTCATGGAAGTCCACCTGTATATCTAACATCTGTGCTGTATTTGCCTTTTGGTCTCCCCACTATAAGCAACCTACAGTCAGGGACATTGTTGGGGTCATGTTTGTATCCCAGCTTCTGGCACTTTTTGTATATGTAGTAAATGTTCAATAAATGTTTGCTGAATGAAGGAATCAGTGCAAGTCCTGTGGCCTCTAGATTGTTAGGCAGAACCAGTTAGCTGAAGGGAGAAGAAATATTGTCTCCCGGCATTGTTCTGAACAGTTGGACAGCTTATACACTTCATAGCTTTAAGAAAACATGATTCATGTGAATGGCATCCCCAGGGACCAGGTGGAGAGACTCTTCTCCACCTCTGAATTATCTTTCCTTGAGGGAAGGAATCCTTCCTTATTCCCTTCAGTTCTGCATACAGCACCTAGCACAGTACTCCGTGCCCAGTAGGTCCAACCAGCTATTAAAAGAATGGATGCATATATTCAAGTGAACTTTTCATAAGCTTGTGATAACTAAAGGATTGCTCTTCTTCACATTAGGGATATTTTCACCTTTACAACTATGAGGAATGGCCAAAAATGCTGTCCTTTCTTCCCTAAAGACATTCATTCACTTAACAAAATTTGCTGAAATAGCTACTATGTGCCAGGCACAGGCACTGCGTTGGACACTGAGGATACAGCAGTGATCAAAACAAAGACCCTGCCCTCATGGAGCTTCCATTCTAGTGACGAACAATAAACAAATGAGCAAAATAAATGTATAATATAAGTCAGATAGTGGGAAATATGAAGAAAACTAATGCCATATTAGGGGACAGAGGGAAATTGGGAGCAATTATAGACAAGATGGGTAGGGGAATCCTCTATGAGGGAGCGATACTGAAACAGCCCTAAATGAATGAAGTGAGGAAGTGAGCATGCACATTTCCAGGCAGGGAAATGCGTACCAGGCTGCAGGCAAGGTGAATGGAAAGGCCTGACTGTAGGAATGAGCTCCATATGCTTGGGGAAGAGCAAATTGGCCAGAAGTGAATGGAGAGTAGTAGACAAAAATATATATATATACCAGAAAAACCTTGCACTCTGGTCTTCTTTTTCTAGGGTCCAAGGACATGATAAGCCTTTCAGTTAAAAATCAGTTGTTAAACCGCAGCAATCTTGAGGAAGAACAAAGTTGGAGGAACCACAATACTAGATATCAAGCTATACTACAAAGCCACTGTAATCAAAACAACCTGGTACTGGCACAAGAACAGGCATATAGATCAATGGTACAGAACAGACAACCCAGAAACCGACCCAAACCATTATTCTCAATTAATCTTTGATAAAAGAGGCAAGAGCATACAATGGAGTCCAGACAGTCTCTTCAATAAATGATGTTGGGAAAATTGGAAAGCTACATGTAGAAAAATGACACTAGACCACCAACTTACACCATACACAAGAATAAACTCAAAATGGATAAAAGATTTAAATGTAAGTCGTAAAACCATAAAAATCCTTGAAGAAAACATAGGCAGCAAAATATCAGATATCTCACATAGCCATATTTTTACTGATACAATGCATAGAGCAAGACAAACAGGGAAAAATAAACAAATGAAACTACATCAAAATAAAAAGCTTTTGCACAGCCAAAGAAATCCACATCAAAATGAAAAGGGCCTTAGCTGGTTTGGCTCAGTGGATAGAGCATCAGCCTGCAGACTGAAGGCTCCCTGGTTCAATTCTAGTCAAGGGCACATGCCCAGGTTGCGGCTTGATCCCAGTAGGAGGTGTGTAGGAGGCAGCTGATCAATGATTCTCTCTCATCATTGATGTTTCTCTCTCTCTCTCTCTCTCTCTCTCTCTCTCTCTCTCTCTCTCTCTCTCCTTTTCCCTTCCTCTCTAAAATCAATAAAATGTGAAATTAAAAAAATGAAAAGGGAATCCACTGTATAGGAGAACATATTTGCCAATGATACATCTGATAAGGGGTTAATAACCAAAATATATAAAGTACTCATACAAATCAACAAAAGGGAGAGGTGGAAAAATGGCACCAGAATAGACAGACATGTCCCAAGCCTTGTCCCAGAGCAGATAGAAAGAACAGCTGAGGGCCGCACAGGGAGTGTCTGTTGGAGAGTTAAGGGACAGCTATACTCCAGGGGATGGTGGGTAACTGCTGGATGGGGCTCCCCTGACCGGGCAGCCCTCACTGCTGCTGGGTTCCCTCCCGGAGCCACTGGCTTGGACGCAGAGACCACACCATCTTAAAGGGGAAAGTGGATGTTATCTGAAGCCTGAAAATCTACAACTGCAGCACCCACTGAACAGCTGTGAATCGCAGAGCACCAGTCCCCAACTGGTGCAAACACGCGGATTCAGAGGAGCTCTACACTCCACCACGGAAAGGGTCAGATTTCACCTGGGATAAGGTGAGATCTCTGGTCCCAGCAGGACAGAGAAACGCACACACTGTGGGAGCTGGAGGACCAGGGGAAGTCTGCGCCTAGAAAAATCCGTGGCTGTTGGGGCTGGCGTGATCTGTGAATGTGGAAGGGGGTCCTCAGAGCTGCTAACAGAGGGGATCTCTAAAAAGCAACCCATTTTGATCTGATGCAGAAGGACAGCCTAAAAATTTTGGGAGTGTGCCGGCTGCTTGGACACAAGAAGGAAAAGGGGATTGCACAGGCTTGCGTGCAGACCCGGAGTTCGCACACTTCTGCTTTCTCCTCTTTGAATCCTTGCTTCTGATTACTGAGCCCAATACATAGGATCACCCAGTTGGGGACACCCTCGGAGACTGCAGGTGAAAGTTGTTTTTCTGGAATCTGGGGATCAGAGCGGGGAGTGGCCGTCAGAGAACCAGCTCTGGGGCAGCCCACTCCCACAAACTGGTATTGAGTGCCACAGGGAAAGCAGGATCTAACCAGGGGTGGGCAAACTTTTTGACTTGAGGGCCACAATGGGTTCTTAAACTGGACCGGAGGGCCAGAACAAAAGCATGGATGGAGTGTTTGTGTGAACTAGTATAAATTCAAAGTAAAGGAGCGGAGGGGAGAGCAAGAGAACCCTCCGCTCTTTCGGCTCCGCGGGCCGGATACAATAGCCGAACGGGCTGGATCCGGCCCGCGGGCCGTAGTTTACCCACGGCTTAGATGCACAGGTGAGAGAGGACCTATAGACCTGGAGGCCAACCAAGAAACACTGCCACCCAGGGGCTGAATCACAAATTGACTCTTGTGTAATCACAAATAAAGGAATACAAGAAAGTAAGACACACCGCCTGCTTAAAAATCAGGACTGGCTTACAACACTGAGGAGCAGCGGAACGCAGGGAACTGCAATACTGTCCTGACTAGGAAACAGGTGTGCCAAACAGAACAACAGAGGAAGTGAACGACCTTCACTACTGCACATTTTATTTTTATTTTTATTATTTTTTATCTTTATTTTATTTTTTTATTTTTTTTATTTTTCATGTTTTACTTCAGAAACTAATTTTTTTTCCTCATTTAATTTTACCTTCTTAATTATTACATTTTTATTTTCAATCAGTACTATTACTACTACTATTTTACCTTTTTTAAAAAAAGTGTCATTTTATTTTCTCCTTATTTGACTTTGAGAATAGTGTTTTACATTCTATTTTCATCTTTCTTTTAGCATCATTCTACTCTATCTCAACTCTACCTTTATGCAATCACTCTCTTCCTAACTTTTGCCCTTTTGTTGTCCTGTTTCTCTTACCCTTTTCCTGCTTTAGATTTTCCCTATTCTTCCTTTTTACCACCTGTTAAAATTTCACCCTACTTATATATCTAATTTCCAATCCCCTGCTCCGAGTTCATACACACCTCTCTCTTCTCTGTCTTCACTACCCAAAAAATTGTTTTTCACTCTGTGCTTTTGTTGTTGTTTGCTTGAATGTTGATTATATTGATTTTTTATGCTTGTTTGTGAGATTGTTTTGCTTATTCTTTTGTTTTGTTTTTTTTGTTTGCTTTGTTTTTGTTAGTTTTTTGCATCTGTTTTTCCTCAGCTCACTTGATATTAGTTGTTGTTTGCAGTTTGTATTCATATCCAGGTACTTGTTGCTGGCATTTGCTGGGATTAGTGGCTATTCTATTGCAGTTTTCTCCCCATATATATAGTTTGTTCCCCTTTTCTTTCTTATTCTCTTTCTTTTCTCTCTTACTTTTTCTTTCCTTTTCCCAATTTCATTTTGGCACTCCTTTCTTTTTTTTCTTTTTTTTTCTCTTCTTTCTCTCCTATCCCCTAATTTGGTGGTCACCTTTATTTGGGGTTATTAATATCATGAATACATTTCTGTTCAGTGCCTTGTGCATTGTACCTGGTTGTGTTGTATTTTGTGCCTTTAAATAAACGCAGGAGAGAGAGAACAACATAACCAGACACCCGGAGAAGAAAGACAATGGAGAGACAAAGAAACAGCCTGCATATGAAAGAAAAGCAGGCATCACCAGAAAAGGAAGTAAACGAAATGGAGGCAAGCAACCTGCCAGAGAAAAAATTCAGAGAAATGGTCATAAGGTGGCTGAAAAGAATGGAAGACAAATTCGACAATATGAATAAGAACCAAGAGGAAATGAAGAAGAACCAAAAAGAAATGAAAAATGACATCGCTGCTGTAAAGAACTCAATAGAGAGCATCAAGAGTAGACTAGAAGAAGCAGAGGACCGCATCAGTAAGCTAGAAGACAAGATGGGAAAAAATACCCAAGTAGAGCAGCTTCTGGAAAAAAAAATTAAAAAACAGGAGGAGAGCCTAAGGGAACTTTGGGACAACATGAAACAAAACAACATCCGCATAGTAGGGGTTCCAGAAGGAAAGGAAACTGAGCAAGGAATAGAAAACCTGTTTGAAGAAATAATGACAGAAAATTTCCCCGATATAGGGAAGGAAAAACCCACACAAATCAAAGAAGCTCACAGAGTCCCAAGCAAAATGAACCCCAAAACACCGACACCAAGGCACATTATAATTAAATTGGCAAACACCAATGACAAAGTAAGAATCTTAAAAGCGGCCAGAGAGAGACATAAAGTTACCTACAAAGGAACCCCCATCAGACTAGAGACTGATTTCTCAACAGAAACTCATCAGGCCAGAAGGGAATGGAATGAAATATACAAAGTCATGCAAAGGAAGGGTCTGAATCCAAGAATACTGTACCCAGCAAGGCTGTCAATCAAAATTGAAGGTGAAATCAGGAGCTTCACAGACAAAAAAGGACTAAGGGAATTTATTACCACCAACCCAGCAATGCAAGAAATGCTAAAGGGTCCGCTATAAAAAAAAAGAAATAGAAAGCGAAGAAGGAACACAGGGGTAAAGCATAAAAATGGCGACAAATAAGTACCTATCAATAATAACTTTAAATGTAAATGGATTAAATGCCCCAATCAAAAGATACAGGGTAACGGAATGGATAACAAACATGACCCATATATCTGCTGTCTACAAGAAACCCACCTCAGAAAAAGAGATGCACACAGACTGAGGGTGAAGAGATGGAAAAAGGTTTTTCAGGCAAATGGAAATGAAAAAAAAAGCTGGGGTAGCAATACTTATATTTGACAAATTAGATCTCAAAGTGAAGGACGTAACAAGAGATAAGGAAGGCCACTTCATAATACTAAAGGGAGCAACCCAACAAGAAGAAATAACTCTGGTAAACATATATGCACCCAATACAGGAGCACCCAAATTATTAAAAAAAAAACAAACAAAAAACTCCTGGAGGATATCAAAGAAGAGATTGTCAGCAATACAATCATAGTAGGAGACTTTAATACCCCACTATCACCATTGGACAAATCCTCTAAACAAAAAATCAGCAAAGAAACATCAATCCTAAATGACTCACTAGACCAGATGGAATTAATTGACATCTTCAGAACATTTCACCCCAAAGCCACAGAATATACATTCTTCTCAAGTGCACATGGGTCATTTTCAAAGATAGACCATATGTTGGGTCATAGGCAAAGTCTCTTCAAATTCAAGAAGATAGAAATCATATCAAGCATCTTTTCAGATCACAGTGGCATAAAACTGGAAATCAACTACAATAAAAACAATCCAAAAAAAATCAAACACATGGAGACTAAACAGCATGCTATTAAACAATGACTGGGTTACCAGAGAGATCAAGGAAGAAATAAAAAACATCATGGCAACAAATGACAATGAAAACACAACAATCCAAAATCTATGGGACACAGCAAAAGCAGTATTGAGAGGGAAGTTCATAGCTCTACAAGTCTACTGCAAAAAATAAGAAACAATGGTAATAAATTACCTAACCCTACAACTCAAAGAGTTAGAAAGAGAGCAACAAGAAAAGCCCAGTGTAAGCAGAAGGAAGGAAATAATAAAGATCAGAGCGGAGATAAAAGACATGGAGACCAAAAAAACAATACAAAAGATCAACAAAACCAAGAGCTTGTTCTTTGAAAGGATAAACAAGATTGATGAACCTCTAGCCAGGCTCACCAAGAAGCAAAGAGAGAGGACCCAAATAAACAAAATCAGAAATGAAAGAGGTGAAATAACAACAGACCCCACAGAAATACAAAGGATTGTTAAAAAATACTATGAACAACTCTATTCCAACAAACTGGACAACCTGGAGGAAATGGACATATTCCTAGAAAAATATAACCTTCCAAAACTCAATCAGGAAGAATCTAAACAGCTCAATATGCCAGTAACTGTGGAAGAAATTGAAGCAGTCATCAAAAAGCTTCCAGCAAACAAAAGCCCGGGGCCAGACGGCTTCACAGGAGAGTTTTACCAAACATTCAAGGAAGAACTAAAACCTATCCTCCTCAGACTATTCCAAAAAATTCAAGAGGAAGGAACACTTCCAAGCTTCTTCTATGAAGCCAGCATCACCCTAATACCAAAACCAAATAAAGACAACACAATGAAAGAGAATTACAGGCCAATATCCCTCATGAACGTAGATGCCAAAATCCTCAACAAAATTCTAGCAAATCGGATCCAGCACTACATCAGAAAAATCATACATCATGACCAAGTAGGATTAATCCCAGGAATGCAAGGATGGTACAATATCTGCAAATCAATTAACATGATACATCACATAAACAAATTGAGAGATAAAAATCACATAGTCATATCAATTGATGCAGAAAAAGAATTTGACAAAATCCAACACCCTTTCTTTTTTTTTTTAAATATATTTTATTGATTTTTCCACAGAGAGGAAGGGAGAGGGATACAGAGTTAGAAACATCGATGAGAGAGAAACATCGATCAGCTGACTCCTGCGCACCCCGCACCGGGGACGTGCCTGCAACCAAGGTACATGCCCTTGACCAGAATCAAACCTGGGACCTTTCAGTCCGCAGGCTGACGCTCTATCCACTGAGCCAAACTGGTTTTGGCCAAAACCCTTTCTTGATAAAAACTCTCAACAAGGTGAGAATAGAAGGATCACACCTCAACATAATAAAAGCTACATATGATAAACACACAGCTAACATCATACTCAATGGGCAAAAACTAAAACCATTTCCCCTAAGAACAGGAACAAGACAGGGATGTCCACTCTCACCACTCCTGTTTGACATAGTACTGGAAGTATTAGCCATTGCAATTAGACAAGAAGAAGAAATAAAAGGCATCCAAATTGGAAAAGAAGAAGTAAAGCTGTCCTTATTTGCAGATGACATGATATGGTACATAAAAAACCTGAAAGACTCCATCAAAAAACTAATAGACTTAATAAGTGAATTCGGCAATGTAGCAGGATACAAAATTAACGCCAAGAAATCTATGGCATTTCTATACACCAATCCTGAACTTACAGAAAGAGAGACTAAAAAAATTAAGATACCTACGAATAAACTTAACTAAGGAGGTAAAAGACCTATACGCACAAAACTACAGGACACTGAAAAAAAGAGATAGAGGAAGACGTAAACAGATGGAAGAACATGCCATGTTCATGGATTGGGAGAATCAACATCACTAAAATGTCCATACTACCCAAAGCAATCTATAGATTCAATGCACTCCCCATTAAAATACCAACGGCGGAAGGATCCAAGATGGCGGCATAGGTAAACACCTAAACTGCTGCCTCGCACAACAATTTCAAAACTACAACTAAAAGACAGAACGTCTATCACCCAGAACCACAGGAAAGCTGGCTAAGTGGAAGTTCTACAACTAGAAGGAAAGAAAAACAGCATTGAGGGGTGCACAAGTGCTGAAAAGCTGAGGTACGGAGACACGAAACGGGCTGGCGACGGGTGACTGGGAGCGCTGCTGTTTTCAACCCGAAGGGAGATAAGCTCCGGATTACTCCAAACTCCAGTTTCTGGGGAGACGTGGGGGACCCAAACTCCTATGGGGAGAAGCTGGACTGTCTGCCGTGGGGTCGGAAAGTGAGAGAGGCTTGCTTGCAGGGCTGAGGGCAGGAATAATTGTTTTCTGTGCTGGGGCGCGGGACACGGGACATGGTCGGAGACGCAGAGCAGGCTTACTGGCAGCCATCGCTGTTTGCCACGCCCTAGTCTAGTCACGCCCTGAGACCCGCCCTGCACAATCTACAAACCCACCCAAGCTCCAAGCAGTGGCTTTAGCATATGAATGACCTGCCTTATCGCAGCTTAACCTAGCAAACTTGCAGCCCAGGTCAAACAGCTCCAAAACCTCCAAACCCCAAGCAAAGAGGAGAAAACTGTAGTTCTTGCTGTAGCGCCTGCTGGGTGGCCTCAGACAGTAGCTGAACTGCACCCGATTGGAGATCCAGAAGCCAGTGTACCTAGTGGTCAGTGTGAGATACCTGATTTCAACTCCTCACATCCATAAGTGACACACTCAGTGAGCACCAAAGCCCCACTGAAACAAGTCCTGCACCATAAGCGTGTCTCCAGCGCAGCAGTTCTTCCATTATAGACACAGCGGGTCCTCACAGCCAATTGGCCTGGAGGTCAATTCCTCCCAGTGTACCAACAGCAATCAAGGCTTAACTACACCAAGACTTTGCACTCAGCCCACAAAGGGATGTACCAAAGGTGTCCACCTCAGGTGATTGGGGAGGCTGAGCTACTGGCCCCTATAGGTCACCTACCACACAAATCCACTCCATCAACACAAGGAAGCAGCAAAATACGGAGACAAAGAAACATGTCACGAATGAGAGAAATGGAGGAAAGCAAACTACTAGACGACATAGAGTTCAGAACCACATTTATAAGGTTACTCAAGAATCTTCTAAAAACTGCTGAGGAACTTAGTGAGACCTTTAAGGATCTTAATGAGAATGCCAAAAAAATGGAAAAGGACCAGTCAGAAATTAAGTATACACTGTCTGAAATAAAGAATATACAGAAACTCAACTGTAGATCAACGTACCCCAAGAATCAAGCCAAAGATCTGAAATATGAGGAAACAAAAAACACCCAACCAGAAAAACAAGAAGAAAAAAGAATCCAAAAATATGAAGATAGTGTAAGGAGCCTCTGGGACAACTTTAAGCATACCAACATCCGAATTTTTGGGGTGCCAGAAGAAGAGAGAGAGCAAAATATTGAAAACCTATTAGAAGAAATAATGACAGAAAACTTTCCCTACCTGGTGAAAGCAATAGATTTACAAGTTCAGGAAGCACACAGAACCCCATACAAGAGGAATCCAAAGAGGACCACACCAAGACACATCATAATTAAAATGCCAAGGGCAAAAGACAAAGAGAGAATCTTGAAAGCAGCAAGAGAAAAACGGTTAGTTACCTACAAGGGAGCACCCATACGACTGTCAGCTGATTTCTCGGCAGAAACTATGCAGGCCAGAAGGGAGTGGCAAGAAATATTCAAAGTGATGAATAGCAAGAACCTACAACCAAGATTACTCTACCCAGCAAAGCTATCATTCAGAGATGAAGGTCAGATAAAGAGCTTCACAGACAAGAAGAAGCTAAAGGAGTTCATCACCACCAAACCAGGATTACATGAAATGCTGAAGGGTGTTCTTTAAGAAGAGGAGGAAGAAGAAAAGGTAAAGATAAAAATTATGAACAACAAAATGACATCAAATGCATACCTACCAACAAGTGAATCTAAAAATCAAGTGAATAAAAAATCTGAAGAACAGAATGGACTGGTGAATATAATAGAATCAGGGACATAGAAAGGGAGTGGACTGACAATTCTCAGGGGGGAGGGGGTGTAAGGGGTGCGGGAAGAGATTGGACAAAAAGCTTACACCTATGGATGAAGACAGTGGTGGGGGGTAAGGGCATGGGGTGGGGTGGGGAATCAGGTGGAGGGGAGCTATGGGGGAAAAAAAGAGGAACACCTGTAATAATCTAACAATAAAGATTTATTAAAAAAAAATTAAAAAAATTAAAAAAAATAAAAATAAAATAAAATAAAATACCAACGGCATATTTCATAGACCTAGAAAGAACTCTCCAAAAATTCATCTGGAATAAAAAAAGACCCTGAATAGCCACAGCAATCCTGAGAAAGAAGAACAAAGTAGGTGGGATCTCAATACCAGATTTCAAGCTGTATTACAAAGCCACTGTTCTCAAAACTGCCTGGTACTGGCACAAGAACAGACATATAGATCAATGGAATAGAATAGAGAACCCAGAAATCGACCCAAATCACTACGCTCAATTAATATTTGACAAAGGAGACATGAACATACAAAGGAGTCAAGACAGTCTCTTCAATAAATGGTGTTGGGAAAATTGGACAGATACATGCAAAGAAATGAAACTAGACCACCAACTTACACCATACACAAAAATAAACTCAAAATGGATCAAGGACTTAAACATACGATGAGAAACCATAAAAATACTAGAGGAATCCACAGGCAGAAAAATCTCTGACATATGCTGAAGCAGTTTCTTCACTGATACTGCTCCTAGGGCAATGGAAACTAAAGAGAAAATAAACAAATGGGACTACATCAAAATAAAAAGCTTTTGCACAGCAAAGGAGACCATCAATAAAACAACAAGAAAGCCCACTGCATGGGAGAACATATTTGCCAATGATATCAACGATAAGGGTTTAATATCCAACATTTACAGGGAGCCCATGCAGCTTAACAAAAAGAAGATAAACAACCCAATCAAAAAATGGGCATCTGATCTAAATAGACACTTTTCGAAAGAAGACAGAAGGAAGGCCAAGAGACATATGAAAACCTGCTCAAAGTCACTAATCATCGGAGAGATGCAAATCAAAACAACAATGCGGTACCATCTCACACCTGTCAGAATGGCTATTATCAACAAATCAACAAATGACAAGTGCTGGCGAGGATGCGGAGAAAAAGGCACTCTCATGCACTGCTGGTGGGAATGCAGACTGGTGCAGCCACTGTGGAGAACAGTATGGAGTTTCCTCAAAAAACTAAAAATGGAACTCCCATTTGACCCAGTGATCCCACTTCTAGGAATATATCCCAAGAAACTAGAAACACGAATCAGAAAGGATATATGCACCCCTATGTTCATAGCAGCACAATTCACCATAGCTAAGATTTGGAAACAGCCTAAGTGCCCATCAGCAGATGAGTGGATTAAAAAACTGTGGTACATCTACACAATGGGATACCACGCTGCTGTAAAAAAGAAGGAGTTCTTACCATTTGCAACAACATGAATGAAAATGGAGAGCATTATGCTAAGTGAAATAAGCCAGGCAGAGAAAGATAAATATCACATGATCTCACTCATTTGTGGAATATAATGAACAACATAAACTGATGAACAAAAATAGATCCAGAGACAGAGAAACATCAATCAGAACATCAAACCTCAGGGAAGGTAGGGGAGGGTGGGGGTAAGGGGGAGAGATCAACCAAAGGACTTACATGCATGCATGTAAGCCTAATCAGTGGACACAGACAACAGGGGGGTGGGGGCATGAATGGGAGTTGGGGGGTAATGGGGGAATAAGGACATATATGTAATACCTTAATCAATAAAGAAATTTAAAAAAACAAAACAAACAAAAAACAACAAATCAACAAAAGGAAAACAAACAACCCAATCAAAAATGGGCAGAAGACTTATATAGACACTTCTCCAAAGCAGACATACAAATGGCCAAGAGACATATGGATAATTGCTCAATGTCACTAATCATCAGAGATGCAAATTAAAATGATAATAAGGTATCACCTCACACCTGCCAGAATGGCTACCATCAATAAATCAACAAACAACAAGTGCTGGTGAGGATGTGGAGGAAAAGGAACTCTAATACACTGCTGGTGGGAATGCAGACTGGTACAGCCACTATGAAGAACAGTGTGGAGTTTCCTCAAAAAATTAAAAATGGAACTAAGAATATATCCTAGGAAAACTGAAACACCAATGCGGAAGGACATATGCACCCCTATGTTCATAGCAGCACTATTTATAATAGCTAAGATCTGGAAATAGCACAAATGCCCATCAGTAGATGAGTGGAATACTATGCAGCTATAAAAAAGAAGGATCTCTTACCCTTTGAGGCAGCGTGGAGGAACCTAGAAAGTATTATGCTAAGTGAAATAAGCCAGTCAGAGAAAGACAAGTATCACATGATCTCACTTATATGTGGAATTCAAGGAACAAAATAAACTGACAAACAAAATAGATCCAGAGTCATGGAAGCATCAACAGCCTGAGAATCCTCAGAGGGAAGAGGGTGGGGGGAGGGAAGAGATCAACTAAAGAACTTATATGCTTATATTCATAACTCATGGACACAGACAATAGTGGGGTAAAGGTCTGGGAAGGGGAAGGGAGTGGGAAGGAGGGGGTCAATGGGGGAAAAAAGGGGGACATCTGTAATGCTTTAAACAATAAACATATTAAAAAATCAGTTGATTATTTTTTATTCATTCCTTACCTCAAGCTAACCAGTTTTACAGCATTATTCAAGAGATACCTTTTTTTAAAAAACATCTTTATATTCCAGGCCTATCTTTTTGAAAACCGCAGATAGATATTTTTAGGAAAAACAAAACAAAACAAGAAAACACACCTCTCATTTCTCCAAAGCAGTACAAGCTTTTTTTTTTTTTTTTTTTAAGGAATGTGAATTTGGAGGGACTTGCTTCTCCATATGGCCATTTCTTGACCTTGCCCCAATTTGTGAGTATCTCCTGTGTGTTAGCTTTTGGCAGTCTGACTGAAAAGCAAGATGGCTTGGGCAAGAAGCAAACAAGAGTTTCAATATAAAAAATAAAGAAGTCTGAATTTTTATCTTTGCTTCTCTAAGCATGTGATGTCAAAAGACAAGTCACCATTGCTCTTTACAGGGAGAACCTGGTTCAATATTAATACTTTTCATCTTATTAGGGGTTCTATTTGTTTCTTATTACCCAAGTCAAATTTCATCAAAGCATTTCTTTTATTCTCAAAGATACTTGTGGGCAGAGTATTACATTGAAGACTCTACTGTCTTTTAGACAATAATTTCTGCACAATTTTTCCAATCATAGAATACTGAGCAATCTGGTCATGTGAAATAATTTATGATCAAATGGCTTATGCTGGGAATATTTTTTTCTCTGTATGCACCAAGTTATAATAGTGGAAAAACCCAAGTTAATTTCATTGTTCCCTATGATATTACCACATTCCCAGAAAATGATTGCTCATTTGGTAGGTTGAAATAATAGCCACATTAAGATTAGAGCTTCAGAAGTATCAAAGATAAAGAGTATAGTGACCTTGTAAACTGTGGTTAAAACATTGGTTAGTCTTTCATAAAGCCTTGACAAGAGGTGATAAAACTATAAACATGCCTCTCCTTTTCTTAGCCTATTCCAAGAAAAAAAAAATGTGTAGTTCAGAATTTTGAAGACAGAGAAGAGAAAAATTTTGCCTGATATCATGCTGAATCTCTTGTTAAGTCATTTTCTTCTTCTTCTTTTTACTGGCCCTCTTTTCTGTGGCTATAGATCTATTTACCTATTTTTTTTCATTTATAAATATATTATTTCCCCCCCTGCCTTACCACCTCAAAATTTGAGAAGGTATTGTTTCTTTTTCCCTTTATTCTTCTATTTTATTATTTTCCTCAAAAATCTCTTCTCCTAAAAAAAAAAATCTTCTCTTTCCTTTTATTCCTTCTCTCACAACTGATCATAATACAGAATTCAAGTTTACTTTAAACTAGTGATTGCATCTCTGAAATTAGTTTATGTTCCACATTCTTCTTTGTAAAATCAGATTTTGGAGGAGGAGAAGGGAATTAAACACGTTAGGGCCAGACGTTATGCAAGGTGCTTTGCAGACATAATTCATTTAATCATTTTAATAGCCTATGGTGGATTTGATTATTGTTCAGAAATATTCACTCCCTCTCCCTCATTTTCTTGAGAAGTGGATACTTCCTGCTCCAGTGATGTTGGGTTTGCTCAAATGACTAGCTTTGGCTTAAATTGAGCAGGGTCTACTTCCCCTCCCCTTGGCTTTGTTTTCAGTCATGTGACAAGCATTGGCCAATAGAGTGTTAGCAAAATGTGATACAAGCAGAGACTTGAAATATAGGGGAAAACATTCTCAGGGAGCCCTCTGATCCCAGGAGGAGGAGGAGGCTCTCAGAGAACAAAACCACTCCAACTTGGATTAGACAATGCCCAGTTGATGCCAGCCCCTCACAGATGCATGACCTAAAGAAAGATTTATTGCTTTATGCCACTGAGATTTTGTGGCTTTTATCACAGAGCAATAGCTAACATTGCTATGAGGCAAACAGCATTATACCTTTTTAACCAAAAGTAAAAATCACGCCCATAGTTACACAGCTAGTATGCCGCAGAGCCAAGACTCATACCAAGTCTGTCTGATCTAAAATCCAATGCTCTTTTACATGCATCACAGCATGCTTCTTCCTTAAACTTTATATTCCTCTATCCATAAAATAAACAAAATCAATCTGAGTTTTACTTTCATGTATCTCTTGGTTGATTTTTGCTGAGGTCAATAGCCCTCCCTACAAAATGTCTTCATTCCACTGCCCAGCAATTGGACTTCCTA
The DNA here is from genome assembly GCF_963455305.1 of Plecotus auritus. NCBI lineage: Eukaryota > Metazoa > Chordata > Mammalia > Chiroptera > Vespertilionidae > Plecotus > Plecotus auritus. The sequence goes on from NC_137773.1 coordinate 164,883,935, forward strand.
GAATCACATTTCTCCTTTATTCTCCTTTATTAGGTTATTATAACCTAATAACTGGTTATTCAAAAAATGTAGTTTTTATATATGGAACTTGTATGTTTAAGCTCAGAATTAATCAGATTTGAAAAGCAAGTGCTGGGTACAAGTGTGTGATGGGTAATCATTCCCTCCCCTCCTCTAGCCTAGAGGGGAGCTCATGATAAAGCAAAAGTGTTCTGAGTAGTGGGCCCTGATAACAGTTCTCAGCACTTGGCAGGAATTGGCATAAACTGCTGAGTCATGTCATTATTTTTCAGACTTGATAATGCTGAAGAGAAATGCCTGAAAAATGAGGAAACAGGACAAACACAGTGCAAACACAGTGCCCATTATTTTTAAAGGCCATTCAAGAGTGGCTATTCAAGAAAGACCAGTTTAACTTCAATATCTACAAATGAACTAGAAAAAAACAACAACAGCCAATTTGAAATGATGCTATAGTCAACTCCATTGCCAGTTAAACGGGTACCCACTTTGCTAGCTTAACCCTCTATTGTAAGTCTCTAAATATCACTAATGGTGGCTATAAAGTTGATAGGGAATACTGTTGGAATTTGTTTGTTTGTTTGTTTTGTAAATCCATCTTTGAAATACAATTCAGAGTTTCTCAACTTGGGCACTGTTGACATTTTGGCTCAAATAATCCTTAGTTACAGGAGCTGCCCTAGTCACTGTACCTGTTTGGCAGTATACCCTGGCCTCCATGAACCAGATGTCAAGTCTCCAACCATTGCCAAATGCCCCATGGGGGTCCAAAAGTTGCCCCTTGTTGAAAACCACTACTGTTAATTATATTCATTTGATATAACAAACTATAAGGTAACCTGCTTTCTTCCAGCCTTACCAGCCTTTGTGTATGTTCTCAGCAGGCCTTGCTCACACTGATATATAGACTGTCAGGCCTCCTCGAAGCCCCAAAGTCTTACCCTGTTCCTTTTGGGAATCAGAAGGGTTGTCCCAAATACATTCTTAAGGAAGTCTTCAGCTACTATTAACACATGGTGTTTGCGAATCTTCCCTGGTCTGCCTCAGCCTTCTCCCCATGCCCTGCCCCTTCCTGGTACCTGCAACCTGGTAAGCCATTTGAGGATACCTCCCCAAGACTGTCCTGCCTCCAGGTGTGGTCAAAGGTATCGGCCGTGATACCTTTTTACACCTCCTGTGGTCAGTGCACCAGAACCATTCTGGTTTCCCTGCAGGAGGAACTCTGTGTACCATGCTCCACCACCTGGACATCAAAGAATACTATTTGTGCCTTACCCCACCCCCCACTCCCATCACACAGAAACAGTCTGGAAAAGCTTCCTTTGGGCTCAGTGGTTCTCAAACCATTAGATACACCCAGATAAGTTCAAGCCTCCAGCAACTAGCCTAGGTTAGATGCCTGCTGGGCCCCCAGCAGACTGGAAGGGGAAAAAGTTTGGATCTCCTTCCAGGTTAGGGCACTGGGAGAGTCTTAATGGAGAATTCTTTTTGAAAATATATTTTATTGATTTTTTACAGAGAGGAAGGGAGAGAGACAGAGAGTTAGAAACATCGATGAGAGAGAAACATCGATCAGCTGCCTCCTGCACACTCCCTACTGGGTATGTGCCTGCAACCAAGGTAAATGCCCTTGACCGGAATCGAACCTGGGACCCTTCAGTCCGCAGGCCGATGCTCTATCCACTGAGCCAAACCGGCTAGGGCTAAAGGAGAATTTTTAATATTTTAATACAGATCAGCGTGTCTGATTCATTTCGGCTCCTTCACTGCCAAATCTGGGGGCAGGGACTGCTTCAGTTTCTCGGCCTTCTCTTTGTGATAACCAAGGTATACGAGTAAAAGTATTAGACTTTAAACTTCACATCACCCTTATTTGTCTTGATCTTGACAGATTTGGCATCTTTTCTCCTGCTGTGAGTAGGAAGACCTTGATTTCCTCAATTTTTCAAGGCATGGTTATGAGGTACAGAGACCTCACTGCTGGCACCTCCAATTATCCCCCTATTCTCTGTGTACAGCCCAAGAGGCACTTAACAGCCAGTCACTTGTGAATTTAAAAGGTGAATGTTGACTGCTTTGACCTTTGGTGGTTCTCTAAGCTCACCTCCACCCCCACTGCCCTCCTAACAGCAATAATGGCCATCTATCACATGACTCTGTTCAATGAGAACAGTATACGTACGGTTCAACATCCTGACAGATTTGGTGGGATTAGACTAAATGTACCCAGGAAGAAAATGTCATTTTCTACTTTCATAATAGATTTTTGAGAAACCTATAATATTACTATTCTTCTTTATGAAAACCTATATTGCAAAGGACGAACTGCTAAGCCAAAGCAGATCAATAAATATGACAGCATGGTTCATCTGAATTCTAGATTTATCCAGTTCTATCTTCAAAATAGATATTCATCTCATTGCACACTGTTTTTCTACAAAGAAATGCTCAAGAGTTTACATTTTAGATTATGATCCAATCCCATAATCTCTTTTAAAAATATGGCTACAAGAACTAAGTATGGCTGCAGATTTCCAGAGTCAACCTCATGTTTTTCATTTTTCATCCTTGATCCTGGCCTGTGGTTCACCCCTGTGTCCAAGAATACATTCTATTTTTCCCATTTAAAATAATGAAATATAGATTCCCCCAATCTGAAAATTTGCAGTCTCACATTTTTTCTGGAATGGATTTTATTCAGATGACCTGAACCCTTCCCAAACCTTTCCTCCCTCCCAGTCCTGGCTTTCCTTATAATTCCCAAGGGCTTTAATCAATTTCCATTATATCACAGTTCTACTATTTGTCTAAGCATTATTATAATAGCTGCTTGTTCTTGCTTTTGTCCATATGTACATTTGTGTACATCTATTTCCTTCTGAGACTGTGAACTCTCTGAAAACAGGAACCCATGTTTTTCATGGCATTTGCTTGTGTACCCATATACCTAACAAATTGGCTAGCACATGATATATGTTCTACAATCATAGGTTTTCAGTTAACAAAATAAATAAATGTGGGTTTGCTCATAGGTAAGTACAGAAGTGGGTTTCTGAGCAGAACAGAGAACGTCAGGTCTATATAAGATGGCTCACCCAAGCAACATGAATGGCTTTGTGAGGGTGGGGGAGAATGGGAATCATGCTAATGCAGAAGATGAGAAGGAGCCAATGACAAATGTCACCTTCATCCAATTTTTGTCTGGAGCTCATCTTGTCCACAGCAATCACAGGAAGCTAAGTGTAACAGTTAGGAGTGAGGTCAAGGGCCAAGGGCAGACTTAGTGGAATTAGAAATTAAATGAATTCTGAAGTTGAAGAATAAAGAATTAATGCTCTACTGCTACACTAAGACCATCCTCAAGAAAAGTACGTTCCATTAATTTAAATAACCAAAAATATGGTTCAAAAGAGATTTTTTCTTCCCACTCTCTATAAAAAGCTAATTGCTTGACACTGTTCTTGGTCAGTAATCTAAGATGTGATCATGGCATGCAGTTATTTTTAGGGCAAGTGTTTTCTTAGGGCTTACAGAAAACTTGGGCCTTTAAATGAAATACTTAACAAAATAAATTAGACAACATTTCAAGGGTACTCAAATAGACTCATTTTTTTATTTTTATCCCTTAACAGAGGGGAGGCAGGGGAGAGAGAGCTTGGACCTGGGCCTTCAAACCATAGTCACATCCTATAGCATCCATATCCATCCGATTGAGTTCATCGTCTACCAAGCAAACAAAACGCACCCCCAAAAGTTTTTCGTGTTCAAAGGAGGTCTACAGTTTGCATATTTCTTGACTTATTTAAGCAATCTGGATGCTTCTTCCCCAAAGTTCCGATTTTTGATCTGTGATTCTTATTTTTGCCTTGGTTGACAAAAGATAGTACATCCTTTCTTGGCATTCTGCACCCCCAACTTAGTCACCAGAAGCAGATGGCCATGAACATGTGATCAAACTTATTTTTTAATGATTTTTTTTTACAAAGTCGATTTATCAATACATAAAAGCAGGCAGCCTGGTTTAAGTAGTCTAAAATAATAAGCACTGCAAAAACTTCCTATGTATGAAGCGAAAACTTTGCTCTTGTGCACACCTGCCACTTCTACAGGCTCAGCTGCTTCACGCAGGCTGCACAAGTCCTCCCCACTTTGTTCACACTGCTCATTAACTGGGGGCATCACTATTTCTGATTCTGCCCTCATCACCAACCAGCACTTCACACTGGTGGTTTGATGTGCACAGATGATAAATTGGGACTTTGCGACTCAACGCATAGCCCCCACTATGTTCTCTTTTCCTTTTACTACTCTCAGCTATGTTAGTCGTAGTGTTCCAAGTTCTTCTTGATGCTGTTACCCACTTAGCTTAATTAAGTCCTTTGTTGATATAAATAAGGTTTGGGTTTAACTGAGCTCAGCAAAAGGAAACGTGTGTTTGTTAAAGTTCTTTTGTTGCAAACAAAAGAAATACAATGAGATGAGCTCAAGCTCTCATCGGAGGGGGCTTCATTGTGAGAAGTGCAGTCTCAAAGGTCTGGAGGACAGGAGGTAGCAAGACCTCCATGGCCTCAGGAAGACAAAGAGCCTGGGGATTACAAAAGTAGGAAGACTTGCCCTGGCCGGTTTGGCTCAGTGGGTGGAGCATCGGCCTGCACACTGAAGGGTCACAGGTTCGATTCCAGCCAAGGGCACATGCCTGGGTTGTGGGCTCAATCCACAGTAGGGGGCGTGCAGGAGGCAGCTGATCGATGGTTCTCTCCCATCATTGATGTTTCTATCTCTCTAACCCTCTTCCTCTCTGAAATCAATAAAGAAATATATTTTTTAAAAAAAGTAGGAAGACTTGTCCAGCAAAGGCATTTTCTGCATTCTCTCTCCACAGACCAGCTTCTACTTCTCAGAACCTGCAGGTTCAGCCAAGAAACAGACCCTCCTTTCAGTCTCAATTCCAAATGCCCAGGAGATTGGCCAGTGTAGAGCTGATATCCAGAATAACCATGTGGCCAGAATAACTATATACCTAACAGATATGGTATAAGTTCAATACCATGAACATATACTGGCTGAAGAACCAGGGAATCATTCCTGGGAAAATGGGGAGTCACAATCTCATTGGCTGATCACACATCTCCAAAAGAGTCCACCAAAGAATAGCATCTTTTAAAAAAAACCTCCAAAATATCTAAACACTCTCTGATCCCAGAGAAGATGTACAGCAAATTTGGGGGTTGGGGTGAAAACTGAGGAATGCGTTAAGCCAGTGTTTTGTATCACTCTGAAAGGAATGGCCTTCCCTATGCTTGTCATAGGGGAAATAATGGGGATTTGGGATGGCTTTCTAGTTCCTCTTGAAACTTATTTTAATAATGTAAATGACTTGCCATTTAGTTTGAAATATGATCATTTTCCACTGTGTCAAACAAATCCCTATTTTAATAGACGTTCCCAAATCCATTTAAAACCTAACAGATATGAGTTATGAAAGTGTGTTGTTGGATTTTTATTTCCTTCAAATTTTAAAGAACTGAAGCATAACGAGCATATCTTAGTTTGTAAAAGTACTAAAGATAATGTTTTTGAGATTATTTTCCTCCGGTAGTTCATTTCTTTCCTACGTCCTGTTCTCTCCAGGCAGTTAGGCAGTTCTAAGCTCACTGCCTCAGAGGAAGGATGAGCCCTGGCAGGCAGCTGAAACAATGAACTTTTCTGGCGTGGGCTTCCAAAATCCCAGGCCCTGTTTTGAGGGATAAGAGGACAGATAGAGCCCATCTTCAGCACAGACAGGAAAATTCCATGATTGAAAATAGGGGAGAAGTGGGAGGAGGTTGTTGAATAAACGAAGGTTTCTCACAGAGTTAGAAAATTATTTTTGGCTGGGTAAAAGGGAGAAACCTAGGGGACAACTTAAATATGTGGAAAACCAAAAGCTCTCAAGATTGTGGCCTTTGTACCCTTTTGTCCTGGTCAGAACCCCCAGCAGGCAGCAGAACGTAAGACAGATTTGCAGGGCCCGGGGATGTTCCTGCTCTCTGCTGCCTATGTGAATAGAACTGCCTAAAGTTGTAGCACAACCTACACAACAATCTTCCGTGTAACTACAGGCAGAGACCTGTGGAGAGTCATATGCATCTAGGCAGGCAGAAATTTGGTCATCTCTGGCCTTGGAGAGCCAACCATAGCACAGAAGCAGCAGAATGATTCTTATGCTCCAAAACATAGTACATTAGTAGTCAAGCAAGCCACAGAAGTGACGTCTCAGCCATCACTTGCATGGGCTGACTTCTGAGACAGAAGAACGATGAACATTTCAGTTCATGTCTGTGCAGAAAGGAAATGTGGACATGAGGCACTCTGAGGCTAATAAAAAAAAAACGGGGGGTGGGAGGTCAATTGGGGGAAAAGGAGACATATGTAAAACTTCAGACAATTTAAAAAATTATTTAAAAAAAATTCAACCAACCAGTCAGTATCTTTCTTGGACTTCTTGTTGTTGCTCTTGTTGATGCATATTATTGCTCTCTGTCTGCTGTACAGATAATGGAGGGTGAACTGGAAATGAAAGCAGAAACAGTTTTCTATTTAGAGGATAATATTGAATGGGGAACTTTGGGGGGAAATAATTAGTTGCAGGTTCTAATGATACAACAAAGAAGAGAAGCTTCTTTATAGCTTCCAACTTTCCCATTTTCTAAGATCTTCCTGATACCATTTACCTCTCTGATAGTTCTCACTTCTAATATTTTTCCCAAATAAAAGGTGAGAGATCAGATCTTTCATTCATTTATTCAACCAACATTGCTTAATTAATTTAGTATTGAAGAGCACAATTCACTTTGTTTCTTTATTTCCAAATTTTGTTAGTGATTATTTAACTAATCGTTTTTTCCCCCTCCAACTTGTTATATAGAAAAATGCCAAACACAGAAAAGTTGCAAGAATAATCAAATGAACACTTAGGTTCATCTTCCTTGAGGTTCACCAGTTAACTTTTATTGATTGGAATATTGCTTCTATTGTATTAGTAAATGGGGTCATAATAATAAAAGAGCCGAAGCAAATGCCGCAGAGAAACCCAAGGGCTAGTCCAGCAGTTCCAAATAAGAAGCAGACTGCATCCATTATCTCTGATTCCTTTGGCCTGTGGTAGAGCCCAGGGAACTGAATTGATAATGAACTCAGCAGGTGACGCTGCTATGAAGCCAGGTCTGAGGCTGCTGGTCTAGCAGGAGAGAGAGAGAACAAAGAACAGGAGCCATGTGTGAAGCTGAATTAAGGACATGAAACTGTTCTGTGGAAACAGAGGAAGTAGCAGGATTGGAAGGTTCAAGTGGGGCTAGTTGAATTTCTCAAATGGAGTTGGATATGAGGGTCTGACAGCCATCCTCAGCCCTGATTCTAGAAACCTCCGTTTAACCACTCTCATAAGCTCCTCCTGTGGTAAGTGAAATAATGGCTGTGTATTGGCCACTTAAATTCTCATAGCTCTTGGTAATTTCTAGACAATTAATCAAGAACCTTTCTCATTTGTAGAAAGGGGTTAATGTTTCCCTATTCATTTCACAGGATTGTGGTATGAGTCAAAGACAAGAAAGCTTCTGAACGTCCTTTGTTGTCTGGCAAGTGATTTATATACACAATAATTATTATCACCCGCAGTCAGTGGATCCATTTTCACATTCACACCATCCACATATGTCTGGGTGCTACTTCCCCCCGCCCCCCGCAGCTCTGTCACAGAATGTGTTGAAAAGCACAGAGGACATGCAAGGTTTTTATTAACCTCAGTTTCTTTGGACGGAGCTGGCAACCAATAGTCATGCAATAAACTTTTATTGACTAATTAATTGATAGGCCTTTCCCAATTACATTAATCTCCCCTAGAGATGAAATGGAGTTGTTTGACATATTTCTGGTCTTAGACCATTTCCCCCACTCAATATAGGATCTCACAGTAACAAGGAGGTATTGATTCTTTCCCAAAGAAGATATAAAACTGCCCTGAGTGACACAACCCAAGGGGAATTGCCTGAAATTTCCTTATTTCATACGGAGGGGGCTGGAGCGCCTTGTAAACCACTGATTTGCGGACAGGATTGCCTCCATTGCTTTGTTTCCTGGTTCTTCACATCCCTCCGTGTGGATAGAATAATTAGATTTGGTCCGATTATTTTCTTGAGCTGGGCAAGCTCTTCCTGATGACAGCTGCTGCTACTGTATCTTGCCCCACAGCGTTTCAGAGTAAACCTGTCATCAAAAACCCTGCGTGGCATCTCTAACTGGTTTACTTGACTTTCTTTGTTTCTTGTTAGGTATCCTCAGAAGGGGGACACACACTGGAAGCCCGCTGTGTGTAATTAAGAGATAATTGTAGTTGCCTGGGCATTTTGTGCTGCTATACCATTAGCTTATTGGCAAGTGATGCCTAAATGTGGTTAAGATGACGATTGCGAAAATGAAGAATACGTTTTTGAAGGATGAAATGTGTGATGATTTGGAAAAGCACTTTACCTTGTTTTGCTAAGATAGGCTACATTTCAGGCTGATGTTTTTAAATTAAGCTTGAAGTTTTAAAATTAAGCTGACTTGCTTTGGTTTCCAGGAGCGATCATCACATATTTTGTCCTGCTGTGAACAGCCTTGGAGATTCTATTTATGCCATAACTTTCCTTCTTCATGGATGTGTAATACAATCTTTAGACAAGTGAATATGATTAAATGCATTCCAGGACAGTGAATAATGATTCTCAATGAATTTTGGAGCAAGCCTATTCAATTTCATTAACATTAGTTAGATGAAGAAATTATCTGGTATTATCCTGGGTGTGACGTTTCTCTATTCTACTATATGATGAATGCTTGTGAGTTATTTATGGGAAAGAAATTAATAAAACAATATACTGAAAACATTCATCTCACTGAATAGCGGATGAATACGTCAAAGAATAAAAGTCAAAGTTTGGAAAGTTGCTTCAAGTTAAATAATGCACACGATTCCTGTTTCATTATTGTTTTCTCCATTGAATTTTCTGCCATTTATCTTTGGATTGGGCTCTTCCTAATAAGGTTTATAAAGGTCTGGAAGGGACCAAAATTCTGCCACTCTGAAGCTGCTTTCTGGGATTAACGATTTTAAGTTACTTATTAAGAAACAAACAGAATGAACCTTTGACCCTCTCCCCTTTCCTGCCCAAAAGATTCAGACAGAGAAACGTGCTTCGGGAAGGAGAGTTTAGGATGGTAATAGAGAGCTTCAGGCTGGTGTCTGTTAGCTGGATACCACCTGTGTCCCATTGTTTCTGAGTCACCTAGCAAGGATTTTCTTCCCTTATATTAAGCTTCTCCTCAACTACTGGTAAATCAGCCATTCTCACTTCTGAAATCTAATACCCCATTCCCCACCTTTCCTCCTTTGTCTAAAAAGTCTTGTATATCCAATGTTGCCTTACTGTCTTGAGAACTTTCATGGATTTATCATGTCTATGTGAATTCCCCATGCACATGTATTAAACTTTGATTTTCTCTTGTTAATCTGTTAATTTGCTTATCAGCCCAGCCAGAAGGTGGGAGGGAAAGCATTAATATATTTTTAGCGCCCCATCCCTAGCCAGTTCTACATGGTAAGTCTGAGCTGTGCATGCAGCTATATACCCCCCAGGTGCATTTGGTGAAATTGTGTTGTTGTCTAATGGAATCATGCATATTTGTTATAATCATTTCACTTAGGCTTTTTATTTTTTTCTAATTGAACTTACATCACTTAGGCTCTTAACATTGGTATGTTGGCGGTGATGAAAAGGTTCAGCAACCTCAGTTCTTGAATTATGGTTAAGAAAGAATTCAGAGCCAAGACTGAAACTATCAGAGAACGTTTATTTAGAAAGTCACAGAGATAGAAGATGTGATTCATAGAAGAAACGGGCTTAGGAAAGACGTTACAGAGGCAAAAGATGGGCCCTTGGAGCTTAGCAGCGGGAAGAGGAAAAGTAACATACCTGGGGAGGAAGAAACCGAGGACCGGAGAGGCTCCCCAAAAGGCTTCTGTCCTGAGGGCTTTTAAGGGCCTGGTATTTTAGGAGAGGCTCTCAATAGAATATTCATCAGCTTCCCAGGCATGTCCCTTCAGGGTCGTGGACTCCACGGATTGCTTGGCGCCAGGGCACGGGGTCATTAGTCAATGCAGCTGGTTCAGCCTTATCTGGTTCTAGGGCTTTTCTGGGCCTGGAGCTGAAACAGAACTGAGGCCTTGATGTATTTGATGCAGGTCAGAACCTCACTGTCCTGGGGGCTTAATGCTTCAGGGCTATTCTTTGGCTCTCTTGTTGCCCGCCCCCCCCCCACCCGACTTCTTAAGGGGGGTCTAACCTGCATGACTAGCAACATGCCAGGGGAGGAAAGGTCAGGGGAGGGTCCAAACCACATGACCAACGATATGAAAGGTCAGGGGATCTAAACTGCATGACCAGTGACAGGCTATGGGAGAAAAGGTTAGCCTGGGGGTTGAGGGTCCTTGTTTTCCCTGTTTTACCCATTGCTAGGCATCGGGGCTTTCCGTCTGGTGACCTTCTGTACCTGACCCATCGTCCTTGCTCTGCTCATGGCTGTCTAACTGCCTACATACTAGTGGAGGAAGGTTAAAAAATTGACAAGATACCTAGGAAGAAATTTAGTTGGCATTGAACACAATTGTATAAACTTATCTTCTAAACAGTGCTCATCTGAGTAAGATATTGTATATTTTTTTTTAGGTTTTAGTGATGACTGAAAGTGAGTTAGCACTTATCTTTTTAAAAAAAAAAAAGGCATGGCTTCATTTGCTCTTTTGCAGTAACTGTACCCTTCACTACGATAATGGCTACCATAAATAGCATAATCTTAGAATTGTCATTATTATCAAATATTTATCAAGTCCTTCTTCGTTGCATGCATAGGTTATAGAGATTTATAGAGTTGATTAAACAGCCAGTGTTCTCAATAGTTTATAATCTAAAGACAGAGTTGATTCAGAAGAACATAAAAGATACTATTTTCTTGATGCATAATATAGCACATTATTTGGTATTTCTTATCTCTTGTTGTCCTTCTAGAGTCTCCTGTCCTAAATGGGCTCTCCCAAAAGTCAGTCCCTGAGACAAGAATTTGGGTGCAAATAGTTTATTTGGGGGGCAATTTCAGAAAATTCTGAGAAAGGGAGATGAACCTATAAAGGGTGTGTTCATCAGCACTTACTGTTGTGGGCCACAGGGCTCACTCCTGCTGGGGACCCACTGAGCACCTGCAAAGAACACATCCCTGAATTGTCCTTTCTCCCAAAGGGATGAGGAAATGTGGATATTTACCCTTCAACTCCTGTCCCTACAGGGTTGAGGGCTGTTATTGGGGCATTAAATCCCAGGCCCTGTGGGCATTCTCCTCACAGGCCCAGTACAATCCCACTGACAGAGAGGAGCTGCAGGAAGCTTCTTGCCAGTACAGGAATTCTCTACTGAAGCGGGCAGGTGACCTCTGTGGGGGCCAAGGTGAGGTGCCTGGGGTATTTATAACATCTGCTCCATCCCCTTTTCCATTTGGATAAAAAGTTAGTTCTTTTTTTGGCCCAAAGCCATCATCAGAATACCTCGGATTTAAACATTTTTACCACTATTTTAAGGCACTATATACTTCCCTTGTACTAAAAATTATGTAGTGTTTAATTTAGTCTTGAATAACCTATCCTGATTTTGAATAGCCTAGAACAGTGGTCGGCAAACCCCGGCTCGCGAGCCACATGCGGCTCTTTGGCCCCTTGAGTGTGGCTCTTCCACAAAATACCACGGCCTGGGCGAGTCTATTTTGAAGAAGTGATGTTAGAAGAAGTTTAAGTTTAAAAAATTTGGCTCTCAAAAGAAATTTTAATCGTTGTACTGTTGATATTTGGCTCTGTTGACTAATGAGTTTGCCGACCACTGCCCTAGAAATTAGCACCCATATCTGGATCATCTTTTATCACAAGTGTGGTACACTGGTATTTTCTTTCTTGTCATTTTTTTTTTTTCTTATAGGACAATGTGTACCTAAGAAAAGAAATTATCCATCTTATATAAGAAGACAATTATCTCAAAAGAATCACAGTGAAACTATGCTAACCAAAATAGTAGATACTTCGGTGTCACTAAGCGATTGCATATTGTATTTCTGAGGTTATATTCATGCCAAACAGGCTCAATCAAATCCAATTTTAAAAGACTGAGTTCAAGAAAATCTATTTTTAGAGATTGTCTTCATGACAGGGAACAGCCAGTTTGAAGGTTTCTCCCAATTTCTTAAAAGGTTGTGTGGGTGACCTAAAGATTATGATGCATATTTTAAAATGTATCTTTATTGTTGAAAGTTTACAGACGTCCCCTCTTTTCCTCAATGACCCTCTCCACCCTGCACCCAAGTCCCCACCCCCACCCCAAGACTTTACTGCATTATTGTCTGTGTCCCTGGGTTATGCATATAAATTCTTTGGTTAATTTCTTCCTCCCCACCTTCTGCGTTTTAAATGGGCAGAGGCAAGTCAGGAGTGGGGCAACACTTGCCAACAGGGGTCATCATCACGCCCTTCTGGGAACGAGGCAGAGCAAAAGTGCAGAGCGTAAATGAATACAAGCAAACATACATGGTGGCCTTTTACCGGCCCTTAAAAGGAAAGACTGCTTTTCATTAGAGTCAGCGCATGTGAAAGAGATAGAAAGGAAAAGGGGCAAATCAGGACAAGGCTGTTTTACCACCTTGGGTTCCAGCAAGAAACACAGGCACCTTGAAACTGAGGAATTTGAGAATTTAAGAAATGGGTTATTTATAAAAGTGTGGGCAGAATTAGGGAAACCACAATAGAGAGTGTAATATTCAGGGCTAGTAACAGCAGGGAGGAGGTTCAGAGCCCGAAAGGGCAGGGAGTAAGAGAAGTTGCCAGGTAATCAGAGAGGGAACTGTGAGGACAGGGCCACCTGGCAGGATATGTGTCCATGTGTCAGCACTGGTGACCCCACAAAGAGGATGCCAGGGCAAGAAATATCCCAACCTCACCTGACAATCCTTGCCATGGAACAGCCCCAACCAGAAGCCAGAGGGTAGGGACAATGTGGATGTCACCCATCCAGGTCAGCCACCAGGAGTAGAGGGCCTGGTAGACAGTGAATCTGAGAGCAAAGGGGACATCCAGTGCCTTGCTAATTCACATGCAAGCTAGGAAGCTAGCCACGAGAGATCTCTAAACCCTGCTCTTTCTGAATTGTCCTGGCACCGACCAGGGAGAAAGCAAGTAGAAGTTCACGATCTCATTAGGCAGTAAGGTGTCCCCTAATATCAGGTGTGAGAAACAGAATACTCAGTCACTACAATGGCAGAGACTCTAAAATGTCAGGCTTCCATTTATAATCCTAAAGAGGACGTGTAGCTCTCCGAGTGCCATTAATCTGTGACAGACGCGGAGAGACGAGTCCCCGTAATCATAAATTATCGGCATCCCCCCTGCATACCTGGACATTTGTAGAATCTGACCTTGTGCTTCCGAAGCTTCAGGGGTCCCCATGGTGCGGCCAGGCATAATTGCATTAGACTGGTAGCAACTGCTTATTATGCCCTGGGGTAAATGAATGATGTTCTGTAACATGGCTCTGCCTCAAGTTAAATAAATTTTTAAAAAATGCATGTAAGTGAAACACACCCAGAATTCTCCCATTTCTGAAACTTGGTACTCATGGCTTCCTCAGCATCCAGTTGTGAGAAGATGGGCAGTAGTTGACTCAGAAGGTTTCTTCCTCATCATGGATGGTTTTGTGGCAACATTTCTCACAGTGGCTTAAGAAAATCTTGGATGTTTGTGCTTGGAGGCAGCAGGTATTGCTAAGCCTCAGAGAGCCGGTGAAACTTGGACTGTGAAGGCAATTTCCCTTGCTTGAGAGGAACTCTCTGTGAGATAAGAAATTGAGCACTCCTTTCTCTTCTGCCATATGGTGCTGCAGCATAATTTAAATTTAAAAAGCCAAATTTCATAGCCTGAGAATTGCAGTTGGTAACACTCCTAATCACTTTACTGATATAAGTAGGTACAGAGAAGCATAATAATTTAAGTGAAAACCATGCTTTTAGAATCTGATAGGGAAACCTCCAAACTTAATGTTTATCCTCCTTTTTAAAAAATATTTTTTTAGTCATTTCAGAGAGGAAGGGAGAGGGAGAGAGAGGTAGAAATATCAATGATGAGAGAGAATCGTTGATTGGCTGCCTCCTGCACGCCCCCTACTGGGGATCGAACCTGCAACCCGGGCAGGTACCCTGACCGGGAGTCGAACCGTGACCTCCTGGTTCATAGGTTCATAGGTCGATGCTCAACCACTGAGCCACACTGGCTGGGATGTTTTTTTTTAAATATTTTTATTGATATTTTTTTTTTTTTTACAGAGAGGAAGGAAGAGGGATAGAGAGTTAGAAACATTGATGAGAGAGAAGCATCGATCAGCTGCCTCCTGCACACCTCCTACTGGGTATGTGCCCGCAACCAAGTTACATGCCCTTGACCAGAATCGAACCTGGGACCTTTCAGTCCGCAGGCCGACGCTCTATCCACTGAGCCAAACTGGTTTTGGCTGGGATGTTTTTTTATCTTCTGATTCTAAGGAAAGACCCAGAAGAAAGATGCCAAGGGAACGGCTAGGCAAATTGATACTATTAGCAAAGTTACTTCTTTAAAAAGCTGTGCTGATGACTGACTGTTTGAAACCCTTTAAAACGAGACCTTTTATGACAGGATTCTTAGAACAACCGAAAGAAATCCAGTAAGCTCTAATTCCCACAGATACTGTTAACATTAATAAAAGTCATAATTGAGAAAAAGGAGTTGGGTATGCAGCCAAGTTATTTGACAGGGGAGTTTTTACTGAATATCAAAATAATTCTAAGAAGCATTTGCTAAAGATAAATACATATACCTAGAATAGGTAGGCCAGAGAATTCCAGCTATGCGTCTTAGTAGAGATTTATAAGCCAACATATTTTTAAATTTTTAATCAAATCTAAGAAGGCAAGTTTTAAGAGCACACAGCAGTTCCCCCCTCCTTTAAGCTGAAAGGAAATAAGGAAATGGAGCGTGGAGATGCATAATTTGGCCCTTAGGAGATTTAAAGGGAAACTCAGTTGCCATTCTGAGCAACTGTGAGAGGAATGGAGATCCTGAGAGGACAAAGAAATCATAATGACCTTACACATTCTTTGGGAGAATCCTCCCTTCTGTATCAACAGATGGAAGGAAGGAAGGAAGGAAGGAAGGAAGGAAGGAAGGAAGGAAGGAAGGAAGGAAGGAAGGAAAGGAGCGAGGGAGGGAGGGAGGGAGGGAGGGAGGAAGGAAGGAAGGAAGGAAGGAAGGAAGGAAGGAAGGAAGGAAGGAAAGGAGGGAGGGAGGGAGGAAGGAAGGAAGGAAGGAAGGAAGGAAGGAAGGAAGGAAGGAAAGGAGGGAGGGAGGGAGGGAGGAAGGAAGGAAGGAAGGAAGGAAGGAAAGGAGGGAGGGAGGGAGGGAGGGAGGGAGGGAGGGAGGAAGGAAGGAAGGAAGGAAGGAAGGAAGGAAGGAAGGAAGGAAAGGAAGGAAAGGAAGGAAAGGAAGGAAAGGAGGGAGGGAGGGAGGGAGGGAGGGAGGGATGAAGGGAGGGAGGGAGGGAGGGAGGAAGGAAGGAAGGAAGGAAGGAAGGAAGGAAGGAAGGAAAGGAGGGAGGGAGGGAGGAAGGAAGGGAGGAAGGAAGGAAGGAAGGAAAGGAGGGAGGGAGGGAGGGAGGGGGGGAGGAAAGGAAGGAAGGAGGGAAGGAAGGAAGGAAGGAGGGAAGGAAGGAAGGAAGGAAGGAAGGAAGGAAGGAAGGAAGGAAGGAAGGAAGGAAAGTTGTTACCTTCAGTAGAGGGGGAGTTTGGCTTCAGGTGCAGCTGGATCCAGAGGTTCAAAGACATCACTGGGGCAGGACTGATTTTTCATCTTGCAACACTGCTCCTTCTGGACAGGCTCTCCTTTTGTGCAGATCCAGCAGCGGAAGCTCACTGTCCTCCGATAGCTGTTTTCCCTCTACTCCTTTATATGAAACCTCTGACTTACGGCTGGGTATGTAGCTTTCTGAGACAAACTCTACATTCCCACACCTCTGTTTCAGTTAAGCATAGGAAGTGTGTGTGACTATTCTGGCCAATGGGATACAAGTAGAAGTGTCATGAGCAATTTCCAGAAAGTGTCCTTGAAGGATCCCTCTTCACCCCTTCCTCCTCCCTACAGCCTGGAAGCTCACGCAGCCAGCGGGGACCATCAGGTAGAGCCACGTTATCAAGGATTATGGAGCAAGAGAGAAAGAAACCACTCCCTGGTGGTCTTGGGGCCACCACACAGCCCTGAATTGCTTACCTCCAGACTTCTAGTCACCCAAGGAAAAAATACATTTCAGTCTTGTTTAAATTATTGTAAATTTGGGTTTTCTGTCTCTCAGCAAAATCTAAGAGTAATGAATACATATAGCAGAATGCTTACCACATTTCCTGGCTTATATCCTATGAGATAAAATCCCTTAGCATACCATGCCTACCTCCTTCTCCATAGCCATAGAAAGACTCTCATCCGAGCATCTCCGTGGCTCTGATCGATCATGGGCCAATCCCTGAACTGTGGCCTGGGGCTCTGACAGGTTTAACAGATGTGCCCACTGCTGGAGCTGAGAATGGAGTTCTCTCCATCCACATTGCACAAACTGAGGGTCAGGGAGGTTTCCCAGAGGGGAAAGAACAAATGTTCACCATGCTTCCCAAGCCAGATTTCCCCCCTAATTTTAATTTTTTTAAATATATTTTATTGCTTTTTTACAGCGAGGAAGGGAGAGGGATAGAGAGTTAGAAACATCCATGAGAGAGAAATATCGGTCAGCCGCCTCCCGCACACCCCCCACTGGGGATGTGCTGCAACTAAGGTACATGCCCTTGACCGGAATCAAACCTGGGACCCCTCAGTCCGCAAGCCGATGCTCCATCCGCCGAGCCAAACCGGTCAGGGCCCCCCTAATTTTATGATTCTTATCAAAGATGTGACCATTCTTTTAGGCTCATAACATTTTAGATATAATCCATTACTTCTGGATATGATTGCTTGTGCTCAATGTGGTGGTCTCTTCTCCAACATCTCCCAGGAAATAAAAACAAAGAGACAGATAGAAGAGACATTACTCTTCATTAGTGTAATGTTTGGGAAGAGGGCAGTAACTGTTATAGCCACAACGGTTAAAAGTTCACAAAGCAACAGGATAGCTGATCAGTATTCTTCTAAAGTGTCAAGGTTAAGAAGGACAAGAAGACTGAGTAACTGTCACAGATTAGAGGGGTCTTAAGGAGACATGACAACTATAGAGGACAGAGCCTGTAGTAGCCTTCAGGATCCTGGTGGTTACACCCTTATATCATCCCTTCTCCTTGACTTGTTTCTAATCAATGAAATATGGCAAAGGTGATGGGATGGCATTCTCTAATGGTTACATTACACAGACACCACAGCTGGGAGGCTCACTCAAGGGATCTTTCTTCCTACCTGTCTTCGAAGAGGTTAGTAGCCATTTGGGGAGGCCCACTGGGCAAGGAGCTGTAGCCAGCAAGAAGCCAGGGCCCTCAGTCCTATGTACTAGACATACCTCATTTTATTGTGCTTTGCTTTATGGCACTTCACAGAGGTTGCGTTTTTTACAGATTGAAGGCAAGACTCTCGGCCAGCAAAGAAGATTACAACTTGCTTTATTGTGGTAATCTGGAACCAAACCCACAGTATCTCTGAGGTATGCCCATAGTCCCAAGGGAATGAATTCTGCCAACACCTGAGCATGGAAGTGGATTCTTCACCATCTGGCCTCCAAATGAAACCAGCCCAGCTGACACCTTGATTACAGTCTTGGGAGACCCTACGCAGAGGATCCAGTGAAGCTGTGCCCAAACGTCTAACCTACAGAAGCTGTGAGATAATTAATGTGTTGTTTCATAAGTTGCTAAGTGTGTGGCAATATGTTATGTGGTAATAGAGAACTGTCTTAATCAGCTCGAGCAGCAACAACAAAATACCATAAACTGGCAGTTTATCAACAGAAATTCACGGTGCTGAGAGCTAGAAGTCCCAGACCGTGGTGCCAGCATGGTCAGGTTCTGGTTGGACCCCTCTTCCAGGTTGTAGAAGGCTAACTCTTCCAGGTTGTTTCCTCATATGGTGGAAAGGGAACAAGCTAGCTCTTTGGTCTCTTTTATAACCACATTCATAAGGGCTCCATCCTCCGGATCGAATCACCTCCCCACAGCCCCACCTCTAAATACCATCACATTGGGGCTTATATTTCAACATATGAATTTGGGGAGGGACACAGACATTCAATCCACAACAATACCTAATCTGTCAACTAAATGTAACATGCTATACTGAAACAGAAAAAACAAAAAACAAAAAGAGACATTAGTGGGAAAAATGGTGAAATCCAAATAAAGTCTGTAGTTTAGTTAATACTTGAGTACCAACATTAATTCCTTAGTTTTAACCCTTGTACTGTGATTATGAGAGATGGTAACGTCAGGGGAGCTGAGTAAAGCATATATGGGAACTCTGATACACATCCAGAATCTCTAAATAAAAAATAAACTTAAAAGTACACATATCAGCCATAACACTTGTGGAAAATAAGCCTTGATTCTGATGGCTAGCAATAGTGTGAAAATAACAAACTGTTCATCAAGGTGGAAAAGAAAACTATGGACAATTTGACCCCACATTTGGTTGTCTCCCTCTTGCCCAAGCTGGTCGCTCATGTCAAGACCTGAGCAGCATTTCTTTTCTTGAAAATTTTTCATTTCTCAATCATTTTGTATCACACAGCCATAGTTGGTTATAGTTTTATTTTGAGTTACTATGATTATTTGAAAATAATCCTATATAATAAAGAGGTAATATGCAAATTAACCCTCACACCATAACACCATCACAAGATGGCGGCATGCACAGTGAGGGCGGGGCCGGCTGCTCCGCGCGCACCTGCTGCCACAGTTCCTGCGGCTCTGCGGGGGGCAGGAGGTCCGGCCGTTCCACGCGCCTGCTGCTGCGGGGGCCGGGTCCCTGCTGCTGCTCCATGCAGCTTCCCTGGAGTTCCCTCAGCCCCGCTGGGGGGCAGGTCCTGGCTGCTGCTCCACATGGCTTCCACCAGAGTGACCAGGCCAGCAGGGGAGGGCAGTTGGGGGCGATAAGGCCACCAGGGGAGCAGTTAGGCATCAATCAGGCCAGCAGGGGAGCAGTTAGGGGGTGATCAGGCTGGCAGGCAAGCAGTTAGGAGCCAGCAGTCCCAGATTGTGAGAGGGATGTCCAGCTGCCAGTTTAGGCCCAATCCCTCTCACAATCTGGGCCTAAACCGGCAGTCAGACATCCCCCAAGGTGTCCCAGATTGGAGAGGGTGCAGGCTGGGCTGAGGAACACCCCTCCAGTGCATGAATTTTGTGAACGGGCCTCTAGTTTTACATAAAAGATCTCCCCCCTCCTCCACTCTTCTTACTCCCTAGAAATGTCTTGCTTCTGTCTCTCCAACAGTTTCTCCCATAACTATAGCCCTTTCTTTCCTTTCCATAACTCTTATCTTCCTTTACCATCTCTTCCTCATATGATTTGGCCTCATATGATTTGGAATTTCTAAGGAAGGTAGGACAGAAACTACCAATGTTAGAGAAACAACAGAGCCTGGTGTGTTACTGTTTTTTATACTCTAGGTCGCAACACACAAAAACAGCCCCCACCACTTCAAAATTTTAGTTGGGCTGTGCTTAGACTCCATCCAGAATTCATCACTTCTCTCCACATAAAACTTTACAACAGTATCTCAGCTCAGGGTAAAATGTTCCCCAACTATTGTACCTTCTTGATCTCAAGCAGGTTTTATAACTTTAAAGGAAGTTTACCACCAAACTTAAAATGTAGAACAGGTAGGTATACAACTTGGTAAAGGAATGAATAAAGAGAGCCAGAGAGTTATTAAAAGGCAGAGTTCATTTGTATAGGCTATCCTTTGGAAAAGAAATAACTCAACCTGGGTCCCAAACAAAATAATAAAGGTGCCATTGACTTGATGGAAATGTCATGTATCTGGTTGAAAGGAGCATAATGATTAACTGAATAAATTCCTTACTTTCATTTTAGTCTGTAAAATTAAAAAACCTCTTAAACTTATTGGGAGCTTTTGAGGCTACTTCTTGCTACTCACCATGAGCATTATGAATCACTGTGTAGATCTTTATATCAGTGCTATTGAAGTCAGTGTCTACTATATAATCTGTACTTACATGCTCTGCCTCCAAGATGCCTAACTATCCTTCTGAAATTATAAAACCTTCTTTTGAAGTGGAGGTGGAACAAGACATTCCCTGGTACTAAAGCAGAGGCACGAAACCATAATTATGTGTAGGGTATAAAATAAATCTCTTTATTTAAAGGACACAAAGATACATAAGGAAAAGAGAGAATTTAAATTAAGGCCCTTATATTCACAGAAGTTACTATTTACCGTTCATTTTTTGTTAAATAATGTACATAGAAAGAGATTTGAGTTTCTTATTTCCGAATTACCTTTTTAAAGTAAATTTTAAAGTGCACTCAGAGTCTTGAGGGTTCTACTTATCTGTGAAATAGTAAGATGTGGATACATGGACTTAATGAGTACTCTCGATTTAAAGAAACAGAAACTTGAATGCAAGCAGAAATAAATTCCATTTTAAAGTGAATGCTGCAGGTTTGCTGGCATGCCTGTCAAGATTTTATTCTCACAGATGTGTCGTTGGCTTCTCAGTCTTGAAATGAAAGGGAGTTGTGCATGTCCAGTAGATGCTGGCAAATGGGAGAAGCTGCCCTGGCAGGTTGGGCAAACTGCTGGTAGATGGTTTTCAGTTCCACATCCCCAAGGGGAGGGAGGGAAGAGGCAATGGTGCTCATGAATGCTGTGCAGAGCCACTGAGAAATCACACCCCCCAGAGACTGTCTAGGAAAGAAGGACTAAAAGTTCAAGAAGTACAGTATCGGGCTTCTCTGGAAAGTTCTCAGGCCTCCGCAGCCAAGGAGAGATTGCATATATTTCGTGTGTGTGAGTGTGTGTGTGTGTGTGTGTGTGTGTGTGTGTGTGTGTGTGTGAAATAAGAGTAGGTTAAGCAAAATCTACATTTTCAGTTTAGGTTTTACTTTAAAAAACAAAACAACAGAATAAGGTCAAGTTTATTCAAATGTAACATGGCTCTGGGTGCTAGCACCCCACTGTTAGAAACAGGTGAGAAGCACAAACCAAACGGGTGCATCTCAGGGTGCTTCCGGGGAAACTGATCTAACACAGATGTACAAAGATTTCCTGAGAAGCAGAGAGATGTTCAAGAGAGAGCAGTAAGCGGAAGCCCAAAGCAGTAGGAGTCAGAAGGAAGCGTGCGTAAGGGGTATTTGACAACAAGGACAGTGAGTGAGTTAAAGGGAGGCAGTCACGATGGGACCCAAGACAGAACAGTAGAGTCAGCATATGAAGAGGGCACAGCATTAGCAGGGAGCTGCTGAGCACATGGAAGATGACAGGTCATGCTTCTGGTCTAGCAGAGTTTTGTTAAGCCACCAGAATTGCTGTGTGTCCCAAAATAACTTCTTGTTTTCTACGAGGCCTGGCTCTGCAGCTGCAGAGATGTCTTCCCATCTCTCGTATTCCTCTGCATCCTTTCAATAACCGTTACCCAGTAACCCAAATATATCTCTGCTCTTTAAAATCTGAAAGACGCTAAGAAACCCACACTATTAGAAGTAAAATTAACTCCTAAACTGTACATGCCTTTACCATACTTTAGATGTTTAAGATATTTTTATAATTATATATTCCTTCAGCTCCTCTTAATTTTGTTTTTCTTA
Source organism: Plecotus auritus (assembly GCF_963455305.1). Lineage (NCBI taxonomy): Eukaryota > Metazoa > Chordata > Mammalia > Chiroptera > Vespertilionidae > Plecotus > Plecotus auritus. The sequence goes on from NC_137773.1 coordinate 164,905,881, forward strand.
TTTTGCTTTTCTAGAAATTTATTTTCTTCCTTTAAAAATGTTTTAATTTTGGTTTTATTATCAAAATTATAATGTAGTTTTCAATTTCATAACTTCCAGCTAATGTGCTCTCCATTCTTCATTGTGGGCACTGTTACGATTCAAGTAACTAATTTAATAACCAATAAAATCTCTTCTAATTCCTTATAAATGATTGCTTTATATGATTATGTGGAATGCACTTCCTCAGCATAATATTTATTATACCTAAATTTAAAATTAAATATTTGAGATAACAACAATTTATAAAAAAAATGTACACACAAATACTGAAGCTCAGTATATGTTAAATTCTCTTACTAAGAGAGAAGCGGTATATCAAGTTTCCTGCTTTCCTAACACCTATAGGGTGAAATAATAGCATCTTCATCTTTTATAAACTTCACTCTGACTTTATAAGAACATAATTTAATAATTCTCTTACAAATATGATGCAGTTATTGATTCTGTGATTGCTTGGGTTAATATACAAACAAAACCCCAAATGTATAGGGATAGGTGAGAGTACTTCATCAGAATCGCTGTTAATTGTCATTGAAATACATTGAAAGAAAATATTATTTGTAATTAAAAAGAGCAACAGCACCAGAAAAGAACAAAGAGCCCTGGCAGTGTGGCCCAGTTGGTTGAGCATCATCCCATGTCCTGAAAGGTCCCAGGTTTCATTCCAGTCAGGGCACGTGCCCAGGTTGCAGGCTAGATGCCCAGTCAGCAGTGTGTGTTGGAGACAACTAACTGCTGTTTTTCTCTCACATCAATGTTTCTCTCTCTCATCTCTCTCTGTCTGTCTCTGTCTCTCTGTCTCTCCCTCCCTCTCTTTCTCTCTCTCTCAAATCAAATTTTTAAAAATATAAAAAAATAGTGATTCATAAAGCTTCCCTTTAAAAAAAGTACAAAGAAAAAAACAAAAACACACACACACACACACACACATATATATATATTATTTGCTAAAGTAACCTGTTTATTCATCTGCTCCTATAAGGCTCACAGGAAGAGATGGATAATATAGCTACATATCGGGAAGGCACAAAACTTCATGACATTAAAACAAAATGAAACAACCACCTTTCTATTAGGGGAAGCATTTACTAACAGTTATTTTATCTTTAGGAAATTTCCACTTGAAATTTTTTTTCTATCCTCACCCGAGAATATGTTTTTATTTATTTGAGAGAGAGGAACATCGGTGTGAGAAACACTGATTAGTTGCCTCTCACCCACCATGGATGGGGAATCAAACCTGCAATCTGGGCATGTGCCCTGACCAGAATCAAACCCAAAACCTTTTGGTGTACAGAATGACATTGCAACCAACTGAGCCATCAGCCAGGGCTCTACTTGAATTTCTCTTCTTTTCTGTTTAAAATATATTTTTATTGATTTCACACTGCCCTGACCAGTAATCGAACCATGACCTCCTGGTTCATAGGTTGATACTCAACCACTGAGCAATGCCAGCAGGGCTCTACATGTATTTCTTAATGCATCATAAAAAAAAAAATTCTGTCACCTTAGCCGGTTTGGATCAGTGGATAGAGCGTCAGCCTGTGGACTAAAGGGTCCCAGGTTCAATTCTGGCCTGAGTGTGGGCTCGATTCCCCCCAGTAGGGGGCATGCGGGAGGCAGACAATCAATGATACTCTCATCATTGATGTTTCTATCTCTCCCTTCCTCTCTGAAATCAATAAAAATATATATTTAAAATAAAATAAAATAAAAATCCTGTCATTACTTTACAGGTACTTTCATGAAGTACATGAGCTGGAGTAGATAATCTAGGGCAGTGGTTGGCAAACTCATTAGTCAACAGAGCCAAATATCAACAGTACAACGATTGAAATTTCTTTTGAGAGCCAAATTTTTTAAACTTAAACTTCTTCTAACGCCACTTCTTCAAAATAGACTCGCCCAGGCCGTGGTATTTTGTGGAAGAGCCACACTCAAGGGGCCAAAGAGCCGCATGTGGCTCGCGAGCCGCAGTTTGCCGACCACGGATCTAGGGGATATGCTAAATTGAACAGTAGGAGAGTTTTGTTTTTAAGAACAGATTCACGTGAATTCAATATAGATGACCTTGTTTTCTGAGCATCTTGCAAATAAAACTGTACATGTTAATTGTTTCCATAACATTGGACTACTCCAATCATTACAGTTAAAGATAATCAGTGACGGCAATTCTGCCTCATTGAAGATGTAAAAAGATTGCCTTAAATATAAAATCAAGTACCTCAGTCTTACTCATAAAAGAAATGCAAATTAAAACGGTCAGTTTGCACCCCAGTTGTTAGGAAAAAGCAAACAGTTTCTTAATACACTCTGCTGGTGAGCCCTGGGAAGTGGGCCTCTCACACAAGGTGGGTTAGGAATCTGGGGGCAGTTTAGCTGAGTCCTCTGGCTCGGGGTGTCTCACCAGGCTGCAATCAAAGTGTCACCTGGGTCTACAGTCATCTCAAGGCTGAATTGTGGGAGTGTCTACTCCTAAGCTCACTCTTGTGGCTGTTGGCAGGCGTCAGATCCTTGCAGGCTGCTGGCCACAGACAATAGTTTCAAGTCACATGGGGCTTCTTTGTAGGGCTACTCACAATAATTATTTGCTTTCCTCAGAGTGAGAGCTGTAAAAGACAGAAAAGAATGGGAGAGCAGAAGGAGAAGAGGACAGGAGATAAGAGACAGGTTTTTATTACCTATCTAGAGGCCTGATGCATGAAATTGGTGCAAGAGTAGACCTTCCTTCCCCCGGCTGCTGGCACCGGCTTCCCTCACAACCCCGGCTTTGTCCGGAAGGACGTTCGGTCTAATTAGCATACTGCACTTTTATTATTATGGATTTTGGAAGTGACATTCCATCACGTTTGCTGTATTCTATTTGGTTGAAATAAATCACTAGATTCAGCCCACACTCAAGTAGAGGGGATTCACAGGTTATGAAGACCAGGAATCATTTGACCCAGTAATCCCACTTGTAGGACTATATCCCAAGAAAACAGAAATATCAATCAGAAAGGATATATGCACCCCTATGTTCATAGCAGCACAACTCACCATAGCTAAGATTTGGAAACAGCCTAATTGCCCATCAGCAGATGAGTGGATTAGGAAACTGTGGTACATCTACACAATGGAATACTATGCCACTATAAAAAAAGAAGGAATTCTTACCATTTGCAACAGCATGGATGGAACTGGAAAGCATTATGCTAAGTGAAATAAGCCAGTCAGAGAAAGATAAATATCATATGATCTCACTCATTTGTGGAATATAATGAACAACATAAACTGATGAACAAAAATAGAACCAGAGTCATAGAAGCATCAAACAGAGGGAAGGCAGGTTGTGAGAGATCAACCAAATGACTTGTATGCATGTATATGAGCATAACCAATAGACACAGACGGGTGTGTGTGGGGGGGGGCATGTACTGGGGATTGGGGGCAGCCGGGGAGAGGTCAATGGGGGGAAAAGGAGACTTATGTAATACATTAAACAATAAAGAATTAAAAATAAAAAAAGACCAGGAGTCAAAGATCATTAGGAGCCATTTAGAAGCTGCCTACCATACCCTCTCTCTGAGGTTTGCTTCCCACCTTAACTACCTACTAGTTTATCCAGCAGATATTTGATTGAAACAGCATTCTGAGTAGTGGTTGATTTGAGGCAGGCACTTCAAAGTTTAAAGAAACAGAGAAGCATTCAATGGGCTCAGATCATGGAAGGTTGTCTTAAAATATCCAGGGAGGTAAGTCTCATAGCCCTTCTGTCATTGTTCTAGATATAGAAGTAGTCCCAGTAATATTGGCAAAAACCAACATGTATTACATGCTTTCTCTGTGCCAGGTACTGTTCTAAGTTCTTTTCATGTACGATACATTTACTCCTTATTACAACCCTAAGAAGGTGCAATCCTTACCCACACTTTAGAGGTGAGGATACCAAGGGGCAGAGAGGTGAAGGAATGTGCCAAAGGCCATATGACTCAGAATTAGCAGAGTCAGAATTTGATCTCTGGTGGTCAGGCTCCAGAGTTTATGCTCTACACCACCACACCACACTGCTTCTAAACAGCATGCCTAGGATTTCCCAAGCTCATAACTCAGTTTCTCCCTCTCTGCTTCCCTTTCCTCTGCTGGGGCTACAGGTCACCAGGCAGGTACTCTGATGGATGCTTGTCAGAAGTGGATAAGGTAAGAGTTGAGAAGTTACTCAGTTACCTAATATTTATAACTAGAGGCCCAGTGCACGAAATTCATACATGGGAGGGGGGGGTCCCCTCAGCCCAGCCTGCACCCTCTCCCATTCGGGACCCCTTGGGGGATGTCCGACTGCCCGTTTAGGCACAATCCTGGACTGCTGGCTCCTAATCGCTCACCTGCCTGCCTGCCTGGTCACCCCTAAATGCCCCCCCCTGCAGGCCTGATCGCCTCTAACTTCCCCCCACTGCCAGCCAGGTGGCCCCCAACTGCCTCTTCCCTGCCTGTCTGGTCACTCCTAACTTTCCCCCCTGCTAGTCTGGTGACCCCTTACTGCCCTCCCCCTCCCGCCAGCCTGGTCACCCCCAACTGCTTCCTCTGTCAGCCTGGTTGCCCCCAACAGTCCCCCCCCCCCCATGGTCACCCCACCCAGCCTGCTTGTTCAGTCATTTGGTCATCCTTCACTAATCCCCTTGCCGGCCTGGTTGTAGGCAGCCATCTTGTGAGGGTGTGAGGGTTAATTTGCATATTACCTCTTTATTATATAGGACTAGAGGCCTGATGCACAACATTTGTGCAAGGGGCTTGGCTCCCGCAGCCCCGGCTGCCTTGGCCAGCTCTTGCCGCCCTGGCTTTGTCCGGAAGGTCCTCTGGTCCGTAGTCCTGCTGTTTGGTCTAATTAGCATATTAGCTCTTTATTATATAGGAGGATGCTAATTATATGCCAGACTCTGGCAGCTCCCTATTGTGGTCAAGTTGTTATTTACCTAATAAATGGACAATTAACTGTTAATTTACATGAAAAGTTATTTACTGAGTGTTAATTATACTGAAAGCTCTGTGCCTCCCCTTAATGGAAGGGGCTTACCTCAGAGCAATTCTAGAGTCCCTACAACTAACACTTATTTTGAGTTTAGTCTACTGGGCCGCGCTTTCTTTTTGGAAGGAAAGTATAAAAATGCAACCTAGACGTGCAAAAATTCCTGTAGAGGAATCTTAAGTCCATTATTTACAAAAGAGAGACTTGGGTAAGAGCTGAAAAGTCCACATGTGGCAAGTTGAACAGTTTCACTCGTTTGATGTAATGTACGCAGCCGTTAAAACACATTCTTGCATTTACCCTTATTTCCAGTGAACAAACTTTATTTCTGCCATTAGAAAAATACAAGAAGTGAAAAAAAGCGAGACAAAAATCGCATTTCTCCAGCGCCCTGAGGTCTTTTCAGAGATAGGGGCTGTCTGCGGGCTCCCAAGAGTTTTCCGCACCCGCAAACTTGTCTTCGATCACAATCTGGTAGGCAGGATGCCTGGCACACCCCGCAGGGCGGACCGCGGCGTCATCACGGGTAGTCCACTCGTTGCATCGGCTGCGGGGCGCCCCGGGCGGCCAAGCCCTGCCGGCCAAACACGCGCGGCCAGGACTAGTGTTGCGCGCCTGCGCGCTCAGTCACGTGGTGGGGGCTCCACGCTGAGTGGGTTAAAAGTCGCGTCCACGGCGGACCCGCGAGCTCCCCGCCAGTCTGCGGGGCGCTCTCCGTGTCCTTTAAGCCGATTTTGACGGAGGCCACTAAGCTGCTGTTGACCATCTCCCCACCCCTCGGCTCGGCTCCACACAACGAGCGGAGCCACCTAGCACCCTTCCTCGCCGAGTACACTGGAGCGCGAAACCGCGTCTTTCAACTGACAATGAAACCTTAACCTCACAGCACGGCCGCTCCGGGCGAATGCGCGCGAGGCCGGGAGGGGGGGTGGGTAAACGGTTGGGCTAAGCCCCGCCCCAGCTCGCGTCCCTATTGGCAGGCTCCACGGTTCTGGGCCCGCCCCCTAACGGACCTGTCGCATTGTGACAGGTGGAAAAGCCAGTTCCTGTTGGGTAGGGGGCGGAGTCAGAGGCTGGCTGAGCTCCGCCCGGGCTCCAGGGCGCTCCTCCTCCTGCTCCTCACGGCGGGGCAGGCAGAGGGTGTAAGGAGGAATGTCATTGCTGTTACGATTCGAGGTGCTGCCTCCGTCCGCTCCTGCTCCTTCTCTGGCGCCCTCGTCCCGTCGGCTCTCGCCGCTGCCGCAGCTGCACTGGGGACACGTATGGCTAGTGGGGCGCTAGGGCCATCCGAGTTGAGAGAGCGGCGGTCGCGGCCGCTGCGGAGGCGTAGACTCTCCGCCGCCGCCTCCACCCCCTGTTTCCCGGCCTCGCGGCGCTGAGGGCGGGAGCGCGCGGGGCGCTTCCCTCCTCCTCCTTTTTATTCTTCCTCCTCCTCCTCCTCCTCCTCCGGGTCCCCGCCCAGCACCCCTCGCACCAGGCGGCGGCGGCCGCGAGGAGCGAACCCGCCGCCGGGGCACAACATGGCGGAGCCCTCGGCCCCGGAGAGCAAGCACAAGTCGTCCCTGAACTCGTCTCCGTGGAGCGGCCTCATGGCCCTGGGGAACAGCCGGCACGGCCACCACGGGCCCGGGGCCCAGTGCGCGCACAAGGCGGCGGGCGGCGTGGCGCCGCCGAAGCCGGCCCCCGCGGGGCTGTCCGGGGGGCTGTCGCAGCCGGCCGGTTGGCAGTCGCTGCTCTCCTTCACCATCCTGTTCCTGGCCTGGCTGGCCGGCTTCAGCTCGCGCCTCTTCGCCGTCATTCGCTTCGAAAGCATCATTCACGAGTTCGACCCGTGGTAAGTGCCCCGCTGCCCCTCCCCCGCCCGCGGCCGGCCGGCCGGGACCCCGCCGCCGGGCCCCGCTCAACCCCCAGCGGAGGTGGGCTCGGGTCCCTGAGTTCCGGGCGCGCCCCCTTCCCGTGGGCGAAGTTTCCCTCCGAGCAGCCCCAGGCGAGGCGTCGGGGTCCCGGAGTGGGACCTTGACCCCCGGCGGGGCAAGGGTGACTACCCCGGGGAGGGTGAACGAAGCCCCCTGGCAGCCGGCTCGGGTCCCAGAATCCGGACGGGCCACGGCGGGAGCCGGCCCACTGGTGGCGGACACCCCTGCCTCCCCGCCCGTGGCTATCGCGTTCTTTCATTTTTTTGCGGGCGCGTGTTTGCTGCTTGGGATGGCATCGGCCCGGGGTTGCCCTGTTGCGGTTCGAGATGAGTCCAGATGTGCAGGATCCCTGCCCGCTCAGCCTCGCTGTCTTAACGCTTTTTACCGTTTCTCTTTTTTTTGCTCTCATTATACAAGAAGGGGAAAAGAGTGAGCGAGGTGTTGTAGGAAAAGAAATAATATCCCTGAAAGTGATCTGAAAGCTAGGGACTCTTATTTATTTAACATTAGATATTTTTTTCAAGAGTGGCTTTTTTCAAGGCCCTTAAGTGCACTCAGCACCGCACTGTTCCACAATTATCTCGGGTTGCTTTTTAGAGCAAAATCGTTACTCTGTTATAGCCAAACTGTCACCCTCAGTATGTTGTGCACAATATCCAAAAGCATTGCATTAGTTCCTTTATTGGTCTCTGCAGGAAGGTTGATAGGGAGCCCTAGATTAATACCGGAGTTGCACATGATATCGGGACTGACCTGAATGTTTTAGAAAATTACCCCATTAAAAGCACTAGTTAATTTAGTCACTATACTAGTCTGTGAATTACCTAGAAGAAGATTGCTTTAATTTATTTTCTAACTTGCGAACCTGAGTTGTTTTTTTAACCTGAGCCTAACTTAATTCATTTCTTTGACCTGTCAGCCTTGAGTTAATCTACCTAACTAAACTTTCGAACATTTCTCATTTGAAATGCAGAGAGAAAATCTTGAGAGTTACTAAATACATAGTTAATAAATGTTTTGTGGAGTAAGCTACCCATATATCAAAGTACTGTGATTGGAGTTGTGTTATGGATAGAAAAATGGATAGTACATCATGTATTGAACACCAGAGGGGCCCACTTATGGAGAACTCAATTTAGGATAACAGTTAATTAGTGACATTCTTTGGTTGAAACATTTTAATTCCATTTTAGAAGTTTTGTGGTTTTTTTCCCTAACACCTTTTAGAAAATAACTTTTTTGTTTTAAAGATGTGGAGACCTTATTATATATTTATTACAGAATTAGAAAATAACTTATGTTACTTGGAACCACAGAAGGAAATAAATTATTGTAAAGATTTGTGCTAGACACAGTATTCTTAGTCTTCCCTTTGAAACATCAAATTAGATAAAAATGAAATTGGAACCAGAAAATGAAAACTGCTAGTATTGTACTGAACAGTGTGAAAAGAGAAAGTTGTTTCTTCAGATTACAACAGAAGTTCATGGCTGACCAAATATTACTGGTATCAAAAATGGTATATTTTCAGAGTATCATTTTTACAAACTGGAAGACCAAATACTGTTCAGTAGCATTAATGAGGCTAAAAATAAGGGTTGTAGAAAAATTCACAGCTGAATGATGAAATGATTTTGAAGATTAGAAATCTGCATTAAGTTATCCAAAGATTACTAATGAAATTGAGTATTGTAATCATGAAAAATCTTAATGGGTTGCTTCACAGATAATATATATATATATATATATATATATATATATATATATATTATATATATATATATATTTTTTTTTTTTTAAGTATGTCAAAGAAAAGTTTTCTTTTTCTGGTTTCTAGAAAATACTTGAAGATCATAACCCTTTTTTATCCACAATAAAATTTGTTTAACTTATATTTTTCTTTGTAAAAAACACATTTCAGAAACATTTTTTTTTTTTCTAAAATATATTTTATTGATTTTTTACAGAGAGGGAGGGAGAGGGATAGAGAGCTAGAAACATCGATGAGAGAGAAACATTGATCAGCTGCCTCCTGCACACCCCCGACTGGGGATGTGCCCGCAACCAAGGTACATGCCCTTGACCGGAATCGAACCCGGGACCCTTCAGTCCACAGGCCGACGCTCTATCCACTGAGCCAAACCGGTTTCGACAGAGAAACATTTTTTTTCAGAAACATTCTTTAGCTAAATGTATAACATCTGAATTCTATGACACATACACGAATTTAAAGGTATACACACCTCTTCAGTCTTACTGTAAGACTCTTACAGATCTACTTAATTTACATTTCGCTGTATTTCTGATTAAATGTTTATAATGTTAGATAATTCTGATTAGTAGTTAACAGCCCTTTGTAATAAATTGTCCCTATTCCTAATTGGGGACAGATAAACCTAATGTCTAAGTATAATTCAGGTGACTTTAATGAAAGCATTAGGTTTAAGACAAAAAGAAAACCTGTTTGCTCACTCTTCATATCTTTTAAAGATTTCCAGTAGTTAGGCTTCTCATTGTTATATTGTTTGAAAACTTTAAAGAGGCAGTTAGGTGTAGATTGCCTGTCATTCATTATAACTTTGGATTTTTAAAGCAGTTGTCCTTCAAAGCTACTAATCGTACCAATACTTCGGTCTACTATCTAACATCTTAGGGTTATATATTAGCTTGGGAGTCTCTCAGATTACCATTTAACATTTAGCAATGGACATGAACCTTTAATAATATTTAAATGTTTTTTTCTCAGGTTCTGTATCTACAAACCAGTTTATTCTGGCCTTCCCTGATCCCTTTTTCCGTGTCTCTGTTACTGCCTTCATTTCTGAACTATTTTTAGTGAAAAGTTTACTTTCTCTGTTTGATTGTTGTTTCTATAAATTTTACTGTTCTTAAATTGTGTAAGACTCTAGTTAGCTGTTGAAGGTTACTCATTGTCAAAGTTATACTTTTTTTTTTTAATTGTCATGGTTTTGTTGTTTATAAATCTTACCGGTTATAAGGGGTGGTATATGATGTTGAATATTATCTATTTACTGAATTTTAAAGTACAATGCACATTTTTAGAACTTAGCAACATTTTTGGTAATGATTTTCTTGTCACTTCACTTCAGTAATTTCCTTCCTTATCAGTTGAGTTGATCAGACATGAGGAAGCAGTTTGAAAATGTTCTCTCTACTTGCCAAACATTTGGTTGACCAACTAGTTTAACAGCACCTAATTATTTTATCTTATTTTTATCTGGAGCAAAATGTAGTTTCTACTTATTTTTGTTGTAATTATTATACTTTCACATTATATTAACCAAGTACGTTTTCCATAGCTAGTATCTTGGTAAATTAGGGTAGCTTTTCCCACAGAAGCAATGTAAAATCACCCTATGTAAGGAGAGCTGCCCTTTTTCGTGCCTGCCCAGGGGTTATAGTGGATTCTCCCTAGAGCGGGAGAGAGAATTCTCTGAGCTTTGAGTTTGGGCCCCAGTTAGCTGTAAAAGGATACCAGATGACTTTTTGCAGGGCAGAAAACTGCAGTTTAGAGTTGAAACTTGGAATGCAGTGCTTCATAGATACTATGGTATATTAGTACAAAACATGTTTTAAAAGGAGTGATAAACCTTTGGAACATAAGCTATTTGTAAGTTGGGGGATACTTCCTGTGCTTTGAGATCTCCATGTTTTTCTTCACTTTGCAGATGACAAAAAGAGGCTATTGACCTCAAGTTCTGAAGAAGACAAAATGGGTAATAAAAACAGTTTTAGAACAAAATGTCCCTAAATCTTAAAAAGTGTGGAATTATTAGCAACTGCAGTTCAGATGCACTTTTTTCTACTCTTGAGCTCTTGAGCCCGTTTTAAGTTACAAGAACATTTAGGGAGGAGAGGTGCAAGGGAGTGCCTTGAGATGCTGGATTGGATGATGGGATTGGACCTGCTCCCATTTGGGGTCAAGTGTGGTGGCTCCTATAGGTAGTAATCATTGGGTTTCATGAGGCATATGATAGGTTTTGGGATAGTTAGGATCTGTCAGCAAAGACTAGAATTTTTTCTTTTCCTTTAGAGTTTTCTTAAGGGCTAACTTGGGTAAGACTGGAGCCCTTACTGCCTGCCGTATGTAGTTTGCATGAAGACAACATTGTAGACCAAGCATTAGAAACTCAGAATGAAGATTTACATTTTAGGCTCTAACCCAATTGTTATGAATATGGGAAAATTTACTATCCTATATGTACTTAACTTGCCTCTGGTTTTTATGCTCTCTGTAAATTTTGAGTGCTTTGGATTATGACAGAAAAGATGAGTTTTATAGTGAACATTCATACTCAACAGCTAGATATTCTACAGTTAGTATTTTACTTTATCATCTTTCTATCTGTCCATTACTGCTTTAAAAGCCTGTACTGGTCATTATAATAAAAGAATTATCACTGTTCCCCAAACCACGATAAAGAGCATCTCATTTTTGGAAGCATTTATTTTCTGTAGTACTTGAACATAATTGGCATGAATACTCTTTCTGTATGATTCTCAATTGGATGCAGATTAGAATAAGATTCAGTTATTCTGGGTTTTGGTTAGTAACTTACTTGAGTACATCATAAGTCAGTACATTAGCCCATGTGTGTTAAATAACTTGAGTTTGCTGATTCTGGTAGATATTTTTTGTTTTTAAGCCACTTTTTTCTGAAAGGTTTCTTTCTGTGTCCTCACTTTACCTACTTCTGATCATGTATAATTTCCAGGGAGTTAAAAATTTATTTAGAAAGTGGCAATACTGTAGAATGGGGGGAGGGGGGGAGCTGGTTAGGTGAGGGTAAGGGTAAGAAGAGTCTCCTATATTTTAGGTAAATATTGGTTAACTGACTGGTAGACTCGCTAGGAAACCTAACCACTATTTGGAATGTTATCTCTTTGGAAAAATGCTTTCATTGTTTAAAATAAAAGACAGCTAAACATAATTTGGAATATAACCTGTATATGTTGGTGAATGCCTTTATGTTGGTCAAGTTTGTACTGTTTTTAAATAAGTGAATTTCTAATGAATTGTGACTGGTACCCTAATTAAATTGACCATATCATCTGTGACCATTTTCTTTTCTTTCTGTAGAACTTAGTGTTGTAGGATAACTTTAATATATGGTTTAAATGGTAGTAAACATTCAGTTTTTAGTGTCTTCCAACTTGATTTTTGATTTCAGATTTGAGGAGATTAGGTAGCATCTTTCATTTCTATAAACAAAAGACACTTCACTTTAGTATGCCCCACAAGGATTGAATAATACAGGTCTGCCTGTCTCCAAAATCTATGTCCCTCCCCATCCTCCCCCCCCTTTTTTTTTTTGCATCCTCTGCTCCTAGGCCAGCTTAAATGAAAGTCTCCTCCATTTAATTTGTTTTTAATCAGCTGCCCTGATTTAAGTCTTAACATATTGGCCTATCAAAATACCTGGGGCACAATCTGTGCTTTAGCTGAACTCACTGGTTGATGGCTAAATTACTTTGTTTTGATGTAGGAAAGAGAGAAGAGTTGATGATTAGGAAATTTTTAGAGATGGGAATTTTAAGACAATAGCTGAATGAGAAGAAAAGGTAATTGAATCCAAGTGGATGTTTTCCATTTAGATTTTTTGTTTGTTTGTAAGAGATTCATATTAATGAGATTGGAAATATTAAGCCATTCCAGCTAAGGGTTGGAAGCTAAAATTTCAGAGTAGACCCAGAATTCTGTAGCCTAAAGGACTTTCAGAGTACCTCCACATTGGCTTGTCTTGTTTTCTGGGCTAAGAAGGTGACTATGAGAGGGGCGAAGTACTTTTTCTAAGGTGGTACAGTTGTAGCTTGGCTAGATTCTTTTCTGTTTTCTTTGCACCTATTTTTGCATTAGAGGGAGTTTTTTGAGAAGTTTGAAATTTATTTCAGAAGATGAGGGGAAGTTAGTTTGTACCACAATATTGGAACTGTTGGCAATTCAAGTTTAGCTATGGAAACCGCTTTTGTGTGAAGTTTCACTTCTTTTAGAATTAGTGATTTTAAAAATTGTGTGCATCAGTTACCTGTAATTTTCATAAGTAATAGTTTCAATATTTTTTCTCAAACTTTATTTTTTTTTACTTTTTTTCCTTCATTTTTATCCAAAGGGAAATAAATTTTGTATGAAAACATAAAGAAATTTCATGTTTGGCCGAAACCGGTTTGGCTCAGTGGATAGAGCGTCAGCCTGCGGACTGAAGGGTCCCGGGTTTGATTCCGGTCAAGGGCATGTACCTTGGTTGCGGGCACATCTCCAGTGGGAGGTGTGCAGGAGGCAGCTGATCGGTGTTTCTCTCTCATCGATGTTTCTAACTCTCTATCCCTCTCCCTTCCTCTCTGTAAAGAATCAATAAAATATATTTAAAAAAAAAAAAAAAAAAGAAAAAAAGAAATTTCATGTTTGTATTAATAAAGTGTTAATGATTTGTTGATAATGTTTCTTTTGGGGTTTCCTTTTAATTCATGCCTTCCAGGTTTATTAGCTATTCTCAGGTAGTTAAATATTTTTCTTCACAGTACCATGTTCTTTTCTTTAGGGATATCTAGCAATTTCTCCAATCTACAAATGACTTGAAATGAATTTGTGTGTTTTTCTTTTAATGTATTTTTATTGATTTCAGAGAGGAAGGGGGAGGGAGAAAAAGATAGAAACATCAGCAATGAGAGAGAATCATTGATCAACTGCCTCCTGCACACCCTCTACTGGGAACCAAACCCACAACCCCGGGCATGTGCTCTGATCGGGAGTCGAACCCTGACCTTCTTGTTCATAGGTGGACACTCATCCACTGAGCCACGCCCACCGGCTGGGATGAATTTGGTTTTTAAACTTAAGTTATTGGATCCCTCTCTCCACAGGTAGATAATATTGCAGTATATACTGTTTTCCATACTATTAAAAAATTAAAATGTAGTAATTTATAATTAATTTCTAAAGTTTCAGTATGTGCACAACTTAAATTACTGCTTGTTCCTGGCCAAATGGGTGGAATAGAGTTGGTGAAAAGAATTATGACTGGGAACTCACTTTTGACTGCCATGTTTACTAGATGCCTTTTCTTTTTAAATTGAAGTATACTCAACATATAACATTATTTAATTTCAGGTATGACGTAATGATTCAATATTGGTGTATATTTCAAGATGATCATCACAATAAGTCTAGTTAACATTCATCACCATACATAGTTACAGATTTTTTGTGTGAGAACTTTTAAGATCTACTCTTAGCACTTCATGCCTGTTCTTAAAATAGTAAACTGTAAAGTGCAATATACCCTATTTAAGAAGGTTTATTAAAATAAGCTATTATACCATATTGTGTAATCCACATGAGAAACAATGAAGTACAGAATTATTGGAAGATAACACTTGTAGTTTTGAAATACTCTTTGAAAATGTCTTAAATGTTTATTTACATAAACAAGGGCTGTGTTCTACAAAGGTGTTCAGTTTCAGTCTTTAAATTTGTTTTCTTTCATGGTGAAATAACACATTCTGAAACATATATAAATCTAATTTACAGTGTAGTGACCAGTTATAAAATAAACACCCATGTGACCATTACCCAGATTAAAGAAATAGAATGTTTCCAGCACCTCAGAATCCTTGGTGTGTGTTTCTTGTCCCCACCTCCCCTTTTATAGTGATTTCATCCTTTTTTCCTCATAGGTGGTATAATTCTTTATTGTTGCCTATTTTAAAGCTAGATAAATATACTTGGGGCTTCTCTGACTTGCGTTTTTTGTTGTTGTTGTTGAGCATTGCTTTAAACGTTTTCTTCGTTGATCAAAGGGTTGTTTTGAAAGTGTGTAGGAAATAAAGTTTAGTAATAATTTGATTAACCAGGTTTCTTACCCACCTGAAAAGTTTTCATGCTCTTTTGCAACAGAAAGTATCTAAAAAAGGGAAGGCATTTCATCTCTTCGCTGGAGATCAAAAATTACTTTATGATTGAACTCTTGATCTGGAGTCAGCAGCTTGTCTCCAGATAATCTTGACTAACTGGCCACACAAATTCAGTCTTAAAATTGACACTGAGACTACAAGGAAAATCGAGCGGGGGAGGAGACATCACTGTCTTTAAAGAGACAAAAGATAATCAAATAACCAGATAAATGCAAAATTATTAGTATTTAAACTAGTATTTATATTACAGATCCTAAACTGTGGTTTTTGCCAACTGTTGTTCAATTTAAAGTATATTAAAATTCACATAAGGAAAGGAGTGGTTGTAGTTAGTTCTTGGAAGAGAAAGAGAGAAAGAAAATATTGGAAGGGGATGTAAACTGAAGGAATTTAGGAGAACCCTAAGAATGGACTGTTTAATGTATTGATATTCTTGTAGAGGATTTTTTACCCTGGATTGTGTGTAATTTTATTTGTCAGGGGGCCAGTTCACTGTCCCTCAGACCGTTGGAGGGCCGGACTATAGTTTAAAAAAAAAAACTATGAACAAATTCCTATGCGTACTGCGGGCCCCGGGACGAGTCGGCTGCTAAGCAGGACAGGCAGTGGAACCCGGGTGGGCCGGATAAATGTCCTCGGTGGGCCGCATGGGGCCCGCCCCTGACTGTAGCTATCATGGGATCATGAATAGTTCGTATTTCTGTTGCATTGTTATCCATGTTGTTTTCTTCTTCGAATTTTCCGTGGTTGCCACTTTTATTTTCCCCCCAAATCTTTGTTTTCTTTATTGATTTAATTTTATTTTGGTCTTTAGGAAGAATAGGAAAGGTATGATAAGATCCTTTCAGAAATAGTGTTTGGGGAATACTAAGTTTTATTCAAAGAACAGTTAAAGCAAAGGTCGTGGATCTTTATATAGGAGCTTGAAATCTGTTGGTTGTGCAAATTTGGCACTGTGTGTTAGCAAGTGATTAAGTATATGAAACGTGATTCCAGCTTATAAGCTTTTTAAATATTAGAAAATAGTTCTTAAGATAAACTTGAATGCTCTCTAATGCATTTCTATTTATTGGTCAGGATGATTTTGGTCAAATTCAATGTTGTGTGGTTTTTTTTTTCTTGATGTGCATTAGTATGGAACCCATGCTACTTAAATGGATAATTTAACTCTAGGACTGCCTTTCTTCAAACTTTAAATTTTGTCAGTCAGTATTCAAACTTAGAATTTAAACCAAGTATCACAAGAAAGGTATACATACTTATTACCCATTCTCCACCAAATCCCATGTAATACTAGTATATGCCAGGGAGAAATATAAATGACTTTGAATTAGGCTCTATTTGGATGATGGTTCAATATAATGATTTAAGTTATTTTAATCCCTCTGGTATTCCTCTTATATGAATTCCCCAAGGAAGTGAAGATTCTTTTCTGAAATGTATTAACTGTTAGAAAACATGCCAAGCATATTTCTTTCAGAAATAGCCATCTAGTGTAGCTTAGCTGTCTTATATTTGGGATGTATAAGTACAGGTTTTATTAATCCCAATATACTAGTAAAGCGAATTTACTTAATTTAAGTTTTGTTCAGGACTGTTCACTTAACAATTATTAAATAGGCTACAGCCATTTTGAAGAAGAGACTTTGTTACTTGTTCTTTGACTAAATGAGTAAGATATTATTATGGTGAAATGGTGCTTATTTCCTCCCTCTAATGATGATGATAATAATAATAATAACTTACTGTTCTCATTATAGGTAGACTAACAGAAGACCTTTTCTAATCTTACTAGAATATATTTATTCCTACACTGTATTGGGAACAGAGTGAATGTTCATTTTATATTAACACAGATCCTTTATCCTTAATGATAACCACACTTTGCTTTTGGTGGTGATGATAGTAGAGGCATTCTTTATTGTGTACTACCTTGATTAACCTTGGATTTGACAGTGATGTCAGTAAAATCATATGTGTAGTTGTTTGATCTTCATCCCTGTTTCTGGTACAGAGCTCTTAAAACTCTTACCATTTTGTAAATGGGGGGAGGGGTGTCTTTTGGAATGTTAATGAGGTGATTTTTGGAAAGCCCCTAGGTCAGTGGTCGGCAAACCGCGGCTCCCGAGCCACATGCGGCTCTTTGGCCCCTTGAGTGTGGCTTTTCCACAAAATACCACGGCCTGGGCGAGTCTATTTAGAAGAAGTGATGTTAGAAGAAGTTTAAGTTTAAAAAATTTGGCTCTCAAAAGAAATTTCAATCGTTGTACTGTTGGTATTTGGCTCTGTTGACTAATGAGTTTGCCGACCACTGCTCTAGGTAATCTAAGGATAGGGGCTGGTTGCCAGAGGAGCCAGCCTTGATATTAGAGGGTTGGAACTGTAAGCTTCACCCCCAGATCTTCTGAAGGGGAGTGGGACTGGGAGTTGAATCACCTGAGGTCAGTAATGTAACCAATCATGCCTGTGTAATGGAGCCTCCACAAAAACCCCAAAGTTAGGAGTTCAGAGAGCTTCCAATTTGGTGAACATGTGGAGATTTGAGAGGGAGTGGTGTGCTCGGAGAGGGCATGGAATCCTTACACCCTTTCCCAGATACCTTGTCCTATGCATCTCTTATGCCTGTTTCTGAGTTCTATGCTTTTGTGATAAACTAAAGGCCCGATGCATGAAGATTTGTGCAAGAATAGGCCTTCCTTCCCTTGGCTGCCGGAGCCACCTTTCAGCCTTCCCACGCTGCCCAGAGGCCTGGAGCAGCTGGGGCGGTGTGGAACACTGCATCGTTGCCATGGTGATGACGTAAGCATCCAGCCTGGCTGCTCAGCGACTGCGTATGCAAATTAACCCTCCATCTTTGTTGGGTTAATTTGCATACTCACAACTGATTGGCCGGTGGGCGCCACGAAGGTATGGTCAATTTGCATATTACTCCTTTATTAGTGTAGAGATTTTATTAGTGTAGATGGGTGATCTAGTAAGTAAAATGTTTTTCTGAGTTCTATTAGCCATTCTAGCAAAATAGTTGAACCCAAAGGAGTAGGGTCGTTGGAATCTACCTACTGTTGGTTGGAAGCACAGGTGACAACTTGTACTTCAAATTGGCATCTGAAGTTGGTGTGGGTGGATGTCAGCCTTGTAGGACTGAACCCCTAACCTGTTGGATCTGATGTTATCTCTAGATAGATAGTGTCAGAATTGAGTTGAATTGTAGAACACTTAGCTCCTGTCAGAGAAGTGCTTGGTGGTGTGAATCCCTGTCCCCTCCCCCCCCCCCCCCCCACACACACACATAGGCATTGGTTAATAGTGAACGGCATAATCTCTTTCAATTAAAGTGTCTTGAATTTTATAGAAGAAAGAATTGATGATGATGATTACAGAAGTAATTTATGTCATTGATTACCATCAGCAATTGGGAGATGGCTGATTGGCTGGATAATTTAGGAAGAACCTTAAAAGAGGGAGATATTTTGTTGCATGAGTATTTCTCCCAAGTACAATGAACTCTTAGGGAGTTCTGTTTCAAGTTTTAACTCACTAGTTGAAGAACACTGAATAAGAAAAGACAGACTAGTTAATATCTAAAAAACATGAATGGTAAAAGTTTCAGTATTGTTAACTTTTGAAATAGATGAAATAAGACAGATGTCAGCAGTAGAAGTAAAATTTCCAAACTGGCATTTTGTTTGAACTTAAGTAATCTATCTTGATGTGGAGGAAGAGTAAGAATAGATATTATTATTGTATATACAGGCATTGGACTATACCAGTGGTCGGCAAACTGCGGCTCACGAGCCACATGCGGCTCTTTGGCCCTTGAGTGTGGCACTTCCACAAAATACCATGGCCTGGGTGAGTCTATTTTGAAGAAGTGGCGTTAGAAGAAGTTTAAGTTTAAAAAATTTGGCTCTCAAAAAAAATTTCAATCGTTGTACTGTTGAGATTGGCTCTGTTGACTAATGAGTTTGCCGACCACTGGCCTATATTAAAGTCATGCTAATGATGAGTTTGGATGGGGTTAGATTAATGATCCACTTGGTTTCTTGGCTCTTGACTTAACTTTATGAATACAGGTAATTAACATGGAAATTAAGTAACTCTTAAGGAAGGCACCACAGCTTTGATCTCATTTAAACTTGCTCATAAGAAATTAAAGTATACTAAACAAAAATACTCATTATGGAAAAAAGTTTCTTGTCTCCATTAAAGTGTTTCTGCAATGGAAATATCTTTGTGTCAATTACTGGGGGGGATCATTGAATATTTTAGATCTTGAGAGTTAAATAAGCCAAGACATAAAGTTTTTATCTTCTTTTACTATGGATTGAACTCTTGACAAAATGACTGGTCAGCTCTTTAATTATACTATTATTCCATGTAATAACAGTATTCCTGTGAGTCCTAAACCTGATATGCTGTAATGATCACTTTTAGATGTTTTGCTTAAAAATGTGTGCTTTAAAAACAAAATCTTTATCAATGTGCCTTTAAAAAAAACCTGTTACAGTCAGCTGGTGGGGTTTGTTGAATATATTGAGAATCATAACAGTGCATATGTTCATAATTTTAAAATTTCAACATTTGATTCATGGAAGTTTAATTTCAATACTAAAATTATTTTTACTCTAGACCTTAGCCAAAGAAAACTTTTATTTTAATATGCTAACCAGCTTTTTGGCATTTGAAGGAATAAGATAATGAAAAAATGTGGTTGATGATAAATCTAATCTTAAAATTGTGTAAAGGCTAGTCATTTTTTCAAAGTAGAAAAATGAGCTTGAGGAGCAACTAATATCTTTTTTTTTTTTTTTTAAGCCTCACCCGAGAACATACTTAGAGGGAGGGGGAGAGAGAAACATTGATGTGAGAGAAACACCCATTGTTGCCTTTCCTATGTGCCTCTACTGGGGCTTGAACCTGAAACCCAGGTATGTGCCCTTACTGGGCATCGAACCTATAACCTTTTGGTGTACAGGACGACCCTCAATAAAATGAATCACTCGAGCCCCACACAACTAATAACTTTTTTAAGATATGTTTTTTGAAGATTGTTAAAATGAGTCAGTCACTGCATTAGAAAGGGAAATCTCTTTAATTTTGGATGTTATAATAGTTTAACACCTTTAAATAGTGTCTAATATAAACAGCATTTAAAATGAAAGAAAAAATTTTCCTTTTACTAGCAAAGCAAAAATCCTGGACTTCTATCTATAAGTGTAGTAAACAGTTGTAACTGTTGGGTTATATTAACTTTTATAAGTCAAGCTATATTGAAAATCCCACTTGTATATAAGCATAGATACCCATATATGTAACTATGAACACAATGATAGAACACCTGAGAAACCCCTACCCAACTATAGAACTAAAACATTGCCAATGTCACATCTATTTAAGTTCCTTCTCTAGCCTATCATCTTGGTTTTCTTCTTGGCACTAGGAAACCATTGTCCTGAGTTTTGTTTAATATTCCCTTTGCCATATTATAAAACAAAAACAAAAACTCATGTATCTCTAGAGAACATATTGCTAAGTTTTGCTTTGGAGCTTTAAAAAAATAGTAATATCTTCTATGTAATTTTGGACTTGCATTTATACATTTGGGATTTGTTGGAGACTTGGGCTTCCAGTTTTTAAAAATGCTGCTATGATGCATCTATGCGCATGCTTGCTAGGATATATACCTGGAAATTTTGTCATAATACGTTGTAATTATTTATAAAGCTAAAGTACATCACCCCCAAATTTAGTGACAAAACAGTATTTTCTTCACGATTCAGTGGGAGGTTCTTCTGCTTCATGGTGTCGGCTGTGGTGCTGGGATGATTGCAGTCATCTGCAGTCATCTACACTCAGCTGGGGCTGGAATGACTGAAATGTTAGACAGTTCAGAGTAATCTGGAATCTTGATTGGGAGCTCAGCTGGGGCTTTTGGCTCCTTGTGGATACTTTGGCTGCCTCACAGCAGGATGGCTGGGTTCTAAGAAAGAGCATTCCAAGAGAGAGGAAACTGCCAGACCAGTTAAAGGCCTGGAATCATGGGGATCACTTACACTATGTTTTACTGTTCAACATAGACTCAGTCCTATCTCACAAAGGAGAAGATGAATATACAGGTAGAGGCAGAATTGTTTTGGACCAGTCTTTAAAGACCAGCAACCACAGTATGTTTATCATTTTTATTTCCTCTTTTGTGAAATGCCTTTTCATTTCTTTGGTTAGTGTTTTTATTGGGTTGTTTTGGATTTTTTTTGAGGGAGGAGAGACTAAGTTTGGGGTAAATTTTTGCAAATCTTAATGCATTTTGTGGTTTATTGGTCCTTAAGCAGTCTTATGAGGTAGACATTTTATTACTCCCATTTTACAAATGAGAGAAGCACTGCTTAGTATGTTAAGAGAATAGTCTTTGAAGTCAGACAGCCTCGGTTGATATTTTTTGGTATAAAGAATAGGATGTATAAACATGTACAGTTATGAAATAGCATGATGCTTCCATCAGCCTACTTGTTACACCCCTCACCCTCCAAAAGATTGAGACTTAGACAGTTTTATAAGTATTTTTTATTCATTTATGTTCAGTTATAATGTTTGAGGTAAAGTGTCACTTGTTATGAGGCGACTCAGGCCAGATGTCAAGTGAGTTGCCCACAGTGACAGTCTAGAACTAGTATTCAGCTTCAAGTTCTTTCTAGTCCTTCCTGCCTTCCCCCATCATGCTGCCTGAAGCAACGCTTCTATCTACACTGAAGAGATGTACTGAGATGTCTGTCTTCAACATACAGAATTGTAATGATCAGAAACTATACTTATATACACAAAATGATCTTCCTAAATTTGAGGGTTGGGAAGAAGAGTCTACAAGTTTATTTCTGCATATTTTGTACTTGTTCAGGCAAAGTGTACATTTTTTTTGAATGGCCTGCATTGAGGAACTAACAATTGCTCTGTGGCATTTTCAGTTTTATGGCAATTCAGCTGCATGCCTACAGTGTTCTTCTTAAAATACCTAAGGCAAATATTTGAGTATTGTGAGTCTTTCTGGCTTCTATTATAATTTTATAAAACTTCTAGAGGCCTGGTGCACGAAATTTGTGCATGGGAGGGGGGGGTCCCAGTCTGCACCCTCTCCAATCCAGGAGCCATCAGGGGATGTCCTACTGACAGCTTAGGCCCACTCCCCGTGGTTCTCTGCTCTCTGCAGGGCCTGGCTGCTTCGCCGCTGCTGCTGCTGCAACAAAGCCGCCACGCCCCGCAGTCCTCTTTCTGTCTGCCGGGCCTGGGGGCTTCACCACCACCATGGGAACGAAGCTGCCACGCCCTGCTGTCTGTTCTCTGTCCAGCGATGGATGAACAGCATGACTGGATCCGCCACTCACCTGCGGCCCCCAATGCCCCCCCTCCCGGTGTGTCTGGGGACTCCAGCAATGGGGCTGACAGGACCAGGGACTCTGGCAGGGCTGAGGGGACTGGGTGCCGCCATCTTGTGGCTATGGGTGCCGCCATCTTTGTGACAGAGCGATGGTTAATTTGCATATTACCCTTTTATTAGATAGGATTTTAACTATAATTCATAAGAATCTTAATTTCTACTAAAAAGTATGGCGGTAGGGTCAGTGAAAAAAAAATCAGCCAATTACTTTCCGCTCTCTTCTGAAATTCATCATACTCTCAAAGTGGAGAAGTGATAGTAAAACTAGTCTGACTACCAAAACGTAAGTGTTTGAAATGTATTAGCAGATCCTGACAGACTGTTCCAACTGAATAATTTAGAGGGCCGGCAGCGGGGACAGTTGGGGGCAAGCACGCTGGCACGGGGGGCAGTTAGGGGTGATCAGGCTGACCGGGGGGGGGGGCATTGGGGGCGAGCAGGCCAGCAGGCAGAGTGGTTAGGGGTAATCAGGCAGGCAGGCAGGTGAGCGGTTAGGAGCCAGCAGTCCCAGATTGCGAGAGGGATGTCCAACTGCCGGTTTAGGCCTGATCCCTGTAAACCGGTAGTAGGACATCCTTCGAGGGGTCCCAGATTGGAGAGGGTGCAGGCTGGGCTGAGGGACACCCCCCGCCCCCCATGCACGAATTTTGTGCACCGGGCCACTAGTTATTATATAATGCCAGTAAGTTAGATAATTTATAATAAATAAATGTAAATATAACATGTTTACATGTAACATTTGTTGGAGATTTTGTTTCTATAATACATGAATGTGTGCCTGACTTAAATGTGTATTACACATGCGTGTGCTCTGTAGAGAGAAAAAATACATGCAGGTCTCTCTAGATTTCAATCTGTATTGGAGCAAATAGTTTTAATTTATCAAATACATTATTTTATATATGATCCTAGGATATTTTTTTTAAGTGGCACTAGGACACTTACACAAACCTTATTTTGATGTAATATTTTTGGTGCCAGCTTCTCATTGTTCTTTCCTTTTTTTCCAATTAGTTTAAGTGTCCTTTATAAAACAGGAGAGGCCCTCTTTTTCAAATGGATATTTATGGAAATTGATAGCTGTCACTGCTGGTCAAGGCAAAAGTTAAGAGATAGGACTAAAATAGGGATCTGGTTTTCAATTAATATGTATTTGGAATAAGTTTTTATCTGTGTATTCTTTTTTTTTTTTTTAATATATTTTATTGATATTTTACAGAGAGGAAGGGAGAGGGATAGAGAGCTAGAAACATCGATGAGAGAGAAACATCGATCAGCTGCCTCCTGCACACCTCCCACTGGGGATGTGCCCGCAACCAAGGTACATGCCCTTGACCGGAATCGAACCCGGGACCCTTCAGTCCGCAGGCCGACGCTCTATCCACTGAGCCAAACCGGTTTCGGCTATCTGTGTATTCTTAATGAATTTAATATCATTTGATTTGTAATGCACCGTACCTTAAATGAAGGGTATAGAAAAGCTCAAGAGGTCTGCAGGATGTTTTCAGCTTTTGAATAATAACCCTTCGTTTTTTCCATGTGTTGCTCTGAAGTAGAGTGTAAACAGGTAGTTTATCAATCTGATACATACAGCCTGCTCTCTGCTTATGAAAGATCTTGAATCAGAATGACCTATCCATGAGTTGTAAGAGCATGGAGCTTAACATCCAGTTGGAACTGCTTGTACATAAATGAGTAGTGGTGATTTGGTGGTATGACAATGGTTAATCTATATTTGTGGGTCTTTTCAAACTTCAGAATTGACCTATGTAAAACAGTAAAATGACTTCTTACTCTGCATCATTAGTAATCCTTTGAAATTTTACTGTTTTGCAGTTATTTAAACACTGAAATCAATCTCTGTAATCATACTAGGCTTGAATATATCCTCACATGAGTTTCTGTAGTTGAAGTAATAAAGTTAGCTTTGTGTTTAATATGATTATCTAGAGAGTGTTCATATGCATCACATGGCAGGTTTGGATTTAGATTGTTAGTTTTAGTAGTCTTACTAAACTGTTTTTTTTTCTGTCTGGTGTATTTATTTAATTAATATGTCAGTCTGGCATGTTTTTGTTTTTTATCCTGCCACTAGATGGCAGGAATAATAAAAGGTAGTTTGAAATGTCAACTTTAGCTTGTGGTCTTAGCTGCATTGTACTTTTCTTATACTGTTGTTTTCATTTTCCATTAGTGCTGAATTTTGTGCCAGCTAATGGAACTTCTGTAGATCTGGCATCATGTGTAGTCTAAGAGTACCTAGTGCCAGGGTAAAGGAGAAAAGAAGGAACAGAAGAAAATCTTTATGTAATCTTTGATGTTCTAGCCCTGTGCTTTTCATTTCTGTTTTTATTTTCACTTTGTGGAATTCTATTTCTTTTATTTCTTAGTGCTCTTATACTTATACCAGAGGCCCGATGCACGAAGATTCGTGCAAGAATGGGCCTTCCTTCCCTTGGCTGTTGGCACCGCCTTCGCTCGGGCCTGAGCCACCTTTCTGCCTTTGCTCCAGCCGTGAGCCACCTTTCCTCCTTCCCACGCTGCCCAGAGGCCCGGAGCGGCTGGGGCGGTGTGGAACGCCTGTATCATCGCCACGGCAACGACACAAGCATCCCACCCCCAGCAGCTAGGTGCCTGCATATGCAAATTAACCTGCCATTGTTGGGTTAATTTGCATGCTCACTCTTGGTTGGCTGGTGGGCGTTGCGAAGGTACTGTCAATTTGCATCTTTCTCTTTTATTAGTGTAGATTGGCATCCATAACTGGTAATTTCTGTTAATGACATTAGTTGCCTTCTCATTAATTAGGTGAATTAACCTGGCCAATTTTGTAAAATTTTACAACACTGTACTTTGCAAACAAACTCAGAGTTATAATTGACTATATAAACCTTTTCTCAGAATGATTTGTTAAAGAGCCTGTTTATAGTCTTTGAAGAATAGTGGACAGAAGCTGGGTAGTGTGATGTAGCTTCCACAATTATGTTCCATTACATAAGACTTTGTCTTACTAGTGGACTTGCACCAGTCTCCCATTTCTGGAGTTATGAAGTAAGCAGCCATCCTGTATAATAAAAGGCTAATATAACGACCGGTCGCTATGACGCGCACTGACCACCAGGGGGGAAACGCTCAACGCAGGAGCTGCCCCCTGGTGGTCAGTGAGCTCCCACAGCGGGAGTGCCACTCAGCCAGAAGCCGGGCTCACAGCTGGCAAGTGCAGTGGCGGTGGCGGGAGCCTCTCCTGCCTCTGCAGCAGCACTAAGGATGTCCAACTGCCGCAGGGAGCGGACCTAAGCCATCAATCAGACATTCCCAATGGCTCCCGGACTGCGAGAGGGTGCAGGCCAGGCTGAGGGTCCTGCCCTCCCCTCCCCCCCCCCCATGAGTGCACAAATTTTGTGCACTGGGTCTCTAGTGTTGTAGATAGAAGTCCATGTAGCAGAGAACTGCTGGCAGCCCTTATGAGGCTCCAACCAACAACCAGCATCAAGGAAATGGATTCTACTTAATTGAGCTTGAGATGCTTCACTTTGGTGAGGTGTGTCTCATTTGGAATTTTGGTTTTCAGATGGTCTCCCTCAAGAAAGAACCAAGTTAAAAGAATGTGTTGGTTTTTTCTTGTTTTCTCATACTGCAGTTTTTGCTACTATATTTTGAAGAAATAGGAAAAGCCTTTTTCTTTTATGTAAAACCTAGACTAATGCTAGAGGGAAAAGAAATTAATTGAAATAGTTAAGTATTAGAAGTATGTAATGAAGAAGGTAAGCTTCCATTGGTTTACTTAGAGTGGAGATTCTACTTTTAGATAGTATAATATACTAGAGGCCCGATGCATGAAGATTTGTGCAAGAATGGGCCTTCCTTCCCCTGGCTGCTGTCACTGCCTTCGTTCTGGCCGGAGCTGCTTTTCTGCTCCAGCCCGGAGCCACCTTTCTGCCTTCCCACGCTGCCCAGAGGCCCAGAGTGGCTGGGGTGGTGAGGAACACCTGTGTTGTTGCCATGGCTGTGTATGCAAATTAACCTGCCATCTTAGTTGGGTTAATTTGCATACTCACTCCTGATTGGCTGGTGGGTGTCGCGAAGGTACATTCAATTAGCATGTTACTCTTTTATTAGGTAGATTACTTGAATAAGTTAAATTCAAAAGGAGCTACAAATTCCCCACTCCTATGGATTTTGGGCATTTTTTTCTTCAGAGAGAGATGGAGAATGTCTTCTTAAAACAAAAAAAAGTCTCATTCAGATTTTTTCATTTATGAAAATAATTTTCTCACTTGTCAGTACAAGACTGCTTAAAGATGTAAGGAAAATGGGATAGAGTAAAATGTTACTTTTAAAATTGATAAAACAACCGTACTTGAAATTCTTGTGTTATTAGAAAAATTCAATAACGGGAATCAGGAAGAGTTGCAGAACTAATTGTTAAACTTTAAATCCATAAGTAATTTGTTCAAATTAAAATACTGATAGATTATGGTGATGATTACTAATGAAGACTATCTCTTGGAAGATGTTATAATCATGGGCAATAGGAACAACAGATTTAAACTGTCTTGCATTCTTTTTTTCTTATCATGAGAACTGAGATTTTGCTTTCTATCAGATAAGTTTTTGCGTCATGTATAACATCTCTGGCTCTTTTAAAGATCAAATTCCTTGTTCCTATAAACAGTTTTAAAAGTATGAAGGAAAAATTCAGAGAAAAAAATACTTCCTCATTCTTTTTTTTTTTGGTTTATTCTGTTTTTATTTTTAAAAAATCTTTATTGTTGAGTATTACAGATGTTCTCTGCCCCCCCCCCCTTTTTCTCCCATTGCCCCTTCCACCTAGATCCCGCCCCACCCAGGCCTTCACCACCCTATTATCTGTGTCCATGGGTAATGCATGTATGCATATAAGTTCTTGGGCTATTTCTTCCCGCCCCAACTGACCTCACCCCCTTCTAAGATTTGTAAGTTTGTTATGTTCACATGCCTCTGATTCTATTTTATTCATAAGTTTATTTTGTTCATTAGATTTCTTGTTCATTTATTTTTATTTTTAGATGCAATTGTTGATATACATTTATTGCCATTTTATCATTCATATATTTTTATCTTTTTTTTCCCCCCTTCTTAAAGAAGACCCTTTAAATTTCATGTAATATTGGTTTGGTGGTGATGAACTCTTAGCTTTATCTTGTTTTGTGAAGCTCTTTATTTGACCTTCAATTCTAAATGATAGCTTTGCTGGGTAGCATAATCTTTAAGTCCTTGCTTTTCATCACTTTGAATATTTCTTGCCATTTCCTTCTGGCCTGCAAAGTTTCTGTTGAGAAAATCAGCTGACAGTTGTATGGGTCCTCCCTTGTAGGTAACTAACTGCTTTTCTCTTGCTGTTTTTAAGATTCTCTCTCTTTCTTTAACCTTTGGCATTTTAATTATGATGTGTCTTGGTGTGGGCTTCTTCAGGTTCATCTTGTTTGGGACTCTCTGCACTTCCTGGACTTATATGTCTACTAGAGGTCCGGTGCACGAAATTCGTGCACAGGGGTGTGTGTCCCTCAGCCCAGCCTGCACCCTCTCCAATCTGGGACCCCTTGAGGGATGTCCAACTGCCTGTTTAGGCCCAATCCTACCAGACTAGGACTGCTGGCTCCCAACTGCTTGCCTGCCTGCCTTCCTGATTGCCCCTAACTGCTTCTGCCTGCCAGCCTGATCACCCCCTAACCCAGCCGTGGGCAAACTACGGCCTGCGGGCCGGATCCGGCTGTTCTGTCCGGTTCTCTTGCTCTCCCCTCCGCTCCTTTACTTTGAATTTATATTAGTTCACACAAACACTCCATCCATGCGTTTGTTCCGGCCCTCCGGTCCAATTTAAGAACCCATTGTGGCCCTCGAGTCAAAAAGTTTGCCCACCCCTGCCCTAACCACTTCCCTGCCAGCCTGATTGATGCCTAACTGCTCCCCTGCCAGCCCAATTGCCCCTAACTGCCCTCCCTTGCTGGCCTGATCACCACTAACTGTTCTCCCCTGCAGGCCTGGTCACCCCTAACTGCCCTCCCTTGCAGGCCTGGTCACCCCTAACTGCCCTCCCTTGCAGGCTGGGGTCCCCTCCAACTGCCCTTCCCTGCAGGCCCGGTCACCCCCAACTTCCCATCTCTGCTGGCCTGGTCACCCCTAACTGCCCTCCTCTGCAGGCTTGATCGCCCCCAACTGCCCTCCCTTGCAGACCTAGTCCCTCCCAACTGCCCTCCCCTGTTGGCCATCTTGTGGCAGCCATCTTGTGTCCACATGGGGGCAGCTATCTTGTGTGTTGGAGTGATGGTCAATTTGCATATTACTCTTTTATTAGGCTAGAGGCCTGGTGCACGGATGGGGGCCAGCTGGTTTGCCCTGAAGGGTGTCCCAGATCAGAGTAGGGGTTCCCTTGGGGCGTGGGGTGGCCTGAGTGGTTTGCAGGCCAGCCATGCCCCCTGGCGACCCAAGCAGAGGCCCTGGTATCTGGGATTTATTTATCTTCTATGATTGAAACTTTGTAGCCTTGAGAGGAGCCAAGACTCCTGCTTGCTCCGTGGCCACAGCCATTTTTGTTGGGATTTATTTATCTTCTATAATTGAAACTTTGTAGCCTTGAGTGGAGGCCTGGGCTGTCCAGGGTGTGTGGAAAGCTTGGCTTCCTCCATTACCGGGGGAAACCCAAGCCTCCTGCTCCCTCCATGGCCACAGCCATCTTGATTGGGTTAATTTGCATATTGGCCGTTGGGTGTGGCTTGTAGGTGTGGCAGAGTGATGGTTAATTTGCATATTACTCTTTTACTAGATAGGATTTTTTTCACCAGGGTAAGGGAAATTTTCTGTCATTTTTTTCAAATAGGTTTTCAATTTCTTGGTCCCTCTCTTATCCTTCGAGTTCCCCTGTTATATGAATGTTGATATACTTGAAGTTGTCCCAGAGGCTCCTTACACTATTTTTATTTTATTTTATTTTTTATATTTTTATTAATTTCAGAGAGGGATAGAGAGAGAGAAACATCAATGATGAGAGATCATTGATTCGCTGCCTTCTGCATGCCCCCTACTGGGGATTGAGCCTGCAACCCAGGCATATGCCCTTGACTGGAATCGAAACCAAGACCCTTCAATCCTCAAGATGACGCTCTATCCACTGAGCCAAACAGGCTAGGGCAGTGGTCGGCAAACTCATTAGTCAACAGAGCCAAATATCAACAGTACAATGATTGAAATTTTTTTGAGAGCCAAATTTTTTAAACTTAAACTTCTTCTAACGCCACTTCTTCAAAATAGACTCACCCAGGCCCGGTTATTTTGTGGAAGAGCCACACTCAAGGGGCCAAAGAGCCGCATGTGGCTCACGAGCCGCAGTTTGCCGACCACGGGGCT
Organism: Plecotus auritus; assembly: GCF_963455305.1. Taxonomy (NCBI): domain Eukaryota; kingdom Metazoa; phylum Chordata; class Mammalia; order Chiroptera; family Vespertilionidae; genus Plecotus; species Plecotus auritus. The sequence goes on from NC_137773.1 coordinate 164,935,594, forward strand.
AGGGCATCTTTATATATTTGGATTCTTTTTTCTTTTTGCTGTTCTGATCTGGTGGTTTTGTTCTCATATTTCAAATTGCTGATTTGATTTTTGGCCTCTTCTACTCTACTGTTGATTCCCTGTAAATTTTTCATTGCAGTTAGTGTATCTTTCATTTCTGATTGGTCCTTTTTTATGTCGTTGATCTTCTCACTACGTTCCTTGAAGTTCTAAGTTCCTTGAGCGTCCTTATAACCATTGTTTTGAATTTTGTATCTGGTAGTTTGCTTGCTTCCATTTTATTTATTTTTCTGGAGATTTCTTCTGTCCTTTCGTTTGTGACATGTTTCTTTGTCTGTGCATTTTGGCCGTTTCCCTATCTTTGTTCTATGTATTAAGTAGAGCAGCTATGTCTCCTGGAGTTGGTAGAATGGTCTTACGTAGTAGAGTGTCCTGTAGGGCTCAGTGGCTCAGCCTCCCCAGTCACCTGAGATGGGCACTCAGTGTGCGCCCCTGTGTGGGCTATGTGCATTGTCCTGTTGTAGTTGAGACTTGATTGCTATTGGCACCACTGGGAGGGTTTGATCCCCAGGCTCATCAGCTGTGCAGACCACCTTCGACTATAGCAGAAGAGCTGCTGTGCAGGAGACACCTCTATAGAGCAGGACTTGCTTCAGTGGGGTTTTGGTGCTCACTGAGTCTGCCCCTTGAGTGTGTTGCTCTTGGATGTAGTGGTCTGAAGCTGACCACTTGGGTGCACTGGCTCTAGGGCCTCCTGGGAGGTGCAAAGTCAGCTACTACCTGTGCCTTGCCTCGGGCCCCCAGGCACAAGCTACAAAGTGATCTGCAGATGATTGCTACTTGTGTTGGGCTTGGAGGTGCCTAGGTGGTCATAGCATTGAGGCTAACAATATACTGTTCTTTCACTTAATTTATTCTTAGACATTTTTCTGATTTTTTTTTTTGTGTGTGTGTGATACACTGCCATATTTTTACAGAGAATTGGGAATTAATTAAACATGGAAAATTGTTTCCCACCTCAAAGATTTTTTCTTGAAGATAGAAAAGCCATAGGTTAGTTTTAGGACTGTGGCATAATTTTTTTTTTTTTAGCTTTTAAGATTAAGGGTATTTAATGATATTTTTTCCTTAGTACATAATCATGAGATTTCATTGTTGTTTTGAGTATACGTTAGATATTTCAGTGTAATGTAAGATGAAATAGCAAATCTAAAACCAAATGTATCAAGTAGTTAGGTCTCCAACAAGATCCACAGAAGGGCAATGCAGAGGCAGCCCTAGTTTACAAATGTGTTGGCACTTTTTGTTTTCCTAAAGAAACAATGTAGTTTCGTTTTATGTTGAATAAGCCTTAGCTAGTTTGTAAAGTACCATTTAAGCTGTAATGTTTTTAATACAGTATTGTATTAATATCTCTACTAGAACTTCAGAATTATAACCATTTTTCCATAAATGGGATTCCATTATTTAATCTTGTCTTGCTTCTTTAGGAGGTAGTCTCTTTTCCCTAAATCAAGCATATAAACTATTCTTAGCTTTTGAAGAGTTTGTTGGGAGGAAGAAGATACAAACTATGGAATTTACAAGGAATTTTTTTTAAGGGTGGCTTGCAGAAACAAGTTTTTATAGAAAAAAAGGCATTTAAAAATGTAGTGCCTTTCACTAGCCGAAGGATACTTCAGGTCTTGTGAAAATATGTTTCAGAAGAAAATTATTTATCTCTTTTAGTTTCCTATAAAGGTGGATCTCCAAGACCTCTTGAATTTATAAAATGGCTATTTTTCTTCCTTTATAAAGAAAAAAAAAAACACAAACATTTTACTCTTTTGTCCCCAGTTTCTCTTTGCATCTTTAAACAATTAATTTGCTCTTCATATTTATATGCCCCTTCCAGAAATGAAAACTGTCCATATGAGAATTATTTTGTCTTAATAAGTTCTTCTCACATAATTCAAAGTGCCGTGTGGCTTTAGGGATTGGGTCTAGAGAATTTGGGGGAGGCATTTTTTAAAAAAATATATTTTTATTGATTTCAAAGAGGAAGGGAGAGGGGGAGAGAGATAGAAACATCAATGATGAGAGAGAATCATTGATTGGCTGCCTCCTGCATGCCCTACACCGGGGATCGAGCCCGCAACCCGGGCATGTACCCTGATCGAGAATCCAACTGTGAACTCCTGGTTCATAGGTTGATGCTCAACCACTGAGCCATGCTGGCTGGGCAAGGCACTTATTTTTGAAAAACTGTTATGAAAATGTCAAACCAAAAATATAGAAGACCACAATCAATTTCATATCGACCATCTGTATTTAATAATTATCATCTTTTTGCCAAACTTGTTTCCAAACCATTTTATTTAAGCTAAAATACTGAAAATTGCTCTGACAATATTAATAAGAGATATGTAAAATCTGGTAATGTTCTCAAACTATTTTAAGATAGCTGTTATTTTACCACTTGTGTGTTTCTCTTTTATTTTAGTTTTATTGGTGACTCATAACCTTTAATACATCATTTCTCAGTTTATCTAATTTTATTTGGGGAAAACTAATTTGTATGTATGAGAATTAGTGTGTGTGTGAAATTTTCCATAATGAAGGTTACATACATATTATTTGTCTATACAATTATTTAAATCGTGTGTGTATATGTAAACTACATACACACAGTATCATGGAAAATTTCTAGCATACACATAAGTAGAGCTAATACTAGAATGAGCTTCGGTATGTACATAATTCAGCTTAAACAGGTATCAATTTATGGTTCATCTTGTTTTGTCTATAATACTCCCCAGCTATTTAAATGTTTTTAATATGTAAATTGGATATGCTAAAGTGAAGACTACTTTTGTGCACACAGTTGCTTTACTTTAATGAAGAAGGGAGTAGAAGACAAAAAATTTAAGTCAGTGTTACTATTCATTACTAGTGTGTCAAAAAGGAGAATTAAGTAAACATTAATTGAGCCTCATGAATGAAGTGCCAGAAATTATATGATAAACCTCCATGGATACAAAAATCACTATTACATTGTGAGATGAACTAATAGAGTAGAGGTTTCAGCATGATGGGAAGGAAGGATGGAATATTAGAGAAGGCTCCTTCAAGAATTCAAGTTTTAGATGACTGCATGAAGGCAGAATAAAATGGATGGTAATATAGTGGGTTTCCATGTAGATGGAACAATGAGCTGAGAAAAAAACAAGCCAGAATTGCTCAATAAGAAGCTAAAACTCAAGATGGAGAGATACATTCATATTTCAGTTGTTTATTGCAGTGATTTTCAGCCTTTTTAATCTCATGGCACACAAACTTAATTACTAAAATTTTGTGGCACAACACAAAAATATATATATACTAGAGGCCCAGTGCACGAACTTCGTGTGCACTTGTGGGGGGGAGGGGGTCCCTCATCCCGGCCTGGGCCCTCTTGCAGTCCGGGAGCCCTCAGGAGAGTGGTTCTCAACCTTTCTAATGCCACGACCCTTTAATACAGTTCCTCATGTTGTGGTGACCCCCAACCATAAAATTATTTTTGTTGCTACTTCATAACTGTAATTTTGCTACTGTTATGAATTGAAATGTAAATATCTGTGTTTTCCCATGGTCTTAGGCTCTACAGCAGCGGTTCTCAATCTATGGGTTGCAACCCACAGGTTGAGAACCCCTAGCAGGGTCGCCTAAGACCATCGGAAAACACAGATATTTACATTACGATTCATAACAGTAGCAAAATTACAGTTATGAAGTAGCAACGATGGTCTTAGGCTCTACAGCAGCAACCCACAGGTTGAGAACCGCTAGCAGGGTTGCCTAAGACAATCGGAAAACAGATATTTACATTACGATTCATAACAGTAGCAAAATTACAGTTATGAAGTAGCAAGGAAAATAACTTTATGGTTGGGGGTCACCACAACATGAGGAACTGTATTAAAGGGTCGCGGCATTAGAAAGGTTGAGAACCACTGCCTCAGGGGATGTCTGACTGATGGCTTAGGCCTGCTCACCGGGCCTAAGCTGTGAGTCAGACATCCTTAGCACTGCTGCAGAGGTGGGAGAGGCTCCTGCCACTGCTGCTGCACTTGCCAGCTGTGAGCCCTGCTTCTGGCTGAGCGGTGCTTCCCTCTGTGGGAGCACATTGACCACCAGGGGACAGCTCCTGCGTTGAGTGTCTGCCCCCGGTGGTCAGTGTGAGTCATAGCAACTGGTCATTCTGCCATTCATTAGATTTGCATATTAGCCTTTTATTATATAGGATATATGTATTAGTATATATTATATATTTTTCCAGCCTGACAACAAATAGGTATAATTTTGATTCATTTACATCAGACAGCTATTGTTGTGTTGGCTGTTGTCATTTTTTAATTCAAAAATCTAAAGGAAAAGAGGTCAATATCCCTAACTAAGTAGTCAGGTATTGCATGTTTAAAAATTTTTGTGACACACCAGAGAAAATTGTTGGTTTATTGTAATGAAAGAGGATAGTTGTGTGGTTAATCCAAATGCCTTTTTTTATTTGTTTCAGATTATTTTTCCCCCAGTTGTAAACTTTGGGGAGGGGGCGTCTTTCTTATTGAGATATAATTAACATATACCAATGTAATAGTTTTAGGTGCACACCAGAATGACTTGATATATGTGTATATTGCAAAATGATTACCACAAGTTAGTTAACATCCATCACACACCTTAGTTACAAATTATTTTTTCTTATGATGAGAACCTTAAGATTTCTTAGCAACTTTCAAACATACAATGCAGTGTTGCTAACTATAGTCACCATGCTATAAATTACACCCCAAGGACTTATCATATAACTGGAAGTTTGTATCTTTTGATTATCTTTACCCATTTTTCACATTGCCTACCCCCACCTCTGGCAACCACCAATCTGTTCTCTGTATGAGTTTGTTTGTTTTGTTAGATTCCACATATACAATATTTGTCATTCTCTAACTTATTTCTCTTAGCATAATACCTTCAAGGTCCATCCTTGTTGTCACAAATGACAGGATTTCCTTTTTTTTAATGGTAGAATAATATTCCTGTGTGTGTGTGTGTGTGTGTGTGTGTATACACACCACATTTTATTCATGTATCAATGGACACTTAGGTTGTTTCCATGTCTTGGCTATACTGCAGTGAACATGGGAGAGCATCAATGAACACTGGGGTTCTCCTTTGTGAAAGCTTCAGAGAATCTGTGGCTGTCATGGGGGCTGTTTAGGTCCTCAGTGTCAAAACCTGCCTAGAACCTCCAAGGAAAAATCCACGGGGGGCTCTCTGATGGCACCTACCACATGACTGGTATTGATAGCCTCCTCTCTTTTTTGTTTCTACCTATCTCCTGATGTCTCAGCTAAGCCTATCTCCCTAGCAATCATTTCTGCATGGTTATTCTCCATTTTGTGCTTCATTGTGCTGCTGTAGGCTCTTTAATGTATTCTTGAGCATTTCCAGGGATATTTTCCTTCATGGATAGCTATTTCCTTTTTCCTTTTTTTTTTTTTTTTTTTGTGGGTGGGATGAAAACTGGTGTCTCCTATGCTATCTTGCTGATGTCAGTTCTGAAAATACTTGATTTTCCTTTTTGAACTTTTTACTATTTAGCCTATCTTTCATTTTGCTTGTCTTGACAATCATTTTTGACACTCAAAAACATACAGTTCTTTTATCATAGGTCTTTATCCTATATAATAAAAGCCTAATATGCTAGATGTCTGGTCGTCCAGTCGTCTGTTCAACCAATCAAAGCATAATATGCTAATGATATGCTAAAAGCCGCTCAACCGCTTGCTATGACATGCACTGACCACCAGAGGGCAGACGCTCCAGTAGGTTAGCTTGCTGCTGGGGTCCAGCTGATTGGGACTAAGCGAGACTGGCCGGACATGCCCTTGGAGCCCTCCCGCAGTCCCTCCCCGGCTGGCCAACCTCCCGCTTCACTCCCCAGCCCTGATCATGCACCAGTGGGGTTCCTCAGCCTGGCCTGTGCCCTCTCGCAATCCGGGACCCCTCGTGAGATGTCGGAGAGCCAGTTTTGGCCTGATTCCGCAGGCCAGGCCAAGGGACCCCACTGGTGCACGAATTCGTGCACCGGGCCTCTAATTTTATAATAATAGTAGCAGTAGCCTTCAAGTGTTTTAGAGACATATTGTTTACTCATCATAGTCCCTCTTTTACAGATGATGAAACTAGAACATAGAGACATAAGTCATTTTGCCAAAACAAGGTCACACAGCTAGTAAAGTGTAGAACTAATATTCAAGCCCAGGCAATATGATTCTAACATCTGTACTCTTAACTTCTAGGTTATACTGCCTTTCAGGCCACTGTGGCTTCCTAGCCCTCTGATGATATTCTTATTTCTGTTTCCTACTTAGTAGCCCATCGCACGATATTGCACGCAGTATGCTGCCTGCCGCTTCCCTACAGTGCGCCGCTGGGAGCTGGGAAGGACCCGTGCCGATTCTGCGAGAGGTGGGAGGGACCCGTGCTGCTTCCATGGGAGGTGGGCCCGCTGTCGCCTCTCCGGGCCCCCGCGCAGCTGCGGAAGCTGTGGGCCAGGCCCCCTGTCCCTGTCTGTGTTGGCTCCAAAGCAAGCATTCCACCAGGCCGTTCACGCTGCCCGCTCTCAGTGGCTGCCCTCCCGGGGACTCCAGTGGGCTGAGAGGACTGGGCGCTGCCATCCTGTGGCTTTAGGCGCTGCCATTTTTGTGACAGGATGGCAGTTAATTTGCATATTACCCTTTTATTAGATAGGATGGTATTAGTTTTCTTCCAATAGTTGATTTTGATACTTAGCTCTTACGTTGCTCACTTTTCTCAAATGTTTGATTTTTAAGTGTGTCTTTTTTTTTTTCTTTTTGTATTTGATCAAGCCTGTCTAAATTATTACATCTAGTGATTGTGGGAGAGTTGTGACTTAATGCTGGGAAGAATATATCAAACTAATATTGAATATGAGGATTTCCTGTTCATGTTCTTTCTGTCCAGCACTGTTCTGCTTTTTGATTCATTTGTCAACATATGTAGTGCAGATATTTCCTTGCTTGGCAATGGTAGAGGAAGAGGATCCATTGGCTGGCTGTTCCTAATGCCATTACTCTAAGGCAGGGGTCCTCAAACTTTTAAAACAGGGGGCCAGTTCACTGTCCCTCAGACCGTTGGAGGGCCGGACTATAGTTTAAAAAAAAAAACTATGAACAAATTCCTATGCGCACTGAGGGCCCGGGACGAGTTGGCTGCTAAGCAGGACAGGCAGCGGCACCCAGCGGGCCGGATAAATGTCCTCGGCGGGCCGTAGTTTGAGGACGCCTGCTCTAAGGATTTCTAAAGGATTCTCTCTTGCCATCCATAGCTGCTTTAAATGAAACATGGTTTGCAGTTTACTTCTGCTGTGGTTAGGCTATGGTTTCTTCAATTTCATTTTTTCCCATTAGTCTTATGTCTTCTATTGCTGTTATACAGTACTATTACAGTTTATTCTTATGGCTTTAGTGCTGTTGTGATATATTTAGCCTGTAATTTTAGGGTTGTAAGATTGGAGGTGACCATGTCAAATGTGCTCCATTCATTTTGATGTTATCTTCTGCCTGTAGTTCTTAAGTTTTTGAGACCCATTGAAATCTCTGACCATTTGGTGAGTTTATGTACTCTTCACCTTGTTTTTTTAAATTCAAGTGCAGCTGTCTACCATTTGTACCCGAAGCAATGGCCAAATGTTAATTTGAGCATTAGTGGTTTTGTAGACATTAAGCATAGCTGGGTTGGTAGTCATTGGGGTAGGCGGGGTGGGGGGGGGCACCTTGCTTTTTAGTTAGGTATATTAGAGGAATGAGCCGATTTCTTGGAAAATAATTTGTTATTCAAGTTTGAGGAAAATTGCTATAAAAGGTATATTTATGTAGCCATGGAATTAACTATAAAGACACTTATATTTAAAGAATAATATTAGAAAGAGCTGTTTCTTTCTAGCAAGCATTTTGTAACATTTCTTTTTTTTCCTGTTTTCTCTAGGTTTAACTATAGATCAACACATCATCTTGCGTCTCATGGGTTCTATGAATTTTTAAATTGGTTTGATGAAAGAGCATGGTATCCACTAGGAAGAATAGTAGGTGGTACTGTAAGTATATTTGTAGTTATTTTTGTTCACATCATAAAATTTTATAGTTATTTGAGTAAATTATAAGATGTTGAGGATTCTCAAAAGCTTTGTATAGTTAACTAATATAGATTTACTAGAGGCCTGGTGCACGAAATTCGTGTATGGCAGGGGGTCCCTCAGCCTGGCCTGCACCCTCTCCAATCTGGGATCCCTCTCGCAATCCAGAACCACTGGCTCCTAAGCACTCACCTTCCTGATGCCCCTAACTGCTGTCCTGCCTGCTTGATGCCCCTAACTGCTCCCCTGCCGGCCTGATGGCCCTAACTACTCTCCCCTACTGGCCTGATCCCCTTAACTGCCTAAGTGCTCTTCCCTGCCAGCCTGACCACCCTAACTGCTCTCCCCTCCTTGTCTGATCCCCCTAACTGCCTATCTGCTCTCCCTTCCTGGCCTAAACCCCCTAACTGCGTATCTGCTCTCCCCTCCTGACCTGATCCCCCTAACTACCTATCTGCTTTCCCCTCCTGGCCTAAACACCCTAACTCCTCATCTCCTCTCCCTTCCTCTCCGTGCCTTCAGACTTTGGCGCAGGAGTGCTGAGAGTTCTCCGCTGAGGCGCTGCCCCTGTCCTGACATGCCCCTCTGGGCCGGGCGGTGCTGGGTGCCTGCACATGCCTCCACCGGGGGGTCGCCCATGTCCTGACGCCCCCCTCTGTGCCTGGCAGCGCCGTGGGCCTGTGCGTGCCTCCTCTGGGGGGGAGTCACCACAGCCCGTCCTTAAATGCCCCCCTCCAGGCTGGCGGCGCAGCTGGCCTGCACGCACCTCCGCAGGGGGCCTCCCCCCAGCAGCAGCCTCATGTCCTGGTGGCACAAGTCCCCACCCACCAGCTCCTGTGTGCGCACAGCCTGTTGAACGGTCGGGTCGTGACTGGGACACTGTTAGGACCAGTTAGCAAATTACCTCTTTATATATACAGATGTGGCTGATTGACCAGTGTTTAATTTTTTTAAATCTCTTGATACTGTCTGCTCCTCCCCCCTCCCCCCCCCCCCCCCCCCACACACACACCCGTTTACCCGTTTTGGGGTTATCTCACACTACCACTATTTCTGACAAATGGTGAAGGCTATGAGGGGGTCGCTTGTTACCGTGTATCCTTAGTTCAGGTTATTTGTGTGCTTTTGTTCCAAATCTGTCCTAAATTACTCTAGGTAATTGAGTATCGATCATAGTTCATGGGGAATTACTATATTCAGAAGATGATGTAAGGGAAAATATTTTTAGTATTTGGGAGGTAAGAAGAACATTGTCAAGAAAGTGAAAGTCAAGTCACCTATTGGGGAGACATATGTTTAGTTTGGGGTTTTATTTAATCTTTTTTTTTTGTCAGAAGTTTATCAATTTTATCGGATTTCTTAACCAAAAGAAACTTTGACTTTATTGATTACTAGAGGCCCGATGCATGAAATCTGTGCAAGAGTAGGCCTTCCTTCCCCCGGCTGCCGGTACCAGCTTCCCTCTGGCACCCGGGACCCGGGCTTCCTTCCAGCTGCTGGCAGGGACCCGGGCTTCACTTGCAGCCCTGGCTTAGTCCGGAAGGTCGTCTGGTCTAATTAGCATGTTACGCTTTTATTATTATAGATTTCTATTAAGTATTTGTCGTTGATTGTATTAACTTCTATTTATTTTTTTCCTCCCACATTTTTGTTTATTCTGACTTGCTGATAACATTTGGTCAATAATTTCCAAACTTTTTTGTTATTAATGTATTCATGTTAAAGCTATAAACTCCCCACTAATCAGTGTTTTAGCTACATTGTGTAAGTTTGCCTTTATAGTCTTTATAGTATTTTTCATTATCATTTATTCTATTTCATGAGTTATTTAGAATTGTATTTAACTTTTAAGTGTAACAGGATTTCCTGTTATCTTGTTTTGATTTATATTTCAAATATATTTCATTGAGAGAAAAATCAGATATATTTCGTTGAGGGAAAAATTCTGTATTTCCATTCCTGTGAAACTTAATGAGACTTGATTCGTGGCCTAGGATTTGGCAAATTTTATATAGGCTCCCTTTGTGTTTGGCAAGAATATGTTTTCTGTGATAGCAAGATGTTGTGTTTCCACTTTGAGGCATCTTCTTATCCTGGATGTAAATAGAGATAAAAGAATCAAGGAGAGTAGTCATGATGGTTTCCAGGGCAAATTAGAAATATATTGAATGGTAAGAGATATGGTAGATGGTTATTAGCTGCATTTCTTGTCACACACCTTATTGTATTAGTATTTGATGCCCTTTGTTTCCTGTTGTTAACTTTATATCTTAAATTCATCCTCCTGGAGGCTTGTTTTCTGAGACTCTTGGTTGTTATACCTGAAGTTGTTATAAATGTGGAACCCATATTCACACATATGATGAATGAGTTTCTTATTTCTATTCAAGGCTTTGGATATATAGTAAGGCAAAACGTTTCTTACTGCTTCCCTTAATGCATGAGAAGATTTTGTCTAGTTTCACAAATAGGCCTTGGCTTTGTTCTGGGAGTAGGCCTTTTCTCTGATATCTGTATTGAGCGATAATCCCCCAACTTCTAGTCCTTAAGGTATATATTAGACCTGGAGTGTCTCTTCCCCCCCTCTTCTTTTGGGCTCCAATGCCATTAGTACCTACTTTGAACTTTTTATTTTTTGCATATGGGGGTTCCCCTTTTTAAAAGCTTAAATATGCCCCCTTTTTTGTTGGGTTTTTGTTGTTTGGTTAGGGTTTTTTTGTATTTTCAGTCAGTATTTCAACTGTATTTGGTGTGTCAGTTCTGTCTGCCATATTATCATGAATATATTAACTTACCTTTAAAGGCATTTTCAAATTTATTTTTATGTTCATTGAATACAGCTGACAAAATCATACTCTGGAACCTGATATTATATGTGAAATGAAGTAAAATTTTATTATTTTTTTTAATATATTGATTTTTTACAGAGAGGAAGGGAGAGGGATAGAGAGCTAGAAACATCGATGAGAGAGAAACATCGATCAGCTGCCTCCTGCACACTCCTTACTGGGTATGTGCCTGCCCTTGACCGGAATCGAACCTGGGACCCTTGAGTCCTCAGGCTGACGCTCTATCCACTGAGCCAAACCAGTTAGGGCTAAAATTTTAATTTTTAAGAATGATGATGATGATTGCCACACCCCCTCCCCCCCTTTATTTCATTCTTCTGCGCATTCAGTAGGTATTGAGTATCCATTTTGTGTCAATCATTGTTTTGGGTACTGGGGAAAATGTTCCTACAGCTTATATTTTTGTGAGGGTGTTTTAGTTAATAGACAATATATAAAATGAGTAAAATAAGTATGTGAAATAGTGATAAGTAATGAAGAAAAAGCAAGGGAGTGTGTTAAAGACCTTGGGAATTTGCTATTTTAAATAGTATTAGCTAGGAAAGGAAATTTATGATGTTCTTCATAGCTTTTGTGATAAAGAACCTTTTAGGGTTTAGTGAAGGATGGAAATGTAAATACACATTTTAATCACTAATGAATAGCTAAAAAATGTCCTTTTTACTTTACTTTGAATCCTCTTGATGTTTTATGTTCCTTGTTTAGAGTGAGGATGAAGAATACAGCAGCTATTTTAAGTGGTAGAAAAATGCTCAACCTTCCAGGAGTTCCAAATATGGTCTTTGAATTCACAAAGTGATTGATTAGTTCTTCATTTCCTAGCTAGAATTGTGTACTTTTCAAATCTTGTCTTTGAAAGAAGGGAAGAATCCTGTACATTACTTCATTTTCTCTCCTTTTCTCATTCCTTTATACACACACAAGTATGGGCAAAATTAGAGCATGTTTAAAACCCTAAACCTCAGGGCAAGTTAGACTAGGACCCTTTTTTATGATGAAAAAATAGTGCGATTAATTAGTTACCCACAGTTTTCCATTGGAAAACATTTTTAGTGTTAATAGTTATTCTATATGATCTTTCTTTATTAATATAAATATGTAACTCTCCATATATGAGCTTTTTCTTTGTATCCAATACAAAAGTACATTTAATTTTGAAGTATGTGAGGAAGGAAAACTGTTTTGATATATTCTCAAACTTACTGTAAACAATATGTAATAATAAAGGAAAGAACTTATGTTAGTGTTTTCAGCTACCTCATTTTATATGTAATTAAATTTTCTATTTTTTTCTTCCTAGGTTTACCCAGGGTTGATGATAACAGCTGGCCTTATCCACTGGATTTTAAATACATTGAACATAACAGTTCACATAAGAGATGTATGTGTATTCCTTGCACCAACTTTTAGCGGCCTTACCTCTATATCTACTTTCCTGCTCACCAGAGAACTTTGGAACCAAGGAGCAGGACTTTTAGCTGCTTGTTTTATTGCTATTGTACCAGGTTACATTTCTCGGTCAGTAGCTGGATCCTTTGATAACGAAGGCATTGCTATTTTTGCACTTCAGTTCACATATTACTTATGGGTAAGTAACATGTAATTTATTGTTACCATTAATACTTATGAACTTTCTGCTGAAATGCTGTAGGTTGTACGCATTTGTCTTTTATCAATTACTAGAGACCCATTGCATGAAATTTGTGCACTCGGGAGGGTGGGAGGGGGTAGTCCCTCAGCCCAGACTGCGCCCTCTCGCAGTCCGGGAGCCCTCCAGGGATGTCCAAATGGATGTTATTTGGTCAAATGCTTTTTCTGTACTTATTGATATAGATACATGATCTTTTTCCTTTGACCTTTTGATATCATGAATTTCATTAATTACTTTTAAATGTTGGATCAGATATTTATACCTGGAATAAATCTAACTTGATCATGGTATATAATTAGTATATACTAGAGGCCTGGTGCACGAATTCATGCACGGGTGGGTTCCCGACGGGGTTAGGGGGCAGGGAGTCTGGGACACGATCAGCCCTCTGGCTGGTGGGACACCCTTGCCAGCCTGGGATCTGGATCCGTCCTGCTGACATTTGTGCCGGTTGTCGGGAGCCACCTGGTGGCCACTTTTATATTGTTTCTTCCTTGCGGAGCATCTAAGGAGGGGAAGTGGCCGCGGTGCCCGAGGCCTGCTTCCAGGAAGCTGGCGGCACTGGTCCATTGGTGCCTGGCCTATTCTCCGGAGATTGGACCTGCAGGACTAATGAGGGAGTGAGTGGCTGCTGCCGGGCTGGTGGGCCACTGGGATGTGGTGGTCAACTGAGCCGCACTTGCACTGTGGGAGCGCACTGACCACTAGGGAGCAGCTCCTGTGTTGAGCGTCTGCCCCCTGGTGGTCAGTGTGCATCATAGCGACTGGTCGACTTGTTCAGTTGTACCAGTCACTTAGGCTTTTATATATATAGAAGAAGAAGATAGATTGTTGGATTTGATTTGCTAATATTTTGTTGAAGATTTTTTATTAACCTTTTCAAAGAACCAGCTGAGTTTCATTAATCTTTTCTATTGTGCTTTTAAATTTCTATTTCATTTATTTTGGCTCTGATCTTAATTATTTACTTCGGTTTACTTTGGGTTTTGTTTGTTGTTTTTCTAGTTTCTTTAGATGTAAAGTTAGATTGCTTATTTCGGATTTTTCTTATTTCTTGTGGTAGGCCTGTGAAACTATGATCTTCCCTTTTAGAACATGCTTTTGCTGCATCCCACAATTTTGAAATGTTGTGTTTTCATTTTTATTTGTCTCAAGGTAGTTTTTTACTCTTTAATTTCTTCTTTAATCCATTGGTGATTTTGTAGCATGTTATTTATTCTCCATGAATTTGTGTTTTTTTCCATTTTTTTTCCCCTGTAGTTGATTTCTGGTTTCATGCCAATGTGGTTGGAAAAGATACTTGATATGATTTCAGTCTTATTGAATTTATTGAGGATTGTTTTGTGCCTAATTTTATCTATCCTGGAAAATGTACTGTGTGCACTTAAAAAATGTGTATTCTGCTGTTTGGGGATGAAATGTTTTATAAATGTTAAGTGCATCTGGTCCAATGTAACATTTAAGGTCATTATTTCCTTAATAATTTTCTACGTGGATGGTGTGTTTTTAAACCACTGCTTAAACTCTTTTACAAGGTATATGTTTTTAAAAAATGCACTTTTGTCCTCACATTATTTTCAAAGCACTGTTGATGGACATTTTTTGGTATTTTGTTATGTGTTCTTGAGAGATTCTAACCTTTTTTTCCATCAGGTTTAAGAGAACAATCTTTGTAGCCAATCTGCCATGGTTTGGTTCCATTTTGTTTAAATGCTACCACTGAGGGTGTTTAAACCACCCTAATGTGTATTTTATCAACTATAAAATGGAATATTAGTACCTATATGATTTAAATAAGTTAATGCTTGTAAAGGTATAGAATATTGTGGGAACACAGAATGTGATGAGCACATGTTTGTTCTATTGTTACTATTCACCAAAAACAGAGCTAATAGCGATAAAATAGTAATTGGAGCAGTGCTTATCATCTTGCCTCGTATAGTTTTTGTTGGTGGTGGTGGTTTTTAAAATGTTTTGTTCTGTGCCTTTATAGTCAGTACTTTCCTTCACCCATATTCCTCACGACCGGAGATTTGATTTCTGTCTCTATATACTGTATTTGGGAGTTTCTTTTTCAGAATGCCCCATAATCAAACAGTAAGGGTTAATAACCCTTTGTGTCTAGCCTACTTTAGTTAGCATGATAAGTTGAGAGTCATCCATGTTATTGCATGTTTTAGTAGTCTTTTTATTGCTGAGTAGTATTCTGTTGCATGGATGTACTACATAGAGTTATTTTGTTTTCTAGCTTTTGACAGTTGTGAGTAAAGCAGCTTTAATTATTTGCATGCTATTCTTCATATTGACATATATTAGTATTCCTCTTAGATAAATGCCTAGGTGTGGGATTGTCAGTTTACATAAGTACACTTTTAATTTTACAAAAAGCTACCAGTTTTCCAAAGTGGCTATGTCATTTGGCATCCTCTCTATCAGAGGATGTGGAGTTACATTTACTTGCTTCACCAATGAATGGGATGTTAAAATTTATTAATTTTTAGCCATTCTAGTAAGTATGTAACAGTATCTCATGATTATAATATGCTTTTCCCCAGTGACTGATATTGAGCATAGATTCACGTGTGTGTTTTCCATCTGTTCAACCCTTTGGCTATGTTTCAGTTGGGTTATTTGTTTTCTTATTATTGAGTTGTAAAACTTCTTTGTATATTTTAGAAATTAAGTCTTTTATCAGATGTGTGTTGTGCAAACATTTTCTCCCAGTCTGTGGCTTATCTTTTCTTTTTAATGGTATCTTTCTAAGAGCTGAATGTTTAATTTTGATGACGTTCAATTCATATATATATTTTTTCAATGGATTTTGCTTTTGGTATATTGTCAGAAGTCTGTGTATAACCCAAGATCACAAACACTTTCTCTAGAAATTGAGTAGTTTTAGGTTTTACATTAAGATCGGTGATCCATTTTGAGTTCATTATGGCCTGTGGTGCAATAAAATGATTAGGGTTCTCTGTTTTTGGATTTGGATATCCTGTTGATCCAACACCCATTGTTGAAAAGACAGTTCTTTCTCCGTTGAGTTATTTACTTTGGTAGCCTTATTAAGATCAGTTGTCAGTATACATTGGGTCTGTTTGGCGATTCTTCCCTACTGTTTTGACCTGTTAAGTATCTATCCTATGACAATACACTAGGTTGTGTTTATTAGTTTATAAAAACACTTGAAATCGGGTAGCATGAGTAATTCAACTTTGTTCCTCTTTTTCAGAATTTTTTTTTTTAATCTTCCTAGTCTTTTGCTTTATATAAATTTTTGAATTGGTTTATCAACATCTACCCAAAAAGCCAACTGGAATTTTTATTGGGAGTATATTATCTATAGATGAGTTTGGGGAGAATTGTCTTCTTATATGACAACCTGGTGGAGGCCCATGGAAAAGAGCTTGTGAGTGCTGGCGTCCCTATTGTCTAGATCCTTATTCTAGCACTTGCATAATTGTTTGCCTTGTAACTAACTTTATGATAAGCTTAAAACATATTGTTTAGACTTTTTTTTTCTCATTATGGTGAAAATGACCTTTTTAGGTTTCCACATTCAAAGGACAAGCAGAATTTAAGTCTTTAATACTCTAAACCTGAACACATCATGTTTGTAGATCTAGAGCAGCCTTGGGCAAACTACGGCCCGCGGGCCGGATCCGGCTGTTCTATCCGGTTGTCTTGCTCTTCCCCCCCCCCCCCCCTTTACTTTCAATTTATATTAGTTTACACAAACACTCCATCCATGCTTTTGTTCCGGCCCTCCGGTCCAGTTTAAGAACCCATTGTGGCCCTCGAGTCAAAAAGTTTGCCCACCCCTGATCTAGAGGAATGTTTTCCAATAGAATTTTGTGTGACAATGGAAATATTCTCTATCTACTCTGTTTAATAGGTCCCAGTTATCAACTTACTTTTCATGGACCATACATTTGGTGTTGTATCATAAAAAATAAACCATCATCAGACCAAGGATACCCAGATTTTCTCCTATGTTGTTTTCTACAAGTGTTATAGTTTTGAGGTCTGTGATCCATTTTGCTTTAATTTTTGTGGAGTATAATGAGGTCTGTGTTCAGATTCACTTCTTTGCATGGACGTGTCTAGTTGTTCTAGCACCATTTTGTTGAAAAGACTATCCTTTCTTTATTGAATTGCCCTTGCACCTTTGTCAAAGGTCAGTTGACTGTTTGTGTGGGTCTTCTTGTTGGCTCTCTGTTCTGTTTCATTGATCTTTGTTCTTTCACCAATACCATACTGTGTTGATGACAGTAGTCGCCCCCCTTACCCACAGGGGACATATATTAAGACTCCCAGTGGATGCTTGAAATGGTGGGTGGTAGCAAACCCTGTATTTACTATGCTTTTTACTATACCTACATATCTATGATAAAGTTTGGTTCATAAATTAGGCATAGTAATAGATTAACAACAGCAATGATAAAATAGAACAATTATAACAATATATTGTAATAAAAGATATGTGAATGTGGTCTCTCAAAGATTTAATTTTTGAAAAGTCTCCAAAAATTTTCCACATATAAATTTATAGCCTTTACTATCTTAACTGAGCACTTACTTACTGTGGCTGTGAATTTTGTAGTTTGAGGTACAACAGCAAAACAAGAATGAATTTCTTTTTCCTTCACAATTTCATGATAGAATATTTATTCTTACTGTAAATTTTAGCAGCCTCAGCTTATTTTTTTTTTCCCCTTTATTGAATCAAGGACTTCTACCTTTTCCCTTAATGAAAGCATTCCACAGCTTTTCTTTGGCATATAAGAATTGCCAGCATCACTACACTTGTGCTTTGAGGTCATTTTTAAGTAAAATAAGGGTTACATGAACATAAGCACTGCAATACAGAGATAGTTGATCTGATAACCAAGATGACTCTAAGTGACTAATGAGCAGGTAGCATACAGTTGTAGAGACACTGGACAAAGGGATGATTCATATCTAGGTAGGATGAAGGGGGACAGCACAAGATTTCATCACAATTCTGGATGACACTAAATTTAAAACTTATGAATTGTTTATTTCTGGAATTTCCCATTTAATATTTTTATACTGTGGTTGACTTCAGGTAATTGAAACCTTAGAAAGCAAAACCATGGATGGGAGGCTCTACTGATTGAATGTTACCTGTTCTTTGCTTTAATGTAGTAGCATAGTAGAGGCCCATTTTAAAAGTAAAGAATTCCTTTAAATGAGCTCTATAGAAAAATGTTAAAATTAAACTTATCAGGCATGGCAATGAATCTTTTAATACAGAATTGCTTATAATGGGACTTAGTTTCTTTACAACATTCACATGATTCATCTTAAAAAATGACACTTGCTCTTGGCATGAGTATTTAGAGCCTTGTGTTTCTGAAATTTAAAATTAGTTTTCTGCTTACAAAACAGATCCAGAGACATAAAAGCATGGAATAGACTGTGGAATCTCAGAGGGAAGGCGGGGGAGGGTAGGTGGGATCAACCAAAGAACTTGTATGCATATATGCATAACCCATGGACACAGACAGTAGGGTGGTGAAGGCCTGGGGTGGGGAGTGGTTGCTAGAAGAGATCAATGGTGGAATAAGGGGGACATATGTAATACTTTCAACAATAAAGATTAAAAAAATAAAAAGCAAAGAAGAGTGAGGGTATGGCAAAAATAAATAAAATTGCTTTTCTGAAGTTGCTAATATATTTTGCTTTTTCAGATGAATATATGAACTCATCTGGGAATTATTTCTTTGATTAATTTTTAAGTCACTAGGTAGAAATTGGTCAACATTTTGAGCCTTTGTTTACTGCAAGTTGTCTTCCCAGTTCAGAGTAATTAAGAATTTTACTGTTATATTATTAGGCTGTTTAGAAACTATTTTAGAAATATAATAGTTTCTTGAAGATAATCGTTATAGTATTTGAAGATTTCTAGATAATGAAAAGTTTTCCAAAATGGTTGCTCATAATTAGAATTATACTTGAGATAATCACATTCAAATGTGAAGTTACATATTAAGGTTAAGCAAATCAACAATATGGAAATGAAGATTTACTGAGTAATTTTATTCTTTAGTTAAAATCTCAATTTGATATTAATAATTTTAATATAAAAATGTAACAAATGGAAATATATAATTTGTTCCTTTAAGATGATTTTTTTAACTGAAAACTTAATAGCTAGAAATAAAATCAAAGCTATTTTTAAAATGTCTGACTGTTGCCGAATGTTGTAAATGCATATATTAAGTGGATCTGAATAACCTTAGTACATTTTAAAAATAACTTTGGCTTTTTGTAATACATGTTTACTAAACATTTTTTTATTCAGCAGGAGCATTGATTAACATTTATTACATCACTTTTTTGGTTTGTTTTTAGGTGAAATCTGTAAAAACTGGTTCTGTTTTTTGGACAGTGTGCTGCTGCTTATCGTATTTCTATATGGTAAGATACTATATTTGAAACTACATGAGTTCTAACAAATCTTTTTAGAAGTTAGACCAGTTCCTCCTCTTCATTTTCGTTTCATCAAGGGCTAGTTCTCCACTTTGTTTCTCCTGAAATCTTTAGGATCTTAATTTTGTTTAATGTATACTCTTTCATTACTCCCATTCTCTTCCTTTACCCCTATCCCCAGGGCCCATATGGACTTTTGATTTAGTGGGGAGGGCTAATACTCAACCTTTCAAATACAATATTTGCAGCGAATGAAACAAAAATCTTTCTTTTTAAATATACAACTCAACCTAAATAATGGTAACATCCTCTAGGTCAGTGGTCGGCAAACTGCGGCTCGCAAGCCACATGCGGCTCTTTTGGCCCCTTGAGTGTGGCTCTTCCACAAAATACCACCGCCTGGGCGAGTCTATTTTGAAGAAGAGGCGTTAGAAGAAGTTTTTAAAAAATTTGGCTCTCAAAAGAAATTTCAGTCGTTGTACTATTATTGATATTTGGCTCTGTTGGCTAATGAGTTTGCTGACCACTGCTCTAGGTTAACCTGTAAACTACATATTTTTTTCAATAGATTACTTAAGATTGGGGTTCAGTATTACCTTTTCATTCTCCTGTCTTTCTTTTTCACAGCACAACCTGTTTAGCAGTTTTATGCCTGAAAATTAATGATAAAGTTAGGTACCTTTTTTTGTTTTGTTTTTAAACAAATGTCAGGATTTTTGCATCCAAATTATCTGTACCCCTTTTAAAGTGGTTAAAGCCTGGGACACATTCTATGTAATTATACTCAGTAATAGTAAACCTCTTTCAAGTTAAGACTTAAATTTTGGAAATAATCAGGAATCCTTCAGTTAGGTGCTCAGAGTAACATTCTTTTTGCTGGGGAAAAAAAAAAGATAGCATGTGACTGAAACAATAAACTGAAGACAGTTCCTTATAAGGGGTTCTGAAATATTGTAGACAAGAGCAGCATTGTTAAAATATATGTTAACATATAGTCTTAAGACTATAAGCCATTGCTATACATGGCTTTTTCAAACTTTTAATTACTACTATTAGAGCACATCCAAAAACTTTTATCTTGATAAGACCCTATTTCCTATTATTGAATGTACTTAAAAAATTAATTCTATTGGTTGAGAATAAACATTATCTTTAGGATCTTTATAAATTTACACTAGAACATACTCAGTTATTTTGATTAAATAGAATTATTCTAATTTTGTGATGCCGGCCAAACATTAAAGTGGTATCTTGATTTGTATAGGAAATAATTTATACCCTAGGCAACACCTTTATTTTGAGGATTACAAGTATATCCAGATCATTTGAGTATTCCCTTTAGTTGAGTTGTTGACTGCTGCTAATAGTCTTATTTATATTCTCAGTAAAGTTTCTTAATATATTTATCATGCAAAAATGGGGGAAGTAAATAGGCTTTTTTCTTTTAAATGTTTATGATCTATATCCTGAAAGTCCTTATTTCGTGACAATCCTTTTACTTTCAATTCACAAGTTATAATGTTCTCAACATTCTCGTTAAATTTAATTTGACCATTTCTCAAGTGAATTTGGAAAGCATTTTGGATTTATAAAGTATTGTGTTATTTAATTATTATCAATAAAAGTAAGGAGAAATAAGTTATTTGTAGTTATATAAATCAATTTTTAAGCATCTCTGAAAATTGCTAAATATATTTGTTTACTGTATGCTTTGATTATCATGACAAAACTTACCTATTTAAAAAAAGCAAACAAATCATTTAACTTATTTACCCATAGGTTTCTGCTTGGGGTGGTTATGTGTTTATTATCAACCTTATTCCACTGCATGTATTTGTGTTATTACTGATGCAGAGATACAGCAAAAGAGTCTACATAGGTAAGTGATTTGACTTTTGAAATCTTTCTGCTTTTAAGAGGTGTTTCATATACATTATTTTCATTGCACAGACTTTTTCTTAGGCCAATATTAGCAATGAGAAAGTAAAAATAATTTTATATTCATTTCGCTTTTTGTACTTATAATGAGGGTTAAGCATTTTACCTAAGTGTGTTGTTACCAACTTCTTGATGAGTTTTATAGAAATTAGTCTAGATTTAATATTTGTCATTAATTTTTTTTAAAATTGGGGGAATGAGCATTTCTGTCATGAAAATCATCCACATATACATATTATTCAAATCCAGCTTACTAGAAAAGATGGAGCATCCTCTAAGTAAACAGTTTAAACTTTTAAAAGCCCTTTCTATATAATATTCAATAGACTTAGTTCATTTGGGCTGCCATAAAAAATACCACAGACTAGGTAGCTTGTAAACAACAAGAATTTACTTTTCACAATCTGTCTGGAGGGTCCAAGATTGAGGCACCAGAATGGTCATTGCTTTGCCCTCACATGGTGAAAGGGATGTGCTAACTCTCTTGTGGCCTCTATCAAAAGGGCACTAATCCCTGGAGCCTTCCTGCCATTATCATCTCCCACCTTCTAATGCCTTCATATATTGAAAACCTTGGGCATTAGGTTTTCAATATATGAATTGGGGGTGGAGCACAAACATTCAGACCATAGCTATCTTTATTTAGTCTACAGTTTTTAAAACATTCTTGAATTAGATGCTTAGTGATCAATGGTGTCTCAAGTCTTAGAGTTCATTTTCTGTAATAGAGACAGAAAATTTCTATGGGTTGAATTAATCAGAGAGAAGTTGTGATCAAATACCAATATCTCAGTAAAATAATGCAATTTCATTATAATAATATTTTTGGAAAACAGTAACAAAGATATAAAAGCTCATTAGCATGATTAAAAATCATAGTAGTTTGGCAGTTCCCCAAAAGTTAATCACAGAGTTATATGATCCAGCGATTCCACTACTAGGTCCAGAATAGGCAGATCCAGAGAGAGAAAGTAGATTTAGTGGTTGCCAGGGGCTTAGGGAGTGGAGGAATGACTGAATGGGTATGGTATTTGTTTATGGGATGAGGACATGTTCTGGAAATAGGTAGTGATGATAGTATACAACTTTGTGAATATAATAAAACAAATGGTATATTTTAAAAGGGTAAAATTTACTGAGCATTATATCAATTATAAAAAATTTTAGTATATTTATAGCCATTTCAGTGTACCTTATAACAGTCACCACTGGCATAATTACTAGATATTTAGTTCTTATTACTCATCACAACTGTCCTGAGTTCTTTACATGAATTTAACTCATTAATCTTCATAAACACACTGTGTGGGTAGGCATTGTTACTATCTTCGTTTTACAGACGAGGAAACAAGACACCATAATTTCCTGAAGATTTTGTAGCTAGTAATGGAACTTAGATTTTTGTCTCCACAGCCCATAATGCTAAAAATCACTATAACCATGTGCCTAGTATATAAATAAATACCTACAGTTGAAATACATCAACCTATTAGGTCTCTCTACCCTGAAAATATCATAACTAGTTATTGGGATCTAGAAAGGAGAATTGTAGATTAAACTGTACTTTTCAGCTTTCTTTTTAGAACTACAGAAGGAAAAAAAGTTTTTAGGTTAAATGGTTGGTTATAGGGAGGGTTAAGGTTAGGGTATGTTTAATTAAGAAATTTGGGGGTCCTGAAAATTATAGGGGGAATACAGTGGAGAGAAGATTGAGAGATACACTTTTGTGTATCAATGAATTAGGAAGAGGAGAAGAGCCAAAGGGAAAGTCAAAGGTAGCCAAATAAGGAACGTTGTTGAAGAGGTCAAATGGAAGGTCTACATAATAAAAGTTTAAAACTTGAGCAGTGTTCAGCTCCCCTGGAGTGTTAGACTAAGATGTAGTAGCATGAGAATTGAGACGAAACCTTTATTTGGTGGGTTAGAAAAGCATGGTGTTAATACTGGCTCTTTAGAGTTTTTCTTTTCAGAGGGAAGAGAAAATGGTTTAGGGATGTTAGGTTAGATATGTGTATAAAATTAGATTAGTAAATGTCTCAGATAATTTCATAGTGTTCAAATTCTCTACCCCAACCTCCTCCTTTCTTCTCTCTCTTACTCCACTCATGTAAATAAGAATATTTTAGGTTGTTTTTATGCTCTTTCATAGAGTTTACTTTTAAATGGGTAGAAAATGATGGCACAGAACAAATGTTTCTCTTCCTTCATCCTGAATATATCAGGATTTCAGTTAAATTTAACCTAACTTAATGGTCCTGAAAAATAAGGAAGCATTACCAAGTGTTTGTATATAGTTTGTCCTCTGATTTTTTTAAAAAAATATATTTTATTAATTTTTTACAGAGAGGAAGGGAGAGAGAGAGTTAGAAACATCGATGAGAGAAGCATCGATCAGCTGCCTCCTGCACATCCCCCACTGGGGATGTGCCCGCAACCAAGGTACATGCCCTTGACCAGAATCGAACCTGGGACCCTTCAGTCCGCAGGCTGACGCTCTATCCACCGAGCCAAACCGGCTAGGGCTGTCCTCTGATTTTTAACACACAACATCCTTGGTCTGTAGTTATTCCTCCTCATGAGCAGAAATATTTAGATAAAAAAGGATTGCTAGATGGCAAACTAATAATCATATTAACCAAAAGTTTGATTGGGTTCTAAGTATCAAATTAAGTGAAGTAAAAATGAATTATTTGAAATAATTACAGAAAAAACATAGTTTCCCTTGGAGTAAATTTTTTTGCATGTCTTTAGACTCAGTTATTAAGCCAAGGAAAACTGTGAATTTGTTCATGTGGAAAAGGAGGAGCATGGGCGGTAATGTGGATGTGTATGGTAGGAGTGGGAAGCCAAGGTGTAAAGAAAGCTGAGATATAAGGCGGTAAGAAGCCTATCTACTTAATGAAATTGGGGTGTGATTATAAAGTTAAATTATTTTGTGAAGATATAGTTTGGACTTGTTGAATTGGGAAATAAATTTTACAAAATTACGTTACAAATAGGATTTTGATGTTTTCACGCAAAGGAAGAATACCCAGGCCTTATTTTGCATTTATAGAAAGACTGGTTTTACAGGTATCACATAACACTGATGGAATGTAAAATGATTTTAACCTTTCTAATTTGATAAAGGTTTATCACACTTTATGTTGTAAGAATATATTATTAAAGATATTAAGTCATTTAGGATGTTCACTGTGGCGTTATGTATAATTGTGAAAATAGCTTAAATGTCCAATAGGAAAATTATAATTTATAAATTACACTTAAAATGTAGTGTTGTCATATCATAAAGTATTATGGTGCCATTAAATACAATCTGTTTTAGTATATAATGATATAGAAAAATGTTAACAAAAAACATAGCAAGGATTACTAGTGATTTTCTTCATATTTTTCTCTACTTTCTAAATTTTCTACAATGAGCATGTATTAAATTCAGAATGACTTAGACCTGCTTTTTCATTTATCGAAATATGAAGTTTTCTTCTTATGGTTTATGTGTCTCATTAACTAAATTAGAATGATAATTTAAGAAGGAAGAAATTCGTTTCTTGTATTGATAAATGGTTTTTAAATGTTACTGAAGCAGTTTGTTATTGTCCATGTTTTTTCTAGTCAGTTAATTTGAGTAAGGAGAGTAAAAAAAATCACTTTTTAGCCCAGCTGTGGTAGCTCAGTGGTTGAGCGTCTACCTATGACCCCGGAGGTCACGGTTCGATTCCCAGTCAGGGTGCATGCCTAGGTTGTGGGATTGATCCCCAGTGGGGGTTGTGCAGGAGGCAGGCAATCAAATATTCTCTCTTATCATAGATTTTTCTCTCCCTCTCTCTCCTCCCCTCTGAAATCAAATAAAAGATATTTTTTAAAAATCACTTTTCATATTATACCTAAAAGATATTTTTATGGTAACATTTGCTAGGAATCATCATTGAAAGAGTAAAGTGTTAATTTTGCACAAATTATTCTAAGATTATATAGCTTGTGAATAAAGAAAATCCTAGTATTGAGTGAATTGAAAGTAAAGCCATAAACTTTAGGAATCTATAAGCAAAACATATTTAATGCTAGATTAACTTACACAACAACAAACTTTAAAAATTGCATGTAAAAATTCTAGGATATAAAAGCGGGAAGTGCTAGAATTTAGTTTGTCTAATTCTACGATATTATTTTTGAGGAAATTCAAGCAAATTGGTTCACTAGAGATTTTATCTCCCCAGTCTTTACCTCTTTCAGCCTCTGGAACTCTTTCTGTCTTGTTTGGCTATTCCTTCATAACTTTATCATCAACAGAGGCAAACACTTAAATAGTGTTTTGTGTTATAAACAATTCTCTGACACTAGCTGGGTGTCATACCATTCAGCTCAATTCTGACACCATCTACCCATAGATATCATCAGATGCCACGGTTTAAGAGCTCAGCCCCATAGAACTGCCTCACCTTCCGAAGCCAATCTCAAGTTCAGAACTTCGACAAAATGGATGTAAACTAAAGATTCCCACAGCCCCCTCCTTGGTTTTGATTAATTTGTTAGAATGACTCACAACTCGGAGAAATACTTTACTTATTAGATTACTGATTTATTGTAAAAGGATGTAATTCAGGAACAGCCAGAAGGAACGGCTGTATTAGCCATCACAAGCTGTAATGCTTTGTCACAGAGAAGATACATGTTAGTTTGGGGAACATCAGGAGCTTCTTGAAAACTTAAAATTTCAAAGGAACTTGAATTAGGCCTTTCATTGCCTTTTATCTTATAGAACAACTCAGTTGTGTAAGTCAAGGGCAATGGTTTATTTTGTTCTGTATCAATCTGGACCAACCCCTACCCTTGTATTAAAAAAGAGTACTTTAAGAGCAAAAGATATTTTGGCTCTGTTTAGAAGATTATTATTTGTCCCAAATCAAAGAGGGTTTTGGGGTTTTGTTTGTTTGTTTTGTTGTTAAAAATAATGATGGGACTTTGTATATAACTTTTTAACGGTAATTTTTTCTGGAATTCCTCTAACACATTAGAAGTATGATCTTTAGTCGTGAATGCAAGTGCTTCCACAGGATGGCAGTGTGGTAACATTTTCATGATGTAATAAGTGATTTACAACATTACTGGTGTTGTACATTTCCATAGAACTCACTGCTTTGATGGGAAACTTTATTCTTCTGGTTTAAAGGGTAAGAAAAGTCAGTTAACATGGGTAGATAGAAAGTTATAATATATGTGGATAGTAGCTTGGTTAAGTTTCCTATAGAATTTGTAGGACAAATTGGGGGGGGGGTGATTGCTATTGCTATGGATTGTGTTGTTGAGGTCTTCTGAAAACAGTGGCAGAAATGGTATTGATGTTGCTGAAGATGTGATATCGCCTTCATTCTAGTTTTTATAGGCCAGGTTTTTTTCACCAATCTCACGTGTACTTCCTTCACTGTATGTGATTATTTGTGTACATCTGATTTTCTCAATTAGATATCTCTTAGAGGATGGGATTGCTCTTAAAAGGATTTTGTCATTTTAGACAGTCTTGACCATAATGGACGTAAGGTTAATATTTGAATAAATTATAGAGGTAATTTTTAAACCACTGTTAAATGCTATTGTACAAAGCCTAGGTAAAAACATGTTTTTGTTTGCAGACATTGAATTCTTTTTCTTGAACTCATCTCCATCACTCTTAGAATTAACTTGAACCCTAGTTCATCTGCTCTGCATGAAGTGTTTTCTTCCTTAGTAATAACAATAAATGTCTGCAGCGTTGGGTAAAACCACTAATTGAGAATGTTACCAGGCTTATTCTTTTCTTTTTTAATATGCCTGGAAATAAACTTGAGCAAATCCTTGAGGAAACTTCATCAGTAGTTTCTAAGCAAGTGATTGCTGAAATTTTTACACTGCCAAGCACAGTATACTTCCATTTGAAGAGAGATAATATGAATGTGTTTGTGTGCCCACCATACCTTTTAGTGATTATTTCTGGAAAATGTGACTTAGAGGGAAGTAAATGGACTAGAGGCTTTCACATTTTAAACAACAATAACAAAAAGCATTACTTTTGCAATTAAGAACAAGCCTTGGGCTGGCCTGGGCTGGGGAGAATGAGGAGCAACTGCCTAATGAGTATGAGGTTTTCTTTTTGGGGTGATGAAATGTTTCGGAACTACAGAGAGGTGGTAGTTGCACAATATTGAGGATGTATTAAATGCACTTGAATTGATCACTTTAAAATGATTATATATGTATTTCACCTCAACTTTTTAAAAAGTTTTTCTTTTTTATTCAATATGTGCCATTTATCATATTTAATCCAAATTTTATGACAGTTATAATATTTAGTGCTCATTTATGTTTATAGAAAAGAGAAATCAAGCCTCAGAGGTGATTGTGGTGTTTGGATGTAAGTGGGCTTAAGTATAATTAAAACATAAATGCCATAAGGTTTTTCAAGCCTAGCTTTTCTAGTTGTGATTTTGTGTGTTCAATATTTTTGTCTAGGGTTTGATTTCCCAGATCTAGGTGTTTAAAAGGCCTGTTGATCATGGAATCGTAGGTTATTGTTAGGGGGAATCAACAGATTTTCTTGTTCAAACCCCTCATTTTGTAGTGAGGAAATTGAAACTTCTGTTGTTAAGTAGTTCAAAATCAAATAATGGCCTTGCGCTAATTTAATTTTTTTCTTTTCTTCCTTATTCTGCCTCTGACTCTCTGTCAGGACATCTATAAAAGACTAATTTGTAAATGAAACATTGATATTAGAAAACTCATCAAATAGGCTGAGAGTTCAAATCTTGAAATTTTTAGTTACTTCACTTTTATTGCATTTGTGTTCAAGTACTTCATTGAGGATAATTCCATTCCAACATGAATATATCTGAAAAGTATATTATTGGGTGGATTACTTCTACAGTCTCCTAGACAACCAGTTCCCCATTAGCTTGAGATCATCGGAAACTTTATTCATATACATTGGTCCTTTCTATTAAATTTACTTGAACTTTTTATCCTTTTCCTAACACTACAGTCATCTCTTAACAGACAGCTTGGGAGGCAACTTGACATTTGAATCATGAGCCCATAATTTACTTTCTATAGATGGGGTTTTTTTAAGCAGATAAACTTTCTTAAGTAAGTTGGGTGAAGGGAAGTATGTGCTATATGCTGTGCTATACATGTATAGCATACTGGTATGTGTGCTATAACAGTTCTCTTCCTACATATACCCCAGGTGTTTTTTCCTAATAGAGTACTGTATTTGCCAACAACTAAATATTGACTGTACTTCGTAAAATGACATAAGCTTTATAAATGGAATAAATTTCACATTAACTTAATTCAGATGGGTTTCATTTTCATTTCTAAATATTTTATTGCAGTGATTTCAAATAGTAACTTTCTCTGTAATCAACTTATCTAAAAGTGGTCTGTGAACACCTAAATGCAAAACAAGTCTATTACACAAATTGTATCCCCTCCCAAATTTTTCTATACTTTTAGGTTGATATAAGCCAAGAATATTAAATATACTCAATGCCAAAAGCAAATAAATTTCCTTTATTAGACCCTAATTCAGTTACTAGTCTGTTGTATGGCTGGACTTTCTATGTACAAAGCCCTTTTCTTCTTTAATTACAGAAAACTTGGTGGACAGACTTTTTTTCTTTTACTTTTAAGTACTGTACAAAGAGTAGTAGGAGACTATAAAAAAGGCATGATCCCTGGCCAGGTGGGTCTCGGTTGGTTGGAGTGACCTCCCATAAACCAAAAGGTAGTGGGTTTGATTCCCAGTCAGGTTTGATACCTGGGTTGCAGGTTCCATCTCTGGTTGGAGTGTATACGGGAGGCAACTGATACATCTCTTTCACATCCATATTTCTCTCTAAAAATTAATACAAACATATTCTTCGGTGAGGATTTTTTTTAAAGTTGTGAAATACTTGAGCTTTTGAGATAATGGCAACTACTTATATATGATGATGATGATAAGTATTCACTAGGTCATGCATACTTTGGGTTAATGGCAATAGGAATGTTTCATATATTATGTAGCTTCTTGGGTTGTGTCAATGATTATTAATGATAGATTGAAAAAAGTTTTATTCCATTTGGGGGAGAAGAAAGCAGCACCAGTTATCTCCTAACCTGTTCTAAATTATAGTTTGCAGAAATAAAGTCCTTAAAACAATAATTTTTTAAATGGCAGAAAGAATTTTCATGATTTATTATGTATGATTAACCATCAGTTAGAAGTCACTTCAAGATTCTGTTCTTAAAATAAGTTCAGTTAAAACTTTGCTAAAAGGAAATGAGTTATTTATCCATTTATGTTTTAAGTGCTTATGATACTGGTAAATTATCTTGTTTCCAATTTTGTCTTTTTAGCATATAGCACTTTCTACATTGTGGGTTTAATATTATCCATGCAGATACCCTTTGTGGGATTCCAGCCAATCAGAACAAGTGAACACATGGCAGCTGCAGGTATGAGAAAATACTTATTTTCCTTCTTCTAAAGAATGTATGAATGTGTGGCTAGCCGACCTTCAAGAGGATAAAGTGGTTTTTCTTTTTGTTTTTAATTTTAATCATATTGGTTCTAAAACATCACTGTAAAATGAAAATATCATAGTTTTATTGAAACATTCTGCTATTGTGTTCCCAAAAGTGTCTATCTTCCCTCTCATTGCTGTTTTGAAAAGGCAAAACATCTTTTTTTTGCACAATTGATGCTATATGCAAGCACTAAATAATATTTGCTTTATATAAACTAATATTAAGCAGTATTTGTACACTGAGTTATTGTACCAGAGTTTCCATTTCAGGAAATTTAGATGGAACTTTTCATTTTTATGTTCATTACCTCTTACTAAAGTATTTCATCTGTATCTACTAACTGGAATTAATGGCTTTTATATTGATTAAAAAGTCATATAATTCTCCTCCACATAAGCAGAGTTCTTTGCCATTATTAACCTGGGTCACAATTAACAAAAATGGAGGATCTGTGAATAAAACTTTATCAGAGCTTCTCAACGAGAGGTCCATGGTCAAAGGCCCATATGAAGGCTGTGGTATTTATTTTACTTGTAACATTTTATAAATTCAGTATATTTAACTTTCTGAGGTAATGTTCCATAACTTTTATCATCACATTCTCCGTGAGAATTTGGGCGGGGGGGCGAACAAATCCAAAAAGTTAAGAACCCACAACTTACTATTATATAGCACTTTCAAATCTGTGAAATGGTTTTACTTACATTTATAATGTGATGTTATAAAATTACCAAGTAGTAATTTGAAAAAAAAAAAATCAGTGTTGCATACAATCATGTATAGCAATGTCTGTGTAGATACACAATCAACTGACTCTATGTATATGCATTATTATATTTCTTAAAATCTAAATCAGTGATAGTACATATTTAATCATTCTAAAATTAACTTTAAAAAATAACCCCTATGAATAAATTTTTTAAAAGAAAAATAATGTCCCAGAAGGGTTAGGGTTCTCATGTGTCTTTGTTTTGTTTTACACCTGGTGGTTTGTATTGTTTTGCACATTTTGGCAATAAATACTTTTCACTGTTACTGCTTTAATTTTATCTTAGTACTCACTTTAATATATACTAATTTAGAATCTTATACAAGTGTGTAATTAAGGTCACATACAATCACTCAGCTATAAATGATAACTATATATCATCATATCAGGATTTACCCGATCCAAGTAATTTCTTCCTTCAGTAAATCTTAGGATTTTTTAAAAATGACATTTCTATTTTTCCCCCCTAGAAAACATGTCACTAAAATATGGGACAAAAGGAGGAAATTTAATGTGCTAAAATAGGCTCTAGTTGTTGAAATGGGATTTTTCTTTCTTGGTCCATGTATAGGGAGTCTGATCTTTTTTAAAAAATGTGTAGCAGAATTTTGGGGGTGTATTATTTGGTTGTCATTTGACAAAGAAAATGTTGGTTAGATGAAATGGCTAGTCTTTGTTATGAATGGTACCGGGTGTTTTAAGAATCTCTTATATGACCTTTTTCTTTAGGCGTGTTTGCACTGCTGCAAGCTTATGCTTTCTTGCAGTATCTGAGAGATCGGTTAACAAAACAAGAGTTCCAGACCCTTTTCTTTTTGGGTGTATCAGTAGCTGCAGGTGCTGTGTTCCTTAGTGTCATCTATTTGACTTATACAGGTAGGTGTCATCATCTGTAGGATGTGAATCTTGTCTCTAATTTATTGTAAAAAGTAATTACTTACAAATTTTGTACATATTCCGTTTATCCTAGAGGGTCAAATATTATGGTTGCGTTCTGAATAAACAATATAAAAATAGTCAAAGTTTTTAAAATCTGCATAGCACTACAAATTGTGATTGTTTTAGCAATATCTTAATTTTGCTACTTCAAGATCTGATAAGTCTACTTTCAAGCATCCTCTTGATAGATGAGTAGGCCCAAATTGTATAAAATTCAAAGCTTCCAATGTTAACCTACTGCATGCTTGCCCTCTTGTTGTGTGCATATGTTCTCTGTCCTACTTTTAAATAGTCTGCTTATTAGTTTCAGTCTGCTTCTGGATTCTAAGTTACTTTGTGAACCTAACTTCACTAGTTCCTAGAACAAGTCAAATTCTTTCTAAAGGTATTCCATCTGTTAAATTAATGTATCAGCCTAGCTCATAAAAATCATGAAGAATTGACCAGAGAAAAAGGCATGAATGATTAAAATCATTTTCATAATTCGTCTAAATTGGGCATATTATATTAGATAATTTAGACACCACTATCCACCCCCCTTTTTAAATATTATCCAGTGCTTTCTTACTATCTTAGCTTTGTTTTACTAGTCAACTTGAAGTGTATGGGAGAATTGGAAAACTTCCTACAATTTTATCTAGCCACTTGTTGTGTTTCTCTGGAAATGTAATCTCCACGGATATTTGTTTTTCTTTGATCACATTAACATTTTATCTGATTGCCAGCCCTGTGAAATATGTTGTCACCTACAAATTAAAACTGAAAAATTTAACTACTAGGTTAAATTAAGCCATAATAATCAGTAAATATAAAACAAACAAAAACAATTTAAAAAGGCAGATTAATTGCCTCTACATTTTTCCTTTTAAGGTTACATTGCACCATGGAGTGGCAGGTTTTATTCCTTGTGGGACACTGGGTAAGTGCATATAAGTTATTTGCCGTCATTAAAATGCCATTTTCCCCCCTCTGTTCTTATATTGTCAGCATTACCATTATCTTGGGTAACATTTTAAAAATATCTAACATATACTAGTTTAGTAACTGTTGATTTGAATCCCTTGTATTTTTTCTTTGTTATAATACCTGCTTGGAATGCACTATGATATGCATGACATATTTCGATTCTGCATGGACAACTCCTTATTTTAGTTTTGTCAAAACATTTCAGGTAACATTTGTGCAATTTTAATGATTGATTTTTATTTTTACCAATGTATTCAAAGTTTCCATCTATTAGTATTTACTTTTTAATCTTTAAGGCTCATATACTGTAGATGTGAAGAAAAAATTTTAATGTTTTTTAATGCCATACTACTAAGTTTCTTGATATTTTATTACATATACTGCAGAATATTTGTGTGCTTTTAAGAGTGCTATTATAAAATGAAATAGTTTAAAAATTAATTTTAAATTAGACAACTAGTTCAGTAAGATGTTTTTGTTTTCCTAAGGATGAGAAAATATCTTTTGATTATAATTTACCTGTCTTCTCTGTTCCCACTGTTCTATCTTCTTTGTTACTCCCTAAATGGCCCGATAAAAAACCTACCACAGTTTATTGAATGGGCCTTCCCATTGCTGTGATACCGAAGGTCTAATTAAAGGGCATAAGCAAATATACAGTATACTAATGACTGAAACTAACATTTGGACACATAATTGAAGAGATCAGCCAATGGACACCAAAGAGTTTGAGGAAAATCTCTAGTAATTAGATCAACTTTTGTCAGTAATATTTATTCTTACTTTCTAAACTTTAATGGACTACTTTGGAATCTCAGGGCATTTCAGAAATAATTTGTCCTGTCCTTTCTATTTCTCTCATTGCCTTGCTAAGAAAAGTATTGTGGCAATATGATGTCTTATTTCTGCTAGTAATAGTAAGTCTAAAATGTAGTGAGATGTAGGAGGTGCTAAGTTAAAATGCAGAACAAATTCCTGTTTGAGCAAAAATTTTTGTATTAAAAGTCAGAGCCAACACTTTTATAATATAACTAGCCTTAGATAATTCTTCTAATTTTAGGGATGACATATTAGTTTGTTTTATCAATGTGGACCAGATTTATATCTAATACAACAGGTTATGTTGGACTATACTTATGAGGGAGAAGAGATAGAAGATAGAAATCATATCTACAGTCAAAGAAAATTTTTCCATCAAAAAGGATTTTATTTTAATATTAAGTATTAACTTTTTTAAATACCAGGTATGCAAAAATACATATTCCAATTATTGCATCAGTGTCTGAGCATCAACCTACGACTTGGGTGTCTTTCTTCTTTGATCTACATATTCTTGTGTGTACCTTCCCAGCAGGCCTATGGTTCTGCATTAAAAATATCAACGATGAAAGAGTGTTTGGTAAGAGATTTCTAATAAATACTTAGCTTTAGAACAATTATTTTCATTACTGACATCACTTCACTTTAAAGTTTTATTCTTTGCATGACTGCATAGTCAAGATAAATTTCTTAGTCTTGCATAAATCTTAAGCAAGAAAAACCCAGTGAATTTATATTATATGTATTTTATTAACCTTTAATTTAGGACTCATATATAACATTTTTATTCAATTTACTACATTTTCTGGGAGGTTATTATAGTCTGTGGCTAAGAATTGGAAATTATAACTTTGCTTACAGTATAGTCTTGATTTAATTTTCTAAGTTAGATCTGATTAAGTAGAAGTTTGCAGGGGTGACCACCATCATCGAAATTTCAATGCAAAGTACATTTTGTAATGGAATAAGAATCACCTTTAAGCAAACACCCTCTTCACTGATAATTTGTGTAAATTTTCAACTAATAAACTGAAAAAAGGCAACATACACAAAAATAATCTGTAGTACCAGGACTTGAATTTATACAAGTAATGCGGCTTGGACCGTGAGTGACACTCACGGTACTATTCCAGAATGAAATCAGGAGGAAAATATAACGCTTGCATGAGTTCTAACCAAAGGATGACACTCATTCTTCTTGTTTATGTAGACCAGTCCCTCTGGAAAAGGCCATGTTAATATTGCATTATTCAAAAAGATTTAGCTTAAACATATTGCCCACCTCATGACTCAGCAATCCTTATCCCAAGAGAAGTGCGTATGTCCAGCAAAGGACATGTTTAATAATGCAACTTTATTCATAATAGCCCCTAATTAGAAACATTCCAAAGGTTATTAGCAGCAGAATAGAAAAAGAAATTCCAATGTATTCCTACAAGGGAATACAACACAGCTATTAATAAAAGAATGGTTTAACCCAGTGGTCGGCAAACTCATTAGTCAACAGAGCCAAATATCAACAGTTCAACGATTGAGATTTCTTTTGAGAGCCAAATTTTTTAAACTTAAACTTCTTCTAACACCACTTCTTCAAAATAGACTCGCCTAGGCCATGGTATTTTGTGGAAGAGCCACACTCAAGGGGCCAAAGAGCCGCATGTGGCTCGCGAGCCGCGGTTTGCCAACCACTGGTTTAACCTAAAAAGCCAATACAAAAAAGAACATTTTATATAATTTTAAAAATAAAGTTCAAGAATAAGAAAATTAATGCTTTAAAAGTCCAAATAGGGATTACTTTTTTTTTTTTATAGGCAAGGAGCGGGGAGAGCAGTTATTGACTGGGAAGTGGTATGAGAGATCCTTCTGAGGAGGCTCTATATTTTGATATTGGTGATAATTACATAGGTGTGCACATTTGTAAAATTTATTGAGATATACAGTTATGAACATGGTATAATTTTTTAGTGAGGAAATGAAATTTTAATTAACCTTACTTGAGAATAGGAGCTCAAATGACTCATTGACTTTATGAATTCATATAGCCTTCAGCCTGAAATGGTAGAGCCTTCCTGGTGGTTAGCACATTATGTGGAAGGCTTTGGCTTTTGGAAAATACTTTCGAATTTTTTAAAAAGTCTCTTACTAGTAACAAGTTCCTCCTTGGGCTAATAAATTATATTCTCCTCATCCTATTTTTACTTTAGACAAGCTTTATGCCAGATATTGGCACTAGCTTTTCACAGACTTTATTTGATTCTATAAACTTACTCTGCCTGATAATGTAATTCCTCAAATGTGTTTTCATCCATCAACTGTGGATTTTCTAATATATGATGATACTGACAATGAATTTGTCTCATTTCCCATAACTATAATTACTATAATTAAATTTAAATCATGATACATTTCTCTAAATTGTTGATATATAGTGTCTAGTTAGCATTAGCTATAATTTCTAAATATGACTATTAAATAGTTTGGTTGGTATTATCAATTTAAAAATAATTAGCTCTTTTATGAGATGTCTGTTTTTAGATTTGGTTTATAATGTGGTATGAAATACTTAGTTCAGTCTCCTGCGAACATTTTCTTTTCTGAAGTGTTACAAGAGAGCTTGTCTTTCCAGTTGCTCTGTATGCCATCAGCGCTGTCTACTTTGCTGGAGTGATGGTGCGGCTGATGTTGACTTTGACTCCCGTTGTCTGTATGCTGTCTGCAATTGCCTTCTCTAATGTTTTTGAGCACTATTTGGGGGACGACATGAAAAGGGAAAACCCACCTGTGGAGGACAGCAGTGATGAGGATGACAAAAGAAACCCAGGAAATTTGTATGATAAGGTGGGGAATCTAAAGTAAGGCCTTTAAAAATTTTATGTGCTTTGTTTTTCTACTACAGTAAGAACTATTAATATTAAGAAACGTGATTAAACAGGATTTAGACAAACTGACATTTCCAGTTGGTCTCTCCTGTTTGCCTAAAACTTTGAATCCTGCTTGGTCTTTTAGATAAGAATAAGAAAATAGAATGTAACCAGAGTAGGAATTCTCATTTCATTTTGGTCAGGTTTTATCTAAAATCCCTCTATTTTTGAGAGCAAAAACCTAGTGCTCTACTAAGTTACATAACATTGAGCATTATTAAACCCCATTGAAACATTGCACAAACGCTTATCTTTGAGGTCCATGTTCAATGTAAACTTAAAATTATTTATTTATTTATTTATTTATTTATTTATTTATTTATTTATTTATTTATTTATTGTGTACTGGATGACGCTCCAACAAACCGAGCCACCCAGCCAGGGCATGTAATTTACTTTTACTTTTAACCTGTCAGGTTAAGTAAAGAGCAAGGTCATATTTGGTGCAAATGTGGAAAAGACTCGTAAGAATTAGAGCACTAATACTTACCTGGCAGGGGAGGTACCATGATCAGGAAGGTGGTTTTCCCAGGGCAAGGCTTATTCACTGTACTCTGCATGTGCTGA
Organism: Plecotus auritus; assembly: GCF_963455305.1. NCBI lineage: Eukaryota > Metazoa > Chordata > Mammalia > Chiroptera > Vespertilionidae > Plecotus > Plecotus auritus. The sequence continues at coordinate 164,972,186 of NC_137773.1, forward strand.
CACCAGCAATTCCCCCAAATGCGGGAAACTTGACTGCATAATTTGTGGTAATGGGGGACTGTGTTCCCACACTTCCCTGAAAAAAAAAGAAAAGAAAAGAATTAGAGCGCTTGTCTTGGATGACATATTAAACTTCATTTGAATATTAACTAGGTTTTTAAATACCAATAAGCAATGAAACTTTCCAGAATAAGTATTAACTTTGAAAAGCTTGCCTTACTATATAGGCCCAATATAATTCATACAGATTTGTTTTAATACAGCACATACCTACTTTTGTGTTTGTGGTTATATTTTATTTTGTGGTTTCCTAACTAGCCTAGCAATTTAGAACTTATGCCTCTGTTCAGTTTTCTGTTCTGGTTTTTTGGTGGTTGTCTGTTGTAGTTTTTAAAAAATGTAATCTTAATTTTAATATGTCTGTTTTGGGATTTGGAAATTGGAAGATTGATTCTGATAATGCATTTTTTGTCTTATACTAAAGTTCTACATGGTTCGGATTTTAGCTGGACAGTTTCGTTTTTAGGATGAGGGATTTGGGTTTTTGTAAGAAAAGCTTGCCAGAATGAGGCCATTTGGTTATCTCCTTTGTACATACATAAAACACAAGGATACTCGGTTTGAAAGCAGCTTCTTACTGGAGATATTTTGGTCTGTGACCAGCTCCTGGATTGGGTATAGTTCCAGGAAACCACCTCATTCACAATTAATTTGAGAATCTTTAGAAAACTAATTTTTAGAAAACTTATCACTCAGACAAGAATACCTGATGGTTATACATTTTTTCCCTCAAAGGATTAAATTGACAGATTAACATTCTCCCAACTTTTCTTGAACGTCTCAATGAAATCAGTGAAATGATGAATTTGTCTAACCAGTTTTTTGTATCTTCAGGCAGGTAAAGTGAGGAAACATGTAACTGAACAGGAAAAAACTGAAGAGGGACTAGGTCCTAATATAAAAAGCATTGTCACCATGTTGATGCTGATGCTATTGATGATGTTTGCAGTCCACTGTACCTGGGTCACAAGCAATGCCTATTCTAGTCCAAGTGTGGTCCTGGCCTCTTACAATCATGATGGGTAAGAAAATAACTTGGCTACAAAAGGATTTTATACCTATCCCTTTTTTTCTGTCTCAGTGGTTAAGAATTAAAAAATAGAATGTTTGTGAGGCTCTGCATTTGAATCTACCATGTTTTTCTTACAGCCTTTCTCTCCCACCCCATATGGGTAGTAATCATTGTATTTCATGCTCTTGTCCAGAATGTCTTTGCATTCATAACATGTATATTAGTTTTTCTCAAAATGTGGTCCTTGGACATACAATGAGTTCTCACTTAACATCATAGGCTCTGTGACTAAACAGAACAACATATAATGAAACCAACTTTACCATAGGCTAAGTGAAAAAGAGTTCAATTCCTATAACTTTGATGAGACATGATAACATAAGGATTGTTATTCAAGGACTTGCTATACAGTAACATCATTACCAGGAAGCCTGTTAGAAATGCAAATTCTTGACCCCGTGTAAAGCCTATTGAATCAGAAACCTAGAGGTGGAGCTCAGCAATCTCTGATTTAATAAGCCCTAGGTCAGTGGTCGGCAAACTATGGCTCGCAAGCCACATGCGGCTCTTTGGCCCCTTGAGTGTGGCTTTTCCACAAAATACCACGGCCTGGACAAGTCTATTTTGAAGAAGTGACGTTAGAAGTAGTATAAGTTTAAAAAATTTGGCTCTCAAAAGAAATTTCAGTCGTTGTACTTTTGATATTTGACTCTGTTGACTAATGAGTTTGCCGACCACTGCCCTAGGTGATTATGATGCAGCTGAAATTGAAGAAGAGATCATTGATATATTGCCACCCCAGCTTCTGCTTCATTTGGGTGCTTGTTAGGCTTGCAAAATATCACACCCCACCCCAGAACTACTAATTCAGAATCTGTTCTTTTACAAGATACCCAGGAGATTTGCATGCATATTAAAGTTTAAAAAGCATTAGCTCTTCATTGATATCCTCCTCAACCCCCATTTTTTGAGGCTTTTAAAAACTGCCCTTAAAATGTGAGATTAATTCAATGGTTGAACACCTCAAGATTTTAAGTTACTCTCTTCACATTTATAATATCTCATTTAAAAGAATTTTGTGATTCTTTTCAGCACCAGGAATATCTTAGATGATTTTAGAGAAGCTTACTTTTGGCTAAGGCAAAATACAGATGAACATGCCCGAGTGATGTCTTGGTGGGATTATGGCTATCAGATAGCTGGAATGGCTAATAGAACTACTTTGGTGGATAATAATACCTGGAATAACAGCCACATAGCACTGGTAAGAATTCAATAAACAACAGATCAAAGGTATAAATTTTTATTACTTAGCAATCAGGCATCACTTGTAATTAAGAAGGATAGATGTAGATGAATGTTCTCTTTGTGTGCAGAATTCTCAAAATTTCTCTTTATACAATTCATTCCATAAAGTGGGTTCAGGTTATGCATATTTACTTTTGTAAGTATCATTCAGAATTGTAAGCTGATTTCTGGTAGATCTCATGATATCTCATAATGAGAATTAGGCAAAATCTGAAACTTCTTTATTTTTTCCAATACCAAAAATCTGAAACTTTTAAAACACTACATTTGACTTGTATTTTCTATTTTATAAATTAAGATAATTATTTGCAAATATGTAAAACAAATGCACTGTATTCAGGGACTGTTTACTCTGTTAACTAATTTACATAAATTCAGGTAATCACATCTCTGTTTTTTAAAGATTTTAAATCAATAGTGGATATTAACCAGATGAGTTTTACTTGTTTTAGTGTTGTAGCTAATTATCAGATGTCTGGTAGACTGAGGAGAAGAATATATTTATGCTGGCTAGATTGCTAGTCATACCTGGCTTTGAGGTAATGAGAAGTCCTATTTCTTTTAAGCTTGCCTGCTTTTATACTAAAATGTTAATTTCATGAAATAATTAGCAAAATATTAAAACGTATTCTGATTTTGACATTTCTGCTATACCTGCTTATAGTGAGTGAGGTGCTTCTGAATCTCAGTAAATTTGTTGAATTCATAGCAAATCATTTCTATAAAAAGAATTCCATGTAAATCAGATTCCTCAGGTACATTCCTTCATAAGGTAAAAATGTACATTTATTTCTTTTTTAGCATATTGTGGGGCTAAGTATACACATTCTCATTTTTTTCTGTAGGTGGGAAAAGCTATGTCTTCAAATGAAACAGCAGCTTATAAAATCATGAGGAGTCTGGATGTAGATTATGTTTTGGTAATTTTTGGAGGGGTTATTGGCTATTCTGGTGATGACATCAACAAGTTCCTCTGGATGGTTAGGATAGCTGAAGGGGAACATCCAAAAGACATTCGGGTAAGAAACGGTTAGTTCAGGTGTTTTAAAACAGCTCACAGGTCCAAGTAATTCTTTTATCTTGCTAATTGCATAGTATTTGTTTTTATTATTTTATTCCCCACATTTGACTCTTCATTCTGAATATACTATTAAGATACTATAAGCATTTTCCCAATTTTAAATCTTTTGAAATTCGTACTTGATACTTCTGTTCTCCAAAGCAATCTTTTGTCAAGACTTTTGCTTGGACTCCTTCACAGCCTTTGCAGTTCTGCCCTTTCTTTCCGTTTCCATTGTTTCCACTCTGTTACTGATCCTTATGATCATAAACCTGAAATAGAACAGTGACCTTTTTTATGCTTCGTATTGAAGCAGATATAGTAGCAAAATATACACCCTGTTCTTGCTTTTTTTAAAAAAAAAAAAATTTTTCACTATATATCTTAGCAATTTTTCTATATTAGAATATGGAGACCTGTTTTCATTTTTTTTTCACTTTGACACAGTGTATTCCATTGTGTATATGCATTCATGATTTATTTAACCTGTCCCTATTGATGGACATTTAGGTTGTTTCCAGTCTGTAGTCTCATAAACAGTGGTACAGTAACTTTTATACTCATTACTTTGCCCATGTACAAGTGTCTTTGTAGGGTAAATCCCTAAACTAGCAATTTCTATTTAGAGTGCCAAATTGGCCTTTGTAGAGGTTATGTTATAAATTTTATGAGATCCCAATAAAATTACTATAGGAGTTTTCTAAACACTTCCCCAACCCCCAACTAAAGAACTGACTTTAGAGTTCATGTGGAAAAATAAAGACCAATTAAAGTAAACTGAAAATGAGTAATGGGGGTGAGGATGGGACATTTGGAGAGAGTGAACCTACCTGGTACTAAAACCATGGTGTTGGTACCATTCTTTTGAATTATTGAGGTTTTTATATCATGGTTATAATCTGGTAGAATTGCTTGCCTTTCCTTACTCCAACAAATAGTATTGTTCTTTTTCTGTGATAATCTTGTATACTTTTTATAAATGATTTCTAGACTCAGCTTTTAAAAACACTGATGATAATTTTGGGGTTTTTTTTAGGGATCACATTAAATTTATAAATTAGTCCTCTGATAGGATATTTTTTTGATATGTAACTAAATATGGCTTTCTGAATATACCCTAAAAGCTGGTTTATGGGGAAATAAATAGAGGGGCCTGTAAATTTAACTGACATAAACTTCTGGTTTCTTTTTTTGTAGGAAAGTGACTATTTCACCCCACAAGGAGAATTCCGTGTAGACAAAGCAGGATCTCCCACTTTATTGAATTGCCTTATGTATAAAATGTCATATTACCGATTTGGGGAAATGCAGGTTAGTTATATTAGTTTTACTATAATCTTTTTTTAAGGGAATATTTTAAAAGTAGTCTTGTTTGCCTCTAAAAACAGGATAATGATGTTTGGTTGTGCTATAAAGAAAGAAGTGCTTATCTAAAATTCCCCAACATGCTCCCCCCTACCACCCTCCCCCATTAAATTTAGATTTCTGAAACTTAAATGTGAAAAATTTAGATCAAAGATTTCCTTTCAAAATATTAATTAACACTAGGCTCAAATCCAGTCTTTGCTTGCCTTTTGGCCTCATGCTTTTTGAAGGCATTTTCCACCTTAGGAAACTGTTGTTTTTTGTTTTATCCTCACCTGAGGATATTTTTTCCATTGATTTTTAGAGAGAGTGGAAGGGAGGGAGAGCGAGAGAGAAGAGAGAGGAGACACACACACACACACATTATATATCAATCAGTTGCCTCCCACACATGCCCTGGGATCAAACCTGCAACCCAGGTACGTGCCCTTGCCTGGGAATCAAACCCAAGACCCTTCGAGCCAAGGGCCAGCACTCTAACCATTGAGCAACACTGGCCAGGGCCAAACTATGTGATCTTAAGTAGATTACTTTGGTGTTTGGTGGGGGAAAGCCTAAAATTAAAGAGTTGAATTATGTGGACATTTCAGATATTCATTCTATGCCTGTTCTTTTTACCACAGATAGCTAAGACTATCCAGGTTAGAGTTTTCTTGAAAATTAGAATGATGTGGTACAAAAGCTTAAGGGTCCAGAAAATGAATGAATATTCAGAGATATTGTGACAAAAAGAACAAACAGTAGACTTACTGTCATAATACTTGAGTTTTAGATCTGGTTCTGTCAAGTCATGTAATCCTTGGACAAGTCACATCCTTCCTGGACTTTTTTCTTGTCTGTATATAATGGAGGTTGTACTGATGACTTAATTTGTAAGGCTCTTTATGGCTCTTAGATCACATGACTATAATACAAAGTTAAAACCTTCACACCAAGATTTCAGTGAAAACTGCCTTATTCCATATTGCGTTCTGGTTAAGTTGATACTAGGAGGCAGAGGAAGAATTGCTTGTTTAATTTTATACAAACACTAGCGATCAAGATAATGTTCATCACTATCAATTTGGAATTAATTCTACAGGTGGCTTTTAATAAATAGACAATAATTTTACTACTAGACTTAGATTTTTGTGTTTTGATTTCTGAAGGCCACTGCCTAGTTTCTAAACTCATATTAAGGAAGAAACATTTAAGCCATAAAAATTAGCTACTTCAGAAAATGATTCAAAGGTTTGTTTCTTTTTTTAATAATGATGGTAGCAAAGAAGTTTTCTTGCTCTCATTTAAGTTTATCAACAGGCCCTGCCTGGCCAATGTTGCTAATTGGTTAGAGCTTCATCCCGCCCACTGAAGGGTTGCAGGTTCAATTACTGGTCAAGGGCAAGTACCTGGGTTGCAGGTTCAATGCCCAGTCTGGGGTGTGCAGGAGACCAGTCGATGTGTCCCTCTCACATTGATCTCTCTCTTTCTCTTTCTCTTTCTCTTTCTCTTTCTCTTTCTCTTTCTCTTTCTCTTTCTCTTTCTCTTTCTCTTTCTCTGTCTCCCTCTCTCCCTCTCTCCCTCTCCCTCCCCCTCCCCCTCCCTCTCTTCCTCTCTCCCTCCCTCCCTCTCTCCCTCCCCCCTTCTCCCTTTCCCCCCTCTCTCTCTTCTTCTTCCCCCTCCTCTCCCACTATCTCTAAAAATCAATGGAAAAAATATCCACGGTGAGGATTAATAACAACAAAAGTTTACCAGCTGTTTTAAGCCATGTTTCCACCATGTCTTCATCTTGATGCCTTCCCTACTCAAGAATAATATATGTTTAAGACATGAAGTATAACTTTTCTGTTATATAGATATACATGAACAAGTAATTCCCACATTAGAATAGATTTACTTTTTGTTTTAAAGTGGAATTCACTTATGCTCTGTGTCAACATAAATGTAGCCTGAGAATTTAAAATCTTCTCTCTTCCCCCCAGTTTTTCCTTTCTTAATTCCTCATAAATTCTCCCTTGGTTTGCCCTTTTAAATTTATTTATAGTTCCCACTTTCAGGATGTAGTATGCTTGTGCATTTATTTGACAAATAACACTGGAAATAAAGCCACATTGAATAAGATAAGGTCATCATGCAGCTTATATCCTGGTGGAGGACACAGGTAATTTTTAAAATAAAGGCAAACTTTTACTGAAGAGTAAAAGATAAGGAAAACAACAGAGGAGACTTTTCTACCACCAATTTCAAGAAAATATTTGGGCGTTTTGTAAGTCAATACTAATCCTATATAATAATAAATTGACTGGACAGTGGAATGACCAGTCAGTGGGGGGCGGAGCTGGCGAGTGAGCAGCGCCAGGCCAGCCAAGGTGGGTGCCAGTGGCCAGAGGGAGGGGATGGCAATTGTGGGGTTGGGGGGAGGGCTGGCCGCTTGCCAGCCAGCGCCATTCCCCAGTCGGCCTGCCGGTTGCCTCCTGCAGAGGGAGGCCAGACTGCGGCCTAAGTCATCAGTCAGACATCCCCAGTGGGCTCCTGGACTACAAGAGGGTGCAGGCCTACAAGAGGGCACATACCGGGGTGAGGGGACACCCCCACCCCCCTGAATTCACAAATTTTTGTGCACTGGGCCTCTAGTTGGTAATATAAAGTAAGTAAGTTTGTTTGTTTTTTTAAATAAGCTTATACTTTAATGACTGACCTAATTTTATGTCAAAGTATATCTTTTAAGAATATAAAAAAGAAAATTCTTCCTTGAAGAGATGTGTTTGGGCTGAGACCAAAGAATAAAAAGGAACCAGCCATGCGAAATAGCTAAATGAAGAACTTTCTGGCTGAGAGAATAGATAGTGTAAGACCCTGAAGCAGAAAAGAAGTCCTTTCTTTGTGTTTTCTCTATTCTATATAATAATAAAAGCCTAGGTGGTATTGCGCGATGTTTTCGTGCGACGTTGTCACAAGATGGCCAGCAGAGGAGGTCAGTTGTGGGTGACCAGGCCTGCAGGGGAGGGCAGTTAGGAGCGACCAGGCTGGCAGGGGAGGGCAGTTGGGGGCAACCAGGCTGACAGGGGAGTGGTTAAGGAGTGATCAGGCTGGCAGGCAGAAGCGGTTAGGGGCAATCAGGCAGCAGGCAGGCGAGTGGTTAGGAGCCAGCAGTCCCGGATTGTGAGAGGGATGTCCAGCTGCCAGTTTAGGACATCCCCCAAGGGGTCCCAGATTGGATAGGGTGCCGGCCGGGCTGAGGGACACCCCTCTCCCCCCATGCATGAATTTCATGCACCGGGCCTCTAGTATACCTATAAAAGGGGCTTTGATGGATTTCATTTTGCTGTTTTGCTTTTTTTTTTTTTTAATGCCTGCAAGGTTCTTATCCACTCTAAGGATTCAGTGAAATTCTAATTCTGATGTATTTAGTTTCTCTCTTCCTGATATTTTCCTATTTAGTTAGCAGTACATGAGAACTGTTGCAATATATTACTCAGATTATGTTTTCCTAGTTTAAAGGAGAGAGTTTTGCTCTGATGATAACATTTACTACCTTCTATTCGAATACTGAATGTTTTCCAATATGGTTAACATCCAATATGGTCACTTTTGCAGCTGGATTTTCGTACACCCCCAGGTTTTGATCGAACACGTAATGCTGAGATTGGAAACAAGGACATTAAATTCAAACATTTGGAGGAGGCCTTTACATCAGAACACTGGCTTGTAAGGATATATAAAGTGAAAGCACCTGATAACAGGGAAACACTGGACCACAAACCTCGAGTCACCAACATTTTCCCAAAACAGAAGTATTTGTCAAAGAAGGTAGGTGTCAAGTGAAGTCATGGTTGTCTGAAAAGTTGCTAATAAATTTCCATGTGCCAAGTTTATAAAGACTACCACTTACATACTAAGTAAATATCAAGCTAGCTAGTGAGGGCATTCCTTTCCAACTGAGTACTTCAGATATCCCAGCCAGCAGCTTTTACTGGATAGCATAGTGGTTAACAGTGAACCAAACAATTTTCCAGAGGCATTCTGTCTTTAATTTACTAATGCCCATTAATAAGAATTAATTTGTAAAGTAAGTTGTGTTTGTGACCATTACTTTCTGAACCTTTGTGACAGAGTGCCAAATACTCATATAATACAGTTATGATCTATTCCTCATCTTTTGGTCAAAGCAAACTTGTATTGCATTTTCATATTCTGTTTTTAGTATAATATTACTTTACTAATTATTGAATAAAGAATAAGCTTAAGTTGGTTGAATCCAGAATAAAAAAAAATATTTATCTTAAGATGATAATTATTAAATGTAATTGTCATTCTTGTTGGCAGGAATTACGATGATGAAACTATTACAGTCCTTTTGTTTATTTAATAAGATACAAAGTATATTATTGGAGGTCATTATTGCTCACTTAATCGAAAGAGATCTAATCTTTGCTACAAAAGACTACTTAAAATGAGTATTTTATAGGTTGCCCTCTGTGAGAAATGGGAAATAATAAGCAGTCATGAAATACGAAGTTAAACTACTACCCTTATAATACTAATTATTATTAGACCATTTTCAGTCTTAAGTCTTGAAAGGTGCTTGGGTTTACATTGCTCACAATAGTGAGCCATGCCAAAAGTCTTTATTTATTTAATTTTATTATTATTATTATTTTTTATTGATTTCAGAGAGAAAAAGAGGGAGAGAGAGAGAGAGAGATATAGAAACATCAGTGATAAGAGAGAATCATTGATCAGCTGCCTCCTGCACATCCCACACGGGATCGAGCCCACAACCTGGTCATGTGCCCTTGACAGGAATCAAAACCGGGACCCTTCAGTTCACTGGCCATTGTTCTATCTAGTGAGCCAAACCAGCAAGGGCCATTACAGAAATCTTAATGTAGCGCTGATACTACCCTTGCTCTTGGGGGATACCTTCCAAGACCCCCCAGTGGATGCCTGAAACTGCATATAGTACCTACCACAAACCCTGTATAAACTATGTTTTTTTTCCTTATACTTACACTAAAGGCTTGGTGCATGAAATTCATGCACTCGGGCGGGGGTCCCTCAGCCTGGCCTGCGCCCTCTCACAATTCAGGAGCCCTCTGGGGATGTCCCACTGCTGTGGAGGTGGGAGAGACTCCCGCCAATGCAGCTGCGCTCACCAGCTGTGAGCCTGGCTTCTGGCTGAGCAGCGCCCCCCCTGTGGGAGAGCACTGACCACCAGGGGGCAGCTCCAGTGTTGAGCGCCTGCCCTCTCGTGGTCAGTGTGCATCATAGTGACCGATCGTTCTGCCGTTTGGTCAATTTGCATATTAGCCTTTTATTATATAGGACACCTCTTCATTTAAGGAAGTGCTTTTCAAGGTTTCTCTTTGGCACATCCAAATTACCAGCATCACTACTCTTGTGCTTCAGGACTATTATTAAGTCAAATGAGGGTTATTTGAATGCAAGCATTGTGATACTGTGACAGTTATCTGTTATCTGGGATGGCTACTAAGTGACTAAAAAGTGAGGAATGTATATACCATGCAGGCACTGGACAAAGGGATGATTCATGTACCTGGTGGGACCAAGTGGATAACATGAGATTTCATCACACTGCTCAGAATGACATAAAATTTGGAATTTTCCATTTAATATTTTCAGACCAAGGATAATTGAAACCATGGATGAGGGGGGAGTGGTCTACTGTATTTTAAATCATTGAAGCAATTGTCCTTTATGTTTATTTAAAATATACTTCAAATATATTCAGAATGCAGATTATTTCAATTTGTACTATAAAAGTGTGATCTGTAAATAAAAACTTTTATTAGCTGTATGATATGTAAATGGAAACTTTTTAAATGAGTACTTCTAGGCCAGGTACAGATTACCAAATCTAGACTGATGTATTTAAATGTCACAAACAGCTGACACTATGTTAGTCATACCACATTTACTTACTAGTAGTCTTTACATCAAATGATAAATCAAATGATCTGGTTTCTCACAGCATGTGGTAAAAGAAACTGGTGAGTCACCTCAGGGCAGAAGTTAAAGTAAATGCTGCTAGTCTCAAGGCAGTTTACTCCTATCCATCTAAGTCCAGTTAAGGCTTACTTTTTCTGAAAAACAGTATCATTGAACTTGTCTGATGATAGTAAGTTTTCTTAATCCTGACCTCTTTTGTCTTCTCATCATTCCCCCCAAATAAAGAAGTGAATAGATAAATCAAATTCATCTCTTTTTATAGTCTGTCTTGTATGCCCAAAATATATATTCTAGTAGCCAACAACATGGACTTTGAATTTCTAGTTTCCATGGCTTTCTATTATCTGTTTTGTACTAGCACTAGAGGAATGCTGGTTGGTTGGTTGGTTGGTTGTTGGTGGTTCTTCTTTCCACCCTGGTTATTACTCTAGGGGTGGGGGGCGGGTGAGTACAGCAGTCATCTGGTAGTTTTCCTGCACTGCAGAGCTGACATGGCTGAGGCACTAGTAACAGTGCTACAGAAAAGACTTTTTGGCATGGCTCACTGCCCACAGAGAAAAAAAAACTTTGAGGGCTCAGCCCAGTTTTACATACTTTGCATAGACCTGGGCCATTTACGTGATCTAGCAGAAGAGGTTTCATGCTAGAAATCTGTAGGTAATGATGATAAACTAGCTCCTTGGTTTGAATTTTAAAAATTGTGCCCTCTGAAATTTTTTACTTTTTGCCTTAAGTTAATAATAAAATAACATATATTATGAACAAGCTAGCAGCAACAAATTTTTGTAACCTTAATAAGGATTGCATTTTGCCTTGTTCTTTTCCATGTTAGAAAAAATTATAAATTGTTTTAAACTGAACATCATAAATAAATGTACACGATATAGGATACAACCTAGGTTTCTGAAATCTCCTCCAAGAGTTGCATTTAAATGTGAAAATTGAATAGAGGGGTCAGTCTCTTGAGTCTTCAGTCTCTGCTAACCCAGTGCTTTGATGGTACATTAAATTACTTGTTTCCAAAAAATATTTGCTTTTATCAATATCTGTGGATACGTCAGATTGGCAGACACTATCTGATTTATCGTGTAGGATTCTAACATCACAAACACTTTTGCAGTAATCTCTGCCAGCACATTTGTAGTAATTTTTTATACCAGAAAACATGGGTTGAAAGTATTAGAGTGGGGTCCAGAAGTATTAAAAAAATATTGTATGGGGTGTTTTTTTCCTAGTGTTTGGTTTCTGTTTTGTTTTTTTATTTTTAAGTGCTATTTTTCTACCTAAATTGTAGAATGTGTCAAGTAATTTTATTTATTTTTATTTTTGTAGATAGGTACAAAGTTACTTAATTTGTATTTCTGACACAAAGCTCATTTTTGGAGGCTATACCAGGAGCAGCATTAACATTTTCTGATACTTTAGTATTTCTATCATGCCTGGAAATGTAATTATTACAGCTAAGCATTTATAGTAGAGAGGAGAGGTGGGGGTTCATTTGCCTGATGGTGAGGAGTATGTGATACGCATTAGAGGAATGCCCTAGTACTGCTTTTCTCTTAAAGCTAGGGACCTAGTCCAGTTTACCTTCAGCATCTTGGCATAGACAGTGGTATCATGTTGAAGAGCGAAGGGCTTATTAAGAGACTCTTCCTCACATTGCAGTGAACCATGTGTGTATATTTTTTAATCTGTAGGAAACCTGCACTAACACCATGTGTTCTGTTTTCTTTTTAGACTACGAAAAGGAAGCGTGGCTACATTAAAAATAAGCTTGTTTTTAAGAAAGGCAAGAAAATATCTAAGAAGACTGTTTAAATAACTATTCTGGTTCCTAACTTGAAGCAGTTGTCCTTGTGAGAACCAGTCTTTGCCTTTAGCTCATGTCATGTTTCACAGCAACAAAGGGTACAGAACCATCACTGATCCAGGTTAATGTTCAAAATTTCCTGGCAATGCCTGACTTAAAAAATAAAATTGGCTTATTGAGAACAGCTGTTTTCGACTTATAATGTGAAGCAAGACAGAGCACTGCTGTAAATGTCTAGCAGCAGATTTTTTTTTATTGGTACATATTATCCTTCAAATCTGAGAATTTGGACTAACTGCACCAAAGAACCCTCTAATTTGGTCCCTGGCACATGCATACTTATTAATGTTTTTATTCTTTTACAAGACCTGCATTTTATTTGAATTACCCAAATAGCAATATATAAATTACGAATGATAAAATGTGATACAAGCTCCTTGAACCACACTAGTAAACTAGTACAGGTCTGAGAAAGAGGTATTAGAAACGTAATTATACTTCTTTGAATTATATTTATTTTCATGTTTCTCCAGTGCAAAGAATGTTTCATCAAATGCACATTTTCTGTTGCTTACTGTTTGCTCTAAGAAGAAGCTGCTGTTTCAAAGATGAACCTCTGAGTAACTGATTGATTCAAATAGGTTTTTTTTTTATGTTGGCACATTATTGCTGCTGTTAGCAGTTGTTTTCACCAGGTACTTACAGAGCAGATCTCATACATTGTTCATTCAAGGGCTAAATTTATATCCTTTGGAAATCATGGCAACTGAACAGAATGTTGCTTACTAGGAAGGGGTTTATGGGGTTTGTATCTCAGCACTGAGGTTTAGCACTATGTTTACATGTAAGAGATTAAGGAAAAAACCCTAACGTGGACAAAGTTCATTATCTGTGACTTCAAAATGACAAAGGATTTGTAAACTTTGCCTGGACTTCTCCCATTTTATATAACAGTTTCATTTATCACAATGATTTTGTCCTCTTCTCCATATTGTTTTAAACTGTTAAGCATTTGATGAAATACTCTTTAATGCTATTGGAATTTTCTTACTTCAAAGATGTGACAGTTGTCAAAAATGCACTAAAATATAAATGGAGATTGAACATGTTCTCTTTCCAGCTTATAGGCAACTTTATATAGACTTGAACATTTTCTCCAGTTGTTTAGTAAACGTGAAAGAGAAAGGGTTTTTCCTGCCACAGGATATAACTGTTTTTATATAAACAAGCATAACTTACACCACTGCTTTTGGTGGAAAAGTGCAGAATAGTATGTACCTTTTATGAAGAAAAGTGTAATTTACAATATTCAGTGAGAATGTTACTGCTGATTTTCTTTTCCAAAGTGTAGAATATTCTTTGATTTATACGATTCATTTTTGACCCAGATGATGGTTCTTTTACAGACGGCTGAACATTTTCACAAATAAAGTGTAACTAAATCTGGATTTCTGATACTTTGTCATTTGGGGGATTTTAATTTACTTTGTTGCTTTAAAATTCAATGCAGAGAAGTTGACTGTAGGGAAAATAAAGTTAATTCAAATTTTGTGTTAAGTGTGTTGTCTTTTACAAATCTGTTTTTTAAAAGGAGTTAAGAGCACTGAACACACACTTCCTTCCTTGTTCACTTACAAAGGTTTTATTTAGAGAATATGTATAGAAAAGTGCTAGATTCGTTCAACTTTGCTCTACCATTTTATTTTGCCTTCTTTTTGCCTCAGAATGAAAGTCTCTTTATGGGTTAGTGAGGGGGAAACACCTAAGGACTTTAACAAAAACCCTGCTTCATAAAGTTGTGATATTTAATTTGTCAAGTCTTCACTATAAAATTTTCTCTTTAAGAGCAGGAATGATCTCTCAACCTTTCTCAGTTTTAGGGAACACCACTTTGGTCCAATAGATTGCCTCAATAAAACAGCATCATGTTAACAGCATTTGTAATCTTATTGTATCAGAAAAACAAAATTATAGTAGTTTAAACACATTGGAATATAATAGGGTAATTGGCTCAGAATATTCTTTAGCTCTCTAAATTCATTTAATGTATGATCAGTTACACCGAACATTACAGAGGGGTGTATTAAATATCAAGACCTCCAAGGTTTACCAGGGGTCCTCAAACTACGGCCCGCGGGCCACATGTGGCCCGCCGAGGACATTTATCTGGCCCGCCGGGTGCCGCTGCCTGTCCTGCTTAGCAGCCGACTTGTCCCGGGCCCGCAGTGCACATAGGAATTTGTTCATAGTTGTTTTTTTTTTTTAAACTATAGTCCGGCCCTCCAACGGTCTGAGGGACAGTGAACTGGCCCCCTGTTTAAAAAGTTTGAGGACCCCTGGTAGACCATACAATAGCTTTTAAGTCCCTAGGCCATGGCCAAGAGGCCAGCACCTTTCCATAGCTAAAGAGCTATAATAGCATGAAATCTTCAGCTACTGTGCCTTAAAATAATTTTTAATTGTAATATATAACCAAATTTACAATCTTAACCATTTTTAAATGTATAGTTTTATAGTATTAAGTACATTTACATTGTTGTGTGGCCAGTCTCCAGAATTTCCTTGCAGTTGCTGTTTCTTGAATGGTGGGTTTTGTCAGACATCTACCTTGATGTTCTTAACATTCCATTGAGGTAGGTGGAGTAATGGATAAATGTAGAACTTAACAGCAGTGTGTAATTGAGATGTAGGAAATTGAGACTGACACAAACCAGTAAGGAAATGTCATGATGTCTACTATTTCTTTTAAATTAAACCTTCTTTAAATTGTGAAGTGTGACAGAACACAAAAGTGTGTACACAAATCCAGCAACTCTGTTACCACAGCCCTAGTCAGAACAGAATGGTGCCAGCACCCCAGAAGCCCCTCGCAGTCATTCGCCTGTCCCACTTCCTCCTCCAAGGCTCAACTGTCCTTGCTTTTAAGGTAATTACTTAGATTTCTGGTTTTAATGCTTAATATATCTCTCTAAACATATTGTTTAATTGCACTTATTCTTTCAATAATATAAATGCAAACAATGTATTTTTTTAATCTTCAGTTTTTGTGAAACTCATCCAGAATATTACATGCAACTTTAAGTTTATTTTTACTGATAGAAAATATTTCCTTATATGTTGTCTCTCTCTCACTCTCCTCCCCCCCCCCCCCCCAATCCCACTCTACCATTGATGTATATTTGCATTGTTTTCAGTTTGAGGATATTACAAATAATGTGCAGTTGAGGTAGGTGGAGTAATGGATAAATGTAGAAATACTCTTTTACATCTCTCTTGGATTTTCTATGCATACATTTTTGTGAGTTTTTACCTAATAAAGTAGAATTGCTAATTAGAACATGAAGGGTTTTGTTCATCACATCCTAACCAGTTCTTGTCAATCTTTAATTTTGCTTCTGTTCAGTTGAGCAGTAGTTTTTAATTTTTCTTTTCTGTTACCAATGGGGTTGGCCTTTTGAAATCCTCTTGTTTATAAGGTTTTAGTTCTAATCCATTTTTCTGTTGATTTTTTTTTTATATTTGTACAAGTTGCTTCTTACAATATGCCTAGGAATTTGTTACTTGAATGTCTTATCAATCTTTTGTGTGCCAACAGATTTCTATCCCCCATTTAAAAACTCTTTTCCTAAGCTGAGGTGTGAAGGTAGTCTCTTGTTTTCTTTTCCAGAAGATTTATTGTTTTTATCTTTTATACTTAGCTTAGAAATTCATTTGTTGAGTGCAGTGTGAATTTTTTGTTTAGGGTTTTGTTTGATTTGCATGTGTATGCCTAATTGTGCACCATTTATTGAAAAGACCATCCTTTTCCTACAGCTGTGCAGTACTCCTGCAGTAAGCCAGGTATCAATGTGAGTGTATTCTTGACTCTATTGTATTCCATAGTGTTTGTTGACTTAACATAACTTGAAGATATAATTAAGATATGGAAAAGCAAGTCCCTCTTCCATCCCCACTATGTTCTTTAAAGTCTTGGTTGTTTATGGCCCTTGGTTCTAAAACTTACATGAAAAAAAAGCTGAAGTTGTCAGTAACAAGAAGAAAAAGAAAGCTTTTCTGAAAATTAGCACTTTTAAAATATTGAGTCTTCTATGAACATGGCATATTCTTTGATTTATAGAGGTCTAGATCATCTTTAATTTCTGTTTTATAGTTGTTAAACAGGTCATGCACACTTTCATAAGTTTTATTACAAGGTTTATGTTACTTTTGATAAATGCTGCCTTATAAAATTTTATTTTCCAGTTGTCAGTATATAGAAAGTTTAGTTTTATATGTTGAGATTGTACTCAATAATTTGTTAAACTCATTCTAATAATATATGCAGATTATTTTTATTAAACGATGCCATCCTAATTGGGGAATAATTGCAGTTTTATTTCTACTGGTTATATGTTTAATTTTCTTGCTTTTGCTGCACTGGTTAGGACATCCAGTATAGTACTAAATAGAAAAGGTAACATCCTTGTTTTATTCTCTCACATGGGAAATTTTTGGTATTTCACCTGTAAGTGTGTTTTAATGTATATTTTTCTGTGGATATCTTTGATTAGATTGAGAACATATTTTTCACAGTTGGCTAATGAGTTTTTATCATGAAAGAGCTTTATCAAGTGATTTTTAAAATTTATTTAGATGATTTTGGTTTTTCTCCTGTATTGTTAACATAGTGAATTAGAGACTTTTTGTTCACAGTATAAACTAAATTTGCATTCCTGGACTAATGATCAGTGCTTGATAGAATTTGTTGGTGTAAACCATTTGTGCCTGGATTTTTCTTTGTGCATATGTTTTTAATTACATATTCAATTATTTTAGAGACACAGATTGTTTGGTTTTTTTCCTCCCTTAATGTCAGTTTTGGTAAGTGATTTTTTAAGGAATTTGTCCATTTCATCTAAATTTTCAAATAGATTAATGTAAAATTATTGCTAATATCACTTAATGATTGTTTTAATATCTGGATATTTTATAGTTGATGTCCCTTCATTCCTGAAATTGGTTTTCTATTTTTCTTCTTACATCCCTGTTTTTCTCTTCTCATTACCTTGCTCCCCATTTTCCTTCACAGTTTTTATCAATTTTGTTAGTTTTCTTTCAAAATACAGCTTATGTTTTCGTTGACATTTTATATAGTATGTGTTTTATCAATTTGTGTTAATTTCCTTTTATTTCCTTAAGTGTGTTGATTTCTTTCCTAATATCTGAATTTAAATTTATACATTCACTACAAGATTTAAGTTCTAACAAATTTTGTTGTAAACTGTCATTTAGTTAATGCATATTTTAATTTCATTATACTTTTTTTTTTTTTTAAATATATTTTATTGATTTTTTTTACAGAGAGGAAGGAAGAGGGATAGATAGTCAGAAACATCGATGAGAGAGAAACATCGATCAGCTGCCTCCTGCACACCTCCTACTGGGGATGTGCCCGCAACCAAGGTACATGCCCTTGACCGGAATCGAACCTGGGACCTTTCAGTCCGCAGGCTGACGCTTTATCCACTGAGCCAAACCGGTTTTGGCTAATTTCATTATACTTTATTTGAACCATGAGTTTACGTTTCTTGATTTTCAAATATGGTGGTTTTCTAGTTATTCCATTATTATCAATGTCTACCTTAAATACATTGTATTCAGACACTCTGATTTTAATCCTTTGAAAATGGTTAAAATTTGTTGTGATCCTGTGTGTCCACATCTGTGAAGCTTGTTCTGTTATTTACTAAAAAGGATGTATTGTAATCATATATAGATTTGCCTATTCTTTCTTGAACTCTCAATTTTGTATGTTTTGAACCCATATCAGGTATATGTACATTTGAACTTTTTTGGGGGAATATCAGACTTTATTGTCAGTAATGCTTTTTGTTAAAGCCTGTGTTCTCTGATTAGTAATAGTATTATATAGCATGACCACTTTTTCATCCTTTTAAGGTGTCCTACTTGGCTTTGTTGAGTTTTTATGTAGCTCATTGGTTTTCATTTGGGATTTTTTAAAAATTCTCCGCCATCTCTTTAAATATCGCTTCTGCCCCAGTCTCTTTGCTCTCCTCTAAGATCTGATTAAGCATAATTAGACCTTTGTGGGCTGTATCCTTCTCCATTCTGTATATTCTACTGACTCACTCACCCGGTATCGCTAATCTTATATTAAACTCATCCATTGAGTTTGTTACAGAATACATTTTTGTCTTTTCCCTCCTCAACTTTTCTTTTTATGGTTTATACGCAGTGGTCGGCAAACTCATTAGTCAACAGAGCCAAATATCAACAGTACAATGGTTTAAATTTCTTTTGAGAGCCAATTTTTTTAAACTTAAACTTCTTCTAACACCACTTCTTCAAAATAGACTCGCCCAGGCCGTGGTATTTTGTGGAAGAGCCACACTCAAGGGGTCAAAGAGCCGCATGTGGCTCGCGAGCCGCAGTTTGCCGACCACTGGTTTTAGGAATATAAAAAAGATCTATGTCTGTGGGAGACTTACCATTTCATATCTTTGGTCTATATGGGGATGATTTTTAGGCCTTTAGTGTATTAATTGAAATGAGTTTTATTTTAATCCTCACCCGAGGATATGTTTATTGATTTTGAGAGAGAGAAACATTGGTTGCCTTTTGTACGTGCTCTGACAGGATTGAACCTGCTGCCTAGGTATGTGCCCTCACTAGGAATTAACCCCACAACCTTTTGGCATAAGGGAGGACGCTCCAGTCAACTGAGACACCTGGCTAGGGTGAGTTTTACTATTTTTAAACTATTTATTGAGAAGATATACCTCCCCCATTTAATTGGCACCACTATAGAAAACAAACTGTGTTGATCTACTTCTGAAGTCTCTATTCCATTCGTGTGTCCTCACACCAGTACCACATTCTCTTGAAGTCGGGTAATGTAGTTCCACAACTTTGTTCAGTGGCCTTTTAATATTTACCCTGGGAATACAGGTATACCTGTCTTAGGCAAATGAGGATGTATGGTCACCTAACTTACAACTGACATAGGATTAATCCAGAATATGTAAAGTTTTAGAGGAAAAGAAAAGATTTTTATTCTTAATCGTAGTATAAATTACATATATGAAAAGGAACATACCTACCAGAGAAGCTAAAATGTTTAAGTGTTAGTGAGGATTGTAAAAACAAATTCATCCATTGCCAACAGGAACTCAAACTAGAAATCACCCTGGAAAACTTCAGCAGTAGCTGATGCAGTTGTAGATACACATCCCCATATCTCAGCAATTCTTCTAGGTCTGTTCAAGTTACTGGTGCTTTAGTGTGGTCTGAAGTCAGCCACCAGATGTGTTGGTTCTGGAGGGACTCCAGTGCAGGCCAAGTCACCCAGTTTGTGTGAGGCATGGACCACTTGGGATCTACAAAACAATCTGTGGTTCATTGCTGCTTGTGCTGGGCTTGGGCCTCTTGAAGCTAACCACAGTTCCAGGCCAAGACTTGCCATTGCTTACGCCAGACTTGGGGATAGCTTGTTGTTTCAGTGCTAGTTGAGATTGGTTGTCACTTGTGCTTGGCTTGGGACTGCTTAGCAAGAGGTACAGGACATGCAAGGCCAGCTGCGCTTGTCTGGAGTTGGTAGATCTTTGAGAGATTTTAGGAAAGTCCACAAGCATGAACCTAGGCAGGTTGCTTATGTGGATGGAGAAGTGGCTTGGACCAGGTGCGCAAGGTGGATAGGGCCAAAGGGAATTACCAGAGTGAGGTGTACAGTGTTAGCCAAGTTAATGGAGAGCAGAGATTTGGTGCCTTTCTGTGACTGCTGGTTGAATGGGGGAAGGGTTCAACAAAAGAACAGTGGTACCTGCCAGCATTTCCAACCCTCACACTGTAGCTAGCCAACTCAGTGCTTTTCTGTATGTCCTTGGTGCTGATATAGGTGCTGCCCCCAGTGCTAGTGAGCAAGCAAGCCTGTTTTCGGGCCCCTCCATTGGTACTCTAGCAGCACTGTCTCACTTGGATACAATCGCCACCAGTTTTCACAGCCAGATGTTATGGAGACTCCTCTTCCCAGCACTGACGCCCCAGGTTGGGGAGCCATGTGTGGTGCTGGGAGCCCTCGCTCCTCGGGGATGACCTCCACAGCTCAGATATCCCTCCCGATTCTTAGTTGAGTTGGATTTTGGTTACATGAAATAAGGAAAATCATTTCAGTGATTTGATTTTCCCACTGTGCTTTTGTTATATTTATAAGGGTTCTGGAAAACAATCAGTGATCTATAGCAAATGAACAAATGCCCACTGAAGAAAAAGTCATGTTTAAAAATAGGAAATTTCATGGTATAAAATATATTCATTTTTGCCCCACTCCCTCCACAGTGTAGCATGGTTGGGAGAAAGTAGCCACCTATCTCCTAGTGACCTCTCTAAAACAACGGAGCAGAGCACTTACTTGCAACATTCTAATGTGTCTAGGGCTGCCTGAAGACCTGGTCCCTGTTTCACTTAACTTGGCTCAGTTCTCAGGCTTGGAAAAGCTGCAGAGAGACTATGGACCTGCAGATGCTTTAGCAAGAAATGGGGGTAAAGGAACAAGAGAATATCTAAGGTCCTGAGAAGTCAGAGGAAAATCTGGAAAAATAAAGACATTTAAAGACAGCCATTAACACCATTTTGTTCCACTCTGGTGATTACCTGAGACCCCAACTTACGTGGCCTGAGCCTTTTCCCAGAGTAAAGCTCCCAATACAACCAGTGGCCTGCTGGAGACCACACTAGAGCACCACCAACCAACTCTACAAATGACACACCTGAAGGGTGAACTCAGCCCCATTCAAGCTCCTGCTACATGGGGTCAGCCCTTACACAACAGCTCATATGCTGTAGCCAGGGCCGGTCCTCATAGCCAGTGTACCTGAGGATTAACCCCACCCACTGACATGCCAACAGCAAACAAGAGACACCTGGCTTAGGTGATAGGTAGATTGTGCCTCACAAGACACCTTCACACCTTCTGCCGAGACTGGGAAAGGTAGCAGATCTACTTAATATATAGAATCAAACACGGAGTCAGCCAAAATGAAGACATGAACATGTCCCAAATGAAAGAACAGGACAAAACTCCAGAAAAGGGAACTAAATAAAATGGAGACAAGCAAAGTACGGGTTATAAGGATGCTCAATGAACTTCAGGGAAGAATAGATGAACTCACTGAGAACCTCAACAAAGAGAAACCATGAAAAAGGACCTGTGGGAAATGAAGACTACAGCAGAGGATTAAATCAGCAATGCAGAAGACATGGTAGTAGAAAACAAATCAGAACAGCCCAAGAATTTGTGATGAGAGTTTAGGGACCTCTGGTACATCATCGAACATACCAACATATGTATCATAGTGCTGCCAAAAGGAGAAGGGATTGAAAACCTTTTTTGAAGAAATGATGGAAAACATCCCTAACCTGGTGAATGAAATAGACAAGTCCAGGAAGCACACAGTTCCAAGGAAAATGAACCCAAAGAGGTGCATACCAAGACCCATCATAATTGAAGTACTAAAGGTTAAAGGCAAAGAAAATCTCAAAAGCGGTTATGCAAAAGGGAGCTCCCATAAGACACTCAGCTCAATTATATTCATAAAGTTTTTGGGTTTTTCTTTTTAAACTGTAAGTCAAGAATTCTAGACCTGTCAATATAGTCTTTCGGAGATGACCAGAAGTTAAGAGCTTCCCAAGTAAGTAGAAGCTGAGTGAGTTCATTACCACTACACCTGCCCTGCAAGAAATGAAGTCTTTCAAGTTGAAACGAAAGTCATTAGACAATAACTCAAGGCTGTAACGTTTTTTCTTCTACAGCAGTGGTTCTCAACCTTTTTAATGCCGCGACCCTTTAATACAGTTCCTCATGTTGTGGTGACCCCCAACCATAAAATTATTTTTGTTGCTACTTCATAACTGTAATTTTGCTACTGTTATGAATCGTAATGTAAATATCTGTATTTTCCGATGGTCTTAGGTGACCCTGCTAGCGGTTCTCAACCTGTGCGTCACGACCCACAGGTTGAGAACCACTGCTGTAGAGCCTAAGACCATCGGAAAACACAGATATTTACACTATGATTCATTAACTATAAATGCTCATCTGGTAGATTTTTTGTTGTGTTTGAAATAGTTTTGATGTAAATATGAATGCTGTTCACATCAAATTAACAATACAATTTGAGCTCATTTAGAGCCATCAATTCCAACAACTTTTGAATCCCTAAAAATAAAACACACACACAGATAGGTATAGTATTTAATCGAAATATATTTGTCTAATATCTACAAAGTGTGAACATTTGGTCTTAAGAAAGCAGACAAAAGGCACAAATTAGTATTACTACAGAGAAGCATTCATGCTACTGGATTTTGTAAATATTCTTCAGAGTGGCACAGTAAAAAATGAAATAATAAGCAGTAAGCAAAAATCAAATGTTATTTTTCCTTTATATTCTAGTGTCTTGACCTCGTTTGTAAAGGCTGAGGACTGAAATTCAACTGAAACCATGGAACACTTAGGCAGGCTTCATTTTAATCACAGTGGTTTTCTTGCAGAGTTTGGGTCAAATAATAGAGGTGCACTAAAAAAAAGATCCACAGGAAATTCTTTTTTCCCAAATTAAATACAAGGCTGTGGTTGTGCATGTTTATTATATGCATGCGTGTATGTTAACTTCTAAAGCCCTTTTTTCATCATAAAAGTAGTGAAGTCTCCATATGACTTGTTTTCTACTGTAAAAGCAGCAGCTTCTAAAAAATGTATGACTAGTGCTTTGAGCAGAAGAAATTGTCAGTTTCTGGGGCAAGTAGATGGGAGGCAAATTCCAAGGTGGGCCTGGCTCTAGGTTTTCCCAGAGGTGCTCCACTCGGAAAGGCTCTGGTGTAAACCTGGAATAGCTTCCTGCCCACTCCCATTCAGCAGAAAATAGCTGTTTATCTTTCTGTGGTATGGACAGATGAAATGCTGTGGGATGAGAGGTGGGAATCACAATTTTGAAATGAGAGGAATGGGCCATTTTCTACCAGATACCAATCCCCCAACCCCTTTTTTTTTTTGACAGGAGTTGACTACATGAGAATACTTTTGTAAGTGTAAGTGCAAAACATTTTTGGCAGAGTGAAAAATAGAAAAGGCCAATCCTCATTGATAAAAAGGACCCCATAATTACCCACTTAACTCTTGGTAAGTGCAGTATTTACATGTGTAATCAGCAGACATGTATACAATGGCATGTGTGTGAACATAGAGTATGCCAAGAGCTCACAACTGTACACACACATGCCCCAAATGGCTCTTGAATAAAGGTAATCCTATAGCAGAGTTTGGAGTACATTTTTCACAGTATAGAATTTCTCAGGTACCATTTCTTGAATGATACCAAGCGGTCTCAGTGAACACCAATAGAACCTTGATACTGTACCACTTTAATTCCTACAAAAACGGGGCTCTTCCTGAAGGCTCCGCACCTCCACCCAGTCAGTGTGCCTTCCACAGGGGATTGAAGTAGACCCAGCCATCACCCTGTAAGAGAAAGGAGGGGACGTTACACGGAGACCTCTTGGCAGGCAACGGGGAGGAAGAGTCCCGACTTTGTAGATTGGAAGCTGAGTACCATGCAAAGCACTGTTAGCACCTGTCAGGACCACCACCAGTGTGTGTGTCTGCCTTGTTCCTGGCATCTCAGCTGTGCCAGGCCGGTGGTCTCACTACCCCCTCAGCTCTTAAAGCCCGTATGATCTTTGCATGCTAGCATTTTAGGAGGAAACCCCACAAAAATAACAAAAGGGGGGGCTTTGTTGGTTTACATCAAGGAAGATTGAGAGGGAGGAGCTCTTTTAAACAGCAGGACGGGGTGGGGGGTGGGTGCGTGTTGGATGAACAGACAAGGGAGAGAAAAGCAGAGACCTGCATGTGAGGAATTTGCCCAAACCAGTGATTTACAACCTATCAGCCTGGAGGGGAATGCCCAACAAAAGCTCTCACCAGCAGGAGTAGTCACAAATCAGCACACACTAGAAATACCACCAGTCCAACAGCAGTGAGAAAGGGCTAGAATCAAGATGGTGCACTCAGCCTGGTGCTAGGCTAGAAGGGCATATACTGAATGGTAATGATTCTGGTTTTGGGGTGATTTTTATTCTTTACATATTCTCAAGCCTTCTCTTAGGAACATGGGGGCTTTTATTAAACTCAGCAAGGAACAGTATGTTTTATTAAACTCAGCAAGGAACAGTATGTTTTCTTTTGTCATTTGTTTTTTGAATGTGCATCTTTCCACAGAAGCCAGACAAGCTAGTCTCAGAGAGACCAGATCCACCTCACAGAGGATCCTGGAAAGATTGTGTGATGGTTAATAGTATATGTCAACTTGGCAGGCCATGGGTGACCAGGTTACACAGTTTCTGGGTGTCTGTGTTTTGGGGTTAGATTAGCATTTGATTGGTGGATTCAGCAAAGGAGATTGCCTTCCCCAATGTAGGTGAGCATCATCCAACTAGAAAGAAAACAAGTGGGAGAAGGAGGAGTCCACCTTTTATGCCTCGAGTTGGGACATCTCATCTGCCCAGACAGGGAATTTACACTATCGGCTCCCCGGTCCTCAGACTTGGACTAAATTACACCATCAGCTTCCCTGGGGTCTCCAGCTTGCAAATGGCAGATCCTAGGGATTTTCAGCCTCCATAATCCATAAGCCAGTTCCTCGTAATAAATCTACATGCAATTATGTGTCCTATTGGTTCTGTTCTGTTTCTCTGGTGAACCCTGACTAACAAAGATTCATCTCACCTGGGCAAGGCTTCCAGACCAGATTCCCACTCAGAGTCTCATAAAGGCAGATTCTCCCCCGCAGGCCTTCTGCCTGAGCCAGAATCCAATCTTGGGAGTCTTGCGGCCACAGCCACAGCCTCTGGGGGACAGTGGCTGCTTTCTGCTCCTGACCCGGAGTCCATCTTACAATTACTAACTTGCCCAAGGCCTTCTACACAGTAATCCTTCCTTGTCGCAGGTCAGGCCTACCAGCACCTGAGCCAAAGCACGCCCAGACAGATTTCAATTGGTTCTCAGTGTTTACATTTTTTTAAATTCCTTCACACCATGTGAAAATTTGTGAAGAACTGGACAGTTAGTGATCGCCTGGAGGTTAGTGATCTCCACCCTCTAGATACAGACTCAGTCTGCCCCCATCCCAGCCTGTTTCTCGTGGATGCTGCCGGCCTCCTGAGGGCCTGCCTTAAACTGGCCCCTGCACTCGCTCCCATTATTCCCACTTCCGTTAGACTGCTTCCCAGTTGCTCCACAAACCATTTCAAGAGCGTAAGGGCCTCAACTGAGCACACAGTGCCTTGCCATTGCCCAGGGGTGGGATTTATTTCTGCCTTCGCATGTCACTTTCCTGGGTGGCAGCAGCAGCATCCGGGCACAGGACTCGGGCCGGCCTGTCCTAGCATGTCTGTCCCATTTGGCCCACAGGAGGCGGCGCTCTCAAAGGGCAGTTCTCAGTCATGAAGGTCCTAGCCCACCCGGTGTGGAGCGGGCAGCAGGGCGCTTCACTGCAGCTAACGATAAAGTAGCAGGGGGCCCGAGTTTCTTCTTACGACCAGGACAGCATCCAGGTCTGCCATCCTATGCCTGGCCCTCCTGGCAGGCCAATGGGCTTTTCTGATGGAGGCTGCCAGAGAGACAGGGTGCTCAGTTCTGCCCACAGGACGCCCTCACCCCAAGCTGGAGCCAAGCTACCCCAAATCTTCCCAGGACCTCTCCTGCCCCATCTTTGTGTCCATCCAAACCGCTGCGTTAGCCAAACAGATCCATCTGCCCCTCAGGACAAGCACCCAAACA
The DNA here is from genome assembly GCF_963455305.1 of Plecotus auritus. Taxonomy (NCBI): domain Eukaryota; kingdom Metazoa; phylum Chordata; class Mammalia; order Chiroptera; family Vespertilionidae; genus Plecotus; species Plecotus auritus. The sequence continues at coordinate 164,998,584 of NC_137773.1, forward strand.
GGCGGCGAAGTTACCTCCTGGATAAAGTACTTGGGCTGCCATGGGGTGCCGAGGTTCTCGCGCTTCCGCTCCTCCATCCGCTGCTTGTCCTCCAGGCGCCGCTTCTGCTCGGTGGCAGCATCGATGTCCCCCAGCCGCAGGTAGCGGGTCACCTCCCGCCAGAGGTTCCTGGGGGTGACAGAGGAGAGGAAGTGGTTAGGCAGGGACAGCAGGCTCAAGGAAGGTCATCCTCTGAAAGGAGGGGCCAGAGCGGGGAAGAGGACATCTGGGCAGGCCATCCGTAGAGGTAGCTCATTCCAGGTGCCTCAAAGACCGCTAGAACCAAGGATCTGAACCCAGGGCTACCCGGCTATGCTGCTACAACAACAAAGCAGACACTTATATGGTGTTCACCATATTTCCTTGTATTTTATATAAAATTCAATCATCACAGTAACCCAATGACACAGATGTTGTATTAGCATCCCCATTTTAAAGGGAAGGAAAAATAGGTGAATTGAATTGCTCAAGGTTAGTGAGCTGATACATATGGATAATGGCTGGTTTCCCACAGGGAAACCCTGTATTAGGAGTTAGAAGGTGGAGGGAGAGAGGAGTTGGTTTTGCTGCAGGTGGTCATCTCACCCACATCTACACAGGAAGTTAATTCTCTGCCCCACTCATTCATTGTAAAAGACAGCCTAGATTGGCTCCTATCTTGTGCAGTTTTTCTCGGAATTCCCAGGACCACCCGATTTGTACACTGTTCCAAGGGGTGAGGACAGGAACTGAGGGAGAGCAGGACACCATCATCCATGCACTTCCTCAGCCACATCAGGATGAGGCGGGGCTGGGTCATATCGCTGTCCTTTTCATCACCCACACCCTTGACACATCTGGTGCCAGGGGAAGGACTGGGCATAAGGACATCCTGGTGGGGGGGGGCGGTGCTCTCAAGAGCAGGACCTCCCATGAAAAGCCTCCTCATAAGACAGTGGCCCCAAGTTTAGAAGGCAGAGACGCCCAAGGACTGGAGAGGGGAAGGAGGAAAGAACTGGCCCCAGACAAAGCTCTGGCCAGACACCCGGGGACCCAACCAATAGCACTACTAGGGTGGGGACCGGTGAGTAGTTGGGGGCTCATCTGGGGAAGACTCTGAACTACAAAAGGAAGGGCAGAAAGGTGAGGAGCCTTGAGGTGGGGAGGGTGGGAGCAGGTCAGTGAGAAAAGCAGAAAGGAAGTCCAGGAGAGCCTCATGGCAAAGGGCTGGCCAGTGGCCGAGGCAGGGTTGTGGCTGGCATCACAGGGCACTGGCCCTGCCTTCATCCACCAGGGCTCTGGGCAAGGCAGGACATCTGCTCAAACCAAACTCGGGGCATCCTGAGCAAATGCATGGGTGTGGGCAGACAATGCAAGTATCTTCACTCTTCCCCGGCTAGCAGTGTTCCCTTCCCTCCAAGGGGGCTCGCCGTGACCAGCATCACTGTGAGGGCTGGGAGAACTGGTCTAACCACTGCCTCCCCAGCCATGCAGGTAAGGCCTGGCAGACCTGCTGCGTAGTAGGCTCAGGTGCTCCAAACAGCAAGGGAACCCCTGGACCAGATACTCTACCACCTTCCAGGGCTGTTTCCTAGGGAACACAAGGTGGGCTGGGCTCAGTTTCCCTGCAGTTCAGCTCCATGTTTCAGTCAAGTCTGCATACATAAGCCAAAAAGAGGTGGCACCCCTCTGTCTTACTCCCATACCAGACCCCATCCCCACTCCAGGCTGAATTCTGAGTTCCCCTGGCTAAGAGAGGCAGCTAACCTACTCCATATCCCTAGAACAACAACACGGGATCAGTTCTGTTCTCAACGGCCAAACCAGCAACAGGCATGCCGTGGTAGTGGCCGCAGGGTTCCTGGGGATAGCTTTCTTCCTGCCCCCAGCCTGTCCCTTGTCCTGCGACTATCGCCCAGTGGGGGCGGAGCTGAAAAAGCCAATGGGTGGAAGTTCATGCCCTCCATTTGGACACAGAAGGTTACACTCACTGCCCCCAAACAAGAACAGGAAAGCGCATGCTAATCCTACAATGAAGCAGAGGTTCCAGAGGTACTGAGGCCCCGGCGGTATTACTAAACTCAGTTACAACGTATGGTTCATCCGCACTGTTGTACCCGCCTCAATTTTACAGAATTCACACTTCCCATTGGTTACAAACTCTTCTTGTAAAGGCAAACCTTTCACCGAATCATAATTTTATTTTAACCCTACCTCGTATTTCTAAAGAGCAGCATATGGTTTTAGATAAGGCAAATATTTTCTGTAAAGGGCCAGGCAGTAAACATCTTGGTATGGCAGGCCATATGGTCCCGATCCCAACTACTTAACTGCCATTGTAGCAGGAAAGCAGCCATAACCAATAAACATGGCTATGTTCCCATAACATTTTACAGATAGCAGCTACAGGCTAGATTTGGCCCCGGGCCACAGTTTGCTGACCTCCTGGATGAAAAACCAAATGGGCTTATTCCATGCAGAGTCTGCCCGTGTGCCTGCATAAACATCACTCGAAGGGGTCGCAGCATATTCATGCCATAGCGCAGACATGCTAACTGGTCAGATCCTTTAATTTACTTAGCCTTTTCCTCCTGCTGAATAGGCAGGTGGGTGTTTTTTCTTTGTTTAGGATTTTAAATAGATATAGATATATAAATATATATTTAATTTTATGCTGAAACTTTTTGAATTTAAGAACTCTCCCTCAGAATAGATTCCCAGAAATACAACACAAGATTAAACTGAATGAATGATCCATGCAGCCAAACCTCACACATTCCTACTGTAAGCACAGTGTATAGAATGTCAATTTGATCACACCCTTGTTGGCACTGAATTTTTTAAAATTATGTTGCTAATCTGGTAAGAAAGAAAAGTGCCTCGTTGCTTCACTGCACGGTTCTTTGATTACTAGCAACTCCCTGTGTTTAACTTTGTAAAGAAGCAACAGGCCAGCTGAGTTGACAAACTCTTTGGGGACAGGCATTAAAAGTCTGGCAGACTGTCTTCACCCTCCACCCCCTACTGAGAGATTCAAAGGCTCTACTGCTCAATGACACACAGTGGGAAATTCAAATATCTCAACAAGTCAGATCAGGATTCCCGGCCCGTTCCGTTCGCTGAGCTTTCTAAGGCTTCCTCTCTGTCCCCTGGGTCGAGCGCGGAGAGAAACAGCCTGACCCCACCTGGACTCCATGGGCCCCTGCTTCTCCAGAGGGCGGATCTTCTTAGGGCACACTGGCAACGTGGTCGTGTCCACGACTTTGGTTTCTCCGTTGTTGTAGGTGAACTCTAAGGTGCCGTTCCATTCCCCGTGGACTTTACAAACAATGGTGTTGGTTGGGTTGTGCTTCACCTCTGCCGTGACCCTGAATGAATGAAGGAATCGAACACGCTTTGCGAGATTATAAAAACAGAGAGACCAGAAAAGGTGGACTCACATCGGGAGATTCTTTTTTTAATGGGGTGGCATGGAGAGGAATCGTTTTTTTAGTGTTTTGCTCTAACCCAGTCTAGCTCATAAAATGTGATCTAATGTCCATGAACACAAAATGAAGCATTGATGGAAAAACTGGTGAGCAACGAATCAAGTCTAAAGATCAGTTAATAATCTAAGGAAAGCTGAGCAACACCTAACCTCGTGCTTGGCCTTGCATGGGGACCTTCTCCTGCTCACAGCAACCTTCCTGGGCTCTCAAAGCGGCTGTGTGGAGGTTTGTGACCTCTTGCCTCACCCGCCCGGCCTGAGGGGCTCCAGGAGTCCAGCTCTGGGAGAAAGCGGATCCCAGCTCCCTCTCTACCTGGGAACTTGCTGCACAGTCGGAGGAACACGGGAGAAATGGGGAATCCTGCTCCAGGCAGCCAAGCGCAGGAGGCAAACTCCTCTCTTCCGAACAGCCCAGCTCAGGTTGAATTTGAGCTTTGAACCCAGGCTTGGAAGCTCTCTGCCTGAGCCTGAACATGGCCAAGGTTCCCAGGTGGCGAGCAAAGGCTCTCAGGCCGCATCAGGAGACGCCCAGGCTACGCCCAGGGGAAGGGCGTTGGGGATGTGCTGGTAAAGGTTCAACGGTGGCTGTCTGGGAGGGAAAACACCAGATTTGTCGCATTCGCCAATTTCCGTGGGGTCCCACCACCGCTGATTTCAAGCTGCCAACTTGATAGGAGGTGGAGCTGGGGAGCAGTGCAAGTGGTCACCCTGTGAGCCCCTGCACCTGGCTCCAAAACGGCCGCTGAAGGCGCCCACTTCCCCAGTGACAGACACTGTGGTGTCACACAGAACACTTTCCCCAAAAAAGGGCAGGGACGGGAGCCTGTTTGCATACTGATCTGCTCTGAAGGAGGAATTTTTGTAACTGGAGCAATAAAAACAACGCTGTGCTTCTGCAAACGGCAGACCTCGCCTTCCATTGCTTAGGCTTGGGCTTCCCCAGCTCCTAGAGCAAAGATCTCACAGAGGATATGGGGTTCGGGAGATTGAACGGAGCCAATTTAACATGAATGGGGTGCTCCCAGGCAGAGTCTGGGTTCCCAGATCAAATTGCTTCAGATCAGAGAAACAGGCTGCGGCATCAGGAGGGTGAGTTTACTGTAACAAATGGAAGTGCCTTTTTCCTCTGGTGTGTGTTTGCTCATACATCCCCAAATGATTTCACCGTGAGTTTACACAAGAAGGGTTTTTTTGTTGTAATACCTGCCATGGGAGGGGGAAACAAAGAAGCATCTCTTTTGAAAAAAGATCTGTTAACTTTATCTTGACTTTCAATGCATCCCATGGCGGGAACCCAGTTTCTGGTGGAGAAATGGGCCTCGGGGCAGCGTGATCAGACGAAGACGGAGCCTCCCGGTGCCTCCTACCTGTGGACCTTCCCTCCATAGAAAGGCTTCGTGTGGAATATCACGGTTGCTGAGTACCCGGTCTTGGCACAGTTGATGCTGACTTTCCCTCCAAGCTCCACCCAGGGGATGGTGAGGATGGAGCGGGCGTAGGCACTAGGCAGGGTGAACACATACTCCTCCCCGTGTTCCAGGAGCCTCAGCACACCTCCAGGGAGAGAGGAGGAGACGGTCAGGCACACAGACGCGAGAAGGGGCAGCTGGGGATCAGAAGACACAGAGAAACCAAGCAGCCCCCTGCCAAGGGCACTGGTCTCCCACCTCCGCCAAGGCTGGCTGCTCATTCGCACGTATTTATTTCTTGTGTGCCCCACGGCGGGCCAGGCACCGAGAACACAACAGTGAGCAAGGCAGACCCTGTCTGTCCTCAAGGACAGACCAGAAAGGTGGGCACTGGTCAGTCACCAAGCAAACGCAAAACTGTGATGTGATGAAGGTGGGAGAGAGAGGTGCCTGGGGCCATGGAGGCCTCCACTGGGAAGTGACCTAGAAGGGCGGTTTCCCTGAGGAAAGGACAGGTGAGCTGGGTAGGCGAAGAGGGGAGGATTCCAGGCAGGTGGTGGGAAGGAGTGCGCTGAGCATGAAGGGGCTGAGAAAGGGCCTGTGAGCACCAAGGGAGATGGTGAGTACAGGGTGGAGGTTGCTCAGGCCGGGAGGGGCCAGACCTCATGTTTTAACTTCAAAAACGCAAGTTAAAGAGTTCTGCCATTATCCTCAGAGCAAGATCTTAACCTCCCTGGGCTGTGGTAAGGATGGGAAGGCGATTCTAAACCTCAGCTCCAAGCATGCAGCCTGACACATCAATCACCAGGATCCTGCGGGGTTTACATCCTAATCCCGCCTCCCTCTCTAAAGCAGCTTTCTCGATGGGCGAATTCTTAACAGCGGGATTTCCATTTGGGAATACAGAGGAAATGACAAAGTCTGGTCGTGGGGGATGCACGTGGAGGGTGCAGGGAGCGGTGGGCGGCCCCCTCCTGGTGCTCGTCTTTAGAAAAACCTCTTACAAACCAAGTGGCCCTTCAAGTCCCCTGACACCAGTGAGCCCCAGAGCAAGCTGCTTGGAAGGCATTAGCGAGACCACATTCCTTGGGCCCGTGCTGAATCCCTAAGTGTGCGCTCACTTATTAAATAACCTGGAGGGATGCCTGCTCAACGCGAACTCGTATTTTTAGGGTTGCATTACAAAAAATACCTGCCCCTAGTAGGAACAAAAGGCTATCTAAACACCAGGCGTACAGATGGGATCCCAATGGAAGCGCCTCTTTCCTTGGCCTGAGAGCCGGGAGAAACTGAAAAATGCCAAAGCATCAATCCGCCCTGGCGGAGCTGAGTCTTAAATCCCACAAACACATTTATCCATCAACACAAGGCCAGGCAGTAAAACTTTCCAACTGACCAATGTTAAATAGTTTCATTCCTGATCTCAACCCGAGGAACCCAAGTATTCTGATAGAACATTTTTCTGGAAAGCACTGGGTCACCGAGGGGAATTCCGGGGACCTGGGGTGCGGCGGCGGCCACACCCCTCAGCGCCGGGCCAAGGTGCCACTGCGCTTGCGGACCTGCCTGCCTTTCCCCACAGACTCCAGAGGTTGTGCCGTTGACTCAGCTTGTCCTGGGGCTTGAGGGGCAGCTGGGTTGCAGGAGCAGCTGAGTGGACCTCTGCTCCCAGCAGGGGGCGGGGGGCGGGTGGTGTGATGAGTAGAGGCCCTTTGCTTCCCTGTGGACAGTGGACAAAGCAGACGGGGTGACTGCACAGTGTCTCAATTATGGGTCACAGTGCCGGAGCTGAGGACAATGGGGGGGTGGGGGGGGAAGGCTCTGAGCTTCAACCTAAGTGGATCCACGGCAGAATGAAGCTCCTTATAACGGCATTTTATTGTAGCTAAATACGCCACAGCCTAAGGCAATCAGTTAAGAGGTAAGTCCACGTATTTGCACACAAAATTGCAAGGGGATCCATCTGAGATCTAAATTTTAAAGCAAGTGGGTTGGAAAGATGGTACTTCAGACTCAGTCAAAAAATTCATGGCATGTGCTGGGTCCACGCAGAGGGTGAGTGAGGGAAATAAAACACCCGTCTCCCATACCCGGCTCCGCAAAGGAGCTGACTGAGCCCAGGAACCAGAACTGCTTGCTTCGGAGTATTTCGTTTCGGGGAAATAAGATCATGTGTTACAAGCTGGCACATTTAATTAACATGCGGGAAGGAAGCAACCAATCCATGTCTCTCTCTCATCTCTCTGTCTCTCTCCTATTCCCTCCCTCCCACTCTCTCTCAAAAAAAAAAAAAAAAAAAGGCAATGGGAAAACATCCTCAGGTGAGGACTAACAAAAAAGAAAGTTATTCTCCTATACTAATAAAACTTAATGGCTGGATGGGTTATTCCAGATGACATTTTAAAAGTCATTCAATCAATGAATCGATAAAGCAATCCATCAGTCACAGGAAGGGGGGAGCAGCATCTCTGGAGAAGGTGCAGGCCATCGCCCACGCCCCTGGGCTTCAGTATAAACTGAAGGTGGGAACTGCCTCGACGCTTTACTTCTCCAGCACACGAACGTCTCTCCCCTTCACGTGATGCAGTGTGTGGGAATCCGAGGACACGTAGTAAGATTAAACCGAATGAAATGAATCTCCCGGATCCCAAGTTCTGTTTTGAAACCAAGGGGAAGACGCCACCAGTCCAGACCTTGGGGTACTGGGTGGGCCTTTGCCAACCCTCGGAAACACGGGGCCCCAGAGAGGCCAACATCGAGATTCCCGCCACTCTCACTTCCTGTGACGGATGCAGGTGCACAAATCAGTGCGGACATCAACCTCCCCGCGGGGTCCTAGCAGTCTTCTTCCTGCATTGTCCTCCCTGCTTTCAGCAGGGAGAGCGGCCTGAGGCGTTCGAACCCGAGCTCCCTGCTCAGAGCACTGCAGGGTCCCGGACCTGGGCAGACACACTGCCTGTTGGGACCTGCCACGCGGCCCTCACCCAAACGGTGCTGCACCGGGGCAGCTGCCGGCCGTGGGCTCCGAGGAGGAGGCCGAGTTGGGGAAAGGGTCCCTGGGATCAGAAGAGAGGCCAGAGATGGAAGACCGGGCCTCCACCCTCCCCCCTCCAGAAACACCCGAAATCAGTTTATCTTCTCAGCTTCAGGGAAACAGGCCTGCTATGCCCTCGACGGACCCTAACGTCCTCCGGCCGGCCACCCCCTCACTTGGTCACCACCTGCTGCCCACCCACCCCTTCTACATTCCGGGGCGCCTGTGACTCCCAGACCTTCTCAATTCTGGTTTCTCCTTCTGGCTTGTCCTTTATCACCCCCGTTAGGTCTAGGTCAGTGATCGGCAAACTCATTAGTCAACAGAGCCAAATATCAACAGTACAACGATTGAAATTTCTTTGGAGAGCCGAAAACCGACTTCTGCACATGGGCCACGAAGTTTCAATTCGCACTGTACGTGCGCACCCGCACGTGGTATTTTGTGGAAGAGCCACACTCAAGGGGCCAAAGAGCCGCATGTGGCTCACGAGCCGCCGTTTGCCGACCACTGGTCTAGGTTTACATGTCACCTTCCTAGTATGCCTTCCCAGCTGCCATCCCACGCTAAAGCTCTCTTGCTCCCCACCGCCCCAGCTCCCCTCTCTGCTTCCTTTTTCTCCATAGCACTTACCTTCCAACACAACACACTTAACTGTGTTTCCCTCGTAGGATAGAACGGAAGCCGCATGGCGACAGAGATGTTTTTTAAGGGCTGTTTTGTTCATACAAGTATCCACAGCTCTGAGGAGCAGGCCTGACTTCCAGGAGGTGCTCAGTGACCATGTGCGAAGTGAATGGAAGGTGTTCTATCTCACGGGTTTCGGAAGGGCTTTCAAGGAGCCATATATGCTCTGAACTGAAAGCCAAGTTTTGAGTTCGGGTTTTTGTTCTGAGGTTTTTTTTTCTGGGAAGTGCGTCTACATCCTTGAATCCCAAAAGGATTTGTGACTCAAAAGAAGGTAAAGAGCTGCTAACACAGAGGCTTGAGTTTCACAAGGATTATTATAGGTTTCTTCAAACAATGCATCGACTTCCTTCACAGCTATTTGCTAAACGAGAAACTCTGCCCAGGAGGGGTGTGATTACACTGCGGGCTTGCTTCAGAACCCGCAGCTCTGAGTCCAGAGGTTTGCCCCGGGAATTTTTATGAGCAGATTATGAATAGGTACTAGCAGCATTATCATCCTCATTGCCTGTGAGCCAGAACACCAGTGAGAATGAATACAAATGTGTTTCACGGGTTTGGAGCCAACTCTAATATTCATGCAAAGCTGAAAATAAAGCCTATGTAAGGCTACACACATGCAGACAGCATGTGAAGATGCAGGGGGGGGCAGCCGGTTAGGCAAATAGCTACATCCCGTCTAGTCCACCACCTTGGCCCCATTGGGAAATGACCAGGATCTGGTCCCAAAATAACAAAACCCTTCCCTCTTTCCCACCCACACACTCACCCACCAACTCACTCACCCCCAATTCCAAAACAAAATAAAAACAAGGAACTCCACAAACAGAATCATCTATCAGATATGCAAATATCACTGTGGAAGAGTCAAAACTGCATCCAACATGGGACATGGCTTACCTTCTCCTATCATTGAGACCCCCACGGACATGCCCATGAACTTGCTTTTGGTCCATACGTGAGTGTTGATACACAGTCTCTTCTCCTTGCACTCACAGTAGAAGCAGGAGATGGGTGGGTGATGGGATACCTGCTCGGCCACAAACCGTAGCTTGTAGCTTTCCGCAGGGTCATCGGCAATCAGGTGTTCGCGGCTGGGAGGAGAGTGGGGGGCAGTCCTCTTTGGCTTGACCCTGTCCCTGGGAACCTCCCAGGAGCAGTGAAACGTCTCACCGATGATGGGGTTGTAAGGCTTCTTGGCCAAGGCCCCCTTGCGGCCCTCGTGGAAGGCGGTGAGATAATACTCCACAAAGCAGATGACTCTCTCCTCCGGCGTGGCTCCCGCAGTGACGGCCAGCAGCAGGTCCGGGTGCGCCATGAAGTCCGCATACATCTCCAGCAAAGATCGCTTCTCCAGAATAAATGTGGGGAGCACCACCTGCATTAGGAAGGAGACACAGTCGGACAGGATTCCCTGCGATGATGTGGAAGAGCGGAAAGGAAAAACATGAAGGCTGCCACCCATCAAGCAAATTCACAGGGGCTCAAGCCAGGGGCCAGTGTCTTTCGATTTGTACACAAATGACGAGTCAGGAGAAATAATACGGAAGAAACTGGAAGTAGCTGCAGCGGCGGACCAACGCCGACCTAGCTTTGATGAACCTAGCTTTGATGATCTGAGTGATTTTCCTTCTCGGCTCCTCTGGGCTGAAACAATGGCCCGAGTCTCTCCACTGCCGTCACTCTGACCACACGGCCCCCTTTCACTCATTACTTAGTGTGAAGAAAACAGCTTGGAAGGGCTTTCTCATGTTCTTCCTCAATCAGGCACAGCCAGGAGGATGCTCAGTGTGTTCCCACAAACATGGACATTGGGGTTTGCTGGTGGTCAACGGGGGTCGGGTAGACCAGGACCCACCATTAGTGAGAGTGTCCATTTGGGGATCTCTGTTAGTAGAGGAGCCCGTAAACCCCAACGAGACGCGGGCAGAGTAGGAGGTGGCCAGCCCCTGGCCGGGGGCTCTAGGAGGCAGGGCCAATACCAGGCAAATACCCACAGAGCTGCCACGAAGAAGAGGGACCGTTAGGGCCAGAAGAAATGAGCGTAAGTTACCAACAACTAGGCTGGCACTTCATAGAGAGTCTTCTGGCCAACAGGCCAGCACAGGGGTGTCCAGGTTGGTTATTGCCCATTGCTGTAGATAAGTAGAAATCTGAGCAGCTCCGACAGGCATGGGACAAAGAAACTCCTCGTTGACACCAAGTGGATCCAAGTGGTCACTCAGGTGCCATATAACCCAAGTGCCTGTAACCCAACCATTAGGTCACTTAAAGTAAATGAAGGGTGTTCCGAAACTGGGCTGGAGAGCAGGTAACGCATGACTCCTGCTGATATGCAAAGGAGAGAGCCTGTTTCTCACCGCTCGACAGTGATGTCGAAATGACTAAGTTACTGGGTATCGACGTTCCTCCCTCGCAGCCGCATGACACAGCTCTTTTTGGCCTGGAGCAGCTCACATTCCTCCGCCTCGTGTGGAATCGCAGGATTTTGAAGCTGGAAGCCTGGCCTTGACCTCTTGGCTCCTCCGTGACACCCTCCGAATGAGGGCAGAGGAGCCACACGAGTTCAAGCAAGTTGACCAAAATCAGGCAGCTGGTGTACGTTCCCTCCTTACACAACCAGGCCTGTCCTTCCTTCCCACAGTCCCTAACTCCCGTGAGAACGTTTGCCAGGGGGCACATCCCTGATCGTGAATACCGTGGCTTACAGGTCTGTAGCCCTGCCTCCACTTCAGCTCGCTAAGACCCCTCCTTGCCAAGCATCTAGATACAATGGAAGACAGATGTCCTGAGGGAAACAGACAGACAGGCAGGCATGAGGTTAGCAAAGCACTGAGATATCAGAGGAAACCAGAGGAAGCCCGGCCCACTGCAGAGATGAGGTTGGTATCGTTTTTAATATTCTATCTTTCATTTAAAATCTCTGACAGAGGAAAATGTACCTGTGTTAAGCAAAAAAGCAACCAGATGTAAAACTGAACATGTAACACCATCTAAGAAACATAAAAAGACCCTGAATGCTAACCTATCTGTCTTGATGATAGAACTGAATGATTTTTTTATATTTTTTCTGAGTATCTTTCTGCTTTGCTTTTATAATGTACTGGAAGAAGAAACATTCTTTAAAATACAACCATCAAATGAAAGGAGATTTCCTAACTTCCTTTCTGCCACACTTGACAAAATTGAGAATCTCAAGGATCTGAGCCGGGAAAGTACATCCTGGCTCAGAATGGCCTTTAGATGCCACTGTTACTGCTGCCTGGGCCTTCCTGTGGGACAGGCCATCGTTCAGCACCATCGCCATGCTCTCCGCGTCTGCTCTTCCAGGCGGCTGGCTGTTCTCCCCGGGGCCTCCCCCAACAGGTGGCTGATGGCAGAATAAAGAAGAAAGACAAGCCCGGATGGCATGGCTCAGTGGGTGAGCATTAACCTATGAACCAGGAGGTCATGGTTTGATTCCTGGTCAGGGCACATGCCCGGGTTGCAGGCTTGGATCCCCAGTGTGGCGTGCAGGAGGCAGCCAATCAATGATTATTTCTCATCGTTGATGTTTCTATCTCTCTCCCCCTCTCCCTTCCTCTCTGAAATCAATTAAAAAAAATTTTTTTAAAGCAGAGAGGCATAATAACCCCACATACTCACCATCTCTTCTTCTCCTGCCCCCCAGGGCCACTCAAGTTCTCCCCAAGAATTCCTCCAGACAGGCTACGCAGGTTAGGGACTCTGGCCTTAAGTAACCTGGGAAAACCCCTCAATGAGGCTAAATCAATTAGAAAGAAAAGTCACAAATGTCCGCATCATCAGACTATCCCCAAATCATTCCATGTCCTACTCTCTCCCTTCCGGGGCCCAGGGGACCCTCTGATCAGGAGGCAAGCCAGGGAGGGAGCGGGCAAGATTACAGTGAGTGGTCAGCCCTGACACACGGAACTCCAAGTGAAGGTGGTTCCACCATCTTGACTCGTGCATGGCCACCTTGAAGACAGTAGGAAGGGTCTTCACATAATTAAAAATGGAACTGCCTTATGACCCAGCGATTCCACTTCTGGAAATATATCCGAAGAGACCCAAAACACTAATTGGAAAGAATATATGCAGTCCTACGCTCATAGAAGTATTACTTATAATAGTCAAGATATGGAAGCAAGCCAAGCACCCATCAATAAATGAGCAGATAAAAAAGCTGTGGTATATATCCTATCTAATAAAGTGGGAATATGCTAATTGACCCTCAGGCCGTTGCAAAGATGGCGGCACCCACAGCCAATAAGGAGGGAATATGCTAATTGACTGCTCCGCCCTCAAAGATGGTGGTGCCCACAGCCAATAAGGAGGGAATATGCTAATTGACTGCTCCGCCCTCAAAGATGGTGGTGCCCACAGCCAATAAGGAGGGAATATGCTAATTGACTGCCCCACCCTCAAAGATGGCAGCGCCCACAGCCACAAGATGGCGGCACCCAGTCCCTTCAGCCCTGCCAGGGCGGCAGGCGCGCAGCAAGGCCGTGCCCACCTGGGGGCCCGGCCTTGCCGTGCACCTACCTCCAGAGTCCCCCAGTCCCCTCAGCCTCCCAACCATCCAGGGCCAGCTCAAGGCATAGGCAAGCCTCAGATGGCAGCTGTCCGGCCGCCCGAGGCTCAGGTAACCAGGGCCGGCCAAGGCTTGCGCTGCTGGCAGTGGCAGCAGCAGAGGTATGATGGGGTGTCGCCTTCCCCTGATCGCTGGGTCGCCTACCGCCCCTGAGGGTTCCTGGACTGTGAGAGGGGGCAGGCCGGGCTAAGGGACCCCCCTCCAGTGCATGAATTTTCATGCACCAGACCTCTAGCTATATGTATATGTATATGTATATGTATATGTGTATGTATATGTGTATGTATATGTGTATGTATATGTGTATGTATATGTATATGTACATGTAAATGTACATGTACATGTACATGTATATATATTGGGTTATTACTTGGCCATAAGAAAGAACAACATCTTACCATTCGCAATAGCATGGAATGACTTGGAGGGTATTATGCTAAGTGAAATAAGTTAGAGAAAGGCAATTACTGATAATATCAATTATATGTGGAATCTAAAGAACAGAATAAATGAACAAACAAAGTTGAAACAGACTCATAGATACAGAGAACAGACTCATGTTTGCCAGAGGGGAGGCGGGGGGTGGGAGACTGGGTGAAAAAGGTGAAAGGATTAAGAAGTACAGATTGGTAGTTACAAAATAGTTAGGGGGTATACAGTCAACAATAGGCATAGGGAATACAGTCAACAATATTGTAATAACTATGTATGGAATCATGGGTACTGGAAATATCAGGGGGAACACTTTGTAAAGTGTGTGACTGTATACCTGAAGCTAATACAAAATATTGAATGTAGTTGAAAAATAAATTTCTTTAAATAGAAAGAAAAGGCATGGCAAAGCGAGCCCTCTGGAAAAGTACAGCTGTAGCTTCCTAACTGGCCTTCACTTTCTGTCATGCCCACCCTTACTTCTCTCCACAACACAGCCAGAGTCTTCTGTCTAACATCGCTACAAGAGGTAAGGTTGAATCTAGCCCCCACCTCCTTCTTGCCTCACATGGCCTGACCCGTCACTTTTGGCCCCCAGCCCTCCCTTACAAGCTCCTCTTCCCCAACACTCACATCCACACATTTCCCTGTTCTGCCCTCTCTCCTGCCTTGTCTAAATGACACAGCTATTCAGCTCAAGAGTAACCTCTTTGAAGCTTTTCCCAACAGCTCCTGCTGCCAAGACTAAACCAACAACCTCCTCCTTCATATATTCACTGAGCCCCACACTCATCTCCATCACAGCACCCACAATGCTCTTTTTGCTCTTATTAAAGCTATAAAGAGGATTGGGACAATCTGGGGAACTCTTATGATGGGCCATAGATGAAATAGTTTGGCAGCAATGTTAAATTTCCCAAGTGTGACAAAATGTCAAGTGTAAGAGGAATGTCCTATTGTTTGAGGATACTCATTACAACACACTCCGAAATGGTTCATCAAAAATACACATACTCAGATATACACAGAAGGGGGAGAGAGGGAAATGGAAAGAGGCAGTGGAGAAGGAGAGAGGAAAGAAGGGAGAAGAAATAAATACCAAGTAGCAAAATGTTAACTGGCCAATAAAGGTGATCCATGGAAGATCACTGTACTATTCTTGCAACTCTACTGCAGATTAGAAAATGTACAATAAAAAAACTGGAGGAAAAAGAAAAAAAGGCTCTACTGCAATACCTGAGAACGTATCCATTTTTCAAGACAACCCTCCCGAAATTACAGACTCAGGGAGTATGACCACGCAGCCTACGCCAAGCCCAACCCACTAGCTATGTTTCTGCTCTTGACAATGGCGCTGAGGCTTTGTCTGAGACGGGAAAAGCGAATACCTGGGGAGATGGAGTGGGTGGGCTGGGAGTGGGATGACTGTTTCCCCTTTCATCTCTTCTTGGTATGTCCTGATGGTGTGTGTGCAGAACACCAGACAGGTGCCTTTCTAAACCAGCACCTTGAACGTGCTGGGCAAGATATCACACTTTTCATTTAAGCAGATTTCTCTCTCTCATATGATCTGCCTTCGCAAATAAGTCACTTAATCATCTGTTTCTTGGGCGGGGGACACCGGAGATTGAGCCAGGAATTGGTGAATACTAATTGGGCTGTCTGCCTCCAACGGAGAGGTGAGTGATGGCCCAGCTGTACAGATGATGGCGTCCAAATGGCTAGAATCAGTGCTGCAGATTTATGGAGCCATCAATTAGGGCTGCCTTTTCTCCCATTAACATAATTAAGACAATGAACTACTTTGGGGAAAGGGAAAAAAAAAAGAGAGAGAAGATCTACACTCGGGACTCAGAGAACGATTAATTACATTTACAGCTGCATCAATCTAGAAGTAAATAACCAATCTTCAGGCAGGGCCCTAAAAACTTTGAAATAATCCATCGCCCACCAAGAAAGTCAAAGTCCCCCAGAAAGAGGGACGGTCCCTTCCCCCCATCAGGGGGAACCATGGGCCTCTGCCAAGGAAGGCCCAGAGCGGGTGCAATTTTCTCCAAAGAAACATCTGTTAACTTAATAACCCTGAGAATTCCCTACATAATACAGTACCCTGTCCTCACCCTGGCAAACCTACCCAGTGCAAATAAGCACACGAAGAGAGGCCAAGACCACCCTCCGAGATGGATCTGAGTAATCCTTTAAGGAAACAGGGGAAATGCACACAAAAACCCAACCTGACAAAATAGAGGGCAGGTAACTCACTGCCAGGAAGAGTTAGCTGCACCTGTACCGACCAGCGGGTTTGTTTCTCTGCACGTGGACAATGGGATTGGATCACCAAGAAGGTTGCCTTCTGGGGACCAGCTGTGAAAGCGAGTGACAGCAGCAGCCGGTCATGCCTCGGTGTGCACAATGGCCTTGCTCTGGCTCCACTGTTTTCCTTCCTCCTGGTTTCTCCCTGTGGCCACTGTGTTGTATCCATCTCCATAGGCCGTCGTTAACCTCCTCTAGGACACAGCAGGAAATGAAAATCTCCTCTCCTGAAGTTCCCTTAGCATCTCCTATGCCTTTTCTGACGCTCCCCTGCCCTGTCGAGTCGCAGCTCCCGCAAGAAAGCAAATGCAAGGCGCACGCTCTGAGGATAAGCATGAATCTCCTTTGCAGTTATTCCCGAAATAGCCAGACTTGGCTGCCACTCTGAGCTTGTTCCCTCGGCTTTCCCGGCCTCCCCACAAGGAAAAGATGAGGAGCCGGGAAGACTGAGAGGTAGAGACGGCACCCAAACAACTGGCCACGAACCCAGTGGGGACACGCCGACCTACCTTGGTCAGATCCATTCCAAGTTTGAGCTGCGAGATGAGATGGAGAATTACACTGCGCTGATCCTCCATGACGCCCAGTTCTGCCTCTTCCTTATCTTCAGTGTCACTTTTTTCATCTTCGGACAAAACCAATTCAGGGTCTGAGTTCGGCTACAAAGAGATCATCAATAAAAGTCACCAGCGGGTCCAGGGGAAGTGAACAGCACAGCACGCGAACCCATACGCTTGGCAATGACGGAGGGAGCCGGTTCTGACCCAGGAAGAGTCTCTCTATAAGCCAGTCCTATTGGCCATAGAGTGGAGGATGACCCTTTTTGGGGTGAAGGCCATCCTTAGCTACTGCACATGCCCTCTGATCTCCCCATCACCTCCTATGAGTGAGCCTTCTGGCCTAAGGACGTCCCCTGACAAGAAAGCTCCCTGCCCTTTAAGAAACTGTGACATTCAGGAATGAGCCCCCTTAACCTTGGCCACGCCCAAACAATATTCTCCTATTAACTTGCACAACCCAGGACACTTTATATCTAATATAATTTTTTCTGTGTTTAAGGTAAAGGTCTGATACCCCAGGGATGGGCTGAAATTACCTTATTTTATGAGAAAATTTACCCTCAGCTGTTTTACATCAATTAATATCACAATAGCAAGTGTGAAAAGTGAGTTGGCATTCATCTAGGGACGGAGGCAAAAATGAAAAGGTCAAGACCAATTCTGAGGCCTTATAAGAATGCTAAGATACATACTGGCCACCAGACCCTGCTTTCCTCGTGCAAGTTTATTAATTCAATTGCTCGTTTCCATTTTTCCAAGGACATAAAAATAAAAACAACAACAGGCAAGTTAATAAACAAAATGTGCAAGAGGGAATGACTGCGCACAAAGTTTTCAAGACCCAAGAACCAAGCACTCTGGCGACCATGTCAAGCTGTCTGCAGAATTCTGTTGAAAAAAGTAACCACTGCACACTTACCTATGTTCTTATGGTACTTGTTTACATGTAAACAAAAACACTGCATACAACATTATACAACCGTTCCTGATGACTGGTCAGACACAGTGAAGTCAGCACACAGCAATGCAGGGCTCAAAGGCATTACATATAAAAGCATACAGACTTGCCCCAATGTCCATGCAAAAACGAACGATTTATAAACCACACTGGACAGAACCATCTCCTTTTATTTAAAGGCACTTCCAATCCACAGCGGTGATCTCAGTGATCGAGGTGGTTGTAATTGTCTGGCCAAAAAGACACGTGCCGGCCCTTCCTTGCGAGCACTCCAGAGGAAACACGGTACTCCCCCTGCCCCGGGTAGGCATTTTTAAAATTTGAAATTAAATAGCCATTTTCCAAGCCTTCCCTGAGTAACCCCACTTTTGGGCCGAAAGTGGGGCCCCCTCAGTGATGCCCAGGGGGCTTTTCCCAGCCAGAGTTGGGTTTCCTCCATCGCGTGCCTGGTTCTCTGGCCTTATCGCAATGTGTGACATCATCGGCAAGTGACTGATTTCAGAGGGGAAGGGAGAGGGAGATAGAGAAACATCAATGATGAAAGAATCATCGATTGGCTACCTCCTGCTCGCCCCACACACAGGGGATGAGCCCGCAACCCGGGCATGTGCCCTGACCTGGAATCAAACTGTGATCTCCTGGTTCATAGGTCGACGCTCAACCACTGAGCAATGCCAGCGAGGCAGTTGCTACTTCTTTGTGGTGACCTGGTAGGCGGTAATTTGTATCAACAGACTCCCCCTCAACCCAGGGCAGCTGGGGGAGGCAATGGAGATGCCCGGGCATCTTGCTTTGAGAGGAAAACAAACAATCAAAACCAAATCAAGGCACCGTCATGCACCCAAGGGGGTGGGGGTGGCGGGCAAAGTCCTTAAACATCTCGACAACAAAGGTAGCTCCATTTTGAGAGCAATTATTCCTGCTTGAAATGAGTCGTTCTCACAAAGTACTGATTGCAAGCTAAATAAATCAATAGCTCAAGTGAGGCAGCCATAAGCTTTCTGAATTAAAGAATGATCCTTTCTTCTGAAAATGTGATTTCCCATTTGCCCACAAGCTGGTACACAGAGAACTCGCCATCCTGCCCACTCAATGCCCCACTCAGTGCTACATGCTTACAGACCACCTGGGACCACCACCTCCTCCTGCTGTCTGCCTGACTTGAAAATTAAACCCAGCTCATCCCCCATGTGATACTGAGAACGTGCATGAATGTGCACACGAGCCTCTCCACCCCTTACTATCACACACAACATCGCGTTTCCTCTGTGTCTGATAATGACGCTCAGAGACACTGGCTCCAGGAGAGAGAATGAGGGCTGGTACACGGGCCCCAGAAACTGGCTCACTCCAGGTGCCTCGAGGCCAGAGCTCCTGGGGCCCTGAAGTCCTGCCAAGGGAAGAAAGGCCGAGGGGAACCCGACACACATCTGCCTCCTTGGCTCAGATCCTTAGCACGCAGTGCCCTAAGCTGAAACAAGGATCCAGCAATGGTTCTGTCTCCCACAGCTTCTGAGAGCTTGCCCTTTCTCTTACAGGATGGTTTGCAAAAAATTCTCCTGCCCAACCTCAAGTAAACAATTAGGGACTTAAAAAAAAAAAAAAAAAAAAAGCTGCTTCATTCACCACATTGTTAGTGAACATCTTAGATAGTGGTCGCCAACCGGTGGTCCGTGAGGTCCGAAAGGTTGGCGACTGCTGTCTTAGATGATACCCACAATTCCACCTTCCCTGGAACTCAGTCCTTTGCAGGAATGTGAGACCACCCTCTGTTTTGGGTCCAAATTGAAGGCATTGCGTGGACAGAACTGTGGGCCTCAGTTCAAAAGGTGTCCATTGGCAACGTAAATACGTCAACACCCACAAAGCACCTGATAGCAAGCACTGCAAGAAATGGAGGGTTTGGCCCAGCCCAAGTGGCTCAGTGGTTGACTGTCAGCCTATGAACCAGGAGGTCACAGTTCAATTCCCAGTCAAGGCACATGCCTGGGTTGCGGGCTCGGTCCCCAGTAGGGGGCATGCAGGAGGCAGCTGACCAATGATTCTCTCTCATTATTGATGTTTCTATCGCTCTCTCCCTTTCCCTTCTTCTCTCTGAAATTAGTAATAATAATAATAATAATAATAATAATAATAATAAAAGAAATGGACAGTTTAGAGCCAGGCTTGGAAGGAGTTTTAAAAACAGAAAGCCTTCTTCCCTTTTGGGGTCAACGTTTGCTGATTCTGCTACTCTGATGTAAAAGTCAAAACAGCGCTAACGGGCACTGGCCCTCAGTCTGTTCTCCATAATCAGGCCCATGTGCCCATCCACGTTCTCACCCTCCCTCTCCCAGAGCTCTGCTTCTGTCCGGGGCCCCCGCATGACCACACCCTATGGTCCCTATGGATTTCTGCTTGTAGAGTGATGACAACTGCCTCGAGGTGGTCCAAGGTGGCAGAACAGTGTTTCTCCATCTCAGAAGAAACTGAAAATGAGAAGTGGTTTTATGATGCTGAGAAAGTTCATAAGACTTAAGAAGAATTTTTAAATACTCCATCCCCCAGAGATCTTTGTAAATGAGCCAGCTCAGCCATAAAAATGTACCCAAACTTGAAGATAAAATGGAATTAAAATGTGTTTGAAAGAGAAGCAGGCTTTGGAATAATGAGGTTATTAATAAAAACAAAAATTATGACTCAGTATTTCTACCATGTGAACAACTTGGGGCTACAAAAATCAAGCGACTCATCATGCCTATTAGCAAACGTGGGTAAGGACAAGAAATCTGATGAGGAGCAGAAGGCCACGTGGCAGGCTGGGGTTTGGGGACCACTCCTTGGTAGCTTAGCGTGACCTGTGCCCCAGAACAAGGGTTCTGAATCTGGGCCCTACGGACACTCCTTAAGGTATCTATCACAGCCCTTGATGTTTTATATAAAAATGGTATGTCTGGGCATTTTTCTGGAGACAAGGGATCTCTGCTGATCTTGGATACTTAGAAGAGTGTCTGGCCCTGGGCTGACCTCAGGGCCTCTCGAGAACCAAAGGGTCTGAGATCATGTAAGAGGGAGACACTCTTAAGCGATCCAATCAGACAGTCTCAGCATCTGCAGATGCACCCCTGCCCTTAACCACACCTCCACTTCTCATCCAGTAGGGGGCAGCACACCCACGAGACTATGGTGAGGCCCAAACCAGAAGCAAAAGTGTGACTTGTGTTCAACAACAGTCTTCTCCAGGGGGACACCAGTGTAGGGGACACACTGCTCTCATCTCTAACAAAAATCTGATTTTTTCAATACAAATGTAAATTCCAAGCAAGACTGGCATTCCAATCTGTTTTATTCAACACACATATGTAATTTAACTACAGTCTGGGTCAGTTCCAGGAAAAACCAGGAAACAGACATTTATTTTCAGAGTCCATTCATTTCCTTACCGCAGGCCTCACTCCAACTCCCCCCCGCTATTCCCCACTCCTCAAATCTACTCCCCTTTCCCGAGCCTCACTCCTATTTTCCTTTTCTCAGACAGACAGTGCACATCCAACCCATTCCTCTTTCTCCACAATGACCTTCGCTTCTTTCTTAACTAAAACCTGGCATTCAGAGAAGTGGAGCCAATAACGTATAAGCAGTTTGACCTA
The DNA here is from genome assembly GCF_963455305.1 of Plecotus auritus. Taxonomy (NCBI): domain Eukaryota; kingdom Metazoa; phylum Chordata; class Mammalia; order Chiroptera; family Vespertilionidae; genus Plecotus; species Plecotus auritus. The sequence goes on from NC_137773.1 coordinate 165,019,705, forward strand.
CTAACGTCCTCTTGATTTATAAATGCCTATTAACCTAGGGTCTTCACTCCAAGGGCTGAATCCTCAGATTTGAACCATTTGGGGAGAGGCCTGTGTGGTGGCATAACCAATCTTTGAAGAAGCCCTTTTCCTGTTGAACAGGGAGCAAGTCCGTGCCAGAGCCGTTACATCACAGACATGCAGGTGCCAGGGGGTCTATACGGATTAAGTGGGCTCCAACAGTGTGGTCTTCTGCCCAAGTCAATAAGCTTCATCAGAAAAACAAAACTCATTGAATTCAAGTGATCTGTCACTATCCTGAAAGTCCACCTGAGCCAGGACAGGAAATACAGCCAGCGAGAGCAAGAACATCCAATTCTCCTCCGGCAGCGAGCACACTGCAGCTCCATCATTTTAAAGCCTGGCATCTCTCCCCGCACACTGCTACCTTGGCACGGAGGCATGGGGCGAACCAAGTCACACCAAAGAGCCTTGCTACTGAAGGACAAAAAGCAAACATTGTGCAGATAGTGTCTTTATGGGAAAATGGGGAAACCCAGCCATGTCAGGAAGGAAATCTAGTATTCTGAGGACCACAGAAAGGTGGGCGGTGGTGGAGAAGACCCAAAACACCATCCTCGATGTCCTCAAATGAGAGAAACGTCACGGCATACAGCAGCCCAGGCAAAGGAGTAACCAGGGAATGTGTGTCCTCCTATGTAACTTCTCATCCCACAACTACACAGAACATGCAATCACATGCAGGAATGGCCACCAGGGCAAGTCCGCTTCTGTTCCCTAGGGGATAAGAATCAATAGAAGTTGGTTTGCCAGAAAATGAAAGGTTCTAGAAAAAGAGAAATGTGAAGTTGAAACACGGATATGGGTTAGGGGGCCAGAGAGATGGGAAGGATAAGTAAGTGAAAGACCAAGGAGAAGAATAAAGAAACACAGTGACTATTGGAAGAGAAGCAAGGGATCTGAGTTTCTCAGACAGGGATGGGGAACCTTTTTTCTGCCAAAGGCCATTTGGATATTTATAACATCATTCCTGGGCCATACAAAATTATTAACTTAAAAATTAGCCTGCTATATTTGGTCAGACATTTAAGGAACTCAACCCTAATGCCTTGGCAGGGCCAGACCAAATGATTTCATGGGCCTTATACAGGCCACAGGCCAGATGTTCCCCACCTCTGGTCTAAGAGGTACAGGTGCCCAGGGACCAACTACTGAACCAATTTTTGGGGGTTCTAACAATAATGGTGTTACTGTCGTTGACGACATCTATGGAATCCATAAAACCAGGGATTTAGTCCCTTTTCCCTCTAGTCATTTTCTTTTTCATTTCAATATTCACAGCATATTTAACCAAAGTATCACAATCATTCCTTGACCCTCATAGTATATCTTCACATTAGTAATATTTTACATCCTAAGAAACCCCTCTCACAGCCCAAGGTCATGAATACTGGCGTAGCTGCACTCGAAGACCCAATCCAGCTTTGTATACAAGTCAATGACATCCGCCCAGCCTGGGGTGCACAGAGATGGGCCGCAGTCCGGCGAATTCCACTTGGCATTTTTGCCCCTCATCCCCCAGGAAGAAATGGTTATCGCATGACTATCAAGTGCAGGGCCCTCTCTCTCACATGCTGGGGAAAACTATTTCCCCTGAGGACACACGCAGATATAACGTTTTGTGATAGGGATGGAAGAGTGGCTGCTCCTGATGACCTATTGTCCTTCCCACGCTTAGCACAGGGGATGTCTCCTCCGGAACAGTCTCTTTTGCGCCTGCTTCTAATTCCCCCAGAGGAGGCCATCCGTGCCGGGCGGAGGGCCCCTCAGTTGACTGGATGATGCTCTCTTCTGGTCAGAAATCATACCAACGAGCTTGTGGTCGGACACACGTCTTCGGATGGTGTGTCTAGTCCAGCGGATGCGCCTTGGCCCTGATGCAGGGCAGCCGCCGAAGGCTCTCCACGTGTAATATCTTCTGTCTCAAACATCCTTATGTTCTGTGTGGAGCCACATCCAAAGCCGGTGGCCAACTGTGCGCTGAAGGCCACCACCCTATTTAGGGGACTTCATCTTGCCATTTGGAGGTAGGTACAATGAGGCCGCTGTGGGGGGCGAGGGGACCTGACGGAGACGTTGTCTCTTATCCTTAAGAGGTTCGAGCACAAGCATGCCCACACAGCATGGTCCCAGCTGCCATTTTGGAGATGTGAGTTGGTGGCCACTGACATCACAATCCTTCGGCTGCCTCCCAGGGGCGGCGCTGCTGTCTTGCTCTAACCACACATACACACACACTTGCCACACTTGGCTCTCATAGACTGGAAGGACAGAGGCTCCTCCTGAGCAAAGGGGCCGACCTGCAGAGAGGGTTAAGTTTCAGTAAAGCACGCCCTGGAAGGCAGAAGGACAGCATCAACCGAGACGGTCAGGAATAATTCCACCCGTCAGGGCTCCTCTCAGAACATTCCAGGGGAGCATTCAGAGGAGGCGGCAGCATCAGTCCTTTTCTCATTTCCACATTATCTGCTTGGAAACCAAATGAAAGCAACAAAGAGAGGAACTGGGAAGGAACAAAGACAATCTAAAGAAAGGACAAAAAAGTACAAGCAAGCAGCAGCAGCAGCAGCAGCAGCAGCAGAGTCCTGGCCACCCACATGCAGGAACCGAGAGGCCACAAGCCACACAGCCAAGTCCCTTTGGCATCGAAGTCCAGCACTGGCAAACCACATCCAGCACCGAGTTACCGGCCTGGCCAGGGCTGGGCGGGACTTCCCGAGAGCGAAGCTGGGCGGGGCTGAGGGGCAGGGTCGCCACAGCCCGCATTCTGGGTGTCGCACACGGGCAGCATGGGTCACATTTCCAAACTCGCGGGAAGCTTGGAAAGCACGGGGATCAAAGCCACGAGAAAGAAAAGAAAGAGGCCACAGAAACAGCAGCACACAATCCCAGCACCCTGGGAGGCATCGAAGCATGGAGAGCTCCGAGCTCTGGTGCAGAGGCGGCCCTGAGTGTAAATCCTGCAAGCACTGCCTTCCGCCCATCAGGCCCAGGGGCCCTGCCGGTGAAAAGGAGGCGGAACCACCCACAGCTCAGAGGAAATGCCTAGCAAATGCCACTGCTCTGCCTGTGGCTTTCGCACTGGGTACGTGGCGGCACCTGTGGGCTTGTGGACCTAGAAGCCACTGCTAACACGCCTGCCACCTCCCCCGGCCCCCTCCTTCCGGCAGCACCCCTCTGGAAGCTGTATGATGCAGCCCACGCTCCTTTCCCAGGCCCCCCAGCAGTGAGGACACTCAGGGCTCCGGGCCTCCAAAAGGTCCAGGGCCCCCCATAGGCCATGGCCCTGACCTGCAGGTCCTGGATCTGGAGCTGCACCAGGAGGGAATTCACAGAAATGTCAAAAAGAGTCTCAGCCTAGCCCTAACCAGTTTAGCTCAGTGGATAGAGCGTCGGCCTGCGGACTGAAGGGTCCCAGGTTCGATTCCGGTCAAGGGCATGTACCTTGGTTGCGGGCACATACCCAGTAGGAAATGTGCAGGAGGCAGCTGATTGATGTTTCTCTCTCATCGATGTTTCTAACTCTCTATCCCTCTCCCTTCCTCTCTGTAAAAAAAAAAATCAATAAAATTTTAAAAAGTCTCAGCCAAGTGCACAGCAGATCCAGGAACCACAAGAGACAAACACAAGCAGCAAGGACAGTGATCAGAGAGACAGGCCATCAACCGGCCCCGGAAGACCAGCTATGGTCTGGAGTGACAGGAGCAGGGGGCCTGCCACCCACGAGGCCACGTCCCCTAGAAGGCCCGGGAAAGGTAGGGAAGGAACTCATTTGAGACCCATGCTAGCCTTCCTGGCCGCTGGTAAGAGGAGAAGCAAAGGGTTAAGACTCAGGGTGCTCTGACTGGATAGCAGGCCCCAGGTCTGAGAGAGTTCCCATCGCCCCAGCCGCCTCGGATGCCCCCAATTAGCAAAGCACCACATTCAGTGTTAGAATATATGGATAGCCTAGATCAGTGGTCAGCAAACTCAACAGAGCCAAATATCAACAGTACAACGATTGCAATTTCTTTTGAGAGCTGAATTTTTTAAACTTGGACTTCTTCTAACGCCACTTCTTCAAAATAGACTCGCCCAGGCCGTGGTATTTTGTGGAAGAGCCACACTCAAGGGGCCAAAGAACCGCATGTGGCTCGCAAGCCGCAGTTTGCCGACCACGGGCCTAGATGGTTTGGCTCAGTGGATAGAGCATCAGCCTGTGGACTGAAAGGTCCCTCGATTCCAGTCAAGGGCACATGCCCGGGTTGAGGGCTCGATCCCCAGTCGGGGCATACAGGAAGCAGCCGGTCAATGATTCTCTCAGCATTGCTGTTTCTATCTCTCTCTCCCTCTCGATCTCCCTTTCTCTCTATCAACAAAAATACATTAAAAAAGAGAATATAAGGATGTTTGAGACAGGGTCTCTGCATTCAACCTTGACTTGAGTGCCTGATCTTTCTTTCTCTCAGCCCCAGGTGGAACCGGTGAGTCCCAACTCATCATTCGAGACAGTGGGCAGGGAAGGCACCTCCATCCTCACACAGAATCCTAAACACTCTGTGCACGCCCCGCCTGGCACCTATCGAACTGCACTGATGCGCCCGCACGGCTGCTTCCCAACAGGAGCAGGAACCTCAGGTCCCTTTGGGAGAGAACACTGGTGATCTGAGCTGGCTACCTGGGGCCCTGGGGAGACTGGACTTAGAAGTCACCCCCAGGGTCCGGAAGAAAGAATGCTGGGGACAGGGGTGGCCCCGGGCTTGTCAGCTTACCCGAATCAGAACTCCTTGGTGACAGGAATCCTGCCTAATTTGGATTTTCTAGAATCCCGATACAATTGCTGGTCTTTTCTAATGGGTGCTCAATAAAAAAATTAATAAATAAAAATTGAGGAATGACTGATTAAAAAAAAATGGTGAAAACTGGAGTGTGCGAAGACAAAATCCAGATTTAAAGTTAAAAGGACAGCCAGTCAGAAAAGACCACATGGATATGATTCCACTTATATGAGACACCCCCAACAGGCAAATCTACAGGGACAGAAGGGAGGTGGTGGCTGGCAGGGGCTGGGAGGGTGGGTGGAATAGGGGGTGGTAGCTACAGGTATGGGGTTCCTTTGGGAGGTGATGAAAGTAGTCTAAAATGGCCGTGGTGGCACATATCCGTGAATATGCTAAAATTCATGGAACGGTACACTTTAAATGGGTTAATTCTATGGCATGTGAATTACATGTCAAAAAAGCTGGTATTTAAAAATTAAAATACAAACTAAAAGGACACATGATGCAACGTCCAACAAGGACAGAAGGGAGGTCGTGGTCTGGGTGACCCAAGAGGCCTGCACAGAGACAGACTCTGGGCGGGGTCTCCCCACAGAGCAGCACTTAGGGCAGCCGGAGAAGGGGGGGCATCTCGACAGAAGGAGTAATGGGACGATCAGGGAAGTCTGGCGGAGGCCGGACGGTATGTGGTTTGACTTTATGACGAGATGCATTCCCTTGGGGAGCCCATCCGAAGCCAGGGCTTTAAACCACTTATACTCTGATTTATGACTTCTAAATTTATAGCTCAAGGTCAGACTTCTCTCTTGAACTCCGGCTTTGTGTCTCCGGCCGCCTACTCATCATCTCCCCCTGAGCCCTCTGTGGCGGATCGAGGAACGGGATGTCCTAGTCCCTGGAACCTGCGAATGTGGTACTTTGCAGACACGAGAGTCTTTACAGATGTAATTCAGCTCAGGGCCTTGAGGTGGGAGAGTCTCCTGGGTTACCCAGATGGAGCCGATTTAATCACGTGCACCCCTAAAAGGAGCGGAGACTCTTTCCTGGCAGTGGAAAACGATGTAACGAAAGTATGGTCAGAGAAATGCAACATTGCTGGCTGTGAAGATGGAGGAAGGGGCCACAAGCCAGAGAAAGCGGGAAGCCTCTAGAATCCAGAAGTGGCCCGGAAGCAAGTTCTCCTGGAGAGCCGCCAGAAAAGAACACGGCCCTGCCAACGCCTCGGCTTTAGCCCAGCGAGACCGGTATCGGACATCTGGCCAGCAGAACTGTTGTTTCAAACCTATGATCGTTTGTTACCAACAGCAATATAAAATTAACTTACCTAATAATGTCCAAACCAGACCTTTCGATGCACACCTCCAAAAGGTTATCCTCCCCAGGATGTTATCCTGCAGGTTGGCCGACACACCTCCCCAGCACCCTTGCATCCAGACCTCCACCTGGTCCACACATCCTGGCCCCCATTTCAGTAAAGGACAACTTCATTTTTCCAGTCACTCAGCCAAAAACCTTGGCACCAGCCCCGACTCCACTCTCTTGCTCATGCTCAACCGCACAACACATCCATCGGCAAATCCTGCACATTATACCCAGATCTGACCGCTTCTCACCACCTCCGCCACCCTGGCAGGCACAAGGCACTGTCATCACTCAACTCAGATGGCAACGACCTCCCAATTAGTCTCACGTGGCCCCTCCTCTACTATATGTCTCCTCACGGCAGCCAGAAAGCACCTGAAATCATAAAGCAGCTTAGGCAACTTCTATGCTCAAAACCAGGCATCCTCAAACTACGGCCCGCGGGCCACGTGAGGCCCGCCGAGGACATTTATCCGGCCCGCCAGGTGCCGCTGCCTGTCCTGCTTAGCAGCCGACTCGTCCCGGGCCCACAGTGCGCATAGGAATTTGTTCATAGTTTTGTTTTTTGTTTTAACTATAGTCCGGCCCTCCAACGGTCTGAGGGACAGTGAACTGGCCCCGTTTGAAAAGTTTGAGGACCCCTGCTCAAAACCCTCCCCACTTCATTCCGAATACCTTTCCAAGTCCTCCCGGTGGTCTGTGCGGCCCTATGTGATCCTGCCCCGTGACATCTCTCATCTTCCTTCCATCACACCCCTTCCCTTCTCCACTCACCCGCCACCAGCCACCTCTGGTTCCTTCATGACTACCTCCGGGGCTTTGTACCTGCTGTCAGCACTCTTCTTCTTCCAGATGTGTGCACGGCTCACCCACTCACTTCACTCACACCTTTACTTCCCTGTCCCTGACCAGGGCCGCTTCCGGACCATCACCACCTCCCTCTGTCACTGTTCGCGCCTCACAGTTCTACTTCTCTTGGCACGGATCACTCTCCATGGTATCTATTGTAGACCCATTTACCATAGCTCACCGTTGTCGAGTGTCAGTTCTCAAGAACCAAGACTGTTTTTTGTTCACTGTTGTGTCCCCCAACAAAAAGAGTCCCTGACACCGGTGTATTCGTTGAGTGAGAAAATGAAGTAATCACTTGGCTTTCCCCTTTGGAAATGAAAACCACTGATGTTTTCTTCTGGGCTGAAGAACGTAACCGAGGCCCCACGGGGATGAAGCAATGGCATGATCATGGGCAGGGGCGATGGGGCACCGAGGACCAATCCGGAGGATTCCTACGCAATGGTCCAGTGTGAGGGAGACCGACAGGCACTGGGGAGGGGGCGGCGACATGTTCCATGACCCCCCTTTTCCTTGATTCAGCAAATACACACGCCGGGCTCTGTGAGACCCAGTCAGGAACACGGACGGCGGAGGACATGGCCTCGGCCCCCCTGGAAGCTGCGGCCTTGCCCTGCAGACAGTGGTTTGGTTTGGGTTCCCCTTTGTGAGACCAAACAGTGAGCTATGACAGGGCACCAGAAGCAAAGGGGAAATAGTAAAAGTTGGTGGCAGGCGGATCAGAGCAAAAAGCAAGTACTAAAAGTGGCAGGGGGAGCCCGCAGCAAAACCAGCCAAAAAATATCTGCAGGTGGGTTTCTCTTAGGCCACCATGGGCGATGGAATACAGCCAGGAAGACTCACAGGGGAAGGCAGCGTTCAGCCGGGGGATAAGCTCTTACCACACCCCCTCCCTTCCCCTCCTCTCAGACCCACACTTTACGAGGGTCCCACTAGCACCCCGACTTCTGTTTTGCCCACATCCTTTTAGTCATCCAGGCTCCAGTCCTGCAGGTTGGCCGACACACCTCCCCAGCACCCTAACATCCAGACCTCCACCTGGTCCACACATCCTGGCCCCTCCTCGCCTCCACTATCACACTCCAGGCCATTGGCAGGGCATTGTGCAATCCTAACATTTTGTGGATTGTCTTTCTATTCTGGACTCCTGTGTCACACCACTGACCGTCTCTGCTCAAACGTCTTCAATGCTGTCCCAGTTCCCAGAGAAACGAGCCACTCACTCAGCCCAACATTTATGGCTTTCTTCCACCTGACCACTCTCTCACTTTCCCTCCTGCCCCTCACCTAGCCTCGTCCAGCCTCCACGGACTACAGCACACGCATGCCTCCCCCCGCCCCCCAGATGTGTACTGCCCAGTGCAGTAGCCCCTGGCCACATGGAGCTATTAAGATGAAATCAAGTTTAAAATTCAGTTCCTCAGTGGAACTTTAAGCACACACATGTGGCTAGTGGCTACCCTGCTGGTCAGAGTACAAAGAAAACACTTTTATCACCGCAGCAAGTTCCATTGGACGGTACCACTCTACATCTTTAATGTCCTCCCAATTCATTGGTCCGCCTTCCAACATTTGTTACTTCTTTGCAAAAACGGCACCAGTGCCATAATGCATGTTAGGGCAGGAGCAATCCCTTCCTTCTCCCAAACTTCACATGTAAGTTTTGTGGGTCCCTCGAAGGTTACTGCTGTGCCTCTTTCCCTAACTTCTTGGTAACATAAAGCTCGGTGAGAACAGATCGCTTTGAAAATCTGAAATTCCTAATGAAGCACCAAAGGATAATTTTACAGGCCTCTTCACCCCAGAAACAAATGATGAAGGAATCACGTACGTGGGGTATCCAATAGTAATGAAATGTCTCTGTGCCTGAAAACCTGATTCTACTAGCTATGATTTGCTTCCATTGTAACCACTGATGCACGCCAAGAATAGAATTCTGGCTTTCTATATCCAGGGTTTAAATTTATTATTGATTTATGCTTTGTGCTGGGTGACGGATTTCTTCTGATTCTGCAGATGGCAAATGCCTTTATTCAAAAAGTAAACACAATGGAGCTCAAATGGATGGCACCATATTAGGGCTAATTTCAGACTCTACACTTGATGCCGCTAATTGCTGGACTGCCTTGCTTTTCCCCACGAATGATGCGCAGTCACGGGCTTCAACGCTGAGGGAGGGACAGGAAGAAAGATGCAAAGCGACGTGGGAATGCACAGCAGCTCTGAGTCAGGCCGGCTGCACGGGAGGTTGCAGACCTGCAGCCGCAGGTAGGGGACTTGACAGAAACGCACAGTCAAGGGCCCCAGACCTGTGTATGCTTGTCTGGGGGGGCTTTTCTTTTCTAACGGAAGCACAGTTTCTACATGGTGTGCAGCACAGACCTGAGTGCACAGTCCCATGAGTTGTGACAAATGTATCCCTTTAGATCCAGTTAAAATTTGTCACCATCTCAACTATTTTTTTAAATATATATATTTTATTGATTTCAGAGAGGAAGGGAGAGGGAGAGAGAGAAACATCAATGATGAGAGAGAATCATTGACTGACTACCTCCTCCAGGCCCCCTACGGGGGATCGAACCCGCAACCCGGGCACGTGGCCTTGACTGGAATCGAACCTGGGACCCTTTAGTCCGCAGGCTGACGCTCTATCCGCTGAGCCAAATCAGCTAGGGCTCAACTATTTTTAAGTGTGCAGTTCAGCAGTGTGAACTATATTCACATTGTTGTGCAACCGATTTCTAGAGCTTTTTCACCTTGCAAAACAAACTCTGTACCACCGAACAACTCCCTGCAGCGTCTGTGCTGCTGTTTTTTCACCAAGCCCTCCAGGTGATTCTGATGGCTGCTGGCATTAGAGAAATACTGCTCCAATGATCCCAGGCTATGGGGGTGTCTAGGAAGAGCAGAGAAAAGCAGCAGGTGGAAGAGGCCTGGCACCCCGGAAAGACAGTAGCAGGGGATGTGTGACCTGGCTGCCTCTGAGTCCCCAAAGCCAATCCTGAGTGCCAGGGGTGGCCATGGCCCTGCCTTAAGATACTAGGGAGAGCCAAACATGGACAAATGGACTTTTCTCCAAAACGTGTGTAGTCATCACAAGTTGAATAAGAAAACTGTATTCTTGCCCTAGCCAGTTTTGCTCAGTGGTTAATAGAGCGTCAGCCTGTGGACTGAAGGGTCTCAGGTTTGATTCTAGTCAAGGGCATGTACCTCAGTTGCAGCTCAATCGGGGCATATGTGGGAGGCAACCAATCAATGTGCTCTCCCACTTCAATGTCTCTCTCTCTCTCTCTCCTCTCCCCCTCCCTTTCACTCTCTCTGAAAATCAATGGAAAAAAATAAATACCCTTGGGTGAGGACAAACAACAAAAAAAAGAAAACTGTACTTCTCAACATTAGACCAGATTCTGGAAATTCCATTTGATGGTCCTAAAGCAGAATTGGAAAGCTATAAACTCTGAGTGGAAGAGGGGGATTGTATTTTCATCAGTGGCCGCACCGGTCATTTAATTCTGACTCTGAATTTTATCTGTCCATTTTAATCATTTATGTCTCTCGCTTGGCAATTCCCAGCGGACTCTCTGCAGTGGAAATGTTGGGAGGGTATGATAACACAAAGGCAATAACCAGGGGCGTTGCAAACCACAGAATACTTGTGATTTACAAGTCATTAGAAGCAAGAGGCATTTGCTGTTCTTTGCAGGCAAAGGGGGATTGCATCATGAATAATGAAAAAAAGCAAAGTGCATTTAAAACTCTCCTGCAGACCATGGTCTCTCCAGGCCACACAGAACACATTCACCGCGGGCTTCCTGTGTGCCAGACCCCTGGCAATACACATTCAGTGCACTCCAGCTTCTGAATGACCCAAGTCAGGCAGATCTGGGCCATTTCGCATCAAGAGGTGGGTTTCCGGGTTATCGTCTCCTGACTTTCAAACGTTGCAATGATTTAGACACCACAGTAGTTGGAGAGCTAGGAATTTCAGCCCGGCCGGTGTGGCTCAGTGGTTGAGCGTTGACCTATGAACCAGGACATCACGGTTCGGTTCCCAGTCAGGGCACATGCCCGGGTTGTGGGCTCAATCCCCAGTGTGGGGTGTGCAGGAGGCAGCCGATCAATGATTCTCTCTCATCATTGATGTTTTTATCTCCTTCTCCCTTCCTTTCTGAAATCAACAAAAAAATATATCTATATTTTAAAAGAGCTAAGAATTGCAGAAACAACCCGAAGCTTGAACAATTTTTGACAAACTGAGGAAAAAGCATCTGGGAGAAAACGGGACCTAGTATTTATCAGGGGGAAAAAAGAAATCAACCCCAAACTAAACCACCACAGCTCTTCATTGTATGATGACGAAGCCCCAATAAGGTTCTATTAAAGCTACAATCTCCAAATCCAACTCAATAGTTCTTGGCTCCAATAATAAGCATTTCTCTGCTTTTTAATTTGCATTCTGTCCATTTTTTTCGAGCCACTGTGACAGAGGCTATTAAAGGAAGGTTTCCCTGTACTTTATTAAAATGTGAATTGATGCTCAGTATTCTGAGAGGGTAATTGCAGCAATTCATATTTTTTTCATATTATCCCAACTGCCATAAAATCCGAACAAGGCTTATTCTGTCTTCTGCTTTAAAAACTGCCACATTACCATGCCGTGCTTCTCCCGCTCTGAAATGCTTCATTCAGTGAAACTTCAAGGGGAAATCGGCGAGGCAGCTCTAACCATGCTAGGGTAATGTGAGCACCAGGCGGTGAGCACGATTAGTGATCAGGACAGTGGGGTTATTTGATTAAGCATAAAAAGAAGCGAGTAGCCCTAGCCGGTCTGGCTCCGTGGATAGAGCGTCAGCCTGCAGACTGAAGGGTCCTGGGTTCGATTCCAGTCGAGGGCACATGCCCGGGTAGTGGGTTTAGTCCCCAGTAGGGGGTGTGCGGGAGGCAGCCAATCATCAATGATTCTCTCTCATCATTGATGTTTCTATCTCTCTGTCCCTCTGCCTTCCTCTCTGAAATTTATATATATATATAAAGAAGAGAGTAGACGTGAAGGTGTAAATAGACTCAGATAGGAACTACCCTCTTCTAAACACAGAGTTCCTGTTTTTCTTTTTTTAGATCACTCTGGTGCATAGAATTCCCATTTTCTAGCATAACATAGCCCTGTGATGACTCTCGAAGCTCAGTTTTCTGTCACTTGCATGAGCATTTTTACAAATGCTCTACTCTTGGACAGTAAGTCTTCATCCCACAAAACAGACCATGAAGCCCTCATGGGTTTATAAATAACCCATGCGATGTAATACCAGATCTGAAATTAATATTTAACTGCATACTTTATTATGCCATTCATAATCTAGTGTCTTTAGAACTAAAAAAAAAAAACCAAAAAAAAAAAAAACACTTCTGACATTTAACTTTTGACATTAAGTGCTTCATTTTTGAGAAATAAAAGTATTGGTTTTTGTTTCGGGTAGTTTTTTTAATTTTTTTTTAATATCTAAAAACTGCATTAAAACTGCCTTAAAAACCAACAACATCACACCCTGGATGGAGACCAAGGGACCAGGCCAGAACCGCCATAGAGCGAGTCCCTACCCATCTGCTTCAGAGCAAGAACTAAGATGAGGGAGAGGGTGAGGGCAGGGGAACAAGAGCCCCACAAAGCCAACGCTCGGAATGAGAGGACTGTTTGATTCTTGTGAGATGATGTTTCCAGGGAGGGTAAGCAGGTACCATTCAGCTCGTGTACATTCCCATAGCCGCTGTGCCGCCCTACGGAACAGCCAGCTTTGTACAAACACAGAGCAACACGGGGTGGCTCGCCCCACGGGGTGTTCCTAGACAGCAACAGACGAAATCCTGGAACCTCATTTGAAACTAATGCTACATTTTGATGAAAGGATGTACCAGTAAGTGGAATCTGACACTCAATCCTATTTAAATGAAAAAGATCCTTCAAGGGGAAAGATTTTGCAGTGGTAACTATAACTATAATTATTGTCCATTACTACTTCTTACCTCTGAAAGTGCAGCCAAGAAATGGACAAAACAGTGCCCCACATCATGACGAACTAATTGGCTTAATATAAAAAAATTCTTATAAAACAGTAATTTTGAAAGTCCAAGTGAATTGGAAAATGTGCAAAGGCTATAAACATGACATTAAAAACAAGAGAAATACAGTGGCAATAAATATGTGAAACATATTCTGAACTTCATTCACAATTTTAAAAATATAAATTAAAATGAGATGCCATTTTTCTTCTTTAAAAAAAGCTGGAGAGAAAATAGGAATGTGGTAGCCATTCCTAATGGGAATAGCAGCCCTCACACATGGCTGTGGGAGTATAAATTTGACTCAATCTTGGAGGCAATTTGGCTATGCTTAGCAAAATTTTAAATTTCCACACTTGTCAACTGCATTCCATTTGTCTCATTTTCGGTTCTTTTTTTCAAAATTCCACTGTGTAAAATATATTTGCGTAACTGTGTAGAGTACCATTTCTAAAAGAAAAACTGGAAAACCTGGTAAAATAAATTACTGGTTAAATAAGTTAAGGTATATGACTCCATGAATTATCAGACATTCATAGAGTTGAATGCTTTGTAACTATTAAAAGGAATGCAAATGATCTCTAAAAACTGACATGGAAAGATATCTACGACACACTTAAAAATTAAAAAGCCACGTTCTAAATACATTATCTATAGTGTGATTCCATTGCTATAAAAATTTTTAAACAATATATATATATGCCCCCATGGCTGCTTCGCTTCCCATGCCCAGCTTCAATCGGGACCCAGGCAACAGACAGAGACTTGGCCGACAGCAGCTGCCCTCTCACTGCAACAAGACTTGAGTTGTCTTGTACCCATGGTGTGGGGAAGTGGGTTTTTGATATCTAAATCCAGCCTAGCACCAGGAATGCTCAGGGCCTACTCCAGAAGGCAAATAATCCTTTCCACTAATATTTACAGGGTAAAATAAGATTGTTGTTAGAGTATTAAATTTGACAGTAAAATAGTAGTTAAGTTCTCAGACTAATTTAAATTGGCTAATTGAAATAAGCGAATATTCTAGAAAAATTAATGGTACTGGACAAAAAGCTGTTCCTAAAGTGGTAACTAAAATTTTTATTGGTAGTTCATCTCATGGTAAAATTGCGTAACATGTAATGAATCTAAAGCAGACATATTTTAGTGCAAAAAATTAAAATGTAAATGCTATCAAGACTACATTATAAAATTTCCAAAAGCCTCCTAATATTTAAATCAAAAAAGGGGGGATAGTAGAAGAATATCACGTAAGGAAAAATATCCTGTAAGTAAATTACATCTAGAAAATTTTTACTTTAGAAAATTAACTTTCATTTGAAATGCTAACAGCAAGACATCCATGAAAAACGTACATGGTGTCAAAACAGGCCAAAAGAAAATCGTTTGGGCAAAAAATGAAAAAGGATCCCAAGTCAAATTTATAGAAAGGATTCCTTTATTAACTTTTGGTGTAGAACATGTTTGTATATTTTCAGAAAACAACTCCAAGACCATGTGGATTCCTGCAACAGAGAGGAATTGACAGAACTGCTCCAGCCATGAAGACAGAAGAGAAACAGTCCAGAGATGGAAGACACTGACTACGCCTTGCCATACTAGCAGTCAGCAGCTGTGCGTTGCTGCAGGTTGCCCAGGACCAAACCAGAGAGGGTCGGACCTGCATTACCACCATTTGTCCACCATCCAGAACTGAAATATCATTGCTGACATGTACACACAAGGAACTGTTTGACATTGAAATTGGGACTCAAAAGAACTGTTGGCCCAGAAAGAAACTCACTACAGACTGATTCATTTGCCTCTCAGCATAACCATTATTGCTTGTCTCATTTTTGGTTCTTATAAGTGTATTTCTAGTATCACATGATCTCAATCATCCAGGGGAAATAATGAACAACATAAACTGATGAACAAAAACAGACCCGGAGACAGGGAAACATCAATCAAACTGTCAAACCTCAGAGGGAAGGTAGGGGAGGGTGGGGGTAGAGGGGAGAGATCAACCAAAGAACTTGTATGCATGCATATAAGCCTAACCAGTGGTCACGGACAACAGGGGGGTGGGGGCATGCGTGGGGAGGGGTTTGGGATGGGAATGGGGGGATGAGGACAAATATGTGATACCTTAATCAATAAAGAAATTTTTTAAAAAAAGAATATATATATATTTTCTGTGCAAATAAACTACCCAGAAGAGACACACTGCCCCCTGTAGACAGTAACATCAGAATGAAGAGTTGAAATGGTGGACTCTCACTTTTGACTTCCTAAACGCCTATGCTATATTTTTAATGCAACCATTAATATTGTTTCACAATAATTTTTAAAGTCCTTATCCTCCCATTGCCAAGTTACTAAATCTATGAACTGTCAAAAATGACTTCATGGTTTCACGTCTGGTTTAATTCTGAGGCCCTTGGGAGGCTGCGGGGGGTGGGGGGGGGGTGAAGCAATAGGGAGCAGTGGCAGACTGGGAAAAGCGAGTATGGAAAGCTTCACTGTGTTCACAAAGCAAAGCCAGTTACTTGCTCCCAATAACGCATCCAGCTGAGCTGACTGCTTTCCTCAAAGGGAGCAATTAAATGATTTCTTCTATTTTTAAGCCAGAGGTCAATCCCAGTTTTATTTCCATGGTACATCTAATGTGTTTGGTGACTGCCAACCTCCTCACCTGCTGTGGTAGGCTGAACAATGACCTAAAGCTGTCCAAGTCCTCATTCCCAGGACAGTGCCTATGTTAGGTTATGTGGCAGTGGAGAATTAAGATTGCTCATCAGCTGATCTTAAAGTAGGGAGATTATCCTCAATTATCTTGGTGTTCCCAGTGTAACCACAAGAATCCTTACAAGAGGGAGGCAGAAGAGGGAAGCCAGGAGGAGATGACTATGGAGAAAGCAGGGTCAAAGACATGCAATGTTCCTGAGCCTGAAGACAGAGGAAGGAGCCAAGTAATGCAGGCCGTCTCTAGAAGCTAGAAAAGCCAAGGAAACAGATTTTCTCCGAGAGTCTCCAGGAAGGAATACAGCCTGCCAACACCTTGACTTTAGTCCACTGAGACCCGCATCAGACTTCTAACCTCCAGAACTGCAGGATCATAAATTTATGTTCTTTTAAGAAGTTAAATTTGTGGCAATTTGTTACAGCAGCAATAGAAAACTAATACAGCCTACCTACACTTCCTATATTTCTTTACATAGACTTCCTCTTGTGGACAAACCTGGGGTATGTTGTGAAAATCAGCCCACTTGGGCATCCCACCTTACAGATGCCCAATGGCATGGGGCCGCACTGCCAACTCAGTTGGCTGATTTTTAGGACTCCCTGAGAGAGAACCCAGATAAGACAGCAGCAATAAAACTGCCTTGATGGTTATTTAGCTACATCTGCAGAAACCTAATTTGAATAGGTTATTAATGAAAGTCCTTTGTAAATCATGCCCCATCATACCAAAAAATATACCTGTCATCGTCTATACCCACACTACTCTTTTGGAAGACTAACAAAAAGAGAAATGAATCGCACATCAGGAACCCAGAATAGCATAAAAACAAATGCTCTTCAGGATTTGTCAATATACTTCAACCCTACCAACAGGAACAGGATAGGTAGGTCAAAGAAAATGTGACTAAAGACTGACTTACGATTGAGTACTTACTATGTGCCAGATACTGAGCTGAACACTAAAAATACATGATCTCATCTAATTCTCATAACATTTCCAACAGGGAGTTACTATGATCGTTACCACTGATAACTCACATGTCCACACTCTCACACCAAGTGAAAGAGCTTGGGTTCAACTGCTCTGTCAGCCTCCAGAGCAGGAACTCTACAGAGACATCATGCTAATCCCCTCCCAATCGAGGGACAAGTTAAACGGACCTCTGCTCTATACCCAAGGGCTCCAGAGAAGAGAAGGCTAGCTTCATCCCATGATCCTAGAAGTGCACTCATTTAATTGTACCTCTCCAAAGTACCCCTGCGGCTTTGAAAAACATCGTTACTCATCTCAACAGCCAAATGATCTAAAACAAGACCTCTCACTGACTTTTTTATTTTGTATTTTATGTTCTACCGATTGCTTCCTTCAAGGAGCCTGTGTTCTGAAACGATATAAACTAAAAGCCTGCTTTTGTGAGGTGGGCACGCTGATGTTTAGAAAGGCTTTCTGGTAAGGCTCAGGAAGTTACCGTGGTAACATCTGTCCCTCACTTCTGGGGACGAGGAGCTCCGCTCACCTGGTTAAGAACCACTGATCCCACAGAGCAATGTCTAAAACAGGCGGGTATTTAGTCATCATGGGCATGTCTATAGAAAATCCCATTCTAAATACAGTTTTTCGCTCTAAAATGTCATCATAATGGAATTTTTAAAAGGCATGTAAACATAAGCGTAGTCCCTTTCTCTGGCTTCCATTTCTTTCCTCAGTATATAAAATCGGCATCCGTCTACTATGCGAAACCTTCACAATCCCCAAAGGAGGCATTTTCTCCCTGAATTACAGAATATATTTCTCTTTTAAGCCAGACTAAGTTGGCTCTGCATTTTAGTACAGGAGCCACTGAAAAGAAGATATTTGAAATATGAAACACATTTTCCAAATAATGTCATTCATGGTGTAGGTCCATTTCCAGAGGAACCCACAAAGCCCTTCGAAGCTCTCAATGCGAGTTAAATACTGCACACTCACTGTGAGGAGTTGAGATTCGATATTCTTGTAATATTAACTTTAAAATAATTACAAAAGAGTTACACACAGTTCTTACTCTTTTTAAAGGAAAGAAATTCTGATGGAATCAAGTCAAATGTAAATAAAGATTTGGGGCAGGCCGAAACCGGTTTGGCTCAGTGGATAGAGCGTCGGCCTGCGGACTGAAGGGTCCCGGGTTCGATTCCGGTCAAGGGCATGTACCTTGGTTGCGGGCACATCCCCAGTGGGAGGTGTGCAGGAGGCAGCTGATCGATGTTTCTCTCTCATCGATGTTTCTAGCTCTCTATCCCTCTCCCTTCCTCTCTGTAAAATATCAATAAAATATATTTAAAAAAAAAAAAGATTTGGGGCAGTCTGAAGGCCACTTCTATGGTTTTAAGGATCGATACACTATTCTCAATGATGTTTAATTTCATTTCCAAAAAGTTATGGTTTCTCTTTCCTCCATGGGACTGTATTTCCACCACTCTTCGTACACTTAATTCATGATGAGGCCATGTGCTGATATTATCGTAACCCATAGAGAGAGCCACTTGCAACATAAGGGAAATCCAGTGTCCACTTAGCTGGCTGCGAACAATGAATGACAGAGAAAAAGATGGTGGTGACAGGGTATCACATGACACCTGACCACACTTGTCACCTCACAGAGCCCACCCACTTCACTTGGCCCTTGTTGCCCTAAATCTATCTGCAGGGGCAAGGACAGCGATGGGCCAGGGGTGAGGGGGGACAGGACGGACAGCCACAGAGCTGCTGGCCAAGTGTGTTCGAGTGTTAGAGAAGTGGTTGTCTGAGTTTCATGTGCAGAGGGCCTGAGAATCACTAACAGAACATGGACAATTCTGCAGCTCTCTGTCATCCTCTGGCTCTGCTTCATTCCCACACACACAGTCTAATATGCTGCCTAGTTGCTCACACCTATCATGGTGTGACCAAAATTTTTTAAATTTACAATTATGATTTAGTACTCGGTAAGGCCCCTGCCCTGCACGGCACCTAATCCATCTACAACTCAATTCAAATTACAAAAGGGATACAGGAACTAATTGATTAATTCAGGCAGAGCCCAAAGTACGGTGTATGTGAGAAAGATTTTCCTGTTTTCTTCAGCAACGTTCTTTCCCCAAGACCATAAATCTCTGAGCGCTGACTTTCCATCTTAGGAAAGTGAACGTCATCCAAGGCAGCATATAAATCACCTTGAGAATAGTTATTCATCATAAGCAAATAAAAACATAAGCCAGGCAGATGGTGAGAGGCTCATTTATACTGGGAGAATTTCATGGGACTAGGCAGGCAAGGCGGGGAAGCGGAGGGGGTTGTAAAACCTGAGGATAGATTTATAGGATGAGAATTAACACCCAAAACAACAGAATACTAAAACGTATCATACCACATCGCTACCATCTCTTGGACGCTTCACCTCGGGTTCAGATCTGACTTCCTCCCTTGGCGGTAACAGGAATGAGAGGAAGGCAAAGAGAAGAGGAGGAGGAGGGCCAACCCATACTAAACACTGCCGTGTGTCAAGCCCTTTTCATTCACCAGTTTCAAAGCGCTTAATCCTTTGGGTACGGCTGCAGGAGAGAAGAGATTATAGCACTTGGTGCTGATTTTTTTCATATGGCTCCAGCTCACAAATGGCAACTCTGAGGTGGCTCCCTCCCTAACACTCTGGAGAGTGTTTATGTCACAAAGCCACACTGGCCTGGGGGGAGGGGAGAGATGGCAAGCAACTGGTGACCCCTCCTAAGGCTACCCCCAAAGTCTTGCTTATTTCAGTGCTGAAATCCATTAAGAGCCCCGAGATACCCTACTGGCCCCTGAGAAAATATGATTTGGGATCTTCCACTATATTCCACTTCTCTTATAAAGGCAACACCCAGCCAAGAAAATAAAACCTTGTTATCACCCAGGTAAAGGAAAAAAGAGGAAGAGTAAGGGAACGGGGATAGAGGAAGAACATAAAGTGAAATGAATCCCCCAAATAGCATAGGAAATTACACTATGACGCCTTGCCTGGGTTGTGGGCTCGGTCCCCAGTGTGGTGTGTGCAGGGGGCAGCCAATCAATGATTCTCATCGTTGATGTTTCTCTCTCTCTCTCTCTCCCTCTTCCTTCCTCTCTGAAATCAATCCTATATAATAAAAGGCTAATATGCAAATTGACCGAATGGCAGAAAGACCGGTTGCTATGACATGCACTGACCACCAGGGGGCAGATGCTCAACACAGTAGCTTCCCCCCTGGTGGTCAGTGTCCTTCCACAGGGGGAGTGCCGCTCAGCCAGAAGCCGACCTCACAGCTGATGAGTGGCAGTAGTGGTGGCGGCAGTGCTAAGGATGTCCTACTGAGGGGAGCAGGCCTAAGCTGTCAGACATTCCTCGAGAGCTCCTGGACTGAGAGAGGGTGCAGGTCAGGCTGAGAGATGTTCCCCCCTGCCCGCCCCGAGTGCACAAATTTCATGCACTGGGCCTCTAGCAAAAATATATTTTAAAAAAGAAAGAAAAATGTACACAGGCTTATGTTTGTGTGAGATGGTTATGTTTGTTGTTGATTTGTTAGCAAAAGAAAGGAGGGCAGAAAAGTGTTTTGCAAGACAAAAAGGAGGTCTAGTCATGGAAGGCACAACAGTTACAGCCTACTAGAGTACCATAGAAATATGTCTTCCTATTCCATGTCATCTCACAGGTGGTCATCTAGTGCTACAGGCTTTAGGTAAGCCTGCATCACATACCACCAAGCCCTACATGGTCTTAGCACACTAACATGGAATCATCCCTTGGCTAAAAGCCATTTCTCCTGCTTCCAATCTCAAGACATACAACATAATTATAGTAAGTCCTCTCTTACCATCCTTGATAGATTCTACAACTTTAACAGAAAGTACATATCACAAAACCAATTGTACCACAGGCTAATTGTTATAAACAAGACTTAAATTCCTACAGCAACTCATCAATGTTCTAACAAAACAACGTTAAACACAATGACCTTATTTTGAGAACCTGCTGTTTAAACTATTGTGAAATATGCATGGAGTTAATAAGTTGAGTGCTGCCATAACAAAATACAAGAGACTAGGTCAGTGGTCGGCAAACTCATTAGTCAACAGAGCCAAATATCAACAGTACAACGATTGAAATTTCTTTTGAGAGCCAAATTTTTTAAACTTAAACTTCTTCTAATGCCACTTCTTCAAAATAGACTCGCCCAGGCCATGGTATTTTGTGGAAGAGCCACACTCAAGGGGCCAAAGGGCCGCATGTGGCTCGCGAGCCTCAGTTTGCCGACCACGGGACTAGATGATTTAAACCCAGAGCAGAGAGAGGAGGGAATCTCTCTCTCTCATAAGGCTACAAGAGGGGAGCGGGCCTAAGCCGTCAGTCAGACATCCTTAGCGCTGCCACAAAGCCAGGAGAGGCTCCTGCCACCGCAGCTGGCTCACCAGCCATCGGCCTGACTTCTGGTTGAGCAGCGCTCCCCCTGTGGGAGCACACTGACCACCAGGGGGCAGCTCCTGCATTGAGCGTCTGCCCCATGGTGGTCAGTGCGCGTCATAGCAACCAGCAGTTCCTCCGTTCAGTCGATTTGCATATTACCCTTTTATTATATAGGATAGTTCTATCAGATTAGGGCTCCACTCTTATGACCTCACATAACCTTAATTGCCACCTGGAGACCCTATCTCCTAGATACAGTCACATTGAAGGTTAAGGCTACAACATCTGAATTGTTTCTATGAGTCTGACTACTTCAGACACCTCATGTAAGTGGAATCATGCAGTATTTGTCCTTCTGTGACTGGCTTGTTTCACTTAGCACAATCTTCTCAAGGTCCGTCCACACTGCAGCATATGACACAACTTCCTTCTTTCAAAAGTCTGAATAATCATCCATCGTATGTGTTTGGACATTTTCTTTAGCCTTTCATCACTGGTGGTCATTTAGAGTGTTTCCACCTCTTGGCACTTACGAATAATGCTACAATGAACATTGTAGAGCAAATATCTCTTCAAGAGGCTAATTTTACTTCTTTTGGATAAATACACAAAAGTAGGACTCCTGGATTATATGGTAGTTCCATTTTTAATTTTTTTGAGGAATCTCCCTACTGTTTTCCAGAAACCTGTACCTTTGAGGCCATCACGAGTTGTTATACTAAACCTGGAACCATTTATGGCAGAATTCCTATTCTGTGAGAAAATTAATTTGCTTGAGCTACTAATTGTTGGGCTCTCTTATTTGCAGCTGAAAGAGTCCTATCGGGTATAGGAAATAGTAAAATGTATAGGAAAGGGCACTGGCTTGGCAGAAAGTCCAGATATCAATCTTGTCTCCAACACTGACAGTTTTAGCAAGTCAGCCACTCCAGTTTGAGGAGTGGCCACTTGACCTCTAAAGACTATTCTAAGATTTTGTGATTCAAAAGCTATGATTCATTCATATGTGGAATCTAATGAACAAAATAAACTGATGAATAAAATAGAAACAGAAACATAGAAGCATGGAGCAGACTGACAAATTGCAGAGGGACAGGGTGGAGAGGTGGGAGGGGTATGACTAACAGGGAAACTTATATGCATATATGCATAACCCACAGACACAGACTATAGAGTGGTGAAGGTCTGAGAGGGGCAGGTACAAGTGGAGGGGGTCAATGGGAAAAAAATCAAAAAACATGCAAACAAAGGCAACATCTGTAATACTTTCACCAATAAAGATAATTAAAAAAAAAAAAAGCTATGATTCAAAGAGATAAAAAGTCTGTTCTCTAGGATTTGAGAAGGAGATGCAACCAAACTATCTGATAAGAGGGTGGGGAGTGCAATGATATCAAACTCTCACTTAGATGTAACAAATTCTAAATGTGATCAACATTTCCTGCACAGCAACCATTTGGAATTAAACTCTGTGGGGTGATCACAGAATTCAATCAAGTGATTTTCAACCGTTATCAGTCAGTGACCACTATCTCACTTCTTGGTCAAACAGTTGACAACAAATAAATATGCGTCAAATATTTTGAACAAACCTTTTAGAAAATTTGTGCTAAAAGAGTTACCCAAAGGATCAAAACAGCATATTACCTTATTTCAAAAATCTATCACCATGCCTCATACCTTTAATCAACATTTACCTACACATTTATGTGTCATGGAGATGAAGAATAGAGAGATGATAATGGGTCGAGGGGATTACACTGACCAGGCTTCAACTTGCACGTCTGAGGACTTCACAACGGCAGCTCCACATGTTACGTAGTTCAAAAGCTCAGTGCTAAGATGACAATTCAACCAAGGACATGAAAGTTCTTCCTGGGGCAAAATTCAGCCAAATCTTTTATATCTGTGTCTTTCCTTTATTCGCAAAACCATTTCCCTACCTTGGGGAAGGGAGAGATTATGACATGCTTACTTGGGAATTCAAACAAACCCCATTTGTCTAATTTATATGCCGATCTAGTTGTCAGTACTTTAGGATATCATAAGATGTCTTGCTAACCCTGCTAGATTTGGGGGGACAGAGGGTTGGGGGTGTAGTTGTGTGTGATCTCTTGACGGCATTGTTGCTGCTGCAATTCAGATAATCAACCAGGGAAGCTTCTAATGAAACCACGACCCCAGGGCGCCTAGAGCAACCTCTAGGCAGGGGCTTAAAACCCAGGTGCCGCTCAGGGGCTCCAGTGGAGGGATTAACAGTACTGATTATCCGTCTCCCCTTCTGGCCAGCGGTAAGGCATCTAGGCACTAAATGATTAACACCACATTATTTTTAAATGCTCCTCTTTTTCTATTTCATCGCTGGGGGATTTGAGGCAGTTTTTAAAGTTTAAAAAATGTTCTTCAACTGGTGATTGGATAAACCAACTCTGGAGACGATGGATACTCCTCAGCAATATGAAAGCCTGGTCTACTGATTAACCTATCAACATGGATGCATCTCAAAGGTGTGATGCTAAATGAAATGAGCCAGACTCAAAAGGCTAGATACTGTATGGTTTCCTTTACATGACATTCTAGAAAAGGCAAAACTGTATGGATATAAAACATGAGTGATTTCCAGGGGCTAGGCGGAGGAGTTAACTATAAAGGAACACAAGGGAATTTTGGAAAGTGATAGAACTGCTCTAGACTTTGATTTGTTAAACTGGTAAAATTGCATTTTACAAGGGCAAATTTCCCAGTAGGGGGCGTGTACATATTTCAATTTCTCCCTCTTCCTTCTGCTCTCTCTAAAATCAATTTAAAAATATTTTTAAAAATAAAAGGGTGAATTTTAATATTTATGAATTACACCTCAATAAACCTGAACTTTAAGAAAAATTAAGGTTTTTGTCCCTCAGATTCGTCTTCCGGAAGGCTGGGTCTACATGGCCACATGTGAGCTCTTGTCATTCAGGATTGTCTCCATGTGGCCGGTCCTCTGCTTTCCTAATCCAAACGCCCAACAACCAGTTATGGTCCAGTACAGGGAACAGAAACCACTCCAGGTATTTCTATCAGAAAGGGACTTGATATGGGAATTAGGTGCTTATGGAATCACTGAAAGATCTGGAGGAGGAGAAGTCCCCCTTAGACTCTTTGATTCAAAAACACACCTTTTTGTGAATCAAATGTCAGGAAGCAGCTGCCACCACAGCAGCTTCCTCTGACAATGCAGGTGGGACCAAGATCCTAGAACAGTGAGTCTGGCCACTGCCATGGCCTCTAAACACTCACATCTCCACGACCTTGCCTGCCAGTGGCACTAGCAGGAGAACTGGGTGGGTCTTCATCGCAGGCTTCCTAATCTCACACAGATGCACTTATGAAACCTGTCATGCATTTAGTAACCTAGCTGTAAGCAAGTTTGAGACCTGGAGGTGTTAGATTTCCAATCAGGAGGGTGGAATGAGGTTCCAATACTAGAAGAGACCCCATCCTCAGTATCTCCCCAATCACAGCCCTTCCTGTCCTGAAACAAGGCATTCTTCAACAAAGAAAGTGAACAAAAACCCTTTTTTCTGTCTAAACCAGTGGTCGGCAAACTCATTAGTCAACAGAGCCAAATATCAACAGTACAATGATCGAAATTTCTTTTGAGAGCCAAATTTTTTAAACTTAAACTTCTTCTAACGCCACTTCTTCAAAATAGACTTGCCCAGGTCATGGTATTTTGTGGAAGAGCCACACTCAAGAGGCCAAAGAGCCGCATGTGGCTCGCGAGCCACAGTTTGCCGACCACTGGTCTAAACAAATTTCAAATGGCGTTGAAAGAGTTGAAAAATTTTCTATTAAGATCCTGACTCATTTCATTATGGAAGAATATTTCCAGCAGAATGAAATTTTAAGATCACTGCATTTGATAATAGAGCCAACCACAGTTCTAATTCATGCATTAAATACACACTGGTCTTTGAGTTTTATTCTGCTGGGAATTAAAAACAGACTAATCTTGAAAATGCATTAATTTTCCAGATACCTGTAAGTTATTTTATGGTAAGCCAGACCCAGAGGAGGGGAGTGCAACACTGATTTATAATTTAAATAGATATAGATATAGATATAGATATAGATATAGATATAGATATAGATATAGATATAGATAGATATATATTTGGTCTTTGTTTGCTTTCCTGGCAGAGAGCTCCAAAAACCAATGGATTTCCTGAAAGATGAGGGAGATAACAGTATCTTTTGGTATGTTATTGAGGTAACTTTTGGAAAGATCATAGGTGACCTAAAGATGAAAATGGCTGACCTCCAGAGAAGGGAGAAAGGCTGGAGATTGAGTTCAGCCACTAAAGGCCAATAATTTATTTATTTTTTTAAACAAATCTTTATTGTTCAGATATTCCTCCTTTTTTCCCCCATAGCTCCCCTCCACCTGATTCCCCACCCCACCCCATGCCCTTATCTCCCGCCACTGTCTTCATCCATAGATGTAAGATTTTTGTCCAATCTCTTCCCGCACCCCTCACACCCCCTTCCCCCTGAGAATTGTCAGTCCACTCGCTTTCTATGTCCCTGATTCTATTATATTCATCAGTCCATTCTGTTATTCAGATTTTTTATTCACTTTATTTTTAGATTCACTTGTTGGTAGGTATGTATTTGTTGTCATTTTGTTGTTCATAATTTTTATCTTTACCTTTTTCTTCTTCTTCCTCTTCTTAAAAAATACCCTTCAGCATTTCATATAGTACTGGTTTGCTGGTGAACTCCTTTAGCTTTTTTTCCTGTCTGTGAAGCTCTTTATCTGACCTTCAATTCTAAATGATAGCTTTGCTGGGTAGAGTAATCTTGGTTGTAGGTTCTTGCTGTTCATCACTTTGAATATTTCTTGCCACTCCCGTCTGGCCTGCATAGTTCCTGTTGAGAAATCAGCTGACAGTCATATGGGTACTCCCTTGTAGGTAACTAACTGTTTTTCTCTCGCTGCTTTTAAGATTTTCTCTTTGTCTTTTGCCCTTGGTATTTTAATTATGATGTGTCTTGGTGTGGTCCTTTTTGGATTACTCCTGTTTGGGGTTCTCTGTGCTTCCTGGACTTGTAAGTCTATTTCTTTCACCAGGTAGGGAAAGTTTTCTGTCATTATTTCTTCTAGTAGGTTTTCAATGTTTTGCTCTCTTTCTTCTTCTGGCACCCCAATAATTCGGATGTTGGTACGCTTAAAGTTGTCCCAGAGACTCCTAACACTATCTTCATATTTTTGGATTCTTTTTTTTTGTTTTTCTGGTTGGGTGTTTTTTGTTTCCTCATATTTCAGATCTTTGGTTTGATTCTTGGGGTCCTTTGATCTACTGTTGAATTTCTGTATATTCTTTATTTCAGACAGTGTATGCTTAATTTCTGACTGGTCCTTTTCCATTTTTTTGGCATTCTCATTAAGATCCTTAAAGGTCTCACTAAGTTCCTCAGAGGTTTTTAGA
Organism: Plecotus auritus; assembly: GCF_963455305.1. Lineage (NCBI taxonomy): Eukaryota > Metazoa > Chordata > Mammalia > Chiroptera > Vespertilionidae > Plecotus > Plecotus auritus. Next base: position 165,046,426 of record NC_137773.1, read on the forward strand.
AGATTCTTGAGTAACCTTATAAATGTGGTTTTGAACTCTATGTCCAGTAGTTTGCTTTCCTCCATTTCTTTCATTCGTGACATGTTTCTTTGTCTCCGCATTTTGGCTGCTTCCCTGTGTTGATAGAGTGGTTTTCTGTGGTAGGTGACCTATAGGGCCCAGTGGCTCAGCCTCCCCTATCACCTGAGGTAGACACTCTTGGTGCACCCTTTTGGGGGTTGAGTGCAAAGTCTTGTTGTAGTTAAGCCTTGATTGCTGTTGGTACACTGGGAGGAAGTGACCTCCAGGCCAATTGGCTGTGAGGATCCGCTGTGTCTATAATGGAAGAACTGCTGTGCTGGAGACACCCTTATGAGGCAGGACTTGTTTCAGTGCGGCTTTGGTGCTCACTGACTCTGCCTCTTGAATGTGTCACTTATGGATGTGAGGAGTTGAAATCTGGTGTGGTCTCACACTGACCACTAGATACACTGGCTTCTGGATCTCCAATAGGGTGCAGGTCAGCTACTGTCTGAGGCCACCCAGCAGGAGCTACAGCGAGATTTGAAGATTTCTCCTCTTTGCTTAGGTTTTGGAGGTTTTGGAGCTGTCTGACCAGAGCTGCAGTTTGTTAGGTTAAGCTGCGATAGGGCAGGCCATTTATATGAAAAAGCCGCTGCACAGAGCTTGGGTGGGTTTGTAAATTGTGTGGGGCGGGGTCTCAGGGAATCACTAGGCTAGTGCATGGCAAATGGTGATGGCTGCCAGTCAGTGGTCTCTGCATCTCCGAGTTTCCGCATCTCCAAGTTTCCGCATCCCCGCGTCCCACGCCCCAGCACAGTAAACAATTATTCCTGCGCGCACCTCTGCAAGAAAGCCACCCTCACTCTCCGACCCGATGGCGGACAGTCCAACTTCTCCCCATAGGTGTCTGGGTCCTCAGACTCTCGCCGGAAACTGGAGTTCAGAGTAATCGGGAGCTTGTCTCCCTTCGGGTTGAAAAAAGCAGTGCATCCAGCCGCCAGCCGCCAGCCCGATTCACGCGCCTGCGTACCTCAGCTTTTCCGTGCTTGTGCACGTCTCAATGCTCTTTTCTCTTTCCTTCTAGCTGTAGAACTTCTACTCAGCCAGCTTTCCCGTGGTTCTGGGTGATAGACGTTTTGTCTTTTAGTTGTAGTTTTGGTGTGGTTGTGAGAGGCAGCACGTACAGGTGTATTATCTTATGCCGCCATCTTAGTTTCTCTCTAAAGGCCAATAATTTAATCAACCATTCCTCTGTAATGAAGCCTCCAACTCCCCTCCCCCTCCCAAAGAACAGGGCTCAGAGCTTCTGGGTTGGTGAACACATGGAATTCTTGGTGAGTGGTGCCCCACACTCTTGCCCCACACCTTGACCTATGCATCTCTTCCATCTTTTCCTGAATTATATCGGTTTTTTTAAAAAATATCTTTATTGATTTCAGAGAGGAAGGGAAAGGGAGAGCTAGAAACTTCAATGATGAGAGAGAATCATTGATTGGCTGCCTCCTGCACACCCCCTATGAGGGATCGAGCCCACAACCCAGGCATGTGCCCTTGACCAGAATCGAACCTGTGACTCTTCAGTCCACAGGCTGATGCTCTATCCACTGAGCCAAACCGGCTAGGGGTATCCTTTCTTAATAAACTGGTAAATGCTTCTCTGAGTTCTGTGAGCCAATCCAGCAAATTAATCAAACCGGAGGAAGGGGTCATGGCAACCTCTGATCTATAGTTGGCTGGTCAGAAGCACAGGTGACACTGAAGTTGTGATTGGCATCTGAAGTATGTGTGTGTGGGAGGGGCAGTCTTGTAGGACTGAGCCCTTACACTTTGTGGGATCTGACACTGTCTCCAGAGTGGACACCCAGTCTGTGTCCAATGAGAATTGGATTGAGTTTATTGCTTGGTGGTGTTACACACACATACTGTTACATGTACACACACACACACACACTCACACACGGGAGGTATCTTTTATCTCTAATTATTATTCCTAATGATCTACCATGACCAAAACAATAAACAAAACAAAAAAGAGTAATTAGCTAAAGTACCATAATAACCACAATCTTAGTTTCCCAGTGATCACTCACATAGTAACAATATTCTCAATGCCAAAAGGGTTAATGAACCTTCTCACAAAGAAGTTTTAGCCTTTAGGAATTTCACTTCCTTCTTGGGTTATTTCTCCAAATTGCACAAAAGGGAGGCAATGGAAATATTTTTCTTTTTCTGACAGGAAAACTATTGGGTGGATATTGCTAGCTTCTTTAACTCTTAAAAAAAAATGTAACAAAGCACAATCCCCTAAAATAAAAATATCGTCCAGGCAGCACTAGCTGTTTGGATTGTGAGAATCATCTCCCAGAATTGTCACTGGAAAAAATGAGGGGAGTCTGCAAAAGAACTCTAATTCTCCCTCCTCAGAAAACCATCAAAACCCCATTACACCCCATCAAATCCTAACAAACAATTATCTTATTTTGCTTTCACAACAGAAGGGGCAAAAATGACAACCAGAAATTAATACTTGGTCCTAACTTAAGGGAAAAATGCTCTCCCTAGTTCTTGTTCAGGGTATTTTTTTTTTAAAATTGAAGTTGGGAGCTAGTTACTTCTCATGGACAATTATATACTATCTCTTGCCAAAGGTACTGACTGGTGGGCCACAATTGAATGTAAAAAGAATAGACCTGGCCTCTCAAACTTCAGGGTTAGAGGAGGAACCAGCAGGGAAAAGAAAGGAAACACTAAGGAGGAGTCACAGAATAAGAAGACCCCCAGTCGGAATAAGTAAATTTAGTAGGTTTTGCCTGAGAATGCTGCTGAGAGGGAGGATCTAAAAAAGTATTGCTTGCCCGGCCCGCGTGGCTCAATGGTTGCACATTGACCCATGATCCAGGAGATCACAGTTTGATTTCCGGTCAGGGCACATGACCTGGTTGCGGGCTCGATCCCCAGTAGGGGGCATGCAAGAGGTAGCCAATCAATGATTCTTTCTCATCATTGACGTTTCTATCTCTCTTTCCCTCTCCTTTCCTCTCTTAACAATAAAAAAATAAATACATAAAAATTATTCCTTAACATCTAATAATTTACTTCTCTACTCTATAAATTTCTATCTAGAGCAAGAGTTTACATATGTTTATTATGGTGTGAATCCCCAAAGGTTCTTTTCCAAAAAAATAAAGGGAATTGTATTTTTTCAACTCTTTAGCAGCAAAGCACTCCATCCTCCAAGGCCACCCCACCCAAGTATCTCCAAAGAGCAATACAACAGTGGAGCTCCTAAAATTTACCCAGTTGCCAACTTACCTTCCAGTTTGCCTACACATCAGCTGTATGTGCTTTCAACCTGAAACTCATTATCCAGGTAGAGGTCAATGCCTTTCAATATCCCACAATCCCTATCCATTTCTTACCCTGCAAAGGCACCCTATCGACAGCGATGAAGTATTTGTAGGCAGGTTGATCCCGCCTCTATAAGAGCTAAGCTACCAGGACACTGTCGGAATACAGTCATGTGAAGCATGGAGAACAATTTCAATTGATCACCAAGACCATTTGATTGAAGAAGCTGCCTTGGGCCTTTCAACCTTACAAAACAGTGAGTGTTCCAGAATTTTCAGACTAAAGCGATTTCAATTAAAATGAAGAATAACCTCTAACACATGGTGAAAGTGGGTCTTGGCCCAGGTCACGGGATCATGTCAATAGGACACGAGCATCCAAAGAGAAAGGAAAAAAGCAAAATTCTCTCCTGATACAAAGTGAAACTGACAACAGGAACCACGGCACCTGGCTTCCAGCTGCCACCGAGAGGCCCAGGGAGTCAGGAGAGTCGTGTGGGCAGATGACGGGGTCCATGACGCCTGTCAGAGCCTGGCTGGTCGCTCAGGTCTGCGGGGGCTGCTCCTCCTGACCAGGCAGGACAGGGGTCCCCTGCAGCCTGGACTTGGGCTGCAGTGCCACGCCGGGAAGGAGGCTCGGCCGCTGCCCCGTGGACCCTGGCCTGGGTCTGTAGCATGCGGGAGTCGAGCATGTGAGGCAGGATCTTCAGCATGAACCACACAAAGAAGCCATTATCCGGGGGAGTGACAGAATATATTGTAACTGCTCCCATCATGTCATCAGGCATCATTTTAATAGGCGTGTGAGAATTTTAACTTAAAGTTAAAATGACTCCCGTTTCAATGAAAAGGGGAGATGCCTCATTGGTAGGCTCACAATTCACCCACGGCAGCTGCCAGACACGAGAACAGACGTGCCAGGCGTGTGTGCACAGGGCTGGTTTTTGTCTCTCCAGGCAACATTTCGCTTTATAATTTGTCTCCTCTTAAAACGAAGAGATGAGCAAGTTACAAATATAATTACTATATTTCTGAACAAGCGATAACACAGGCCACGGAGTGCTGAGAGAGAGCTGCTCGCTTACCTCTGGCTGTAAGGCTTGTTCATCTTCAGCAGTGTTGGGTAAAATGGCCCAGGTTATGTTGGCACTGGCGGATGGCAAAGAGCCAAATGTCCCATTTTTCAGCTGCTCTGTGGAATATGACTTGGGCCCGGGCCATCCCAGGATGTTTTCTGAAATAAAGACCTAGATTGATGCCAAGTATTTTCCAAGTTGAACATTTACAGCTCAAGAAATATTTCTACCTGGCTGTAGACAGAGAATGACTTGATATGGACCTACTCCTAAATGGACTGTGGTGGATTTAAGTGAAGCTTGTTTTGAATGAGTACCAAGCGTAGATTCAGATTGTCTATTTATAAGCTCGCTTCTGTATAATGGCAGTCACAGAATCACCACAGGCTGTTTCTCTCCCCAGCCCTGAACACAAACAATTGACATTTTACCAAAGCTATATTTTCTTTTTCTTTTTTTAAACCTTGCCCAAGGATATGTTTATTGATTTTAGAGAGGAAAGGAATGGGGGAGAGAGAGAGAAACATCAATGTGAGAGAGAAACATCGATCATTTGCCTCCCGTTTGTGTCCCAACCCAGGATCAAAGCTACAACTTTAAGTATGTGCCCCATCTGGGAATCGAACCCGCCACCTCTTGGTGTACAGGATGATGCTCCAACCAACTGAACACCCAGCCAAGGCAGAAGTCATATTTTCTTAAAGAGGTTTCTCTTCTTTTTTTTTAACAATTTTTTTTTAATGTTCACAATAAAAAATCTAATTTTATCAAAATTGGGCTGCCCAAAATGTGGTGTGAACGTCACTTGATATGACGGCCACAGCTTAGCTGTAGTCATTCCATTCTGTCAAGAAACACTTTATAAGCACCAATCTGGTAAACAGAGAGCATTTCCAAATCCTCTCCCAATCCTTGACAAAACAGGCTAACTCGAATGTCTTTTTAAGAGTCACGTGTTATTACAGAATATTTGTACATGCTTACAATTGGGGACAGGAATAACCAGAGGTGGTTTTGTTTTGTTTTTTTACCCCTTTAATAGCAATTCTGCCATGAGAATGAGAGTAGCTCTCAAACTCAGCTGACCTACCTTCTGTTTTCAGTGTAAATGTAGGGGTAAGTGAGGAAGAAACGGTTGGCTGAAGCAGAGGCCGCCTCGTGTGGACTAGAAATCAACCTTCCAGCATCGTAGATGTTCTATCCATAAAGCAGTCAGATGCCTCAGCCTTTTCATTAGAGTAACACACAGAAAAATCTACAAGTATCCCCAACTTTAACACCAGGAGAGGGTCTGGCTGATGAAAACACAGTAACAGAGGCCATTGCAAGGGCTGTACGCGTGCTTATGCCTGTATCTGAGTGTGTTCAGTATCATCCAAGCCAACATATTTTTATGCAGAAATCTTTCCTTTATGTCAAGCGTGGTATCATATAATTCCGCTGCTTAAAAGCCTCAAGTGGCTTCGCCCTGCAACTGAAACACAATCGAAACCGCCTGCCTTGCGCGACTGCTGGCCTCATTTCATTCCCTCTGCGTTGCTCTCTGTCCTCAAGCCATGCTGATAATTTTTTCACTCCTCAGTGAGCCAAGTTCACTCCAGTCGAGAGCCTTTGTGTGTGCTGTTCCTTCTGCTCGGAGTGCCACCCCTCCAGGCCTATGTGAGGGAGAGAGGTGCCCTGCATAAATCCAGGGGTTGCCTAAATGTCATCTGCTCCGCAAAGCCCCCGTAAAGCCACTCCCTGTCACGTCAGTGAGTTTACTGTCTTCACAGCACTGAGCACCATCTGGACTCACCCTGCTCTTTCATTTAACTAGCGTTGTCCTCTCCTCCCTAGAAGGTCAGTTACTTGAAGGCAGGGGCGTAACGCCCCTGGTTATGGCTGTGGCCCTAGAACAGGGGTAGGGAACGTAGAAGGCCCTGGAAATCATTTGTTCTGGCCTGTGAAGGCATTAGGTGTGAGTTCTGAGAACCTACAACATTATCTAGCAAATGGGTATGCACTTAATAAATACAGGGTACCCCCCAAAATGTATACGCACAGTTTGCACAGTTATAAAGGCAAGGTTTATTAAAATACATTTCATTTTCAAAATTGAGCTATCAGCTGTTAAAGTGTGCATACATTTTTTGGGACACCCTGTATGTGCCGAGTGAATGAATAACTATTAAGATTTTCAGAGGTAATAAATTTTTAAAAAAAGGTGTGTTTCACAATCTCCTAAAAGTTAAAAATAAATAAGAAATGGCAATAAGAAAGACAAAGTAGAATGGTGGTTGCAAGGGGCTGGGAATGAGGGGGAATGGAAAGTCATAATTTAATGGGTATGGAGTTTCAGTTTTGCAAGATGGAAAGTTCTGACGATTGCTCACACAACTATATATGAATGTTTTAAACACTACTGAGCTAGGTACTTAAAAATGGTTAAGATAGTAAATTTTTTGATATGTGTGTTTTACCACAATTTTTTAAAGGCAAAAGGCATCCCTATAGCATTCCTTGATGTCATTTAAAATAGGTGAGAACTCACAACACTAAAATCAACTGCTGCAGGACGATCTAAGACCAGACTTGGGTGCAAGGCAGCAGAATTTGCCGTAAGAAAGGTGAAAAGATGCTTCTTACCGGTCCTGCTGCCTAACTCCTGCCCAGAGTCCTGGAGTTGCATTCAGATCATCAATACAGAGGTACCACTTTTTTAAAGTTTTACTTTATTACACAAGTAGTGCATGTCCTCTAGATTAGGAAAGGTTAAAAAGCATGGGGGAAAGAATGAGTAGACAGGAGAATGTTCCCTCCATTACTCCCACCCCTCAATTTTGTCCCTCCCTCCCCTTCATCCCACCATCATCAGAGATAATAACCAGCAGACAGCAGAGCAAGAAGTAGAGGCAGTGATACCCTGCATCCTGGGATAGACAAAGGCCAGGACAGGAGGATGGAAGGTAGCAATGCATGCTGGAGAATGTAGTAGTTGTGTTTTTTTTTTGTATACTCTGTGGATTCAGAGTATCAAGGAACCAGCGAGTGAGGACAGGAGAGAAGCCCTTCTCAGACCATTACAGCTCCTCTAAGAAACGAGCACTGGTTGGGGAGTCTGGAAAGACAGGTATCATATGAGGATGAAGGAGGAAAACTTTAACACAGTGAATGAAAAGGACTGTAAAGAGTAACAGTATCCTCAGAAGGCTTCGAGGAAGAATGTCTCTCTGAAATTTCTAACAGGTGTCAGAAAAGACATCAGGAAAAGTGTATCCACAGCACAAGACAGGATGAAATTGCCTCTAGGAAACAAGAACAGGAAGTAAGAAGAAAACTGGCTGAGGTGGAAAAGGAGATGAATGCACTGTGGAATTATTACGAGGAAATGAAATTAATGTAACTAAAAGGAACCTGAAACTAGGAAGAAGTCGACTCGACACTGTAGAAAGTCAAATAAGGCAGTTCTACTAGCGTGCAGTGGCGAAGGGCATAAAGGCAGCGATCAGACAGGAGACCATAGGGACGTGCACAACAGAGATCCAATAGACCCTGAAGGGTAGACATCAGATCGATGGAGAAGAAACAATAAGCAACGAGAGGAATAGGGAAACGGAGCCAGAGAGAGCTGTGGGTGCTGCTGAAACAGTCCATCGCATTCCAGCCAGAGCTTGGCAATACTTCCTTGGGCTTTTTGGGACTGCTAGAAATTTCAAACACATGCAAAAGCAGACAGACAAGAACAGTTTAATGAAGGCCGAGCTCATGAAGTTTGGCCACATTTTAAAATAACAAAAATCAAGAGAAAAAAAAATTTCAATCATTTAGGCAGAAAAATTAGACTTGTCTTAAAGGGGAGAAAAAAAATCAAACTAGTCTTGAATTTTGCTACAACACTAAATGCCAGAAGGCAAATAGATGAATAGAAAAATGCGAGTAAATCTACAGATTGAGGTGGGGTGAAGGGCTTGGGGGATAATGCTCTTCCTCGGCCAAATGGTCTTCCCTGTGCTAAAAAAGAGCCTACATTTCCTGAGCTCTCGCTAGGTGCCAAGGGCTATACAATTTACGTGTGTTAACTCATCTAATGCTAAGGCAACCCATAAGGCAGGTCCTACTAGTATGCCCAAGAGACAAGTAAGAAGCAGAGACACAGAGCCAGACCCTTAAACTCTACACTTTATGCCTTTTTAGCAGCAGTGAAGAGGCTCAGGAAACATTCAGCATTCTGGTGGGTAGGACACTCCTGGAGGACATATACCGATATATAACGAAAAGTGGCAGAATTAAGAACTCAAGGCGGGAGAAGTCACATATAAAAGGACTGGTGGTGAGCAATGAACCCAGTTAAACAGAGCTGAGCAGGGCTGGGACGAGGCTCAAGTAAAAAGACGCTCCCATCAAATGTAAAATGTAAAGAGCCCCCAAGACACTCAGCAATCAGATCAATGATATTTTCACATAATATTTTAAAAATAAAAATTAATGTCCCCCCAAATAGTACAGGACTTTATCGCACTTGCCTCACCTTAATCCTCACCCTGTTGAATCCTGTTCTTCGTGTAAAATTTTAATATTCTCATTCCCTCTCCCTCTCTCTCCCTGTCTCAAGAATTAAAAAAAGACCACACTCCCAAGTAGCCCAGCCTTTTCCAGTTCTGATGCAGCCCTGTGTGCCTTTCTGCATCGAATCGGAGGCTTGCATCTCAGCTGGGAAGAGAGATGGCCGTCTGCCCTGCATTCATCAATCATTTGCCTCCGTCAAGCTGCTGAAATAGATTTAGAAATCACCAGGAGCAGGAGAAAGCCACGTAACATAAGCCTTGACCAAAAAGCCAAGCAGCTTTATTCATTTTAATTACAAGCCTCTCCACACACAGAAGTTCAATGAGGCATTTCAGCTCACTGCATCTTAGAGACAGCCTCAGAGACAGGACTAGGAGCCCCAAACGCATAGGTGGGAGGCAGATAAATACGAAAGTATTTTTGGATTTCAGTCCAGGTGCGCGGTGTGCTTAAAATGAAATGAGCATCAGGAAGCAGCGTCTGCAGACCAAGGCTCCAAAGACAAGGCATTTCCCAGAAGATGCAATGAAATGCTACAGGAGATGAAATACTACAAGACCACAAATTAATTTTTGATTTGGAGAAGGGACAGAAGAAAAAAAAAGGCGCAGGGGTCAGAAGGCAGAAAGACTTGAAGCGAGAATGAAGCGCTTGTATATTCGGTATGTGGGGGGGGGCCCCTCCCCCCTCCCCCCCCCCACTCTGAGCTGGGCCTCCCTGCCCGCTGAATATGTAAAGGAAACCCTGGCAGAGTTGAGCTTTAATGAGATTTTGATTTCCACCAGCCCAGCCCAGCCCGGCACGCCTTACATAGAACCGTTATGTTTTTAACAGTGGGAGTCGGGCTGCTAGAGCTGCCATCCACCCCAAGATCCCTGAGATTCCAAACAAAAGTATTTTGTGATGACACCCCCAGGGTTACCATAGTCTCTTCTTCCACTAGTCTGAGATTCTGGAATTCAGTTTTAACTGCAGGCAACTATGATGTTTTGGATGCAGGGAGTCAATTCAATTTTTTCCCCTCAATATGTGGCACAGATTTTAAAATTTTATTTATTGATTTTATTGTTTTGATTTTTTTTTAGAGAGGGGAAGGGAGGGAGGGAGGGAGGGAGGGAGGGAGGGAGGGAGGGAGGGAAGGAGAGAGAGAGAGAGAGAGAGAGAGAGAGAGAGAGAGAGAGAGAGAGATCACATGCCCCAACCGGGGATCGAAACCACAACCTGGGCATGTGTCCTGACCAGGAATCGGACCCGCCACCTTTTGGTGTACAGGACGATGCTCCAACCAGCTGAGCCACACGGGCCAGGGTAGTGTGGCACAGAGTTAAAAGACACATGCAGAATGCTTTAAACCTTAAGGGGCTGTGCTATATGCAACTGAATTAAAAGGGTTAAGAAGACAAAGAAACAGAACAACCACCGTGATGCCATGCTCCCTGTATTCCCCAATCTCCATCCAAGTTCCTCAACAAAAATGGCTAAAAGGAAGGAAGGCTGGACAGAGGGGGCAGGGAAGATATGCAGGAGTAACACCATAGGTGGCATAATTGCTCCTTCTCTCAAATAGTTTCCATTTCAACCTGCCAGCACATCTGAAATTCCACCTTGAGCTTTGTCCCTCCAGGTCCTTAAAAACACGAGATACCCAATGAAAATAAGGGTTTTGGTATGTTTTTTTTTTTAAAAAAAGATAGAAATTAGCTAGAAACCATCCCTGAGGAATGATGTAAAGGGTTAAGTTTAGGAAGAAGACACGGCTCAAGCTTACATTCACAGTGAAAGACTCCTGAAAGGAGCCTCCTGGGGTGCAGAGGCTAGAAGTCACGCTCCAGTGTGAGAGGGATGGTAGGGACCTGGGAAGCCTCCAATCTCACTCTGAACTTGTGCCCATGCCCCGGTGGGCCTGTCTCTTACCTCTTAGCAGGGGGACCTTGGACAAGTAATTTAATTGCACCTCATCCAAAGGATGGGCATAATAACACCCACTTTGTGAAGATTTCAGAAAATACGTAGCAAAGGCCAAACACTGGTAGAATCAAACCTCAGTAAATGATAGTGGGTGTTACAGAAAGAACACCGTACACCGTCTATTCTGGAAAACCAACATCCCTTTTAATCTTAGTAAAACGGAGAGCGAAAGGGACTTAAGTATGAAACACAGACCATCATCATAGCCCAGCTTTACCTTTCATCTCTTAAGTGCCCTCATTTCCTCATTAATGAAGTTAATCCCAGTCAACAAAGCTCAGTGAAGCTTCTGTGAGTCTCTTAATTCTAATGCTTTATAAGTTAAACACAGCATGGCCAACCTCAAGCTAGTTTCACCTTTATCACTGAACTTAATCTTCACCTATATATTTATATCTGCTTATTGATTAAACCCTCCTCCAATAAGGACTGAGGCATCTTAAGGAAGTGGATTGTTATCTCTGGCTTCTAGATAAAGAACTAGAGAGGCTTCTGGTACGTATTCCAGAGAAATTCTCACACAGGTCCATAAGGGGGCATGCAGGAGGATGCTCAATGCAGCGAGGTGAGCGGGGCAGAGAGCAGGAGGCCATGTGCCTGTCCATCATCAGAGAGTGTTGGGTATAACGTGGTGGACACACACCATAGGCATTGTTAGGAATAATGGACCAGACGCTGCCTAACGATGGATTTTAAACCCATGACAAGTGGAATGAGATTTAGAATGTGACGCCAGCAAGTCTAAAAGGAGTTCTTGTAAACATGTTAGTTAGATGTTTCATAGGATGTTATAGTTCTAATTGGTAAGAGAACAGTATATCCCATACTGGGTAGGGAAGGGGGGAGGGATAAATGGAGAAACATTTGGATAAAAAGATGGATGGATGGATGGATGGATGGATGGATGGATGGATGGATGGATGGATGGTGGATAAGAGATGAGTGTAAAAGAGGAAGGCAATGGGGTGCGCACACACACACTTCGATAGGACTCATTTGTAAGCACAGAACTGCCCGCTGGGAGGTCTCACCTGAGGCCACTGGCTTGTGGCTGGCCTGGCCCACCTGGTGTACACTCTGCTGCAACAAGTTGAAGCACTCCCCGAGGCAGCTGAGGGTGGCGGCGGAGGTAGCTTTCAGGAGCAGAAGATCCTGGTCCAAGGCAGTGAGGGGGCCGGAACCTGGCAGAGACTCGATGGCGTGCACAAGGTTCTTCTGCTGGCCTTCCACCTGGTTCATCATCTACAAAATGGGAAGATAGCAAGAAGGGGAAAGTTAGAGCTTAAACCACAGGACCGGAGAAAAGTCGGAGGAAAGTGGAGAGAGAAACCATCATCACCCAGACGACCGCTGTCAGGGTCAGCTCAGATGGTGCTCAGTACATGAGTCCTTTTTTTAAAAAATAGATTTTTATTGATTTCAGAGAGGAAGGAAGAGAGAGCGAGAGATAGAAACATCAATGGTGAGAGAAAACCATTGATCAGCTGCTTCCTGCATGCCCCACACTGGTGATCGAGCCTGCAACCTGGGCATGTGCCCTGACTGGGAATCGAACCATGACCTCCTGGTTCATACTTTGACGCTCAGCCACTGAGCCATGCCGGCTGGGCAGTACATGAGTCCTTTGACAATGTAGGCCCAGGTGAAACCTGTCTATCCAAAAGCACACATCTTCAGCTCTGATCACACGAGCATTTTAGAACTTTAGAGCTGAAAGGGACCATTAGGGCCACCAGTCAATAATAAATTCATTACAGGTAGAAGTCCTTGAGACCATCTTTAAGGTTCTTTCACTATGGAAGGCTATCTGAGAGAGTGGAAGAACTGGGCTTTGCCTAGAGCAAGGTCAATACCTTGCTTCTCCTCCAGCTCTTATTACTAACTCCATGGCAGTCTTTTTGGAGTTCAAGAAACAGAAGTGAAATCTAGGGCTGGCAATTTGTATGAGTGAGATCGGAGGAAAGCCAGCACTGAACACCAGGCCAGCCCTCAAAATGCCAAATAGGATGCGACTTCTTAACATCACCCAAGATGCCAGGAGGAAGGAACACCCAGGGATTCCAGAGCCAGCCCTATTACACGGCTGAAGCTAAGACACCCCCAAATAACCATCTTTTCTGGCCTGGCTTCAATTCCTAAGCTACTGGTCTAATTGTATCTTCAAACTGACAAATCAAGGAGAAGAACTCAAGAACTAGAAAAGGACTTTACTGGTTATCTTGTAAAGTTCACCTCCCTCTTCCTGTCTTACAACTTATCTCACTAAACAAGATGATGTACAGAAATTAACAATCATTCTGAAAAGTTAGGAGCTACACCAACCAGCCCAAGACCCAGGGCTGGTCAGCATCAGCGGCAGGGACCAACTCCTGACCCCGCTCCGCTGTTCTTTAAGCTTTCCCCCCAAAAAACCATCCTTCATCTGAGCCACACCTCCTGCTTTGTCACTGTCATCCCCACAGGATGCCTGTCAGCATCATGATGTCGCCAGCTGGGGAGAAGCAACCATTCTGTCTGGACCACTGGACTTGGACACAAACCTCATTCCAGGCTCAGCCTTATTTCCTTTTGAAAACAAAGACTTGAGGTTTTCTAGCAATCTGTGTACTTGTCTGCTTTAAAAAAAAAAGTTTATCCACTGCAATCCTACTTCCTAAAATAGGTGCCATTTTCAAAAAAAAAGATATTTAAAAAAAAAAATCAATGCTGAACATATTGCACAAACAAGGTTTGCCGCATTCTCGCCTTAATGTGACATCCACCCTTTGGGCAGGCATATTATTTTTTGCAGATTATAGAGGTTACACCTAGCCATTCGGGAGGCATAACAGGGGCTCAGTAAGTATTCACTTCTCCTTCAGGTCTTCGCTTTAAAGCCACCTTCTGAAGAAAGCTTCCGGAACCACCTCCAGCCCAACCCTTGGCACGTCTATCCTCTTTACCAACTAATCTTCCTCCATAGCACTTACCCCTTCCAACCCAACTTGTAATTTCTTTCTTATGTTCTTTTGTGCTAGGGTGAAAGCAGGGATTATATCTGTGCTCTCACTAATATATCCCAAGTACAGTAAATATCTGTTGGATGAATGGATGCATGCGTGCGTGATTCCCCAGTCTCACTCTCCTGTCACTCAAATGCAAGAGACCTTTCAAAGGTGCATTTATGACACCTTTACTAGTAAGTCTACAAGAAGTCATTATGCTCGATTGGCATTATATGGCTAAGACTTAGCAAAGAATAATACCTCCATTATCAGTTTAGGTTTGCCAAGAATTACTACCAACTGGTTTAATGTCACTTCAAAAAAGATGAAACGTTTATGTATTCTTTGACAGCCAGCTATAGGCAGAGCTGCTAACAGCGAGGGAGAAGTGGAGTTCAAGCTATTTGTTGTAATCAGCATTTCTGTAAATTCCAACCGTAAAATCCTGTCTCAGAAAAACGATGTGTTGAAAGGAAAGAAGAAAATGGAATGAGGAAACATGTAATACATATGTTCTTGACTATCATGCATGATGAAATAATGCGTAAGAGGAAAAGGTAAGTAAAATTAAGCCATCACCTCTATGGGATACACGTGTTTTTAATCAATGACAAGAACTAACTTTATTCCAATGGTATTGAATAGGACAAATACGTGTTATTTCGCAAGCATAAAATATTATGTAAGTCTCAGCTAATAAAAACACAAAACTGACTTACAGAATCTTCTAGTCTACTACAACAGAGGCACATGCCCAGAGATGGAACCCACATATCTGCTCTCTGAAAAGTATTCAAACGGTATTTATTGAGAGCCTATTGCCAGTGCCAGCATCAGGAATGCCCTGCTAGAGGGGGCATTTGAACCAGCAGTGGGTACATTTGACAGTTACAATGTCTGAGAACTACTGGCACTGAGAGGGCAGGGGGTCAGGAGTGCTAAATACCCCACAAGTCAGGGCACAGTCCCATACAAGAACTTTCCTGCTCAAAATGCCGAGAGTGCCCCCCAGAGTTATCCTGTGCTAGAGACATGTAAAGAACCAGGCACTCACCCAACCGGCATGGCTCAGTGGTTGAGCATCGACCTGTGAACCAGGAGGTCATGGTTCGATTCCTGGTCAGGGCACATACCCGGGTTGTGGGCTCAATCCCCAGGGGAGGGTGGGGGTGGAGGTGGGGGGTGTGCAGGAGGCAGCTGATCAATGATTCTCTTTCATCATTGATGTTTCTATCTCTTCCTCCCTGAAATCAATAAAACTATATATATATATATATATATATATATATATATATATATATATATATAATTTATATATTTATATATTTTTTAAAAGAACCAGGCACTTGATGGATTCCAACCTTTCTTGGTAACCTGAGCCCTAAAACGGAAACACGCCTAGCACAAGGCTTCACACACAGCAGACTCCTCCTCGAGATTCATTTTCTCTCCTTTTTCCACGTGATGCGAAATAGAACTTTTGTTTTGAATGACACAATCGATACCAATCTTCACTTTATTTTAGCCTCATCAGGCTCCAAAAGAAGTGAGATAAAACCTAAAAGGAACGTCTCATGCCCAGCCTCAGTGCTGTGCATCAGAGTTATTACTGTGCTAACGTTTCCAAGACTGGGAGGCACCAATGAAGAATCTTCATCCGCCTTTGGAAGAACACGTTTTAGCTATTTCCATATCTATATCTAATTAAGGGCACACAGGAAAAGATGAACGTGGCACTGAAAAGCTGTAAGCGACAAGAACAGCAACAGCCAATGCTCAAAGCGGCTCCCTCTCCCCTTCCAGGTTCCCAGGGGCCCATCAAGAGAAGAACAAAGCACAACCATTGACAGGCAGCCGCTCCTGCAGCTCCCAGGCTTTGGAAACGCTGAGTCACTTTAATTACATAAACTTCAAATCCGAGCTCCCAGCACCTCTTCCAAACACATCAACATTAATCATTTGTAGTGTTGAAAAACAAAGGAATGCCTAAGCTTCATTTCTTCCTGGCATTTGGCGACCACAAACAGGGACATCACCATCTTGGGACACAGGTGCCCGTTTCAGAGATCCACCCCCTGGTAATGTCAACTCTGAGGTTGTAAAATATCTATTCCTAAATCAAATTGAACTTCACAGCTAAGCAAACTTCACAGGGAGGCGAAAATTCTATGGCCCATTTATCTAGCACAAACAATGGCACATGCACCAGAAAATCAAATCCAAGGAGTTAACGCTAATAAAATCAGTGGCGGCAGCTTTTATTTTTATTACTTGCTTTCCGTAAAGCTGAAACCAAGATGCACAGACGCAAACCCAATGTCATCCAGCTCAACAAGCTTGGGTCTGGCTACAGAGAGAACGGAAGGAGACAGAAGCGGAGAGGGGCTTCATTTGCCTTGATTGCTTCAGACTGCGCTGAGCTGCAAACCTCGGAACAGGTTTGAGAGGCGCCTGAAAGGCCCAGTCTTGACAGGCCAGATGTCAATGAACACCAGCTCAGTCGCTCATTCATTAGGAATCAAAGGATGAGCATTAAACACCTCCGAACACAGATTCCTTGTCCTAAAGCAACCAGGACTGCTTGCCTTGGTTGGCAGAGCCTCCTGGGTTCACAGATTCCTGGGTACCATCCGTAACTCAATGCACGTTGCTCGGAAGTAGACTGAAAAATCTGATGCCAGCTTCAAGGTGGCCCTGGCTTGGCATTTCTCCTTAGCCTGGTGTAATTCCAGAGCTCCTTTTAAGTTTCTGCTCCAGTCAGAGACCAGTCCTTGGCTAAATTAGGCACTTTTTCACTTGGCTCAAGTCCTCATTTAAGTGTGAAAGCTATGCTTCAAGGAGCTTTAGAACCAAAACACACACACACACACACACAGCTTACTGTCTCCATTACTATGGATTTGCTATTCCACTACCCTCATTAGCATTGTTTTAATATCCCAGATATGCTTTGATACTCATCACAGAAACCTCCTGAAATACCCATGAACTCTATAATGGAAACCATCACATGGTTTGTAACCTATAAAATTCCTTGCCTCACTGTTTCCACCAGTCCTGAACTGCTCTATCTTGATCTTTACCTAATCCCGGTATTGTACAGCAAACTTCAAATTCTCTAATCCTGACCGTGCCCTCCCCTCTCTGAGACACTCCCAATGCTCCACAAAGGTGGTGTGCTCCCTTACAGGGGTGATGGGTCAAGTCCCTTTGTCTTACCCACAACAACATTTGTCGAGAGCAAAAAGCAAAGGCAAAATTCAGAACTGCGCGCGCACACACACACACACACACACACACTTCAAAAAAACACTTTCTGAAGATGTGGAGATGAGTCTATTCCATTCATAGACTCCTAGGAAGCAAACCTATACTGATGCTCAAAAATATGAGATAATAGCATTCGTAGCCAAATGAATCTGACGACCCTGTCAGGTCTGTCCCTTATTTTGCAGGCAGGAAATCTCAGTCCAGAGGCCCTTGCTAAGGTCACACAGCTTCGCCACTTCAGTGTCCTCTACACTATGAGTCATGATCTGTGTGCTTCTTTCTCACATTCTGGAAGCAAAATGCTATCTCCTGCCTCAGAAGACAACGATGGTGAAGTGTCTTCCATTGTCCCTTACCCCACCCTTTCTCACCACCTGGAAACAACTTGTATTTGTTTTTTTGGATTACAAAAGGCTGGCTTATTCCATCAACCAACAAATTCAGACAATAAAAACAGCTATAAAGAAATAAAAATTACCTGTCACCCCACTTTCTAAAAATAAGCACTTGTTAACCTTCTGGTATTGTTCTGACTCTCATTTATAGGCACATACACACAAGTGATATTATTTTTAAAGGCTCAGCCCTTGTATATAATTTTATCACCTATTATCATCTTTTATCATTTAGAACACATAGTCTCTGATGCCTGGGATTGACTTCAAAACAATCCAGTGGGGGTGGGGGAGTAAGAATGAAACAATATTGGCTTTGAGGGGGGAGGGTGCTAAAGCTGTTGATGGCAACAAGGAGGTTCAATATTATCTTCTCTGATGTTTTTAAGTTTGAAATGCTTATAATAACAATATTTTTTAAATTAGGAGAAAATATGTGGTTATGAATTATGTACTCCCCCCTCCATTCTTATCTTGATCCCAACCCCCAGTACCTCAAATGTGACATTGTTTAGAGACAGGCTCTTTGCAGAGGTAATCAAGTTT
This sequence comes from Plecotus auritus, assembly GCF_963455305.1. Lineage (NCBI taxonomy): Eukaryota > Metazoa > Chordata > Mammalia > Chiroptera > Vespertilionidae > Plecotus > Plecotus auritus. Next base: position 165,064,560 of record NC_137773.1, read on the forward strand.
AAATGAGGTCATTAGATTGGGCCTTAATCCAATATGACTGGTGTCTGTATAAGAAAGGGAAATTCGGACACAGATACACATGGAGGGCAGAGGAGGGAAGCCACAGGGGAAGATGACCTAGAACAGTGGTTGGCAAACTCATTAGTCAACAGAGCCAAATATCAACAGTACAACGATTGAAATGTCTTTTGAGAGTCAAATTTTTTAAACTTAAACTTCTTCTAACGCCACTTCTTCAAAATAGACTCGCCCAGGCCTTGGTATTTTGTGGAAGAGCCACACTCAAGGGGCCAAAGAGCTGCATGTGGCTCGCGAGCCGCAGTTTGCCAACCACGGACCTAGAACAAGGAGAGACCTGGAACAGAACCTTCCCTCCCAGCGCTCAGAAGGAACCAATCCTGCTGATGCCTTGACCTTGGACGTCCAGCCTCCAGAACTGTGAGACAAGACATTTGTGTTGTTTAAGCCACCCGGTGTGTGGTACTTTGTTAGTGCAGCCCCAGACATCACAGACATCTTTCTACATCTAGGAACACATCACAGACATCTTTCTACACCTAGGAACACATCACAGATACCTTTTTACATCTATGAACACAGATCTCATTTCAATGGCTGCATTATACAAGAGCTTTTAACTCCAAGCAGAGCAGACCCTGCCTTCAGAGCCAAAGCTCCTTCCAGGCCACCTCACCATCACTTCTTCTCAGGTAATGCTGGGGTCGAGAACGCATTTTCAGAATTATGGAGCAGAAGAAGCCCATACAAAAGCAAAAAAATTACTATTTTTTTAAATCCTATATGTCAGTACTGAATGTTAACATGTTGGTAAGAAAGGACACAACAGACAAAAGGAATAATCTCTTGTTCTTGAAGAAAACACCAGAGGCCAACAGAAGGATTTGAGTAGAAGGTCAGGGATCAGTAAATAATCACCTTATTCAATTACTCACTTATCTGCACCCCGTGCCTCCCACACACGAAGACTCAGACCTGAAGGGGGTGCTGTACGCAGAAAGAGGCGTACTCTACCTGGACACAAGGTTGGCCTCCCAGGCACAGTCCTAGCGGCCAGGGCTCTACAGCAGCTCCTCTGCTCTGTTTTCATTAAAAATATCTGTCATCCCTTTCTTTTTTTTTTCCTTTGTGCAAAAGTAATACTGCTCACAGAAAAAATTAATCAAATAGAAGAAAAAAAATAACACATTCATTCAAAACCAGAGAAAATAAATGTTAAAATCTTGGCGTATATATACTTCCATTTCTATGCATATAAATGTACTCTTACTTTTTATGAAAATGGTTGCACGTCATGCTTGTAACCTCTTTTATTCCATATACCATGTCAATAAATTGTAGTCTGTGAATACATTTTGACAATACTGTGTAAAATACTGCAGATCACTCCATCACATAAATGTGCCACAATTTATCGCCCAATTCCCGACCGCTGGACAGTATGATGAGTTCTAACTTCCTTCTCTGTGACAAATTACAATTCAACAAACTTTGCTGGAACTAAATCTCGTCATAAATGTGTAATGATTTTCTTAAAATAAACTCCTAGAAGAGGAATTGCTTTAACATTAATTTTAAGGCTTTTGATAAATATTGCCAACTCACCATCAAAATAATTGTACCAATTTGTAGTCCCTTAGCAGTGTGTGAGCTGTTCTCTTTCTTAACGCTCTCTAAAATCATCTTTTTTTCCTACCCGATTTCATAGACAAAACAACAAAACAAAAACGAAACCAGTAATTCATTGTTTTAATTCACTGGGCATGTCCCTGTATAATGTGGGGTAAAGAGAGTTATGAAGTTTCCATATCCAGCAACACCTAGTAAATAAGCCCTAGAGATCTAATGCACAGAATAATGACTGTAGACAACAATATTGTACTATAATCATCAAGCTTGCTAATTATTCCAACCACTAAAAAGAAGAGATAATTATGCAATGTGATAGGGATGCCAAATACAGTATTGCTACAATAGCAATCGTATGACAATATATAAATACTAGAGGCCTAATGCACAAAATTCATGCAAGGGTAGGCCTTCACAGCCCCAGCTGCCTTGGCCCTCGCAGCCCCGGCTGCTTTGTGGCCCTGCCCACCGCCACTGGTCACTCTGGCAGGTCGTTGTACCGTCTAGTCTAATTAGCATATTAGCTCTTTATTATATAGGATATCACATTAACAAGTTGTACACCTTAAATTTATACAGTGTCTATGTTAACTGTATTCCATTTTTAAAAAGCGGTTTCCATATCTGGTAAAGAAAACGTAAGCAAATAAAATGAAAGAGACCAGAGAGAGTGTTTCCTTCACTAGGGTGGAAGCTGCAATGTGGAAGGCCAGGGGTGGGAATGGGGGCAGGGGTCCGCAGCAATGGAAGAGAAAAAGTACTGAAAAAGGGCGGGGGAGGACTATAGGGAGAACCACAAGGATCCAGAAAGGTCTCAAAGAAGCCATGGTTTTTCATAAAAGGTCCAGGGACAAGGGAACAATGGGAAACAGTCCCCAAAGTCCCCCACCCTCACAGTGCCAGAGGGAACAGTTCTACCTGGACCTCGTCCAACTGCCTAGTTATTCTTTCCCCAGAACCCACCAGATAAGGGAAGGGCATTTGTCCACCTTTGCCAAGCCTGCCCAAGCCCCGCCCCTGATTTAACCCAGCATTTCAGCCTAGGAGAAACCTGCAAAGCAGTCCTTTGCTCTCTCCACATTTCCCTGTCTCTTCTCACTGTCTTCATTTATCTCTGGAATAAAAGCCATTTACAGTAACAGCCATTTACATGAATAATAGAAGCGAGGCCACTTCACATTTGGGGGAAGGGGAGTTCTACAGTTTACACAAGTGCTTTCACATCATCATCTCTTATCCTCCCAGCTCCGCACTGGCCGACAAGGCAGAGCTCGTTACTGATTCTCCTTTTATACAACCTTGGGGCCCAAATCATGGTCCATGAAAGTGGAGAAGTTGGGATTAAAGTCCAGTGTTCTGAATCCAAACTTCTCGGCCCCTTTTCTCAGGAGGCACACAGAACACTGCTCACAGAACACTGCTCTACAGACGATTAAAGATCACAGCAGGCATGCGCGCGCGCGCGCGCACACACACACACACACACACACACACACACACACACACGGCTGGCCGCTCCCCTAGATGGCCTTCACACACACACACGGCTGGCTGCTCCCCTAGATGGCCTTCACACACACACACACACACACACACACACACACACACACACACGGCTGGCTGCTCCCCTAGATGGCCTTCACACACACACACAGCTGGCTGCTCCCCTAAATGGCCTTCACACACACACACGGCTGGCTGCTCCCCTAGATGGCCTTCACACACACACACACACACACACACACACACACACACACACACACACACACGGCTGGCTGCTCCCCTAGATGGCCTTCACACACACACACACACACACACACACACACACACACACACGGCTGGCTGCTCCCCTAGATGGCCTTCCACTTAAAAAGTGGAATATTGGGAGCAAGCTTCTTACCTGTTGGGACAATTCACCCCCAACTGAATGAGAACAGGTCAGACCACAAATCCTTCCTGGGTCAAATCTCCAGAAAAAGAACACATGATTCATACACAAACACTGAATGCTAAAGGGCGAGGACCTGTCCTGCGGACGGTGTGGAAGTTTTCCTCAGGTGTTTAAGTCTCTCTCAGAAGTCCTCTAATCAGAAACTGTTAGACATACATCATGGAAAAAACAAGGACTAAAATGCTGACTATTGATCCATTTCAGACGTCTTCTGAAACACTGGCTGGCAATCAGTTTGTTTCCCTTACAGAGTGGGACCTCACAAACCACAGGTCAGCGAGGATGAAAGGCAATCATTTTCCTGAGCCTGCTTTACATCTGTTCACTCATATCCCTCAGACATGCGCAGCCTATGGCAAAGAACCTCTAAGCTTCTTGGATATTTACTCTACACTTTGGGAAATTCTTTTATTTTGCAGAGAGAATTCCTGAAGAAAACACTAGACATCTATATTCTAACTTCAGCTTGGTAGCACACATAGGGTGAAGCAAAAGTAGGTTGACAGTTTTTCGTAGGGGAAAAAAAAATACAATAATCCTATATAATAAAAGGGTAATAGCAAATTGACCCTAATGGCAGAACGACTTCCCAGTTGCTATGACATGCACTGACCACCAGGGGGCAGACGCTCAATGCAGGAGCTGCCCCCTGGAGGTCAGTGCGCTCCCACAGGGAGAGCTCTGCTCAGCCACAAGCCGGGCTGATGGCTGTGAGCGCAGCGGCAGTGACGGGAGCCTCTCCTGCCTCTTTGGCAGTGCTAGGGATGTCTGACTGTGGCTTAGAACCACTCCCTGGAGGAAACGGGTCTAAGCCATCAGTCAGACATCCCCCGAGGGCTTCCAGGCTGCCAGAGGGATGTCTGACTGCCAGCTTAGGCCCAATCCCCCAGGGGGGGGGCCTAAGCTGGCAGGTGGACGTCCCCCAAGGGGTCCAGGACTGTGAGAGGGCGCAGGCTGGGCTGAGAAACCCTCCCCACCCAGTGCACCAATTTTTGTGCACCAGGCCTCTAGTTAATAAATAATAATACAAGAATAAACTGTATTTCACGTACTCACAACTGTAAACCTACTTTTGCCCCACCCTGTATTTATCTTAAACCAGGCTCTACCAGGTAAATACCTGATGATCTCTTTTAAAACTTATTGTTTTCAGTTCAAATATCTACCCAAAGTAGCAGACAAGAACAGAACAACATAGTTCTCTTTTCCAGCTAACGTTAATCTCACTAGTGACAATTGTTTGCAGGGAAAAAAAAATGCATCTGCAAATGGGCACTTGAAAGAGGGGGGAAAAATTGGACAAGAACGTCATGACTCCAGGCGAATCCTTTACAGCGTTGGAGTCTTGGCAAATGAAACTTGAGAGAGACAAACGCATTTATCAGGAATCTGCTTCATTCATCTGAAAGTGAAAATTATGTTAAGGGATAAGCCAGCAGTAATTAATATTTATTGTATCCCCACTGGGTAAATGACACTGCACTCACCGTTTTACAGACGAGAAAACACAATTCCTGAACACAAATTGCTTAAAATGTCATCCTCACGGTGCTCGAATGTGAAACAAAATCATAATATGTAATAGACTGTGCTTTGCAAAAAGAACTAACCACCCTTCGCAGATGCCTGCATTTGAAACTGCTTTCCGGAGATGGGAATGAGCCGGCCTGAATCCATTCCCACTCCTCCACACTTCCTCATGACTTTGGCATACGCTTTTTTAAGAAAGTAAGTGCAAGCATGTGAATAGCCTGTGATCACTATTCATAGAACTATACACGCAAAAGGAACTCATAATTAGTTCCATACGTATCTACGCCAGGGCTCAACATACTGACTGAATCAATCAGTTAATCCTCTGCCAACACAGGGAACTCTTCATGGGAGGAGCCTATAGGAACTATTCACATAAGATGTGGGACAGATGTTTGTTGGGTGTATGGGTGGACGGATGGACTGTTCTTATATCTAACCCAACTTAGGATTCTGATATGCATGAGTTATAAGGATGCACACTATTTACAAATGCTTTAAAAAATGCACTTTGCAAGAAGGCTTGTGTGTTAACTGGAACATCAGTCAACACTTTCATCTGAAACAGCCCAATAATGAGGTACTTCCCTAAACTTAAGGCTAGTGAGGCATGAATGCCAGGGTTGCACAGCTTCCTGCCAGAGGGTTCTGCAAGTATACTAACTTCTTATAAATGTTTATGATAAACACCCAACTCCGTCCATGCCCAGACCACCTGACCCCCTTTTCCTTTCAGTTGTAGGACCACCGCATGATGCAAAATCTGGAGTCCACCAGAGTTAGGTGTTTAAGAAGAGACAAAGGTCAGCCCACAGTCCTTTCCCAGCTTATATGTTTCACGTCTAGAAAACAACCCATTTAGATGTGTTACCTAGTTTCTCGTATCAGGTTCAAGGGTTTAATGAACAACATAAACTGATGAACAAAAACAGATCCAGAGACAGAGAATCATCAGACCGTCAAACCTCAGAGGGAAGGTAGAGGAGGGTGGGGGTAAGGGAGAGCGATCAACCAAAGGACCTGTATGCATGCATATAGGCCTAACCAATGGACACAGACAACAGGGGCGTGAGGGCATGAGTGGGGGGGATGGAGGGATAATGGGGGGATAAGGACACATATGTAATAACTTAATAAAGAAATTGTTTTTTAAAAGGGTCTAACACGTCCACTAACTGTGGAAAGTTTTGCTACAGTGTTAGCAAACTTCCCCTGTGATAAGCAGATTCACTAGGTGTGAACGTGTGGGTGCTCTCGACTTTTTATGTATGCACTATTAGCTTTCCATGCAGCTGAGCTCAGATAAGTATCTGTAGGTACTTTAGCTGAACAGTTTCTATAGCTTGTAATAAAATCAGTATGAGATGATGAACTTCTGTAAACACAGACTGACCTCTTTGCCAAGGGTTACTGACCACACAGGATAAACTAAGGACTATGGCCTGAGCTCAGCTGCATGGAAAACTAATAGCACATAAGTAAAAAGTGGAAAGCACCACACGTTCACACCTAGTGAATCTGCTCATTCACAGGGGAAGTACCTTCCCCCTTTTCCCCCCCACTCCGGGAAGCAGCAGAGTTTGGGGTGTGAGTGTACAGGCTCAGGACCACTTACTAAGTGCAACCTGGGGCATATTGTTTAATCTTTCTGGACCGCATTGTTCTTACCTGTAAAATGGGGCTCATAACAGTTGTTCTCACTCAGGCATATTTGAGGAATGAATTTGCTGCTGTTCTCACTACTGCCGCTACCACCCTGATGATTATTCTGATGAGCAAAGGAGATTACATGTAAACAGCTAAAAACAGTGACGGGCATGTAGGAAACGCTCAGTAAATGTTAACAGTGGTGATGAACACCAGCGGAAAAGTAAACACAGAGAAGGAATTTCTATCCTCTTATTTTAGCTGAACATCATTAAACCTGTTTATTTAAGAAGCAATATATCCCACGTAAAACATATTACATTTCCCTTGCAGAATCATTTGCCTTCTCTATCATAAAAAGTAAGTGGTTACCTTATTTATTTTTGAAAATAACTTTACTAAGTCAATTGCAGTCAATTCTCCTCATTTGCAGGAGTTCTGCTCCATAAAGTCACCACAAACACCGAATTAGCAAACACTGAACTCTCTCTTCATTTTCATCAACTGAAATGCCATTTGCATTATATAGGCTTGTTTGCCAATGCCCTGGTAAAACAAATTAGTTTCACTGGCGTAAACACCAAAGAACTCACATACTTATATGCATAGGCCCTGGACACAGACAATAGTGTGGTGAAGGCCTGGGTGGGGTAGGGGTTGTCCACTACACTTTTTAAATCATCATCTATCTTATGAATCCACAGATTTAGCTGCTTTTTCATAGTTTCATCACACACTATAGATGTTACTTTAGCATTTTCCAGAGTGGCCTCGCATACAAATGAGTGGCTTTCTGTTTTTTTTTTTTTTGTTTTTTTTTAAGATGTAACCTTATTTTTGCTTCATTACCATTGAACTCGTGGCCAACAGCACTCTGACTCACACCTGAATAAGGCTCATCGAACACACACATTTTCTCCACCAGGCACATCACAGCCTTCCTGCACTTGAAACGCTTGACAGCACTTCTGCACTACACTTGGGGACCACTTAAGACAGAGAAATCACCAAGAAAAACCACAAATATATCACGACAAGGACATGTGTCCATGAACGACCAGCTAAGCATCTCAAGTACTGTTTCTAGGCTTCCAGATAAATTGCAGCAAGTAGGCAAATTTGCAAATGCAGAATCCATGACAAATGGGGATCAACTATGTATACTTAAATTAAGATATTTTTAAAGCCTAGAATTATCAAATTAATACAAATACACTCAAAATCAAAAGGGAAATAAATAATGTCCCATGTGTGTGTGCGCACATGCCTGTGTGTGGTTAGGAAACCATTCCACACGCAATTATAGGCCGCTGGGCAAAGAAAACACTTCTAATTCACCATTATCTTCACTTCAAAAGAGGTAGCTTAACTTGACTTAATGATGTTAAAGCTCTGTGATGAATAGTAAATTGGAACAATCTTCACCATTGCCATTATCTGAGTTCAGAAAAATATACTCAAAAGATATGCTCCTACAGCTTTAAAGGTATTGATTTTGATGTAGAATAAAGCTTCTCAAGTACCTCTTTTGGGGGGTAAATCATTCTCTGGGCAGCCTTTAGACAACAGATTTTATTGGATTTCACAGTCCAAACTCATTTCAATTGCTAAATGACGTTCGCCTGTGGATTCCGCTGTGCTACCTTTAAGTAGCGTCGTGTGTGTTTTTCACAGTTCACAGAGGCAATGTGTGTGTGAAGGCTATTTAAAGTTTCTGGGAAGAAAGTGAGAAGGTGTCTTCAGCCTTGGCAGGTTTAAAGTTCAGACTCTTCTCAGCAAGGGGGTACAGCAATGAGTGAACCAATGAAAATCCCTGCCCACGTGAGCTGATGTTCTAATGGAGGAAGATGGACCTTCAGTAAGCAAGAAAATGTGATGAGTACAGGATGTCCCCAAAGATGTGTACACACTTGAACAGCTGATAGCTCAACTTTGAAAACAAAATGTATTTTTATAAACACTGCCTTTATCATTATTCAAAGCGCACGCTAGGAAAATGTCACTAAGACAACAGGTGAGTAAGCACCTCAAGGAAATAGGAGGAAGCCATGCACAGAGCCAAAGAAAGATGTTCTAGGAAGAAGGGGTGACTGAAATGGCAAAGGTCCTGGGGTGACAGCAAGCCTGGTGTGGCCAACAGACCTCAAGGACAATTGGTCTCCAGTCAGAGAGAGCAAGAGATGGAGAAGGTGTAGAGAGGGAAAGAGGAGGCCTTCTGGACTGTTTGTAACGTCTAGACCAGCGGTCGCCAACCTTTCGGACCTCGCGGACCACCAGTGGTCCACAGACCACCGGTTGGTGACCGCTGGTCTAGACCACCGCGAGACAGTGAGTATTATGAGAAAACAAATATGACAAGAAAGGAAATGTCACAAGTGAGAGAGTCACACAAATTTTTTGCTTTCCAAACACATAAAGCTACGTTTGTAGTATACTGTATCTATTAAGTATGCAAAAACATTATGTCTAAAACACGATGTACATACCTGAGTTAAAAAATACTTTATTGCTAAAAAAATGCTAACCATCATCTAAGTCTGTTGGAAAAAATGGTACCAATAGACTTAATCAACAGGGGGTTGCCACAAACCTTCAATTTGTAAAAAACGGGATTTTCTGTAAAGTGCCATAAAATGAGGTATGTCTGTATTTGTTTTAGGTGGGTTTATTTATTCTTTTAAAATGTCAATATTCAGAAAAATGTGAAGAGTAGAAACCCCACCAGCAAGATCCAACAACTGCTAACATTTTTCCATATTTGTTTTATCTGTGTGTATATATGTGTTTGTGTGTGTCTCTCACACACTTGTTTTTCCTGAAACATGTGAAATTAAGTCAGAGATAGTCATCCCTGAATAATTTCAGCATGCCTCCCTTAAAAGCCAGGGCATTCTTCTACCTGCCCACAATTCCACCATCTCACTTCATAAAATTAAAAATAATTCCATTAAATCTTCTAATAATAGGTCATATTCAGATGTCCCTGATTGTCCAAGACATTAAGGGCCATAATGTAGAAAATTTGGTTGAAATGTTGATGAAGTCTCTTTAAAACTACAAGGTCTCTGTCCATTTTGTTCTATTTGAAGAGACAAAGACTTATAGAAGATGTTGTCTGATTGTTCCCTCATTGGGGTGTTACCTTGTTTCTCTACCCCCTGTATTTTCTGTAACCCAGAAGGCAGGTCTAAAAGTCTGGTTAGATTTGGACTGGGGACTACCTCATTAGTGTTGCTGAGAATGTCATGCTGCATCCTATTGGCAGGCACATCATGTCAAGCTGTCCCCCATAGTGATGCTAAGTGTGAACACTTGAATAAAATAGGAGCTGCCCTCCTTGAAAGTTATATTTTCTCTCTTGTAATTAGCAAGTAATCTCTGGCATCTTACAAACACAGAGAGAGAGAGAAACTCCCACAAAATTACCATATGAACATCCCATTCCCCAACCACCTTCACTTAACGATATTGGGGAAGGTCATCAAGTAAATGTTGACCACTGGTTTGACCCACAAGCCAGACCCTGGGCAGTCAGAAACTCCTCCCTCCCTCTCTGGAGCTTTGAAATATGCACTCAGCTTGCCTTCCCTGATCCCAGAGACTGATATAAAGATACAGCCTTGAGACAGAAATGTGGTGATGAGGATATCTGGACTGGGTATATGACTGACCCCAGTTAAGGCCTCTATATAAACGTTCAAGATTTGACAGGTGATTGTAGGAAACTACTCCCCTAGTGGCCAGCCAAGACAAAGCTCTTAAATAAATTTCCTTACTTGTTAAACCTGTCACCCTGGTTTCTCCCTACTTGCATACTGGGGCCAGGTTCAGATAACATCTGGGAAGCTCCCAGCCAGGGCTGCAACTCAAAAAACCATTTGGCATTCCTTAATGGTCTTTGTCTAAACCAATTATTTCTTTGGGGATTGCAAAATGGGGACTTTCTAATTCTATCATTCTTTCTACATTAGTTGACATTCTCCCTCCCTACCACCTGCCACTTCTGTTTTAGCTCTTGCTACCGATTCATGGATTACCTTTTTTATTGCACACATTATAAACTATTACCTCCATTATCTTTTTGACACACACCCAGGAGTCTTTGAGCACTTCCTTTTCAGGTACTACATAATGTCCCAGGCTCATTTTGTACTTTCCCTGTTCCAGACTGAATCAACCCTTTCAGCATTGACAGGGTTTGAATAAAGGAGGCATTATCTGATTTTTTAAAAGGATCATTCCAGCTGCTGGATTGAGGGCAGGGTGGGGGGTAAGGTTGGAAGTAAGGAGACCAGCAGCAGCCCAGGTGAGAGCTGGTAACAGTGGAATCCTCACAGAGGTCTGATTCTGGACATATTTTGAAGGAAGAAGACAATGAAGGTATTCTTAAAATTCTGATGTGGGATATAAGAAAAAAAATGGAATAAATGACAAAGCATGACCTCAATGTTTGGAATCTAAGCAACTAGAATTATGGAGTTCCTATTCATTTACATGGGAAGATAAAGGAGCAAGTTTTGGGGTACTGTTTGCAGGGCAAGGGGAATGGATATGGGAGGAGTTCAAAGATTCAGTTATGAGTATTTGAACTTAGTGACTTTGAGATGTCTATCAGGCATCCAAGTGGAGATGTAACGAGGCAGCTGGACACATGAGCAGGGGGGTGGTCAGCATCTAGATTGTATTTACGGCCAGAACTCTGGGACAGATCACCCAGGGGATGACTAAAGACAGAGGAGAGAGAAATTCCAATATTTTAGGGATTGAAGATATAAGAAGGAATAAGAAGGCAAACAGACTAAGTTGTAATCCTTTCCCCAGCTTAACGTTGGCAATGAGAAATTTATTTTTATACAGTCAAATATGTGAATATCTTTTTCTTGTTTGTTTTTGGCTTAAGATTTTTAAGTCATGTTTTAAAAGGTCTTTTCATTCCAAGGTCAAAAAGAACTTTTACGTGATTTCTTTTTACTTTTCAAGTTTCATTTTTTCCACACCTAAGTTCTTTGCTCTATTTAAAATGCACCATAGCACACCTCTCAGTAACCCCAGTTACTGCACACTGGAGCAGTCCAGATGTGAGCACCAACAGCAGCTTCTGAGACTGAACAGACACAGGTCTGAGCAGCTCACTTCCTGATTAGCTGAGACTTGAGGCAAATGGTTTTAACCTCTCCAGGTCTAATTTCCTCCTCCATAAAGTAGATATAGCATTATCTGTTTAGCAGGTTTTTCTAGGATTAAATGAGACAACTATGGAAAAGCATTTTGCACAATGGCCATCATAGACTAGGTGGTCGAGACACGGTTGGCTGCCTCCTCCTTAGTTCTCCATTTCCCGTAGTCTGTTTGCCTCCTTGAGTGATTTACTGCTTATCAAAGTATATTCAAGTGTCACAGGGAACTCAACTTGTCAATTTTCTTTCTTTTAAAGTCCTAAAAAAAAAGGGATTTGATCGAGGCTAAAATTAGGCATCAGGGCAATTTGTGGATTGATTTAACTTCATTAACTCTGGTCCCTTGAACCATATATAATAGATTTGAAAGATAATAATATATTAGTGTGTCATGTCTTTTGGGAAACCAGCCAGGTCAGCCACATCAATCTTGTTGATCGACAAGATAACAAATCAAAGACAGACCACTCACCCCCAAATCCATTCACCACTACAAAGCTCACAAACTACATTGCCAAGAAACTTGAGATCTACATGCACAGTGTTAGAATCATTTCGAAAATGAAGATTGTTAAATAGCAAACACACCCAACAACAGAAATGGTACTGTTTTGATCAATTACAGAGAATTTTGTATTTTTAAGTAAATATGTAAGTAGAATATAACTTAAAGTAAATAAAATATAAATGGAAAAGCATTAATAAAAAAACAGAGTTTTCTGCCCACTACAAGTGTAATACATGTATGAACAATATTTATGCAAATTGACAAAGATGAAAATAATGTTACAAAAACATTAAAAAATAGATATTTTTTAAATTTTATTTCACATTACTTTTTTTCCTCCCCCAAAAAAGATTATTCTGAAATAAATTTTAAAGTTGTCTAGGGATTAACCTATGTCTAGATTTCAGAGAAATAGGCAATCTAAATAAAATATAAATTATTTTTTCTAGATCAACATGCATAAAAACAATGAAAGAAGTTACTGTACCAAGTTTTATCCTACAAAAGGATCGCTTGTCCCAATGTTATTTAGAAGAAGAAAACTTTTATCAATGTAAAATAAATGTCAAAACAGCATCACAGAAGTTATACAAGAGGGATTTCTCTTCAATTCTTAATTCGACTTAGTCCCTTGCCTAGTTCCATCTGCTGGTGACAGGTACAGAACTCTTGATCTTGTTTTGCAAATTTGGGGTGAGGAGAGAAGGCAAGCTGGAAGAAAGGGGAACCTAAGAAACTAAATATTATAGATAATCCAAAAATCATACTATATTCAATAACTAATTTTGCCCCTTTTTTCTAGCATTTACGTTCTTTAAAAAAACACTCCATTTAAAAATGGTTTTGTAGAATAATGAAAACATTATGTAGACATTGTAGGAAATTTGGAAAACACAGAAAAGTATGAATAAAACTCACCTATAACCCCATTAATACAAAGAAAAACTCATCGTGTTTGTATATTTCCTCTCGGTATTTTTATATTTTTAACGAAATATTACCAGATGTGTTATCATGTTCTGTAAATCACGTGGTCTGAAAGCTCCCTACCACAGACTCAATGGGAGGTACCCGGGGGCAGTAGGGGGTGCTGGACACCACCAAAGGGGTCCTTCTTCAGGTCTTATTGACTCGACCAAGAGACAGTCGTCTAGTTAGGCTTTGTTGGAAGAGAAATGGATCCTGAAATTCCTTAACACCCAACACAGCTTGAAGTCTGATCAGCCCCAAAGGTTCAGGGAAGGACCAAGAACTTAGTGGCTGCCTGTGGGAGGAGGGGTGGGGCCAAGTGGAGAGCCAGGAGTACCTCCACAGGGGAGAGCCCGCTTCAGCAAGGATGCCACCAGGGACAGAGCCCAGTTAGGGGTGGATCAGGATGTGGCTGAGAGTCAGGGCTGTGCGGCATCACAGGAAACTTGAGGCCCGGCCACGTCACTGGAAGACCCTTAAGCCCCGGCTGAACCAAGAGAACAGGCAAGAAGAGACTAAAACGCTCTCTGAACTTTCTCTCTTCCCTCCCAGGGTGGAGGCACATGAGGATGACTGAACCACTCACCAAAAAAGAGTATTTCTTCCTTGCAATCTGAGTTGTAGGGTAAATAAATTTGTAACTCTTAAATATATATGATATGTTTATACACTTCATTGATGTTTTATTAAATTAGAATCATGGTACACATTTTCATTACTGATTTTCTTTCACTTAATATATCATAAATATTTCACAACATTAAATGTTCAAAACAAAAAAAAACCCAACATGATCTTAAAGGTTCTCTGACGTCCACCATACAGAGGAGATGTTCTTTATTTCAGCTAAGTGAAAATCAGTGAAATAAAACTGTAAACAACACGAATTCCAATATCAAAATTACAAATACTCACTAAATGTGTGACATTTTCAATCTCACAAGTAATTAAAGAAATGCACATGAGAAGAACAAGTAGATGCTTTTTTTTTTTTTTTTTTTTTTTGGTCTGCTTAGCAAAAAATATTCAATATGATAATACTCAGTGTTGGCCAGGATCACGGAAGTGAGCAGTCAAACCAACTGCTGTCTGAGGGCGTAAATTAGGGTGGCTTTTCTCCGAACCATTTGGCAATATGTTCCCCAAACCTTTAAAAGACCATTTCTGTGTGGCATTACTGGCGACCCCGAGTATGTGCTCAACAAGAACCGTGTCCTGATTTATCCCCTGAATAGTTAAGAGCTGACTTACATACCACATACATCAAATTCTGATGTCTCTGAACCACAGATGTTAAGGCCCACCATCTGCCAATTGCTAAATACTGATGGAGGATCAAGATCAAGGGGCCACATGACGGGTCTTGTAACATCCCTCTCCTCCCCACTGGCAGGCAGAGGTCACTGAGATACTTGCCGGACTGAGCGGTGCCTGAGAACTGGGACAAGTCCCAAGCATCCATCGCCGCCACATTCCACACTCACCCACTAGATGTGGCCTACATAGCAGTCTTTCCTGGATAATAGGCTTACATCATTCAAATCAGATCACTGGGCCCAGATAGGAAAGATCTACTACACACGCGTCTGAAGGCCAGATGGTGCAGCAAACATAGATATGCTTGTTGGAACTCATTTTAATGTTATCCCCCAAACCTAAGCCATATGGTAGAGGCTTCCCTGGCTGGCTGGCATAAGGAATTGGGCATTTGAAACTCATAAACAAGTTACAGAATGTAGAAGGAGAGAAAGATGGAGAGGGCTTGATTCTGGTTCACTTGGACCATGAAAAGAATGTCACAAAAAAGAAAAAGTATCTGTGTGACTTCTTTTTTTTTTTTTGCAAAACAAAACATTTCTGTTTTAAAATAGAAGTGTCATTTTTAACGCCGGAACAGCTTGTTCCTCTAAAGATTTGGCTCTTAATGCTAGGTGGAAAATCTTGCCATTTAAAAACCATAATGCACCTTTTTCAAACCTCAGAGCCTGGAAGTACACACACCGTGGCTTTTAGAGGAAGAATTGATGTGGAGGGCACATTCTGGGGCTAAAAACTCTCATTTAGTAAAAGTCACTCAGCTAGAAGTCTCCGGAACAGAGATATAAAGGAAGAATTGACACATGAGAATACAGATGCACTTCCCTGAGGTGCTGCCATCTTCTGATAGCCTCACATTGTTTTTATTAGCATGTGTGGCAGGATAAATTCAGTCTTCTGCTCAGAAAGTAGTTCACTGGACTTATATTCTAATGTGCATTTATCCTAAAGTCTTAGGCCCAGGGGAAACTTGGGTTCTTATTAGCTCACCAGAGGCCTGGTGCACAAAATTCGTGCATGGGGAGGGAGGTGTCCCTCAGCCCGGCCTGCACCCTTTTCAATCTGGGACGCCTTGGGGGATTGGGCCTAAACCAGCAGTCAGACATCCCTCTCACAATCTGGGACTGCTGGCTCCTAACCGCTCACCTGCCTGCCTGATTGCCCCTAACTGCTTCTGCCTGCCAGCCTGATCATCCCCTAACCCAGCCATGGGCAAACTACGGCCCGCGGGCCAGATCCGGCCCGTTCAGCTGTTCTATCCGGCCCGCGGAGCCGAAAGAGCGGAGGGTTCTCTTGCTCTCCCCTCTGCTCCTTTACTTTGAATTTATATTAGTTCACACAAACACTCCATCCATGCTTTTGTTCCGGCCCTCCAGTCCAGTTTAAGAACCCATTGTGGCCCTCGAGTCAAAAAGTTTGCCCATCCCTGCCCTAACCGCTACCCTGCTGGCCTGACTAACACCTAACTGCTCCCCTGCCGGCCCAATCGCCTGCAACTGCCCTCCCCTGCTGGCCTGATCGCCTGCAACTGCCCTCCCCTGCCGGCCTGGTTGCCCCCAACTGCCCTCCCCTATAGGCCTGGTTGCACCCAACTGCCCTCCCCTGCAGGCCTGGTCGCCCCTAATTGCCCTCCCCTGCAGGCCTGGTTGCCCCCAACTGCCCTCCCATGCCGGCCTGATCTCGCCCTCAACTGCCCTCCCCTGCCAGCCTGGTTGCCTGCAACTGCCTTCTCCTGCAGGCCCAATCGCCTCCAACTGCCCTCCCCTGCCGGCCATCTTGTGGCGGCCATCTTGTGACGACGTCGTGCGAGGGCATCCTGCAACACCACCTAGGCTTTTATTATGTAGGATACTAGAGGTCCGGTGCACGAAAACTGTGCACTTGTGGGGGGGGGGGGGTGTCCCTCAGCCTGGCCTGCACCCTCTCACAGTCCAGGAGCCCTCGGCAGTAGGACATCCTTAGTGCTGCTGCGGAGGTGGGAGAGGGTTCCGCCTCCACTGCTGCACTTGCGAGCCGTGAGCCCGGCTTCTGGCTGAGCGGTGCTCCCCCTGTGGGAGTGCACTGACCACCAGGGGGCAGCTCCTGCATTGAGCGTCTGCCCCCTGGTGGTCAGTGCGTGTCATAGCAACTCGTCTTTCCGCCGTTCGGTCGATTTGCATATTAGCCTTTTATTATATAGGATGAGGAGAGTACATTAGTTACTTTTATTTTATCATTTTATTTTTTTTAATTGAATCTATTGGGGTAATATTGGTTAATAAAATTACACAGGTTTCAGGTATACACTCACAAAACATTGACTGAGTTGAGCTGCATAAGGCCAAAGGAACTAACAATCCATTAAAACCTATCTTTATGCCCTAAAGGGCCAGTTGCCACCAACTGAGAAAAACAGATCATGATGTAACTAATTAAGTAATTATGATCTTAAAAGCACACCGTGATTCAAATAAGAAAGTAGATTTCAAAGGTCACATTTGTAGGAAGAAAAAAGAGAGAACACAGGCTACTCCAATTCCGCCCAACCTTTACTGAGCCACACCCCACACCATGGAAAGCAGGTGCTGTGAGGGATTGAAGGGACAAGGCATTTTAGCATCTGGAAATTCAAAAACATTTCCATGAGCTTTCAAGCAATCAGACATTATGCATCACTTTCAATTTATCTTTAGGAAGGCAAAACCATTATAAAGTTGTAAGATTGATCATTTCAAGGAAGCTTTTCCAAGCTTTCATTTTATTTAGTTAGTTAATCCTCACTTGAGGATATGCTTCCATTGATTTTTTTTTTTTTTTTTTTTTTTTTTTAGAGAGAGTGGAAGGGAGAGGGCGAGAGAGACAAGGACAGAAACATCGATGTGAGAGACACACATCAATTGGTTGCCTCATGCACCAGAGCTAGGGATCAAACCTGCAACCAAGGTACATGCCCCTTGACCAGAATCGAACCCGGGACCCTTCAGTTCTCCAGCCGGTGCTGAGTCAAACCAGCTAAGGCCTTTTCCAAGCTTTCAAACGTCCCATTTTAAACCTGTTGCAAAATGGTTCCCCCTGCCCCATGCCCAGCCTGTGAGATAACTGAAAGGCTCATGATGACCTGAAAATGAGAGACGAGTCTCAGCAGCGTCTTTGTTGTGTGTTTGGTGTTGGTGTGGTTGCATGTTTTATACACTCTCAGCTATCAGGACTGGTTCTGTCCTCAAGACTGGCTTTGTCACACAACACGGATTTCCTGAAAGCTAAGCATGACACAAGTCTTAGCTCTCTTTGTTGTAGCCTCTAAGAACAGAAATCTCTCTCAAGGTAGCCAATTTCACCAGCTCCACTATTCTCCCCAGCCCTCCCTGTTCACAAGCCAATGGAAAGGGGCAGAAACACCTTCCTAATCCCTCCCTCTCTGCCAGTCCTGCCTCCTTCCGATGGCACCTATAGCTGTGAATGCCCAGCCAGCCTGGGAAAGGGTCTGTCACTTTCTCTCTGCCTCAAGTAGCTACAAACCAGGAAGCAGCCAGACACTGCAGCCTCCCTCGGCTTTGAAGAGGCGAGAGCACCACAACCCAGCACCCATCTGTATGACCCATGTAATCATTTATGCAGAAAATTAAAACAGAGAATTAAAAATATATATTTCTAAACTTAGATGTAATCTAATTAGCAGCACACGTCTGATAATACAGCTGCTGACTTTTTTCACCAGGACGTTAGGCTTGAACACAATGTGGGTTTAAGAAAAGAGAGAAGGGCCCTGGCCAGGTAGCTCACTTAGTTGGAGCGCCCAAATTATTTTCGTTGCTACTTCATAACTGTAATTTTACTGTTAATGAATCAAAATGTAAATATCTGTGTTTTCCAATGGTTAGGCTCTACAGCAGCAGTTCTCGACCTATGGGTCGCAACCCACAGGTTGAGAACCGCTAGCAGGGTCGCCTAAGACCATCGGAAAACACAGATATTTACATTACGATGCATAACAGTAGCAAAATTACAGTTATGAAGTAGCAACGAAAATAGTTTTATGGTTGGGGGTCACCACCACATGAGGAACTGTATTAAAGGGTCGCGGCATTAGAAAGGTTGAGAACCACTCACCTAAGCAAACGGCCCTCCCACCCCGCCCCAAATGCCACACTCAGTTCCATGTAGGTACACTTTTAAAGTAAATTTTTATGTAAAGGTAGAAAATGGGGTTTTCATCTCCTGTGTACAGTTTGAGCCTGAATCACAGAAAACTGTCACTGAAAGGCAGATGTCAGTGTTTTTTCACACACAAGGCCCTTCCATCACTTGGTCTCATCTGATGCTTCTTGTGGGGTCTGTTTGCCAGGCATTTTCACCCTCCGGGTCTGATTTTCAGATATGCTGAGAGCAGCCATGATCAAGAGTGTGGGCTTCGAAGTGAAGAGGCTGATTTGAATTCCAGCTCCACGTTTATAATCCATCTGACCTTGAATGAGTCACTTATCCTCTCTGCGCCTCTAGTACCTATTTGTAAAATGATGATACTGATGGGTGTAGCTCACGGAGCTCTGGGTGAAGATGAATAAGCACTCAGCACAGGGCCTGGTACGTGGTGAGCACTCCAGAAGTGATGGCTAAAAACATTTATCAACCTCCTTCAACAGATTAAAAAAAAAAAGAAATGAAGGCTCTAGGACCTTAAACTGCTTGCTCCAAATCTCACAAATCCTAAGCAGCAGCACCAGAAACTCATGTGCAAAAGATGCTTTTTTTTAAAAAAAAATAAATACTCTGTGCCTGGATTCAATTTGGTCAATTATAGGGCAAAAGGTCATAAAGCTCAAAAGGTCAACATCTTAGGGATCACTCAATGTCTCACACTAACTTGAATCACGGCGGTGACACGTGCCATAGAAACCACGGATGTTTCTAAAATGGAATATCCTCACACATGCTCTGCTGCCCCTTAATATCCTCAGTAACATTTCAGGTCCATAAATGGGCATGTGGGTCCACAAAAAGGAAGCAGCAACATTTCACTTAGCAATTTCTTGATCTGTGCTGTCTCCAATCGCACTCAAGTCGACTGAAACAGTCCCCTGAAACTTGTCTCTGGGAGAAGAGAGACGTCCTAATGGCAGGGCTCAGCCGCCTGCTAAGCCCGGTACAGACACGGACCCTGTGACAAAACACAAGAGCACCTCATGTGCTACAGACCCAGCTAAGTAACCACCTTCCTCCAAACCAAAGTAATGGCGGGGGCAGCAACCATCGGTGATCTTTACTGAGCACATGCTATGTTGCAGGCACTCTGTTGAGTACTTCACATGCATAATGGATTTCTGAAAACATTTACTTTGAAATGTTCAAGACTGACAGGAAAGGTGCAAAGCTGTATAGAGAATTTCTGCCTACCCTTCACCGAGCTTCCCCTAAGGTTAACACCTTACATAAACGTGCAATGATCAAAACCAGGAAATTCACACTGATACAACTCTATTACCTACACCTACACACCTGGCTCACATTTTACCAGTTTTCTGACGAAGTTTTGTTGTCCTGGTCTAGGATCCAATCCAGGATCCCTTATTGCATTTATCTCTCATGTGGCCTTCGTCTGCTCTGATCTGTGATCCATTAGAAAAGTCCAGGACAGTTATTTTCTAACCATCCTTCTTGTTTTCTAATGATTCAACTGAGGTCATATGCGTTTTCAGCAAGCGCCATAGATGTAATTTGCTTTCTCAATGCCTTATATTTGGGGATACAGGATATCGTCATGACTTATTACTGGCAATGTTAACCTTGATCACTTGGTAATGGTGGCATCTGCTCGGTTTCTCCACTGTAAAGTACTATTTTCTGTTTGTAACTAGTAAGTGTCATGTGGGGAGATATTCTTAGATGTTTCTCATCATACTTTCACTTACTAATCTAAGTATCCATGGATGGTTCTTGTCTACAATTATTACTATGCTGTTTGCCCTGTGGCAATCTTCTATTTATTTCTCTCATTCTTTCTCCATTTAGTAATTGGAATTTTACTGCTAAGAAAAGCTGTTCCTTCTCCCATTTATTTATTTGTTCAAATATTTATTTATATCAGCATAAATCGTGGATATTTTAGTTTAAGGGTTCTATCCCTGTATTGTTGACATAATGGGAGTTTTAATCCTGGTGATAATTCTGATATTATGCCCATTTTACAGACTAGGAAATGAGGCAGGAAGAGATTAAAAACTGGGCATTAAGGTTACTCAACAAGTCGGCAAAAGAGAAGCAAAGCCAGTCAGACCAACTGACAAGTTCAAGTTCTTAACTACCAAATGACCCAACCTCTAGGGTAGACAAAGTGATGGCTTCTCAGTGAGCAAAGGGAAGCAGAATGTGGTCTACCAACTAGTAGGCACATATTTGGAAAGAAAAAGAAAAAGATATCTCAAGCTCTTCACCTTAACAAGCAGAATTACCTACTCCCAGATTACTTACCACCTTCCCAGCCAACCACCGCCACACCACAGTGGACATACCACAACAGGGCCCACTGAAGGTGCTTCATGGGGACTCGGCAATTCTAACCACACACAGAGTGCTGACGGCCAACAGCAATAATGAGCCACATTAGTGACCTAAATGAAGCTTTAAAAACTAAGCTGTTTCAGAGGTCATTCAACTTTAATAAGATTTCACTTTCACAACTACAAAATCTGCTTTGGCCTACAATTTACTTGGGCTGTTAAAATGATCAAGGCTCTCATTATGAGCATCTGCTCAGTAAAAATGATTCAGATTTTAATTCAAACAAGCACCACTACCCTGGAGGAAGCATCTTACTGCCTAATGACTTTTTTTTTCAATCCTCACCTGAGTATATTTTTTCCATTGAATTTTTATAGAGAGGGGAGGGAGGGAAGGAGGGAGGAAGAGAGACGCATCAATTGGTTGCCTCCCCAAACATGCGCTGACAGGGGCTGGAGACAAATCGAGGCATGTGCCCTTGGCTGGAAATTGAACCTGTGACCCTTCAGTCCATGGGCTGACACACTAACTGCTGAGCCAAACTGGCCAGGGCCCTGATAACTTTTATGTTCATTATCATGCCTAACTTTCCTTCTGGTTTTCTACATCATTCACAAAACTTATTATTATTATTATTATTATTATTATTATTATTATTATCATTTAATCTAAAAGATGTTCGGGGTCTGCTGTCTCAGTCTCAGCTGACTGAAGCATATCTTGTGCTCACACTTCAAATGAATCAGCATGGGCTTCTATTTTCTTTAAAAGTGAATTATGCAAGGTATTTCAGACTCCTCCTTTACAACCTTCCAAGACAATACATATGCTAACTTCCTAGGAATTTGCCACACTCTCTCCTCACACAAGTTGCTGGACTGCTGGTCTCATGGGCAGATGATGGGCCACGATATAATGATGCATTAATAACATTATCTTTTTGTATAAAGACAAGTCAGACAGAGAAAGACAAAGAGCACATAATCTCAAGTATATGTGGAGTCTAATTTAAAAAGACAATCAAGCTCATAGACACACATAACAATTGTTGATTGCCTCGGGAGTGGGAATGGGGTAGAAATGGGTGAAGGGGGTCAAAAGGTACAAACTTCCAGTTATAAAATAAATGTGTCATGGGGAAGTAATATACAATATGGTGACTATAGTTAGTAATACTGTATTGCATACTGAAAAGTTGCTAAGAGAGTAATCTTAAAAGTTCCATCATAAGAAAACAATTTTATAACTATGTGTGGTGATGGATAGTAATCAGACTTATCATGGCGATCATTTTGAGATATTTACATATATTGAAACATTGTACAAATGAAACCAACAGACTATATGTCAATCATACCTCAATTAAAACAAAAACACCAGAGGATGGAGGAATTACACAGCATGAAAAAGTTGCCATAGTCCACATTTCCCTCCTGATTTTGTGAACTGAGCAACCAGCTACGATGACCCTGAGTCTCACCAGAGAGTGGTCACCTGGAACCGGTGGTACCCTGGAAAGAAAAGAGCCAAGATTCCGCACTCGCCCTCAAAGACTAAAGTCGTTCCCATTTTACTCCTGTCATCCCAGCGGGTTTGACAGGAGAATGGAGGAGGGAGGAGCCCAGAGAAGAGGCAAAGGCAGACATTTCAGCAGCCAGTAGAGAGAGAAAAGGTAGGGACCACAGAAGCTGCCAGGACTGCAGGAACACAAGGAGAACTGTTGGCCAGGGGAGCTCGCAGGCACCCCGAGATCTTGTCAGGTGTCGAGTCTGAGATTGTGGTCCCAGAATGTAGTCAGTTGCCTTAGCAACAGTAGCTCTATCCAAGGTGATAAATTACCCTGCTCTCTAACAAATTCAGTTCATTTCTTAAACAATTAGCATCCTGGAAATAATATGAGAACAAGCAAATCCAATCAGTGCACAGAGGGGGCAAATCAATCACTGGGTTTGCCTTGATGTCCCTGGGCCAGGGAGAAATGAGAGAGACTAGGGCTGGGGGACAGGGGCAGGGGCAGGATACAGCTAGCTAGTGTATCCAAAACTTCCAATTAAATAATAAGAAAACAGAGCTGATAAAAAAAAAAAAGCCACTTGAAAGAATTCCAAATCCCTTTCTGATCATCCTAAATTCCCATTATTCTCTACCCCCTTCTCTCCTCACTTCATAACCTGACAGTTATTAATTCTTTGATTTCTGTTCCTGTCTGTTCCACTAGACTTCGAGCTTCTTGAAAACAAAGGCTTTGCCTCTGTTTCATTTCCCATAGTATCCCTAGAACGAGAGTCCTGCATGGAACACAATAGGCCTGCAATAATATGTCTCCTAAGTTTCTAACATCCTGGCTCACATATCTCATAGTACATTATAGAATACTAGAGGCCCAATGCACAAAATACGTGTACAGGTAGGGTCCCTAGCGGCTGCTGGCTGCTGGCCAGGACCTTCCTTCATTCCATGCTGCCCCCCTGGTGGTCAGTGCACGTCATAGCAAGCAATCGAACTCCCGGTCAGTCGAACTCCCGAGGGGACACTTTGCATATTAGGCTTTTATATATAGAGAGAGAATATATACATTATATATAATATATACATTATATATGTATATCTGTATTTCATGCTTAATGGGAAAACTAGAAGCATTTTTAGCAAAACAGGGACTAAGGCAAGAATGATCACAATAGCAAGCATTTAAAATTGTTTTGGATATACTAGTCAATATAATTATTAAAAGAAATTTGATAAAAATCAAGGAGGGGGAGGTGAATTATCACTATGTGCGACAGATATGATTTTATACCTGCAAACCCAAGGAAATCAACAGAGAAATTACAACAAACAATAACAGAATGTGTTTAGATTTCTGGGAATAAATTCAACCCACAGGAAGCAATAGTCTCCCTGTTTAAAAACCATCCAATCAAGTCACCCAATCAGGTAGAAAATATAATGGGGGAAAATCCTATTTGCAATAGCAATAAAAGGGACAAAATACTTAGCAATTAAAGGGAACATGTAGGATCCATATGCTTCAAAATACTCTCAAAGGACACACAGGAACACTGAAGTGCATTGAAAGGTGAATAATTATGCCCCTGTTCTTAAAAGGGATGTCATTCATATGTCAATTCTTAAGTAATGAGCATATATTTAATGCAACACTTTTTTTTTTTTTAAGCCGATATGGTAGTGACAGCTGTGGTATTTTTAAGAACTAGACAAGCTGGCTCTAAACTTCTTATGGAAACAACCATCTGGGAATGGCCCAAACGAAGCAGGACTGAGGTCAATCAGGGTACAATGGCCTCACCAAATACTAAGGCATATTCTAAAGTGACAATATATAAAATACCGTAATTCTCAAACATGAATCAGCTGATAAATTCGACGAAACAGAAAAAACCGGAGTCAGACCCAAATACTTCACTGCGTGTGCAACAAAGGTGGCATTGCCATAGCAGTAGGGACGGTGGACTAGTCAATAAATGAGTAAGAAAATGCAGATGGGTGCTGTTCTCACTCCTTACACCCCGTAAATTCCCGGTCAAGCAAAAATTCTAATATAAAAATAAAACAGCATAATTGTTGTACATAATTAAAACAAAAATAAAGCACAGTGATGGAAGTTTTAAAGCCGAACTATGGCCATATTGCCCAACTACAGGAATTCACTAAACCTCACTGAACTGTAGACTTATTTGAAAACATGGGTGTTTTTTAAATAATCCTGGAATGGAAAAGAACTCCCCTAAGTATGGATGCTAATACA
Organism: Plecotus auritus; assembly: GCF_963455305.1. Taxonomy (NCBI): domain Eukaryota; kingdom Metazoa; phylum Chordata; class Mammalia; order Chiroptera; family Vespertilionidae; genus Plecotus; species Plecotus auritus. The sequence continues at coordinate 165,089,555 of NC_137773.1, forward strand.
GAGCTCCGAATCTTTAAAGAAAAGATTGGTAACTTGACTACATAAAAATAAAAAATTTCAGCACAGAATAAAACACCCTAAATAACTCAAAGGACAACTGAAAAATTAGCAAAGGTGATTACCCTTAGTAGACAAACAACTCCTAGAAATCAATAAGAAAAAAGAACCCATACCAAACAAAAATGGGAGGAGCACATAATTTTCAGTAAAGAAAATGCGACTGCTCTTATCCATGCGAAATGATGCTCAACCTCACTTAAAACAGGAGAAATTAAATTTCCAAGGTACCATTTCCCCCCTAGCCAACTGCAAATGCCAAGTTTGATAACACAGTGAGCCCTCAAAGGTATAAACTGCCGCTCCCAAACATCACCAGGGGTAGTGTTCACGGATCCACCAAGCCATTTTCCACCCACAATCCTTACTTTTATTGAACAGCACATGGACATGGATATTCCCCACCGCATTGTTTGAAAGAGCAAAATATTAGAAACACCCTAAATTGTTCATTGAGAGAGTCAAGAGCTGAGCTGATCGGTGAAGAGGTCAATTAGAGCAAAAAGCCAAACTGAAGGTAATAGTCAAGGCTTGATTCACTTACTGTGATAAAGTAAGAGGCAAAACAAGAATCGGGTGCCATTTTCCCCTAAGGAACAGCACAAGGCGAGGTGAGATCCATCAGTGTAGTTGGGCGGCGGGGGGAGGGGGGTGCCAATAATGGAAAAGTCCTGAGCACTGACTCACAGTGGAGAAAAGTGTCCACAAGCCCTCTCCTCTGACAAGGGAAGCTGGGTAGAGGTGCCTGGGAAGGGCCCTGGCCAGAGCCCCTTGCTAAGGAGGCCTCAGGATGGAGGCGCCTGGGCGAGGCGTGCAGACAGGTGAAAGGGCATGGTGGCCCCAGAGCCTGTGACTGTGCACCGGGTCTGGGGTGGGGAGGGCAGCTTTCCCCGCATGGGGCCGGTGCTCTGGGCTGGAAGACCACACGGAGGATTTTGGCCTGGAGAGGAGTCTTGAGGTGTGCCATGGCTTATCCACACAAAAGAGCACTCTAGTGACATCAAAAATAAAGAGATGGGTCTTGCGTGTATTAAGAGCCATTTCCAAGTGAAAGAAGCAAAGTTAGTAACAGGACACAACAAGGACATAGCAATGTGTCCTTGCTACACATTGCTACTACAGTGTTGTTGTTTTTAAACAAGACTACTTAAAAAGAATATGCATAGACATAGAGGCACCTATAAACATGTGTGTGCCAACACACATGTATAGAACATACAAGAAGCCAGAACAAGGGTTGGTCAGGAGGCTGGCAGATGTCAGAAAGACCTTTGTCACTACATGGCCAGCACACATCTCTATGGATACATGTGAACCTTCCAAATCTGATCTCAGGGGTACTTATTAACAATTCAAAACTAGTTTGTTTAAAGAAGTAGAGTTAACATGGAAGTTACCTCTGAACAAAAGGCAATACCTACAATCTCAAGTGGCCAGGTTATTATAACAGACACAATTCACAATACCCAGCTAACCTCTCCTGGGGTGGGGCTGGAGGGCACCTGTTCCCACATCCAAATTCTGGTGCTTGAATTATCTCAATATATTCCAAGCACAGTTTATTTAATACAGTGGTTACTTCTTACAAGTTGGTCTATAAATTCTTTTTCAGAATCTCAAATGCGAGGCGCTGTATAATTATGAAGTATTACTGCTATGATTTATGTGCCCAAATGTTAGTCAATTCTAAATAACATGCAGCATTGTGATAATTTCTCTGTCGCCTCTCCTCCTCGTCTCCTGAGCGCTAGGCTGGCGGATGTTTATCTGGCGGGATGCTGGGACAGTTATCCAAGTCGGAAAGAAAGGAAACGGTTTCCTCAGCAGCCTGTCCAAAGGACAATTATTTTTATGTTGGAGATAAAAATGTGTACTCAAATAATAAAAGTTTTATTTTTTTCTCCCAAGATATAGGACACAAATTTTTGTTTCCTTTTATGATTCTTAATCCCTCCCTACTGGACAACCAGTGTAAATCACATACGGTTTACATTGGAATCTCTCCAATGTAAGGAATAAGGAAGATGTAATATAAGGAATTTCTCTGAAGTAAAAATACAGAAATGTTTCCTCACAGACCTATTTTAAGACTCTATGCTTGCACTGAAGAAGTAATAATCAAAGAATGAAAGAAAGTAAATGGAGGGAAGAATAACCTTCAGAAAGAAATCCTATCATGTCCTTTTCACTGTGACATAAAGTTCTGATTTAAAAGACACCAAAGCATCTTTGAGCTGGTGACAACCAGGAACCTTCATTTTGCAGATGGGGGCAAAGGTCAAATGACATGCCCATGGTCACACAGCAACTTATGGGCCCAGTCCCTCACACGGGTGTCCACCCAGCCCTGGAGTTATTTATTATCTACACAGGCAGAGATTTTTCTCTACAAAATGACACATAAGACAAAGTGTTTAATTTAACTCAAAGCTACGAAAGTTGAAACTTCCTGTCACCTTTAACACTAACTATAATCTGGAAATTACAGGCTATAGTATCTGTGGCCAATACTATGCTATATGCCATGAGCACTCTCCCTACCCTGTCACTATGTAGAAAAGGAAGCAAAATTTCTTCGTGTGGGAGGCAACAAGGGGCCTGGGGGATGGTTTCATGTGCACCTGGTTGAGAGAGAGGGCTCCAGGTGAGACCTCCTCGGGCACCGCTGCATGTTATCTGCATCAGCTTGAGCACCTGCCTTGGCCCCTGTAGGCATCAGTGTCCTCATCTGTACAGGAGGCATGAAACCTCCTTCACCGTGTAAGGATTCCGGAAGACGTGTGTTAGCATGCGATAAGTGTGAGCTTCTTTCAGGTTGGCATTTACCTACTGAACTCAGCTGTCCAAGTGAAGCAAGAATGCACTGAAGCACACACTGGGCCTCAACACTGTCCAAGGCTTAAATAAGCCAGAATTTCTTTGAGAGCCTGGTTCTGTCAGCCAATCCGCCCTCAGACCCTGCCATGTCACCTTAGGGCAAAGGTTGGAGGGCACAGGAGAGCACCCCAGAACCAAGGGGACTTCGCCTGTCCTGACAAACTCCACCTGGACTGGACCTACTCCCGGAAGCTCAGCAGTGTGGCCAGACCAGCTGTGGCACTGTGCCAAGCTTCCCACGCTGAAAAACAAACCCAAGGACTTGGAGCACACATAATGGCTCTTTGTATTAAATCACCATCATGAAGTTAAAGAATGGAAGAATAGTCTTCAAGTGTTTTGCATGACAGACCTTAACTTCATAGGGGTCTGCACTGGGCTGAATGGTGTTCCTCAAAATTCAAATCTACCGGAACTTCAGAGTGTGGCCTTATTTGGAGACTAGAGGCCCGGTGCGTGAAAAGTCATGCACTGGAGGGGGGCGTCTCTCAGCCCAGTCTGCCCCCTCTCACAGTCTGGGAGCCCTCCGGGGCTGGAGGCGACCCGGCAATCAGGGGAAGGCGATGCCCCCATCACACCTCTGCTGCTGCCACAGCCGGCAGCGCAAGCCTCGGCCGGCCCTGGTTACCTGAGCCTCGGGTGGCCCTGGTTGGCTGGGAAGCTGCCATCCAAGGCTTGCCTGCGCCTCAGTTGTTGGCTGGGCAGCTGCCATCCAAGACTTGTCTGTGCCTCAGGCCGGCCCTGGGTGGCTGAGGGCAGGTCCGGCCGCACCACGCACCTGCCACCCCTGCCCCACAGGGCTGAAAGGACTGGAGGACTCCGGGGGGGGGGGGGGGGGGGGCTGAAGGAACTGGGCGCTGCCATCTTGTGGCTATGGGCGCCACCATATTTGTGATGGCATGATGGTCAATTTGCATATTCCCTCTTTATTAGATGGGATAGTATAATTAGTTAAGATGATGTCATAGTGGACCAAGGTAGGTCCTAAATCCAATATCTAAGGCCTTATAAGAGGAGAGACAGAGGCATAGACACACAGGAAGCAAGTAAACCAGGTGACAAAGGAGCCAGAAATCGGAATGGTGCATCTACAAACCAAGGAACGCCAAGTGTCACCAGCAGAAGGTAGGAAATGGTATGGAACACCTCCCTCAGAGCCTCCAGCAGGAACCAACCTTGTCAACACCCTGACTTCACCTACCAGCCTCCAGACAGGGGAGAGAATACATTTAAGTTGTTTAGGTCATCCAGTCTGTGGGACTTTTTGTGGCAGCCCTAGGAAACAAATACAGGATCCAAACCCACAGATCACACAAATGTTTGTTTCAAATTGCCCGGACAGAGAAGCTGATAAGGGATTGCAATGGTGATCATAAATACTCACTATCCCAAGTCAACTTGCTTCATAATCAATGAATGCCCATTTTACCTTCTAAAGTAAATCTGCACTAATCAATACTACTTTCACCTGTCTTTAAATAATAAGGATCTGTAATGTTTTTATTAGAAAATAAGACTCTACTGCTTTAAAAAAAAACATTTGGAAATCACTGATATTAACTAACTCTACATTATAATTTTTGAAAACTGAAGTCTGGAGCAGACTTATTTTAAGAGATGGAAAATTGTTACCAAAAATACATGCCAGGGTTACTTGTCATCATTTATCCCAAAAGTGCACAGGAGAATTAATTCGGGACATTTTCAAAAAATCAACATTCTGTCCACACAAAGGAAAAATCCACTTTATACCCTCAACACAGTTTCCCTGGTGATGGGATGGCCCATATTCAATCCTGCCTGCTACCTTAAAATTGATCAGCTAATAAAATTCAGTAGGGTGATATTTTACAGTTACTGCTTCCATAGCAAAGGCTGTACATGAATCAAGGTTTCTAAGCAGGCTTTCACTACATCCATATGCACCAGGATCAAACCAAATGATCCTGAAGGGGGAGAATATCACTTATAAAGATGGCAACTTCATTAAAGCACTTCCTTTGTATGTGTATTAAGTAAATAAGACAGTGCAATTACATGAAGGAACATGCATAAATTCACATAGCTGGGTAAGGCGCTTCTCCTCCACATATCATGCCCCGTGAAAGATTTAAAACCACATTAAATTACACAGTCCCGATACAGTTGATCAACCCCAGAATAAACCAGTGAAGCAAATAGCTCTCTTCAAAAGGGTATGTACCCCAGAAGCAAACTAATAAAAAGAAAATTCCTATTGGTCAATAAATTCTAATGGAAAGCGTAATTAAATCTAAATGTATGCCTCATACACACCCACTGCAATTCAGTAGCATGACCCTGTCCCTCATCAAGCTTCAGAATCCATACAAAGTCTCCCTAAGAAATTGTGTGTGGGGTTTTTGTTTGTTTGTTTGGAACATATTTTTATTGATTTCAGAGAGGAAGGGAGAGGGAGAGAGAGAAACAATGATGATAATCACTGATCAACTGCCTCCTGCACGCCCCCTACTGGGGATCAAGCCCACAACCCAGGCATGTGCCCTTGACTGGAATTGAACCCCGGACCTTTCAGTCCACAGGCCAAAGCTCTATCCAATAAGCCAAACCAGCCACGGCGTGTGGGTTTTTTTTAAGTCTCAACAGTCACAACTGAAAAACACATTCGGTCAAAGCCACAAGAACTTGGGCTCGACAAAGTTTATTCTGCTTTTCAAATATCTGCTCTGCCCACACCTATGAATATATTTACATTGCAGAAAAATTTTAGCAGGTACTCTCTGTAGAGAATTTTCTTAACTCTAATCCAACGAGAAAAATAGTTAAAATAAAACCAATTGTAGATCAGAAGAGTCCCACACAGACACATAAGTCTATATACAAACACACACATGCTGCCATGCTCTCAATGCACAGGACATCTCAGCCGTCACTTCTGGGAGACAGTAATGAGGAATCAGGGAAGGAAGAAGCACCCGACTTTCCTTTCTTCTATTCAGTTCTTGTGTGAGTGCCGGTTTGTGCATTATTAGTATGAAAATGTAAAAGCACCCAGCAAACAAGAATTTCATCAAAATCACACTGTGCTTGTACCAACCAAACTTGTGTCCATTTTAATTAATGTGAGCCATGTTAAAATGCCATGAAAAGTATAAAAGTTAAAATACAACGGAATGAAATACATTTCAACCAGTACATACTTAACAGCTGAGGGGTCAAACTGACTTTTTAAAAATACACTGGATTCTATTTATAAAACAATTCCAACAGCACATTCAGAGGCTCACACTACCATCACTTCCCCAACCCCTCACACCTCACATAGTCATTTAGGTGTCTACCCATCCAATGCTATCAGAGTCAGAGACCATCTGAATATCTGATTCAACTAATCGCTAGGTTTCCCCTCACTCATACCCACCCCACGCAATTCCTAAGCAACCCTGGAATGCCTGTACATTCCATTTCTAAAGCCCTTTAATTGCTAGAAAATGGGTCTTTATATCAATATGTTCAACCACCATACCCAGCAATTGCAGTAGGCCTAGAAGATGCAAACAAGAATGAGACATGGCTTTCAGTATAAAAATCCAGCGTCTGGCACATAGTAGGTGCTCAATTAATACCTGTAGAATGGAATCACTGTGTGAACAAGTTCACAATCAGAGCAGTGCTATCCAAGAGAAATATAATGCAAGCTACAAATGGAAGGCACATTCATAATGTTAAGTTTTCTATAGGCACATTTAAAAAGGTAAAAGAAACATTAAAAAGTGACATTAATTTTAATGTATTTAATTTACTCCAACTTACAGAAAATATTTTCATTTCCACATGCAATGAGTATTATAAAACATTATTAATGAAATATTTTACCTTTTTTGTACTCTTTGAAATCGAATGTGCATTTTACATCTATAAGACATCTCCATTCAGACAAGCACATTTTAAGAGCCCGTTAGCCCCACTATGAAGAACATCATGGCAGAAGGTTCTACTGGGCAATGTACCTCCTAACAGAGAGAGGTGGTCAGTATATGTGGGGACAAGAAGGAATGATGAGGGCAAGAGGCAAGAGCAGTAGAGACAGACAGATGATGGAAGTCCTGCTTTGCCACACTGACGAGTTCAACCTTTATCCTATGGACAACAGGGAGTAAGGGCGATATGATAAAGCTTTCATTCAGAAGGGTGCCTTCCGGTGACAGAGTAAGGCATGAATTAGAAAAGAGAAAACCTGGCAGTGGAGAAGATGGATTGCACTGAAAGTCATCAATGGTAATCTATGGTTTAAAAACAGATTCACAGGCCACGATCCATCCACGAGACGAAGTCTCATCATACAAGATAAATTATGAAAACAAAGGAAAATAAGTATATATTTCACAACACTAAATTTATTATGCAATAAATGGTTCTTTATTCTGAAATTATATTGCTTTGGTGGGGTGAGGGGGCATTAAAAGTGCACTGTACTTTGAAAATGTCATGATTGGACAAAATAAAAAATTTGCAATACTCACGTTGCTCCCAAAATTCTAAATTTTAGTTTGCAAGAAAACTGCAAAATTCTGGCGCCACTGTTTTTAATTATTCCTGAAATTCATTACGATGAGCATAGGTCCAATATGTGCATGTTATTCTGTATTCCAATTTTCTTATTTTACTTACACATGCTCATGCACTAATAATACTGACACGACTTTTAACTTAATAAAGAGTAATTCAGTAGGTGAAGTATATTATTGTTTAGTCATTCCCATGAATTTTGTATTGGATCTATTTAGTAGTATGAATAACTTTACCCAAATGAACTTTCTTCCTTCTACCCCTAATTCCATGGGTTATTTCCTCCAGATGTAGTTCCCAATGGGGAATTTATGTGTCAACGGTAATACAGAGCTTTGTTTTGTGTTTAATTCTTATGATTTATCACCAGACTGTAGCAAAAAGACAATGTGCAATGCTACCAACATTTATTAATACCCCAACCAAAAACAGACTATCATTATTTCTGGTCATCTAAGATAAAGCAGTCTTAATTTCTCTCTCTTGAATTGCTAGTGAGGGTATGTTCCTGTTCTCTTCACAAAGGTCCTGGGCCTCCAAGTCCCTAAACTCATCCCTCTACCCACTTCCAGGGTGGATACTTCCTGAGAGGATTGTGGGTACGGACCTTTGGTATCTCAATTCTTTATAACTAGAGACCCGGTGCACGAAATTCGTGCACGGGGGGGGGGGGAGGTGTCCCTCAGCCCAGCCTGCACCCTCTCCAATCTGGGACCCCTCAAGGGATATCTGACTGCCCATTTAAGCCCATTCCCAGTGGGATCCGGCCTAAACGGGCAGTCGGACATCCCTCTCACAATCCAGGACTGCTGGCTCCCAACTGCTCGCCTGCTTGCCTTCCTGATTGCCCCTAACTGCTTCTGCCTGCCAGCCTGATCACCCCCTAACCACTCCCCTGCCAGCCTGATTGATGCCTAACTGCTCCCAACCCAGCCTGTTTGCCCCTAACTGCCCTCCCTTGCAGGCCTGGTCACCCCTAACTGCCCTCCCCTGCAGGCCTGGTCCCCCCCAACTGCTCTCCCCTGCAGGCCTGGGTCCCTCCCAACTGCCTTTCCCTGCAGGCCTAGTCGCCCCCAACTTCCCTCCTCTGTCGGCTTGGTCACCCCTAACTGCCCTCCCCTGCAGGCTTGATTGGCCACAACTGCCCTCCCCTGCTGGCCATCTTGTGTCCCCATGGGGGCAGGATCTTTGACCACATGGGGGCAGCCATCTTGTGTGTTGGTTGATGGTCAATCTGCATATTACTTTTATTAGATAGGATAGAGGCCTGGTACACAGGTGGGGGCCAGCTGGTTTGCCCTGAAGGGTGTCCCAGATCAGGGTGGGGGTTCCCTTGGGGTGTGGGGTGGCCTGGGCAAGGGGCCTGTGGTGGTTTGCAGGCCGGCCACGTCCCCCAGTGACCCAAGCGGAGGCCCTGGTATCTGGGGTTTATTTATCTTCTATAATTGAAACTTTGTAGCCTGGAGCGGAGCCAAGCCTTCTGCTTGCTCCAAGGTGGCAGCCATTTCTGTTTGGATTTATGTATCTTCTATAATTGAAACTTTGTAGCCTTAAGTGGAGGCCTAGGCCAGCAAGGGCAGGCAGAAAGCTTGGCTTCCTCCATTGCCGGGGAAACCCAAGCCTCCCTCCTGCTTTCTGTGGCCGTAGACATCTTGGTTGGGTTTATTTTCATATTCGCTCCTGATGGGCTGGTGGGTGTGGCTGGTGGGCATGGCTAGTGGAGTGATGGTTAATTTGCATATTACTCTTTTATTAGATAGGAGGATCATTTAATCTTTTAGAATGTCCCATTATTTTTACCTATGCTATGGCACTGAATTTAAAATATATTCCATTGCCTTTGGCTGGGCTACTTTTCTTTTATTCTTCAGGAAGTCAGGCACATCTGTCTTGTGTATGATTTTCTCCATTGCTTCTGTGGTCCTAAGTTTATCTTCCCTGTACAGCTGGATTAAAAATGGTATTCCATTTTCTTCTAGTTATATTATAGATAAACTAGAGGCCCAATGCATGAAATTCGTGCAAGAGTAGGTTTTCCTTCCCCCGGCTGCCGGCACCGGCTTCCCTCAGGCACCCAGGACCCGGGCTTCCCTCGCAGCCTTGGCTTTGTCCACGTCGTCCGGAAGGATGTCCAGTCTAATTAACATGATATCCTTTTATTATTATAGATAAGAGGAATCTAACAGCAGAGGCCTGTGCACTCTGAAATTAATATACTTTTTAAGCTGGTATGAATAAAATTGGCTCAAATAGTTCTCAAGGTGACAGTCCCCATCATAAAATGACAAATGTTACTCTTCTCCCACCAGAGGGAAGCTGGACATCATATCTGAGCATCAAAACTTTCAACTCCTCCTTCAATTCTCTCAATTGGCAATGTTTTTATAAACTTCTCAACAAGCTCATGTAAAATTAATTTTCAGCAAGAAAGGTCATTGATAGACAACAGCAATCACCTGAAGAGAAACACTCTTTCCTGGGAGTACCACCCCAAAAATTCAAATGGCTATGGAAACATTTTGCCTAATTATTTTTCATATATCGAGATTCTCCGGGAGAAGTACAATAATCCCCCTGCCCAACAGGTGGAAAATGCAGAGAGAGGAAAAAACACACACACACAAAAGCAGCATATATGTAAATGCTTATAGTTTAGATTATACCAAATAATCTTTTACATATCTATATATGTAACTAATATAGAAAGAAAAAATAACCCAGAAGTTAATTCACTGAAAAATTAACAGTGTTCATCTAAAGGAAGGGAGGATTATGGGTAATTCAGATTTTCTTCTCTAGAGTTCTTTTGCAATGTATACTTGCATTATATACTTTATATAATTAGCACTTTATACATATATACACAAAGAACATACTTTTATTGCTTTAAAAACTAAACTTGTTTAAAAAACAGAGGTAGAAAAGGGTTTGGCATTATACTAAAAATCAAATGCTACTAAAAATCAAGCTAAAGTACCTCAACTTTTATTTAGGCCTCTGCTTGCTAAACACAGCACCCCTTTTCATATATAGGAAGTCTCCTATCATCACTATAAAAGTAAATCTATCAGAGATTCATTATATTAGAATTAAAAGAATTCTCACGAGGAGAAACCAAGATGGCGGCATAGGTAAACACCTAAACTGCTGCCTCGCACAACAATTTCAAAACTACAACTAAAAGACAAAACAGACATCATCCAGAACCAAAGGAAGGCTGGCTGAGTGGTAATTCTACAGCTAGAAGGAAAGAGAAAAGCACACAAAGACTCAGAGGAGCTGCAAAAGGCTGATGTACGGAGACGCGCGCACGCGGAGAGGACAGGCGGCTGAGTGCCTGGCTGGCTTTCTCAAGCGGGAGGGAGACGGAAGCTCCCGACTGCACTGAACCCCAGTTCTGGGCGAGACCCTGGGGACCCAGACTCATTCAGGGGGAATCTGGACTGTGAGGAAAAGAGAAAAGCACACAAAGACTCAGGGGAGCTGCGAAAGGCAGAGGTCTGGAGGCGCGCGCGAGTGTGAGCAGAGAGGACTGACTGCTGAGTGCACTGCTGGCTTTCTCAAGCAGGAGGGAGATGGAAGCTCCCGACTGCGCTGAACTCCAGTTCCGGGTAAGAATCTGGGAACCCAGAGCCATTTGGGGAGAAACTGGACTGTCTGGCAGCGGGCGGAACTCGAGGGCGGCTTTCTCTCAGAGGTGCTTACAGCAATTACCGAGGGACACTGAGACCCAGGGGCCTCATAGGGCAGGGCTGACGGGAAGCCAAGGCTGTCTGCTCCACCCTGAGACTCCGCCCCATCCAAGCTGAGCACAGAGGCTTTTGCAAGTGTTGTCTCATAAGGGTGTCTCCAGCACAGAAGTTCTCCCAGCGTAGACACAGCTGATCCTCACAGCCAACTGGCCTGGAGGTCAATTCCTCCCAGTGATACCGACAACAATCAAGACTTAACTACAACAAGGCTGAGCACACAGTCCATAAAGGGGTGCACCAAGAGTGTCCACCTCAGGTAACTGGGGAGGCTGAGCCACTGGGCCCTATAGGACACCTAGCACACAAAGCCACTTTATCAATTCAGGGAATCAGCCAAAATGCGGAGACAAAGAAACAGATCACAAATGAAAGAAATGGAGGAAAGCAAACGACTGGATATAGAGTTCAAAACCACAGTTATAAGGTTTTTCAAGAATTTCCTAGAAAAAGCCGATAAATTTAATGAGACCCTTGAGGATATGAAAAAGGACCAACTAGAAATTAAACATACACTGACTGAAATAAAAAATATTATACAGAGACCTAACAGCAGACTAGAGGACCGCAAGAATCAAGTCAAAGAGTTGAAATACAAAGAAGCAAAAAACACTCAACCGGAAAAGGAAAAAGAAAAAAGAATCCAAAAATATGAAGATAGTGTAAGGAGCTTCTGGGACAACTTCAAGTGTACCAACATCAGAATTATAGGGGTGCCAGAAGAAGAGAGAGAGCAAGATACTGAAAACCTATTTGAAGAAATAATGACCAAAAACTTCCCCCACCTGGTGAAAGAAATAGACTTACAAGTCCAGGAAGCACACAGAACCCCCAAAAAAAGGAACCCAAATAGGACCACACCAAGACACATCATAATTAAAATGCCAAGAGCAAAAGACAAAGGGAATATTAAAAGCAGCAAGAGAAAAACAGTTAGTTACCTACAAGGGAGCACCCATATGTCTGTCAGCTGATTTCTCAACAGGAACTATGCAGGCCAGATGGGAGTGGCAATAAATATTCAAAGTGATGAATAACAAGAACCTACAACCAAGATTACTCTACCCAACAAAGCTATCATTCAGAATTGAAGGTCAGATAAAGAGCTTCACAAATAAGAAAAAGCTAAAGGAGTTCATCAACACCAAACCAGTATTATATGAAACTAGAGGCCCGGTGCATGAAATTCGTACACGGGGGTGTGTGTCCCTCAGCCCAGCCTGCACCCTCTCCAATCTGGGACCCCTCGAGTGATGTCCGACTGCCCGTTTAGGCCCGATCCCACCGGGCTAAGATATTACTCTTTTATTAGATAGGATAGAGGCCTGGTGCATGGGTGGGGGCCAGCTGGTTTGCCCTGAAGGGTGTCCCGGTGGGCAGTCGGACATCCCTCTCACAATCCAGGACTGCTGGCTCCCAACTGCTCGCCTGCCTGCCTTCCTGATTGCCCCTAACCGCTTCTGCCTGCCAGCCTGATCACCCTCTAACCACTCCCCTGCCAGCCTGATTGATACCTAACTGCTCCTCTGCTGGCCCGATTACCCCTAACTGTCCTCCCCTGCAGGCCTGGTCACCCCTAACTGCCCTCCCCTGCAGGCCTGGTCACCCCTAACTGCCCTCCCCTGCAGGCCTGGGTCCCTCCCACTGCCTTTCCGTGCAGGCCTGGTCGCCCACAACTGCCCTCCCTTGCAGGCCTGGTCACCCCTAACTGCCCTCCCTTGCAGGCCTGGTCCCTCCCAACTGCCCTCCCCTGCTGGCCATCTTGTGGTGGCCATCTTGTGTCCACATGGGGGCAGGATATTTGACCACATGGGGGCAGCCATCTTGTGTGTTGGAGTGATGGTCAATCTGCATATTACTCTCTTATTAGATAGGATAGAGGCCTGGTGCATGGGTGGGGGCCAGCTGGTTTGCCCTGAAGGGTGTCTCGGATCAGGGTGGGGGTTCCCTTGAGGCGTGGGGCGGCCTGAGTGAGGGGCCTGTGGTGGTTTGCAGGCCGGCCATGCCCCCCGGCGACCCAAGCGGAGGCCCTGGTATCTGGGGTTTATCTATCTTCTACAATTGAAACTTTGTAGCCTGGAGCGGAGCCAAGCCTTCTGTTTGCTCTGTGGCAGCAGCCATTTCTATTGGGATTTATGTATCTTCTATAATTGAAACTTTGTAGCCTTAAGCGGAGGCCTGGGCCGGCCAGGGTGTGCAGAAAGCTTGGCTTCCTCCATCGCCATGGGCAACCCTAGCCTCCTGCTCTTTCCAGCTCTGTGGCTGCCGCCATTTCTGTCTGCATTTATGTATCTTCTATCATTGAAACTTTGTAGCCTTGAATGGAGGCCTAGGCCGGCAAGGGCAGGCGGAAAGCTTGGCTTCCTCCATTGCCGGGGAAACCCAAGCCTCACTCCTACTCTCTGTGGCCGTAGCCATCTTGGTTGGGTTTATTTGCATATTTGCTCCTGATCGGCTGGTGGGCGTGGCTTGTGGGTTTGGTTGTGGGTGTAGCGGCCTGATGGTTAATTTGCATATTACTCTTTTATTATATAGTATGCTGAAAGGTATTCTTTAAGAAGAGGAAGAAGAAGAAAAAGGTAAAGATAAAAATTATGAACAACAAATACTTATCTAGCAACAAGTGAATCTAAAAATCAAGTGAATTAAAAATCTGATGAACAGAATAAACTGGTGAATATAATAGAATCAGGAGCTTAGAAAGGGAGTGGACTGACAATTCTCAGGGGGAAAGGGGTGTGGGGAGTGTGGGAAGAGACTGGACAAAAATCATACACCTATGGATGAGAACAATGTGGGGGTGGTAAGGGCAGAGGGTGGGGTGGGAACTGGGTGGAGGGGATCTATGGGGGTGGAAAAAGAGGAACAATTGTAATAATCTGAACAATAAAGAATTATTAAATTTTTTTAAAAAAAGAATTCTTACAATACCAGGAACTTTCAAATTTTCTATTTCTTTTCTTTTTTTAAAGTCTCTAAAGTACTTGCAAAAAAATATCTGCAATAAGGTTTACATAAAAGTGATGAGATGGTTTTGTGGTTAGTTCTTTTTTTGTGTGTGTGTTTTTTTGTCTATCTGTTAAATAAATATTGAAGCATTTACTGGCAATGTTAAAATGATAAAATATTTAAGATCTCCTTAAAATACTCTAGCAACAACAAAAGAGTGGTAGGGGAAAATAAGTAAAACAAGATCAGAAAGTTGGAAGTATTGAGTTGGGTGATGGGTACCATTATTCTATTCTACTTTATGTACATTCAAAGATTTTCCCATAATACAGTTTATTGAAAAGGCGCTATGAAAAATGAAAAGCAATATGTACATAGTCACATCCATTCCTCATATCATCCAATGTAGCAAAAGTAAACTCATGGCCGAACACTTTTTTAAAACCTCAGGGTGACTATTTCACAGGGAGCATATGATTCTGTACCTTTTCTTCATTAGGCAAGAGTATGTGACAGGTAAATCTACCCAGAAAAAATAAACGTCTTTCATTTGCATCTACAAATTTGACTCAGAAGATTCCAGGTTTTCTGAACTTGGCCACCATCAGACCAACAGTCAGCCATCACAACACTACTTGGTTCATGACATTTAAAAAATAAAATACAAAAGAATAAATAAATAAGATACAGACTGACTCAAGCCTCAGCAAGACCCTATCCATTCGCCTTCTTGACACAGAGGACAGGTTATGTCTTCTAAGAGGACACACCAGTCCATACACAAGTCAGCTGCAGGCAAAAAGCCTCAGCACTCAACAGAAGTTAGGCAACCAATACCAACAGCATTCCTTTTACATAGTCTGTTCTTGATAATAGTTGCAAAGGATGATATGAATCCTGAGGATCTGGGATCCCCACACTGATGACTTCCCAGTGTATCAGCGTAACACAGAACACCCCCCACGTGTGTTCACAAGGCACTCGCAGTTGGAGGGATTTCACCTGCATGATCACCAGTGAGCCTCGCATCTCCCAGGAGAGTTGGTATAGATTGGCTTACCCCTATTTTACAGATGCGGAAACTCATGGTCAAAGCGGTTCAAAGATTTGCTCTAAAACAACAGGAGTCTTCAGATTCCCAGGACAGTGCTCTTCTCACTACCCAACCCTCCCCTGGAGCGTGCCTGTGATGGTGAGGAGGAGGCAAGCACTTCATGGAGAGAAGTGGGGCAGAAAAGAGGGGAAATCAGCTGTAGGCCCAACACTTGCTGGGTTTCAAAACATCCTCAATTTATCCTGATTGCCCATGACTTTGTGCTGTCTATTCTTGGCCATGAGCACAGAGACGCTGATTGCACTTCTGTTTGCATGCACGTTTCTGGGGGCTTGCTTTCTCTGCTTTCTGAGCTCTGACAGAGGCCTCCTAACAACTCACCCGACCTAAGAAACACAGAAATCCTTTTTTTTAAACCAGGAGGGACTGTCATGGTTGTGGGGATGGGGCATTAGCTGCTGGTCCTCTCTCTCATTATCAAGGTGATACAAAGAAAGAGAAGTTGGCAGAGAAAACAGTCACAGCCCTCAACTCCCATGGGCCACTCAAGCTCGTAGGAGAGCAAAGCCTACCTCTCTGACTTCGTGGAGCTGGCCGGAATACTGACTCTTGGCTCTTCGAGCAGCTGCAGGCGACTTGTGATGCGTGACTGTGACAACACCGGGGGCCCCCACACCGAGGTGTCTCTGGCTACAGGGAGACGCAGAATTGGGTGTTCCATGGGGGAGCAAAGTGAGACTTCGGCTTCGGGAGCTTGGAGTAGTCTAGAATAAGCAACAGGTGTCAAAACTCAACAACCAACGTGCAGAACACAGCTAAGTGTTGGATTCCATTTATTTTGAACCTCTTAATTGCTCTCCTTCATCTGTTTGGAGAAATGAAGGCACGGGGGTGGTATAACAGCACTACATGCCTTCCCACACTTTCTCACACTCACTCACCTAAGAGACTATTAACTGGCCTTCTGATATCACCCCCACTGTGTCTCCTGCCCCACACTATGGCCATGAAGAGCTACTCAGAGTCTCCACTAACACCATGGACTCTCCCGGATCTGCGCCTCTGCACATACTAGCCCCTCCTCCTAGAATGCCCTCCCCTCCTGGCCAGCAAACTTCAGATGAACCTTTAAGACTCAGCTCGGTGTTCTCTGGTGCGTGGAGCGTCTCCCTGTGTGTCTCAGTCTCTCCGCTGCACTTATTCCACTGCATTGAAATTATATTCATTGTCCAGTTACTTTCTTAAGATATTCTGTCAAACTCATCTTTATATCCCCAAGACCTGGCACATGACTTATTATTTATTAATTTATTGGTTATGAATTTCTTAATACATGTTTGCTGCCTAAATGAGTGTACTGTTATCCACCAAGTAATCCCCATTTGTTAATGCCGTGCTTATATTTTATCCTATAGTAATATATAATCCAAAAAACAACTTAATGTATGGTGAAGATGGCATCTCAACTTAGTGGAGATGAATTTTTTTTTAACACGTGGTACTAAGATAACTGGGCAGCCATCTGAAAAACAAAACTGGGTTCACCTCTCAGATCACAGACCCCCAAACGGATCAAAGAGATTAAAAAAAAAAAAAAGCACTAGAAGAAAATGTGTAGCCTTGGGGTAGTGAAGGTCTAACACCTCCAAATGCAAAAGCCATAAAAGAAAAGCTCAATAAATTTGATTACCTAAGAACCTGAAAACTTCTGCATGGGAAACAAACAGATTTTAAAGGCTTACTCCCACCATCAACAAAGCCGAACAATAAACTAGGAAAAGTATTTTCAACTTGTTTCCCAGACAAAAGGCTCATCATTCTCATTTATAATTAGGAATATACTTCCTAGGAAGTGATAAGGACTGTAAACTAAACTAGGGCAAGATGTAGACAGTTCACAAAAAGACAAATGGCCCTTAAACCATATGAAAACATGTTCAACTGTACTCATAAGATAAATGTAAAATTCAAGCCACATTTAGATAACATCTTTTACTCAGAACATTAGCAAAAATCCAAAAGTTTGAGTATACCACCTGTGGACAGGACCACAGACAAACAGGTTTGTGGGAGCATAAGGTAGCAAAAACCTGTGATGAGGACCATCTGACAGTACCTGTATCTGTTATCCAGGGATGCCCTGATTGGGACTGTGTCCTCCAATACTCCTGCACCCAAGTGAAATGGCATATATCCCATGTTCAATGGCAAAGTGTGAGAAACAACCCAAATGCCCATCAGTATGGGCCAGGTTAAAAAAAAAATATGGCATACCTACTGAATAGAATACTACCAAGATGTAAGAGAATAATGAGCAACGTCTCTGAGTTGGCCTGGGGGAAAAAATATCTGAAACTATATAGTTAAGTGAAAAAAGCAAGGTGTAAAGCTATTCTATAGTATGCCGAGTTGCATCAAAATGTGGAGACTGAGTATTTTTATTGTCATTTGTTTAAAATACAAAAAAATAATCTATAAGGATATACAAAAAAAACTGACACTTATTTGTGGAGAAACAGAGAATGACAGAGTAGGATCGAAGGGAAAGGGAGATTTTTCACTGCATAGCTTATTTTTATATTCTTTCATTTGGAACCATGTGAATGTAGTACCTATCCAATTATTTTTAAATTCCACATAAAATTTACATTCTAAATGCCCCTGTACCTCATTGCAACTTGGGAAAAGGCAGTTAGAGGATATGTTGAATTCATGTCAACATATCAGATATTTACTGAATACCTACTATGTGCCAATGGGAGTATCTACAAGGAGAAATATGAGATGTGTTTCACCATAAATGTTTATGGTATTGCTAGAGATATAAGACACTGAGACAGAAAGACACACACATACACACACAAAGGGAGTGCACACAAGGTGCTAATTTGGCAATACAGCCAGAAAATGCCTGAGAAGTGAGGAAGAGAAAAATCAATGAGAGTTGACTTCATCATGGGAGGCTATTCTGAGAGTGAAGAAGACAGAGACAAGGCAGCAATGTATAAGGACCTCAGAGAGTCAGGATGTTTGAAGCAGTGTTAGCCTCCTGCCTTGGGTAACAGTCACCGCTCTAAAAACTGTTCAATGTTAATGGCCTACAATTTTACAAATCACCAAAAGGTTGGGGAGCAGGGTAGAAACCAGAATTTTACATTTCCCCACAATGCCACAGGAGCTTGTAAAGGTTCTCCAGGCCAGAACTTGGACATAATAGGAATACAGATAAAGTTGGGAAGCAGTGTATTGATTTTAAATAACTTTAGGTAACTGGAGAAATCTGTGGTCTCAGAATTACATATGCTGTGATTACAGTCAAATAGAGCAATCATCTACTTACAGCCCCAATCTTTTCACTCCAAGTGTGGAGGGGGAAAGACGCTATCTCTTTAATCCTTTAATGACAGTGAATTTGCCAAAGCATTAAGAGTTTACTAAAATACATTATCATTGTTTGGGAGGCTATTCCAACCCAAGAAAAGGCAGATTTTCCACTGGGCTTTGAAGCCAGACCGACAAGTTTCACTCCCCCAGCTCCACCAGGTTCTAGCTGTGTGACCTCGTGAGAGTTAAGCTTTCTTATTAATCATCAATTTCCTAATCTTTAAAACAGAAATGATAATATTGACCCTTAAAAGGCATCATGAATATTAAATTCTATCATGGAGCTGCATGGCTAACGTTTGTTTCTTTCCTTACATCACTTAATACTTGATCGATGAAGGCCTTGCTGATTTTTAAAATGTTAAAACGTCACTTAGCACAAAATCATAAGCAGTCACTGACCTGCTCTTTATTTTCTATCGGATCAGAAGTGCTGATGAAGCCCAAAACATAATTAAATACTTTCCGGAGAACCTATATGGTCAGCAATTAAATTATAAGACTGTAAAAGGGAAAATACTTCCAGGTTCTGAGTAGAATGAGAACCTGTCAGAAATTAAGAGATGGGAATAGCTCTGGCAACCTTTGCTTGGAACAATATCACCATAAATGGCCATAAATCAAGAAATCCACCCAGAAGCAAAATTATTCCACTGTGGACATCTAGCCCCATGATCATTATTTAATGGCTGTCATTTGAATTCACAAGCAGTAGATTTGAGTCGAAACCCTTTAATTTCCCATTAACTGTGGGATTCACAGTTTAATTCACATGCAGACCTCCTCTTAAGAGTAAAATGAGCAAGAGTCTCAGTCTTGGTAAATCCCATAGGTCATCAGGCACCAGGACAAATAGAGAGCAAAGGCAGCAAACTGCCACCATGATAAACGAGTGAGTTCTTTCCAAAACACAACCTATATAAAACGCCCAGATTTTGTGCTTAAATGTAAAACACTTATCCTAGCTACTAATCCTATCTAATAAAGAGGTAATATGCAAATTGACCATCACTCCAACACACAAGATGGCCACCTCCATGTGGACACAAGATGGCTGGCAGGGGAGGGCAGTTAGGGGTGACCAGGCCGGCAAGAGGAGGGCAGTTGGGGGTGACCAGGCCAGCAGGGGAGGGGCAGTTAGGGGCAACCAGGACGGCAAGAGAGGGCAGTTAGGGGTGACCAGGCCAGCAGGGGAGGGCAGTTAGGGGCGACCAGGCCGGCAGGGGAGGGCAGTTAGGGGTGACCAGGCCAGCAGGGGAGGGCAGTTAGGGGCGACCAGGCCGGCAGGGGAGGGCAGTTAGGGGTGACCAGGCTGGCAGGGGAGGGCAGTTAGGAGCAATTGGGCCGGCAGGGGAGCAGTTAGGCGTTGATCAGGCTGGCAGGGGGGTAGGTAGGGGGTGGTCAGGCTGACAGGCAGAAGCCGTTAGGGCAATCAGGCAGGCAGGCAGGCAGGCAGGCAGGCAGGCAGGCAGGCAGGCAGGCAGGCAGGCGGTTGGGAGCCAGCAGTCCTGAATTGAGTGGGATGTCCAACTGGCCGTTTAGGCCTGATCCCACCAGGATCGGGCCTAAATGGGCAGTTGGACATCCCTCGAGGGGTCCCAGATTGGGGAGGGTACAGGCTGGGCTGAGGGGCACATCCCCCACCCCCCCCCTGCACGAATTTCGTGCACCGGGCCTCTAGTCTAAAATAAAGTATTATCAGCATTTGAGGAACAACATGGCAGGTTTTTGCTCCAAATATTTACATCAATATTTCTACGGGGTGACTAGAAATGCCAAGTGTCCCATCTGTGGAAAATGCTGAGTCAATGGTAACCATTTCTATTCGGGAATAAGATTATCCCTTTCCCTAGGAGAGTCACCCTTTGGGTCTGCCTGATAAATGGGGTGGTGCCTAAGCAGAGAATGTGGTAGCAGGGAAGATCAAGTGCTGACGCTCAGGTCCCACCCAGGCATTCAACAGGCAATCAGATTTTATGGTATTTTTTTCAATATATTTTTATTGATTTCAGAGAGGAAGGGAGATGGGGAGAGAAATACAAATATCAATGATGAGAGAGAATCATTGATTGCTGCCTCCTGCATGCCCTCTACTGGGGATCGAGCCCACAACCCAGCCATGTGCCCTTGACCAGAATTGAACCTGGAACCCTTCAGTCCACAGGCCAATGCTCTATCCACTGAGCCAAACGGGCTAGGGCAGGTTTTATGATATTTACCAAGCTCTTGGATTGTCCCTACACTCTTCAGTGGATTCATAAATTCCCAAAGATTTTGAGGAAGGAACACACATGTACTTTTGGTATTTACTGGCTAAAACTGGTATGAAGAAAATGTGTGACTGGAAATAGAAAGGATGTACTAGAAAGAATATGTTCAGCCAGGGAAATCACACCATGAGCTGGAGACAGGAAGTCTGGTCTGGGAAGCTTAGAGCAGAATCAACTGGACTATCCAAGGCTCCCATAGCATCCCATGTCTAGAAGAGTAGCAGGAGGATCTAATCCTACAGGACAGTGTTGGGGAGAGATTAGGAGCACCGTTTCTAAAGTCAGTGGCCTGGGTTCAAATCTGGATTCTACCACTCATGAGCTGTGTAGCCTAGGAAGGTAATGTGGTGTTTTTATTGCTAACATTTTACTATTACTACCTCATTGGGTTGTTGGAGAATGAAGTGAGAAGAGGTAGGTAAACACATGCCACATAGTAAGCATGCAGTGACTGTCATTATCATCCATAAAATTAATAAAAATGACGCCTTCAGGTACCGGTGTAGTGGAAGGGGTAAGTAGCCCCAGAGTCAAATACCATATGGACTTAAAGGTTGTTGTTTTTTTAAAATGTTTTTATTGATTTCAAAGAGAGGAAGGGAGAGGGGAATAGAAACATCAATGATGAGACAGAATCATCAATTGACTGCCTCCTGCACGCCCCCTATTGGGGATCAAGCCTGCAACCCAGGCATGTGTCCTGACAGGGTAATCGAACCCTGACCTCCTGATTCATGGGTCTACAGTCAACCACTGAGCCAAACTGGCTAGGCTTAAAGGTTGTTTTTGTCCACAGTGCCTTAAGAAGACATAGCACTAACTACTTCCTTAACTTTTTTTAAGATAAATTAAAAGTAATCATTCTAATTACTAAAAACAGTTTGCTTCAGATAAAAGGTACATTTAAAACATGAATTCACTTTTTCAAAAACCAATCTGTTGCAGAACACAAAGTGCCTGTAGCTTATTCCAATGCTACATGGGTACCAAAGATAAAAAACTACTTTAAATAGGTAATGGGCAATTTCCCATTAGTATTTTAGAATAAAATACAAAACCCCAAATTGAAAAAAATAATTAGCTGGTCCTAAAAAATTTCTTAAAACATGTATCAAAAGTTTATAATATGCTTGCTGAAGCTCGAATTAAAAAACTGAAAAGAAGGGGGGAATACTTTACCACTTCTGCACAAAATTGATCTATTGGGAAAAATTACTGAGGGTCAATTAATTGTCACAGCATCCAAATTATATTTAATATGGAGCATATTTTCTTCACTTCCTTGAATTTTTTCACAGTAAAGGGAAAAAAAAGACTGTATTTCTGAGTAAAATAGCCCAAGAGAGGCAGGAAAGTCAAGCCAGCCTGGTTATTTATTGTGAAAAACAAATTTAACTAAAACCATTTCATTATATTCCTCTCTCTTCCTCTAAGAAAAATTAATGTACCATCTCTATATATGTGAAAACTGAGCACAAAAAACTGATTTACTCCTTTTCTTCCAAAAGTAAACATACCTCAAAATCAACAAAAAAGGAAAGGCATAACAATTTTTAAAAAGTATATTCAGTGCCTTCAAATTATTCAGAATTCCATTTTTCTCGTAGTCAACATCTGAATAAAATGTGGAGTGTTATTTTTAATGAGTCCATTCTACTATTTTGCTTAAATAGCATCATACGGACTTTTCATTTGCCCTGTTTTTTTTTTTGTTTGGTGGTGTTCTTTAATGTTCAGTTATCTCAAGCTTAAATCAGACCTAAAGTAGAAATAAAAATTTTAAAACTGGGACATTTTCCAAGTTCATTTTCATGATTAACTTTCAAAATTATACTTAGCTCTCTCTACTTTTTCAAATTCCTGTTTTCTTGCAGAAATAGAAATTTCCAAGGCTAGAGAATTTTTCCTTTGTCATCTGCAAATCTTCAATATATCCTAAACATTTTCCAATAATCTCTTAAAATACACACACATAAGTGTGAGCAAACATGTGTGCAAAGAAAAAAAAGTGGTTTTCCCCAGAGAGCAGTCTCTAGCCAGCTTCTAAACATAACATCCCGAAACCATGATTATACACACAAATGCTAAATCTTTAAAAAATCAGCGCAAGCAAATGCATATATTTCCATTTCTTGCAAATAGAGGAAAAGAAAATGTAACATTTTTGCCTTGCTTTTTCTCGCAACATTTTCAGCCCCCAAATAAAGTATTCTGACTCTTCTCTGACAGCTTATCCAACCACTTCCGAATCCCTAACCCATGCCTCCGGCCCAGCCTCTGTCTAGGTCAAACGGGAAAGTCCCAAATGGACTTAACGCATTGGTCTCATGCACTTGGCCCCCTTACCACACACCACCCCTTTCCTCCCCACTTCCTCCAGCCTTTTCATCTTCCAGATCCACTTAGGAGGAGTCATGTGGGATTTCAAAATCTTCCACACATCCACCTTCAGCTTTTGCACCTTCCACCCACATCCTTTGTTTGGGACCTTGCAGTTCCAAGTACCAAGATTCCTTTTCTATGCTTTATTCTGAAAGTGTGAAGATTGTTTCTTTCTACTGACCATAATTCACCTATTTGTCATGCTGTGGAAATAGAGGATTTTAGAGCTAGAAGGAACCTCAAGTCTAACCCTCTCTTTTTACAGATCTAAATACTACAGGCTCAAAAAGGTAAAATAAAACATATAAAAGTAGGACCCAAATGACAAATCTCTCTCAAGATTCAACTAAGAAAGCTCAATTCAAGACTCAGCCCCTCCAGGTGGCCCTCAACTGAATGAGGACCTAGTTATTTACAGCAGTGTCTGACACAAGGCAGACATTAAAACATTTAATAGAAAGGAGGAAAGCTAATATCTGTTGTACATTTTTTCATTTTTACACCTTTCCTCTTACCCAAAACTTCAACCCACACACCTATCATCACAAAAATATACACACAACCCTTCTTTGAAAACAGGATAACTGTACTATATTCTCTTGGAATTGCAAATCCTCAAAGAAAATAATTTTATTTTATATATTATTTTATATATTGTTTCATGTTTTTAAGTAACATGAAACAAAGACTTTTTAATGTTAAACTGCCATTTTAACAGGAAAAAATCTGAAAACAAAAACTAGAAAGAACTTTCCTTAATTTAGTTACACATCAAAAACCTAGAGTAATCACCATAATTGATATAGAGATTTTAGCTTCATTGCTTTTAATTTTATAAACAAAATAGGACAAGAAAAAATAAGAGATAGAAAGACAAAGGGAAGGAATAAAATGTCATTGAGGGAAGATGTGATCATTTTACAAAAAAAGAAAAAGAAAACTAATGAGTCCAGCAAAATTGCCAGATATATGAATTTAGAAAAGTCAATAGCATTCTTCTGTATCAACAATAACCAATCAGGAAATACGGTAGAAAAGAAGATATTCACAACAGCAAACAAAAGCTATGATGTATAAGTATTGATCCAATAAGAATACATACAAGCTTTGTGAAGTAGATTTTTTTTAATCTATGAAAAGAAATCAATGAGGAATTGAGAAAATGAAAATATACATATCAGATTAATTAATGGGATGGATTAATACTGTAAAGATGTCAATTCTTATATAATTATTCTAATAAAATTGCAACAGGAATTTGAGAACTCAACAAATTTATTCTAATATATGAATGGAATAATAAAGATTTGTGAAAAGCCAAATTAATTTTGAAAAAAGGAAAAGGACACATCCTATTACCAGATACAAAATATTAACAAAGCCATGGTGATTATATAGTATTCATACAGGAACAAGTGACTAAAGTAAAAACTGGAAAAAAAAAAAAAGGCATAAAAGCACTTACGTATATACGAGAACTTGGTATATTACAGAGGCAGCACCATAAACTAGTGGAGAAAAATATTAATATTGGGAAAAGCAAAAATAGCTGCCTCTATACATCACAGCATATAAAAAGGTAAAAAAAATCAAAATGTAAAAAATAAAACTACAAAGTTAACAAAAGAAAATTCAGAGTTATCTACGTAATTCTGTATGTAGGAAAGCATTTCTTAAAAAGGCCAATAGCACAAATCACAAGTTGAACATTTGATGGATTCAAGCACATTGTAAAGAAGGGTTTCCATTCAACGAGGACACTTTAGACAAAATTAACAAATTATGGGCACTGAGAGAAGACAGATTAATATCTATAATATAAAAGGAGCTCCTATAAATAGAAGTCAGAAAACACTATCAAATTGGCAAAAAATAAAGACAGGCAATATACAGAAGGAGAAACATGAATGACTACAACGCATCGCACAGAAACACAAATTAAAGTGACTAGGAGATTCTATACCCACCAGATTCGCCAAAATTAAAGTGTAAAATAACACCAAGGACACAAAGGAACTGGAACCTTCTGCATTGCTACCAGGAATAGACTGGTACAGCCTGGAGAATTTAGTGAAATATATATGCATGTTCCTATGATTCTCAAGCTTCCTACTAGGCAGGTACCCAATAAACATGCTCATAGTCACTTGAATATATAAGAATGTTCACTTTTTATGTACATCAGTAATAGGTTGTATAAATAAAATGTAGATTATTCATACAATAAACAATATACATGCATCAGTTAGAACAGTGGTTCTCAACCTTTCTAATGCCGCGACCCTTTAATACAGTTCCTCATGTTGTGGTGACTCCCAACCATAAAATTATTTTCGTTGCTACTTCGTAACTGTAATTTTGCTACTGTTATGAATCGTAATGTAAATATCTGTGTTTTCCGATGGTCTTAGGCGACCCTGCTAGGGATTCTCAACCTGTGGGTCGCGAGCCACAGGTTGAGAACCGCTGCTGTAGAGCCTAAGACCATCAGAAAACACAGATATTTACATTACGATTCCTAACAGTAGCAAAATTACAGTTACGAAGTAGCAACGAAAATAATTTTATGGTTGGGAGTCACCACAACATGAGGAACTGTATTAAAGGGTCGCGGCATTAGAAAGGTTGAGAACCACTGAGTTAGAATGACTTAAGAGGTACTTACAACAACACAGACAACTGAAAACATACTGATGAGTTAGACAAGTTTAAAAGATAATAGCCTTAGCCGGCTTTTCTCAGTGGTTAGAGTGTCAGCCCATGGACCACAGGGTCGTGGATTCTATTCCTGGTCAAGGGCATGAATCTCAGTTGCAGGTTCCAGAAGCAACCAATCGATGTTTCTCTCTCTCCCCCTCTTCTTTCCCTTCCACTCTCTCTCTAGAAATCAATAGGAAAAATATCCTCGGGTAAGGATTAAAAAATTTTTTGTTAATTTTATGAATGATTAAGATCTGCAGAACAATACCAGTTATGTCATTTTAAACCACATGATAGGCAAACAAAACCCATACATCATGCATGTCAAACTTGTGGCTGGCGGGCTGCTTGCCATACATATTCAAGGAATTGATGCTAACAGAAACAAAAAGAGTGGGAGCAGGAGAGAAAGGAAAACAATTATAAGAGTTTCAAGAAACATTCTTTACTTTATTGAGTTGTACACCTGGATGGTTTTGTGAACCAATGTCACCCCAATAAATTCAATTAATAAAATAAAATAAATAAAAAATATTTTTTAAGAGATGGCCTTGTTTAGACTGATGAGTTTGCCATGATTCAATAATGATGGTAACAATTTTAATTATAAATATATTTACAATAGCTAACACTTACATGATACTATGTGCCATGAGCTGTTTTAAGTATTATATATATATATATATATATATATATATGTACACTAGATACACTCGGCCTGGCCTGCAGGGATCAGGCCGAAACCAGTTCTCTGACATCGCCCGAGGGGTCTCAGAGGGCGGTTCTCGGGTGACACACCCAGGAATCGGGCTCCCTCCTCTCTGGTTCCAGGTGCGTCACCCAAGAAATGCAGCTGCCAAGTCACCACAGCTCAGAAGCTCCTGTGTTGAGCATCTGCTCCCTGGTGGTCAGTGTGCATCACAGCTACCGGTCAGACGGTCTTTTAGGCTTTTATATATATATATACTAGAGGTCCGGTGCATGAATTCGTGCACCAGTGGGGTCCCTCGACCTGGCCTGCGGGATCTGGCTGAAACCAGCTCTCCGACATCCCTTGAAGGGTCCCTGATTGTGAGAGGGCGCAGGCCAGGCTGGGGGACCCCACCAATTGGCTGCAAGCTAACCTACCAGTCAGAACATCTACCCCCTGGTGGTCAGTGCACATCATAGTGACTGATTGATCGGCTGACTGTCTGCCCCCTGGTGGTCAGTGCACTTCATAGTGAGCAATTGAGCAGCCTTAGCATATCATTAGCATATTATAGTTTGATTGGTTGAACAGCCAACCAGTCGACCAGACACTTAGCATATTAGGCTTTTATTATCTAGGACTAGTAGATACGTTAAGCCATTTAATCCTCTTTATAATCCCATGAAGTAAGTACTATAACTTCCATTTCACGAATGAGGCAAACGAGGCATAGAGAGACTCAATATGTTTCCCCAGGTCTCACAGCTAGTAGATAATGCAGCTGGGATTCAAGTCCATGTGAGCTGGCTCCAGGGTCTATGCTCTTAGCCACTACACTGCACTGCCTTGCTAGAGGTGATTCACCCACGCTCTTCAACTAAGCTCCAAAAAAGTCACCACAACTCTTTACAGACCACAATGGCTGATAGCTTAGTTGGAACTGAGGGGCAACAATTACTTCATCATACCAAACAAAGCCCCATACAGCATACCAATTCTCCAATACTTAGTAAGTTCATTAAGGCTAAAATACATCAGGCTAAAATACATTTACTTAAATGTTTTCTTCATCAATTATCTATAATAACAAGGGCAAAGTTTGATGGACAGTATATCTACAGATGTTAAAGATAAAATGCAGGTCACACTCATAACACTTAATGTTTATCCATGAGTCATTTATCTATGCCTTACTGTCTTCCCCTAGACCTGTGGTCGGCAAACTGCAGCTCGCGAGCCACATGCGGCTCTTTGGCCCCTTGAGTGTGGCTCTTCCACAAAATACCACGGCCTGGGTGAGTCTATTTTGAAGAAGTGGCATTAGAAGAAGTTTAAGTTTAAAAAATTTGGCTCTCAAAAGAAATTTCAATCGTTGTACTGTTGATATTTGGCTCTGTTGACTAATGAGTTTGCCAACCACTGCCCTAGACTGTGGCCTTCCTCAGGCCAGGGACTGTGTCTAGCCACAATGAACCCTATGGAACGTAATACAGGCGCTCACCTTGCAAATGCTATGAACATAATAAATACTGAGAGAGCAATAAATCTCCCAACCTCAATTTTAACCACTGGTTAAACTACTGTTCCCTCCCTAGAAACCTAATTTTAAGAACACCAACAATGACTCATTGGTTTCTCCTCTCCTTTTCTAAGGGACAGAAGAGTTTGGAAATGATACCACCCACACTTTATTATAAGTAAACATAAAATGTCCAAAAAGCAACCAACACACCTTATTCAGAGATCCAAGTATTACTATGTGCCAGGCAATTGAACTATAACAATGAATGAAACAGACAAATATCCCTGCTATCATGGAAGTGGCATTCTGGTGAAGCAAAGAGATAAAAAATAAATCAGTAAAATACAAAGTATTTTAGATAATATAGGATGATATAAAGCAGGGATAATACATATAAACAATATAAAGCAGAGATAGAGAAAGGTGGGACGGCTTTCCAGTTTTAGATAGGTGGCCAGGGAAGGCCTCATGAAATGGTGGCAGCTGATTTAAAGATGAAAATGAAGCAAAGGAGTGAGCCACGCTGACATCTGGGGGACAGTATTCTCAGAAACTCAACAGGTGCCAAGACCCTGGGGTGTTTGAGCAAGGAAGACAGCATGACCAGGGTGGACGTGAGCAAGGCATAGAGCAGTAGAGCTGAGGTCAAAAAGGTAAGAGACTAGAAAGATGAGCTCCTGAATGAGAAATTACAGACAACTGCTAGGCAAGCCAGAGTACCTGGTATCTCCTGGGACTGATTCAGACACTCAGAATGATAAGCCAGTTAGAACAATGGGTTCCAATAAGCTTTTCCCTCAGGGCCATATTCAGGTATTACACTGTCATTTGCATACAATTTACATAAGTCTACATAGCATGTATCATCTCTATTAGATCATTTTCACGGTAAAATTGTATTACTACAGCCCTCAAGATTGGCATTTCATGATTTATTCCAGTTTCTATTTCTTCCCACATCTCAATGTAATCGGCCCAGAAGATATTTCATGCCAGAAATGAATCACAGAACAAAAGGAGACTGCATGTCAAGGAATTCTATAAATGATCGCTCTATAATGTGGTGGGAAAGGGGCTCTTGTTTTATGTTTAAACTTTTGTCACCTACCAGGGGGTCAAACCAGCTGTGGGGATGAGATGCCCAGTGCAATTGTAAGACAGAACATTTCAAGAAGCAAATTTGATTTTCTTACAATCAATAACTAATCTCTGACAGAGGCGCTCCTATGTGCTCAGAGATCATTATCTCCTTCCCAAATGCTCAGGCACAAAAGCATGAAGCTCAAAGGACTCTCCCTACTTGTGTTTCAAAAAAGCTTCACACTGAAAAACTAAATCACATCATTGTCAACGTGCCTCGGCTGCACGCAGAATCCTCCAGGATCTGGGGAATAAATCCCACTAATTACTTATTCCCAGCTTGGCATTACTGATGAGGTTAAGACGGAAATGCAAGATTTGCTAATAACTCAGGGGATCTGGGTAAATGATACGTGGGGGGTTGATAGCCACAGGAAGCTGCAGAAACCTTATAAGCCTACGTGTTGATTAGGAAATTTTCCTGAAAATACTATATGTGACCAGAACCTTTGAAGCAATAGATATTTGCCTTCCTCTTCTCTGCTGCACATTTTATATGTATGTAACACACACACATACACACAGATATACTCCTATGACCCTCTCTAATTCTCCGTAGGGCACTTCTTGCCAAAGCAGAAATAAATTGTAGGTTCACAGGCTTATGCTAGCACTAAGCTAGGCTTACACTTAAAGCTCAAAGGAATTTAGAGTGTGTGTGTCTTGGATTTTTCAGAATCCAGACACAGGACTTGACAAGTATATTAGAGCCAACTGATTTTTTTATTTTTTGCTTACAACTAATTTCTGGATCACAAAGGAAAAAACCTCACTCTCAGATCTCTCAATTTTATACCAAAGAACTAAAGACAGAAAATCAATAGAAGGGTAAGTGGTTTAAGAATTTGGTCCCTAAAAAAACCCAAAAACAAACAAACAAACAAACAAAAACCAGCCCCGCCATGGCTCAGTGGTTGAGCACCTATCTATGAACCAGAAGGTCAATGTTCGGTTCCTGGTAAGGGCACATGCCTGGGTTGCAGGCTTGATCTCCAGTGTGGGGCGTGCAGGAGGCAGCTAATCAATGATTCTCTCTCATCACTGATGTTTCTATCTCTCTCCCTTCCTCTCTGAAATCAATACACATTTTTTTTTAAAAAAAGAACTTGGTCCCTTTCCTTCTAACCACTGAAATTTGCTGGACCTGGACCATATTAAATGAGTATCTGGCAAAGGTGGAAGCCTGCAGAATTCCCAGGGGTGCCAGTAATTTCCATGCAGCAAGGATGTGGGTGGAGTCATTAGAAGAAGCCCCAAAGAAGTGTAGACAATTTTAAAGGCGAGGATTTTTGTATTGCCCAATCTCAGGGTATCAGGTAGCAGAGTCCGAAAAGCTACAGTAGGTGTTCTCAATGTCCTCAATTTAACGAACTAATTGGATTTCCCACCACTTTTCACTCCTTTCATAACCCCCCTTGACTGCTGCACACAGGGTGCTGACTGCTCATGGCTTGGAGCCTCTCTCTGATTATGCCTACACACTTCTGCTCTCACCAGTTTAAGCTAAACACCTACAAAAGCCAACTGTATTTAGTCCCCACTCTGCTTATGCTGGCACACTTCATTACTGTAAGTGCATTGTTTAAATAAATTGATAAAATATAAATATGAAAAATAATGATCTTTATGAAACTAAATTGCATGACTTGAAAAATAACAATAGAAGTGAATTGCTAAAAATGGTTGTTGAATTGCATGTGGGCATGATAACTATAAAAAGCCAGAAACCATTTATTTAAAAAAAAAAAAAAAAAAAAAAAACTAAGAGGATTCTGTAATGAGTTTGCCCTGCTCTTTAAAGAAACCAAAACAGGAGATGAGAGGTGATACATTATAGACATGCTTTCTTTAAGAAAAGATGCAGAATTCCTACCAGTAAACCCACGCTTGATGACAGGGCCTTGGAACTACATCTAAAAATTGGTGAGTGAAGATTTTAAGTTAAAATGGCATACATGGTTAAGGTCTGTATACATCACATTTATGATTCCTTGCTTTAGCCAACTGTTTTTGATTAAGGGACCATGTCTCCAAATCATCAGCTAAAAGGACTTCTCCCGAAGTCTCGGTTGTAAGGTTGTAGAACCCTGGAGAGGCCTGATGGTCAATGTGTGAGCTGCAAGAAAGCAGTTTCTGTGAGCTCACTGACTCAGCCAAGAGCCTGGCTCAGCACAGGAGAAGTGGTGTTGTCTCACAGGTCAGTTAGCTCTATGTTAATACTCTGGGCACAGGGAGAAGGAGGGTCTGATCCTCCAGGGCATGGAGATGCAAAGTTGTCAGGTGTTAGAGAAACACGGACTCAAAATGCTTCTGAGTCAGTGTATTACTGTCGTCACAGAGGCCAGAGCATATGAAGTAGAAAATTAAACTCTGATTGTTCCCTGCATGAGAGGACAAGAGCGATTTCTCCTCATTTGTCTCCAGAGACCCTACCACCTGTTGGAGACCAAATTATCCTTTTTTTTAAAAAAAAAAAGAGAGAGAGAGAGAGAGAGAGAGAGAGAGAGAGAGAGAGAGTTTGGTCTGATTATAATCTAATTGGATTCCTACAGCTTTAACACACTTAATGGTGTTAACTCTAACAGATCAACCTGCCTACTAATCCCATCAAAATGAATAACAGGGAGGGAGGAGGGTAAGAGGAGTGGGACAAACACAGGGCCTCCACACAGAGCTAGGCTGAGAAAGGCCCCCATGGCTCCCATGGGTACTATCAATTCTGAAGCTTTGAGAGAGAAAGAAACAGTGGCCACCAAAAGAGAGGAGGAGGAATGCAGAAATTCCATGTGACAGAAACGTGTGTGTCCTGCCTTACATCCTCTCAACCCACTTTTTGTTTGTTTTATTTTCTGTTGTAGACGCTATTACAGATGTCCCCATTCCTCCACCCTCTACCTGCCCCCACCCAGCATACCATGCCTCAGCTGCGCTATTTACCTCCTGCTTTCTGACCTGGGCTGTTTAATGGAAGCCAATTCAGAAAGTCAATGGGAACCCACTTTCATGAGCAAGTACAAGACAGGTACAAGAGCAAACCTAGAAAAGCAAGAAAGAGATAACTCCCCCATGGGGCAACCCTTGACCAATGGGACAGGGGAGCCAGTGGAAAAATAATGACATCCTCTTACATGGGTGGAGAATTCTGAAGCACATTCTGCATGGTAACTTACAAGGGTGACCGATGGGTTCTGCTCTCATTGCCCAAGGCATAACCAGGACAACAGCATACATTTTGGGTGCCTTTGTCAATTTCCATTAGGTCACTCTTCCTGGTCTCCCCACTCCACTCCACTAGAATCACATCCCTGCACCCAGACTCCACCTTCTGTGGGAACCTACCTAAAATAACAGGTACACAGTTTCACAGGATGCCAGGCAGCAACCGGAATGGTATGCTTGCTTTTATCTGTCATCTGCGACATTTTCTGGTCCTCCTTTTCTTCCCCATCCAGATTCACTCTCTATAGAATGAAGGCCTAGTTGGCATACCAATCATATTTCATTTCCTCCTCAAATCTTTCAAGAACTATACTGAGGAATACAGAGAGAAACTGCCAGACAAGGGCCCAATCTAGACACTGTAAATAGAACATAACTGATTAAAGACTTCATGATGGGGTATCTTCAGGACATAGGCCCAGTGCTCATGGTAGTCATACAGTTAACAACTCCCATATCACTGGCAGCCATCCGTTCTGAACCAAACAAAGACGGCAGCCACGAGTGCAGATGTGCTATCTGAGCAGACAGGGAGGATGAGGCAATGACAGGGACTCTGGGATCTGGGGCTATGGAATTAAGATGGGCTGACAGGCAGAGCAGGAAAAGATTGTTTATCCCATGAGCAGTTGTGACAAGACGGATGAGCTTCTGTCTTATGCTTCACACTGTATATGTAAGATGCTGAACTAGGATTCCTGTAACAACGCACCAATCACTCTCTATCGGTGAAAACAGTACCCATGTATTATTTTTGGGCTTGTGACCAAAATCAATATAAAGCAGAGAAGTGCTTTGTGGAAGCAAAATGTGTGGATTCCAACCGTGAGCTTCCATGATGTATGTGGACTGCCTCAATGTAAATTATTCTACAACCTCGAGTGAGGAATAAGATTAATGTCTTACCCAAAAGAAGTGAGATCGGGGACTCAAACAAATACATGGACACAAATTCACAGCAGCACCAATCACAAGAGCCCAAAGGTAGAAACAACTCGGATGTCCATCAAATGATGAATGGATATACAAACTATCATATATCCATAAAATGGAACATTATTCAGCCATAAAGAGGAATGAAGTCCTCATACATGTAATACTGTGGTTGAAACTCAAAAGCATTATGCTGGATGAAAGAAGTCAAACACAAAATGTCGCACATTGTATGATTCCATTAATATGAAGTATCCAAAATAGGTAAAACCAGAAACAGAAAGCAGATCGGCGGTTGCCAGGAGCTCAGAAGGGAAAATGAAGAGTAACTGCTTAGCCCTAGCTGGTGTGACTCAGTTGACTGGGTGTTCATCCTGTGCACCCAGAGGTCACTGGTTCAATTCCTGGTCAGGGCACATGCCCAGGTTGTGGACTTGATCCCCATGAGGGGGGCGTGCAGGAGGCAGCTGGTAGATGTTCGCTCTCACATCAATATTTCTCTCCCTCGTCCTTCCTTTCTCTCTAAAAAACAATACAAAATGTTCTTCCTTCTCTTCCCGCAGGAACAAAGAGGCCAGAAGCAGAGCACACCCAGATCACTCTTACACTACCTTCAGCGTAGAAAACAAGCAATTATTCTATTTCTCATCATTATAATTATGATTATTAACAGCTACTCCGAGTAAGCCTCTCTAAAAGTATTAATCTGCTTAAGTTGCAATATCTCTGAAACCCAAGAGGGGAAATGTTCCATCTACTTTACAGACTAAGAAACTGAGGTACAAAAAAAGCAAATAGCTCAAGGTCAAGGCCAATAGTAGAACCGTCAGAAGACTCTCAATCCTGCAGTGCACCCACTAATGGTGTGTCTGCATATTATTTTATATTTGAAATGAGGAAAAGCACTAACGACATGATGAACCAAGCTGGCTTCAAAAACCGGCAAATCAAAGCCACTGGCTGAGGTCAGTATTGAAAGCTGCAGGAAGTCTTCCTAAGAGAAAAAGACAGGGATTTTTTTCTTTCTTATTTCAAAGTCAATCGACGCTGGTAATATTCGTTTATATTTCAAAAATCAGATTCCAAAAGCACCTCAAGTGTGGCCAGTCTGTACTATGCATCCCACTGGGGGAAAGAATATTTATAGCTTCACAACAAGCCAAAATCCAGATGCCCTGGGGGCCTACGTCTACACTATCCAAGGGAGAAGTGAGTCTTCCTCAAAGAGGTGTGAAGGGGAGCTGAAGAGTAAATGCACCCCTCCCATCGCACTCCCCAGGTCCTGGGACCCCATTTACCTTAGCCGACGAGGGGTGGGAGAGCTGGCAAGAACCTCTGTCCGCATCCGCCCACAGTGGGCTGAGGCAGGAGGAGGCGCTGCTGTGGGTCCTCACCACGGCCGAGTGCTTGCAGCCCATGAGGAGGCCGGGAGGTCCAACCGGAGCCCTGCCAGTGCCGCTGGCCCAGCACAGCTCACCGGCTGTCAAGCCTCCTCCTCAAGCGAACATTCTCTCCTGTCTCTTCTCCACTCTGCCAGTGCAACCCGGAACATGGGGGGAATAAAACTTCGGGAATTTATGATTTGCCTCTTCAGCACTAATACATGCCAGAGGTGCCACACAGCTCTTCTCAGATTTATACAGAATCGTGGCACAGGCTGCAAATTTGGGGATCCCTTTCATTTCATGGCTGGGCCTGGGAATGCCCCCCAATCCCCCCAGTCCCTCCCCCACCCCTCTGAGCTGGCCTGGTGGAGTGGGACAGTGAGAGCATTCTCGCTTCACAGCTGAAATCTCTCTCACTTCCCAGCTGCCTCCCTCGCTGGGGGAGCTGCCCAGGAGTCTCAGGGTCATGATGGATGGGCTGTCGCACACCTGGCAAGAGAACAGGACCTTTCCCAAGAGCGAAAGCTCCGCTGCGGCACAACCCCATTGGCCCTGCTTCGCCCTGTACACTGAGACCGTTTCCCAGAGCCGGGGCCACAGAAGAGCCTCACATGAGGAGCCAAACACATGGGGATGGCTTCAAGTCTCACCTCTGCATGTCCTAGCCATGTGGCCACTTAACCTTTCTGAGCCTCGGTTTCTTCATCTGTAAAATGGACATAATGCCTATCAGGTAGGATTGTTGTGAGAACTGTATGAGGTGGTAGTTCTCATCTCGGGGTGATTCTGTCCCCGCCAGGATGCATTTGACAAGATGAGAAGACTTGTTAGGTTGACACAACTGGGCAGGGGTGCTACTGGCATCTAGTGGATGGAGGCAGGGATGCTGTTGAACATCCTTCAGTGCTCAGAACAGCCCCTCACAGCAAAGACTTACCTGGCCAAAAATATCAAAATGCCAACCCTTAGAAACCCTGGTGTCAGGGGATACACATGGAAGAATTTATGAATTATACTAGTAGGGCACCATTTATCATTATTATTAAGAGAGAAGAACATGTTTTCTGGCATT
This sequence comes from Plecotus auritus, assembly GCF_963455305.1. Classification (NCBI taxonomy): domain Eukaryota; kingdom Metazoa; phylum Chordata; class Mammalia; order Chiroptera; family Vespertilionidae; genus Plecotus; species Plecotus auritus. The sequence goes on from NC_137773.1 coordinate 165,125,487, forward strand.
GGAACAAATTACTCCCATGGGATCAAAGTAGTTTCCTGCTGTTGTTCGTATTTTTTACATCAATACACGAAGAGAATCTAGGAACTTCAAGTGTCTATGCTATAAGCTGTAAAGGTCAGTGCACTGCCCATAGTAGGCACTTTATAAATGCCGGCTGTCCAGTGCCACAAGACAAAGAGCTTTTGAATCCAAAGAGGTATGCAGATCCCCCAAGCAGCAGGGCTTAAGAGAGATCAAAAGATGATTCCATTAAGATAAGCTGCCAAGTAAATGAATAAGAAATAAATATCCTAAATACAGGTACCTGGCATCAGCAACCTTTTCTAGCTGCTGACCTGGCCAAGGAAGATTCGGAGGGAAGAGAGATCCTGAAGGTGGGTGCCAACCTACTAATGGAACTCAGGGCTGCATTGAAAATGTCCCTGCATCCTCACACCAAATGGGCTTCTTGATAACTACGCTGTTGAGGGTAGGTTTAAAGAGGCTGAAGAGTAGAAGATGAAGGGGGTGAAGTCTGCAGTACAGAAGAGGATCAACAGATGTGTAGCTTTGTAGCATGGGCAAGAGAGGCTGGGGATGTTGGTGCCTAAGATCAGCATCCGAGGGAGCACAAACACTTAGCAGCCCAACATAAAAACTATGCTTGAGAAGTTACATAAAATTGTTGCACTTTAGCCTGGCTGGTGCGGCTCCGTGGTTAAGCATAGACCTCTGAGCCAGGAGGTCACAGTTGGATTCCCCGTCAGGGCACATGCCCGGGTTGCGGGCTTGATCCCCAGTGTGGGGTGTGCAGGAGGCAGCCGATCAATGATTCTCTCTCATCATTGATGTTTCCATTTCTCTCTCCCTTCCTCTCTGAAATCAATAAAAATATATTTAAAAATTAAAATTAAAAAAAAATGGTTGCACTTTATTAAGATAATAGTCCCCAAACTTCATTGTTTTAATAAGAGCTGTTCTTAAATTGTGTTTTACTTACTTAATTTGATGGTGTGTTTAGGAGGAGGATGGTTCACACTTAATTTTAAGTGCCCAAAAGGTAATTACCTGTACAAAATCCTAGAGGAAACACGGCCCTGAGCTTCCTGTACCAGGAAAGGAGAGATGCCTAACCGCAGAGAGCAGGAAGGCAGAGCTGAGGGGAAAGGAAAGCCTCAGATGAGCTTGTCCAGCTTTACCTACTTGAGGCTAATCAAGCTTAAAACCATCATTTTCTGTTTCCCCCAAAGACTCACTTCTTAGAAAAAGGAGAGTCCCCACAAGAGGCTCTGCTTTTCAACCTGGGGCACTTTATGTCCTCAGGTTCTCAGTGAAGAGATGTGACTCATCTGGCTCTTTACCCAACAATTTGGGGAAAGAAAGCCTTTCTAAAATGCGAAATCAGGCTGGTATAGTATGTAGTAGAGGGAGCAGTGAGATGTACAAGTTGAACTTTTTGAGACACAGGAATTTCTACCGGTGCTTTCAGGTGGGCAGCAGTAACCCCTGCTACGTCCAGAGTCACTCACTGTCACTGTGGTCGCAGACGGAGAAGTTCTGCTCACCAGACACAGGACCCAATGGGCACTAACTGGGCCACCAGCCAACTACCCCAACACCGAAGGCTTCCGCTATGGACGAGGCCACACGATGGGCATCATCAAACGCTGTTTCATTCAAAAAAGAAAAAAGGGGTGGGGGTGGGGGAGAAAAGGAGCACTTCCCCCAAAGAGCATTAAACTTTACACACTTCAGAGCATTAAACTTTACACACTTCAAACCACATCAAGTAAAATCAATTCTGAGTAACAAGAATAGAAGCCTCATCTGAATTGGCAGGAATCTGGAATTATCGAGTATCTTCAAGGACGTTTGGTTTTAAGACTTTCATGTGAAGACTATAATGAGAAGCAGATTAATCAGTGGCTGCCTGGTGGGTGAACAGCTTCCGCCTGCAGATCAAGGACCAAACTTGACAGGGGCCTAAGGGAGCAGAGACATAGCCAAGCAACCTCGGCTCCACTTGTTTTTTAAATTTACAAATGTAAAATTTAACCATTTGAATAACTAGTTTAATACATATATATGTGGTGTGTGTGTGTATAAAATTACATACATATAATTATTCAAACAATGCACGATGTGAAAATTTCAAATGGTACCAAAGGGTACAATTAATTGCTACTTTCTTTCAACACGTAAATCCCCAGGTCCCCCTTCCCTCCCAGGGCAAACTGCTGTTACCAGCCCCTGGTGTCCTTCCAAACATATGTATGTATGTATGTATGTATGTATGTATAAATGTGCATGTGTTGACTTGCTCTGTTTTTTGTTTATCTTAACAGGTTGGTTAGTTGGTTCCACTATGGTATAGCTTGCCCATCCTTTTTCCTTAAACTTTTCATCAATTTTTAAAATCATTTTTTGTTTTTAGAGACAGAGGAAGGGGAAGGGATGGAGATAGAAACATCGATGAGAAACATCATCGATCACTTGCCTTCTTGCATGCCCCCTACTGGGGATTAAGCCCTCAACATGGGCATGTGTCCTGACTGGGAACTGAACTGGTGACCTCTTGGTTCCTAGGTCTATGCTCAACCATTGAGCCATACCAGCTGGGCCAATTTTAGTGTTTGATTATTTAAGTAGGTAAATGATTATTTTAGAGACTCAGTTATTTACCAGAAATACTCCTCTTTGCAAGCCATGCACACAGCCTTGGGCAGTCCAATACTGGCCATTTCCCAGGGAGGACACCTCGTGAGGTCCAACTCGGAAGGGCAACCCTGTCCGCCCAACACCCTGATGGAAACTCAGTACTGACTGCACAGTAAGAGCACGGCAGACGTGCTCCCAGTGAATCTTTACCACAACCTACAATTCAACCTTAGGAAAATAAAGTGATAGTTTGGATATAGTTTCTTAAGGAACCCAAAGCTGACACCACTACTGTTATTGATAAGCTACTGTTACTAATAATAGGGAGGAGTGAGGAAGGAGGAAGCAGGGTTGACATTTACTGAGTGATTACAATGCACTAAGTGGTTTATGTCCGCCACTTGTCATGGCAGCGGCAAGTACGGAGGACACAACCATGGTTTCCCTGCAGTCCTGGGTGCTAAGGGCACAGTCAACCAAGAGGGCTGAGGCCTGCACACCACCACCACCTGCCCCCAGGAGAAGTGCTGTAAAATGGGTGAGTACTGGTATAAATGGGAAAACAGAAGAAAGAAGGTCCGCTCTGACCAGGCAGGTCAGAAAGGCATCCCAGATGTACAGGAGCCTTGAAGGCCACGTGGCTATTTGCAACATGAAGAACAGAGAGGGAAAGCATTCCTAGCAGAGGGAGCAGCATGGAAGTGTGAAAGTACACAGTGTGCCTAGGGAACTGCTCACCTAGAACACTGAGTGCATAAAGGTGGACCTAACATGTGATGGGCACTCAATGCCAAGGTCAAGTCTTGGACTTCGTCTTAGGAAGTGGGGTGCTATGAAAGGTTGTTGGAGCCAGGAGGTCCCACCATCAGCAACCTTCCCTTGCTCCTCTGCTCTTCACAAAAGCTCAAACCAGATGTTTCCCTGGCAAACAGCTGCAGTGGGGTGAGCATGTAGCAGAATCTGACCACAAGAGAGGACCAGTTCCTGCCTTCAGACAAATGAGGTCAACGTCCCTATTGCACAGAAGAGGCAATTGGAGAAGTGAGAGTGATCAAGATGTTTAATGTCAAGGCCATAGGTGGACCAGAACTCCTGATAGGAAGGTAGGGAAGGAGCGGAAGAAGGACAGAAAGGTTGGGGAGCATCAGCCAGCATTTTTAGGTTTAAAGGGGTGGGGGAAACCTGTCCATAGCACAAGAGGAGATAAAGCTAGACACTGGTAAACTCCTCCTTGGAAACCATAAAGCAGCCCCTGCAGCTTTATCAGCACTGCCCACGAGAACTTTCTGTGCTGATGGCAATGTTCTATAGCTGAGCTGTCCATTTCCATAGCCATCGGCCAAATGTGGTTACTGAGCACTTGAACTGTGGCTAAGTGAGATGGAGAAACTGAATTTTAAATGTTGATTTCAGTTCATGTAAATCTAAAGTACCTCTCTTGTGGCTAGAGGCCTGCATATTGGATCACACAGTGTTAGAACCGACCTCTTGCCCTATTACTTACATCTACTGTTTCTAGACAAGTGGAACAAAGGGAGTTTGGAATGCCTTCCCACTTTTTAATCACCCTATTACTTCTGAGTTCTTCCAAATTGTTCTGAGAGGCCTCAAATCCGTTTAATCATACAAGAGAGGTATTCTGTATCATTTGTCAGATTGCCACCAAAGTTCTCAGCATTCAGTCAATGAGTTACCGGCAGTGCCCTCCCTAGGCGATTAAAATTGGGTATTGTTTTGAGGAGAAGCAACCCATGTTCCTTCATTATTAGCACAGTAAGCATTCTGATGTGCATTTCTGTGTAAACAGTGGGTTGTGGTGGGGACCACCTATAACCCCCCCTCCTGCTTTCTAATTCCCCAGAAGTAGTTCACACCTCTCCCAGGCCTCTCCAAATAAAGAAAGTCTGGAATGTCCCCAAACAGGGCTGTCTGCACCTGGCGACCCAGCTACCAGGGGCGGGGTCACCAGTTGGGCCTCTGGACCCACCCATTTCTGTGTCCTCAGCGCAGGGGACAGACAGCACCCACAGAGCGTACTCTCTGGCCAGCCCATCACTCTCCAGCCTTCTTTCTAACTGTGCAATGCCCACCATGCCCTGCTTGGACCCCACATCGCTAGGTTAACAATATTCTGGCAAAAGCAGGGAATGTGAGTCAGGGGCTAATGACATCACTGGTGTCAGCTGCCACAGGGAAGTCATATAAACATGGGCAGGTCTGCCTGGCCAGTATGGTTGAGTGCGACCTATGAACCAGGAGGTCACAGTTCCATTCCCTGTCTGGACACATGCCCAGCTTGTGGGCTCAATCCCCAGTAGAGAGCATTCAGGAGGCTGCCAATCAGTGTTTCTATCTCTCTCTCCCTCTCCCTTCTCTTCGGAAATCAATAAAAAAAAATATTTTTTTTTAAATGGGAAGGTCCATACTGGGCATTAGCTTCCCCAAGGCTACAAGGAGCAGACAGTGCTCTAATACGCCGATGCCTCATATGAATTAATATGCCATTCTAGGAGACTGGGGGGAAAAGACAAATACCAGTGATGTGGGGAGCTTCGGGCATGAATATTTATGCATACACTCCCTGAAACTCAGCAGCTCTCGCTGCTCATTCAAGACCTCATAAGACTTATAATGAATTTAAAGTCCTATATTAGGCAATCATATTTTTCCATGACCAAATCTGCATAAGACTGTACCCTGAAATTTACATTTTAATTTAGAATTAGCTGACATGGAGCCCTAATCACACACCTGTGTGATCTAGTGTCTTCAAACTCTTTACACCGACAGGTCCCTGGGACCTCCCTCCCGTCTTCCTAAGTGAATGGAGTCAGTGTTTGCTCTCAGAGAGCACACGGTCAAGTGCAGGAGTAAGACAGGGAACCGATCATTGGAGCCCAAAGTAGGAAATGCAAGGATAGAGTCAGGCCCGGAGCCCAAGAACCCAGAGAAGGGACTTCAAGTACAATCTATAATAATAAAAGCATAATATGCTAATTAGACCAGACGACCTTCCACATGAAGCTGGGGCTACGAGGGAAGCCCGGGTCCCGGGTGCCAGAGGAAAGCTGGTGCCGGCAGACAGGGGAAGGAAGGCCTACTCTTGCACAAATTTCGTGCATTGGGCCTCTAGTTAATATTATAAACTACTTCAAATGCTGCAAATACCTCCATTTCCTTAATTTCCCCTTCAATGGGGAAAAAGAAGGCTACATTTTCCATATTATTAGAAGGGTACGTCACCAGTAAAAATGTCCCTTTAGTTCCTCAACTTCCCATCTGGAGGTAAACAAGGATAGGACAAGGAATGAGGGATGAGAAAGGGGCTGAAGACAAAACATAAAGGAGATCCCAGAAATGTTCTAAGAAACAGGCCACACACACTAATTTTAAAGACACAAAAATCTACCCCCTCCCCCCCCAAAAAAAGAAACACAGAGAATAGACCTGTGCCAAAGCTTGGTCTTACAACCATCCTCATGGAGAGGTGAGCTGCTCATGAAACAAGCATGTGTGATTTCTGTACATATGCACGTACAGAAAAAAGACTGGAAGCACTGGACCTCCGAATGGAGTCATGTGATCCCTTTCTATGTATCCACACAGCTACATGTCTGGAAGGATGTACACCCCAATGGTATCATCAGAGATTAGGTCTGAGGCTGAAGTTTGGGGTGAGTTTTTCCCTTCTTTATACTTTCCTGTCCTCGCAGTGTTTTATATTGTACATAGGTTAACAGTCACAATTTTTAAAAATAATAGGTAATATTCACAATTTAAAAAGTAATGCTAGTTCCATTATGGGGGGGAAACATGGAGACACACACACACACACACACACACACACACACACACACACACACACATTCACAAGCTGTCACCAGCGAATTCATAATAAGAGTATGCTTGTGGTGGGGATGGGAGGGGCCAGATAGCTAGCTGAGCCAAAAAGGGAAGTCTTGAGTTCTGTCCCACCCCCACCTCACCACTGCGTAATGGCTGAAAGTCTCTACTTAAAGGGGAAGTGATGATCATCATCATATGTCACACATTTACTCTTCGGGGCTGAAGGTCCAGGGACAAGGTACTAATGCCCAGTTAGCATCAGAGCAGATCAGTGAACTTCCCACTTAGCTTATGAGTCACCCCACAAGTGAATCCACCTTCCATGTCTAGATGAGAAAAATCAAATAGTGAAAATGCAGTAAGTTTCTATCGAGCTTTGTCTTTAAACGTTCTCTTAACTGGTCAGATGAAAGCCAGTGAAACTAAAATCTGCAAAGTCTGATGTTCTTTAAATGCTTTTTAATCACTTGACCATTGTCCTCATTATCCCACTTTTCCCACAGGTCAAAAGTCATTTGAAAACAACCATATTCGTGAGTTTCTCCGACTCCCCAGTCACCCCCCCACAAATAATGACTTCTGTTGATTTTCAATGACCCCGAGTTCTCTGATGTGGCCATTTGAAAATAATGGAGCCTATCTGAGAACAGACAGATAACCACCAATGGATTAAAAAGCAGATTTGTTTTCCTTGAGGGAGTTGGTCAAAGCTCCAAGGGTGGCCGAGAGGCCGGACTGCCAAGCAGCAGTCTCAGTGACAACGTGCCACTGAGTCCCTCACTCCTCCGAGCGCTTCATGCCGGCACTGGCTTTCTCCCGAGTTATCTTGCTCGAGCAAGGCTTGTGACAACTTTTAGAAGAGAGAAGTCACCACCCCAAAGATGAGGACAGAAAGTCAGAAAGAATGAAGGGGAACAGAGCAGGTATGTGCAATACATAATTGGCAGAGCGGGGATGTCAATATAGGTCTTTTCGCTTTGCACGCTACAGTATTTCTTCTAAACCAGAGTGTCGTGAATTAAAATATGAATGAACTCAATTGGAAGATGCTTGAAGCTTACATCACACAAAAATTAGTGCAAAAAGTCAACTAGGTAAATTTACTTTCAAGCAAATTCACTAAAGAAAATTCTGGAATCAAAAGCTGAAAGACTGGAGAAGAGTTCCCTTGATTAGGTTACAGGTACCTTATTACAGACCTGTGCCCTCAAGGTTATTAAATATGGAGTTCATGGGGTAGCAGTACCATCATGAACCTTCCAACTAGCTCCTGCCAAGAAACTAGGATGGGAGATGAGGGGGAGGAGGCATGTTTAACAACTTGGGCTCTTGTTCCAGTCCAGTCACTTCTGGCTGTGACTTTGAGCCCATGGCTTAAGTTCAAGTGGCTCAGTTTTCTAATCTGTAAAAATGGAGATAATAAGGCCAACCTCACCGCTGTAAAGAATAATGCAATCATGAGTCCCTTGCATATAAGGTATTAATTATCATTACCTCCGTCAACAGGACAGATGGTTTCCATCCTCGGTGCTTACTGCATTTCCCAGAACACCGCTGTTCCCTATCCGAGGACTTGCACCACCTACTTGATAAAAACAAGACGCCCACTCCTGCTCTTTTGATACTTTCAAAGTCATACACAAGTAAATTCTCATGAGGAGGGTTCCTTACAGTTCTCTTAACACTTTCCCCGACCAATGCATCGCTCTGCACTGCTTCCATTTTAATACTGCACTAAAAACAGGATGTTCTGTTTTCTTGTTGTTTTGTTTTCAGAGAAAGTCAGTGTTCTACTCTTCCTAGCACACCAGCCTCGCACCCTCACAGCTACGCCTCAAATAACACCAGAGCCCACAAGATGAACCTATGTGACGCCGAAAAAAGGCAATTCTCTGCCGTTTGGCAGTTTCTGTCTATCCAGGAGCAGAAACTGTCCTAAAGGGATCCCATCACCCATGGAGGGAAGAAGGTGGCCACCCTCACTGACTTTCGTGAGGTCAGAGCAGGACACCAGGAGACCCGAGGTCAAGTCTTAGCTCCTTACCTTCCTCGTGTGTAAACCAATGGGGGCTGGACTAGGTAGCCAGCCTTTTAGATTTCAAAGGCCAGTATTTTTTTTAATCTGGAAATTAATTTAGGAATTAAGATTTTTAATCTGGGATTTAATTTGGGAATTAAGAAAGTGATACTATGTATTAAGTAAGAATATGTATTAAAAACAAGAATAGCAGCCTTGGACTTCAGAATGCCTCTCTGACATGAATAGCAAGGTCTGCTCACAATTTTGAAAGTATTATTCCCTAATTGATCACAGCAGCTATGCTATAATGACTGGTGACAGCAACCTTGCCTCCATTTCTCAAAGAAGGAATCCTATAGGACCTAACCATTAAATTATTATTTTGGTTCTACTATTAATAGATTAACCGTATTCTTGAAACTACTCAGAGAAATGTATCAGGAAATCAAATTCTCCTCCAGGGAATATTCAAATCCTATTTCTTTAAATTCCTACCACTAGGATAGATGTGGTGTATACCACAAAATACCAATGCACTTAAGTTGGTTGTCCCCTACCTGGATTCTGACACTCAAATTCCAGACGAATCAATGATTTAATGTGATAATTAAACTATAAATTCACTGAAAGTAAACACTGAAAAAAATGTTTTCATAATTTTGAGCAGAGAAGCCCCTTTCTACACATGATATGAGACCAAAAGCCAAAAATGAAAATAAATTTGACCAGAAAAAATTAAATATTCTGCATAGCAAAAATATTCAAAGTAGAAATACAAATGACCTACTAGGAGAAAATATCTACAGTCCAAATGAAAGTCAAAGGACAAATATACTTAATACACATACAGCTACTGCAAATCAAGAAGAAAAATATAAACTCAATAGAAAAACATGGGTGAAAAATACAAACTGGCAGTTCACATAAAAGAAATATAGGTGGCCAATAAACATGAAAACATACTCAGCCCCAGTCATGATTTTAGAAGTGAAAATGAAAATAATGGGGCATCTATTTTTCACCTGACACTATCAAAAACTAAATGTTAGTAAGAGCCACAGTAGTTGGGGGAGACACAAAATTGATGGGAGTGCAAATCAGAGCAATTTTTTAAGTAGACAAGTTAGCAATGTCTGAAAATTTAGAAGATACATTTTATGACCCAACAACTCCACTGGTGTGTATATATATATATATATATATATATATATATATATATATATACACACACACACACACACAGTATATATTAGTAGCCCTGCACGTGAATCAGTGCACGAGTAGCTTGCTGCTGCTTGCCTCAGGTGGCCACCCACCCACCACCACTGGTAGCTCTCCACTGCTCATAGCTCGCTGCCCCACCCTCCTGGAGCTCTCCACCCACTGCCCCGCCCTCCTGTAGTTCCCCCTGCCCCACGCCCATAGCTTGCTGCCCTGCCCCCTCCTGTAGCTCTCCGCCACCCGCTGGTAGTTCACTGCCCCACCCTCCTGCAGATACGTGATCAGGTCGTTACACGGTTGGTCGTGACGCCCCAGAGCGTAACAGATAATTAGCATATCCCTCTCTTATTATATAGAATACACACACATATAAACATACACTTAGAGATACAAAAAGATATATGCACAAAGATGTTTACTATAGCACTAGAGGCCCAGCGCACAAAATCATGCGTGAGTAGGGTCCCTAGGCCTAGCCTGCTATCAGGGCCATCTTCTGCCCATTCGCCAGTCCCCAGTCCCGCCCCGCTGCCAACACCCATCCTGGTTCCCCGTGGTTCCCCGTTGGCCATCCAGCGATCAGAGCCTGCGGGCTGAGGGAAGGGATGGAGAGGTGGTCAACGCACCTTATAGCGACTGGTGGATCGGTTGTTCTGGTCGCTGGCCTTTTATTATATCGGATTATGATCGCTGGCCTTTTATTATATCGGATTATGTATAACGACAACAAAATAAAGCAAATGTTTATCAGCAAAATAAAGCACTGACATCCAAAATGAGTGCAGCCCAGCCAGGGTTGCTCAGTGGTCAAGCATCAATCTATGCAAAAGGTCAGGATTGATTTCTCATCAGGGCATATGCCTGGGTTGCAGGCTTCATTCCCAGCAGCAGCTGTGCAAGAGGCAGCCAATCAGTGATTCTCTCTCATCAATGATGTTTCTCTCTCTCTTTCTCCCTCTCCCTTCCTCTCTGAAATCAATAAAAAATGAGTGTAACAGATCCATATGTATAACAGGGAATCTCCAAAATATATTAATAAGTGGGGGGAGGGGGAACAACATACATATTATCCCATGTGCATAAAAATATGTGTAGATATGGATATGGATATATGTATATATATGTATACATACGCACAAACACATGCCTTCGTTTACTAGAATGACATACAACATCAATTAAGAGCAATTATCTCTAGTGATCATACATGGCAATAGTGGAGATGCATTTTTTATTTTATCCCCTTCTATTCTGTTCTATAAAAAGTAAAAAGATACATATAAAAAATTGTAACCACCCTGCCTACATATTGATAACATACTGATGAAATGTCCAGAACTCCTACTATAATTCCTGGAAAATAAAAGCGGCCAGAGGGGAAAAGGCTCTACAATGACCCAGATTCTCCTTGGGGAAAGTCAAAAAGGGCAACTGTAATAAGCAAGACAAGGAAAAGAAGGTGTCTCTAGAAAGAAGAAAAAAAATGAGCAAAATCCTGTAAGGGAATCATTGCAGGTTGTATTTGGAGGCAGAACAGGGAGGTCTAAGCTAAGCAAGACATTTCCCAGGGCCCCGAGCAAGACACAGGCAGGTATAGTAAACAGAATCATCAGAAATTTCAAGTGTGGCTCTTTGCAGCTGATGCATGGAACATGGAAAAAGACTGCAATTAGGTAGAGTAACAAAATTGGAACTAATGATATAAAAGGGATCCTTTGAACATTAAAATCAATATTTGCTGGCTGGAATAAATTCATTTTGCAATGATTTCCTGTATTTTAAAGATTGGAAATCCTCTGAATAATCCATGAAAATGCCGACCTCCTATCTCCCTCACATCTGGTCCCAGATCTCATACCGAATCCGGAGGAGAAAATAATCCATACCTGGATGCCAAATCACCCGAGAACGTTTCTACGCACTTAGAATGCAGAAGCTCCTGGCTGAGAAATTAATCAATTCGGGGGCCCAGGTTTTATTTAAGGCTCAGGGACAACAACGAGTCTTCATGGACAGTAAAATCTGACTACTCTGCCTCCACACAATGAGATCGTCCACTCGAGCTTCTCAACAGACCAATTAACGGCTGCCTGGATTGACAACACAGAAAGCAACTCAAGTGTCTTTGCAGGAGCAGTTCCAATAAAGAGCCAGCATGCCTCTTCACTCCACCCACAAGCAAATCCTACCCCTCTTCTCTTAGCTTTAACTGTAAATGTAGCAGGACAAGTATGAATTCCACTATGGTGGGTCACTTTAAAAAAAGAAAAAGAAAGAAAGAAAAACAGCTTCCCCAAAGAAACAGATGCTTGGGCTGGAGAGTAGCCAACCCAAGTCACTGGAAGGCCTCCTTGCTTCCCCGGGGTTCCTTACCTTAGAATTCGTTTCCATGTGGTATTTGGCACAAGCGCGCAGCTGAGTCACCCAGAGCTGTTTCTCTTTTGCATCAGCAGCTAAAATAGAGAAAGAAATGCTTACAGAGACTGTTCCAAAACACATCCAACCTATTTCTACACCCACCTAAGGAGGTGGGGTGGGGTGGGGCGGCAGGCGAAGGAGTGGGGGGTGGAGGGAAAAGCAAATCCAGATCTCAATATTCTCAACTAGCCTGTCCCTACGCCAAAAATCAAATTACACTATACTTCAACAGAAAACTCCCTCTTCAGCCACATTAAAAATGTATTCTGAAATATCCATTATAAGAACAATACTGCCACTTTTTTAACCTGCTCTGAAAAACTCATTTCCGCTCCTTTAAAAAGGCAGCAAGGAAGGAGAAACAAGATTATTTTTTCAATGCCTCAGCCACATGTGGCTAATATGAGGATCAAAGTACAGCTTTTCTCCGGGCCTTTTTGTTATCTACCAGCGTTGTACTATGGCATTATACAAAATAAGCATTCAGTTGAATTACCATTTTAATATGTGTTCTCAAGGATTCATATTAGGATCGGACAGAACAAGATACCAAATGCTGCCTTAGAGATCCTCAAATTTCCCCCACAGAGACATTAAAATGCAAGTCAACTGCATCGTCATAACCTTCCATCTGCACCCCCATCTCTCAAGCACATAAAACGATTTCTTTAAAATATTATGGATGCATAACAGGTTCTAATAAAATTTAAATATTTAATTCAAGTGAACAATTAACCACATAAATATTTTAACATATTAATTGCACAAATGTTGACTATGCAGAAAACAATATTCCCCTAGAAATGATACCAGTTTACAAAAATGGGCCTAACTATCGTTTGTCAATAAAACCCAACTTCAGCTTGAACTTGCAGGTGAAGAAATCTAGAGTTGTAGAACAGAGTAAGATCAGGAGGACCAAACTTTCAAAGACAAAGGATTTTGCAAATCCAGAGCCTTTGTTCCTTAGGAAACGTGAAGAATTAATTGCCAGTTTGTGGCAATACCGTCCAAAGGCTCAGCACTGAGAACATTCCCAAAAGCTATGCATCTAATGACAACAAGATTCAACTCTCTGTGCAGGTGAGGTGTGAAATGAGAAAACAGACACCCAGATCCTTGTGGGATGGGCCAAGAACCAGCCATAAATATGCAGAAATTTACCCTGTCTTTTCTGGAACTGCCAAGGGGTAATAAGTTAACTTAGCCTTTGTGATAATTTCATTTAGATAAAACTTCTACATTTGCTATTAAAACTACCCTTTTAAAAAAAACCCGAGGTTTAATAATCCAGAAAATAATAACTCAAAGGCCAAGTGATATAGCTCAATTGTCAACTGTGTTGGATTTTTCTCTTTGGTATGGGTTTGCATCATTTTATAAACCATAGGCAGGGGGCAGGGGAAAGTGACATGAAGTCTTCCCTCCCCCGCCCCCACCCCCGCTATTGTTTCTGCTCTAATGATTTATTAAGCAATAAACAGCAAAGCAAAACCAAGGACCATATAAATCTAGCCAGCTGGGAACCATAATGCACGAATCTCAAAAAATAACACGAATCTTAGCCCAAAAACTGAAAAACTTTCTTCTTCAACTACAGCCATTTTTATGCTATAGGATGATTCTGAAATATGATTTCTATATAGATAATAAAGAAACAGTAGCTTATTCCATCTCTTGGCAGTAACGCTCGGTGGTGAACGGTGAAATGGACTGAGAGGTGAGGAATCGAGGCCCTCACTCCGGCTTTGCAGAGGCCAGTTCCTGGGCTCAGGGAGAAATAATGAGGCCTTTCCTTCGTACTTGGCCTTCACTTGGGCTGAGAAATATGTCATAAGAATGCGGAATTACCAACTACCCGCTGACACTTAATACATACTACTTTCCTCAGATCTTAATGAATAACATTGATTCTGTGTGTATGTATATACATTCAGATTGTTTTACTGTTGTTGCGTTTTGTTATTTCATTAGAAGAATACTGACCATTTTTCTGGCCATGCAACTGTAACAGAATGCCGGAAGAATGATCTAGCAATCAAATTACACTGCTACAGTCAAACCTGGGGTTCCTGAAAACCTGTGCGATGTGTGTGCCTTGGGGTGGGGAGGTGGGGGGGGGGGCAGGACCTACAGTGATGGCCCAATGCTGGACTCTCTCGAGTCATGCTCACTGACCAGGATGCTGAGCACACATCAGTTTTCAAGATGCAAAGAGAAGGCGAGAAAGCACACTGCAGGACGTTAACTCAGCACCAGGTGGCTTCTCACCGAGCTCACCGCAGATTAAATAAATAAAGTGAGGGCACAATGCCCTTTAAAAGGCTTGTTTTGTCCGTATTGCCCCAAGTGCCCACAGGGCCGGCCCTGTAGTGGAGATTCACACCATCCAGGCAGAGAAAACATATACTGAGCTAATACGGAAAAACATTCCCAAGTCCTAGGCCTCAGCTGGCTTGGCAATCACTCACCTTTTCCTTGTCCTTAATTCCTCAATTAGGACAAGCAATTCCTAACGTCAGGCCATCTCCCCACCCCAGGGGTAAGAGAGGCAGCAACCATCTGTCACCCCAAAGTCACCAAACAGAGCAAATTGTTCAAGTTGATTCTTTTTTTTTTTTTTTAATCAGAAGACAAGAGAGCCATCACCATGGTAACCAGGACTGTGGCCCATGAGGCCTGTCTGAAAAGCGAGCAGGAGAAGAGCGTACCTCTCAGCTTATACATCTCTCCGTTGGCAGAGTACACGACCAGCATGTGGGGGGCTTCGTCGCTCAGGGACACGATGGCTCCAGATAAGGACAGGGCTCCTCGGGGCTTCTGGTGCTTGCTCTGCTCATTCACGAAATACTGCAGGAGGCCAGCCTCAAAGTCCAGCACAAAGTACCTGCGCGGAGAAACCACAATGCATCACTCTGCTCCCCAGCCCATTCCTCACCGCAAAGAAGGAAAAGGAAAGGGACCCTCAAATCGACATCAAGGTTCCAAATCCAAGAAGCTCAGAACCGAAAGTCCCCACCAGGTGCCCTCAAAGTTAGCCCCCAGTCAAGAGGGAGCATCCGATTCCTGAGTCAGAATGGAGCTTGCGCCCGGCTGGTGTGGCTCGGTGGTTGAGCATCGACCTATGAACCATGACGTGACGTTTAAATTCCCGGTCAGGGCACATGCCTGGGTTGCAGGCTCGATCCCCAGTAGGGGGCGTGCAGGAGGCAGCTGATCAATAATTCTCTCTCATCACTGATGTTTCTATCTCTCTCTCCCTCTCCATTCCTCTCTGAAATCAATAAAAATATATTAGGAAAAAGAATGGAGTTTGTGACAGACACCACGGGGAAGGGCCAGGTCCATTCGGGATTTGGTGCAATGCCCACCACTTCGCCCGGTGCCCACGGATACCACAGTCAACCTCAGAACAGCCACCGAGCAGCAGATGCACCGGGACACAGGCTGTTCGCATACTCCACGTGACTTCACAGGAGCAGCAGGAGTTCTCCAAGCCTCTGTGAGAGGCCCTTTCACACCCGGCAGCAGCAAGCTGGGCCCTGAGCTTCCTGCTGGCAGCATGGGTACCGTGAGGTGCCCCGCTGCCGGGGTCACCTGCCAGGGAACTGGAGGTGCTGTGCAATCACCCGGGCACACGCCAGTGGGCCCTCCTAGACATCATTTTTCATACAGAGGCATCATTTTTCCTCCACTCTAGGGGGTGGCAATGCCATTGGGCTCCACCAAATCCCTGTCCTTGGCTTCCAGGACACACAGCCAGAACCTATAGGGCGGGACGAAACTAGGTTTACAATTGTTCGTATAGAAAATAATACAATAATTAATCAGTAATACAAGAATAAGCTCTGTGTTTCGAGTACTCACAACGGTAAGCCTACTTCTGCGCCATCCTGTATTCCCAGCTTCCCTTGCAGTTAGGACGTGGCCATCTGACTGAGCTTTAACCAACAGAGTATGAACAGAGGTGATGCAGGCCTGACCCCTAACACCCAGACACGTACACAGACTCTCACTCTCTCGACCACACACTGGAATGGAGACAACCTACAGGGCAACTTGAGACCCCCACCGTGGGTATGACAAAGGCACAAGAGGGAAGGCGCCTGGGTCCCCAAATCACCCCCTGGAAGAGCCACCTGCTGAGGAGCACCCCCTTCAGACGGCTACATGAATAAGAACATTCTCTTTCAAAGTCTGTTACAGCAGCGAGCCTCACAGACTCACCGAGAATCGTTTTAACTTTCTATTTTCAGATCCTCCCACTTTAACATGTGCTCCCACTCCTTTACGTGGGACGAAAACCAAATTCCTTCAAGAGGTGAAGTGGGGTGATGTCTGAGTTGCCGATGGTCAAATTATGTAAGTGCCGGCCCTGCCTTCTCTTTAGGAGTAAATGTCTCCAGCCTGACCTATATTTGATGTCACTGCTCCTGGCAAGTCGGGGCACTCATAGCTGTGATCCTCACAAGTGGAGGGAAGGAAACCTGGCTCCAGCGACCGCACTGTGTGTCCCCACCCCCACCCCACAGAGCTGCGGCCTCCCTCCACTGATAAACACCCCACCTTTACACAGCAGGGAGCAAGGGAAGGGGTCCCTGAATGGGCTTCAAGGGAAAGGCATAGCCTGTTGGCTGGGAGGGAGGAAGGGCTTAACATCTTTCTCCCTACTGCTTCCACCAACTTATCTATTGGGAATCGGTCAGACTTCCTCTCTCCTACCAGCAGCTGCCCCAAGGCATCCTGTTGAACGACTGACTAACCATATATTTGCAAAGGACATCGTTCAGAAGCTGGTACAAAGAAATGAATTGCATGCTGTTGGTTTTTTTCCAATAACGATGACAGAATAACCAATAGATGTCACATTATGCAGGATATGGAGACGTGCTAATGACTTTTCACATTACCTAATTCCAACTGACATCTTAATTCTAACCTCCTGCCTCAAGTGGGGGGAAAAAATCGTTATTTCCACTACTTCCTAAAATAGTTTAAATGCAAATGCACAGGCTTGAATCATGGGCACGAAGGAAGACTAATAATTTAAGACCAATAAAGACATTTAAAAACTCTATCATATTTGGAGGGGGCAGTGGGAGACTGGTTAAAAACTGCAACAAACTAAGCACAGGTTCTTTCAAGATGGCCTTTGAAAGACAAGTTAGCTTGTGTCATAAACAGGTAGGAGCTGTCCATACGGCATTTAGAAGGGCAATTTCTGTTGGTCAGATCCCCTGGGAGGAAAGAAATTACATTTGGTTCCCTGCAGGGTCATGGCTGTGCCAGGCACTGCTGTTTGGAGCTTGCAGCTATATCTGAAAGTCACAGCTTTCACTCCACATGGGGAAGTTAACCATATTTCTAGATTAGGTTTCATTACACCAAGTGAAATTGCCAGATCAAATCCTGAAACATTCTTCAAAGGCTTTCCTTTTGGAGAAATGAATAGTGTGTTCTTTTTAAATTAGTGCTGAGCTTTAGCATGCAGCCTGACTGATGTGTAGGTGGGCTTAATTATATACAAAGAGCATATTTTATTTGCTATGTTAACATACCAAAGAATGTGCCGGAGAGAGAAAGGAGAGAATGAGGAGCGAAATCCAACCCAGGAAGGGAGCCATCTTAATTCCCATCAGGACAGCTTCCTGGTGGCACCTTGCCCGTTTCCAAACCTGGGAGCCATGGCGAATGGCAAGCCCCTTCCTTGGAAGGGCCGAGGACAACATTGCCCACTCCCATCCTTCAGAGAAACCCCACCGCTCTGGAAAGAACATACAAGCGCACTCACAGACACACCTGCATGTACACACATATGTACTCATACCAATACCCACCGACACTCACACCTGCACACATGCATTCAGATACACTCATGCTCAAGATGTGCTCACATTCATAACATCCCTCGTGAACTAACTCATGCATTCACACTGTAGACACACACTGATATATATGTGCACACACATTCACACTCACTTGCGCATGCTCTTACTTACTTCCACACATGCACACAGAACAGCCATTACCTACTTCTGCTTTCCAAGTCTGAAGGTTATTTGTCTACACCTGTAGCCTTTTAATTCCCCCCCCCCCTGCAATCTACCTGATATAGTTTCATTAGGTTCAACTTTAGGACCTAAAAGTTGAAAACATACTTTTCACTTTGGGAGCAAAGAGGAATGGGGTCTAGGAGCAGACCCACAGTCATGGGCCAAACTCCAACAGGAGCAGAAATACAAAGGGAAAGGATTTGGGGGGGAGGGGAGGTTCAGGGAAGAAGCTCATTAAAACTGACAGAAACTATAACCAAATTACAAGAGAATTACATAGAGAAAAAATGCAGTGAAATAAATCCTTTGAAGAGGAACTTGTGCTAGACAGGCTGCTCCAGACAAAGAGCTAAATCATTTCATCTAAATATAAGAGAAAATGAAAACGACAAGAGGAAAGGGCCTTCTTACATCTCTCAACTATCTGCTCCTCAATTCGGTGAGCGGAGATTTCCACCACTGCCACCACCATCCCCCAAACCACCAAGAGACAGAGATTCCAACACTCCAGAAGGTACTAAACTGTCATAGGGCCCTAAGGGCTCATCATCAACCATGAGACAAATATATCCTATTTAATAAAAGAGTAATATGCAAATTAGCCATCACTCCGCTACACCCACCAGCCACGCCCACCATCCAATCAGGAGCGACTATGCAAATAAACCCAACCAAGATGGCTACGGCCATAGAGAGCAGAAGGGAGGCTTGGGTTTCCCCGGCAATGGAGGAAGCCAAGCTTTCCACCTGCCCTTGCCGGCCTAGGCCTCCACTCAAGGCTACAAAGTTTTAATGATAGAAGATACATAAACACAAACAGAAATGGCAGCAGCCACAGAGCTGGAAAGAGCAGGAGGCTAGGGTTGCCCCCGGCGATGGAGAAAGCCAAGCTTTCTGCACACCCTGGACGGCCCAGGCCTCCGCTTAAGGCTACAAAGTTTCAATTATAGAAGATACATAAATCCCCCCCAAAATGGCTGCCGCCACAGAGCGAGCAAAAGGCTTGGCTCCGCTCCAGGCTACAAAGTTTCAATTGTAGAAGATAAATAAACCCCAGATACCAGGGCCTCCCCTTGGGTCGCCAGGGGGTGTGGCCGGCCTGCAAACCACCACAGGCCCCTTGCCCAGGCCACCCCATGCCCCAAGGGAACCCCCACCCTGATCCGGGACACCCTTCAGGGCAAACCAGCTGGCTCCCACCCATGCACCAGGCCTCTACCTATCTAATAAAAGAGTAATATGCAGATTGACCATCACTCCAACACACAAGATGGCTGCCCCCATGTGGTCAAAGATCCTGCCCCCATGTGGACACAAGATGGCCACCACAAGATGGCCAGCAGGGGAGGGCAGTTGGGAGGGACCAGGCCTGCAAGGGAGGGCAGTTGGGAGCGATCAGGCCTGCAGGGGAGGACAGTTGGGAGGGACCAGGCCTGCAAGGGAGTGCAGTTGGGAGCGATCAAGCCTGCAGGGGAGGGCAGTTAGGGGTGACCAAGTCGGCAGAGGAGGGAAGTTGGGGGCAACCAGGCCTGCAGGGAAAGGCAGTTGTGAGGGACCCAGGTCTGCAGGGGAGAGCAGTTGGTGGGGACCAGGCCTGCAGGGGAGGGCAGTTGGGGGGCAAACAGGCTGGCAGGGGAGCAGTTAGGCATCAATCAGGCTGGCAGGGGAGTGGTTAGGGGGTGATCAGGCTGGCAGGCAGAAGCGGTTAGGGGCAATCAGGAAGGCAGGCAGGCAAGCAGTTGGGAGCCAGCAGTCCTGGATTGCAAGAGGGATGTCCGACTGCCCATCACTCCAACACACAAGATGGCTGCCCCCATGTGGTCAAAGATCCTGCCCCCATGTGGACACAAGATGGCCACCACAAGATGGCCAGCAAGGGAGGGCAGTCGGACATCCCTTGAGGGGTCCCAGATTGGAGAGGGTGCAGGCTGGGCTGAGGGACACACACCCCCGTGCATGAATTTCGTGCACCGGGCCTCTAGTTCTATTGTATAAGAACTTGATCCATTATTAGCCATATGCAGGCATATAATACAAGTTTAATCTCAATTACCAGAAAAACTCAATGTGGCCTGCCTATAGCAAAATCATTTGGCTAGCCTTCCGACATCTTACAGACATATAAATGGAATGATTAATGAAAAGAATTGCTGATATTTACAGAGCACTTTCTGTGTGTCACCCATTTAACTCATTGACACCTCCCAGCAGTCCCAGGAAGTAGACGTGATCATAACCCTTTCTACAGATGAAAAACTTCGAATACAAAAACACAGGCTAGAGACCTTCCAGAGAGGAACCAATGGGACTAGATTTTAACTCCGGCTGTCTAGCATTACAGCCCATGGCTCTAAATCAGCAAACTATTGTGTGCTGATTAAAATAGTTTTCACTGTGAAGTTGCAAAAACGATAGGGTCAAAAACACAGATTACAAACTGATAGAAATACAAGACAATAAACAAAACAATCAGAGTAGGAGATGTTAGAATCCTATTGCCCAGAATTTGACAGATATGCAGAAAACAAGTAAAAAAAAAAATAGATTCAAAATAATATAATCACAAGTTTTATTTTAAGATTTACAAATAATTATATACCCCAATGTACACCACAATGAAAAATATGACTTTTTAAATGTACATGGAACATTTGCATAACAGCTTTAAAAAATCTCACATTTAAAAGTAGAAATTTTACTAATCACATTCTTTAACTATACTTTGGAGCAAAGTAAGTATTTGGTATGTTAAAGGCTTAAATTTAAAAAAAAAATAAATCTTATTAGTTTTAACAACATAATATTATATATCATATTTTTATATTAATTATATGATTTAACATCAGTGTAATTAGAAATATGGGTGAATATTTTTTAACTGTTAAGGTGGGAAAGTATCAGGAGAGGAGAGTAAAAACATTAAAAATGATTGACTCATATTTCTAAATAAATAAAAACATCTCTAAAGTAAAAAAAAAATAAAAAATCCATAAACGAAATTAAAAGACAACCAACATAGTTTTTTAAATTTTTTAAATTGCCTTGCCTTTAAAAAAAACACACACACAAAACTATGCCTTACAGTTTGGGTCAGCCCTGCTTCTGAATCCATTGAGAAACCTGTTAAAACTATGGATCCCTGATTCCCAACCCACACCTAGAGGATCAGAATCCTCATGGATCAGAGGTCAGGAAATCAGGAATGTGAACTTTAAAGTTTCCCTAAATCACCAAACAGTATAAGCACCAGTACAAAACCAGAGGCAGGATAAGACCTCACAGTTATTCCTCACCCAGCTTTTCTTCTGGCCTGCCAAGCTCTTCCCCCCAATCATTCACTCCGAAAACATCTGAGCACCCATGTGCCCATCCAGTGAGTGGAACATATTACTTAGGTACAACCCAACCTCCCTTTGCCTTGGTCTGAAAGCTCCTAAGTCACAACAGCCCCGGCAGTGGGTTTCTTGGCTCTCACTCTGAAGTGTTTTTGAGAAAGATTTAAAGAAACATTGCAAAATCACCTGGCTTAGAGTTCCTGCATAATCAAATCATTGACTAGCGTCATGCAGGTGCTTATCTGTGCAGAGGGACCCCAGGGACCAGACTGGATGAAGCAACTGAGATTAAGAACTTCCAGCTCCAGTGGCTGCTGCCTCCAGCTCCCCGCCCCCTCACCCCCCTCACCCCCCTTCCCCCATAAAGCACCAGCATAAGTCAACGTGAACTTTTAACACAAGGTTTGCCGCACAGCACTTGGACTTGACCTAGGACGAGATTCGATCTGCTTTTAAGGACTAGGTGATTTAATACCAAAAACACTGAGACCTGTCTAACCAATGTCAATACAGGCTTGCAGAATATTGTCACCTCACCTTCAGAACGCCTATGAACTTGTGAGTTTCTGGTGCCTTTAGGTGAGAAAGTCACACTATTTTAAGTAAACTGTAAAATGTCAAGATGTGTCTTAATGGTCACAACTCTTATTTCCGTTCTCGCCATCCACAATGCAGGGAACTTACCTGGGGGTCCCTGTTACAGGCTGAGTCTTGATTCAAGTTCCTGCTTTGCACTATAAGCTTGAACACACACGAAAAAAGATTCTGATACTTGCTAAAGCTCTGGGGCCGTGGTCAGCAAACTGCGGCTCGCGAGCCACATGCGGCTCTTTGGCCCCTTGAGTGTGGCTCTTCCACAAAATACCATGGCCTGGGCGAGTCTATTTTGAAGAAGTGGCATTAGAAGAAGTTTAAGTTTAAAAAATTTGGCTCTCAAAAGAAATTTCAATCATTGTACTGTTGATATTTGGCTCTGTTGACTAATGAGTTTGCTGACCACTGCTCTGGGGTAAAGAAGGGTGGGCATTCCCCACCAAGGTGGAGAGAGATGGGACGCTGGCCTGCGGTGACCAGGAAAGTAATTCAGATCAGAAGCCGGTCCCTGTGCTAAGCTTCTTTCCCAAATCTCCAACTAAGTCAGGCCCTAAACTCCACTGCCCCTGCATCCACGTGTCCTTTATTCTTCCCTCCGGGCGACAGCATAGAAGAGTGTGATTTGGTCGTGAGAGGCCTGACCATGGCTTAGCCCTGTGGCTTCCAATCTTGAGCTGCAGTAGAATTAGCTGCAAGCTTGTTAACACACAGCTTCCTGGGCCGCTGCCCCAGAGTCTTTGATTCAGGAGGTCTGTGGTGGAGCACGAGAGCTTGATCCCTAACAAGGGCCCAGGTGAGGCGGCCACTGCTGCCCGTAGGACCGCGCTTTGAGAACCAGCGGTTCTCATTTTTGTGACGAGGTGGAGGCCTGCGTCTGCAAAAGCAGAGAGCTGGCTAATACCCTTCTGCAAACTGCTCCACCATCACTGTGCCTAACCGTCTGCCTGGTTATAAAATGAGAACTTCCAAACGCGCATATCACATTTTTCCAAGCAGACAGTGAATCGGATCTGCGGTTCATATTGCATCCTATCAGCAGTTTAGCTCATTGACTATAAAGCCAACAAGACAGAACTTAAAACAAAGGCCTGTGTTTGCTCTTGTTTGGAGGCGCCATGGAAACACGTGGAACATAACCCACACCTGGTTCTGTGTGGTCAGCTGTGCACAGGGCTTTGATATGGATAAAGCATTGTGGCTACATTCACTCATTTTGTGGTTAAAGAAAAGAGGATCTACAGAAGCCCAACTTTTTGAAGAAGTTAGCTTTGATTCCAAACTAAGTTTTATTTCCAGGAATTTACTCATTTCTTTCTTTCTTTCTTTCTTTTAATTTAACTGAGTGCCTACACTGAATGAGGCAGGCACTGTGTGGGGAAGGGACAAACAAGGTCCCTCTGATGGGGAAGGGAGAGTGAAGGAACCACACCAACAAACAATAAAATATTCACTAAAATAGATACAAAACTACAGCTGTGGGAAGTGTCTGGTGGTAAGAAAAGAGGAGAATGTGACCTAGCTTAGGGATTCCCAAGGACAAAATGTCCATAAACTGGTGAATGGATACGCAAAATGTAATATATCCACACAACGGAATATTACTTAGCAATAAACACAAAACACTGATCCATGCTACAACATGGGTGAACCTTTAAAATACTGTGCAAAGTAAAAGAAGCCGGATGCAAAAGATTACCTGTTGTATAATCTCACTTCTATGAAATGTCCAGAAAAGAGAAATTTCGAGAGCCAAAAAGCAGGTCCCTGGCTGTCCGGGGCAGAGGACTGGATCCGGATTAACTACAAACTGGCTAGAGGGCATTGTTTTGGTGACAGAAATGTTTCCAAGCTGAACTGTGGTGATATTTGCACAACTATATAAATTAACTAAAAATCACAGCATTGTACACTTGCAATGGGTAAATACTATGGTGTGTAAATTATACCATAATAAATGTGTTTTGGGGGTATATTTTTTATTGAATTTATTGGGTAACATTGGTTAATAAAGTCATATAGGTTTCAGGTGTCCAATTCTATAATACATCATCTGTACTATATTTTACTATGTGCTCACCACCCCAAGTCAAGTCTCCTTCCATCACCATTTATCCTCCCTTTACCCTCTTCTACCTCCCTCCAACCCCCTTTCCCTCTGGTAATCACCATACTGTTGTCTCTGTCCATGAGCCTTTTGGGGCTTTTGTTGTTTAAATCTCTTCACCTTTTTCACCCAGCCCCACAACACTCCTCCCGTTTGACAGCTGTCAGTCTGTTGTATCTGGTGTTTAAAAAAAAACACCTCACTGTTCCTGGCAATAGGCCAGAATAGGTGAAAATGGCAGAATTATTGCGGAGGTTTAACTGACAAGGCCTGTTAATGACCTAGGAATTCATTGTTAGAAATGTTACACTTGAGATGCCTTTAAAACTCCCAGGAGATGTCCATTAACAATTGGATAAACAGATCTGGAGCCTAGAGGAGGTCTGAGCTGGAGATAGGAAGTTGAAATCATCTGTAAATAAGCAGCCACTGAAGCAAAAGGCATGGACAAGTTTGCATAGACAGAGAACACAGGGAGGAGAAGGGAAGGCGTGGAGGAGGGGGGCTGGGACTAAGACTTGAGGAACTCGAACATGAACCAGCAGACCAGAGAGAAACCAAGTCAGAGAGAGGGAGGAGGAAAACCAGAATCCCAAAGGAGACCATTTAAAAAAGGAGGGAGTGATCAACTGTGTCAAATGCTAACAAAGTGTCCGTAAGATAAGAACTGAAACATGCCATGATACACTGATCTGTACATTTCAAGATTCTTGGATTCCCACGACCCTACTTTATTATGAAGAAAATCAGTTCCTGTTGATGTAGCAAGCCTATGAGAGACAGGAAAAGCACGTTCCTTATCTTCCAAATATGTACTGCCTATATCCACCAACTGTTTCCCAATTACCATGTTCCGTTTTTACTGGGAACAGTGGAGCCATTACAGGGTTGAAACCAAGGTATATAGCCAGAGCTCTGGCACTGATTAACTCGTGGTCTGAAAGCAGGTGTGGCGGGGACAGCTAACTACCTACCCAATATCCATTTCTCCTGTCTCTCAATTCAAGAAAACCCCAACTTCTAGCTGGGCCCAATGCACTCTGCCAAAATACATTTCCCAATCTTCCTTTCAGCCAGATGTAGTCATCTGATTAAGTTCTAGCTAATGAGGAACGGTGATGGATTCGACTCCTTCCCTCCTCTACCAGCTTTTTTTGGGAGATGGACATGGTGGCTAGAATTCCAAAATCCCCCTTTGACTTTGAGGACATGGCCAAACCTTAGAAATGGCGAAACGTTCAGTTAAACGGAGCCTGGGCCTTTGAAATTTGTGGATCCCAAATCCACTCTGAAAAGCTTACCTCTGAACTTGTACGTGACACAAAAATAAAGCCTGCACATTAGAATCATGAAGTATTGTAGACTGAATTTTGTTCCCCACAAATTCCTATGTTGAAGCCCTAAGCCTCAGTGTGACTATATGTGGAGATGACACCTAGATAGAAGGAATTACAATTAAATGAGGTCAAAAGGATGGAGTTCTTGATATGACAAGTAGCGTCCTTATAAGAAGAGATGTCAGAGAGCTCACTTTCTCTCTGTGAAAAATGGTAGCCACCTACAAGCCAAGAGAAGAGGGCTCAGAATGAAACTTACCCCGCCTGCACCTTCATCTTGAACTTCCCAGCCTCCACAAGTGTGAGAAACAAAGTCCTGTTGTTTAAGCCGCCCAGTCTGTGATATGTTATAGCAGCCCAAGCAGACTGATGTGCCTGGTGACTTCTTATAACTCCCAATTCCCAGCATGCACTTAGACCACTCACATCAGAATCTCTGGGGCCAGACTCAGCTTTTAATGGTTTTTCCAAGCTCCCCAGGTGACTGTAGCTGCAGCCGAATTTGACAACAGGTGGCTGACGCCACCTTTATGCAGATCTACTGATCACAGCTGAACATAAATCCTACACATCAACCCATTTGACTCATCTTCCTCTACCAGCATGAACATCTTTAAAACAGGATAATAATGCGTATTACTGCCACAAATACTTATCAATCCTCCTATATGCCAGATGCTAAGGATAAAACAGGTCACAATTCCTGCCCTCAAGAAGCATATAGTTAGATTATCTGAAAAGATACATGGATTTGTTCGATGAGCAAAAGCAAGAAATTATGTAACTACTACAGTTATTTGGGGGTAACCATTATACAGGACCCAGAAGTAGTAACGGATGAGTAGAAATCTTATCACCATACTAAATGGAAGTTCATAACCTATTATAAATCTAAATAGTGTCTCAGAAAGCACTCAGTAATTAACTGCTGAGAATAACTCAACATTACTGCTACACTCTCATTTCTTACATGCACACATATACACACACTCAGCATTAGAAGCTATGTTTAGTCAATTAAACAGAATTTAGGTCATACTTTTGTGATGATGGGGTGGTTACTCAAAATCTCTACCTCTTCAAACAAATTGATGGTTGCCAGATGGGAGGGTGTTGGGGAGATAAGTGTAAAAAGTGAAGGGATTGAGAAGTAGAAATGGGCAGTTATAAAAAAATCACAGGGATGTAAAGCACACTATAAGGAATATAATCAATAATATTGTAATAACCATATACAGGGTCAGATAGGAACTAGACTTATTATGGTGATCACTTCATAATTTATTCAAATGTTTAATCACTATGTTGTACACCTCAAACCAATATAATATTGTGTGTCAACTGTAATTGAAAAATAAAAGGAATTGGAGAGAAACCAATATGGCGGCATAGGTAAACACCTAACCTGCTGCCTCGCACAACAATTTCAAAACTACAACTAAAAGACAAAACGGACATCATCCAAAACCACAGGAAGGCTGGCTGAGTGGAAATTCTACAACTAGAAGGAAAGAGAAAAGCACACGAAGACTCAGAGGAGCTGCAAAAGGCTGAGGTATAGAAACGCGCACACGCGAAGAGGACAGGTGGCTGAGTGCCTGGCTGGCTTTCTCAAGTGGGAGGGAGACAAAAGCTCCAGACTGCGCTGAACTCCAGTTCTGGGCAAGACTCTGGGGACCCAGACTCATTCGGGGAGAAACTGGACTGTCTGGCAGCGGGAGGAACTTGAGGGCGGCTTTCTCTCAGAGGTGCTTGCAGCGATTACCAAGGGACACTGAGACACAGGGACCTATTAGGGCAGGGCTGATGGAAAACCAATGCTGTCTGCTCCACTCTGAGACTCCGCCCCATCCAAGCTGAGCACAGAGGCTTTTGCAAGTGTTGTCTCATAAGGGTATCTCCAGCACAGAAGTTCTCCCAGCGTAGACACAGCTGATCCTCACAGCCAATTGGCCTGGAGGTCAATTCCTCCCAGTGATACCAACAATAATCAAAGCTTAACTACAAGACTGTGCACACAGCCCACAAAGGGGTGCACCAAGAGTGTCCACCTCAGGTAACTGGAGAGGCTGAGCCACTGGGCCCTATCGGACACCTAGCACACAAAGCCACTCTATCAACTCAGGGAAGCAGCCAAAATGTGGAGACAAAAAAACAGATCACAAATGAAAGAAATGGAGGAAAGCAAACGACTGGATATAGAGTTCAAAACCACAGTTATAAGGCTTTTTCAAGAATTTTCTAGAAAAGGCTGATAAATTTAGCGAGACCCTCAAGGATATGAAAAAGGACCAACTAGAAATTAAGCGTACACTGACTGAAATAAAAAATAGTATACAGAGATCTAACAGCAGACTAGAGGATCGCAAGAATCAGGTCAAAGATTTGAAATATAAAGAAGCAAAAAACACTCATCCAGAAAAGCAAAAAGCAAAAAGAATCCAAAAATATGAAGACAGTGTAAGGAGCCTCTGAGACAACTTCAAGAGTACCAACATCAGAATTATGGGGGTGCCAGAAGAAGAGAAAGAGCAAGATACTGAAAACCTATTTGAAGAAATAATGACTGAAAACTTCCCCCACCTGGTGAAAGAAATAGACTTACAAGTCCAGGAAGCCCACAGAACCCCAAACAAAAGGAATCCAAAGAGGACCACACCAAGACACATCATAATTAAAATGCCAAGAGCAAAAGACAAAGAGAGAATATTAAAAGCAGCAAGAGAAAAACAGTTAATTACCTACAAGGGAGCACCCATACAACTGTCAGCTGATTTCTCAACAGAAACTATGCAGGCCAGATGGGAGTGGCAAGAAATATTCAATGTGATGAATAGCAAGAACCTACAACCAAGATTACTCTACCCAGCAAAGCTATCATTCAGAATTGAGGGCAGATAAAGAGCTTCACAGTTAAGAAAAAGCTAAAGGAGTTCATCACCACCAAACCAGTATTATATAAAATGCTGAAAGGTACTCTTTAAGAAGAGGAAGAAGAAGAAAAAGCTAAAGATAAAAATTATGAACAACAAAAACATATCTAGCAACAAGTGAATCTAAAAATCAAGTGAATTAAAAATCTGATGAACAGAATAAACTGGTGAATATAATAGAATCAGGGGCATAGAAAGGGAGTGGACTGACAATTCTCGGGGGGGAAACGGGTGTGGGGGTGCGGGAAGAGACTGGACAAAAATCGTACACCTATGGATGAGGACAGTGGGGGAGGGGTAAGAGCAGAGGGTGGGGTGGGAACCGGGTGGAGGGGAGCTATGGGGGGAAAAAGGAGAAATAATTGTAATAATCTGAATAAAGATTTATTTAAAAAAAAATAAAAAATAAAATAAAATAAATAAAAAAAAGAAAAGAAACAAACTCCAAGAACTGTATGACAGAAGCATAAATGAAGCGTTACCATTGTTCATAAAACCTTCAAAACACAACTCCCTTTAGATCCTCACATGATTGATCACCATCACACTGTATAAAGGATAAAGGACTATTTCATCATTTTTCAGACTTCACATAAGAACAATAATTACTCCCCCAAAGACTATTTAAGATTATGTCCATTTGAGGATCAAATGCTGTGGGTTCTAAGCATAAAGACCACACATTCCAGAGGATCTAATCAAATGGAAACTTCTCATATTTTCTGCAAAGAATAGCATTATTTCTTTACAAATCTATGAATTTTTTATCTCTGCTTCCAGCTCTCATCAACCTTTGTGAAAACCAGCACATCTCCCTCTTTGGAATCCAAGCCTGGAGACAATGATTTTTTTAAAAAACTAAGTAAGATCACCAGGTACTCCTGATTAAAATCCTTAAATGGCTTCCCATTGCATTCAATATAAAATCCAAAACCCTTGATGAGCCTAAAGATTTTGCATGTCCCCGTTCGGTTCACATCTGTTTCCTCAGCAAATCTCCTTCTCATTCCTTCTGTCCCTGCCACACTGGCCCATCTCCCTGATTCTTTCTCTTTCCTGCCTCAGAGCTCTCATCATGTGTTCCCCCTGCCTGGACACCTGTCCCCTCCTCTTGGTCTGGCTAGTTCTTACTTGTCCTTTCAAGAACTCAGCTTAAAAGTGTCTGCCTTTCATCAAAGCCTTCTCTTCCCACCAATCTACACCATGTCCCCTGTCACTCTGCCCAAAGCATATTGCCTTGTCTCTCACAAGTCATCAATCTTTGTAATTATTTGTGGGATTATTGGCTAAACCACACACTCACTGAGAACAGGAGCCAAATCGGGTTTCTTTCCTGCTGACTCCTCAATGCCTACCTAGCAAAAGAAAAGGAATGTAGTAAGTAATTACATCACCTGAGCAAGCCACCTAACCTCTCAGTGCCTCAGTTTCCTATCTATAAAATGGGACTAGGAAGACCACCTCACAGAGCTATGCGAAGGCTTAAATAAGCTAATATACATAAAGCACTTTAAACAGTGCCCGGGGCATTGATAACGCTATCTAAGAGGTTGCTCCATGCTAGTCCTAATACAGCACCGCAAGTCAGTCACCAGTATCCTGGACACCCCTCTATGAAGTCTCAGATTCCACAGGGGGCAGTGAGGGAAAACAGCAGCCCAATGATGCAGAAAGCTGAGTGCACATTGAAAGATGGAGGATTTATTAGTTCTTGTACTTTTCTGGCATTTCCAGTTCCATGCCCTTCCTCCTGGATCCTCTTTCTATCCCAAAGATACATCAAATATAAGAGGACATAGCAAAGAGCATTCATACAGCCTTTCCTGCATTTATTCCTTCAACAGGTACGCTGAGCACCTGCTAAGTACCAGGCACTGTACTAGACGCTGAGAATACAGCATTGGGCGGGGCAGACAAAAATCCCTGCCTTCATCTCATGGGCCCTCTATGAAGACAGCAGGGAAAGATGGTAGAGAAGATAATAATTGCTAATATCTGCCTAACCCTCTGATGTAAGCACTATTATTACCCTTCTCTAAAGATAAGGAACTGAGGCACAGAAAGGGTCTCTCATTTACCAGAGTCACACAGCCAGTTGGCAGCAGAGATGATGTGAGCCTAGGCAATCTGGCCCCTAACCATTCTACTATCCTGCCTCACTCAGAAAGATAGGAACCGCCGAAACCGGTTTGGCTCAGTGGATAGAGCGTCGGCCTGCGGACTGAAGGGTCCCGGGTTCGATTCCGGTCAAGGGCATGTACCTTGGTTGCGGGCACATCCCCAGTGGGGGGTGTGCAGGAGGCAGCTGATCGATGTTTCTCTCTCATCGACGTTTCTGACTCTCTGTCCCTCTCCCTTCCTCTCTGTAAAAAAATCAATAAAATATATTTAAAAAAAAAAAAAAAGAAAGAAAGATAGGAACCTGCTAAATCTTCCATCTCAGACCAAGGGGCCTCAACTATAAAGAATCTTCTAAAAGCAGGGGCACAGGGTGGGAGGGAAGACCTATCAGGAGATGTCAAATATGTATGTATTCAGACTGCAAGTCAAAGGTGAGCCAGTGAACTAAGCCTGCCCAAAGGAAACTTCTCAAAGGATTCTGCAGGCAACTAACACCTAGGAGAAGGGGAGGAGAGATGAAAGGAGAAACATTAAGGGGCCAAAGAATTCTCACAAGGGCTGATGAGTTTGTGAGATCAAGCATCCTGCCTCTTCCACCTCTGCAGGCGGGCACTGGTTTGCTAGCTCTCCCCCCTGGTCCCTCCATGAGGCATGGGCTTTAATCCGCTTTACTGCTTGATTACCTTCCCCAGCACGGGATCCCAAGCCTCCCAAACTGGCAGGAAACCAGACACTCAGCAGGAGCCTAATAGCCGCCCAGTTAAGTCAGCAGATCTCAGAAGTGGGAGAAAAGACTGAGCAGGCCCAGCAATTACTGCCAGGCACTCATCTCAAGAAGCAGCCGAAATGATATGTGGGCACTCAGATCTGGCTGCCCACTAAGAGCCCTAGCAAAATATACATGATTCCAAAATGAAATTCGCTGGCTGGCTCTAACCCGAAGGGGCAAGCACACCAAAGAAACAAGATTAAAATCTCAACTGTTCCTCCAACGCATGTCCCAAGGCCTCCGGGCAATATGATCAACCATGACCACAACACTGAGTCCAAAAACAAAACCGCCTCAAGGCTGTCAGGGTCCTCCTGGGTGACCGTGGGCACATGTTTGCCCTCTGGGGAACACATAATCCCAAACGGAGGACAGAGGGGGCTGAAATATCCACACACTCCCACTCTCCACTGACTCTCGGAGAACTTCAATCAGAACCATTTCCAATCTGGTCTGACCTTGTTGGAGATCTGACCTCCGGAAACAGCTGG
The DNA here is from genome assembly GCF_963455305.1 of Plecotus auritus. NCBI lineage: Eukaryota > Metazoa > Chordata > Mammalia > Chiroptera > Vespertilionidae > Plecotus > Plecotus auritus. The sequence continues at coordinate 165,157,366 of NC_137773.1, forward strand.
TGTTTTGCCACTGACCTCAAATAAAGGTGGAACTTCCCTGTTCTGGGGAGTAAGAGGAGGTATCATTTAATAGACAGAATTCTGGGTTTTTAGCTTTTTTTCCAAAGAATTTTTCTTAAACTAGAGGCAGCTACAAACATGTCTATCTTGCCATCTGAACACAAACCAAACCTATAAGCAACAAAGGAATCAGGTAGGACTTTCAAGAGGATCAAATTAAGTTATTATTTGTAAACTAGAGGCCCAGTGCACGAAATTCGTGCACGGGGGTGTGTGTCCCTCAGCCCAGCCTGTACCCTCTCCAATCTGGGACCCCCTCAAGGGATATTTGACTGCCCATTTAGGCCCAATCTCACCAGGATCGGGCCTAAACGGGCAGTCAGACATCCCTCTCACAATCCAGGACTGCTGGCTCCCAACCGCTCGCCTGCCTGCCTGCCTGCTTGCCCCTAACCACTTCTGCCTGCCAGCCTGATCATCCCCTGACCACTCCCCTGCCAGCCTGATCAACGCCTAACTGCTCCCTTGCCAGCCTGGTTGCCCCCAACTGCCCTCCCCTGCCAGCCTGGTCGCCACTAACTGTCCTCCCCTGCAGGCCTGGTCGCCATTAACTGTCCTCTCCTGCAGGCCTGGTCCCTCCCAATTGCCCTCCTCTGCCGGCCCGGTCACCCCCAATTGCCCTCCCCTGCAAGCCTGGTCACCCCCAACTGCCCTCCCTTGCAGACCTGGTCCCTTCCAACTGCCCTCCCCTGCTGGCCATCTTGTGGTGGCCATCTTGTGTCCACATGGGGGCAGCCATCTTTGACCACATGGGAGTGGCCATCTTTGTGTGTTGGAGTGATGGTCAATTTGCATATTACTCTTTTATTAGATAGGATTGCTTAGAAAGGTGACTGGCACTTAGCAAGCATAAGATGCATATAAAATTATTTGTCAAATAACATAAATTAAGGAAATATTTACCAATTACTCTTAAAGAAAATCCTAGCCCAGTCAGCATGTCTCAGTGGTTGAGCATTGACCTATGAACCAAGAGGTCACAGTTCGATTCCCCGTCAGGGAACATGCCTGGGTTGTGGGCTGGATCCGTGGTGTGAGGCGTATAGGAGGCAGCCAATCAATGGTTCTCTCTCATCATTGATGTTTCTGTCTTTCTCCTTCTCCCTTTCTCTCTGAAATCAAAAATATTTTTTTAAAAAAAAGAAAATCCTAGTCTTGCCTCCACAGACAACTTATTTTTTCAGGTACCTGTGTTTGTGATTGCATTCTAGTTAGTATACACAAGTTGTGACTTCCTACTCCTCAAGTCACATGATGAGCGCAAATGTTTCAAGGTGCCAAAGAGCATTGGCACTCCACAAAGAGCACCACGCCAGACAACCTGCTGATGCTCATCTCAATGTTAAAATTAAGATTTATGGGAAAGGGTGATGGAGATTTCATAAATATCAACTGAATTGAAAACATCGACTATAATGTTTTCCAAATCTGGTTTGAAATCTCCATTATACTATCTCTAGAAACAATATCTAAGCCTTTTTAACAAGATAATAAAACATTCCCTGCCAAAAAAAAAATCCTGCCAAGAAACTATCACTTGATTCATTGTCCTTGGCTCTTCCCATCACCTCAAAGAAAGGAAAACAGGAGGAAGAAGAATGAAGAGGTGTGTGTTCTCCTAGAGAGGAAAGGTCTAGACTGAATTTTGAGTGCCAGTCGCCCCTGTACAACCTTATTAACCCACTCAGCTACAGAAGCAACATAAAATTGGGGAGTGCCCCTGCTTAGCTGTTAGATTTCACAAAGGGCACTGAAGACAGGGTGCTCAAAGATATAAATGTCTAAGATTCTGTATCTTACCCGGTATTTTTATCCCTGATCAAAGAGTATGAACAAGCAGAGTAGAAACAGACTCATAGATACAGAGAACATTTTGATAGTTGCCAGATAGGAGGGGGTAGGGGAGATGGGAGAAAAAGGTGCAGGGATTAAGAAACAAACAAACAAACAAACAAAAACACCTCATAGACACAGACAACAGTATGGTGATTACAAGAGGGAAAGAGATGGTGGTAGAAGAAGGTAAAGGGGAGATAAGTGGTGACAGAAAGAGTCTTCACTTAGGGTGGTGAACACACAATACATATACAGATGATGCATAATAGAATTGTACATTTGAGACCTATATGATTTTATTAACCAATGTCACCCCAGTAAATTCAATAAAAATTTTGAAAAAAATATTTTAAAAAAGAATAGTCACATGGATATAAAGTACAACATAGGGAATATAACCAATAATCCTATGTAATAAAAGCCTAATATGCTAAGTGTCCAGTCATCTGGTCTTCCATTTAACCAATCAAAGCGTAATATGCTAAGGCCGCTCAACTGCTCACTATGACGTGCACTGACCACCAGGGGGCAGACGCTCTAGTAGATTAGCTTGCTGCTGGGGTCTGGCCAATCGGGACTGAGCGAGACGGGCCAGACACGCCCTGGAGCCCTCCCGCAGCCCCTCCCCAGCTGGCCAACCTCCTGCATCCCTCCCTGGCCCTGATTGTGCAACAGTGGGGTCCCTCGGCTTGGCCTGCACCCTCTCACAATCCAGGACCCTTTGGGGGATATTGGAGAGCCTGTTTCAGCCCGATCCCGCAGGCCAGGCCGAGGGACCCCACTGGTGCACGAATTCGTGCACCAGGCCTCTAGTATTATAATTATGCATGATGTCAAATAGGTACTAGATTTATCAGGGTGATCACTTTATAACTTATATAAATGTCTAATCACTAGGTGTACACCTGAAACTAATATAATATGTCAACTATAATTGAAAAATAAAAAATTATTTTTTTTAAAAAAGGCCCAGCTGCCCAGCTGGTGTGGCTCAGTGGTTGAGTGTCGGCCTATGAACTAGGACAGGGGTGGGCAAACTTTTTGACTCGAGGGCCACAATGGGTTCTTAAACTGGACCGGAGGGCCGGAACAAAAGCATGGATGGAGTGTTTGTGTGAACTAATATAAATTCAAAGTAAAGGAGCGGAGGGGAGAGCAAGAGAGAACCCTCCGCTCTTTCGGCTCCGCGGGCCGGATAGAACAGCCGGACGGGCCGGATCCGGCCCGTGGGCCGTAGTTTTCCCACGGCTGAACTAGGAGGTCAGAGTTCAATTCCCAGTCAGGGCACATGCCTGGATTGTGGGCTCGATCCCCAGTGGAGGGTGTGCAGGAGGTAGCCGATAAATGATTCTCTTTCATCACTGATGTTTCTAACTCTCTCTCCCTCTTCCTTCCTCTTTAAGAGTAATTGGTAAAAATAAATTAAAAATAAATAAATAATAACCAGCCACTTAGCAAAATAATCACTTCTCAACCATTCAGGACCAATTCATCCACCCTGAGCTTCTGGTCCTCCCCTGACTGGCCACGCCTCCACTTCAGCAGGAAATAAAGGTGAGGACCAAATCTGCCACACACGGTTGGCCACTACCAGATTTGATTCAAACTTCAGGGATAAAAGAAGCAGCACCTAAAGGTGACAATGATGTTTTTTGATCATCCATGGCAAATAGAGAAATCACTGAGGTAAAACTTGATTTTGAAAAACCATCACTGAAGTCATGGAAGACAGCTTTGCCTACCAATCCGGCTTCTGCAGAAGGTTTTATGTCCAGAGAACTCTTCGGGCTCTGGGAAGGCAGACATTTCTCCAAGCCGCTGGAAAAGCAGTGAAATTACACAGCCTGCCTCTGAATTACTGATGTCATAATTTATTGAAAGGTCTCCATTAGGTCATAGGTCACACCCCAGATGCAATGCCATGGACCTACCCAAGGGTTTGTGACCAGAGATAAAAGCAATATTGAGCCAATGTGTCATGAGCATGTGCTGTGTGCAAGGCCCCTAGCCCTCGGGCTCTGGCCAGCACTCACAGCTTCCAGCACATCATCTGATTGTCTCAGTTCGTCATCTCATAAACAGGGCAGGTATTCTTTACTCCATGTTACTGACATGAAACGTAGGCCAGTGAACTTAAGTGACTTTCCCATTGTCCCACAGCTAGTTTGTAGAGGGACCAGGACTAGGGACAGATATTGGACTGAATTATTCCATTAAATTATGAGGTTCTCTATATCTTATGTTTATATTCACAGATATTCTTCTAGATGCTGGGGCTAGAGCAATAAACCAAACAGATAAAAATTCCCACCTTCATGTAGCTTACATCCTAGTGTGAGAGAAATTAGAGACATATAAACAGATAGGGTAAGAGTCAATGAGTGCTTTAGAAAGAGATAAAAGAGTATAGTGTTAGAAAGTAGGGGAAGAAGGGGAGGAGGGGCTGCCATTTGGAGCATGCTAACTTCACCGGGTCAGGGTCGGCCTGTCTATAAGGTGGATCTGAGCAGAGACCAGTAGGAAGAGGGCGAGGTGTGTCGCCTGAAGGAAATAACTGTGTTAGGGTAATAGATATAAAGTAGGAAGTGGGAGTAGGCTGGGAGCGCTGGAAACAGAAGAAAGGCCAGGGGGGCGGAGCCAAGGGAGCGAGGGGGCAAGTGATGGGAGGTGACCTCGAGAGGCAGCCAGAAGCCAGATCTCACGAGGCCTTGCAGACCGTGGTTAAGGACCTCGGATTTTATTCCAGAGACGAGAGGGGTTTCTGGAGGGCTCTGACCCTAAAAGGATCACTCTGGAAGGATGTTCAAGCGGCTGGTGGGAGAAGTGGGGCGGGCCATTAAGAGCAGCTTACTGTAACAGTCCAGGCAGAGATTTACATCGACAGATAATGGATAACATGGCACAGATAAATCACATAGAAGGCTGTCCCTGCTAGTTTTTCCAGCACAACTGAGAAAGACACCCCTTTCTCTCCCAAGTCTGATAACTTGTTCCTCTACCCATTGATTTAGAGGCAGGGTGGCCAACCTGGGACGATGGCACCAGAAGCTTTTACTGTGTAAAGGGTCGACTTGGGTCACCTGCTCCCTGGTGAGAATGGGGTTAAGGAAAGGACGGGAAAGGAAACACCAGCCTTGACTTTGGATTCCTATTAAGGATGTCTGCTTGCCTCTAACTCCGCTGAGAGTCTCTAGATCAGTGGTTCTCAACCTTTTTAATGCCGCGACCCTTTAATACAGTTCCTCATGTTGTGGTGACCCCCAACCATAAAATTATTTTCACGACCCACAGGTTGAGAACCGATAGCAGGGTCACCTAAGATCATCGGAAAATACGGATATTTACATTAGGATTCATAACAGTAGCAAAATTACAGTTATGAAGTAGCAACGAAAGTAATTTTATGGTTGGGGGTCATCACAACATGAGGAACTGTATTAAAGGGTCGCGGCATTAGGAAGGTTGAGAACCACTGCTCTAGATGGTGGCGATCAATTCCCTGACAGAACACTCCACTTCCATAGGCCAGGATATTGTGTAGGTACCTGGCGCACATCGACCTCCTATGGATAACGCTGTACTTTGGGGCAAAGAAGAGGAAAGAGATGAGCAGCTCCCTTGGGGCACTGCAAGTAGCAGGCTGGATCTGGCTTTCGCCTCACTGGTGATTAGTAACCAACAGGAACCCTTGAAATCACTTCGACATCCGTCAGAGAGCGCAGCCAGCCACAGGCCCTCCAAAGACGGAGGGACAGATCATGAAGCCTAGAAAAAGATATCATGCCCAGCTGGCATGGCTCAGTGGGTTGGGCACTGACCCATGAAACAAGAGGTCACCGGTTCAATTCCTGGTCAGGGCACGTGCCCAGGTTGCAGGCTCGATCCCAATAGGGAGCGTGCAGGAGGCAGCCGATAGATCTCATTGGTGTTTCTATCTCTCTATCCCTCTCCTCCCTTCTCTCTCTAAAATCAATAAAAACGTATTTTTTTTAAAAAAGAAAAGGAAAAGTATCTTAAAAGAATAAAACGTTAAAACAAAGTTAGCATTCATCAGAATTCTTAATTCCTTTTCCTTTCTATAGAGTGAGGTACTGGAAACCTACCTAGAGGTTAATAAAAAAATTGGAGAGCTTCCATCATCTTTTCAGAGGGCAGGCCTCAGCCCACTGGTGGTCTCTCCAAGCCCCATTTCCATAACCACTCTCCTTTCTGCTCAAACTACTGACGTGATAAATCACCTTATCACCAAGGCCTACAGTCTACACGCGCTCTCCACCGGCACTCAGCCAGAAGACCCACTTGATTTGGTTTCTGGTCTTCCGCACTGTGTTCTGTGAAACTGTCTCTAAGGCACCTGGAGATTAGTCCTGGAACAGAGGACTAGCATAATGGAAAATAAAAGATCCTGTTAACCCTATGACGCTCGTGGCTGATGAAAGCTATCGCTGGCACAGCAAAAGGTTAAAAAAAAATAGATCGAAGGAGAGGGGAAGGGGAAACTCCTCACTGAATCGCCTTCTCTCGGCAGATTATTTCATTAGCAAAAAAAAAAAAAAAAAAAAAGACAAGGAAAAAATTAGCAAATTAACATTTCTGCAGTGACTCACTGACTCAGCAGAGCCACTTTGGCATCCCGGCAATTTCGGATCAAATGAGTGTGCTGTGACTGCCATAGACCCTCAGTGTCCATTCTCCCAGACTCACATCCATCTATTGCAATTGCTCCCATTCTGAGTAGCTGCTTTGAAACCAATCACCTAACACCTTTAAAAAAATAAATAAATCTGAGAAGCAGAAGACACTGAAAGGTGAAGTCCAGGGGCACCAGAGGCGGGATGCCAGGCGATTCGGAAGACAACCACTTAGCACCCTTGCCCTCTGGCTTTTATACAACAGGACATTGGCTTCAGGAATGGACAAGGCATCTGCAGAATTCTGAGGCTAGAGATCCAGAGATTCTCTCCCCTCTGCTCTGCTTCCTGCCAAATGAATATATGATGAATCAAAGGTAGCACTGAAATACTGCCCGGTGTTCCATTGCAAAACATAATGAACAGCCGTCGCTTCTTTTGAATCTATGAGTCTCCCAAGCCTTACCCATATTTATAGCATGCCTCAATTACCTCCCTAATAAACCACTCCGTGATTTAAAGGGCCCCTCCTTCCTTTATTCCAATCATCATGTAACCCAGCAGGCTCTCATCTCAAACATGGTCCAGAATAAAATGTTCTTTTTTATTGTTGTTAATCTTTACCCGAGGATATTTGCCCATTGTTTTTAGAGAGAGTATAAAGGAGGGGAGAGATACACAGAGAGAGATGTAAGAGAGACACATCGATTGGTTGCCTCCCACATGAGCCCCCACCAGGGCCAGGGATCAAGCCTGCAACCAAGTACGTGCCCTTTTTGACCAGAATCTAACCCTTCAGTCTGAGGGCGGATGCTCTATTCACTGAGCCAAACCGCTGGGGCATTAAAATGTTCTCAAGCAGAGATCACTGTTCCCAGGTCTGCCACACCACGGCTGTTCCTTTGATTCTTTTCAGCACAATGGCACAGCTTTCTGCACTCCAAAGCAGGGTTCCTATTAAATGCAGCACCCATAGGGAACCCAGATCCGGCCCATGCTGCTTCAGGGGACTCAAGAGTCCCTGCCCCCCAACAGGAGTTGGTAAACTTTTTTTGGAAAGGGCCAAAAAGTACATATTTTAGACTCAGTGGGCCATACAGTCTCTGCCTTAATTACTCTGCTGACATAAGACAAAAGTTCCCAGAGTTAATAGTAAACAAACAGACATGGCTGTGTCCCAATAAAACTTTATTTACAAAAAAAGGCAGTGGCTGGATCTGGCAGATAATCTTGAAGCTACCCCTGCAGGTGACGAGGGGAAGTGTTCTGAGCCTTTTACCACCTTTCCCAGGTCAGTGATTGCAGGCTTTATACATACACCCTCGTGGGAATCTCCGTACACCCTCGTGGGAATGGCAAACACCATTAGGCTTGGGTGAAACTTCCACCATTCCTCCCATTACGACTTTCTTTTACCTTGTTCGGGATACAAAGCAGCCTCAAGAGACCAACATGCAAGTGTTAGTCATCCTTCTTTTGTGAATACAGCTGTATTATGGAAATAGTTAGCTTTGGTTGGCAGGCCTTGCTTATAAACAACAGTCTCAATTTTTTCCATACAGAGCTGGTGCTGGAAGGTCAGGGCCCACTGGGAATTTCTCTATATCCTCCATGCAAACAGACATTGACTGAAAATGTAAGTATAGTTGCAATGCCACAGAACTTTATGCTTAAGAATAAAGTAGTAAATTTTATGCATATTTTACCACAATAGAATTAATATTTTGAAAAGCGGGGGTGGGGAGGGGGACAATGGTAAATTGGAGGAAGACTTGATTATTGAAGAGTTCCAAATGGCAGAAACAAGCAATGTGTTCTAAACTTTTAAAATGAAATGGAAGCTCTGGGCCTCTTAGAGGGTCGAAAACCAAGTTGATCATATACATTTCTGTTATTGAAGCCTTTATGCATTTTGAGCATGTCTCCCCTTTGTTGCTAGAGTTCATGTTAGCCCTCAATCCACTGTTCGGCTACAATAAAAACTCTCAATAAAGCTGTCACAGAATGACAGAATTTTAGCGCTGAAGGGGACTTTGGAAGATCCACTACCCAGCAGTTCTCACCCTTTTCCCTCCGCATCAGGCACAATAGATGGGTGTTCACGGCCATGATGAATGATGCAACATCCACCCCCATGGCTTGCTCACTCCATTTCCTTCTCTGCTGCTCAAGAAAGTATTTCAGGAGGCGAGTAAGAGGGACATTATATGAATACCCTTGAATCCAGTCTAGTTTTCTTCTTAAGTAAGGTATCAGCAAACTTAGATACCCATTTATGTGTGTGTGCGCGTATATATATACTGTGTGTGTATGTGTGTGTGTATATATATGTGTGTATATATATATATATATATATATATATATATATATATCCCCAAAGCCACATATATAGTAGCATGAGTGAGGACTGATGTATAATTCAATCTAATCAGAACTTTTAAAATACCACATAGGGTTGATATGTGCTTTTCATTTACACCACATAGATGAGGGGACTCGAATACCAGCCATGGAGTCCATGTAGGTCTTTGTAAGCCCAAGTCACAAGGTGGAAGTGGTCACATGAATACTAGTAGTTTTAGAAATTCAAAATAAAAAAGCAAAATCAAACAGTTCCACCTCTCTGTGCATGCATTAGTCCAGGTTAGCTTAGACCACAGGCTAGCTTAGAAAAACTTAGAAGACTGACTAGACAACGTGAACACAACCTAGTATCTATATTTATAAAAGCCTAAGCAACCGTTTGACTGTTAGCTTTGACGTGCACTGGCCACCAGGGGGCAGACACTCAGAGCACAGGCATGGAAACATGGAACAGACTGATGAATCTTAAAAGGAAGGGGGGAGGGGGGAGAGTGGGAAGAGACTAACCAAAGATCTTATGTGCATACTAGAGGCCTAGGACACAGATTCCTCCCTGGGTGGAAGGGACCAGGGAGCTCTCTCGGGTCTCTTTGATAAGGACACTAATCCCACCTTCATGACTTAATCACCAACCAAAGGACCTCCACCTCCTAATACTATCACATGTTGATTAGGTTGCAACATATGAATTTGGGGCAGGCGGCAGGGAGGTGAGCACATTCATTCCTCCTCTTGTTTTCAGGCCAGTCCTAAAGGAAGCTCAGCTGTCTCACCCTGGAGCAGCATTTCCCCAAGTGTTCTGTGCGTTGACAGGTGTCAGTGAATAAAAAGGGTGCTCTCATCAGCTGAATCTGAGAAACACAGCCAAACTGAAACTGAACCGAACATCCGTTTCTCTACTGCATGACTTGTCAGCCTCTATAAATACGGACGCTGTGTTCACTGTGTAGTTCCACGAGGACATGGCAGAAGGCAGTGTTTTCCAAACTTACTAAACATAGGATGTTTCCTTGGCAGTTTATCTTGTGGGACTAGTGTTCCATGGAGCTTACTTTGGGAAATGTCACAGCAAAAGTATATCTAAGGTGGGACTCTCATTTCCCAATAGGTGGGAATATTTGAGCCCAGGATTCTAATTTCCTAGAATGAGGCCGTCTAAATAGGATTATTAGGATCCACTTGACCTGCTATAATAACTTTGCTACCTGAGTGGTCATGAGCCACATGTAGCTATTTCAACTCATACTAAAATTTCATAAAATTTAAAATTTAGTTCTTCTGTCATGCTACCCACATTTCTTTTTTTTTTTAATATATTTTTATTGATTTCAGAGAGGAAGGGAGAGAAACATCAATGATGAGAAAGAATCATTGATTGGCTGCCTCCTGCACATCCCACACTGGGGATTGAGTCCACAACCCAGGCATGTGCCCTGACCCGGAATAGAACCGTGACCTCCTGGTTCATAGGCCGACGCTCAACCATTGAGCCATGCTGGCTGGGCATGATACTCACATTTCAAGTGCTCAATAGTCACATGTGGCCACTGGTTATTATATTGGACAGTATACCTATAGGTCTTCTCCATCATTGTAGGTCTATCGGCAGGGTTGCACTAGAATGTAAGCTTCCTGTGTTCAAGGGTGTGTCTGCTGTGTTTTCTAATGTATCTACAGCTGCATCCAGCATGATGCTTTGAATGCAGCATTTCTGAGTAAGTAGTTGTTGACCGGTAACAGGAAATACACAGATACAGAACACAAATAGGAGTTGTCCTGCTCTGCAGTTTTTCTAACCCCTCTCTCTCTCTCTCCTCTCCTAACTCCTGTCCTCACATTCTCGGGTGACCACCCATGCAACATCCCTCAATACGGATGGACCTTGAGGGCATTCTACTAAGGGAAAAAAAGTCAGAGAAAGACAAATCTGTATTATCTCATAGACAGAATCTTTAAAAAGCCAAACTCATAGAAACAGAGAGTAGAATGGTGGTTGCCAGGGGCTAGGAGTGGGAGAAATAGGGGATGTTGGCCAAAGGGTGTAAACTTTGAGTTATAAGATGAATACATCTGGGGCTCTCATGTATAGCATGGTGACTATACTTAACAATACAGTATTATGTACTTGAAAGTTGCTAAGAGAGTAAATCTTAACTGTTCTCACCCCCGCTAAAAATTATATGAAGTGATATATATGTTAACTAATCTTATTACGATCATTGTTCAATATATACACATATTAATTCATCACTTTTTACACCTTAAACTTACACAATGTTGTATGTCGATTATATCTCAGTGAAGCTGGGGAGGAGGAGGAACTCAGCATGGATCCAGTACTATCTCCAGCAAGTCAGTAACTAAACACACAAGTTTTTATTTACCCTCACCAGCACTGGTCGAATTCTATCAAAAAGGCTAAAACACACAATCCTGGGTCCACGGATACTGGGTTGAACTCAGAGGGCCTAGGACATTTCAAAATTAGTCAACATGTTAAAACCAATGTGCATATTTTATACAGCTTCCTGTCCACATACTTCCTCATTCTAGAGTAGCCATAATCTGTTCCTTCTCCGTTTATCTTCCTGGGTGGCTGGATTCGGCAGGTTTCAGAGTGGGCGGCCTGACTCCTACCTCTAAAAACAGAGGGGTCAAGTGTGGCAAGAGCGCCAGCAGGAGTATCATCGTGCTTCCAGCACTAGCCCTCCCCCGAAACTGACTCTCAGTCCTTGGCCACCATCCCCCAAAATGATCGTTTTCCACAGTCCACAGCTCCTCCCTGAATATGTTCATCGGTGCACTAAAAATGTAAACTCAGCGCTCTTAAAAAGTGAAGTGGACACTTTCACAATCACCTTTTCCCCTGCCATAAAAGCTCTATAAATCCATGACTAATTAATTCTTAGGCACCTGTTAATCTCCCTCGCTCTATCCAAGTAGCAAAACCAAGACCAGCGGGTTTGGGGTTCTTGCCAAAGAACCCAATTGTGTTGACTCATCCACCTGGCCCTTTTGCTGAAATGACCTCTTTTCTCTCCTTTCGCATTTTAACTATTTAGTAAAGATTTTTATTGTAACCCTCAACTCCTGTTAGGAAATGCACAGACCAAATATATGTTGTTAAACATTTTGCTCTAATACTGAGATTTTGAGAAATCTAGCTCACGCCTCTCCAAAAGCATTAATTCTGAGGAATGCGAGGCTTTGTCTCCTTGTGTCGCTGTGCACGTCAATAATGTGACTCCAGGAAGGTGACAGGACACTGGAGAGGAAGAGAGGACAAAGTCAGAGTCACCGCAACCACAGCTCAGCACTCCACTGGACCATAAAGTCACACGACAGCGCCCCAGTGCCATGGGAGGTGGGAGCAAGGGCCTCGGAACAGGAATTAAAATTCAGGAACCTGCCTCCCCACAGTCCTAACCAGATGAGGAAATCAGTCAGTCTTGGTCATGAAAAGCTAGGAATGAGGTGGTTCTTGCTATCTTGCGGAAGATGAAAAGAATAAATCCTTGCTTCTTGATTGCAGACAAAAACATACTGGTAAGCCCAAGAGCCCCTGTTAATTTATGTGATGGTGGTTTAGGACAGACACCTGGTTGCAGACACGTGTAATGTGTGCAGTTGGATAACTCCTCCCCCCTAGTAAATGGTGCTAAGAGCCTTAAGAACTTTATTAAATTTAGAAATTAAGTGAATGTTAGTTAATAAATAAGTGAAACCACTTTTAACATAAAAGATGGTTAGTTTCTAAATAAAATAATATCTACAAGTTGAGCTTAAGGTTTAAGAAATAATAGGTGTTGAAATGCACAATTTTGATAACCTGAATAATAACTGAAAAGAACAACTAACTGTGAATGTTCCTTTCCAAGCATAAAAGCCATCCTGTTATTAAAAACACACTGACAATTCACTTAGCTGTTATGCTATTATTTTAAACCTTCTGTTTGAGTTTTTTAAAAACAGTAATTATGACAAAGTTAGAAAAGACAGCACGACAAGTCTCCTGGAGAATTAAATAAGCCCTCTTAGAAGCCACGTGTTCAAGCTGGTTTTCATCTAAAGAGTCTGGAGTGGAAAATCGCCACAGAAAGGAAAAGGGTTAATGAGGTGTCAAGGTGGTCACTGTTGGCACACCTGCTGGCTAAACAGAACCAAATGGAAGTGAGCAAGTCCCTGGTCCCACCGCTTCCAGCTAAGTGGCCAAACCTGTAAGGATGAGAGACGCAAAGTCAGTGGGTGGAGCAGGTGGGCAAGACCATAGCAAAAGGAGCACATACACTCCGTTTCGTAACGCCTTATGGAATGCAGGCCCACCGCTGCTCGATCATCTAATTCTCCCAGAAAATTTTAATCAGTGAGATACACACACACACACACACACACACACACACACACACACACTGAGTAGCCAGATTATTATGATCTCTGAACACGTAATAATCTGGCTACTCAGTGTGTGTGTGTGTGTGTGTGCGCGCGCACGCATATATATATACATATATATATATATATACATACATATATATATATATATTTTAGAAGCCCGGTGCATGAATTCGTGCATGGGTGGGGTCCGGCCAGCCTGGACAGGGGGAGGGGACATGGGCGGTTGGCTGGCCTGCCTGCTGGTAGAACTCCTGGTCGAGGGGACAATTTGCATATTAGCCTTTTATTATATAGAATATACACTGAGTGGCCAGATTATTATGCGTTCAGAGATCATAATAATCGGGCCACTCAGTAAATATATATATATATTATATATATATATATATATATATATATATGCGCAATTTTTTAACTGAAACATTTGAGTTTTAAATCATGGCATTTTATGCCTGCACACATTTGAAAACAAAACACATAGATGGGCCCCAAAAGTGTGCCTTCTGATCTGCAGAATGAAGTCCAACTCCACAGTATGAGATTCTCATAGCCTGGAGGGCGCTGGCCTCCTAACCCCACCCAATCACACCCTAGGTCAAACACCTACAATTCCTGAAAACAGTTCCATTCCCCAACTCTGGGCCTTTGCTCACACTGCACCCTCTACCCAGAATGCCCTGCCTGGCCAGCGCACTTGGCAAGATCACTCTTTCATGGACTCTGTCTTCCAGGACCTGTCTCTGAAACGGCTTGCTGAGTATATGGAGCCCAGTAACCCAGAAGACAGGGCATACCATCCATCAGGCCTCGGTGTGCAGGAAGCCTGAATGCACCCTTTATGGAAGGATAATGGTACCCACAGCACACACTGCAATGAAGGGAGGTGTTCTCGAGGTAATGCCTTTTAGCTATCAAAATTATGCTCGTTTGTTCCAAAGAGATGTCCGACTTCCTGTACCTCCCAGAGGAGCAGAATAATGACCGTGAGAGCTCCGAATGGCCGGCAATCTTCAGTGGATACTCCCTCAAGAGATTCAAATGCAAAAACTTTTTTGAAGTGGAAGGTGGAAAGGTAAAGCTATAGAGAAAGTAAGCACATTAGTGGCTGCCAATGGTTTGGGAGGCAAAGGGGAGAGAGAAACAGGTGGAACACAGGGTATTTTAGAGAGGTGAGACTATTCTGTATGACACCGTTAACAGAGGGTATATGACCTGCATTTGTCAAAACCTCTAGAACTATACAACACAGTGAACTCTGATGTATGGAAATTAAGAAAGTTAATAATTTATGAGGTCCGAGGGTCCGAGGAAAGAATGCAGGCTGTGGCGAGAGAAACTAGCTGTAGTACAAATGTATAAGCAAGTCACTGAAGTATCTTTGGAAATGAGTGAAGCTTGTAAGACTAAAGGCAAAAGAAACTACCCCTAAGAACTGACTAGCACTCCTCAAAACTGTCAGAGGCATAAAAACAAGGAAGTCTGAGACACTGTCACCACCGGGAGCCTAGGAGACGAGGCTCAGAAAGTCAATGTGCTATGCAGGATGGAACCCTGGAACAGAAAAAGGACATTGGGTAAAAACTAAAGACTCTAAATGAACTATATACATCTGTAATGATAAAGTGTCGATACTGGCTCATTAGTTGTCACAAATGTACCACATTAATATAAAATGTTCTTAACAGAGAGGCTGTGCAGGTACAGTGGGAAGTGTCAGGAACTCTCTGTACTCTCTGCTTAATTATTTTTTGGGGGGTGAGGGGGTGGGAATCTAAAATCGCTGTTTTTAAAAAAATAAAGTCTATTAATTTTTTAAAAGGTGGGAGGAAAGAGAAGAATGGCAGAGCAAGGATGTGGGGGTGTCAGTTTTCAGAGTGTGTGGTGATCTTGTCCCCAGCGGGCTCCCTGTGTCTCTGTCTGGCTGGGGGGAATTCTCCATCTCATGAGTCTGGGCGACCCCTCCTCGACTCTGAGATGCAGCTACTGGCTACCCGCGACGAGAACGTTGTAGGGCACAGAGCAGAAGCTATTTTAAAGTGAAACCAGGAATCTGCAGAACAATTTCAGGCACTTAATGTGAGGGTTGCACAGGGTGTACAAGTCACCTGGGGCTTTAAAAGAGCAAACGAAGACGAAGGACACCCTCCTGGGAACACAAAGAAAGAACAAGGTGCAGGGTCCAGGGCCATAAAGGGCTGAAAGGCATTCTTCATGTATCTGAACAGGTTTCCTAGGGTAACCACTCTCTTTTTATTGAAGAATCCCTGAAGGCAAGCGCCCAAATCCCACGAAAACCTGAGCCACCCAGACTGGTAGAGAAAAGGGGGGCGAGGCCGCCAAGTCTAGTTCGTTAACACTGTCACTGGCTAATGATCTTACTGCACCTGGCGCTCTCCCCAAAGGTCCAGTTTCTACCCAACACCATGAAAGTGTGCAGCTTGACACTAATCCGAGTGCAAGTGTCACCTTGAAGGGCGGTAAAGAAATAAACATGGCCATTAAAACGAGGAAAGACCAGAGAATGAGGAGGAAATGAACGAGGCCAAGCAAAAAAACAACCTCTTTTTCTTCTTGTATTTTTAAAAACTAAACAGAAATTCATGGTAAACAACACTTTACTTAAAAAAAAAAATACATAAAACAAACAAACAAAAAAAAAACTTGACGTTGAAAAAGGAAAGCTGCCAGACGCTCCGCGGCTGACGGGCCGCAGTGTGGCGGCACCAGCCTGTCTGCGCCTTGGCAGCATCTCCAAGTAACAGATCCAGTGAGTGGGTTCAAGACCTCCTGTTAGATGGAAAAGCCAAGTTCTAGAATGCCTCTTTCTCTCTCTGGCAGGCAGATAACAGGATTTCTACATTAACGTTGAAAACCCAAGCCCCACATGGAACAAATGCATCTACTGAAAACAGCATAATTTAGTCCATTTGTATAACTATCTTAATTAGACTGGAGATGTGAAAAGTATTTGAATGACTTGGTGATTTTATGAGAATTGTATAGAATTCAGTTGGATCAAAAGGCCAGTCATGCCCTACCCAGTTTGGCTCAGCGGATAGAGCATCGGTCTGCAGATTGAGGGGTCCTGGGTTCGGTTCCAGTCAAGGGCACATGCTAGGGTTGCTGGCTTGATCCCCAGTAGGGGGCGTGCAGGAGGCAGCCAATCAATGATTCTCTCTCATCGTTGATGTTTTTCTCTCCCTCTCCCTTTCTCTCTGAAATCAATAAAAATATATTTTTTAAAAAAATAAATAAATAAAAGTCCAGTCATTTAGGCACTGCAGGCCACAGGGTACCTGTCACAAATATTCAACTCTGCCTATAACACTAAAGCAGCTACAGACGACAGTAAATGAATGACTGTGGCTGTGTTATAATAAAACTTTATTTACAAACACAAGCAGCAGGCCAGATTTCACCCACAGGATGTACTTTGCCAACTACTGAATTAGGTAATTCCATCTCTCTCTCTCCCCCCATCCCCACCGTTCCTCCCTCCGTCTCCTCTCCTTTCCCCCCACTCTCTCTTTCTCTAACTAAAATAGTCACCATCCATTCAAATTTCAGTAACAAAGCAAAACTTCTTTAATTCATAAGTTAGGAAAAAAATCAATATGAATCCCCTAAAAAGTCTCCTTTATACATTTCTTAAAGAAACTCAGCTGCAAGTCACACAGTTACGTACAGTACCTGGCTGTAACCAAGCAAAACTTAGCCAAGCATAACTTCGCGGGGAACTATTTTCTCTAAGAGGAAGTGTTTGGGAGGAGCACACACCATATGAATCAGACTGAAACTTCTCAAGGGTCCAGAACGCTTACGTTCCCTGTGGCTATCTTCCTAACACACTCCCTTACCTGGGAGCTTTGAGATGGTTCCTAGAATGTCCATAACAAGTCCAATCTTGGTAATATGGCACACAAGACCCTTCCCACATCTCTTTCCACCCCCAAACTACACTCTGACAACATAAGAGGACTCACTACACCTCAAATACATCATTTGCCCACTTTCAAGTAGTAAAGCCCTTTACCAGAGTGACCGTGTAATTTACTGTTCAAACTAGAGCATTTCTGAGAGTGAAAGGAGTGCTATTCATCACTGTGCTGGGACAAGCATGTAGCCCAAGACCGTAAGATAGAGCCATTTAGCCTTTATTTGTGATGACCTGTCTGTTGTGAAAGCCGCTGCAAACTCACTCTGGTGAACTCCTACTCATCCTTCAATGCCCAAGTCAAATATATCCTCTCCCCGTTTCCTGTGCTTTTGCAGACCTCTTTCTGGCAGAGGCAGTCACTCCCCCATCTTTGTATCTATTGTAGCCTAAATTACAGTGTTACAGTCACTGGTTCACGTGTATGTTTTCTTTGAGGACAGGAATGCTTCCTCTGTACACTTGGCTTGGAGCTGGAATGGTATTCAACAAGTGTTGGTTCATTTTTTTATAGTAACAAAGACTACATATTTAACCTCAAGGCAATTATTTGTATAGCACAAACTAGCAGCTCAACCAGGGGTAATTTTTCCTCCTGGGGGATATTTGCAACATCTGGAAACATTTTTGGTTGTCATAACTAGGGGAGGTACTACTGGTATCTAGTGGGTAGAGGTCAGGATACTGCTAAACATCCTACAACACATAGGAGAGCTCTCCACAACAAAGAATTATCCAGCCCAAAATGCCAATAGAGATAAGGCTGAGAAACCCTGAAATAAACTGAAAACTTTCACTCGCTTCCTCATGAAGTTACTACAAATGCTGGATTACAGAAATAGAAAGTCGGGAAAATTTCCAGCACATATGCTATAAACGTATTTGGAAAGCCAATATATTTAAGAATTGAATGTAATATAAGACAAGTGAAAATGGTGCAAACTTACTGGAAAGATTCATGACTTGGTCTGAGAAGTGGTATGGATAGACAATGCTATGCAGAGTACTTTGAGAGTTATTCTCATGCAAAAGTTATTAATCTGACATCTGAATGATACATAACTGACATTTGGGATCTAAAGTAGATTAAAACTGTATTCATTACAAAAGTTGAATCTGAAACTTTCCCAACTACCATCAGAACTAAATGCCATTATTATATCTAACAGAAATTCCAGGATATTTCCAACCACATAGTCTTAAAAATTAATGTCTAAAGGAAAACTTGGCCACCAACTATTCAACTAGTTGGAAGTTGGAAGTTCTTAGAACAAATCTTTGAAGCTCCCTTGTTAACAGGAATTTATACTATTCAATCTTGGCTTGGTAAATGTTCCCAATAACTGAGTCTAAAACTTACTGTACACACCCCTCTGTCTTCATAAACAATACAAACTATGTCAAATTTGCTTTCTTCAGATGTCCAGGGTCATCCTAACTACTATAATATTGTACTACTAGAGGCTTGGTACATGAAATTCATGCACTCGGAGAGGGGAGGGTCTCTCGGCTGGGCCTGTGCCCTCTCGCAGTCCGGGAGCCCTCAGGGGATGTGCCCCGGGGAGCAGGCCTAAGCCAGCAGTCGGACATCCTTAGCGTTGCTGCGAATGCTGGAGAGGCTACCACCACTGCCGCTGCACTCACCAGTCGTGAGCCCAGCGCAGGGCTTCTGGCTGAGGGGCGCTCCCCCTGTGGGAGCACACTGACCACCAGGGGGCAGCTCCTGTGTTGAGCATCTGCACTCTGGTGGTCCGTGCACATCATAGCGATTGGTCATTCCACCATTCGGTCGATTTGCATATTAGCCTTTTATTATATAGGATATTAATATAACCCTCATGGCCAGTTGTAAAGGGCTTGCCCCTTTGGCCCTTATTCTCCTGTTACAATTTCAGGGTCATCATTAAGCTGCAACTATCATTCCTGTTGCAATCATGTACCTGCCTCTGGCCTTTATCTCCAGCCTCCTCTAATTGAGCTCTTCTGGAAATCAGAGATGAAGTAATTAACCAGAAACACCTTATCTAAGCCATGGGTAAAGAGGCAGAGTGAATGAATGAGGAGTTCTACTCCTACCAGGCAAAGAGCTTAGTAGCCTGTGAATTCTTACACCTGTGTATGTTCATGCCTGTGTTTCTCTTATCCACCCCAATCCCTAAATAACCCTGTAGTCAAGAATAGGGAGGATTTGCCTTATAGGTAATGAATAAATTTTTTAAATCCCATAAAACATAGATTGCATGGACAAAATGAAGAACACAGAGAATAATTTAAACATGAGCCACCATCAGTAAAAATAAGGTCATTAAATTCCCAAGGGTTGAGATCAGGTTAGTTACAATTACAATAATCACCTTCTATTCTTAAGGCACAAACAGCTTTAAAAAAAGAGAGAGAGAGAGACTTGAAGATGTTATTTAAAACTCCACAGAAAGTGAGCACTTAGGTCCTTACAAAACTTTAATTCAGAGGTATTGATTTTTTTAAAACAGGCAACACATAACAAAGCATCCTGTCCATTTGGCAGCTATTGTAACCTGCCTGGAAAAAGAACCACTAATGGAGAGTCTCAGGAATGACTCATACATCAAGGTGACTTTTAAAAGTTATCTGCATGCTCCCAGGCAATAATTATCAGGTGAGCCATTCCTCTCACACCAAATATTCTACTCTGATTCTGATGACCAAGGCCCTAGCATCCACGTCAGACTTACAAGACTAAGAATGCCCGGAATGCTCACTTACACTCATTTAACTTAATCTACACTAGAGGTTTAACTTGACGCTACCAAAAGGTGTTGACAGAAGAAGATGGACATATCAAAACCACTAGCCAAAGTCAATCTATTAAATATTGGTAGCATTTGATAAGAGATGAGTTGTACAGTCCTGGCCAGTATGGCTAAGTTGGTTGGGCATCGTCCCATGCACTGAAATGTCGCTAGTTCGATTCCCGGTCAGGGCACGTGACTGGGTTGCAGGCTTGATCGCCAGTAGGGGGCATACAGAAGGCAGCCAATTGAAGTCTCTCACACGTTGATGTTTCTCTCTCTCTCTCCCTCTTCTTTCCTCTCTCTCTAAAAATAAGTATTTTTTTTTAATTTTTTTTTAAATATATTTTATTGATATTTCACAGAGAGGAAGGGAGAGGGATAGAGAGCTAGAAACATTGATGAGAGAGAAACATCGATCAGCTGCCTCCTGCACACCTCCCACTGAGGATGTGCCTGCAACCAAGGTACATGCCCTTGACCGGAATCGAACCCGGGACCTTTCAGTCCGCAGGCCGACGCTCTATCCACTGAGCCAAACCGGTTTCGGCAAAATAAGTATTTTTTTAAATAGATGAGTTGTTCAGTAGGATCATGGAGACATCCAACCCTGAACAATTTTGTTTAGCACCTTCACATCCAACTAGGATTAAAAAGAAATATTTTCAATGATAGGTCATATATCATTGCCATGGTACTGAAAAGACATCTGATTATTAGTCAACATCCATTCCTGGAAGGGAAAAGAAGATAGAAAGGAGATAAATACTTTTCTAACATAATAAAATATATCTCGATATGAAATCATCTCGCTTAACAGAGAAATTCTAAGCAGGAACAAAATAAGAATGTAATTTATCTCCATTTTTTTTAACAAGGACCTGGAGATTCCAATCAATGTAATTACACAAGAACAAAGTTTACTGATACAGAGAACATGTAGTTTTAATAGAGACAAAAAAGTAACCAATTATACAACACTAGTGACCCGGTGCATGGATTCGTGCACATTGAAAGGAAATTAATCAGAAGGTGGCTGGCGGGGTGGGACTAGGGGAGACGGGCCGGACATGCCCACGAGCCAACCTCCTGCGGCCCCGCCCTGGCATCTGCGGAGTGAGCGGGGTCCCTCCAGCAGGTGGGGTCCCTCGGCCTGGCCTGCGGGGATCGGGCAGAAACCAGCTCTTTGACATCCCCTGAGGGGTCCCAGAGTGCGAGAGGGAACTCCGCAAAGTTGCTGTCATACAGGGTGTGGAACGCAAATGCAAGTGTGCAGTAAACCGTATTCGGGGCTGACAGGGCCCCAGCAACAACATAACCCACAGTCAAAGGTGGAATTGCACGGCTCCGCGAGGAATTGGGCTCCCTCCTCTCTGGTTTGAGGGTGTGTCACCCAAGAACCGCCAATGCCAAGTCACTGCAGCTTGGCAACTCCTGTGTTGAGCATCTGCCCCCTGGTGGTCAGTGCACATCATAGCGACCAGTCGGACGGTGGGAGGATAAAAGGCTAATATGCTACGTGTCCCCTCGGGAGTTCAACCGGGAGACCAGGAGTTCGATCGCTCACTATGACGTGCACTGACCACCAGGGGGCAGAATGGAATGAAGGAAGGCCCTGGCTGGCAGCCGGCAGCTGGGGAAGGGAGGCCCCAGCTGGCAGCTGGCAGCTGCTAGGGACCCTACCCATGCACAAATTTCGTGCACTGGGCCTCTAGTCTTATACAATAAAAACCTAATATGCAAATCGACTGAATGGCAGAACGACCCGTAGAACGACTGGTCTCTATGATGCACACTGACCACCAGGGGGTAGGCACTCAACACAGAATCTGCCCCCAGCCTGCAAGCTCCAGGCCAGCCAAGGCGGGTGCCAGCAGGACCACCCCCCGAATCTCCCTGCCAGTCATCCCACAGATTGGCCCTGATTGCTGGCCATGCCTAGGGACCCTTCCTGTGCATGAATTTCATGCACTGAGCTCCTAGTATATAGACAATAGAAGAAAGACTTCATTCATGATGGCTACTAAATAAAAAGTAAAATATCCAGCAATAAGCTTAACAAGAAATGTACAAGTCTTACATGAAGAAACCCCTAAAACACTCCAAGGCATCACTAAAAAAGACTTATTAGATAGAATAAAAAGATAGGGAAAAGTACCCACACTCATGTATCTGCTTATATAAGCATTAAAATCACTGAAAGCATACCTAAGAAATGACAGCATTGCTGACAATTTTTGGCAAGTGAGACAGAGACAGAGGTAAGAGGAAAACAGTATACACCCTTTTGGATTATGACCCATGTGAATGTGATACCTACTAAAAAATGAATTCAAATTAAAAATTTTTAAACCTTAGTAATACTGGAAACACTCCTCATCCCTAACTCCCAGCCACTTAATTAGATTCTGATGATTGCCTCTCCAAAACATCTCCTATTTACCCACCTCCTCCCCAACTCTTGTCATCCAACTTAAACTCCTTATGCAATTGTCAGAGCCTCCCAGCTGGTTTCTGCATTCCTTCTCTCCCTATTAAGAATGCACCCAACTCCACCCCCTCTCTCTCTATGAGACCAGCTTCACCTACATCTGATGAAGTCCTGCTTCTATGCACCAGAGTAGTAGTCGGCAAACCGCGGCTCGCGAGCCACATGCAGCTCTTTGGCCCCTTGAGTGTGGCTCTTCCACAAAATACCACGGCCTGGGTGAGTCTATTTTGAAGAAGTGGTGTTAGAAGAAGTTTAAGTTTAAAAAATTTGGCTCTCAAAAGAAATTTCAATCATTGTACTGTTGATATTTGGCTCTGTTGACTAATGAGTTTGCCGACCACTGCCCTAGCCAGTTTGGTTCAGTGGATAGAGTCGGTCTGTGGACTGAAGGGTCCCGAGTTCAATTCCAGTCATGGGCAAATGCCTGGGTTGCGGGCTGGATCCCCAGTAGGGGGTGTGCAGGAGTTAGCCGATCAACAATTCTCTCTCATCATTGATGTTTCTATCTCCCTCTCCCTTCCTCCCTGAAATCAATAAAAAAAAAAAAAATATATATATATATATATATATATATATATATTAAAATACTGTTATTTACCAATGATAAAAGTTTATTCTAAAATAGTCCACTTCACTAGAGTTTTCAGGTCCAAACATGTTCTCATTCCCACCTCCCTTCTCATCTCCCATCTCCCACTTAGCCTACTTTCCTTACTTCAAAATGACAATATCCTCAAATTCTATATCCTAAGTGATATTTGCTCGTTTCAAATGACATGCAAATGGCTTAAGTATCTTGATGCTGCTTCTTCTGACAATGGCCTTAACAATGTCAGGAAAAAATAACAATGTATGAAGTTATATGTACAATATATTTCATTGATCTGGGCTTCGGCTTCCCCATAATTTAAACTTAATAAACACTTCATCTTTCCAAAATCCACAGGAAAATCCATAATGTGTTCTAAATCCATTATAATACAAGTAAGTCCAGCCTTTAGAGTTCTTATCACTTTTTCTTCTACCTGAATCCCATTAAAGGACATTACATGCTCCCAACATCATAAAAAGGCTATTTAATGTCTGAGGTCAGACCAATGAAGCAAATTGCATAACTTCCTACATTGTTATTGTCGGGCCATCACCAGAGTGACCCGGACTCATAGGATGGAGAGCCAGTTCTACCATCATTTGACTCCACATCGAGTTAGTTCTCAGTCTGTAGAATCGGGATGTTAGACTCACTTGCTGAGGTCCCCTTCAACTTTAACATTCTGATTTTATATTCTACTAGAGGCCCAGTGCACGAATTCGTGCACAAGTGGGGTCCGGCGGGCCCACCCCCAATTGGGGGGGCTGATTATGGGTGGGGCCAGCTGTGGGGAGGAGCTGTGAGCAGTGGGTCAGCTGGCCCCCACCCCCAAAAGGGGTGGGGGAGCCATTTGGGAGCCAGCGGCCTGGGGAAGGGGCCATAGGTGGTTGGCTGGCCAGCCCTGCCCCTGATCAAAGTTGGGGGGCCGATCGGGGGCAGAGCTGGCTGGGGGGAGGGGCTGCAGGCTGATGGGGGCAGTGGGGGCTTATGGAGGGCAGGGCTGGCCAGGGGGAGGGGCCACACAGGCAGTTGGCCGGCCGGCTCTGCCCCTGATTGGGGTGGTGGGGGCCCATCTGGGGTGGGTCCAGTGGGGGGAAGAGGCTGCAGGAGGTTGGCCAGCCAGTCACACCCCCTACTGGGGTGGGGGCAATCAGGGGTGGGGCCGGCTGGGGGTGGTGTTGGCCAGCCGCCCCGCCCTTGATTGGGGTGGGAGAGGCCAATCAGGGGCGAAGCTGGCTGGGGGGGTGGGGCTGCAGGAGGTTGGCCCACCAGCCCCACCCCCCAATCGGGCTGGTTTGCTGGCCGCAGTGGGCATCACAGCATTCTGGTCACTGGCTTTTTATATATATAGATTAGAGATCTGAAAAATAATTTAAATGACCTTAAAAAAAAAAAAACCCACAAGATTTGAAAATGCTTTCGTCAGAGAATTTAGCCTAACACTTAAAAAAAAAAAAAAAAAATAACGAGGAGAAACCAAGATGGCGGCATAGGTAAACATCTAAACTGCTGCCTCGCACAACAATTTCAAAACTACAACTAAAAGACAGAACGGACACCATCCAGAACCACAGGAAAGCTGGCTGAGTGAAAATTCTACAACTAGAAGGAAAGAGAAAAGCTCACAGAGAATTGGAGGTACGGCAAAGGGTCTTTGTGCGCGCAGAGAGGAAGGGTGGCTGAGAGCCTGGCTGACTTTCTCTGGCGGAAGGGGGAAGGAAGCCCCCGACCGCACTGAACCCCAGTTCTGACTGCACTGAACCCAGTTCCAGGCGAGCCCCTGGGGACCCACGCTCTTACGGGGGGAGTCTGGACTCTCGGGCGGAGACTCGGGAGCCGGGGAAGGCAGAGGTCTGAAGGCGCGGCGTGCCAGTGCGCACAAAGGCTGCGGAGGTTGCCACAGGCTTTCCCTAGTGGAAGGGAGTCGGAGGTTCCTGACTGCACTGAGCCCCAGTTCTGACTGCAGTGAACCCCAGTTCCAGGCGAGCCCCTGGGGACCCACGCTCTTGTGGGGGGAGTCTGGACTCTCGGGCGGAGACTCGGGAGCCGGGAAGGCAGAGGTCTGCGCGTGCGCGCAAGGGCAAGGCTGACGGGAAGCCAAGACTGTCTGTTCCGCCCTGAGACTCCACCCCATCCAAGCTGAGCACAGAGGCTATTGCAATTTGGCAAGTCTAATCCTATAAGGCTGTCTCCAGCACCAAACTTCTCCCAGCATAGACACAGCTGATCTTTACAGCCAACTGGCCTGGAGGTCAATTCCTCCCAGTGATACCAACAACAATCAAGACTTAACTACAACAAGGCTGTGCACACAGTCCACAAAGGGGTGCACCAAGAGTGTCCACCTCAGGTTAACTGGGGAGGCCGACCCACTGGGCCATATAGGAAACCTAGCACACAAATTTACCCTACCAACTCAGGGAAGCAGTGAAAATGTGGCGTCAAAGAAACAGATCACAAACGAAAGAAATGGAGGAAAACAAACGACTGGATATAGAATTCAAAACCACGGTTATAAGGCTTTTCAAGAATATCCTAGAAAAGGCCGATAAATATAACGAGACCCTCGAAGATATGAAAAAGGACCAACTAGAAATTAAACATACACTGACTGAAATAAAAAATATTATAGAGACCCAAAAACAGACTAGAGGAACACAAGAATCAAGTCAAAGAATTGAAATACAAAGAAGCAAAAAACACTCAACCGAAAAAGCAAAAAGCAAACAAAAAAATCCAAAAAGTTGAAGATAGTGTAAGAAGACTCTGGGACAACTTCAAGCGTACCAACATCAGAATTATGGGGGTGCCAGAAGAAGAGAGAGAGCAAGATACTGAAAACCTATTTGAAGAAATAATGACCGAAAACTTCCCCCACCTGGTGAAAGAAATAGACTTACAAGTCCAGGAAGCGCACAGAACCCCAAACAAAAGGAATCCAAAGAGGACCACACCAAGACACATCATAATTAAAATGCCAAGAGCAAAAGACAAAGAGAGAATATTAAAAGCAGCAAGAGAAAAACAGTTAGTTACCTACAAGGGAGCACCCATACAACTGTCAGCTGATTTCTCAACAGAAACTATGCAGGCCAGACGGGAGTGGCAAGAAATTTTCAAGGTGATGAATAGCAAGAACCTACAACCAAGATTACTCTACCCAGCAAAGCTATCATTCAGAATTGAAGGGCAGATAAAGAGCTTCACAGATAAGAAAAAGCTAAAGGAGTTCATCACCACCAAACCAGTATTATATGAAATGCTGAAAGGTATTCTTAAAGAAGAGGAAGAAGAAAAAAGACAAAAATTATGAACAACAAATACATATCTATCAACAAGTGAACCTAAAAATCAAGTGAATTAAAAACCTGAGGAACAGAATAATCTGGTGAATATAATAGAATCAGGGGCATAGAAAGGGAGTGGACTGATAATTCTCAGGGGGAAAGGGGTTTGGGGGTTCAGGAAGAGACTGGATAAAAATCATACACCTATGGATGAGGACAGTGGGGGGGAGGTAAGGGCAGAAGGTGGGGTGGGAACTGGGTGGAGGGGAGCTACGGGGGGAAAAAGGAGAAACAATTGTAATAATCTGAATAAAGATTTATTAAAATTAAAAAAAAAAGAAATGGAATAACTGATCCAAATACAGAAAGCTGATTAGCTGCAACACTGAAATTTAAACTCAGCTGTGACCCAGAGCCTGTGGTCCTCCAGCCCCACTGGAGGCCACGAGAAGCCACAGGAGCAGCGCTGTTAGCCGGGGCCAAAGCCAGGCCAGGCGCCTCTCTCCCAGCCAGTGCTCTGCTTCAGGGAAGAGAAGTAAACTGCTCTTAGGGGAGACTGAGACAGAGGTTAAAATTTCTTTTTAATGTTAAAGGTGACATTCACATCAATAAATTTAATTATGTGCTGAAAAAAAAAACACTATGAAAATCCAATTTACAGATGAGAAGGAAAGCAATCATGGGAGGTTCAAATTACAAGAGTTTTAACTTTACCAAAGTAATCATTCACAGGAAGTTTCCCTGAGACACTGAGGTGTGGGTTTACACAACATTAAGTTTGTGAAGACAGGAAAAGTGTTAAGTGCCATAGTCAAGAATAAAATCGTTCAAAAGAAACTAAACAATCTCTAATGTTATGATGGAAATAAATGTACATGAGTCAATTCGCCTTCAAATTTTGTGAACAATTCTACTGTGTAAAGAAGGCATGAATAAGCTAATAAAACCATCTCAATTTAAAAAAACCAAAAACCTGGTCTATAAAAAGTGCTTTGGTAAGAGGCATAAAAATTATAAAGTTTACGAAAAGCAAAACTTCTCATATGAGGGGAAGAGGTAAGAATAGAAGAAAAAGAGCAAAACTCAAAATCCAAATCCACAAAGAATTATCAGAAAATTCATACTTGTAGAAAAAGGGCTGAATACATACATATATGAGCATCTTTCTATTCGTATTATTTTTTAAAATATATTTTTGTTGATTTCAGAGAGGAAGGGGGATGGAGAGATATAAATATCAATGATGAGAATCATTGGTTGGCTGCCTCCTGCACACCCCTTTACTGGGGATCAAGCCCACAATCCAGGCACGTGACCTGGCAGGAATGGAACCTCGACCTCCTCGTTCACTGAACTACGTGGGCTGGGCTCTATTCATATTCTTTAAGGCGGCATTACACAAAGGGTCTTCTCCCCAGTTCCAAAAACAAAACAAGTTTCCACGGTTAAAATAAGTTCAATTACTGCTTACTACATCGCCCTGGTATGTGTTAGGATTGCATTCAGCATGTAACAGAAACTCAACTACGATAGTTTAACCAAATAGGGCTTTATTTTCCTTCTAGAACAATCAGTCCAAAGACAGAGAGTCCATGGCTGGTAGAGTAGCTGCAGGAAGCCATCATGAGCTCCTTGAGTCTTTCTGATTTGCCGCTCTTAGCATGTGGCTTTTGTTTTCCTGGTGCAAGCTGTCCACAGCTCTTTCGGGCAGGAAAGGGGAGGAGAGGGCAACGCAAAGGTGTGTGCCCCCCTCCTCAGACCCGCTTCTGAAGAAACCAATAGCTTCCTGGAAGCCTCCACCCTGCGGAGACTTGGACTTCTATCTCACTGGCCGGTATTGGGTCACTTCTAGTGACAAAGGAGCATGGGGGTGGTGAGAATTTTTAACTGGATACATGCCACCTACAGCAAAATCAGAGTTCCGAAAAGAAGAGGGACTGGATGTTTAGAAATTTAAAAGGTCAAAAATGCACGTTTGATATCAAAGGCTCTGAGAAACGGTGCAGTCAATAAACCTGTTTACCTTTTTTAAACACAGTACTTTTTTAAAAATTATTTTTATTGTTGAGGGTATTACAAATGTCCCCCATTTCTCCCCGCCCTTTACCCGCCCCCCCCCCCCCCAACTCCCGCGACCTGCTCCTGTTTTTAAACTTATTTGAACACAAATTTCTTATTTCCTTTGAACAGCCCGATGAAACAGCATCCGCTGCAGCACATTTTGGGAAATACTGCTTGGGGAAGTAAACGAAGATAAAACGTCTACTGTTATAAAAGAGTCTGTTTTCATACTTAGAAAGGGAAAGGGAATACGTTGCCTTTAAACAAAGGGCTCTGGAAATTACTGAAATAACAGGATCTGGTGTGTTTTCACTTTTTATGTCAAGTCCCAATTCCAGGGAGCAAAATCTTTTCTCCCTCCCCTTTATGCCTAAGTTGGGTCATGCCTCATTTCCTCTTTATCATCCCGTCTCAACTCCAGTCATTTCTTCCTGGAACTTCCCTCCATTCTAATATTTTAGTCTGGCCCTTAAATGTCCATTCCAGAGTTTCTCCAAGATTTCGCTCATCCTTTGATTCAGCTTCTTAGGCTTAACTTTCTTTCTTCTCTCATTTTCATATTATACCACTAGAACAATTTGGGCTTAGCATTTATTTATTGAGTTAGCCCTTCCTGTATATTTTTTACTCAGTCTTTTTAACCATTCTTTCGATACCTCATGGAGGCTGCTGCTAATTCAATGCTATCACAGATTCCAATATCACTTTCAAAAAGCAATGTTCATATTTTTAGGGGGGGGATACGAAAACAATCAAAATACTAGTATAACTTTTCTTTTTTTAAAAAAATATATATATTTTATTGATATTTTACAGAGAGGAAGGGAGAGGGATAGAGAGTTAGAAACATCGATGAGAGAGAAACATCGATCAGCTGCCTCCTGCACACCTCCCACTGGGGATGTGCCCGCAACCAAGGTACAACATGCCCTTGACCGGAATCAAACCCGGGACCCTTCAGTCCGCAGGCCGATGCTCTATCCACTGAGCCAAACCGGTTTTGGCAAAATATTAGTATAACTTTTCATTCAGCTACTAAAGCGTTCAAAAGAAAGCCATTCATGCCCTGGCTGGTTTTGCTCAGTGGATAGATCATTGGCCTGAGGATTGCAGGGTCCTGGATAGGATTCTGGTAGGGGGCACATGTCCCATGTCCGGGTTGTGGACTCAAACCCCAGTGGGGGGCGTGCAGGAGGCTGCCGATCAATGATTCTCATCCTGGATATTTCTCTCTCTCCCTCTCCCTTCCTCTCTGAAATCAATTAAAAAATATATTTTTTAAAAAGCCATTCATCAAATCTAGTTCCATTAAAATACTCATTTCTTCATAGAATTGTACACCTGAAACCTATGTAATTTTATTAACCAATGTCACCCCAACAAATTCAATTAAAAAGTAAAATATTAAAAATTAAATATTCATTTATTTTCATTCACTTTGATAAAGTGTGTGTGGGGGGGGGGGGGGGGGTAGAGTACATTTTTCACATTCCCAAACACCAGCCTTTTCCACAGCACACATGGGTATTTCCTTGCCAAAATAACCAAGGCTCATCTTTTCTGGAAGGGAACTAAGAAAATGCCATCTTTTATTTCCTAAGGAAAAATATTAACTAGGTCTAATATATAAAACTTTCATGGGGAAAAAAAAAGAAGGCAGCACCTTCATTTAAGCCTTTAAAGGAAATGTATTTAAATTCCCCAGTGGAATTCCATGCTCTGCAACATGAAAAGTTTATTCACTGGCTTTAAAGAAACAGACTTGGCTTATCACCCCATTTTATGAAGGTGATGAATGGAACTGAACCCCACAGGATAGCTTCCCTTCTGTTTTCCAGAAACCAGAAAAAAAAAAAAAGCTGTTGAGAATATTCACTTCTCCAGCAGACAGGCCCCTAGAAAATCAAAGGATCATAAAATATTCAGAAGCCATAAAAGGCCTTTCAATGCTGACGTCTGGCTATATGGACTCTCCATCCTCTGTCATCACTCACGAAAGAGAAGGCACAGCCAACTCCCCCCAAGTTAGAAATCTGGACATCACCTCTCAGGTCCAGCAGAACACTTCCCAAAGTTGCTTCCAGAGAAAAGACTGGAACCTCCCAACCACCAGGGGAACTAAGAGAAACATAGAACCATTCTCATCATCACACCTCTCAGCCCTATTTCAAGTTTAGTCCTTCCTGCCCCCCCAGCCATCCTTTCCCATAATCTTACACCCACATCCTCATCCTGATCCCCATCCTCGTACACCCCCTTTCTACTGTACCTCTTGGAACCACTTCACACTGCACCCTCTCTCCCTGTCTAGGCTGAAACTAAAGCTTTTGTTGGAAACACAGCCCCTTCTTATCCCCCAAAGTCCAAATAAAGTCCTCCACCTGTGGGTGAAGCTTCACCCATCTCAACCAGTCATTTTCTCCCGTTCACTGAAGACCCTGTCACCTGGCTCAGTCAAATGCCATTCTGACTCACCCTAGAATTCACTGAGCACACCACCTAGTCCGTTCCTTGTGCTCATTCTGTAACCTCCTTTTCTGTGTTACTGCCTTCCTCCCAAAGGTCCATCCTGGACTTTCCTGGAACCAATCAGAACTGCTCCACCTCTGACAGGACCTCCAAGCACCTCACTCCTCTTCCTTTTATCCTCTATAATCGCCTTCCCCTTCAGATCTTTCTCCCATTACACCAACACTCCCATTTTACATGATGCTTCCATTTTCCAATCCCTCTATTTTCCACTTCTCTGATAGTCCTCTGGGCTTCACCTCCTTTCTCCTCCATCCATTAACAGTCCCTGGCCAATGATCTCAATTCCCTTGTACTTTCTTATACACCCACCCAACCAAATCCCAAACCCAGATCCTTCTACCTATCAACTCCTGTTTCTTTCTCCAGGATATTCAACACCAAGGCAAAAACCACCCGTCCACTAAAGCCGATGTCGTAACAGACTCATGGTCTCCATTCTCAAGAGGCCCTCAGAGCAGCCCGCAAACCTGCTCAGCTCTTCACCAAGTCTTCTCAAAAGGCTATTTCAAACCTCCTCTACGTTACCCAGTCCTTAGAGCCCAACACCTTCCCTTCCTCTCCCTTTATTCTCAAAAACATGACCTCACCTCCTACTTCACAAAGAATGAAGCAACAATGCCTTCAAGTTCCTGCTCACCCCCAAACTCACTTTTCTCTGTATCCTTCCTCCTCCCTCAAAGCCAGCATGCACTCCTGCTCGGGATTCCATCCAATTCTGACTTCCCAGGCACTGGCTCCACCCAGTTAACTCGCTCTCACATCCTCAAACTTTCCTCTCTACCAGCTCCATTCCATCATTCACATGAAATCTAAGAAAGACATAACTGGAGATGAAAGTCAGAAAGTGGCTGTAGGGAAGTGACTGAATGGACAGGGACACAGAAGAACTTTCTGGGGTAACAGTGGTAACATGAGGGCATGCAATTATCAAAACTCATGAACCAAACTGGCCTTGACTAAGATCTGGCCATTTTACTGTTTATGTAATTACACCTCCAACAGACTGATTGATTGGTTGGTTGGTTGATCGATGGATTGATTGTTAAAACCAACTAGAGTAAAAGCTTGCTAAAAGTAAAGTCTGATCAAGTTTTTTCCCTGCTTAAATTTTTTTCTGAGAGCCCCCTGACTTCATGACAAAGGCATTTGGAAAGTCATACCTGCCTACCTTTTCACCCTCCACTCTCACCCCTTCTTCCCTTACCTTTCCATATGAACTACACTGCTCTCACACTGAAGTTATTCTATTTTCCCAAACAGATGATGTCCTCTCTCCCCTCTGGCCACCTCGGCATGGACAGCTTCATGCCCCTTGTTGTGGCCAACTTCTATCTTTGAAGACCCAAGGAAGTCTTCCCAATCCCCTAATACAGGTCCTTTGGGCTCCCTGTGTTCACTGATACCACAACCCCCTTTACCCTGAAATTTTCATGTCCATCTGCCTCAGCAGAATGTATACTCCCTGAGGACAGGGCCTGTGAGCTACTCCCTACTGAACGTTCTAGGAGTTTAGGAGGGCAAGTATTCAATTAACGTTTGTTCAGTGGGTGACTGAAATACTGAGAATGTTTTCTCCTCGATTTAGACACAGAGAAATGGAACCTGCAATATCAATGTTTAAGGAGAAAATATAAAATATATTTTCTATTTAAATATTTTCTATTTAATATTTCAGTAACAACATATACACAGGAGACTGTATTGTGTCAAGATCTGATGCAAACATAAAAAAAAAAAAAAAAAAAAAAAACATAAGACAAGCATACTGGGCTACCTATTACTCCGAAAGTCAGGATAAAAGGAAAATGGAAGTTGTCTTGGGTAAATAAGGAAATCTCAGGGAAGGCAGTATGAGCGAATGAATAAATATAAAAGTGGTGACTTTTTTGAGTTGATTTAAGGGGAGCTGAGAATTGGTCCAAAAAAACCTCTCTGAACTGTGTAAATTCCAGCAGAAGCAGCTAGGAGCCAAACAATGATCTGGAAGCATACCAGGAATTCAAAGGCATCAAAGTCTAGACACCTCTCACTCCCCCTGGAGGGATCTGGCTGCTCGCCTACTGCCAGGATCCCTGCTGACCCCAATTTCTTCCTTTGCACGGTCACTGTTAGCAGGATTGCTAAGAAGTTGACTTTAAGAGAAGCAGTTTCAGCCGCCCACCACCTTTTACATCTCAGAGGGGCCATGTCCTTTGAAAGGGAAAGAAAATGGGTTTCTGTTAAATTGCAAGTGAAATGAATTCCTTAAATATCAGGAAGCAGAGAATATAAGTAAAGCTCTTCCTTAGCACTTCTTGCTGCCAAATGAGTTCCCCAAAGCAAAAGGTATTGGCTGCATTTCTTCAAGTGCTGTCTGATTTGCATGAATACCTTTGAATATTCCAGAACTATTGTCGGCTGCTGGTTATCACCAAGGCTTCTTTTCTTTCTTCCTTCTCTTTCCAGTCAAGAACTCAGTGTATGGCCCAGTATTAGAAGTATCACATTTCCCTTTACAAATTTTTTTAAACTCTCCTAGATGCCTCATGAATCCACTACCAATATCTGAGCCTGGCATCTGAAACCTTCAAAACAACACATTTAGGCAAATTTGCAGGAGAAAAGCAAAAATCCAGATAAAACGAACCAAGAGACAACTCTGCCATTCAAAGCAAACACTTACATACTTTGTGTTAAACGGCGTGTGGAAAAGCAAACACACAGTACCACTGGCTAACATGGAGTTCTAGCTTACCTTGAATATTTTATTGTGGGAAAGCAAAAATTGAGGGGCGAGGGTGAATGAGCTGAGATACGGACACCAGAACCCCATCACCAGGGTGTGGCAGTTAGGGATCTGGACATGGCCACAGCCAACCTTCCCACTTCCCCTGGGGATCAAGCTGTCCATGAGCCTGGGGCACAGCACCAAAGGCTGAGGCACCTTCCTCCACCCATGGCAGCTTCAAGGACACCACTGAGAGTGAGAAATGCAAATGCTGTCTTCCTCACAAGGGCAAAGCTATGTTCTGTCCACTGCCTGCTTGTGGGTAGCTGTCCAAGCTACCAACACCAGATCCCACACCAACATCAGAAGTCACCTGCCAGCCTCTCTCACCCTCTGCAAATGCCCCTTCCCTCATTCAGTTATCCTTTTTTTTTTAATACATTTTCATTGATTTCAGAGAGGAAAGGAGGAGAGAGATATAGAAACATCAATGATAAGAGAAAACCAGTGATTGGCTGCCTCCTGCACGCCCCCCACTAGGGATCGAGCCTGCAACCCAGCAGGTGCCCTGACTGGGAATCAAACCATGACCTCCTGGTTCATAGGTTGATGCTCAACCACTGAGCCACGTTAGCCAGGGCTCAGCTGTCCTTTTGACCAGCAATGAGCATGTATTAGGTGCTGGCACAGTGGTGGGGGGACTGGTGGAAGTCTAAACACGAACACTACATACAATCAGCCCTCAAAGAACCTAGCGGGGCAAGAAAGACCACACACCGAGCAAAGTGCGACAGGCCTGAGAAGAGAAGCGGAGAAGAGCCTTCTTGGGTCATGCTCCTTAGAAGAGCCTCATATGGGGGGGTTCCTGTGCAAGTAACTGAGGACGTGCTCTCACGAGAAACTTGTAAGAAAGTGAGGGAAGCCCTAGTCGGTTTGGCTCAGTGGATAGAGCGTCGGCCTGTGGACCAAAGGTTCCGGGGTTCGATTCTGGTCAAGGGCATGAATCTTCATTGCAGGTTCCTCCCCAGCCCTGGTGGGGGCTCATTTAGGAGGCAACCAATCAATGTGTTTCTCTTGCATTGCTGTTTCTCTCTGTCTTTCCCTCTCTCTTCTACTCTCCCTAAAAATCAATGGAAAAATATCCTCGGGTGAGGATTCTCACACACACACACACACACACACACACACACACACACACAGTGAGGGAAGCCACGTGGGAAAGGAAAAGATGAGGATTGACACCAGCCCCGCCTCAGTCTGACCCACAGAGAGCTCCAGTGACATGCACTATAGACTCCGTGCTGCCAGGAGGCAAAGGGCTGGGTTTATAACCCAATCATGGACATCAGTCAGTGACATCAGTCACCGGGTCCAAGCCACCCCAGGGTGGAGGATGAGGTGTTGCCTCCCAGTCTTCTCCAGGCTAGAGGGCTCCTCTCTGGGAGGCAGAAGCTTCCAGTGAATGATATAAATATTAGGCGTTAGCAAATAACCATGCAGCAGCCAAGCTTTACGTGCACTGGCCCAGTAAAGGAGGTCTGGGCAGTTGTTTCCACCAACAACATCTGTTAGAGTCCAGAAATCCGTAAGAACAACACAAGTAGAGGAAAGAGGGGGGGGGGGTTGTTCATTATTAATCCTTCCATCTTCCCACCTCCCTGGAAACTGACCAGGAGGTTCACAGCCTCATCTCCACACGGTAGTTGAGCACCTGTGAAAAGCCTCCAGCATGCGGTGTGATTTCACAGCCCGGGCTGAAGGCTCACCTCCCAGGCACTGGGCTTATGGTTCCTAGTTCCAATCAGCAGCCAGAGGCAGTTCCTCCCATCTTCTGCCCAAGAGCCCTCTGGCCTCACAGGGAGTCTCCAAGACCACGCTTGAGCAATAAACGGCAGTCATCCTCAGCCATCTAACTGACAACATTCTTCCAATTTTATGCTCACTTTATAAATTTCATGATTTACTTCCCAGATTTCAGCGTGTGCACTCAGTGTGCCCCAGGAGTGTGGCTGAGCAGTTTTCACTTTCCAAGAAGTATTTCTCTGCCCTTCCCTTCCACTGAAGCTTGGCTAAGAAATTGGAAAAAGCCCCCAAAGCAAGTTATCTGTGCAGCATATACAATCCGGTCCAGGACGTTCAAGCGGAAATGAACTTAAAGAGAACGTCCCACATCCTTGGCTGAAGCCCTCACCCATCTGGATGTATTTAGAAGGCACATCTATGGTAACATAGAGCTAAAGAAGCAAATTCCAAAGTAACAAGATTAACCTTTTTAAATAAAGATGATCTGATCATTCAGAGCAGAGGGAGCAGGTTTTTGTAAGATGCCAGGGAAATTCTGGATCACCAGGCAGGTCCAAAAGGAAATAAGTGCTCAAATCAATTAATTCATTCATGACGAGTTACTCTTTGATTAAACTCACAGATCAAGCTCCTGACAACACTAGAGGAGAGGTTGGGGGAGGAAGGAGGTTCCAGGTTGATCCCTTAACCACTGCAAAGCTGTCCCAACTACCTTTCATAAAACGTCCACACTAATGATTTCATGAAGAACCACACCAATCAGGTGGGGGAGGCGGGTTACTAAAGGTTAAAATAGCAACAACGTTTACAGAGCAATTTCCATGTGCCCAGAACTGTGCAAGGAGCTGGATGCTTACATTCCTCCACATTCTCGTGAAAACAATGTCAGTACAGGAAATGCAAAAGGATACAGGATCCCTGCGGTTAGACATGAGCAGAGAAGGACGATGGGCCAGGGACAGGAAGTCACCAGGGTAGAAGGCCCCAGATGCCTAGCAAAGGGGCAAAACTGGGAACACAAGACGCTCGCCCCCAGGGTAACCTATCCTCCTCCCCTAGCCTATCACTGGTCATGCGGTTTGGACCCCCGATCTTCCATATCGCTGGTCAGACAGTTTAGCCCCCCCACCCCCGACCTTTTCCTCCCTAAAGATAACATCTAGGCCTCAGTTGTATTTCAGTTCCAGGCCCAGAAAAGCAGCAAACCAGACAAGTGACCCCCTGGCTGCCTCAGGACCAGCTGCTTTGACGAATGACCCCTTGCCCTGGCACTGAGCAATCAGTGGAGACCACGACCCTGAAAGAGCACACCTGGAACGCTGATGAATATTCTATTGAGACCCTCCCCTGACCTCCCCTAAGATTTCCACCTGCAAGAGAGAGATAAATATGCTCAGGACAAAGGGCCTAGTGCTCACTCTTCCTCCAAGGAGCACACCCAGGCATTCCCTTCCTCTCTTCCTCCCCCAAGGCACGGACCCCTAACCTCTAAGGGACCCCATGAGACTTGCCACCAGGGGAGCAATGGGCAGTGGCAGCTCGTCCTGAGCTAACCCCCTGATTCTCCAAGGCCCCTCTTCTCTGACTTCCCAGTGAGCCAAAGCAGCCCAGCCTAGGCTCTCCTGTTGCTTCTTCTACGCCCTTCCTGGTTTCACTGTTTTGCTGCCATCATGGACCCAATACCCTTTGGCTCAGTGCTGTGTAGCCCTTCCCCTTGGATATCCCCGTCCCCAACCCCTTTTCCTTAAATAAATTCAATTTAATCACCATCTGAGATGGCTGTTTAGCCTGCTCGCGCACCAGTGATGTTAACCTTTCACCTACCTCACGCCACAGACACTGAAGTCCGGATGAATTAAGGGCTTAATGGAGAAAGGTAACTTGTGAAACATTCGTAAAAAAATATAGAACGTATTTCTAGCTAACTTCAAATGAAAATGTTGCAATCTTGCCACATTAAAATTAAGGACATCTTGACCTGAGTTGCTATCTATGGACGGACTTGGTTTTGGGTCAGAGATAGAAGCTGCTCTCAGTGAAAAATCTGAGCTGTCAGTGGTGCTGTGGGTTGAAGCAGCGACCTGAGAGTCAGCAATATTTTGAAAGCAGGTCTCTGGGTGAAATCCTACTTATGTTGGCTTCCCAGACATCTGAGATGGGCCTGTCAAGAGTGATGGCTGTTTCAATCAATGAATGGGGCAGCTGTCAGCAGTGGGCAGCATAATAAAGATAAAGAAAAATAAATATATGTGTATATGTATAAAATCCTTAATGGCATATATTTTGTATAAACCAAGTATTTTTTTTTAAAAAAAATTACTCCATTCTTTGACAGTATCAGTTTTCAAAAATGGAAACAATAAATAAATGTTTTTAGATTATATAAGGTATTTATTATTATTCTCATTTTATTACTAACGAGGAAACTGAAGTTTAGAAAGAGAGGGTAACTTTCACACATCCGGTTAAGTGAAAGTGACAATATCACGATTTTAATTAACTTTAAAACCCATGCTTTTAGCCCTGGCCGGTGTGGCTAAGTGGCTGGAGTATCAGCCCACACACCAAAGGGTCACCAGCTTGATTTCCAATCAAGGGCACGTACCTGGGTTGAGGGTTCATTCCTGGGGCCCTAGCTGGGGCATGTGCAGGATGTCTCTCTCACATCAATGTTTTCTCTCTCTCCCCCCTCCCTTCTACTGTCTCTAAAAATCTGCAAAAAATATCCTCCAGTGAGGATTAACAAAACAAAAACAACCACCACAAAACATGCTTTTAATACTATGCTATTCTGCCCTGGCCGGTTTGGCTCAGTGGATAGAGCGTTGGCCTGTGGACTGCAGGGTCCCAGGTTCGATTCTGGTCAAGGGCATGTGCCTTTGTTGCGGGCACATCCCCAGTAGGGGGTGTGCAGGAGGCAGCTGATCGATGTTTCTCTCTCATCGATGTTTTAAACTATTACTCTGCCTTCCTCTCTGTAAAAAATAAAAAATATATATTTTAAAAAAAATACTATGTTATTCTGTTAAGGCTAACACCAAGGGGGCAAAAAATAGAAATAATTCACAAGATTCTGGAATCCACACGAGCCCCCTCTGGTGTGCCACTCTTCTTACAGAACCCTTTCGAGTGCCTGTGCCTTCCGTGGGGGGTGGAAAACGAGCACTGTTTATTCAGAATCTCTTAGCTGTAAAGTCCTAACTTTATTTACATATTCTTAACATAATCATGGTAAACAAAAAATAACAAAATTATCCAGGTTTCAGACGTACAATGCCACAACACATCATCTGTACACTGTACTGTATGTTCACTACCCCAAGTCAAGTCTCCTTCCATCACCATTACCCCTCCACCCCATGTCAACTTTCTTGTATGTTTGAGATTTTTCATAATAAAATATTCATGGAACAGTGGGAAAAGTTAAACATACAGGGAGTGTGAAAGGTAAGCTAATTGCTAAGAAAAAGCACAGAAGGCTACTGTATCCACTGGGTGTTTTAGGCACTGCTGAGACTAAAGGAAAAGGGAAAGTTGAGCAGACAGTAGTAATTTATTGGGCAACTACTTTACATCAGAGGTATATGTTAGACAGTCACATGTTATCTGACTTTACCATCGCAATCTCCCTGCAAGGCAGGTATATCACCTTTTTTTAATTTTTTTTATTGATTTCAGAGAGGAAGGGAGAGGGAGAGAGAAATAGAAACATCCATGATGAGAGCGAATCATTGATTGTCTGCCTCCTGCATGCCCCCCACTGGGGATCAAGCCCACAACCTGGGCATGTGCCCTTGACCAGAATTGAACCCAGGACCCTTCAGTCCACAGGCCGCTGAGCCAAACCAGCTAGGGCCATATCACCTTTTTTTAGATAAGCACACTGAAACTCAGAATGGTATATAACTTACCTGTGGTTGCACACGGTGGAAACTGAAACTTGAAATTGCGGTTCTGCCAGCCTCAAAACTCTATCGCTACATAGAAAAAAAAAGCATCATGAGCCCAGCACTTCTTCCTTCTAAGTAAGATAAAACCATGCCAAGGGCAGGAACATGGCACAGCAGCCACTCGTACACAGCAATGCCCCGTCACACAGAGGGCAGCCACCCTCCTGGTGATAGCACAGACAGCGACAATGAATGCCAGTCGCTTCGTTCTTGCAAAAGCCTTCATGAGTCTCCTACACTCAGTGCTCTAGCCTGTGTTCTCTTCACTGCAAGAATGAGCCCACCAGAGGTTTAGCCATCCTCCATGCACATGCCCTTGCTCACAAATATTGCAAAGTGGCTCATTCAGCACCATCCAACAGATTTCAAGCCCACCCACCTTCCTGGTCTATAGAGGCTAGAAAGCTAAACACTCCTTCACTGACTCCCTTGAAGCTAGATTCTTCCAAGCAGACACACCCGTGGAAGATTTGAAAGACAGGAGGCGGTAGTGGCCCTATGCTGGGAGGTCAGAACTTCTGGCAAGGCAGTGTGTCTGATTCCTTGGAGCAGTTGTGGTAGAGGTTTTAGTTTCTGCCTCTACTGTCACAGGTACGGGAGCAGAAACGAATTAAAACCACATTATGGTTGGAAATTGGTGGGAGACAAGCTGTGTTATTACTGAACATGTAGCATTGAAGCTCTGTTCTCCCAGAAATACTATCGAACTCTCTAATAAATCCCCTGCTACTTAGACAGCTTAGAAGGAATCTACTGTCTGCAACTAAGATCTTAAGCAGCATGCCTTCTAAACAGCTCTGAGCCCACCTCTAAGTTATGAGCCGACACAACTTCCTACCAGACAATAAAACTCCCTAATACAGGACATAAGCCTCCCACTGTCCACACTGGAGGGAGAAGAGGGGAGGACAAGAGGAGCAGGAAGAACATATTGCAGTCTACCAGCTTCTATCACATACACGGTCTCCCAGGAAAGCCAGCCTAGAACAGCCTTTCAAATGTGCCAGGTAACAGGGACAAGAGAGCACATAAAAGTGAGGGCCCCCCAGCTGGCCTGGCTCAGTGGTTGAGCACTGACCTATGAACAAGGAGGTCACGGTTCAATTCCTGGTCAGGGCACATGCCTGGGTTGTGGGCTCAATTCCTAGTGGGGGGCCTGTAGGAGGCAGCCGATCAATGATTCTCTCTCATCACCGATGTTTCTCTCTCTCTCTCTCTCTCTCTCTCTCCTTCTCTGAAATCAATAATATATATGTATATGTATGTGTGTGTGTGTATGTGTATGTATATATATATGTGTGTGTATGTATGTATGTGTGTGTGTATATATATATTTATGTGTGTGTATGTATGTGTGTGTGTATGTATATGTGTGTGTGTGTGTGTGTGTGTGTGTGTGTGTGTGTATATATATATATATATGTTTTTTTAAAGTAAGGGCCTTTCAAGGACCCTTGCCTCACACCCTAGAGTGGGAATTGGAATAAAGCAGGCCAACTTTGGAGGCCAACTTCATGTCAGGATGATCTCATTCAAAGGCCATGCTGGCTTGGTGGACAGGCTAATGACATACAAAGGCATGACTGCTTTCTTTAACTATCATCACTTCACACACAAAAAAAAAAAACACTTGTGTTCCCTGCAAAGAAATACCCTCAGAGGCTCCTGGCTTATTTTTATTACCCACAACCTTTAGCTCAGTTGAGACAAATCCATCTGCTCTGAGCATGATTATGAAATATGGAAACAGCTGAAAGCAGCTCAGAGTCACGGGCAGCGGCCAAGGTGAGGGAGTTGGCCTAATACCCGCTTTAGTAAAAAATGAAGTAAGACCACAAAGTGGGCAGACTTCTCTTCTGCTGCAGCTTGTAACTTATTCTGAAGGCAATTCCAAAAATGGAACTTCAAAATAATCTGAGCAATAATAGAACAACTGTAAACAAACAAACACACAAACAAACATCTTGCCATTCATGAATATACATATTTGGAAACTCCTGTTTAGAAAAATACATCTTTAGAATCACATCAGAGAGCCTGAGACAGAAGTGTGGTTGTTTGTTTCTTGGTTTATTGTGTGTGTACCAACCATGCAGGGAGAAAAAAATTTAAATGTGTTATGGTCTAGCCTTTGTGGCCCCTGGCAAAGGTGTAGGAGCTGTCACCCCGCCATGAAACCCTGGGGACCACCAAGTTCACTTAGAGCCAAAGTGTGACTTCGGCACTCAATAGCCATTGCCTAGTTGACTTTAGCCCTGGCCTGATTTCTCCCAATAGTTAGTCCAATGGATACTGCAACTTTAAGAGTTTAAGAGTGAATTATAGCTCTTTTACTAAAAAACTCAAAAATACAGAATATGACAGTGCTCCTCAACAACCAGCCCTTTAAAAACACCCTCTTTGGCCCAACTGGGTGGCTCAGTGGTTGAGCATCGTCAACCTATGAATCGGGAGGTTCTGGTTCGATTCCTGCACATGCCCAGGTTACAGGCTAGATCCCTAGTAGGGGGCGTGCAGGAGGCAGCCAATCGATGATTCTCTCTCATCACTGATGTTTCTCTCTCTCTTCCTCTCCCTGCCTCTCTGAAATCAATAATAAATAAATAAATAAATAAATAAATAAATAAATAAATAAATAAAGAGTGTACCAACCCCTGAACTAAACCAAAACGTGAGGGCTCATTAACTCACCATGGGAAATGTCCCCCAAAGGTCAAATACCATCTTTAGAGGACCAAGGTCCTAAAAGACACTTTCAGGAATTGTGGTCCAAAATGGCAGCCCCTTGAGAGTGGAGCAGTGTGCAAGGGAAACATACATGCCACACTGGCCAACAAGCCCAGGTCCAGGCTAGAACTACCCCCAAGCAAGTGAATGCTGTGCCCTGAAGAACTGCTGAGAAACATCAGCCCACAGAGTGAAGTCTCAAATGTTTAACGCAGTCTGATCAAATTCAGTTAGGTGCCTTCCTGAATTCAGAGATTAGCTGCTATGGAAGCAGCACCATAGACAGTGTGTTTTCCACCGATAGATTAGAATCAGTCCTTACAGCTGGTTCTTTATTCCGTAATGTGGAAAATCATTTTTTAAAAATCAACTCTGGCTATTGAAAACTGCTACTAAACCCAGTCCTCTTTGTTATATATTAGAGGAAATTAGCATCAGACTCAGAGATAAGATCTCCCAAACATGCTCTGTTAACAGATCCACAGGCTGCAAGAAAGCTCTCTGTTCATTTTGAAGTTTGTCTCATTCACTCAAAACAGCTAATAAATAAACCAGAACACCAAATGAGTCTCAGGGCGGCGGCCAGAGAATGAGGAGCCAGTGGGTATTCTTTGCAATATACCAAAACCACAGGGCAGGGAGACCGCATTTAGCATCACTTCTTTGGGGTTTTTCCAGAACCGAAGATCAGAGATTGGTTTCTTGTTCTAACTCGGCCGCAAACTCAGAGTAGGACTTTGAGTTAAACAGCATCTCTTTGGGGCTGTTTCTTCACCTGGAAAATGGGATGGGGCCAGTTCATCTGAGGGCCCTTCATTTATTTTGGATAATGCTTCCAGAAAAGGGATATAGGCCCAGCCAGTGCTGCTCAGTGGTTGAGTGTCTACCTATGAAACAGGAGGTTACAGTTTGATTCCCTGTCAGGGCGCATGCCCAGGTTGTGAGCTTGATCCTCAGTGGGGGGCGTGCAGGAGGCAGCCGATCAATGATTCTCTCTCATCATTGATGTTTCTCTCTTTCCCTCTCCCTTCCTCTCTGAAATCAATAAAAAATATATTTTTAAAATAAAAGAAAAGGGATATAGAATGTCAGGGTGATTCCTGAGTTGTGATCTGTCTGCGCAGGGTTACTATTTAAAGCCAGGCGTTCTCCAATGCAAAGCATGAAAGTTGCCCGTGTGTTCCACTAGGAAATTGGTTTTTAAACTTCACTAGCTCTGTGCTGAATGTTGAAGAAACTACATACAGCCCTAGCTGGTTTTGCTTAGTGGCTGGAGTATCGGGCCCATGGACTGAAGGGTCGAGGGTTCAATTCCAGTCGAGGGCACGTACCTCAGTTGCAGGCTCAATCCCCAGCCCCCGCTGGGGCGCGTGCGGGAGGCAATCAATCGATGTGTCTCTCTCACATCAATGCACCCCCTCCCTCCCTCTCTCTCTAAAAAATCCATGGGGACAAAAATATGCTTGGGTGAGGGTTAACAAAAAATTACATACAAAAAAGCTTCTGTGAGCAGCAATACATACCTCAAGCCCCAAGGATCCTGCAAA
Source organism: Plecotus auritus (assembly GCF_963455305.1). Lineage (NCBI taxonomy): Eukaryota > Metazoa > Chordata > Mammalia > Chiroptera > Vespertilionidae > Plecotus > Plecotus auritus. The sequence goes on from NC_137773.1 coordinate 165,201,054, forward strand.
TAGGGAGCATCACAGGTCTCTTCCTCAACCTGTTTTTGGGTCTTATCAGCCTCTTACACACCTGTAGCCTGGGATGCCAGAGGTACCACGTAAAACCAGGCTGGCACCAGCCATACTCGGCTTGTCGTTCAGACCCTCAGCTACACTAACCAAGTTCAACAATATGATGTAAAATTAAACAAATCAGAATCCTACATCAGCTGACCTATGAGAGAGCATGGCTACCACAGACAGCATAAGGTTGTGTAGCTGGTTTACATAACACAGGTCCTTCCCAGATTAACACCATCTATTCCCACGTAAGGATGGGAGTTACTCTTGCCTTTCTGTCTTCCTCTTCATGGCTCAGAAACCAAATGAGCATCTCTGAACCTTCCCGATTCCTGGAAGCTGTCACAAGAGACTGTGTGACCCACTGCTCCCGCTAAGGACACATGTCATATTTGCCCACCCCCCAACCCCTAGTATCCCTGTGTTGCTCACCACCTGCTCTCCTTTGCAGGAACCAACCTCTAGAATCCTTATTCCTCCTTTCAAAAAGACAACACATCCCTAGGTCCAAGAGTCTCGCCCACGAAGAGTTGCAACACAACCTGCTTGTGCACATAGCTGCCTAAAGTTGGTGTAAACCACCTCCGATTCATAAATGCCCTGAGCATCTCATGTTGCCAGAGCTGTTTTACATACATGTGGCGCTCACCCCCAAAAGAATGCAGATCTGTAATAAAACAAAATTCTGACTCTGGGGAAATCCATTCGTTGGTTCAACCAGCAAATACTGAGCACCTGCTAGACAAACACACCCCCACGCCTGCCTTCCTGGCATGACTGTGTCATGGCCCCCAAATGAGATGGTGTGTGGGGACCTAAATGCCAGGATCCGCACTGGCCAGGGAGCCAGGGAAGCTTCTGGAGAAAAGTGACCCTGAGCGCTCGAAGGCCAGCATCTCTGATTTTTATTTGAGCAGGCAGGTGCTATTTTTATAACTTACAATGTAATAAAAGAGGCTGGGGGGAGGGAAGGGGTTATGTGGGAACTCTATAGTTCTGCTCAATTTTGCTGTGAGCCTAAACTGCTCTTTAAAAAAATAGTCTATTTTTAAAGAGAGAGAAAACTAATAATGTTTTGGGGGAACTCAGCAGTTTTGGATGTCTTTTGTTTTCTCTTAGTGTTTTCTGAATTTTCCAAGTTTTCATGAAATGACATCTTTATAACTAGAAAAAAATAAGTCATTTAAACAGAGAATAACACGCCCCCCTCCCAAAAAAAAGAGGCAATTGTATTTGTATTTAATAAAAAAAGACACAAAGTCATCACACTCTACACTGAAAACAGATACATTTGGCTGTTCATTATGCCTCCATAAAGTTAATTTTAAGAAGTTTTTAGAAAGCCTTAAGAGCTCTTACATTTCATTTTAAATAGCACATATTGCCCGGCTGGCGTGGCTCAGTGGTTGAGCTTTGGCCTATGAACCAGGAGGTCACTGGTTCGATTCCTGTCAGGGCACATGCCCAGGTTGCGGGCTCGATCCCCAGTAGGGGGGCGTGCAGGAGGCAGCTGAACAATGATTCTCTCTCATTGGTGTTTCTGTCTCTTACTCTCTTTCTCTCTCTCTACCTTCCTCTCTGAAATCAATAAAAATACTTAAAAATAAATAAATAGCACATATTACAGTGTATAAGTTATAATCTTCAGGAAAAGTTAATTTGTATAAACTAACAGTAGGTGTTCCTGTTAAGTTTCTAAGTGTTCCCTTTCAAGATAATTAATTAAAGTTCTCTAATTTGGGTGCCAGCAATTTGAAATTCGGGGTCCTGGAGCCTACTATTACTAAAGATAATGACTATAATTCTATAGAATAAATGGTTTTCTAAGCAAATAAAAATAGAAGTTATTCTTTAATGGGGATCCCCAGTGGAAGTCACCACAGTGGAGGGGGTTATGGGGAAGGCGGCCGAGCAATGATTCTCTCTCATCATTGATGTTTCTGTCTCTCTTTCCCTCTCCCTTCCTCTCTGAAGTCAATTTTTTTAAAAGAAAAATGAAGTTACTCCTTAATGGGTACAGCGTTTCAGCTTGGGATGCTGACAAAGTTCTCAAGACGGATGGTGGTGATGGTTTCCCAAGAATGGGAATGTACTCGATGCCCCTGAACTGTACACTTGAAAATGGTTAAAGGAGTAAATTTTATGTTATGTACATTTTACCATAATAAAAGTAACTTTCGCTTCTTTCTACCTGACACTTTTTTGAGGGGAGATTTCTTAGTTTTTAAATAAGAACCAATACAGGAGAAATGTCACAAATGCTCTGCCTGTTCCCTCACGGTGTCTTTACAAGCAAGAAGTCTAAACTTAGGGCGTCAATCTCTGCCATCGCACACACGGTAATGCAAGGTCCCCGCGACAAAACTTTTCCACCAGGTGGCTTTCAGGACGTCCACAGAGGCCCAGAAAGGCGTGTCCACAGAGGCCCAGAAAGGCGTGTCTGGGGAAACGCGTCCAGACCCGCCAGGTGCAAGGCACTCGCGCGGTGGGAAAAGCTGACGCCAACGTTACTGCTGCTGATTTCATTCCTTCAAATATTTACTGAGTGTCTACTATGGGCCAGGCACTGTGCCAGGCTTAGGTCTAACACCTGCTTTCCTGGATCTTGCAGCATAACGGCCTGCTTTCAGTCACCCTACTTGCAAGTTCAAATAACATTGCAGGACACGATGTGACCTGTGTTTCTCAAGGGAGCCGGGTGTTTTCTCGTTTCTTTGCACTTTGAAATGATTCAAACTTACAGAAGCGTTGCGAGAACACCACAAAGGACTCCTGTGTATCCCTTCACCCAGATGCAACAATTACTGCTGCTTTGGCACATCTACTTTATCATGTGCCGGGCTATCTCTCCCTCCTTTTACCTCCCCTCCATCCACATCCATCCAGCTCCCTCCTCCTAAGCTTCCCACTCCCTCTCCCTCTCTCCTTATATAAAGTTTTTCTGGAACCATCTGTGAGTCGCAGACATCTTCTTTTATCCCTAAATATGTCATGATGCATTTTCCAAGAACAAGGCCATCCTCTTATACAACCACAGTCCCATTATCCATTTCTGGCCGTTTAACATTGACCCAGTAGTATTACCCAATATACACTCCATACTCAAATGTGGCCAATTGGCCAAATGATGGGAGAAGAGGTGTTGTCCAGGTTCTAAAACACCGATTTGAAGGCTCCCTCCTCAACCACCACGTGGACTGACAGGACCCGAGGAGACCCGTCTTACTCCCGTGTTTCACAGGACTTTTCCTGAAAACTCTCATTATTTTAAAACTCCTTCCGACATTACTTAAGGAAGCTCTTGGACTGGAGTGATGGCCTCACATTAAACCTGTCTTCTGCATGATGTGACTTAGTTCTACTTCCCTTTTTGTTGCCATCACTAAAAATTCTGGATAAAAATATTTTCTTGTAATAAAATTCAGTGGCATCACTTTCCACCCCCTCTCAATTAGAAATTGTTCAAGTCCTAGTAGTCCTTCTGCTCAGCACCTCTCTCAGTCCCCTAAGGAGCATTTTTATTTTTTATTTTTTTTTAAATATATTTTATTGATATTTCACAGAGAGGAAGGGAGAGGGATAGAGAGCCAGAAACATCGATGAGAGAGAAACATCGATCAGCTGCCTCCTGCACACCTCCCACTGAGGATGTGCCCGCAACCAAGGTACATGCCCCTGACCGGAATCGAACCTGGGACCTTTCAGTCCGCAGGCCGACGCTCTATCCACTGAGCCAAACCGGTTTCGGCCTAAGGAGCATTTTTAGACAATTCTTTCCCTAATCAATCTCCTCCCAATTGAAATTAATAAAAGAGATAGACTGTACATCCATTCATACCTCTATCTGTGCTTTATACATAAAAAGAGTAAGATATTTCACCACCACCCCAGGAACCAATTTTTTATTACACCATTTAGAATGGATGGTATAAGGTCACTCACAATGTGGGGGTAGGGGGACGGGGAGGGAGAGCAAGATGTTACCTGCATGAGAGGAGACCAGACCCCAGTTCAGTCCAGGACCCTCAGCTGGGTTAGGTCCTGATTTTGAGACATATTACAATGCTACAATAATCAAAACAGTGTGGTACTGGCAAAAAGACAGACAAGCAGACCAATGAAATAGAATACAAAGCCAATATGGTATATGGTCATGTACATGGTCAAATGATCTTTGACAAGGGTGCCAAAAACACTCAGTGCAAGAAGGAAAGTTTCTTCAACAAATGCTGTTGGGAAAACTGGGTGTCCGTATGGAAAAAAAAATGAAGCTGACCCCTTATCTTACACCATATTAAAAAAATTAACTCCAAATGGACTAATTATGTAATGTAAGACCTAAAACTATAAAACTCCTAGAAGAAAACATGGAGAAAAGCTTCATGACATTGAACTTGGCAATTTCTTGGATATGAGACCAAAAAGCATAGGCAACAAGAGCAAACACAGACTAATGAAACTGCATCAAATTTTAAAACTTTTGTGCCAAAGGACACAATCACCAGCATGGAGAGGCAATTTATAAAATGGGAGAAAACATCGATTTTTAAAAAAAATAAGTAATAAAAACACATTTCACTACACGTATCACAAAGAGTTAAGGTATGCTTCCTGGCATAAATAACATGTTCTGTGAGGTGACCTGAGACCAAAACTCAAGGCCAGAAACTTCTTTCCAGTTCTGGGTAGAAATGCAGAAAGCTCAACGTGCTTCGTTTTTATTTTACTTCTTAACAATCGGTCATGCATACAATGTGCCACACACTGGCCCTTGCACTTCATAAATATTGATTAACTTAATTTAATCCTCACAGCAACCCTCCCTGGTAAACATTCTCATCAGCCTCGTTTTACAAATGAAGAAACTAAGGCCAAGAGAGGTTAGGCAACGTATCCACGTAAGTGGTGGAGCCCAGTGTGAAAGACTTGCATTTCTGCTCACTGAAGAGGGCAAGCCTCCTTGGCTGCCCTCAGCACACTGTCCTACCAGGCAGTGATTGCAGATGGCAGTGCCAGCCCAACCAGGGACGGGAAGGGGAGAAAAACCCCATCCCCTTGGGAAACCAGGATGGCCTTCCCCAAATCTCTGAAAGCCTGAGGTCTCCTAGCTCTGCTCTTTGCTTTCTCTTACTGAAAATCCCAGGCCACAATGAAAAGGTTATCAGGGTCAGCTTTAGGAGCTCTTACCACCCCCGGTGGCTGTAAACAAGAAGGGGGCATCTGGTCCTTTGGGAGCAGCCCTCCTGTGGTCCCTCCCAGGAAGGAAGTCCTGGTGCCGGCCCCACCCAGTCAGTGTGGAAGCTCACGGCTGGGGCTCCGCGAAGGGCATACATCTGATGTATCAGAGCAAAAAGAAGTGGCAAATGGGCCCGGCCAGTGTTGCTCAGTGGTTGAGCATTGACCTATGAACCAGGAGGTCACAGATAGATTCCTGGTCAGGGCACAGGCCCAGGTTGCTGGCTCAATCCCCAGTAGGGGGTGTGCAGGAGGCAGCTGATCAATGATTCTCTCTCATCACTGCTGTTTCTCTATCTCTCTCCCTTTCCCTTCCTCTCTGAAATCAATAAAATTATATTTAAAAAAGGAAGTGACAAATGGGACTCAGTTTTTTAAATAGAAAGAGCAAAATGCCTCCTAAATGGTGAAAATGCTGACAGCACAGATCTTCTCCCGCAGGCGACAGCCCCATCAAACTTAGACTCCAAGAAGCAACTATGGTTCAATGACGAACATTGGCCAGCTTGACATTGAGGCAAATACTTGAATGGACCTCCGGTCCCCAAGTCTTCATCTACAGCCCTGTCCGTGAAAGACCTCCAAGGCTGCTCTTGGGAACTGGCCCACATCACACGGGCCTTCCTGAGACACAGTCCCTTTGTGCTCTTCAGAGTGATGCCTCAGTGGTCTCCATAGAAGACCAGAGCTATGGCAAATTACTATTTTTATTAAATACATACTACAGTCAGCCAGGAAGTATATATTGCACCCCGTAGCCATTTTATAAAATAAGCCAAAAATTTTTTGTTAACATTTTAATATGATTGCAAATTTACACAGAACTTACAAGAACACTACAAAGAACTTCGTATTACTAAAGAACTATTAGCATTTTACCATCGTTGCTTTATCATTTTCTCTTCCTCTATATATGTGTACATACATTTTTCATGAACCAGTTGAGAATAAGTTGCCAACATAATGCCCCATGTATCCCTGAATATTGCAGTGTACAAATCAACAAATGTTTACAAGCAATTTTAAAACGTATGTTACCACAATTCCAGATAATGGAATTACATAATAAAGTTGGAGGTCTAAAAATGCTTATTGCCCTGGCCAGGTAGCTCAGTTGGTTGGAGTGTTGTCCCATACACCAAAAGGTTGCGAGTTTGATTCCCAGATAGGGCACGTAACTAGGTTGTAGGTTCGATCCCCAGTTGGGGTGAGTATGGAAGGCAAATGCTGGATGTTTCTCTCTCACATCAATGTTTCTCTCTCTCTCTCTCTCTCCCCCTTCCTCTTTCTCTAAAACTAATAAAAACATATCTTCAGGTGAAGATAAAAAAATTAAAAATAAATTTTTAAGGTGCTTATTAACAATCCATTCAAATTTTTTTGTGTTAGAATAAGGGGAAACAAGCAACATATTTCCCATTTCATCCCATTTACAGATGGAAAAAAAAACAGTCAACACTCATATAAAATGAAATAACTAAACAGGGAAGGGATAAACACACAAATCTCCCAAGCCTTTGGTTTAATGATCTTTGTTTTTCATAAGCTGCAAATATGCTGGCTTTACCTAGTTTAATGGACAGGTGCTCACAGGCACTAACAAATTCAATCAATTTCATCACAGTTAATATCTAGAATTGTCTAAGGATCACATTCAGCCAGGAAGTATATATTGCGTGCCCCATAGCCATTTTTTAAAATAAGTCAATTTCTTTAACTGTTTAATATAATTTCAAATTTACAGAGAACTTACAAGAATACTACAAAGAAGTGTTTATCACTAAAGAACTATTAACATTTTACCACAGTTGCTTTATCATTTTCTCTTCTCTCTATAAATATTTTTCTTGAACCATTTTAGAGTAAGTTGCCAACATAATGCCCATCACCCCTAAATACTTCAGTGCACAAATATTAAAATCAAATTAATAAGAATACAGTACTGTTATCTAGAGATCTTACACAAATTTTCCAATTGTCATAATAATGTCATTTATAGGAAAAGAAAATATCAGATCACGAGTTGCATTTAGTTTTTACAAAATGCAAATTGTGTATGTGATGCTACAAAGGAATTTAGAGTTTCAAACTAAGAAACAAAGCAAAAATAAATAAGGAAACAAACAAAACAAAAAAAAACACTAAAAATACCAGTAACTGCTACAATTCCGGAAAGGAAAAGGAAGCAAGCCTTAGATAAACAGAAATTCAGACAATTCCATGACGTGAATAATTGCAATTTAGTCTTTTCCAGGTTAGGTCACGCTTTGCTTTTGTTCAAAATCACACTTTTGGACTTAAACTTCACTGCACAGACATACCTTTAGTCCTCTTCCTCTGAGACAAAAATTTTCTGAAGTATCATTTTTTTAAATATATTTTTATTAATTTCAGAGAGGGAAAAAGAGGGAGAGAGAGATAGAAACATCAATGATGATAGAGAATCATCAATCAGCTGCCTACTGCACACCCCACACCGGGGATCGAGCCCGAAACCTGGGCATGTGCCCTGACTGGGAATCGAACCGTGACCTCCTGGTTCATAGGTCAACGCTCAACCACTGAACCACAAAGGCCAGGCTCACACACAAATATCCGAATTCTACCCCATAAAAAATATATATATGTATGTATATATACATATTGCTATTCAAAATGAGAAAAAGGGTGTGAAATTTTGGCTTTTAATACTATTTTCCTGAGTTCCAAATGACTCCAAAATAACCACGGAAACTGGTATTTGACAGAAAAATTTCAATAACAAAAACTCCGAATTAACTAAGTGACTGTGTTACAACACACTTTGGGCCAAGCTATCATCTGCAGACTTCTCGTAAAAAGAAAAAGGCACGCGTTAGCCAGACTAATAAAAATCACCACAAAGGATTTTGCTAGTACGAAGAGTAACATAAACGTGAAATGCTATACAATAAACGGACAACAATACCCTCTCAACAGCGCTTACCAGCACAAACTGGCTTTGTCCTGTTCACCTTTCCAGGGGCCAGTCCACTACAGGAGTCAGTTGGAATATGCACACAGGAAAGTTCTATGCTGAGTAGTTAGCCAGCAGGGCCGGGGAGCCCATTTTTATGGCATGAGTAATAGGGTGAAACTCAGATACACGAGAATCCCCAAAGCAAAGGGCATTCAAACCATGTGGCCAAAGTCCACACACTGAGCTTAATGAGTTAGGAGGCCTCCATATAGATCAAGATTCATCTGCCGTCGGTGCTGCCAGAGTCACAGGGCCAAAGAGCCCCCTCTCCCAGCCCTACAAACCCAAGTGAAAAAAGGATGATACAGGCAAGGAAAGTCATTACTAAGGACCAGCTCCAGGTGGAAAGAAGCAAGGCTGTCCAAGCTCTAAACACAGTCCTAAAACCACCATGGCTCCTGACCAGGAAAAAAACACCAGACATCAACTACTCACAGGAAGATTTTTCCCATCTGCAAAGTCACTAATTACAACACAGGGCCTTTCTTGGAGAAGGCCACAGGGAAGAGGGAGTGAGAGATAAACAGAATAATGATTATCTTGCCCTGGAATGAGCTGCTACTGCCTTACCCTGAGGCCAAACCCTCCTTGATCTCTTCTATAAAAGGAGGGGATAGAAAATCTCCATGTTTTGTCCAGAGTAGTGGGAAGAAAACATGCTTTGGAGTCAGACAAATCCTGGCTGTGCCACTTTCTAAAACTGTGCAGCTTATGTCACTCTATGCCTGCTTCCTCATCTGTAAAATCGAGATTCTACCTGCAGCAGTTAGGGTTCGATTTGGTTATGAATACGTAGCTTTAAAAAGAGGCCTACTGCCCTGACCGGTTTGGCTCAGGGGATGGAGCGTCGGCCTGCGGACTGAAGGGTCCCGGGTTCGATTCCGGTCAAGGGCATGTACCTGGGTTGTGGGCACATCCCCAGTGGGAGGTGTGCAGGAGGCAGCTGACCGATGTTTCTCTCTCATCGATGTTTCTAACTATCTATCCTCTCCCTTTCCTCTGTAAGAAATCAATAAAATATATTTTAAAAAATAAATTAAAAAAATAAAATAAAAAGAGGCCTACTACCCCCATCATGGGAGATGCCGGAGGTTGGCAGCCCAGGATTTGTGAGGTGGCTCTAATCAACCAAGTCCTCAGACACCAGGTTTCTTGGGTCTTGATGGCCTTTATCCCTGTCACCTCAAGGCTCAGAGTGGCTGTTGGAATTCCAGCCTTCATGTCTGTATTCCAGTGTGGGCCATATGTCTAGTATTCCAAGAGGAAAGACAAAAGAAGAAATGGTACAAAGAAGGTTCCAGGAAACCACTATGTGACAAATGTGTTTATACCCAAAATATAATCACACGGCAATCCCAAGCTGTCAGAGGGAGGAGTGCACACATAGTTTTATCTAGAGCAACCCCGTGTCCAGCTAAAAAACTGGGTCCTGTGACTATATTAGAAGGGGAAGTAGATAAGTCTGCAACACCTCCCATCTCATTTTAAGGATTAAACTGGATAACATATGTAAAGCGCCTGATGCTTCCTGGACCCGCAAATGTATTCCTTCCCCTTCTGGTAACACTGACATCTTATGATTTGTGGTCTCAGTGTCTTAAGGGGACCTTCCTAACGTCGACTTTTACAGCCTGGTCTACCTTTTACAGTGTCATCTCTGGTCACACTCCACACACCACCTGCATTCCAGCCATACCAAACTAACCTCCTCCTTTCCCTGCCCCAAGGTAGAGTTAGTGTTCTCATCATCCCCACCCCCCCTTATCATAACAGCAGCTTGCATCTAATAAATGCTTTCTATATGCCAGTTGCTGCCCTAAGCCCTTTATACCCATCTTAGATGATCCCAACAATCCTATGACACAGACACTACGTTACTCCATTTTACAGATAAAGAAACTGAGGTTCAGAGAGGTTAAATAGCTGTGCAAGGTCACACACGTAGTAAATTGCATAGCCATTGGAACGCAGGATCTGTATTCTTAGCAACCACTCTATGCTGTCTTGACTACCGATTGAGATGTCTGAGTGTCATTTTAGACCAGTGATGGTCAAACTACAGCCCACAGACGAAATCCAGCCCACCACCTGTTTTTGTAAATAAAGTTTTATTGGAACACAGACACACCCACTTGTTTACATCAGGAGAGTTGAGTCATTCCCACAGAGACTGTAGCCCACAAAGCCTATGATATTAACTCTCTGGCCCTTTCCAGGAAAGGTCGCTCACCCTGTTTTAGACTGTCAGCCCCTCACAGCAGAGCCCGAGCTTTTTCGCCATGTGATGTGCCTCCTGCATCTCACACGGCATTTGCCAGGTACACAAAAGGAGCTCACAAACAGGTGGGGTATGAGCATTCCACCAGGCCTAACGACATGCAAAGAGGAGTGTGTCTGGGGCTGAGGCTGCCAGCTCACTCAGGGCCCGGAAAGTTCCCCAGTTCCGCCAAGATTCTGTCAGCAACCAAAAGACCCAGGAAAAACTGTCGTGGTAGTTTCCCCTGCATTGTGAGCAGCCCCCATGGCTCTGATGGAGTGACCTCTATAGAGCTGAGTGGGGGCGGGGGGGGGGTCATTTGTATCCGTCACATAATATACTCAACTCCTCTGAACAAGGGGCCCGGGCGGAGCCCCCCTGCCCCCAGGTTCCACCACACAGAGGGAGAACCTGAATTCCATTACTTCCTAGGGGGCTTCCCAATCTCCCACTCCAGCCTCTTATCATTGGCCACTGGGCACATGACCTGCATTGCAGAGAAACACTTAGCATATGAGTTTTAGGAAAAGAGTTATAAACAATTGATGGGGCCTGGCCAGTGTGGCTCAGTGGTTGGGTGCCGACCTAAGAACCAGGAAGTCACGGTTTGATTCCAGGTTAAGGCACATGCCCGGGTTTCTTCAGGCTCTATCCCCAGTGAGGGGCATGCAGGAAGCAGGCGATTAATGATTCTCTCTCATCACTGATGTGTTTTTTTCTTCTCTCTCTTCCTTCGTCTCTGAAATCAATAAAAATGTATTTTTAAAAAACTGATGGGGGGGCACCTTGCCCCCTGGCTGGGTGGCTTGGTTGGTTGGGTCTTTGTCCGGATACCAAAAGGTTGTGGGTCCAACCCCCTGGTAGGGCACATGCGGGAGGCAAGGGATCGATGTTTCTCTCTCTTGTCTCTCTCTCCCTTCCTCTTTCTCTAAAATCAATAAACATATCCTTGGGCAAGGATAAAAATTTTAAAAAAAACAACACTGATGTTGGGTGCCTTTCAACTTGTTATATTCTCATCAAAATATTTATGGAAAGGGACCAAACCACATAAAAACATAAATAGTCCCCTAAAAACTACAGCACAACATGAAAAAGTTATTCATGGCTCAAACGCCTTCTTTGACCTTCCAAAAAGAGGCTTGCAACAAGACTGTATACAGTTTCCTAATTTTATCATTATTGATATCATTGCATGAGAGACAATTAAAGCACTTTCTTTCTGGGCTGTGACCATATTTGATCCAGTCTGAATTATCAAAAATCAAATTCTGGATGGTTTTCTTTTTAATTCCGTCTTGGCCTGGCCCCAAATCGCATCAGTCAGGAGCCGGGCAGAGCTGAGAATGCCTCCCACATTTCCGTCGAGATCATTCCAATCCTCCTCTCAAGACACAAAGGCCAGCGTCTCTTCTTTCTCCCCAGAGTTCTCAAACGACTGACCACTTGAGCAGACTGAGAACCACATGCTAAGCAGCAAATGGAGACAGTCATCCACTATGCAAATCAAATAACTAGACACCTGGGTCCCATGCAGTGGGAGCAAAGACTAAGAAACACCTGCATATTTGCTAAGACGGGGTCTAAAATGACCACCGACCTGTGCCCTAGGTTCCACGGAGTCACCCAGTGGTCTGTCTAAAATACCAGACTCCCAACTTCTGCTGAGGACCTACTGTGCGTCAAGCCTGTGCTGGACCTGGTGCCTGTGAGGTTAAGTGTCATTTTACAGATGAAGAAATGGGCCCAAAGAGTTAAGTGACTTGCCCAAGGTCATGCAGCAAACAAGAGGCAAAGCTGGAGCCTGTGCCCCACAGACTGCCCCTCCCGGAAGCAATGTGCCTCCCATGAGAAAGAGGCAGTCCCTGCTGTCCAAAAGCTCTCCCGGTAGCAACACAGAGGCTGGCTGGGATGGGGAGCAACCCATCTGCTTACACACTGCTGGTGGGACTGTGAAATGGTTCCGCCACTCGGGAAACACTCTGGGAATTTCTACGTGCACCTATCCTATGACCCCGAGATTCCAATCCTAGGTGTTTAACCAAGAGAAATGAAAGCATATATCCACTTAAAGACTCGTACACAAACAACGGCTTTATTTGTAATAGCAAAAACTAGAAACATCCCAAATAGGCACAGATAAACAAACTGATAATAATACAGATAAACAAACTGGTATATCCACAGAATATACTACTACTCAACAGCAAAAAGAAACTATTTATAAACTACTGGTAGGTGCAGCAACATGGGCAATTCTCAGACATTATCTAGGCTAAATAAACCAGATTCCAAAAAGGATACCCTATATGGTTCCATCTATATGAAACCCAAGGATACACCAAATTAATTCATAGTGATAAAATCAGAAACAGACTGCAGGAGAAGAGGATTTGACTGGAAGAAACTTTGGGGCAAAGGAGGTAGAATGTTCTGTACCTTCAGAGCAATGGTTACATGGTATAAATGACTGTCAAAACTCATCAAAAAGAGGGCCTAAGCTCAGCCAGTGTGGCTCAGTGGTTGAGCATCAACCTATGAACCAGGAGGTCATGGTTCCATTCCCAGTCGGGGCACAAGCCCGGGTCGCGGCTCAAGCCCTGTGCAGGAGGCAGGTGATCAATGATTCTCTCTCGTCACTGATGTTTCTATCTCTCGCTCCCTCTCCTTTCCTCTCTGAAATCATAAAAATATTTTTTAAAAAGAGAACCTAAGACCTGTGCATTTTATTGTATGCTAATTATACCTTTTAAAAAAGTCTTCAGGCTAATGATAATAAAATGGAAAGCAGATTAAAACATGTATAGTTCCGAAACTGATTCCTCTACTTACAGTCTTTAATGAGATCCCAAAGAAACTATGATTTGCCCGTTAAGGGAAATTAGATTTCCTTACTGGCATTAGAAACAATTTCCCTCACAATGTTACCTACCTTACATTTGCCCAAGGGGTCTGTCTAGTGGACAGAGATGGATGACTCCACCAACCCTTCCTAACAAGCCCAGTTACAGTCATGACAGCAACCGGAGCCCTTCCACAACAGAGATGGCTGTCACCATGGCAACCAGAGAATGGTGGGAAAGGTGCTGGGGAAGGGAGACTGAGAGCTTAAACTATGACTTAAAACTATGACTGAGTGGCAGGCTGTGAATGGCATATTCCTAACCCCCCAAATGTCCATGTCCTAATCCCTGCGACATGTGAACATTACCTTATATGGCAAATATGTTAGCATATGGCAGGTGAGATTATTGAAAAGGGGAGATTATCCTGGATTATCGGGGAGTCCACCACAGGCGTCCTTCCAAGAGAGAGAAAGAGGGAAATCTGACACAGAGAGGAGAAAGCACTGTGAAGACAGAGGCAGAACCTGAAGTGATGCAGTCACCAGCCAAGGAATGCCAGCTGCCACCAGAAGCTGGAAGAAGCAAGAAACTGATTTCCCCTTAGAGCAAGAAACTGATTTCCCCTTAGAGCAGTGGTTCTCAACCTTCCTAATGCCGTGACCTTTTAATACAGTTCCTCATGTTGTGGGGACCCCCAACCATAAAGTTATTTTCGTTGCTACTTCATAACTGTAATTTTGCTACTGTTAATAAATCGTAATGTAGATATCTGTGTTTTCCGATGGTCTTAGGCCAGCCGTGGGCAAACTACGGCCCACGGGCCGGATCCGGCTGTTCTATCCGGTTCTCTTGCTCTCCCCTCCGCTCCTTTACTTTGAATTTATATTAGTTCACACAAACACTCCATCCATGCTTTTGTTCCGGCCCTCCAGTCCAGTTTAAGAACCCATTGTGGCCCTCGAGTCAAAAAGTTTGCCCACCCCGTCTTAGGCTCTACAGCAGCAGTTCTCAACCACGTAACACAGATATTTACATTACGATTCATTAACAGTAGTAAAATTACAGTTATGAAGTAGCAACGAAAATAATTTTATGGTTGGGGGTCACCACAACATGAGGAACTGTATTGAAGGGTCGCGGCATTAGAAAGGTTGAGAATCACTGCCTTAGAGTATCAGGTGGGAGAGCGGTCCTGCCAACACCTTGATTTCGGCCCAGTGAATCTGATTCCAGATTTCTGGCCTCCAAAACCATGAGAAAACAAATGTCTATCTTAGTAAGCAACCAAATTTGTGGCCATTTGTTATAAAAGCCATAGGAAACTGCCTGGCTGGCGTGGCTCAATGGTTGAGCATCGACCTATGAAACAAATTCGATTCCTGGTTGGGACACATGCTGGGTTGCAGGCTTGATCCCCTGGGGCATGCAGGAGGCAGTCCATCAGTGATTCTCCCTCATCATTGATGTTTCTATCTCCCTCTCCCTTCCTCTCTGAAATCAACAAAAATATATATTTTTAATTAGCTATAGGAAACTAATACAGACTGCAAGCCTTAAATCCAGTATTGCTTCTGCCAACAGTTTACATTCCCCCCAACATCAAATCAAACTTCTAAGAAATATTCAAATCAATAAAAGGGTGTTTGTTTTTTTCTTAAAAGAAAATATCCTGATTACCATGGGGTAGGCAAAGATTTCCTAAACAGGACTCAAAAAGAACCAGTCGTAAAGGGGGAAGAATGAAAAATGTGACTCCATTAAAATTAAGAATTTGTGTTTAGTAAGACACTTGGTAAGAGGTGAAGCAGCAAACTACAGAGTGAATGAAGATACCTGCTTTCTCTATATATGTAACGCCCATTGTGCACGTGTCCATATATCCATCAATGGACTCCTATCCAGAATATACATGTAAAGAACGTTTACAAATCAATAACAGCAGATACCAAGGGCAAAGGATTTAAACAGCACCTCACAAAATGTAACATTTAAATGACCAATAAACACACAAACAGATGTTAAACTTCATTGGTCATCAGAGAAAGGCAAATGAAAACCACAATGAGAAACCACCCACCCCATTGCCTAAAATGAATCCAAGAGACAAGATCAAGAGTGGATGAGGATGTGGCGCACCGGGACTCTCAGACACTTCTGGTGGGATTATTAACAGATACAAACACTTGGGGAAATTCTCGGGCAGAATCTAATACGTTGGACATCTGCAAACACTCTAACCCAGTATTTCCACTTCTAAGCATACACCCACAGAAATGCATACATCTGTGCTCTAAAACACATGGCAGCACTATTCCTAGGGCCAAACTCTCAAAAGAACTCAATCTACATTAGATGTAAATGCAGTATATTCACACAATGAAATAAGGAGCAGCAGTGGAAACAGACAGACCACAACTCTAACCCAGCAACACGGGTGGGGCTCACACACATAATATTAAGAGAAAGAAGCCAGATACAAAAGATCACGTACTGTACATTATGAAATTCAAAAAGAGACCAGACTAATCTACAGTACGGGAAGTCAGAATAGTGGAAACCCTGTGGGGGAAATGAGAGGGGAGGGGGGAGGGTGGCTGATGTTTCTTGATTTGGTTTGTTCTACTTATGAAGAGTCACTGAACTATGTACGCTGAGGAATTGTGTTCTTTTCCAAATGTATGTTAGACTTCAAATCTACCCTCAAAAATTCAGTTGTTCAGAAGTTATGTGAAAAGGTATGAGCAGCTTTTCTTTTTCTCTAAAATGTTTTCAAACTTCAAAATGGATGCAAATTCACCTTGGGGCGGGGGTAATAATAGAAAAAAGAAAAGAAAATATAAATTACCCACAATCCCACCAACCAAGTAAAGCCATGGTAACCATTTGGCATAAGTCTCCTCAAATACACATACATTTTTTAAAAGGGGCAGGGGAGTAGAGTGGATCCCACAGGAAATGGTTGACACAGGCAGGAATTCAATAAATATATCCAACCAGAAGTGAATAAATCCCATTATATGCTGTTTTACAGCCTAGTCAATCACCCCTTTAATATTATTGTCATGAAGATATCTACACACCTGAAACTAATACAAAATAATATTGAATGTAAACTGTAATTGAAAAAAATTAAAAATAAAGTAAGTCGTGTGTCCCTAAAAGGTTTGATTGTGCTGACTCAGAACAATCCAGCAACCTAGAAAGCAGAACATATGATTATTTCTCAAGTACACATAGGCAAGAGCATAAAATCCAGAGCAGTGATTTGCAACCCTAGTATCAACAATTGCCTCTAAAATTATTGGGAATACTCAAAAAGCATTAATTTTAATTCAGTGGGGTTTTAAAAGTTAGTGTATGCCCCCCATGACTCTCCAATGGGTCAAGTGGTACCAAAACCATGGGAAATCATGTCTAGGGGCTAAACATTGTACCCTCAAAGCATGTGGTTAATGCAGATCAAGTTGGATGTAAGCCCTGGCTATTTGATCACTAAAAGTCCACACTGGGTGGTTTGTGGCGGGCCCTTAAAGTCAGGGAGGGTATGTCACAAGAAAAGCAAACTTTCCGACCCAGAAGACAAAGACTGATGGTTGCAGAGAGCAGGGCAAATGATAAACATATTAAGGACAAAGCTATGAGCAGGTAGAGAACCAAGATTTATAACAATAGCTAATACTGGCAAAACTGAACTAAATCCTGGTTTGATTTCTTCTGTCATTGATTCGTTTTCTTACTCCTTCAATGATATTTACTGGGCCCTTATTATATGTCAGATCCTGTTCATAGGGCAGTGAACAAGACAGACAAAATGATCCTGTCCTCTGAAAGCTTCCTTCTAGTGCCAAAGGACAAAAGAGTGAAATACTGAGCATGCAGGTGACAGTGAAGTGTGATGGAGGAGGGGGGCGTAAGTCACTTCCCATAGAGGTGTGTTTGGATCCAAGTTTTAAAGGTATCCCTTCAAAACAGGTCATCATCTCCTCCCCAAAGAATTCTGCAGTAATTACATTAATGAGTCCCAGGGTAATCACAGCGTTCAGAAAAATGAACCAAGAATGCTATGGACCAGAAAGGTCCATTTAAGAAGGGGCAATTTGAAGATCCAATAATAGCTACCACTTCTCCGGATGCTGCTATGCACTATTCTCAGCCCCTGATACACCAGTATCTTCATTTCATCCTCACATTGAACTATTGAGAAGGGCAAGGGTAACATCATTTCAACAGATGAAAAAAAAAGGAAGCTCAGAGCAATTAAGGAATTGGCCCAAGGTGACACATGTGCTGAACGTGCTAAATGTTGATGTCGGGATTTGACTTGGAGCCCACACTGCTCTGACTTTCCATATAAATGTCCACTGGTGGCCGGAGGTTTTCTTTTACCAACACTAGTCTTCCTTATCCTATCCAAGATTTGCCTTTCAGTATTTTACTGAGTTCTTACAACCACACCAATCACCAAGAAAAGAATTGGAGGCTGGTTCCGTATTTGCAGTGTATTCTTTTCTGCAAATAACAGAAACGGAATGGCAGTGAAGACCCTCAAATTTAAATATCACTTCCTAGATCCAATTAGAAATTATTTCTTCAAACACTTGACATTATAAATACTCCCAAAGGAGTTCCATTTTGGTTTGAGGCTAAAATTAGCCTTACGGCAAATGAGAGGTCATGTAGCTCTTTTCTTACCAGGTACAGACATCTCAAACTGAACACAACCCACATGGACCTCTTGGTTGTCCCCCATCCTATCCACAAGCATGCTCCTCCACTGTGACCTGCATCTCCAAAATGGACATGTCCACCGCCCAGCCTCTTAGGCCTACAAACTCAAGAGCTCTCCATGTCCCCTCTCTTTCTCTCACCTCCTCATCCAATCCATCAGCAATTTCTAGCTTCCCCACTCCAAATCTGTCCCTTTTCTCCATTTCCCTGCCCCCCAAGTTTAATCCCCAGCATCTATTGCCTGGACCACCATGATGAGCTCCTAACTGATCTGTGTTTCCCAGTCTGGCTCCTTGAAAATCTCATCTCCACACAGAAGTAGCCAGAGATAACTTTTTAAAGCATGAATCGAGACCACGTCACTTCCTTGCTAAAATTCTTCTGAAACACAGTGTTAAATTCTTCCCCCACCTACAAGGTGCTCCGTGACCTGGCTCTGGCCTGCTGAACCCCAAGCTCTTAGGGTTCATTCGCCCCTGGTTCACGCTATATAAAAACCAAAAGACGGCCGAACAGATAATGTGAATTTCAGGGAAGACGCTAAATTATTTCCATGAGTACTTGCCTTTATTTCAACATCATTTTTAAATCTTTTTTAAAACTTCATAGCACCTGTTACTTTCTGAAATTTTCTGTTCAGTTGTTTAGATGCACTCTTTAACACCACCCTGTAGTCTGTACCATGCTATTATCTCTGAAGTGTTTACTTTAAATAACTATAATGATAAATTACAGAAACTCCCACATGTGCATTTCCCCCGTGCTCTGATTACTTCACACTCTCTCAGCCAATGAGTGTGCAGCACGTGTCCCGGACGCACTCTCCTGTGTTGAGTGTGTACAACAATGTGACGTTTTCGCTCCCGTGACCTCTCTCTATGCCATTTATTTTGAGTTCTGGCTCAAACTGCCTTCCTAAGGGCATGGTGATGGGGCTGAGAGTGCTACAAGTAAATTAAGGCACAATATGAAACTGAATGTTAAAATGTAAGCTTTACAGCAACTTGAGGGCATGGGAGAGGACATCAGAGTACAAACTGCTGGTGGGTGACTGGTGTGAAGGGCATTATCAAAGCATGGAGGACTCACCAACAACTTGGTGTCTAGAGATTGTCAGGAACTGCAGGCAATTTGGAAAGAACTATCAAAGGAAGAATCCATGAGGCCCAAAAGTGCAGGTAACTCAAATTAGTTAGCCCACGTATTTGCACCAAGGCATTCCCCGGACTAGGAAAGAGTGGGCTCCTTCTACCTTTCGATTCTGCGTCTCCTCCACTACTTCCTGAGAAGATGCCCGTGTGTTTTGTTCACTGGAGTACTCCAGCTCCTAGAACAGTGCCTGGCACAAAGTAGATCCTCAATAAAATAGTCTCTAAACAAATAAATTCGTGAACAGAAAAATATGTTTTCTAGGTTTTTCTCTCTACCCTCCTCTCTTTTCCTTTTCACAGATCCAGCTCTGCCTTTATAAGACCCCTTGAGAAGGCCAAAGTGTGCAATCACAGAGCCATCATAAATCTCCTCCATATCACTAATGGACTCTCAGCCACTGTTCGGATGTGGGAAACACAACCCCAACAGCAAGACATTAACCATTATAAAGAGACAATGCTTTTGGAGTCTGTGGTAGACTAGAAAACAGTGAGTCTATTGTGGTTAGAATAACGAACATTGGCAGGTAGCTATAAAACAAACTCAAGATGAGACCTCAGTAGTGTACACAGTATATTTCACCTACACAGCCTGCATTCATGTAGGAATTATTAATTATTATTATTATTATAACTTTACCCCTTCTCAACCTTGCCTCTATCTAATACCCCAGTGGATTTTAAATTATACAAAAGCCTGAACTACTCCAATTCATCCTAAATCCAATCCAAAAAATAAGTCGTTTAATATACATTGCAGGTAAAATACAGTCCCCAAGTAAAATAACTGCAATCCAGGGTAAAAGTTCTGTTGGCTTCATAAGCTATTTGAAAAAAAAAAAAAAGCATTAAAAGTGATGCTCTGGTCCTACACACTCTACCTATTTTTTACTAACTTTCAAGAATTGAAAGGGAAAAGGGAGCGGCAAGAGCAGTTACTGGCGCTATTTTGTGACATAAAAAGAATTAAAAGTTAAAGTGCAGCTTCCACAACATAGCAGATCTCCAAGGACACCCTGTGACGGGAAAGTTCTCTGTCTACAGCATCAATATGGCAACAACTCAGTTTCCAAACTTCAGGGGTCACCTTCCTCCTAGTTGCATTACATGTAAATGACTGCCTGATAAATTTCAGCTGGAAGCAATCTTAACATTTACACACCATGGACAGGGAGAGTTGACCAAGCAATCTAATCTAACAAGCAAAGAGCTAGAGCTCCCAGGGTGTGGTTCAAATTTCACAAGCATCCCTGAGGGCCCCAAGCCCTAAGATCCAAAGGCTATTAAAGGCAGGACAAAAGATCTCATCAACGACCTCTCCAAAAAGCCCCGTTCTCTTGGCATGGCCACTTGTATTTGCCTCTGGCTTGTTTTGTAAAACGATGTAAACAGCGGTGTCCCATCTGCTCCTTTCAAGTCTTAACACCTCCTGTGTGCTGGGAGCCCCTGCCCTCCACATCCCCAATCCGACGTGTCCACAGTAGTCTTCCCAACTGTGAGGGCAGTCAGCAGGGAACTTCCAAATGAACCTAATGGGGAATATTATTATTACTTAATTAATTAATTAATTGAAATAGCAAACTGCGCATTCCGAAAGGGGAGAGGTTTACTTTTTTAAAAAACTAAACTTGCGTTGCAGAGATTGGAGGTCCCAAGCCACCACCAACTGGGCAGAGGGTAGCACGCGCTGGAAGGCACTGAGGACAAGGAGCAGGTTTTTGGTGGTGGTGGTGGTGTTCTTAAACACTTAAGTTTTAGATGAACTAAGTTATGGAGAGAATTGCTGTGATCGGACCAGATGTACTAATGCTTTTCATTCGGGCATAAAGCACGTCCCCTCTGCCTTCTTTTCTCAGCCGTTCAGGAGTACAGGAAACCGCTAGCGGGCAGGGCCCGGGACCCGCGCGCTCAGCCCGCCGCTCCAGTCCCTGCAGGTGCCAGCACAGAAGGAAACCCGGGCTCCCGCCTCCCTCCCCGCCGCGGCGGTACAGCCCTGGGGTGGGGTCACAGCGCGCCCAGCCTGGGCACCCCACCTGGAAAGGAGCAGCGATGCAGGGAGAGCACCCGCGTGGAGATAGCACCCCGCTTGCTGGTGGTACGATCGCGCACGCACACACTTACACACACACACACACACACACACAGAGGCGCGCAGGGAGGGGCGCGGGCGGCGGGCACGGTACCTGTTTTGCCAGCCCTGGAGGAGGTTGGTGTACTTGCTGAGCACGCCCTCGAGCGCCGGCTCCCTCCGGCGGCCGTCTCCCCCGGACGGGCTAGCAGCCACCGAGCCCGGGCTGCTGCGGCTGCCCCCGCCACCGAACCCGGCTACCGCCGACCGGCCGGAGATCCCCCGGCCCGCCAGGGAGCAGGAGGGCGAGGAGCCCGCAGAGGTGGCGCGGCTGCTGCTGCGGCTGCTGCTGTTGCTGCCCCCGCCGCCGTCCGCGCCCTGGGCCGCCCTCTCCATGGCCCGTGCGCGCCCGGAACCCGAATGCCCGCCCGCCGCGGTGGCGGCCCCCGCACTGGGGCTCCTAACGCGGTAACGGCGGCGGCCGCTGCTACAGCTCCGGGCGCCCGGGCCGCGCGTGGCTGCTCCAAATCCCGGGGAAATGCCTGACTCATACAGGAGGAAGAGAAGGAGGAGGCGAAGGAGAACTGGGAAGGAAGCCAACGGGGCTGGATGCAGCTGTGGCCGCCCCTCCTCCCGCCACGGCCCGGTCCCGGCCCCTCCCTTCGCACTAGTTTCCCGGGCAAGTTCGGAGCGGGTGGCCAGTTAGGCGAGCCCTCCTCAGGTTCCTTCTGCTCTTCCTCGGAGTCCTAGGGGTCGCTCAGGCCCAGGGGCTGGGGGCACTCCTGGGCGCCGATCCTCAGGGGCAGGCACGCCCTGTCACCCCTGGCGCTCCTTCTGTCGCCCCCTCCCGGATCCAAAGGGGTGAAAGGGAATCTCTGCGCGTCACTCCCCCACCCCCAACCCACCTCGGGAGCTGGAGGGAGTGGCGGCCCCACCCACCCTGTCCACCCGGATATGGACCTGCCGGGCCTAATCCAGACTCACACTCGGGTCTTCCGCGATAAACCTGGGCCAGACAACAGGTACAGTAACCTAGAAATGAGCATCGCAGGTGGAGCAAAACAACAGGGCCGAAGGTCCTCCAGGATCTCCGGTGTGTCCAGTAGGGGAGGGGGGAGGAGCGTGGGAAGGGAGGGGTGGGTGATCCTCACAGGTAAGCTATCCTGGGGCATTTTCACGAGGTGGAGCTAAATGGAGTAAGGCGAGAAAACTCAGGTTGCTGCAAATGCCTAAATTGAATGGCCTAGCCACCTTACTTGCACACCCTAATCCCCACCCTGATGGCCACATGTAAGCCTGGTACATCAGCACCTACACGCGTTATACAATTCCAAGCAGCTGGGAACCAAAGACTTTAAAACGGGTAAGACTGCCCTGAAATCAACAGATGTTTACACAGCGAAGCATTCTGTGTTGGCTGTAATTTCTGCCCCACCCCACTGCAATTAAATTTCTAAATTTAAAAATTGTTGCTCTTTGGCAAAAGTAGGTGGGTTGCACTCTCTCCACCCCACTAATAATTTTTTTAATATATTTTATTGATTTTCCACAGAGGGGAAGGGAGAGGGACTGATAGTCAGAAACATCGATGAGATTGAGAAACATCGACCAGCTGGGGACGTGCCCGCAACCAAGTTACATGCCCTTGACCAGAATCGAACCCGGGACCCCTCAGTCCGCAGGCCAACGGTCCATCCACTGAGCCAAACCGGTCTTGGCCCCACTAATAATTTTTGTGAGTATAAATATCCAATGCAATCTGGAAGTTTCTAAAATTACCTAAAAATAGCTTTGAGGAGCTCAGACACACCACACACACACAAGATAACAAAAACAAAGGGTGATAGATTGAGGGCTGTTCAAAGGATCTACAAACCCATAAAGTAATATAAATAATTCAGCAGTTTAAAAAATTACGACAGGGAATAGAGTCAGCTCTCCTGGGGACAATTCCCCAAGCCTGATCCTTTTCTAGTTTCAAGTCCTTCCAGGAAACTTTCAAAGATGGCTTTGCTCCAGAAATGTTTGCAGAGAAACTTCTGGGGCTGATGAGAAGTGGCTGTGCCCCTGAATAAATTACAATTCTAGATGCCTACACACTATGGAAAAGAAAAGTTTGCCCCAAAAGATTGCATGGTAGAAAGGACCAACTTTGTAGCTGGGCAGAGCTGAGTTCCAATCTTTGACCTTCGTTTTCTCACCTGCAAAATGAGAGCCCTGATACTATTGGCTGTGATGAATTATGTGAGGATGTTTATTTGCTCGAAATATTTACTGCCTCTGCCCTGGCTGGTGTGGCTAGGTTGGTTGAGCATCCTGCAAAGGTCTCTGGTTCAATTCTGGTCAGGGTACATACCCAGGGTTCGGGTTCCAGGTTCTATCCCCAGCTAGGATACATACAGGAGGCAACCCGATCACGGTTTTCTCTCTCAATCAATGTTTCTCTCTCTCCCTCTCCCTTCCTCTCCCCCTAAAATTAATAAAAAACATATGCTAAAAAAAAATGTACTGCCTCTTCCTATGGGAAAAGTATCTCCCTCCACACTGACCTTGGGTTTGGTCCTGGAATTGCGTTGGCCAGTGGAATGTGAACAGAGGTAGCATTGGCCACTTCCAAACATAAGCTTGAAGAGTCCTCCTGTGGTCCCAGCATCTTCCTCTTTTCCTTCTGCGAGGTGAGCAGCGTGTCCCAGATCATCTGTGTCCTGGAGGGAGAAGACACGTGGAATACAGCAGAGCCAAAGCCAATTAGCGTGAGCCATGTCACATGTGCAAAATGTTTGTTGTAAGCCACTTGGATTTTAGGAATCATTTTATACCACAGAATAGCTTTGTCTAAACCAACTTATACACCAATCAGCATGCGCATGCTCATGAAGCCCTTCACTGCCATGAAGACCGAGGAGGGGAACTATACATGTCACTTACAATGTGCCCAAACAGCACGCCTTGTGATGGGAGACTGCCACTCTCCTGCTAAAAAGGCAGGGCCATCACCTTTGTCCTATTATCTAACCTCTACCACCATGACTCCATCCCACCCAGCCTACCTGTGGCTGGATGAGCTAACACAGCAAATTCTCACTTTGGACTAAATAAAATATTGAAACCCTTGGGACAGTCCAGTCGAAGCAGGGCGGAGCTCAGCTGAAAGGAGTTCTCAAGTCCAGCAGCTCAGTCTGTTCAGGCTGCTATAACAAAATACTGGGTAGCTTATGAACAACAGACTGTATTACGCACAGTTCTGGAGGCTGCAAGTCGGAGATCAGGGTGCCAGCATGGTCAGGTCCTGGTGAGAGCCCTCTTCGGGGTCCCAGACTTCTCACTGTACCCTCACATGGCAGAAGGGGCTAGGGAGCTCTGTGGGAAATCTTTTATAAGAGCACAGGTCCCTTATTTCCCATACACACACACACTGTTGTCGGTGTCCATGGGCTATGAATATAAGTTCTTTGGTTAATCTCTTCCCATCCCCCCCCAAACCCCTCCCGTCTGAGATCTGTCAGTCTGTTCCATGCATCCATGCATGCCTCTGGATCTAATTTGTTTGTCAGTTTATTTTGTTCATTAGATTCCACATATGAGTGATATCATGTGATACTTGTCTTTCTCTGACTGGCTTATTTCACTTAGCATAATGGTCTCCAGGTCCATTCATGCTGTTGCAAAGGGTAAGAGATCCTTCTTTTTTACAGCTGCATAGTATTCCAATTGTATAGATGTACCACAGCTTTTTTTATCCACTCATCTACTGATGGGCACTTGGGCTGTTTCCAGATCTTAGCTATTGTAAATAACGCTGCTCTGAATATAGGGGTGCATATATCCTTTCTGATTGGTGTTTCAGGCTTCTTAGGTTATATTCACAAAAGTGAGATCTCTGGGTCAAATGACATTTCTATTTTTAATTTTTTAAGGGAACTCCATACTGTTTTCTACAGTGGCTGCACCAGTCTGCATTCCCACCAGCAATGCACTGGGGTTTCCTTTTCTCCACATCTTTGTCAGCATTTGTTGTTTGTTGATTTATTGATAGTAGACATTCTGGCAGGTATGAGGTGAGAACACATTGTAGTTTTAATGTGCATATCTCTCACTATTAGTGACATTGACCATTTTTTCATATGTCTATTGGCCATCTGTAGGGGACATCTGTAATACTGTCAACAATAAAAAATAAAAAAGAAAAGAATACTGATCCCCCTCATGAGGGCTCCACCCTCATGACCTAAGCACTTACCAAAGGCCCTACCTCCTAACACCATCACATTTGGGCATTAGGATCTCCACATATGGATTTGGGAGGGTTGGGAGGGGGAACACAAATATTCAGACCATATAAGCCAGAATGGATCATGAATAAGCCATCTGTGTGGGATCAGAAACGGCCGAGGAAGTAAGTCAGGAGCAAGAGGTAGGTGGAAAGAGAAACTCTGACAGCCCTAGCTTACCCCTTATCTTGTCATATTTCTACCCAACAAAATCTAAGAGAATGGGGAGATTTGCATTTTCCTGGAAAATCAAGAACTAAGCAAAAGATTTGTCTTAATCGGTTAGGGCTGCTGTTAACAGAAAACCACAGACTGGATGGCTTACACAAAACAAAATTTCACCCTAGCCACTTTTGCTCAGTGGATAGAGCATTAGCCCGAGGACTGAAGGGTCCCAGGTTTGATTCCAGTCAAGGGCACGTACCTCAGTTGCCCACTTGATTCCTGGCCCTAGTCGGGGCGAGTGCGGGAGGCAACCAATCAGTGTGTCTGTTTCACATTGATATTTCTCTCGGTATGTCTCTCCCCTTCCCTTCTACAATCTCTAAAAATAAATGGAAAAATACCCTCAGGTGAGGATTAACAACAAAAAAAAGAAATTTTGACAATGTTCGGAGACCTTGATGTCCTCAAATCCCTTGCCGCAGGAAACCACTTAAGCTGTGCTTCCACAGGCTCTTAAACAGAAAATGGAAATGACGTTGATGGAAAATAAACAGTTTCTAAAAACAAACAAATAGTGCTAGAACAATTGGATATTTATATGCAAAAAATTTTTTTTAGTTTTTAAAAATTTATTTAAGACCTACAGCTTACATTTTACACAAAAATTACCTCAAAAGGGACCAAAAACTAAAATGTGAAATGTAAAGCCATTAGACTTTTAGAAAAAAACATAGGAAAAATCTTTATGAACTTGGGGTAGGAAAATGGAGCCAACACACATTACCTTTTGTGAAAAGGGAAGGTCGTGGAGAGGGCAGAACCAAGGGCTCAGGGCGGGGAGTCCGGAACCACAGAGAATGATTCCCAGCCCTTGGAGACCTAATCAAGGAACTTGCAACTGGATCGGTTTGCCTGACTGGGTTTCAGAACTACCATGGACCACTGACCCCGGCTTCCTGTTTTCCCCCTTCCTGAACCGGAATGTCTGGAGCAGTTATCCTGTGTGTCTCACTTTGTGTGTTGAGGGGGCAGGGGGCAGAGAAGCTGCTCCCTCAGTTTCCCAGCTCACTAGGAGCTGATCTTAAGGACCTGCACCCTACGAGCCTCTTCTCTCCTGGACCACACTTGGATGGCAAGATTCTGGACTTGAAGCTGGCGCCGTGATGGGATGAAACTCTTGGGGGCCCTTGGGGAGTGAATGGGTGCACTTTGCATGTGGGAGGATTATAAATAATTTGTGGCCAGAGGGTGGACTGTAGTGGTTTCAAAGATATGTCAACAGCCCAGCCAGCGTGGTTCAGTGGTTGAGCGTTGACCTATGAACCAGGAGGTCACATGCCTGGATTGGGGGCTTGATCTCCAGTGGGGGGCGTACAGGAGGCAGCCAATCAACAATTCTCTCTCATCATTGATGTTTCTATCTCTCTCCCTCTCTCTTCCTCTCTGAAATCATTAAAAATATATTTAAAAAAACACACAAAGATATGTCAACAAATTTTGTGATATGCCACCCCTCAAGAGGTGCAGCTTAATTTCTCTCCCCTTTAGTGTGGAGTGAACTTTGTGAATGACTTCTAATGAACAAAATATGACAGAATTGTTGAAATGTCATGTCCAAGATCAGGTTATAAAAAGACAATGGTTTGGGTCTTGGCTGAGAGTTCTCTCCCTCTTTCTCATCACTCACTCTAGGGAAGCCAGCTGCCATGTCATGGGGCCACTCAAACAGCCAATGGAAAAGCCCATGTAGGAAGAATTAAGGCATGCCAGCTGCCGGCCCCTATGTGAGTAACCTGGGCAGCAGATTGGTCTAAGGCCAGCTAGCAGCCACACAGGGCATTACCTGGTCAGACCTGGAGATGGCTGCATCCCTGACAAACAGCTTGACTTCAACTTCCTGAGAGACCCTGAGTCAGAAGCACACGGTTCCTCAGAAACTGTGAGATAATGAGTGTGTTGTTTTAAGCCTCAAAGTTTGGAATAATTTGTTACTCAGCAATAGATAACTAATACAGATGGCTACCTTGAAACTTGTCATTTTGTTATTTTTATCTCTTCAGTGCCTTCTCACTACCATTGACCAACTTTTCATGTCCTGATAATATGAAGCAGGGAAAATAAGAGAGTTCGAGACAGGTTGAAAAATATATATCCGTGTGTTATTGGCAGAAGTATAGACATATAGAAACGTGAAACAGAATAGAGAGGCTAGAAATAGTTCCATATGAAATAGCCAATTGATTTTTGACAGATGTAGGAAGGCAATTCCATGGAGCTCTCTGTATCAGTTTCCTACGGCAGCTGTAAAATAGTACCACAAACCTAGTGGCTTAAAGACAAATCAAATTTATTATCTTACAGTCCTGGCAGTCAGAAGTCTGAAAATGGGCCTTACAGGCCAAAATTGAGGTATTTTTCTAAAGGATCGAGGGGAGAATAAGTTCCTTGCTTTTTCCAGCTTCTAGAAGCAACCTGTCTTCCTTGGCTCCTGCCTTGACATTTTGTGATTTTTATCTCTTTGGTGCCTTCTCACTACCATTGAACAACTTTTCATATCCTGAAGATCTGAAGCATGAAATAGCCAATGGAGAAGAATGAAGGCATGCCAGCTGCCAGCCACTATGTGAGTAAGCGGGGAAGCAGATTTTAACCTCATTCCAACCTCTGCTTCTTCCTTTCACCTCCTTACCTGATTCTGACTCTCCTGTGTCGCTCTTATAAGGATACTTGGAATTACACTGGGCCCTCCTGGATGATGTTCTCAATAAATGACGGTGGAACAACTGGACGTGTACCTGCCCCCCCCCCAAAAAAAGAACTTTGATCTATATCTATATCTCACATCTTATGCAAAAAAACCCACAAATGATTCAAATGGATCATAAATCAAAATGCAGAAGGTAAAACTCTTAAACTTTCAAAAGAAAATATAGGAGAAATCTTTATGAACTTTGGATCAAGGAAATCAAAGCACAATCCATTGAAAAATTAGATTTTATAAAAATTAGAAACTTTTTATCTGCGAAGATACTAATAAGAATGAAGCCAAGACCGGTTTGGCTCAGTGGATAGAGCGTCAGCCTGCGGACTGAAAGGTCCCGGGTTCGATTCCGGTCAAGGGCATGTACCTTGGTTGCGGGCACATCCCCAGTGGGGGGGGGGTGCAGGAGGCAGCTGGTCGATGTTTCTCTCTCATCGATGTTTCTAACTCTCTATCCCTCTCCCTTCCTCTCTGTAAAAAATCAATAAAATACATTTAAAAAAAAAAAAAGAATGAAAAGACACACCACATACTGGGGGAAATATACTTGTGAATCTGACACGGGGCTTGTCTCCAGGATATGTAAAGAACTCTCAAAATGCAAAAATAAGAAAACAAACAGCATTACTTCTGAAATAGGAAAAGATGTAAACAATCACTTCACCAAACAAGACTTAGTGATGGCAAATAAGCATATGAAGAGATGCTCAACACCATTAGTCATTAGGCAAATGCAGATTAAAACTACAATGAAATACTACTGTTAAAAAACAAAATGCAACTGAGCAAATATTAAAGACTTACTGGCTTTATTCAGCAATTCATGAGTCAGGCAGCGTCCCGTCTAGCAAATAAATAGATGAGAGCTCCGCCAAGCTGCAGAAGAAGGAAGGTTTTTATAACAGAAAGGGAAATTTCTAGCAAAGAGTGGATAGCTTCAGCCTTCAGAGGAGACTCCTTTGGGCGATGGAAGGGGTCTTTGGGGATTACCTCACTAATGCTGACCAGGAAATTCCAGACTGCACAGTTAAAATTATATCGCTGGGGGAGGCCGAGACTGTGATTGGGTTAGGTAGTAAGTCATGTTGGCTGACATGGGGCTTAGCATAAGTAATTCCATTTTAGGCCTGTTCCTTCTTTTTTGTGTTGTTCCGTTTATTTTTTGTTTGTTTGTTTGTTTGCTTCTTTTTTAACACTACATAGCTATCGGCATGACAAAACACACAAGAGGTGAGGACTCAGAGTAACTGCAACTCTTACACATTGCTGCTGAGTATCAAATAGGAAAGCCACTTTGGAAAACTCTTTGGCACTTTCTTTTAAAGTTAAACATAAACTTCCACAGGACCTAGTTGTCCCACTTCTAGATATTGATCCAAATGTAATGAAAACCTATGTTCACATGAAAAACCTGTATTGAATGTTTACTGATGCTTCATTCATAATCACCAAAACCCAGGAAACAACCCAAATATCCCTCAACTGGGGAATGAATGAAAAACCAAACAAAACTCTGATACCCTCATGCAATGGACAACTACTCGGCAATAAAAGGGAACAAGCTGTTGAGCTATACAACAGCACAGGTGAATCTCAAATGCATTGTGCTAAGTGAAAGAAGCCAAGCTCAAAGGCATATGATTCCATATATGACATTCCGGAAAAGGCAAACGACAGGGACAGAAAACAGATCGGTGGCTGCCAAGAGTTAAGGATGGAGCAAGGGTTTGCCTACAAAGAGGTGGCTGGGGAGAACTTTTTGAGGGGACTGGGGTGGTGAAGACCACTTCTGTATCTTGATGGTGGTTATGGTTACAAGGACTCCATGACCTTGTCAAAATTCATAGACTGGCCACCAGCCTAAAAGGGGCAGGAGGAGTGAATTTCATTAAATGTAAAAATTTTAAAAACTTTTTAGAAAGGTGTATGAGGTCAACTGCCCTGTGTACCTTCTTATTAGGGAATGGATTCCACAGATGATTGCATGGATGGATGGATGGATGGATGGATGGATGGACGGACAAATGGATTAATGGATGGATGGATAGATGTCTACCTGCTTGCCTAATTATTTACTTACTTATTGCTCAAATGTAAGTTCCCCAGGTGGTATTACTCAGACCTTGCAGGTAGCAGTGCAG
Source organism: Plecotus auritus (assembly GCF_963455305.1). Classification (NCBI taxonomy): domain Eukaryota; kingdom Metazoa; phylum Chordata; class Mammalia; order Chiroptera; family Vespertilionidae; genus Plecotus; species Plecotus auritus. The sequence continues at coordinate 165,231,726 of NC_137773.1, forward strand.
GTGTTTTTTCTGTATGTCACCTTCAGTATACAGTGCAATGAGCAACTGAGGATTAAATGAGACACCAAATGTGAAATTCCCTTTTTTTTTTAGATATTTTTATTGCTTTCAGAGAGAAAGGGAAAGGGATAGAGAGATAGAAACATCAATGATGAGAAAGAATCATCGACTGGCTGCCTCCTGCACACCCCCGATTGGGGATCGAGCCTGCAACCCGAGCATGTGCCCTTGGCTGGAATCGAACCCAGGACCCTTCAGCCCGCAGGCCAATGATCTATCCACTGAGCCAAACCATCTAGGGCAACGTGAAATTCTTTATAAATTCAAAGTGTACTACAAATGCCAGCTATGCTACTGCTAAAGGAAGAAAACATCCAGATATTCATTTGTTCTGCAACAGTGTTGCAATTCCTGGAAGACCATAAAATAGATAACACAGATTTTTAAAACCCAAAGAAAGCCTCTGTCCAAAGATGAAGTGATACGCAGGCAGTGCAATGAACAGGCGTGCAGTACGGAGCCACTACTAATGACCACCCTAGACATCGCAACTCATCACCCTCCCACCTCATCGCCTGACAAAATGGAAACAGAGGATGAAGCCAACCTCGGCACGTTTCTGACAGGGAAAACGAAATCCAGAAAGAAGAGGAGACTTCTACAGCGTCACACTGTGAGCTGGTGGTAGAGTTAGGGTCACCATCTCATGGTAGAATGTTCCATACCAATTATAGTTTTACATAGAATGCAAAGTAGTTCTTGCAAATCCCCAAAACAGTTCTTCTAACTTCTCAGCAGCTAACCCCAAATAACCAGATTGGCAGATTACTGAAACAGGCAAAGGAGTCCAGACACATAAAAGGGGGGAAAACAATGTAATGTTCCTATAAAGGAAAGCATCTGTCCAAAGAAACATTTTAAATTTAATTATTATTTTATTTTAATCCTCACCCGAGGATATTTTTCCCATTGATTTTCAGACAGAGTGGAAGGGAAGTGGGGAGAGGGGAGAGCGAGAGAGAGAAACATTGATTGATTGCCTTTTGCATGCACCGGGAATTGAACCCTCAACCCTTCAGTCCAAGGGCCGATGCTCTAACCACTGAGAAAACCAACCAGGGTGAAACCTTTTAAGTTTAACTGAGAATTGTAAGTTTTTTTTCCTACAATCTGCTGGGAGGACTTGATTTCTCCCTCCCTCCCATGCCAGACAACAATGACAATTGTGGGTTATTTTACTTGACTGTTTCTCAACCTCTTAAGTAAGAGCCATCCTCTGCCTCTAAATATGAGCCAACCTCCGTTATGATCTGAAGAATTTGTTTTTAATATAAATTTCCAAGGAGGGAAGGAGATTGGTGAACCTTAAGGTTTTTATCCTCAGATCTAAGAATTGGTTTTCCCAAAGTCAAAAAGAGAAAAGACCCTTCTACAGGAAATCCATACTGCAACTCTGTATTCCCCAGTCTAAGCAAAGAGGGGAATTCCAGAAAGAAGCTGCTGCCATGGGTGGATGTTTCTTTCTGGATTAAACCTAACATTCAAGTTCATTTCTGGAGGTTGGAACTACTGAAGAAAGAAAACAAAACTGCCTGAAGCAAAGGCCCAAAAAAGCAGTAAATAAAGAGATTCTACTCTCCAGAGAGTACAGAATTTAAAAACCAAACTAATTTTTATATATTTTTTAAAACTTGGCAATTATTCTGGACAGGTAAAAAGCTAATTTTTGTGGGAACTCCATTCCAAAAGGAATGAGGTTGCGAATCTTGAGAACTGAAGCAAAGCGGCTTCGACCCTCCCCACTCATATTGGGATAGAAGCCAGAAGGAAGGAAATGATCATGGAGACTCATCTTGATGCAAAGGTGGATGCCTTTATTCATAGAGACTGTGTCCTTCGTGCTGCCGAATGGCTTACTTTCTGACAGGACACATTTAGGATCATCATATGCTCAAATTTACTAGCAGGCATGATGCAGTACATCATTTCTGCTATGAAAGCATGCCCGATTGATGTGCATACCAGGGCCCTATAAGTATGACTATTCCAATGTCGAGAGATGGTGTTTAAGTTCTAATAGCCTCCTTATGAGCATTTATGAACATCATTTGTTTTTTAAGGAGACAGAGAAGAGTTAGTAAATTGGCAGATGTCAGACAGAAGGAGTTTTTATTTTACTCTCCACATCAAACAGCCTGCTTACTACAAATGTCATCAAACAAACATTTCGGGATAGGAGACAGAAGAGCTGTGGCATAGTGGCCTTTGGGGTCCAGTGTGAAGTATGGTAGCAACCATACTTGGGTAAAAACTGCTGTTTGAATTTTAACCCTGCTATTCTGGCTTCTGCACACACTTACTTGCTTAAACAATAGGGTAGTTACCTCAGCACATAAATCCATCCCACATCACAAAGGTTATTCTCCTGGGCCTGTGGACCAGAACCACAGGAGACTGATTCCCACTGACTCAGTAGCTCCAGGAGTTGAAACTGCAGATAACCTTTAGAGATTATTAACTTTGCTCAATTCTGCTTCTGTACAATCTGCTTTCGCAAGATAGGTCCACATTCCAATCCAATGTCCAGCAGGATGTGGCTGGGGGCTCGTTTAGAACAAAGGAACATTTTTGTGGTTTAGACCTTTAAAAGGACTGCCTACACCTGAAACGGCGCGGTCGTGAGGGTGGACTCCACCTGCGTGGGGTGCTCTCGAGGCCGTCCTGGCCAGCTCAATAAATCCTTGCCTGCTTTTTTAAATCAATCCGCAGCCTCCGGTGGTCTTATTCTGACTCCAGGGTTCGACCCCACAACATAGTGGACTTGAGTGGGCATTTGGCTTTGCCTTTTTTCTTGTCACATGGGCAATTCTCTCTTGGAGCCCCAGTATTTTCATCTGAAAACATGAATGAGAGTACCCACCTCACAGTGCTTTAGTTAGGCTCAAATAAAATATTTTGGGTTATGCTTTGTAAACAGTAAAGTACTAAAAAATGGGAGGGCGAGTTTGGGTTTTTATTTTCCTTTTGAAGTATGGTAGCAACCATACTTGGGTAAAAATTGCTGTTTAATATTTTAACCTTGCTGTTTTGGGTTCTGTACTCATTTAAAAGTTATTTTGATTTTCTGAACTTATGTATGATTGAAAACTCCATTGATGGTGGTTTGAATATCCCATTGATTGTGATCTCACTGGTCATTGAAACACATTCCTCTGGGACCCAGGACAGATAGTGATCCTAAATTGTCTCAGTAGCTACAGAATCTGGACAGAATAATTATTCTAAATTGCCCCGGTGGTCCCAGATAATGTGTTTCTGTTGATTCAGTGATTCGTAAATACTTTAGATAACTAACTTGCTCAATTTTTGCTTCTGTATAAAATGCTTTTTCGCGAATCAGGTTCCTCATTCCAGACCCAAAGATGTAATCGATACCTTTGTGATATTCTGTCAATATAAGCCAGATGTGGCAAGCTGTTCGGGGCTGCGAAGTCTGGAGCGCTTTTGCTCCCTCGTATGCCGCCGGCTTTTAATAAATGACTCCATAATTCGACTTTTTGAGGCATCATTTGTAAGATGGGGGTTACACTACAACACTTTCAGCATTTTTTTGCCCCTAATAAAGAGGAATGTCCTCACCATCAAGTACCTCACATGCAGAATTATCCTGTCGAATGAAAATCACTCAAAAAATAGTCCTCTGAGTCCTGAGTCCGTTGATTTCTTGCTAGCAAGGGAGAATTGTTAAGTCAGAATTTGAGGTGGTTGTCCCCAAGTATTGGGTTACAACTTAGAAAGGTGACTTTGCAACTATATTAATTTGGGATTGCAATGACTGAAATACTTCATTCTGTCACTAGCAAAACCCATAAGCAAATTTCAACCCCCTTATGTGTCCCTATTAGATATTTTTCAAGTAGTTTGATTGGCAAATGTGGTCCTTAGATCATCTGAATTTTCTGTTTTGTAGCTGTTCTTTCCAACTGGCTCCCAATCAATTGAGTTAGGACTGTGAACTTCATCCTTTCCCTATTTGACTCTAGCCTCCTATTCCCGATTGTTCCCACTGGACTGCATCTATTGGATTTTCTAGCTTTATTGAGTTTTTCCTCTTTGGTTACAGTAAATTAATGCAGAGTTTCTATCTCAGTTCTTTTTCAACTATCTTAGATAAACAAAATTTATTTTTCCAAAGGAGTGCAGTCATTTGCATAGTCATTCACACTTTAATATAATTGGATCCTTAACATCTCTTTAGTTCATTTGCATTCATAAGAGAATGCAAGGTTGAGGAAAATGCATAAAGGAAGAAAGACGAGGAGGGATATAATTTGCAAATTCAAATCAGCCAGATGTGGATGACAGTCTCCTGATTTTTAGTTCTTAGTCCTGTACAGCTGGCACCACTGCTCTGAGACTTACAGACTTGATCAACTGCCTCCCCTCTGCTCTCTGCATGGCATTATGTTAATTCTTGGGACAGGCTACCCTGGGGGCTGCAGCAGCCACCTGGGGTGTGGCACCTGGCAAAATTATCCCTGTCTTGCCAGTTGCTCCCCAACTAGGTTCCCCTGTGTCAATGGTGATGAGTTGGCCCAGACTTTTTTCTTTCTTTTCAAAAAATCGATTATTTATTATGCTTTAGAAGATCCCCACCCCCCCAAAAAAAAATCATTTTAAAAATCAAAAGCCAGCCCAGCCTGTGTGGCTCAGTGGTTGAACATCAATTTATGAATGAGGAGGTCACGGTTCAATTCCCGGTCAGGGCACATGCCTGGGTTTCAGACTCGATCTCCAGGGAGAGGTGTACAGGAGGCAGCCCATCAATGATTCTCTCTCATCACTGGTTTCTACCTCTCTCTCCCTCTCCCTTCCTCTCTGAAATAAAAAAAATATATATGTATTTTAAAACAATAGAAAGTAAACAAAAAGCCATTCATATGCCTTGTTTTGGGGTTCAAAAATATGGCTGTCTCAACTACGCCGAGGTGCCAGGAAGAGGATCCCTACCCTGACAGCCTGGCCTTCCCGGCGTGCCCCCTGGCTGGGCAGTGAGAGTGAGAGAGCACTCTGGGCTATAACAGAACTCTTCAAACTGACTCAAAATGATCTTGCTGTGGTCGCGGGACTGGGCCTGAAGTCAGGGTGTTAGGAAGGTTATTCAATTCCCTCACCTTAGGTCAGTGCCAAAATGTTCAGGAGGGGCCTCTTCAAGACTAATTCCCTTCATCTCAAGAACTCGTGCTGTGGCCTCTGCTGTTTCTAAAGGTCTGAGTCTCATGGTCTAATGATTATCTTTGTGGGAGACATTATCTCCCGGTTAGACATTTCAACCTTCATTTCCCCTTCCTTAATCATAGCAGTCTAGTCCATTTGAGGCTTTCTGCCTGCACCCAGTAAGTGAGGGTTCATTTTCCTGGATCCTAGACAAGCGTCAGTCCCACTTTCTTTTTCCATTTACAAGGTGTACCAGTTAAAAATGAGGATTTTTTTTTCAATAGATGGAGTTACACATATGTTGACATATATGCGATTTGATATTTGACTCAACAAGCTTCAAAACTTCTTATGTCAAATTTTCTGAAGATGTTAACATCATAGATATTTAGCATTTGCGGGAAGTTTTAATTCATTACTTTATCTTGAAGAAAAGTGCTGCTGAAAGTTATCGTATACTTCAGGAAGCTTATGGTGAACATGCTCCGTCTCAAGATACTGTGAACGCTGGTTTAAATGCTTTAAAAGTGATGATTTTGATGTGAAAGACAAAGAACGTCCGGGTCAACCAAAAAAGTTTGAAGACCAACAATTACAAGCATTATTAGATAAAGATGCATGTCAAACTCAAAAACAACTTGCAGAAAGATGAAACGTTGCTCAGCAAACAATTTCCTATCGTTTACAAGGAATGGGAAAGATTTTAAAGGAAGGAAAATGGGTGCCACATCAACTAAAAGAAAGACAAATGGAAAACCGAAAAGTCATCAGTAAAACGTAGCTTCCATGGCACGAAAGAAAGTCTTTTTTGCATCAAATTGTGACTGGCGATAAAAAGTGAATTTATTTTGAGAATCCCAAACGCACAAAATCATGGGTTAATCCAGGTCAACCATCAACATTGACTGCAAGGCCAAATTGCTTCGGAAAGAAGACAATGCTCTGCATTTGGTGGGATCAGGAAGGTGTGGTATTATGAGCTTCTAAAACCAGGTGAAACGGTTAATACTGATCAATACTAACAACAAATAATAAAAATAAATCCACTTTTCATTGCCAGCTACATTGACTAATGATCCCCTGCCCTGCCATCGACCAATCAGAGGAGACCATGACCCTGAAAGAGCACACCTGGAACGCTGATGAATATTCTATTGAGACCCTCCCCTGAGACCTCCCCTAAGATTTCCACCTGCAAGAAAGAGATAAATATGCTCAGGACAAAGGGCCTAGTGCTCACTCTCCCTCCAAGGAGCACACCCATAGCATTCCCTTCCTCTCTTCCTCCCCCAAGGCACGGGCCCCCTAACCTCTAAGGAACCCCATGAGACTTGCCACCAGGGGAGCAATGGGCAGTGGCAGCTCGTCCCGAGCTAACCCCCTGATTCTCCAAGGCGCCCTTTTCTCTGACTTCCCAGTGAGCCAAATCAGCCCAGCCTAGGCTCTCCTGTTGCTTCTTCTACATCCTTCCTGGTTTCACTGTCCTAAGTACATTTTTGCTGCCATCATGGACCCAATACCCTTTGGCTCAGTGCTGTGTAGCCCTTCCCTTTGGATATCCCCTTGCCCAACCCCTTTTCCTTAAATAAATTCAAGTTTTCTTGATTCACCATCTGAGGGCATTTAGCCTGCCCTTATACCACGGACTTGAACCTTTCAGCCACCACTGAACATTCTGAGATGGACAGCTTCCCAAACCACTGAGAGTCTTTTCTGGAGATCTTTGGAACTGGAATTGAGAAGAGACTGTCTTTCTCTCCTGGTGGCAGCCTTGGGGAGGGAGGCTTGGGAGCTTTGGCAGCCAAGTTCCTGGCTGTGTGGACAAGGTCAGTGTGCAATGGCAGACGAGAGAGGAAGAGATGGCACCCTAGATAGCACAGGAGTCCTTGAATAAAGATGTCCTCAGGTCCAGGTAGACGTCTGCTCTGCCTGAAGGCTGGCTATTCAACATGTGCTGCATGACTTGACCTCCCCTCATCGTTCCAGGTGGGGTCTGTGCTTCAAACTAAGAGACACTAGCTGGCCGGTGTGGCTCAGTGGTTGAGTGTCGACCTATGAACCAGGAGGTCATGGTTTGATTCCTGGTCAGGCACATGCCCGGGTTGCCGGCTCAATCCCTAGTGGGAGGCATGCAGGAGGCAGCCAATCAATGATTCTCTCCCATCATTGATGTTTCTATCTCCCTCTCCCTTCCTCCCTGAAATCAATAAAAATATTTTTTTTAAAAAAAAGGAAGCAAGCAAGCTGTGGGAGAACTGGAACTATTTGGTGGATATCACTTAGAACTTCCACAGTTAGATCTACCCAGACCCAGAAACATCTTCTCTTCTACGGTCCTTAGACAGATTTTGAATCCAGCTTATACTAGACTCAAAAGTGAGCCAAACAGGTTTTCTGCTTTTTCTAGTCTCCAAAACAACTTGCACAAAGCAAGGATTACACGTTCCTTGCAAGATTAAAAGAATACATTTCACTCTAACCAGTTTGGCTCAGTGGATAGAGCGTCGGCCTGTAGACTGAAGGGTCCCAGGTTCGATTCCGGTCAAGGGCATGTACCTTGGTTGCAGGTACATCCCCAGAAGGAGGTGTGCAGGAGGCAGCTGACCGATGTTTCTAACTATCTATTCCTTTCCCTTCCTCTCTGTAAAAAATCAATAAAATTTTTTAAAAAAGAGAGAGAGAGAGAGAGATTGGAAAAGACACAAAGAAATACTTATAAAAGACACAAAGAAATACTTATAAAAAAAATAAATAAAAGAACACATTTCCAAAACCATCGGCCTGTGATGTTTGATGTGGATAGAAGATCTCTGAGATGCTCTCTCACAAGCTACTAATACATTCGTTCAAGTTTCCTATTTCATCTCAAGTGGATGTTTGCTTTTCATGTTTTTATATTCTTACATTGCATTTAAATCTCTCTCATATCTAATTTCCTGCTTTTGACTTTGTCATTTGTTTATGTGCATGTTTCCTCTTGCTCAGCCTTTCTGGAAGTTTATCTATCTAATTGATTATATTGGTGAAACATTGGTTATGCTTAAACACTTCTTGGTTTTGTTGTTATTATTTGCCATTTTACTGATTTTGTCTGTTTATTTATGACTTCCTTTTGCTTTATTTTTTAATGTTTCTCTGTGCTTTACGTTGATTCTCGAGTTGAGTGATTAGGACATGTGGTTTGGGTCTTTATTGTTTGATGATAAACATATTTAAAGCTATAAATTCAAAGGCACACATTTTGACATATCGTCCATTTGGGAAGCATAAAACAGTCTCTTTAGGCCTGATGAAATCTTTGTTTTTATGTCAGTATCCTTTGCCTGTGAGATACCACTTCTCAGAATTTGTCCTACAGATACAATTGTCCTACAGATAAAGCTACGCATAGAAGCAATTTGTTATAACTCTTGTGTATAGTGGTGGAAGTACCCTAAATGTCCATCAGTAAGGGAATTATATTCACATCCTGTGGCTGCTGTAACAAATTACCACAAACTTGGTGGCTTAACATAGCACAGGTTTCTTCTTTCACAGTTCTGTTAGCCGGCAGTCTGAAATCAATGCACTGGTCCAACATCCAAGTGTCAGCTAGGGCCTCGCTTACTCTGGAGGCCCTAGAATAGAATCTGTCGCTTGTACCTTCCAGCTTCCAATGGCGCTGACACTCCTTGGCTTGTATCCAGAAGACTCTAATCTCTGCCTCTGTCTTCACATCACCTTCTCCCCTGAGTGTACCAAATCTCCACCCAGATCACCCAGATCACCCAGGATAATCTCTCCATCTCAAGATCCTTAACTTAGTCGCCTCTGCAAAGGCTATTTTTCAAATAACATTTACAGGTTCCAGGGATTAAAATGTGGACATTTGAGGGGAGGGGGGCATTATTCAGTCTACTATAGAAATAATAAAATAAATCATGATATAGTCCTACAATGAAATATTTTGCCATCATGAAAAATAATGAAATGAAACTCTATATATTAGTATGAAAACATGTCAAAGACATACTGTTAAGAGATTAAAAGTACGTTGCAGAAAAATAAGTATAGCCCTAGCCAGTTTAGCTCCGTGGATAGAACAGCAGCCTGCAGACTGAAGGGTCCCGGGTTCGATTCTGGTCAAGGGCACATGCCTGGGTTTCGGGCTTGATTCCCAGGTGGGGGCGTGAAGGAGGCAGCTGATCAATATATCTTAACACACACACACACAAAAGTAGCAATAATTACCTCTAGGGAATGCAATTGGGGATGGGTCAGGAAGATGAGAGAATCTACTTTTCCTTTACACTTTCCTATATTGTTTAGATTGGGGGGGGGGGGCGCGGATCGTGGACAAGTGTGTGGTTTGTTTGTTTTTTACAATCACTTAAAGTGATTTTGTTATACAGTAAAATATTCCCTAGCCCTCCTGCCTACAGAGTCCTGGCCCTGCCTTGCAGGGACTCTTTGCTTCCCCAGTAATCCTATTGTGCATGAGAAGCAGAACAAAACCCTTTTTCCAACACCCTGTGAGGCTCTGTAGTTGTCCTCTTTTGCCACCTGTTGTTGAACCTGCAGTGATAAGTCATAATGAATGGAGAAAGAAGCAGAATCGGCTTTCATAGTGAGCAAACTCAGGAGCTATTCAATTAATAGGCACATAAACCTTCAAATCCATGCCCTCCTCAGGCTGGTCGCTCACTCTCATCATTCCCATTCAACACAGTTCTGCAAGTGCTTGTCAGGGCAATGAGACAAGAGAAACAAATACAAGATGTCCACATCAGAAAGGAAGGAGTAAAATTATCTCTGTTCTCAAGTGACGTTATCTTACGTATTGGAAACCCTAAAGATTCCACACCAAAAACAAACTGTTAGAACTAATGAATGAATTGAATAAAGTGGTTAGGATACAAAATTACTTGCATTTTTATACACTAACAATGAACTATCCAAAAGAGAAATTAAGAAAACAATCCCACTTAAAATACTTGGAAATATACGTAACCAAGGAGATGAAAGATTGGTCCACGGAAAACCATAAAACACTGATGGAATAAAATTTTAAAATCACAAATAAATGGAAAGAAATTCCACGCTCATGGCTTGGAAGGCTTAGTATTGTTTAAAATGTTCAAACTTTCCAAAGTGGTCTATAGATTCAATGCTAACCCCAAAAAATCCCAATGACAGTATTTTTACAAAAATAGAAAAAAGAATTCTAAAATCCATATGGAACCCCCAAAAGATCCTGAAGGCAACGCAATACGAAGAAAGAAGAACAACACGGGAGGCATCAGACTTTCTGATTTCAAAATATGTTACAAAGCTACGAAATTAAAGCAGTGTTTTACTGGGATAAAAACAGACATGTGGGACAGAATGGAGAGCCCCGATATAAGCCCCCTCACGTACACTGAACTGACCATCAACAAGGGTGCCATGAATACACGGGGGAAAAGACCATCTCATAAACGAAGAGTGCTGGGAAAACTGGACAGCTACAGGCAAAGGAATGAAATTGGACCTTTATGTTACACCATACACAAAAATCAACTCAAAATTGATTAAACTTAAACATAAGATCTGAAACTGTAAAATTCCTAAAAGAAAAAGGGGGAGAACTTCTTCTTCTTTTTTTTTTTTAAATATATTTTATTGATTTTTTTTACAGAGAGGAAGGGAGAGGGATAGAGAGTTAGAAACATCGATGAGAGAGAAGCATCGATCAGCTGCCTCCTGCACACTCCCCACCGGGTATGTGCCCGCAACCAAGGTACATGCCCTTGACCGGAATCGAACCCGGGACCCTTCAGTCCGCAGGCCGACGCTCCATCCACTGAGCCAAACTGGTTTCGGCAGAACTTCTTGACATTGGTCTTGTCAATGACTTTTTTGATATGATAACAAAAGCGCAGGCAGCAAAAGCAAAAATAAACAAGTGGGACTACATCAAACTAATAAGTTTCTTTTTTTTAATATATTTTATTGATATTTTACAGAGAGAGGAAGGGAGAGAGGGATAGAGAGCTAGAAACATCGATCAGCTGCCTCCTGCACACCTCCCACTGGGGATGTGCCTGCAACCAAGGTACCTGCCCTTGACCGGAATCGAACCCGGGACCCTTTAGTCCGCAGGCCGACGCTCTATCCACTGAGCCAAACTGGTTTCGGCCAAACTAATAAGTTTCTGAATGGCATAGAATACAACCAACAGAATGAAAAGCCAACCTACATAATGGGAGAAAATATTTGCAAACCATGTACCTGATACGTGGTTAATATCCAAAATATACAAGGAACTCATGAAACTCAATATCAAAAACACAAATAACCTAGTTACCAAATGAGCAAAGGACTTTAGCATAGACATTGCTCTAAAGAAGATATGTAAATGGCCAAGAGGCATATGAAAAGGTACTTAATATCACTAAGCATCAGAGAAATGCAAATCAAAACCACAATGAGCTATCACCTTATACCTGTTAGGATGTTTATTACCAAAAAGACAAAAGAGAACAAATGCTGATGAGGACATGGAGAAAAGGGAACCCTGTGTACTATTGGTGAGAATGTAAATTCATGCAGCCATTATGGAAAATAGTATGAAGATTTCTCAAAAAATTAAAAAAAGAAAGAACTATATGATCCAAGAATCCGACTTCTGGGTATAAATCCCAAAGAATTAAAATCGGGACCTCAAGCACTCTCACTTTCAATGAATTCTTATTCATGATAGCCACGACATGAAAACAACCTAAATGTCTACTGACACATGAGTGTAAAAAACAAATGCATTCTATACACATAATGGAATATTATGCAGCCTTAAAAAAGAAGGAAATTCTGCTATGTGCAACAACATGGAAGAACCTGGAGGACATTATGCTAAGTGAAATAAGCCAGTCACAAAAGGACAAATACTACTTGATTCCACGTTATATGCGGTATCTAAAGTAGATACAGAAGCAGAGGAGAACAGTGGTTTCCAGAGGCTGGGGGGAGGAGGAGGAAATGTGGATTTGTTTAAGAGGTATAAATTTCAGTTATGCATGATAAATAAGTTCTAGAGATCTGTGTACAACATCATGCCTAGAGTGAATAATACTACGTTTGCACTTACAATCTGTTGAGCGTTGAAACTAATACAAAATAATGAATGCAAACAGTAATTGGGGGGAAAAAGTTGTTGGGGGAAGATATCATGTTAAGTGCTCTTACCACAAAAACTAACCAATACACGTGGAGAGGAGGAGATACCAGGGATATGTGTGTACAGACATAGAGGAATGGCCGTGTGAGGACACAGCGAAAGGTGGCCCTCTGCAAGCTAAAGAGCGTGGCCTTGGGGAGAACCAAACCTGCTAACACTTTGATCTTGGATTTCCCGCCTCCAGTCGTGTGAGAAAATAAATTTCCGTTGTTTAAGCCACATGGTCTGTGGTATTTTGTTATGGCAACCTAACCAGACTAATCCAGAATTTAAAAGCCAATTGTGATAGAGGCTTCATTTGGGAATGCCTAAGAGGTTTCATGGAATAGTTAAAACATTAAAAGGGTTTTTTCCTGGCATTATAAGAGCCATATTTAGATGTTATCACTTATCGGTTTTTGGTAATTAGAATACGTTGTCAAAGTTACTGCAGTATTTTATAGTTTCAAGTTTTAATTCTGCCAACAGTTAAGTTTGGGAAGCAGAATTAAATAGTGAACATTGGGTAAGTCATTTCACTTCTGAGCCTCCATTTCATCATTTGTTAAATAAAGAATTTAGATTAGATCACCTCTAATTCTCTGTTTTAATGTTCTATCATGCCAGGTGAATTTTTAGCAATTACATTCATTGTATCGCTAAACTTAATGAGTGATTGCAGACTCCTAAAAAGAAAACCATAGGCCCAGTACGTCAGAAATCAGCCCTGTGCATGGATTGGTGCACTGATAGAAAGATCAGACTGAATCTCAGACAAGTGTTCATTCTCACTCTGCTTTTTGGTTGTGCTCATGGCTAGCTGAGATCATTCTAACACCTGTATGTTCACTATAAGCAGACTCCTTCAAATATTTTTTTTTTAAATGGGAAACAGCCTTGGAAAAAAAGTTAATAAAAATGCAATACACGCCCTAGCTAGTTTTGCTCAGTGGATAGAGCATCAGCCTGTGGACTAAAGAGTCCTGGGTTTGATTCCAGTCAAGGGCACATGCTCGGGTTGCGGGTTTGATCCCCAGTAGGGGGCATGCACGAGGCAGCCGATCAATGATTCTCATCATTGATGTTTCTCTCTCTCTCTCTCTCTCTCTCCCTTCCTTTCTGAAATCAATAAAAATATTTTTTAAATGCAATACACTATCTTTGAAGAGATCTTTTCATCCCTGGAACTGGACATCAATGGATGAATTTGGAATTGGTCCACTGTGTCCATTAAACACAACAATAGCAAAAAAGAAAATAATGCTTGCTGTGTGAAAACAGTGGAAATAACTGAATAAAAACAACAGAAATTAATTAAAATTTTTTTCAAAGAACTGAGTAGTGAAAAGTTGAGAACAAGAAGTGAAGAAAGAGAAAATTACAATTGGTAGATATTCCAAAAGAGGATTCATGGTGGAGAAAAAGGGAAAGTGAGAGGGGAAAAGGAATGGGAGGAAAAATAGAGAAAAGGGGGGGGCGGTAATTTCCACCAAGAGAGGGCTCCGGCCACTGTTAATGTGGGTAGTTGTGCAAACATTACAACATTACAATTTTAGAACATCACCTGCAAATTCTCTTGTACTGAATTTCACAAGTTGAGCCTTCCAAAATCCACAGTAGTTTGAGGAATCGGAGGACATCCTTTAGCAAAGTCTCAAGTTGTTTTTCTTCTGTCCAGCCACCAGGGGGTGATACATTCCATTCAATTTAATAAACATTTAGAGAAGGTTATCAAGTGCGGTGTATCCTGAGGCTACCCCATGAATAAGGCACTGTTCGTTATATTCAAGGATACTTGATAATGTATGTATACAAATAATTATAACTCAAGAAGAAATGAGCTTCGGAGTTGCATTTGAGCTAAGTCTTTAAGACTGGGTGGAAATTCATAATAAGCAGAGATGTGTGGTAGGAGGAAGGCAAGAAATACATGTGGAAAGAAAGACTGCTGACAAAGATAAATTAAGCTTCAGGCTTCTATCATAGTTGGAATAGAGAGCATTTCCTTAACTCTATGTTTTTTATACATTCAGCATCCACACACCACTTAATCGAATTTGGTTTCATATATAAATAACTGAACCAAAGTCCATTATTAAAAAAAGATTCAACACAATTTGTTAAATGCAATTATAAAAGTTAGTAGCAAGTGTTTCTTTTCAATAGGTAAGGGGAAATTGTTTGCAGTCTCTCATCATGTTATCTCTATCTGGCTCCATAATCAATAGCTTAAACTATAGTCTGGTTCTTCATCAAATTAGTTTCTTTTCTTATCCTTTATTTCTATTTAACTACAAAATATAAATCACAATTGCACATCTTTCGCTATGGCAGTAAGGGCCTCTGGTTCTGAAAGTTGGTTCTGGATATTTGGATCAAACATGGACCCCAAAGTTTTGGAGAGATTTCTTTCCAAATTCTATGTACAGTGCTCTGTAGAAGCAGAGTGAATCAGCCCATCACACTAAACACCAGAAATCTAGATGCCTGGTCCCCTTCTTTGTAGGATACATTTGGCTCCAATAGTAAATTTTCATAGCTTGTTACAACATTTCAATTTTAACTTTTATTCTTTTTTATATTTTACAGCTTTACTGAGGTATAATTTATATACCATTGTACATATACCTTATAAGTATACAGTTGAATGATTTTTAATAAACCTCCAAAGCTGTACAATTGTGACATTCAAATTTTAGCACATGCCTTCCCACTATGGGGGAGGGGGAAATTCCTCCTCTTTTCCCTCTTAGTCCTTCTGGCTGGGCCTAAGAAAGAAATTGACATAAAACAGATTAAAAGGAGAAAATAAAGCAAATTTAATTACATATGTACATATGGGCATTCCATAAGACTATGGCATCCAAGGACAAACTGGGCAGTTGAGGCTTATGTGCCATCTTGAACTAAAGAGAAGGGGTGGGTAGTGGTTTGGGAAGTCAAAGGGCAGGAAGGCAATTCACATGGAGATGAAAAAGCAAATGTTTGGTAAACAAAGGTTATCCGGGCCCCTTTGGCCTTCTAGGTGGCCAGTTTCCCTGGTCCCTCTGGTGATATCTGACTTGCTATATATTCTTTCCTACAAACAAAACACTTGCCATAGGGAACATATGTCCTATTTGTAGCTACTCAAGCCTCTGTATTACATTACATTGTTGTGTTGTATTATACTGTGTTATATTGTATTGTATTACTTGTTTTAGAAATATAAAGTGCTTTATTAAAATAAAGCAGGAAAGAAGAAATATGGGACATCTTCAATTCTGTTTTAATTATTTTGTTTTGTAAGTTCTAAGTAGTACCAGACAAGAGTGCATCACTGCTTCATAATCCAGCAGCCCCATGATTTGCAGGCTATTTATTTACTACATCAAAAATAGGGTGGATGAGCAGAAAACCCTGTGAATCCTGATTCTTTTTTTTTTATTCATCTTTAGTATTGAAAGTATTACTGACATCCCCCTTTTTTCCCCATTGACCCTCTCCCCACTTTCCCCCAGGACTTCACCGAACAATTGTCTGTGTCCATGGGTTATGCATATAAGACTGATGAATCTCAGAGGGAATGGGGGAGGGGGGAATTAAGCAAAGAACTTGTATTACTTTTTAATGAAGTATACCTACAGAAAAGTACCTAAATACAAACTGAACACACTCAAGTAACCATATCTAGAACAAGAAACAGAATGCAACCAGCACTTTGGATGCCACCTTCTTGCCTCTTCAACCACTACTGCCCACTGAAGAAAATGCTATCTTCTATTTCCAGCACCACAGATTAGTTGGCTGGTTTTAGAACTCCATACAAATATTATTATACAGAATGTACTGTTCCTGAGCTTCTTCCATTCAACGTCGTTTGCTAGATCCATCCATCCTATTCTAGGGTACAGTGCATTAATGTTGATGGTTATGTCGTTTGCATTGTGTGAATACTCAATTCTGATCATCTCCATTCTACTGTGATGTGCTTCTGGGTGGTTTCCAGTTTGGGAACTACAAACGCTGTTACCATGAATATTCTAGTATCTGTGTTTTGGTGAACAAATGCATGCATTTCTGTTGGGTATATACCTTAAGAGTCGAATTGCTACGTCATAGAATGTGTATAGTTCAGATGTAGATGCTGGTAAACAATATTCCAAAGTGGTTGTATCAACTTACACTCTCACCGGCATTGCCTGATGCTGTCCGTCTTTTCCATTTCATTCACTCTGGTAGGTATGTAGCAGTACTGTTGTATGATGGTTTCAGTTTTACTCAGCACTTCTTAGACACTCTTCCTACGTCAGCATCATTTCCTGTAAGTCCTGCCTCCCAGGGTAGAGAGGTCAGACTATCACTTTCCTAGTCTCCCCTGTGATCCAGGCTGCACAGATCAGACACAATCATGTAAGACTTCAATTCTGATGAAGGAAGTACGTGCACAGCACTGGCAGAAACATCCGATCTGGAGGGACAACATGCAGCTTCGGCATCTACACCCAGCATCACGGGTGGGAACCGTGGGGTCTGTGGTCAGCAGAGATAACGGTGATGCTTAGGCTGAAGCAGGTGTCATTTGGGCATTGTTCCTTGCTACATGGCCTTAAAGCCCAATTTCTTGGCCCTCACAGAGATTCTATGAGAAATTCCTTTTCTGCTTGATATAGCTGGAAATCTGTTCATTTCTATTTAAAACCAGCCCAGCCGATGTGGCTCAGAGGTTGAGCCTTGACCTATGAACCAGGAGTTCATAGTTCCAATTCCCAGTCAGGGCATGTCTGGGTTGTGGGCTCGATCCCCAGTAGGGGGTGTGCAAGAGGGCAGCGGATCAGTGATTCTCTCTCATCATTGATGTTTCTATCTCTCTCTCCCTTCCTCTCTGAAATTAATACAAAATATATATATATATTTTAAAACAGGTTGATATGATTACAGGGATGCCTAAAGGAACAGCCAAAGGAACTATATAATTCTAAGAGAACCCTAAGTGCATATCACACCACGGTGCCTCCTACCACACACCAATGATCATGAGAAAAAAGTACAGAAGACCCTCTACCAATTAATAGCTTCATTACCTTTTGCCCAGTAAACAAGGATAGTTCCTGGGAAATGACCAGCCATGCCAGCATTGCCTGCAGGTCACAATGGGAGGCCCACACAGCTGCCTTTGGCAGATGGCGAACAGCTTCCGCTATTTTTAGCTGAGACGTCTCTAAGCTGAGGAAACAGACACAGGACCACATTCCCCTTGGGGTCTGCTTCACTTCCTCAGTGACACCTCCAAGTCCGGCCCAGAGCGGCCGGCACCCACATCCACACAGAGCCGCATCGGCCCCTCCGGAAGGCCGCTGTCGTGCTCAGAGGGAACACACCCTTCGAGGACTAGGACACGGGCTCGACAGAGAACAGCCATGGCCAGCTGAGGAGTCAGTATTAATAAAAATATGTAAATACTGTATATTAGCTATAAACAATCATGTATGAAAATCACAGAATATGGAGGCCCTGGCTGGGTAGCTCAGTTGATTAGAGCATCTTCCCGATGCACCAAGGTTGTGGGTTCGGTCCCTGGTCAGGGCACGTACAAGAATCAACCAATGAGTGCATAAATAAGTAGAACAACACATCGGAGTTTTTCTCTCTTTCTCTCTCTCTCTCACCTTTCCTCTCTCTCTCAAGTCAATAAATTTTTTAAAAGTATGAGCAAACTAAAGAAAACAATACTCATTGGCTCAACAAGCAGAGTATGTCAAGTGTCCTTGCCAATGTTAGAGAAGAGATCCCTCTATCTTGTTCCTTTGGGGATAGTTCTTGTCCAGTGGGTTTTGAATGACCCGAACCTCTAAGGTTATTTCTAACACTTACTTACAGATACGAGCAATGCCAACCTAATGCAGAGACTGGAATCATGAATCAATGTGATGTGCCTGCAAAGGTCATTGGTTTACTTTATTACTCTAATGTTTCCTCTTAGGGAGTTCACCTTGACTGCCAAGAAACCTAATACTCGTGGGAAGAGGCCCAAAAAAATAAGGTGAAAATACATCATCTGGCTCTAGGTCGTGTCCATTCCCTATAGGAGGGAATATCTGCCACGGAGCCAGAGAAACCATACAGAGACACCTCGTTCTTATTTGCCAGATAATGGGCCACAGGGCAGTGATTATTACTTCTCTATGCCTCACACAGCTCCAAGTGCAAACACCAGCAATCAACAAATAATTTTTAATAATAATAATGTTATATCTGAGAGCAATAAATATCTAACATTGCCCATTAAAAGTAGCCTATAAACCATTTGTTGAGATTGCTTCCCAGCCAATTTCAAACATGACTATTAAACTATTATATAAAACACAAAAGACTGTGTCATAAAATGAGAATGAGAAATGTGTCCAAGATGATTAGAGGGTGAATTTATAGCATCTAAATTTTCTTAAAGAAGCAAGAGATAAAATTTTACTAGGCACCACCCTTAAGGTATATAAAATATTTTCTGGATGGAATCACATTTTATCCAATAGCAATTCCTTATCTCAAAGGAGTGATGAGATCATATGAAATATTTTAACAAGGGAATTAGAAAGATTAAAAATAATCAAGGAGAATTTAAGTGAAGTGCACCTACTTAAAAAAAAAAGTAAAATACAACAACATAAACTGATGAATAAAAATAGATCCAGAGACACAGAAGCATTGAACAGACCATAAAACCTTAGTGGGGCCGAAACCGGTTTGGCTCAGTGGATAGAGCGTCAGCCTGCGGACTGAAGGGTCCAGGGTTCGATTCCAGCAAGGGCATGTACCTTGGTTGTGGGCACATCCCCAGTAGGGGGTGTGCAGGAGGCAGCTGATCGATGCTTCTCTCTCATCGATGTTTCTAACTCTCTATTCCTCTCCCTTCCTCTCTGTGAAGTATCAATAAAATATTTTAAAAAATTAAATTAAATTAAAAAACCTTAGCGGGAAGGCGGACGAGAGTGGGAGGTGGGGGTAAGAGATCAACCAAAGGACTTGTATGCATGCATGTAAGCATAACCAATGGACACTAGGGGGCGTTGAGGGCCTGTGCTGGGGGCAGTCTGGGAGAGGTCAATGGGGGGAAAAGGAGACATGTAATACTTTCAACAGTAAAGAATTTTTAAGAAAAAGGTAAAATACTTCACAATTTTATCATTTTATGAGGAGCAACTGGATTTGTCCTATTAGAATATATTAAGCTCATAAATGAAGCCAAGGTCACTGTGTGGATGAACAAGGGGCCACATACTAAACCTGACAAGCTCAGGGGAGGCCTGCATGGTGGGCCTTACAAACTCAGAGACATAAAGTGACCACATAGGATGATCTGAAACTAAAACGCCCTACCTAAAAGTGAGTCATGGCGGGTAGTCATGCCCTAGGCCTTCCTTGACAAAGGTCAGTCTTTCCCTTAACTGAACACGTCTGTTGTCACTTTTGCATCTATGATAACTTATCTTTGGAATGTTAGAGTAATCCCCATATTTTCCAGACCCCTCAGGGCACAATCTCTCACTAGAACACAAAACCCCATAGAACCCCTCAGTGTTATCTTGCTCTCCCGCATACCATCTCTATGTGCTATAATGTTGTTTACTGTCCTGTATCCACCAATGGAAAAAAATATGTGTCTATCCATTTTATTTGTTTTGTTTTGTTTTGTTTTGTTTTGTTTTGTTTTGTTAATCCTCACCTGATGATATTTTTTCCATTATTTTCAGAGAGAGTAGAAGGGATGGGGAAAGACAGAGAGAGAGAGAGAAAGAGAGAGGGAGAGAGAGAAACGTCGATGTGAGAGAGACACATTGATTGGTTGCCTCCCACATGCAACAGGACTGGCGCCAGGGAGGCACGTGGGCTTGACCAGAATTGAACCCATGATCCTTCACTTCTTGGGCCGACACTCTAACCACTGAGCAAAACCAGCTAGAGCTATCTGTTTGTTTGTGTTTTTATTTGTTTATTTATTTACTAGAGGCCCAGTGCACAAATTTGTGCACCAGTGGGGTCCCTCGGCTTGGCCTGCAGGATTGGGCCAAAACCAGCTCTCCCACATCCCCAGAGCGGTCCTGGATTGCTAGAGGGTGCAGGCCAGGCTGAGGGACCCCACCGGTACACAACTGGAGCCAGGGAGGTATGTGGGAGGTTGGCCAGCCGGGGAGGGACCGCGGGAGGACTCCAGAGCATGTCAGGCCCCTCTTGCTCAGTCCCAATCACCGGACCCCAGCAGCAAGCTAGCCTACTGATCAGCGTGTCTGCACCCTGGTGGTCAATGCACGACATAGCGAGCAGTTGAGCAGCCTTAGCATATCATTAGCATATTACGCTTTGGTTGGTTGAATGCCCGACTGGTCAATCGGACACTTATTATATTAGGCTTTTATTACATAGGATTGTTTTACTGATTTCAGAGAGGAAGGGAGAGGGAGAGAGAGAGAGAGACATCAATGATGAGAGAGAATCATCATTGATTGGGTGCCTCCTGCACACCCCACACTGGGGATCAAGCCCACAACCTGGGCAAGTGCCCTGACCAGGAATCGAACCTTAACCTCCTGGTTCATGGGTTGACATTCAACCACTGAGCCAGCACCGCTGGCTGGTCTTCAAGGCATATTTGCAAAGAAAGTGTTGGCATATCTTCCTCCATTTCTGTGTCTTGCCACACTGGGCTCTTTACATCACTACTGTCCATTTCCTCAGACATGGAGTTTCTCCTGTACTCGGATTTTATAATTAGTATGTTATTCAACATTTCTCCTATTATTTCCAATACCATAAAATAATTTGAAATGTACTGAAGCTCAGCAGGGTGTTTTTGGTAGAATCATTTTGGCCCAACTTCTCAAAATTTAAGATCTTCAGAGCTGTCTCAATTATAAGAAGGCTTTCAAATATCTGTATTAATCTTATGATTAAATTCCATCTTAACAGGAAGTCTTATTTTTTTAGTATCTAGAATTAATTAACTTGAACTTTCATGATCCAATAGAATTTAAAACCTGGCAAACCACAGAACCAGTCCTAAGGTTAGGAGTTTAATTTTAAAGTATCTGGCACCTAAAAGGCACTCAATGAATATTAGTTGAAGTAAATTGGGTGGAGGGGTACCTCCTTGCTAATAAAAGGGTGATATGATTCTGAATTGCAGCCAATGAATGCTATACTGCAAAATAACTAAGAATATTCAGATTCATATTTTGTTGTGTTATAGGTGACACTGACTTCCACAGATAGTGTAAAAGAGACAAAATTTCATTAAAACTATTCATACTGTTTGTGACAGGTTTCCCAGGACATTTAGTCCCGGAGTGAGAAGATTAGTTACCCTCAAGACAGTAAGTCATTAAAAGTTATGATTGGATTTTCATCTCTGTCTTTAGTGCAAAGAAAGAGGAGAGGAAAGATGAGAAATTAAAAATTTCTACAGACATAAATGCCCTTCTCTCCAAAAGTTCTGAGGCTTCCTGAAAGAACACTAATCAATAATTAAAGAGTCTAATCAACCACAAGCCCTGGACCTGAAGAAAAATCAACATCAAGATTTCCCAAACTGAATAAAATGATGCTGCTTACTGTGCTTTCTGAGAAACTAATACCGTCATTGTCTGGGTCCACACAATGGGAGACTTTAATTTGTCTCCAACACATTACCCAATATACCGCAACCATTCAGCTAACCTTGGTCAAGAGACTGTATTTGCCAACAGGTAACAATTGCAGGGTCAGTCTGTGAATCCAGCATTGTTGAATTTACATTTATATCTATATTATGTCAGAGAGCTGCTATGAGAATGAGGCTTCATCAATGTACGGCAAATGCATTTAAAACTATAAAAATCTAGCCCTGGCCAGTGTGGTTCAGTGGTTGGAGCATCGGCCCATGCACCAAAGTATCTCCAGTTTGATTCCCTGGTCAAGTGCACATACCTGGGTTGCAGGTTCACTCCCCGGCCCGAGTCAGGGAATGACTGGGAGGCAACCAATCGATGTGTCTCTCTCACATTGATGTTTCTCTCTCTCTCTCTCTCTCTCTCTCTCTCTCTCTCTCTGCCCTTTATCTCCCTTCCTCCCTTCCACTCTCTCTAAAAATCAATGGAAAAACTATCCTCGGACCTTGGCTGGTTTGGCTCAGTGGATAGAGCATCGGCCTGCAGACTCAGGGGTCCCGGGTTCGATTCTGGTCGGGGGCATGTGCCTTGGTTGCGGGCACATGCCCGGTAGGGAGTGTGCAGGAGGCAGCTGGTCCATGTTTTTCTCTCATCGATGTTTCTGGCTCTCTGTCCCTCTCCCTTCCTCTCTGTAAAAAAAATCAATAAAATATATTAAAAAAAAAAAAAAAAAAAGAAAAGGAAAAACTATCCTCGGGTAAGGATTAACAAAAACGAAAACGTACAAAAATCTATAGAATACATAAAAGTAAATGTAGGGCATGTAGCTATTCCATAGACTACAAAAAGGAAGTCACTGTACATATATAAATTCACAGAGTGATAATGCTGGTAACCGTGAAGATCTTTAATACATGACCATTGGGTTTCTCATAACTGTTACTAAAGTTGTCTTATGGAAGCAGCAGCATCTACATTCAGACATTCTCATCACAAACGCAGCTGGCCCAACCAGAGAGGATTTGGAGACAGAAAACTGGGGAGACAGGATATACCATAAAGGTATTTCATATATATAAGTGTGTGTGTGTGTGTATATATATATATATATATATGTGTGTATGTATATATATATATATATATATATATATATACACACACATATATATATATATATATATATATACTCACAACTCTAAAGGAATTAGGTAAGTCATTGGTAAACCAGGATCAGATACTGATGTTCTTTTTTAATTAAAATATTGAGAAAAATAATGTTTGGAAGAGACATTGAGAGAGTAACCATTCATTCTATCCCCCAATCTTCTGCCTGCACAGGAGGAAGCTACCTGACCTCAGGAGGAACCACCAAAAGACGTGGGGTGAACATATCTAAAAATCGGAAGTACAGACACATGGATGGGCTTCAAAAAAACCATATGCTCAGTGAAGGAAGCCAGGCACGAAAGGCCGTATGTTCCAGTTTTAGGAAACATCCAGAGCAGGCAAATCCACAGAGAGAAAGCAGACTGGAGGTTTCCGGGGCGTGGGGGGAGGGGACAGAAGGAGACTGAATGCTTAATGGATGTGGGTTTCCTTTTGTGGTAACGAAAATGTTCTGGAACCAGACAATGGCAATGGTTGCACAATATTGTGTATGCACTAAGTGTTACTGATGGTGTTTTCTTCTTCTTTTTTTCCTAGAGAGAATGGAAGGCAGGGAGGAAGGGGAGAGAGAGATGGAAAAGAGGGACGAGAGGAAGAGAGACAAATAGATTGGTTGCCTCCCACACGCGCCCCCCTTCGGGGCTGGGGGATCCGCCACTGAGGTATGTGCCTTTGACCAGAAATCAAACCCGAGACCCTTCAGTCCAGTGGCCAACGCTCTAATCACTGAATCCAACTAGCCAGAGTGCTGATGGTAAATTTTATGTTTATTTTACAAAAAATAAATAAATAAAAATAAAGCTGAGGTCAATTCTGAAGAAGCTCGAGGCTAGAAGCTCTCAGACAACTGCACTCGGAGGAGGCCAGCCCTTCCTTGGAGGAAGATGTGAGGCGCACCTTCCAAGTTTGTGAGGATCAGTTTTTCAATATATGAGGTGACCATTCCCCTCCCTGTTCAGCCCTACTGCAAGGAGCTTCTCCAACCCAAGGGTCTTTCCAAGGGAGACGATTCAGGAGAGTCCAATCTTTATCTCTGAGTCTCCAAAGGGGAGGTCCCCTTGGCATAAATACCAAGGTGTGGTCAGATTCACACTCCCAGCCACTGGGCTTCAATGCTGGGTTAGATCTTAAGGAATCCTGCCCCTGGAGGGGAAAAGGGGTGAGGGGCAGTGATAAAATGATGTGCTGAAAGAACTTGTTTCTCAACGTTATTTGAAATAGTAATTCAATGAAGCCTCAACTTGTCATTTTCAGGGAAGGGAATCCGATTTTCAAGGGCAAAAAGGAAGATGCCAGATAGATTTGGAGGTTCTAGAGGGGACTGTCACCTCCCTGTGGAGGCCTCCAAGTTCCCAAGTTCCCGAGCCTTATAAATGTCCCTGCAGCGGGCCTGCCACAGGAGTGAACCATCACAGGTGGAAGGAAAAGAACCCCAACAACCTCCCCGAGTTCCCTGCAGCCCAGAGAGGTACAGGTGCAGCCCGTTTTTCCCGTGTCCCTGTAAAGGGGGCAGTTTGAGCTGAAACAGGCAACCTCAAGAGGTCCTGCAGCCAGGGACAACACAGCCGCACCCTGTTCCAATCCCCGTCCCAGACAGACATCAACTTGGACAGAAATCAGCCCAGAGCCAGCTCCCTGGCCACTGCATACGCCCAGAGGAAGGAGGAGGGAGGACCGAGCTCAGCAACCCAGACTGGCCCACATTACCCAGAGCTGAGATTAGGTTCTCACACCCAGATGGAAGTTCTCAAAAGAAAAGGTAGTCTGACTCATAGAAAAACAAACCTTTGTATTTTTCTGTGATGTGTGGTTTGAAGATACAGTGCCTGCCACAAAGGCAGTCAAGATTTTTCACACTGTGGCCCAAGACTACAGTCCCCCTTTCTGCCTCTTTCTACCCCACACCCTGAAATTCCAGCAGCGCCAGACTGCCCAACAGCTGGAAACCCCCATGTGCTCTCATGCTTTGTCAGCACACCTGTGACAGTTTCTTTTTTTTTTTTTTTTTTAAATAAATCTTTATTCAGATTATTACAATTATTTCTCCTTTTTTCCCCCATAGTTCCCCTCCAGCCATTTCCCACCCCACCTTCTGCCCTTACCTACCCCCCACTGTCCTCATCCATAGGTGTATGATTTTTGTCCAGTCTCTTTATGAACCCCCCCATACCCCTTTCCCCCTGAGAATTATCAGTCCACTCCCTTTCTATGCCCCTGATTCTATTGTATTCACCAGATTATTCTGTTCCTCAGGTTTTTAATTCACTTGATTTTTAGGTTCACTTGTTGATAGATATGTATTTGTTGTTCATAATTTTTATCTTTCCTTTTTTCTTCTTCCTCTTCTTTAAGAATACCTTTCAGCATTTCATATAATACTGGTTTGGTGGTGATGAACTCCTTTAGCTTTTTCTTGTCTGTGAAACTCTTTATCTGCCCTTCAATTCTGAATGATAGCTTTGCTGGGTAGAGTAATCTTGGTTGTAGGTTCTTGCTATTCATCACATTGAAAATTTCTTGCCACTCCCGTCTGGCCTGCATAGTTTCCATTGAAAAGTCAGCTGACAGTCGTATGGGTGCTCCCCTGTAGGTAACTAACTGTTTTTCTCTTGCTGCTTTTAATATTCTCTCTTTGTCTTTTGCTCTTGGCATTTTAATTATGATGTGTCTTGGTGTAGTCCTCTTTGGATTCCTTTTGTTTGGGGTTCTGTGGGCTTCCTGGACTTGTAAGTCTATTTCTTTCACCAGGTGGGGGAAGTTTTCGGTCATTATTTCTTCAAATAGGTTTTCAGTATTTTGCTCTCTCTCTTCTTCTGGCACCCCCATAATTCTGATGTTGGTACGCTTGAAGTTGTCCCAGAGTCTTCTTACATTATCTTCAACTTTTTGGATTTTTTTTTTTGCTTTTTGCTTTTTCGGTTGAGTGTTTTTTGCTTCTTTGTATTTCAATTCTTTGACTTGATTTTTGTGTTCCTCTTGTCTGTTTTTGGGTCTCTGTATAATATTTTTTATTTCAGTCAGTGTATGTTTAATTTCTAGTTGGTCCTTTTTCATCTCTTCGAGGGTCTCGTTATATTTATCGGCCTTTTCTAGGATATTCTTAAAAAGCCTTATAACCGTGGTTTTGAATTCTATATCCAGTCGTTTGTTTTCCTCCATTTCTTTCGTTTGTGATCTGATTCTTAGACGCCGCATTTTCACTGCTTCCCTGAGTTGGTAGATTTGTGTGCTAGGTTTCCAATTTGGCCCAGTGGGTCTGCCTCCCCAGTTAACCTGAGGTGGACACTCTTGGTGCACCCCTTTGTGGACTGTGTGTACAGCCTTGTTGTAATTAAGTCTTTATTGTTGTTGGTATCACTGGGAAGAATTGACCTCCAGGCCAGTTGCCTGTAAGGATCAGCTGTGTCTATGCTGGGAGAAGTCCGGTGCTGGAGACAGCCTTATAGGATTAGACTTGCCA
This sequence comes from Plecotus auritus, assembly GCF_963455305.1. Taxonomy (NCBI): domain Eukaryota; kingdom Metazoa; phylum Chordata; class Mammalia; order Chiroptera; family Vespertilionidae; genus Plecotus; species Plecotus auritus. The sequence goes on from NC_137773.1 coordinate 165,258,364, forward strand.
AATTGCAATAGCCTCTGTGCTCAGCTTGGATGGGGTGGAGTCTCAGTCTTGGCTTCCCATCAGCCTTGCCCTTGCTAGCACGTGTGTGCTTTCAGTCCTCTGCCTTCCCGGCTCCCGATTCTCCGCCCGAGAGTCCAGACTCCCCCCACAAGAGCGTGGGTCTCCGGGGGCTTGCCTGGAACTGGGGTTCACTGCAGTCAGAACTGGGGCTCACTTCAGTCAGAACTGGTGTTCGGTGCCGTCAGGAGCCTCTCACTCCCTTCCGCTAGGGAAAGCCTGTGGCTGCCTCCGCAGCCTTTGTGCGCACCGGCGCGAGCGGACTTTCAGTCTTCCGCCTTCCCCGGCTCCCGAGTCTCCGCCCGAGAGTCCAGACTCCCCCCACAAGAGCGTGGGTCCCCGGGGGCTCGCCTGGAACTGGGGTTCACTGCAGTCAGAACTGGGGCTCACTTCAGTCAGAACTGGGGTTTTGTGCCGTCAGGAGCCTCTCACTCCCTTCCGCTAGGGAAAGCCTGTGGCAGCCTCCCGCAGCCTTTGTGCGCACTGGCGCGAGCGGACTTTCAGTCTTCCGCCTTCCCCAGCTCCCGAGTCTCCGCCCGAGAGTCCAGACTCCCCCCACAAGAGCGTGGGTCCCCGGGGGCTCGCCTGGAACTGGGGTTCACTGCAGTCAGAACTGGGGCTCACTTCAGTCAGAACTGGGGTTTTGTGCCGTCAGGAGCCTCTCACTCCCTTCCGCTAGGGAAAGCCTGTGGCAGCCTCCCGCAGCCTTTGTGCGCACTGGCGCGAGCGGACTTTCAGTCTTCCGCCTTCCCCGGCTCCCGAGTCTCCGCCCGAGAGTCCAGACTCCCCCCACAAGAGCGTGGGTCCCCAGGGGCTCGCCCGGAATAGGTGTTCAGTGCAGTCAGAACTGGGGTTCAATGCGGTCGGGGGCTCCCTTCCCCCTTCCGCCAGAGAAAGCCAGCCAGGCACTCCGCCGCCCTTCCTCTCTGCGCGCACAAAGACCCTTTGCCGTACCTCCAATTCTCTGTGAGCTTTTCTCCTTCCTTCTAGTTGTAGAATTTTCACTCAGTCAGCTTTCCTGCGGTTCTGGATGGTGTCCGTTCTGTCTTTTAGTTGTAGTTTTGAAATTGTTGTGCGAGGCAGCAGTTTAGGTGTTTACCTATGCCGCCATCTTGGTTTCAAATCTCAGTTTCTTTCTTTCTTTTTTTAATATATTTTTTATTGATTTCAGAGAGGAAGGGAGAGGGAGAGAGAGATAGAAACGTCAATGATGAGAGAGAGTCACTGACTGGCTGCCTGCTGCACACCCCCCAGGGATCGGCCCACAACCCGGGCATGTGCCCTTGACCAGAATCGAACCCGGCACCTTTCAGTCTGCAGGCCGATGCTCTATCCCTGAGCCAAACCAGCTAGGGCTGTGACAGTTTCTTCAATGGCCATACACCTCCCATGAAGAGATGAGGGTCTAGGCCCCTTCCTATGGAACGGGAGCTAGCTAACCTTAGTGCCTCTTTTGTCACCAATAGGACGTGGTGGGGATGATACCACGTAACTTCCAACGCTAGGTCAGAAGATGCCATGCGGCTTCTACCTGGTTCTGTGAGAACACTCACTGTGGGAGCCCCGAGCCGCCAGGTTAGAAATTGGACCAATCTGAGGCCACCATTCTGTGAGAAAGACCAAGCCACCCGGAGAGGCCTCGGTCAGGTATTTCTGCTGACAGCCCCAGCTGCAGTCACACCCAATAGCCAGGGTCAACTGCCAGACATGGGAGTGAAGATGCGTCCAGGTAATTCCAGCTCCCAACTGTGGGGTCTCCCCACCCCCCTTGCCCCCTTGCTATCTTCCTAGTTGAGGGCCCCATACCTTGTGGAGCAGAGATGAGCTGTCCCCAATGCACTGGTGCTGAATTCCTGACCCCAGAGTCTGTAAGCATAATAAAATGGTTGTTTTTTGCTACTAAATTTTAGGGTAGTTTAGTATGCAGTGGTAGTAACTGGAGTATGCCCTTCTCCTCCATTTTGAGGGGTCAAAGTCCTACTCATCCTCCAAGGCCCAGCACAATCATCACCCCCTCTCTTAAGCCCCCACTGCCCCCTCTCCAGGGTCAGAATCGATACCCTGGTCAGACTGCTGTGTGACTTAATCATATTTAGTCACAGGCTGCTCTGCCTGTCCCTTGTCCAAGGCCAGCACCTGGTGGGTGCTGAGTTAGCGGGGAGCCCTGCACATAACAGGAACTCAAAAAGTATTCGCCGAAAGAATCTTAATCCTCAACTTTATTTGAAATAGTAATTGGATGCAGCCTCCACTTGAAATTTGCAGGGAAGGGAACCTGATTTCAGCAAGCAAACTAGGCCTACCTCTAAATGAACGCAATGCTTTAAACAACTCCAGAGTAACTCAATTGTGTCTTCTTTTTAAAGTGAGACAACATTCAGTATTTAATTTTGTTGCGCCCACATTTTGTTTGTTGCAAGTTTGCAAAATAAAAGAGGCCTTGCCTTTAAGATGACATAGTGGGCGGGGCCAGGAGCTAGTGTGAATGAGAACAGTCTGGCCTGAGCACAGAGTGGTTTCATTTAAAGGTTGTTCCAAGTACGGTTCTCTTAGGATGTGGGCATTTCGCCAGAGAACAGTCCGCCTCCCTTTCCGGGTAGCCTCGCCTGGGCTTCTCACAGATGCCAGAAAATACTTGCCAGACACCAGGAGCCAGGTTACACCAATGTCTATTGCAAAAGTACATTTTAATAGCAGCTGTTGGGGTGATTTTGATAAGAGCAAACTGATAACTGAGTTCGAGCTAACAGATCGATCTGCAAAAATAAAAAAGCAAAGACCGTTGGGAAAGAGCCTGAGAGAGGGTGTGAAAGGTGAGCCTTTATGTACACAGCGATAGGCACCTGGAAATAAAGCTGAGATCGATAATGGAATGACTATGAGCCTGCCCTTTCCACCTGAGGGAGTTCCAAACCGACAGCATTTAGCCTGTAGTCAGAATTCACAGGCATTTTTAAAGGTGGTACCAGCCCCTCCAACTTGAAAACTATGTCAGCCTCTCAAATTTTCACACAAAATCTTCCTAAAAGTGAGACGTGTGGTGTTGGCTGACAGTGAAGCCAAGCTTCCTACCCTTCTCTCTCACGCCATGGGGCTGACAGCAGCATTAACAAAAACGCAGGAAGGAATTTGTATGGGTGTGTACCAGGTGTGAACAGATGCAGCCTAAGAATAAATGTATGTGATTAGTCAACATGTAAAAAGCACACACAGAATTTCAGCCTTACTGTTTGTCCTGAACCCACTTTCCTGTGGTTTCTTATTTCTTACTTACAGCACAGACTATTATTGCATTGCAAAACTGAGGTCCTCCATAAATAAAAACACTGCTTGCTTTAAAAAAAACAGACACTCAGCAAAATCTGTTTTGGTTGTACCCATCTATTCCTTTTGCTTATCCCACACCCCAGTGGCTCTAGTTCTCTCACCGTCAGCCTCAGTTCTACCTTTCCTTACAAAACAAAAAATCAGAGATCAATATCTGTGTTTTAAATGAAACCCACTTGCACTAATATAATAACTCTTCCAGCCAACTGCAATTTAAAGCCTCTTTTGCAAAATGAGTGGTTCTATCTCCTATTAAAATAATGTCTCTGCCACAGCAGGCAGATGGGAAAGGGATGAAGATGTGGGGAGCAGAGGGAGAGAAAAGGCCTTCCTTTTTCTAAACTGTAAATGTCTAAGACTGGCCCCAAGGCTAAACAAATCAACCACCCATCCATGAGTCAGCAAACATTTACCACCCACCAAACAGTAAAAAGAGTATTTACTCCCATTTACATGATTTCACGTGTTTCTCCCATGAGATCTAATGGGGTAGGTACTATTATAACCTCACCTTATAGATGAGGAAATTGAGGCAGAGAGTGGAGGTACAATAAATGCACAGCTAATAAATGGAGGCGCAGGGACATGAACGCCGGCAGTCTGACCCCAACCTGCTCCTCTAATCACTGTGCTGAGCAGTGCCTAATCAGTTCTCCTCCCTTTCCTTTCCCTTCTCCCTAACTCTGATAACTACCCTCCCACCGCCCTGCCCGAAATATCCAAGACTTCAAAGATCCGGAACCCATTCTCATACACTGTCTTCTCCCCTGGACACCATTCCTGTAGCCTGTCTTTCCCTCACACCCCTAGACGCCATCCCACTGTCTACTGATCATGCCATTGCCCCTGGGATCAGTCCTATCTACTCCACAGTGTCTACCCCCTCCGATCTCCTAGACCCACCCTGGGGTGAAGGGCAACATGGAGCCTCAGGTGGGGGGCGAGCGAGCCCAGGAGAGGATCACAGACTTCACTCGGAGCCTGAGGAATAATAACCTGTGCAAAGGAACCAGTCTGTGGCAAGAGTGACACTGACTTTTAGTGCATGGGCTTAAGTGGGTATGCTGATAAGAATAATTCAAAGAATGGATCATTACCAGGAATTAAAAGCCATTGACATTCAAAACTCATCTAATAGGGCTCTCAAGATCTGTGTAGCCCTAGCTGGTTTGGCTCAGTGGATAGAGCGTCGGCCTGAGGACTGAAGTATCCCGGGTTCAATTCCAATCAAGGGCACATGCCTGGGTTGTGGGCTCGATCCCCAGTAGGGGGCACGCAGGAAGCAGCCGATCAATGATTCTCTCTCATCATTGATGTTTCTCTCTCTCTCTCCCTCTCCCTTCCTCCCTGAAATCAATACAAATACATATTTTAAGAAAGAGATCTGTGTATTGCACTGCACATAAATTTTACCTAAAAATAAATAAATAAAAATCTAAACAAGCCTTGATATGAATGTGAATGTGTTTAGGGATGAGGTGGCCCACGTCTATAACTTTGAAATGCATTAAAAAATAAGATAAACTGATGATGGCTAAATGGATAGACACGTGATAAAGCAACTTCAGTGAAATGTCAAATATAGGATCTAGTCTGTGGCTATCTGGGTGTTCTAAGTATAATTCTTTCAACTCTTCTGCATGTTTGAAATGTTTCATAACAAAATGTTAAGATGAAAACATTGACATAAATATGATTATAATAACTAACAAATTGAGAAGCAAAACATAAAAAATGTATTTTGACTATAGAAAAAAGTCTGGATCTTTTTTGTGTCCTGACTACTTTTATATGTTTTAACAGATTCTGAATCAGTAAGCAAACACTAAATGAATTTGTTGGGCTATTTGAATATGTCATCATATTCTAGCCATATATTCCCACTTCAGGCAGTATCGTATCTGCTCAGAGAGAAAGTTCTTGTATGGCATTTAAAAAATATATACAAGTACATAGCTCAGAGACAGTAAAGGGAGAGAGGAAAGAAAAACATGTCTGAAATAAGGTGAAACTGAGAATAAGAGTAAATTAAGGACATTAAAATGTAGGTGGAACATAAAAAGGACACTTGTCTGATGAAAACAGCCACTGAGTTTAAGGTGGAACAGATGTGACCAGATGACAGGAAATGACTGGAGAGCTCATGCTTGCTGGAAATTTAAAGAAGTCAATAAAACTGATGATCAAAAACAGACCCAGAGTCATAGAAGCATGAACAGACTGTTGAACCTCAGAGGGAAGGCAGGGGAGGGTGGGTAGAAAGAGATCAACCAATGAACTTGTATGCATATATGAGCAACGCGGGGACACAGACAATGGGCTGGTGAGGGCCTGGGATGGGGGAGTGGAGGGGAGATGGGAGCAGGCTAGAAGAAGTTTATGGGGGGAAAGGGGAGCCTATATAATACTTTCAACAATAAAGATTTAGGAAATAAAATAAAGAAGTCAATAATAAAACAGTTTAAAGAATGAAATTTAAGAACACAACCCAATAGAAAAATGGGCAAAATATATATGAACCGAAATCTCACAGGACAAGAAACAGGAGGGGTTCCACCTTGCAGATAAAGCCAGAGGAAAAAATGGGGGGGCGGGGACATTGGGCCATTACCTTAACCAGCTCTAGAGCTGCTTACTTCCAGACTTCTAAGTCAGGTAACAAATGTCTTTACTGTTTAGGCAGCTTTTTTTTTTATTTGGTTCTTATGTTACTTGCAGCTGAAAAAAAAATCCTTGATATATTGGTACTATTTTGAGGTTATTTATGAAGAATTTATTGCAGCATTGTTGGTGATAGCAAATGATGGAATACAACATTTCTAAATACCATCTGGAGGAGACGGGCTAAATAAATCATATGTCCATACAATGGAATAACACACAGTCATTTAAAAGAATGAAGCAACACAAAAGGTTACACACTGTATGATTCCATTTATATAAATTTTAAGCACAGGCAAAATTAATCTAAGGATCTATAAGTCAGGATAGTGGAGGTAGTGACTAGAAGATGCCTGAGGGAGATTTGTGGGGTTCTGGTACTGTTCTGTGATATGGGTGATGGTTATACAGATGTAAAATTATCTTTGTGAAAATTCAATAAGCTGTATAGATACTTACATTATGTACACTTTTCTGTATGTGCCTGCTACACCAATACAACTTAAAAAAAAGAAAAAGAATGAGAGAGCTTTATATGTACAAACAAGGGATGATAGCTAAAATATGTATGTCCTGCAATAATTCTTAGTTTTTACTAAGAAGACAACTAGATATTGTGTGTGTGTGTGTGTGTGTGTGTGTGTGTGTGTGTGTGTGTGTAATGGTACACTGATAGGTTAATAAAAATGATTGAATAGAAAAACTGAGTAAGTAAATGCTGGCCAAATTCTTCTGCAGGTGAGACTTGGCCCATGCTGCTCTAGTTTGCAACTAACAGCTCCCACCTCCCACACATTTGCAGGTTAATTCAATGTGTTTTCAATGAGCACATCATCTCTGTCTCACAACCTATCAGATGCCCGTGCCAGACACTAGCATTCCCAGTTCCTCCCCTTTCTTACCTGCACAGACACACACACACACACACACACCCATGTTGGTTTTATCACCCCAGCCTCAGGCATCAACATTCTTCTGGATGAACACCAGCCCCACTTCTTGTCTTAATCTTTCCCTTCAATTGTAGCCAGAATTAATGTTCAAAAAAGCAAATCTGACCATGTCTCTCCCAGCTTAAAAACATTTTAGTGGCTTCCCCTGCCCTTAGGACCAGCCCAGACTTTTTGGCATGGGCCCCAAGGCCCTCCTTGATCTGATCCTGCTTGCCTCTCCCCCTCACCTGGGAGCATTCTCCTGCAACCACTCTGTCCTTCAGACTCACAGGCCTTCTTCAGGTCCTCAAATGAGCCCCACTGAGTCTCCCCTCCCTGACCTCACACGTCACCCTTCTCCCCATCTTACCAACTCCTGCGCCCCCTTCAGGCGCTTCCTCAAAATGGCCATTCATGAGGCCTAGATTGAGTTAGGTCCCCCTGCTCTGTCCCCTGAGCACCCATCTGTCCCCTCTCAGAACAGTCAGCACACCTTATTGTAATTACTTAATACCTCTCTTCCAGATAAACTATAAGTACGGTGCAAGATGATATCTGCCTTAAACTACTATGTTTCCAGTATCCAGCCCCAGGCCTGCCACATAGTAGGAGTTCAGTAAATATTTATTAAAGAAATGAAATCATAAATGAGTGATGGGATGAACACATGCTTTTTAAATTATCCACAGTAAAATTAAAGTTACTTATCTATCATGATAGTGGACCGCATCCAAGGCGAAGTCCTTGGGGGAAAACCTTGAAGTCTTACACAGCTTAAAACCCTTTAAAGGAATGCATTGTCCAATGTTGCCTCTCCACCCCAAAGGAGGGTGTAGGTCTTATACAAGTTGCTGGATTTAGCAACCTAGAGAGCTACTTAGCCTACTTAGAGTGAGGGCATATGACTAGTTTTGCTTTTTAAGTATATTTTTATTGATTTCAGAGCGGAAGGGAGAGGGAGAGAGAGATAGAAACATCAATGATGATAGAGAATCATTAATCAGCTGCCTCCTGCATGCCTCCCACTGGGGATTGAGCCCACAACCAGGGCATGTATCCTGACTGGAATCAAACCCTGACCCCCTGGTTCATAGGTCGACGCTCAACCACTGAGCTGTGCTGGTCGAACTTGTTTTTTGTTTTGAGAAAAAAGATGGATGATTTCTGGTCAGAAGAGACTAGAAAAAAAGTAGAGGAACAGAAGGAATGCAAATCAATTGCGTGCTTAATACAAGGCTGGCTGGATGGCAATTTGGGAGGGCAAAGGGAAGAGCAAGGATAGCATTGGGAGGAGAAAAAGGGAAGTGAGCTGGATTTATAACCTAAGGGAAACCAGGGCAGAAATACAGGGTGCTCCAGATTGGACACATGGAGAAAGGCAGTGCAAACGAAGACCAAATGAGCTATACACAGGGAACACTGGCCTGGATTCCTGGCTCAGCCCTGACACTCACTCGCTGTGTGGCTTCAGTCAAATCACTCAGTCTCCCCAAGTCTCAGTTTCCACCTTGAAATGAAGAGTTAAATGTAGACTAGGCTTACTGTTAGTCCAGAACTTTCATAAATGCCGTTCCTCAACGACAACGCTTTTCTCAAAAGACAAAATGAAAGAACACTTGGGTAAATAGTTTCCTTCTTATAAGGCTCTCTAATCTTAGGTATTTTTTAAATATGTATTTTTATTGGTTTCAGAGAGGCAGGGAGAGGGAGAAAGAGATAGAAACATCAGTGATGAGAAAGAATCGTTGATCAAGCCCAAAATCCAGGCATGTGCCCAGACCAGGAATCGAATCGTAACCTCCTGATTCATAGGTTGATACTCAAACACTGAGCCACATGGCCAGGATTTAGGTGTTGTTGTTTTTTTAAACTAGTACCAATTTCCCTATAAGTTTCAGTTCTGTTTTCATTCACAATAGCTAATGTTTGTATAATATAAATTGTCTTTAGGATTTAGAAGGTTCTTTCACACTGGTCCAGACAAAAAACTCTGAGTGCAGATATGGAAACTGGCCCAGGAACACAGAGCTCAAAAGGGGAGACCAAAAGCTGGGGTGTGAGCTTCTTGCACAGACCTGAACTTGGTGCCACGGTGGCCAAGGGCTTGGCATTATGGCTTACATACTTCCCTTCCAGCAAAAGACTTGTGGATGTATTATGGAATTCCAGACAGGACAGTAGCATTTGTCAATTCTCAGATCCTTAACTTCCTATTTTTATTCCCCAACATGTGTTGCAAATATATGAAATTTAAAAATAAAGATCATCTATACTATTTTGACAAGCTGATTCAGAAGCATGTGAGAATATCAATCCTTTCAGATGAAAGGCTTCCTATTTCCAGCATTTATTTTTGCCTTGAATGTACGGCCAGAGCACAAATCCTGATATTAGTCATGGATCTTGGATAACCTCAATTCCCAGCACTTTATGTGCTAAAAATATTTATACATTGCTTGGACTTGATGAGTGCAATAGAGATCTTTCAAAAAGATGGATGCCGTGGGATGGAATAAAAGTTGACTTTAGCCCTGACTCATTTCCAGTTTCAACTCTTGCCTGTTGGTTGCTGAATCCACTCTGGCATGTTTCAAGAGTAGAACAGAACATTGCATGCCCTCTGGAGGAAGCTAGAAGTGATACTGAGTTTCTTCTCAAGAGAATAGGTGGCTGCAGACTATTTTGAGCCCCAGGAAAGAATGACCACTTTCCAATGTAAAACTGCAGTGAGCTGGGAGGCAGATGAGGGAGCATGGGGCTTAGAGCCAAGTGCTGAAGACCAGGAAGGCCACTAGGCAGAAGTTCCAGCTCTCAGCAAGCACCACAGCTCAGGAACTCTAGACCTTAACACAAGGAAGAGTAACCAGGCCCAGCGTAAACAGACCAAGGTCAGAGGTTGAGGGCGGGGCCTTCCATCTGATTAAGGAGGGTTCCTGCACCTCAATATGGGGGATGAACCAATGTTCCTCTTCCCTCAAGGTCCTTTTGGCTGGTCTAACAATCAAATAGACATTGTTAGGGGCAAAAATAGAATATTGGGGACTAGCTATGGTTATGGGAAATATTAATCATGCTCTGTTAACTGTGATTGCCTTGTTCTGGTTAAAGAAAGGACATTCTAACCTGGTAGGAGTTGTATGCCCCCGGGACCTGGGAGTCAACCTGGGACCTGGGAGTCAACCTTGGAATGCAGTCTATTCTCATTCAAGAACTGCCTATTATCATGGAAAGATTAACAACCCTGTTGCCCAAACAATGGAGTCTCACCACAGCCTGCATAGCCTACTTCCCCATGCCTGTTTTCCCTACCTCCCCATGTAATCTTTGTCCTACCCTATATAAGCAGCTGGCTTATGGGGGCGGCTGCAGAGTACACTTTTGTGAATGGCCTTGTTTCACTGTCTCCAGCTTTAATAAACATCCTCTAAAAACCACCTGGACTTGGTGTTGTGAAATTTTTACTGCACAAAGTCAAGAACACTACCAGCCAGCCTTAGGCTTGGGCCAGGTCCCCTTTCGGGTAACAACCACCCCCCAACTTCCTGTGGGACCATTATATCTCTGCCCAGCAATCTCCTTGTGACTTCCCACAAATCATGGGCCTACCTCTGAAAGTTCACCCAAGGACCGGTTTCTCTTCCAGAGATCAGCTGACAAAGAAACCACCAGCCCTGTGTATTTCTCAGCTCTCTCTGAAGACAGCTGCTCACACAGCATGATCTAAAAAGTCAGAGGCCTACTCAGAAATCTCTTTATCTCCTCCTTCAAACAGACTCAGGAATTCCCAACATGAACCCCACTCTTTGGGAGCAGTGATTCTGCATCTTATGCCCTGTGGGAACAGTGATACTGTAGCTTATGAAACCAGAGGAAAAGATATGTTTGTTTCCTCCTTCGTGTTAGGGTGATTCTGTATCTTCTGCCCTTTGGGAGTAGTGAAACTATCTAGCTACACTAATAAAAGAGAAATATTTTGACCATATCTCCAGGACACCCACCAGCCAATCAGGAGTGAGTATGCAAATTAACCCAACAAAGATGGCGGGTTAATTTGCATATGCAGGCGTGGAGCAAAGACTTAAGGCTCTGGCCCAAGCAAAGACTGAAGACTGAAGACTGAAGAGGCTTGGCTTCTCCACTGCGGCTGGAGCGGAGAAGCCAAGCCTTGCTGTGGCCAAAGAGGAGAAGCCTAGCCCCAAGGCTTGGCTTCCAGGGGAAGGAAGGCCTATTGCACGAATCTTCGTGCAACGGGCCTCTAGTATATATATAAAAGCCAAGGGACCGGAACACCGGAATGACTGGAGTGACTGGAACGACTGGACAACCAGTTGCTATGACGTGCACTGCGGCCAGCCAACCGGCCTGATTGGGGGCAAGGGGGCAGCCCCTCCCCCTGATCAGCCCCCTAACCCCGATCGGGGGTGGGGCCTGCTGGCCAACCTCCCGCAGTCCCTCCCCCGCGCCGGCCTTGCCCAATCAGCTCCCATCGGGGCAGGCCAGCTGGACCCCACTCGTGCACGAATTCGTGCACCAGGCCTCTATAGTATCTAATAAAACAAGAAAAAAAGATGATGTATTTGTGTCCTCCTCCTAAGGTCTGGGTACTCCTCTTCAAATGCAAATACTTTTTAAAAATATGTTTTTATTGATTTCAGAGAGAGGAAGGGAGAGGGTGAGAGAGAAAAATCAATGATGAGAGAGAATCATTGATCGGCTGCCTCCTGTACACTGCCCACTGGGGATGGAGCCCACAACCCGGACATGTGCCCTGACCGGGAATCGAACTGTGACCTCCTGGTTCATAGGTTGCCACTCAACCTCTGAGCAACATTGGCCAGGCTCGACCATCTCCTGACACTCCTGCCTGCTGAGTCCTGTCCTGGGCCCACCAGAACACCTTACAGAACCCCTCCTGGATCTGTTTGAATCCAAGCATCTCAGAATCAGTGATGTGACACCTAAGAGGTCCCAAAGAAGAGTTTAGAGTCCTCCTCATCCAACACCCAGAGACCTGCACTCAGAGAATTGCCTTATATTTGTTTGTTCCCACCCTTCTTGCTCCACATCTAGACCTTTAGCCCTTTTGATTTGTCTCTGAGACACTCAGAACTCAGACTGAATGACGTGGATCTCCCTTTCCAGGCAAGGAAATGTAGTTAGCTCTTTCTTAAATTGGCATTTAGTGATCTTTATTTCTTACTATTTAACACCCCATAGCTAAGTTTAAGTGGTGATCTGATTAATGTAATTAATACTAAGGTATGAATGACTGGGAGTATTGGCATTTCAAAGCTTTTATCAAATAGAGTTTTAGAAAGGAACCAAGATGGTGGCATAGGTAAACGCAGTACTCGCTGCGTCCCACAACCACATCAAAATTACAACTAAAATATAGAACAACCGTCATTCTGACCACCTGAAATCTTATTATAATACACTCCATGGAGCTATAGCTAAATATATTTACACATCATGATAAGTCAAAGTAACTGTGGAATTCACCAGAAACTGTGATGCAAGAATGGAGCAGAGAGGATGTGTGTGGGTGGGGGGTGGGGGTGGAAGGGAATGCATGTGGGGGTGGAGGGATAGTGCTGAAGAAGTAAATCCAGCCCTAGCCAGTTTGACTCAGTGGATAGAGCATCGGCCTTCGAACTGAAATGTCCCAGGTTTGATTCCGGTCAAGGGCACATGCCTGGGTTGTGCGCTTGATCCCTTTGGGGGACTTGCAGGAGGCAGCTGATCCATGCTTAAAAAAACGCAGAGAGCCAAAACCGGTTTGGCTCAGTGGATAGAGCGTCGGCCTGCAGACTGAAGGGTCCCAGGTTTGATTCCGGCCAAGGGCATGTACCTTGGTTGCAGGCACATCCCCAGTAGGAAGTGTGCAGGAGGCAGCTGATCGATGTTTCTCTCTCATCGATGTTTCTAACTCTCTATCCCTCTTCCTTCCTCTCTGTAAAAAATAAATAAAAAAATATATTTAAAAAAACAAACAAACAAACAAACAAAAATGCAGAGAACCCCAAACAAGAGGAATCCAAAGAGGACCACACCAAGACACATCATAATTAAAATGCCAAGGGCAAAAGACAAAGAGAGAATCTTGAAAGCAACAAGAGAAAAACAGTTACCTACAAGGGAGTACCCATACGACTGTCAGCTGATTTCTCAACAGAAACTATGCAGGCCAGACGGGAGTGTCAAGAAATATTCAAAGTGATGAACAGCAAGGACCTACAACCAAGATTACTCTACCCAGCAAAGCTATCATTTAGAATTGAAGGTCAGATAAAGAGCTTCACAGACAAGAAAAAGCTAAAGGAGTTCATCACCACCAAACCAGGATTATATGAAATGCTGAAGGGTATTCTTTAAGAAGAGGAAGAAGAAGAAAAAGGTAAAGATAAAAATTATGAACAACAAAATGAAAACAAATACATGCCTATCAACAAGTGAATCTAAAAATCAAGTGAATAAAAAATCAAATGAACAGAATAAACTGATGAATATAATAGAATCAGGGGGATAGAAAGGGAGTGGACTGACAATTCTCGTGGGGGGAGGGGGTGTGAGGGGTGCAGGAAGAGACTGGACAAAAATCTTACCCCTATGGATGAAGACAGTGGCGGGGGTAAAGGCATGGGGTGGGGTGCGGAATCAGGTGGAGGGGAGCTATGGGGGGGGGGGAAGAGGAACATCTGTAATAATCTGAACAATAAAGATTTATTTAAAAAAAAAAAAGATGGTATCATATCCTGTATCAATCGTGATAAGTTGCCATAACGATCCAAACATCTGTGGGGGAGGGAAACTTTCCTCCCCTTTTCCTCTTTGGTCTCCTGGCTGATCTAATAATCAAATTGACACGAGCCAGATCCACAGGAGAAAATAACCAAATTTAATTATGTATGTACATACAGGGCTTATTTAAGAACATGGACCCCAGGACAAAGGGGCAGTAGAGGCTTATATGCTAAAAGGAAAAGTGGTGGGGGTTGTGGTCTGGAACTTCAAAGGGGAGGAAGGCAATTTAGAGGAAGATGAAGAGCGCAAATATTTGGTAAACAAGTGTTTGCTGCGCCACGCTGAAACAGTGGGACACAGAGAGGACTTGGATGAAATGAGCCTTGCTGGGTTCCTGTCTATCACACCTGGTTTGGATTAAACTGTAGGGTCTATGATGATAGCTCCCTTCCTGGGGCAGGTGCTCTGTGGAAATCCTTGTAGGCAGTTAGGAAGCTCAAAGGTTCCTCCTGAGTGTTTTGTTTTGTTTTTAACAGAATGGAAGGGAGAGGGAGAGACAGATCGAAACATCAATGATGAGAGAGAATCATTAATTGGCTGTCTCCTGCCCGCCTCCTACTGGGGATTGAGCCCGCAACCTGGGAATATACCCTGACTGGGAGTGGAACCTTGACCCCCTGATTCATAGGTCAGTGCTCAACCACATCAGCCGAACTCTCTTGTTTTTTAAAAACAACCATCTTAAAATAACCAGTATCCCCCGCAAAAAGGCATATTTTATGGTGGCAAACTCTGCCCCTGCTGCGCCCGCCCCCCCCCCCGCCCCCGCATCTTAGTGGCTTCTTTCTCATTCATGCTTCATGTTCATTCTGGGTTGTTCCACATTCTCTTCACACAGGTTGCAAAACTGCAGAGTTTCTACCACCTAGAGAGTCATGCTTACAATGGCAAGGGGCAGGGAATATGACAGACCACTCACCGGCCCCTACTCACTGGCTTTTTCCCAGAGGTGACATATGTCACTTCTATCCCATTCAGTGACCAAAGCATACCACGTGGACCTGGACTTGTAAATCTATTTCTTTCACCAGGTAGGGAAAGTTTTCTGTCATTATTTCTTCTAATAGGTTTTCAATATTTTGCTCTCTCTCTTCTTCTGGCACCCCCATAATTCAGATGTTGGTACGCTTAAAGTTGTCCCAGAGGCTCCTTACACTATCTTCATATTTTTGGATTCTTTTTTCTTTTTGTTTTTCTGGTTGGGTGTTTTTTTGTTTCCTCATATTTCAGATCTTTGGTTTGATTCTTTGGGTCCTTTGGTCTACTGTTGAATTTCTGTATATTCTTTATTTCAGACAGTGTATGCTTAATTTCTGACTGGTCCTTTTCCATTTTTTGGGGGGCATTCTCATGAAGATCCTTAAAGGTCTCATCAAGTTTCTCGGCAGTTTTTAGAAGATTCTTGAGTAACCTTATAAATGTGGTTTTGAACTCTATGTCCAGTAGTTTGCTTTCCTCCATTTCTTTCATTCGTGACATGTTTGTCTCCACATTTTGGCTGCTTCCCTGTGTTGATGGGGTGGTTTTCTGTGATAGGTGACCTATAGGGCCCAGTGGTTTAGCCTCCCCTATCACCTGAGGCAGACACTCTTGGTGCACCCCTTTGTGGGCTGAGTGCAAAGTCTTATTGTAGTTAAGCCTTGATTGTTGTTGGTACACTGGGAGGAATTGACCTCCAGGCCAATTGGCTGTGAGGACCCGCTATGTCTATAATGGAAGAACTGCTGTGCTGGAGACACCCTTATGGAGCAGGACTTGTTTCAGTGGGGCTTTGGTGCTTACTGAGTCTGCCTCTTCAATGTGTCACTTATGGATGTAAGTAGTTGAAATCTGGTGTCGTCTCACACTGGCCACTAGATACACTGGCTTCTGGATCTTCAATGGGGTCCAGGTCAGCTACTGTCTGAGGCCACCCAGCAGGAGCTACAGTGAGATCTGCAGATTTCTCCTCTTTGCTTGGGGTTTGGAGGTTTTGGAACTGTCTGACCAGAGTTGCAGTTTGTTAGGTTAAGCTGCGATAGGGCAGGCCATTTATATGCAAAAGCCACTGCGCAGAGCTTGGGTGGGTTTGTAGATTGTGTGAGGTCTCAGGGAATCACTAGGCTAGGGCATGGCAAATAGCAATGGCTGTCAGTCAGCTGTCTCTGCGTCTCCTAGTTTCCACATCCCCGTGTTCCGCGCCCCAGCACAGTAAACAATGATTCCTGCGCGCACCTCTGCAAGAAAGCCAACCTCACTTTCCGACCCGATGGCGGACAGTCCAGCTTCTCCCCGTAGGGGTCTGGGTCCCTAGAGTCTCGCCGGAAACTGGAGTTCAGAGTAATCAGGAGCCTGTGTCTCCCTTTGGGTTGAAAAAAACAGCGCACCCAGTCGCCAGCCGCCAGCCCGATTCGCGCGCCTCCATACCTCAGCTTTTCCGTGCTTGTGCACGTCTCAATGCTCTTTTCTCTTTCCTTCTAGTTGTAGAACTTCTACTCATCCAGCTTTCCCGTGGTTCTGGGTGATACACGTTTTGTCTTTTAGTTGTAGTTTTGGTGTGGTTGTGAGAGGCAGCACGTACAGGTGTATACCTTATGCCGCCATCTTGGTTTCTCGATACCATCTTTTTTATATTATTAATTTTTTTAGAGAGCGAGACTCTCACTCCAGGGAGCACACAGAGAGAAGAGAGAAAGAGAGAAACATCGATTTGTTTTTCCACTTACTGATGCATTCATTGGTTGATTCTTCTTTTTTTTTAAATATATTTTATTGATTTTTTACAGAGAGGAAAGGAGAGGGATAGATAGTTAGAAACATCAATGAGAGAGAAACATCGATTCAGTTGCCTCTTGCACACTCCCTACTGGGGATGTGCCCGCAACCAAGGTACATGCCCTTGTCCGGAATCGAACCTGGGACCCTTGAGTCTGCAGGCCGATGCTCTATCCACTGAGCCAAACCCGTTAGGGCTCATTGATTGATTCTTATACGTGTTCTGACTGAGCATTAAACCCACAACCTTGACGTATCAGGATGATGCTCAAACCCACTGAGCTACACGGCCAGGGCTTATACCATCTTTTATATACATATATAAAGAAAAAGCCAGAAGAAGTAAATACCTAATGCTATTTTCTTGCATGTAGGTATATGTAGAAACCTAGTAACAATGGTTACCACAAAGGTGGCAACATGAATAGAAAAGACGCTCTTTACTGCTTGTCTTTTTGTATGTTTTATTTTAGAGCCATATGAATGTATTACTTATTCAAAAACGTTAATTCAAAAAGAAATAGTAGCATCGGAACATTATGTAGAAATATGGAAGAAAATACCAGATGAAATAACTAAAGCAGATATTTCTTGGAATTGAAATCTAGGAAGGAGGATTGTTGCTTTCCATTTAATATTATTCACTACTATACAATTTTAAAACTATTTTGATTTTTTTTTAATTAAGAGAAAACACCATAGAGAGTGGCCAAGCTCGTGTCTTATGAAGACATTTCATGAGGGCTAAGCTTTATCCAACTCTGTCTCGCATTAGGAAGTGACATGCTTTTTAAATTCCTCCGACCTGCCAATCTTTCACAAATTGAATCAGATTTCCTAAAGTTATGGAAAACTGCAACCAGTCTTGAATCCTGTTTAGCATAAAATTCAACCCAAGGGTTGGTATCTGATTTCACAGGCTAACCAAGAGGAAAACCAGAAAAGCCACAGATATTTTTATTTTTGCCAAGAAAGGCAAGTTCTGCTTTAAAACACCCTCTGTCCACCACCACCACCACCATCACCTGCCCACTGTCCAAGTCAGAAATCTGGAAGTCATCCTTAATGCTTCTCTCTCCCTGACCCCTTCAAATGTCAGATCCCATAGGTTCCACCTGGAATTGGTCTCCTTCTCCCTATCCTTGCTGCCTGGATCACTGCAACCAACAGCTTCTCTAACTATTCTTGTTGCTTCCAGTTTTGTACCTCCCAGGACACTTCCTTTGCTGCAACTCCAATGATCTTGTAAAAGACAAATATGATCACATCATTTATCACTTTAAACACTTTATGATTCCCCCATTGCCTTAGAAATAAAATCCAAACTGCTATAATAGAACCTCCATCATCTGGTCCCTGTCCACCTGTCTGCCTCATTTATCTTTACCTCTTGCTCTATCCTCCAACGTACTGAACTTTCTCAGAGGGACCAATGGCTATTTTTCTTTTGCCCCCAAGCCTTCATGCATGGTGTTCTCTCTGCCTCAAACACTCTTCCTCCATTTGCTTTCCACTCACCCTTCAGTTCAGACATCCTTCTTCCAGAAGGTCTTACCTGACACCCTGGGTCCAGGTTGGTAGCCCTCCTATCTGCTCCTGGAGTCCCCTGTCTCTTATCAGAGCAACACCGGTCTGGGCTCTATGGAAGATACTTATTTCTTTATCTGACCTCCTTTCTGGACTGTAAACTTTGTCTCTTTTCTTCAACATTGTATCATCAGCTATGGGCTCATGGTAGGAGTTCAGTGAATACCTGCTGAATAAGCAAATGAACAAGACACAAATGTAGAACCAAGTCCAGGTTGACATTTGGTTTTTAATCAAGTAGAAACCGAATAAATATCTCTGCCTTTCTCTGGTCAAGAACAATACTAAGCCTGGTAACTTCATCTTTAAAACTTCCAAGGTCTCCAAGTGACCCAAGTGCTTGGCTAAGAGCTGGCTGCTAGACTAAAGGTAGCTTATAGTAGTATGCTCTTTAAAAGAAAAAAAAACTGATCCTCACACCATCTATATATATAAAAGCCAAGTGACTGGAATGACAGAACAACCAGAACCACCAGTCACTAAGATGTGCACTGCAGCAGCCAACGGTCCCCAATAGGGCCCCGATCGGCCCTCCCCAACCTCCTGTGGCCCCTCCCCCTGGCTGGCCCAGCCCCCAATCAGCCCCCCACCCCATTAGAGGTGGCCCCTCCCCCAGCCAGCCCCGCCCCCGATTGCCCCCTCCATTGGGGACAGGCCAGCCAGCCAACCTCCCGTGTCCCCTCCACCCTGCCTGCCTGACCTGATGGCCCCCATCGGGGTAGGCCTGCCAGACCCCACCCATGCACAAATTTGTGCACTGGGCCTCTAGTCCCAATATAAAGAACTGGTGAAAAGGAACAGTTGGTGAATAAAGGCTGGTACACAAACCCTTTTTATCATTTAATAAGCTTTGATATGAACAGATTACAATTGACACCTGCCTCTGCTAAGTGTCTGGGGCTCTATTTGGTTCTTGCAAGCAGCCAAAACTGCCTTTCATCCATTATGTCTCTAATCCCCAAGGAAGTGAGATGAAATCCCATATATGTTTCCAGAATGAGGCATTGTTTTCTTCAGCCAAAAATCTGTAATTTCTCATTAGACTGTCAATAGCAATACTGAAGATGGGCAATTTCATTTGAAGCCAGTTGTACCAAGAACAAATGTCACCACTGGGGATTGTACGGTGATCGTGTAATTAGGAACCAAAGTGGTGACATATGTACTATGAGGACAGAGTAGCTAAAATGTTTCTCTAGGGTGGTCCAAGTGTAAGTCTTACCTGGAGTTAGAGGAATGCATTTAACCAACACCAGCCTGTGAAAAAGGTTTTAGCGCCACAGAGAAATGAGAAATAGACTTTATGGGAGAGTTTTCTGAAAGCTACATGTATTCTTTTTAAGTTTTAATTTTGAGTTTTCATTACGTTCGTTCAATTTTTTTGGCATTGGCCGACATTTTTAATATGAAATAAAGTTAAATGTGAGCAAGTAACAAAATGTGTATGCATAAGAAATTAGTAACAAGTTCCTCAAGAAACTAGAGAGCTACTGGAAAAGGGATGGAGAGAGAATTTCACTATGCACCCTTTTGATCCTTTTAGATTTTAAATAATGTGAATGTATTAATTCATCAAAACACAAATTAATTGAATTAAAATGAATGAGATGAATTAAAAGAAATAAAGTAAGTTGAAATGAAATAGGAATCGTATATGGCAATAGTTTATGTCCTAACATGGAGAAAAAAATTGGCAATTCCATGTCAGACTTGAATACAAGTACAAACATTTTTCATCTATAAAATGGGAACTATTTCAAAATATTTTTTCCAACAAGCCAGTATTAACTAAGTGTCTTCTCATTCCTGCTAAAGAAGGCCCATGTGTTGGTTTGTCCTATCACTGGTAATGTTGACGTTGACCATTTGGTTAAGGTGATGTTAGCCAGTTTTCTCTAAAAACTCTCTTACTCTTTTATCCTTGTAAATAATTTGTGTGGAGAGTTTGGGGCTACGTAAATATCCTTATCAAACTTTCATCACTATTCTGAGCAACCATTGATTGTATAGTACCGTCATTCCTTCCATCACAGGCCCTTACAATTTCACCTGGTCTACCTGCATCTCTGACTGAATTCTCCCCTCTCTTCACCTATCTGGTTTTTGTATTAATCTTTGTTGTTGTTTTGTTTGTTTGTTTGTTTGTTTGTTTGAATCCTCACCCGAGGATATTTTTCCCAATGATTTTTTAGAGAGAATGGGCCACAGGAAGAAGAGGGGGAGAGAGCGAGAAATATCTACATAGGACACATGGGTTGGTTGCCTCTTGAGTGAGCCCCAACCAGGGCCAGGCATCAAACTCATAACCCTCAGATCTGCAGGCCAATGCTCTAACCACTGCACAAACCAGCTAGGGCTGTATTAATCTTTGGAACCAGTCTGTAAAACAAATGACTACTTACTCTGTGTATAATGTGTTGTGTGTAACAGGTGACGATATCAGGTGGTCGGTAAACCCCACACAATGATGTTGTATAGGTACGTCCACGGAATAGTCACGTAGCGCATTATCATGCATGTGCAGTTGCAACATTGGGGAACGGGAGTTTCCATATGAGGGATATAAATCTTCTAGGCAAAGGCTAAAAAATGAATCAACCACTTGCGGTAAATCTTCACAATGTATACTCCTCAAGTACCTAAGTTCATTATTTAACTTATCCCATTTTGTAACACACATGCAAGAAAGAAATGAATAAAGCTTGAACAGTCCCTTTTCCCCACCATCCCTGCTTAGGTATCTTCCCATCAGTGCAAATAATTGAGAGCAAATCATCTGTGAGAGAGGACAGAATGACCTCTCTCATCCACTCTGCGTATTTCTTTGAGTAAATATCCTAAGTAACATAGATAAATCTTTCATGCGATGTAGAGGCGAAAACAAAAACAAGTTAGTCCTCTGCGCATCAAATGAACAGGCCTCGTCTTTTTCTAGGTACTAGTTAGTATTTGTTTCTTCAGCCAGTCTCTACCGGTATTTTAATTCTCTGGTTCTCAATTTCGACTGCCTTTTGCAATGACCTCTTGAATTTAAAAAAAAAATTCTGATGCTTGTATCTCATTCTGGGAGATTCTGACGCACTTGGCCTGGGGTGGTGCCTCGGCAAGAGTATTTTTTAAAGCTCCGGAGACTAGAAAGCAGCAGAGTTCGAGAACCACCGGTGTAAACCACTTTGTCCTGCTCCCACAGGGTCCAGCACGGCGCCTGGTGGAAAGGGACGCTCAGGATGAATAAAGTTTTGTAGGAAGGAAGGAAGGGAGGGAGGGAGGGTAGTCTCACAACCACTTAAGGAGAAGGCAAGTTCTGCAGAGCAAGTGGGTGCGGTCTCTCTCTGGCCTTTAGCGGCTACACAGAAGCGCAGGTACCGTCCAGCCAGGTCCCGAGGCCTCAGAAGTTTCAAATTCATTGAAAAGTTCAGGGGTGCCAGGCTGTCTTGCTTCTAACAAGCGCGGCAGAGGCTGAAAAGACAGGTGTGGGTGTCTCTTCCCGCTTGGGGAGACGGCGCTACGGCAGTGGGTCAGCGCGGCGAGCCGACACCGACCTGCTCTGCCGGGTGGAACGCCGCCTCCGTGGCCGAAAGCTCAAGTCCTTGCGCACCGGCGCCGGGAGGCACGTGGTACGGTGGGCGGGGCCGCCCCGCGGAGCTCGCCGCAGCCGGGGTGGGGGGGGGGGTGTGGACTACAAGTCCCGGCATGCCTCCGGCATGGGTGGGGCGGGGCGGAGAGGGCAGCCCGGCCCAGGCGTGCGCAGTGGTTCTCGGGAGTGGTGGGGCGGGTCCACCCGGGCTGCCCGCTGTAGCCCGGGGCTCCCGGGTGGGGGAGGCCACGGCCATTGGCGGAGAGGCGGGAGGGGCGTGGTCCTCGGGAGCTGCCGCAGGTCAGGCTGAACGGGCGGAGGCCAGCGGCAGACTGGAAAGGCACGCGTTGGGCTGCTGCGTTTCTGTCCGGTCATGGCAACGTCGCCCCTGAAAGTGTGCATCGTGGGCTCAGGGAACTGGTGAGCGGCGGTGGGCTGACGACACGGGATCCGCCTTCAGGAAGCCCCTCTCCGGGGCGTGCTAGGGCCGCGCGTCCCCGCAGCGGCGTGGGCACCGCGCACCACGCGCAGGCAGGCGGGGCGGGCGGCCTCGGGGCCGGGCTGGGCACCGCGCACCCGGGGAGGCCGAGACGAGGCACTCGCCCCGGAGGCTCTGGGCTCGCGTGTCCTCAGGGAGCAGCGCGGAGAGCGGGGATTGCGCGCCCGCGGGCACCTGTCTGCGCTCTTGTCACCGCGCGGTGGGCGCAAAGAGGCCACCTGCTCTCCACGCCTGGGTGTTATGCGCAACAGCCTAATAAGGGCGTTCTCCATTCTCGGCGGATCGCGCAGGTGGAGGAGTGGAAGGAGGCTCGAATAATCTTACTGTAGCCTCGGTAACCAGGGAGAAAAAGGCAGAGGGCTAAAGGGCGCTTGCTACCCTGGTCCCTGGCCGGATGGCACTGCCTTTCAAAGTGCGAGTCTAGCCTCCGTCGCTGTTGCGTCTAGTATCTTAGTAACGTTGTGTCAGAAAGAAAACCCAACTTCCAACAGGCCTGGCTCCCAGAATAATCCAGGGGCGTAGAGAATTCTCTGGGGGGATGTTTGCGAAGCTTTGCGTCTCTGCGAGGCTTTATTTGACTTTAACATTTACACAGCACTTTCTGCCAAACACTCTTGTAAAGCATTCTATGAATGTCTGCTCTTTTCGTTCCCTTTATCAAACTTACACAATGCAATTCTCTGGTGAGTTGGGGGAGGGGGCAAAGTATAGTATAAAATCTGATCTTTTCAATCTCTCTTCTATTGCTGTGCACTATTTTTCCCACATCTGAGGGACGGGTATAGAATCTTCAGAGTGACATTCATTCAGTGTTTTTGTGTTCCTGTGGCCTGACACTCATCACAGTTCAGGCTTCTAGGAGCGTGGCAGCAATTCGTATTACTACCTACTTCTTGGAGGAAACCTTAACTGGTTCTTTACCTTTCCATTCCTTCAAGTCCAGGGGCCCCTCTGACCGCAAGGAAATGATTGTTTATCTGTTTCTACTCCTCCCCATCCAGCACTTGAGAACAGCATCTACCCTAGTGTCTGGCATATGCTAAGTAAATACAGAGTGTCTGAAAACTAACTTTTTAAAATACATGTTTTTAAAAACTAATTTTTAAAATGTAATTATACTTGATTAGGTAATACATTCACGTGTTAAAAACCCAAAAGATACCCCCCAAAAAACTCAAACAAGTGAACACCATGAACCATCTCCCACCCACACTTGTGCCCCAAGGACCTTCTGGAGGAAAACTGGTGTTATCCGTTTCTTCCGTCCTTTCTGGAGGAATTCCATCACCTGCAAATGAATGTTGACATATATTCCTTTCCCTCTCTGCCCTGCAAACACTAGGATATTAATGCACTTTTCTGCTAATAATAGTGTTCTGCACAACATTGAATGGAGTTGGTACCTATCCACTGCAGAGCTTCATTTGGTCTTTCAGCCCGGCTTTGCCAGTTTTGATCCCAAGGTCACTCGAGTGAGATGTCAGCTGCCCTGTTGGCCATGGGACTGGAAAAGCACCCACTTAGCGAGTGTTCTTTTAACATTAGGTTTCTCCTCTGTAAGAGGACACAGAGCCACAGGCGACAGCACCTTTTCCTAATTTGCACGGTGCAGTGGAAGTGGCACAGCTCTGCCCTGCTGGATTTGGGCCTGGATCAGGAGCAGTGAAGTGAACCTCCTGCCCCCTCTGCTGGGATTTGGCTGCCTTCCCCCAGTTTCACTCTGTACTTGACTTTTCTTGGCCCACGCCAGCCCAAGG
Source organism: Plecotus auritus (assembly GCF_963455305.1). Classification (NCBI taxonomy): domain Eukaryota; kingdom Metazoa; phylum Chordata; class Mammalia; order Chiroptera; family Vespertilionidae; genus Plecotus; species Plecotus auritus. The sequence continues at coordinate 165,282,319 of NC_137773.1, forward strand.
AGATGGAGTAAAACTTGGCCTGTGACACTGGAGCAGAGCAATTGAGAAATGTGCCATGCCGATGGTTTGGGCTGGCTGCCTGGCCCCAGGAACTATGGGATCAGATGGGAACAGTTGTTGGCTTCCTTGCAACCGCTCTGGGTTCAGAGCCACTGCAGTCCTAGAGAGAGGATCACAGCCTCGCCAGAGATTCAAGAACTTGGGAGCTTGTTGTGCATTCAGCCCTGGTCCATAGACATTTGAGTGTTTGGCTTGTGTGGTAGGTATTGGGGGCCTTTCCAGGGATACAGACACAGCTCGACACAATCTCTGCCATTAAGAACTTGGCTTCAGATCTGAGATAGATAGAAACTTGGAAGATAAATTAAAAATAAATAGAAAGGGGAATGAAATACCTGTCACAAGATTAGGTGTTAACAATTTAAACAGTGTTTCTCAAAATGTGATCCAAAAGCCACTTGCATCAGAATCGCCAACTGAAACTAGACTTGTCCCAGAGGTTGGGACAGATTCTTCCTGAGAGACTTGAGCTTTTTGCTCATTTTAAAACAGAGCTCTGCCTTTGCAGATGTGGGCTTCTCAGGCATGTGAAGGTGACTGAACAGATTTTCCACTTGGGCCTTTGAAGTAGCTCAGAATGCTATGTCAGTAGACGTGTTGTCACACCTAAGCTCCTAGCTCCACGGTGGCTATAACCCTCACATTGAGTGTAAGTGATCAATGGCAATACAGACACCAGAAGACTGAATGTAGCTGACTTGCTGGGGCGCTTCAGCCAGAAAGGACATGTGAGGGGAAGTAACTGGGTTGTGTAACATGCCTTTGTCCTGCCCTTTGGCACCTCCTTTCCTCTAAGTCTGGGAGGAGGCTGGAGGTTGGCCCTCAGGCACCCACCCCCACCCAGCCCTGCTATGCTGCACGCTACAGGGAATGCTGGAAGCTGCTTCCTTAACCTGTATGGCCCTTTATGGTTCCGGTGACGCAGAAGAAAACAACAAAACACACAGGTGACTCAGAAAAAAACAACAGAAAGAACAAAATGTACACCAAAACAGCTTCTTAAGTAACTCCAGAGATGAAACAAAGTTTCTTCATCAGAACCTTGGGAAGATCACCCAGACACAGTGCAAGATCCAGTTCTAGAACGGAAATGTCAGGGCTGTGTGTACAGCCAAACCTCTGTGCGAGGGAGCACATGTCCCAGGCCTGCTTTGGAGGCAGGTAGAAGAAGGGCCCTAGTTTCTGTCTTGGCAGCTCTGAGGCCTTGAGCAAACTGCTTCTCTCCAGGAATCATTGCTTATAAGGTTGGTGCTACCTGCTGTCTAAGATTATGGTTAGGATTAAATGAGATGATCTAGGGAGAGTACAAGGTGAGTAGCACTCAATAAATGCCAGCTACCATTATCGTTGTGATTATTGATTTCATCATCATTTGGCCAGCACCATCTTGGGTCATAAAATGCACCCAGTTGGGGTTTGGCCAAGGAGCAGAGGCAGAGAAGGGAGAGAAGACAGAGCACCCCTGGTCCCCTGGTGTGCAGCTGGGGTTGTTTATCTCTTAATAGCCTGAGGCCTGAGACTGAAGGTCAGGGAGAGTTCTGGCTTTGCATTGGTGACTCAAGGGCGCTGTGTGTGACTCATCTTTTGTGGTCTGCTGGAACCTTCTGAGTGCCGTGCTGTGGCTCTTTGCCCACCTTTGTCACCTCCTGGCCTGTACTACTGTTTCTGTCATGATTCTCGCTACTCTTCCACACGGAGAGCCCGGAAACAGTCAGAGCGTCTGTCCATTAGCTCCTCTGAGGTCAGAAATAATCCCTCCTCTGTGGACAGGTAGCACAGACCCACTTCTGCTTTGGAAGCTGGAGTTTAAGGATAGGATGGGTTACAGCGGAACTTGGCAAAGATCCAGAGTCCCCTCTGATCAGGGTGAGGAAGTTTGTGCAGTTAGAAAACAACAGCAAACTGATACAGAATCACCAGTTTGAATTCGGACACACAGAAAGGCTTTCTGTATCTCCTTCTCCCCTTCTTTATGCCAGGTTGTCCACATGGGTCCTCTTTTTTCCGTGGTTTCTCCCTTTGATTTTAAGCTTAGGAAGCTTCCCTATCCAGAGATCAAATAAACATGCACCAAGAAGAATCTATTTGAAAAATGCTCCATTTCTCATATTTGTATCGGACACTCGGGCATTTAATTATACTCGAAAAGTCATTTAACTGCCAAGAATTACACAACATGTTAGCAGTGGTTCTTCCCCAGGCGGTGAGATTATTCATAATTGCTTTTTCTTCTTTCATGTGTTGCTTTTATGAGCAAAAACACGTAATGTTACTTAAACCAAGTCTGACCCCTCTGTGTCCTTGGCTCCACGGTTGGGATCAGCTCTCGGGGAGACCTGGCATGGAGCGGGGAACAACTGGCGTTCGGAACCCTTGCTCCTTCTCCTTGTGTCTCATTTCCTCCTTGCTGAAAAAAGGGCTGGACTGTTGAGTCTTTTCTGGCCCAGAAAGAGTCTGCACCCTGTGAAGGAGCGTGGGCCACCACAGTTCTTTCGGGTTTGGGCCTGACTTGACAGGTGGCCTTTCCTTGGGTGATGCAGCGCCTCCCCCAGCCTGATTAAAATATTATACCTTTTTATTTTTTAAATATATTTTATTGATTTTTTTACAGAAAGGGAGAGGGATAGAGAGTTAGAAACATCGATAAGAGAGAAACATCCATCAGCTGCCTCCTGCACACTCCCTACTGGGGATGTGCCCACAATCAAGGTACATGCCCTTGACCAGAATTAAACCTGGGACCCTTGAGTCCACAGGCCGATGTTCCATCCACTGAGCCAAACTGGTTAGGGCTCCTTTTTATTTTTATTTTTTTTAATATGTTTTTATTGATTTCAGAGAAGAAGGGAGAGGCAGAGAGAGATAGAAACAGCAATGATGAGACAGAATCATTGATTGGCCACCTCCTTATGACCCTCACACTGTCGCAAAAGATGGCGGCACCCACAGCCAATAAGGAGAAAATATGCTAATTGACTGCCCCGCCCTCTAAGATGGTGGTGCCCACAGCCAATAAGGAGGGAGTATGCCAATTGACGGCCATGCCCTCAAAGATGGCGGCGCCCACAGCCACAAGATGGTGGTGCCCAGTCCTCTCAGCCCCACCGGGGCAGCAGGCTCGTGGCAAGGGCCCGGCCTTGCCACAACCCTGCCTCCAGAGTCCCCCAGCCACCCATGGCTGGCCCAAGGCACAGGCAAGCCTCGGATGGCAGCTGCCCAGCTGCCCAGGGCTGCCCGAGGCTCAGGTAACCAGGGCCAGCTGAGGCTTGTGCTGCTGGCAGTGGCAGCAGCAGAGGTGTGATGGGGGCATTGCCTTCCCCTGATCGCTGGGTCGACTCCCACCCCTGAGGGCTCCCAGACTGTGAGAGGGGGCAGGCAGGGCTGAGGGACCCCCACCTCCAGTGCATGAATTTTCATGCACCGGGCCTCTAGTGGGGATAATAATAGTACCTGCCTCAGAGCATTGCTGAGGCTTCTGACAGATAACAAGGGTGAGGTATGTAAGGCAGTACATAGCTGGCGCTGGATCATTATTTCCCCCATGTCCCTTTTGAATTTCATTTGCACAACATTGTAGAACTTGTGGATTAGTCTATATTTTGAGGCCCAAGACTTAAGATAATCCATCGTTTCATGAGCAGTGTGGTTTTATACATCTGTGGAAAGACCCAGGGCTGGCCGGAGTCCCTCTCCCAGTTCTGTGATGGCCTGGCTGTGTGACAGAAGATCAGAGTGACACTGAGCCTCGTGTGTGCTAATCTGTAAGGTGAAGAGTTTGACTAGGATTTGCCCTCGATCCTGTAGGCTCTTAGGGCTTTGGTTGTCTGCTTCACTTTGTACTATTATTTGCTTATTATACTTCCTTTAAACATTTACTTTAGATCAACTTTTGATTAGAGTGTTGTCCCAATGCGTCAAGATTGTGGGTTCCATCTCCGGTCAGAGCACATACAAGAATCAACCCATGAATGCAAGTGGAACAACAAATTCTCTCTCTCTCTCTCTCAAAATTAATCAATAAAAAATTTTTTTAGCCCTCACCAGTTTAGCTCAGGCCTGCGGACTGAAGGGTCCCAGCTTGGATTCCAGTCAAAGGCATGTACCTCAGTTGTAGGCTTGATCCCAGGCCCTGGTTGGGGCATGTATAGGAGGCAACCAATTGATGTGTCTCTCACATTGATGTTTCTCTCTCTGTCTCTCCCCCTCCCTTCCACTCTCTCTAAAAATTGATGGAAAAATATCCTCAGGCGAGGATTAACAAAAAATAAAAAATGTTTGAGGTTGACTTTAAAAGACAACTTTATGTCCCTGCTGTAAATGTCATATGTACAAGGTAACAACAACAACCAGTAGAATGAAAACAAAGCAGTGCGGTAGAATTCTTGCCAGGCACCACTCCCTGACAAGGCCCGAGTCTGAGGCGTCCTCACACTTTGTGAAGAAGGGAAATTAGCATATGTTGGAGAGATGGTAACCGCACAGTCACACTCAAATGAGACAGTCCGCACTCTCAGAAGGGCCACAGGAGTTGGAAAGGACATGAGCAAGTCGGTGCTATGTGTGGGCACCTGTTCCTCACTTTGGACAACCTTGGACTCATCATAGACCTGCAGGGGACTTCATCTGCCCCACCTGTTAGGTGGTAGATGGATGAGTTGGGTCAGGTGTGGAAGTGGCTGCGCATGCCCTTGCCCCAGCAGTGTGAGGGTCCTTGCCTGACCCTGCTTGTGCAATGGCAGGACAATGCCTAAAACATGGAGAAATCCTTCATTTGTGGCCATGGGACCCCAACCATGACCAAGCCACACACACACTGCCTTCAGGGGCTGCAGTCGGCACTTTCATTTTAAGCTGAGTTCTAATGCATTTGTGCATTTTTTGGACTGGCCCTCTGCAGGCCAGTCGCTTTCTTTAGAACAGGACATGCCACTTGTAAGTAGACCCCAGTCCCTCCAACATACTCAGGTTCCTCCAGAACACTCCCTTTGCTGCGTTTGTTCCTGTTTCTTCATGTTGGTCAGAAGTAGTAACACTTAGTGCCATTTCAGAGCTAAAAAGGAGTCTTGGGTATGGAATACACTTTTTTATAAATAGCCTTATGGAGGGATAATGCTTATATCAAAACACTGGACATGTTTAATGTGTATCATTTGATGGATTTGAAGGTGGGAAACCATCAGCACAGTTGTGGTTCTTGGCTTGGCCGGGCTCACTCATGGGTCCGCAGTGAGTGAGTGTTGGGTGGGAGCTCTGCATTGCCTGCTCTGCCCATTCCTAACTTATGAAGCCTTTTCTGTTTCCCAGCAGAGGCACGGTCTTCCTCAGCACGATCCCCATGCCTTCCCCCTGTACCCTAGCTGGGGTCTGTCCGTCAGGGTCCTCCCAACAGAAGGCCCAGCACGGGAGACCTCTCGTGGGTTAACATGAGTTGCAGCTGATTGCGTCCTGTGAGCTGAAGTCCATCACAGGGTTTACCCTTCTAACCACATGTCCCTCCATCATTTCCCTTCACCTCTTGTCCCACACAGAACTGTGAATTCCTTCTACCTTATTTATCTCTGAGTGAGTGGTAAGCCTTTGAGAGCAAAAGCATTACCTTTTCTCTGTTGTAGCACCAGTGCCTTAGACAGAAGGTACTCAGTAAATATCCAATAACTGAAGTAAATGAGTGAGTGAGGTTATTGAGGAGACTAGGGAGGAGGCAGCATGGGGTCCCGGTGACCTCACGTGAGTGAGTAATATAACTGGAGTTTCCCTGACTTATTTGCGTCCTCTCGTTGTATGCCCCATCTCACCCCAAAGGATGCACAGGCATGGTCTGGTGGGCTTAGTTCTTAACAGTTACAATGTTCACTTAAATTTTTCCAACTTAGTCATTTCAGCGGATGCCACAGGTTTGCCTCTGGTTGTAAATAAATGCTTGGCTTCCCCACCAGGGGGCTGAAAAGGGAGTGTACTCCAATAAGATCATGGGGAAGGGTCTTGTGGTTTGGTTTATTTTCCCACTTGATTTATTTGACTTGGATTCCTAGTGTCTTAGAGACGCCCCCCCCCCCCCCCCTCAATTTGCTCAATTCCCCAGAATCATGCTTCCTCTCTTGTTGACCTTGTGTGAGTTACTTAATGTCAGGGAACCCTGAGTCTGAGCTGCTATCTTGCTGTGAGGACGTGAGCAGCTATTTCCAAGATGAGAATAAAGGTAGGAGTGATGGTGGGGAGATTCTTGGCCTCTTTTTCACAAAGTGTCAGGAGGAGAATTGGATCGATGGGTATTAGCTAATAAACTGTCCTGCTGGCATAGAATAAGGATTTTACAACTAAAGCCTCAGAACTTGGCTATTGACAGCTCTTCTTTTGTGAGGGAGGAGTCACCAACATTGAGCTCCTATTCTCAGTCCCTGGCTGCTCACATCAGTCCCTGGGGAGCTCTAAGAACTGCCGATGACCCTGACCAGTTTGGCTCAGTGGATAGAGCGTCTGCCTGCGGACTGTAGGGTCCCGGGTTCGATTCCGGTTAAGAGCATGTACCTGGGTTGCAGGCACATCCCCAGTGGGAGGTGTGCAGGAGGCAGCTGATCGATGTTTCTCTCTCATCGATGTTTCTAACTATCTATGCTCTCCCTTTCCTCTCTGTAAGAAATCAATAAAATATATTTAAAAAAAAAAAAAACTGCCGATGTTTGATTCCACTCCAGAAGAATCGATTTCGTTGGCCTGGTGTATGGCCAGGGACTCTGGGGATGTCCCAGGTAATTCTAATGGGCAGCCAAAGTTGAGAACCACTGGCTTAGCTTTTCCATTCTATCTCAGGAATGGGAAAATAATTCTAATATAGATAATTATTTGAATTTTTCTGGTTGTTAAAGCACAAAGATTTATATGCTGGGATAAATTAGAGTTGGGTTAGAATAACTGAGATTTATTGGAGAGTAAGAATAAATCTTGTCAGCTTAGGCCCCGCCCTCTTCTGATATCAGCCATTCCTTCATCCCACCAAATTGTCTCCAGAATTGACTGTCATTTAAGATTGCAAAAACAGGAATGCAACATTTCCCAGTTTTCAAATTTCTTCTAAGTTCCTCCAGTTTGATTCATTGCAGATATTCTCTGTTGCTATTAAATGGGTTCATTATACAGTGTATTGTCATCGGTGAAGGAATTTTGTTAATACTTTTTTTAATGTATCTGTGATGTAAAAACAGTCCTCTGTTTTCAGAAAATACTTGTGAATTAATTTAGCTTAGAATTCTCTCTCTAACAAGAAGCATGATTTCACTCACCTGTGGGATATGAAAGCAACAAAAAAAGTTTTCTTGAGAAAACTAGAGAATTAAACTATAATTTTATACTCTTAAACTGTGTTTCACCAAATTTAGAATTCATCTCAGTTTCTTATTAGAAAAAGCAATGACCGTCCTAACACATGAATTTGCAAAGCACTGTTTACCTTTCTTTCATTTGCTCATCACACCAGGAAACTTGTCTAAGAAACAAACTATTTCTGTTGTTCAAAGTCCTACAGTAGAAGCTTATTGGCCCAGCCGGGATCAGGTGCCCACCCCCGGGACCAATCAGTGGCCCAATCAGCAGAGCCTTGGCCCACTGTGCAATGAGCACATCTGTGAGGTGGGCACAGGTGCCTGGACCAACCATGAACTCCTCTGTCATGGTCACTTAGCCGCAGACCCTTGGCCCTTATCTGGAGGACTGTCATTAACTAGTCGCAGTGCCTTCTCTTCCCTTGTTGGAAAGCCTATGGGGCAACTGGTTCATTACCGGAATGTTTAGTCAATAGAGATGCAGAAGATGGGAGCTTGCTGGGCTAGAGGCCGGCTGGATGTCTGCTGGGGGGACCAAACACTCAGGCCCCCAGAAAGTGGGTTCTCCCTCTGCTCTTTTTCTGGCATCCACTCTGGTTCTCATCTTTCCATACTACTGCAGTTCCCCAGAACGTAGTTTATAATCTGGGGGTTGGCCATCCAGAGCTGTCATGTCATCTCTACTCAATGGTATCAGTATCCAGGCTCCTCCTGTTACTTTGCCGTGTGTGACCTTTACTCCTTCTGTAAGATCTCCTCACAGCCCCGGAGGGCTGCTGGAGCCCCCACAATCACGTTCTGTCTTCTAGCCACAGGGAGAAGGAGGGGATAAAGAAAAAGGAGACCAAGGGCACCTTACAGTAGCTACATTTGTTATTTTTATTCCATCTTTTAGGAGGATTTCTTTTCTGCCTGTGAGCCTCTCTTCCAAGATAGGTTGATGCTTACTCGTTTTAAGGGGTGGTGCTTTTTGACCTTGTACCTAATTCTGGGGCTTTCCTGATCACAGGGATGGTACTTGCAGGTGAAAACCACTAAGTTTTGCATGGCTCGTGGCTGACATTACATCTTGAGTTACAAGTTCATTGCTTGAATCAGAACCAGAGGCGAGGCTTCTGAAGTAGAATATAACGCATTTTCTCTTCGACCCAAGTGAGTTTAATTTTGTTTTATTTTCCACTGTTTCTTGTAGGGGTTCCGCTGTTGCAAAAATAATTGGTAACAATGTCAAGAAGCTTCAGAAGTTCTCCTCCACGGTCAAGATGTGGGTTTTTGAAGAAATGGTTGACGGGAGAAAACTGACAGACATCATAAATAATGACCACGAAAATGTGAAATATCTCCCTGGACACAAGCTGCCGGACAATGTGGTAAGGCTGTAGGATGGTTAAGTCAGAAAGCTACGTTTACCTGAATTAACACCTGGGACTTGAGGAAATACAAAAGCTATTTTCCTCTTCCCCTGTTCCTTCTGCCTGCCAAGTTCTTTGCTTGGTCAGTTTTGGTTTTCTAGACTCTGAAATGGGCTTTGGTTTAGTTTGCCAGGGCTGCCATAACAAAGGACAATAGACCAGATGGCTTAAACCACAGAATTTTATTTGTTCACAATGCCGGAGGCTTCAAGTCTAAGAGCAAGATGTCAGTAGGGTTGGTGTTTCCTGAAGTTCTCTCCTTGACCTGTAGGTGGTCCCCTCTTCCTGTGTCTCCACATGGTCTTCCCTCTGTGTTGTCCGTGTCCTAATAGTGTTGTATTAGAGCATCTCCTAAGGACCTTGTTTTAACCTAATCACCTCTACAAAGACCCTGTCTCCAAACAGTCACATTCTGAGGTACTAGGGTTATGACTTAGGAATCTTGGGGAGACACAATTTGGCTCATAACAGGTTACTGTCTGTCTTAGCATTCAAAGTGCAGGTCCCATCAAAGCTGGACTAACAACCTTGCCTTTGGCCACTCGTGTTCCCTGGTAACTCCTAAAATATCCTTTCTGGGTACGTGGACTTTGATCCCCTCCCTAGGACACTTGACCTTGGTCTGTAATTACAATCAGGGTCAAGGGCTAAATTACAGGAGATCAGCGGGGGGGAAATAGAAAATTGTAAGACTGACAGTTTAAAATTCAAGCTTATTAGGTCTGGGAGGGGAAAATATAGGTTACTGCTTGGCCTCATTCCAGTGACTTGCGGGGGAAGGAAGAAATGAGCATGTGACACCAAAAGAGGGTACCCCGCTGCTTGTGTGAGTGGAGTTTATGAACTTCTGTTGCCAGCGTCACCCTTTGGTAGCTTTCTGTAATTGTTTGAAAACCAGACCACCGAGGCTGCCTCAGTCCTGTGGTTAACCAGCAAAGCTTGTCTCCTTCTTTAATGAATTACCCATCCCTGCACATATTCACTCACCAAACCTTGCTGAGCGGGCACTGTGCATGCAAAGCCCAGCGTTGGGTGCTGGAGACAGAAAGAGGAGTAAGATGACTTTGCTTCCCTCATGAGTCTGGCAGGCGGGGGGGGGGGGGGGGGGGCAGGGGGGCGGGAGGGGCGGACGGGGCGGCGGGGGGGGGGGGGGGGCAGGTCTGTAACCTGACAAGTGCCAGGAGTTGGGAGCGACAGAGACCTGGCTCATTGAAAACTGCTGCTTGGCTTTGGGTACAGTGCTCATTAGTGCTAAGCACTAGCTAAGTAGTTCACGGATATTGCCCCACGCTCTCAATAACGCTCTTAGGTTTGGTAAAGAACAAAATTCAACCAAGTAAACTTGAGGACCCAATTGGCTTTGATTAAGCTATTCATGAATTGCATCTAGCATTCCACCTAGCAACGAGAGAGGTGCTCGGAGGAGTTGTACAAAATGGGAGGTTTTTATGGGCAGAAAGAGAGTTGGACAAGAAAGTTAAAAGAGTGGGTTAGCCCAGCAGGAATGGCTCAGTGATTGAACGTCGACCTATGAACCAGGAGGTCACCGTTCCATTCTCTGTCAGGGCACATGCCTGGGTTGTGGGCTCGATAAGGGGCGTGCAGGAGGCAGCCGATGAATGATTCTCTTTCATCATTGATGTTTCTATATCTCTCTCTCCCTTCCTCTCTGAAATCAATAAAAATATATTTAAAAAAATAAAAGAGTGGTTTATTTCAGGCACAGTCACTGTCCTGTAGGGGAAAGCAGGGGATTTTAGGGCAGATTACCTCACTAGTGTTGATCAGGAAATTCAGAATGATTGGTTTAAAAAGTCCACTCCCCAGAGAGGCTGAAACTGCAATTAGGTTAGTTATTAAGTTTTGTTTTGGTGACCTGGCTTAGCAAAAGCGACTCTATTATGGCCTATTGTTTCTTTCTTCCTTCCTTTTTATTCTAACAGGTTGAAACTATGCGTTTTCCTTTTATGCTGATGATTCTGATTTCATAGGGGAAGAAACCAAGGCTCAGAGAGATATTAATGAATTTGTCTGAGGCCCCATAGCTAGACCTCGGGTTGGAATTTGATTCATGTGCCTGCTGAATCTGTTGCCTTCTAACGATGATGATTCTCTATTCTGTGTCACGGAACTAAGGCCAGGCAGCATTTCCCATGGTTATTCTTTTTTTACATTTTTACCGACAGTTGACATTTAACATTATTTTTTAATAGAGGCCCATTGCACAAAGATTCGTGCAATAGGCATTCCTTCCCCTGGCTGCCGGCACCAGTTTTCCTCCGGCACCCGGGACCCAGGCCTTTGCTCCGGCCGCAGCGGAGAACCCAAGCCTCTTTAGTCTTCAGTCTTGAGTCTTCAGTCTTCGCTCGGGCTGGAGCCTTCAGTCTTCTTTTTGTGCCTGTGTATGCATATTAACCTTCCATCTTTGTCGGGTTTATTTGCATACTCCTGATTGGCTGGTGGATGTTGTAGAGGTAGGTCAATTTGCATATTTCTCTTTTCTTAGTGTAGATTACTTTCAGGCCCATGATTATTCTTGATGCTGGTGGTGGGGAGAGAAAGGATCCCTAGGGTTCTGATTTTGGAAGTTAAGTTTGTCCAAGTATCTGACGGAAAGAATTAGGGGGGCAGCTAGCTATTCCCATGGCAGTGCAAGGCCTTCTGTGTGCCCATTGGCTTGAACAAGTTAAAGGTCACCTGTGGAGCAGGGGCATGGCCAATTCCACCTAAATTGCAAGGTTAAAGTGGGGAAGCCTTCCTTCCTCGCATTTATGAGCCTAGCCCCAAACTGGGGGTTTTCTTGCTAAGGAAGAAGGTAGAACAGACTTCGGGCACCAACAGACAGCCTCTGCCAGAGACCACACGTTCCCACGTCCTTACTAGATGCCCTCACCTCTGCCTGTGTGTCTGTGAGTCTGTGTCTCTCTGCCCATGTTAAATTTTAAAACCCGTTTCTGTATTTAACTGAAGGAAACAAATCATCCTAAGAGCTGACATATATTGAGTGCATGCCAGGTGTCAGGAATTTTTCTGAATCATTTATTCTTTTTTAAAAAAATATATTTTTATTGATTTCAGAGAGGAAGGGAGTGGGAGAGAGAGATAGAAACATCAATGAAGAGAGAGAGTCATCCATAGGCTGCCTCCTGCATGCCCCACACTGGGGACTGAGCCCGCAACCCAGGCATGTGGCCAGACTAGAAATTGAACCATGACCTCCTGGTTCATAGAGCTATGCTCAACCATTGAGCCACACTGGCTGGGCTGAATCATTTATTCTTCACAACAGCACTCTCAAAGTGCTTAACCAGGGAGAATTTACTGTGGGACTGTTCACCGAATGTGGGGAGAATCAAAGGAACCAAAAAGCATTGGTGAAGTGCCCAGAGATTAGCAAAAACAGGAAGTCATGCCAAAACCGGTTTGGCTCAGTGGATAGAGCGTCGGCCTGCGGACTGAAGGGTCCCGGGTTCGAGTCCAGTCAAGGGCATGTACCTTGGTTGCGGGCACATCCCCAGCAGGGGGTGTGCAGGAGGCAGCTGATCGATGTTTCTCTCTCATCGATGTTTCTAGCTCTCTATCCCTCTCCCTTCCTCTCTGTAAAATATTAATAAAATATATAAAAAAAAAAAGAAAAGAAAAACAGGAAGTCATGCCACCCCTGAAAGGACAAGGGGACAGACTGGTGTCACCACACCAGCCTGACAAGAGCTTAGCGACGTGGAAGAGGGGCTGCCCGTCAGGAGGTATAACTGTAGAATGACGCTATGCCAGCACGCCTGCGAGCGAGGCAGGCGTGGCCCAGGGACACCGTGGCCTGTCTGTCGTCCCAGCTCGGATCCCCTGACCGTGCCCCCCTTTGGCTGAAGCAACTGGAAGGCAGAGAGCAAGATGCCCAGAGGAAATAGCCCATAATAAGCAGCCTCCCAGGAAACAGAGTGGGGCAAAAAATGGTTTGGGGCAGTGGTCGGCAAACCGCGGCTCGCGAGCCTCATGCGGCTCTTTGGCCCCTTGAGTGTGGCTCTTCCACAAAATACCACGGCCTGGGCGAGTCTATTTTGAAGAAGTGGTGTTAGGAGAAGATTAAGTTTAAAAAATTTGGCTCTCAAAAGAAATTTCAATCATTGTACTATTGATATTTGGCTCTGTTGACTAATGAGTTTGCCGACCACTGGTTTGGGGGAGCAACAGGGAACAGCCCACACAGTATTATGACTCCTTTTACAGGTAAGGAAACTGAGACATGGAGAGGCAGGACCCTGCTGGCTTCAGTAGCAAGTTGGGAATGAGGAAGGCAGAGCACAGCCTACACTTGCCTGGACTGTCTATCTGTACAGTGCTTGTGCTCTGCACATAGTAGGCATCTGATAAAGGGTCCGAGAATGAAATCACTTGGCTCGGCACGTTTGGGTAGAGGAGTAACTGTTTCCTCCTCCTCGCCATGGCAGGTTGCCGTCCCAAACCTCCAAGAGGCCGTGCAGGATGCAGACATGCTGGTGTTCGTCATTCCCCACCAGTTCATCCACAGAATCTGCGACGAGATCACCGGGAAAGTGCCCAAGAAAGCGCGGGGAATCACGCTCATCAAGGTGACGCCTGAGATGGTGTCTGGGGCAGGAAAATATCACTCGACATTAGTTCCTGGGAAATGTCGCTTCCTCTCCCTTTCACCTGTTGGAGACAAGGAAGTGAAGGGGAGGTGATGGCAGGGTTTAGGGGTTTTGTTTTTGTAAAGATGCCTGGAAGGTCATCCAAAACATCCATCCCAGGAGCCTAGCTTAGCTCAGATTTAGGAGGAGGCTGCTTTCTCTGGCAGATGTGGGGGTGGCTCCTCCTGGTGGGCCTTGTCAGAAAGAACCTTCCCGACCAGGTCCTGGGTCTCACCCACATTCTGGAAATCACCAGTGGTCTGTATTAGTTCCCACATCTGGTATTTTCCCTAAAGAGGGATTTTTTAACTAGCAGTCCACGAACCACCGCCACAGATCCATGGACAGAATTCAGGAGGTCCATTGTTTTAACTGTGGGAGAGAAATGGCATTTTTATTAGTTTTAACCTCTAACTAAAATGAGCATTTTCCACATTTGCAGAGGAAAACCACAAGGCAGAGTTTCAGTAACATTATTAGCAGGACCTGGGACCCTCTTGTCAATAGAAATTGCGGATATGTTCATGTCTGATAGCTCAAGTGTCATTTATGCTCATTGCTCCTTTGAAATTACGATAATTGTTAGACCTGCCATGACATCTCTTTCTGATTGCATTAATAAAATGGCACATCTATTACTTTTATAAAAAAAATTTTTTTTTTATCTTCACCTGACTGTATTTTTAGAGAGAGGGGAAGACAGACAGAGGCCCTAGTTGGTTTGGGTCAGTGGATAGTGTCGGCTTGTGGACGAAGGGTCCCAGTTTCTATTCTGATCAAGGGCACATGCCCAGGTTTCAGGCTTGATCCCCAGTATGGGGCATGCAGGAGGCAGCCAATCAATGATTCTCTCTCATCATTGATGTTTCTATCTCTCTCTCCCTTCCTCTCTGAAATTAATAAAATTATATTTTTAAAAAATCAACCAATGAATATAAATAAGTGGAACAACAAATCGGTGTTTCTTCTCTCTCCCTTCTCTCTAAAAATCAATAAATTTTAAAAAAAAGAATTAAAAAAAAGAAAGAAAAAAAAGCAAGGAAGTGGTGCCTGTAGAATTTAGGATAGTGGTTCACCCTGGAGAATGGATGGACTTGGGGAGAGACACAGGGGATTTCAGTGGTGTTGGTCATGTTCTGTATCTCAACCTGGGCGGTTCCACATGTTCATTTTCTTGTTATTCTTTAAGCAGCACATTCTCAGCACATGTGTTTTCTCTTGCAAGAGATATTTTTCAAGATGTACATACTATTGGATGTCTGAATCTAGGTAACTTACAAAGCAGTGATCCCATACCTCTTCTTTATGGGTGGTTTGTTTTTCCCTAACTTCTTGACCTCCTTATAGGGCATAGACGAGGGCCCCCAGGGGCTGAAACTCATCTCCGACATCATCCGAGAGAAGATGGGCATTGACATCAGTGTGCTGATGGGAGCCAACATTGCCAACGAGGTGGCGGCGGAGAAGTTCTGTGAGACCACCATCGGTGAGCTGCGGGGCAGAGGGGGCCTGGACCTCTGGTGTTTTTACATGTACATTTCCCCTGTCTGAGATTTCTTGGAGTGGACGCTTCCCTGTCCCCTTCACATTCCTGCGGTGGACCTTTAGCGGGTTGGGATTTTATGCAAAGCGGCCCTTCTGTGGAACTGAAGTGTTTTAGCAACTTCCAGGATGAAAGGAAAACCATGGGGACCATTTTGACCCGTCGTGACCCGATAACGTTATCGAGGTTAAACACAGAAATAAAGGTTGCTTGTGCTAATAATGAGCAGGGGTTACATCCGTGGTAGGGCTCCCCCGGCCTTAGAAAGCCAGCTTTTCTTTACTCACAGATGCCAGTATCTGGATCATCATTGGGTTCCATTGAGGTCTGAAAATGGGTGGGAATGATCCCTGTTTTCAGGTGAATAAGCTGAGGCTCAGGGAATACTGGTAAGTTACCTGCCCCAAGGTCACACAGCTCATACAGAACCCAGGCATGAACTAGGATCTCCTGTTTCCTGAAAGAGAAAGTTCTTTCTAGTCTTATATACAACCTGATGTAAAAAAATTTTGTTTCTTTAGGGCTTTGGAATTCTCAAGTGCTCGTGTATCATAGTAAAGGGCTCGTAGAAGAGTAATATGTTTGTATTTGCAATTGTTTTGCAAGAGTTTATTTAAATGTCTCTACCACTTGAGAACTTACTTCCACCCTTGTCAAACACTCGGGCAGTGTGAGTCATCTCACCCTGGCAGACTTGTAACCGGAAGCTCTGAGGGAGGTCAGACTCTCCTGACTAAGATGGGATGCATGAGAGATGTAGCTTCTGAGTCTCATACATGCCAGCAATTTTACTTTTTTTTTTTTTTTTGCATTTTTCACTTTATTTTTAATTGTATCGATATTATGTCATTAGTGTGGAAAATAGAGGTAATAAAAAAACCCATTTTTATTATTTCACTTGATTGCCATTATTTTTTTCTATTTCTCCACAAAGTTTATGGTTTGTAGTTTAAATCCATATTATTTTATAGTTGCTTTATTAATATGTAACAACTTTAAAAGTTCATCAACATACATCTTCATAGCTGCATAGTATTCCATTGACAATCCCATATGTGTGGGCACTTAAAATTTTTTTTGAGAAATAATATTTTTGGAGAGGAGAGGTACCCTATCTAATAAAAGAGTAATATGTAAATTGACCATACCTTCGCTACACCCACATGCCATGCCCACCAGCCAATCAGGAGCGAGTATGCAAATTAACCCAACCAAGATGGCTGCGGCCACGGAGAGAGCAGGAGGCTTGGGTTTCCCTGGCCTGCCTTGGCCTCCACTTAAGGCTACAAAGTTTCAGTTATAGAAGATAAATAAATCCCAGCTACCAGGGCCTCCGCTTGGGTTGCCGGGGGGCGTGGCCGGCCTGCAAACCACCACAAGCCCCTCACCCAAGCCGCCCCACGCCCCAAGGGAACCCCCACCCTGATCCAGGACACCCTTCAGGGCAAACCAGCCGGCCTCCACCTGTGCACCAGGCTTCTATCCTATCTAATCCTCCTATCTAATAAAAGAATAATATGCAAATTGACCGTCACTCCAACACACAAGATGGTTGCCCCCATGTGGTCAAAGATGAATGACCCCATGTGGACACAAGATGGCCAGCAAGGGAGGGCAGTTGGGAGGGACCAGGTCTGCAAGGGAGGGCAGTTGTGGGCGATTAGGCCAGCAGGGGAGGGCAGTTGGGAGGGACCAGGTCTGCAAGGGAGGGCAGTTGGAGGCGATCAAACCTGCAGGGGAGGGCAGTTAGGGGTGACCAGGCCTGCAGGGGAGGGCAGTTAGGGGCAAACAGGCTTGCAGGGGAGCAGTTAGGCATCAATCAGGCTGGCAGGGGAGTGGTTAGGGGGTGATCAGGCTGGCAGGCAGAAGTGGTTAGGGGCAATCAGGAAGGCAGGCAGGCGAGCAGTTGGGAGCCAGCAGTCCTGGATTGTGAGAGGGATGTCCAGGTAGGATCGGGCCTAAATGGGCAGTTGGACATCCCTCAAGGGTTCCCAGATTGGAGAGGGTGCATGCTGGGCTGAGGGATACACCCCCCCCCCCCGTGCACAAATTTCGTGCACCGGGCCTCTAGTCACAAATAATATAAAGAAGAAAACAGAGTGGCCTAGAACACCATTTCCCAGGTTGATATTTTCAAAAGTGATATAGCCACAGATAAAGCAACTCAAACATATAAGAAGGCACAAAATTAGAATTAAGATGGTAATTTCCCACCTACTCCCTCTTCCCAAAGGGAATCACTGTTAGCAGTTTCTAAGTATCCTTCTGGAAAAAAAAATGTACATATGCATATATACCACTGTATATAAAGGTTTTATTTTTTCACAGTTAATTCTTTTATCCATCTGTGATTTAATATAGCCTGTGAAATTATTATGCAATTCAGTTTTTCCCAAAAAATTGTTAACCAGTTGTTCCAACACAGTCCTCTTTGCCAATAATGGATTGGCAATCAGTTTTGCCAATTAGTTGGTTGGAATTGACTGGTTATCCCAATCATTCCATAAGGCTGATCCTTGCTCTCCAATCCCTGATTTAAACCTTGTGTCTACCTACAGATTTTGGTGAGGATTTTTACCTGCCTCTAAGCTCTGTTTGCTGTAGGAAGGTTTCAAGTGGGGTGCAATAGGCTCTTTTGGTTTGTAAAGACAGACAAATGCACAGAAGTCCACCTCTTTCCCTCTGGCTTCTGTTTACCCAGTGCTTCCACTCCCTTTGCTATGGGTTGGATCATAAATGACAATAAAAGGCTTACGGGAGTGTCACAGGCTAAAGAAGGTCAGGGAGTGAAGGACAACACTGGAAAACAGCATTGCCATCATTGTTAAGATTGGAATATGGTTGTATGCCAGATCATTGCATTGACATTAAATTTCCTATACTTGATAATTACGCTGTGCTTACCCAGGTCCCCTTTCTTGATGACATTAGCAACCAACACATTTTTAATTATGGTAGATGCAGGAATTCCAGCCCACTTGAGTCTTTTATAGAAAAAGAAGAGAAAGTGGCATTATTTTTAGTATCGTCTATAAATATTAACTGGCATGGTGAACTATGGTGCCCCCTTGTGGTAAGAGTTCCCTTCATTCTTGGGACTGATCTCACAGAATCCAATACTTTTACTCAGTCGTACCCCAAATATTTTTCAAAGCCTATTATGTGTCAGGCACGCTCTAACCAAGTGAGCTACCTGGCCAGGACTGACCATTTTTTATTTCATCTGTGTCCCTATACTCTCTCCACTCACCCCTGGATTTTGTCGAGGGTTTCAAAGGAGTCATTAAAGAGGTTGACTCTCTCCCTGACTTGGCATGAAAGAGAAGGGGATTTTCCTGTCCTTTGGTTCATACTGAGTTTGGAGCAGCCCTTCCACATGGCTGTTGGGCATTACCTGTTCCGTACCAGATGGTCTGGGGCCCTGCTTGCCACATTGCTGCTTATGACTGGTAATAATCATAATACGGTTAGGGCTTTCTTATCCATGATTTAAAATCATCTTCTCAAAGTACACTTGAGAAACTGTGTTGATTGCTGTAAATCAAGCTCACCTCTCTCGTCGACCCTGTGAGTAATTTGCTGCCGCAGAAGGACTGACAGATCCCACTCTGTGTCTGTGGCAAATGGAGAGTGCCCTTCTCCCAGCCTGTTTCTCAGGTGGCTCAGGGCAGCCGACAACTGGATGAACGTCACGTGATGCTCAGAAGCATCCTTCATGTTGGAGGCACTGAGCAGTGGCCATGCTGAGGGACAGAGGAGAGAGACAGCAGTGATGTCATGGTCTGGAGGCTGGGGGCTAGCTGACCCAACCCGTGTGATGAAACAGGATTGCACAGAATCGCCCAGGTGGTCTGGTGACTGTTTAAAAAAAGGAAGAGGACAGCTTGCTCAAACTGACAGTTATATTTGGAAAAAGGAGAACTCAGCTAAATTGATAATAGCAATGCATGGAAAATAGAAAATGTGTTTCTAGGTATTGGGTGTAGATATTTTAGACATTTTGTTATGGAAACATTTTTTTAAAATATATTTTATTGATTTTTACAGAGAGGAAGGGAGAGGGATAGAGAGCTAGAAACATCGATGAGAGAGAAACATCGATCAGCTGCCTCCTGCACACCTCCCACTGGGGATGTGCCCGCAACCAAGGTACATGCCCTTGCCCAGAATCGAACCCGGGACCCTTCAGTCCGCAGGCTGACGCTCTATCCACTGAGCCAAACTGGTCAGGGCTGTTATGGAAAATTTCCTTGAAAACAAAAGTTGGCGACCGCTGGCCTAGAGGCAGGCAGAGCCCTCGTACTGTAGTCTTCAGTGAGCTTTCTGCCATCTGGTGGAGACGTTGGCTTGGGAGCCAGGACTTGGCTGGTGGGTTTATCATCTGATTTCTACAGCTAGGCCCTCCCCGCTGAGTCCCCAACAACCAGAGCACACTTCACATCAGGTTTTATGTGTAACATTTTACTTCTGTTTGTTTTTAACCCAAAGTCCCTAAACCACAGCAACAAAAAGTCCAAAAACGACTGAGTGTCCGTTTCATTCTAGGAACTGTCCCGGGGGAGGGGGATCTAGCCGTAGCAAAAACAAGGCCTCTGAATGCAGTTCTGTGTGAAAATATTGGTCGATGTTGCATCCGTTCTCTATTGCCATAGTGATGCCGAGTAATAATCACAGAATCTCAGGGGCGTACAAAATAAGCACAGCTAACACGTCCGTGGGCCTCTGGAGGTTGGCAGATCTTGCCCGGGACAGCCGGGTGGCTCTGCTCCATGTGTCTGTCATCTTCCTGCTTGGCCGCATTAGCGAGCCAGGGCATCTTTTTCATATATATATATGTATATATTTATTATTGATTTCAGAGAGGAAGGGAGAGGGAGAGATAGAAACATCAATGATTGATCAGCTGCCCCCTGCACGCCCCCTGGTGGAATCAAGCCTGCAACTCAGCATGTGCCCTTGACCGGAATTGAACCCAGACCCTTCAGTCCACAGGCTGACGCTGTATCCACTGAGCCAAACTGGCTAAGGTGAGCCAGGGCATCTTCTCACAGTGATGGCAGAGGCACAAGGGAACCAGCCCTACTGCACAGAGGGCATCATGCTTCTACTGCATCCTGTCTGTGAATGTCCCCTTGATCAAAGCAAATCCCACAGCTGAGCCCAAAGGCAGGCGCGGAAGTATGCCCACTCGCTGTGAGTCTAAGCATGTTGGATAGTCAAACCTAACACCCATAGAAAGGGATGCACTCTCCTCCCTTGGAAACGGGGTGGTTGGTTTTTAACAATAATCTGTAATAGATATAAACACAGGAACCCAGCTTATAAGCGTTCATGGTAGCAAAAAGTTAGCAACAGTTTTAGATTTCAAACACTAAAAAGATACTTAGATATAATACATGGACACAGTAAAATGCAAAGCAGCTATTAAAAATGATGTAGAAGCCCTGGCCGGTTTGGCTCAGTGGATAGAGTGTCAGCCTGCAGACTGAAGAGTCCCAGGTTCAATTCTGGTCAAGGGCACATGCCCGAGTTGCTTGCGGGCTAAGTCCGCAGTGGGGGGTGTGCAGGAGGCAGCCGATCAATGATTCTCTCTCATCATTGATGTTTCTCTTTCTCCCTCTCCCTTCCTCTCTTAAATCAATAAAAATATATTTTAAAAAAATAAAGAAGAATAAAAGAAAGCTTTAAAAAAAAAGAAAGAAAGAAAATGATGTAGGAAAGAAAATTAGTCATGTTGAAAATTAGTCATGTCGTTGAAAATTAGTCATGTTGCCCTAACCGGTTTGGCTCAGTGGATAGAGCGTCAGCCTGCGGACTGAAAGGTCCCGGGTTCGATTCCGGTCAAGGGCATGTACCTTGGTTGCGGGCACATCCCCAGTAGGAGGTGTGCAGGAGGCAGCTGATCGATGTTTCTCTCTCATCGATGTTTCTAACTCTCTATCCCTCTCCCTTCCTCTCTGTAAAAAATCAATAAAACATATTAAAAAAAAAATTAGTCATGTTGAGGCCCTGGCCGGGTAGCTCAGTTGGTTAGAGCATCATCCCGTTGCACCAAGGTTTCGGGTTTGATCCCTGATCAGGGCACAGAGAGGAGTCAACCAATGAATGAGTAAATAAGTGGACCAACAAACTGATGTTTCTCTCTCCCCCTTCCTCTCTTTCTCTAAAATCAATCAATAAATAAATAAAAAGAAAGAAAAGAAAATTAGTTTGTGCCATAAAATGAGAACCACATATACATTATGTTCCCAGGTTTGAGAACAGCTATGTATATTCATACTTCAGTCCGTTGAAGATGTATGCCAAATTGTGAGTGATCATCTGTGGTGAAATTCTGGAATATTTTTATCTTCTACTTCTACTCTTACGAATATTGTAAATTCTCTGTAATGACCATATGTTACTGTTATAATAAGGAAAAACGTATTTAAAACTGTGTTAGGTGTGAAAAGTTAAGATTACAGACTGTTATGAGTTTCCTTTCTTCCTAACTTTTCAACAGGCAGCAAAGTAATGGAGAATGGCCTTCTCTTCAAAGAACTTCTGCAGACGCCAAATTTTCGCATTACAGTGGTTGAGGACGCAGATACTGTTGAGCTCTGTGGTGCTCTGAAGGTAAAGTCAGCCTTTTATTCCCGCTCAGGGGGAGGAGTCCATCACGCATGGCCACGGCTAGCGTTGCTGAATCTCATCTGGAAGAATGGGCCCCGTGTTCTGTGCGCTTAACTACGGCAAAGAATAGTGAATGGAGAGCCTTGTTTATCACTTCCTGCTCTGCCCTCGCCTTTCCTGGGTGGGGCCAGTTCCTCTCTCACTTCTGGTTTGCTTTTATAAATCTGGGAGAATGGTGGTGTTTTGTTCTTCGGGCAGTTGGCAGCGTTAATATTTGGGAAGCATGGCGAGCACCTCGGTTGTAGAGGTCTACCTGGGGGCAAAGTCTCCTATTCATTCACATGTTTCTCCTACATTTTATCTCGAGTAGGAAAAGGAACTGTTTCCTCTGAATTACACACTCTGTTGGTGTGATGGCTCAGTTGGTTGTTCTTGTTAAAGGAAAGGAGTCTACTGCTTAGGGAGGTTTCTTTTTTCAAGAATCGTTTTATCTCAGGGGAAAGATCAGATTCAAGAAGCCGTTCCTATTGGCGAGGGGCTTGGGAGGGTAAAATAAAGGGCTCCTTACTTGCCTCCACTTAAAAAATATATATGTGTGTGTGTGTGTGTGTGTGTGTGTGTGTGTGTGTGTGTGTATGTATGTATTGATTTCAGAAAGGGAGAGAGAAACATCAATGATGAGAGAGAATCATTGATCAGCTGCCTCCTGCACACCCCTCACTGGGGATCAAGCCTGCAACTTGGGCATGTACTCTGACTTGGAATTGAACCATGACCTCCAGGCTCATGGGTCAACGCTCAACCAGTGAGCCACACCGGCCGGGCTTGCTTCTACTTTTTAAAGACTAGGTCAATGTCCCTCTCACTATCCTGGCTCTGGGAAGTAGCCTGGAGCTGGGTTGCTGAGTCATTTCTTTTGTAGCAAAAACTGCTTTTCAGGAATTTGAGTACGTAGGGAAGGAAATTAGGTGATCTGGCAATCACCTCACTTTGTAAGGTGAGAATTGCAACGATGAAAAGAATGTGGAGGAGACCAAGATCCAAAAAAATGCCTTCCCACTCTTTCTCTAAACTGTACATCTTGTTTTCTTGTCAGAATTTAAAGCCACTTTCTAGAATTAATAATGTGTGTGTATCTGCGGTCACGTGTCCCTGTACAATGAGAATTTTTAAAAAATTAAAGCCAATCAAAGACCTTGGCTCCCAGGTAGCATGTGCCCATATTTCTAAATGCTTGGGGGCATTCTTCTCATTCTAGGCAGGTCCTGTCATATATTTGAGATGCTGGCTTTGGCTGCTCTGTTTTATGTTTGTTGGTTGGGATTTTTATGTGTTTTTAATGGTCCTTCGTTAGTTCAATGACCACTCGGCAGCAGGACCATCATGAATGCCTAATTGCTCAGCGCTGGTCTGTGTGGCTCCAGAGCTGTTTTTAAGTGACTGGATATTTTGGGTGGGTAGATGGGGACGCTGTGAGATCCTGTGCTGGGGAGAAGACTCTAGAAAGATAGACAGCTCTGGCAAAGCTCTGCTAATGAACAGGACCCATGCTGGTCTTGTGTCTGAGCTTAGAACGGCTTTTCATTTGTGTTGGCAGGAAGCCTGTGAGTGGATTGGTACCTGCTACCACGGCAGAGTGGTTCATTGGGGTGAATGCAGGTGGGGTGAGAACTATCTATCGTCCTTTCCCTCAGCCATCCTCTGAAATGGGATCAGTTACCCTCATTCCTGTCGGCCTGCATCGAAGCTGCGATTTTTGCAAACCAAGAAACAGGCAATTTGGCAGTAATTGAGTCTAACCACAGATAGGGAAATAGAGATCCAGAGACCGTAAGTGACTCAAACGCAGCAACTGTTGGCACCAATGCAGGTTTCAAGAGTCTTGGTCTGGCTCCTTGGTTACTATGTCCAACCTGACTTTCCTGGTTTGTGTCTGGGCAGTTGAATAAAATGAAGCTCTCCCTTGTCAGAGCCTTCCAAAGCAAGGACAAATGGACATATGTTTGTTTTATTACATAAGTAACCATTGTGTTTTCCTGATCATAAAGTCATGCACATTTTACACAGCAACAGAGAGGTGTAAAGAAGAAAGTGAAAGTCACCAGTAATCCTTACATCCTGTGATAACCCCGGTCAGTGTTCGCTGTGTACCCTTCTAATCTTTCAGCAAGCCTGTGTAATGTCCCTTTTTTATTTCAGGGAGAGGAAGGGAAAGGGAGAGAGAGATAGAAACATCAGTGATGAGAGAGAATCATTGATTGGCTGCCTCCTGCATGTCCCCTACTGGGGATGGAGCCCGCAACTCCAGAATGTGCGCTGACTGGGAATTGAACCGTGACCTCCTGGCTCATGGATAGATGCTCAACCACTGAGCCACAGCAGCCGGGTACTATGTCCCCTTTTTAAAACAAAGACTGGATCTTACTTTTCAAATAGTTTGACATGTTTTACTCCTTTTCTCATTAACCTTTAGTAATCTTCTCCATACTCACAAATTTGAAAAATGTACACTTTTTTGTGCTCAAAAACATGAGGTCCTGTGACTGGGAAACAGCTCCTCACTAGGATCACAATAAAAGGAAAATGCAGAAGGATTATGCAAAATCTTTTGTACCAGTGCATCCCGCTGCCTTCAGAATGTCCTGTGCCTCCTACTTATGTTCATCTCTGAAGCAGTAACAGAATGTTCTTTTTAAAGTGTCAGCTTTAAGCATAATTTCTGTGCATTAAACTGAGTCCATTTAAAGGATATAATGCACTGGGCTTCACCACCACGATACAGAACATTTCCGTCACCCCCAAGCAATTCCACGTGCCCCTTTGCAGTTCACACCCCCACTCCCCGCCCCAGTCAGGCAGCCACTGATCTGCTTTTGTACACGAGATACTTGCATTTTGTAGAAATTTTATAATGAAGTTATACAGGATATCTTCTTCTGTGTCTGGCTTCTTTCACTGGGGAGGTATTTGCGTTTTCATGTAAATTTTAAGAGGTACTTCATACAGAAAAGTAGAAAACTCCTAAGTGTATAGTTCAACCTATGTTATCATTTTGAATAGATGCTTTATCAGGATTAAGTTTCTTTAACAGAGACCCAACATAATAGGGCTGTGAACAGGTAAAAGTATATTTCTTAGGTAAAAATAGTGAATCCCTATAACAACTCAATTGCACAGAATTCTTCGGAACCCAGGCTCCTTCCAGCTCACAAGGGTATGGCCCTTGTCCTTGTGGGGCAGGAAGAGACGCTCCTCTACCATTCTAGGTTCCTCTGTCTGGTCTAATCATTAAATTGACTATGAGCCAGATTAACAGGAGAAAATAACAAAATTTAATTACATACTTACGTACGGGAACCCCCTATACCTGACCAAGTCGGGAGACCCCACATACATGAGAGGTTCTAAGACAGAAAGGGGAAACGAAGTATACGTGACTTCCTGGGCTAAGGAAGGAGGTAAGGCTCCTGAGGTTTCTGGATTCACATGCCAAAGTGGCACATGTTGGGGAGGCCTGTGCTGAACCCCTTCATCATCCTTATGTTCTAAGATGGTGTCCAGAGCTCCAAGCGTCACATCTGCCTTCCAGGCAGGGTAAAAAATAGAAACGAAGGACAAAGACCGTGTGGCACCTGTCTTTTAAGGCAGGTTCTGGGAAGTTGCGATGGAGTCCTTTGCCTTCATCTCAACGGGCAGTACTTCATTGTGTGACCATACCGAGCTTCAAGGGAGGTTGGGAAATGCCCCCCCTCCTCCCGTAGCCATACACTTGCATGACAAACAGGGACTCTGTTACTCTGGAAGAAGGGGAGAATAGATTGGGGGATAAACCCAAAGCCTGTGCCGCAGTCGTTCCTTCGTAGGGTGGTCCGTAATGAGGTTAACGGCCCCTCCTTGCTGAGGATGTAGGTTTCCTCCAGGGTTTTGGCTTTGACAGACCTTGCTGTGAGGACAGCCTTGTGCCTAGTCTCCAGCCAGGGCCACTGGCAGACCCCTTTGGCCATATATGGCTGTTTACATTTACATTCAAGTTAATCAACACGTAAAAAAATTTAATTCAGTTTCTGAGCCACAGTAGCCCCATTTCAAAGACTCAATAGCCATGTGAGTGTCAGTAGCCAGTGGCTGCGGGCTGCTGTAATGGATAAGCAGATATAAAATATTTACGTCGTTGCAGAAACGTGTAGGGACAACACTGCTGGAGCTGAAACAGCTGCTTTCCTGGTGCCGGGCCTGGCGGGCCAGGTGTGGGCTTGACTCAGCCCCCTTGGCTTCATCTCAGCCAGGCTGCCTTCTCCAGGGCCCAGCCTGCGAACCACACGTGCTGCGTCTCCTTATGGTTAGCCCACCCTCTGCAGACAGAGCTTCGTCTTAGGTCACGTGCACTGGGAGCTGGCCTCTGGGAGCTGGGAGTTGGCTGGGTTGTGGCCTTACAGAAAATAGTGAGCACTGACTTGGTTTCCGTGGAGCCATTCTTCCTACGTGGTGAGAGTGTCGGCATGGCCTGCGGGTAGCCTGGGCCGCCTCGCCAGTTTTATATTCCTTTCGTGGGAGAATAGGATGGGAGCGGGAGGAATTGAGTCCCACCTAACCCACCCCGATTCAGAATTGCAAAGGTGGCGCTTCGGGGTGGATGAATGCCATCACCCAGGAAATGGAGAAGGGCTTAAGCACGTCTGTCTTCTGAAAACCGTGGTATTTTTAACTCCAGAGCAGTTTAAAGCAGATTTAAATGCACAGTGGATAATGATAACTTTCACAGCTGAGCGACCTCGGAGGACATCTGCTCGGATGCTATGCAAACACGATATGACTGGTTCCGTGTGTTTATTTTTCTTTTGACAGTGATAAGTGGTAGAGGGAGAGAGC
Source organism: Plecotus auritus (assembly GCF_963455305.1). Classification (NCBI taxonomy): domain Eukaryota; kingdom Metazoa; phylum Chordata; class Mammalia; order Chiroptera; family Vespertilionidae; genus Plecotus; species Plecotus auritus. Next base: position 165,308,783 of record NC_137773.1, read on the forward strand.
GAGGATTTCAAGATCCATCATAGATTCAACTGGGTTGGGGCCCGAGGTCCCCTCGGAAGGAAGAGTTTATGCTGCAGTAGCCCCTGGTCCCCCATCACCCCACCCAGGCCCCCATGGGGAGGTTGGCTGTCTAGTGGAGACAGTGAGGTGGTCCTGACCTGTGTACCCTGCAGTGAAGGGGCCGACAGAGTCGCATGAGCCCCCAGGCCACGGGCACCCTCATCTGCCTTTTCTCTGGGTGCAGTGACATGAAGGTCAGAGGCAGTTCTTTGGAGCTCAGGGCCGGGATGCTTCCAGTGGCTGACAGCTTGCCCCTTTGTCTAAGTCTCCTCAGTTGGGTGGGGCCAGCTCTTCCTATTAGAAAGTTCTCATCTTGACTCTGCAGTGGCCCCTCTGTGCCCTGGAGCAGCGAGGTGTGACCTCCCTGGAGAGGACTGGGGAGCCAGCTCCTGGGTTAGAGACCCAGCTCTGCAGGTCCTGGCTGTGGGACCCGCAGGCTACTTATCCTGTGCGCTTGAGTTTCCTCACTTCCCACCCCGAATCTATGAGGACCTGCCTCGTAGGAATGTTGTGAAGATTGAATGCATTAATAATATATGAAGCATTGAGAACAGTTTGCTAAGGTTAACTTGTGTTGTTATTTTTATTATTTGCTCCCATAAATCTTTTCTCCTCCTAAGCCTCCATGCAGGCAGGCAGGTGGGTGGGCACTCCCACCTGACATCTAACCACAGGGTTCCAGCAGGTCTCTGACCCAGGGAGGAGGGGGTGGCCAGGCCATTTTGCCACAGCGCGGAAGCAGGCAGGCACAGGGAAGAGTGGGGCTGTGGAACCAGGCAGTCGACCCTTAGTGCTGACCCCTGCACTGGATTATCACCTTCTGCAGAGGCAGGTCTAGCACAGGTAATGACCCAGCAATTCCACTCCTAGGTACGTACCCAAGAGAAATGCCTGTGTGTGGTCGCCGAAGGATACGTACCTGGATGTCCTTACAGCACCCTTTGTAATGGCCCCAACCTGAAAGCTACCCCAACGCCAACCAATAAAAGAATGGATAAATAGATTGCACTGTATTCACACAGTGGAATACAATACAGCAGTGAAAATACTAGTAATTGTTCTGTGTGTAAAAACAGGGCTGAATCTCACAAACATGTCAAATTTGAGACAAAGCTAGACAGAAAAGATTACATGCTGTATGATTCTATTCATATAAAGTTTAAAGACAGGTAAAGTGAGTCTGCTGTTATAAGTCAGGACCTTTGGTGGGGGGTGGGGGACTCTCTGGGGCCCTGGTTATGTTCTATTTTTTTTTAAAGGGTGCTGGTTACATGGGCGTGTTCAACTTGTGAAAATTTAAGCTATGTACTTATGATTTGTGCTTTTCTGTATGAATGTTATATTTAAACTAGAGGCCCGGCGCACGAAATTCATGTGCAGGTTCGGTTCCTAAGCCTGGCCTGCAGTCAGGACCATCTTCCCCAGCTGTTCGCAGCCGGCCCCACCCCCTGCCGCCACCCACCCCAGTTCCCTGTTCGCCATCAGGCAGTCGGAGCCTGCCGGCCAGGGAAAGGGACCAGAGGTGGTCAGTGTGCCTCATAGTGACTGGTCAAGTGGTCGTTCTGTGGTTAGGGTCAATTTGCGTATTACCCTTTCATTCTATAGGATAGAAGCCTGGTGCACAGGTGGGGGCCAGCTGGCCTGCCCTGATGGGGGCCCTGGATCAGGGTGGGGGTCCCCCCTGGGGGGCAGGGCTGGCCGGGGTGAGGGGCTACAGTCGTTCTGGTCTCTGGTCGTTCTGGTCGTTCCACCGTTTTGTTCGCTCAGTTTTATTATATAGGATAAAATACTTGATTTGAAAACAAACCCAAAAGGTAAGGCAGTTGATCCAAACAGTATTTAACCGGTGACCATTATCAGTGTTCTAGTTTTCTGGCTGATGCTCATCAATTGCTGCCTCCTGCCGACCCCAGATCTGGGCTCCCGTCCTGAAACTGGGTCCCTTCTTTCATCTCTCTTGCTCATAGTCCAAGAGCAGAACCGAGGGCTGTACAGGAACCAGTGGTCCTGTCCCGGCCTCTCCCCACCTGCCCCGCATCCTCACCCGCAGGGATGTGTGACAGTTTCCTGGCCTCCCTGTCTCCTTCGCAGAACATCGTAGCGGTGGGAGCGGGCTTCTGCGACGGTCTCCACAGCGGAGACAACACCAAAGCTGCCGTAATCCGCCTGGGACTCATGGAAATGATTGCCTTCGCCAAGATCTTCTGCAAGGGCCAGGTGTCCACAGCCACCTTCCTAGAGAGCTGCGGCGTGGCCGACCTGATCACCACCTGCTACGGGGGCCGGAACCGCAGGGTGGCCGAGGCCTTTGCCCGGACGGGAAAGGTAGCCCCTGGCCTGCCCTCCCCATACCCGTCTCCCACTTGTGCCCCCTGGGCTGGGTGGGTGAGCACGGTGCAGCGGAGGTGGAGGCCAGGATTTGATGTGTGCTGGTTTGTCCTGTTTACCTGTCTGCTTTCAGTTAAAGTACTTCAGTCTTACGTCCTTTATCTTGTACATCTGTTTTTTTAATACATATATTTGTATTGATTTCAGAGAAGAAGGGAGAGGGAGAGAGAGATAGAAACATCAATGATGGGAGAGAATCATTGATTGGCTGCCTCCTGCACGCCCCACCCCCCATCCCCCACTGGGGACTGAGCCCGAAACCCAGGCTTGTGCCCTGACCGGGAATCAAACTGTGACCTTCTGGTTCCTCAGTCAACGCTCAACCACTGAGCCATGCCGGCCAGGCTCTCTCGTACGTCTTCATCTTTCTTGGGCTTGTAGCAGAGGAGTGCAGCTCTGCTTTCCCACTCTCCTCTGGAAATGAGTGACTCTCTAGTGCCAGGCGTCCTCAAACTACGGCCCGCGGGCCACATGCGGCCCGCCGAGGACATTTATCCGGCCCGCCGGGTGCCGCTGCCTGTCCTGCTCAGCAGCCGACTGGTCCCGGGCCCGCAGTGCGCATAGGAATTTGTTCATAGTTTTTTTTTTAAACTATAGTCCGGCCCTCCAACGGTCTGAGGGACAGTGAACTGGCCCCCTGTTTAAAAAGTTTGAGGACCCCTGCGTCTAGTCCTTACCGTAGATTACTTTTCATCCTTTGTTTTTAAGACCATTGAAGAATTGGAGAAGGAGATGCTGAATGGGCAGAAGCTCCAAGGACCTCTGACTTCTGCGGAAGTGTACCGCATCCTCAAGCAGAAGGGGCTGCTGGACAAGTAAGTCCTGTGTCTCCCCGAGACCGGAGAAACGCTTATCATCCCTCTCCCCTCGTGACCGCCAGCCTGGTCCTTTGTGTGACGTGAATGTCTGTGGCAGGAAACACCCACCTGCCCTGAAAATGGGTGTTGACACAAAACACAGACGCAGCTCAGCTTCAGGAGGAAGAGCTTCATTCTTTGTATTATAAAACAGGAAGTTTAGGACTCTGGGTTGTTTGGTAAGACCTACGTGTTACCCGTTTTAAATTAAAAAAAAAAAAATGAATGCTTTGTTGGCTTTGTAAAAAGATAGAATCTTGTTAATAAACTGCTCAGCAATTCAGAAGTGAAGGGAAGACACGTCACCCCAGAATTCAGCCGCGGGCAGTGAAGGGACCTGTGTGAAGGTTTGGTGAGCAGCCTTGCAGCCTGCCCTCGTGTGCATGGATGGATGTTTGGACGGACGGATGCATGCATGCATCTGGTCTCCGCTGCACCTTTCAGGCTGGTCACATGGTAAAGGTGGGCTCAGGTCAGCTTGAGGAAGGAAGCCCCACAGCACCACGGAAGCTACCCGGCCACCCTCAGGCTGCCCCTGGCCCTTTATCTTGCTGATTTGTTGAGCCTTCCTCCATAATCAAGTTGCTTTACATTGATATTTCCATCTCTCTCTCCCTCTCCCTTACTCTCTAATGCTTATGCAGTGTATTCTGTGTATCCTTAACTCTCCGTAATACTCCGTGGGAGAGGGGACGTCTGGTTGCCCAGGAGAGTAGGGAGCTAGGCAGCTCTGTGGATGCTGCCAGGAGGTGGGTTACAGGCAGCGTCTCTCTAGTTGGTTTCCTTCATCCTCTCACGTCAGCCCAGGTGTCTGCTGGTCCCAACCTGGCATCCTTACCTTACCCTGCTCTCCTCTTTCTACCCATAGGAGTCCCTAAGGAAAGTGGAAAATGAGGGTGGACAGGGCATTTGTCTTCCTTCTTTAATTTGCATTTTATATTTCCAAAACGGCTTTCAAAATCGGCCAGGCAGAGATGGAAGTCATAAACAAGCCCCCAGAGGAGGAGAATTACCTTTAAACCGTGACTTCCAGGAAAACACCTCCGACACGCATGGTTCTCCTCACATATTTAACAGCAGACAGCGATGCGCTGGTGTGCGTGGCTGGCCGCCTCAATGGCCATTCGGTCTTCATCAGGGATGTGTTTCAAGTCTTAAAAAATACCTGGGTGTTTGGTGATGGTTAGTATCTCCCAGTCACGATTTTAAAGAGGGATCTGTGTGACGAGTTTATAAATTCACGAGTTGGCTGGCTGTCTGCATTCATCGCTTCACCCGGGAGGACAGCCTGAAACGGGCATTCTGGGATCAGGCCCTGCCTGCTTTAAAAAGCAGATGTAATCAAGGAGGCAAAGCTCAGCTCTGAGCAGACGCCTCCCCTCAGTCATGTCCCATGTTCTCCCTTCTGACTAGAAATTGAACAGGCTGTGCCTGTGCTTAATGAGGTCTCTGGAGGGGGCACCCCCTTCTCCCAGGCTGGAGTGTAGAGCATGTGGGACTTTCCCTCCCCTGCACCTGCTTCCCAACCTGCACAGACAGAGTCGAACTCTAACCTTCTCCTTTGTGCCACCTCTTGCCTTGATTTTTTTCTTTTTTCATTCCGGCCCTCACGACTCTGGTCTCCCTCTTATATCCTTCTTTCCTCCCTCCTCCGTTGCTACGGAAAGAGCCCTAAGCAGGAGGGCAGTGTTTAAGGCCATCTGCATCTTACTAGCCACGTAGTCTTAGATCAACATTTTAGGTGTTCTGTGCCCCAGTCGCTTTATCCACAAAACCAAACTGGTAGACCAGATGATCACTGTGGTCCCTTGTCCCTCGAGTATGCACATTCAGAGGCCTCCTGCTCTGACAGAATGAGGTCTGCAGTCCTTGGGCTGACATTTGAGGCTGCCCCTCTCAGTCCAGTATAGGCATACCTCATTTTGTTGTACTGCACCGATGTTGCTTTTTTCACAAATTGAAGTCAAGACCACCTCCCCCAGCCCCCGCCAGGAAAAAAAGATATACTTGCTTTGTTGCGATACTTGTTTTGTTGTAGTGGTCTGGAACTGAACCCCCAATACTCTAAGGTATGCCTGTACCAGCTTACCTCCTGGAGTTTATCTGTGGTTACATTCATAAGCTGTTATTTATTGCACATCCCCCATGCACCAAGTGTTGTATGCTTTACATGTAAGCCATTTCATACAATAAGCCTGAATGTCCAGCCCATTTTACAGATGAGCAAACTGGGCCAGAGAGGTTGTGAAACTTTCCCAGAGTTAATAGGCTGTGGAGTCCGATTTGATTAAGTGTACCTGACTCCAAAAAAAAAAAAAAAAAAAAAAAAAAAAAAAAAAAAAAACACCAAAAAAACATTCTGAACCTTAAAAAACACACAATGAGCCCTAGCCGGTTTTGCTCAGTGGATAGAGCATCGCCCTGCAGACTGAAGGGTCCCAGGTTCGATTCCGGTCAAGGGCATGTACCTTGGTTGCAGGCACATCCCCGGTAGGGGGTGTGCAGGAGGCAGCTGATCGATGTTTCTCTCTCATCGATGTTTCTAACTCTCTATCCCTCTCCCTTCCTCTCTGTAAAAAATCAATAAAATATATATTTATAAAAAAAACACACACACACGCAATGATAGACTGTCATTATAGGGTTCTTACTAGATCATTTTCAGAATGGCCTTTAAGACTCTATTGATGCTTCAAGCTCTCTTTGGGCTGTGTGTGTAGGCCTGCATGTTTAAAAGCCTGATTGAAATTAACTTTATGTCCTTAGTGATATCTGCCATAGGACTTGCTGAGCCACTTGTACCCGGGATAATGTTATCTTTTCTTACAGTGGGTTATTAACCCACACCTTCACACCCTCATCTATTTCAAGCTTTCACTTACATGTTTTCACATCTTGGAAGAAAAGGCAAAATAAATCCAGCTTCCAACATGAGATCAGTGCTCTGCTAATTGGGGGTCCCCACGTTGGTTCTCCCAGGAGCAGTCCAGGCTGGGTTATTCGTGGTAATGTGTGGGCTGCTCGTCTTCATCCTTTCTGGAGAAGAGAGAGCAATACCATGCCTTGCAATTTAAAATGTATTCTCCATGCCAAAACCGGTTTGGCTCAGTGGATAGAGCGTCGGCCTGCGGACTGAAGGGTCCCAGGTTCGATTCCGGTCAAGGGCATGTGACTTGGTTGCGGGCACATCCCCAGTGGGAGGTGTGCAAGAGGCAGCTGATCGATGTTTCTCTCTCATCGATGTTTCTGACTCTCTATCACCCTTCCTTCCTCTCTGTAAAAAAATCAATAAAATATATTTAAAAATAAATAAATAAAATAAAATAAAATAAAATGTATTCTCCAGTCTTTTAAAATAGTGACAGAAACTTGGACTCGTTCCAGATTTGACCAAGAGCCTGAGCCACAAGTCTTTATGGGAATGAACATGGATTACCCCATGAGGTTTACCACGTGACTTGTTTGTAGACAGTGCACTCCCATTAGGCAGAGGATGATTTAGGTTGTACCAGGATCGTATGGCCAACAGTGCAGAGGCCCTGTACAGGCCAAGTAATAAAGGAATGTAGGAGATGGTCACAGGTTGCACTCTAATCTGCAATCTGTTAGGTCAGAAAAACTAATCCGTTGTCTGAGGTAAACCAGATGGCTTAACTTGTCTTTGCCTATTTTCCCCCAACTAGGTTTCCATTGTTTACTGCCGTCTATCAGATCTGCTATGAAGGCAAGCCCGTGCAAGAGATGCTGTCTTGTCTCCAGAGCCATCCAGAGCATTTGTAAAGTGGACTGTGCAGCATGTCAGGCAGCGTAAATCATGTTTGGGGTTCACGTGGAAACTGGAACTTGGCAACAAGATGTTGGCTTGACTGTAATCCCATCATGGATGAGTATGAATTTTTACAGGCTCATTTTGAATTTCGAGAAGCAGATCATTGGCTAAGATGCACTGGGCAACAACTAGACGCACATATGTGAATGCATGAGTGTGTGTGTTCATTTCTCATTCTGTGGATGTTTGCATGCATGAACCAAAATTAAAAGTCCTTTTTAAAGATTACTTTTGAAACTTTCCCACTGTGGTAGCTTATAAGATTGGAACTATCTCAGCTGAATTTTTTAGACCTAATTTATATCTTTGAAGGATATTTTTTTTTCTCATTCTCTTGATGTTAAAATTTAACCAGCATTGATAACGTGGTAGAATGGAAGAGCGAATGCGTTCAAAAATCAACAGACTGTAACTTTTAAACACTATCTCAAAGCCAGCATAATTAATGATTTTGTGAGTTGATCTCTCTCTCTCTTTTTTTTTTTAACAACTAGTTGTTTTTAATTAGGTAATCCACTCTGTAACTCCCTCTCACTGCAGTTTTCTGCATTTTTAGCCTCTTTTCTCTTCATAAGCTGCCAGGATGTGCAGAACACAGAAAACTCATCTGAGATTTTCCTGCTGTGACTGACACATTCATCTGATTAACCACACTTGGGCAGTGGTTTTTGTTTTGTGCAAACATTTCCTTTAAGCTTCACAGATCCTCTGAGAGGGGCTGCTGTTACTCCTTTTGAAGATGCTGTCACAGTGCCTGGTTACCTGATAAGGAGGGGGCAGAGCCAGGAAGCAGGTCTAGTGCTCCCCGCCCCACCCAGGTGCCCCAGGACCTTCTCAGATGTCCCTGGGCTGATTTGACCTCCAGCTAATTGGTTGTGTCAGAGGCCACAGGCAGCCTTTCTGGAGGCTATGGGAGGGCTTCCTGCAGCTGAGATTTGTGTGGGGCATTGTAGAGTCTGATGCCACTCAAAGTGTGGCCCTCACTTCATCGGCTTCACTTGGAGCCTCTTAGAAATGCAGGCACCCAGGTCCCACCACAGACCTTGGAAGTGGGGAACGGTACCTGTGCTTTAACACCCCTCCCACGTGTTTCTGACATTCACTACAATTTTGGAAGCACTACTGTAGAAAATTTACTTTACAACAGCATTTCTCAACCCGTGTTCCATAGGCAACTAGTGTCCTGGGACCCAGCAGTGGGGGCTTCTGGGTATTTCCTGGCAAGGTCAGGTGAGTTTGGGGAAAGCTGAATGTTGAAAGGTGTAGAATGTATGTTAGCATGTCAGTGGAACCTGTTTATGTAACCTAGCCAGGCCCAAGCGCATTCGATGACAGAGATTTTATTTTGGCCAGGAAACCTGCGAAAGTTTCCAGGGGACGCTGTTCTAGGCTGAGGTCACCTTCGATAACTCAAGTTTACCCATCTCTCCCCGCACGAAATTAGGATGAATAACGACCTGTGGTAGTGTTCGCTCTCACCTTTTCCAGCTCAGGCCTACCACGAAGCTCTGATGAAGCTTTAAGGTGACACTGGCAAGTACAACCAAGTACCTGTCAGCTTTGCTGAAACGCACATTATGGGGAATAAGTGCTTTTAATTCTAGAATTAGAATGGGAATCACTGTATCTTCTTAAATGAGATTGGTTTCAGGATAGCATTACAATGACCTTAGATAGCACTTGATAAACTATTACGGGAACATATGAATGTCACTTATATATTTATGGATTTTTAGTCACTTTGTGAGATTTTTTGACCTTTTCTATTTCTGTGGGAATTTTAAAAACTCTATCCAAATCACTTTGGGGGTGTTATAAAGCCCCATCCACAGAAGTATGTGAAAGCACACAAAATGCTCCAAGTTTTATTGATTTTAGTGCCACTATTAAGTCAATCAATTTTGCTTGTCACATGATTCATGTTTTTTAAAAGTTTGTACATAGGTAACAAAGTGTTACTTTTTAAGATACATAAAAGGGCTGTGAGCTAATTGTGGTGTCTATTAAGGAGGATAATCAGAGCTGAGGAATTCCGTCTTTTGTGTGTTCTCACCTGCATTCACCCTTCCTGCTCTGGATTTTGTACGTGAGTGTTTTTTCTTTGCAAATGCTCTCTTTCCCCTCAGAAGTCTGTTGACTGTACCTCTTGAACATACTTATGGTATGCCGCACATCATGGGAAAACGCAAATTTTATTATAAGTTTGTGCTCTACTGTCGCTATTTATTATTCTGTGAGTTATCTATTTTTGTAATCACCTGTGGTCTATCATCTCTCACTAATTATGGTAACAAAGAGGGAGACATCCAGAAGAGAAGCTTAATTTGTACTACTTCAGCCAATCTGTGAATGTAAAAACTACACTGTTGCCTTGCTGTATCCCAGCCTACTGTAATGCGGAACAGTTATGTGTCTTCAAATCCAGCCTAGCCGGTAGAGTGGAGCTAAACTCGCCCTGGTTTTTCATTAAACTGTTTTAACTATAACAAGGCCCCGTGGCATCGGCCCGAGGAATGGTGGGGCGCCAGCATGCAAAGGGTTCTGTAGTTTTTCCATTAATTCTAATCAAAGAGCCTTTTACTTACATGTGTACTGTATTTGTTTACAGACTATATAGGTGGATATAATTGATATAATTTAAAAGCTTGGTTTAATAAACATTTAACCTCCAAACCTGTGCTACTGATCTTATCCTTTTTTAAAATCAGTGAATAGCTTTATCTATTTAGGGAAGCTTTTTTTCCCCCTGAATTGTACTGCATTAACAATAATAAAAAGGCAATTTTTAAAAGAAAGTCTTCATTTCTAATTCATGTCTTCAAACACAGCCCTGGTCAGGGCACTTGGGAAAGGCAACCAATCAATCTCTCTCTCTCTCTCTCTCTCTCCCTCTCTCCTCCTTCCCTCCCTTCTTCCCTCCCTCCCTCCCCTCCTCCTTCCCTCTCTTCCACTCTCTAAAAATCAGTGGGAAAAATATCCTTGAATGAAGATTAACAACAAAGCATTTAGAAGACTACCTTACCAGTCCCACTGTAAAAAGTAAAAATTTGTTATTCAAAATTACAATTTTGTTAAAGCAGCCATCTGACTAATAGTTGGTGGTGCTGAAATTTTATATAGGCACAAAATGGGTCACGTAAGTGAAATGTTTACAAGGAATGTTGAGGCAAGAAAAATTAATATTAAAAACAAACAAAAAAACCACTACAAATTGACCTTTTAGGCAAAAGCCCAGAAGCCTCCTGTGAAACACAAGCTGATCTTGGGGTAAGACGCTCCTCTGAGGAAATTCGTTTCCAGTGAGCCATGAGCCTCCTGTCCACTAGGGGTCACTCTTTGGGAATGACTTTTCCTGAGGCGGTTGGCAGTCTGAAAAAGAGTTACGTCATTGTTCCTGTGACTTTCCAGTCAAGTTTAGAACACATTTCTTAGGAACAAAGCCGAGTTTTTGCTTGGCAGTTGTCAAATGTCTAGGTTTCATTTGGACTTTTTAACTCAACACCGACCACACATTTTGAGGAACAGCAATTTTACTTTCACTCTGCCCTCTATCCACTTAGACATCCGGTTGGATTTTTTGTTTCTGTATCCTTTTTGCTTCCTTAGTGTTGGACACCCACTTCTGTCTGATTTGGCTAAATATCTGTCTTCTTCTCCCCCTCATCCTGACACTGCCATTCTAACGAAAGCAAAAACACCTGCTGCTTGCTCTTTGCTTTCTAGAAAGACCTGGGAAATACTTCTAAAGGGTGGACCTTTCATGCTTTAAAGAAGTTTTAGCAAATAGGGTGGTAGACATTGAAAAGAAAAATCCTGCCCAGCCGGCATGGCTCAGTGGTGAGTGTTGACCTATGAACCAGGAGGTCATGGTTCCATTCCAGGTCAGGGCACAAACCCGGGTTATAGGCTCCTCCCGGCAGGAGGCAGCCAATGAATGATTCTCTTTCATCTATGTTTCTCTCTCTCTCTCTCTCTCTCTCTCTCTCTCTCTTTCTCTCCCCTTCTCCCCCCCGCCCCCCCATGAAATCAATATATGTATATTTTTTAATTTAAAATAAAAATCCTTCTCTCTGGTTTCCCTCTCCATTATCTTTGGAGATAGGTATGTCTATCTCTGAATTTTCATTTTGAGGCCATTTTATCAAGTCCCTTCTAAGGCCCTGTACCTACCTTTGTTTTCTTCCATTCATATTCTTTTTCATAGAGTTCCTTGCCCTCCAGTTGCAAAAGCTTCTGGCCCCTTAAAATGAGTTCACACTTCGTTTCAGGATTTTGGAGTTAGATGGGGACTCAAACTTTGAATCTCTGTGAATTTGGGCGAGTTACTTAACCTCCCCGGCTTCAATTTTCTGGTCTATAAACAGTGTCCGGCTTCATGAGAAGTCAGAAAACAAGTCATTTGCTTTTCACAGTTCCCTGAACACACCAGGGGACTTCAAGATGGAAAGTACCCAGGGAGAAAAGGACATCCATATTTGGTTTGAATTGCTTGGGGCCCTCAAAGGGAGATGTCCTGGAGGCAAGAGAACATTTGGTCTACAGATCAGAAGGGAATGAGGAGCTAAGGAGTTGTCTGGGTGAGGCAGTTAGGAGATCAGAGCAGAGCGAAGGAGGTATCTGTGAGCCAGGAGGGAAGGGGGAGGTCAGGGCCCAGTAACAGCTACGTGAGCCAAGACGGAAGTGTCCGGGTAAGGTCTGGACAGAAGCTCACTTTTCATTTCGGGGAAAGCAGGGTTCATAAATCTGACGCCCAATCCTCAGAATGTACTCATTCAAGGCCCTGTTCTCATGTTCGTTTCAGCTTTATTGAGGCAGAATTGACAAATGTGATGATTTGATACATGTATACATTGCGAAATGGTTGCCACAAGCTAATGGACATATTCGTCACTCATATTTACCTTTCTGTTGCGGTAGTGGTGGTAAGAACCCTTAGGATCTATTCTCTTAGCAAATTTCAGGTATCAAATACGGTATTATTAACTAGAGTCACCAGTATGTACATTAGGTCCCCAGAACTTATTCATCCTATAAATGAGAATCTGTATCCTTTGGCCAATGTATTTCCATTTCTCCCCCCAACCCCAGCTCCTGACAGTCCCCGCTCTACTCTCTGATTCTATCAGTTTGACTTGTTTAGGTTCCACATAAAAGTAAGATCACACAGTATTTGTCTTTCTCTGTCTGGCTTATTTCACTTAGCATCCGTCTTCCAGGTTCATCCGTGTTTTCACAAATGGCAGAATTTCCTTTTTTGTGGCCGAGTAATATTCTTGTGTATAAATATACTGCACTTGCCCTAACCGGTTTGGCTCAGTGGATAGAGCATCGGCCTGCGGACTGAAGGGTCCCAGGTTCGATTCCGGTCAAGGGCATGTACCTTGGTTGCGGGTACATCCCCAGTAGGGGGCGTGCAGGAGGCAGCTGATCGATGTCTCTCATCGATGTTTCTAACTCTCTACCCCTCTCTCTTCCTCTCTGTAAAAAATCAATAAAATATTTTTAAAAAATATATACTGCATTCATTTATGCACTCATTCACTGACAGACACATAGGTTTCCTATACCTTGGCTATTGTGAATAATGCTGCGATGAACATGGGAGTGCAGATACCTCTTCGAGACAGTGATTTCATTTCCTTTGGAGATATACCCAGAAGCGGGATTGCTGGATCATATGGTAGTTCTAGCTTTAATTTTTTGAGGGAATTCCATGCTGGTTTGTATTTGTATTTACATTCCCACTAACAGTATGCAAGAGTTCCCTTTTCTCCACATCCTTGCCAACACCTGTTATCTATTGTCATTTTGATAATAACCATCCTAAACAGCTGTGAAGTGATAGTTCACTGTGGTTTTGATTGTCTTTTCTCGATAGTGATATTGAGCACCTTTTCATGCACCTATTGGGCTCCATACTCATATGATTCTCCACTCAACAAAGCCATTGACACAGGCCGTTTAAAATCAAGCATTGCAATGCCCAGAGCATTCACTTGAGGGCAGCACTGCACAAGGGTAATGCAATCAACATCATTAATTCAGCAGATACTTATTGAGGGCATACTCGTTTACTAGTTTACTTCGCTCAGCGCGTTTGTAACCACAGCATTGACCTAGACTGAGGAAGTCACCCTTGAACCCTCCCCAAATGCATGTCCTTAGCATGAGGCTTCACAGTCTGTTTACCAGCCCCTGGGATCAGGGCTTGACCTGTGACTTGCTTTTCCAATGCAATCTAGCAGAAGTGATGGTGCGACAGGTCCAAGAACTTTTGTTCTCTTTAGTCTCATTTCTGGGAAATAATATGAATCATGTTTAAATATTTCTATTACATTTAGTAGCTCAAATTCACTTTTTTATGTCACATTTTCAAATTCATTTATTTTTAACTGCTATCTCATTTTCCATTATATGGGTAAACCCCAATATAGTTACCCATCTCCCTATTGATGGCATATAGGTTGAAGATTTTAACAAATACAGAAAATGGCAAGATATTCCTATGCATGCCTCCTATATACATGCATGCCTCCTATATACTTCCTTTCATGAACATACTAGCAAGTCATGGAATATACACACCTCACATTTATTGAAATATTGCTAAATTGCTTCCCAAAGATTTTGGACCCATCTACTCTCCCACCAGCAATATATGAAATTTCTCATTTCTCCATATTTGCCATCACTTAGTATCATCATATTAATTTTTATAGTTTTTTTTCCCAACCTGATGGGTCTAAAATGGTAGTTGGTTGATATATTAAGGTATATTTTGCTGATTTCCAAAGAGGTTTGGCCTCTTCCCATGTGTACATCAGCCCTACCGGTTTCATCTGGTGAATTGTCTGTGCATATCCTCTGTTTATTTTTCTGTTGAGTTGTTTGCCTTTAAAAAAAAAAAACAACAAGACTTGCTCCTACAAATCTTTATGTAATCTTTATATTTCATGTTACATATTCTATACATAATATATATCAGACATGAAGATAGTATATAAAGAATATGTTGTATATTTATATGTATATAACACATAAAAAATAGTATATTTTCTTTAATATGTTTGTTTGGTTGCAAAAACCTTCTTCCAGTAATTTTTTATTTTGTTTTGTTTTGTTTTGTTAATCCCCATTGATCAAGTCCATTGAGTTTCAGATAGAGTGGAAGGGAGTTGGGAGAGGAAGAGAAAAACATTGATGTGAGAGAGACACATCAGTTGGTTGCCTCCTGCACAAGTCCCGACTGGGGCTGGGGATCACACCTGCAACCCAGGTACATGCCCTTGACCGGGAATCAAACCCACAACCCTTTGGTGTGCAGGCTGGCGCTCTAACCACTGCTGGCCAGAACTCTTCCAGTAATTTTTAACAGCTTTATACAGATACAGTTCACATATCATACAGTTCACCCGTTTAAAAATGTGTAGTCAATTTTCGAACTTTTTCACAATCTCAGAAAGAATCCCTGTACCCACTAGCCATCACCCCTCTATTCCCCCCTCCCTCCTGAGCAACCACTCATCTACTTTCTGTCTCTAAAAACATGCCTATTCTGGATCTTTTATATAAATGAAACTATTACATGTGCTCTTTTGTGACTTTCACTTAGCATGTTTTCAAGGTTCATGCATGTTGTAGTATGCATCAGAACTTTGTTCCTTTTTATGGCTGAATAATTGTCCATTGCAGGGATATACCACCTTTGTTTACTGATTCATCGGTCGAAGTAACTAAACTGTAACTGAACATTGCTTTTCTCATTTCTCCTCAGATGGCTTACTCTTCCCACACGTAAGAAAGCCTTTTTTACCATTGGCTTTGAACTGTACTTTATTGGTGAGAAGCCTTAGCTCCGATCCCATATTTAAAGAGCTAATCTAGCCCTAGAGACCCCCGTCATCCCAAGCGTGGCCCCTGGGTGGTCAGTTTCAGCGTCCCCTGAAGCTCGGCTCTCCAGCCCTCCCAGACCTGCCAGAATTACACTCTGGTCAGGAGAGCCCCAGGTGATGTGCATGCCCATTGAAGTTTGAAAAGCGCTGCTCTGTACCACTATTTCTTCCCCTGCCTCCAAACCGAAACACGGGGAAGGCTTTTGAAGCAGCGCCAGTGACCTGCCCACTGGCGGTCAGCGGTTCAGATCTCACTGGTCTGCACTAGAGTGGGTCAGTCTCCCCAGGTGGTCCCACCGAGCGGCCAAATCCTGGAGGAGCAACCCCGCCTTGTTTCTGCAGACCACTTTAATCGAGGGATATTGATGCTCCGTGTGTGAAGCCGTGTTTGTGGTTCTGTTTAGCAAACCTGATGGAGCAGCTTCCCAGGAAGGGCCCCTGTGTCCCTTTCCTAAGGAATTGGAGTGTGACGGCCAGGGACATCGTCTGCCCTCTGACCTCCCGCTCCGAGTCCCTGTTCAAAGCTCTGTTGACAAAGATGGTCTGTGTTTTTAAGAAAACACAGCTGAAGCCCCCACACGGCGTGTGCTGCCAAGGCTGGGCTGGTTTTTCACGGTTCATTCTCAGTATCCAGTTTGCAAACTGGCTCTGCCAGGAACGGCTACCGCTTTAAGCAGTGTTTACCCAAATACGGCTTCTTCCTTGCTCCTGCCGACAGATTAAATACAGTTAAGAGCAAACATCTTGGGTCCACACCAGGATCTCTCTCTTTTTAAACAAACCCAGCCTCGATCTTATCTTTGCTGAGGAAGCTGTGGCAACCACAGGCTGTCAAGTCTGTTTCCCTCCCTTCTTCTCATGGCTCTGCGCGTTTCCTTCCGAGCACTGGCTTCCTCCTGTGCCTGCATGTCATGGGCTCTCGTGGCAGCAGCTACAGTCACCGTCTCATGAAGCAGGTGGGCTAGACGGCCTCCACCTTTCACACCCACAAAAGGTGTTACCGCTTTACCAGGGTTTTGTCTGCGCCTCCTTGTCATTTTTTAAAAAATATTTTTTTTATTGATTTCAGAGAGGAAGGGAGAGGGAGAGAGAGATAGAAACATCAAGGTTGAGAATCATTGATCAGCTGCCTCCTGCACGCTCCCTACTGGGGATCGAGCCCACAACCCGGGCATAGGCCCTTGACCGGAATTGAACCCAGGACCCTTCAGTCCACAGGCCAAAAGCTCTATCCACTGAGCCAAACTGGCCAGGGCCTCCTTGTAGTTTATAATCCTGCCCTACATCTGCCTCAGATAGTGTCACCACGATGCCCTGGCCCTGTGGCTGAGGCCACTTTTGGGAGTTAAACGAAACAGGAGGGAGAGGGAAGGAAGCTATTTTGTTCTGCGCATCCGGCCATTAACCGACTCACAGATACAAAGTCCTCCGAACCGTCCCATCTACATTATCTTCAGCCCCCGAGAACTTGGTCCGCCTGGACTTACTGAAAGGCATGACCGTGCAAGAATCACAAGAATCAAAGGCCCTGAGGTTCGTGAAATCCACACCACGCAGGGCGGGCGCTTACAGGTGTCGGGTAGCTTCTTGGGTTCTCTCCGTGGGGAGCTGAGTTGCTAAGCTGTGAACTTGATCTGCTTCTCTCAGACTGGGCCAGAGAGCCCTGCTTTATTTCCCAGCCACCGAGTGCTAAATTTCCTGTGTTTCTCACACTCTCCTAATTCCAACTCCAGGACATTTCCCTGTTGTTCAAGCAGACACCCCGGAGGGTTTTCATCCAGGAAAGAGGCCGCAAACCTGGGCAATTCAAGGTCTGAGTCTCAGTCTGAGAGAGGACTCATCGGACCCACCGTTTCAAAGCTCTCTCTGCGGGGCCAGCTCCATGCTGGCTCGGTGGTGTGGAACCTGGGGCCTGCCGCCGGCAATTACTCCTGGGTTTTGATCTCTGTTAAAGACTTTTGCTTAATTTGCTGCTACACTGCCTCTCTGATCCTATTACAGGCCTGCACCTGTGTGTGTGTGTGTGTGTGTGCGTGCGTGTCCTTTGTAAATAACAGCCTGTTCTTTTCTTTCAGCCAGTCCTTGCCTACTCCCCAACCCTGCCCTTTCAAATTTTTCTAAAACTAGTTTCGTTCTTCTAAATTGGAACTCGCAATAAATAATTCAGTAACCTGAGCCCGGGTCCCTGCCTCCCGGAGGTGGGCGCGCGTGCACGGTGTGCACCGGTGATTTCCACACCAGGGCGCTGAGCGGTTTTGCAGGGAGATTTTGTCCTCCCTCTAGAACAGCCCACCACAGCTTGCTCTGTCTCTGATGTCCTTGGCGGACTCCAGCCTGCATGCTCTGGCCCACGCTCCCTGACAAGGATTTGAAGTGAACATCATTTCTTTCACTTTAATGCTTGTATCTGCACAAGAGCCTGTGTTCTTGTTGGTTCCAAGAGCCGAGTTCTTAGTTTGCTTCTTGTGTAGAGCCTTCTTGAACCACAGCTGGGAGTGTATGTGTGTGGGGGGGGGGGGGTGGGGGGGAGGAGAGGGTGAAACAGAGAGAGAGAGAGAGAACACAAAACAGTGTGCATGGATTGATTTCATTGGATCATTCTAAGTTTCTAGGTCTTTTCTCTATCTGTCTGTCTGTCTGCCTCTCCCCTTCCTCCCCTACACTATGCCACCTTTCTTTTATTTATTTATTTATTTATTTATTTATCTATCTATCTATCTATCTATCTATCTATCTTTATTGTGGAAAGTATTACAGATGCCCCCCCCTTCCCCCCTCTTTCTTTACCCCTCTTGTTTCCTTCATTTCTAGTCACTCATTTTAACTGACCTTAATACAGAGCATCATATATAATTCCAAATTAATAGAACTTAATAATTTTTAGTGTTCTCTGTTATTAAATGGCAACAGAATAGAATGGTTTCTCGTTTTTTCTTTTTCTTTTATTTTATTGTGTTTTTTTTTCAAATATATTTTATTGATTTTTTACAGAGAGGAAGGGAGAAGGATAGAGAGCCAGAAACATGGATGAGAGAGAAACATCGATCAGCTGCCTCCTGCACACCCCCCACTGGGGACGTGCCCGCAACCAATGTACATGCCCTTGACCGGAATCGAACCCGGGACCCTTCAGTCCGCAGGCTGACGCTCTATCCACTGAGCCAAACCGGTTTCGGCTCTTTTATTTTATTGTTGACAGTATTACAGATGTCTCCCAATTTCCCCCCCCTCCTGTACCCCCTCTCCACGCAGTCCCTATCCAGGTCTTCTTCACCCTATTGTTCGAGTCCATGTGCTATGCACATAAGTATATAAGTTCTTTGGTTTATCTCTCCTTGTCCCCCCACATGGAGGTCCGTCAGTCTTTTCAATGCCTCCATGCTTTAGGTCTTATTTTGTTGGTCCATTCGTTTTGCTCATTACATTCCACAAATAAGTGAGATTCTATGAAATTTGTCTTTCTCAGTTTGGCTTATTTCGCTTAGCATAACCCAAAGGGTAAGAGATCCCTCTTTTCTCTTTTTTTTTTTTTTTCTTAAAGGGACAGGTGGTAATTAAAATGTTTCTTTTCCCTCTTCATTTTTGTTCAATGCCATATATGTGGTTTTATTGCAAAAATTTTGGTCACTCTGTATGATTCTACTCTTTTCATTTTACCTTAAATCAAGAGTATTTTCCATAGTACTAAATATTCTTAGAAACTGTATTTTTTAAAGTCAATGCCATTTCAGTGTTTGCTTTTTAATTTTAGGATATACAACCTAATTATATCCATTGGTTGAATTACAGGTAGTAAAATTACAGGATTTAAAAGGCATATTTTTAAAGATTTCAATAAATATATCCAAGTGCCCTACTAGTCATGGAGGTGGGCCCAGCTTCCTGCCCTTCTAGCTGGCATTGAGCAGTATCTTGAAAAATACAACTTTGTTCACTTACTAGGTGAAAATAGCTATTTTAATTTGCATCTCATCAACTACCAATGAATTGGAAAACTCAGAGATCACAACATTTAGAAAAGGAAAGTAGCTTACTTGCAAGAAATGCGAGACTTGGAAGGACCTACTCATCAAATAAAAAAACGCAGCAGGTCATTAAAGCCAAACGCTGAAAAATCACCAAGGTACCTGAACGCATAATTGGTATGTTCATTGCCGAAAACCAGCAATTTCCTTACAGAGTTATCATTTCTGCAAAAGCTGTGGCCAGTCTTCAGACAGCAGCACTGCAAAAATCAGGGATAAAGCTGTTTGCATTAAACAGGCAGCAACTGAGCAATGCTCAGGAGTCCATTCATTGGAGGTGGGGGCAGTAGGCTGGAATTAGACACCTTAAAAGTGTTTACTGTCCCCTAACCATGCCACGAAATGGAGCCAAGATGTGAGTTTTGCTTCCACAAGATTTTTTGTGTGTAGGAAGGATCACATATTTCAAAGTACATACAGTGTGGGGCAAAAGTAGGTTTACATGTGTGAGTACGTGAAACACCAAATTCATTCTTGTATGATTTTCTATTAATTATTGCATTATTTTCCATATGAACAATTATAAACCCACTTTTGCCCCACTCTTTAGTTTATGTCTTTCTTTTCTATCTGAATGCCTTTTATTTCACCTTCTTGGGTAACTGCCTTGCCAATTAGCTGAAGGTTGAAGAGAAGGAGTGAGGCCAGACCTTCTTATCTTGTTCCTGATCTTAGGAGGAAAACCTCTGTCATGCCCCAATAAGTGTGACGTTAGCTGGGGCTTTGTTTTCTTTTGATCAGGTTTAGGAGCTTCCCTCCTGGTCCTAGATTAGTGTGTGTCTCTATCATGAAAGGTTGCTGGATTTCATCAAATGCCTTTTTTCTGTCTGTTGATATAATCACGTGGCTGTTTTCCCTTTTCCATTGCATTGATTGATTTTCACCAATTGCCACCTTGCATTCCTGGGATAAATCCCACTTGGTCATGGTGTGTAATTCTCTTTATACACTGCTGAATTATGTGCACCTCGTATTTTGCTGAGGATTTAAAAATCTATATTTATAAGAGATATTGGTCTGTAGTGTCCTTATGATGTCTGTTTGGTTTTGATATGAGGGTAACAATGGCATCATACAATGAATTGGGAAGTGTTCCCTCCTCATCTACATTTGGGAACAGTTTGTGAAGCATTGGTATTCATGGTTCTTCAAATGTTTGGTAGCCTTGACCAGTGAAGCTATCTGCATGTGGGTAGTTTCTCTTATTACTCATTCAATCTCTTTACTTGTTATTGTCTCTTCACGAGCATTTTATTAAAATGCTTACACAATACTGTGTCAGATGGAGTGCCAGTTCTTAGATTTCTTTTTGGAGAATCAAACACTAAGAAGAGGGAGAGTGGCTGGATTTACACCTATGCAGGTGTTCTTTCAAAAGACTTCTAGCCGAAACCGGTTTGGCTCAGTGGATAGAGCGTCGGCCTGCGGACTGAAGGGTCCCGGGTTCGATTCCGGTCAAGGGCATGTGCCTTGGTTGCGGGCACATCCCCAGTGGGAGGTGTGCAGGAGGCAGCTGATTGATGTTTCTCTCTCATCGATGTTTCTGGCTCTCTATCCCTCTCCCTTCCTCTCTGTAAAATATCAATAAAATATATTTAAAAAAAAAAAAAAAGTCTTCTAGGGCACCTCTGGTTGGTTCTGTACAAGGCCCTGAGGCTACTGAGACCAACAAAATAGTCAGAGGAATGACCCTGAGGAACACAAAGTAGACGAGTTGATTTTATTATTTTTTTATATATTTTTATTGATTTTGAAGAGGAAGGGAGAGGGAGAGAGATAGAAACATCAATGACGAGAGAGAATCATTAATCGGCTGCCTTCTGCAGGCCCCCTACAACCCGGGCATGTGCCCTGACTGGGAATCAAACCGTGACCTCCTGGTTCATACGTCGAAGCTCAACCACTGAGCCACTCCAGCTGGGTGACAAGTTGATTTTAGATCTGAGTTTGGGCTGCCCCTCCTGTGAGTGAGAGGTGACTCAGGTGTGCTCCACCCAACAATGTCTTGGAGTCCTCTGGCACATTCCCAGTTACCAAACACTCTCTCTTATAGTAAAATCTCATTACAATAGATCTGTCAGGATAACTTGGCCAAGTTCATTATCGCTCTTTCCAAAAATGAAGGAAACCAATGTACAGAGAATGCCAGTATGAATTCAGACATTTAGGTAGTGCCTCTTCTGTACCAGCTGCAAGTAAGGTACTAGGAAATAAAGATGAAATGGTGAGCCCCAGCCGGTTAGGCCCAGTGGATAGAGCGTCAGCCCATAGACTGAAGGGTCCTGGGTTTGATTCCACTCAAGGGCACATACCTCGGTTGCGGGCTCCATCCAGCCCCGGTCGGGGCTCGTGTAGGAGGCAATCAATCAATGTCTCTCTCACATCGATGTTTCTCTCTGTCTCTCCCCCTCCCTTCTACTCTCTGTAAAAATCAATGGAAAGGTATCCTCAGGTGAGGATTAACAAGAAAAAAAAAATGAGCCCTGACCAGTTTGGCTCAGTGGATAGAGCGTCGGCCTGCGGACTGAAGGGTCCCAGGTTCGATTCCGGTCAAGGGCATGTACCTTGGTTGCGGGCACATCCCCAGTAGGGGGTGTGCAGGGGGCGGCTGATTGATGTTTCTCTCTCATCGATGTTTCTAGCTCTCTATCCCTCTCCCTTCCTCTCTGTAAAAAATCAATAAAATATTTAAAAAAGTAAAAAGATGAAATGGTAAGCTCCTTGCCTTCAAGGAGCTCTCAGTCTGAGAGTGACAAGGGATCAGAGGTGCACTTAAGTGTTACAAGTCTTTGAGGGACATCTCTACAAGGTGTGAAATGCTGGCAGAGTAGTGGGAGGCTCCGAAAAGGCCCCACCCCTCCGAAATGTGGCCCATGAGCTGTGGCTGGGAACAGCCTGGCCATTATAACAGGAAGTCATAAAAATCTTTCAGAACTAGGGCGACCGTATGTCCCAGTGTTTCCAGAATAATCCTGGTTTCCTTGTGTTACCCCATGTTACTCTCAAAACATCCATTTGATATTTACATAGTTTCAAGGTATTTTCCTAAAAGATTATCATAACATAGGGGGGAAAAACAGTAAGTGTATAGTGGAGAAATCTGGCGAACATTTAACGCAGTGACCAAGGTTAACATCATCACTAATGGGACAAATAAACATCATGCCTCCTGATATGATGTGTGGAGGACACAGCAGTACCTCTGAATACAAAAATACATCATCTGAATCTATTCACTAGGAAACAGCAGACAACCCCAAAATGAGGGACATTCTGCAAAATAACTGGTCTATACTCTTGAAAAATGTCAAGGTGATGACAGACGAGAAAGACAAAGGGCCTGTTCTAGATTAAAGGAGACTTAAAAAATGACAATATAACACCTAGTATGGGATTAGACCTTGGGTAAGGAAAAGAAAAAACATTAGTGAACCACGTAGTGAAATCTGAAGAAAGTTGGTGGATTAGACAGTCGTATTGTCATCATGGTAGACTGTCACTGGGTTTAGAGTGGATGATAAATAGTGAGAGCGCCCCCTCCAGGACCCAGTGAGAGCCCAGGTACACACACCCCAGCCCCTGGGCATGGCCTTCCAGAAACCGTTTTTATTTTCCTGTCTCTTACTTCAGTGAATGTTAGCTCCCCACAGGAATCAGAGGCTGATAGATGACCCAGTGCCCCGGCTCTGCCTCTGATCTCCACGCTGTGAAGCACCTGGAAGATCAGAAGTTGCTCCAGGGCTGGGAGGAGACCCCCAGCTCTCAGCAAGCTCAACCAGAACTTGGTGGCAGTGGCCGGACAACCCATTGTCTGGGATTATCTGATCTCTCTCAGTAGGATGGCTTTCCTGTTGATACCTGATGCTCTCAACAATGAGCATAAAAATAGAATTTTCCTGAGTCGTCCAGGGCTTTAACATGACCAACAAAATGGCTTAGCAGATGCCTTTGTTGACCTTTGACACTCTTTTTTGTCTTGTTTTGTTAATCCTCATTCAAGGATGTTTTTTCCTTTTTTTTTTTTTTTTTTCAGAGAGAGTGGGAGGGAAAGAGAGACAGAGACACATCGATTGGCTACCTCCCCTGTTCGAGCCCCAACTGGGGCCAGGGATCAAATCTACAAGCGAAGTACGTGCCCCTGACCGGGAATCGAACCGGAGATGCTTCGGTCTGAGGGCCGATGCTCTAACCACCGAGAAAACTGGCCAGGACAACCTTAGACATTTTTTAAAGGGTATTCTTTTTGACACTTACAATGAAGGACATTGGACATTACATTCAAATGACCCAATTTTCCTTTCTAAAGTGGTGAGGCAGAAATTAGTGGAGGTGTGATAATTTGGGCAACAGATATTTGGGTTTATGTACATACTTTATTATAGTTCTTTGTAACACATTTATGTCATGAATTATGTCCGATATGCTACAACCAGTCTAGTTACATTGAAGTGCCATAATTCTTTGGAAAAAGAGATCAATTGATTTGGAAAATAGCAAATGAAGGGACTTTTTTTAAAAAATATATTTTATTGCTTTTTTAGAGAGAGGAAGGGAGAGGGAGAGAGTTAGAAACATCGATCAGCTGCCTCCTGCACACCTGCTACTGGGGATGTGCCCGCAACCAAGGTACATGCCCTTGACCGGAATTGAACCTGGGACCTTTCAGTCCGCAAGCTGACGCTCTATCCACTGAGCCAAACCGGTTAGGGCTGAAGGGACTTTTTAAATGTCAGAGAAAAATACACATTCATTCATTCAAGATTTTCTGGAGGGCCTTTGAATTGGTGTGGCATTTCATAGGGTACTGCTTATTTTATTTATTTTTTAATATATTTTTATTGATTTCAGAGAGGAAGGTAGAGGGAGAGACAGAAACACCAATGATGAGGGAGAATCATCAATGGGCCGTCTCCCGCATGCCCCCCCACTGGGGACCAAGCCTGGGCATGTGCCCTTGACCACAATCGAACCCGGGACCTTTCAGTCCACAGGCCGACACTCTATCCACTGAGCTAAACCAGCTAGGGCGGGTACTGTTTATTGTTTTGTCCACATTTTATAAAATCAACCATTAATTTAAAAACAAGAGCCTTAAAAGTCATGCTTATCCATTTTGCAGATGACCCTACACTGGGAAAATGGCAAATATAAAAGATGGTGTGATCAAGATTTAAATGATTTCGATAAATCAGAAAGCTGAGCTGTAACCAACAAGACGAAATGGAAACTATGGCTGTACCTAAGTACAAAATACGTGAACCTGCACAGATACAGGGTGAAAGGTGCATGGTATTGTCCCAGTTCTTGTGAAAAAGGTTTGCTGCAGAAACCAGGTAAGATAATACAGGTTTTTTTGCTGTACAAGCGGAAAAAAAGGTAGTCATGACCTTGAGAGATAATAGCAGCCCTTGGACTCTATCTGTCTTTATCTCCTTTGAGTCACTGTAAGATCCTCGAGGCATAGATCTGTCCGCCTGACTCTCTGTTTGGTCCCAGTGCCTGGCCCACATGAAGAAATACTGACTTGAATGCAGGCACCCCACTGTCAGAGGGAACATTTAAAATTAAGTGTCCATCTTGCTCTGGCCAGTGTTTTCCAGTGGTTAGAGCAGCCGTGGGCAAACTATGGCCCGCGGGCCGGATCCGGCTGTTCTATCCGGTTCTCTTGCTCTCCCCTCTGCTCCTTTACTTTGAATTTATATTAGTTCACACAATATAAGAGAACCGGATAGAACAGCCGGAACCGGTTTGGCTCAGTGGATAGAGCATCAGCCTGCGGACTGAAAAGTCCCAGGTTCGATTCCAGTCAAGGGCATGTACCTTGGTTGCGGGCACATCCTTAGTAGGGGGTGTGCAGGAGGCAGCTGATCGATGTTTCTCTCTCATCGATGTTTCTAACTCTCTATCCCTCTCCCTTCCTCTCTGTAAAAAATCAATAAAATATATTAAAAAAATTATCCTCAGATGGGGGAGTCTGGGTATGATTAACATAGCCACAGAAAGCTCAGGCTGAATGTGTGGGATGAACCACATTGTGACCTGAAAATATCCAGAGGGAAGTCACGGGAAGGAGAAGGACAGTGCATCTTGGTCCAGAGCCCAGAACCGCACTTCTGGGTTAGAGAGCAGGTTCAGGCTCCATGTAAGGACCTCCTCACGGTGAGAACCGTCTGCAATGCAAGATGGACAGCCACGCACGGCAGTATCTCCTCTCCCGCTGAAGCGTTCCAGCAGCCCTGGACAGGTTTAAGAGGCTCCCTCTGCCGAGGAAAGAATTTTATTTTCCCCCACGTAATGTTTATTAGGTTTCCTCCAACACAGAAAAGTATGAAGGAAACAAAAATGGTCCATTTCCCACCACCAAGGAAACCACCAAAGGTGAAAAAGAAACGTTTTGAAAAGTATTGAAGCCTTGGTCGGTGTGGCTCAGTTGGTTGGGTGTGGTCCAGTGCACTGAAAGGTTGCTGGTTCGATTCCCAGTCAGAGCACATGCCTGGGCTCAATCCCCAGTACGGGGTGTGCAGGAGGCAGCCAATGGATATTTTGCTGTCACATCAGTGTTTCTCTCTCCCTCTCCCTCTCCCTCTCTCTGTAAAAATCAATAAGAAGAAAAAAAAAAAAAAAGAAAGGAAGAAAGAAAGAAAGAAAAAAAAAGAGAGAAAAGTATTTAAAACATTATTTTAAATTCTACCCATTGAAGTTTAAATTGCTAGTGGAAATGGATGCTGTAATTTTTAGCTGGAGCCAGATTATGGATGGTCTTGACTATCTGGCTCCCAAATCTAGATTTTATTCAATGTTCTCAAGTAGCTTCTTGTTTTCAGGGCCAAAGTTGGCTTTCAAAAGCTGAAATGTTCAACCAAACAAGTTGTTCTGAGAAGCATCTGTGGGTAGCTTGCAGCCATCAAGGATCATATAACTTGAAACTTCACACCTTCTCAGAGCAGAGACTTCCGGAAAGAAATGAATCGCATTTATTGCCTAAGCCTGCTGGGTTTGTTTCTTTAAACATAAGTCTCCACAACATCCACCCAAACCTGCACTAAATTGTCAGAATTGAGTCTATAAAGTAATACAAGTCCTCTCTTGGGATTGCAGCCCGGGAGCCCACTTATCAGGCCCCGGCTGCCTTCCTTGTCACTTGGTGGAGGAGGCGAAGGAGTTTTTATGAGCAACTCCTCGAAGACAGCATGCCTTAAAGTCAGGATTTTGTGCCTGTGGTGGATCTGTAGCTCAGGATGACATCCTTCCCTTCTTCTGGCTCTGTGCCTTGTCCCAACCCCAGGCTTAGAGACGTCTTCCTTCAGATCTCACCCCCTAGGCCAGCGATTGGTAGAGTGGTAGGCCCCTGGCCCCAAATAAGCCAATCACATCATTCAATCTTTTACCACTGTAATCAGTACACAGATCCACCCCAAACTGGGCCAAAGGCAAGAGGGGCATCCCTCTCAGATGACAGAGCTGAAGGTGGGAGCCTGAGAGTCATGGTTGGCCATATCATCCATGCCTGGCAGAAACCCACCAACGGAATGAAGACAATACATGGTATGGCAGACCGTGTTTCCAAAAAATGGCCACAGTATTATTTCTCATCCCACATGCTGTTCCAGAACCTGGCCACTCCCCATCAAGAGGTGGAGTTCGTGACTGTCCCCATTCCGTAGCTGGGTGGGCCTTTGTGGCAACCTCCACTGAGCGGGAAGGGCAGAGTGTTACTATCTGATGTCTGAGGCTAGCTCATAGGAGGAAATACAGCTTCCTCCTGGCTCTCTCTCCCATGCTTGTCCTTGGAATCGAGCCCTCAGCCCAGCTGATCTCCCAGCTAACAGCACCACTTGCCAGCGTGATGGAGCCACCCTAGAAGCAGATCCTCCAGCCCCTAGTTGAGGACTCCAGCTAACACCACATGGAGCAGAGATGAGCCTTCCATTCTCTGCTAAACTTGTCCAAGTTTCAGATTCATGAGCATAATAAATGGCTGTAGTTGCTTAAGCTGCTAAGTTTTAGGCTGGTTGATCTTGCAGCAATACCTAATGGGTATGCATGGGAAGATGAACAGAGTCACAGTGGCTTTCCAGTGCGTAGTGAGGCAAATTCCCCTTTTGTCTAAGATCATTGGATTTCTGTCACTTGCCATTAAAAGAATCCTGATTAGCCCTGGCCGACTAGGCTCAGTGGATGGAGCGTAGGCCTGCGGACTGAAGGGTCGCAGGTTTGATTCCGGTCAAGGGCATATGCCGGGGGGGAGAAAGGGGGTGCAGAAGGCAGCCGATCGGTGGTTCTCTCTCATCATTGATGTTTCTATCTCTCCCTCTCCCTTCCTCTCTGAAATCAATAAAAATATTTAAAAAAAAAAAAAAAGAATCCTGATTAACCCTAGTGGTCATGATTAAGGAAGGATTCTGCTCAAATAAGAATGTTGCCTAATACCCACGGGGCCTGGTACACTCCCTGGGACACTAATTCTAGATTACTGAATTTCAAGATGAATAAAATTGCCCATCTTCCTGCAGCCCCTCGTCTTAAAAAAATTAAAAAAATCTGTAATAACAGAATTGCCAACTTTAATTTTGTCACATTAGACCATTAAAAAATATGCTATCGCCGAAACCGGTTTGGCTCAGTGGATAGAGCGTCGGCCTGTGAACTGAAGGGTCCCGGGTTCGATTCCGGTCAGGGGCATGTACCTTGGTTGCGGGCACATCCCCAATGGGGGGTGTGCAGGAGGCAGCTGATCGATGTTTCTCTCTCATCGATGTTTCTAGCTCTCTATCCCTCTCCCTTCCTCTCTGTAAAAAATCAATAAAATATATTTAAAAAAATAAAAAATATGCTATCTACTCTTACTACAATCTTATATAAGAAAAGATATTTAAACATTAAAAATGTAGGAAGGACATCATCTGAGTGAAGAAGCGTTCTTTATATTGAACACATTTGGTTTCATGAGAAATTTACCACATTGACTTTTCCCCCCTTGTCACTATGGCGTAGTGAAAAGCTCATCATAGCCAGGTATTGGTTCCCAAAGCTTGGATATTGGAAAGTTGCTGGCTACTATGGGGGAGGGGAGTAAGGTCGAATATAGCACAGTCTGTCCTCCAAGAACTAACTTAAAAGAACCCTAGGGTGGTGGATAAAAGGCAACTGAGTTGGAGTGGCTGGCCCTTCCTAGCAGTGTTTTGTCCAGAGCTGTCCTCCTCTGGAGAGACCGAGATGTGAACGGATGGCCTTGTTTCACAAAGCAGTATTGGATATAATGGGTAAGTTTTCAGATCTGAGAAATCAGAAGCCAGGTTTAAATTTCAGTGTCACTCATTTTTTTTATTATTATTATTATTTTTTTGAGCTTGAGCAATTGACTTCTCAGTTTCCCTGACGGTTACACAGAAACGTCTTAGGTTGACTTTCCCAGAAATAGACCCTGCGGCCAGGATTCAGGTGAAATTATGTATCAGGAAGTGTTCCCAGGAGAAACCCTTGGGGGAGTCAGATGGTGAGACAGGGAAGGGAAGAGCAATATGGAGCCAAATCCCCAGGGTCATTCTGGCTCGCTTCCATAGGGCTAAGGACACCAGGCGTTTACAGAGGCTCCCAGTAGCCTGAGGGACGTTCTGGGACAAGGTAACCAAAGAGACTCCCGTGCTGGCTAGGGAGCTGGTGTGCAGGGAAGGAAGTCATGAAAGCCCAGGGGATGTAGGACACAGATAGCACCCAACAGGGGGTAAGAACAGTACTTACCGCCTCATTTTGTCACTGTGCCTGGCTCTTGGTCACTAAATTTAAAAAGAAGG
This sequence comes from Plecotus auritus, assembly GCF_963455305.1. Lineage (NCBI taxonomy): Eukaryota > Metazoa > Chordata > Mammalia > Chiroptera > Vespertilionidae > Plecotus > Plecotus auritus. The sequence goes on from NC_137773.1 coordinate 165,337,628, forward strand.
AAGAGAAGGAGGAAGAAAAAAGAAGAGAAGGGGAGGAGGTGGAGGAGAAGAAGGAAAAGAAAAAGGAGGAAGGGGAGGAAAGGTAGAAGGTCTGCTTGAAAGTCTTGTAACACCCTGTGTGACTGTCACTCATAAAGGGAAGAAGCAGGACTGGGAGGCTCAGACTCATTTCTTCAATCTTCGTGACCAAAACACGAAGCTACTATGGGGGAGGGGAGTAAGGTCGAATATAGCACAGCTGAGGCGGAACAGCTTGGGTAACTAGGCCTCCTTTCCTCTCCAGTCATTTTTTTTTTAAGATGATGTAACCATTTTCTTTAATGCTCTAAAGAATGGATGTACAACGCTAAAAATGATGATGTCCAAAGAATGCAAAAGTCCCATGCAAGTTGGTAATTAAGACACACAAGGTTTGAGCTCCAAAGAGAAACTTATTGACAGGTTTTTCCATCTCATATGAGTACAAAGAACACACTCTAGTAGAGACCTCCTAGACAAGGTCCAACCCTTTCAGGAAACCTTTAACCCAACTCTGAGTTTGGGTGAATGAGATCAGTCCACTTCTGTCTTTCCCTCTCACCCCCACCCCAAATGGTACCTGATGAGTTGGACAAAACTATACTCTTTGAAAAAACAGTGTTGGCTATCAACTTATCACTTCTCAGCTCCAAATACACCCTTCGATATATGCTCTGTGATCAACAACAGAATTCTTATAAGCATTTCATTGAGTTGAGCATGATGTCAATCAAGCTTGCTCTGTAGAGGGCACAGGAGGGGCACTGAGGAGGAAGAGGCCCTCTTGCCTTTTCTGGAGTCAACCTGTAGGCGTATGGACTTGGAGGACCTCCCATAGAGCCTGCCCCAGCCACGGGCCCAGAATGCAGTCTCTCTGTGACGTTACGGCTTCGGCCTGGCAATAACCTCTCGTGGCCTTCTTGACGTGGAAACCAAAGCCCCCATGTAGCCTGTGTACTCCAAAGCATCCTGCCCTGAATGGACTCTTACTCCCTGCCCATGCCACCACAACCTGGGCTGCATATAGGTAAAAGGAAAATCTATTTGTTAATATATACATAACATGTATACTTTATATATAATGTGTATATATGTTATACATATCTTATGTGTGTAAATATAATGTGTAATAAAATTCACATTCTTAGTCTTATTCTTCTGAATCACTTTTCAATCCAGAGTCTTTATGTAAACGTTTTTCCATGTATATCTTACCTAATAAAAGAGAAACATGCAAATTAACCATCACTCCACTATGCTTACAGCCAATCAGAGTGAGTATGCAAATTAACCCAACAAAAATGGAGGTTAGTTTGCATATGCAGGCACAGAGTGGTGTGAAGCCTGCTTTGAGGGGAAGCGAGGTGGTGGAGGGAGCTACTGGAATGGTGCTCCAGACAGAAGCGAGGACTTGCTGACTCCGGGTGGCCCAGGAGCAGGGACTTGCTGGCTCCTGGCAAGAGCGGGGATGTGCCGGCTCCCGGGCTGCAGGGGAGTGGGGACTTGCTGGCTCCTGGGTGGCTGGGGTGGGGAGCAGGGACTTGCTGGGTCCTGGACGACTGGGAGTGAAGCCAGGGGCCTATTCTTGCATGAATATCGTGCAACAGGCCTCTAGTTATATATATTTTTTAAATTGATTTCAGAGAGGAAGGAAGAGGGAGAGAGAGATAGAAACATCAGTGATGAGAGAGAATCAGCAATAGGCCCCACCCTGGGGATCAAGCCCACAACCTGGGCATGTATGTGCCCTGACTGGGAATCGAGTCACCTGGGCTTGTCTAACGTTTTTCCATATTATTTGTCCTCTAAGACATCAAGAACGTCATATATTCAGGATCTCTTAGGACAATAGTACTCCACTGTTATCTCCAGGATTTCCTCCAATGCCCTGACACCCTTTTTGTAAGTTTAAATGTTGGTATTTATAGATATTACCCAAGGTGTCAATGAAAGATCCCAGACAACAGCTAGGACTCAAATTCCTTCTTCAAATGCTTCTTAAATGATTTGTGAAAAAATGTTGAATCCAGCATTGTGTACCCAGTGCCCAGGCCTGTGACTGCCCCCCAGGTGATCTTCAGTAAGTCTTTCTTAAATACATTTATGTTTTCATCTTCAAGATTTCTTTGCCTTGCCGAAACCGGTTTGGCTCAGTGGATAGAGCGTCGGCCTGCGGACTGAAGGGTCCCGGGTTCGATTCCGGTCAAGGGCATGTACCTTGGTTGCGGGCACATCCCCAGTAGGAGGTGTGCAGGAGGCAGCTGATGGATGTTTCTCTCTCATTGATGTTTCTAGCTCTCTATCCCTCTTCCTTCCTCTCTCTGTAAAATATCAATAAAATATATTTTAAATAAATAAATAAATATTTCTTTGCCTTGCTATTTTCCACTGTCCAGTAGTTCGGACCTATAAAAAATGTGCCATTATTATGTTTTCCAGGCCCCCAAACCACCTGCTTAATAACCAAAAACAATGGGTGGGAATAATTTCCATATTATTGGTTTTCTTGGATTTTGCTTAATGCAACTGCAAGAGAGAAGGAGTTGATGTACCAAATGAAGGTGTTTCCGAAATAAATTAAAATGCGCTGCTTTTGAGGAACTAATGTGTGGCCCTGGGGGCAGGCATTTATATTACAGCTAAAATATTGGTGTCTTAATTCTATTATTGTTTACAGATGCTGCTGATTGCTCTTTGAAGCAATGCTCCAAAGGGTACATAATGCATTTAAATAGTACTTTAAAGAAAAATTTATTCTCAATCTCATTATCACTAAGTATAAACGTGTTTGGTCCATTGATGTCATTTGTTACTCTAAATCCAGCTTATTTGGCACAGAATTTAAACCAATACATAGTCCATCAAAGCCCATTCATTGTTTTGTGAGGCGTCTGGATTTTTGTTGTTGTTCATCTTCACCAGAAGATATATTTTTTTTTCATTGATTTTGAGAGAGAAAGAGAGAGAGATCAATGTGAGACAGACACATCGATTGGTTGCCTCTCCCTGGCACCCCAACTGGGATGGGGGATCGAGCCTGCAACCCAGGCAAGTGCCCTTGACAAGGAATTGAACCCGAAACCCTTGGGTGTGTGGGCCAGCGCTCTAACCACTGAGAAACTCCAGCCAGGGCTAGGCTTCTGGATTTTGACATCTGTCCAGGCCTGTGACTTGATGTCAGGTTACGTCTATCTATATAAAAGCCTAATATGCTAATTGTCCCTCCAACCATTTGACCAGTCACTATGATGCACACTGACCACCAGGGGGCAAACGCTTGCTGCTGGGGTCTGGCTGATCGGGACTGGGCGAGAGGGGCCGGACACGCCCTGGAGCTCTCCCACGGTCCCTCCCTGGCCCCAATCGTGCACCGATGGGGTCCCTCGGCCTGGTGCTCTCTCGCAATCCGGGACCCCTCAGGGGGGTGTTGGAGAGCCAGTTTCGGCCTGATCCTTGCAGGCCAGGCCGAGGGACCCCACCAGTGCATGAATCCGTGCACTGGGCCTCTAGTATAATAATAAAAGTTGCTCTTCAGTCCTGCTACTATAATGATACCTTGTAGAATAATTTTATTTGGGTGTAAAGAGTCCAAGGGGCCTCTTGTCATATTTATGTCAGGATATCCCCCAAATACTTGGTATTTCAAAAAGAGATGATCGTGTCGATTTTCCGGTTTGGTTAGTATACTATTCAGATGTAGCCATTAGGGTGAAGGGTCTCTGGAACCTCTCTGAACTACTTTTGCAACTTCTTTTTGACTTGTCTTAATTTAGGTTGCTATGACAAAATATCATCCATGAGGTGGCTTATAAGCAGCACAAATTTATTTCTAACATTTCTGGAAGCTGGAGATCTGAGGTCAGGGTGCCAGTACTGAGTTCTGCTGAAATCCATTCTCTGGGTTGTACCCTCACAAGGTAGAAAGAAAGAAAGCTAGCCCAGCCGGCATAGCTCAGTGGTTGAGTGTCGACCTATGAGTCATGAGGTCACAGTTCAATTCCCAGTCAGGGCACATGCCCAGGTTGCGGGCTCGATTCCCAGTAGGGAGCATGTAGGATGCAGCCTATTGATGACTCTCCCTCTCTCTCTCTCTTCATTGATGTTTCTATCTCTCTCTCCTTTTCCCTTCCTGTCTGAAATCAATAAAAAGATATTTTTATTAAAAGAAAGAAAGAAAGGAAGGAAGGAAGCTAGCTCTCTGACCTTTTCTTATAAGGCCACTAATCCTATTCAGGAGGATTCCACCCTCAGGACCTAACCTACCTCCAAATACCCTCCTGGTGGGAATAATTTCAACAAGAGAATAAGTGTAGCCGAAACCGGTTTGGCTCAGTGGTAGAGCGCCAGCCTGCGGACTGAAAGGTCCCAGGTTCGATTCCGGTCAAGGGCATGTACCTTGGTTGCGGGCATGTCCCCAGTAGGGGGTGTGCAGGAGGCAGCTGATCGATGTTTCTCTCTCACCGATGTTTCTAACTCTCTATCCCTCTCCCTTCCTCTCTGTAAAAAATCAATAAAATATATTTTAAAAAAAAGAGAATAAGTGTATGCATCAAAATGACTATGTCTACTATCTTGCAAAATAAAAGTAAACTACATAATATTAAAACTGCATCTTAGCATACATTTCCCCAAGGGTTCTGGGTCTTTTCCTAAGGGAACAGACAGCTATTGTAATTCTTTCTATAAAGTATCACTTTTGTTTTCAAGATCAAAATATATCATTCTACAGCTACAAGCACTGTCGTAAACTAGAAACAATTTTACCTTTCCAGCTATATGACTGTAAATATTGGAAGATCTTTATAATTTTTGACTGCAGGTAGATTTTGCATTTTCCAAACTTTGGTTTTGCCGTAGCAGATCCTGTTAAATAAAAAGATTCTGGGGTCATTTCTGTATGTGGAACACTGCCTGGCTTTGGGTCATGTTCACCTCCTCCTCTGTTTTCCTTTGCCAGGTATTTTTTTTTGTTTTATCACTGTTTCTTTGTCTACCATACTAATGGCCAACTGCTGATTCGCTAATAGGCTCAAGCCCAATTCAGCAAATAGAATGAAATCATTACGGCTGCCCTTAATCAATATATCTCAATAGGGAATATCGGTCCTTTGGTGACTGACTGGCTGTTAATCTTCAGTAAACACGTCCCGAGTAGCTCTTGTGTGTCAGATCCTGTTCTAAGCACTGAGGACAAAAGGGCAAAAAGAACAAAGACAGGGTTCCCCTCCCCAAGGAACCCAGAGCCTCCACAGGGAGACACCAGAACCCAGTGTGACTGCACTATAATTAGGGCGACCAGGTAATTTATCCTGAAGGTGGGGCAGTTTTGAGGGTCACAGGAGACGCTATTAATATGATACCCAGACATGACGTGTAAACTCAGACTGTCCCTGGTTCTAATGGAAGTTCATACAATGTGTTATGGTAACAAAAAGGAAGGAACTGGCTGGGAAAACAAAACGACTGAAATCAAAATTACCATCCATTTCAGATCCCCTTGTACTTTAAGCTATGCTTTTAAAAATCATTTGCAATTAAGTTATTTCACTTGTGAAGAATGTTTATTTAAATAACCATTGTAGGAAAGGCATTTTTTTAAATTGATTTTTAATTGATTTTTTATTTTATTTTAGAGAAAGAGAAACATCTATGTAAGAGAGAAATTCAATTGGTTGCCTCCCGCATGCACCCCGACTGGGGACCGAACCCACAATCTGGGCATGTGCCCTGACTGGGAATTCAACCCGCCACCTTTAGTGTATGGGACAATGTTCCAACCAGCTGAGCCACACTGTCCAGGGCATTTTTAAAAGGTTGCCCAGAATAATTTTTGAAAGTTGTGTGAACATTTGGATACATGGAGAAGGTTAAAGATAATTTGTTCTTAGAATAAGTATGCCATAAATATATTCATTTAATATCAAAAGTTAATAAACCAGCTCTAATGGAGTAATTATTTGAAAGCCCTCATCCAAATCTTTCCTTTCGCACACAATTGCTATTCCCAGCACTTAAAAAGAACAAAACCTGCAATCCTAGCTACAGCAGATCATTATATATGATTGTCTGGCTTAAGGAGCAAATTAATTTTGCATGTAATTCCTCCCAAAGATCTATATGACAGGCAATTCTATTTTATACCTTTTTTTTCAGAATGGCAAAAACAGCACAAGATACTGATATGAAACTATACCTGGCTAGGGTTAAAATGTGAAACTATTTTTAAAAAACCTACTTGCTTTGATATTTCCAATCCAAAAAAGCAAAAGTTTATTTTATTTTATTTTATTTTTTTCCTAGTGGGACTTAGTTAGAACCCTGTAGAGTAAGTGTTCTGCATACGTCTCTAATGGCTGTGCCTATCAACAAATACGTTTGTTTTCCCAAGTCAGCTGCATGGGGTGAGGTGGGCTGTACGTACTGTGTGTACAGAGGCACTCAGAGGGAGCAAAGTCTTGTTTGCCATCCAAACAGGCCACTCCATCGGGCAGGCTGGAAATTATATTTGCATGTGGGTTGCAGGTGCCCGAGCAGAAGGTACAGTGTGAAAAAATACCTGAACACCCACTCCATGATATTTTGACAAATGGGGGTTGTCCCTGTCTGGACGCTGGGTCCAGGCTGCTGTAAGGAAGAGGAGGAAGTTCATGCCTTAGCTCTGAGCAGCCAGCCAGCCAGGTTGCCTTTGTATCTATAAATTGAGGATTTGGGGGTCCATGGTCTCTGAACCCCCTTCCTACTAAAAGAATCCTAGCCCAGTCCACAGCCTTGAGATAACGCTTCATCGCAAGCAATTTTCTTTCAGGCTATTAACTAGATGGTGCAATGTGCCAATAGGGACATGGGAGGTGACAAAGGAGGAGATGCGGTAACCCTGATTTGTATACATAAGGCTCTCTCCCCAGCCTGTGAGTCCACCTTCTCTGGGATACTTAAAAGCACAAAGATAATAATATAACACCTTGGAAGTCACCTACAACATTGCCTCATTTAAAAATAATAATAATAATAATAATAATAATAATAATAATATGCTATTGTTACCTAAATAATAATGATCACTACTAATAATGAACTTGAAGACAGACCCAGGCTTTGTGGGGTCAGAAGCTTTTGCAGTTTTGAGGGCCCACTTAAGAAAGAGTATACGCAAGTATGAATACAAAATTAGGTGAGAAATCCAAGACATTGGCCAGGGGCCCTCATCGAGCCTATGTAAGGAACTGTGCAATTGAGGAGCTTATGGCTTACGTGCACGCCCTTCAGGGTAAGGTCACCCCGATGTCTGCCTTAACAGCATTAGAATGTAAGCTCCAAAAGGGCAGGGGTTTAGTCTATTTTCTTCACTGCTATTCCCCCCAGTGCCCAGAGCAGGGCTTGGCACACAGTAGCTGCTCACTGAAAACGTGTTGCACACATGAACAAAGGGTGAAAGTGATACCTAACATCCCATGTCCAGGAACTATACTGAGTACTTTACATGTATGAATGTATGAACTCAACTGATACTTACAACGTAATGATGAGATCATAACTGCCAATGGTTCCTGTTATTTGGTAGCAGGTGGTCGCCGTTCTCACTGCTTTACAGTATTGATTAATGTAATGCCAACACTAGCACTAGAAGGCAGGTGCTCTTAGGAAGACCCCTGGTTTACAGTTGAAATATTACAGGTTAAATCAGCTGTTAACAGTCACACAGCGAGAAATGGCCGAGCTGGGATTCAAAGCCAGGTATTCTGGCTTCCGAATCTGTGCTCCTGGCTACACTACTGCCTCCCAGATCAGGATGAGAGAGATCCAGTGACCAGCACTATTTAAAATAGGCCAGCTCTTGTTCATGCCTAAAATCAGCCCAAGCCTCTTGCGTTTGCCTACAGCGTACAGTCCTTAGATACAAAAATATTGACTCTTCACTAGCAAATGAGTCTCAGCTTGGTCTTTATTAGAACCCAGATGTGGTTGGAACGTAAGAGAAAAGAGAGAACGGAGGTGAAGTCACATGGCACACCTATTTGAAAAAGGAACAAAAGCTGGGCATCTTTCCATTTAAAAGATGGTAATTCCCAGGGCTCAGGGGCGTTACCTTAATCACTGACTCCTCTCACCATCCCCTGCTGTTAGCCCAGCCCCAGTCCCAGTCTACGGAGAGACACTCCTCCCAATGTGGCTATCTGGCATAATGAAATTTAATAGAAGATTCAAATAGATTTAGATTATGTCCCACTGCCTCCTCCACCACCAAAGAATAAAAAATAGAAAATCTTGCTCTGATAACATCAAGGAACTTGGATGCAATGACATATTTCTTTTTTTAAAAAACATACATATATATGTGTTGTTGTTGTTAATCCTCACCTGAGGATATTTTTCCATTGATTTTTAAAGAGAGTGGGAGGGGGAGGGGGAGAGAGAGAGAGAGAAACATTGATGTGAGAGAGACACATGGATCGGTTGCCTCCCACACACACCTCCAACTGGGGCTGGGGGTTGAGCCTGCAACTGCGGCATGTGCCCTTGACCGGAATCGAACCTGGAACCCTTCAATCTGACGGCCTGCGCTCTATCCACTGAGCCAAACCAGCTAGGGCCAAAGACGTATTTATAAGGAGAATGACTGAGCCTTCCCTCCTGGGAGTGTCACTCATTTCCTTGTATCCTTGGGAAAGTTATTGCATCTTTTTTGAGCCTTTTATGGTGTTGCCACTGAAAATTAAATCAGAATAATGACTGGGCTGGATGGCTTCCATTTGCTTCTGTGATCTACCCTTTCACATCCTGCTCTGGCCCACGCTACCCTCTTTAGGCAACTGAAGCCTCAGCAGAAGGCGGGGGGGTTGGGGGGAGGGTATAGGAACGTGGAGGGGGGTGTGGGGGAGAGATGAGGTAGGGTTGTTTATTATTACAACTTTCTCTTGCAAGGCTGACACAGGCTGGCTGCTTCAGCTTTTGAAAGACAGCACCTCCTACCGCCAGCACACAGCCTCTCCTGTCCTCCTTCCTCCAGGCCTGGGAGCAGTAACACCCCCCACCGGGTAGGGCCCTGGGGTACTGCACCCTCCCATGTGGTTTCCCACCCTTCTCGCAACTTCCCAAACGCTTTTCAAATTACCCAGCCTGAGCGTGCCTTCCGTTTCCGGCAGGGCCCCTGATTAATGCAGATATCTTACTAACTAGGATGTTGTGAGAACTGCGGAGAAAGGGAATTTGGCAGCTCAGGGCTTCAAACGAGGATTCCAAGCCCAGCCTGGCGTGGCTCAGTGGTTGAGCATAGACCTGTGAACCAGGAGGTCACGGTTCAATTCCTAGCCAGGGCACATGCCTGGGTTGTGGGCTTGAACCCCAGGGTGGGGCATGTAGGAAGCAGCCGATCGATGATTCTCTTTCATCACTGATGTTTCTATCTCTCTCTCTCCTTCTCTGGAATCAATAAAAATATATGTTTTTAAAACAAGAGGATTCCAAGAACTAAGACAGAAGCTGCATAACCTTTTATGCCCTAGCTTGAGAAGTCACATAATATCACTTCCACCCACACTCAAGGGTCAGGCGTAGATGAAGGAACACAGGTCTGACATCTGGATGGGAGGAGTATCAAAGAATTTGCAACTATGTTTAAAAACCACCACCATGGTGGAACACAAATTCAACCCCAGCCAAGACTCCAGACATGAGGGACACCATCTTGGACGATACAGACCCATCCACCCACCAGCTGAGCGACCTCAATTGCCACCACAGGGATCAAAAACATCACCCAGAGAAGTCTTGCTCAAATTCCTGACCCACAGAATCTGTGAGATAGAATAAAATGGTAGTTGTTTCAAGTCACTAAATATTGGGGCCGTTTGTTATGCAGCAACAGCAACTGGAGCACAGGCCTTTATTTCATGGAATCCTTATGGCAGCCACTATTTTTCCCAGATTAGGAAACCAGGGGAGGAGAAGTTAGATAACTTAACTGGCACTGCCCAGCTAACAACTGGGGCTATAACCCAGATCTTGCCGAGCAAACAATCTTTGTTCCTTCCATTGTCACAGGCTGCTTTTGGAGGGTGAGAAAAAACCTGGAGGGAACATTGGAGAATGCTGCAGATGCCCTGGGGAGCCTTCCTCAAGGTTTTGTCTGGGTCAGGCTTGTTCCAAGATTATCTGTATGTATAAAAGCCTAAGCGGCCGTCCCACCATCCGACCATCCAACCGGTAGCTATGATGTGCAATGACCACCAGGGGGCAGACACTCAATGCAGGAGCTGCCAAGCAACAGCAACTTTGCAGAGTGCCCTCTCGCGTTCCAGGACCCCTTGGGGATGTCGGACTGCCGGTTTCGGCCCAATCCCTGCAGGCCAGGCCGAGGGACCCCGCCTGCCAAAGGGACCTCCCTCACTCTGCAGATGTCCTTCGAGCCCTGGCACTGCCCCTGGTGCTGCCGGCTGGGGAGGAACCACGGGAGGTTGGCTCCAGGGCGTGTCCGGCGCTTCTTGCCCAGTCCCGCCCTGCTGGCCACCTTCTAATTAATTTCCTTTCAGTGTGCATGAATGCATGCACCCGGCCTCTAGTTAATTATAAAAACCAAGAGCTCTCCCCAAGGTTCTGGGGCTAGCCTCCAATAGTCATCATTGTCTTCAGAAAAGTCTTGTTTGTTATTAATACCTCTCTGGGTGCCAGGAAGGACAGGAAGCAGCTGGAGAGAGCAAGAGGTTTATTGCCACCAGTGGCCACGTCACCCTGGGGCAGTAAATAAAGTCCCCTTTACTGCCTTCCCATCTCAGTTAATGGCAATTCCATCCTTCCTGATCTTCAGGCCAAAACCCTGGCAGTCCTTGTCGATTCTTCTTTCTCTCCAATCCCTCAGAAAATCCTGTTGGCTCTATTTTGAAAATATACCCATAACCCACGGCTTCCTGCCCCCTCCACAGTTTCAGGACCAGGGGGATCAAGCCACCATTATTGCTTATCTAGGTTTTTGCAGTTTTCTCCTCACCGGTCTCCCTGCTGTCTCTGCTCCTTAGTGTCACAGTGACCCTTCTAACACCCATGTCTGAATGGGCCCCTCCTCTGCTTGAAACCCTTCAATGGCTTCCTCCCCTCACTCAGAAGAAATTCCAAGGTCCTTGCCACGATATAGAAGACCCTGCAGCATCTATCCCCAACGCCTCTCTCACCTCCACCCCCACTGCCTCCCTCCTGTTCATTCCCCTTCAGCCGCACGGTACCCTTTTTGGCCCAGCGGTGCCTCTCCTTGAGGTCCTTGCTTTCGCTGTTCCCTCTGCCCAGAAGGTTCTCTCCCAGATCTTCCCATGGGAACGCACTCCATAATTCCTCTCAGGTCTTTGGGACAGATGCCACCCTCCCCAATCCCATAAGGATACAAGTGCACCTGCCATTTCAATACCGGGCTTTGAATCCCAGCTCTGCCATTTCTCCCAGTGTGACTGTTAACAGCTGATTTAACCTGGCTGGATAAGCAGCTCACACCTCCTTCCTTCTTTCCTCCCTTATCTTTCTATGTGGCTCTTCTCCCCATTTACAATCCACTTTCTGTCTCCCCATCTGGAATGGAAGTTCTGTGAGGTCAGAGATTTTGCCTGTTTTGTTCACGGCTTTATGCTCAGTGCCTAGCTCAGTGTCTGTGTCATCAGCACCCGAGAGTTATCCAACGCTGTTGAATGAATTGAGTCACAGATTCTTGAAGCTTTTCAGACACCCCCCAATGATGGAGGGTATGATAGATGTGGGGGAGGCAACCTCACTGCCCACCATCCCCATCCTGTCACACAGAAACTCATCCTTCAACTTCAAGCCCTCCTTCAGGAAGACCTAAGGAGCTGTGTGGCCTATTCTCATAGTTTCCGTTGGCCGCTCACCTAAGCCAGATTTGGGGAGATGACGAAGTTCCTGGTTCATTGAGTCTTTCTGTCATCTCTGCCATATTCCACCCGTCACTGATTGCTGCAGGCCGCCTACCGCCCACAGATTTAAGTTCTCTGGTTTTTCGTCTCAACATCTGCCTCAAGCCATTTTAGGTAACCTGACTTTTTCCCAAGAAAAGAGAAAGGAGGGAGTTGGGGAGATTGAAAGGTGACCAGGAAAAGCCCAGGATTGGGGTGATGATGGGCATTGGGGAAGGGAGGGGCACAGATCCTTTCCCGTGAAGCTAATTTGGAGGATAATAAAGCAAAGGGGCCCCCTCCCCCAGTGAAGGTCACCTTGTATAAAAGGACAATTGTTCCGCAGTAGCTTTCAGTTATTTCCCTCTGATGCTATCTGGCCGAGAGAAAACAAGAGCCTGCTTAATGGGCGCAGTCCAAAGGCAGGGATCGTAAGTAAAGTGGAAACTTGCCCTGGGTTCAGACATCGGATGAAGAAAAAATGGCGTTCTGTGCTGTGGACACCGAGGTGAGCATCCGGAGGCCTCGTCTTTATTCCACCTTCCCCTGCCTTCAGAAAGCAGTCTGGAAAGAGCGAGCTCCAGGCTGACACCTAGGGGTGCGGCTCTGGAGTGGGCAGGGGTAGAGAATTAGGCAGGCAGGCAGTCTCAGATTTGATTCTTGTAAAGACACAAGAACATTTAGGGCTGCATTCTTGCCTGGAGCTATTTACCATCCGTAAGCCTAAGTCAAATAGTACAAATAGGATAACAGCTTTCTTGGAATTCACCATCCTAACAGAGATAGAATGTTCAGCACTGATTCCTTAGATTTGAAAGGGTTCTTTGCTAAGATATATTGCAAAAAACCTACTGTGGCCCACAAAGAATCACCTGGGGAACTTTCCCCAAAACACCAATGGCAGGACTCCATCCCCTCCAGACCAACTAAATCATAGTCTCTGAGGGTGGGGGTGGGGCTTGGACTTTGATAGTTTTTTAAGTTCCGTGGGTGATCTTAACGTGCAGCTAGAGTGGAGTGAGGACTCCTGAACTGTCATCTGGTCCTTACTGCTTCTAGGGGAGTGGCCCTCCCCAGTCCCATAAGGATGCAAGTGCACCTGCCATTGTCAATGGGGTGAGGAGGCAGGCAGTGGGCTTAAGCTACACTATTGGGCGCCCCCTGCCTGGGAATTGGAGTGATAGATGCAAATTCCATCTCAGTCCGGCTGCCCTGGTTATCCCAGGAGGTTATGTAGTGGGGAACTTTTGGCCAACATTTCCCTCCAGTAGACCAGGAACAGAGACAGCTGGTCTCCTGCAGGAAGGAAAAGAAGAGGCGCCACAGGACTTGGGACTTGGGGGTCTCAGGTCTCCCATCTGGAGGCCATACATGGGCAGAGTGAGGGAGAGCCTCGGTAACCGTCGCCTTTGTCTCCGGAAGAGGGTCAGCTTCCAGGTTGGAGCTTTATGCGACTGTCCCCTGCAACCTGGAACTCAGGTTAAACACAGCACTTCTGTGTCACCAGCAACTGACCTGCCTCCACGCCCATCCTCCACAGTTGAATTCATACAAACGAGAAGACACTTCACAGATTTCAAGAAGGACTTCTGGGTTCCCAAATTGGTTCTATGTGTAGAACAGTCAACAGCCTTGAATTTCTACCGCTGTGGCTTTTAAAACCTTGGCCTTCTGTTGACATTGGGGATATAATTGTTTGTCGTGTTTTCTTATCCACAAAATGGAACTAAGAGTACCAATGTGATCAGATTGCTTTGAGGAGTAACTAAGGAAAGGGCTGTGAACCACGATAGAGATGTAGACATGCCTCTTATGAATGAGTCACTGTAGAATGGTGAGAAAGAGGCCTTTGGGAAAGGTTTGTTGAAAGTTTAGCCTATCAACCAAACTATGTAATCTCAGGCAAGTGGCTGAACCACCCTGATCCTCAGATCCCTCATTGCAGATCCTGGCTAAGGCCGCCTATTTGCAGAACTTCTGTGTGCAGCGAATGAGATAATGCCTGAAGACACTGGATACAGGCACACCTGGCTTTATTGCACTTCACTTCACCGATGTTGACTTTTTTGTAAAAAAAAATTGAAGGCAACGCCCTCCACCAGCAAAAGAAGATCACAACTCACTTTACTGCGATACTCACTTTATTGCAGTGGCCTGGAACGGGGCCCGCAATCTCTCTGAGGTATGCCTGTATACAGCAGGTGCTCAAAGACGTTGTGTCCCTCCCTCCACGACCTCCCTCTTTACCTAAGGTAAGCTCATTAGGCTGTAACTTCCCTTCCTTCCTCAAATGCCAAAGGTTAAAGTCAGATCAAGGTTTCGTTCTCTCGTGTGTAACAAGCAGAGCATCGGGAGTCCAGACTGAAAGGCTCTTCCTGTGGAGTTGAGCACTCAGGCTCCTCCACAGACGGCTTCCTTCCTGAAGCTGAAGATGGTGATTTCTAGGAAGGAGAGTTGGGGCGACGGAGAGCAAGCCTCTCCCCTTCGAGGGCCTGGTCCGGAAGTTCTACTCACATCCCACGCGGCTGAATGTGAGCTGGAGTGCAACGCTGGGGCCTGCGTTAGGGGTTGGAAGCCCAGCTCCACCATCTACTTTCTGTGTGGTCTTGGCCAAGTCACTCAACGTCTTTGTGCCTCTGTTTCTTAATATTTCCTGAAGTGAATGTGAAAAGTAAACGGGTCAATATCCCCAAAGCACTCAGCATAGTTACTGGGCACACAGGAGTGAAAGCTATTATTAGTATCTTTATTTGTTTAGCCACATGGCCACACTTAACTGTGAGGGAGGCTGGGAAATGTCCTTAACCAGCTGGCTGTGTGTCCACCTACAAGTTTAGAGTTCCATTGTTCAAGGAAGGAGGGGACAGGGGACATTCAAAGACACGTCTCTGTCATGTAAGACTTGCTAAAATAACTGAAAAGACTGCTGGAGAGGATTTTGATCTCTAATTTGGGTTTTAAAAAATCTATGGAAAGTCCTCCTTGTGTGATGGGGTGGGTGTGATCCATCCCTAGAGATGGAGATAGTCATAAAAATAATGGAAATGTGTGAGGCTCTGTCTCAAGGTCCCACAAAACTCTAGTTTTATGAAAAGTACCACTTTTTTTTTTTTTTTTTTTTTTTTTTTTTACCCCACTCTCTCCCCAGATCTTACTGAGGGCTTATCTGCCAGGCTAGATGTCCATGGTGAATGCCATCGTTGCTGGCAGTGCCATAATTCTCTCAAGTTTATGATACGTATGAGGCTCTCCCAGGCAAGGCGCCAGGATTCCTGACTCTGAAAGGTGTAGATCCCATGAAAACAGCCCACCTGCTCCTTCTCCATCGGCCCCCACCGATGAGTGAGCCAGGAGCTCCAACTGGCTTTTCTGGTTACAGATTCACCACCGCAAGGAAAGGGAGGAACTGGAGTGCAATCTGTCATCCAATAATAAACCTGATGCTAATATGACTTCAGCTTATGCAAAGGAGGCTGTGCTACCCAGGCTCAGAGCCTGTCTCCCAACACCCAAAGCAAGTACATGCTCTGACCAAAGGAACAGGTACTTACCTTTGAGCAAAGTGGAGCTGATCACGGAAATGAAAAAACTTATAAACAAGGGGGTGATTTGGAGCATTATAAATAGAATTTCTCAAGCAACCCTACATTGTATTTTACCTTTTGACTTTTTGCCAGCAACTCTTCAAGAATGCATCTTTAAATGTATCCTTTTGTACACATTTGGTGTTTTATGGGTGCTTCTTGGTGATGACTCTTTGGATAAAGATCCTCGTCACCTTTAAATTTCTCAGCTCCATCATCTCTCCTCAATCAAACTCATCTATAAACAAAACTCTCCAATTAATCCTTTCTAAAGCCAAAGTACTTGGTAAGCAAATATCCACTCCTTAAATTGCTTGCCCTAATATGTCCCTCTCTGAGAATCTTCTGGGGAAACACATGATGAATATAATTACTCTGTGTTTCATCTCTGCTGCCCACGTTTTCTTGTGCGCTTCTGATTTCATTTTGGAAAATTCTTGGCACTTCCTCGGAACACAGGTCTTTGCTCATCCAGTACCTCGGGCAGAGGAATTCACGAGTGGCTGCGTAATCAACACTAATGAGTAAAAGGTGTTGGCATTAGGGTCCTCCACTTCACCTCTGTTTCAAATTGTTATGAGAGCCTAGAATTTTCTGTCCTACAAATAAAGCCTGTAGGTTTTGGCCCATGGAACCTCGGCAAGGTACCAATAATAAGCACAAGGTATTTTTAGCAGCGCTGCCTTCCCATTTCCCATCACTCTGCAGGCGGGTGGAGGGTCTCCTACAAACTCAGCGGATATCCTCTCTGAAGCCAGCGTCCATGTCGCTTGGGCCTCACCCTCAGATACAGTCCATTCATGGGTTTCCATCTGCTTGTGGTTTCTGTCATCTGCTTCCTGATTTGAATGTGATACATGGGTCCCTGCAAGACATGTTGCCGGGAAAGTTGCCCGTCCTTCAACAAACCTCAGTGATTTTCCACTCGGCAACCTGTGTCGGGGGTCCATTAAGCTGCCCTGCAGGAGAAAGTTCATGGCTAACCTCCCCATCTGCCCAGTCCTCTTACTGACTTTTGGTTTTGTAGACTATCATATATCTCATTAATTTAATTTTCTACTGGCTTTTAAAAAAAGTAATTGCTGGGGGAAAAAATGTATGCAGACCAAGAGTCTCAAGTATATGACCCTACTTTACTAGTATTCATCCCTTTAACAAAAATGACATATACGTAAAAGACACACACACACACACATTCCTGCACCTCTCCCATGTCTCAAACTGGGGGAGGTATGGTATAACCTCAACCTTCATAAATGCTCACTGATGGAATTTCTCCACATCTTCCCCTTTGCCAAGCACAGTTTAATAACCACATGGAGAAGGAGCAGCGAGATGCTCCTTTCTATGCTAGATGGCAAGGAAGGCTGAGACTCCCTCTAGCCACATCTCTCAGCAAACACACTGGTCCGGTGGTTCCTGATAAGAGGGGTTGTGTCCTTCCTCCTGAAATTTTATCCTCTATCCCCTTATTCTTTGCTTTGTTAACTCTGAATGGCCCTTGAAAACAGTTTAAATGTCTTCTCTTAGAAGAAACTGTCCCTGGGCCTCCTTGCCACCCTCCCCCTGTGTAGGCTGACCCTGGGCCCATCCCTGGCCTGGCAGGGATCCCACCCATCAGTAATTTACTGGTCACTCTCCCACCCTCAATGACATATTCATTAAGGGAAGGGACAGTATCGTACTGAGCTGTGGACTGCTGTAGTGCATGGTACATTGTAGGTACTAAATGTTTCTTGAACCAATGAACACAGCTAAGAACTTTGGGGACTCCATCTTTCTCATTGAGATCCCTAAGGTTTTCTTTAAAAAAATCAGTGACTTAATGGAATTATTTAGAGTTAAGGCAGTGCTTCACACAAAATAGGCCAATAATAAATACGTTACTATTTAGCTGTTATTATGACATCTTCCAAGAACCCTTATCCTATCTAATAAAAGAGTAATATGCAAATTGACCGTCACACCAAGACACAAGATGGCCGCCCCCATGTGGTCAAAGATGGCTGCCCCCATGTGGACACAAGATGGCCACCACAAGATGGCCTGCAGGGGAGGGCAGTTGTGGGAAGTTAGGGGTGACCAGGCCAGCAGAGGAGGGCAGTTGGGGGGACCAGGCCTGTAGGGGAGAGGAGTTGGGGGGAGGGGACCAGGCCTGTAGGGGAGGACAGTTGGGGAGGACTCAGGCCTGCAGGGGAGGGCAGTTGGGGGGCACCCAGGCCTGCAGGGGAGGGCAGTTGGGGGGAACCAGGCCTGCAGGGGAGGGCAGTTGGGGGGCACCCAGGCCTGCAGGGGAGGGCAGTTGGGGGGCACCCAGGCCTGCAGGGGAGGGCAGTTGGGAGCCAACAGTCCTGGATTGTGAGAGGGATGTTCTACCGCCCGTTTAGGCATGATCCCACCGGGGTCCCAGATTGGAGAGGGTGCAGGCTGGGCTGAGGGACACCCGCCCCATGCACGAATTTTGTGCACCGGGCCTCTAGTCTATATATATAAAAGCCTAATAAGCAAAGTGTCCCCTTGGGAGTTCGACCAACCCAGAGTTTGCTCACTATGATGTGCGCTGACCACCAGGAGGCGGTGCGGAACAAAGGAAGGCCCCGGTTGGCAGATGGCAGTCACTAGGGACCCTTAATGGTGCACGAATTTTGTGCACTGGGCCTCTAGTTTCTAAATAAGCTGATTCTATATTTTCCCAGCCTTACCCTTCCTTGGCTTCAGAAAATCCTCTTCTGCCCTCAGTACCATTCCATTTATTTCACATTTTAGTCACCATCCTCCTCAGTATTTCCTCCAGCTAGTCTGCTCTTGGAGTCAAATTTTCTACCAAAACTCTTTCCTCCCAGGCAGCTAGGGGGCCTCCAAGGGGAAGTTGAGGGTCTGAGGGGGCTGGGAGGGAGAAGAGGGCCTATCCCTTTGCCTGAATCTGAGGGTGCCAATTGACAGTTCTCAGATATATTTTGTTCAGCCCACAAAGGTGGCAAATACAGTGTTTTAAAAGAATGAACATTAGTTGCCAGTATTTAAAAATCCATATCCCTGGCAATGCTAGGCCCAAATTCTCACATTGTAACAATGAGTTGATTCATTGATTCCACTTCAGGGTATATATCTGAAGAGACCCAAAACACTCATTCGAAAGAATACGTGCACTCCTACGTTCATTGAAGTATTATTTACAATAGCCAAGATATGGAAGCAATCCAAGTGCCCATCATTAGATGAGTGGATAAAAAAGTTGTGGTAATATATACAATGCAATATTACTTGGCCATAAAAAGGAATGAAATCTTACCATCTGTGACAGTATGGATGGACCTAGAAGATATTATGCTAAGTGAAATAAGTCAGTTCGAGGAAGACAAATACCATGTGATTTCACTTATATGTGGAATGTAAAGTACAAAATAAATAAACAAACAAAATTGAAACAGACTCATAGACACAGAGAGTGGATTGATGGCTGCCAGAGGGGAGGGGGTTTGGGGGACTGGGTGAAAAAGGGGAAGGGATTCAGAAATACAAATTGGTAGTTACAAAATAGTCATGAAGATGTATAGCATGGGGAATATAGTCAATAATATTGTAATAACTATGCCTGGTGCCAGGTGGGCACTGGAAATATCAGGGGACACACTTTATAAAGTATGTGATAGTCTAACCACTATGCTGTACACCTGAAACTAACACAAAATAATACTTTAAAATATATTTTTATTAATCTCAGAGAAGAACAGAAGGGAGAGATAGAAACATCAAGGATAAGAGAGAATCATTGATCAGCTGTCTCCTGCATGCCCCCTACTGGGGATCGAGTCCACAACCCTGGGCATGTGCCCTGATGGGGAATCAAACCGTGACTTCCTGGTTCACTCAACCACTGAGCCATACCAGCTGGGCCAAAATAATATTGAAAAATAAAAATTCAACTGAGTACACGTAAAGTTCTAGTTGGCCTTTTTAAGTGATTAATGAATTGGGAAGTATCCTATCTAGCAATTAGAAGGGTGCTTGGAGGAGTTGTACAAAATGGAAGGGTCTTATAGCAGAAAGAGTGGGATAAGAAAGTTAAAAGAGTGGATTATTTCAGGCAAAGCCACCTTCCCTTAGGTCCTAAGTCTTAGGAGAAGAAGTGGGGGAGGGGGGGTTATCAGGCAAATTATCTCACTAGGACTGACGGGGAAATTCCAGACTAATTGGTTTAAAATTCCACTCCTGGGAGAGGCTCTAACTGCAATTAAGTTAGGAATTAAGTCTTGATGGGGCTTAGCAAGAGTGATTCCATTTTGAGTCTGTTGTTTATTTTTAACAGCTCTTAATAAAATGTCCCTTCATTTTAGCCTATCTGTTCTCTCATCATGATTAAATTCAGGATATTTATTTTGGTAAGAATACCACAGAAGTGATGTTGTATCTTACTCAGTGCATCATAGCAGGAGGTACATGCCGTCTGGTGATATTAACTTTGAAATCTGCTGGTGGCTCACAAGTTTCTCCATTGCAAAGTTACTTATGAATTAGGAAGGGAGAATAATACCTTCTAGGGAAATACTTCCAGATGAGATAAAGATCCCCCCCCCTTTTTTTTTTCATCATACTTTCACCCACTAATTCTAATATCCATTGATGATTCTTGCCTGAAACAAACACAAATAATTTTAAACTAGAATAATAATGAAGAGAAACATGATCGGCTAATCTATGAAAAGTACTCATAAATGAGAATGCCCCTTATTCCTGTCTTTCTCAGATAGCAGGTGCAAGTCACAGGGTGTCCATTTTTTCACTGAATTATTTATGAGCCCGGGTCCCCACTGAATGGCCTGGGTTCCAGGTGGTGATGACCCGCCTGCCCACCTTCTCATCCATTTTTACAAGTCATATACTTCCCACAAGTCTCAGCTCAAAGCTCTGTTCTGCAAAAAGTCTTTTATGGGAGGGCCGGGTCTACCCTTATTTCCTTTCATATTTTTCTGCACTTAACAATAACATTCGGGTCTCAGCACTCCCCCGTGGCAGTGGTAGGAAACAAAGGAAGTTGATTCATCATTCCCCCAAGAAATAGTAAAGAGAAGTGCATAAAAATTAATGAATTCTAAAGAAAAGAACAAGCTTTATGGAAACCCAGAGGAAATCATAGAAAAAGTGGCTTTTGAAATGGGACTTGAAGGATGCAGAATTTTGAGCTGTGGGTGAAGGTAGGAGGCTTTCTAGATTGAGAGAAGGTGGTTGTGGGCATAAAATGGTCGTACCTGCAGAGACATGTGACAATGTATTGGGGGCTGGGCAGGCCTGGCAAGCTTTCTAGGCTGGGAAGAGACTCAACCACTTTATAGAGGCTTTAACACTGTTAGTGTGGGATGTTAGCCCAGATTTGAGCCTGGGGTTTCAGGGCAATAAATCTTGCAGGAAGCGGGGCGGGGAGGGTGGATTGGATGAATATGTCATTGGGGGAACGGACGCCAATCAGGAGTGTTCTGGACAGACTATGAACACCTGAATTTAGGTAGCTGTGAGAAAGGAGCAGCCAACTGCTCAACAGCCAGTGTTCCACTGCTTCTTTGTAATTCTGAAATCTAAAAAGTTGAAAACCACCCGGCTGGCGTAGCTCCGTGGTTGAGCATCGACCTATGAACCAGGAGGTCACGTTCAGTTCCCGGTCAGGGCACATGTCCTGGTTGCGGGCTCCATCCCCAGCAGGGGGCCTGCAGGAGGCAACGGACCAATGATTCTCTCTCATCACTGCTGTTTCTCTCTCTCCCTCTCCCTTCCTCTCTGAAATCAATAAAAATGTATTTTAAAAAAAATACAACGTTGAAAACCAAGAATTTCCTCTTAAGTTTGCAGACAGTGTATTTGGTAGGAAACCCTGACTTAAACAGATGTGAAGCTATTCGTTGTCTTGATTTACCCCTCTTCCTGAATTAAAAGGTGGCCACAATTCTGCTCCTATCAGAGGCGGTTTCTAGTCCCCCGTCTGACTCTAGGCTGCCCTTGTCCCTGGCTTTCCCCAACGGAATGTGGCAGAAACGAGGCTGTATAGCTTTCAAGACTGGGCCTTGGGAGAGCTTCTGCTTTTGCCCCTCTTGGAAAGTTCCCTCTTGGAAGGTACCATGTGGAAGTACCCTGAGCCCACCATGCTGGCAGGAAGCCTAAGCTTCATGGAGAGAGAGAGAGAGAGAGAGAGAGAGAGAGAGAGAGAGAGAGAGAGAGAGAGAGAGAGAGACCAGGTGGAGGAGTGCTGAAGTGCCGGCACGCGAGTGAACAGAATGAGTGAAGCCTTTTGGAGTTTTCTAGTCCTGCCCACTTGGAAGCAGCTGTGTGAACGACTCCAATCAGCACCACTTGGACCAGAAGAGCCGCCAGCCAAACTCTGCCCAAATTCCTGAGCCACAGACTCATGAACAGATACGACACCACTGTCATTTTACACCGCTAATGTTTGAGGAGTGTCTATGAACTTGCAACAAACACACGCTTAACGTCATCCCTATATTTTCATCGCAGAAAATCAGTGTATTTGATGAGAAGGCCACGCCAG
Source organism: Plecotus auritus (assembly GCF_963455305.1). Classification (NCBI taxonomy): domain Eukaryota; kingdom Metazoa; phylum Chordata; class Mammalia; order Chiroptera; family Vespertilionidae; genus Plecotus; species Plecotus auritus. Next base: position 165,359,659 of record NC_137773.1, read on the forward strand.
CCCTTACCGAGGGTGTTAGGGAGTACATGGTGTATGTACATTTTACCTTTCTGGAAAAAAAAAAAATCTGAATTTTGAAATCCATCTGGCTGCAAGGGTTTTTTGAGAAGTTGTCCTTTGTATTACAGAAATAGAGTTGTCTAGAGTTCCTTCCTGTCTTCCTGCATTCCCAAAATGTCACGAAGGATGCCATAGACTCCTCCAGGCATTTCACATGTGTATCTCTATTTCCCCAGTGACATTATCGCTTTCTCGGAATCAGTAACTCTCACACTTCAGCGTGTATCACAGTCACTTGGAGGACTGGTTCAAACACAGCTTCCTGGGCTCTGCACCCACCCTTCTCCCCCCCACCCCCCTCGACCCCCCAGTTTCTGACTCAATGGGTCTGAAGTGGGACTTGAGAACTTGCATTTCTGACCGTTTCCTAGGTGATGCTGATGCCGCTGGTCCAGGGACCATACTTGGAGAACCACTCCTCCTGGGGAGAGTGCCATGTTTTAATTTTTGTTGCATTTGCCCACCAGTGCAAGGTGCTTACCAAATGCTCATGGACAGAATTTTCCCAAACCTTTCTCTTTGCACTGTGTTTGAAGCCTTAACTTTCATTCCCAAGGTCCTCCACGTTGGCCCTAGACTGAAAAGAAATGAATTCCTTGTTTTCTCAGATGGTAGTTTTTGCTCTTCTTGGTTCAGCTGATAGGACATTGTGGATAAAATGTTACTTCTGACCTCTTTTTTTTAGCCTGTGTTGGAACAGATCAGAGCGAATGCCTTCCCTTCGCTGTGAACCCAAAGCTATTCTCTATTTGTGACCAAGGATTATGTCCTTTCCTTTCCGTGGTTTCCAACTAACATTTGTGTCTTGTCATCCTTTCACGAAACAGAAGGAGGGGCCACCAGAACACGGTCTTTTTGATGAGAAGTCCGTCTGTCAAAGCCCCATTTTACAGATGGTACCATTGAGGCCCACAGAGGTGTAGCCACTTGCTCATGGTGGTACAGCTGAGGAATGCCAGTGCCTCAGTGCTGGAGCTCCGGTCCAATTTGACCCTATAACAAGGTGCTCACTAAATAGGACCCTGGTATCTCCCTCGCCTGGGCTCCACAGGTCCCCCGACACAGCCACTAAGTGCTTTCTGAAACCCTGACTCTGTAATGCATTTACCCCACAGCAGCTCCTTGAGGAGGAAAGACCCTGCTTGATTCTTGAATGAAATGGTTTGGCAGCCCAGCCCGCCTGGCTCAGTGGTTGAGCATTGACCTTTGAACCAAGAGGTCACGGTTGGATTCCTGGTCAGGGCACATGCCCGGGTTGCGGGCTGCTCTCCTTGTGAGCATGCATTGATTCTCTCTCATCACTGATGTTTCTCTCTCCCTTCCTCTCTTAAGTCAATAAAAAAATATTTTTTTTTAAAAAAAGAAAGAAATGGCTTGGGGGCCCTTTGCATCTTGGCGTGCAGAGGCGCATGTTCTAATACTGAGTACGAAAAGCAGAGTCCGTGTGTCATAACATTCACTTTGCACCCCCACAATGTTTGAGCATTTTTTCCAAACATTTCCTTCCGAGAGTGACGGGAGACCCAAGTACCCCTCCTCCCCCATCTCCGGGCCAGGAGCCGTGCCCTCGGCTCCACGGATCCCCGCGACGGGGCCACTGCGTGCGCCCGGTGGTGTCTCGCCCTCCAAGCCCAGCGATTAGGTTGGTTCCTCACATTGTTCCCGACAGGAGGGGCAGGAAATACCTCCGGTGATGGTGGCGGCGACCGCGGCGGGCGGGGGAGAGCCCCCGCCGTCGCCTGGGCAGTCCTGTTGGCCTCGCATCGATCCGGGTCTAAGGTCCGGCCGGGGCAGAGTTCCCGCCGCTCGGTCTGCGTGCGAGTCACACCCCACCCCCTGCTCGGAGGGCTCAGGCTGGCGGCCTCGGTGTCCCCGCGGGGCTCCCGCAGCCCAGGCCGCCGCCGTCAGGTGGAAGGAGACAGGTCAGCGGTGGCTGCCCGCCCCAGGGGGGCGGAGCCTGTCGGAGGCCTGCGCCGGGCAGGGGGCAGCGGGGGGCCGGGACCCCGCACCCCGTCCTCCGCGCGGCACGCCCCGCGACCCTGGGCACGACTCAGCGCCCTCTAAGCCGCACGGTCCCGGGCAACAGGTGAAGAGGCCCCGGCCCGCGGCGCCCCGGCGGGGCGGCCCCTCCCCGCGCGCCTGGCGCCCGCCCCTCTCCACGCCCCCTCCCCTCCTCCCGGCCTCCGCCGCCAGCCTCGGCCGCCCGGCGGCCTCCCCCAGCTCCGTCCCGTCCTTCTCCTCTCGCGCCCCCTCGCCGCCCGAGAGCCCGCACGCCGAGGAGCGGGGGGCGCCGCGCACTCGCTGGACACGCGCCGCCGCGGGACCGGCCCCGGTTGGCGCCCCCTGCGCGCCCCCTTCCCCGTGCCAGCCGCGCTCCCCTCCCCCTCGCCCGGGTCCCCCGGGCTCCGGGCCGCGCGTCCTGCCCCCGACGCGCTGGGGGTCCCCGCGGAAGGGCCAGCCCGGCCGAGGCGCGACGATGGAGGAGCCGCCGCGCACCCGCCCGCACACCGTCACCACCACCGCCAGCTCCTTCGCCGAGAACTTCTCCACCAGCAGCAGCAGCTTCGCTTACGACCGGGAATTCCTCCGCACCGCACCCGGGCTCCTCATCGTGGCGGAGATCGTGAGTGCGGGGCCGGGGCCGGGGGCGGGGGCGCAGAGGGACCGGCGCGCGCGCCTCGGCCGGGAGCCAGCGCAGGTCCGCGGACGGGCCTTTACGCTCAGTCTCGCTTTCTTCCCAAAGTGTAAAACTCAGAGACCGCCTCTCTGAGCGAGGTGCAGTCATCTTGGGGAAGAGGCTTGTGACCCTCAGGATGTCCGTCGGGGGAGAAACCCAACTTGCGCGGCCCTGTGGGTGATGGAGGCTCATCCTGGGAGCTGCATGGTTGGTGAGCCAGGAGTTTATGTTAATGAGAGTCACAGACACCTGGTGCCGCCCTTACCTGCTCTCCACGTGGGTGGCCTCCTCCCTAAAGCAAAGCTTTCCAAAGATGGGGGAGAGGAGAGCATTCATCCCTTTCCCTAATTATCTCCCTGGTAATAAAGTTGAGGTGAGTCAGGAAATGTTGACAATACAATCGGAGGGCCTCAACCTCTGAGGACCGAAGGGTCTCCCGCTTGGTGCTGTGGCACATCCTGGTTTGGGCGGAGACCATCCCTGGGGAGGAGGCCGGGCATGTGCATTCTCCTCTTCCCAGGAGGACATGGAGGCTGAGAGGTTAAGGGACTTCCTGCGAAGTCCCAGCCAGCCCTTCACGGCTGAGAAAGGACTGGTAGCCACTGTCTTTCTATTGAGTGAGTCTTCGCCGTGTGCCAGGGTCTCCTCAAGCTCTTTAGGTGCCTTCTGCCCTTATGTAATCCACACAACAGCCCTACCCTGTGAAGGTGGCTCCAGTTGTTATCCCATTTTACATGTGAAGAAACTGAGGCATAGAGAGGGCAAGTAAGGCACCCCCCCCCCCCAGGTGGAGGAGCTGGAATTCAAACCCGGGCCTATCTTGCCACGGGCCTGCTCTTCACTGGTAATGGGCATCCCATCCAGCTGTCTAACCAGTGCCCCTTCCGCCACGTATCCCATCCTCTCCTGTGAACGCTCGTGGAATGAAAATCTAGCCTACGTGGGGGTGGGGAATGGGAGCCAGGATGGTGCACAAGTGACTGAAGACTCTGAGAAACCTTCCGCCGAAGTTGTGTACATCAAATAGCTTACTTGTTCCTCCATTGTCTCAGACCCCTCCCCGGGTCTACTGAACCCCCCGCCCCCCAGCTGGTGTGGAAGGACTTGGGAAGACCCAATAAAAAGCTAAGGGATTGGAATCGCCTTGTAGGAGGGCCTGGCTTATAGAAATTCAACAAATATTTGCTGTGCGAATGAAGGAGTTGGCAGGCTCCCCTGCTCTTTCAAAGCAAACAGAAGCTAAAATGACAGGGTTGGGGCTTCTACCCTGGGGTGCATTTCGACCCGGCATAAAGTAAAATGCTCCTTGTTTTCTGATTAGTGATCAATAAGCGCTATGTTCCCTCCCCACTTCTTCAGAAAGTAGAAAAGTGAAGGAAAACATGTAAATGGCCCACTATCCCATCCCTAGTAGTAATCACCATTGATACATTGGCATGTATCCTTTTTGATTTCAATACATTTTTTGAAAAAGTCGAAAACCATGTAAGAAAAATGACTCTTAGGACTGCTACAGTTGAGTTTGAATTCTTGCCAGAACTATATATGCACACGTTTATAGAATCAAATAGTCCTATAGGAGACATGTTTCCCCACCCGTCTCCATACTTAGATGTACGAACATTTAAATTGCTTAGAGCTCTAAATCAGCGGTGGGGAACCTTTTTTCTGCCAAGGGCTATTTGGATATTTATAATATCATTCGAGGGCTGTACAAAAGTACCAACTTAAAAATTAGCCTGCTATGTTTGGTCAGACATTTCATTAACTCACCGCTAATGCCTTGTCGGGGCCAGACCCAATGATTTCTCGGGCCTTATACAGCCACCTCTTTACCACCCCATTATACATATACCCTCCGCTCTCGCACTATTTTTTGGGTTAGATCAATAACAAGTGTTGACCTTAGGACACTGAGCCACTGAGGAGTCTCTGAGCACTTTTCCCTGCCTGCCCAATTTCTTGTTTTCCCTGGAGTTAGTCATTCTTTCTTTCCTTCTTACTAGGTCGCTGGATCTTTAGTCACTAATTGTGCCTTAGTTGTCTAAATCTCCTCTTAGAAAAACTGAGACACATTCTGAGACGGAACTGAGAGGTGTCCTACCAGGGTCACCCTCACAATGGAGGGAGCCTCTGAGCTGCTCCCAGCTCACGCGGGCACAGCTGATGGCTGGGGTCTCCTGCACCACCCTTGGCTGGATCCCCTGCTTCCCAGGAGCAGTGTCCTCCCTGCCTTCCTTCCTTTTTGGAGGGGGCACACAGCCTCTAGTACAGTGGTTCTCAACCTTCCTAATGCCCCGACCCTTTAATACAGTTCCTCATGTTGTGGTGACCCCCAACCATAAAATTATTTTCGTTGCTACTTCATAACTAATTTTGCTGCTGTTATGAATCGTAATGTAAATATCTGTGTTTTCTGATGGTCTTAGGCTCTACAGGGTCTTAGCATTTCTCAGTGAGATCTCTCCCACTATTATAGTTTCCTGTTGCGACCCACAGGTTGAGAACCGCTAGCAGGGTCGCCTAAGACCATTGGAAAACACAGATATTTACATTACGATTCATAACAGTAGCAAAATTACAGTTATGAAGTAGCAACGTTTTCTTCTATTATACTGGGGAGCTGGTGTGTTCTCTCAATCAGGAAAACTTAGGTATCTTTAAAGAGAACTTTAACATTTATTTTTTTTTATTTTATTATTATTATTTTTAATATTTTTAAAAAATATATTTTATTGATATTTTACAGAGAGGAAGGGAGAGGGATAGAGTGTTAGAAACATCGATGAGAGAGAAACATCGATCAGCTGCCTCCTGCACACCTCCTACTGGGGATGTGCCTGCAACCAAGGTATGTGCCCTTGACCGGAATCGAACCTGGGACCTTTCAGTCCACAGGCTGATGCTCTATCCACTGAGCCAAACTGGTTAGGGCAGAACTTTAACATTTAAATTTTTTTCTTTTTGGCTGGGTTATATAGCAGCTCTATTTTATTTTTAATTCTTTATTGTTGAAAGTATTACATATGTCCCCGTTTCTCCACCTTGTCCTCTCCTAACCTGCCCCCGCCCCCTGCAGGCCGTCCTTCATCTCCCTCCCCCGCCCCATTGTCTAATTGTCTGTATCCATTGGTTTTGCTTATATACATACAAGTTTTTTGGTTGATCTCTTAACTCCCTCAACATCTGCCCCCATCCTCCCCTGCCTTCCCTTAAAATTTTAATTTTTATCTTTGCATTTTTTTCAGTGTGTTTTTTTCTGAAACCCCCTTCATACTTTTTTTCTATATATGTAATCTTTTTATAATTTTTTAATGGATTAAAGACCTGCTGTGTTCCCTTACCATATACCATGAGCGTTTCTCAGGGTCTGAGATCTCTCCCACTATTATAGTTTCCTGTCATAAGGAAGTACTGTTCTGGTTTCCTCAGTTTTTCATTGTGAAACTGGCATGTTTCTACGTTTTACTAGGATAGCCAGTGCTGTAGAAATCTTCCCTATTTGTCCCTCTCTTTACATTTGTCCAATGGGGGGCGGGTTTCACACTATTGCTGTCCCAGCCCGGAGATTAAGATAAACCCAGAAGAATGTTAACTTTTCTGCCTTGAAAAAAAAAAATTACTGAGACAAAGAACTACTAAGAACCTGACTTCCCCCAGCCCAACCCAGGGGAAATGAAATAATAGAGAACAAAACACAATGTTTCCCCAAATTTGTTGTCAAAATCGCTTGCCCTGGCTTTCTCACAGGGGTGAGGGGTAGCTGCTAACCTACTACAACACTCCAGGCTGTGCCAATATAACATCGTGTTGAAACCAAATTGTACTTGTTTCCTTTTTAAAATTTTATAACAAACTAAAAGCAATCCAGTCCTTGACCTGGGATTTGTAGGATGCCGTGATCTCCTAACGATCTGCAGAACCTGAGACTGAAAGTGATTTGTCAGGAGCTGAGTTAGTTGCACCCTTTTTGTTATTGATGACTTTAAAATGAACTATAGCATCTGCGTAATAATGTAAGGTCACCTTTCATTATTGTCATGAGCAAACTTAGCTGGGGAAGACAGAATAGGGCTTTCTGACAGCTGGAATCTGAAGTACTCTATTCTGTTGAGTTCCTTTAAAAAAAAGGGGGAGGGACATAGTTTCCATTTCACAAAAACAATACCTAGTCTTTGCAGAAAAATTAGAAAAATGCAGGTAAGAATAAAAAGACGTAATTCTAGCCTTCCTAGTGGTTCCTCTTGGGCGGGGTACAACCCTTTGTCTGGGAGCGGGTGGGTTTTTTTTGTTTGTTTATTGAATGGTTATTGTAATGCCGTTGTTAGGAGTTTAGTGCCCTGGGGGCCAGGTATGCTACCTGTCCGGAAGTACCTGGGACCGTCCCCAACAATGAAGAATTGCTTCACCAGTTGACAACAGCACCATAGTTAAGGAACTCTTGAGTGAACCACTGTTTACCTCTTGAAGTAAACCATTCCAGAATTCCTCAAGTGGTTATATGTTATTTATCTGTAATTTTTTAAAAAATAAATTTTTATTGATTTCAGAGAGGAAAGGAGAGGGAAAGAGAGAAACATCAATGATGAGAAAGAATCATGGATCGGCTGCCTCCTGCATGCCCCACACTGGGGATTGAGCCCGCAACCCGAGCATGTGCCTCGACGAGGAATCAAACCATGACCTCCTGGTTCATAGGTCGACGCTCAACCCCTGAGCCAGCCACTCAGGCTTTATCTGTAATTTTTTAAATGCAGTCACTTGTAAGCGACTTTTTGTTTACTGCTGTAGCCATCTGTGATAGATGCCTTCCATTTGTCCCTCTGTCCACTCTGCACCTTGCTCTCCACCCCAAAGGCACACATGCATGTGCTGTCCCAAGAGCTTTCCTCTGATGTCCCACCTGAAGGAGGCTGTAGGGTGAGGGGAGAGCAGGTCCTGGGTATTCCTTCCCAGAGTCCCCCCCTGCTGGGTGTCAGCAGGCTGGCTGTGACCCTCCGTGGAAGGCGGGCTGTCTGGCAGCCCTCTGATAACTACATTCCCAGGTGCTTAGGTCCTGCACTGTCACTTGTGGTTTGCTAGCATCCTGCTTTATAAGGAACGCCTTTATTAAACTCCACTCAGATTACCCAGTCTGAACGTGCCCAGTTTCCTGTTGCAACCTGATAAATTGCCTTTCCTCATCAGTGATTAATTTCTTAGAATATACTTAATAGCCACATAGTATTCCATAACTAGCCAGGCTCCTACTGTTCCCTTTGAGTTTCTTTCTTTCCTTTAACGATGTTGTAATAAACATCCTTTAAACGAAATCTTTCTGGGTGTTCTTTTATTTTTTTATTGATTTCAGAGAGGAAGCGGGAGAGAGAGAGAGAGAGAGAAACATCTATGATGAAAGGGAATCATTGATTGGCTCCCTCCTGCACGCCCCACACTGGGGATCCAGCCCAGAACCCAGGCAGGTGCCCTGACCGGCAATCAAACTGTGACCTCCTGGTTTACAGGTCGATGCTCAACCACTGAGCCATGCCAGCTGGGCCTGGGTGTTCTTTAATGTGTTTTTTTTTTCTAAAGATGAGTACTTAGAATCGAATAACAGGTATATGTGTACTCGTAAAATTCACTCTTTTCAGTATAAAGTTCTGTGAGCTTTGGCATATGCATTTTTAAAAAGCAGCTTTGTTGAGATATCATTCGTGTAATAAAGTTGATCTTTTTAAAAGTCTGCTATCCAGGGATTTTTTAGAATATTCACAGAGTTGTACAACTGTCACCACTAAGTTTAAAACATTTTTATCACCTCAAAAAGAAAAACTGTATCTCTTAGTAGTCCCTCCCCATTCTTCCCTACCCTCAGCCCTTTGGTAACTACTAATCTACTTTCTGTCTCTATGCATTTGTTTATTCTGGACATCCTATATCATAAAAGCCTAATATGCAAATCGACTAAATGGCCAAATGACTGGTCACTATGACATGCACTGACCACCAGGGGCAGACGCTCAACCCAGGAGCTGCCCCCAGCCCACAGGCCCCAGGCTGGCCAAGGCGGGTGCCAGCGGGGGGTCCCCCCCCCCCATCACCCCGCCAGTTGCTCCACAGAGGGAGGCGACCAGCGGCAGTGGCAGGGTGTGGGGTCAGCGAGCGGGCAGAGACAGGCTGGCCAAGGCGGGTGTGAGCGGGGGGGCCCCCAATTACCCTGCTGGTCGCCCCACAGATCGGCCCTGATCTCTGGCCAGGCCTAGGGATCCTACCCGTGCACTGGGCCTCTAGTTTCACATAAATGGAATTCTACCTTATATATGTGGCCCTCTCTGTCTGGCATCTTTCATTTAGCATAATGATTTCAAGAGTCATCCATGCTGTAGTATGTATTAGTATTTCATTCATTCTATTAACAAATACCCCATTGTGTGATAGACATAACATTTTGTTTATCCATTAATCAGCTGTTGGACACGTGGGTTGTTTCTACATTATCACTATTAGGAATAATGCTGCTGCCCTGGTCAGTATCCTCAGTGGTTAGAGTATCAACTCCTGTGGTTGGGGCATGTGTGGGAGGCAACCAAGGGATGTGTCTCTCACATTGATGTTTCTCTCTCTTTCTCTCTCCCCTTCCTCCCTCCCTCCCTTTCACTCTCTCTAAAAAAAATATCAATGGAAAAAATGTCCTCTGGTGAGTATTAATAATAAAAAATAAAACAATGCTGCCGTGAGCCTTCACGTACAAATTCTTATGTGGACGTATGTTTTCAGTTCTCGGGCATTTACCTAGGAATGGGTGGCAGGGTCATATGGTCAGTCTTGGTTTTAATATTTTTGAGGCACTGCTAGACTGTTTCCAGAGTGGCCTTACAGCAGTACAGTCCCACCAGCAACATGAGGTTCCAGTTTTCCCACGTCGTCGCTGAGATTTGTCCTTTTCTGTCCCTTTGATCCTGGCCATCCTACAGGGTGTGAAGTGGTTTCTCCTGGTGGCTTTATGACGACTAATGATGGTCAGCAACTCTGTGTGTGCTTTTGGTCATGTGTATATCTTCTTTGGAGAAATGCCTATTCAAATCCTTTGCCATTTAAAAAATTACATTCATTTCTTTTGGTATTGAGTTGTTATAATAACCAGTTTGGTTCAGTGGATAGAGCGTGGGCCTGCGGACTCAAGGTCCCAGGTTTGATTCCGGTCAAGGGCATGTACCTTGGTTGCGGGCACATACCCAGTGGGGAGTGTGCAGGAGGCAGCTGATGGATGTTTCTCTCTCATCGATGTCTCTAATTCTCTATCCCTCTCCCTTCCTCTCTGTAAAAAAATAAATAAAATACATTTTTTTTTTACAAAAAGAATTCTTCATATAGTCCGGATACAGTTCCCTTTTCAGGTAAATGATTTGCAAAAATTTTTCTTCTATTCCGTGTCCCTTGAGGAGCAAAGGCTCTTAATTTGAAAAAAAAATCCAATTTGTATATTTTTTCTATTGTTGCTTGTTGTTTTATATATATATATATATATTCCAAGGTCATAAAGACTTACTCCTATGTTTTGAAAAAAAATCCAATTTGTATATTTTTTCTATTGTTGCTTGTTGTTTTATATATTTATATATATATATATATATATATATATATATATATATATATATTCCAAGGTCATAAAGACTTACTCCTATGTTTTCCCCTAAAAGTTGTTTAGTTTTATGTCTTACATATAAAGTTATGATTTATTTTGAGTTCATGTTTGTATATAGTGTGAGGTAAGGGTCTAAATCATTCTTTCCCATATGGATATCTAATTGTCCCAACACTATTTAATGAAAAGACAACTTGTCTTATTGAGTTGTCTTTGCCCCCTTGTCAAAAATCAAATAACCTGAAATGTAATGTTTTACTTCTGGATTCTCAGTTCTACTCCATTGATCTATATGTCTGGACTGTATTGATTAGTGTAGCTTTATAGAAAGTTTTGAAATCAGAAGTGTGAGTTTGCCAAATTTTTTCATTTAAAAAAAATTATTTTGGCTATTTGGAGTCCCTTGCATTTCCATCTGAATTTTACTATCAGTCTGTCAATTTTTGCCAAAAAGGGCAGCTAGGATTTCAATATGGATTGTGTGGAATCTATAGATCAATTTGGGGATTGCCATCTTAACAAAATTAAATCTCCCAGTTAATAACCAGGAGGGAATAGGATTGGTTTTGGGAATGTGTTTGAAGAGGGATGTTTCTGTTTTAACTCCTTTTACTTTTATATGGTCAAAATTTTTTTCTAATGAGAATATATTTATGCATTAATGTGTTCATTGTAAAAGTAAATTTCAAACAGTCTTTCCATTTATTTAGGTGTTCCCTAATTTCTTTCAACAATGTTTTGTAGTTTTATAGCATGTGTCTTACATTTGTTTTGTTAATTTTATTCCTAAATAGCTTATTCTTTTTTATGCTATTGCAAATATAATTATTTTCTTAATTTCTTTTTTGGATTGTTTATTGCTGTGACTTTGCTGACCTCAGTTTTTTAGTTCTTACATGGTTATTTGTGTGTGTGTATGGTGGGGGGATTGGCATATGTGGTTTCAAGGCTTTTTATATTACTGCCAAGTTACACAGAAAGTTATACCAATTTGCATTCCCTCTAGTGGTGTTTCAGTGTGTAACTGGGTTTGTTTCTGCAAATAGTCAAACTTTCTTTTAATATGTGCCAATCTTATTGCAGTGGGAGAATATTCAAAATGTTAAAAACCAGCTTGGCATAAGCACCTCAATAGTAAGAAAGGCATCAGTAATATTCAGGGGAGCCCTGGACATGTGGAAAAGAGCAAATTGTTTTTATTTGCAGTCCTGTGATTATAAAAGTTGAATATTTTAAATACGTTTATTAGCCGTTTAGTTCTTTTGGGAGAACTGCCTATTTTTTTTTCATCTACTCATTTGAAAATTTTTAAAGATATAAAGGAAGAGAAAACTTTAATGAAAATTACCTCACAGGAGGGAAATAAGATTGGTTTTGGGAATGTGTTTGAATAGGGATGTTCCTGTTTTAACTCCTTATATTTTTATACTAGCGGCCCGGTGCACGAAATTCGTGCACTGTGGGGGGGGGGGCTGTCCCTCAGCCCAGCCTGCACCCTCTCCAATCTGGGACCCCTTGAGGGATGTCGGACATCCCTCTCACAATCCTGGACTGCTGGCTCCCAACTGCTCGCCTGCCTGCCTTCCTGATTGCCCCTAACTGCCTCTGCCTGCCAGCCTGATCACCCCCTAACCACTCCCCTGCCAGACTGATTGATGCCTAACTGCTCACCTGCCAGCTTGATTGCCCCTAACTTCCCTTCCCTGCAGGCCTGGTCACCCCTAACTGCCCTCCCCTGCAGGCCTGGTCACCCCTAACTGCCCTCCCCTGCAGGCCTTGTCCCCCCCAACTGCCCTCCCCTGCAGGCCTGGGTCCTCCCCAACTGCCCGTCCCTGCAGGCCCGGTCACCCTCAACTTCACTCCTCTGCCGGCCTGTCACCCCTAACTGCCCTCCCCTGCAGGCTTGATTGCCCCCAACTGCCCTCCCTTGCAGGCCTGGTCCCTCCCAACTGCCCTCCCCTGCTGACCGGATCGCCCACAACTGTCCTCCATTGCAGGCCTGGTCCCTCCCCTGCTGGCCATCTTGTGGTGGCCATCTTGTGTCCACATGGGGGCAGCCATCTTGTGTGTTGGAGTGACAGTCAATTTGCATATTACTCTTTTATTAGATAGGATAGAGGCCTGGTGCACGGGTGGGGGCCGGCTGGTTTGCCCTGAAGGGTGTCCCGGATCAAGGTGGGGGTTCCCTTGGGGCGTGGGGTGGCATGGGTGAGGGGCCTGTGGTGGTTTGCAGGCCAGCCATGCCCCCTAGCAACCCAAGTGGAGGCCCTGGTATCTGGGATTTATTTATCTTCTATAATTGAAACTTTGTAGCCTTGAGCGGAGGCCAAGGCAGGCCAGGAAGCTTGGCTTCCTCCATCACCAGGGGCAACCCAAGCCTCCTGCTCTCTCCAGCTCCATGGCTGCTGCCATTTTTGTTGGGATTTATTTATCTTCTATAATTGAAAGTTTGTAGCCTTGAGTGGAGTCCAGGGCCGGCCATGGTGTGCGGGAAGCTTGGCTTCTTCCATTGCCGGGGAAACCCACGCCTCCTGCTTGCTCTGTGGCTAGAGCCATCTTTGTTGGGTTAATTTGCATACTCACTCCTGATTGGCTGGTGGGTGTGGCTTGTGGGTGTAGCGGAGGTACGGCAATTTGCATATCACTCTTTTATTAGATAAGATGGTTTAAATTTTTTTCTAATGAGAATATATTTATGCATTAATGTGTTCATTGTAAAAATAAAGTTCAAATACAGTGAAAACTGAAAGTCTCTGCTAATCTATACCCTTTACTCCATTCCCTATCTACCCACCCACCTGCCCTGATGTACTTACCATTCACATTTCTCCCAGACTTTTTTCTGTATGTGTGCAAACATATACATAGTATAAGACACACACATTCATAAATGAGCATATTATATATATTCTGCAACTTTTAAATTTAACAATAACTTGATATATTTTCACATTTGTTGTTGATATATGTGTTATGGGTATTAATTTTCTCATCTGACACTTGTTATTAGCATCATTCATGCCATTTCTTTTTTCATTAAAATAAATTTCTAATTTGTATGTTAGCCTTTTGGGGTTTGCTTCCCTTAAACATGGCTTTCTTACCCCCAGGATTATACAAATATTTGAAGAAAATAAAGGAGAATTTAAAAATATATATATATTTATTGATTTCAAAGAGGAAGGGAAAGGGAGAGCGAGCTAGAAACATCAATAATCAGAGAATCATTGATCGGTGGCCTCCTGAAACCTGGGCATGCACCCTCGACCAGAATCGAACCGGGACCCTTCAGTCTGCAGGCCAATGCTCTATTCACTGAGCCAAACCAGTTAGAGCAAGTGGTTATTTTTTTAAAGTCAAGAATATTTACCTTCATAAAATTTTTTATATATATAAGTAACAATATAATTTCACTTTTTCCCCAGATGAATATATAGTAGTCTCACCATTAATCATGTCATATTTGCATATATGTGCAGCTATGTCTTGACCCTATTCCATTCTATTCCTGAGTCAATTCCAAAGCCTTTTAAATACTACAGCTTTATCATGTATTTTAATATTCAACAGGGTAAGTCATACCAACTTTTTCTGTTTCTTTGCTATTCTTGTATACCTACATTAAACAGGTGATTTTCAGTTTAGGATCCAAGATGGCGGCGTAGGTAAACACCTAAACTGCTGCCTCGCACAACAATTTCAAAACTACAACTAAAAGACAAAACGTCTATCACCCAGAACCACGGGAATGCTGGCTGAGTGGAAGTTCTACAACTAGAAGGAAAGAGCAAACAGCATTGAGGGGTGCACAAGCGCTGAAAAGCTGAGGTACGGAGACGCGCGAATCGGGCTGGCGACGGGCATTTGGGAGCGCTGCTGTTTTCAACCCGAAGGGAGATAAGCTCCCGATTACTCCAAACTCCAGTTTCTGGGGAGACGCAGGGGACCCAAACTCCTACGGGGAGAAGCTGGACTGTCTGCCATAGGGTCGGAAAGTGAGGGAGGCTTGCTTGCAGGGTTGCGTGCAGGAATAATTGTTTATTGTGCTGGGGCGCGGGATGCGGGGACACGGTCGGAGACGCAGAGCCAGCTTACTGGCAGCCATTGCTGTTTGCCACACCCTAGCCTGGTCACGCCCTGAGACCCCGCCCTGCACAATCTACGAACCCACCCAAGCTCCAAGCAGCGGCTTTAGCATATGAATGGCCTGCCCTATCGCAGCTTAACCTAGCAAACTTGCAGCCGGGTCAGACAGCTCCAAAACCTCCAAACCCCAAGCAAAGAGGAGAAAACTGTAGTTCTCGCTGTAGCTCCTGCTGGGTGGCCTCAGACAGTAGCTAACCTGCACCCCATTGGAGATCCAGAAGCCAGTGTACCTAGTGGTCAGTGTGAGACACCAGATTTCAACTCCTCACATCCATAAGTGACACATTCAAGAGGCAGACTCAGTGAGCACCAAAGCCCCACTGAAACAAGTCCTGCGCCATAAGCGTGTCTCCAGCACAGTAGCTCTTCCATTATAGACACAGCGGGTCCTCACAGCCAATTGGCCTGGAGGTCAATTCCTCCCAGTGTACCAACAGCAATCAAGGCTTAACTACACCAAGACTTTGCACTCAGCCCACAAAGGGGTGTACCAAAGGCGTCCACCTCAGGTGATTGGGGAGGCTGAGCTACTGGCCCCTGTAGGTCACCTACCACACAAAGCCACTCCATCAACACAAGGAAGCAGCAAAATGCGGAGACAAAGAAACATGTCACGAATGAGAGAAATGGAGGAAAGCAAACTACTGGACGACATAGAGTTCAGAACCACATTTATAAGGTTACTCAAGAATCTTCTAAAAACTGCTGAGGAACTTAGTGAGACCTTTAAGGATCTTAATGAGAATGCCAAAAAAATGGAAAAGGACCAGTCAGAAATTAAGCATACACTGTCTGAAATAAAGAATATACAGAAACTCAACTATAGATCAAAGGACCCCAAGAATCAAACCAAAGATTTGAAACATGAGGAAACAAAAAACACCCAACCAGAAAAACAAAAAGAAAAAAGAATCCAAAAATATGAAGATAGTGTAAGGAGCCTCTGGGACAACTTTAAGCGTACCAATATCCGAATTTTTGGGGTGCCAGAAGAAGAGAGAGAGCAAAATATTGAAAACCTATTAGAAGAAATAATGACAGAAAACTTTCCCTACCTGGTGAAAGAAATAGACTTACAAGTTCAGGAAGCACACAGAACCCCATACAAGAGGAATCCAAAGAGGACCACACCAAGACACATCATAATTAAAATGCCAAGGGCAAAAGACAAAGAGAGAATCTTGAAAGCAGCAAGAGAAAAACGGTTAGTTACCTACAAAGGAGCACCCATATGACAGTCAGCTGATTTCTCAGCAGAAACTATGCAGGCCAGAAGGGAGTGGCAAGAAATATTCAAAGTGATGAACAGCAAGAACCTACAACCAAGATTACTCTACCCAGCAAAGCTATCATTCAGAGTTGAAGGTCAGATAAAGAGCTTCACAGACAAGAAAAAGCTGAAGGAGTTCATCACCACCAAACCAGGATTACATGAAATGCTGAAGGGTGTTCTTTAAGAAGAGGAAGAAGAAAAAGGTAAAGATAAAAATTATGAACAACAAAATGACATCAAATACATACCTACCAACAAGTGAATCTAAAAATCAAGTGAATAAAAAAATCTGAAGAACAGAATGGACTGGTGAATATAATAGAATCAGGGACATAGAAAGGGAGTGGACTGACAATTCTCTGAGGAGTGCGGGAAGAGATTGGACAAAAAGCTTACACCTATGGATGAAGACAGTGGCAGGGGCTAAGGGCATGGGGCGGGGTGGGGAATCAGGTGGAGGGGAGCTATGGGGGGAAAAAAGAGGAACACTTGTAATAATCTGAACAATAAAGATTTATTAAAAAAAATAAAAATAAACAGGTGATTTTCAGAATCATGGTTCTTTAAACTCCATTGCAACTTTGATTGAGATTGCATTAAATTTATAAATTAATTTGAGGAGATATCTTATGATATGGAATCTTACCATCTAGGAATACAGTATTTTACCTTTCTATTTAGGTCATTACATCCTCTTGAAGTCCTAATGAGTTTTTCCAGATGAGTTTTATGTATTTCTTACTAGATTTAAGTATTCTCAGTTTTTGGTAAATGAGATTTATCAAAAATGAATTGCTTTATCAATTTCTTATTATTTGTGGTTTATAAGGAAGCTCTTAATTTTCTTAAGTGCAACCATCTTTTTGAGTTATTCTAATAGTTTTATTTTATAAATGAATTATAGTAATATCTTTGAATAAGTATTTTCCTTTTCTTTTTATATTTATACTTTTTTTCATTATTTCATAGATTAGGACTTTCAGTATAATGTTGAATTATTGGAGTTACATTTGGCTGGCTCATAAGTTTAATTGGGATGTTTTCAATGTTTTAATGACAGTACAAGTTTACCTGTAGGTTCTGATAGATGTTCTTTATTGAATTAAGAAAGGAAAATTTCAATTTGTACTCATTTAAGTCAGTAATAAGTGTTGAATTTAGGAGATAGGATTTGGTGTGTTGGGGGGCTGGTATTTATTGAAATGATCATATGAGTTTTTGTCCCCCTCAATTTGTTAACAGTGTAAATTATATTAGGAAATATTATGTTGAATCATACATGTACTCTTGGGATAATCTCTACTTAGTTAAAATATATTTTTCTAATAAACTGTTGGATTTTTCTTTCTGGCCCCACACCCTTGTTCACGTGACCACTCCCACCTGTTCATGTGCCTGCTCTCCTGAGTTCATGTGGCCCCACCCCCTTGTTCACATGGTCCCACCCCTTGTTCACGTGACCACTCCCTCACATGGCCACACCTGTGTTTACTGAATCCCCCCATCTGGGTCGCTGTTTCCCCAGGACTCTGCCAGGGGGTTTTGCCCAGACATTTGTGCCCACCCCCCCCCCCGGAGGCATCCTCAGGCATTTGCTGGCTGTGTGAGGTGTGAAGACACCTGTGAGCAGAAGGTGTACCTTTCTGGCCTCACTCTGGAAGCCTTACCTGGGTCTCAAGGGGGAGGTCAGTTCTTGGGTTTGGGTGAGACGGAGAAGGAGCCAGGAAGACACATGCCACCATAAGGGAGCGGTAGGATCTGGCCCTGCCCCGGGAAGAGAGGCCATGTTGTGCCTGGGCCACCCTTGGGGTCAGGCTTCATGCTGGGTTGGGGTGGGTCAGGGTCAGGGGCCAGAGATGGTGAGGGGTGGTGCTCATATTTGTTGTTAGGATTTCGCCTTATATTTTTAAAATACACTTTTTACTTCAGAGAGGAAGGGAGCGGGAGAGGGAGATAGAAACATCAATGATGAGAGAGAATCATTGATCGGCTGCCTCCTGCACGCCCCACACTGGGGACTGAGCCCGCAACCTGGGCATGTGCCCTGACCAGGAATTGAACTGTGACCTCCAGGTTCATAGGTTAATGCTTAACCACTGAACCAGGTGCATCTAGTGGTTGTTTTTTTTTTTTTTTTTCTGAGGACGGGAAATATTAATGTGTGGTTTATCTTTTGCGGGGAGACATTGGGGGTAGTGTAGCTGCATGGACTTTCCTCTGAGGTGTGCACACAGCTCGTTGAAACTCCTGGCAGTCTTGAATAATAGGGGCCTATTTCCAAAACTAACTGCTGGAGGAATGGGGAGAGAATGATTAACTGGACAGCTTCTAAGCCTTTCAATTTGTTCCTTAGCAGATGACCCTTGGCCCATTCCTTCTCTCACTTCTGTCGTTATCTCTAATCTGTGGCGTTTTCTAAGGGTCTGCTTGGAAATGCACCTTTTTGATAGATCTGCTGTTTTCCTGAAGACTGGAAATTCCAATGCTTATTTAATCATTAGTTTGTTCTTGCATACCTCCCAGGAATCCCTCACTGCTCTGGGCTGCTGCTGCTGCTCTTTCCAGAGTGTGTGTGTGTGTGTGTGTGTGTGTGTGTGTGTGTGTGTGTGTGTCTATTTTTAATATGTGTTTTTATTGATTTCAGAGAGGAAGGGAGAGAGAGAGAAACATCAATGATGAGAGAGAATCATTGATAGGCTGCCTCCTGCATGCCCCACACTAGGGATCGAGCCTGCAATCCGGGCATGTGCCCTGACTGGGAATTGAACTGTGACCTCCTGGTTCATAGGTCGACACTCAACCACTGAACCACACCGGCTGGGCCAGATTCTATATATTTTTTAATTATTTGTGGGTGTTTTGGAGTGAGAATTAGGGAGTATGAGGACATGAACATATAGGTCTCATCAGCTACCTTGAAATAGATGATTAGCTGTTTTGTCATTCACTTATCAGTATTTTTAAAAATCCACTTGATGATGTCTCCTCCCCCCTCTCCTTCCTCCTTCTTCTCCTCCTCTTCTTCCTCCTTTTTGCTAAGATTTATGACTACAGCTATTCCCAGGAAGGTGGCAGTACTTTTCCTTAGATGAGTGTGTTACCATTAATTTCCATTTAAAACTAAATGAATTTTGCCGAAACCGGTTTGGCTCAGTGGATAGAGCGTCGGCCTGCGGACTGAAAGGTCCCGGGTTCGATTCCGGTCAAGGGCATGTAACTTGGTTGCGGGCACGTCCCCAGTGGGAGGTGTGCAAGAGGCAGCTGATCGATGTTTCTCTCTCATCGATGTTTCTGACTATCTATCCTTCTTCCTTCCTCTCTGTAAAAAATCAATAAAATACATTTAAAAAAAATTAATAAAACTAAATGAATTTTAATTTATTATTTCACTTGATACTCAGGTTTGAGGGAATCCCTTTCATTTCCATTTCCAATTGAGCTGTGATTTGAGGATACAGTTTCTAAATTATATATGAATGGGTCAACCACACCCTTGTGGAGTGCAAGGTGAAACAAATCCCGTCTGATTGCTTCTCCCTCTTCCATGCCCACGCACGAGATTCATGGTAACCAGCCCAGTAGAATCTCCCTTCTGTGGGAAAGCAGGATATCCATTGTCTTAGTCAAGGTTCAGTTGCAAATGCAGCATACACTCCAGCTAGTTTAATCAGCAAGAGACTTATTGTACATCATAGGATGGCTTCCAAAAATGTTGGTCAGGCTGGAGGAGCAGGCTCCAGGGTGAGCTTCTTGCAAAATCTCCCAGAATCACACCGTGGAACTGGCCTGTCACAGGCAAGAAAGCAAGGACACAGATTTATTCTCATGACTGCTGGGTCCTGGATCTCCATTGCCTCCATTGTGTGACACATGGCTCCAAACAGCTGCCCCCTGCCTTGTCTCTCAACACTATGAAGCTAGGATGGGACAGTGGGATTTCAATTATAGCTCTTTCCTCTCTCTCTCTCTCTCTCTCTCTCTCTCTCTCTCTCTCTCTCTCTCACACACACACACACACACACACACACACACACACACTGACTGACTTTTGGGCTGAGCCTGTGTGGGGCAGCTTACGCATATCTTCTAGCCCCATGATGTTGTGTTGTGCCTTCTAAGTCTTGGATGGGTGTGTCGGCCAGCACTACATCATATGTGGAACCTGAGCTGTAAGTCTGACTTCCAGCCTCTAGTGTGCAGTAAGGCATCCTGCCAGGAGAACAGAGCGGAGTTGGGGGGATCCACATGTAGCACTTACCACTGTCACTTTCATCAGGTTCTCCTAGATTCACTGTGTTGAAGGTAGAAGACCTCCTGTGATGTGTCGTGCTTCTATGACATTCTAAGGACTGGCCCTTTTCCAGTCAAGACATGCATTTGATTTCTAGCTATGTGGCTTTGCACAGCTGACGTCCTGCTTCCTGAACTCCCATCTGTAATAATGAGGAGGGTGATGACGACTTCACAGGTTAGCTGACGATAAAATGAGCTAAAATACATGTAAACCCTGTCCCGGGGGTAAATATTAGTTTATTTCTTGGGTGAATGTAGATTTATTCTTCCCTTCTTCTCTCGGTAGGTGCAGACTTTGTAGGTTAATCCCATTGCATTTAGAATGAATGGCCATATCTTAGCTCTGGTAAGTTTTTAGGCATCCAGCAATGAGCATGAGTAGAATTTAGCCTCTGTTATATGTACTGGGGTTAGGGTTAGGACCATACTTACAACTAAAGAAAGTTTAAAGGCTACATTGAGAACTACAAAGACCTGCTTATTTTAACTTTTAACATGATTAATTCATTTAGACTGTGGAAGATTAGTGGACTGATTCTACCACACTTACCAATGATGCCAGCTTTGCAGGTACAGTGGAAAGATTTCATCGGATTTATGTTCCTGTGGAGACTTTATCCAAAGAAGGTCTACAAAGCCAGGGGGTGGGTCAGTTTTCCAGAGGTTTGAGTTTAATGGTCTGTTTTGGAAAACATACAAAGTTCTGACCTTGCTTCTCATCTTGCCTTCCCTTGCCTTCATCTATCCAAAATCTAATTATAGGAGGTGGCACTTTCCAGAGGGAAAATAATTCAGAGGTGAAAGATATCTTTATTGTTGACGTATCACCTGTCTTGTTTCCAGCAAGGACTTGAGGCAGGACAGAAATCTTTAAATTGAGGTTTTAAAGAAAGCTATATTCATCAAGGATTGACAGGCATCAAAGATTACTTTAGAAAAGCAAAACTCGATCTGAAACCCTAAACCACGAGCAGACTTGAAGGATCATCTTGACTAAGATTCTTTAGAGACAGGAAGCCGGCTGGGTTGCCTGACCCCGCGCACGGCAGCCAAGAGGAGAAAATAGTGGGACTTGTGTTCATCTCCCTTCAGCTTTATAGGTTTACTTAGGAAACGTCTGTGCGCTTTGAGGCTCTGACCTTCTTCTGGTTTCACAGGCCCAGAAATTTCCTTAGAATTGGAGATATTTGAGGAGATCTATAATAGCTATATTTAATATTCTACCAGCTCATACTTCAGAAATCGTGTCTGTGGTTCCTTTAACTGTGACAAGAATCTTGAGTGGTTTTCCTCTTCGTTCACATTTCAAATCCCGAGCTTACGTTCACTGCCCTGGGAAGCTAATGTAGGATTTTTAAACTTCCTTTCTGCGGGTGGGTTGATTTAGTGAGAGACCGAAGCTCAGTTAACTAGGTCACTGGTTAATACCAGGCTGGCTTAGCTACTCGCCTGCAGAAAGGGAGCTCAGCTGAGAGTTGGCACTTGCGTATCCTCTCTCGAGATACTTGAAAAGGTTGAGCCACAGCCATTGAGTTGCTGACCTGCAGAACTAAGGAGTAGGGAGGTGCCTTCTGCAGACTTGGGCCGCGCCCCTAGAACTAAGATTCCTTCACGCTTTCTCGTGTGTGTGATATCTTACAGCACTAAGACCTACATACAAGTGAAAGAATAATAAAACAGGTCGCCATATGCCCAGCACGCCGTTGAGGGGCTAGAACTCTACCCTATCTCCAAGTCCCCTTGCATGTCCTGCCTGCTTTCCCAGAGGTAACCACTGACCTGGCTTTGTATTCGGTAAAGTTCAGTATTTTCTGGCCATTGTTTAGCCTTGACTCATTTTGAACTTCACAGAATCACATATTTTCATCTACGACTTGCTACTTTCATTCATCATGGAGTGTTTTCCATGTTGCTAAGTACTAGTTGTTCATTAACTTTTAAATATTCTTTTAAATTTTTTTAAGTCATCACCCAAGGATATATTTTAGAGAGAGGAAGAGAGAGAGAGAGAGAGAGAGAGAGAGAGAGAGGGAGAGAAAGAGAGAGATAGACATCAATCAGTTTCCTCCCATATGCACCCCACCCCACCCAGGGATTGAACCCACAACTTAGTTATGTGCCTGACTGGGAATCGAACCCACAACCTTCTGGTGTACTGGACCATGCTCCAACCAACTGAGCCACACTTGGCCAGGGCTCATTAACTTTTTTTTTTTTTTAAATATATTTTATTATTGATTTTTTACAGAGAGGAAAGGAGAGGGATAGAGAGTTAGAAACATCGATGAGAGGAAACATCGATCAGCTGCCTCCTGCACACCTCCTACTGGGGATGTGCCCGCAACCAAGTTACGTGCCCTTGACCGGAATCGAACCCGGGACCTTTCAGTCCGCAGGCCGATGCTCTATCCACTGAGCCAAACCGGTTTTGGCGCTCATTAACTTTTAAAGTTGTATTGTATTCTGTTATATGAATGTGCCATAATTTGTCCCTTCTATGTTGATGGCCCCGTTTTGCCATGTTTTAGAATGATCAAGTTTTCTTTTTTGTATTTCTCATCCTTCTTGCTTTCTCTTATTCATTTAGAAGTTATGCTCTGTCTATTCTTTTAGTGGATTCTCTGGCTATCTTAATTTAACATGCATACTTAATCGGTTGATACAAGTTAAAATTAATCAGTATTTTTTACCCTGCTCTGGAACAAAAACAAAAGAACTCTGACTTGGATGACATCCCTCACTATTTATAATATTTTCTAGTTGTTTAGTTCCGTCCTCTTTTCCACCCTCCTACAAACCACGCATTATAATTGTTGTACACATCAACAATTTCGTTTGGTCTGCAGCCCACATAGTTTGCTCATTGTTCCTTCTTGTATCTCGGGCCCACCATCTGTTTTTGTGTTTTGAAGATCTTTTTCTTCCTCGTGCTTGAAAGGTAATTACACAGGCTGTAGAATTCTGAGTTGACAGCTATTTTTGTCCCCATTCATTGAAGGTGTCATTCTTTTGTCTTACTGGTTTCTATGGTTGCAGTGGGAAGTTGGCAGTCAAATTGCAATTTGTCATTCCTTTTTAATTTAGCTGCTTTTGCTGTTGAAAAGGTCTTTTCTTTGTAGACAGCAGTCTCATGATGATATGTTGGAGGATTTCTTTTTATTTATCCTTGGGTTTAGTTGGGATTCTTGGACTCAGTTATTGATCTTTCAACAATATTGGAAAATTCTCAGACATTCTCTTTGGAAATGTTGTAAATATTGTCTTTCTCATTGTATTTCATCTTGTTCTGAAACTCTAATTAGTTCTATATTAGGTCTTTAGGCTAAAAACATATTGTCCATGTCTTTTAAATTGATAGTTATAATAAATTATTTATTTATTTATTGCTACTATATTTTTTTCATTTTAATAATTATCTCATTAGCTGTTTAAACCATACCTTCAATTTTTAATTTCAGTTCTCTTACACTTCTAGAAATTCTTTAACTTTTTCTGATCTAATGTGCTCTTCTCAGCCTACATAGACTCAGGCCCAACCAAATGAGAGACTGAGTGTGGCGCTAAATTGAGATAGTTGTTCTCTTATTGTTCCCTCTGGACAGGGAGTTAATTTCTTTTTTTTTTTTTTTTAATATATTTTATTGATATTTCACAGAGAGGAAGGGAGAGGGATAGAGAGCTAGAAACATCGATGAGAGAGAAACATCGATCAGTTGCCTCCTGCACACCTCCCACTGGGGATGTGCCCGCAACCAAGGTACATGCCCTTGACCGGAATCGAACCGGGGACCCTTCAGTCTGCAGGCCGACGCTCTATCCACTGAGCCAAACCGGTTTCGGCAGGGAGTTAATTTCTTATCTGCCCTCACTTTGAAGGGCTGGCCTTGAAGATCCCAGTTTTATATGGGGGAGGGAAGGAGGTTCCTATTAGACTTTTCACCTTGGATGAGCACCTGGTTTTAATTATCTCCCACCATCCAGCACATTAATGGAAGCTTGGCAAGGAATAGGAATAGCAATTTCTCAAAGAAAATGTATGAAGAGCCAATAAGGACTTCATAGAGATGCTCTATATCATTGTCTTTTAGGAAATGCAAGTCAAAAGCACAATGAGATACCATTTCACACCCAGTAGGATGGCTATAATTAAAAGGATGGACAATAACAAGTCTCGGTGAGGATGTAGAAATTGGCACCCTCATGTATTGCTGTTAGGATTGTAAAATGGTGCAGCCACTTTGGAAAAACAAGTTGGCAGTTCCTCAAAAGGAAAAACAAAGTTAGCATATGACCCACCAATTTCATTCCTAGGTATATACCCGCCCCCCAAATTTAATAAAACAAATGGTACACACACACATACACGCACGCACGCACACACGCACGCACGCACAAACTGTACATGAATGTTTATAGCAGCATTATTCATAATAGCCAAAAGGTGGAAACAACTCAAATACCCATCAATTGATGAATGGGTAGACAAAACATGGTATACCCATGCAATAAATTGTTATTTGGCAATAAAAAGGAATAAAGTACTGATGTGTCCTGTAGCATGGATGACAGTTGAAAGCATTATGCTAAGTGAAAGAAGCCACATGTTATAGGATTCCATTTATATGAAGTGTCTAGAATAGGCAACTCCCTAGAAACAGAAAGTAGATTAATGCTTGCCATGGCCTGGGGGGAGAGGGAGGAATAGGGAGTGGCTGCTAATGGGCAGAGGGGTTTCTTTTGGAAGCGATGAAATGTTCTGAAATTAGATGGTGGTCATGATTGCATAGCTCTGTGAATATACTGAAAATCACTGAATTGTGCACTTTAAAAGGGTGAAGTTTATGGCATATGACTTAGATCTCAAAAAAGCTTTTTTAAAAAATGATGGGGGCTCTATATCCTCAAGAGATTTAACAAACTCTCAGCTTGAAAACTGGCTTTGGTGTTCAGCTACTCCCCAGGATTCCTATTTGATTTCATTTTTAGCCTCTTAGGATTCCTTCCTTTCATGCCAGCTCAGCACACTGCTTTAAAATGTTTTATATTTTATCCATACTTGTTTCATTTGGGAGAATACCCAGCCTGTCACATCGCCAGAAATTGACCGCAGAATCCTTTCAAGTTTTTAAATTTAAAAATGTTAAAGTTGCAAAGGAAAATGGAAAGAATGGTATCATGAACTTCCTCTTCATTCACTGTGATTTCTCAAATGTAAATATCCTGCTTCATCCTTCTGCTCTCCCAATCTGTCTACTTGATATTTTTGTGGAGCCAAACACCATGACCCCAAACACCCCAGGTATTTTAGCATACATCTTCCAAGGACAAGAATATTCTTCTGTATGACCACAGTATAACCATCAAGTTCAGCAAACTTATCCTTTATACTAATACAGTTCATACTTAGATTTTACCAGTAGTCCCAATAACATCTTTTCTATTCACTTTTTCCTGTCCAAGATGTAGTCCAGGGTCACGTGTTGCATTTAGTTGTTATGTCTTTTTAGTGTCCTTTAACCTGGAACGGTTCCTGTTTGTCCTTCAAGATCTTGACAATTTTGAGGAATCCAGGGGAGGTATTTTGTGGAATGCTCCTCAGGTTGGACTTGCCTGATGTTCCCTCGTGAGTAGATTCAGCTTATGGTGTTGTCAGGAATACTGCTGATATGGTGTTCTTCTTAGTGTGGCATACCAGGAGGCACGGATGGTGGCGTGTCTTGTGATTTGTGAATCTAACCCAAACCCCTTTTCTGAAAGCTAAACACGGGCATATTTCTGAGCAGAAATGACAGACTTTATAATCACACAGATCTGGCTCTCCACCCTGCTCTGGCTACTACTAGCTTTCTGATTGTAAACAAAATAGTTAACATTTTAAAGCTGTCTGTAAAATATATCTAATAATACCTACATCTTGAGTTTATTGAAAAATACAAATTCCTGTAAATTGTTCAGCACAGTGGCACAGTAAGAACTCATAACTTTTTTAAAAAATATGTTTTTATTGACTTCAGAGAGGAAGGGAGAGGAAGAGAAAAGTAGAAACATCAACGATGAGAGGGAATTATTGATTGGCTGCCTCCTGTACGTTGCACCGAGCCTGCAGCCCAGGCATGTGCCCTTGACTGGAATGGAACCTGGGACCCTTCCGTCCGCAGACTGATGCTCTATCCACTGAGCCAAACCGGCTAGGGCAGAACTCATAACTCTTGTTTTAGGGGGAGGTGATCTTACCCAAGTGTCATAGGGACTTCCCTGTCTCTTGAGGGTATTAGTGATATTGCTCAGAACCTCAGTAGCTCTGTATGAGGAGCCTAAAGGCCTCCCATATATTTCCACTAATTTGCAAAGAGCGAGTGTTCTCTTGGTCTTCTCTGTCTTCTCACCCACCTCCTCTACCCTTTGCTATTGCCCATCCCCAGTGTCGACAACAAGTCCACTTGCTTGAGTGTTGGGTTAGTTTTAGGTGTTGACCAATGATGGGGATAGAAGTTCTTGGCAGGTGCACAGACCTCCCACACCATTCTCCTTCCCGTCTTGTTTTGTTTTCTCACCTTCCTTCTTGGATTACTCATCCTCCTCACCTCCAAATCCTTCTCCCTCTACGATGCAGGGAAACTTCCTCCAGCGTCCATCTTCAAACTTGGATATCTTAACCCAGCGAGGGTCCTACAGCACCAAGGTCCATGCTGAACCAAGGACCAACTCCTTAGAGGGCAAATGGTCTGATATGATAAGTAGAAACTTCTTTTTCTAGAACGATTGCTTTGATTCTGCTCATTGTGCTATTGTGCAACAGTGATGCCGTGGTATTTCTCTTATCTTTGTATCATCTCGTGAGGATAGCACGTAATTTGAACCTGTATGAGCAACACCTTGACCGAGTTACTGCCCTGCTCATAGAGTATTGCTTTTGGCTAACCACGGGCTTTTATACAGACCTTTCACCTAAATTCCAGGGGAGAAAAATGGGCTTAGCTGAAGTTGAATCACACAGGTTCTTGTTTTTTAGATGTGAGTATCAGCCGATACCACATAGGTTGTGTTTTTGTAACGTGTCTCTTTGGTGGGTCCCATGAAATGAGCATTGGATATTGCATCTTCTGTGTCTTATGCCACCTCCCACTCTTCTCCAAGGAGCGGTTTGTCTGGGTGAACTTGTTTGATGAGGCTACCAGACCTTCCATATGAAACTGAGGGATGTCTTTTTCACCTTCAGTGTTTTGCATAAATGAGTGACACTTCCACGATACTGTTGTCCGTCCCTGTCTCATGAGAAAGTATCTGATCTTAAACAGAAGGGGGAAGGGAAGAAAGAAAGAGACAGTGTTTGCAGTGGTAAAGGCCATTGGTATCTAGGGAGGCTCACATACTAAGACCCCAGGTGAGGTGAGACCCCAGGGTTGTCGCTGCTGATGACTTAGGAGCTTGGACAGAAAGTTCTCAAGGGGAGTGGAGCTGCCTGGACACTGTGTTTGAGGGAGATGAGAGTTTTGGGGACTGTTTTGTGTTGCCCAAACTTGTAGGACTTTGACTATCTAGTCACTATTATCCTAAATTATGTTAGTGAAAAGTCTTTGTTCCAGAGAAGCCTGTGAAACAGAAATGAGACTGGTCCCCAGACCAGTTTTGTTGGCCTGTGTAGTGCTGAAAATCAGAATTAGTTGTCAATATGTAAAAGTCAGATATTAGAAGGGAATCTAGGTTTCCATGTTCTCTTGTAAAACTGGACAAATGCACAACATTGGGCCCACAGTCCCTCATGGCAATAATTTACGGGAGCCAAGAAATAGCTGCCATAAGCGTGTGAGAGTGTTGGTTAAGATGCATGTTAGACTCTTGTGACAAAGACCAAAATAAGTGGCTTTAAACAAGAGAAACTTATTTTTCTCTCATTTGACAGTCAAAGAAGCAGTTGCCCAGCACAGACATGACGGCTCTAGTGCCGAAGGTTTAGCTGCTGCTGTCTTTTTTTTTTTTTTTTTAAATATATTTTATTGATTTTTTACAGAGAGGAAGGAAGAGGGATAGATAGTCAGAAACATCGATGAGAGAGAAACATTGATCAGTTGCCTCTTGCACACCTCCTACTGGGGATGTGCCCGCAACCAAGTTACATGCCCTTGACCGGAATCGAACCTGGGACCTTTCAGTCCGCAGGCTGACGCTCTATCCACTGAGCCAAACCGGTTTTGGCAGCTGCTGCTGTCTTGTTCCGTCTGACCTCTACACCGGTTCCACCTTGTCCCAGATGCTGCTTTGTTTCCAACCATCATTTCTGCTCCAGTCTATAATACGAAGGGGAAGTGGAGGGCGCACCAATTCAGGACCCAGCCTGGAAGTTGCATGTATCATTTTGCCTCACATTCTATTGGCCAGAATGTACTGGTGTGACCACATTTGGCTGCAGATGAGGCTGGGGATGCATGGTCTCCATCTCTATGGCCATGTGAATAGCTAACATCCAGTTCTTACTAAAGGGAGAAGGTGACAGTGGGTAGTATAAACAACTAGTATTCTATACTGTGAATGGCCTTGCACTCCCCTGTTTGCTGCAGTCCTGGATTCTCTCATCTTCTCACGACTGAGGCCAAGAGTCATTGCCATTCACTCTCACCTCTACTTGCTGTTCCCCTTTGCAGCAAAACTTCTTGAAAGACTTGTCATTATTTCCTGACTAATACCTCTCATCCTATTCATTTTTGAACCGACGCCAGCCAGCCTGTCAGTTTGTGATTCTCGTACTCACAACTGTAAACTACATTTTGCCCCACCCTGTATATGGGTCTTATTTGGATGCAGACTCTAATGTTGAAAAAAATTATAAGGCAATCAGAGGTATTTGGTTTTTTTTTGTTTGTTTTTTTTTTAAAATATATTTTATTGATTTTTTACAGAGAGGAAGGGAGAGGGATAGAGAGTTAGAAACATTGATGAGAGAGAAACATCGATTAGCTGCCTCCTGCACACCCCCCACTGGGGATGTGCCCGCAACCAAGGTACATGCCCTTGACCGGGATCGAACCCGGGACCCCTCAGTCCGCAGGCCGACGCTCTATCCACTGAGCCAAACCGGTTTCAGCAGAGGTATTTGAATATTGACTAAGTATTGATATTAAATAGCTATTTTAGCTGTGATAATGGTGATTTGGTTATAGTAGAAAAAAAAAGTTCAAAAACATTCTATCCAGACCTAGCTGGCATGGCTCAGTGGTTGAACATCAACCTTTGAACCTGGAGGTCATGGTCGATTCCCATTGCGGGCTCAATCCCCAATGGGGGACATGCAGGACGCAGCCGATCAGTGATTCTCTCTCACCATTGATGTTTCTATCTCTCTCTCCCCCTCTCCCTTCCTCTATGAAATCAATAAAAATATATTTTTAAAAAACATTCTACCCACAACGTTATTAATTCTCACCACCTCCAGTATTATCCTCTCAGCCAAACTAACATCCTCTCAACCGATCTCCCTGTTTCTCCTCCCATTCCCCCAGCCCCCAGTCTGTTCTCCACAGGGCAGCCAGAGAGCCTGCTCAGATGTTACATATGCCTCTTCCCATCTCATTCGGAGTCAGAGCCAACGTCTGTTCGGTCTACATAACCCCATGTCCTGCTCCCCTCCTGGGTCAGCCACTCCAGCCACTCTGACTTCCTCAGACCTGCCTTATTTTTCTCCACAACATTGATCTCCATCTGATAGTCCGACAAATGTATTCTTTTTTTTGGTCTGATAACTCGCACTATAATGTGTGCTATGTGAGAGTAGAGACTGTATTGTTCATATTATATCCCCAGGACTAAAATAGCTTCTTGTACATAATGGGCACGAAATACATGTTTGTTAAAAGAAAAAAAATTTTTTTTCATGGGAGGAAGAGTGGGATGGGAGGTGGCATTAGGAGAAAAACATTTACAAAGGTCCTTGGATGTGGGAGGCAATAATGAAAAAAGGTTGAGAAATAAGGCCTTGGCCCAAGCTGTGGGGCAGCACATGGACCTTTAGGGCCTCCTCTGACTTTTTTTTTTTTTCTCTGACTCTTGTTCCTGTATTTTTCTTTTCTCTTTTCCCATCAGGGGACAGTCAGTGTTGTCTTATCTGTGACATCTGCATGTCATACAGCAAAACTTTGCTAATTGTCTCTAAGTGGGGAAAGACCACTTGAATTTCTTCTTTTCGGACTGAGCCATGATCGGCGTAGGGGATGGAGCTCACAACCCAGGCATGTGCCCTGACCAGTGATCTCTTGGTTCATGGGCTGACACTCAACTACTGAGGGACTCCGGGTGGGCTTATTGAAACATCTAAATAACTGATTTTACAGGATTCATGTGGCCCTTTCTTGTTGAGGGGAAATTGAAGGCCTGACATTGTAGGGCATTAATGGAGGAGAGTCTTAGAGGCCCCAGGTAACACAGTCTAGGTACGTACCTTCTAATCAGCTGATCTGGTCCAAGAATGAAGCTTCAAATCCTAGGGAGGATGGGGACCATCTCTGAGACATTCCAGTTTCCTGGGCAGCAGTGGGTACATGCTGGAGGTGGTTCAGTTGGAAGCTATGTAACATAGAAGTAAAAAGTAGAGACCTTGCATAGAATTACATATATTTTATATACCTTCAGAAATGGGTGAAGACGCCCTGGCTGAGTGGCTCCATTGGTTGGAGCATCATCTGTACACCAGAAGATTGGTTTGATTCCTGCTCAGGGTTGTGGGTTCAATCCCCCTGTCAGAGTGCATACAAGAGACAGCTGATTGGTGTTTTTCTTGCACATTGATACTTCTCTTTTCCCCGCTTCCTCTCACTCTAAAGATCAAAACATATTCTCAGGTGAAGATTTTTAAAAAGGGCGAAACATTTTTTAAATGGGCAAAGTCCATGTGAGCTCTGTAGACTAGTTACATGTGTTGTGCCTGTATCAATGTCCAGGTTTTAATCAAGTACTCTAGTTATATAAGACTAGGGTCCCTCGGCCTGGCCTGCTCCTTCTCGCAATCCGGGACCCCTCAGGGGATGTCGAATAGCTGGTTTCAGCCTGATCCCCGCAGGCTCAATCCAGATAGGAGGGAACCCAATCCTGTGCATTGAGTGTCTGTCCCTTGGTGGTCAGTGTATGTCATAGCAACCAGTCAACCGGTCGTTCAGTTGTTCGGTCGCTTAGGCTTTTATATACATAGATGTCACTATTGAGAGAAGATGGGGGATGGGTACAGAAAACCTCTCTGTACTATTTTTTGCAACTTCTTACAGTCTGTAATTAATTCCAAATAAAAAGTTGGTTGTTTTGTTGTTGTTGTTGTTTTTAAAAAAGCAGGGACAGTTCAGACTGCATCCCTTTCTATGAAACTACAATAAAGGGATGAATGGTTGCCTCATGGGGATGGGCACAACTGGATCCAGAGAAAGGAATGAATCTGGAAGCCTTATTTTTTGAATTTTCCTTTTCCTGAAGGTCTGAGGTACACAGCACCTGCCTGGTGAATGGTGAGTTAAGGCAGTGACCTGGGCACTATAAGGCCTGGGCCCCAAACCTTTCCTTCTTAAACCCAGTTCCTCGCATGTGAATTTATTTTTTACAGGAGGAGGGGACCTTTGCTGCTACTCTGTGGATGGCTAGTGGGAGTTAGTTTCGCAGCTTGTATTATTATTGTTTTAAATTACTTGGTGATTGAACATAGGTTGTAAACTGTCTTTTTAAAAAATCCTTGTTGTTGAAAGTATTACATGTGTTCCCTTTTTCTCCCCATTGATCCTTTCTAGCCCACCCCCGTCCCCCACCCCAGGCCTTCACCACCCTATTGTCTGTGTCCATGGGTTGTGCATGTATGCTGTATGCATACAGCTTCTTTGGTTGATCTCTTCCTACCCACCCCCGCCTTCCCTCTGAGATTCGACAGTCTGTTCCATGCTTCTGTGTCTCTGGATCTGTTTTTTTCAGCAGTGTAAACTATGTCTTTCAGGTGATTATGGGAGACCGTATTCAGAAACACATGAGCGTTCCTGAAGTTGGGTTTGTGTGTGGCAGAAAGACCTGTCTCTCTCATTCAACCCATGTCACCTTGGATAGTGGCCCCGTCCTGGTGCGGGACAGTTTGAAATTGGAGATTTCCAAGAGGCCTTGAGCTCCTCTTACAGAGATGCCTTTTGACAGATAAGAAGGCCTGGGCCTTGGGGCCTGGAGACGGGACACACTGTGAGTTTTTGAGAGTTGAGTCCAAAACCCAGGCTCCTGAGTCCCAGTCTAGAGCCCCTCCTGTTGCCCACACATTGCAACCTGGTATTTGTCTCTTTTTTTTTTTTTAATTTTTATTTGTATTCTATTTTTTATCTTAATTATTGAAAGTATTATATGTCTCCCTTTTCCCCCCATTGGCCCCTTCTAGCCCGCCCCAGGCCTTCATCTTAATTAAACTTAATTACCAAACGGGCATGTGCTAGTTACTATGTCTGCGTGGTCAAAAGGCAAAATTATAAAAAGCAGTGCACAGAAATCTTGCTACTTCGCCTCTCCTTGTCTTGCCCCAGCCATTATCTCCCACAAGGTTTCTTGTTGACCATTCTGTTGTTTCTCCGGCCAGGCTTTCTCCACCTCAGCACTGTTGACATTGGGGGCTGGGTAATGCTTTGTTGTGGAGACTGTCCTGAATGTGATGGGCCCTTATCAGCATTCCTGACTTCTGCGCACCAGATACCAGCAGCACCCCCCCCCCCCACACACACACACACAGCCATGACCATCAGAAGTGTCTCCTGGGGGGCAAAATTGTCCTTGGGTGAGAACCACTGCTTTAGGCAAATAGAAGCAACTGTGACTAGATAGCTTTACTTCCCACCTATCTATTTTTTAACTTAAAAGTAGCAATCTATACACATAGCTCCTCTTCCTGATTATATATAAATAATCACTCAGTATATATATGAATTTATGCATGGGTGGGGTCCAGCCAGCCTGGCCAGGGGGAGGGGACATGGGCGGTTGGCCAGCCTGCCTGCTGGTCGAACTCCTGGTCAAGGGGACAATTTGCATATTAGCCTTTTATTATATAGGATATACACTGAGTGGCCAGATTATTATGCGTTCAGAGATCATAATAATCTGGCCACTCAGTAGATATACAGGGTAGAGCAAAAGTAGGTTTACAGCTGCAATACAAATAAATAATACAATAATAGATACATAAAAATATGAACATTAAACTTTGTGTTTCACATACTCACAACTGTAAAGCTATGTTTGCCCCACGCTGTGTATGTTTTATACTTTTACATGGATAGAGATCCCTGGATCCATGCACAGAGGTGGTCTTCCCCTTGGCGGCTGCATAGCATCCCCTGGTGTGGAGGCACCATCGTTGGTTCAGCCAGTCCCCTTATTTTCAGTCTGCTACCCTGTGCTCAGCCAGTAAGCATAATTCTGGATCCTTCTCCCTGTGGCACAGACCCCCAGACACGGAGTGGCTGGGTCAAGGGTAAATACATCTCGTTTTGGTGGTGGCTGCCAGATTCCCCCTCACGCGGGCTATGCCCTTTGGCATGCTCATCAGCAGTGACAGAGAGGCCTGTTTTTCCACGGCCTCACCAACCGTGTTACGAAACCTCTGGGCTCTTGCCAGGTCCGTAGGTGAGAAATGCCTCATTTTCCTGACAGATAGCATCGCACTTATTTTAATAGTCTTATTCATCTTGAACAAGGAGCTCAGTGAGACTTGGCCTTGCCTGCTTTCTCCTGAGTGCAAGTGTCCTGGGCTGGACGCGGCTGCTTCCCGGCCTTGGCTCTGGCTGCGCCTTCCGCCAGGGATGCGCTTCCTCCTCACTTTCAGAATTTGCACGGCCCTTTGAAGCTTCCAAATGCCATCTCCTCTGAGAAACTTCCTGATTCTGCTTTCCACCCCCACTGTCCAGTCCCTTCCTTCGCCGCATACGCGCCTTACTACAGCCGCTCTGTGATGGCACCAGTCACGTCGTCAGGTTGCCCAGGGTCACGTGGGAGTCCGGAGTCAGACAGGTCTGGTTTTGAATTCCAGCTTTGCCATTAACCATCTGCGGGTCTTTGGCCAAACTTCTTAGCTTCTCTGCGCCTCAGTTTTCTCGCCTGTGACACGGGAACAACGCTTCCCTCACAAAACTATAGAGAAGAGTAACGAGAGACCCTGGACAAAGTGTGGGACGGCAGACAGGCGTTTGCACTGCAGGTTCATTGGGGTCAGGAATGCTGACTGCTCTTTAAGGAACTTCCTTGGGGCCTAGGATGATGGAGGAAGCCCACACCCACATTTATCAATGTCCACCCACTGCTTAACTCCCTCTACAGATCCTCATGGCCTTCAGGGTGCGTTCCAGACTTCTTCCGTGGCCTCACAGGCCCTTTGTGACTTGGGGACTGTCTTCCTTTCCAGCCTCATCTGTTGTCTGGTGGCTTGCCTGCCCCTGAATCCTACATCACCCCAGCTCCACTGGACCTCCCAAGTTCTAGAACGCTTGCTGTCTCATCGCTGCTTTTTCACACATGCTGTCCCTTTTGCCTGGAATCGTTTCCTTGCCTACCCCACCTAGCCAGTATCCTTTTGGTCTCTGCTAGATCTAGTCACTTCCTTCAGGAAGCCATGCTTGATGTCCCACCCTCTGGTCTGGGTCGTGAGTAACAATCAGGACTTCCCTCTCTTCAGACTTCCACAGCCTTACATTGCAATGGCTGGTTTACTTGCCTGAATCTCCCTAATTGTTTAGCACACACCTGCCCCCTGCCGGGAGAAGGGGGTTTATCTCTCATCAGGTATAGTGATGAGTGCCTGATACAGTGAGGGGCGGATGGACAGATGGATAATGGAAACATACGATAGGCCATATCACTTGTTCTGATTTGTCTTTATTCAAGCCAGCCCAGTTGGAACCTGTTTCCCTGTGGAGAGCTCTGGATTTCTTTGCCCCTCCCTGCTCCTGGCCCCATGACTGGCCAGGTGGCCCTGGAGAGATCACTTACTCTTCTGGAGCATTAATTAAATGACCTAGTGGAGCTGCGGGGTTGCTTAACTGAGGGCTCTGTTGACATTGTATCCCATGAGAGCACAACCCATAGGGTTGCATAATGTGCTGTGTTGCTCCAGATTTGAGGATCCATTGTCAGGCCCTCCGCCTTACGCACCCGGGTTTTTCTCGGTAAGAAGGGTGCCTAATTCAACCACAGAGGCACAGGAGGGCGTGTGCACCTTATGGGTGCTTTAGTGAATCGTTGGCCCTAGCCAGGAGAGGGCAGCAGAGCAGCCCTCTGTATTGTCCACGTTTTAATTATTTTAATAAACCATCAAGAGCAGCGGTCGCCAATCTTTCGGACCTCACAGACCACCAGTGGCAACTGCTGATCAAGAGGATACCTTTTCACTCTCACCCCATGTGTTTGCTCCCAAAACATGGTTGTTTCCCTGGAAGATTTGTGGTCTGGTCATTGCACAGAGAGAATACTTTCCCCTATTGTGTGTTAGTGTAAAAAGATGGTTTTAGGAAAATGCCCTCTACTTTTTTTTTAATCCTCACCTGAGGATATTTTCCCCCATTAATTTTTAGAGAGTGTGGAAGGAAAGGAGGCAGAGAAGCAGGGAGAGAGGAAGGGAAGGAGGGAGATAGAGAGGGAGGGAGGGAGGGAGGGAGGAAAGTGGAAAGGAGGAGTTTAAATTCGTCTTGGGTTCACACCTCAAAGGATCCTGATATATTTGCATTGCGAACAGTTCATGGACCAGACATATAGTGGGAGGTGATAGAATGTGGAGGCACCATTTCCAAGCGTAATTGTTCCTTCCTTCCACCCCTCCTTTTGGAGGAGAGGTCAGAAGGGATGTTGGTTTGAATCGATGAAAATATTGTCTTAGGTCAGTGGTCAGCAAACTCATTAGTCAACAGAGCCAAATATCAATAGTACAACGTTTGAAATTTCTTTTGAGAGCCAAATTTTTTAAACTTAAACTTCTTCTAACGCCACTTCTTCAAAATAGACTCGCCTAGGCCGTGGTATTTTGTGGAAGAGCCATACTCAAGGGGCCGAAGAGCCGCATGTGGTTCGCGAGCCACAGTTTACCGACCACTGGCTTAGGTTACCCTGTATTTTGTAAACATGTTGGAGGACTTTGGTTTAACCTAGCCAGGATCCTATCTAGCTCAGCTATCCCAGCAATGGAGGGAGATTTCCCTTCTACAGGAGTCATTGACTCAATGGGTAAAACATCATAAACTGGTAGAAAGGTAGTTTTATTTCTTTATTGTTGTTTTTAAAAATATATTTTTATTGATTTCAGAGAGGAAGGGAGAGGGAGAGAGAGAAACATCAATGATGAGAATCATCGATTGGCTGCCCCCCTGCATGTCCCCTACTGGGGATTGAGCCCACAACCTGAGCATGAGCCCTGACTGCAAATTGAACCAGCAACCTTTCAGTGTCTGGGATGACACCCAACCAATGGAGCCACGCCAGCCAGGGCATATCATTGATAATCCTATATAATAAAAAGGTAATATGCAAATTGTTCCTAACGGCGGAATGACCAGAACTACCACTCGACCAGTCACTATAAGGCACACTGACCACCTCTCGGTCCCTTTCCCCGGCCGGCAGGCTCCCATAGCCCGATGGCGAACGGGGAACCAGGGGTGGGGGGCGGGGGATGCGGGTAGCGCCAGGCCAAGGCCCTCGCCCCACTGGTCGCCCCACACACAGAGGACAACCCGCGGCGGAGGCGGGGCCAGAAAGCAGGCGGAAACGGCCGACCTCTCAGTCCCTCCCCCTGGCTGGCAGGCTCCGATCGCCCAATGGCGAACGGGGACCCAGGGGTGGGTGGTGACGGGGGGAGGGGGGGTAGCGGGCAACCGGGGAAGATGGCCCTAATCGCAGGGCAAGCCTAGGGACCATACCCACGCATGAATTTTATGCGCCAGGCCTCTAGTATTTTTATAAAGAAGAAGAAAAGAAAAGAAAATTTCTTTTCAGAAGGCGTTAATGTGAAGAAGCCAGGTGGTGTCCCAGAGAACACTGGACTGAATGTCAAGAAGTTCCTAGTTTTGAGACTGTGACCAACTGTGTGACAGTGGGTATCATAGCACTACTGTTTTCGTATATCTACACTAATAAAAGAGAAAGATGCAACTTGATCATACCTTAGCGATCCCCACCAGCCAATCAGGAGTGAGTATGCAAATTAACCAAAGATGGCAGGTTAATTTGCATACACAGGCACCGAGCGGCCAGGGGGCGGGGCAGGACACTTGCATCATTGCCATGGCGTTCTGCACCGCCCCAGCAGCTCTGGGCCTCTGGGCAGCATGGAAAGGTGGCTCCGGAGTGAAGGTGGTGCCAGCAGCCAGGGGAAGGAAGGCCCATTCTTGCATGAATCTTCGTGCATCAGGCCTCTAGTGTACAATGAAAGGCTTGCACACTATAGTCATTAATATTCCTTCTGAGGCTGAACATTTTGTAATAAAAAATAGACTCAAATTCCTTTTGGTGGAATGGAGTGGTCACTCATTCCTATTTTTTCCCCTAAATAAGCGGAGCATAGTGTTTTCAGAGTCTAGATTTCCAGGTTTGACTTCTTATGTAAAAGATAAAATATAATCATATTTTAAAGATAAAAATAACACTTTGAAGTTAATTTTCTACTTGGAAAAAAATAGTGGTGGAAAAGTACAAAATGGAGTTGTCTGCCTTTGTTTGCTGTTTAGTTTGTGGTGCCAAGTGGCTCTAGCAGGATGCTTCTGTTCCCTATACCTTAGCGCAGGGGTGGGCAAACTTTTTGACTCGAGGGCCACAATGGGTTCTTAAACTGGACCGGAGGGCCGGAACAAAAGCATGGATGGAGTGTTTGTGCGAACTAATATAAATTCAAAGTAAAGGAGCGGAGGGGAGAGCAAGAGAACCCTCCACTCTTTCGGCTCCGCGGGCCAGATAGAACAGCCGAACGGGCCGTAGTTTGCCCACGGCTGCCTTAGCGTCACTTCTCTGTTCAAAGTTAGCTTTAAGTCTGAGAGCAAAGATTTCCCTGGTCAAAGGAGGATAAGATGAAACAAAGCCCCAGAAAAGCAGGCTGGCACCCTGACAAGCCATAGCGTTGGTGAGAGGTGGAAATAAGATAAGGAACCAGAAGCCCTTTTGAATGTAAAAGTACACTTGTGGGTGCTTGAAATCCCTTGGGCCTTTCAAGCCCAGAGAGGAGATTATAACAAATCTCAAAAGGCATCGGCCCTTAACCTTCTGTAGCAGGTCAGGAATCTGTTGAGAACTGAGGAAAGCGAAGGTCTCTCTACACACACACACACACACACACACACACACACACACACCACGTTTTGCCTGTAATTTTAGAATCTTTTGAGACCCCCAGATCACTAAGAGATTGACTCGCTGAGTTTCAACAAAGAAACCAGGGCATTTGGTGTAGAATCTTGTCTTTGAAGAAGGACCTAGTCTTCAGTTTTAATACCCAAGTAGCCCTATTGAACTACTCAACTAATTTTGTCTCTCTAACCTCCAACCCTTACAAACGACCACATGCCTAATTGTGCAGCTTTCTCCTCTTTCTAGCAAATAGTTCTTGATCTCTGTTACATGAACTTTAAACGGAATGTCCAAATTGCACAAGTTCAAATTCCAAAATAAACAAATGTAGGTTACTAACAAGTAAAGTTTTTCTAAACCAAATATTTGCCTTCTTATTCTATGTTGCCGATAGTCACCAGTGGCTGGGAAATGGAAGCCTTTTCTGACAAGACTTCTTCAAATTCTTTTAAGAGCACTTGTGTTAACAAGTTACAGAGATTACTATAATCTTTGCTTGGAATTCATTTATTGTGTGCATAAATCTTCATGCTCATTATCATATCTATGAGAAATTTTTAGAATTTGAGAGTTCTGATGCATCAAAAACTACTGATTTCAGCTTATTCTTAATTGGTGACAGAGTCAAAACATGTTTGATTGGATTCAGGGATTTTTTTTAAAAAAAATTTTAATCTTATGCTTCCAAACACATAAACTAAGGTTACTTATCTTCAAATTTGAGGCAAAAAATAATATTTGGTTCTTAATACTTTTTCCCCCTGTGTGATGCATTTATGAAGCATTCTGGCTTGATTTACATAGTGATAGCAACAGACTTGCACCCAGCATTCTCTTTCCCCCAACTTCATTTTTATTTTTTTATTTTGTTGTTCATCTTTACCTGAGGATATCTTTCCTTTGATTTTTAGAGAGAGTGGGAGGGCGAGGGAGAGACTGAGTGAATCATCAATGTGAGAGAGACACATCCATTGGTTGCCTTCTGCATGCACCCTGACCAGGGCCATGGATTGAGCCTGCAACCAATGTATGTGCCCTTGACAGGCATCGAACCCAGGACCTTTCAGTCCGTGGGTCGACGCTCTAGCCACTGAACCAAGCCGCTAGGGCCCTCCCAATTTTATTTTTGAAAATTTTTGAATCTGTAAGAAAACTGAACTATTCTGACTTATTCACTTGCATTTTTAGACCCCCTTCATTGAAACTTGCTAGTTAACATTTTGCCATATTTGCTTTATTTCCGTGTGTGTGTGTGTGTGTGTGTGTGTGTGTTATTTTAACTTTTCTGTTGTTGCTCATCACTGTGAAGTTGCAGACATGTCACTTACTCCCTTATAAGTCAGTATGTATCTCCCAAGAACAAAGACACTCTCTTATGTAGTTGCAATACCTTCATCACACTGAAGGAAGTTAGCATCGTTTCAACACTGTGTGAATATGCAGTGCCTAGTCACATTTCCCCAAATGTCTCCATGTCCTTTACCTCCACCTTTGGTTCAAGGATCCAATCAGGATCAAGAAACAGCATTCGGTTGCCATATCTCTTTAGTCACCTTTAATCTAGAAATTCCCCAGCCTTTTCTTGTCTTGTGACATTGACATCTTAGGAGTCCAGGCCATCAGCCTGATGTCTCTGTTTCCTCATGATGAGCTTCCCGTTAAACAACTCTGCAGGAAAACGCCTAGGAGGCGCTGTAGAGTCTGCTCCTATCACATCAGGAGGCATTTGAAAAACGGGTGGTTCCCACATCAGGTTGCTAAGTTGGGGCACTTGATATCTGCCAGATCTTATGAAAAGAAACACCTTTCCTTTGTAATAGGTCTACAGAGGCCTATTTTGAGACCATGCGAATGTACTTTCCCCAAAAAATGTTTTTAGCATCTATTCATGTTCTTTTTTAGCTTCATTTTGATTTGTTGTTGGAGGTGGCACAGAGGAAAGCATACGTATAAAGGAAGGGTATCCAGTGAGGTCTGTGTAGAACCATCCCCATGGCTCCTTTATTTGTATAATTGCAAGAAATGAAGGATGTGAGCGGCTGGTACACTCAGTCTGTACGAACAAAAGAGGCTCCGTTTGCCTCTGCCTCTCCACAGAGAGACCTTCAAGGCAAATATTTGTCTGGGGTCAGTAGCCGACAATGATTACCGAAGGTCTCGGTGAGGTTATTAAGACGCCTGACGTTTGCCCTGGTGGCCCCCACAAGACAAATGAGGCGGAATTCTTTCAGCCTGGTTACGCGCTGATGGTTCATGTTTTAGTTAATGGTACAGAGCGGGGACAAACGCCTGCCTCAGCAGCCCCCGCTAGATAAACAGCCTCTGCGGTGTCAGAGAGAAAAGGCAGCGGCGTGTACCGTGGACTTAAAGAGACAGATTTAAACTTGGTAAATAAAAGGCTTGACACAAACTTAGGCGGAGAAATATTTCTGCATGGATGGGAAAACTCAAGTGAATTCTGTATTTCATTTTTCCCCATAGGGTACTGGACTAAAACATTCGTTTTGGGCCAGTGGGTGAGAACCATCTAAGAAGGAAAAATGTTGGCAATTGAATCCTCCTTGAGAAATATTATATAGAGCATAATGTCATTTAGTAACCTCAGACATTATTTGTTTCAAACATGTTATGTGTTTCTACAGCGCCATTTTAGCATTGTAGCGTTGTGTAGCCCAATGCTTTATGGCAGCGGTCGCCAACCTTTCGGACTTCACGGACCACCTGTGGTCCGCCGACCACCCGTTGGCGACGGCTGCTTTATGGCAACAGTTCTCAACCAGGGAGTGATTTTGACCCACAGAAAACATGTTAACATGTTTGATTGTCACAGCGGTAAGGGTGGTATTGGCATCTACTAAGCAGAAGCCAGGGATGCTGCTAAACATCCTACAGTGTCTCCTGAGCATCCCACCTTCCCCCCACACCACTGCCAATAACAAAGAAATACCCAGTCCAAAATGTCAACGGTGCCAACGTTGAAAAGCTCTTTTTTTACAGATGGTAAGAGTTCTTTTATCGACATTGTGTTTGCAGTAGAGGAGGCACTGGGTGCTTCAAGAAAATAAGACTGCACTCAGCGCATCACCTTCTTAGGAAAGCAGACCTGTTTGCCACCTTACCTGTGTGAGAGAAGGGGGTGCAGGAGGCTGTACACAAGCTCCGTTTGGGCTGGAGCTTACAGGACCAGTGGGCGTTACTAAGTGTGGAGACTGAGAAATCACACGCCTCAGTTCACACAGCATTGTCATTGGCCCATCCGAGGCCTCTTCTTGTTTCCCCACTTACCCCTCCTTTCCCTCTGCATCATTAGCAACCACATTGATGGGTAAATGTAAATCTTTGATTTTTCTTTTTTTAAAAAAATGTTTTTTTATTGATTTCAGAGAGGGAGAGAGAGAAACATCAATGATAAGCGAGGATCATTGATCCCCTGCCTCCTGCGTGCCCCACACTGGGGATGAAGCCCGCAATCCGGGTATGTGCCCTGACCAGGAATTGAACTGGCGACCTTTGGTGCCCGGTACAACACCCAGCCAACTGAGCCACCCCTGCCAGGGCTGTGATTATATTTTAATGCTAGACACCCGATGCACAAAATTTGTACAAGGGGCTTGACCCTTGTAGCTGGGGTGACTTGCCTCGGCCCT
This sequence comes from Plecotus auritus, assembly GCF_963455305.1. Taxonomy (NCBI): domain Eukaryota; kingdom Metazoa; phylum Chordata; class Mammalia; order Chiroptera; family Vespertilionidae; genus Plecotus; species Plecotus auritus. The sequence continues at coordinate 165,401,703 of NC_137773.1, forward strand.
TGCAGCCCCGACTTCATCCGGAAGGTCGTCCGGCTGTCCGGTCTAATTAGCATATTACACTTTTATTATTATAGATGGGTAGATAGAGAAAGTGGAGCTTAGTGAATTGTGATATATTATGTTAAAACCTATGGTGTAACCCTTTTATGAAAATATGGTGGTAGCTTCTTTAGCTGTTTCACAGTTTGGGTCACAGCAGTCCTACCAATTAGAGATGCTCCTTGCTCCATATGCTGTCTGCTAGGAAGTTGTCATCCTAAGTCTTTAATCAACAATGACTGGATGCGAATGGCACCATCTGGGGGCAGCCCCTGCCTGTGGGTGATGGCATTAGGGGGCTGGGAGGATTAGTAGGTTTGCATGTTTCATGGGTAGAAGCAGAGATAGCTGGGTGTCCTGGGGAGTCCTTATGTCTTGGTCATGTGCACTGAGTTGCTTAAATCCAGACAAACATCGTTAACCCAATACTGGCTCCCAGAAATGTCGAGGGATGCCAAGCATCGCCTGTTGCTTTGAGTTTAAACTTGGAAGGGCTCGCGCATGCCTGAGCTGAAAACCAGTTTTTTCTTTTGCCCCCAGGCTGACTCATCTGCCCACGAAGTGTTCCAAACTTAGAGCATCTTGGTGTCTCATTTTGTCTCCAAGGCCAGCCCAGGGAAAGCCCAGCTGTGTGTTCATTAATGCAGCTAGTCTACCCACGCCTTTGGTCCATCGGGAAGGCCAGAGGTGGTGTTCAAATTCTGCCCTGGCCTTGTCTCTGTTCCCCAGGCTTTGTAATTTCTCAAGTCCCAACAGGGAACAGGAGCTTTCTAGGGGGCCTCGTGTTGCAGGAAAATAACCCCAGAGGGCCTCTTTGAGTTTAGGATGGGAGAGTTTGTTCGCTCTGCTGGGCATCTAAGGACTGTGGTTAGTCAGTCACCCTTGACCGTGCTTGGTCAGCCCTGCTTTCTGCAGGATCATCTGAGATTCTCACAGCCAGTCTTTCTTTTCCTAGCTCAGTCTTTTTTTTTTTTTTTTTTAATATATTTTTATTGATTTTGGAGAGAAAGGGAGAGAGAGAGAGAGAGAGAGAAACATCAATGATGAGAGAGAATCATTGATCGACTGCCTCCTGCATGCCCCACACTGGGAAATTGATCGCGCAACTCAGGCATGTGCCTTGACCAGGAATTGAACCCTGACATCTTGGTTCATAGGTTGATGCTCAACCACTGAGCCATGCCGGCGGGGCCCTAGCTCAGTCTTTAGGAGAGAAAAAGGAAGCAAGCAAAGGGCATTTCGAAATAGGACTAAGGGAAAACAGAGGAGAACATTCATCCACTCTAATTCTTACCATTTCAGTTACATGTTACAAAGGAGTGATGGAGATATAAATGGTTTTTTACATTTTATGTGGGGTGCCCAGCCAGCGTGGCTCAGTGGCTTGAGCGTCGACCTATGAACCAGGAGGTCACGGTTCAATTCCTGGTCAGGGCACGTGCCTGGGTTGTGAGCTCTATCCCCAGTGTGGGGCGTGCAGGAGGCAGCCAATTAATTCTCTCTCATCATAGATGTTTCTCTTTTTTTTTCTCTCTCTCTCTCTCTCCTTCTCCCTTCCTCTCTGAAATCAATAAAAATATATCTTAAAAATATTTGGGGGGGTGTTCTCAATAGCTCAAATATTTCAGAGCTAATATGTGGCTTTGAAGAAGCCACATCTGTACTCATCTGCAGGGGAAGGTTTGGGAGATGGCTTCATTGGAAGGAAGGCCCTGAATCCTGCCGTGGTGGTGGCCAGCCGAGGGGAGTTGCTGGCACTGTTAGGCTGTAGTTTGCATTTACAGTCCAGCCGTGTTTTTCCTCCAGGAAAAAATATACCTGAACTTGTGGATGCGCTGTCTGCAGGCGCTTTAGAAATCTCCCACCCGGTAAATAACATCTTAATAGGAGGCCTTGTCCTTGCCTGCGAGGGCTGCCAAAGGAAGAAATGAGTCCAGTGGAAGCAGGCTGGACTTAAAAGCAGCCCTTCACCGTTTTTTTCTGGGGTTATTTTCCTGCAGCACGGGGAAGGAATCCTCCTGTTAGGGGCAGCACTGCAATTGTGAGTGCATTTCCTCGTAGGGACCCAGGAATTCCACCGCCAGGGTCATCTGTTGGCCATCCTTCATCGCCAGCGGTGGGCACAGGCTGCGGAGGGGGCCAGGTTCCCGGCGTGCCTCTGAACTGCGAAACAAACTGTTTAGGAAATACTCTGACCTACTGTGTAGCATTGTTTTACATACAAATACAAAGAATTACAAAATTTTAGGAAAAAAAACATGTAGAAATTTGGAAATGCAGAACAAAATTTTTAAATGTTTAAACATCTGTGCTAGTAGAACTATGATTGCTGCTTTTCACAATGGACATTTTGTAGAGCATGGGCGTGATGCTTTAACAATCCATAAAGATCACGATAGAGAAATGTAAACAGGTGTGCCTGTCTATCAATAACTGAACAAATAAACAGTGGTGCCGTAGCCATACAGTGGGGTGCTGCACAGTAATAGTGATACACGTATGATACATGCAACAATTCAGGTGAATGACAGACATTATGTTGAATAAGAGAAGCCAGACACAAAACAGTATATACTGTGTCAGGGGTCAGCTAACCACAGTCTGCAGCCCAAACCGGGCCCACTGCCTGTTTTTGTGTGACCCACAAACTAACAATGACTTAACTTTATATAGTTATATATACAGTTATATGGATTTAATTGATTTCACAGAGGAAGGGAGAGGGAGAGAGAGAGAAAAACATCAATGATGAGAGAGAATCATTGATTGCTACCTCCTGCACTTCCCCTACTGGGGATCGAGCCCACAGCCCAGGCATGTGCCCTGACCGGGATTGAACCGTGACCTCCTGGTTCATACATCGACACACAGCCACTGAGCCACGCTGGCTGGGCTATGCCTCAACTTTTTTATCCACTCACTGATGGAGATACTGACAGCCTTTTACGCAGATCTTGAATTATGGGTTCTAGTGAACGTGGCTTAACACTTTAGCTAAGTGTCAGAAATTCCCACCACAGCTCTCTGGTTTCTCTGTTCAAATTTCCTGGCTTTTGAGGGTCACGGCAAGCTTTTGGTCATTTGCTCAGTAGGTGAGCTAAGTGCTATGTGGGAAACAAATGTAATTAAACCACAGCTCCTGTTCTCTGAACTTCACAGTCCAGGGAAGAAGAGATGCGGACGCTGACCATGAAGCACAAGGCAAGGTGAAGAAAGTGCTAGAACAGAGGTATCTGGCCAGGTGCTCTGAGAGGACTCCCAGAGGGGACCCCTGGGAACTGTATGTAAAGTGAAGAGGGTTCCATGGCTAAGTAAGTTTGGAAAAGGCCGGGTTAGACAAGTATTTTTATTACTGTGAGGCCTTCAGAGGCTTTAATGTAATTCATGTCATGAGATGGCTAGAGTCCAGCCTTTCCCAGACCAATATGACCAGTAATCCTATATTCATGGAGTACCTCTGAGAACATATTTTGAAAAACATGACTTCTGGTCAACTATAACTAAAAAATAAGTTTTAAGAAATATGACTTGCCCAACAGGCATAGCTCAGTGGTTGAGCATTGATCTATGAACCAGGAGGTCACGGTTTGATTCCTGGTAAGGGCACATGCTGGGGTTCCAGGCTTGATCCCCAGTGGGGGACGTGCAGAAGGCAGCCGATCAATGATTCTCTCTCATCATGGATGTTTCTATCTCTCTCTCCCTCTCCCTTCCTCTCTGAAATCAATAAAAATATTTTTTTAAATACATTTTATTGATTTTTTACAGAGAGGAAGGGAGAGGGATAGAGAGCTAGAAACATCGATGAGAGAGAAACATCGATCAGCTGCCTCCTGCACACAGCCTACTGTGTATGTGCCTGCAACCAAGGTACATGCTCTTGACCGGAATCGAACCTGGGACCCTTGAGTCCTCAGGCCGACGCTCTATCCACTGAGCCAAACTGGTTAGGGCCAATAAAAATATTTTTTTAAAATATGACTTATGGAGCAGGTGCCATATTTTTTGATGGGTTGTGGTCTTAGAAATTAATTCCTAAATTATCTGGAGTTGACAACCTATACTTTATTCCTTTTAAGAAAGCCAATTGCCTCTCTCTCTCTCTTTTTTTTAATGAATTAAAAACATAGTTCTGTGTTGATAAACTCTTGGCATTCCTTGAAATAACTAGATGTCCTCCAGTAAGTTACAAAAAGAAATCATCAAGATCCAAAATTTTACTCAGTACTTGGTTTGACTTTACTTTTTCACTTGCTCATCCATTCACAGGGTAAGCAGATTTCATGAAGTTTTGACCATTGTCCTTTTTTTTTTTTTTTTAAATTCCTGTGAGATTAACTGAGACTTTTCCAGATGCCCAGTGTTTACATGTTGGGTCTTGAACCTCAACAGATGGACGACTTTTTTAGAGCAGCTTAGACGATGGTTGACAGAAGGCATGACAAGAATGCGGCCTTCATTATTAGAAGGTTTGTGACTAAACCTGGAGGGCCGTATGGAGGGCCTTATGGAGATGTCAGATCATTTGTTGAGCTCTACGCTCCCTGAATATGAAATCAAAGCTGTATTTAAAAGTGCCTGCCTGCCTGTTCAGGAGTTGTTGTTTTCTAAGACAGCAGCAGTTTCCATTGAGATTGAAAGTGTATATTCAAGGGGAATGATGCTTGGGGTGAGGTGGGAAGGTGAGTTGAATGACTTGATTTGAAAGGTAAAATTTTCAGTAAAGATTTTAGAAACCATTGGGTTATATGGCAAGAGAACTCCTCGGGGCTAAGTTTCAATGCTTTTTCTTCTCAGTCATAGAATATATAAACTGTTATTTTTTCTTCTTTTAATGCGAAACATTTTCCATTTATAAATATTTCAAAGCTCAACATTCAGGTCAAATCCCCGACTAATCGTGAGCCCAGGTTTGAAAATCTGTTTACCAATATGGTAGATATTTTCCTGTGATAGGAGAAGGCTTGTGTATATAACTTATTTCTAAAAATGCAGGATAGCCCTAACCGGTTTGGCTCAGTGGATAGAGTGTCAGCCTGTGGACCGAAGGGTCTCAGGTTCAATTCCAGTCAAGGGCATGTACCTCGGTTGCAGGCTCCTCCCCAGCCTGGGCCCTGGTCAAGGCATGTGCAGGAGGCAACCAATCGATGTATTTCACTCACATCGATATTTCTCTCTGTCTTTTCCTCTCTCTCTAAAAATCAATGGAAAAATACCCTCGGGTGAGGATTAAAAACACACACACAAAACAAGTAAAAATGCAGGACATGCCAGTGTGTGAAAATTGAATACCTGGCTTGCATATTACTATAAGAGACCCCTAGGAAGGGGCTTGGGTTCTAAACGGGTACCTTTTCTAACCCTCCAGGGGGTTGTATACAGACAGCAGTAGAGGGACAGGGTGGAGTGCATCTGATATCTAGATGCTTGTCGCTCACAAGCTGTGGGACCTGTGATAGTGACCGGCCTCTGGGCTTCTTTTCTCGTCTGCATTGATGTTGCTAATAGAATTGACCCCGAGGCTGTGCAAGGAGTAAGCGTGTTGATACACAGAGAGGCCTCAGAGTGCGGCTTAGCCCTTAGGGGCGGCTCAGTAAATGTTAGTTTACTTTTTACGTAAACACTTAAAATACAGATTAAGCAGTAATGGTGATTACTTTTCTAAAGTACATTCTTCATGTCTGACTTAGTCCGTCTTACTCAAAATGACATTTAGTAGGAAAATAAACGTCAGTGGTGGATGAAAGACGTACTGCTGAAGGGAAGGAGGTAAGGCATGGTCATAACTTTGTCCGGGTTTTATTTTTGAATTCACATACTGTTGGTGGGGAAGTAAATGAAAGTAAATAGAGGTCTGACCTTTTATGAAGGGCAGTTTAGCAATAGCCATCCTAATGACTAAAGCAGATATTCCTGAACCCAGTGGTTACACTTCTGTATAAAGGTGCCCTGCGGCGAATCCAAGCACATACAAAGTGCTGTTTGTACCAGGTGATTCTTGTTTACAATAGCAGGAGACCAGAAACAAGCAAAAATGTCTACCAGTTGGGAACTAGCAGAAACAGTGCCCACTCAGGAACAGTGGTAGTTTAACAAGAAATAAGGATGCTCCCTAAGGACTTAGAAAAGATCCCCAAAATGTGTGAAGTCAGAACAGCAAGCATTTGTTCCTTGGCCTTTCTTTTCCCTGGAGTTGGGGTGCAGTGCAGCCCAGGTGGTAGGTAAGTGGGGAAGGAGATGTGGTTTCCTTTCTCCTTTGAAACTTTATGAAAACTTAGTTTCTCTCCCTCCCTCCTCCCTCCCGTCCCCCATCACATGGAAAACAGTAGCCACTGTATTTGACCCTGGGATCTTATTTTACTTCCGCTCTTCACTTGGGGCATGAGAGTCATCCCTTTAGCAGATAATAGCTTCCTTCCTTCTCTGCTCATCCCCCAAACTTAAGGTAAAGCATCTTTCTCTTCTCGGACGACCATCAGTGAGTTCTCCCGTGTCAGAAATTGCTTTGATCTTCAAAAAAACAACAGTGCTGGCTTCGGCTAAAGACAGACCCTTCTATTTATATGACTCCACAAAAAGACAGGGTTTCGACACAACGCCCACGGCAGAGGTGTCTTTTCCTGCTAGTGCAAGAGCCATACCAGCATTGTTTCCCAGGGACACGTGGCACCATTGAAACAGCACCAGGGACCTGCTCCAGGCTTGGGTCATAGGCCAGCGCATTCACCCAAAAAGCTGCTGAAAATGGGAAAGCCGTAGCGGGGAGAGAAGGAAGAACACAGAGCTGGCAAAACACACCTGCAGTGTGCGTGTGTGCGTGTGAGGACTGACTTCTCTGGTCCCTCTGTGGAACCTGGGGAGGAAGAGGGAGCGGCGAGTCCTGACTTGGTCCGTGAAACGTGGTGAGGAGGAAGGTGCCCCCACTCCATCATCCCTAGCCCCATCCTTAGGAAGGGAAATCATGGCTGTAATCTGCTCCATCAGGAGTTGGCAAACTCCTGCCTGGGGCCAGATCCTGCACGCTGCCTGTTTTCATCGGGAATTCTTGTTCAAACACAGCCATGCCCATTTGTGAACTTAATGGCTGCTTGTTTTACTGTCTCTGTGTATAAAAAATATTTTTTAAAATATATTTTATTGACTTTTTTACAGAGAGGAAGGCAGAGGGAGAGGGATAGAGCGTTAGAAACATCGATGAGAGAGAAAAACATCAATTCAGCTGCCTCCTACACACTCCCTACTGGGGATGTGCCCGCAACCAAGGCACATGCCCTTGACCGGAATCGAACCTGGGACCCTTCAGTCCACAGGCCAACAGTCTATCCACTGAGCCAAACCGGTCAGGGCAAAAAAATATATATATTTTTTAAGTTATAGACAGCACAGCAGACCGGGACTTCAAACTTGGTAATTTTTACCTAAAATGTAGCTCTGTGGCTTCTACTCCTAATCAGTATTCCACAGAAACGTTGCTTGTTATTCCTGAACAAGGGACCAGGTCATAGTAAGCCTTTCCTCGGAGGACTCCCGAGGCTTTGTGATGAAGCAAGCACCCTGCTCGAGCTCTCCCAGAGCGGTGCCTGTTACCCAGAGTCTGCAGTGCGACATCCCTCTCTGGCTCTCTAAGCATCACTCAGAAGAGGTGACCAGAGATCTTGGCACTGAGCCTCTAGAGGTCAGAAAACCAGGTGCAGATCCCGCCTCCACTTGTTGCTGGCTTCAGGCAAATTGCCAACTTTGCCTCTGGTTTTCCATTTTTATTTTTATTTTATTTTTATATATATTTTATTGACGTCAGAGAGGAAGGGAGAGGGAGAGAGAGATAGAAACATCAATGATAAGAGAGAACCATGGATTGGCTGCCTCCTGCATGCCCCCTACTGGAGATCGAGCCCGCAACCCGGGCATGTGCCCTGACTGGGAATCGAACCCCGACCTCCTGGTTCATAGGTCGATGCTCAACCACTGAGCCACACCAGCTGGGCTGGTTTTCCATTTTTAAAATGTGGACAAAATTACCAACATTATCAAGTTTTCGCAGAGATTGGTGGTGATACTTAGGGAGCCTTCAAGGGGTGCTAGGGCTCCAGGAATGCTAGCAGTTTCTTTTTTCTCCCTTGTAAAAGGATGCAGGCCAAGGCCAAGACGGATGGGTTCTGCTAGTTGCTAACAACCCTGCAAAAATTCGGGTGGGAGCTGCAGTGAATGGTTTTGAAACTGCTGAAGTGACTTTGGGGGATTTCTGGTAAACTGACGTGGCTACGCCAGCCGGTGTTCCTGCAGCCAGTTGAGTTGGCGTATCTTAACCTTCCGTTGGGAAGCGTTGCCTTCATATTTATGTTGTTCACAGTGATCAGACTTTCAATTTCACCAGTAGTTTGCAGCGTGACCTGTTGCACCATTTACCTAAGAACAATAAAGTCTGGTGTCGGGCGTCTGGTTGTGAAGCCATTTGCTTATAATGTGAAAACGTTTTTCTACTCTGGGAATCCTTTCTGGTGAGTTCTAAAAACCTACTTTCATCCGCAAGTGTTTTCAAGTTATCCCCTGCCAAACGTTCTCTGGGTCCCTCCTTCCAAAAGAGAATATGGACGTGTTATAAGTAGTTTATGTACGTACCTCTCTGCTAAAAATTTCTGCCTCCAGTGGGCAAGCCACCAGTTACCATAGGCCACCCCCACCTTATCTGCGGTTTTGCTTTCTGCCATTTCAGTTACCCGTGGTCAGCTGGGGTCTGCAATGATTACATGGAAAAGCCCAGAAATAAACAATTCATAGGTTTTAAATGGTGCACCATCCGCGTAGCATGATGAAGTCTCGTGTCACCCGGCTCTGTTCTACCTGGGTTGTGAATCATCCTTAGTCCAGCCTGTGAGTCACTTAGCAGCTGTGTTGGTTGTCAAATCAACTGTTGTGGTACCACAAGGCTGTGTTCAAGTAACCCTTAGTTTACTTCATAATGGCCCCAAACTCATTCATATAACTTTTATTACAGTCTATGGTTATAGTTGTTCTATTTCATTATTACTAGTTATTGTTGTTCATCTCTTACTGGGCCTAATTTATAAATTAAATTGTCTCATAGGTATGTCTGTTTAGGAGAAAACATAGTGTACATAGGGTTCGGGACTGTTCGTGGTTTCAGGCATCCACTTCAGGTCTTGGAACATGTGGCCCTCAGATAAGGGAGGACTACTGTAATCATCTCAGGTTTGGAGGCTTGTTGTGGGATGTCCTCTTACGTGAAACCCTGTCGTGCCTCTCTGAGAGGGGCGAAGAAAGTAGCAGACAGTCTCATCTTCCTCATTGAGGGGATTCTTCTACTGTTAAACTCATTTAAGGAAAAAGGACTCTGGGGGGTCTCCTGGGGTCATCTTGCCCAAGAAGGAACTTGGTGAACTGTTCAAAATCTCAGCTCAGTGGGCAGCAGCGTCTTATTCCAGTTTTTTGGGGAGTGTTGAGTTATGACTGTCCCCAGTAGATCATTACGATGCCTATTTACATTGTGAAACAGACCCAGGGGTGCTTTGGTGTAACTGAGTTACAGCGGGGGAGAGTTCCAAGAATAGAGATGCGTTGCTGTTGGCAGGCTTCAAAGAGCCTCCAGAGGGCCCGTTCTTCAGAGAAAAGGCCACGCTGAGCCACCGTGGTTATGACTGCTCCTAGGACAAGGGAGGGGACTCCTCTTTTCTTAACACTCAGCGGGAGGGAAATATCACAGTAGGTGTCTAAATTAATGAGTCTTGTTTCTTTACGCCTGGGCTTATCCACTTTTTCAACCCAAATATCCCAAACTTCTGAAAGTTAACTTACTTAGGGATCTGAGGGTGAATCCTGAACCTGCCCAGGTGATATTTCGGAGGGGGGTGGGGGTAGGAGGCATTTTATGTCTTATTTTTTAAATTCCTATAAGCTGTCTTCTCCTCTGCAATATTTCTGGTTTTGACTTTCAATGGAAAGATATTGTCTTAGTCTGCTCCGGCTGCTTAGAATACCATCTACTGGGTGGCTTCCTCACAGATACTCATTTCTCACAGTTCTGAAGCTGGGATTTCCAAGGTCAAGGTGCCAGCAGATTCTAGTGAGAGCCTGCTTTCTGGTTCACAGACAGTCGCCTGTCCCCATGTCCTTCACATGGCAGGAGGGGAGAGCGAGCTTCCTGTGGTCTCTTTTATAGAAGAGCACTAATCCCATCCATGATGGTTCCACCCTCATGACCTGCTCACCTCCCAAAGACCCTCCTCCAAATACTATCACATTGGGGATTAGGTTTCAACATGTGAATTTTGGAGGGACATGAACATTCAGTCTATAGCAGGCACTTTATCTGCAATACTGCTTCTTCCCTCTCTCGCCCCCAAATCTTTTAGTAAAATTGATGCTAAGATAATGTGGCTTCCCTTACCCTGGCACACTTCTGGGTCCTCCCCAAGACTAGTCCTACACTATACAGGACTCGTTCTCATCGGCCGATAGTCACAAAGGAAGTTCCATGGACCAAGTGGCAGGCTATTCTGGATCGAGCATTCCAACCCACTCAAGCAGAGGGATGTTACTCTCCCAGGAGCAGTGGTGGTTAATGGCATCAATCAGGATGGAGGCTTCGCAGGACCCGAGAAATAAGCCGGCTGGGGACAGGTGGCTTAGAACCTTCTCTCAGGAAGGTGGGTGTGCCCCCACGATGCAAAGGCAGCCAGGAGAGGTGTAAAGGCCCGCCCGGCAGGGCCCCCCACCTCCACTCTGCCCGTCCGCTGGCCTCCGAGGCAACATTACATTGAAACGGGTCTTCCTGATGCCTGGTTCCTTCCAGGCCGCCATTGCCAAAGCAGATTTTAAAGATGCGCCAACTCTGAACACTGATGCTAGAAATACCTGTTTCAAAAAATGCCTCTGCTTCTATCTCACCTGCCCAGTGAATAAAACCCTATCTGAACTCTTTCACTTGCCATTCCAAGTGCCCCACAATGTAGGTCCAACTACCCTTGTCCACCCCCACCCCCAATGTCACTGCCATCCCGTGTTGCCAACCTCCTGGCCTTTTGCCCACATCCTTAAAGCAGGAAGGTGGCGGGTCGCAGTGTCACCTCTGCCTGGAGTGGGGCTGCTCACATTGAGGCCCTGGTCTCCCTGAGGACATGAGCCCTCTCTGAGCCCCCAGGGTCACTTACTCCTTCTCCTGAATGAGCCTCGGCGTTTCTTGAAATGATTGCACATTCTTGGCCCTCACACCGGCCGTACTCCAGTGTTCCTTTCTGTTGGTTTAGCTCCCTGGCCACACTGAGCATCCTTCAAGGGGAAGCGCTGTGTCATCTTCCTTGTATGCATCGGCCTTGTGCCATGCTCATCCGTCTGGTTGTCCTGGTGTCGGGGGACCTTAGTGGGCCTCGTTTGGCTGATGGAAGAATGAGAAAATGGAGCTTTACACAGATGTGCTATAATAAATGCATTCCAGGAAAACGAGTTTACATGGAAACTCAACTAGAAAGTGATTATTCTCCCAAAAAGAGTTTTTTGTTGTGGTTTGTTTTTCTGAGGCTTTTAAAATAAATTTTTATTTATAGCAACTTAATAACATCTTTTAGAAAAAAATCTCTTAAAACGTTGGGGCTCACTTGTATTTGAAAATGTAGCTGTCGATGCATTTTAAAAAATTATATTAGAAGGAAAATATTGATGACTGTCACATTTTAAAATAAAACTCAATAATAAAAAGACTACCCAATTTAAAAAATGGACAAAGGGTCTGAATTGACATTTCTCCAAAGATGCACAAATGGCCAATAAGGACATAAAAAGATGCTGTATATTTTTTTTAAACATCTTTTTAAAATATATATATTTTTTATTTCCGAGAGGGAACCATTTGAAGCACTTTCACCAAAGTGTTAGCTCGCAGTCGTATTCTCTGAATGATAAAAGAGCATGAATGATTTGTTTTCTTAATGCTTTTCTGGATTTTCTGGTTTTCTGTCACAAATATGCTGCTTTTACAATTAAAACCAACATTAGCAAACTTGTATAAATGGCTAGAATGCACACTCTGAATCTGACAAATTGCTACCCTGAAAACTCTGACGAAATCATTGGGGCTCACTTTGAGGCAAGTCCAAGCCGATAAAAGCCGGGCCAGTGTGTCTCCGGGACCATGTTTCAAAAGACTCCACTGTCACAGATGCCGTAGGAGCCTTCATGTCCATGATGGCGGCTCTGTTGGCTCCTCTTGGCAGAGGCAAGGCTTGTCGAACTTCTGAATGCTGGTTGGAATATGGAGCGCATGGAAAGGGCTATATGGGTTCAAGCGCCAGCAAATCTCAGCTTCCATCTGGGGTTGGCGTGCCTCAGTCAAGCATCACACTATTCTCCACCGAATACAGTCGATCATGTATTGTATTCACTGATGATGTCTTGGATATGATACCCAAAGCAAAGGCCACAAAGGCCAAAAATAGACAAATGGGACTACATCAAACTCTAAAACTTCTTCACAGCAGAGGAGACAATCAGCAGAGTGAAAAGGCAGCTTATAGAATGGGAGAAAGTATTTACAAATCAAATATCTGAAAAGGGGTCAGTACCCAGACTCTATCATGAACTCTTAAAACTCAACAACAACAAAATCCAGTTTAAACATGGCCAGAGGACTTGAATAGACATTTCTCCAAAGAAGATATACTTATGATGGCGATGGAAGGAGACTTGACTTGGGCTGGTGAACACAAAATACAATATACAGGCGATGTATTATAGAATTGTACACCTGAAACATATTTTATTAACCAATGTCACTCCAATAAATTCTATTAAAAAAATTTTTTTTTTCGCCCTAGCTGGTTTGGCTCAATGGATAGAGCATCAGCCTGCAGACTAAAGGGTCCCAGGTTCAATTCTGGCCAAGGGCACATGCCCAGGTTGTGGGCTTGATTCCCTCCCCCCTCCCAGTAGGGGGTGTGCAGGAGGCAGCTGATCAATCATTCTCTCTCATCGCTCCATCTCTTTCCCTTCCTCTCTGAAATCAATGAATAAAATATATTTAAAAAAATTTTTTTTCAAAAAAATATATACTTACTAGAGGCCCGGGGCACGAATTCGTGCACGGGTTGGGTCTGGCCGGCCTCCCAGATGGAGGCCGATCAAGCTGGGCCGGTGGGGTGGGAGAGGGGACAGGGAAGGTTGGCTGGCCGGTCCTGCCCCCAATCAGGGGGGGGGAGGGTGGCGATTGGGCTGGCCAGGGGGAGGGGTCGCCCCCCCACCCGATCGGGCCAGTTGGCCAGCTGCAGTGCGCATCATAGCGACCAGTCATTCCGGTCATTCCAGCCTTCCTGTCACTTGGCTTTTATATATATAGATGGCCAGAAAGCATATGAAAAGATGCTCAACATCGCTAATCCTCAGGACCAGTCTGTTTTGTTGGGGTCAGGTATACTGGCTGACGAGTGGTAGGATTCTTTGGTGATGTGTACATCTCCCTTCGGAAGCAGACAGCTTGCCCAAGGGAAAGTCTCCTTGAAAATGTAGAGGTCAGGCTCCCCTTACTCTAAGGCTTGAGACTCATGAGCTTGTTTCTAGGGGCCAGATGGTTACCTTTCTCCATATCTGCAGCTGTGACTTCACTGACCATGGCCATTGGACCCCACTGAGCCTGGTCCAGCTGGTGCCACCAGAGCAAAGGCTAATGGGGTGGAACAGATGTGTTGAAGGTTGCCATTTCCCAGGTGTTTCCTGGATTGGCTGTCATGATTGATGCCCTCTTCCTAAATTCCCTTCTGTTTCCAACAAAAGACCTGATAACCCAGGAAACAGAATTAAGAACGGATGCAACAAAGGAGCGTAGATTCCTAAGAGGCAAGCCTGTCTGCCAGGGCCCTTTCAGTTCTGTGGAAGCGAGGAGACCTGCAAACTGTGAGCTCAAAACTCTCACTTGACAATGAATCACAGTCGTATTTCCTACACCCGAGGCAGTTAAATACCAAGAGAAGGACAGAGGCCAGAAAACAGCAGCCCAGACGGAGAGCTAGTGAGCCTCCCACTTGGAGATAAATGATTCTCCACCTGAAGGTTTGGCTTTTCACACCTGACAGGTGTGGGGCAGGTGCTCAGCATCTTTGTCGGAGGGAAGCATTTCATAATCCTCCTTGTTTGATTTTTACTTTGGTTCTTTTGAGATTGACAATAAACAGTAGTTTGTGACTTTGGATATTGCATTCTTTATTATTTTTTAGAATATATATTTTTTTATTTCAGAGAGGAAGGGAGAGGGGGATAGAGATAGAAACATCAATGATGAGAAAGAATCATTGATTGGCTGCCTTCTGCACACCCTGCACTGGGGATCGAGCCTGCAACTTGGGCATGTGCCCTTGACCGGAATCGAACTGTGACCTCCTGGTTCATAGGTCGACGCTCAACCACTGAGCCATGCCGGTCGGGCTGGTATTACATTGTTTATCACAGACCTTTTGGTCTGATCTCCTCCCTCCCTGATGCCTCAAGGTAGGAAGAGAAAGGTGGACCTGTCCCAGGTAGAAAGAAGCAGATTCACCTGGGAGCAGTCCCCGCAGGCCACCTGTGATAGAGTGGAGTTGGCACACACCAAGGCTTGTGCATGTAAGATTTTTTTCCTTGACTTCAGATGGAGCTGTGGACCTGTGGGCAGTGCTGGGAGGTGCTGTAGCAGATAGGAGACCTCTATCTGCTGTGAGCTGTGGCTCCATCCTCCTCATGGACCATGGCTTTGGACACGGCCTTTCACTGCTCTGAGCCACAATCTGCCTGTCTAAATGGAGACTAGGATGTCTACATCATTCAGCTGTCGTGTGGCCACATGAGAGGAGAGTGATGTGACTGGTCATACCTTAGACAAACACGAATGGTGGTACTTACAGGCAAGACAGTTATTGTCATTATGGGATCATGTGTCTCTGTCCCAGGTAGCAGTAGAAGACACTTGTATAGTGACTCTCGCCTCCCCCTCATTCCTTTCTCATCCTTCCTATTGCTTCTTTCCCAGACGCCTTTCATCCCTCTTTCGTTCCTTCAGAGATATCCTTTTTCCTTCCCATCCTTGCCTTTTACACCCCCACCCCTCACCAAAACCGAAGGGAACCAACATTCAAATAAATTTGCTTAAAGAAGCAAGGAGGGCTGGGAGCCAGACTGGCCTCTGACCTCAAAGGGCTCCATACCGAGGCCTCGGGCTGCCACTGGATCCAGCTCTTCACTCCAGGCGTGCTATTGCCACACAGTTTGTTCTATTTTCTTGAAGAGGCTAATCGACTTGGTTAGGACTGGCTGCTGCTTTGCTTCTCGGTGTTTCACCGATTCATGGAGAATATTGAGATAATGTGTGTTCTTTGTGAGGCCTGAGAAGATCTTTGTTCATGTCATTGTCATCCAAGATCCCTCTTAAGTCCCTGGAGGTGGGTTTCTCGAACTCCAGCTGCAGGGGGGCTTAGGAAAGCTCGGAGCTGGGCCCCTTCCCAGGGAGGCGGGTCCAGCAGAGCTGGTGGGCCTGAGAGTCTGCATTTCCAACAGGCACCTGTGGATGCTGACCCTACTGCCCTGGGGACCACACCCTTCGAGAAGCGAGGCTCGAGGGCAGAGGTTGGCAAATGACAGCCCACCGGCAATGCAGCCTGCCACCTGTTTTTGTAAATACAGCTTTTCAGTGAAGCAGCTACTCCTGTCCATTTGCATATTGTCTCTGTCTGCTTTCGGACTGCAATGGCAGAACTGAGTAGTTGTGACACATGCCATATGGCCCTCAAAGCTGAAAGCATTGACAGGTTGTCCCTTCATAAAGCATGCCAACTCTGATGATTCCTCAGTCCCCTGAGCCCAGTGGTTCTAATTATGGGCACAGACTCCCCCTTGCTTTCACTGGCTAAGTACTCTAGGACCCTCACTGCCAAGATGCCCGCCCACTAAATCATGTTTCCTGGAAGAAGAAAAAAAAAAAAGCATGAGACTTGAAGTCACTCTTTGCAGGTCACAAATTACCTTTTCCAGGGGTCCTCAAACTTTTTAAACAGGGGGCCAGTTCACTGTCCCTCAGACCGTTGGAGGGCCAGACTATAGTTTAAAAAAAACAACTATGAACAAATTCCTATGCGCACTGCGGGCCCAGGACGAGTCGGCTGCTAAGCAGGACAGGCAGCAGCACCCGGCGGGCCGGATAAATGTCCTCGGCGGGCCACATGTGGCCTGTGGGCCATAGTTTGAGGACCCCTGTTTTAGACCCTGCAGCAACCTGGATGGTGTTGTACCTATCTTAGGGAGGTACAAACGGAGGCCCAGAAGGAAAATGACCTAACCTGTGCTCCAAAAGCAAGTTCTTGACAAACCTAGGTCTTCTGTCCTTTCTATGTATCACAGTGCCCTTTGTATACAAGACCAAATGGAACTTGGTGTATTAGTCACCTATTGCCGTGTAATAAATATGCCCAAACTTCAAACAGCAGTAAATATGTATTATCACTCACAATGTCTGTGAGCCAGGAATTCAGAGCCAACCTGGCTGGGCAGTTCTGGCTCAGGTGTTTTCCTGACCATCAGTCAGCTATCCTCTGGGGCTGCAGTCATTTAAGGCTTGGCTGGGACTGGAGGATCCACTTCCAAGGAGATCACCCACCTGGCTCGCAAGTCGGTGCTGGCTGTCGGTGGGGGGGAGCCCTCAGTTCCTTGCCATGTGGGCCTCCCCACAAGACTGCTTGCAACTTCCCCAGAGCATGTGATCTGAGATCGAGATAGCTAGGGGGAAACTGTATCCTTTTTATGACCTAGCCTCCCAAGTCACATGCGTCATTTCTGCCAACTCTGTTCATCAAAACCAAGTCCCCATACGCAAGAGAGGCCTGTATTCCGAGTGGTGTGTCAAAGAATTGTAGCCGTATTTTAACACCAGCCCAGTATGCAGATTTCTATCCCATGGCTTGCTGGGAATATTGGGGTCCTGATGTATTGTCCCTGGTTGGTCATAGAAAGTGAGTTCTAAGCAAGAGCAAGGTTGAGTCAGAAATTACTAGCATGACCCACCCCTCAAGCTTCGTTCTGCTCTGAAGCACCCAAGGGCACTTGAGGAGTCAGGGAGGGCCAGAGGGGGCACCTGCCTCAGGGCCTGTATGAAAGTGGGAAGAAGACCAAGTGGTTTGAAATCCCCCTGGTGGCTCAGGGATGCTCCTCCCAGATGCTGGCCCCCGCTCCTATTAGAGAGCTGCTTATCTAACACCATCCTCTGCCATTTCCCAGGTCGGTACGAGGCCTAAAGAGGCTAAGCTCCTTATTAGAGAAAGCCGCAGAGCCCGAGCCTCCTCGGCCACCCCGGTTGATCCTCCCCACAGTCCCTCCTGTAGAGGGTCAAACACGCTTCAGTAGACACTTTGCAGGGGCACCGGGAGGCCATGAACTTGTGGGTGAAATTTGCCCTTCCAAGTCTTTCTGTTAACGAATCCTTATCTCAGCCAGCCGATAGCGTTTCTTGTCAGATCTGTCTCCAGGCAACGTCTAGTCCTAACGGGTGAGAGTACCAGGCCGAGTTTATCCTTCCACATCCTGCCACCTCTGTGGAATGTGCTCTGAATGTAGGAACACATCCAGGCAGAGGGTAAATTCTGATCTCCATTGAACAGGGACTGGAGCGCCTTAATCCTTCATAAGCAGAGTTTGGCCACCCTCTAGTGGATACATAGAGAAGGTCGCCATGCTTGCTGAGCAGAATTGGGGTGGAGATGCCTGGCTGGAAGATTCCCCTTGCCTCCAGGAGGGAAATGCCTGGCAGGTGTGGGGAGCCGTCTGCTTGAGCATGCTGTGGCTCCCTGATGGTGCAGGGAAGGGAGACACGCTTTTGTCCTGTCATCTTCACTGGCTCGATGTATTAACAGTCTGGTTTAGCCCGGCTGGCATGGCTTAGTGGTTAAGAGGTCACTGTTCGATTCCTGGTCAGGGCACATGCCCAGGTTGTGGGCTCGATTCGCAGTAGGGAGCATGCAGGAGGCAGCCGATCAATGATTCTCATCATTGATGTTTCTATCTCTCTCTCTCTCCTTCTTCCTTTCTCTCTAAAATCAATTAAAAATGTATTTTTTAAATAGGAACTGTCATGTATAGAGCATATTTCTCATCATGTCAATTTTAGAAAATGCACATTATTCTGTCCTAAAGAAACTGAATCACAGAAATGTTCGCTGATTTGGGGCATGCTGTGATATTGTGTAGCACAGTCGTTAAAAGCTTGAACTAAGTTTATTTAACTCATGGTGCCTCAGTTTCCCTGCAAAATGATCATGATAAAAGTCATTTCAGAGGGCAGCTGTGAGGTTAAGTGAGGTGAGGCCTGCATGTAAAGCACTCTGTACTCTGTAATAGATATTATGCTATGACTGTTCCCTGGGACTTAAGCACATAGTAGGTACTCAATAAATATTGGTTAAATAAATGAAAGTTATTTGCCCAGCCACACAGCTGGTAAGAATTCAGAGCTTGAGCCCTAGCTGGTTTGGCTCAGTGGATAGAGCATCGGCTTGCGGACTGAAGGGTTCCGGATTTGATTCCAGTCGAGGGCACATGCCGGGTTGCTGGCTCTATCCCCAGTAGGGGGCATGCAGGAGTCAGCCAATCAATGATTCTCTCTCATCATTGATGTTTCTAACTCTCTCTCCCTTTTCCCTTCCTCTCTGAAATAAATATTTATATATATTTTTTAAAAGGAATTTAGAGCTTGAATATTTCTCCCAAGCCATTTAACCATGGGAGACTCACATTACCCAATGGGGTCTCTGTCTCAGAGTCTTAGCCTTGCCTGCACCACACACATTTTGCTAACTCGCAGTCACTCGTTTAAATCTCCAACTTCCTCTGACCACACAGATTGGATGGGCCCTTATGCTTTACATTCTCATATCAGCCCCATTTCCTTTCATAGGACTTATCACAGTGTGTGGTTAGATACCCATTGATGTACCTTCTCCAGGGGCAGAGACCATGTCTATTTCCCCTCATGCTTGTCTACCTGTGAGGTTTTTGAATGAATGAATGAATGAATGTTGCCCAGGTGTGCTATATGAAACACCTGTCAGGAGAACAGCAGGCAGGCGTGGTCATGCGGTTGGGTTCCCTCGCCGCAGGGCACATAAGAGTAAATCTACAATAGCTGATTTCCAGTGCCACTTCATTGCACGGAATTAACGCGGCAAATGATCGAAAGCCCAGTGAGGAATTTCCGGGGTGTGCCGAGCTCACACCTGGTACAGCGCAGCTGCCCTGGGCAACGCCAGCTGGGAACAGCTGGAGCGGTGCTCCTGGGGCAGCCTGGTTGATCGTCAGGAGTTGCCTGTCTGTTTCCAAGACTGAAATACAGATGCAGTCTGGGGCTCGTGCCAGTCCAGGCTAACGCCAGGTAAGCTGGCCAGCCGTGTGCTACAGCAGTGCTGCGTTTCCTGCCCCACCAGCAGTGCCTAGAGAAACCCCGGGCTCGTGGTAAACGCTCAGAAGATACTTGAACAAATGAGACCCTTCAGCACCACCATCAGGCGGGTCCTCTTGGCAGCAGAATGGCTGTCACGCAGCTCAGACTGGCACAGACTGGCTTTACAGGCATTTTCACAGAGAGACTTATTGTGTCTCCTGTTTGACTGTTAAAAACCTAAGACATCTGTGTTTTAGTCCCTAGGATGTTCATGGCCCTGTGCACGCAAAGGGCAGAGGAGAGTGTCGGAATCAGCTCACTGAGTCTCCAGAGGGGACCATTGATGATTTTCAATTAAAAATGTTTCTTCTTGCCCTAACCGGTTTGGCTCAGTGGATAGAGCGTCAGCCTGCGGACTGAAAGGTCCCAGGTTCGATTCCGGCCAAGGGCATGTACCTTGGTTGCGGGCACATCCCCAGTGGGAGGTGTGCAGGAGGCAGCTGATCGATGTTTCTCTCTCATCGATGTTTCTAACTCTCTATCCCTCTCCCTTCCTCTCTGTAGAAAATCAATAAAATAATTCCAAAAAAAGCTTATCACTTTAAAAATGTTTCTTCTTATGTTCAGCCAGTGTGGCTCAGTTGAATGAATGTCAACCTATGAACCAAGAGGTCACGGTTCGATTCCCGGTCAGGGCACACGCCCAGGTTGCGGGCTCAGTCCCGTGTGGGAGGCAGCTGATCGATGATTCTCTGTCATCATTGATGTTTCTATTTCTCCCTCTCCCTTCCTCTCTGAAATCAATAAAAAAATATTTTTTAAAAAAATGTTTCTTAGAAAAGCAGATATTTGGTACCGTTCAGGCACAAGCAATCTCATTGCATAGCACAAGGCAGTAATGGAAATAATCTGTTTGTGATGACCCTGGGCCGTCAAAAGAGTTAGCCGTGTTAGGAACACTGTACTTAATTGTAAAAGGGAGACACAGAAAACGCATTCAGCGGAGCTCGTTACCCTATTGTTCAGGACGGAGGTTGGAGTGCACTAAACAATAGAAATCTTTAGCTTGATAAAGGGTATTCACCACCTACTCATAACAGACGTCATACGAACGGAAAACATCCAAGCGAACAATGACATGGAATAAAATAAGGGTGCTGGGTGTCACTTGTGCTCTGGAAGACGGTTCTGTTGATTCTGGTTATTGCAATCATACACGAAAAGAAACAGGAGGAATAAATACTGGAAAGCGTCCAAAGTACCATTCATTATCACAGGTACCGTAGCCAGATAATGCTAGGGAATCAACTGAGATCAGTAGGGTGGTCATTTACCTGCAGAACGCCAAAGGCTTATAGCAACAGCAGTTCTCACGCCCCGGCCTCCTTACTCCAGAGGTCTCCCTCCCCAGAGGCAGCCACCCGAGACACCTCTGGCTGTACTCCCATTCGTAGTAATGAATAATAGGTGTGCTGCCGCCATCCGATTCGATTTTACGTGCTAACTAGTAACTTCCTGTGACCGTCTGTCTTAGCTTGGGTTGCCATGGCAAGATACTGTGGATTGGGTGGCTTAAGTAATAGGCATTTATTTCTCACAGTTCTGGAGGCTGGAGTCCAACATCAAGGTACCATCAGGGTTGGTTTCTGGTGAGGCCTTTGTCTTGGGCTGCAGGTAGCTGCCTTCTTGCTGTGTGCTCATGGCTTTTCCTTGGTGCATGCTGTGTGTTTGTGGGAAGGGAGGGAGGGAGGGAGGCAGGGAGGCAGGGAGGCAGACTCCAGTCTCTCTTCTTGAAACTTACTAATCAGATGTTAGACCTCCTGAGCCTGTACTCTTTAACTTCTATCCTTACCTCTCCCGTTGTTGTTGTTGTTTTTCATCTTTTTGCTGTCTCTTCTAGAAGGTTTTCTCAGTCTTACCATGTAACACTTCTATTGGGTTTTTAATATCTGCCATCCTGTTGTAATTTCAAAAGCGGATTTTGTTTTTGAAGGACTGGTTGTGTCCTCCTGGGAACCTCCTTTTGGTGCTTCACTGTCGTAATGTCTTTTCTCCCTGTGGACACGGAATTTGTAAACCTTTTTTTGCCTCCCTCTTCAAAGTGACTTTCTTCTGGTTTGTGTCTTGGTCTCTGTTTTCCGCCCTGTTGTACAGGCTCTGCCCTCATCACAGATCTGGTGACCTTGGTTGTCTGACTTTGTTTTAAGAGCACAAAGCTGTTCTTCCCGTTGAGGAGATGACGTGCGTGCGAATCCACTTTCTAAATCTTTATCTAGAGACCTGGGGGCCATTCCACTTTATCCTAATCCAGGCATCCTCACACTACGGCCCGTGGGCCACATGCGGCCCGCCGAGGACATTTCTCCAGCCCGCCGGGTGCCGCTGCCTGTCCTGCTTAGCAGCCGACTCGTCCCGGGCCCGCAGTGCACATAGGAATTTGTTCATAGTTTTTTTTTAAACTATAGCCCGGCCCTCCAACGGTCTGAGGGACAATGAACTGGCCCCCTGTTTAAAAAGTTTGAGGACCCCTGTATCTAATCTATTAAAGTCCTATCTGCTTCTGAAACTTGTCTTGAATTCACTCCCTTCCCAATATTCACTGCCCAGGTGTTGATCTTGGATACAGTCGTCATTGGATACCTGCAGGGGATTGGTCCCAGGACCCCTGAGGATACCAGAATCCAAGGATGCTCAGGTCCCTTACAGAAAGTCGTGCAGTATTTGCATAAACCCATGCACATCCTCCTGTACACTTTATTTTTTATTATTTTATTTTATTGTTTGAAGTATTTGTAAATAGTAGTACATATCCTGTACACTTTAAATCATCTCTAGATGACTTCTCATGTCTAATACAATGTAAATGGTATGTAAATAATTATTATACTGTATTGTTTAGGGAATAACGACAAGGAAAAGAGTCTATAAGTGTTCAGTATAGATGCAACCATCCTAGGCCTAACTACATAGCATATGTCAGCAGCCGCGTAACCTTTGGTTGAATCCACGGGTGTGGAACCTCGGACACAGATGGCCGACGGTGTATCATCTCCTGCCCCTCGGATTATCGTGACAGTCTCTGAACTTGTCTCCTCACACCTTTCTCCTCCATGTGTCATTTCATAAGAGTGGCCTTATGAAAACATAACCTGATCTTACCATCATTGTTTTGCTCAAAACCTTCCCTCTGCCTTAGATAAAATACAGAATCCTTAGGTGTCCGGGACCCACATCATCTGACCCTCCCCCAACCTTCCTAGCGTTTCGCATGGATGTCCTTCCTGACTGCACTTTCTTACATATTCTAGAAGGCAGAAGCCCGCCCTCCCCAGACCTTTGCCTGTGCTGTGCTGTCTGCCTAGGACAGTGGTCGGCAAACCGCGGCTCGTGAGCCACATGCGGCTCTTTGGCCCCTTGAGTGTGGCTCTTCCACAAAATACCACGGCCTGGGCGAGTCTATTTTGAAGAAGTGGCATTAGAAGAAGTTTAAGTT
This sequence comes from Plecotus auritus, assembly GCF_963455305.1. NCBI lineage: Eukaryota > Metazoa > Chordata > Mammalia > Chiroptera > Vespertilionidae > Plecotus > Plecotus auritus. The sequence goes on from NC_137773.1 coordinate 165,424,634, forward strand.
TAAAAAACTTGGCTCTCAAAAGAAATTCCATTCGTTGTACTGTTGATATTTGGCTCTGTTGACTCATGAGTTTGCCGACCACTGGCCTAGGATGTTGCCTTCCCTCCAGCTTCAGGTCACTCTGCAGCATGCCTTCCCTGACTTCCCTGAGACTTCCTGCTCCAAGGCCCGGCCTCCCTGTTACAGGCCCTCATCACCCTCTGTCTGCCTTTAAGGCATTTCTTTCATATCTGTATTAATCCAAATACTTCTCCCCACCGACTTTACCTAGAGTCTGTGCCCCGTTCCGTCCCTGGGGCCTGAGAGCAGGAAGCCAGGCACCTGTTAGGTGCTCTCAGTGGCTAAACAGATGAGTGAAAGCTCCGCCCCTCGCGTTGTGATTGAAAGCACTCTAGTATTCTGTTCCCTATAAAACAGAAATGCAGTCGTTTGTCCCGCGTCTCTCAGCAAGCTGGCACTTGCAGCCAGAACCCGTCCTGGGCCCCTGAGGCTGTCTCCTGGGGGTAGGGTTTAGATACTAACGTTTCCCTTTTCCTTTTTCTTGTTATTTTGCTGTTTTTGTTTTGTCTCTTTATTTTGTTGGATGCTAACTTTTTCATGGCTTAGGAATAAAGTGCTCCTGGTCCTTGGAAGGCGCTGGGATGTGGGAGGCGTCCCTCGCTCTGGCCTTCCTGAGTTCAGGACTAAAGGTGCCTGGGATTTAGGTCAGTTTCTTCCCCTCGATGAGGCCCCGCCGTCGTCAGCGGTGACATGGATTTGGCTTTGGGTTGGGTCTTGCCCCTCAGCAGTGGCGAAGCGTGGACGACTGTCGCCGGATAGACCTGTGGCTTGTGTTAAAACGCTGAGTGCCGTGCCCGGCCTCGTTAGCCTCCCTCCTGAAGGCTCTCGGGCCGCCTGTGAGGGGGGCGGCCGTAGCAGGTGCCGAATCCTCAGTGGTTCATCCCCTGAGAGCCGATCCGTCCAGGGCCCACCTCATGTGGGCCTGCAGTCTTGTTCCCTGGACGGGTATCAGCCTGTGAGCAAATGCTAGCCACAGATGGTGGTTGTTTTGCCCCTCATGATTTTTTAAAAAATATATTTTACTGATTTTTTACATAGAGGAAGGGAGAGGGATAGAGAGTTAGAAACATCGATCAGCTGCCTCCTGCACACCTCCTACTGGGGATGTGCCCGCAACCAAGGTACATGCCCTTGACCGGAATCAAACCTGGGACCCTTGAGTCCGCAGGCTGACGCTCTATCCACTGAGCTAAACCAGCTAGGGCCCTCATGATGTTTTAAAACTCTTGTTAGTGCCAATATTTAAAAATCAAGATGATCCCCCTACCAGCATGGTTCAATGGTTGAGTGTCGACCTATGAACCAGGAGGTCACAATTCGATTCTCAGTCAGGGCACGTGCCCAGGTTGTGGGCTCGATCCCCAGTGTGGGGCGTGCGGGAGGCAGCCAGTCAATGATTCTCTCTCCTCAGTGATGTTTCTCTCTCTCTCCCCCCTCCCTTCCTCTCTGAAATCAATAAAAATATACTTTAAAAAATAAATAAAAATAAAAGTCAAGATGATCATGTAGAAACTTGAGTTTCTGGTTTTTTTCCCCTGGGGGCAGGGTGGGGAGCAAAACCAGCTCACAACCTTTGGCTGGAGCTGAGAAGAAACTGCTCCTTAAAACAAGACATGGTTTTTCTTGGTTGCCATGGTCTCTGCCCAGCCTACTGTGTTCATTTGTTTTACCTTCCTGGTCTCTGTAGGCATGTGAGTTTGTAATCCCAAAAGTCATGTATATGTGTGTATGTGGGCGAAAGGTGTAACGGACACTCTGTAATGATTTTTTTCTCTGACGACTTCTTTTTCTTTACTTTCTCCTTCCTCCTCCCTTCCCCACCGCCTCCATCATTTCACAGATTCTGGGACTACTGGTATGGACACTTATCGCCGGAACGGAGTACTTCCGGGTCCCTGCCTTTGGCTGGGTCATGTTTGTAGCTGTGTTTTACTGGGTCCTCACCGTCTTCTTCCTCATCGTCTACATAACGATGACCTACACCAGGATCCCCCAGGTGCCCTGGACAACCGTGGTAAGGAAGCCGGGCGTGCTTCGGGCCCATTGCCCACTAGGTAGGATGGGATTTAGTCCTCCTCTGGTCGATTTCGCATTTTTAAGAACTTGCAGTGGCTTGCGGAACTGACCTAAAGGCCCCTCCCTGCCTAGAGCAAGGGGCCTGCTTTGGGGCAGTGCTCTCCCAGGGCAGGTGCTACAGGGTGGGGCTCCCGCTGGGCGCCGCGGGCTGAGGCCCTCCTCACTGGTGGCACCTTCCTAGCCAATACGTCGCCGTGGCTGAATTGGATGAAATGAGGATCAGGAGCAAATTGAAGGAGCCTGGGTGTGTTGGGGGAAAAGGAGGGGTGTCTGGGTGTGCTGTGAAGGAGATGGTATAAAACCTTCCCCTCCCCAAAACACGGGGGAGCTGCCTGCTCTGAGCCCTCGTCCCCACGTGTCCAGAGGAGCCCCTTACCACAGCCAGGGTGCAGTTCCGCCCAGTTCTGAGGTTCGGAGGTGCCCAGACCTCCCCACGCTCCCTAAACGCTCCAGCGTCTGTCTCCCCAGGGCCTGTGTTTTAATGGCAGTGCCTTCGTCCTGTACCTCTCGGCTGCTATTGTGGATGCGTCGTCCGTCGCCCCGGAGAGGGACAGCCACAACTTCAACAGCTGGGCGGCCTCCTCGGTGAGTGAGCCCCCTCATCCCTCTGGGGATCGGGAGGAGGACAGAGTTGTCGGCCGGAAAAAGCACCGCCTACAGTAGGACACACTGGCAATGAGCTGATGGGTTTGCAGGCGTCATAAATCGGTGAGGCTGTGCGTGCGTGAAAGCCAAATGGCTGGAACCAAGTAAGTAGTTGAGGGAGAAAAACAGTATTTGAGGCATTCCAAGGATCATTCTACCGACTTCAGAAAATGAGCACGCTGTGGTTCTCTTTGTTTGGTTTTTAAGTAGAAACGTCTGTGGGTGCCTTGAGGATGCTTAGAAAAATAAATCTACACCAACAAAGAGGTTCCTTTCGGGGACTGTGACTGGGTGATGAGTGCGGCATGAGGGGCGAATATGGTGGTGTGCATCTGAGAAAAGCACCTGGTATCATCACCTGGGTGATAAGTGTGGCATTTGTTTTACCGTCCTGGTCTTCGTAGGCATGTGAGTTTGTAATCTACCTTTTAATTAGTGCGCTTCTGTACAGTGTGCAGCTTTGAAACATTAAGTGTGTATTGCTTTTCTAATTTAAAAACTTCCTTTTGAAAGTTTGTCTAATGTTGACCTTAAAACATCCCATCCGCAAAAGCAGTGTTGGCAGGGGGAGCAGGGGAAGGCCAGAGTGGTCATGTGAAAGCTGGTTGGTGATACCTGGGTGTTCATTATATTCCTGACCCATATTCCAAGATGGCTGTGTGAAGGGAGAAGGCACGGGGGCCCACGAGAGTAAACATCAAGCCGTGGCGGCCCTGGGCTCATGGCCTGAGTCCGCTGCACTGGGTGGAGGTTGCTCGTAAGAGGGGCCTGCGTTTTCCAACTCCCCGTTCACACCACATGCCTCACGGGGCTCATCACTTCCTCCTGCTGCCCGGCTCATTTATGGTAACTGAACCCGTGGGAATCTGAGGGTAAGCCCTGCTCTAACATCGCCTGTACACTAGTCCCCATGGTACGTGGCTTTGCTTCCTGCAGTGTGTTATACCCACAGTCAACCACGGTCCAAAAAAAACCTTAAGTAGAGAATTCCAGAAGTAAACAATTCATATGTTTTAAATTGCACACCATTCTGAGGATCATGATGAAATATTACACCGTCTCACTCTCTCCTGCCCAGGATGGGATGTGAATCATCCCTTTGTCCCTCCTATAAGCTCCCTGCCCCTTAGCAGCCTTCTTGGTTTTCAGGTTATGAGAAAGAGAGAGAGAGAGAGAGATCACATTTGCGTAACTTTTATTACAGAATGCTGTTGTAATTGTTCTATTTTATGATCAGTTATTAACCTCTTACTGGGCCTAATTTACAAATTAAACTCTATTATAGGTGTATATGTGTAGGGAAAAATATAGTCTATATAGGGTTTGGTGCCATCCACGGTGTCTGGCATCCCCTGGGGGTCTTGGAATGTATCCCCTGCAGATAAGGGGGAACTGCTGTACTAAATTGGAAATACCAAGGTGCTTTTCTCAGATGCACACCACCATATTCGCCCCTAAGTGAATCATACCCCAGGGTTATTTGAGCAAAACTGTAAACTTTCCATTATATGCTCCAAAAAAATAAAAGATAGACAGAAATCATTTCCGAAGGAAGGTAATTGAACCAAGAAAGCCTGGAGTCAGGGAATGCTGTGGGTGCATGATTCAGTGGAGGTGAAATGATAGCGTTTGCTAATTACAATGTGCCCTAAACACCGTTTCTATTCTGCTTTGTCTTCTCCAGTTCTTCGCCTTCCTGGTCACCATCTGCTACGCTGGAAACACGTATTTCAGTTTTATAGCGTGGAGATCCAGGACCGTCCAGTGATTAGCCATTTTGAGAATTATGAGGGGGGGGGTGAAGGGGGAGGAAGCCTCTCACTGTAAAAACAGCTGTAGGTATACTGTATATCCAGAGAATTGTATTTAACTAATGTTTTTATATACTTCGTTAAATTTTGCTCACAGTAGTTTGTTACAATGAAACTGGACCCTTATTTGCAAAGAGCTATATAGATTGTAATGACCTCTTTAAGATCTTGTCAGATGTCTTCGTAGACATTATTATTATTATTATTATTATTATTTTCTTAGATGATGTATACATGGATAACATGCTAATATGAAGAATGTGTCAAGTTTGTAAAATTTAACTTTTAAAATGCCAGATTTTTTTTTCGATTAAATGTTTCAAAATCTTGGATAATGTTGTATTGATTTGCGGAAGGAGACCAAGGTGGAGTGCTCTCCTTCATCCTCTCAGGGCTGTCCAGGTACGATATTGCTACGAGACGCTTGTCCATGGCCACCAGGCTGGGGTGGCAGGAGAGCACCATGTCCCCAGTTCTGGGGATCCTCGGTGTCCATGCTTCTCACGTGCTCATCACTGGCCCAGAGAGCAGCCAATGAGACACTGGCCTAGGCGTGCTGCTGAGTCCAGTGAGTGAGGTATGAGTGGTACTCTTGCTCCTGATACCTATTAAAATCAGTACATAGCCATTAAAAGGATAAATACTCACATGTATCTTTAGGTCCTCTTGCTGACCACAGTGACCCATGGACCATCGTTTGTGGGAAATAGCAGACTGGAAGTTCTCGTCTCCAATCTCCAGCACTCCTGCTCTTTTCTTTTTTAATATGTATTTTTATTGATGTCAGAGAGGAAGGGAGAGGGAGAGAGAGAGAGAAACATCAATGATGAGCCCTGTCTGGTTTGGCTCAGTGGATAGAGCGTCGGCCTGCGGACTGAAGGGTCCCAGGTTTGATTCCGGTCAAGGGCATGTACCTTGGTTGCAGGCATTATCCCCAGTATGAGGTGTGCAGGAGGCAGCTGGTCGATGTTTCTCTCTCATCGATGTTTCTAACTCTCTATCCCTCTCCCTTCCTCTCTGTAAAAAATCAATGAAATATATTTTAAAAAAAACATCAATGATGAGAGAGAATCCTTGATCGGCTGCCTCCTGCACACCCCACAATGGGATCAAGCCTGCAACTCAGGCATGTGCCCGTGACCGGAATCGAACCTGGGACCCTTCAGTCCACAGGCTGACTGACACTCTATCCACTGAGCCAAACCGGCTAGGGCTCCAGCATGCCTGCTTTGACATGTGGATATTTGATATTATCCGCCGGCAAGGCAGATGTGCACTTAGAGGAAGTGCTTTTCGGCAGGAGGGTTCTTGCTGCTGCGGTGTATCTCGGGTGATTTTTCAACATGAGCTGCTTGTGAAAAACAAAAAACCACAGAAACGTTAGTCAAGTTGATGGCAGTGGAGAGAGTTTCAGCCACGTTCCCGCTCTGCGGATGTGACCCTGTGACCTCTGCTCTTCTGCTCTCGGTTAAGAGAGCTGTTGCTTTCTGTTTGTGTTATTTTTATATATTTTTTTAAATTGATTTCAGAGAGGAAGGGAGAGGGAGATGGAAACATCAATGATGAGAGAGAATCATTAATCGACTGCCTCCTGCACACCCCACACTGAGGATCAAGCCCTCAACCCAGGCATGTGCCCTGACGGGGAATTGAAGCGGTGACCTCTTGGTTCCTGGGACGATGCTCAACCGCTGAGCTGTACCAGCCGGGCTGCTTTCTGTTGTTTGTGTTGGTGTTGGTCTTCCTACTGAACCTGATTCTAATTCCGTATCCAGGTTCCGCTTACCCCTACAGAGTCTGGAGAGGTGGGATTTCTTCGGTGTCTAATAACACCCACCCCGGGCTTTTGGAGGAAGCGGTGAAAAATGTTCTTGAGTTGTGGGTCCAAAGAGGTAGTGGACAGGGGCACCACACATGAGCGGTGGGGTAGGGTATGGATGTGTGGGAGTGGGTGGGTGTTGGGGGCACAGGAGGCCACTCTGAGAGCAACATCGAGCAAGCCGTGAAGGTTGAGCTTTAGCGACCCAGACCCACAGGGGACCGGGGCTGAGATCATTTTGGAGCTGTATCCCCAGTCATCCCCGGCACAGCCTCTGCTTCATTCATTTTGCAAGAAAAGCAGAAATAACTCAGCAGAGTATGTGTGCTCTGCTCTGTTCGTCTCTCACACTCAGAGAGGCATATCCATCTTCCCTGGGCTTTTTAAGTACTTAATTTAAAAAAGAAATGTATTGGGGTGACATTAGTCAACATGAACATACAGGTTTCATGTGTGGATTACTAATTTACAAAATCTGTATATAGGACCATTGCAATCAAGTCTCCATAAAAGGCAGAAAAAGTAACCTACAAAGATCTGTTTCTGGAAAACAGTCATAAAGAAAGAAGCCTGCTTTTATGTCTCTCTCTCTCTCTCTCTCTCTCTCTCTCTCTCTCTCTCTCTCTCTCCCCCCTCTCCCCTTCTCCCCAGTGTGTGTGATTTCTATGATCATGCCTGCAACTTCTGGGGTAAAAATTTCCATAAACCACTTTGAAATATCTTCCAAATGGACTACAACAGTCGGTCTTTCTTGAACCGGTAGCACCAGACACACCTGTTTCAGGAGCACAATGACTGGCCTGTGTTCCGGCAGGGTCCCTTGCTGCCTTGTCCTTTTGGTGGTTTTTAAGGAGCATGGGCCTTTGTGTTGTCCGAAAGTTCACCAAAACACAAAACAACAAAACAGCAGCATTTATTTTTAACTGAAAGGAAATTATTATTTCCTCTTTTGAATACTGACTTGGTTCAAAGAATAATTTTTAAGTGTGGCTTTTTGGACAACAAACTGAGTCGCTCTAGTTCAGACCAAGCTGTCAGTTTCTAACTGGGTTTGCATTCCTTTTTCTCTTAAGAAAGAAGAAAAAACAAAAACCAAGCCACATGTAGCACGGCCAACATAACGAGAGGAATCGGTCTCTGGGGTTTTAAAAGAACGTGATAACAGGGGTAGTAAGTACTAGATAGCTGTCCGCGTGCACCAATCAGCCCTTCCAAACCAGCACTTTTTCTCTGATGGAGTTGGGTGCGTTTTTCATTTAATGTGCTTAACCCACTCATGGCCCATCGATGAAATGCTTTAGGCACTTTATCCCTCTCCATTGCTATTTCCAACTCATAGCCCCCAAAGATAAGTATTTAGACAATATTTGAAAACTACAAGGGAAGCCAGAGACAAAAATGTTCAACCTCAATTATTTTTTGTCTAATTTTTTTTTAATTGCTTCCTTCCTAGGGAAATCCCTTCAGGGTATCAGCACACTAAAGATTTGAAATACATAAAGTCTCTGCGAAGAACACAGACAATTAAAAACACTAACTGAAGATGCGGCCCTGGGTAGGAAAAAATCCATTCAGAGTTTATATTTCTGTCCCCTAGACAATTATTAGTTTAGTTGAAAGATGATTTTTCACAGAAAAAAAATAAATAACCTGGGCATGGAAGGCTCCTTTCCCACACAGACACTGAAAGGTGGCAACCTGAGAAACATTTGTGAACTTGGTTTCACGTAAGTTCTCCGGGCAAAGTTCTGCCCAAGGTGAATTGCAAGCCGACAGCTGTAAGGAAGGTCAGATAAATGTTCCAGTGTTGATGACTTAGGACAATAGCGAAGATTCGACTACATATTGTTGTAAATGTAGGTGTTTGGTGTCTATTGAAAAGAAGATAGGGTTTGGGGGAATGTGCTTGGCAACACAGAGGTGATGACTTTTCAGACACTTAGGCATAGCGAGTGGCAAGCAAGAGAGGAGACATTTCATTTAGAAGGTATGTTTTGAGTAACCATCCATGTCACAAGCAGATTTTTAAAATAGAATACTCAGAATAACAACATCCAGAACGGAGCAGACTTTATCACTCTCTCTCCCACATCTCTTCTCCCTCCTCTTGTTATCTAACTGCCCTCTTTTTATTGGGGATCCACACCACTCACGTAAGCCCCAGCTACGTGGGGAAGCTAACTCCACTGTGACTCTAGGAATGGAGCATGGGGCTCTGCCTAAGTAATCCCACCCCCTGGCCATACCGATTGGTTCAAGGATGGGATGTGACCCAAGACTTGCTCTGGAGTTCTGGAAAAGAAGTTCTGTGGGCGGTAACTGGGATGTAGGCAGGAAGTTGTTGGCAAAAACTATATTGCAACCACAAGGGGGAGCCAGTCATAGGATGAAGGTGACGGAAAGGAAAAGAGATGAAACTTCACCGTGATTATGTCGCTGAGCCACTGAATGAATTCAGCCCTGAATGCAGGCACACTCTGGACTTTGCAATTACAGGAGCAATTAATTATATGCACTTCGGTTAAACGCATTTCTGGTACTTGCAACAGTATGTATCCTAACCAATACCCAGGGCATTCTGGCAAATGGCTTTCACGCCAAGGCATAAGATCTTGGTTCTGGTTTTCTTTCCCATAGTAAGCCACCAAAGGGCCTTAGGCAGATGGCAGTAATGACAGGACAAATGGACCGTAGCACCAGGCTCATTGTCAGTAGAAGGATAGAAAAGGGAAAGTCTGAGAGGCCACTTGAGAGGGTGACTCAGGCCTTCCTGAGGCTGTTGTTTAAGGGTGGTGATAGCCCGGGAAGGCCCCAGAAAGGGAAGCAGCTGGAAGGATGAGTTCTCAAAGGAGTTTTCATGACCTGAGTGTGAAGAAGGGACGTGAAACAATCTGGCCTGTAAGGATTTGAACTTAGTAAGAACTCCGCCTTGTGTCTCAAAGACAAGTTGTCACTTTTTTTTTAATATATTTTGTTGATTTTTTTACAGAGAGGAAGGGAGAGGGATAGAGAGCTAGAAACATCAATCAGCTGCCTCTTGCACACCTCCCACTGGGGATGTGCCCGCGAGCAAGGTACATGCCCTTGACCGGAATCGAACCTGGGACCCTTGAGTCCGCAGGCCGCCGCTCTATCCACTGAGCCAAACCGGTTAGGGCAAGTTGTCACTCTTGAGAAGTGGCTTCCCTCTCTGGAAGTGAGTTGGCCAAAGAACATTGACTATCAGAGTGAGGATCAAACCTAAACTCCGAACAGAATAAAGGGCTTAAGAAATAACTCAAAGGCGCTGCTTTTTTTTTTTTTTTTCCCAAATTAAAACTATAGCCGAAACCGGTTTGGCTCAGTGGATAGAGCGTCGGCCTGCGGACTGAAAGGTCCCGGGTTCGATTCCGGTCAAGGGCATGTACCTTGGTTGCGGGCACATCCTCAGTGGGAGGTGTGCAGGAGGCAGCTGATCGATGTTTCTCTCTCATCGATGTTTCTAGCTCTCTATCCCTCTCCCTTCCTCTCTGTGAAATACCAATAAAATATATTTAAAAAAAAAAAAAAAAAAAACTATAATGAGATGCTATGCCACACCCTCTAGAATGGCCAACATGGAAAAGACTGCAATACCCAAGTGTTGGCCAGGTTGTGGGCCACCTGGCATTCCCCTGCATTGCTGGTGGGACTGTGTTTGCTGTCTGATCCGTGGAGCCTTCGTACATGGCCCTTGTACTGCCAAGCATCTTGCTCAAGCTTTTAAGTGATTAACACCAAGTGGCCATCACCGGTGATCATTTCCTATCTAGGCTGGCGGCACATTGGCCAACAGCAGTCAGAGAAACCCAGCAAAGTCAACTCCAGTGGGCTCAGGAAATGACAGTGGTTCTCAGATTCCAGCATGCATCTGAATCACGGGGAGGTGGGGGGACAGATTATCAGAACACTCTGCTGAGCCTAACGCCCAGAGTTTCTGATTCAGCGGGTCTGGGTGGGACCCAAGGATTTGCATTAACCGCAAGTTCCCAGGTGCTTCTGTTCTGGGGGGCATACATTGAAAATCAGTGATTTAGAAGATTACTGGAGAATTGGATGAAGACCACTGGGCGGAGTAGAAATGATCCAGTGCTTGGTTTTTCCACTTCCCTGAAGCCTTCACTGCAACAAAGACTCCCTGTCATCTCCATTGTGGGGTTTTGAGGCCTGAGACAAATACTCGATGAAAATGTAAATCTACATGAAAAATGATCCACAATGCCAACGTCATGCCTGGGGGGCACAGGGCTGGGAATGTTACAGAATGCCTGCATGTCTATTCCATTGCCCCAGCAGCCCCTTGGTGCACTTATCATTGTTTTACAGAGAAAGAAATGATTGTACCAGGCACCGTGACTGCTGTCTAAAGAAAAGACAGATATCAAAGACCTTTTTTTGTGTGTGTCATGAAAATTAACAATGTCTCAAACTTTGTCATGACTGGTTCTCAAACTGGAGCACTCACCAGAATCCTTTGGGAGACTTGTCAAAACAGAGGTTGCATGAGTAGCTCCACATTCTAGAACTACCAAGAGGGCCCCACTGACGACAGTCCTCTGATGACAGCATAGCTCTGGCATCCAGTGATCTCATAAGGGAGATTTTTTTTAATGTTATCTCCAAATAAAGTTATAAGTTTGGCCACAGGGACACTCTGCTCACAAAGAACACTGATAACGTATCTTGTGTGATTATTAAGAAATAACCCAGAAGGAGTGCAACATAATATGCTCCTGGGATAACTGTTTGATAGCTTCCAATGGAGGTAAACATATGCTCAACGTGTGACCCAGCAAATTTACTCATCAGTGTTTACCCCAAAGAAAGGAGAGTTTATGTCCACCGAGAAATCTCACCAGAAGGTTCATCACAACTTTATTGGGTACAACAGGATGTATCCCAAATGCAGTGTGTTGAGTGAAAGAAGCCAGGCACAAATGAGATTATTGTGTATTATTTCAAGTATATTGCCCAACTGGCATGACTCAGTGGTTGAACATCAACCAAGGAACCAGAAGGTCATGGTTCTATACCTGCTCAGGGCACATGCTCGGGGTGGCGGGTTCGATCCCCAGTGTGGGGCATGCAGGAGGCAGCTAATCAGTGATTCTCATCATGGATGTTTCTATTTCTCTCTCCCTCTCCCTTCCTCTCTGAAATCAATTATACATAATTGATTTGTGCACATTAAAAGGGAATTAATTAGAGGAAGTATTTTAATATTGCTATTTGCGCTTTCTCTATAATAGAAGTGTCAGAGATGAAAGAAAATTAGTAAAATGTATATGAAAATCTTCCTTCTGTCAGAGTCTGGGGCACGAAGCGGGACCCAGAGTCAAGTCCCCGCCCACCCGTGTGCACCTCGAAATCTTGCAAGACCCAGACCCGGCCAGCCCCACCCCCATCAAGCCCCACCGGGTGGGGGGGTGCGCAGCCTGAGGTCCCCCAGCCTGGGGCGGTGGGCACGGCCTGAGGTCTCCCACCCCGGCCTGGCACCTTGCAGCCTCAGGTCCCTGCTGATCACTCCTTATGGCTTGTTATAGAACCCCGCCTCCGCTGTGGGAGCAGCCATCTTGTGATGGCATGACAGAGTGAGGGTCAATTTGCATATTACTTCTTTATTATGTAGGATTGTGGACCCTGAGAAAGGGTTCTTGGGAGCTAACTGGACTCAAATTTAAAAAACAAAAACACAGAGCTTACCAACTACACAGGGGCCTCTCATGCAAACCGTACCTCAGGGAGAAGCCTACTCTTAGCTGCCTGCCTCCTGCACTGCTGCCTTCCTACACCTGCACTGTGTGCTCGCCACCTGTGCCAGCCCTTATAAAGGAGTTCCTGGCACCCTGGCCCGTGTGGCTCAGTTGGTTGAGCATCATCCAATGCACTTGAAGGTTGCTGGTTTGATTCCCGATCAGAGCATATGCCCAGGTCACTTGGCATGCAGGAGGCAGCTTCTCTCTTTGTGTGTTCCGCGCCCTTCCTCTCTCTCTATCAATCAATAAAAAATGTTTTTTAAAGGAAAAAAGAGTTCCTGGAATTGTTTTTTCAACCAATAGGTCTGAGGTTTTCCCCATCAGCATCTTCACCAACCAATCAGAGAGGCTCCATTCTGACCAGTGAGGACAGTGAGTGCCTTTTGGACCAAACTGTGAGAATTTGAAATCCTCATTTGCATGAGCATGGTCCGGGACTTGGGTCCATATAAATCAGCTCCCTTCTGGCTCTGAGAGGGCACTTTCCCTTTCCACTGAAGATGGTGTTTGCTTGGCTGGAGCTGAAACTGAAGATGAAACACCTTGGGGGGTGGGGGGAGGACAAGAGCACCCCTCGGGGCATCCAAACAGCCATGTGTTGACAACCTTGCTGTTCACAGCCTTGCTGCTTCATAATTGAGCTGTGACACCACTGAGCTGTTCCACAGCCGTTCTGTTCTCACAACCCAGCTGTATCACAATTCAGCTGCTTGCATCCATTAAAGTTTCCTTTTTCACGGAACCCCAAATTGGGGATTCCTGTTGGCATTGAATTGGCAAAACTATAGTGCAAAAAAGCAAAAGATCTTGGTTACCTGAGGCTTGGCAGAAAAGGGGGTGCAGTGAAGGAAGGCAGACTGAGAAGGAGCACCGGGGTACTTTTTGGGGTATCGGCACGTTCTATTTGTTGATCTGGGTGGTAGTTACAGAGGGGTAGACACAGAAAAGTTAACGGAGCTGCACACGAAAGGTTTGGCAAGTGATACTTAAATAAAGTAGGTGCTCTTAGCACACATCTGCACCCCCACACCATCCCAGGAAGCTCAGACCCAGCTGCGGCCCGGCCTTGCCCACTTAGGAAAGACTACAAGGCCTTTCGGGAAAGCGCCGGCCAGCCCCTCCCCGGCTTAGTCGGCCACAGCTGGACGAGCCCTTCCCGTGCGGGAGGGGGATGCGTGCGCCTCGCCCTCCCACGGCCCGGGACCGCACACCCCGCCCCGGCCCCGCCCCGCCCCGCCCCCGTCCCGCCTTATCTGGCCCCTCGGCCGCGGCCCGGGGAGGCGGCCGGCGGGCAGGGGCCGCGCGATGTCGCACGGAGCCGGGCTTGTCCGCACCACGTGCAGCAGCGGCAGCGCGGTGGGACCCAGGGCCGGCGCGGGGCCGCAGGGCGCGAGCACCTCGGAGGGGCTGGTGGACCCGGTCTACCCCCGCACCCACGGGGCCCTGCTGAAAGTGGCGCAGATGGTAAGAGGCGGGGCCGCGGGGCCGCGGTCACCGGAGTGGCCCCGGGAGGGAGGGCTCCGGGTCCCGGGAGGGGGCGCGGCGGGTGGCTGGAGCCTGGAGCCAGGCGGGACCCGCCGGAGCATCGCGCCCGCGGGCGAGGGCGCCACGGTCAGGATGGAGGGAGCCTTCCTCCCGGAAAGTTGGCTGTGCAGCCCCCGCCCTGGAACTCAGCGCCACCCCAGGCCCTTGCTTCCCGGGACCTACTTCCAGGTCCCAAGTTCTTCCCGCCGCCCCTGTGCGCGGCCTCCCCCGCCTCCTGATGGAAACTGCGGGCAGGAGTTCTTGGCGTCTTCCTCTCCTCCGGCCGCCGCGTCGAACCCAAGTCGCGGGGGCGGAAGAGTCGCCCAGGCCGCGGCGCTGAGGCTGCGAAACCCGACCTCCACCGCCACGGCCTCCGCCTTCCTGCCACCCCGCGCGCAGGGCTCCCCACGCTGTGCGCACTCCGCCCGGGCAGGGTGGGGAAAGGGCTGGGACCCTGGTCCCCTGCCCACTCGCGTTCAGAGGGAGGGACCAGATCTCAGGGGGCCGTGGAAGGCAGTTTCCACAAGGAAGGACTGTTTTTGAGGAGTCCGTACTTATTTTGGGGGAGCGGCGTCGCCTGAATGGGGGCCACCTGTGGAGCCACGCAGGACCAAGGTCGCTGGGAGTGTGGCCAGCGCAGGGGCCTTCCACCGGGGCAGATACTGCCCGGCCTGCCCTCTTGTTCCCCACTCTTTTCTCGCTTCCATGTTTTTCTTCTTTAAAAAAGTTTCGTCTTAAACCCCTTTCCCGTTTGCTGTGTTTTGAAACTGGGTTGGGCTGTTTGTGACTCCAGTCATTGCAATGTTTGCAGCAAGAACGGTGAAGGGGGGACTGGTGGTTTTGCAGAGGAGCTTCGGGAAAGAAGCTGGGCCTGCTCAGGTGGACCAGCCCCAGGGAGCCGGACACGGGTGAGAGCTGCCCTGCATTCATAGCACTTACTCTGGGATCTCTCATTTCCTGCTTGGGCCTTCTCTGAAGGGAAGGGGACCGAGTTCCGTTTTCTCTAAGAAGGGTGTCTTGATGGGCCAAAAATTAGGAAGTAGAGGCATGTTAGCCACTACTAACAAAAACCAAAACAAAAAAAAAATGTACTGAGTAGTGTTGATTTTGAGCATGGCTTTTGTTGTTCAGATTAAGAAAGATCTGATCAGCCAATTAAAGGGACCAGTTTACCTCCCATCCTTAAAAGATGAGGTGGGTGGGTGGGTGGGGAGGACAGGCTCACCTGAGCCCTGGAAGACATGCATGAGTCGAATGATGGACAAAGGTTGGGATCAGAGGCCTCCGTGGTCTCTTGGTCTATGAGTTTGATGAACAAAGGTGATGGGGAGGAGAGGCTCTGGTTGATATGAATCTGGTGGACAAAAACGGGAGAAGAGACACATCCATTTCATTTCTTTTTTTCTTTTCTTTTTTAATAAGCTCCTCAGTAGCTCCCGCCTGTGGCCCTTGTGCCAGGTTGCAGGTGACACTGATGGGGCCTGTTCCAAAGAAGAGAACAAAGACATGGAGAATTGCTTCTCTGTGTGCCCCTCACAAAAGCATGCCCCGGGGATTGCCACGCCTTCTTCCTTCCCTGGGGAACTCCCTGAGGCTGCGGGTTGGTTTGAGCAGATCCCCTGGGACTGCATTGGCCCTTGCAGGGTGGTCATATTACAACAGAGAGACTATTTAGGACTGTCTACTTGGGCCTCTTGCCTAACTCCTCCCCATTCTCCTCCTCCTCCTATTTTTCTGGGGTACCTGCTTAGGTGTTTGATGTTCCCTTGTCTTCTTGGATGGAAAATGCATAACCACGGTTTAACATTGGGGGAAGAGCAGAAGCAGCTAAAATGCTCCGCCCTTTGGGCATGCTATGGGTCTCTCATTTTGACCATTGATGTCTCACTTGTATCCTGAAGAGGCTGAGCCTTCTGTCCTAAACTTACTCTAAAGGGTCTTCATCACGGTCTGTCAACATGTTACCCTAAGAAATCATTGACACCCGGCTGGCGTGGCTCAGTGGTTGAGCGTTGACCTAGGAACCAGGAGGTCACAGTTCCATTCCCGGTCAGGGCACCTGCCCAGGTTGCGGGCTTGGTCTCCCAGTGTGGGGCATGCAGGAGGCAGCCAATCAATGATTCTCAACATTGATGTTTCTGTCTCTCTCCCTCTCCCTTCCTCGCTGAAATCAATAAAAAATATATATTCTTAAAAATCATTGAGGAAGGCTCTTTGGAGAACAGCTTTCTTTCTTTGTGTTGGGGCTCTCCTGGGTCACCACTATCAGAAAATGAGAAAGTGAGAAAAAATAGGGAGTTTCTGTGTGAATGTTGACACTTGACATGTCATTTCAGTGAATCCTTATAATCCTGTGCCCGTGATGGTCTAGTGTTTTGTGGTTTTCCTCCTTAGACTAGCGATGCAGTCACGATTGTTGGCTCTAAGGGACTGCTTTGTTGTTAGCTATATTTTTTGATCCTACTATTCTCGATAATGTGCTAGGAATTACATACTGTATACCGTGTGTGTTATTAGATGTTTTTGAGAATCCAGTGAAGTAACGTGTTTGACAAATGAGGAAACTGGCCGAAAGTTTGAGGTACTGCAGTCACACAGCTGTTGGCAGCAGAGGTGGGGACAACCCAAGCTTGACTAGCTCATATCCCCAGAAGACTGCAGCGTTATTGCTTATTAACGTATCTAGGGAAATCAGAACCACAGTGAGGTGCCACTCACTTCACACTGAATAGGGTGGTGACAGCAAAAAAGACATAATACCAAGCAACAGGAATGCGGAGGATGGGAAGAAATCAGAACCCTACACTGCCGGTGGGACTGTCCAGTGGATACAGCCACCGTGGCAAACCGTCTTGGCAATTAGGTCCTCAGACTATGAAACAGAGAGTTGCCATATGATCCAATAATTTCACTCCTAGGAGAAAGGAAAGCATGTCCACACAAAAATGTGTACAGGAAGGTTCATTGCAGCATTATTCATAATAGCCAAACAACTCAAATGTCTAAAACCTGATGAATGGTTAAGTTAAATGTGGTATGTTCATACAATGGAATGTTATTCAGCAGAAAATGGAATGAAGTACTGACACATGCTACAACATGAGTGAACCTTCTGGTAATGCTGTTCCCTCATCCTTCAGATATCTCTTCCTCGAAGAAGCCCTTCTTTATCCCCCCCCCCACAGGTCAGACCCCCTCCCGACGCCCCCCTCCCCCACCCCTCATCCTAGGGAACTCCCTGTGGCTGCAGGTTGATTTGAGGAAAAAGAGGATGGGATGGAATTTCTCCCCAACCGGCCCAGCCACTCTCCTGGCAGAAGCCATTAACAGACAAGCCTAGTTGTCCCGCAGACAATGGCTCTGAGTCTGGAGGAAGAAGTATTACTGTGATTGGAGTGGAGGGAACAAGAGTAGGAGAGGCTGAGTGAAACTGGAGAAATATACAGGGACCAGACCATTCAAGGCCTGCCAGATAATGGTGAGGATATAACAGATCACACTGGGGAAGCATGATGTCAATCTCAACCCACCACTGGGGGTTCACTGCTCCCCTAAGGGCCATTTTTGAACTTCGTTGAAACTCTCTTTTGGTTGTCACAGGGATCAGGAGCATATGAAATGTAAATTTTATTCATTTCAGGGTAGTAGTGAGGGCATTGCAAATACTTAATATCCTACAGAGGTGTTTTGTCTGAAAGGAGATTGAAGGAGTCTAGCTGGGCTGGGCGGGACCTGAGTGGGTGTGTGAGTCTGGGGAGAAGGCCAGGGTAATCATGGGCTACATTTTGGCATTTACAGCCCAATTCCCGGATGGAACTAGTCAGTGGGTGATGTCAGCCTCTGGTATAGCTGTGAGTAGACCTGTGAGTGGAGAATGACCCGGCATAACACAGAACGGTCCACTCGTCCAAGTCAGTTTGAGATCTGTGTAGCAGGGGAGCCCCAGTTTGGTTCCCAAGTGCAATCTGCACACCCCAGTCCTATTTCCTGGAAGCTGGAGAGTTAAGGGCAGCAAAGAACCTCACTGCCAACATTTGTTTACTCCAACCCAGTCTTTTTTTTTTTTTTTTTTTATCCTCACCTGAGTATATTTTTCCATTGATTTTAGAGAGAGTGGAAGAGAGAGGGAAAGACAGAGAGAAACATCGATGTGAGAGAAACACAGCGATTGGTTGCCTCCTGCACAAACCCCATCCAGGGTCCGGGCCGAGGAGGAGCCTGCAACCGAGGTACCTGCCCTTGACCAGAATCAAGCCCAGGAACTTTCGGTCCACAGGCCGATGCTCTATCCACTGAGCCAAACTGGCTAGGGCAATCCAACACTGTCTTGATCTATGAACAAGAAAATACTTTCCATTAATGGTCAAACAAATAATAATAAAAACACTGAAACAAAATAAGTCATAGGCTTTATTCCTAATAACAAAAGCAATATCTGCTCATTGTAGAAACTTTGAGACCCACAAAGAAAATACTTTCCTACTCACTCTCCACTTAGATTAATATTTTAAAGTAAAATTTAAATAGTAGGCGGCAGGTCAGCCTCCCTCTGACCTGCCGCCTACTATTTCATAGTAGACATATATAATTTGAGTGTTTTGGGTTTTTTATTATAAAATTAAGATACTAATATTTTGTAAAATGCTTTTTTTTGCTTACTATATAATGAACTAGAGGCCTGGTGCATGGATTCATGCACTGGTGGGGTCCCTCAGCCTGGCCTGCGCCCTCTCACAATCTGGGACTCCTTGGGGGATGTAGGAGTGTATGAAGCGGCAGGTGGCTTGGTAGCGCTGCCGTGGAGGCAGGAGAGGCTCGCGCTGCCACAGCTGCGCTCGCCAGCCATGAGCCCGTCATCTGGCACCCAGTGGTCAGCTGAGCAGCGCTCCTGCTGTGGGAGCGCACTGACCACCAGTGGGCAGCTCCTGCATTGAGCGTCTGCCCCCTGGTGGTCAGTGTGTGTAATAGCTACCATCCTGTCATCTGGTTGCTTAGGCTTTTATATAGAGAGATGTTTTCTTATGTCACTTAATGTTTGTCTGCAATTTGTTTTTTATATATGTGGTTTTTTTTATTGATTTCAGAGAGGAAGGGAGAGGGAGAGAGATAGAAACAACAGTGATGAGAGAGAATCATTGGTCGGCTACCTCCTCCATGCTTCCCACTGAGGATTGAACCCACAACCCAGGCATGTGCCCTGACCGGGAATCGAACTGTGACCTCCTGATTCACAGGTTGATACTCAACCACTGAGCCACCGAGGCAGGGCTGCAATTTGTTTTTTAACTACGCTACTGTAGCCAGTCATGCATGTACCATGGTCTGCGTGACCAGTCTCCTCCCCGCTTTTGTGGCTCAAGGAGCTTCCAATTCTGTCCACGTACAAACAAGGCTGTGATGAACTTCCTGGCAGAGAAGTCCTTGTGCACAAATCCATAAGTACTTCCTCAGAGTAAATGGCAGTGACCTTTCACAGAGGGAGAAATGAAGGGCTTCTCGCCCTTCCGAGCAGGGTGGCATTAAACAATTGTCTCGACTCTTTAACATCTAGAAATTAATGCGTGTCCTTTTATCATCCAGACATTTCAAGGAGCCAAATGGGATAGTAATCATATTTTAAGTCGCAATAGTCTGTTTGGTGTCTGATGACTTGGAAAAGGAACAATGACATTGATGGGCTAGAAGATTCCACGGTGCTGTTAAATGCGCTTGGTTTTAAGTGGTGGCAACAGCTTGTGCATGCATTGGAAGGATGGGAGTAGCACACAGCTGCGAGGCCTTATTTATTTGGGCTGCAGAGCCTGTGGATTTATTTTGTTATTGTTGTTAATCCTCATCTGAGGATATTTTTCCATTGATCGTCAGGGAGAGTGGCAGAGAGAGGGAAAGACAAAGAGAAACATTGATGTCAGAGAAACACATTGATTGGTTGCCTCCTGCATGCCCGGGGCTGGAGAGGAGCCTGCATCCAAGGTACTTGCCCTTGACAGGAATCGAACCCGGGACCCTTTGGTCTGCAGGCTGACACTCTATCTGCTGAGCCAAACCAGCTAGGGGCAGCCTGTGGATTTCTTAACCACTGGCAAGAATTCCCCTCCAGAGCCCCCCAAATAACCACCTGCCCCCAGATTGGGAACCACTGCCCAGCGGAGATGGTACTGAGAAATAAACACCAGCTGAAGGGGCCACTAGGCTGTGGGGCCAGGGTGGGGTGTAGGTGTATGTGTGGTCCCACATAAGTCTGGAGAGAGTCCCACAGGTTTCCTGGCATTACCATGCGTCCTGGAGACCCTCCAGGGCCATCCTAGATCTCACTGCGGGGCACTCCCTGTGGGGGTCAGTGTGTTTATGTAAATTCCTGTGTCAGGGAAGGCCTCCCTGCTCTCTTCCTCCCAGCCCTGGTCTCTGGCTGTCAGTGCTGGCACTTCCTGTTCAGCGCCACTGGACAGCCATCTGTTTCCTCCCCCTGCCATCTGCCTGGCTGGGCTGGCCCAGGCATGCCGCCTGCCGGACAGCCTCCCTCTGACCTGCCGCCTGCCACATGCTCGCTTTCTTTGTCACCAGTTTGGCTCAGTGGTTCCCTCGCCCGCTGCTCACTCGCTGGCATTCCTCACCGGGGTCCTTAGCAACCCCTGGCATCAGCAGCCTGGCTCAGAGCCTAGCGCTGGCTGGTCTCCCAGGCCTTGGGTCTTCCTGAGGGGAAAGGAGGATGGAGGGGAAGGGAGGATGGAGGGGAAGGGAGGGTGGAGGGGAAGGGAGGATGGGATGGGATCTCTCCCCACCGGGCCCATCCCACTCTCGCTGGCGGAAACCATTAACAGACAAGCTCTCAGCCTCCCGCAGAGGAAGCAGTTCCCCTGGTTTGTGTTTAAACAGAAGTGGCAGTGACATAGTTCTTCCTTTCCCTGGGGCAGCCACACTCTTTTTTCTTCCTTCCTTCCTTCCTTCCTTCCTTCCTTCCTTCCTTCCTTCCTCCCTTCCTTCCTCCCTCCCTCCCTCCCTCCCTCCCTCCCTCCCTCCCTCTATCCCTTCCTCCCTCCCTCCCTTCCTCCCTTCCTTCTTTCCTCCCTTCCTTCTTTCCTTCTTTCCTTCCTTCCTTCCTTCCTTCCTTCCTCCCTCCCTCCCTCCCTCCCTCCCTCTATCCCTTCCTCCTTCCCTCCCTTCCTCCCTTCCTTCTTTCCTCCCTTCCTTCTTTCCTTCTTTTCTTCCTCCCTCCCTCCCTCCCTCCCTCCCTCCCTCCCTCCCTCCCTCCCTCCCTCCCTCCCTCCCTCCCCCTCTCTCTCTCTCTCTCTCTCTCTCTCTCTCTTTCTTTTTAATTTTAGATAGAGAAAGAGCGAAGTCATATGTGGAGTGGTTTATATAGCTTACCCACAGAAAGCATTGCTGGGAAACTTGAGAGTGTCATCATTTTTGAAGATGGAGAAAACGACGTTCCTTCGGAAGGAATGGCAAAGAGAAATTTAATTCAGTGCTTTCGGGTACAAAGTAAATTGGAAGCTTCTGGAAGCAGAGAGAATTGCTAAATACAGTATGACTTCGATGTAGTTTTACTCGCTTCTTCCTCTTAGGTTTTCTTTTTTTTTTTTTTTTTTAATATATTTTATTGATTTTTTACAGAGAGGAAGAGAGAGGGATAGAGAGTTCGAAACATCGATGAGAGAGAAACATCGATCAGCTGCCTCCTGCACACCTCCCACTGGGGATGTGCCCGCAACCAAGGTACATGCCCTTGACCGGAATCGAACCTGGGACCTTTCAATCCGCAGGCCGACGCTCTATCCACTGAGCCAAACCGGTCAGGGCCTCTTAGGTTTTCTTTATCTCCCTAAGAAGGCAGCAGCAATGCTAATACTGTTTATGAAGAAGTCTTTTTTTGTTTTTCACTTTTCCTCTCAAATTATAAAAGTAGTACTTTAATAATAATAACATCTATGATTTGTTGAGTTAGGTGACAGTCCCTGGGCTAGGTGTGTCACCTCATTTGATCCCCATGATAGGTAGGCCCTGCCATCACCTGCATTTTACTGAGGTGCAGAGAGGTTAGGTAATTTGTCCAAAGACAAAGGAAATAGTGAAGCTGGGTTTTGGACCAGGAAGTTTGAGTCCAGGTCTTGAGCTCAGAGGACAATTTGGGGTCATTTCTTTCTCATGATCAATATGCCATGGGTATTTTCCCATGTCCTGAAATCTTGTTTGAAAATGGTGTTGTGATAACTCCACACGAGTCCGTTACTTGGCTGTACCACAATTTATCCATTTGGCTCCTTGGTGGGCACGTGGTAGCAGATCTAAAAGGAGGTGCTATGAGATGTGACAGTTTCGGGTGCTGGTCACAGTTTCCCCCAGAGATGAAGTCAGCTGGAGTGGGGAAAACCCCTCACTGGGTATTGAACGGACAGTGTGTCATCATGTTTTCTACAGCATTTTCACGTGTTATCCACAGGGCTGCGGAAGGCTTAAGGAGAAACCAGGGATACAAGGCTGGGCAAAGGCAGGATGACAGTTGTTCGTATGGAAGATAATATAATAGTTCATCAGTAATAACACAAGAATAAACTATGTTTCCCATACTCACAACGGTAAACTACTTCTGCCCATCCCTGTACCATCCTCGATGGTAAGTCATGAGTTCCTCCAGATAGAACTAAGGTTTGAGCGTCTGCTCTACTGTCGGGCGATTTTAGATGCCATTTCCCTTTGTTGAACGCTTCTAGAGACTCTGTGTTCTTTGTTTCCCCCTTCTTATGGTTGAACGGAAGCTGAGAGGTTTTGCAACTTGCCCACGTTTCAAAACATCCATTAAATTCTGGAGCCAGCATTTGAACCTCGGTGTGGCCAAGGCCTAGCGGTTCCCACCGTGGTGTGCCATCTCTCTGTGTGTGGTGGGCAGGTTCCCGGGCTAGCCCACTGTGGCAGACACAGCCTAGGGTGACTCCCACCGAGTCACAACCTCGTGTAATTCCATCCTCTTGCGTGTAGGTAGGACCTGTGACTTGGCTTCTGACCAACAAAATATGGCGACGGTGATGGGATGTCATTCCCATGGTTATGTGAGTTCTGTGCCAAGGTGAGGGGATGTTTCAGATGTACTTAAGATCCCAAATGTGTTGGTTTTGAGTTTATCAAAAGGAGAGTATCTCCAGGTGGGCCTGATTTAGGTGAAAGTCCTTAGAAAAGGTACTGGGTCCTTCCCAGAGGGATAGGTTCTCTTCCTGAGCCTGAAGAAGTAAACTGCCTTATTGGGAGAGAACTACATGCTAAGCATCTAAGGGTGATGTCTAGAGGCTCATCAAATGAGGTGACACACCTAGCCCAGTGGCTGTCACCTAACTTAATGAATCATAGATGCCATTATTATTATTAATTATTAAAGAGCAGCCCTCAGCTGACAGCCAGTAAGAAAATGGGAACCTCAGTCTTACAGCTGCAAGGAACTAAATTCCACCAACAACCCTGTGAGCTTGGAGGAGGGCCCCAGCCTCATTCCAAACCCCAGCCTGGCCAACATCTTGACTGCGACCTTGTGAGACCCTGAGCAGAGGACTCTCTCCTGCCCAGGCTCCTAACCAGTGGAAACTGTGAGATGATAAATGTATGCTGTTTTAAGCAACTTAGCAGCAGATACTTCATAGACCCATAGAAGCCCTGTGCCCCGCATCAGATCTGCACCCTTGTGGCTGCATCACCGGATGGAGTGCCTGCTCGTGTTCCTCGGGAGCCATCGGAATTGCTTCCCATCTGCCTGGTCTCTGCCGGGGCTCTAAGCTGATGCGCTCTGGGGACGTACCTGACTACGGCCTCCTTCCACCTGCAGGACCGGTTTATCCGAATGTTTGTCCAGCGCCTTGTGGGCCTACAATGGCAGGCAGCCGCCTGGCAGACCGCACTGGCTTTTAATGTTACTTTTTGCTGTTTACTTCAACAGTCATTTTTTTTTGTGTGTTTTTTTTTTCAACTCCTATTTGAAATGAGGCGAGAAGAAAGCAAATCAGTGTTTACCGAATGCAAACTAAAAGCAAGAGGAAGAAAAATTACTTCTGTAACCTTTCATGGGAGAATTACAAGCCTTGTCATGGCAGGCTAAGTTTGACCATATTTGCTTTAACTCCTTGGAAGAACCTAACACCGTAACCAGGGGTAACGTTTCCTGGAGAACAGGCATGTGACTTCAGAGATAGTGGCCTCATTGACACATAGTGTTGTGAATTTCACGTGGAGGGGGAAAAAAGAGACACCTCTGACCCTTGTGTTTATAACGTGACATTGATTTTCCAAGGGTTCCCTGCGTGTCACCGTGATTGAGCGGTGTGTCCTGTTTGCTAGCTGTCACTTTGGGCAGAAGAAAAACTCTGCAGCCAAAACCGGTTTGGCTCAGTGGATAGAGCGTCGGCCTGCGGACTGAGGGGTCCCGGGTTCGATTCCGGTCAAGGGCATGTACCTTGGTTGCAGGCACATCCCCAGTGGGAGGTGTGCAGGAGGCAGCTGATCGATGTTTCTCTCTCATCGATGTTTCTAGCTCTCTATCCCTCTCCCTTCCTCTCTGTAAAAATATCAATAAAATATATTTTTAAAAAAAGAAAAGAAAAAGAAAAACTCGGCAGCGTCACAGACCTCCCCTGGGCCTGATGGGCGTCTCTTGCTGACAGTTAAGTCTACTGTCACAGTTCATGGTGACATCAATCCTGTGGTTATACATGTGGTCGTTACTTCAACACCTAGTTGTCTGGATTATCTGGATGAGCCCCAAATCCAATGACAGGTGTTTTTGTAAGTGACACACAGATGAGGAGAAGGCGATGGTGATGTGCAGAATGTGACAGAGTCTGTACCATGAGCCCAGGATGCCAGGGCAGCCACCATCGGAAGCTGGAAGAAAGAGCGACTGGATTCTCCCCAGAATCTCCAGAGAAAGTGCCATCCTGCGGATGCCTTGACTTTAGCCCAGGGATACTGATTTTTAACTTCTGGCCTCCATCACTGTGAAAGAATGAATGCTTCCTTATTCTAAGCCACCCC
Organism: Plecotus auritus; assembly: GCF_963455305.1. Classification (NCBI taxonomy): domain Eukaryota; kingdom Metazoa; phylum Chordata; class Mammalia; order Chiroptera; family Vespertilionidae; genus Plecotus; species Plecotus auritus. The sequence goes on from NC_137773.1 coordinate 165,449,359, forward strand.
GTTGGTGATCATTTGTCACAGCAGCTAGAGGAAACTAATACAGCCAATTAAGGACTTTCCATTGTGGTCAGATTCTCAAAATCTCCAGCAGCGTAGACGATAGATGATGAATGTTTTCTTTTTTTTTTTAGAAAGGCTTGTTCATTTCCAGGAAAGAAGTTTCAGAGAGGTGACGGCCACCCTCTGCCACTGTGGGTGGCAATTACATCTCAGTCTTTCTTATTTAAGTACATCTCTTGCTTTAATAGCTTATTCAAAGAGAGAGGCAATGTTGAATTTCTGCTGAAAAAAGCAGAAATGTAAAGACAGAAACGTAAAAACATGAGAACATCAGAGGCATTCTCAGACAGCAGGTTAAAAGCAAAAGATGAAAGTGCTCTGCAAAGAAGCCCTGCTTAATCTGCTTATTAAATACAGTTGCTATTTTTCAAATGTTTGTAGAAGTGCCTGATGTCTCTAAATTATATGTGTGTGTATGTATACACAGACACAGACACTTGTGTGACGTTTCATTTATAAATCATTTCAGGTTTGATTGCGGGAACCGTACAAAGAACTCCCCTTATGCCCTTCCCCCAGGTTCTTCAATTGTTAACATTTGTTGACTCCTTTTCCACTTATATGCGCATTCTTTTTCTCTCTGAACCACTTCAGTGTGCTTTCCTAAGAGGGACCTTCTCGGACGCACCCACCGTACAGGTCGCTAAGTCAGGAAATTAGTGACACCGGTGCTGTTATCTAACCTACCAGCCTTATTCAGATTTCACCGGTTGACCCACTAATGTCCTTTCTCTGGTCTAGGATTGCATTAGGCCACATGTTCAATTATCCTGTCTCTTTAATCTCTTTCAATCTGGAACAGCTTCTGAGTCTCTCTTGTCCTTCATGACCTTGACATTTGAGAAGAGTCCAGGCCAGAGCAGCCCCATATTGGACATTAAAGTTAGTTAGAGGACCCTTCTGATTCTCAGCCTATTGTAGCTACAGTGGATCCAACTGGTGTTTGGATCATGGCACACCTTATCTCAATGTTAGTGCTTTTGTGTTCACAAAAGTCCCTTTTGCTAACTTCCTATCTGAAGTTAGTTAATAGTTCAAGTTGAGCGTAACAGCATGTCTTGGGACAATGGCTAAAAATTATGGAGGCCTTTTCACCTACCAAGTCCTCGTCTATGAGCTTGACATGAATTACCTCATGGAATCCTCACAGCAAGCTGCCCCTATCATTTAGGGACTATTCTTTTTCATCTTTTTTGTCAAGCCTTAGAATTCACGATAATTATGTAGCCAGATGTTGCTGTATGGGGTCAACTTGATGGCAGAGATATTTAGCTGTTACCCCAAAACTCATGCTCCCTCTTTCACAATGTGGGTTTGTTTCTGGTGACCCAGGTGCAGACAGACATTTCCTGCAGCCTTAGTATTTAAGTGAGGCCGTGCGACTGACTAGCTCTCGCCAGTGGAATGATTGTGGAAGTGATATTGCCACTTCCTGTCTGAGGCTTCTAAGAGGCAGGATTCTCTACTCTTCTTCTGTCCGCTGTAGGCAGAGGACTCGAAGGCCTTATTTTTTATATTTAAAGATCAGGAAACAGAAACAAACCCAGGTCTGAGAGCCTTCCCCGACACCCCTCCTCCTAACTCCACCCTGACACCACCCCACACCCCATCCCGTTGGCCCGCTCTGATTTCTTCACAGCCCTTCTCTAGCAGAAGCCCCCTTGTTCACTGCTTTGTTACTCATTTGTGGTGGTCTTCACCACCAGGACCGGGATTGCAGTAGGGCAGCGACCTTCCTCTGTCTTGGTCGCCACAGGGTGCCTGGTTCCTAAGGGGGTACCTGGGACACTGAAGGCACTCCTAGCCCAGCTGGAGTGGCTCAGTTGGTTGTTGGCCCATGAACCGAAAGGTCACTGGTTCGATTCCTGGTCAGAGCACGTGCCCAGGTTGTAGTCTCGATCCCCAGTAGGGGGCGTGCAGGAGGCAGCCCATTGATGTTTCTTTCCCTCTCCTGTCCTCTTTAAAGTCAATAAAAACAGCCCTAGCTGGTTTGGCTCAGCAGATAGAGCTTCGGCCTGTGGACTGAACGGTCCCAGGTTTGATTCCAGTCAAGGGCACATGCCCGGGTTTTGGGCTCGATCCTTGGTGGGGGGGCATGCAGGGGGCAGCCAATCAATGATTCTCATCATTGATGTTTCTATCTCTCTCTCCCTTCCTCTCTGAAAGCAATAAAAATATTCTTTAAAAATAAATAAATAAAATCAATAAAAGCATTTTTTAAAAGGCACTCATAATCTTTTTTTATGAATGAATGAAAGCATATTTTCTTTGCCAAAGCCTCTGGTAACAGCACTCCTTTCAAAAAGGTCAATCTGGGTGAAGTGCTTGGCCAGCTTGGATCTTCCTCAGGAGACTGTGTTGGAGGTGCCTGCTGGGGGTGCTGTGTGGGCCCAGTGGCAGAAGGGCCCCTCTTGCCAGGCCCAGAATGTGCTACGGGCCCTGAGGCGTATCACTTCAGGCCTGTGGGCTGGGAAGCGGCGAGTATCAGGGCAGGTGGGCCCCCCAGCAAGGAGAAGGTGGGATGCCCAACCGGAGTTCTGACAAAGATGCGGTTTCTGCACTGGCTGCAGGCCTGAGCTCCTTCCCCTTTTGTCCGGTTGAGCTAACAGGTTTCCACTGACTCACACCGTCAAAACATGGGTTCCTACACCAAGGTAAACAGGCAGGTCGAGGGATGAGAGAAGTGTCTGTCAGGGTGTCAAGCTGTCAGGACAGGGTTCCTCATTTCAAACAACAACAGAGAACAGTGGCGTCACTGTATTGGATTAAAGGCTAAAAGAATCCAGTGCCAGATGGGGCCAGCTCACTTTCGGATTTCTATTTCTGGCTCAGGAACTAACCCTTTGGTTGGGTCTTAGTCATGTCTCTTTGCCTGGCCAAGGCTTTTAAGTCACTTTGCCAGCTATTTATTTAGTGCCTACTCTGTCCCAGCCCTGTGCCAGCTGCTGGGGGTACAGTGGTGAGCAAGGCAGGTCCGGACACTCCCTGTGGGCTGAAAATCTGGACACTAAACAGATGTGTTTCATCACCTCTAAAGCACCATTGTTTAAGGCACTGCTAAGGGAAAGAAGGAAAGAGGGAAGGAAGGAAATGCTTTTAATATGATCACAAATCTTTTGCCATTTAGCATTTTTATTTTATGATTATTGAAGAGGTTGTTCAGACTATATATAGGATATATATATATATCCTATCTAATAAAAAACATGCAAATTGACCGTACCTCCGCTACGCCCACCAGCCAATCAGAGCGAGTATGCAAATTAACCCAACTAAGATGGCGGCGGCCACGGAGCTGGAGTGAGCAGGAGGCTTGGGTTGCCCCCAGCAATGGAGGAAGCCAAGCTTCCCGCCTGCCCTGGCTGGCCCTGGCCTCCACTCAAGGCTACAAAGTTTCAATGATAGAAGATAAGTAAATCCCAGATACCTCCTTCCAGCCGGCCCTGGCCTCCACTCAAGGAGGCGCTGAAAAAAAGAAAAGAAAAAAAGGAGAGGCTGGGAGCTTGGGTCACCAGGGGGCATGGCCAGCCTGCAAACAGCCATCAGCCCCTCACCCAGGCTGGCCACACCCCCATGGGGTGAGGGTCCCCGCTGGGGGCTTGGCCAGCCTGCAAACAGCCATCAGCCCCTCACCCAGGCTGGGCAGGCACCCCAGCAGGGACCCCCACCCTGAAGAGGGTGTGGCCAGCTTGAAAACAGCCCTCAGCTCCTCACCCAGGCTGGCCATGCCCCCCCCCAGCAGGGACCCTCACCCCATGGGGGCATGGCCGGCCTTCAAACCACCACAGGCCCCTCGCCCAGGCCGCCCCATGCCCCAAGGGAACCCCCACCCTGATCCGGGACACGCTTTAGGGCAAACCAGCTGGCCCCCACCCGTGCACCAGGCCTCTATACTAATAAAAGGGTAATATGCTAATTAGACTGGGAGACCTTCCGGACATTCTTCTGGACAAAGCCATGGTGGCGGGGCCGAGGTAGAGGCGGTTTGAGGCCAAGAGAGGAGGGCATTTGTGGGTGATCAGGCCAGGATAGGATGGCAGTTGTGGGACATCAGGCTGGTAGGGGATGGGGCTGTTGGGGGTAAGCAGACCAGCAGGGGGCCAGTTGGGGGCGAGCAGGCAAACGGGGGGGGGCAGTTGGGGGTGAGCAGGCTGGCAGGGAGGCGGTTGGGGGCAAGCACACTGGCACGGGGGGCAGTTGGGGGTGATCAGGCTGGCAGGGGGGCATTTGGGGGCAAGCAGGCCAACAGGGGGGCGCAGTTGGGGGTGAGCAGGCCAGCAGACAGGTGAGCGGTTAGGAGCCAGCAGTCCCGGATTGCGAGAGGGATGTCCGACTGCCGGTTTAGGCCTGATCCCTGTAAACTGGCAGTAGGACATCCTTCGAGGGATCCCAGATTGGAGAGGGTGCAGGTCGGGCTGAGGAACACTCCCCCCCGCCCCCTGCACAAATTTTGTGCACCGGGCCACTAGTGTGTGTGTGTGTGTGTGTGTGTGTGTGTGTGTGTGTGTGTGTATATATATATATATATACACACACACACACACACACACACACACACACACACACTCTTGTGAATCTATATAAAGGAAAATTGGTGAAGGAAAATAAATTTGTTAAGATATTCTTACAGGGGAGAAACCAAGATGGCGGCATAGGTAAACACCTAAACTGCTGCCTCGCACAACAATTTCAAAACTACAACTAGAAGACAGAACGGACACCATCCAGAACCGCAGGAAAGCTGACTGAGTGAAAATTCTACAACTAGAAGGAAGGAGAAAAGCTCACAGAGAATTGGAGGTACGGCAAAGGGTCTTTGTGCGCGCAGAGAGGAAGGGCGGCGGAGTGCCTGGCTGGCTTTCTCTGGCGGAAGGGGGAAGGGAGCCCCCGACCGCATTGAACCCCAGTTCTGACTGCACTGAACACCTATTCCGGGCGAGCCCCTGGGGACCCACGCTCTTGTGGGGGGAGTCTGGACTCTCGGGCGGAGACTCGGGAGCCGGGGAAGGCGGAAGACTGAAAGTCCGCTCGCGCCAGTGCACACAAAGGCTGCGGGAGGCTGCCACAGGCTTTCCCTAGCGGAAGGGAGTGAGAGGCTCCTGACGGCACAAAACCCCAGTTCTGACTGAAGTGAGCCCCAGTTCTGACTGCAGCGAACCCCAGTTCCAGGCGAGCCCCCGGGGACCCACGCTCTTGTGGGGGGAGTCTGGACTCTCGGGCGGAGACTCGGGAGCCGGGGAAGGCGGAAGACTGAAAGTCCGCTCGCGCCAGTGCGCACAAAGGCTGCGGGAGGCTGCCACAGGCTTTCCCTAGCGGAAGGGAGTGAGAGGCTCCTGACGGCACAAAACCCCAGTTCTGACTGAAGTGAGCCCCAGTTCTGACTGCAGTGAACCCCGGTTCCAGGCGAACCCCCGGGGACCCACGCTCTTGTGGGGGGAGTCTGGACTCTCGGGCGGAGACTCGGGAGCCGGGGAAGGCGGAAGACTGAAAGTCCGCTCGCGCCAGTGCGCACAAAGGCTGCGGGAGGCTGCCACAGGCTTTCCCTAGCGGAAGGGAGTGAGAGGCTCCTGACGGCACCGAACACCAGTTCTGACTGAAGTGAGCCCCAGTTCTGACTGCAGTGAACCCCAGTTCCAGGCGAGCCCCCGGAGACCCACGCTCTTGTGGGGGGAGTCTGGACTCTCGGGCAGAGAATCGGGAGCCGGGAAGGCAGAGGACTGAAGGCACACACGTGCTAGCAAGGGCAAGGCTGATGGGAAGCCAAGACTGAGACTCCACCCCATCCAAGCAGAGCACAGAGGCTATTGCAATTTGGCAAGTCTAATCCTATAAGGCTGTCTCCAGCACCGGACTTCTCCCAGCATAGACACAGCTGATCCTTACAGCCAACTGGCCTGGAGGTCAATTCTTCCCAGTGATACCAACAACAATAAAGACTTAATTACAACAAGGCTGTACACACAGTCCACAAAGGGGTGCACCAAGAGTGTCCACCCCAGGTTAACTGGGGAGGCAGACCCACTGGGCCAAATTGGAAACCTAGCACACAAATCTACCAACTCAGGGAAGCAGTGAAAATGCGGCGTCTAAGAATCAGATCACAAACGAAAGAAATGGAGGAAAACAAACGACTGGATATAGAATTCAAAACCACGGTTATAAGGCTTTTTAAGAATATCCTAGAAAAGGCCGATAAATATAACGAGACCCTCGAAGAGATGAAAAAGGACCAACTAGAAATTAAACATACACTGACTGAAATAAAAAATATTATACAGAGACCCAAAAACAGACAAGAGGAACACAAAAATCAAGTCAAAGAATTGAAATACAAAGAAGCAAAAAACACTCAACCGAAAAAGCAAAAAGCAAAAAAAAAAATCCAAAAAGTTGAAGATAATGTAAGAAGACTCTGGGACAACTTCAAGCGTACCAACATCAGAATTATGGGGGTGCCAGAAGAAGAGAGAGAGCAAAATACTGAAAACCTATTTGAAGAAATAATGACCGAAAACTTCCCCCACCTGGTGAAAGAAATAGACTTACAAGTCCAGGAAGCCCACAGAACCCCAAACAAAAGGAATCCAAAGAGGACTACACCAAGACACATCATAATTAAAATGCCAAGAGCAAAAGACAAAGAGAGAATATTAAAAGCAGCAAGAGAAAAACAGTTAGTTACCTACAGGGGAGCACCCATACGATTGTCAGCTGACTTTTCAACGGAAACTATGCAGGCCAGACGGGAGTGGCAAGAAATTTTCAATGTGATGAATAGCAAGAACCTACAACCAAGATTACTCTACCCAGCAAAGCTATCATTCAGAATTGAAGGGCAGATAAAGAGTTTCACAGACAAGAAAAAGCTAAAGGAGTTCATCACCACCAAACCAGTATTATATGAAATGCTGAAAGGTATTCTTAAAGAAGAGGAAGAAGAAAAAAGGAAAGATAAAAATTATGAACAACAAATACATATCTATCAACAAGTGAACCTAAAAATCAAGTGAATTAAAAACCTGAGGAACAGAATAATCTGGTGAATACAATAGAATCAGGGGCATAGAAAGGGAGTGGACTGATAATTCTCAGGGGGAAAGGGGTATGGGGGGGTTCATAAAGAGACTGGACAAAAATCATACACCTATGGATGAGGACAGTGGGGGGTAGGTAAGGGCAGAAGGTGGGGTGGGAAATGGCTGGAGGGGAACTATGGGGGAAAAAAGGAGAAATAATTGTAATAATCTGAATAAAGATTTATTTAAAAAAAAAAATAAAAAATAAAAAATAAAAAAATAAAAAATAAAAAAAAAAAAGATATTCTTACAACTTTTTATAGTCAGAGCCCTCCTAAATTCCTTTTTCTTTTTTAATATATTTTTACACAGTGTCCTCTCAGTGCCATCAAGAGTGTGAGCAATGCCTTTGGACCTCTGTTTGGGGAATGATGCTAAACACACCTGGTTCACCATCCCGCCGTCTCAGCCCCACACACCTCTGGTTCCCAGGGTTTTGCACGCAGGGTGCTCCACGCTGGCTCCGGGATTCTTGCCCTGCTACTGACACCCACTCTGCAGGTTTTGATGCTGGCACACTGAGCATTGGCGCATGGCAGGCAGTGGCAACTAAGTCCATCACTGCTGTCCAGTCTCACCAGCAACCACCCCTGCATTGAGGGAAGTAAAAATATGCAAGAATGAGCCCTAGCTGGTTTGGCTCAGTGGATAGAGCATCGGCCTGCGGACTGAAGGGTCCCAGGTTCAATTCTGGTCAAGAGCACATGCTTGGGTTGCAGGCTTGGTCCCCAGTGTGGGGCATGCAGGAGGCAGCCGATCAATGATTCTCTCTCATCATTGATGTTTCTATCTCTCTCTCCCTCTCCCTTCCCCTCTGAAATCAGTAAAAATGTATTTTTAAAAAACATATGCAAGCCCTGGCCGGTTTGGCTCAGTGGATAGAGTGTCGGCCTGCAGACTCAAGGGTCCCAGGTTCGATTCCGGTCAAGGGCATGTACCTTGGTTGCGGGCACATCCCCAGTAGGAGGTATGCAGGAGGCAGCTGATCGATGTTTCTCTCTCATCGATGTTTCTAACTCTCTATCCCTCTCCCTTCCTCTCTGTGAAAAATCAATAAAATATATTTTTAAAAAATGCAAGAACGAGCATCTTTAAATCAGTGAAGTGTGGTCAGTGTGGCAGGGCTGAGCATCAAGGAGGAGGAAGCAGAGGATGCTGTGAGCACAGATAACGAAAGTCCTCCCAGGCCGTGGCCAGACCTTTCTGGGAAGGAACCTTCAGGCTGAGACCTGAGCATGGGAAGGGGCAGGGCAGGAGGAAAAGGTTGGAAGAGTGTTCTGGAAGAGGGAACAGCCTGTGCAAAGGCCCAGAGCTAGAGGGGAAGGAAGGGAGCTTGAAAATTTCTTGGTGAGTTCCCAAAGTGGGCTTTTTAGTAGTGGTGGAGTGTGGGAGAGCTGTTAGCCATACAAGTAAGTTAGCGGTTCCATTAGGCTTTGACAGCTTCTCCGTCATTGTCAAGTGTCTCGGGAACTGCCGGAGGAAAGAGTGATGTAGTGAGCTCGTTAGTTTACCTGTTTCATCTGGGTTTTCCACTGAAGGCGACCTATAGGCTTAGCATTTTATTCCTGAGACTTTACATTATTACACAAATGTGATTAGAGCAACATTAACATAATTAGATCTAAAGAAGTATTAAAAAGCAAAATTCACCCAAGGCCCACCATTGCGTACATTCCACAAATGTTCTAGCTGGGTCCTTGTGTAAGTGTATAGAATACTGTTTTATTATAAAATTGTTAGTAGCATGTCTCTGTTGCTATAAAATCTTCATAATTGTTCATAATATGTGCAATCATCTAAGTGGATGTTCTTTAATAATATTACCATTCCCTTTTGAACATGAGAGTTGTTCTTGAGCTTTTTACTAGTAGCTACTATAAATGATATAACACTGAACATTTGCTAGGGTCGGCAACCTATAGCCTGCTATCCAAATTTGGCCTGCCACCTGTTTTTGTTTTTTAAATAAAACTTTATTGGTACACAGCCAAACCCATTTGTTTGTGTATCAAAGATGGCTACTTTTGCACTACATGGCAGAGTGGAGTAATTGTAAATAGTGATTATATGTCCCTCAAACCCTAAAATATGTACTCTCTGGTTCTTTGCCACGAAAAAAATCACCAACCTTAGTTTAGAGTGCATAGTAGTTTTCTTCTGAGTAGAGTTATTTTCCTTAACAGAAATTCTGAGGGGTGGGATTATTCACTTATAGGAAATAAATGTGGGTTTCAAAATAATTTCTAATTTACAGCTTGAATATGGTCCATATAGACAGTGACATCATGAGAACAAATGTGTGAACCAATTCATTGACCATTATACGAGTACTAGAGGCCCGGTGCACGAAATTCATGCACGGGGGTGTGTGTCCCTCAGCCCAGCCTGCACCCTCTCCAATCTGGGACCCCTTCAGGGATGTCCGACTGCCCGTTTAGGCCCGATCCAGGTAGGATCGGGCCTAAACGGGCAGTCGGACATCCCTCTCACAATCCAGGACTGCTGGCTCCCAATGGCTCGCCTGCCTGCCTTCCTGAGCCGGAGGCCCTAGTATCTGGGATTTATTTATCTTCTGTAATTGAAACTTTGTGGCCTTGAGCGGAGCCAAGACTCCTGCTTGCTCCGTGGCCGCAGCCATTTTTGTTGGGATTTATTTATATTCTATAATTGAAACTTTGTAGTCTTGAGTAGAGGCCTGGGCTGGCCAGGGTGTAAGGAAAGCTTGGCTTCCTCCATCACCAGGGGCAACCCAAGCCTCCCGTTCACAGCCATCTTGATTGGGTTAATTTGCATACTCGCTCCTGATTGGCTGGTGGGCATGGCTTGTGAGTGTAGCGGAGTGGTGGTTAATTTGCATATTATGCTTTTATTAGATAAAAGAAGAAGAAACTATTATAAGCAATTTTGGTTGTGTTCAACGTTACAGTTCCCTTATAACTCCCGTTGTAGTGCCAGTTCTTTTCATTCAGAGCAATTCTCAGTTTTTAATTGAATTTCATTCATACATTAAATTCTGAATTCTCAAGTCTCTTTTAATCTTCGGGTTCCTCTCCCTCCTTCTTTTTCTTTACAATTTATTTCTTGAATAAATTTGATAATTTGTCCCTATGGTTCCTTCCCACTGAGTAGATGTGTGAGTGCATCCCTGTGGTGTCCTCAGCTGGCTCTTCAGTCCCCTGTGTTTCCTACAGGTTGGCAATTAGATCTAGAGGCTCATCACGTTCGGATTTGTTTGGTTATTTGTTGCAAGACCATTTCCAGCGGGTGATGCCTGATGTCTGCTTATCTTTATTTTCATGGTGTTAAGATTGATCAGTGGCTCAGGTGTCCTCATTCTAATCCCTCCATTATAAAGTGGGCACCTTGCTTTTTTTTCTTCTTCTTCATGGTTTTCACATTGCCATTTTCATTTAACAATATATATTCGAAGCCATAGCATGGGGTTCCCTACTTCATAATTATTTATTTGCTTCTTTCCTCCCTTAATGTCTGCCCCCTAACTGTCATGGGGGCTGGGAACATGTTTCAGGATCTATTTCTAGGGGCTCCCCCTCCCTTCCTAGTGACCAACCTAAGCTTTGGTTCAATTTTCATTCTTCAGTTTGCATTAACTTTGAAAGTTGGCACCTTCTTTGTGGCTCTTCCTAATGATATTTCAACACTGCATTCACCCAAGGATATTTGCCATTGATTTTTAGAGAGAGTGAAAGGGTTGGGGAGAGACAGAGAGAGAGAGAAACATTGATGTGAGACACATCGATGGGTTGCTCCCTGCACGCTTCCTGACCAGGGCCAGGATCGAGCCCGAGGTTTGTACCCTTGACCAGAATCAAGCCTGGGACCCTTCAGTCTGCAGGCTTACACTCTATCCACTGAGCCAAACGAGCTAGGGTGCAAATCTGTTCTTCCCTTCATCTTTGACATTTCTTTTTTTTTTTTTTTTTTAAACATATTTTATTGATTTTTTTTTACAGAGAGGAAGGGAGAGGGATAGAGAGTTAGAAACATCGATGAGAGAGAAACATCGATGAGCTGCCTCCTACTGGGGATGTGTCCGCAACCAAGGTACATGCCCTTGACCGGAATCGAACCTGGGACCTTTCAGTTTGCAGGCCGATGCTCTATCCACTGAGCCAGGTTAGGGCGACATTTCTTATTAAGGCTCCTTTTATTGCTTCTTACTTTAGGAAGAGGTAAAATACAAATTACTAAAATAGTAAATATTCAAATTGCCCTGACCATCTGCCCCTGAACAGACGTCCACTTTAAGTCAATAGCAGTCTCCATTCTTCGGGGCCAAGGGAGAACGTGAAGAAAAATAAAGGCCAAGCACTGCAAGGGGGGCCCTCTCCACCTGGAGGAAAAGGAAGGCTGACGGAGCGGTGGCTTCTGTTTGGTTTCTAATTCAATGCAGAAAGACTCCTTCCAGAAAGTTCAGTTAAGGAAGAGGAAATGGTAACCCAAGAATGTTATTTTACGGGGCCTGCAGATTATTTACCATAATAAAATTGTTCCAAGTACCGATGAGGGTTTTATTTTGCATTTTATACATGTAGAGTGTGTGATATGTGCCAGGTGCTGTGCTCAGTGCTTTGCAGGTATTACCTCAGAAGAGATAGTACTCTAAGTAGGGTACTATTTGTCATCCCCACTTTCTAGATGGGTAAGCTGAGGCTCTGGGAGGTTCTGTAGCTTTTCCAGGTCATGTAGCTAGTAAGAGGCGGTAGGGTTCCCACTGCTTGAGTGAGATTTAGGGGAAGTCACCTAACCTCTGTGTGCCTCAGTTTCCTCATCTGTGAAATGAGGATGATGCTATCACTGGTCCCGAGGGGAACCAGGCAGATCCTATGAGAAGTGTTTGAGCTCTGAGTAAACATTCATTATTACTCTGTTACCTCCTTTCAGTGTCCTAGTGAGAGCTCTCATCTACACTAATAAAAGAGAAATATGCAAATTGACCATACTTCCATGATGTACACCAATCAGGGGCAAGTATGCAAATTAACCCAACAAATATGGAAGGTTAATTTGCATACACAGGTGTGGAGCTAAGACTGAAGACTGAAGAAGACTGAAGAGGCTTGGCTTCTCCGCTGCGGCCGGAGTGAAGGCCTGGCTCCCTGGTGCTGGAGGTAAACAGATGCCGGCAGCCAGGGGAAGGAAGGCCTATTGCACGAATCTTCGTGCAACGGTCCTCTAGTCTTTAATATTTTCCTCAGAAGTCAACTGAACTCCTTTTTTTTCCCCAAGATTTTATTGATTTTTTATAGAGAGGAAGGGAGAGGGATAGTTAGAAACATCGATGAGAGAGAAACATCGATCAGCTGCCTACTGCACATTCCCTGATGTGCCCGCAACCAAGGTACATGCCCTTGACTGGAATCAAACCCGGGACCCTTGAGTCCGCAGGCCGACGCTCTATCCACTGAGCCAAACCAGTCAGGGCATCAACTGAACTTCTTAATATTTATGGTAGTTGTATTGCCTCCAAGGTCTTCATCCTCTTTCCCCCTTCGCACGTCCCCATCTTATTTTTATGAGTCTGCGCTGGTTCTTTTGATTGGAATGTTAGCTTGGCACAGGTCAGTGTCTGAATGAGGAGGGAACCCACCTTCATTCAGGGGATTGCAGACATTTTATTTTCCATTCCGCTATCAAGTGTAGAGCACCTAGTACGTGCCAGGCTCATATTTTTGACCAAGCAGAGAGGTATCGAGGAGTGGAGTTGTCTCTTGCCTCTGCTACCCATCAGCTGAGTCACCCTGGATAAATCATGTCCCTTTTCTTGGTCTCAAATTTATCTCCAGTAACGTAGGAGGGAAATTTTCCAAGATCACTATTCTAGTCGTTATATACACAGGGTGGGGCAAAAGTAGGTTTACAGTTATTGGTATGGAAAAATAATATAATAATTAATAAGTAGTGATACAAAAATAAACTCTTGTGTTTCACGTACTCAAAACTGTGAACCTACCTTCACCCCACCCTATATACGCTCAAATGTACAGGATCAGAATAGGAATTGCTTGGCAAGTTCCTGGGCGTTAATGGAGATGAACTGTGAGTTGTGGGGACTGTGCCATGCCTACATCAGGGGCTTTTCTGAAAGGTTTTCCGTTTGGTATCGAGAAATTTCGGGGCAGAGAAAGTCTGAGCTCGGACAAAACCCTGTGGAAACGCCACAGTGAGGTTTTTACGTCGTGTTCTGAGGACCACTCTTCATCTTATCTCCATGACCTCGCCCTCTGCGGTTTGACAGTGTCATCAGATCATCTCTCTGCAGATGTCTTTTTTTTTTTTTTTAAAGTTTTTCGGGAGTTTTAAAAAAGGTGTTTCTGTGTAACAGCTTTGTTGTGATATAAGTCACATACCATACAGTGCATCCCTTTAAAGTATACAGTTCAGTGCTTTTGAACATATTCACAGAATATGCGCCACCATCACCACAATCAGTGTCACAGCTGGTGTCATCGACTGGTTGATGACAGTTCTGTACGTTGTGGCAAATGCATAGAATCATGTATCCATCAGCACAGTGTCAAACAGCACAGCCTCTCATCCCCAAAGCCCCCTGTGCTCTCACTCTGTAGTCAACCCCTGTCCTCACCTCGTAGCCCCTTTGCCTTCCCATATAAATTTTAGGATCAGTTTATCTACCCAAAAAGCCTGCTGGGGTTTGAATGGGATTATGTTGAATCTGTATATCAATTTGAGGAGAATTGACAAGGGGACAATATGGCATCTTTCAATCCATGAACATGTTATACCTCTCCTTTTATTTAGCTCTTCTTCGATTTCTTTCACCAGTATCTTGTAGTTAGTTTTCAGCATTTAAAACTAATAAATGGTTAGATTTAAACCTAAAAAAATAGTTCCCTGTTTTATGGCTGTTACTGTAAATAGTCCTATCTATTTCCAATATTTAATTTCGGTGTATTGCTAACATATGGACATGCAGTTGATTTTGGTACATTGATCTTGCAGTTATTTTTTTAAAAATATATTTTATTGATTTTTAACAGAGGAAGGGAGAGGGATAGAGTCAGAAACATCGATGAGAGAGAAACATCAGTCAGCTGCCTCCTGCACACCCCTCACTGGGGATGTGCCAGCAACCAAGGTACATGCCCTTGACCGGAATCGAACCTAGGACCTTTCAGTCCGCAGGCTGATGCTCTATCCACTGAGCCAAACCAGTTAGGGCTGACCTTGCAGTTATTGAACTCATTTATTAGTCCTCGCATCTATTTCTGTAGACTCTTGGGGATTTTCTTTATAGGTCATCGTGTCGTCTACAAATAAAAATGTCTTGTTTCTTCCTTTTCAATCTATACGCCTTTTATTTCTTTTTCTTACCTTATTGCAACTTCTGAGAATATGTTGAATAAGAGAGGAGATCCTTTCTTTGTTTCCTGTCCCGGAGGAAAGCTTGCAGACTCACTACAAATGCGATGCTCGCTGGAGATTTGTTTTGAAGGTGCCCTTTATCAGGTTAAGGACGTCCCCTGCTATCCTAGTGTGCTGAAAGTTTTTATCCTGAACGGGTGTTGAATTTTGTCAAACACTTTTTCTGCATCGATTGAATATTTGACTTTTCTCCTTCGGTGTGTTAATATGGTGCATTCATTGATGTTGAAGTGTGTTCCTGGGATAAAATTTAGTTACTTGTGCATTTGCATTTTTTATATATTGTTGGATTCAATGTGCTGATATTTTGTTTATCCATAAGCTCGCGAAGGACCCAGCCCACTTCCAGTCCTTCCCCTCGAGACAGTCACATACTAAGCGTCTAATGTGGGTCATTCTGAATCCCCCTCTCTCCTCTCTCTTTCCTCTTCCTGTGGTGGCTGTTCATTTGGGCTTTACCAGTTTCTCACTTCTGCTCACATGTTAGAAAAGCATGACGTTATGAAACTCATTTCAGAAACAAGATTAAAGAAGAAGCATTTGAGTCCGGTAGCTGATCTGTCTTACCTTTCTGGGGTCCTGCTAAGTGCTGTCCCTGGAGGGCAGTGCATTTGGGTTGGATTTACCTGAGTGGTCCAGTTAGTCTCCCACGAGCAGGTGCATGAGGAGAGGCATTGAGGGCGAACCTTTTGTTCATGTCTTCCCTGCCTCTCCCAAAGGTGCCCAGACCAGGGCTGCTTCTTGGGGACTGAAAGGCCCTCTGTGTCTTACCACCAGGGGCTGTTGCAGGCCGGGTGAGGGGAAATGCAGGGAGCACCGGGTCCAGCCTTACCAGGTTATTTTTAACAAGTGAAGGCCAAGGGGGCGGGGAACTTTCTGAAGGAAGGTCTTGGTGTTTACCGGCACTCAGGTGACTCGCAGGTGAGAGAGCAAAGGCGAGTGCGGCATCCGAGAAGGGCCTGCTCCGTGCCACCTCCTGAAATGACTTCCCCGAGCCTGGGGTCACAGGTCGGGGTCACAGGTCAGGTCACAGTGATCTTGCCTTTGTTTTGCTTTTGCCAAAATAAATGCAAATTTATTTGGAAAAATATCGTAAGACTTGTTAATACCAGACTCACCTACTCTGATAGTAATGATTAGGAGGCATTAAGTAACAATAGTTTCATCTCTCTTCACAATTTGTGTTTATTCCAAAGATTTCAGTTCATTTATTTATTTTATCCACTCAGTCCAGGTGAGTTTGCAATCCTTCAATTAAGTAATTATATTAAAGGGTACCCAATTCATGATTTACCTGTGTAATGGGTTGAAATTTTGATCATCTGGACTTTTGTAAAATGAATAGTTGAGCGTGATGGTGTCTGTGAACTGAAGACAGGGTAGCTGGAGGAGGGAGGAAGAATGGGGCGAGACGTCCACCCCACAGCCCCCAGGTCCTGTCTGTCTGAGGGGGGCAGTTCACCACGCTGGCTTTCTGCTCCCCGAGGCTCAGGCAGCCGGAGGGCAGTGGGATAGGTCCTCTCTGGGATCTGTGCTCCAGAACCGGGTCCTAGAGCCGGACCCAGTGGCCTGCAGCAGGGGTGAGGCGCGGTGTGTTTTCCTTCCGTCAGTGGTTTTCGTATGTGGAAATGTTGGACACATGGAATTGCCAGCTCATCCTGAGCAAGCTGTCGGCAGTCTGGGGAATCTGAGGCAGCTGTGAGGGGAGTTTCCTGTCGGCCCCACCAGCTGCAGAGACCGTGTGTGTGTGTGTGTGTGTGTGTGTGTGTGTGTGCGCGCGCACGTGTGTGTGTGTGTGTGTGTGTGTGTGTGTGTGTGTGTGTCGGGGGGTCTATTCCCCACATCGCCATGCAGCCTGGATCCCCGGAGGCTGCCCTGGGACATCCATGCCACCTGCTGTCCTCTGCCCACTCCTCTCCTCGCCCACCCCTCCGGCTGGTGCTTCCTTCTTATCCTCGTTACTTCGCTGGAACTGACACTGCCTCCCCCTAACTGACCTCTGAGCCTCCTCCCCATCTCCAGTCCACTGGGTCATTGATTTTCTGAAAGTGCAACTCTGCCTCAGGCTCTTTTCTGCTCAGGAACCTTCACTGACTCCCCATTGCCCCCCAATAATGCCTACTTTCTCAGCCTGGAATCTGGTGCCCCGCTGCTCCCTGCCATCTTCGATCCCATTGCTCCCCTTCACACACGTGTAGGGTTTGCCCAAAAAGGACAGCTCCCCAGTTCCCACATGTGCCCTGTGTTTTTCCACCCCTGTGCCTTCCTTCGCAGTGTTCCCTCTGCTGTTCTAAATATTGCACCCAGATGAAGGCCCCTTTAATCTTCATATCCACTCTGTGGTAGGTCTGTTATTATCCCCATTTTAAAGGTGAGGAAACTGAGGCCCAGGGAGGCGAACTGGCCCACTAAGTAGTTGTGTTTGTGAAATGACTATTGGACCGACGGGGGTTGCCAGCCATGCCTTATGCGCCCATTCATCCTCACTTATTCTGATTGGAGGCCAACCTTTGGCCAGCAATCAGACTTCCTTCTTGACGCCTCACTGGGTGCCATATGGCAAGCACGCATCCTTCACCACTGTGGTTTTTCACTAGTGACACATGCTTACAAACCCTTAATGGTTCACGTGTACTTGCTTTGTCATTTTTTATCCCTGACTAATGTCTTCTTACCCAGCCTGGCACTGCTTTGGCATTATGCTGCCTGGGTTTTTAATCAAGGCATCCCACACCCACATTCTCACACTCCACAGGCGATGACTTCTGGCAAGTGCCCAGGGCTGGATGCCAGGCCTCCTGCTGAGACTGGCCGTACAGCTTCTCCTTATATTGATTTCCCCAGGACAGTGGCCAAAGTCCTGAGCAGCATCACTACTTGGCACGCATCAAGGTTTCCTTAGGGTTGTCTCTGGTAAAATGGAAACCAACGTCGCCTTCTATCGCTAGTTTTCAGCACAGGACTGAGAACATGGTTGGTACTCAATAAATAATCATTAAATAAATAACTTTATCCTTCGTTCCACTTTATTTTTTTAATATATTTTTTTTATTTATTTCAGAGAGGAAGGGAAAGGGAGAGAGAGATAGAAACATCAATGATGAGAGAGAATCATTGATTGGCTGCCTCTTACATGCCCCCCACTGGGGACCAAGCCTGCAACCTAGGCATGTGCCCTGACCGGGAACCTAACTGTTGACCTCCTGGTTCATAGGTCAATGCTCAGCCCCTGAGCCATGCCGGCCAGGCTCTTCTTCCCACTTTAAAAACTAGGGCTGCCTGACTGGGAAACCAAGAAAATTCGGAAAGCGGATGTATCGGTTAGCCTTTGCTGCATGACAGATAGTCACCAAATCACGGTGGCATACAACAATAAGGGTGTATTAGTTACATGACTGAAGTCATCTGGGGTAGGCTCTGGTAATCGTGACCTAGGCTGGCTTCCATGTGTGGGGGTTGGCGTCTGTCTTCTGAGCTGGGCAGGAGTCAGCTGAGGTAGCTAGTGTGACTCAGCACGGGCCATGTGTCTTTCATCCTGTTGGGACCAGGAGGCTCCTGGCCACATTTGGCGGGAAGAGCTCACCAAACTCGAACGAGCCTACCTGTGGCTGCAGCACTGTGGAGAGAGTTGCCGCGTTCAATTTAAAGAAAACCGATATGTAGAGATAGTTGGTAGTAGGATCTTCCTTTCAAATGAAATCTTACCAGGGAGCATCAAGAAAGGACCCTCCCAAGCGGAGCGCTCGGGTGTGGGGCTGAGAGAATGCCGAGGCAGCAGTTCTTGCCTTCCGTACCCCGCTACCTAAAGCAGCAGGTTCAGCCCCATCAGCCAGTGCCTCCTGTCTGCCAGGGAGTCCGGATGAGCATCCACTCGGTGATACAGGATGGAGGCGGGGATTCTCAGGTCATCTCCACCACAGCGGGTTTCGCTGCAGAATAGTCAGTAACAGCGTTCCCAGAGGCGACAGCTGCCTTTCCGCTGAGCCTGCCCCCAGCGCATCTCTGCTGAGGGGACGTTTCTAAGACAGAGTCCCAGGTGCAGTCCCAGATGTGGTCTCTCTCTCACCTGGGCTCATCACCGCCCTCTGGACAGAACTCACCCTTTCTGTACAAAGAATGAAAACATGAAACTCAGAACAATTCATGTGCTACTTTCAAAACAGAGCAAGTGGGACCTTTTTTTGTTTTTGTTCCGGTATCTGCTCCAGACACTATGGTTACCGATAGTAACCACAACGGCCCTAGCCGGTTTGGCTCCGTGGATAGAACATCAGCCTGCAGACTGAAGGGTCCCAGGTTTGATTTCGGTCAAGGGTGCGTGCCTCGGTTGCAGGCACGACTCCTAGTCCTGATCGGGGCATATGCAGGAGGCAGCCAATCCATGTGTTCACATCGATGTTTCTCTCTCTGTCTCTCCCCCTCCCTTCCACTCTCTCTAAAACATCAATGGAAAAATATCCTCCATTGATGGTGAGGATTAAAATAAATAAGCAAGCAAGCAAACAAATAAAATGGATATTTTAGAGGGTATGAAATGGAGAATCTCAGGCACATGCCCTCAGAAAAACAAACTTTTAAAAAAATTGAATGTGTTGGTGTGACATTGGTTAATAAAATGACATCTGTTTCAGGAATACAGTTCTACAATACATCATCTAGGAGAACAAACCGCTGAGAGACTGATTTCCCATAAAATGCCTAATTCACAGAAGACCCAGACTTAGCTCCCGGCCAGTGAACATCTGCAAAAAACCCTGCCTTGGCAATCGGTGCCTCGCGACGTGTTTGTTGGTTAACTTGCTCACTACCCTTCTCCCCAACTCGAATGCAGGCTCGGCGAGGTCAGGGACCCCATGGGTTTCACTCTTACTCTGCTCCCCGCAGCATGCCCTGCACATAGTAGGTACTCAGTTCAACATCGGGTGAATGAATCATGCCATCCTTTGCCACAGCTCTGTGACGCTGACGATAATCTGTGTTGTCAAGATTTCCTATGCGGAGAAACGCATACCTTCTTTTTTTTTTCTTTTTTTAATGATAAGTTGTTTTTTTTTAATATATTTTTTATTGATTTCAGAGAGGAAGGGAGAGAGAAAGAAACATCAATGATGAGAGAGAATCACCGATTGGCTGCCTCCTGCACGCCCCCTGCTGGGGATCGAGCCCACAACCCAGGCATGTGCCCTTGACTGGAATCAAACATCAAACCTGGGGCCCCTCAGTCCACAGGCTGGCGCTCTATTGACTGAGCCAAACCAGCCAGGGCAACTCATATCTTCTTTGGATAGCCTTTGGCAGCAAACATCAAAATCTTTTTTTTTTTTTTTAATAATACATTTGTGTTGTTGTTTTTTAATATATTTTTTATTGATTTCAAAGAGGAAGGAAGAGGGGGAGAGAGATATAGAAACATCCATGATGAGAGAGAATCATGGTGGATTGGCTGCCTCCTGCAAGTCCCCCACTGAGGATCAACCCACAACCTGGGCATGTTCCCTTGACCGGAATCGAACCTGGGACCTTTCAGTTCCCAGGCCGACGCTTTATCCACTGAGCCAAACTGGCCAGAGCAACATCAAAATCTTAAGTGTAAAAATGCTTTCACCCAGTAATTTCACTTCCAGGAATCTTCTAGAAGTGTTCATACATACAAAGAAGTATGTTCAAGAATACATTAGCAAAATTGTCTGTATTCGTCAGAAACTGGGGATGGGATAAACGCCCGTTAATAAAAGGCTGTCTAAAGCAATGGTTCTCGCCCAGAGGACCTTTGAAAATGTCCGGAGACATTTTCGGTTGTCGCTACTGGCTGTTAAAAGTTCTATAAGATGGCCCCAAATGTCACCAGTGCTAATGCTCAGAAACCCTGGGTCAAATAAAGCTGCAGCCAATTAAGAGAAATGGGTAGGTCTGTACATATGTGCCATGAAAGATCCCCGAGACAGGTCCTTAAAACATTCTATTTTACAACTTAATCTGTGATCTTTAGAACACAAGAGAACACAACAAACGCATTTTCTAAACCACTAAATAATTCATTCTCCTCCCCAGAAGCAACCACTGTTCGCAGCTCCTTCCGTGGCCTTCCAGAAATATTCCCAGCACGGACACACACAGGCTCTGGTTTTTTCGTTTACTGCAGGTGACTTTGGTTCTATTCAGAAACCAGTACATTACGCGGCTGCTTGAGGCCTGGACCCGAGGACCCCTGACAGAATGTTCCCTAGGTTATTCCCCCTCCCTTGGGTTTTCTTTCTTTTTAATATATTTTTTTTTATGCTTTCAGAGAAGAAGGGAGAGGGGGAGAGAGATAGAAACATCAATGATGAGAGGGAATTGTGGATCAGTTGCCTCCTGCATGCCCCTCACTGGGCCCTCACTGGGGATCGAGCCTGCAACCCGGGCACGTGCCCTGACTGGAATCAAACCCGGGCCCCTTCAGTCCACAGGCCGATGCTCTATCCACTGAGCCATGCCAGCTAGGGCCTCCCTTGGGTTTTCTATGGCATTTTTATATTTGACTACAGAACAGAACTGTGAGCTGGGTGTGAGAGGTGGGAAGAAGCCTATGAAGCAGAAGTCTGATGTTGGTGAGTGAGACGGGGGCCCAGAGGAAGTAAGCCAGGGTGAGGTTCTCTCCCCGTGGGTGTTGGTGAGATGGCACCAGGGCTGTTTTCTGGTGATGACTAGTGGGGGCTTTACCAGGAAGGCAGGGGTAAATTTGCCTACACCCCAGGGCAGAATTCAGCCAAAGATGGGAACAGTGTGCATTCCTCTTCCTGTCTGCCCACTGTCAGACAAAGTCACATATGGGCCTGCTTACATCTCCATGCCGTTTCTACCCTGAGTCTCAGCATTCGCGTGTCTGACGTTTGAACACGCCTGGCTTTCATCTCCCGGGCTTTTGCAGAAAAGCCTCTTGGAGTTGGGCCTGAGGCTTTTTTGTTTGTTTGTTAATCCTCACCCGAGGATATTTTTTCCACTGAGAGTGGGAGAGAGAGAGAGAGAGAGAGAAACATTGATGTGAGAGAGACACATCGATTGGTTGCCTCCCACACGCACCTGACAGGGCCAGGGATTGAACCTGCAACCCAGGTACGTCCCTGGGCTGGGAATCGAACCCGAGACCCTTTGGTGTGACCACGGAGTCCCACCGGCCAGGGCAGGCCTGAGACGTTTTGATGTTGCCTTTCATTCGTTACTTCCCCTCCTCCTGCCTGCCTCTCTCACTGACACAGTATTCCAAGGTCAGAATAAAAAACTCTGGGAGACAATGGGGTCAGGTGACCTGCCAGAATCCAGCCCAGGGCTCTTAAAACAAAACGTGTCTGGTGCCAGCTTCAGCCAGACACAGGCATGCTCAGTGGACCAGACTGGGCAGGGGCATGGAGGGGTCAGGCCTGCTGAGGGCACAGGCGGCAGGTGGCAGGGCCCATGAGCCCACCCCACGCCTCTGCTGTCCAGCTCAGAGGGAAGCATCTCCAGAACATACCTCTTGAGTCTTCTCCAAACGTTGTCCAGCTAGCCTTCAAAATTCCATTTCTTCCTCCGGGGAGTCAGGGACGGGGAGAACCCCCTCTACCCTTATTTCGATCTTATGGATGGGCCAGTCATAAAATAGTAACATGGACACGAGATTAGACCAACAGGAGAAACACCAGTTTAGAACGTGCACACGAGAGCATCACAGTAGGATACGCGGATCCTAAAATGAGGCTCAGTGATGGAACCTTTTATACTGAAGTGTTTGTGTGAGCCTTTGGCTCAGGTTCTCCCCGCTCCAGTCCCACGGTGGTCTGTCTCGGCCCTGCTGGAGCAGGAGGCACCTGACCCAGGGGAGACAAGGGAGGGCCGAGGTGCCCTCTGGCACCGGCTGCTTGTCAAGTCACCTTCATTCCAGGTCTTCACCATGGCGTTGCGGGGAGTTTGGGGGACACCACCGGCTGAGAACCTGGCCAGGCTGTCTGGCGCCTGGCTGCGGAGTTAGGACCAGCTTGTCTGCGTTCCCGAGTTCTCAGGGGACAAGTGTGTCTCTCGGGGGATGTCTGCCTGCTTCGTCTCCTGTGAAATTGAAACCCACCGCTCCTTTCACAAAAAGCGTCTCTCTTCTCACCGTGTGGAGTCAGAAGGGACACAGTTTGGAGCAAAGGGGCTGGTTTCTAATCTGAGATGATGGGGCTGGTTTGTGAGGCCCTAAGCTGAGGGTCCTTGCAACGTTGCTTTTAATGGACATATTATGTTAGATATTTTATTTCCAGTGCTCATCACAGTTCAGTATAGAAGAACAAACCTTGATGAGCCCTGGCTTGTGTGGCTCAGTGGTTAGAGTGTCGGCCCAAGCACCGAAGGGTCCGGGGTTCAATACCCAGTCAAGGGCTTGTACCTGGGTGGCAGGTTCGTTCCCGGCCCGGCCAGGCGTGTATGGGAGGCAACCAGTCTGTGTGTGTCTCTCACCTCGGTGTTTTCTCTCACCTCTCCCCTCCCTTCCACTCTCTCTTAAAAAAATCAATGGGAAAAATACTCGGGTGAGGATTATCCACAAAACCTTGATGAGCCCTAACTGGTTTGGCTCAGTGGATAGAGCATCAGCCTGCGGACTGAAAGGTCCCAGGTTCAATTCCAGTCAAGGGCATGTACCTTGGTTGCAGGCACATCCCCAGTAGGAGGTGTGCAGGAGGCAGCTGATCGATGTTTCTCTCTCATCGATGTTTCTAACTCTCTATCCCTCTCCCTTCCTCTCTGTAAAAAATCAATAAAATATATTTTAAAAACACCTTGATGAAAGGAGCCAGGGGGCACTCCTTCACTCCATCCCGAGGTCAGAACTCCTACTCATCCCTGAATTCAGACGTGTTTGTGGATTTGCTTTTCTTTTTTTCTTTTTTTTAATATATTTTATTGGATTTTTTTACAGAGAGGAAGGGAGAGGGATAGAGAGCCGGAAACATCGATGAGAGAGAAACATCGATCAGCTGCCTCCTGCACACCCCCTACTGGGGACATGCCCGCAACCAAGGTACATGCCCTTGACCGGAATCGAACCTGGGACCTTTCAGTCCGCAGGCCGACGCTCTATCCACTGAGCCAAACCGGTTTCGGCTACACTTATTCTCTTGTTGAAATTATTCCCACCAGGAGGGTATTTGGAGGTAGGTTAGGTCCTGAGGGTGGAATCCTCCTGAATAGGATTAGTGGCCTTATAAGAAAAGGTCAGAGAGCTAGAAACATCGATCAGCTGCCTCCTGCACACCTCTCACTGGGTACATGCCTGCAACCAAGGTACATGCCCCTGACCAGAATTGAACCTGGGACCCTTGAATCCGCAGGCTGGCGCTCTATCCACTGAGCCAAACCGGTTAGGACTGGATTTGCTTTTCTAACAGGGAACAAGAAGAGGTCCTGAGCGGGTCAGCCGGGGGTGGGGGACCAACACCCCAGGGCCTTTTTCTCCACCATTGCTTTGTCCCTTCTTATGCTTCTCCTTCCTGGCGCCCGCCTCGGCATGGATCTGACTGATTCCCGGGTCTCCAGCCTCTGCAGAGGCCACCGACAGGCCTTAGGAGAATTCCTGAGAAGATTGGTATCAATCAACTTTTTTTTTTTTTTTTTTTTTTTTTGGTCAAGTGCACTAGCTGAGATGCTGGCTCCCTAAACTAGGGGTGGGAGAAGCCTTGGGCAAAAGGGAAGCTCTCAGCAGCTTGCCTACGGGCACACCCTCTGCTGTCTAAATGAGACTTCCCAGAATTGGGCTTGCCTAAAGCAGAGGGCATGGTAGGCGGACTCGGCCGGTGGACAGAGTTCAGGAAGTCTCGTTTCACAGCGAGTTGCCCAGGGAGGGTTGAGGGGCTGCGGTGGAGCAGCGATGTGCTCTCAGCCTGGGAGCTCGGGGGAGACCTGCCCGGGCCCCTTTTGGTCACTGGGAAACCCCACACATCTCTGTGTTACCACAAGAAAGAGCTACTGTCACAGATGAAAGGTGGTGAGAATTATTCTAATCTCTGCATTAAATTCGGTGCAGAACTGCTTCCTCACCGGAATGCACCGCCTGCCCCTGGGTTGTGTGCATTGTTTAAGGCGGGCCTTGAATAAAACCGCCCCAGCCCCGAGGGGGTCGGTGTAGGACTGAGAGGTCGAGGAGATCTGGCGTGGGGACCGACACAGCCAAGCACTGGCCAGCATGCACGCTCCTGAAGCAGGCAAGCCTCCCCTCGGCCTTGAAACAACCTCAAGGTGTGAATCATTCTATTACCACGGCTGGCTGGCTGGCTGGAGAGGAACCGAGAACATGAAAATACGTTGCTCATTAGCAAAGGGAACTAGGCCAGTATGGAGGGTCCCTTCTCGTGGGTCACGCTCTTCTGCTTTGATCTGTGGAGCAGAGCCTTTTCATGGGCACCCCTGGCTGCTGTGCCTGTTCCGGAGGGCCTGGGGAGTGTGCTAGAAATGAGGGGCTTCAGAAAGCAAGCGTTTTTAGCCTTGACCGCTTTACCAGCGTTGGATCCGTTTTTGTGGTTTAATTCTCTCCACAGACTCCCATTTCCTACAGCAGGTCCCTCCACAGCAGCACAACAGTCTGGGCTACACAGGAGACCGGGGACCATCCTGTGCATTGTGGCCTCATTAGCAGCACCCATACCTGTACCATGCAATGCCAATAGCACCCCCCACCACAGGTGTGACAGCCAAAAATGTCTCCAGGCATTGCCAAAGGTCACAACCCACTCCCCACAACGCACACACCCTTTGAGAATCACCGTTCTGTAGGGAAGGGGCAACATAAAATAAATTTTGTCCTAAAAAGTTGTCCTTTTTAAAACAGATCCTGCCCTAGCCAGTTTGGCTCAGTGGATGGAGCCTGCGAACTGAAGGGTCCGGGGTTTGATTCCGGTCCAAGGCACATGCCCGGGTTGCGGGCTCGATCCCCAGTGTGGGGCGTGCAAGAGGCAGCCGATCAATGATTCTCACTCATCATTTATGTTTCTTTCTCTCTCTCCCCCTCTCCCTTCCTCTCTGAAATAAATAAAAAATATATTTTAAAAAACGATAAAATCTTTTTTAAAAAAAAGAGTTTAGCCCTCACTGGTTTGGCTCAGTGGATAGAGCGTCGACTTGCCTGTGGACTGAAGGGTCCCAGGTTTGATTCCGGTCAAGGGCATGTACCTCTGTTGCAGGCTCAATCCCCGGTCCTGGTTGGGGCACATGTGGGAGGCAACCAATCGATGTGTCTCACATCGATGTTTCTCTCTCCCTCCCACTCCCTGAAAAAAACACACACAAAAAACAATGGAAAAATATTCTCTGGTGAGGATTAACAACAACAAAAAGAGAGTTTAAAAGCTTGTACTGCAGGAAATTGTACCCGTCCAGCCTATTTGTAGGAAAACACCCTGAAACTGTACCCGTCCAGCCTATTTGTAGGAAAACAGCAGTCCCTCAGTTTTCGGTTGTTGTTCGTGTTTCTGTTAAGCTGTTGCTGTTCGTTCCCGGGCGCCTGTCCTGGTGGCATTTCTCTGAGGTGTCTGTGCTTATGTCTCAGGTCAGCCTGCTGATCGCCTTCATCTGCGTGAGGAGCTCCCCGTGGATCAGCCAGAGCGCTTACAGATACTTCGAAGTGGTCACCATCTGCAACTTGATCATGATCCTCGCCTTCTACCTGGTCCACCTCTTCCGCCTCTACCGCGTGCTCACCTGCATCAGCTGGCCCCTGTCGGTAAGGGAGTGGCCTGGCCCTGCCCTCGGCGCAAAAGTCAGATTATTAGCTGGGCACTGAGACCCCCTGGAGCCCTCTCGTCTGCCCACCCCCCACCTCTTGCACCATCCTTCGCTGCTTCAGTCCTGAATTTCCCACTGTTTGGTGGACATCTCTGCTTGTCTGATGTCCCACTGCTTTCTAACGCTCACCTTCCAGCTACGGGAAAACTCTGCCTCTCACCCCGGTGTTTATCCTCCCCTCAAGTGACAGATAATGGGCTGTGTGTGGGGGTTGGGAGGAGGAACATGGAAGGAAGAAGCTGACCAAGGTGATGGGTATTTGTACCGTTGTGAGTATTGAATGATAACATTTGTCCGCTAAAATGGACCGGCAGAGTCTGAGGAAAGATTTCAAAGTTGCCAGGGTTTTCTCTTCCCACTATACTAGAGGCCCAGTGCATGAAATTCATGCACGGGTAGGGTCCCTAGGCCTGGCCAGTGATCAGGGCCAACCGGGGCCTTCTGGCTGCCAGCCAGGGCTTTCCCTCCCTGGCTGTCGGCTTCCGGGGCCTGCCTTCGTTCTGCGCCGCCCACTGGTAGTCAGTGCACATCATAGCGAGCGATCGAACTCCTGGTCTCCCAGTCGGACACCCGAGGGGACCCTTTGCATATTAGCCTTTTATATATATAGATTGTTTTTTAAAACAGCTTTATTGATAGGTAGTTCACATGCCATACGGGTACCCATTTAAAGTGTATAATTCAGTGGGTTTTAGTATATTCCCAGAGCTGTGCAACCATCACCACAATCAACTTTAGAACATTTCCTCAGCTCGAAAAGAAACTCCATGCCCTTTCACTGTCACCTTCAACCCCTCGCCCCTCCAGCCCTGACCAACCACAGTGTACTTCCTGTCTCTATAAATTTTCCTATTCCGGATATTTCCTGTAAATGGAATCTTCTATATGGTCTTCTGTGACTGGCTTCTTTCACGTAGCAGAGTGTTTTCATGGTTTATCTAAGTTGTATCGTGTGTCAGTACTTTTTTTTTTTTTTTTCCCTTTTCATAATAGCCAAGTAATATTCCAGTGAACAGATATACCCCATCTGTTCATCACTGATGGACATTTGGGTTGTTGCCACCTTTTGGCTATTATAAACAACGCTGCCATGGACATTCATGTGCAAGTTTTTTGTATGGACATGCTGTCACTCACTTGGGAATATAACTCCGAGTGGAATTGCTGGGTCACAGGGTCACTATGTTTAATTGTCTGAGGACCTGCCAGACTGGTTTCCAAAGTGGCACATCCGTTTACATTCCCATCAGCAGTGTATTCGGGTTCCAGTTTTTTCCACGTCCTTGTCAGCACTTGTTATTTTCCGGCTTCCTTCTTGCGTTAGGGTTATTGCGCTCATCTTTTCCAGTGTCTTAGGGTGAAGGTTAGGTTATGAATAGGAAACCTTCCTTCTTTTTGCATTTACAGCTATAGACGTCTCCCGGAGCACTGCTTCCCATAATTTGGGTGGATTGGGTGTTCATTTTCATTCCTCTCCAAGTATTTTTCTAATTTCCGTTGTGATTTCCTCTTTGACCCATGAATTGGTTAGGGAAGGCATTGTTTAATTTCTACAAATTGGTGAGTTTCCCAAATTTCTATCTGCTATTGATTTCTAATTTCATTCCGTCGTAGTTGGAGAAGGCACCTCACATGACTTCGGTCCTTTTACAGCTATTGGGGTTGTTTTATGTGCGTTTGAGAAGAATGTATATTCTACTGTAGTTGGATAGAATGTTTCATAGATGCCTGTTACGTCTAGTGGTTCTGTAGTATTGTCTGAGCCTTCTATGTCCTGGTTGATTTTCTCCCTACTTGTTCTAAACATTATGTGGTATTGGAGCCTCCAACTTTATTATTTTTGAATTATCCATTTATTTGAGTTTTTGTTTCATGTGTTTTGTTGCTCTGTTATTAGGTGCGTGCATGTTTATCATTGTTACGTTTTCCTGACGAGTTGACATTTCCATCGTTATAAAATGTCCCTTTTAATCTCTGGTAACATTTTTTGTTTTAAAATCTACTTTGTCTGATACAACGATAGCCGCGCTAGCTTTCTTTTGGTTGCTATTGGAATCACACCTTTTCCATCCTTCTACTTTCAACCTATTTGCCCATTTGTATCTTTGAATATAAAGTGTGTCTCCTATAGAAAGCATGTAGTTGGATTTTTTTTTTTTTAATCTCGTCTGACAACCTCTGCTTCTTGGTTGAATTGTTTAATCATTCACATTTTTAAGAGAAATTCCTTTTATGTCCCTACGTTGTAAGGCCCCTTTCAAAGGGATGGCACCTTTTTGCTGCTTTTGAGAGCAAGCTGCTCTGGGCTTCCCGATACTCACAAGGAGCAAGCACAGGAGAGAATAAAGCTGGGGAGGAGGAGGAGGGTGGCTGAAAGGGGAGTGAATGTTGGAAGGGTACATCAGCCACGCATTTTTTTTAGCCCAGTACAAGTTGGCACCCTCCCTTTAGGACTCCCTCTCCAGTCATTTTCCCCAGAGAATCTTGGAGTAGGGAACCTCCAGTTACTCATCTGCTCTTGGTCCGAGTCTCCGTGGTCCACCTTGCCATACTCCTTTCTCGTCGCTCGGGGAGAAGCCGGGGTCTTTGGTTTGGCACGGCTTTGACAGGAGCTGCAGCCTGAAAGTGGGATGCTCGCCCAACATTGAACAGCCGCCCGCCCTGATGGGCAGAACTTCACGAAGGAATCATCTCTGAACTCTCGCTGGAGACGGCAAATGCACACGCACGCTCTGGATTCAGAGTGAGCATTACGAATGGCCTCGAACCCCAGTTCTGCTCTGACTTGGTATTTACTGGGGAGGAAGGAGGAAGCGGTGCAAGTGCTTCCATGCTGCTGAGTGACATCCTAATCCTGGAGAGTGAGTGGGGCGGCAGTGGACAGCCCTGTGGGCCAGGGGGCGGAGCAAAGGTGGAGTCAGTCCCCCCAGGAGACGTACCCGCAGAGCTGGGCCTCAGGTGCGCTTCTGGAGAGAAGAGAAGAGGGAAGACAAAAAGCAGACAAAACCAGGGGAGCTTAGGAGCGAGAGTGCCGGAGCCCACCCCACACCCCAGCACTTCACAGAAGGGCCGGGGACCACACTCCAGGCTCTGACACCGGGTCTGAGGGGGCCACGCACCTGTCAAGTCCACAACTGAAAAACGGTTCACACGCCCTAACCGGCTTGGCTCAGTGGATAGAGCGTCGGCCTGCGGACTGAAGGGTCCCAGGTTCGATTCCGGTCAAGGGCATGTACCTTGGTTGCAGGCACATCCCCAGTAGTGAGTGTGCAGGAGGCAGCTGATCGATGTTTCTCTCTCATCGATGTTTCTACCTCTCTATCCCTCTCCCTGCCTCTCTGTAAAAAAATCAATAAAATATGTTTTTTTTAAAAAAAACAGTTCACAGGACAGGCAGCCACCAGAGCCAGCACATTGTGAGCCCAAAATATTCTCTGAGGCAGAAGCGAGAGGCACCCATCTCTTTAAGGGGCCTCGCTTCTCGGGGGCTGGAGCTTTGCTTAAACTCTCCAGCCTGGGTGCTGGGAGAAGTTCAGGTGCTTTGTAGTAGCTTTGGCCGGAGGTCAAGGTACTGTCTACAGGTTGGTCTCCGGAGTGGAGCAGCCTTTAGTGGATTTCCGTCCTCACACAGGAAGCGTCCTTCCTCTCTGTCCCCTTCCTCCCTGCCTGCCTGGCATCTTTTCTCTCCTGCTCGGCCGCATCCTGGCCAGCCTCACGCGTCCTCCTGGCCACCTGACGCATCCGTTGGCTGGGATCTGCGCTGCTCCTGCCGGGGTGTTACACTCCCTCCCCTTCTGTCCATCTCCTCCGACGCCCGGTTGCCTCGGCACCGGGAGTGGCCCTCCGACCCACGGCTCTGCTTTGTTTTTGCCCCCAGGAACTCCTGCACTATTTAATTGGCACCCTGCTCCTCCTCATCGCCTCCATCGTGGCCGCCTCCAAGAGCTACAACCAGAGCGAGCTGGTGGCCGCCTCGGTGAGGATCTCCTCGGGCGCCTTCGCAGCGAATCCATGCTTTTCCGTGCTCGTCTCCTTCTTGACGGGGACAGCGGAGGGGTTGTTTTCTGGGGCCTTCCTTTCTCAGAATCGGTACCCACCTTGATCCAGCCAGCCCCGGTCTCCAAAGAGGCTCACACAGAGGGTCCCAGGAGGTGAATCCTCAGGGCTGTCGGCACACAGATCGCCCCGGCGGCCCGGGCCTCTCTCTTGCAGCCGCCACTCAAACCGGGTGGCACGTGGACTTGGAATCACGTGTCCGTGGTGGTCATTTACTCGTGGCCGCCTCGGCCCCGTGCAGGGAAATATTCTGGAGCCTCTTGGGCCCAAGGGAACAGCACTGTGATCTGCTGGTGATGTCGGCTGTCAGTCCTAGCTTTATCAGTCCTAACTTTTAGCCACATTCAGGCCGGGAAGGAATCCTCCTATTCCTTTCCGAGGGGACATGGACCCATCTGATAGCCTAAATAGAGGTAGCATGGAAATGTACAGAACTGCAGTGCTGTGGGACCCATCTATACCTGCCACACAAATACACACGCACATGCTAGTATACGTACGGGTATGCCGTTATTGTAAAGATTTATAGACTCCCGTCATATGATTTCTGATTTAGCGAATTCTTTTCCGTTTGGCGGCCTGTGGGCCAGTACCGATTTGCCTCACTAAGGAGCAAGACTTTTAAAAGGAGTTTTAGGAAAAGCTGTCTGCGTGACAGCCACTCTTTCATTTGCAAACTTTACCGAAATTCCCCAGGCTTTGGGCCAAGAGTGGGTTCGCTCCCGGAATCCCACTGAGGGGCAGAGTCTGCCCTCTAAAGGTCGGCTTGGGGCAGAAGGTCACTCCTCCAAACACTCATGCCCCTTAAGTGCCACCCACAGCCCTCCCTCCCCTCCACCACCTTGTACCCCTCAGGACCCCCTCCTGCAGTCTCCAAGGAGAGGTGTGGTTGCCACCCACAGGGCTCCACCTGCAGACAGGCCGGTGGAGGAGGCACAAAGCAAAGTTGTGCCCACTGTGCGTCAGGCCACATGGGGAGATGCCCATGAGTTGTATGCTTCAGGTTGCACAGAATGGTGTTAGCCCTGGCCTCCCAATCCACCCCGTTTGTCACACACCGTCTCTGTGCCTGGGACCAGGCCTGGCTCCGTGGAGGAGCCGGAAGAAATAAAAAGGTAGGGTCCTTGCTTATGAGAGAGAGAGTGGTGATGCAGCTCAGGCGTCCGGGCCAAGGCGCGTCCAGGAACAATTCGCAGACGAGGCACTGCCATCCAGAAGGGCATTCTGTGGCCATCGAAGAAGCTGTTCAGTCATGCAGTGCAGACAGTGGGAGACCAGGATGGCAGACAATGTGCTCATGGTGCAGAACAGACAATGAGAGGCCGGAACAGGCTCCAACCGGCTGATGATTGTGCAGACAATCGGTACCAACGGAGCCAAGGGGACGGAGCTGGGGGAAGGGGAGAGGGTGCGTAGGCCTGTGGGGTGCAAACCAGCAGCCAGGCTTGAAGAGAAAGCCCAGCCTTGAAGATCTGCCCTTCGCCCCGGGCCCCTCCTCCTGGACGG
Source organism: Plecotus auritus (assembly GCF_963455305.1). Classification (NCBI taxonomy): domain Eukaryota; kingdom Metazoa; phylum Chordata; class Mammalia; order Chiroptera; family Vespertilionidae; genus Plecotus; species Plecotus auritus. The sequence continues at coordinate 165,481,236 of NC_137773.1, forward strand.
CAGCAGTGGTTTCCCAGGGCACTTGGCGGCCACATAGTGACCTGGGGCGCTTTGCAAGCCTGAGGCCAGCTGGGCCGCAGGCAGAGCAGCATGTGGACCCTGGAGCCAGACTCCCTGGGCTCCAGCCCCAGGTCTGGCCCTTGCTGTCTCCGTGGCCCTGGACAAATCGTTGTCCCCCCACCGCCAGCCCCGTCCCTCCATTTCTTCAGCTGCAAAGTGAGGGGCTGAGAGGGTCACCCCAGGACCCTCCTGGCAGAGTTAGAAGACTGGTGGGCACAGAGTACGTGACCCATAAACTAGCCGCAGCGGCCAGATTTGTTCACACGTAAGGAAAATGGCTTCAGGCTTCGCGGTTCCAGACCAGACACCAGAATGTGCGCCTGCTTCTCGCTTGCCCGTTGGATGAGCCCCAGGCGAGGCCCTCTTCCTGTCTGGGTGCCCCGTCCCCCATCCGCAGAGGAGGAGGGTGGACGGGGTAAGGTCCCCACGGATGAGCACTGGGTGGGCCCTCAGAAAGGAAAGGAGCGCTCGCTGCCTGAATGTGTTTTAGTCCAGTATTATTTAAATATGTGCCAACATAAGGCTAGCTGGCAATGCCTCAGCTCCCGGCTCTCACCCAGCTCTGAAGCCAGGCAGAAACGGTCATGAATGAAATGCACACGGTGCTATCACACCAATAGAATCCATTTGAACATCACACATTTTAAAACCCAAATTAAAATGCACGATCCCACCTTTTTCTTTCTCGTTAGCCCAGGATAACTAAAGTACGGTGGCTCGGCCCAGCTCGCTTGAAACAAACCTGAACATGGGCGCGGAAGTTGCCCAGAGTGAGGAGGGCGGAGGGGCGGAGACCTGGGTCCCAGCCGGGAGCCCTGGGCATAGGGCCTCGTGTCTGCACCCGAGCCAGGACGCAGCGTGTGGGTCAGGATTCCCCGCGCTCCCTCCCCGCCACAGTCAGTGCAGGGACAGGCACGGGGACGGGAAGCAGAAAGACTGCTGAGTGGCTGGCCCCTGACCCAGGAGCTTCCTTTCCCCTCTCTCCCGTGCAGATCTTCGGCTTCGTGGCCACCTTCCTCTGCCTGGCGAGCGTGTGGCTGTCGTACAAGGTCTCTTGTGTGACCCAGTCCACAGGTGAGTGCTGGTTGTCCGAACACAGGTGATCGCCATGAGCTCAGGGACCGGCACACAGCCTGTTCCGGCCTTCACAACAGATCACAGGCTGCTGTGGTGGAGGCCGCGAGGCACAGGCGCCCGGGACCTCTGCTCGGCCCGTGCCCGCCGCGCCCAGGAATGCCCCAACATGCCAGCCTCTGATGGAGAAGCGTTTTCTTTACCTTGTTTCCTAATGGCAGAGAGAAAATATGGGACATTTAGAAAATGCAAATAAGAACAAAATGTTTTTAATAAAAACCATCTGTCCTTGCACTATCCCAAAATAGCACATGCTGGGTGTCTTTCCTTCCAGTATTCCCTCTCTCTCTGAGTAATATACAGAGATAGAGATGGAGCTGGAGATGAGAGAGAGAGAGAGGGAGAGGGAGGGAGAGAGAGAGAGGGAGGGAGAGAGAGGGAGGGAGAGGGAGGGAGAGAGCTGGAGATACATATGTATGTATGCATGTCGCTTTGATTAAAAGGATCAGAACGTTAAGGGTTATTTTGTAACCTGATCTTTTTCTCCTACTTGACCATCTATCAAATACTTTCCCCATGTTGGTATGTGCTCTTTTTTGTCATCCTTTTTTTAATTCTTTTTATTTTTTATTTGTTGTTAATCCTCATCTGAGGATATTTTTTCCATTGATTTTTAGAGTGGAAGGGAGGGAGGGAGGAGGAGGAAGGGGAGGGAGAGGAGGAGGAGGGGGAGGACAAGGAGAGAAACATCGATGTGAGAGAGACTCATCAATTGGTTGCCTCCTGCACGTGCCCCAACTGGGTCTGGGGATCAAACCTACAACCCAGGGACATGCCCTTGAATGGGAACCGAACCCTGGACCTTTGGTGAGTGGGCCAACACTCTAACCAGGGCTTCTGTCATTCTTAATGGCTCCATGGGCTCACACTGACCCTGTCGCATGTCTGTGCTACCGTTGTCTCCTATGAGGGGCATTGATTTTTGTTGTTACGTAATTCTTTGCTGCTAAAAAACACTGTAATGAACATCCTTATAAATATATCCCCATACCTATACCTAATATTTTTTATCCTAAGAATTGCTGAAAGCTTGAACCCACTAATTTAATTAATCCTCTTCTTTCTTTGATCTAGCACTTCCTTTCTTTGTTCTTTTTCTTTAAAAAAAAAAAAAAATGCATGAAAAACGTGGCAGCATTTACATTACATTTCCTGCAGAAAGAGCTTCCCTTTCCCCCGCCCCAGGATCACTGGCAAAAAGCTAACAGAAAGGGTGCCAGTCTCCAAAGACCACACAGTTAGGATCCCATTGAGGTGACACAGCCAGAATAGACAAATCCAGAGACAGAAAGTAGCTTCGTGGTTGCTTACGGCTCACGGGAGGTGGGACACAGGGCTGCCTGCTAATAGGCATGGGGTTTCTTGTTGAAGTGATGAAAATGTTCTAAAATTGTCGTGCAATTCTGTGAATACAGTGCAAACCATGGGTGAATTCTATGGGATACGGATGATATCTCAGGAAAGCTGTGTAAGGGCAAAAATGAACGACGAACACAATGTAAAAAATGTTGCGGCCTGGGGTGGGGAGGAAGAGGGATGGGAATCCCCTCTGCGCTATTTAATTTTTCTTATTTTTTAAAAAATATATATATTTTATTGATTTTTTACAGAGAGGAAGGGAGAGGGATAGAGAGCTAGAAACATCGATGAGAGAGAAACATCGATCAGCTGCCTCCTGCACACCTCCCACTGGGGATGTGCCCGCAACCAAGGTACATGCCCTTGACCGGAATCGAACCTGGGACCCTTCAGTCCGCAGGCCGACGCTCTATCCACTGAGCCAAACCGGTTAGGGCTAATTTTTTTTTTTTTTTTAGAGATGCATTTAAACAATAAAATAATCGCAATGATAGTTAGTGCTGGGTGGAGGAAGGCAGTGCACCGAGCGGAACGTGGGTCACCCGGATGGTGTGTGACTTCTGGGTGGGCCCTGCCCTGGCCGGCCGTCCTCACATTGCCTTTTCCTTCCCAAGATGCAGCCGTCTGAGGACACCGCGGCCTCCGGGCCCGCAGGAGGCCCTGCAGGACGTGTGGCCCCGCAGGCAGCAGGACCCGCGGGCCCGTGACCTCAGGAGAGACTTGCAAACCTGTGTTCCTGTGCCAAAGCCCTGCCCAGCTGGTGGGCACAGGAGGGCCTTCTCCTCCCTCCTGGGCTCCGAGCTGCTCCGGACCTCTCTCCCCGGGCTTCCTCGGAGAAGATTCTCCTCGTCCGGGAAAGAAAAGCAGCCTCCAGGGAGATCGGTGGCCCCTGCCTCCTGCTTTTCAAACTGACTGGTGACCGCACCCCACACAACCGAGAGGTTTCTGGAGACTCCTGCACAAATCCCACTCCTCGCGGGAGTGACGCTGCCTTACGTCTCCCGTCAAAACCAAGCCCTCTCCTAATTTATCGAGCTTGGCCATCTGCCCTTTCTTCACGTGAGGCAGGCCTGTGGGAGAGAAGCCTGACCCCAAAGACGAGATCTCAGTCTCCTTTCCCGGCTCTGCCTCCGTGAGCAGTGTGTGCATGTGTGTGCGTGTGCGTGTGTGTGTGCGTGTGTGTGTGTGCGGGGGCGAGGGGGGGGTTGTTTTTTTAAATAAAATATTGACTTGGCCAGTTGCAGAAGGATTTCTTATTAAACCAGAAGGATAAGCTGGCAGGATGGGCACCAGTCTCAAAAGACCACACAGCGCAGGATCCCGTTGATGTGAAAGGTTGTAAAACCAGGCATGACGTGAAGGGGCCCGCGAGGCTCAGGGGGAGATGCTACCGGGAGACCACGCACGGGGGTGAGACCAGTAAAGGATGCAGAGCACAGTGGCCTCTCGAGATATGCATATTTTCAACGTAAATTGATTTCAAGGGTGGAAGTCAGTACTGTTCACGAGAGACATAAAGCAGGACTCAAAGCAACACGGGCAGCCTTAACACAAGGACATTCTGACACATGCTACCCCGTGGGTGACCCTGAAAGACACTCTGTTAAGTGAAATAGCCCAGGCACAAAGCAGCAAATGCTGTCTGGTTCCCTCCCTTGAGGGACCTGGAGTAGTCAAGATTCAGAGACAGAAAGTAGGATGGTGGTTGCCAGGTCTGGGGCGAGGGGAATAGGGACTTCGTGTTTAAGGGGTACCGTTTCCACTCGGGAAGATGGACAGTGGTGATGGGGCACCATAATGTAAATGTCATTAATGCCACTGCACTGTATACCTAAAAAATGTTAAAATGGTAAATCTGTTGTGTATATACACTGAGTGGCCAGATTATTATGATCTCGGAATGCATAATAATCTGGCCACTCAGTGTGTATATATTAGAGGCCTAGTGCATGAATTCATGCATGGGTGGGGTCCAGCCAGCCTGGCCAGGGGGAGGGGACATGGGTGGTTGGCCGGCCTGCCTGCTGGTCGGAACTCCTGGTCGAGGGGACAATTTGCATATTAGCCTTTTATTATATAGGATATACACTGAGTGGCCAGATTATTATGCATTCAGAGATCATAATAATCTGGCTACTCAGTGTATATTTTTATTGATTTCAGAGAGGATGGGACTGGGAGAGAGAGAAACATCAATGATGAGAGAGAATTATTAATTGGCTCCCTCCAGCATGCCCCACACTGGGGATGGAGCCCACAGCCCGGGCATGTGCCCTGACCAGGAATCAAACCGTGACCTCCTGGTTCATAGGTCGATGCTCACCCACTGAGCCATGCTGTGGGGCTCCATTGATTTTTAGAGTGGAAGGTAGACAGAAACACCCATGTGAGAGAGACCATCGATTGGTTGCCTCCCCCATGCACCCCGACTGGGGTGGGATTCAACCTGCAACCCAGATACATGCCCTTGACCAGGAATTGAACCCGCTACCCTTCCGCACGGGCTGACGCTCTAACCACTGAGCTGCCTGCCCCTGTCTCTGAGGGCCTGAGGGAAGCACCTGCACCCTGAGCGACCTGGCAGTGGAGTTGGAGACTCGAGGAGAAAGCCGAGGGGACGTGAGGTAAGTGACAGAGCTGGGATGTGAGTCCAGGTCTGGTGTCTCCTGTGCCCACCCCACCTGGGGCCACTGGGATGTTAGGGCAGGGCTGGCGCTGCCTGGCTTCCTCCCTGGGCAGTTGGCCCTGGCCTGACGCACTCCGGCCCTGGGCCTCCAGCCGGGATGCTGGGTGACCCAGTGGCCCATCCCCTGGGCGCAGCCGCCCAGCCTTTTCCCAGCATGAAAAGCAAATTCGTGTCGCCAGGGAAACAGCTGGTTTGGGGCCCTCAGCAACCGCCACTTCCCCGTGTGGCGGTTTCTGACCTGCATCCTGTGAACTCGGTGCTTCTGGGGGCTCACGGATACCTGGTTTTATGTGCACAACATCCGGCAACACCTAAAACGCACACACTGCTGTCTTCAGCAGCAAACGCTGACACTGGGAACCGCACAGGCACGCCTCACCTCCGGGAACCCTGCTGTGGCCTGCAGCTGCTAAAACGCCTCCCACCCCCTCCCAGGCGAGCAGGGACCTCTCTGTCCTGCACAATTAAGAAAAAGCAGCGGGGCCCTGACCGGTTTGGCTCAGTGGATAGAGCATCAGCCTGCGGACTGGAAGGTCCCAGGTTCGATTCCGGTCAAGGGCATGTACCTTGGTGGCGAGCACATCCCCAGTAAGGAGTGTGCAGGAGGCGGCTGATGGATGTTTCTCTCTCATCGATGTTTCTAGCTCTCTATCCCTCCCCCTTCCTCTCTGTAAAAAATCAGTATAATATATTTTTTTTAAAAAAAAAGAAAGAAAAAGCAGTGGGATGAAGCCGAAGAGGCTACAGCCCCACTAGCTCCTTACTCCAAACTGGGCTTTTCCAGCTAACCCACCGTCCTTAGGAACTGGGTTTATAATAAGTAAACGTTGCACATTGATGCTTTGTGTTGATATCCTATTTCCTGTTTGGTATCATGGAGTTTCACATATGATTTAGACTGACTGCTTGGAAAAGGCACACACTAGGAAGCCCCTAACTTGATGGAAGGAGCTGCCGGGCCGGCTGCTGGGCAGGGCACCGCCCAGGTCAGAGCAGGCCGGATGGAGGGGCATCCCAGGACCACCGGCCTGAGCATACCTGGCGCCTCGGCACCTTGCAAGGAGGTTGAAGCCCCTTGTATCGTTTGGGTTTTACTACAATTTTCAGTGTACATAGAAAATTATGCACATTTTTTAAAAGACCCTGATGAACCCCACGTAGAGCTGTGCAGAAAAGGGAGTGTTGTGGTATGAAGTGTGCCATGTGGCTCACTTCTGGGCCTCGATGACAGCCAGAATAAGGGCCGGGAGGGGACGGCAGCGCACTGTTGCCGAGAGAAGGGGAAATCAGGATTTTTAGGCTAAACATTTCCTGATTTTTAAGTGTTGCCAAATAAACTTTTTTAAAATATATATTTTTAAAATTTATTTCAGAGAGAGAGAGAAACATCAATGATGACAGAGAATCATTGGCTGCCTCCTGCATGCCCCACCCTGGGGACTGAGCCTGCAACTCGGGCACACGAACCGTGACCTCCTGGTTCATAGTCCACGCTCAACCACTGAGCCACGCCGGCACACTCCCGCCAGGCCAGACCAAGCCTGTGCGGGGAGTAGATGCAGCCAGCGGGCCCTCCGTTTGCAACTCTGCCGGCCTCGGGGGAGGTGGGGGCGCGCAGCAGGAAATCGGGGCCAAGGCCAGGAGCGCACAGAGGCTTCGCCGGGCGGGCAGCTGCTTCCTCCCGAAACCCCAGGGCGGCACGAGGGCCGGGGGCCCTCCCTGGGGAGCCCCCGGGATCTCCTGCCAGCAGCCACGCCTGTTTGGGCGCTGCCACGGCTCCCAGCTGGGCTCAGCTTTCCTTTTGCAAAAACAAAACCCCAAGGCGCAGGTGGCGGCCGGTGCCGGCGTCCGCGCCCTCCCCTAGCGGCGCGCGCCCTCTTGTGGCCAGCGGGGAGCAGCGCCGCCCTTGGTCCCGGCGCAGGAGCAGGCTTTGGAAAAGTGTCTGTCCAAAACCAGGGTTCAAAATTGATACACCACTTGTACATTCTCTTTGACCTGAAGTGCACAGATGAGTCATCATCCTCGGTTCGTGACGCTCTCGCACTGCGATCGTTGGTCCACGCGAGGCCTCCTTCCTCCCTTCCTGTTTTTAATAAGGCAGCCACCGTGAAGCGTATCATGATGTAACCTCCATTTAACTGTAACCACAAGCTTCCCCATCTCCTCTGCCCATTTCTCCTCTCCAGAAGTAACCTCCAGAATCTCCCCTTCACCACCTCTTTGCCTCTTTTTATATAGTTCTATGGTAGAACATGTGCTGCCTAAAAAGTGCAGATGATAATTGTTTATAGTTAATTGAAAAGGATGCCACGCCTGTAGGCCATCTTTCGGGACTTGGTTCGCTTAGCATTATATTGCTGTAACACAGCAATTTCCAACATTTTTCATCTCACGGCACACATACACTAATGACTAAAATTCTGTGGCACACACACACACACACACAAAAAAAAATATTATTTTTTTTGCCGGCTTGACAACAAAAAATAGGTGTAATTTTGATTCATTCACACCAGAGGGCTATCGTTGGCTGCTTTGGTGCAAAAAGCTTTATTGTTTCCATTTGGTCCCAATACTTGGAAGAGGGCTTCAGGGTGGCTAAAAGAATGGCTAGTGTTTCCGGCTCAGGCAAAAGCCAGACACCAGGGGGAAGCAGAGGGGCCCCTCAAAGGCCTCTGGGCTCCAAAGGCTCCTAGTCGTGCTTGAGGGTGAGCCTTTCGAAGAGATTCCTGCCCAGCCCAGCCTGGGGCCCAGCGTGGCGGCCAGCCAGCCTGCGGAGGTGAGTCAGGTGTAGTCCATCTTCTTGATGAGTTTCACCTCCTCATCCCGGAAGTGGTTCTCCAGGAAGTCACAGAGATGAGGGTCTATGCGGGTAGAACCCAGGGCCTGCAGCTCCACAAGGGCCTGCAGCTCCACAAGGGCCTGCAGCTCCACAAGGGCCTGCAGCTCCACAAGGGCCTGCAGCTCCACAAGGTCCTGGTTCGGTTCCCCTCCAGGCCAGGGCGGCTTCCAGGGCGTCCTGGGTTTTGCCCACTCTTCCTGGGAGGCTTTAGCACGTCCTGGAAGAGAATGCGGCCACCGCGCTGGTTTTGCAACTTTAAGAGACACTCAGCGCCCCAACTCATGGAAGAGGTGACCCACGCCCTCCAGAGGCACATCCTAGCGGTGGAACTAGGAGCCCAGAGAGAGGTAGGTGTGGGGGCCCGCAGGGCAGGCTGGCCAGGTGGTTGACGGCAGCTTCTACCTCGGTGGAGTAAATTCTGACGAATTTGGGAGCTCGCGGTTGTTCGGCAATAAGGAGTTAAGATAGAAAAACACGGTGTGTTGGTGGGTCTCGGGGGTGGTTCTGAAGGTGGTGACTGGCTAAGATGCTGGAGAGTGGTCAGAGGCTGGACGAAGGGGTGTCCCTAGGTCTGTTCTATCCAAACACTGTTTTGTGTGTGTTTTTTTCTTTTTTAAATCTTTATTGTTGAGTATTACAGATATCCCCCTTTTTTTCTCCCATTGCCCCCCTCCACCTGGTTCCCGCCCCACCCCAGGCTTCACCACCCTATTGTCTGTGTCCACAGGTAAGGTCTTTGGTTAACCCAGGGGTGGGCAAACTTTTTGACTCGAGGGCCACAATGGGTTCTTAAACTGGACCGGAGGGCCGGAACAAAAGCATGGATGGAGTGTTTGTGTAAACTAATATAAATTCAAAGTAAAGGAGCGGAGGGGAGAGCGAGAGAACCAGATAGAACAGCCAGATCCGGCCCGCGGGCCGCAGTTTGCCCACGGCTGGATTCCCTCTGAGATTCGTCAATCTGCTCCATGCTTCCATGCCTCTGATTGTATTTTATTCAGCAGTTTATTTTGTTCATTAAATTTCTTGTTCACTTATTTTGATTTTTAGATTCAATTGTTGATAGGTATTTGTTGACATTTTATTGTTCAGATATTTTATCTCTTCTTCTTCCTCCTCTTTTTAAAGAATACCCTTCAACATTTCATGTAACGCTGGTTTGGTGGTGATGAACTCGAGCTTTTTCTTGTCTGTGAAGCTCTTTATCTGACCTTCAATTTAAATGATAGCTTTGCTGGGTAGAGTAATCTTGGTCCTTACGATTCATCACTTTGAATATTTCTTGCCACTCCCTTCTGGCCTGCAAAATTGCTGATGAGAAATCAGCTGACAGTCAAATGGACGCTCCCTTGTAGGTAACTAACTGCTTTTCTCTTGCTGCTGTTTAAGATACTCTGTCTTTAACCCTTGGCATTTTAATTATGATGTGTCTTGGTGTGGGCCTCTTTGGGTTCCTCTTGTTGGCCCTTTGGGTGCTAGTAGCTCAGCCTCCCCAGTCACCTGAGCTGGGCACTCCAGTTGCACCCCTGTGTGGGCTGAGAGCACAGGCTTTTTGTAGTTGAGCCTTGATTGTTGTTGGCCTCACTGGGAGGAGTTGACCTCCAGGCCAGTTGGCTGTGAGGACCAGCTGCAACTACAGTGGGAGAGCTGCTGTGCAGGAGACACCCCTGTGGAGCAGGCCTCGCTTCCGTGGGGCTTTGGTGCTCAATGAGTGTGTCACTGTGGATGTGTAGGGTTGTAATCTGGTGTGGTCTGAAGCTGTCCACGGGGTGCACTGACTCTGGGGCCTCCTGGGAGGTGCAGAGTCAGCCACTGCCTGGGGCCACTCCACAGGAGCTTCAGAGAGGTCTGCAGCTGCTACTTGTATTGGGCTTGGAAGTGTTCAGATGAGGCCCAGCTGTGAAGCAAGGCAGGCTGGTGCTAGTGCCAGGTCTTGGGCCTTTTACTGATAGATTTGGGACATGTTGACACCAGCTGCTGCTTGTTTGAGAGATTTTAGCAATGTCTGAAGCCTGAGCCAGGACAGGCCATTCCTATGGAAAAGCCACTGTGGGACCACTGAGGGCCCTGTGTCAGGTATTGTGTGTCTTAAAAATTTATTGCAGCACAGCTATTGAAAATCGCTGCTCTAACAGACACCCCCCCACTCCCTTTATGCAACACTTTACATCCTCTTGCCCTTGGCCTATCTCTTGATGCTGGAGCTTTCCTGTAGACACTGCCAGGGAACCCACTCAGCACCCACACATGTGCCACCTGCAGGGTAATATTGGCCAAGAGGACACAGCAATCAGTGGATTCACTTGTACTCCTTCACTCCCGGGACTGTCCCAAGGCCGATTTCATACAGTTCCCCAAGGACAGCCTCATGGGACCAGGCAAATGATCTCTCAGTGAGTCATCCTTGCGTCCCTGCTCTCTCTCCTTCCCAGCTGTAGCTGTAGGGACATGCCAAAAACATGTGCAGCTGCCTGAACGGCCTCACTCACTTGGGTGACCTCAGAAGACTGCAATGAAGGAAAATGTCCCCAATGGGCAAAGCACAGCCTTGGGGGACTGGTGCATGGACAGGGGCTGGAAAGAGGAAGACCTGTAGGTCCCTGGGGTCGCTGGGGCAGAAAGCCACTGAAGTCCTCGAATGAGCAAGTGACTTGAAAAGGAAGTGTGATTCCTACAAAATAAAAATCCTGGGTAATGAGGCCACTGGATGCTGGTAAAAAGGTACCCCAGGCCTGGCCGGTGTGGCCCAGTGGTTGATGGTTGAGTGTTGACCTATGAACCAGGAGGCCATGGTTTGATTCCTGGTCAGGGAACGTGCCCAGGTTGCAGGCTCAATCCCCAGTGTGGGGTATGCAGGAGGCAGCCAATCAATGATTCTCTCTCATCATTGATATTTCTATCTCTCTCTCCCTTTCCCTTCCTCTCTGAAATCAATAAATATATATATATATATTTTTAAAATAAAAGGTATCCCATGCCTTGGATGGTTTTGCTCAGTGGCTAGAGCAACAGCATGAAGACTGAGGGGTCCTAGGTTTGATTCCGATCAAGGGCACATGCAGACTTGATCCCCAGTGTGGGGCGTGCAGGAGGCGGGCGGATCAATGATCCTCTCTCATCATTGATGTTTTTAATCTCTCTTCCCTCTCCCTTCCTCTCTGAAATCAATAAAAACATATTTAAAATAAATAAATAAAGGTACCCCAGAAAAAAGCCCTGCACATACGCAGATATTTATGTCTGAAAGCCAGGGGACTGATAGAATTCAAGGACTGGCTGGGGGCTGAGGGGGCACAGAACAGCAGATGCAGAAATCTGGAGTACATCTCACCGCTCCTGTGAAGCAAAGACCTAAGTCCGAGATGATACCACTCAGCTGGACAAATTACAGCAATGGGACCAGCAGGGACAAGCATCAGGTATGGGACTGGGTCTGCAGATTGACCCCCTGCTCCCCCAGAAAGCCCCAAATATTCCTACACTTACTAGATACTAGCTGTGGTTTCGGGGGGCGGAGAGGGGGGGCGCTGTTTTTGATTGTTTGGGGATTTTTTGGCCTGGACTGTGTTTACTGCTTTTTCAAGAACCTACTCACGGGGCACATGCATTGGTGGCTCACGTGAAGGGTCAGTCACAGGCAGAAACAAGAACGGGCATTTGCCCATAAAGCTTGCCAAGCGTAACAACGGAAACAATTCCTCTTCCTGGGAGAAGAAGAAGAAGTCCATGGTCTCCTCACACAGTGTTTCCTGCAGCCAGGCCGCGGGGTGTGCTAGGCAAAGCTCCAAATCCTCCTGCACGTGAACACTGCTGCTGGGCCAGTGGAAGCTGGGGGCTTTGCTGTGGATGATGGAAGCTTAAACAAGCCACCATTATACCTGGTTCCTGGTTTGCAGCCTCGGTAGGGGATTGCTAACACTATTTTTTTTAAAAAATATATATATATATTTTATCGATTTTTTTACAGAGAGGAAGGGAGAGGGAGAGAGAGTTAGAAACATCGATGAGAGAGAAACATCAATCAGCTGCCTCCTGCACACCTCCCACTGGGGATGTGCCCACAACCAAGGTACATGCCCTTGACCGGAATCGAACCCGGGACCCTTCAGTCCGCAGGCCGATGCTCTATCCACTGAGCCAAACCAGTTAGGGCAACTAACACTATTTTTGAGACCTCTGGGGTGGGGGGGATCAGCTGGCCTTCACCTGACACAGGGTAGCGTACACATTCACGGCCCTGAATTCTCTAGTGATAGAGCATCCGTGGTTTAGTCACACCTGGTAGAAGGTGAGCGGTTCGTGGACGTGCAGGTATTTCCACAGCGGCCCCATGACATGCCACCCAGGCATCGCTGAGGAGGGACAGATGGGCCCTGAATGAGGACAAAATCCAAGTGACTTGCCTCCCCAGGAACCACCTTGGGAACTGTGTCACAGCTCAGAGACATATTTCACAATCAGTTCAGGACAAACTTTGTAGTCGGCACCAACTGCAAAAAGTGGCCCCACGCCAAAACCGGCTCCTTTATATCCTGGCTATTGGAGGCAGTACATCCCAAGCCTGGGAATATTCCTGCAGCCTCCACCCCAGACCCGTGGCCACGTTTGAGGGAGCGCCCCAGTGACCACCTCGGAAGCGGTTCAGGCAGTAGGAGAGGCCTGACCCTGCAGCTTGTCTCCTGCAGATTTCCTGGAACTGCAAGCGACCATGACCGGTGACACAATTGACTGGGGCCTTTCCCAACAAAAACTCCTCCACCACTTCTGGGACACGGCGTGTTTTAGTTTGAGGACTTCCTCGGGCTATGAGAGGCAGCTAGAGCTCTACTCGAAACTGTCTCCAAGTTGACATTCTCACTGGGCGAACCAGAACAAAATGCCACAGGTGGGACACGCTCCGACCATGAGAAGATGAATCTTCAAATAAAGGACCAACACCAGCCTTTAATCACCTTCCCCAACAGCGGGTTGCCCACTCATTAGACAGAAAAAGCGTGTCTTCCCTAATGAACTGCTGGTCTAATGACGGTCTCACCTGCAAGAGACCAGCTGACAAGAATCACTGATGAAAGAGAACTACCCACCTCCAAGGTGAGCAGGTCCCCTGCAAGCTACCGCCATCCAGCGAGGGCAAACGGCCGCCGGCCCACAGCAGTGGTCACTCCATGCATGATACCTGGTTTGCAGCCCAGGTGGGGCTGAACACGTGGGGCTCCTAGCCAGAGTGCACCACCCTGAGATTTACTGGACAGTATCTGTACAGAGGCTCACATCTGCCACTAATGGCCTATCTGTATGGTCAGGTCTTTGGGCCACCCAGGACTGGACCAGTAAAGACCCACCAGATACTAGTATTGGGTACATCTCTCATGGAAACCTGGAACTATTTAATTATAGACTCAATAGTTATATTATTATGGGTCAGTCTTTCCTCCATAGCAAATTAAATGAATAGAAATCCACCTACACATCTTCCAGTAAAACTCAATATTAAGTACAAAAATAAAATCTTAAAAGAACCAAAAATGATGTACTATGGAGATTTTTTTTTGTAATGGCAGAGGCCAGATGACAATGGAATAATATCATTGAAGTAACAGAGAAAAATAACTGCCGATCTAGAATTCTACATCTGGCTAATGGCAACTAACACTTGAGTCAGAAGACAATGGAGTGCAAAAATAAGTAGAATGCAAGGAAGCAATGATGGGCAAAGAAAAAATACATTGGTAAATCTAAAAAAGCAATGACTGCACAAACAATAATAGCTAACTTCAGGGAGGTGTTAACACAAGATAAATTTAAACTACTAGGTAATAACAACACAGTAGAGGGTTAGGAGTACTGATTAACTTTATTTTTCTATTTTTAAAATATTTTTTATTGTTGATAGTATTACAGCTATCTCTCCCAGTCCCCCGCCCCCTTTCCTCCCCTCCTCCCAGCCTATACCTTCTTCCCTAGATCTTCACTACCCATATCCATGGGCTATGCATATAAGTATACAAGTTCTTCGGTTTATCTCTTCTCATCTCACCAAACCCACATCGAGGTATGTCAGTCTGTTCCATGCCTCCATGCTTCGGGTCTTATTTTGTTGGTCAATTCATTGTGTTATTAGATTCCACAAATAGTTGAGATCATGTGATATTTGTCCTTCTCAGTTTGGCTTATTTCACTGAGCATACTATTCTCCAGAGCCATCCATGTTGCCCCAAAGGCTAGGCGATCCCTCTTTTTTGCAGTTGCATAGTATTCCACAGTGTAAATGCCCCACAGCTTTTTTATCCATTCATCTTCTGATGGGCACCTGGGCTGTTTCCAAATCTTAGAACTTTTTAAGTTTTTATAAAGTCAAATATGCATGCTAAAAATGTAACAAGTATCACTGAAGAATTTTAGCTAATAAAGGTGTCAGGAATTACAGAATTATAAAGTCACCATTTTGTGACCTCTGATCAAATAACAGATTTAGACAAAAATCAATGAGTGGGACCTTTTAGTTAAATCATTGATGGGAAACTTTACAGCAGGAGGGATCAGGCTGCAAGACCTGAACCCACTGACCAAGTGTGCATGAAGTGTGGTCCTTCTTGAGAGGATGCCTGGCCAGACAAAGTACACAGCATCCCCGCAAGAAAACCCTGGTGGGGGGGAGGGGAGGGAGAGACTAACCTGAATTTTTAAAAAATATATTTTATTGATTTTTTACAGAGAGTAAGGGAGAGGAATAGAGAGTTAGAAACATCGATGAGAGAGAAACATCAATCAGCCACCTCCTGCACACTCCCTCCTGGGTATGTGCCCGCAACCAAGGTACATGCCCTTGACCGCAATTAAACCTGGGACCCTTGAGTCTGCAGGCTGACACTCTATTCACTGAGCCAAACCGGTCAGGGCCGGACCTGAATTTAATCAAGCCTTTTAGAGCTTTCTTTCCGTTTAGAGAGAATAATGGGACCAGAGGAACAAGTTAAATAACACGAGGACACAACAGCTAAACCCCGTGAGATGGCTTACAGGAATCCATAGACAAACTATTAGCAGTGACCAAACGATGCCAGCAACATTACTGAATCCAAGATCAGTAAAAATCAATCACATTGGACTGTTCTGATCAGACGATGAAAATGTTTAATAAGGATCCCATTCTGGGTGGCTATAAAAATAAAGTATCTGACAAAAAGATGTGCAGGACTTTTATAAAGAAAGCCATAAAACTTTACCGAAAAAACAATAAAGACTTAAATCAGTGGAGCTCCTATGTTAATGACTGTAAAGTTCAGTCATAAGTCACATTTTCTCCATCTATAAATTCAATGCAACTCGAAGAAAAAAAAAAATCAGTAAGGGCATTTTATGGAACTCGCCAACCCCATCTTAAAAATGTATAGCTTCCTCTTGATTTCATTGTAACTGTAAAACTGCCCTAAAAACAGTCTTTAAAGTTAAAAAAAAAAAAATTAAGTTCCAGGAATAGAACAAGCAATTTTGCACTTGCCCTAGCAGATAGATTTTTTTTAAATCAAATATAGAAAAATAGCCCAAGAAAGCCAGCACCAGACCCGTGCACATACAAAAACTTGGTAAAGGATAGAGGCAACCCTGTCTATCAGAAGAGCAAAGAGTCACTTGCTGAAGCAAGAAATCAGGTGGTATGAGGAACTTACCCATAAAAATTTAAGGTAGAATCAAGTACTAGATATAAAATGCAAATCTTTCAACATTTCAGAAAACAGAGAATATCTTTGACCTTGAGGTAGCCAGTGAAACAAAGTTAAAATATAAATCACAGACTGCGAGAAAGTATTTCCAAGGCATATTACTAATCAAGGATAGCCCTGAGCGGTTTGGCTCAGTGGATAGAGCGTTGGGCCATGGACTGAAAGGTCCCGGGTTCGATTCTGGTCAAGAGCATGTATCTTGGTTGCGGGCTCCATCCCCAGTGGGGGGGCGTGCAGGAGGCAGCTGATGGATGTTTCTAACTTTCTATCCCTCTCCCTTCCTCTCTGTAAAAAGTCAATAAAAATATATTTAAAAATATATATATCCATAATATGTTGAGAACTCTCAAATGCAGAAGACCTCAATACAAAAAAAAAAAAAGACAAAGGATATAAACAAATAATTCACAGATGTATGGAAGCCTAAAAGGTCAACATACAAATGAAAAGGTGATCAGGCTCGCCCTGGCTGGTTTGGCTCAGTGGATAGAGCGTCGGCCTGCGGACTCAGGGGTCCCGGGTTCGATTCCAGTCAAGGGCATGTACTTGGTTGCGGGCACATCCCCCGTGGGGGGTGTGCAGGAGGCAGCTGATTGATGTTTCTCTCTCATCGATGTTTCTGGCTCTCTATCCCTCTCCCTTCCTCTCTGTAAAAAAACAATAAAATATATTAAAAAAAAAAAAAAAAAGAAAAGGTGATCAGGCTCACTGGAAATCTACACTAATAAGAGAAACATGCAAATTAACCATCACTCCGCTACACCCACCAGCCAATCAGGAGGCAATATGCAAATTAGAAGGAGAAATATGGCGGCTGCCCAGCTGCTCCAGCCCAGGAGTGGCCGGGCGGGGCAGGACACCTGCTATGGGGGGGGGGGGAGGGGTGACGGCGCACGAAGGGATCTATAGGAGCAGCACTCCAGCCACAGCAAAGACGAAGGCAGCAGACTCCGGCCAGAGTGAAGGCCTGGGTCCCAGGTGCCGGAGGAAAACCGGTGCTGGAAGCCAAAGGAAGGAAGGCCTATTGCACGAATCTCTTCGTGCAACAGGCCTCTAGTATAAAATACAATGAAAGACCACTTCAATTCACATTGGCAAAAGTTGAACTAATATTAAGTACAAGAGAAATGTGGGGGAATAGGCACTCTGCTGCACTGCTGATGAGAAGATGAACTGGTTCTACCACTTTGGAGACCCATTTGGAAGTATTTAGGTACGCTGAAATTGCACATACCCTCTGACCCACTGATTTTATTTCTGAGTACACACTCAGCACATAAACTCTTGCACATGAGCATGAGATGTTGAAATATGTTTGTTGCCGAAACCGGTTTGGCTCAGTGGATAGAGCGTCAGCCTGCGGACTGAAAGGTCCCAGGTTCGATTCCGGTCAAGGGCATGTACCATAGTTGCGGGCACGTCCCCAGTGGGGGGTGTGCAGGAAGCAGCTGATCGATGTTTCTCTCTTATCGATGTTTCTAACTCTCTATCCCTCTCCCTTCCTCTCTGTAAAAAATCAATAAAAATATATTAAAAAAAAAAAAAAAAGAAATATGTTTGTTCACTGTAACATTGGTTGAAATGGTAAAAAAGAAAACCACATTGAAATTTTCCTATCAACAGGGCAACTAGAAGTAAATTGTGGCATATTCATACAATGGAATACCAAACGGCACTTAAAAGGAATGAATTAGATTTACATGCATCAGATACATTTCAAAATACTAAGGGAAAAGCAAGCTATAAAAGGATACATACAGCACAACTACCATGTAATTTGTTTATAGATACACCTGTATATGAACCTTAAAGCAAATATAGCAAATGTTATGATCTACTAAAGCTGGTGGTGTTGCCCAGCTGGCGTGGCTCAGTGGTCCAGTCATGGTTCAATTCCCATTCAGGGCACATACCCAGGTTGTGGGCTCGATCCCCAGTAGGGGGCGTACAGGCAGCAGCTGATCAATGATTCTCATTGATGTTTCTCTCCTCTCCCTTCCTCTCTGAAATCAATAAAAATATATATATTTTTTAAATTAAAAAAGTGAAGTTGGGTGTCTTTACAACAGAAATTATCCTCTGAGGTACTTTCAGTGCCTGACCTATTTTTTGTTGTTTTTTTGTTAATCCTCACCAGAGGGTATTTCTTTCATTGCTTTTTAGAGAGTGGAAGGGAGGGAGGAGTGTGGAAGGAGAGAAACGTTGATGTGAAAGAGACACATCAATTAGTTACCTTCTGCACATGCCCCCATCTGGGCCAGGGATCACACCTGTAACCCAGGTACATGACCTTGTCCAGGAATCAAACCCAAGACCCTTTGGTGTGTGGACCAACGCTCTAACCACTGAGCCCACCAGCCAGGGCAATGCCTGACCTATTTTAAAAATTAAAAATAAAGGTAGCCAAATGCAAAGATATCGGGGGAGAACAATGCTTCCCACCTTTTAGTAAACCAGTTTTTTATGACACACATTACTTGTAGAATTATAATTCAGTACAAAATAAAACTTAGGCCCAGCCAGGGTGGCTCAGTGGTTGAGTGTCAGCCTATGAACCAGGAGGTCATGGTTCGATTCCCAGTCAGGGCACATGCCTGGGTTGTGGGCTCAATCCCCAGTGTGGGGTGTGCAGGAGGCAGCCAATCAATGATTCTCTCTCATCATTGATGTTTCTCTCTCTCTCTCTCTCTCTGAAATCAATAAAAACATATTTAAAAAATAAAACTTAGTTTTTCTATTTTAAATTGTTTTGGGGTAGTCAGGCCCACAAAAAATGACTTAAATTGGAAATTTTATTTCTCCTAGCTGGGGCACATTCATCACATACCCTATGACATCCCCAACCCAATGGCCCTTTCTCTTGCCTCCAGAACCAATTCTGTCCAGGTTCAAAGGGTTTCCACAACCTAAGGGGAGGAATCTTGATTCTTTTAAGGCAATTACAGTAATTCCATTCTCTTGGTGCATGGAACAACCCTCAACCAAACCTCAACAGCCAGGGTCCGAATTCCATTCTCTGTGTCAAGAAGTGATTTAGAAATGGGCATTTAATGTCTTGTAGTGAGCAAGTAGGTGAAGTCCACCAAGGCGCCTCTGTGGAAAAGGAACCTCTTAGAGAGACACAGAGTAATACACAATCTCTCCTCTTCTGGTCTCTGGACATGTTGTGCAAGTGGAGATGCCTGGAGATGTTGCCACAGCCTTGCTACACCAAAAAGGGTCCATCCTTGGGGGGGTAGGGGTGGTGATGGTGGTGGTAATGGCCGGGGAGGGGTCAATGGGGTGGGTGGGAAGCAAGGAGGAAACATATGTCATACTTTAAACAATAAAAAATTTAAATTAAAAAAAAAAGGCCCATCCCAAGGAAGCAGCAGCAGCAGCAGCAGATGGGTGGGCAGAAAAACATGGAAAGAATGACCCTTGGTCCCTGCGCACATCACTGAGTGGCCGAATTCACCAGTCTCGGAATTGTCCTGCCCAGACTTCTCATGAAACCTATTTTTCTTACTGTTTTAAGACCCATTTAATTGCTCTTTAACAAAACAAAACACAAAACTCTGACGAATGCACAAATTCCAGTGAGTTCTTGATGGCTATAAAGACCTTGTTATTCTCATACGAGCTGGAGGCAGAGATTTTGCAAACTACACAAATAGTTGCAGCTGTACAGACGCACCCTAGTTCTGCTTCACACTTTCCTAATCGTCAAACAGTCCAAGAGAGAATGTGCCGATTTTGCTTTTTCATTGATAGCCATGTTGAGAAATGTGATGAGTCCGTATTTGCTTCTTCGGTGGGATTTAAAGGCTATAACATTCCTTTGTAACTCTTCACCCTGAGCTCCCTAAAACTCTTCTTTGAATGTGTTTTCCAACTTTCCAACAAGAGGCAAAGCCCATGGGTAGGAACTGGGGTGTTTCTTTTCTACTTGTGCCCACCCCTGTGTAGACCCACTCACTTGTACCACAGTGAGGGTATAGGTGCCAACTCTTACAGCTCTGGAGAAAGCTTTCTTCTAAATGCCACCCTTCTGTAATAATTAAACAAGTACAAAGGTAGGGATAATAAAGATGGATTTATTTAAAAAGACTACAAAATTTGACATGAAGAGAGATATAAAGACCCACAGAATTTCAATTGATAAATACAAAAATGATTGGCTATAAACAATGTAAAAATACATTTCCCAGTCCCAAAACAGAATATAATTTAAGTACAGCAATTATAAAATTTTTATGTTGTAAGTGCATTTCCCTTATGATTTTTTAAAACCATTCTAAACAGTTTATTTGTATAAAATATAACAAATTAAATTTATCATAGGTGTTAATGATTATTTTAACCTTGAGTTTACTGAGTCTGCCTTTTCCTGTACGTAACAGTGGTTTTGGTCGCAAGTTCTCCTTGAACTTTATTTACAATGGTCTTTTTACTCCTAATTTCTTCTACAATAGAAGAGGGAGGATAATCAGTCTTAAGTCCCATAAAAATCAATGTGAAGAAAGGTTCCAGAGAGACCAAAAATGCCCGTGAATATATTATCCTTCTGAAAAAGGCAAAGATTAAGTGGCCCCATGCCAAGAAAACAAAGAGAAATGAACCGTCAGAACATCCGGGGCTTAAGCTCATGCCAGTTGTGTGTGTGAAGCCAGCTGAGGACAAGGCCACCAAACCCAATGCATGGGTGGGGACCCTGAGGTAGTCCAGGTGGTTTGCTGTCACCCCTAGCTGGATCGAGGTGATATTTACAATGGCAATGGTACAGTAGTTTGATGTGGAATTCCAGAACTTGCCTACCATAAGCTGGTTATATTTGAACCAGTCTTTATTCTTGAGCCCAAGACCCAGGTTATTTCTCCTCCCTTAGCTGGCATGCCCAGTGACATCAGCATCCATGACTGGTTTCATGATCTCCCAAGCAGGTACTGGTGACATCACCACTAGCACTAGCATCCAACTCTGATTGAATAGGTAAGCCCTGAGTCACTAAGCCAGAGCAGAAGCTGTGCCTGGCCGTCAGGACTAATTTTTGAGAACCACATCAGCCACATTTATGCAGCTAAGACCTATCTACAAAAGGCAGATGAGAAGTTAAGAAAGGATGGGATCATTAAACTGCCTCATTGGAAACACGATTCCACTTTTTCAGATAGAAAACCTAGGATGCCTAGCCGGGGAGACCTCCGCCGAAGTCCTTCAGGACCTGACCCAAAGGCTCAGCACCTTAACACCAAAGTCTTGAGTCAAAAATCCAGGAGGAGGGCAAGAAAGATCTAGTCTGGGACCCAACAGCAGACAATTCTTCCCGATTATCAGAACTGGTTATGAAGTGTCTCTTGAGAATAGTGTGACTACTCCCTACACCATCAACAGTATTAACCTGGGCAAGATTCTCTAGATAATCACTTTAAGGTCTCCTCCAAAGAGAAACTAGAGCAGTGCCTCTGTGGGAACAAAACCCTAAGGGTCATGCTAACACTCGAGGCAATAAAAGAGCCCAAGATCCTGGGCCACCGAAAGGCACTGCCAACAAGAAAGAGCCAGAGGCCCACCTCTGCTTGACGGGGAAGCAGTGTGCGGACCATTCCGGTCCGGAGACAGAAACGCGAGCATCTCAAACAGGTGAAAAATCACAGGCTGGGGTTTTAAAAAGGAGACTGGCTCCACAGAACACACCGAGGAGGGCCTGCAGAGCCGCTTCAACTGCAGTAGAAATAATCATGTGCCAACAGGAGAACGAACCCTCTCTCACTCACAGTATGAACTACCCACCTCTTCAGACACTTGGTACGTGGCTGAAGCCTGCTCTTATAATTTCACTGTATTGCACAAAAAGTATGCCTTTATTATCTTTGGTCCTTAGGTGTGAGATCAGTTTCTTCCATTTTTCTATGTGTTACATAAAAACCTTTTTTTTTTTTTCACTTGATATCAACAACCACCAAAGTGCAGTATAAATAGTGGGTTGCTGATGTTGCTTTTATACATATAAAATACCAACCTCTCCCATACATTTTCTATGAGGCAACAAAAGAGCTTATAACAATTATCTTAAAATGTTACAATATAATTTTAAGGCCAAGGGAGATACAGCAAAGCCTAAGTAATTATATTTTAAGGAAAAAACCTAGACATTTAAAATTTTAAATTTAAAAATTTAAATATACATTAAATTTTATCTAATCATCAAAAAACAAGCTCATAGCTAAGCAAATTACCTTAAAAATGAAACAATATCTAAATGGATTAACTTAATCATGCTGTTTATATAGCTAAGCCTAGTAACAATGACAGAGTAATTTATCATCAGTGAGCTGTGATTTAAAGAAACTGCCTCCCCCCCAAAAAAATAAACTTCATTGATACAAGTTTCAAATGTGACATAAAAAACCCCTCCGGCCTAACTTCCCTGACTCACTGTCCAATATTGATAAAACTGCCTTCTGGCCCTTGCCCTTGCCCTTGCTCTTCAGAAGTGGCTTAGCCATTCCGCAGACAGTACGAGTGCTTCTGCTGGGCTCAGGCACCACGCAGCGCCTCCTTGCGTGACACCTGCTCCCTAGAGCCTTCAAGCATTAAGTGGTTCGGTGAGGGGCTCTGTCCTACCAGGGTCAGGTTTTCTAATCTGGGACTCCTGTCGTTTTTCACGCATCATAATGGCAAAGTCACCCAGGAACATAAGACTTGCTAGAAATCCAAACACCTGAGGAGGAAAAAGTGGCAAAAGTTACATGAGGAATTTTATAATATAATCTCACATTTCCTACTTGGCTTTGAGAGTGTTTCATACGAGCAAGATGATTCATCAATTTTATCTTAACTTCAGTGGTAAAGAAATGTTTAAGGTCATAGCTATTAGTCAAAACCTCACAAATGCCCTGTCTTATAAAGTACATGTTCACTTGTGGGGTGCCAATCTATGAAACTAGGGTTAATAGATGAAAAACAAAATCCTATAAAATAATACAAACACAGGATTATCAGCAATGGTTAAATGGACCCACAGATGAGATAAGGAACATATGTGAGTAGGCAGCTGAGCCTAGGTAAAAATGGAAAAAGTTATTAATGTCAGAAAAACAAATTCTATTTTGAATAGAATGATCTAAAAAATGTACTTTCCAGTTAATTGTCACTCTCTAATGACACAGCAACATGACGCCACTATTTACTTCCTCTTCCTTAAACCACTTCCTCATTATTGCACTTCTCAGATCGACATTCCGAGAATTCCGTCAAGAGACAGAAGACCTGGTTCAAATTTAGCCTGAATCGGCCAGCTCTTCACTAAAAAACCCACGAGGGAAATGGGAGCCAAAGTGCTCTACAGTGGTTGGCAAACTCATTAGCCAACAGAGCCAATTAGCAACAGTACAACGATTGAAATTTCTTTTGAGAGCCAAATTTTTTAAACTTAAACTTCTTCTAACGCCACTTCTTCAAAATAGACTTGCCCAGGCCATGGTATTTTGTGGAAGAGCCACACTCAAGGGGCCAAAGAGCCGCATGTGGCTCGCGAGCCGACGTTCGCCGACCACTGCTAAAGAGAGAACTGGTATAGGTAATGGCTAACGTCCCTTCCAACTCTAGGGCCCCATCTCCATGGTGGCACCTGCCCCCTCACTGGACTGGCCAATTCAGGACTAAAGGTAGACAGACAGATGTCACTTTGTCTGAGAGGCCATCGCTGATCCCGGAGCCCCCAAGTCCATGCAGAGCCCTCTATGCCGTAGCATCCAGGTAGGTGACCTTCCAGCTTTTTTGCTGACTTAATTCACACACAAAAACATTTTTAATGGATTCCCTCACTCATTTAATTCTACAAAATGTTTCATAATTTAAAGTGCAAAAGGTAACTTTCAGCACATTATAAATAGAGTTTTTAAACTGCCAGTCATTGTTAATCCAAATGAAATCTAAATACTGTAACAATCAGACATATCTAATTTAAATAAATAAGCTCATTTTTAATAGCTGGAAATTTTATGCCATGCTTTTCCCCCTTAAACTCAACTTTTTAAAAAAATATTTTATTGATTTTTTACCGAGAGGAAGGGAAAGGGATCAAGAGTTAGAAACATCAATGAGAGAGAAACGTCAATCAGCTGCCTCCTGAACACTCCCTATTGGGTATGTGCCTGCAACCAAGGTACATGCCCGTGACTGGAATCAAACCTGAGACCCTTGAGTCCAAAGGCGGACGCTCTAGCCACTGAGCCAAACCGGTTAGGGCTAAACTCAACTTTTCCTCAACTTCCATTTCACTTCCTCCACAGGATTTATAGTAACATATTTCTATACTTGAAAATATTTTCCTGACCATCCTATCATCGTCCTCCGCTACAAAAGTATGTATATAAACTGAAATTGGCCATAAGGCTCCATTAAAACGTTTGGTTTTCTCTTTAATTGGTTCATGTCTTCATGGATAAATATTACTACTCCTAGAATGAGTCACAGTGCTGCATTAATTTTATTTTGTTTTTACCCATATAAGTGCTAAGAAACCGTGAACAGGCAGATAGAGCCATGCAATTCTTGAACTCCTTTTAAGTTGTTCTATCAAAAAAAGTAGTTTTGATTATCTATTAGCTGACTACTCAATTATAATTTCAGTTTTGTCATGAACTAAGTATTAACTGGAAACTGTTCACATTCAGAGCACTGGTACCAATTCAGGTCCATGGTCCTTGAGCTGCAATTCTGAAATTCAAAAAAAAGCTCAGTGTTTTCATGATTTGCTTGGCTCAACACGGGGTAGAACTATTTACGATCTTTACCTATTCCTTTTACTGTGGATATTCACATGCTTCAGAAATACTAATATGCTGGATTACAGGATATGACTCGGGCCCTCTGAAGGTATTGTGAAATAAAGTTTATGTACAGCAACACCTTTCTAAAATCTAAAATATTCTGGATTCTAAAAAAAATCTGCTTCCCCCTGCCAAGGATTTCATATAAAAATCTTACCTTTTATTAGGCTCAACTTTTGGATCATTGCTCCTGTGCAGTCTCTACACCTAGAACATGGAGATAATTTCTCCTGTGTAGTCTCTACACCTGGCATGCAGATGTGTTTTTGTTGAACCAAAAAACAGAGAGTAAGACAATAAAGTCGGTTTTACCACTTGCACTAACAATCACATAGTCACGTGTGGAGTAAATGGCCTTTGTGTTAACAAAACTCAAGTTCTAAAGACAGGTTCTGGGCTTTTCGGGCTATCCTGTTTAAAGCTATCATCACTTACTTTTACATTTCCTATTCAAAATTACAACAAAAAATAAGTTAAAAGACAAACTACTCTCCCATATTGTATAACTTGTCAAGTACCTTCCAGATTCCATATTTCTAATGAAATGAAAATAAAGATAAAAATACTAGGTACTTACAGTTGCAGCCATTTCAGCTGAGGTATGGTCATGCGTGGAAACGAAAATGATGGACGCCAACAAAAACACACATCCTATCCCCAAAGTAATGTAAAAATCCTATACATATATAAAACACATAAAGAATACAGTAAGGTTAGGTTGATAGAAACAAATATTTTAGTTTTTTACTCTTAAATAAATTTAGTGATTTTCCTTCACATAATGCAAATTTACATACTTTGAGACTTTTACTTTTTTTTTTAATATATTTTTATTGATTTCAGAGAGGAGAGAGAAAGATAGAAACATCAATGATGAGAGAGAATCATTGATTGGCTGCCTCCTGCATGCCCCCACCACTGGGGATCGAGCCCACAGCCCAAGCATGTGCCCTTGACTGGAATCGAACCTGGGACCCTTCAGTCCACAGGCCGACGCTCTATCCACTGAGCCAAACCGGCTAGGGTGAGACTTCTAACTTTTCAATAAGCCTGACATTCAATAAACACCCTGTAAAGGAACATCATCTATGCTTTGGACAAGGCATATTCAGAGAATACGTTACAAAATAATCTTTTTATGAACCAGTTCCCCAAAGGCGGGGGGGGGGGTGGTGGGGTGTGTGTGTGTGTGTGTGTGTGTGTGTGTGTGTGCCCCTGAGTTTTATGCTTGACCCCCATAGGGATTGTGCAGGAGGCAGCCAATGGATGGTTCTCTCTCTCTATTCCTTCCCTTCCTCTCTCTCTAAAATCAATTTTAAAAATTTATCAAAGCCAAAGGATTTATTAAATTCTATATCTTACTTCCAACAAAAGAAAGCATTTTTCTTTCAATGTATTCTATGCTAGGACAGCCTGAGAGGACTGTGGTGCTTTGAAAGCACTTTGGAAAAGAGAATCAAAAGAACTACCCATCGTTAACTAAAATCATGTCAATAGGTTTTTTAGCCACTTAAACTTTCTGTAATAACATACTGTTTTCAATTATTCCAAGTGGGTGGGTAATCCAAAATGAGCGTGTATGATGGACTATCCACTACCATAAAAGCTTCCACATCTCATCACAATGAAGTTTACAACAATGAGGTTCTTCATGGATTTCCAAGTACTCTCTCAGCATCACCTCCTAAGGCTCTCTCTCTCTCTCTCATATGCCAGCTGAAAACTGCTCGACATACATACTTGATTCAGAGGGGAAATGTAAATGATAACCACTCCAAAGTGCTTAAGTCTGATACTTTGAGTTTTCGGAAATGCAATCTCCACTAAACCTAGTATCGATAAAACTATCCACAGAGGATTCCTATACCACTGTCAATTTGTTCACTGAACATTTGTGAATATTATTTCAAATCTACAAACATATATAAAACCCTATTCACTAATATTTGGATTACATTCAGGGAGGTATTCAAACAAGACAGTCATTTTGAGACAGAATAATGTACTAAATAAGCATGGGTTCTAGAGCCAGACTATCTGAGTTCAAACCCCAGTTACACTGCTTCCCAGCTATATGGCTTTGAATTAGTTATTTAACATCTGTGTGCCTTTGTCTCTTCATCTGCAAATGGAGGAAATAACAGTATCTTCTTCAGCAGATGATTCTAAAGATTAGTGTTAATCCATTGGAAGTGCTTAGATCAGTGCCAGGCACATAGTAAATGTCCCATAGAAGCTGGCTACTGTTATTCTCCATAGAATCTGACCCACAATAGCATGGGATACAAAAGATTCTTTCTTGTAAAAGATTACCCTTCTACCCTAGACACCACCACCACCCACTCAAAACGTTTTCTCTAGAACAGAAAACCTCCCTTACATAAAAATATATTTAAAATTTAAGTACATTAATATGCACACAGTAAAAGTGATTTTTAAACCATTGAAGCAAACATAAAATCCTTACGTAGTTAGGAAAAAAGCAGAATGTATATAACTCAATGATTACCTATTAAATTTTGGAAAAGAGAGAATCAAAAGAACTACCCATCATTTACTAAATAAAATCATGTCAATAGTACGTTTATTAGCCACTTAAACTTTCTGTAATAACATTTTAAATTTTAAAAATCACCTATTAAAGGAAGCAAAAGACCCAAAAGATAGTAAAATATTTACAAAAGCTGTTTTAAGATAAAATAATTGAATTATTTTTTATTCCCTAGTATTTTTTAAGTATTTACTAGAAAATAACTTTTAAAATCAAGTTTGATGTAATAAATGTTTTACATTTAGTTTAGTTAGATCATTACACTAAATGGAAAACATTATACTATTGTTTCTTGTCAAAAAGATTAATGTTCTTAAATACTACTGATACAGCACTAAAGTAAAAACTAACATTTCTAAAAAGATTCTTATAGTGATACTGTTTTGCTGTTGAGAGATAAGAAATGAAAATGATGTGGGGTTTGTTTTTTATGTTTTTATTGATTTCAGAGAGGAAGGGAGAGAGAGAAACATCAATGATGAGAGAGAATCATTGATCAGCTGCCTCCTGTACGCCCCCTACTGGGGATCGAGCTTGCAACCAGTTAGGGCACTTGACTGGGAATTGAACAGTGACCTCCTGATTCATAGGTTGACACTCACCCACTGGGCTACACTGGTCAGGCGATGTTTTTAATCTTTAATGTTTAAAATATAGATTTATACAAACAATGAATCAACAAGTTCAGATATTAGTGAACTTTTCTCTTGTCCAACTCTCATCATATCTGTAATAAACATATCATAAACAAAAATTCTAAGGTATTCTCTGCATTCTCTTTTTAATATGTATTTCATAAAATGAATGGTGCCGATGTCATTGTTATATAGAAACTCCTGTGGTGATACTTCCCTGACAGCATCTCAAGTTCCTAGGGCCACCCTGGCCGGATAGTTCAGTTGGTTAGAGCATTGTCTCGATACACCAAGGTGTGGGTTCTATCCCTAGTCAGGGCACACACAAGAATTAACCAATGAATTCATAAATAAGTGGAGCAACAAATAAACCTTTCTCTCTCTCTCTCTCTAAAAAAAAGTCAAAAGAAAACTCTCGTTTTTTTAAAAAAAGTTGCTATGCTAAGTAGGGCCTTGGTTGTAATAAGGTTCTGCTTAGGCCAAATAATAGAATGCAGTGTGAGAGCTTTACTGGGGTCAAATCTCAGTTTATTTCTACTGTAGCTATGTAATTTTGGTCAAGTTACTAAACCACCAGCACCTACTAGTAAGTTTCCTCAACAGCAAAATGGAGCATTAAGGTCTGAGGACTCTAAACCACGTTGCATAGAAAGTGCCTGGCACATAGTCTGCACTGACAGCAGCAGCTACTATCAGGTAAGATGACAACAGTCATACACTGGCCATACCAAGAACTGTGTGTAGGAGCTCATCAGAGACTTGCTGGATTTGACTCAGACTCTACCTGTAGTTTTTCAAAGTTATTTTTAACTGGTACAACTTTTTAAAAAAATTTAAATCTAAAATAATTATTTGAAAAGAAGGTAATAGACTCCTACAGCACAAAATTTGAGGTACAAAAAGGTATATAGAAAAAAAACTAAATATCTTAGGTGTATAATAACATATGACCTAATGCTTGCTTCTCATTAATTTAAACAAAAACATAATCATACTGCTTTGTATTTATTCTATTATCTCTTATCCTTAATAGTTACAAATTTATCCTAATTTTTATCATTTCTCTCAGAGATAAGAATTGTACATATGAAAGAATTCATAACGAACGACTACTGATGATTCAAATGCTATTGCAGAAGTAAATTACTCAATTCTTTCTTTCTTTAATGCAGTACCTATGAGAATTAGCTTATCTGTCATCTCACAAATCCTTATATTATACCCAAATAAAAACACAGGGTCAGCAGACTGTCTTTAGAAAGTTCTGCATCTCTAATAAAAACCTTCTTAATTCACTTACAACTTTTTTCCCCATAATAAAATCAAAACAGCCTGGCAAGTGTGGCTCAGTGGTTGAGCATTGATCCATGAACTAGGTTACAGTTTGATTCTCAGTCAAGGCACATGCCTGGGTGGTGGGCTTGATCCCCAGTAGGGAGCGTGCAAGAGGCAGCTGATCAATTCTCCAATTCTCTTTCATCATTGCTATTTCTCCCTCTCTCTTCCTCCCTGAAATCAATAATATGTGTGTGTGTGTGTGTGTGTGTGTGTGTGTGTGTGTATATATATATATATATATATATATATATATATATATATATATTAGGTTAAACCACCAGTCATTGTAAACTATGGGTAGTGTTTGTCACTTTCATTCTAATTCCACTTTCCCTTCCTATCATCCCATTTGGCAGGGAAAACTGAGTTCTCATGTTACTGAGTTTTGAAAGCATTACTACTTCGTAAAATAAAACTCTACAAAGATTCCAAAGTAGCTATGTTGTTAGTATAGAGATTGCATTTTTCATGCTCACCGAGGACTTGACTTTTCCAGCATCGACTCTGTCGTAGACTGGAGTGCAGTACACTATCAGCATGAGGAGGCAAAGGAGAAAGGCACTGCTGCTCACAAATTCAAAGAAGTAAAGTCCTCCACACAAAGTGCACTGAGATACGACTTCTTCACAGATGAAGGCCAGCAAAGACAGCAACTGCAAAAGAAACACAGCATTCCACTTCGGTGTTTTCAGAGAAACCTCCCGTGTTCAGAAAACACCATCTGTTCCCTCAAATATTTATAAAGTGGAGACCATAGCAAACAAGCTTACCGAATGGCTGACCTACACAGAACTTACAGTGTGGTTGCTTTGAAGGGAAGATAGGTACACAAAAGATTAATCAATTATCACGTGCTACAGAATAACAGAAGTCCAGCCCAGGTGGCTGAGAGTCACCCTGTGCACCAAAAGGTTGCTGGTTCAATTCCCAGTCAGGGCACATACCTGGGTTGTGGGTTTGATCCCTGGTTGGGGCACCTACGGAAGACAATGGATCGATGTTTCTTTCTCACATGGATGTTTCTCTCTCCCTTCCTCTTTCTAAGCATGTCCTCCAGTGAGGATTTAAAAAAAAAAAAATTAGCTTTCACTGCTGATAGCGCTCGCAAACATGGTGAACATTCCTAAAACCCGCCGAACTTTCTGTAAGAAGTGTGGCAAGCATCAACCCCACAAAGTAACACAGTACAAGAAGGGCAAGGATTCTCTATGCGCAGGGAAAGCGGCATTACGACAGGAAGCAAAGTGGCTATGGTGGGCAGATTAAGCCTATTTTCCGGAAGAGAAAAAAAAAAGGCTAAAACTACAAAGATTGTGCTGAGGCTTGAATGCATTGAGCCTAACTGCAGATCTAAGAGAATGCTGGCTATTAAGAGATGCAAGCATTTTGAACTGGGAGGAGATAAGAAGAGAAAGGGTCAAGTGATCCAGTTCTAGAGCGTCATATTTTGCTTTATTATATGACAATAAAATCTTGATATGTTAAAAAAAAATTAAAACACACAGAAGAGCCATTAAACTTGGGAGGCCAGGAAAGGCTTCCTGAAGAAAAGCTGAGACCTGAAGGGCAGTAGAGTCCATTTGGGGGGTTAAAGACAGCAGAGAAGTTCCAGGCAGAGAAGCAAGACATACAAAGACTTAAGAGGTGAGAGAGCCCTGGCCGGTTTGGCTCAGTGGATGGAGCGTCGGCCTGTGGACTGAAGGGTCCCGGGTTCGATTCCGGTCAGGGGCATGTACCTTGGTTGCGGGCACATCCCCGGTGGGAGGTGTGCAGGAGGCAGCTGATCGATGTTTCTCTCTCATCGATGTTTCTGGCTCTCTATCTCTCTCCATTCCTCTCTGTAAAAAATCAATAAAATATATTTAAAAAAAAAAAAAAAAGAGGTGAGAGAGCATGGCACCCTCCTTCCCCAGTGCACACACATATATCCCACCAACCACAACTCAACTGTGAAAGCGAGTTGAGTCACCATGACTAAAGT
The DNA here is from genome assembly GCF_963455305.1 of Plecotus auritus. Lineage (NCBI taxonomy): Eukaryota > Metazoa > Chordata > Mammalia > Chiroptera > Vespertilionidae > Plecotus > Plecotus auritus. Next base: position 165,512,362 of record NC_137773.1, read on the forward strand.
GTCCAGTTTGAAGGAAGAAGATAGCAGCACAAAAATGTTTAAATGAGACAGGAGGTAAGCAGAAGCCAGATCTAAATGTCCTCTTTAGTTTAAGGACTCTGGATTCTAAGGGATTTAAAGCAAAGGGTAACAAGATCAGGTTCTTGCTTTTAGTAGTTCTCACGAGCTACAATATGGAGATGGGACTGGAGGAAGGACCAAACTTGGGCAGACATCTAGTCGGGAAACTGACGTATGACGTCCCGGAAAAGAGAGCGCCCAGGGCAGCTAGCAGTAATAATGGATGAGAAGAATGGTAATCACTGAGAAGTGCAGTAGGAGCCCTTATTAAACAGGATGAATAACAACAGAGTAGGAAACAAGATAATACTGAAACATATGTACTGAAACACTTGAACTTAACACAAAACATTGATTCACCAATCATTTGAAGTGGGCCTTGTCTCAGAGTATGAGCCTACAAAATTGGAATTCCACATTGTGTTTTTTGTATTAATCCCTCTCATCGTTTATGATAACCACTCCCAGACTGAGAGTATTGGAAGGGGAGCAAGCTCTTGGACACTGATAATCAGGGTACAGAACCTTTCCAGAGTTGGACCAGCCTTTCACAGTTGTCTTGCTCTTAATTCCATAGCAAATATTTTAGTAATTTATTTTTCCGTCTTTCCAAAGCATATTTTAAAATATACTTTTATTGATTTCAGAGAGAAAGGGAGAGAGAAAGAGATAGAAACACCAATGATGAGAGAGAATCATTGACCGGCTGCCTCCTACTGGGGATCGAGCCCGCAACCTGGGCATGTGCCCCTGACCAGAATTGAACCCAGGACCCTTCAGTCTGACCATAAAAATTATAAGTAGTACAAACCATTATGGGAATATCGTAAGTCAACTGATGGCAGAGGTTAAGAGTAAAGAGTGGCCTGGCCAGTGTGGCTCAGTTGGTTGGGCATCGTCCTGTGCACTGAAAGGTTGCCAGTTTGATTCCCAGTCAGGGCGCATGCCGGCATTTCGGGCTCCATACTCAGTTGGGGCGCATACAGAAGGCGGCTGATCAATGTTTCTCTCTCCCTCTCTCTTCCTCTCCCTAAACAAAAAAATTTTTTAAATAACAATTAAAGAAAACAGAGTGAAGAGTGATCCAGAGGGGCCAGTAAGCCCCATGGCTGTCCAGGATAGACGGGAATGAGTCAGAGTGACTTTTTGCACTGAATGAAGAATGGTTAACTCCGGTTGATTTGGCAACTCAATTAAATGGAGGTGGGTTTTAACAGTGTTCCCACTGTTGTACATACATGTGGTATTAATATACTGATGCTTCACTGCAGAAAGAAGAGTTTTGTTTTACTTTTTAAGAGGCAAGGCTGTTGGGAAGAGAATAAATTCAGTTTTAATTATACTATGTATGAGGGCTCTATAGAAGAGTTAGGATATATAGCTCAGAGGAGAGGTGTGAGGTGGAGATAAAGATGTGGGACCTTGGCCAGGTAGCTGAGTTGGTTAGAGTATCATCCCAATACGCCAATGTTGAGGGCTCCATCCCTCGTCAGGGCACACACAAGCAACCAAGAATACCTAAATAAGGGAAATGACAAATTGGTATCTCTTTCTCTCTCTCAAAAAAAAAGAGATGTGGGAGTCAGCCAGTGAGATCTCCTAGAATTAGGAGAACTCTGAAGAACCCACAGATTTAAGGGATATGCAGAGGGGAGACACCAACAAAGGACCATTAGGAGTAGTAGTCCAAGAGGTAGCAGACCAAGAAAAAAGTATTTCTATGAAGAGAAAGGGATCCAGAGTGCTGAATGCTCCTTAGGGGTCGGGTAAGAACAAAACTGAAATACATTAGACTGAGCTGCAAGAAGGTTGCTGGTGACATCAGCAAGACAACTTCAGGGTAGGCATACCGGGAAGCTTAGCCCGCAGTAGTGCACAATGGGAAGTAAGGGGAAGACAAGGCAGTGGAGTACAGACAGCACAGGCGAGATGTGTGGTTTCAAGAGTGGCCAGACAGGGTAGTAGTAGATGAGGTCAAAGGGAAGGGAGTTACGAGATGGGAGAGAACTGGGTGTGTTTAAATGCCTCTTCAGCAGAAATCAGTAAGATGGGTGTGTCTAAAGACAGGAAGAAAAGAGGCTCTTCAAAGGTAGGATTCAGAGCTCAGGTGTGGGACTAAGTTCTCTCCAGAAATAAGAGGGAAGAAAGTGAAGGGAGTTTTACTTGGGCTGTTTGTGTGGGTTTTGAGGATGCTGAGGGAGTTTCCTCCTGAGCGTTAAAACTATCAAAATAACTGATGACCCAAGTAGATACCTATCAGGAAATGCCATCTCACCCAAGTCAGGCCAATAGAAGCAACCAGATATATTAAGGGCAACAAAACTGCTACCAAAGTCAACAGATACATTTCATAGTGTATAATAAAAATTTTAACCTATAAAACATTTCCATACAAAAGAAGTCAATGGTACAGTTGGAAAACAGTTTAGCAGTTTCTTTACACTTGATCTTAGCCAAAAGGCCGAGAAGCGATTAGCAGTTTCTTTAAAAAACTAAGCATGCAACTGCCATGAACCCAACAATTGTATTTCTGCACCTTGCATCCAACCAAGAGAAATGAAAACTTATGTTAGTGCAAAATTGATACATGAAGGTTCATAACAATTTTATTCACAATAGCCCCAAACTGGAAACATTCCAGATGTCCTTCAATGGTTAAGCAAACTGTGGTAGGTACAGCCATACTACAGAATACTACTTAGCAACAAAAAGGAACAAGTTTGACATATGCCACAACCTAGGTGAATCTCCAGAGAATTATGCAAAGTGAAAAAAATTTAATTTCTAAAGGTTATAGACTGCATGATTCTGTTTATATAGCATTCCTCAAAAAACAAAGACTATAGAGATGAAGAAGAAATTAGTGGTGCCCAGGGGAGAGAGGAGTGGTGTGGCTAAAACGGAAGCATGTGGGACCCCGTGGTGATGGACAGTTCTAGATCTTGATTGCAGCAGTGCTTACAGGAAGCTACACACGTGATAAAATTGCGTAAGAGTAATGTGCGCACCCATACACCCATGCACACATACAGGACCTCCCTGTACGTTTTTTGCAAGTTGCTGTGAATCTATAGTTACTTCAAAATAAAAGGTTTTTTTTTAAAAAAAGGTCAAATCTAAATTGGTATCTAAGCGTCTAAGGGATTTCCCCCCTTCTACTGAGCAATACAAAATTCAGATATCCCCACAACTTCAAAGAATCTATAGAAAGACAAAAATAGAGCCTACTGCTATATTTCCTGTTTAGTGAAGCATAAAACCATCCAGTATATCCCCAACAACTTCCTTCACACAGACATTAGGTGAGGTATTTCCAATCACTAAACCACAGGATATAAAGGCCACACCAAGACAAACCCCAGAAGGTCATTGTGTAAAGGTACTTCCTTAGGCTCCCGTAATTATAGTTACGGGATGAGTCTTTTACAGGTCTAGAGTATAATAAAATACTGTCTAATATTCCATATGCCCTACTCTTGCCTCTATCTTAGGAGTTTCTCTATGAGGAATTTGCAAAATACACCTCAGTTGTATAAAAGCCAATTAATTATAAGATAGCCTAAAACTCTAATTGAGGTTTTAGAATAGCTGAAGCAGGTTTATTACAATAACTAGATTATCAGGAACACTCATCTGTGTAGGCTGACCAAAAAAGAAATCTTTTCTGTAGTGTCAATACAGACTGCTTATCTAAGTCTTAGGAAGAAAAGGACAGGTTCCAGCTTGGCCAGAAGCAATCAGTGCCAAGTAATTACAAGTCCTGTTCCAAACTTATTATCAGAAGTCTTTCTTACTAACCATAAGCCTCGGAGCAGTATTAAGAGGCGGGTTCTGCATGGGTGTCCTAAGAGACTGAAGGGGTACAATATCAAGTTTGGGCGTTTCCTAATGCCGGTTCCCATGTAAAGGCCAAGGAATTAGCACTATGAGCTATATTCAGTTTGAAATTTACTCCTGACTCCCCATCTCTAATGCTATTAAGCTTCCTTGATAGCCCCCACAGCACTATACAGTCTGTAGTACAAAATAAAATGTTCATTTCACGGTATGTACAAATAATGAATCATTATGTTGGACACCTGAAGCAAATATAATGTTACATTTCAATTATAGCTCAATAAAAATATAAAAAATAAAGTGTATTTGAGTATTATGTATGCAGCATTAAAATATGCATAGGAACATGTGATGACAGAGCAATAAGACCAATGTTCAAGACAATAAGAACACGATATATTTTGTATCTCACAACTGAGTGTTCATTAATCTAAGTTCAGGAAATATCAGGAAAATGTTCACCTGGACTAAGAGTAGCTCAAGAAGGATGGGTAGAAAAGCAAGACTCAGACCAGAGCCAAGAGACACACAGGGTCCAGGAGGGGGATAAACAAGAACAGATTCAGGAAAGCAAGAATTTGCCCAGCCGGTATGGCTCAGTGCTTGAGCACTGACCTAGGAACCAGGAGCTCACGGTTGATTCCCAGTCAGGGCACATGCCTGGGTTGTGGGCTCGATCCCCAGTAGGGGGAGTGCAGGAGGCAGCCAGCCGATCAATGATTCTCTCTCATCATTGATGTTTCTGTGTCTCTCCCCCTTCTCTGAAATCAATAAAAATATATTTAAAAAAAAAAGAATTAGCATGGTAATCCTCAAAGGATAATAAGGCAACTGACCTAACTGGATGGGGAGTGTTGAGAAAAAAGGTTAAGGTGTTGGGTGTGGTTATGTGAAAATCATACCAGGGAGCATGGACTTCTAGATAAAGACAACAGGGGCTGCCTGCCTGGTTTAGCTGGATAGAAAACAAAAGGAACAGAGACTGGGTGGGGCCTGAAGGAACAGCATAGTTCCAGAGTCTGAGGGAAAGCAAGGAACACCAGACAAGCAAGTCATAGGACGTTTTGCACTTCTTAGGAAAACTCCTTTGAAAAGCAGTGATGCTGGGTACTGTGAGAGTGTGAGGGGTGTAGTGTGGCTTGTTTTATTTTAGTCATATTTTTAGTTGGTGTTTTTTCTAAGCAGACAATTTCTAAGCACGAAGACATCATACAAAGCATTGCTTACTAAATGTGAAGCTAACCCCCTAACGACAGGACACTAATGCTGCTCCTTCTAATGCCATAAAATTTTACCCAAATATATTTAAGGGAATTATCAAGCTTTGGGAGTTAGGAGGGCCTTTGGAAAGCATGTAGTCTCCCACCCGCAAGTTTACAAATGATGGAATTAATCTCTGACAGGTTAAGTCCCAAGTTAGCCAGGCACAGACAAGAACCCAGGTCTCCTGACTCTTTTTTTTTTTTTTTTTTTAATATATTTTATTGATATTTTACAGAGAGGAAGGGAGAGGGATAGAGAGTTAGAAACATCGATGAGAGAGAAACATCAATCAGCTGCCTCCTGCACACCTCCTACTGGGGATGTGCCGGCAACCAAGGTACATGCCCTTGACCGGAATCGAACCTGGGACCTTTCAGTCCACAGGCCGATGCTCTATCCACTGAGCCAAACCGGTTTCGGCTCTCCTGACTCTTACTCTGTACTTGTTTCTCCCATAAAACACTATTTATTAAGTTCATTTAATGACTAAGTATGTTTGTGTAGGTTTTCCCTGTAAGGTTGGGTTTTTGAGGTTACAACCATAGTGTTGTGCATTTCCCCTTTTGCTGTTAAATCACACATTAAAACTAATTTCCCAGGGTCAGCACATCTGGGAAGTCTTCGTGACTAAAATATGGTCTTACAGTTCTAGTGATTTAAACATTCAGATAATTACTATCCTGTGCCTCTCTCCATTTCAATTTCACTACCTTTTCTGAAACTTCGTCTTCCTTAAAATTAACAGTCATTGCATTAAGAATTAATTCTCCATCATTTATTTAAAGTGGATTATGAGAAAATTTCTTATAAAAAGAGCTTTTTAATGTTTTCCACTAATTATAAAACTCCATCTACAAAATTATGGTAATTTGTGAATTAATGAACTTATAGTCATATGCAAGGTTCAAGTAAACAAATCTGTCAGCCTGAAGTTAAGCTAGGCTTCCCTTGCCTTAGGCCAGGTGGGGAACAACCAAACCGGGGGCTATATAAGGCTCTCGAAATCATTGGTCTGGCCCTGCCAAGGCAACCACCAGTGGGACTCAAAATTCGATAAACCTAGGAGTTTTATGCATAGCAGCATAAATTTGTATTACGTGAATTATATTAAGTGAATGATGTTAGAAATATCCAAATGGCCCTTGGCAGAAAAGAGGTTCCCACCCCTGCCTTATGCAAACATTTACTCTCACAAAGGTTCAAAGATAAAATTTGTTGACATTATGGATCTTCCTCAGGTAAAAATGGAGCATTTAAAATTGAGTACATACCATTTTCACATTTAAATAATGAAAAGAGGACCAGTATAATATAAATTGCTTCTAAGTGATTTGTCTCGGCGCTTATAGAGTAACATTATTTATAATTTAATAAATTTAAATCACTGGTGAATGAAACTGCCTGCTTCATTATAATCACAGTACTGTGCAGCCCTTAGGACATTCAACTGGTACCATAAACACAATATCAGCCTGTTGCAGAGAGAATATTACACATATTCAGATCACTGCACCAGCTTACTAGACAGGAATTAGGTTGTCAAAGGCAATTCACCCCTTAAAACAAAAACAAACTCTATCAAAAGTAACAATAACAACCAAAAACCTCACAAAATAAAATACATGGGTATAAGGACCAATCTAAAGATAGAATAAACTGGTAATAAACTGAATGCATAAAATTTACGTCTGCAATGACTCCTTATAGTGAATTCCTAGCTGAACCTTTATTCTTCTTCAGCTCTGGAGGATGCTTATGTTTTGAACTAGCCTCTGACAAAATTAAGGTCATACATGAATGATAGACAAAGCTGTACAACTCCAACTCAGGAGTTACATCCATATAACTCGGGAGCTAAGTCACACTCTTCTGTCTCTAAACTCCCTTTCTACGTTTGCAGGCTCCACTCTCTACCCCTTTGGTGTTCAGTTCTGTACCAGCATGCCCCACAGAGCCTCAGAAATTTGTAAAAACTATCTTAAGGAGTGGAAAGAATCTCAAAGGAAATCCATTTCAATCTCCTAGGACTCTAATCTAAGGATTCCTAAGTGAACAGTCTCTGGCTTTTTAAGTTTTAAGCAAGGTTTCTTTCTCGTTGAGGTCTTTGAGAATCTGATAAGATGTATGAGTTCAGAATCACATACACAAATACAAAAATGCACTACATTTTGACTAAAATGTCACAGGGCATGCAGGTCCCTTGTTAAAGTATCTCCTCTTCTGATTATGAATTTCTCCATTACAGTGTTTGGTTATTGGAACTCTGAAATTATTATTATTTTTTTAATCCTCACCCGAGGATATTTTTCCATTGATTTTTAGAGAGAGTGGAAGAGAGAGGGAGAGACAGAGAGAAACATCAATGTGAGAGAAACACATCGATTGGTTGCCTCCTGCACGCGACCTCCTCCACCCCCGGGCGGGGAAGAGCCTGCAACCGAGGTACAAGCCCTTGACCGGAATCCTGCCCTTGACTGGAATCGGCCAGGACCCTTGGGTCCGTAGACCGATGCTCTACCCACTAATCCAAACCGGCTAGGGCATGAAATTCTATTTAATTTTAAAAAATAAATCATCCTATATAATAAAAGGCTAATATGCAAATTGTCCCCATGGCAGGAGTTCCACCGACCGGGAGTTAGACCACCAGGGGGTGGCACAGAACATGGCAGGTGTCAGCGCAGCGCTGGCCCCAATCGCCCTCCCAATCACCCCACCAGTCACCCCATAGATCAACCTTGATCACCAGCCAGGCCTAGGGACCCTCCGTGCACGTATTTTGTGCACCAGGCCTCTAGACTAAAATAAAACAACCTAAACAAAGAATTTGAGTTAAGGCAAACAAGACTTTGCCTGCTGCCCCAGGCTGGATGACAGTTTTAATTTACTTAGGACTTTCTGTGTGACTCCTGTAATATACTGTTGGGAAGAGATAAGACATTATTAAAACAAACAAAAGCAGGAACAAAAAGACAACCATTAAAATGAAATTAAGAAATATTGTTTAAAATGTATATTATAGAAAGCATTCTTACAATATTACAAGTTCCCCAAAAACAAACTAATAGAGTTCAAAAGAGACATTAGTTTTTATTATCCTCTTTCTCCTTGTGGATGATGGAGAACAAGCAGGAATAGTCTAACAACCTGGCAAGGCAAATTCATCTTCCCCTCTTCTGTAAGTCCAGGTTAAGTCTATCACCAAAATTTCTAGCTGCATTCTATTCTGAAGATACACAACTATAGTTTGTTACACTATAAATATGGTCATAAAAAATCTTTCTGATTAGGAAGAAAAAAATAAAGGCAACTGAAAATAGATTTAATAATGGGCAACAGATGAATATCGATGGTGTCTTTTAAGCAGTAAGAATGCTTCAGATTAATATTCATTCTTTTCTGCTCTAAAGAGTTCCTCTCAAGTAGCTCTACTGCAGAGACAGCTGAAATCTGAAAGTCATGTGAGAGCTGGCAAGAGGAAGAGCAGAAGGAAGCACTTCTGGATAGAAGGACTGAATAGGTGATGCAAGAAATAGGGAGCCCTGCGGCTTGAAGAACCTAAAAGGCCTACCTACTCGGGAGGCTGGAGGGACAGAGCCAGAACCTAGGGATCCACAGGCCAAACTACCACTTGCCTAAGTGATTTCCCAATTACTGTAGTGCCCGTTTCCTGCTATTCTATTCAATAAAAGCAGGTCACCTGACTTCTAAGAACATAAGCTCTGGTTATCCGAGTTCTAAGAATTTAAGTCCCTCCCAAAGAAACTAATGGCTATTTTTACTTGGGATGGTTTTATAAAAAAACACACAAACCACCCTGTACACATTCTAAGCAGCCTGATTTTTCTGTCTTGCAGAAAATGTTGCTCACCGTTGGTTAAAACAAAACACAGGAGCTCAATGTATGTAAACAGAATTAAAATTTAAATCGCAAAGGTGTTTTGATATTTTCACTAATAGGTTTAAGGTACCTTCACTGCCTACAGTAAACTAAAATTCCATGAAATTGAAGACACCGTGCCCTACTTCTGCTACCTGCCCTCAAACACAAAAAGCTGTCCTTTTGACTTTGTCCTTCGTTCACACATGTTGCCCATGCAGAAGTAGTTCTTTTCCCATCAATAGAAAACTTCTGGGAGGCAATTTATTGAACACACACATCTCAATGCCAGTGCGTGTCCATCAGATGACCCCATGGGCTCGCACCAGGAAAACCGCAAGAACCAGGGAAAGATAAAAAGCACTTGGCAGTCTAAATGCAGGTCCTTTGGGAGATAATGCAGAGGAACAGCGGGGAGGAGAAACGAAGGTGGCTACAGAGTAAATGAGAAGTCCAAGTTGAATCGATCACCAAATTTTCTAGCTGTATTCTATTCTGAACATACACAACTACAGTTTGTTAAACTATAAACAAGGTAATGAAAAACTTTACTTGAGCTTTGCTATTTCTGATTAGGAAGAACAAAAATAAAGACAACTGAAAATAGATTTAATGGGCAACAGATGAATATCGATGACGTCTTTTAAGCAGTAAGAGTGCTTCCGATTAATATTAATTCTTTCCTGGACCCACCTAACTCGTTCAGCGGCCCTCCATCGCCGTCGGGGACCCACCTGGGGACCAGGGGCCGCCCAGCGGGAGGGGTGGCGGCCGAAGGAACCGGGGTGTGGAAACGGCCGCTTCCTGAACCACCAGGTTGCGGAGAGGCGGCTGGGCGGCCTCCCCAGCCCACAGGCCGAGGGCCCAGGACCGGAGCCGAGGACTGAGCCCCTCCCCGCCCGGTTCGCTCACCTCGGCCGGGACTTACCAGCTGCAAGCCCTTGAGCACGCGCCGGGGCAGAGGGAGCCGGCCCAGGTTGCAGTAGGCGGCGAAGCCGCTCCGGGCGCCCCTGGCCGGGCCCGGATCCTCCTCGGTGGTGGGGCGGTACACGGCTCCGTTCTCCATCGCCCAGGCCGGGGAACACAGCGACCACGGCGGTGGTGGTGCGGACTTCACCGACTTCAGGCGTCCCCGGGCGGAGCCGTCACTTCCTGGGCCTCCGCCTGGACATCCGGCGGGCTCCGCCCCGGCCTGGCCCCTTTCCCTGGCCCCGCCCCCTGTCGCCCATAGGCCTTTCCCACCTCATCACGCGCCTCGTAAAGACCTGGGGATCCCCGGCTGGGCTGCTCAGCTGAGAGCATCGGATCCACAGGCCAAGGTTGTGGGTTTGATCCTCAGCCGGGCATGTACAAGAATCAAACAATGAATGCATAAATAAATGGAACAACAAATCAATGTTTCTCTCTCTCACTCTCTCAAAACTCAATTAAAAAATACAAATAGACAAAAGATCGGGGGAGGCTTTCACAGGAATAGCAGGTACACAGGTCCTAAGAACCAAATGAGCTTGGCTCATTCTGAAACCAAAGACTAAGCCAGGGAGAAGGAGAGGAGATAAATTGGAGATGTGGGCAAAGGCCAGATAATGTAGGGGCCTATAGGGTACCCTAAAGGGCAAGTGAAGAAATTGAATTTGATTTTAAGTGAAATGGGTTGTCTGGAAGGCCTTTGAGGCATGTTACCTTCTGCATCTCTTAATTTCTTTTAGGTTTATTCATCAACATCATTTAGTTTAGTTTTTCTTGTTCAGCTGCTGCAATCACGTTAATTTTCTGTGAATTTATGGAAACTCATCAAGGAATGTAATTATGTTTTAGCACCTGAAACTGATTAAATTACATGAGAGGCACACATATTTTCTCCATGCCAATATAATGTAGGTACTATCATTGCTTCCATTTTACAGATGAAATAAGTGAGGCCAAAAGTCTGAGGATCATATCCCAGATCAAACATACAGGGGCAGTGGGAATGAAAGCCTAGGTCAGTGGTCAGCAAACTGCGGCTCTGTGGACTAATGAGTTTGCCGACCACTGACCTAGACTCTCAATTCCAATAATTACAGGCTGTCGTTGTTCCTTGTGATTAAGCCCCTATCCCAGTGGTCGGCAAACTCATTAGTCAACAGAGCGGCAAACCGTGGCTCGTGAGCCGCAGTTTGCCGACCACTGGCCTAGGTACTTGGAATCTTGCGGTTGACTATTAAGCTAGCAAACCTCAACTTCTAACCCATCCTTCCATTAGGGACTCAAAATCCATGTTAGAGGGGAGGGGTAACTGCTGCCACCTGCCTCCACATTTATCTTCTCTCCCAAACCTCCCTTTTTTCTTCCAGAAACAAAACAAAAGCTCTCATTCAAATGAATAGAGACAAGTAGACATTACTTTGCAGGGGTTGTCTACAGCCAACCGAAACTATCCTTCTGTCTTTGATTAAATGCATTGTAAATGTGCTGTGAGGCCAAGCAGTCACTGATTCTGTCCAATAAAATGAGGCCACTGTGTTTTCACCAAGGCTACAAGGATTCACTGTCCTGTTCTTCAAGTCACCACCATCCCAAATGAGACACTACTGACATCTGAAAATTTACCAAAAAAAAAAAAAAATCAGATGGGTTGATGAATAGAGAGATAGATAAAAGGAAAGACTTGTGGTAAAGCAATAGCTTTTCTGAGTGTTTGAACATTGTCAAAATAAAACATCGAGTGAAAGTTAGAACATTGTCAAAATAAAACATCGAGTGAAAGTTATATAGAAAAAGGACACTTTGAGTCAGGAGAGAAGATAAGCAAAGTCTCTCAACCCTCTTGGTTTAAGGTACACTTGGGCAATTCTTATAGGGGTCTCTGCTTTTGTTTGAATTTAGAAGAGGAAAAAAATTTACAAACTTCAGGGTGTATAAGAATCATCTGGGAGTTTAACTAAAAAAAATTCTTAGAAATCCAGCTCCAGCCTGGCCATTGTGGCTCAGTGGTTGAGCGTTGACCTATGAACCAGGAGGTCACGGTTGGATTCCTGGTCAGGGCACATGCCCAGGTTGCAGACTCATTCCCCAGTGTGAGGTGCAGAGGAAGCAGCCAATCCCTTACTCTCTCATCATTGATGTTTCTCTCTCTCTCTCTCTCTCCCTTCCTCTCTGAAATCGATAAAAATATATTTTAAAAAAGACAGAAAGAAACCCAATTCCAAAGGGTCTGAATTTGGGTAGGGCTTGAAACTCTTTTGTAACAAGCTGTCCAGATGATATTCGTGAGAAATCCATTCATATGAAGGAATACTATATTTTAATGTGATCAGAATGAAAGCCAGTAGGTAGGAGACAGCAGATGTGCCATAACTTCCTTTGCCTTGATTGATTTGGGGTACCCCAAATTTAGACACTAATATCCCTCCCAGTTAAAAAAAAAAGTATGCATCACTTATTTTTTTAATGAAATAAAAGGCCAAATAAAGACTGTAGGGCTTCATGAACAAAACACTTGTATCAAGGAGCCCTTTTGATGGATGTGTCCACACAGAAAACTGTCATCTTCACTAATGAATAAACAACACTGAATGATTAAACGCTGAGACTTGCCACAGTGAAATGGGAAACCTTGTTTATGGAGAAAAGATACATCAAATAGAAGAAAGATTCACTTAAGTTTTGAAGAACATTCATTTTTCTCTTTTAATATTAAATAATATTGTTAAATGTGAGAAAGAAAAGTCACAAAAAGCTTAGGAAAATATATTATGATGAGATTTTATACATTCAAAAAATAATTTGGTACTACTTTTTCAGTTGAGATTTTAATTTTTCAATGGCTCCTACTCAAAAATTTCACTGGCTCTTAGCAATATTAGCACAGCTAGGTAACAATGTGGATACAAAGTTGGGTCCTAAAGACTGTCCTACAATGAGACCATAGAAACGCCCCTAAAGGACTATGTCTCAAAATAGAAAGTGATGTAAGAGAGATACAAACTAAATGTGTTGGGAATTCACAGCAGAAAGAAATGACTTAGGATAAGAGGATCAGCATGAGGGGGGGAGAGCTTCAAACTGGGAGTTAAGGAATGGTTTGGACATGCAGAAACAGGAAGGGGTATTACAGGCAGAGGGGCAACATGAAGGAAGGTAATGAAAGTGCATATAGGCACAGATTATGGAGATTATTATTAAGGACAAGAAGGGAAGATACGCTTAGGGTCAAACTTTGGAAGGCTTTCCTTTGCGGTTGGAACAGGGAGGGTTTTGTGTAGGAAAGGGAAATGGCCCGAGATCTTCCTTGGGGATATTTTCCAGCAGACTTGTGTAGACTGGATTGATTTCAAAGAGCCAGGTAGGGTTGTAAAAATTTCAGGGAGCCAAAACCGGTTTGGCTCAGTGGATAGAGCGTCGGCCTGCGGACTGAAGGGTCCCAGGTTCGATTCCGGTCAAGGGCATGTACCTTGGTTGCGGGCACATCCCCAGTAGGGGTTGTGCAGGAGGCGGCTGATCGATGTTTCTCTCTCATCGATGTTTCTAACTCTCTATCCCTCCCCCTTCCTCTCTGTAAAAAATCAATAAAATATATTTTAAAAAAAAATTTCAGGGAAGAGGGCATAGGGGTTTAAATTTAGGCTTTAGTCATGGAAACAGAGGGGATGGTTCCAAGAAAAGCTGTGGGTGATAAAATCAGTGAGATTGGACTAGTTTGTTTGATCATCTGAATCACATGGTAGGCCTGTGAAACCATAGATTTCTGGACCTCACCCACCGAGTTTCTGACTCAATAGATCTCTGATGGAACCTGAACAATTGCATTTCTAACAAGTTCCCAATGCTGCTGGGTTTAGGACCACATTTTGAGAACCGCTGCTCTGGTATGACATAGGACATAGAAATAGCACTCAGTAATCCCTCACCTTAACCCCAGGTTTGAATCATTTGTCTTAATAAAGAGAAGATGGAGAACTAAGATTAGGACTTACTGAGGTTGCAGTGCCAGAGGGCTTCAAGAGGAGTCCTTGGTAAATAATTTCAAATATGCACCCGGAGCATTGGAGATGAAGCATGTGGGCCATACAAACGTGAAAGGGATGACCTTCAGAAAGAAGAGGATTTAGGCTAGAACTTTGTGGGTGTGGGAGAGGTGGTGAAGAGGGGACAGAGAAATAGGAGTGTTTAGAGGGCTGGAGAAGCAGCACCCAAGGTACTAGGCTTTTCAGTAGTCTAACTGCACTCACAGATTTAGGGTAGATAGCTGAGTATTGGCGGCGGCAGAGGGGGGGGGGTGTTCCATGCAATCTCACAGATCGATCTGATCATGAATTCCTAACTGGACAGGTCATGGTGGGTAGTCATTTTTAGTAAACCATGCCCCATGGTTTTTGTGCACCTGGGTTAACACATCTTTGAAATAACCACCCTCAAGAGAGCATATCATCTTAACTAACCTGTAATCCAATCCCCACCTTACTTTCTCCCACTCTCATGTAATCTTCGTTGTCCCCTCAATTTCAAATGCATAACAGAAGCTGCAAAACTGTTATTCTCCAGAGCATTTGAGATCTTGCTCCCCACCTATCTGGCCCAAATAAACTCATTTTCTCTACACTGGTTTGAATGTTGTTTTTTGTTTGTTGGTTTTTTAAAGATTTTTTTATTGATTTTTGAGAGAGAGGAAGAGGGAGAGAAACATCTATGGGCTACCTCTTACAGGACCCCTTATGGTGGTAGGGGGGAATTAAGCCCAAAACCTGTGCATGTGCCCTGACCAGGAATCGAACCAGCAATCTTTCAAGTGCATGGGACTACACCAAACCAACTGACAACCAACTGAGCCACACCAGCCAGGGCAGGTTTGGACCTTTTTTACATCGACAGTATGCCTGCCTCAATTATTTACTCATGGGACTAGTATTTAAATACTGGTATTAAAATTACCTGTATGTAAATTAAAATTCCTTCCCTGGTGGCTATAAACACATCTTTGTAACACTTTACAGTTTAGAGAGCACCCCACATCCTCCATCTCATTTATGCTCACTTACAACTTCACAGAGCTGGAGGAGAACACAGGATGTGTGATGTAAGGCCAAAAAAAGAAGTCTTGTTTTCTTTGTCAACATTTCTAAACAACTCAGAATGGACAAGGGTGCCAGGGAAACAAAGAGAAGTTTGGATCAGATTTTTTCCAGGCGTTAGTTTACCAAAGCTCCTCTCCTAACTAAATTAGCCTTGAGGATAAGCAAACAAAATCATCTGTCTCATTTCATTTACACCACCAGAGGGCCACAATGGCAAGGGGATGTTCATAATGCCTTTTGTCCTAGGGTTTCTGCACTCGACTCACGTTTATTCCTAAGTGGTATTTGGGAGTAGGGAAAGACTGTGGGTCACTTAGTCTCCTTGCTTCTATAATGTTAGTTGTCCTTTAGTCCAAACAGTCTCATAATGTGTGAGCGATGAAATAAAGAAAGGTGGGATCTTCTGATTTCTTGGGGAAGTGAGGGTGGGACCGAGTTTGGTATCTGGATGACAGGGAATCCTGTCATGAGGCAACCCTAACACAGAGCTTTGTCATTTCTATATATAGAAAACAGTCTTCAATTTTTCCTCAGTTGATTAATTTTTTGAAATGTGAAACATTGATAAAGGTTCCAGAAGTGAAAAAACATACAAAGAGGTACACAGACAAAAAACTTAACTTACCTACTACGGCTTTGGACAGTGGTTGGTTGGTTGGTGGGTGAGTGTTCTCACGAGGCACACAGGGAACAACTGGGGTGCCCGTAATGTTGTTTTTCTTGATCATGGTGTTGGTTATATGTGATCACTGTATGGTATTTCACGCTATACTCCTGTAACTTCTACTTCTCTGTAATGTATACTTCAATAAAAAGTGCTTAAAAACAAATTTCCTTGCAAAATTGGGACATAGGTTTTAGGCTTAAATATGGTAAACACAAGGTTTTAGATTAGTTAAAACGGAATCTCATATAAAGGGAACAATTACAGTTATTTCAAGTAACAACTCAATTATTAATTTCAAGGATTTTCTAATACAAGTCCAATGTCATACAGAAAAAAATGAGTTGGTCTAAACAAGCAAACACAGCAGCCATAGCAAAGCAGAGCTCAATATACAGTCTACAATTTTCTTTCCTTCATCAGTTTCTCTTACTTTATCAAGTACTAGTTTAGAAAAATTGGTCTTTACAACACCATGATTATACAACACTTTCTGGACTAAAAATTTTATCAATGGCATTTTTCATCTGATGTTTATCAAGGATATGTTTTTCCATGCCCTGAACAAACTAAATTTTTCCACATTGAAACAAATTATTACCCTCATATATTTTTAGCATTTATACTCAACTATTAGGAGCCAAATACTATTATAAAACTAAACAGACTTTAAGGTTCTAATGAAAGTATTATGTGAACTGGTATCCTTCAACATTTTGCTGGAAAAAAAATCTTTGAAATACGTATTTTTAAGTACTAACAAAGCCCAATTTAAAGTATAGTAACCACATTTTCCAATTATCTGAAATGACTCAAAGGTCAAATGTATAAGTGTCCTTTAGGTGAACTTCAATAAGATGAAATTGTTCGTATGAAGGTTCTAAAACAAGCACTGAAAACTAAATATTGAAAAGTAGAACTACTAACAGGTGTTCTCACCTCTACCAGAGTAGCTATGTGTCAGTGCATTTGACAAGCTTTTAAAAACAGCTTCTGTGCATTAATTAATGATAAAAGGCTGTATTTTTATCTACTAGGAATGCTGACACAGGATTCTGCAGTTCAAGTCACGTGGGGAAGATTTGTTGATCAAGGTAAACTCCCAATTTAAGCAAACTTACTAAGATACTGAATCTCATGTACTCAGTCTCTTAGAAACAGGTAGAAAAATCAGAATGCTTAATAATCCTAATTAGTCAAACACTTTAAAAAACAAATTTAAATAGAAGAGAATGCAACAAGTTATTTGAACCTGAATGCAGAGAATAAATACTTTATTAACTGATTACAATTGAAAGTCACAAACAAAAAAGGGGTGTATTAAGGCAGAGCCATATATATATACATATATATATGACATACATATATATGACATATATATAGACAAATCCAAAGACTGTTACCGCTTTACATTAATAACCTCTGCATTTTTCTTTTACACATTTAGGCAGTGTGCTTTCTATTCTTCTCAAAGAAACGAATCTTGACCAATATTTTAAATTGTATTTTGATAACAACTTACAGGATCATTGATTTAGACAATGACTAGTGTATCAAATGCTATCTGATAGTTTTCTCAGCATATTCCATTTGTGGTGGTATATTTATGTTGGTGTGGAAAATTTGATAATCATCTTTTTTCCAGTAAAGCTAACACATAATTTTAAAAAATGATTTTCAATAGTCTTAACTAAAATAAGCTTGGACTTCCAAGTCAGTCAAATGCCCAAAGCATATTGTTTTCTGCCCTTCCCTAAACCTTCCTGTATGTTTTAAGTAGCCTTTAGAATATGATCACATGGTTGAATTTCAGATCTATAAATTTTGAGGTTTTCAAAATCCAAACTTACTTCCTTATGCAAAGTGGCAATGCAAATAGCAATCCTACAGTGAAGAATAATTTTTCTTCTGTATAGCTTCCTTTTATAAAAATGGGCAACCACAAAAAAAAAAAAAAAATGTAAGTTTAGTCCATCTGACAAAACACTGCAGCTCCCTAATTCCACTCTTGAAGGAAAAGGCAGAGGCAAGTTTACATTATCCCAGAAAACTGAATAAATGGCTTTATTTGGTATCTTCAAGAAGCTTCTCCTTCCGTAGGAGATGTTGGTGATGTAGGAGAAACTGTGACTGGTTTTCGTGTAATTCTGTCCAGTTCCGCATGAACATCTGATAGGACAGGCTTCTGGCCTACATTGAAGAAAAAGAAATGAGATTTAGATATAACTAATAGTATCTTTTATAGCAATGTCTCCTCATTAAAGAAACTGCCAATGGTTTCATTAATGTTATGTAGCATACTAAAGTAAAAACATATATAAACAAAACCACTTTAAAATGGAGTCAGAGCTGCGGTCCCAGAGGATATCTCCAACCTTTGGAATGCTAAAATAGGGCAAAATAATCTTTGACTGGGCCTAAAGCAGCACTGTATCCCAAACAACTGTGTGCAAAGACAACAAGAAATTAGACTGTTATAGCTACAAGACTGAAAATTAAAAACATTCTTTAGAATTAGCATCACTATGTTAGCTTATCTGTATTTATAGAATTGCCTTCTTCTAGAAGCTGACATAATTGAGTAGTTGATGGAATTGTTCCCCTTCCCTTTCTCATAAATATTCCTGATCCCCCTGGCCTTTGTCTCCTAAAATTATTTAGGTTTCTGACTGAATCAGTGCTTCCTGACTAGCTATTCTTTTGGATCTCAAATAAATGCTATTGTCTCTCATTTGGTCTTTTATTTTTAGGTTAACATTAAGTGGCATAAACATACTAATTTAAAAATAAATTCCCTCATTTTAAATTGTGGAGTCTGAATGGAAGTAAAAACTAGCACCTATCAGTTAATCTCATAAAGATATTTTCAAAAAAGGCATAGGACAAAAAGAACAGTAAAATAGAAGATAAAATTTTGAAATCCAGAAAGAAGATGGGTTAGTGGTAACTAAATTAGCAATACTAAGAAACTTAATCTTCTACACTGTCCATAAGAAAAGCCAAAGAGTAATTCAATTTATACCCAAAAACCTGTAAAAGGTTCGAAAACATGGTAGTTGCAGGCATTTGTGACAAGGCAGGGAAGGAGGTGGGATTAAAAAAGGAGAATGGGTTAAAAAGTCTGTTAGAGCAACAAAATAAAAAGAAACTTAACTTCATCAAAATCAAAAACTTTTGTGCTACAAAGGACACTATCAAGAAAGTAAAAGGACAACCAATTCAGTGAGAGGAAACATTTGCACATCCCTTACCTGATAAGGGTCTAGTACACAGATATTTAAAGAACACTTAAACTTCAACAGTAAAATGACATATAACCCCATTTAAAAATGGGCAAAGGATTTAAACAGAAATTTCTCCAAAGAAGGTACACAAATGGTCGGAAACACATGAAAAGATTCTCAACATCATTAGCCATCAGGGAAATGCAAATCAAAACCACAGTGAGACGGGACTTCATACACACTGGCATCTTCACAAACACTGGGACTGTTCTAATAAAAAAGATGGACAATAACAAATGTTGAAGAGAATGTGGAGAAATTGGGACCCTCATACCTTGCTTTGGGGAATGTACATTCATAGCAGTATTATTCATAATAGACCCAAAGTGGAAACAATATAAATGTCCATTAACTGATGAATGGATAAAGTGTGGCATATCCATACAATGGAATTTTATTCAGCAGTAAAAAAGAAATAAAATATTGAAATATTGAAACATAAAAGGACCTTGAAAACATTGTTAAAGAAGCCATATTCATATGAAATCTCCTGATCAGCAAGTCCACAGAAACAGAAATCAGATTAGTGTTACCTAGGACTAGGGGCTCCAGAGGAGGGAAGGAGTAACTGCTTATAGGTTGGAGGTTTCTTTCTGGGGATATGAAAATATTCTAAAATTAGATTATAGTGATGGTTTGCATAACTCTGTAACTATACTAACACTATTGAACTGTATACTTTAAATGAGTGAACTTCACTTCACAGTATGTAAATTATACCTCCATAAAGCTGTTTTATTTAAAAAAAAAAAAAAAAAGAGCTCCGGTAACTATACCTGACTTTTTGGCAGATGGTGGTAAACCACTGCTTCCACCTCCAGCCCCAGCTCCAGGGCTGCCACCACCAACACTGGGGCCTCCCGGAGAACCAGTCTTTTTACTCAGCAAACTATTGAAGAAATTTGCCAGGACACCTTCACTTGTAGCTCCAGCTATAGAACAAAAAACAGAAACTTTCAATCAAAACAGCAGGTTTCTCTACAAATTATTATTTTAGTAATCACACACAGAAAATGAATAATAGACTTGAAATTTAAGAGCTATATGTTCCAAATTCAAGTCTACTTTGATCTTAGAGGCTGGGTAACTTCTCTAATCTACTCATACAGAACAAAATATTAGAATGTTCTTTTAAAAAGGCCAAAGGCATATTAACAGATATTAGTTGCTATATATCTCTGCTTTGAAAGGGGTTCTGAAAAAATATAACGTTGAAAAATATCTGCCTCAAGTATTATAAAAAATTACCTAATACTCCTATATGATTATGCATATAGCTTTTCATGTTAATTGCAGGTAACCTATTATTATAAAAATATGAATTTCTTCAATGACCTACCATAGGAGAATGATTAAATAAACACAAAGCTATCATAAAGCTTCCATCATAAAAATAATATATTAAGACTATACTGTAAAATAGTTTTCAGTCTGATTAACTATGAGATTATATCTATAGAGACAAAGACTAGAAGCTATTGCACAAAAACTGCTATGGTAAAAGGTGATTCTGTGTAGATTTCTTTCTACTGAAAACGTATTGTGTTGTTTTCTCCAATAAAAAGAAGAAATGTACCTTTCATGTTTGGATCAATTTTTTTTGACCCAGCAGGGATGGGTGACACGCTGGCAACATTGGATGACACTGATCTGTTTGGTGTTCGAGGGGAGCCTCCTGGGACTCTTGGTGAAGCATCCTATGTAATAGGAAAGCCATAATTATAAAAACTAGAAACTAGAAACTTCACAAAAGTTCTTATTATAAACTAGAGGCCCGATGCACCAAATTCGTGTAAGGACCTTAGCCCTGGCCCCCACCCACCACTGCTGCTGCCTCTGCCCCGCCCGCTACAGCTTTGTCTGGAAGGAAGGACATCCAGAAGGACGTCTGGTATAATTAGCATATTATGCTTTTATTATTATAGAAGAAATTACTTTGCAACTGTACCCCATCTGTTCTTTTACACTGCAAACCACTGACAAAACTGTTTAGCAATCATGTCCTCTGTTAAGGACAGAAAAAAAAAAAAAGGCCTTTTTCTTTGCTGTGGCCTTCCACAATTTATGAAAAGCATCTGCTAATTAAATCCCAGTATTTTTAGCTCCTCTGATTCAAACAGCCCCTCTGTTCAAACTGCAAGACAAGATAAGCTACTCTCAAGGCTACATTCTTGCATTCCCCCTCCTCCCTGCTGTTTTTACAACTCAGGGATAATTCACACCAAGGAGTTTCTAGTTCGTAGACAGTTGTTCCCTCGCCTCTTCCCCTTCAAACAAGCCTCTTCTGAACTCTTCATAACTTTTCCTCTAAGCATGCTTTACAGCAGTAGCTCCCAATGTGGGGCACACGCTCTACAGGGGGACAATTTGATTGTTAAGAGGGCAATTTGAGAATGAATTATTAACAGTGAATTTTTTACATTTCTTATGGTTCTAGGGGCCTCATATACAGTGTATAAATATATAGTGACATATTTATGAATTTCAGTTATCTATGTTTTGAAATTTTATTTGCTATTTTTTCATGTCACTTCATATTATTATTATTTTTTTTAACAATTTCTTAGTGATTTCTTCCTCAGTACTTCAACTGTCCTTTCATTCTTTTATTTTTCTCTTTCACTGGTGCCATGTTCTTTGGAAGCTTGCTTAGACCAAGTTAATGGCCTTTTAGGCTTCCTCCATGTGAGCATGAATTCACTTTTTGAATAATAAGAATTATATGTCACAGGGCGGGCATCAGGAGTTTAGAGATGCCTAGGTGGGGCATGGCCAAAAAAAAGGTTGAGAACCACCATTTTATAGGCTTAGGAAAAATACTAATAAGACACCTCCCTAGGACATCTGTCCCCATCTCCTGAAAAACAAACTATATTTTCAAGACAACCTCCTTGATGTCTGCTCAACTTCAACCCCAAATCCTCCTCCCTTTCTTGTCACCTAGCAACAGCAGCCATTACTCTTTAAAAGGGGAAGGTGCTTATTTCTTGCCCTGTATTGATTAGCAATGTACCAGGCCTTTCCCTTCTGGGAAAGTAAAATAAACTTTCTCTCTGCATTTCTTCTCTTGGTTGTAAATTCATTCACTGCCAAACCCTAACATCTTCATTATTAGAAAATACCAGAGACCCTTCACATTTTAGAATACTAATTTTCCCTTCAATGGAAAAAGAAAACATATTGAGTAATGAAGGGTGGTTACTGGTGTAAGTTTGAGAGTCAGATCTGGGTTCCAATGTGGACTTACACCCTACCAACTGCATAATCTTAGGGAAGCCAATGTCCTTCAAAGCTTCCATTTCCCCCAGTACAAAATGGGGCTAATAATAGTTCCTGCCTCATAGGGCTATTGTGAGGATTTATAAAATAACATATATAAAGGGTTCAAAACTGATGCATGACAAACACTGCAAAATAGATCTTTACCATTTAAGTCATCTAAAAGGGAGTAAAATTTATCTTTAAAAAATCTCACACATTCCAGAAGAATTCTTAATTCACATTTATATTAAAGCACACCCATATGAGACATGTATATGCTTTAAGAAATAAAGAACTCAAGCAGTATGCACTGCATTTTAATAATTTTGTCAAAATCTGTAATACTGACCACAG
The DNA here is from genome assembly GCF_963455305.1 of Plecotus auritus. Taxonomy (NCBI): domain Eukaryota; kingdom Metazoa; phylum Chordata; class Mammalia; order Chiroptera; family Vespertilionidae; genus Plecotus; species Plecotus auritus. The sequence continues at coordinate 165,535,021 of NC_137773.1, forward strand.
GCCGCCCAGCTGCAGTTGGTGGTTGCTTTGCTAAAAGGGTCTGAAAAAACACAACAGAATTCTAGGTTAGATACTCATATAACATGTATTGTATTTTCTTCTTCTTTTTTTTAATCCTCACACGAGGATATTTTTTCAGTGATTTTAGAGAGAGTAGAAGAGAGAAGGAAAGACAGAGAGAAGCATCGATGTGAGAGAAGTACATCTATTGGTTGCCTCCTCCACGCGTCCTGACCAGGGCCCGGGCCAGGGAGGAGCCTGCAACCCAGATATGTGCCCTTGACCAGAATCGAACCCGGGACCCTTCGGTCGGCAGGCCAACGCTTATCCACTAAGCCAAACTGGCTAGGGCTGTATTGTATTTTTAAAGAAACTATATACAATAACAGTTTACCCATTAACCACACTAAGTCTGTTTATGATGTAATTTCATACCTGTAGCTTCATAAGAAATACTTGGTCATCTTCTGCCATAATTTCCTTCTCATGCACAAACTGAAATGAGCAATGAGCAATGCATAAATGAGCAAGTCTAGAAGCAGTAGAAGCGGGGACATTTGCAACTCATTTTTCCTAATTATACAGCAGACAGAAGAGCCATCACATTCTTATTTCAGGGAAACCAGGAGCAAGTGGCTTTTCATGCACACATGGTTTATTTCCACCAGTTGCCAGAGTGATCCTTTTAAAAGGTTAGATCAGATTACATCACTCCTCTACTCAAACGCCCCCTCCAAGCACTTTCCATCCCTCTAAGAATGAAATCCAAAGTCCTTTCTGCAGCCCCAGTGAGGCCCCAAAAGACCTTAACTCTGCTTTTCATCTCCTAACCCCTTGGGCATTCCTGCCTCTGGGCACGTGCACTTCCGGTTCCCTCTACCTTCACCTCTCTCCCCTCTTACCAGGGACATTCTCTAACCATTTCAACAACAGTATGCCTCTGGTCCCAGTCTTGTTTCTCCCCTCTGCTTCACTTGCATAGCCCTTCTGACCACTCGAGAGATGGCCCATGTATTGATTTACTGTTACATCACACCCTCCTAGTTAGCACCTAGTGCCTAAACATGGCTCGATCAAGACAACTAAAACAAAGCCCAACTTGTTGGTAAAAGAAAAACTGGGGGAAACCATTGCTTTTTGATGTGTGCATTTCTTTAATAGACATCGAAACCAAATACCACATCAACTGATTTTTCATTTGACATTACTTTTCTTTTTTCTGATTACCCACAAACAGAAGACAGCTGCTGAATGAAATGGATTCTTAAGTAAGACTCTTAATGTATGTTAGATCAAAATTACTTTTTCTTCAAACATACAAATTCAAAGTTAGTGAGAAGTACTATATACAACTTTTCAGAAATGTCTGTAATACCTAATTATAGAACACCATGAACTGCTTAACATGAAATTAAGATATATGAAGAAAAAGTACCTTCTGAAACCCAATTTAACAGTCATAAGAGTGACATGTAATAGTCAAGACTAAATCTGAGCTCTAGGTTAGAAAGTTCACAGCTTCTACCTATTCAAACTGTTCAAGATCCATATACTCACTCATACTAATCTGTGATTTCAATTAAAACATGAACCCTGAACTAATATTTTCTAATACAAAAATGCCAAAGGCTAAGGCATGATTCAGTAACTGAATAGCTGCTTTATGTTCTGATAAAACAGATCTTTATTTTGAATGATACATTACCAACCCCAAATTACACCTAGAAACCCCTTTGAAAGGATAAAACACTTTTATCTTTCTACCTTACAATCTTAAAATTATGGACTTCCCCCTCAGTTTAAAGGCATAAGTATTGAGACTATATGTGTATATACTAAAACTGTTACCTTTCGAACAGGTGGTTTAGTTATAATGTCTTCAAAATTATCTTCTGCTTTTAATGTTTGAAAATTTTCGTGTAATATTCCTATTTTCTTATCATTATCCCACCCCGCTGGACTGGAAAGAAACACACATGAGAAATTTTCAAGCATTTATGTAGTCATTCTTTTCATTTAAGCCATGATCAGCTTAAAAGGAACATTTTTATGAAAAAAAATTTGACCAATTATGGAAAACTAATCAGCTTTTTAAATTATAGGGCTCAAGTTATGGTTTACTAAATCACCTCCCAATTTTATTCAGGTAACTTTTTAAAATCATGTCTAAATTATACATTGGGTGCTTTATTTATATCATAACCATTTAAAGAGTAAGTAGATATATTGATAGATAGCAATAACATGGCCTTTCGAAGAGGGCTCAGGCCAGAAGTAAACCTAAAAGACAATGATAAATAGGAAAGGGCAGGTTATAAATAAAACAGTCTAGGGACAGATTCTCACCTACTCATCATGGAAAGGTCTCTACTGGTCTCACCTCAAAACTGAAAATGATGACTCACCATCCAACTGTAGCAACAATACGTGATAAAGTAATATATTTAAGAGCATACTTACATGAATACTGCATCTTTTTCCACCACAACAGCAGGAATCTTATACGGAAATCCATATAGTTTCTGAACGATGTATTTATATACTAAATCTATATTTTTGTTTTCTTTTACTGACGTGTAAATAAGTGCTGCACCATCTGAATAGAACCATTAAAGAAATTTCTGGACAAATTCCACAAACAGGTCACAAAGTTCTTGTTCTCAGCCTAACATTCACAGCTACATAATTTATTCATTTCAAAAATAATGTCTAAAGGTATATTATATTATAGTCATTGAATATTTCAAAAGTATAAAATATTTAAATGCAGGCTAAAAGGCAAATAAGACATTTTATAATAAGCTATCCTGTATCAGTGGTCGGCAAATTGCGGCTCGGGAGCCACATGCGGCTCTTTGGCCCCTTGAGTGTGGCTCTTCCACAAATACCATGGCCTGGGCAAGTCTATTTTGAAGAAGTGGCATTAGAAGAAGTTTAAGTTTAAAAAATTTGGCTCTCAAAAGAAATTTCAATCATTGTACTGTTGATATTTGGCTCTGTTGACTAATGAGTTTGCCGACCACTATCCTATATAATAAAAGCCTAATATGCAAATCGACCGAATGGCAGAATTACCAGTGGAATGACATGCACTGACCACCAGGGGGCAGGTGCTCAACGCAGGAGCTGCCTCAAGCCCGCAGGCCCCAGGCCAGCCAAGGCAGGTGCCAGCAGGGGCTCCCCGATTGCCCCCCTGGTTGCCCTGCAGAGGGAGGTGACCTGTGGCAGTGGGGCGATCAGGGGACTGCCCCTCCATCACCCTGCTGGTCGCCTCTGCAGAGGGAGGCGATTGGCTGCGGTGGCAGGGAGCGGGGCCGGGTAGCAGGCAGCGCCAGGCTGGCCAAGGCGGGTGCCAGCAGGGGGCCCCCCCCAATCACCCCACAGATTGGCCCTGACGCCGCCCAGACCTAGGGACCTTACCCATGCACGAATTTTGTGCATCGGGCCTCTAGTAATAAAATAAAACCAAAAGTCTCATTAAGCCAAAAAAGAAAAGGTTAATTTAGTAATACTGGCACTACTACTACCTTTAGTTAAAGCACATGAAGAGGCAATTGCTTTGTTAAACTTCATGGAGGGGTATTATTTATCAACAACTGTTTTGTTTGCCTTTTCAACAAAAATGGTTTGCCCAAGTACCTCTTATGATTTTTACTAGTTCCAGGAATGAGGACTTTGGGGACAAAGCTCCAGAGACCCACAAAAGAAGAGAAGATGAACCAATAAGTATAACTAGGAAGCTTTCAGAAATGATCCAAGGTAAAGTAAATTTCATGGCCAAAACTTGAGCTAAGACAATATCACATGATATATTAATTAAAACTGATCCTAACTTTTACCCAAACAACATGATAAATCAAAAGAGGCCTGTGAAAAAAGGGTCAGTGTGACTACTGACAATGTGGTCAGAGAGGCTATCAGAAATTCTGACACTGGCCATGGTGTCCTGAACGAGAAGGTAAATTATGCCAAAGGAAATGCTGGGAATGGGCTGACTTCTAATCTGAGAAATGCATATTTGCTAGGACATGAACCTAAAAGTGGTATTGCTAAATACTACTTAGCATAAATCTTGGTAGAAATAAATATCATAGTCTTAAGTAAAAGCTTAATTGTGTAAATTTTTCATCAATGATCTTTCTCATGTGAACCAATTTATAATTTGAAAGATGTCTACAGCTAAAAAATTTGCATTGCAATTAAAAATTTAAAAATAAAGGTGATTTTGAACTGTTGCCCTCACTCACCGACACACACACCCCTCACTATCTTTTTTTTTTTTAATATATTTTATTGATTTTTTACAGAGAGGAAGGGGGAGGGATAGAGAGTTAGAAACATCGATGAGAGAGAAACATGGATCAGCTGCCTCCTGCACACCTCCTACTGGGGATGTGCCCGCAACCAAGGTACATGCCCTTGACTGGAATCGAACCTGGGCCCTTCAGTCTGCAGGCCGACGCTCTATCCACTGAGCCAAACCGGTTAGGGCACACCTCACTATCTTGAAGTGACTTGTCACATTCTGTATCCTTTAAAGTCAACTAGCTCTACTAAAAGGTCTGTAATTATCTCAGTGGACAGTTTACTTCCTGATTACATTTCTGTATTTACATTTTCAAGTAGAGCATTAATACGTCTTAAAAGAGGCTGTTCTCAAATTTTGTAATCTTCAAAGATAAAAAGGGCTTTATATACCTACTTCAATTACTTTCACTTTTTGTTCTCTTTTTAAAGACTCTTTATATAGACTAATGCCCTTTAATTCAACCTGACTCAGCCATTATGTGACATGAGAAAGGGCCATGGAGAGAACAAAGTACTGAAGGAAAAAGGAAAGGGAAACTACCAGTGCAGAGTGATCTTATTCATTATTCAGCTGGGCTTTCTATTAAGTGGTCCTTAAATTAAATGTCCATTAATGAAAGTGAAAAACTATTGATACTATAAATACGTGTATATTATTTATCATTCCTACCTACTCCTAATATCATTTCTTTACTTTTCAGACCCAAAAGCTTTGGTTGTGGAATGAAACCACAAACTATCTGGTGCACAACTCTCTCCCTTTGGTGCACTCAAACTGTGGTGAAGTTTTTGACAGTAAATTCTCTTAAAAGCATTCACTCCTAACCCTCACTTTATCCTCCTTTTAGTTGTACATGTTATTAATTGGCTCATCTAATTCTTGTAACCCAGACTAGACAAGATTCCTTATGATATGTTTTCTAACCCTGTGATCATCAAAATCACCCAGAAAGCTTTTCAAAATCCTCTAGCTGACCTTGTAATGTTCCCATTTAGTAAGTCTTAGATGGCACAGCCAGATTTTGAAACCACTACTTTAGATTATATGTGGAGATAACATACCAAACATATTAAAAACTAGAGGCCTGGTGCATGACATTCATGGACTGGGGGGAGTCCCTCAGCCTGGCCTGAGGCTTATAGCAGTCCAGGACCCCCGAGGGGTCCTTAGTGCTGCTGCAGAGGTGGAAGAGGCTCCTGCCAGCACCGCTGCGCTCCCCAGCCCTGAGCCCGACTTCTGGCTGAGCCGTGCTCCCCCTGTGGGAGTGCACTGACCACCAGGGGGCAGCTCCTGCGTTGAGCGTCTGCCCCCTGGTGGTCAGTGCATGTCATAGCGACCAGTTGTTTGCCTTTTGGTCAATTTGCATATTAGGGTTTTATTATATAGGATGAGAACACACGAACCTAAATGTTGATCTTGCCCCACCACCCACCCAATAAATGAATACCACTTTGCGGGGGGGAGAAGGGCGACTGGTTTCATTTATTCAGACTCTAAAACAGAATGTCAATAGTGTAATGCCCAGCTAAAAGATTATTAATTATACTAATAGTATTGAATTATTCTATTTATAACTGGGAATTGAACTTTAAAAAAAGATAATACACACTAGGTTTCATAACAGTTTCATCTCAGCATTTTAGGATATAAACACATTGGTGGTATGAATACAACTTTTTAATCAGAATGATTACAATGCATACTCATTAAAACTTTCCCAAATAAGACTAATATTTATTTTCTTTAGTACTTTAAACACAGCAAATCAAGTTTATATACTTCAATATTTGCTTTTATATCTCAAAATACCCAGATATAAATGATTTGAGAACTAAAATTATATTTCCAGCCAGAGGGAGAAGGAACAAAGCTTATGGAATTTCTCAAGTCCCATCAATTTAATTCCTTTCCTTAAAAACAAACAAACAAACAAACAGGTAAGGTACATTGCACTAATCAATGTATTAAAAGGATACACTGTAAACAAAACTTCCGGATATGTGACTGAATAAAATCAAAATGTTCATCTTTATAGTCATGTTCTTTCTCCAATACACTAATGGCATCACACTGTTGGGTTAAAATAATTTAAAAAACAATACATTAAATAATCAAGTTTAAATATAATGATTTAAACAGTTCAATTTTGGGTGGGGGAATATCACAAAACTACCACTTTGAACAGAAGGACCTAGAATATCAATTACTCCTATTTGTCTAGAGACATTTAATTGGAATCTTAAGACTAATAAATAATTTTATTTCTTTAAAAGGCATTGAATTCAAAGTTATACTGAATGTGGCGAAAACACTAAAGAGAAAGTTTTAGTACAGAACAAGACAAGCTTATAATACTTGCTAATTCAACTATGTCCTAGAACAGTGGTCGGCAAACTGCGGCTCGCGAGCCACATGCGGCTCGTGAGCCGCAGTTTGCTGCTCTGTTGACTAATGAGTTTGCCGACCACTGACCTAGACTCTCGATTCCAATAAATTACAGGCTGTTGTTGTTCCTTGTGATTAAGCCCCTATCCCAGTGGTCGGCAAACTCATTAGTCAACAGAGCGGCTAACCGCAGCTCGCGAGCTGCATGTGGTTCGCGAGCCGCAGTTTGCCGACCACTGTCCTAGAACAAAGTTTTTAAGATCTAAAATCTATTCTAGTTCTATAAAACACTATGTTCCCAGGGAGTCTGCATCTCTCACTATTTCCTCTTTGTTCCTCTGTTTATCTGATAACTCTGTTGACCTTCATTTCTCTTCTGGTGCCTTTTCCCTCTCACTACAATTTCACCAATAGCAAAAAAACGGGGGGGATTACAGGCTATTTTTTAAATGTCACCTATACAATCAATGAAACAAATTCTAAATTCTACTTGCTACAGAAAAATGTTACAGAAAAAAAAAGGCATGTTCAAATATTTCACCAAAACCTTTCTGAATTGAAGGTATAAAATCTAAAAATAAACAATAATGTTCATTATACCTAATACTAGTGGCCCGGTGCACAAAATTCGTGCACATTAAAAGGGAATTAATTAGAGGAAATATTTTAATATTGTTATTTGCCCTTTCTCTATAATAGAAGTGTTGGAGAAAATTAGTAAAATGAATATGAAAATCTCCTTCCTGTCAGAGTCTGGGGCTTGCCGCAGGACCTAGAGTCAAGTCCCTGCACACCATCCATATGTACTTCGAAAACGCAGGAGACCCAGACCCAGCTGGCCCCACCCCCATTGGGTGAGACCCAGACCCCTTCCAGGTGGGGGGGCGCGGCCTGAGATCCCTCACCCTGGCCAGGCGCCATGCAGCCCCAGTTCCCTGCTGTTCGGTTGTGACATTATGGCGTCCTGGTTAATTTGCATATTCCTCTATTTTAGATAGATAGATAGATAGATAGATAGATAGATAAGTTTGGGGTCAAATTTGATATGTAAAGAAATCTTTATATGAAGAGGATCTGGATCTAAGGCAAGAAGCTTAGTCTCTCTGAATCTCAATGTCTAGTTTTTAAGCCCTGTGGAACTACCATTCTTCATCCACCCCAGCATACACATTCTCCCATCCCCCTACACATTTTAAAAGCTCTTAAACTGAAGAACACCTGATGGTGCTTCAGATTCTGTGAAATATAGTAGATGATCTCTTCTGGCTTGAAAGTTTTATGCATCTATGACATTATTTAATGATTCAGGTTTCTTTAAGCTTAACAGTTTTCTCCTTTGGAAATTTATGAAGCAAGTTGTTGTGTAATTGGCAGGAAAATATCTGCTAATAAACAACTCTTTGCCAAGCAAAACAAAAACAAACCACACACAAGAGGATTCTAGTGTGAGAGTTTAAAAATAGTCTTAAAGAAAAGGTATAAGTAACAAATTAACTAAAGCAGGATCATCATCTGAAAAGCAGATAACACACTTGATTTAAATGCTACCCTTCCACAACTGTTATTGATAAATTTTGTAGTGTTTAAAGTAAAATTTAAGCTAGATTAAATTTTTTTTATCATTTTTACCCCCAAGATGAATAAATTCCATACACTCCTTCAATTATATATATGCAAATTTTATGTATTACAAAAAATATTAATAATTTTAGATCTCGAAAGGGTTTATTTGTTCTGTCATTTTCTTAACTATTCCATGACTTACAGAGAAGATAAACTTGATAGATAAATCATTTTTAAAGGAAATTTGACTTTATTATAAAGTGTATATAGTGACAGATTAAATGAACAGAATTTTGATTTTAGCAATCCTCTCAGAACCTCTTTATTAAATAAGTAAAAAGTCCCTGATAACTGCATATTAACTTCACATAATAAGTGCTTAAAAGCCTATTTTATTTTAGGTGTTAAAAGTAGATGTTTAAGAGTCTATTTTTTTTAAAGTATATAATCTTCTAATATTAGGATATTAGTATTCCAACATTTAATGTGGAAAATTTATAAAAATTAATAATTAACTTATCATCTTACCTGTGTTTATTTCTTTAAACTGACTGTATAATGAAGTCTAACTGGAATTTGGAAAATTATATTCAATTACAAAGAGAATATCCAAAGTAAAGTTTTCTTTCAAAGAAACTACGTTCAAGATCATAAAACCAACATGTAAATATCACTCAATTATTTCAAACTATTATTTATATTTAAGAAAAATTATCTAGGAAAAAATAATGTGTCAACTCCAAAAGGGTCCGGGAAACAAAACAGTTGTTCATCCTTGGTTAATATCAGTAACAGAATCTCTAGGAAGCAAACTAACCTTTGTGCAAACTACTAGTACTGGAATGCCCAAGTTGTGTGTAAGTGTATCCGCACCCAGGGGTAAAACCACACTGTCGTCTTTGTCTTCCTGTGACATGGTATTTCTTCTCTGAGGAGAGGCTGGGAAATCTTCTCCTGGCTCTACATATTCTTGAAAGTCTCTAATCACTGAAAATCAAAGTAAATAATTTAATACATAGTTTAGAAATTGCTTTATTTCAGCAGGTAGCTTTTCTACCATAATCTAAATATATATGTTACTAGAGTTTATACTTTGTCTTGTGTAAAAGAACAAAAAGGGTTTGTGAAAACTATTTCAAGGACAGTACAGAAACACTGATCCCAAATTAATTATTAGGAGGCAGAGTACAACACTGAACGGCTCTAAAGAGTGGGATTCAACGTAGGCACAGTTTAGTTTGCGCAAATTACTTTAGGCAAGTCACAATCTAGCTTTGTCTCTCTATCTTCTCTAATTCACAATGAGTACTGAGAAAGGATAAAAGAAAAATGTATGTGTGAGGAGGGGAAGGAAGAGGGCAGGGAGAATTCCACAATTTAAATGACAATCCTAGATGATTTTATAAATATTAGCTTCCTTCCCTAAACCCTTTATTCAGATCTTCTTTTTACATAGGAGCTATCTTGGGCCACATTCATTCTTTAACCCTGGTGAGAATTAATGAGGTATTACCAACACTGATAAATTTTTACAACTCCTCTGCAAGGTTGTCAAAATCTTCACTTAAAACAAGGTAAATGTATCAAGAGCCTAAACAATATATACTTTGACTCAGTTATTATTCTTTGAGGAATTCTCAAAGAAACAACCAGTGACTCCTATATAAGACTGGGATTCCCATATAAGACTGCTTCTCATGTTTAAAAGCAAAACAAATTATCCACAGCATAGGATTAAAACAGTATGTGAGGGAATATTATACAGAGATATAAAGGAAGAAAGTATCTTAAACTTACATGGCGTCAAGGAAGAGGGAATCCTGAACACTTGAGTGCGGTTCCTCTAAGAACAAAGGATTTACCCTTAGCAGCTCTGGTAGCTACTACCCTTTAAACCAAAGGCTGAAATCTAACAGTGCTTCTCAAGTTTTTAGCATGCACTTGAGTTTCTGATTTAGTAGTCTGTGGTGGGGACTAAGAATGTGTATTTTCTGACTAGCTCCCAGCTGTGCTGATACTGATGCTGGTAGTCCTGGGACCACTGCTAGAGTATAAATTTAGAGAGGGGGGACGAAAACCCAAGGCAATGGCCAACAGGAAAGAAAGGTATAGATTAAGAACAGCTAGACATCTTTTTTAATGATTTAGGATATATATTCTCTCAAGTTTTTTGTTTACTTGCATATAAATTACAGTGTCAATTCTCCCCAAAAAGTTATTATGAACTAACAATAACAAAGAAAAGCAGTATTCCATCTGTATATTTTTTTTAAGCAAAGCACAACACTGACAAATGAAGTGCTCTTGGTGAAATTCCGAACTGTGGCAACTGGTTTACAGTTAGAAATGACCCACATCATTTCCATAATATCCATGAAAACTTCCAATTTACATGAGCATGTACAAAATATATTATGTACTTATCTGAATAAAACCAGCTTAACATCTTTATACAGGGTATCCCCCCCCAAAAAAATTGTATATTCACTTTGAATAATTGTAAAGGCAATGTTTATTAAAATACATTTCATTTTTGGAAACCAAGATGGCGGCATAGGTAAACACCTAAACTGCTGCCTCGCACAACAATTTCAAAACTACAACTAAAAGACAAAACGGACACCATCCAGAACCACAGGAAGGCTGGCTAAGTGGAAATTCTACAACTAGAAGAAAAGAGAAAAGCACACTGAGACTCACAGGAGCTGCGGAAAGCAGAGGTACGAAGGCGCACACGCGGAGAGGGCTGGCAACTGAGTACACAGCTGGCTTTCTCAATCGGGAGGGAGACAAAAGCTCCTGACTGCTCTGAACTCCAGTTCCGGGTGAGACTCTGGGGACCCAGACTCATTCGGGGAGAAACTGGACTGCCTGGCAGCGGGTGAAACTCGAGGGCGGCTTTCTCTCAGAAGTGCTTGCAGCGATTACCACGGGACACTGAGACTCAGGGGCCTCTTAGGGCAGGGCTGACAGGAAGCCATTGCTGTATGCTCCGCCCTGAGACTCCGCCCCATCCAAGCTGAGCACAGAGGCTTTTGCAAGTCTTGTCTCATAAAGGTGTCTCCAGCATAGAAGTTCTCCCAGTGTAGACACAGCTGATCCTCACAGCCAATTGGCCTGGAGGTCAATTCCTCCCAGTGATACCAACAACAATCATCGCTTAACTACAACAAGACTGTGCACACAGCCCACAAAGCGGTGCACCAAGAGTGTCCACCTCAGGTAACTGGGGAGGCTGAGCCACTGGGCCCTATCGGACACCTGGCACACAAAGCCACTCTATCAACTCAGGGAAGCAGCCAAAATGCGGAGACAAAGAAACAGGTCACAAATGAAAGAAATGGAGGAAAGCAAACGATTGGACATAGAGTTCAAAACCATGGTTATAAGGTTTTTCAAGAATTTCCTAGAAACCGCCGATAAATTTAGTGAGACCCTCGAGGATATGAAAAAGGACCAACTAGAAATTAAACATACACTGATTGAAATAAAAAATAATATACAGAGATCCAACAGCAGACTAGAGGAACACAAGAATCAAGTAAAAGAATTGAAATACAAAGAAGCAAAAAGCACCCAACCGGAAAAGAAAAAAGAATCCAAAAATATGAAGATAGTGTAAGGAGCCACTAGGACAACTTCAAGCGTACCAACATCAGAATTATAGGGGTGCCAGAAGAAGAGAGAGAGCAAGATACTGAAAACATATTTGAAGAAATAATGACAGAAAACTTCCCCCACTTGGTCAAAGAAATAGACTTACAAGTCCAGGAAGCACAGAGAACCCCAAACAAAAGGAATCCAAAGAGGACCACACCAAGACACATCATAATTAAAATGCCAAGAGCAAAAGACAAAGAGAGAATATTAAAAGCAGCAAGAGAAAAACAGTTAATTACCTACAAGAGAGCACCCATACGACTGTCAGTTGATTTCTCAACAGAAACTATGCAGGCCAGACAGGAGTGGCAAGAAATATTCAAAGTGATGAATAGCAAGAACCTACAACCAAGATTACTCTACCTAGCAAAGCTATCATTCAGAATTGAAGGGCAGATAAAGAGCTTCACAGATAAGAAAAAGCTAAAGGAGTTCATCAACGCCAAACCAGTATTATATGAAATGCTGAAAGGTATTCTTTAAGAAGAGGAAGAAGAAGAAAAACGTAAAGATAAAAATTATGAACAACAAATACATATCTATCAACAAGTGAATCTAAAAATCAAGTGAATAAAAAAATCTGATGAACAGAATAAATTGGTGAATATAATAGAATCAGGGGCATAGAAAGGGAGTGGACTGACAATTCTCAGGGGGAAAGGGGTGTGGGAAGAGACTGGACAAAAATCGTACACCTATGGATGAGGACAGTGGGGGGTGGGGTAAGGGCAGAGGGTGGGGTGGGAACCGGGTGGAAGGGAGCTATGGGGGGAAAAAAGAGGAACAATAATCTGAACAATAAAGATTTATTTAAAAAATAAAAAAATAAATTTCAATGTGAAAAAATACATTTTCAAGATGTAATAGAATCTACAGATATTGTGTGTATACTTTTTTTGGGACACCCTATATTTAGGTTGTTAACATCTTTTTGGACATATTTCATTTTGACAAGGTTGATAAGATTGTTTTGCTTATCAAGAAGTTAACGGCTGAAAATGAGCAGCTGAAGAAAGATTCAAATTTTTTAAATCTTGAAAACAACTTTTCAAAATGAACACATATGGCCTTTTGGCAAAGGAGCTAAGGCACCTCTACGAAAGAGTCTGCCATTATGTAGACATTTCCAATTTAAAACTATATTAAAATCTAGCATAGCATTTAAGCTGAATTTCAAAAAGAGAACTCACATTGTATTTATTTCATTTAACTTTATTCAAAGTAAAAAATTCCCAACAATTATGATTGCCAGTTAGGAAATTTGTTTTTGAAATCTATATTAGTATTTCTAGACTACTCACACTTTTGTTCCATTTCTTTCATTTCTTCAGGAGGAATTTTCAATTTGTCAATATGTTCTCTAACAACACTTGCCCATTTCTGTAAAGAATCCAAAGCAGTCCAAGGCTTTGACATATCAACAACCAGCATAATTAGAGTGTCCTTCAGAGAAATGGCATCCAGTGAAAATTTAAGGAGGCCCTTGTGATACAGATCTCCATCTAAGATCCACACATTACATCTTGTTTGATCTACAACAGACAAAGGAAAGTTACCAAGGCAACAGGATTAAGTTATTTCATCATCCAACTAACAATACTTGGTATTTTAGATCATCTCCACAGGAGATGCCTCTTTTGACAAAGTTCAACTACTTAGGTTACATCTACCAATTTAGTAAAGGCCTATCAAATATTCAGGGAAATGATTTAACTGCCAACATGGAACATCAGCATCCTCTACTTCATATTTCTTAATCCCAAACCACAGACTGAATAACATGTTGCTATTCTTACCATCAGCAGATAGAGCCATGCATATTCAAGATATTATATATAAAAATGAGAAGGCAAGTGATCTATAGAAGAAAAAAATGGTTGATCAGATAAGAAAAGCTGGGGAGATGACATTTTTATGTCAAAAAATGAAAAGGAGATAAAGGGGAGTCAGCAAACAATCATGGGATACTATTAATCATCTGAGGGAAAATGAACTGAAAATTGATATTCTTCAATGATAGCAAGAAAGCTGGTCTGCACACCAGAATACATTAAGATGTTTAAAAGTATGACTCTATGAATCCCAATCCCAAACCAATAAACGTATGCCTAAACATAACTATTTACTGATAGGCATCACATAGTAGGGCTCTTAGTGAAAAATGGCACACTCCAGACTAATATGAGCAGCAGTGCACCTTGGAAAGACTTCAGAAAACTTAGGTTACAAATAGATGATATTCACCATCCCTGTCTTCATCATGAACATTTAAGTACAAGTATTCCAATCCTCTTCCTTTCTTGTACTCCTCTATTCCCTGAATTTTTCTTATTAAGCTTGTTTTCCCAGCTCCATCTTCACCTGTAAAAAAAGAACAAATCTTTTCAATTATAATATGGAACATACACACACACACACACACACACACACACACACACACACACACAGATGCTTTCTAGTGCTAAGTGAAAAACCTAATTGGAACTAGCTTCAACCAGAAAGGTAATTTGATGGAAAATAATCAGGAAACTACAGAGTTGAAGAGGCAGACGTTGCCTCCAGGATTTTCTCTCCCAGTGTCTCTGTTCCTCTTGTTAAGTCTCTAGTTCTATCCTATTACAAATGGCTTCCTCTGTGGGTATTTTTCAGGAAGCTCAACTCTTATGTCATCACAGTTTAATCTACAAGGAACAAAATACTCTCTTTCAGCTTTCAGTTTGAAGAATCTCGAGTAAACACTCTTAAAAATATTAATAACAAAACACTCATATGATTTAAACTTGGCACAAGTTTTAAAAGTTTAAAATTAGGCTAGCTATCCAATATTTTGGTAAGGATTTTTTTTAAATTGTGAATTTATTTAAATACTACATGATACTGTTTCATAAATTTATTTAGTTATTAGCAATATTATGTTAATAGTAGTTTCTTGGATCTAAGGACTTATTCCTGGAGATTCATGAGTTCTCTGAGAATTTAAAAATTGTTTTCATTTTTATGTTAAGTTTTTTTAAAATTATATATATCATAGATCTTCTGAGTGACCATCTTTAAATCTAAATGCTGCAAGAAGACTGCAGTACCCACCTCTGCACTGGTATTTATAACCCTACTGTGCCAAGCTCAGACAGAACAAGTATGCCAAACTAAAAAAAAGTGTCATGGAGCTGTCAGTTCTATATTCAGTTGTACTGGCCAGACTGGTTCTTTTTATGAACCACTTTCCAACACTTCATAGCAATAAATAGCTTTAAATAGACAATAAAGAACTTTTCGGTAAATGAGTACTTATTTTTAGCACTATTATTGCAGTGTACTATTAGAATGGCCCATCAAAATAATAGATTGGGTTGAAAACATTAATATGCATGATAATGACAATGATTCCTATGATGATCCATAATGCTTAAAAATGGAAATAATAAAGTAAATCAGGGAAAAGTAAAATACTTTTTTGTTTTATACATATATATATTATTATTATTTTTAATCCTCACCCAAGGAGTGGGGATTATTATTTCCGTCCATTTTTAGAGAGAGTGGAAGAGAACACTGAGGGGAAGAGAGAAACATTGATGTGGGATCAGTTGCCTACCGACTAGGGCCAGGGATAGAACCTGTAACCCAGGTACATGTCCTTGACTGAGAATCAAACCTAAGACCATCCAGTGTGCAGGCTGACGCTCTAACCACTGAGCACACCGGCCAGGGCAGCTCTATAGTTTTAATGGCATTTAATTTATAATTCGTTTTAGTTTTGTAATTGTTCAAGAACTATAAACAAAAAGAATTTAAAGTATTTATATCTATTCACCTCAATAGAGGTGAAAAATTAGACATAAAAATAATTTAAATCACTGGGTAAGGAGGTCTATGAAAACTTTTTAAAGAGAGTCTAACTAGGCAGAGTAGAGGCTCCTTATGGCCTCTAATAGTTTCACTATTCTGTATGGACTATAATGTCATTATACATTTGTGAAAACCTATTTAATGTACAACACCATAAGAGAACCCTCTTGTAAACTATGGACTGCAGGTGATAACTGAAAAGTTAAAGTGGATAGGGTCTATCTAACAATAACGTGTCAATGTCAGTTCATTGATTATGATAAATGTAATAAATGCGACACTGTGTGGGATGTCGATAATAGGGGAAGTTTTGCAAATGTGGGAACAGGGAATATTCAGAAACTCCTGTGCTTCCCACTCAATTTTCCTGTGAACCTAAACCTGCTCTAAAAAATAAAGTTTATTAACTTAAAAAAGTACCTGAGCCTGTTCTAGAAAAGAAAAGAATCAAGATTTTTCTTATGGCCCTGACGGGTTTGGCTCGGTGGATAGAGCGTCGGCCTGCAGACTGAAGGGTCCCAGGTTCGATTCCGATCAAGGGCATGTACCTTGGTTGCGGGCACATCCCCAGTAGGGGGCGTGCAGGAGGCAGCTGATCGATGTTTCTAACTCTCCCTCTCCCTTCCTCTCAGTAAAAAATCAATAAAATCTATTTTTTTAAAAAAAAGGATATGTTTAAAACAAATCAAAACATTTCATTAGATCAAATTCTATACTAATAAAGCCATTTTCACGCCCTCATCCCGGTGTTGGGAAATTTTTCCTATAAAGGACCAGGTAGCAAATATTTTAGGCTTTGCAGGTTACATAAGGTCTCTGTCATATATTCATCTTTGTGTTTTCCCCCAACTCTTAAAAATGTGAATAAACAAACCCCATTCTTAGCTTGCTGGCCACATAAAAACAGCATACAGGCCAAAGCCTGTCCCAGTAGATAGAGCAAAGGAGGAAAGGCTTGTTAATCAGATTACAGTGAAATCCTCCATTGCAAATAAACCTGTATTCCAAATTTGTCTAACCCCAGTCCAAATTAGTCACTCTCTGTGAGCCAAGTATAAGATCCAAGTACTTCAGTTTTACCATAAAGCAATAACAGGCATCAATTCTCACTTCTTCGCTCAAATTTGAAAGCCAAATTGATTACAAAAGAAAATCTCCTTAAACAGTCACCAAAACAGTGTAGGAGTAAAGGTGTGCTCATAATACTGTTTTATCTCCCCAACACATCTCTAATTCAACAACAGGATGTAATGTCCATAACTTTACAATGATAATTATCAAACAGATTAAAAACAAGAAGATTAAGAAGATATAATTTCTAACTGCAACATTGTACCATTATTTGAATGAACCTGGACAAGTCAGGTATTTCTGTTTGTTCCCCCCGCCTCTAAATAGAGGTGGTAAAACCAGACAACCTCTATGGTGATGGACTTAAAGTTCTATAACTATTACTATTCATTACTTCTTGATCAATGATACATTAGAAATAAAATTCCTTTACAAGTAAACAGTGTTTTAAAAAGACATAAAAACATTAACCATGTGAAAATGAGCAGTCAAAGCAAAACACTTAAGTATACAATACATTAATAATAGTTATCTTGAACACTTCAATGTATGCCACTGTTTGAAGTGTTTTACAAACATCTCATATAATCCTCACGATAATCCTAAAAGGTAAATATTATAGTCTGAAAGATTAAGCAACTTGCTAAAGAAAGGTTATGATCTGAACCCAGCAAATGCTCCTAAACCCTATGACACTACCATTGTTCCTGGAGCAGCTTCTAGTCTTGACCAGCTCAAGATTAGCAGGGATGACAAAGGTAAAATTAAACAGTACTCTGCCTTCCTTTTCTACCCTGTTGTCCTGAAGGCTAAAGTACTATACTCTTCTTGCTCCACACAGGTTTGTGTGCCTGATGCCTGCATTCTACACAGAGCTTTGATCCACATTTCCATACCTCTGTTGGCTACATTATGATTCATAGCATCATGATAATCATAATCAGAACAGAGAGAATTCTAGCCTGCCATATTCCTTCTTTATCCAAGTGAGATATCAACATTGTAAAGTTGACATTTTTGATTTGGCCTTGCATGACGTAAAGTAAATCATCCTCTTTTATCTGAAAACCCTGAGGACAAAAGCTATGAGAGGTCTTCACTGGAACTACTTTTGAGCTCAGACCTTCTGCACGGCCTCCCATAGGTTATCGGATGACCCAGGCAAAGGGGGGCTTTGGTCTGCTCCCCATTTCACAAAGAGTGTCACCTCCCTTTGTGTCAGTCAGCAAGACTGGGAGAGGCTGTTGTTAACTAGCTGCAGCATCTGCACCCAGTGGTTGCAGATAAACATTTATGCATGGCTGTTCAAGACTACATCCTTCCAGTATGTTAAGGAGTGCCTGTATAATGGAAAGTTAGGCAAACCCAATTTTGAATCCTAGCTCAGCTGGGGCTCAAAATCCTCTTCAGTAAAACAGTGAACATGCTATATAATAAAACACTTATCAGAACACCCTGTAACAGAAATAATACATGTTTCCATCCCATTGGCTGGCCAAGGCCCTACCTTTGAATACCATCATTCAGCAATCCACATTACATTAAAAAAATAAGAACTTGTACTTTATCATTTCCCTCACTCTCACAGACTGGCTAGACATGAACTGGAAACTATTGTTTAATTCAACAAACATGTACGAAGGCCAATTAATGCTAATCC
The DNA here is from genome assembly GCF_963455305.1 of Plecotus auritus. Classification (NCBI taxonomy): domain Eukaryota; kingdom Metazoa; phylum Chordata; class Mammalia; order Chiroptera; family Vespertilionidae; genus Plecotus; species Plecotus auritus. The sequence goes on from NC_137773.1 coordinate 165,553,518, forward strand.
CAACGGTTATTAACAGTTCCTATGCTCCCGAAGGTCAAAGTCACACTAAAGCAATAATGCTTAATCAACAGGTTTGATATGTATTCTACAATTAAATTGCCTTTAAATTAAGTTGGCAATTTTTAACCTACCTACCAGACAGGCAAAGATTAAAATGAATAATGCTCAGCATTGGCAATTATGCTAGACAAACAAATACTCTCAATTACTGATGGTGGGAATGTAAATGGTACAACGTCCCCAGAGGACTGTTTGGTAATATATATAACAGCTTAAAAGATATATACTTTCGACCTAACAATTCAACTTACAGGAATTTATCCCAAAGAATACTGAGCAAATAGAAAATAAAGTATAACAATAATAATCTACCAATCAATCATTATTATGGTATAGCCATAGATGTTGTTATTCAGTCACTGGAAGGGAGAAATCCATATCTACTGCCATTATAAAAAACCCTGATTCATAAATTTTAAAATTCTGATTTCAAAAACAGTATATAAGGTATGAATAAGACTATTTTATTTAAATAAATACACACATAGAAAAATGAAGTGATTATCTCTAGATGATAGGATCATACATTATTTTGATTTCTTTGTCCAATTTTTCTCTGTAGCAAAAAATATGTAACACTTTTATAATTTAAAATAATGAGTCCTAATTTTGAGATGAAGATGTTTTAGACATACTTTCTTTTTAATGCTTTTAATTCCATGAAGTATGAAAGAATCTCAATGAGCAAGTCAAGAGGTTGTTATTTGCCCCCAATCCCCCACCTTCAAATGGCAGGAAGGCTGACTACCAGACCCGGTAAGTCTAGGTAGGGACTCCACCAAACCTGAGCTGCCATGGTCCTTTTCACCAAGTTGTTACTGCATCACGTTCCCTTGTCCACAGCTACCAGTGTTTTCTCCTCCCCATTCTACTTAGCAAAATTTTATTCAGATACCACCATTTCATCAAAATAATATGTGACCCTTTTACCAATTATTTTATGCTGACATATTTGATTTTTACTACTTTGAATCTTTTCCCAAGGAGTTTATAAGTTCCTGTAGGGTAGGGACCAAGTCCTAGCCCTGTTTTCCCCACATGACTCAGCAAAGTATTTTATGCACAGCACGTTCTAATGAATGTTTGATGAATAAATGAATAAAGAGGTAACCTGTGAGGTCTTTCTAACAGCCACTGCTCTGGTTTTACAAATAAAATAAAGCCCAAAAAGGTTAGTTCATGGTCACTCACTAATTAATAGAAGATAGAGTCCCATGCTGAAGCTCTTCTCAGTTTTGCATTTTCAAAGTTCTTTTGCTGACATTCCCTCATGTGGATTTCACACCAGCTGAATTACCACTCTACCTACCTTGATGGTCTTTAATCCCAGCTTCTCACAAGATTAACAGTTTCAGATTGAATAATCTCATTATCTTCAGAATCAGGCCTCACATAGAAAACCATCCACTTCTCTCCCTAACTGGTTTGGCTCAGTGGATAGAGTGTGGGCCTGGGGACTGAAGGGTCCTGGGTTCAATTCTGGTCAAGGGCATATGCCTGGGTTGTGGGCTTTGTCCCCAGTAGGGGGCGTGCAGGAGGCAGCCAATCAATGATTCTCTCTCATCAGTTTCTATCTCTCCCTCTCCCTTCCTCTCTGACATCAATAAAAAATATATATTTTAAAAAAAGAGCCCTAACCGGTTTGGCTCAGTGGATAGAGCGTCGGCTTGTGGACTGAAAGGTCCCAGGTTCGATTCCGGTCAAGGGCATGTACCTTGGTTGCGGGCACATCCCCAGTAGGAGGTGTGCAGGAGGCAGCTGATCAATGTTTCTCTCTCATCGATGTTTCTAACTCTCTATCCCTCTCCCTTCCTCTCTGTAAAAAAGCAATAAAATATATTTAAAAAAAAAAAAAAAAGAAAGAAAACCATCCACTTCTTGACAAGTTACTTCTCTAAACAGATCTCTAGTTCCACCATGTATGTATATGTTGAGGTTTCCTACTTGTAACACTTCAAGCATAATAGAAGCTAGTTTTATTCGTGAATAAGAAAGAATATTGTTTCAAACCTACTTCCTGATGCTGTTCAGCATTATGTGGGATTTTTTGGCTGCACACTACCCTGAACTAGTGCCTTCAGGGAAAAATCTAGAGACTCTAGATTTCTTCCCTGGGTGGAATCAAACAGCCCACAGCTACAAGGAAATACTTTATTAATTAATATATTAATTCTTCAAAATATCCCTTTAAATATATTTAATAACTCAAAAGCTTTAGAATTTAAAAATATTATAGACTGTCAGATCAGACAAGATGTTAGAGATCACTAAATCCAAATATCTTTTAAAAATCTTTATTGTTGAAAGTTTTACAGATTTAAATCCAAATATCTTAATTTACAGATGCTAAAACTTACATGATTTACCAAAGGGCCAGCTAGTTTTCATTAATTCATGATACCTCAAATCAGAAAGTGATATTGATATCCTATCTATAAGCCAGGGGTCTAGGTCTCCATAAATTATTTTAGTAGACAATGAATTCAATTAATCTAAAGCAATGAGATTTTTTGCAATGAAACTGATACAACAGAAGAATCAGATTAAATTCCTTAATAACCGCTAAACACCTTCTTACGTTTCCTACAAAGAAAGCTCTCTTTCCTCTAGGGCAGTGGTTCTCAACCTTTCTAATGCTGCGACCCTTTAATACAGTTCCTCATGTTGTGGTGACCCCCAACCATAAAATTATTTTCGTAATGTAAATATCTGTGTTTTCCGATGGTCTTGGGCTCTACAGCGCGGTTCTCAACCTGTGGGTCGCAATCCACAGGTTGAGAACCGCTAGCAGGGTCGCCTAAGACCATCGGAAAACACAGATATTTACATTACGATTCATAACAGTAGCAAAATTACAGTTATGAAGTAGCAACGAAAATAATTTTATGGTTGGGGGTCACCACAACATGAGGAACTGTATTAAAGGGTCGCGGCATTAGAAAGGTTGAGAACCGCCGAAACCGGTTTGGCTCAGTGAATAGAGCGCCGGCCTGCGGACTAAAAGGTCCCGGGTTCGATTCCGGTCAAGGGCATGTACCTTGGTTGCGGGCACATCCTCAGTGGGAGGTGTGCAGGAGGCAGCTGATCGATGTTTCTCTCTCATCGATGTTTCTAGCTCTCTATCCCTCTCCCTTCCTCTCTGTGAAATATCAATAAAATATATTTAAAAAAAATAATAATAAAAAAAATAAAATAAAATAGAAAGGTTGAGAACCACTGCTCTAGGGAGATAGTCCAGCGTATAGGTTAAGAATGCTGACCCTGGGTCCAGGCTGTACAATTTAGAATTCTTACGTTGCCTCTTTCTGGCTGTGTAACCTATGGCAATTTACTTAACAGCTCTGTGTCTACTTCCTGATGTTTAAAGGAACAATCAGAGTATGTAAACAATCATACATGGCTAGTACATGTAAGTATCCTATAAGTATTAGTCATTATTATTATAATTATAATTACTAGAGGCCCAGTACACGAAATTCATGCAGGGGATGGTGGGGGGAGGTGTGTCCCTCAGCCCAGCCTGCACCCTCTCCAATCTGGGACCCCTTGAGGGATGTCCGACTGCCCATTTAGGTCCGATCCCGGGAGTGGGCCTAAACGGGCAGTCGACATCCCTCTCACAACCCAGGACTGCTGGCTCCCAACTGCTTGCCTGCCTGCCTGATTGCCCCTAACTGCTTCTGCCTGCCAGCCTGATCACCCCCTAACCACTCCACTGCCAGCCTGATCGACACCTAACTGCTCCCCTGATGGCCCTATTGCCCCTAACTGCCCTCCCCTGCCAGCCTGGTCGCCCCCAACTGCTCTCCCCTGCAGGTCTGGTTGCCCCCAACTGCTCTCCCCTGCAGGCCTGGTTCCCCCCAACTGCCCTCCCCTGCCAGCCTGGTCCCCCCTAACTGCCCTCCCCTGCCGGCCCGGTCACCCCTAACTGTCCTCCCCTGCAGGCCTGGTCACCCCCAACTGCCCTCCCCTGCCGGCCTGGTCCCCCCTAACTGCCCTCCCCTGCCGGCCCGGTCACCCCTAACTGTCCTCCCCTACAGGCCTGGTCACCCCCAGCTGCCCTCCCCTGCAGGCCTGGTCACCTCTAACTGCCCTCCCCTGCCAGCCCGGTCCCACCAAACTGCCCTCCCCTGCCAGCCCGGTCACCTCTAACTGCCCTCCCCTGCCAGCCTGGTCACCCCCAAGTGCCCTCCCCTGCATGCCTGGGTCCCCCCCAACTGCCCTCCTCTGCAGGCCTGATTGCCCACAACTGCCCTCCCCTGCCGGCCATCTTGTGGTGGCCATCTTGTGTCTACATGGGGGTGGCCATCTTGTGTGTTGGAGTGATGGTCAATTTGCATATTACTTTTATTAGCTAGGATTATTTCCCATAGGGAGTTTTCTTATCAAAACATGGGAAAGTAACCAAGATATGAAGAAAGTACTCTTAAAAACATTAAAATGTTAATTAAAATCACTGTGTTAAAATGTAATTACAATCACTATAGTAAAAAATTGATTAAACATGAAGGGTAAAGTTGAAAAAAGTCCCTAAAAGGACAGTTTGAGTCAAATCCTACTTAATAAGCAAGCACAAACACACACAAAACATGCAGAAGACGTTTTTGCCTTTAATGTTCAAAAACAAACTTTGTTGAAGCTCTTTCTCAATGGTTAAACACTAATGTCACAGTGTTTGCGGGTTTTGATAGGGGTCAGGCCTAGGTAGTTAAATGACTGCTTAAACACAAGTGACACAGCCAGAGTGGTGTCCTTTAATAAGCTACATCCTAGAATTCCACAAATATTTGGATTTCAATTTCACTCGAAGATAACCTTTTTTTAAAATCCTCACCTGAGGATATTTTTTCCACTGATGTTTAGAGAAAGTGGAAAGGAGGGAGAAAGCGCGGGGAGAGAACTATCAATGCTAGAGAGACACATCGGTTGGTTGTCTCCCGTACACACCCTGACTGGGGGCCTGGGATCGAACCTGTAACCCAGGTACTGCCCTTGACCAGAATCGAACCTGACACTTTTTGGTTCAAGGGCCAATGCTCTCACCACTGAGCAAACTGGCCAGGGCCAAAGACAGCCTTTTAAAGTTATCCAGTAGGAAGAGTACATAGCACACTCCCTTGCAGGAACTTCTATCAAGTTGGAAAGTCATGCCAGAGTCACAGAACACAGGATCTTCTATAGCTATGTGACCTTGGAACACTCACTTAAAAGGTCTCTAAAATCATTACCTCATCCAAAAACTGGTGCTAACATCTATCTCCCAGATTTCTTTTGGGAGGCGGGGAGAACAAGGAGAATGAGGAGGTAAACTAAGATATATATGAAAATGCTTCAAGAATAGCTCACACATTGCCAATCCTGACCCTTTTCTCCCATAGGCAATGGGAGAGGAGGACAAGTAGCAAGCTAAGGTTAAACTGCCATTTGTGTCTGGGATACATTAAGCTTTGATCATCATTCCTATTCTAGGTTGTTTATGGAAATGTAAAATCTTGTAGTCTCAGATTTGGTTTTTTAAATATGGGACTCCAGAGATCCCCATAATTCATGAAAGCCATTTTAGGGTCAATCATCCTCCTGCCTAACAGCTTCAAACTCATAACAAAGAAAACCACAATCCCTATTTATATATTTATTCCCTCAACCAGCACAGACTGAATGCTACCATAATATGTGATAGTAAAAGGTCTTTAAGAAATCTTTAGTGGTATTTTAGGAAATTAATCATATTTCTACAATCAGTATACAAACCTATTAGCTTCTTCCAAAGCTAAAAAGACTTTGATGAAAATCCCAATAGTACTCAAATAAAAATTTTGCATTTCAAGCTCGTATAACTTGATACTAAATGGAGCTTTAAACTATTAAGCTCACAAAAAAAGGAAATTTAATCTATCCTAAGTATGGAGGAACGGAAGAGTCTGGAGCCTCTAAATACACTCAGTCCCATGCACTGACCCAGAGTCAAAAGCAGGTGTTTTTTTTTTTTAAAGCATGCTAAAAAAAAACAAACATGGTGCAACTTCAGTGCAAATCAGAAACATCAAGAAATGAACAAAACTGTCACTTTTGTTTCATGACAAACAGAACCATCCAAGTAATATCTAATGCACAGGAATAACTGGGAGGAACTTATAAAATGAAAACAAAATTCAGGAATCTTATCTTTACAATGGCAATATTTGAAAAGAAGTCTTATTTAAAGTAATTAAATATCGTTCACTTCAATGAAGTCATTAAGTCCACTGTAATATACTAATCAATAGTAATTTGTTTAAATTAGTAAATTTTAAAGTATTTCCTGGATTTTTTATTTATTTTGGATCCTAATCTATCCTAGCCATATAAATATCACTGATGCAGGCACTAATTCAATTTTTTTAAAAAAGAGTTCTGATAAAATATTTTCTAATCCAGTTAAAACAAATCCACCAGAAAAAGTCACTGTGCTGTTATTGCTTGACCTGACCCTAGGAGGTAGGCATTATTATTTCTACAACATCCATTTTAAAGATGAAGAAACTGAGGCTTATATGTGTAAAAACTTGCTTAAGATCAATCAGCTAGTAAGGTAAAAACTAATTTTTCAACTAGCTACGTGTAACCCTTAAAGAACAGAACTTCAATAATCACATTCTAACTTGGCAGCAGTTCATGCAAAAGAAGTAATTTGCTTCTATCTAAACACACCTATTAAAAGCAGACCCTGTCAAATAGATTTGACTTGTTTCCTATTTTTAGATGTACATAGCAAAAATGTCTTGAGACATCACCAGCAAACTTTTAAAATTTAACCATCATCATATAAGCCAATATAAAATAGAGAAGAAATACCTCATTTAAATGACTCAGGAGCCACGCCTGTAAAAATATGAACCTGTGAATTGTTGTCCCTCGCTGTCCTCTACCCCACCCCCAGAATCAATAAAGAAACAAAATACATAACTTCCAGAGAATAGAAGATATACAGAACAAGCAGGAGAATGGAGACAGATTAGACCATTCTCCTCAGTACATCCATTTGGCCCGAGAGACTGAACTATAAAGGTGTTCTACTGCCATTTATAAATTTCACAATTGTGACAGTTAAAAAGGCAGCTGCAACATGAGCCCATTGTACGTGAAAAAGCTGAGGAAGAACATTTCTCCCGAGCACCAGGTCCCATTTCTAGCTTCTCTGTCAATTATACAAAGAGTCGGCTATTAAATATTAATGGCATGACATTTGCACTGGAGCTCTTAAGGAAGAGCCTCCTGCTACCGATTTTTGTTATGAAAGGAAAAACGTCCTTATTTTCTAGATAAACCCCAAGCCACTAGAATCGCTCCGATAGGCTATCGTATTCTGTCCTTGCCAGAGGTGGTTGTCAGGGCCTCCTCACATCAGGAGGAGATAGAAGAGCCGGGGAAAGGGCGGGTCCCAGCAGGTCCCAGGGCAGGGGTCCGGGTTCTCCTGCTCCCCCAGCTGTCAGCCACAGGTCGGCGGCGGGGCGGGGCGGGGCCAGGGTCCACAGTCCGCACAAAGCGAGCCGGCGGGCGGCGGGCAGATCGGACCCCGGCGGGATGGGGGCCGGCGGGGCGGGGCGGAGCGAGGCGAGCGGGTGCAGAGGGGACACTTACCCAGCAGCAGGACGTTCTTCCCCGCGGGGAGCTTGGATCGCGAGCGGGTGGAGACCTCGCTGAGGATGCAGGACCTAACGGGGAGCAAGGCGCACGCTGAGGCCGGGAGCTGAGGCCACAGCGCGGGAGGGATGGACACGGCCTCGGCGCGCCTGGGCGGGGGCTGCGGAGGACGCGGTGGCCTGGGCCCGACGCCGAGCTCGGGCGGGCACGGATCCCAAGGCGCCCGCAGGGCCGGGAGTGCTAGCGGGGACCCAGGGAGGGGTGGGGTCGTTACCAAAGGTTCTGCCCGTCCTCGTCGTCGCCTGCTGCAGCGCCGCCGTTGCCCGAGGTTAGCTCGTTGGCCAAGGAGCCGCCCGTGTAAGTCGAGGCTAATCCCGGCGGAGAAGAGCCGAAGGAGCTGACTCGCCCCACAGCCGCCATTTTGGTCGGGAATCACACCACTCCCGGCAAAGCTGAATGAGCGAGGCAGCCGCGGTAGCGGCAGCGGCGGCGGGAACCCGGATATGGAGCGTTCGGCGCACGGGAGCGGGGCGTGGTCTGTGGGGGCGGAGTCCGGGCCCCGCAGGGACTGAGGGAGGGTGCGAGCACGGACTGCGCGTGCGCTACAGGCTGGCGGGCGCAGAGGGGTGTGCGTGCGCCTGCGCGTGCGCCGCGTACGGCCAAGGAGCCCGATGTGTGCTGCAACCCCGGCTCCGCTGAGCTCAGCACGTCGAACTGCTTCGCGCCTCCCTGCTCGACGCCCTGGCTGCATCAGGGCGGAATGGGGTGTGTCAGGTGAACAGTGCTCCCTCCCATTCTTCAGTTGGGTCCACAAACCCCGCAGCCGCTGTGGAATTCCTGCGCTGCCATTGCCGTTCCACCGTTCAGGCTCAGCGCCTGGTTCCCAGCCTACACCTGGGCTTCACCGGCGCCTACAGGGAAATGGGCCGCTCCGCGGCGAAAGAGGCCGCCGTTGTGTAGCCCGGGGTCTGCAGTGTTGTTCTGGTCCCCGACTTCTGGGCTCTCTGCCTTCTCGGGTGGCAACGTATTCCTCAAACCTTTGTCCCCCATCAGGAGCAGATTCCCCCAGCTCCTAAGCAGCTGCATGACAAAAAAGTGTGTTGGCGAGACTTGTTTTAATGGCCAGGATTTTGTAGGAGGTGCTCCTGATGAGATTCGAAAAGATCCACTAGGTGAGTTATTCATCCATCCAGTCAACAGACGTTTTATTCAACACTTAACATGGGAGGCGCAGTTGGTACTGGGAATACACAGATGGAAAAGAAGTAACCTAAAATAGCTGTAAAATAACCCCCTTTTCTACCGAAACTTTACTGGTTAAAAATATTTGAATGACGAGCCGCATGTCCAGAAAGAGTTGTCGGTTTAAGGCTCTATTCTAGTACACCTTATAAGAGCAGTTGCTTAAAATAATCTGGCCTTTGTACATTTTCACTGTCAACTTGTATTTGAAGATCACTTGATAATATATGACCTCATCAGTTCTGTAAGGCTAGTGAGAAAATCCACAGCTAAAGACTGCTTGCTATGCATTAACATTGCAGTTAGCCTGAAAGGCTTTGGAAACTGGCAAATCAGAGTTCAGCCTTGGCTCAATCAGTTACTGGCAATGTAACCTTAGACAATTGCCTTAACCTCGCTGAGTCTCAGTTTCTTTAGCTGTACCATGGGTGTAAAAGGACCTAGAATTGTTATGAAGATTAAGATGCTTCAGGTAAAATGGCTTAGACCAGTGACTGACACATTTTAAGTGCTCAATACATGTTTATGATTAATAACTGATGTTTACCTTTCAAACCATTGATATCTGACCAAACCCCCAGAACTGATGGGCCTAATGAACTCCTGCAGGTAAAACTTCATTTTTTTGTTTGTATGGTTAGGAAAGGAACCAGAACCCTGTCTTGGAATCCCAGGCTTTCTGTGGTGACAAGCAGGATGGGGACTCCCAGGGGGAAGCTGGGACTTTAAGTCATTGTTGTAAAGAACTGTATACTGCACTTGGCCCCTCAGAGTCAATGCACTGTCAGTACTTTATTCCCTCAGTCATCTTTTTTCCTCAGCATTTCCCCCTCAGAGTTGTCATTTGCATATCATATTTACTTATTCTGGGAAGTATTGATTTTATAACAGTGTCAGGCTGCTAATGCCCCATGACTTCTAGATGCCCAGCTACCTACTTATAGTGAGGTCAAAGTTGTATTCCTTGTGGTTTTATAATATCCCTATCCAGCATTATTCCGTTAAGATAGCTGACAAGAGCCCAGCTAGCGTGGCTCAGTGGTTGAGCATCAACCTATGAACCAGGAGGTCACAGTTCAGTTCCCAGTCAGGGTACATGCCCGGGGTTATGGGCTTGATCCCCAGTGTGGGGCGTGCAGGAGGCAGCTAATCAATGATTTATTCTCATCATTGATGTTTCTGTCTCTCCCTCTCCCTTCCTCTCTGAAATCAGTAAAAATACATTTTAAAAAACAATAATAGCCCTACCTGGTTTAGCTCAGTGGATAGAGCATCAGCCTGTGGACTGAAGGGTCCCAGGTTCGATTCCCCGCAAGGGCATGTTCCTTGGTTGCAGGCTTAATCCCCAGTAGGGGGTGTGCAGGAGGCAGCCAATCAATGATTCTCTCTCATCATTGATGTTTCTATCTCTCCCTCTTTCTTCCTCTCTGAAATCAATAAAAATATTTTTTAAAAAAATAAAAAATGATAATAAATAAAAGAATAATCCATACTCAAAGGGATTACACTGAAAGCAATCTCTCCATTTTTGCACTAAATTCCATCTCCTCTCCTCAACTGAAGGATGTTGCTCCAATAATTCTTCCCCTTCTTTCTCTATATAATCATTTATTGATCTCCACTGGACCATTTCCATTAGCATACAAATACGCTATTAATTCTCCCATCTTAAACATTTTTTTTCACTTAATCCTACTCCTTAACTGGTTACTGCTACATTTTTCCCCTCCCTTGAAAAGCAAAACTCTTTAAAATAGTTGTCTTTATTGACTATCTTCAATTTCCTCTCCCTTGCCCTAAACCACTTCAATCGGACTTTTACCCTATGACGCCACAGAAACTGCCCTTATTCCTGTTGTCAGTGACCTCCTTGTTGCTAAATCTAATGGTAAATTCTCCATCCTTGTCTTTCTTGACCGATCAGCAGCACAAGATACTGCTGATCACCCCTTCTGAGTATCCTTCTTCCCTTGGCTTTCAGGTCACCATATTCTCTTGAAGTTCTCTTCCTGCCTCACTAGCTGCTCCTTCCCAGTATCCTCCACCATTTCCTCATTTTCCTGACCAATTAAAGTTAAAGGACTCCTGGGCTCACTCAGCCTTTGTTCCTCTTCTGTGTCTACACTTACTCCTTTGGTGACCTCATCTAGTCTTATTACCTTTAAATTTCATCTCTGTGATAAAACTCCCTAATTTATTTTTTTCTTCTTTATTGAATTTATTGGGGTGACATACTAGTTAACAAAATTATAAGGTTTCAGGTGCACAGTTCTACAACACATCACCTGTACACTGTATTGTGTTTTCACCACCCCAAGCCACGTCTCTGTCAAAACTCCCAAATTTATCTCTCCAGCCCAGAGCTCCATCTGCAACTCCAGATTAATATATCCAACTGCTTATTCCACACCTCCACTTGGATGTCTAATAGTGTCTCAAACTCAGCATGCTCCGAACTGAACTTCTTATCCCCGCAAAAGCTCCTTTACCCACTGCCTTTCCCACTAGGTAGCAACTCTTTGTTGCTTGAGTATTTCTCTTACCTCCCACATAGAATCCATTTGGAATCCTATAGTCTCTACCTTCAAAATATACCCACCATCCAATTTTTTATCATTTATCCACTGATAACCACCCTGGTCTGAGCCATCATTTCTTGCCTTTATTACTGTAAAAGACTCTTCAACATGGCAGCTAGAGGAATCTTTAAAAAATATAATCCAGATCATGTAACTCCTCTATCCAGAACCTACAATGGCTCCTCATTTTAATCAGAGTAAAAGCTAAAGTGACCCATAGGCTGTACAGGATTTGGACCCATTGGCTCTCTGAATTTTTCTGCTCCACTTTCTCCCTCGATTTCTCCTATCCAGCCATACTGGCCCCGCTCTTGTTCTTTAAACAATTAAATAGAGATTTTCTTTCTAGTGTTTTCTATGAAGGGAAACACTAGCTTATTTCCGTGCATATTTCCTTTTCTTTTGGTTTTGGCTTTTCAGCTGGCATTTATATAAACTGTGATCGCCAGCATTTGGTGAAGCAAGTCTTATCTGAAAATCTGTTTAGCTAACTTGCTCTCCTCCTGCAATGTTTTTGCTCAGTTCTCAGCTTCTTGATGAGGTCTACCCTGACCACTCCATTTAACACTGCAACTTGAACCTTTATCCCTGGAATTCCAGATTCTTCATATCTTGCTTGCCTTTTTGTTTCCTATAACATTTATTGCCTTCTAACATTAGTATAAAATTTACTTATTATTGTGTGTGTTTTAAAAGAAGTGGGTATAAAAAAATTCTTCACTCCAACAACTGAAAGCTCTCATTTACAATATTTTAACCATTTTTAAATATAAATCCTTCTAAAATATATTACACATTCTCTTGCTAAGTTAACAGGTAATATGAACACAGATTTTTTTATTGGAGGCTCTGGGTTTTCTTAGGTTTTTTAATAATAGTAACTTGCTTTCATAAGGAAGTGCTTAGATACTGCTGGGATGCCCAGGGGTGTACCTCAGATGTCTTTTTCAGTTTTGTTTCTGATTTAGCTGAGCCTCAGGGCCTGGAAGTGGGAAATGGAATGCTAGCCAGAAAATAGACAGCTCTTCCTCTCCCCAGCTTTCTATCTGTTGGGAGTTACACCTCTCTCTCTCTCTCTCTCTCTCTCTCTCTCTCTCTCTCTCTCTCTCTCTCTCTCTCTCTCTCTCGACCATCATCCCCTGCTTACTCATCAGCTTCCTGAAGGCCACACTTAGCCATTTCTTTATCTCAAGAAAAGTCGTCATTTGACAGGCACAGAGCTCTGTAGAAAACTGGCTGAAATGGGGGGTAGAGACCACTTCCTCTTTCTATTGGGGATATTTCCTTCTGTGTTTGAGAACTAGGACAAGGCAGCCACCCCTTGAGCTGCTTCCTGTTGTACCAGCTCCCACAGACTGCCTCCAGCAGATTTTCAGATAAGACTTACTTCACCCACTGTGCCAAATGCTGGCAATCACAGTGGATATAAATGCCAGCTGAAAAGCCAAAAACCAAAAGAAAAGGAAATAAACAAGGAGTGTTTTCCCTTCATAGAAAACACTAGAAAGAAAATCTCCTCTATTTGTAGGTCTAAGATGAATTTCACCCCCTCCTTCTTAAAAAATCAATGCCTGTATATGCATATGTGTGTGTTTGTGTGCAAGCATACTTTAGGATTAAATTTTACAAAGAAAAAAATTTTATTTCTTTGAAAAATACACCCTGAATATTTTTAAATTCCTAGATAAGGTAATATTTTGAATTGTCTTTTTATTTCAGGCTGAACCTACCACCATACTATAAATAATTCATTCCTAGGAAATATGTGATGATTGGAAGGGTAACAACCTATAAATCAATTTACATTCACAGTAGCTTGAATAGACAACCAGTAAAATGCACAGGAAAAACAAAGAGACTATCTTATAGGCTAGAAAAATATTTATTCTTCATCATTGTATTTTAATTATCTACTTATACATTTTAAAATACAGAATAGATAGGATTTTTAGAATACTTAGTGTCATTGTTTTAATCTGTTCTTTACCACTGAAAAGAAGAAAGATAAAGGTTCGCTGATTAGTATACTATTAGCTGGGGTGTATTTTTGGAGGATCTCATTTCCTTGTAATCAAATACTCTGAAGTTCAAATCCATTACCTTTTAAAAAAAACCTGTGACTTTAATGCAGCTTACTTCTTAGATTTCCAGTGTTATACTCTGCCAACCTCCTTCCTAAAGGAAAAGATATCTAATAATTGATTTTATAGATTGAGATATGCCAACACTCCGTCATAAAAGTCATCCAGTTTTTCTGCTTTGGCAGCCCTATATGAGGCAAAGTAGAAAAAATATGAAATTCCCTGGTATTTTTAGAAATGTGCTTTCTTTTGTAGCTGCAGGTGATTTCATATTTATAATAATTCAATCTACTGTTAGTCTAGAGTTAATTATAGTTTCTTACTGCTTTTACTAAAAGTAAGCCTAGAATTATGAACTGCAGGGCATTATGAACTACTACTAGAGGCCCGGTGCCTAACTGCTCCCCTGCCAGCCTATTTGCCCCTAACTGCCCTCCCGTGCACGGGGGGGGGGGGGGGGGGGGGCAGGGGGAGGGGGAGGGCCGGGGGGGTCTCCCTCAGCCCAGCCTGCACCCTCTCCAATCTGGGACCCCTTGAGGGATGTCCAACTGCCCATTTAGGCCCGATCCTGGGATTGGGCCTAAACGGGCAGTCGGACATCCCTCTCACAACCCAGGACTGCTGGCTCCCAACTGCTCGCCTGCCTGCCTTCCTGATTGCCCCTAACCACTTCTGCCTGTCACCCCCTAACCACTCCCCTGACAGCCTGATTGATGCCTAACTGCTCCCCTGCCAGCCTGTTTGCCCCTAACTTCCCTCCCCTGCAGGCAGGGTCACCCCTAACTGCCCTCCCCTGCAGGCCTGGTCCCCCGCAACTGCTCTCCCCTGCAGGCCTGGGTCCCCCCGAACTGCCCTTCCCTGCAGGCCCGGTCACCCCCAACTTCCCTCCTCTGCCAGCCTGGTCACCCCTAACTGCCCTCCCCTGCAGGCTTGATCACCCCCAACTGCCCTCCCTTGCAGGCCTGGTCCCTCCCAACTGCCCTCCCCTGCTGGCCATCTTGTGGTGGCCATCTTTTGTCCACATGGCAGGATCTTTGACCACATGGGGGCAGCCATCTTGTGTGTTGGAGTGATGGTCAATCTGCATATTACTCTTTTATTAGATAGGATAGAGGCCTGGTGCACAGGTGGCGGCCAGCTGGTTTTCCCTGAAGGGTGTCCCGGATCAGGGTGGGGGTTCCCTTGGGGCGTGGGGCAGCCTGGGCGAGGGGCCTGTGGTGGTTTGCAGGCCGGCCATGCCCCCCAGCGACCCAAGCGGAGGCCCTGGTATCTGGGGTTTATTTATCTTCTATAATTGAAATTTTGTAGCCTTGAGCGGAGCCAAGCCTCCTGCTCGCTCTGTGACTGCAGCCATTTTTGTTGGGATTTATTTATCTTCTATAATTGAAACTTTGTAGCTTGGAGTGGAGGCCTGGGCCGGCCAGGGTGTGTGGAAAGCTTGGCTTCCTCCATCGTTGGGGGCAACCCTAGCCTCCTGGTCTCTCCAGCTCCATGGCTGCCGCCATTTTTGTTGGGATTTATTTATCTTCTGTAATTGAAACTTTGTAGGCTGGAGTGGAGGCCTGGGCTGGCCAGGATGTGCGGAAAGCTTGGCTTTCTCCATCGCCGGGGAAACCCAGCCATCTTGGTTGGGTTAATTTGCATACTTGCTCCTGATTGGCTGGTGGGTGTGGCTTGTGAGCGTGGTTTGTTGGTGTAACGGAGTGATGGTTGATTTGCATATTACTCTTACTAGATAGGATATTCTGCACCAACAAAAACTTTGTGGGTTTTTTTTTTCTTCACATGGGAAAGAGTACAAAAGAGTTGCCCAGTAGGAAATTTCTTATAAGCAAAATGAATCAGTTATTTTACACCATATAAAGTAAAAGAGTTGTTTATTTGAAGGTGTTTGAGTAGATTCTAATGATCTTAAGCATTTTACTACTAGGAAACATAAAGTTAGAGTTGCCTTGGAATATAAAAATGAAATAGAAAAGCAGAGCCGAAACCGGTTTGGCTCAGTGGATAGAGCGTCGGCCTGCGGACTGAAAGGTCCCGGGTTCGATTCCGGTCAGGGGCATGTACCTTGGTTGCGGGCACATCCCCAGTGGGAGGTGTGCAGGAGGCAGCTGGTCGATGTTTCTCTCTCATCGATGTTTCTGGCTCTCTGTCCCTCTCCCTTCCTCTCTGTGAAAATCAATAAAATAAAATAAAATAAAATAATAAAATAAAATAAATAAAATAAATAAAATAAATAAAATAAATAAAATAAAATAAAATAAATAAAATAAATAGAAAAGCAGAGCATCCTTTCTAATCCTTCCTTAGTAAATCCCCAGGGTTGTTTTGAGGAGTCAAGCTCATCTTATATTTCACTTCACCCTTTGGTAAATGCGGAATAGCCAGAAAACATACTAGAATTTTCACCATGATATATTTGGATACACTGGCTCCGGTCTAAGAAGTATATTGGCTATATGATCTCATGGTTTTGAAATGTGTTTTAAATAGCAGCACTATTATATTGAGTCTGACATTTGAGACTTTGTCCACACTATCAGACCTAAGTATTAGATTAAACAATACTAATGAAAAATTGAGTGATATAGACAGCTAATTTTCATCATTTAGAGTAAATAAAATGTTTGGATTCAATGTTTGAAGTGAGGTACATGGGGTTTAAATCTAAATTCTGCCACTTAGTAACTTTGTGACCTTGGAGTTATTTAAATTCTGTAGGCTGACTATCTTTCAACTCTACTAGAGTTGTGAGGACTAAACAAAATCTTACTTATAGTAAGGACCATATAAATGTTAGCAGAAATGTCTATTATTATTTGAGATAATCTTATAAGGTGTTTTGTAGAGAAGGGTTTCTTAATGTTTAAATGGTTTAAATGTACATATGAATTCCAGCATTTGTTAAAATGCTGATTCTAATTTAGTAGGACTGCGGGTGGGGCTTGAGAGTCTGCATCTCTGAAAGCTTCCAGGTGGGTTTTCATACTGCTGAGCTACAAACCAAGGTTATGCAGTAGAAAGAGCACAGGCTTTGGATTTGTCCACCCATCGACTAGAATTCTGGCCCCAAATATGTTAGCAATGTGACTTCAGCAAGGTCAAGCTTCCTCATCTCTAAGATGGACATAATATGATGTATTTCTAATTAAATCAGTTTTTGTTAAATAAAAAATAGTGTGCTCAAACAGTACCTGACATATTGTTGGTGCTTTACAAATCTAAGTTCCGTTTTTCTAAAAGAAATGATTCACTGGTCCATCCAATATGGGAGACTCTGATAGTATCCCTTCCTGAAAAAGATGAAAATTCTAATTTTCTTTGAAAAGTTTTTACAATTCTGTCATTATGAAATCAACTTCAACATTGACTTAAAATTTTATTATAGCATGGCAAGCAAATAAATTCACACCAAATGTTGTGGGCTCACATTGGGGAGATGCCCCAGGCAAGTGGTAGGCCTAAGTCAAAGGGGGTAGAATTTCTGCAAGTATAGATAATTGAGAAAAGAAATTAACCCACGAAGCATTTTATTTCACTACTATTATTTTTGCCTTTTTTTAGTATGGAAAATTTCAAACATGCAGTACAATAGAGAGATGGTATAATGAACCCCACGTACCCATCACTCAGCTTCAGTAGTTAACAGCACATGGCCGATCTTATTTTAGTTTGATTTCTGCTATCACCCTCCATCTCTGAATTATCTTTTTTTTTTAATATATTTTATTGATATTTTACAGAGAGGAAGGGAAAGGGATAGAGAGCTAGAAACATCGATGAGAGAGAAACATCGATCAGCTGCCTCCTGCACACCTCCCATTGGGGATGTGCCCGCAACCAAGGTACATGCCCTTGACCGGAATCGAACCCGGGACCCTCCAGTCCACAGGCCTACGCTCTATCCACTGAGCCAAACCGGTTTCGGCCATCTCTGAATTATCTTAAAGCAAGTTCAAGACATGGTATCATTTCATCAATAAATATTTCAATGCATGTATTTAAAAAATAAAGACTTTTTCTTTAAAAACATAACTATAATTCCTTTATACTCATCATTTCAAACAAATATGCAACTGTTGAATTGATAGTATATATTTTAATTACCATCAACTTTTACTACAGGTAAAGAGATATACATATAACATAGAATTCAAAATATCCCAATACTTAAGAACAAAGTAGATATACTTGTTCCCTAAACATTGCTGTTATCCAACAAAGCAGAACAATTATCTCATCTGCAGGACTAACATTCTCAGCATCCCTCCTCTCACTGCTCCTACTGGTTCCTAATTGCCTGCCAAGTCTAGGTGTCAATTTCCTTTCCACATTGTCCTCAGTATCCTGAGCATTCCCTGCTTAATTCTCTCCAGCTGATAGAAGGAGACTGCTTTTAACTTTTGCCAGGAGCAGGTCTCTCCTGGCAAGCTGATCAGAGTTCTAAACTCTCACAAAGAGCTTAGAGTTCCAGGATCTCGTAAAACATTAGAGTTGGAAGGAACTTCATAGTTGAGCCCCTACATATGAACACAAAGGCAGGAATGTAAAATGATTTGTCCTGTCTCATGATTACCTAAAAACCTCTCAAAATAAGAACAAAGTATTTCACATCTAATCTGACCTTTCTACCATCATTAAATTTCAATCAAGGAGTTGTGTCTCTTATTTTACTATATTTGGTTAGTCTCTCTGACTACCTACTAAGGGTTAAAGTATTTTTTGTGTGTGATTTGGACATTGTAAAATAAACATGTTTAGAGCACACACAAAGAAAGTTATTAAAGAATATGAAAGGTGCCCCGCGGGCATGGTTCGGAGTTTGAGCTTGGACCGATGAACCAGGGGTTGTGGTTTGATTCCCAGTCAGGGCAAATGCCCGGGTTGTGGGCTCGATCCCCAGTGTGGGGCATGCAGGAGGCAGCCGATCAATGATTCTCTCTCATCATTGATGTTTCTATCTCTCTCTCCCTCTCCCTTCCTCTCTGACATCAATAAAAATATGTTTTAAAAAATAAAACATACAGCCCTAACCGGTTTGGCTCAGTGGATAGAGCGTCGGCCTGCGGATTGAAGGGTCCCAGGTTCGATTCCAGTCAAGGGCATGTACCATGGGTTGCGGGCACATACCGGTAGGGAGTGTGCGGGAGGCAGCTGATCGATGTTTCTCTCTCATCGATGTTTCTAACTATCCGTCTCCCTTCCTCTCTGTAAAAAAAATCAATAAAATATATTTTTTTAAAATAAAACATACAAAACAATTGTATGTATAAACATACATCTGCAAAGAACGAAATTCACCTTTCAATAAAATTATATTTAAAAAAATAAAAGCCTTTCATACTCTTTTTAAAAATATATATTTTTATTCATTTCAGAGAGGAAAGGAGACAGAGAGATAGAAATATCAATAATGAGAGAGAATCACTGATCCTGTACACCCCCCACTGGGGATCGAGCCTAAAGCCGGGCATGTGCCCTGACCGGGAATCGAACCTGAACCTCCTGGTTCAAATGAGCCACGCCAGCCAGGTTGTTTTGCATGTTTTAAATGTTTATATGAATTACATATGATGTGTACATTTTGCAAATTGCTGTTTTTTACCCAATATTTTCAAGATTGAGCTATGTAGATATATAGGTAGAGATCATTTTAATTGCTGAATAGAATTCTACTGTATGAATTAACCACAGTTTATTTAAAATATATTTTATTGATATTTTACAGAGAGGAAGGGAGAGAGAGAGAGAGTTAGAAACATTGATCAGCTGCCTCCTGCACACCTCCTACTGGGGATGTGCCCGCAACCAAGGTACATGCCCTTGACCGGAATCGAACCTGGGACCTTTCAGTCTGTAGGCTGACACTCTATCCACAGAGCCAAACCGGTTAGGGCTAACCACTGTTTATTTAATTCACTCTTCCTCAGAGGAACAGTTGGGTTGTTCTGTTGGACAACTTCTTTTATACTTATCACTAGGTACCCTATAATTTTTGCAAATAGGCTAAATGGAATCTTTGAAAA
Source organism: Plecotus auritus (assembly GCF_963455305.1). Taxonomy (NCBI): domain Eukaryota; kingdom Metazoa; phylum Chordata; class Mammalia; order Chiroptera; family Vespertilionidae; genus Plecotus; species Plecotus auritus. The sequence continues at coordinate 165,573,129 of NC_137773.1, forward strand.
TATACACTGAGTGGCCAGATTATTATGATCTCTGAACGCCTAATAATCTGGCCACTCAGTGTATATTCTATATAATAAAAGGCTAATATGCAAATTGTCCCCTTGACCATGAGTTCAACCAGCAGGCAGGCTGGCCAACCACCCATGTCCCCTCCCCCTGGCCAGGCTGGCCGGACCCCACCCATGCACAAATTCATGCACCGGGCCTCTAGTGTATGTGTGTGTGTGTGTGTGTATATATATATATATATATATATATATATATACACACACACACACACACACACACACACTCACACACACACTGAGTGGCCAGATTATTATGCGTTCAGAGGTCATAATAATCTGGCCACTCAGTGTATATTGATTCATTTATAATTTATTATTGTTTGTTAATATAATAATCCTGGCATATTGGCATGCTATTAATGTTTATATATCAATCCTATGATCCTATTTTGCTGAACTATTTTATTTATTCCAATAGCTTATCTATAGAAAATCTGTAGATTTTCTTGTGAGGGAATGGTAATCAGGTTATCTTAACTCATCATTTTCTTTAATATTTCTTACTGTAACAAAATTTAAAAATTTGTATTTATCAGAATTCTAGGGGAAAGGGTGACTGAAAGCCAGAGAAACAGGTGGCTTCGTAGGACTGTTCCTCTTGAGAGAAGCAGCCAGTGCTGGGGGACTGCCCACCCAATGCTCCATGTGTAGAGCGTGTAAGGATTTTTGAAAGAGGTGTGACCTGAGGAACCGATTGGGGCCTCAGGAGATGGAAGATGGCTGTGTTATCAGTGATGTGATCCTTTCCTCTGTGTCTTAAAATCTTTAGTAAAAAACAGGAAAGATCACATGCTTGGTCTCATTGATATTTTTGCAGGAACCACTAAGGAGGTAGAGTTTTGTATCTAGACATGACACGGAGACAACAAGAATATAAACAAGCACCAGGAAGTGGAGTCTAAAATCCTGGGCAGGACTGGAGCTGCCCAGCCTCAGGAAGGAGAATTTAAGCCAAGTTTCTTAAACCTTTAAGGGTAAGACAGTCCTGAAGTGATATTTGTGTTTTCATTGATTTCCATCCGATATGTGTGTTCCCTATGTGGAGTACACATGGTCAAAAGAGTATTTTTTTCCCCAAATTTCTCTTTAAAGTTTTGTTTGCTGAACCTTTGGCCTTCCTTGAAGTTAGAGTGTGATCTGAGGGGCATGAGAAAAAATACCACCTTCAAATTATATCTGCAGTGGCTTGTCATAAGGGCAAAATCCCTTCATTAGATTCATTTCTTTAGGGCCCTCTATACATATAATGAATTATGGTTTTATGTTTTCTGAAGAAATAATAAACTAATATTAGGTAACAAATTAATGTTGGTATAGATTAGTTTATCCATTTAGCCTATCGCTCTCAAGGAGAAGGCAGTGGTGGATAGTCTGGAATTTAGGGTCCAACTATCTGGGTTGAATCCTCACTCCCCCACTTACTATCTGTGTAATTTGGGACCACTACTTAACATTGATTTGTTGTTCCACTTATTTATGCATTTATTGGTTGATTCTTGTATGCACAAAGTTGGCATATTGGGACGATGCTCTAACCAACTGAGCTAAACCCCATTTTTTTCAGGGAATAAGTTTTTCAGCAGGCCTTTTTGCTCTCTACCCATTGTAACTCTTCCTATGGGCCACTTCAGAACAGCATGTTACATTCTCTTCTTTTGATATACACATACTGTGCACATTAAACATTTAGAAATATTCTTCCACAAAAAAAATTATGCTCTCATAATTTTCTTTAAATACATAGTCATTGTGATCTGTATTTAATTTTCCCATTTTTTTGTTAGGGTATGCATACAGAGATATTTCTTTGCCCTCTTGATTATAAGAAAACTACCGCTCTAGCTGGTTTGGCTCAGTGGATAGAGCATCCGCCTGCGGACTGAAGGGTCCCAGGTTCGATTCCAGTAGGGAGTGTGCAGGAGGCAGCTGATCGATGTTTCTAACTTTCTATCCCTCTCCCTTCCTGTCTGTAAAAATCAATAAAATATATTAAAAAAAAAAAAAAAAAAAAAAAGAGCCCTACCCGGTTTGGCTCAGTGGATAGAGTGTTGGCCTGCAGACTCTAAGGGTCCCAGGTTCCATTCTGGTCAAGGGCATGTACCTCCAGTAGGAGGTGTACAAGAGGCAGCTGATTGATGTTTCTAGCTCTCTATCCCTCTCCCTTCCTCTCTGTAAAAAATCAATAAAATATATTTAAAAAAAAAAAAGAAAGAAAACTACCAAGAGTGACGTCATGTGGCAACTGACATTCAGCTATATTGACAGGGTTTACTGCAGCATATTACTTGACCTCTCTGAGCCTTAGTTTCTTCATCTATACATGAATGGGTTAAATACTTACTCACAGGGCTGTTAAGGATTGAGTAAGGCTAAGTATATGGAAGTGCTTTGTAAGGTAGAAAGCATAATACAAATATTAATTATCATTCATTCCTGTTGTTTGGAAAATACTCTTAGGTCTCACAAAGCCCATCCAGTCTTTTTTTTTTTTTTTTTTTCCAGTTCAAATGAACGTTTATTGACCCCATATTAAATGTGAAATAGTTAAGAAATGCCTTTCCTCGGTCTGTGTATAATTCCCATTACTCTGTACTTTCTCCTCAACTGGGTAGGTATATTCCATGTTTTCTATAATTACACAATCTCCTATATTGTAATGGTAGGCTTGTTCAGAAGCTCAGAATATTAGAAAGTGGTGGGCTGCAGAGTAATGATCATAGCTAATGGAGAATTTGTTTCATTTTAAACAAGCATTGAGAACTTGTGGCTTCCCATGGAGGTGCTGGGCTGGTTTGTGGGAATTGAATTGCAATCGGCTGTGGTCTCTGTGACTTCTTCTACAAAGCTGGGGTGCTTGACTCCACATCAGAAGACAGTTCAAAAGCCTGTGTATTTTCCAGATACCTGTCAGCGAATTCTCGCAGTCAGTGGTCAACCCTAGGTGAGTGGTTGACAGTATGAAGTCAGTGGTTAATTCTAGGTCAGTGATCAATTTTAGGGGTAGTATAGAGAAATCACAGACAGGGAGAACAAGGCAGAGAGGATCAGGGCCTTCCTGAGCATGGTGCCAGCAGGGAGGGCAGGAGGCTCGCGAAAGTGAGCAGGAAGGTAGATAGGCCCTGCAGGTAATGCAGACATGTAGTCCTCTCTTCATCTGTCCTAGTCTTCATCCTTTTTCTTCCCTTCCTGCATAGAACCTCAAATGTCCTATTGCATTACCTTGAAAGCCCATCACAGCACAATGATTTGCTTTGCCAAGTCGAAGACAGCACCAAGTCATTGCATAATTCCCTCCAGCATTCAGAGTTCCTGAGCAGCTGCTCTGGAGGTGGATGAAAATAACCCACCATTTCAGTTTTTTTTCTTCTTCAAGTTTCAGTTATTTTTAGTTAAAGAAAAACAGCCTTTTCCAAGGGCAACAAAGTGAACTGAAGGTCAGAAGGAAGCAGGGTATAGGCTTCTCACAAGCTCTTGCTCCAAAACCTGGACTTGAGGAAAGAAGGCCCTCCTAAGATCTCAGAGGCAACTGGCCAGCAGAGGAGTGACTAGTGGGATGGGGTGGAGCTGCATCCCACCTTGGTCACTGAATTGGTTTGCATGGACTCTAAGGTGATTTCTACCTGCCAGTTGGTTGACATAATTAACACTGTTATTCTTGGGGGACATTAAATTAAGGAATGACATGTGAAGCCAAGAGAGTGGCTTATTCATTTGGATTTTTTTCTTTTTTTCTTTTTTTAAATCTTTATTGTTGAAAGTATTACATATGTCCCCCCTTTTCCCCCAATGACCTCTTCTAGTGCTCTTTGAGCACCCCCCCCCCAGGTCTTCACCACTCTATTGTCTGTATCCATGGATCATGCATATATGCATGCAGGTTCTTTGGTTGATATTCAGTTGGATTCTTAATCACAATCAAGAAATAGTCTTTATATGGTGCAACTATAATTTCATTTTTCTTGGAGTAAATTCAAAGGAAGGTGAGGTTATTCTGAGGGTCAACTTCTCACACAGTGCTCTGGGCCTTCAAGATGAAGTTGTGCGTGAGGTTGGCGTACTGTGTGGTGGTGGGATTGTTCATGGTGCTCTTAATCGGAATGACTTCTGTGTTCATCATGATGATTCTCTGCATTCCCTTCTGGCTCTGACGTCACTTCAGTGTCTCCTCCACCTCTGCCATTGCAGACCAATCGGCAAGCTCCCTATGGCCAGCACAGCCCCCACCATTTCAATTTCTATAACCCATTTGGGAATGAGAATGTTATTTTTAGGGTACAATAATTTAAAAGCTCACTTGCCTAGGGGGCAACGTCTTCATAACTTTAGGGAAATGAAGTAGGTTCTGTCTTTTTTTGCAACCAGTGACCAGAATGAGTTCTTCTTTGTAGTAACAGGAAACAATTCACTGCTTACTGGCACCAGGAGTTTTAACTGGTGCTAAGCATATCCAACTTGGAGAGTTTCAAACCACTGGAATGTAGGGCACCTTCATGCTTTATGACCTATACCATGGATGAACTCAACATCCCTAATACCACCTTAGTTCAGGGGGATAAAGGTGATGTCTTTTGTTCCAAATGGCCCAAGAACATTGTCAGATTCACAAGGAGTGAGGTTCTTTTAGTTGGATTCCCTCAAATGCAGAAGCAGACTCTGAGGCAAGGATTTTGGTGCCAGTAGTTTATTCAGGACCACATAAGGTAAGGGAGAAGGGGAGAGTGGAGAGCCGGTAAAGCAGATGTTAAATAGCAAGTTTCAGTTGTGGGCAATTGGTGCTTAATCCTGCTGAGGACTCTCTGAGAGTCTGCAGGTACATGCCTCAAAACGGTCCCTCTGAGGGATGAGTTGGGGTACTGATACACCAACTCCCACTCCTCAATGATTGAAGATTGCTCCTGGGACATTAACTGACACTTCTGGCCCCCTAAAGGGGCCTGAACAGCCCCATCCTCCAAGGTCAGAGAATGTCCTCAAACAGAGAGGCATAGGAAGTCCTCCAGGTAGGCAAAGGACATATGGGTGGGGCACTAACAGCATCTGTTACAAGTGTCAAAGACAGACTCATAAACAAGCATTGTGTTCCTCATTTAAAATATAGAGTCTGTCTTTTTGAAAGACCATTTTTGCCTTGCAAGGTATGTTTGCCTTTAAGTAAGGTAGCAGAAAACCCAGCTGTAGCTACTGGCTGTGGAGCAAAAGCCAATTAGAATTGAAGCCCTCACCATTTGTCATTTCCATCCCCCTTCTCCAACTGTACTCAGAGTAAATGAGGTCACCCTCTCCCTGTAGAGTCAGCACAAGCGTGGGCAGAAGATGATGCCACTGACACTCAGCAGAAAACTGAGACAACAGTATTTGCAAGAAACCAGGCAGAACAGGGCTCAGACTCCATCATCTATATCTAGACGATGCAGGACACTGTTGATTACCTATGATGGCCGTGACAGTTAAATCTGATGAGTACAAGATGTCTAGCATAGTGCTGGGTACCCACATTAGCGCTCTTGCAGACAAATAAGAAGGTCCACACATGTTCTATTTTAATTCTTCTCCTAAGAACAAAGAACACCTTTGCTTTCTTTTGGTTTATAAAAACAATACATACTTCCGGTAATTGTAGAAAACTAAGAAAATACAGAAAATGGTAAAGAAGGGGGAAAATCACCTGTAAGTCCATTTTCTGATCTTTTATAAATATATAAACAAAATAGACAAATTTAAAAATATGTAAATAAAATTCAGAATTTTTATAGAATAATTCCATATTGGGATCTTCTACATGTATGGTTTTCTAATCTTTTCTTCCTTCAGCACACCATGTGTCAACCTAAATAAAGTAAACTGAGGAAAACTCAAGTGACCAGAAATTGAGTTGATTTGGGAATAGCAGAGGAATTGCAATTCAGGAAACACCTGCTGTAGCAAGTTATCAGTGAGTCTGTTGAGGTTAAGTGTGGGGGTAGAGGGCTGTATTCATGGGCAAAGGGAACAGAGGGGAAGTCCAGTCCGAGTCCAAGCAGTAAGTTCATTGGCTTGAGGATGGAGAAGGGTTTTTGGCAGATGTTCATTGGCCAGGAGATAAGTCTGGGTCTTCTGTAAATCAGGCATTTTACGGGAAATTGGTCTCTCAGCGAAGTTTGTTCTCCTAGATCAGTGGTCAGCAAACCGCGGCTCGCGAGCCAAATGTGGCTCTTTGGCCCCTTGAGTGTTCTAACGCCACTTCTTCAAAATAGACTCGCCCAGACCAAAAACTGGCTTCTGTGCATGGGCCACAAAGTTTCAATCGCACTGTACATGGTATTTTGTGGAAGAGCCACACTTAAGGGGCCAAAGAGCCGCATGTGGCTTGCGAGCTACGGTTTGCCGACCACTGTCCTAGATGATGTAATGTGTAATTGTATTCCTGAAACCTGAGATTCTCCATTTCATATCCTCTAGTTCCATTTTAGATGGAAATCCCTTCACAGGGGGCTCAAACATATTCTGAATGTCATTGACAATTCTTGAAAATGTTTCTGTCATCTCAGTCATATGCCATCACCTGAATGTGCCATGAACTCCTTGGCCATTCTTCTGTAAATTTGTGTTAAATACCTTTGTAAATTTGTGGTGAACACCTTTGTGGTGAACACCACATGACCTCTGGGTATTTTTGTCAAAATGTACCCTTGGGTGTGAAATTACAGAGTCAAAAGGGAATGAGACCGAAAGTCTGAGGACAGAGTTAAGGGGCTGCGTTCTACAGGCACTCCCTGGTGGAGATAACTCGTTGGCTGCTGAGTGACAGGCCAGGTGTGCCAACATACAGGATCAGAGTCCTTGAACTTGCAGGAACCCCGGAGATGGTTTCCTCCCAAACCCTCTTTGTTGTTTTTCAGATAAGGAAACTGCATCTCAAAGAGATTTAGCCACTTGCAATTTTTAGCAATTATGTACCACTTCTCCTGGCACACATGTAAGCAAGCCCTTGACAAGCCTCTGAAAGAAGCACACATGGGCCAGACTCAGACTCGAGACTTGGGTTGTTTTTAGAAATTAAATTACATCACGACACAGAAGATGGAATGATCAGACAACTGGCTCCCCAACCAGAAGGGAGGCTATGTTCTTCTGATGCTGGGGACCTGAATGGGTGCCTCCTTCCACATCAGCTGACTACACATAAGATAAAATATATCTTCCTACGTTTGGAAGAACCATGAGGTTTCGTGGGGTGCCTAGGAACAAAAATAAACCAGAGGGAACACAGCCCATTGGGTCAGACTGACTCAGTGAAAACTACACTGGGAAAGGCAAAGCACTTTTGTGAGGGCAGCTAGAACCTTTCTTGTTTGTTGAATGGAGACGTAGACTCCAGGTCTGATGTGTATTGCAGACACTGTCACTTCCACTATGAGGCCCCTCCTCAAGGACTGTTTGAGGCTCCCTTGAAATGAAGAGATTTGGGAATAAATGACCTTTAACGCAATGAAAATCTTCCTCCTACAATCTCCGCTAATCTTCTTAGATGTTAATATTTAGCATTACCTTCTACTACCCACGGGCCAGTAAATGCAGCTGGCTAGGCTTACCAGCAAAACCTTTCTAATACTTCCCTTCCTTCTTCCCCCTGCTGGATCGATGGAGATTTCTGTTCTTTCAAGGGGTCAGTTAGAAGTGACACCCCTTTTGAAGTAGAACACCCTTTAAAAGTCAAAGAATTGACAAAGGGCACAGAAATAGGTTTTCAGAGTTGCATTCTGCCACAGGATAATTAGCACTTCATTAAAGGCTGTCATAGATGTTTCCGTGAGGAAGGTGGTCACGTCCTCTGTCCTCTCGGCTTCCTCTCCAGAGGGCAGATTCTGGCTCAGTAGGTCTGGGGTGGGGCCTGAGTTTCTGCAAGTCTAAGATGCTTCCAGGAGATGCTGGCAGATGCTGATTTGAGGATCACACTCAGCCAGGAAATGTTGCTAAGTAGCAAGGGAGGCACGGGGCAGACTGTGGACATCTTCCTGCTGCTCTGAAGGGCAGCGGACACTTCAGTCTGTCTGGGCATTTCCTTGCAGCCAAGAGCCTGAGCTTTGGGATCAGATGGAGTTGTGTGCTAATCTTTACTCTCCCCCACTGTGTGGTCTTGGACAAGTCATTTCACCCCGCTGAGGCTGTCTCCTCATTAGTAAAAAAGTGGGAGGGGATACTAGCTGCCATATTGAATTGTCCAGGAGATTTTGTGACTGTGTATGAATGATGGCCTAGCAGAGTGCCTGGCACATTTAATAAATAAAACACCTCAATACATGGTGCCCTGTCTCCCTATTGCAAGGATGGAATTAAGAGTGGAAGCAAGCCCTGACTGGTTTGGCTCAGTGGATAGAGCGTCGGCCTGCGGACTGAGGGGTCCCAGGTTCGATTCCGGTCAAGGGCATGTACCTTGGTTGCGGGCACATCCCCAGTAGGAGGTGTGCAGGAGGCAGCTGGTCGATGTTGCTCTCTCATCGATGTTTCTAGCTCTCTATCCCTCTCCCTTCCTCTCTGTAAAAAAATCAATAAAATATATTTTTAAAAAAAAAAAAAAAAAAAAAAAAAAAAAAGAGTGGAAGCAAGCCTAACCGGTTTGGCTCAGTGGATAGAGCGTCAGCCTATGGACTGGAGGGTCCCAGGTTCGATTCCGGTCAAGGGCATGTACCTTGGTTGCGGGCACATCCCCAGTGCGGGGTGTGCAAGAGGCAGCTGATCGATGTTTCTCTCTCATCAATGTTTCTCTCTCATCGATGTTTCTAACTCTCTGTCCCTCTCCCTTCCTCTCTGTAAAAAATCAATAAAATATATATATTTTTAAAAAGAGTGGAAGCAAGAGCCTACCGTCTTCAGCAGGTCCAGAGTTAACAAACAGCATGTTAGTGGGTGTGCTCCCTATGTTCAGATGGTTTCTCTGCTTTGATTTGAGCCACCCTAGGGCAAAATGAGGTAATGCTTTGGAGTCTCAGAGAGAAAGCCTTTTTCTCATTAGCTGCCACACCCTTAGATAGTAAGGTGTCTTTCATAGACTGTTTTCTATTCTTTTTTTTTTTTTTTTTTTTTTTTTTTTTTTAATATATTTTGTTGATTTTTTACAGAGAGGAAGGAAGAGGAATAGATAGTCAGAAACATCGATGAGAGAGAAACATTGATCAGCTGCCTCTTGCACACCTCCTACTGGGGATGTGCCCGCAACCAAGGTACATGCCCTTGACCGGGATCGAACCTGGGACCTTTCAGTCCGCAGGCCGACGCTCTATCCACTGAGCCAAACCGGTTTTGGCTGTTTTCTATTCTTAAGTTCAGGTGACACCTTTGTCACAGATCCTTCTCAAATGGCAGAAAATGAAAACACTTCACAGTTCTTACGGGTTCAAGTCCATTTTCTTCTACACACACAAAAGCATTTTCTCAGGGTCCCTGTGCCCCATTCCTATGCCTCTGGCTTACCCAGGCTTCCTAATTAAGCTGCAGTACCTAACAATCCTTCAAAGGGCTTATTCTGTTTGCTTGAACTTTCAAAATTACTTCAAAAATAACTATAGACTGTCTGCTGATAAGCAGGAGGTACAACTACCCAACTTTTTTTCTCTGGGTTTCTGCCTGTTTTGATGGCTACAGTTAACACCCACATGTTGTCTAAGAAGCCACCACCAGCAAAAGCAGGTGTTTTGTACCTGAGAACACCCTTCTGCTGACCTGATTTTCTATGGTGACAGCAACATCCTGATTTCTGAAGGTAAAATTTCTGGCTCTGTCACTCAAGATGCTTGGGAAGCAACAGCATGTATGGTTTAATTCATTAACTTATATCCCTAGATTTATTTCTCCTTACTCATAGTCCTGAGTCATTTAAGCAGTGTAAAAAGGTATATATATTTTTCTTAATATATTTTTATTGATTTCAGAGAGGAAGGGAGAGGGGGGGAGAAGAGAGATGGAAACATCAGTGATGAGAGAGAACCATTGATTGGCTGCTGCCTGCACGCCCCACACTGGGGATCGAGCCCTAACCGGGAATCAAACTGTGACCTCCCGGTTCATAGGTCGATGCTCAATCACTGAGCCACGCCGGCCAGGTGGCAGTAGTAGTTTTGGTAAATCATTTGAGAGTAAGTTGCTGACATCATGCAGCTGACCCCTAAATACTTCAGTGTGTAGTTCCCAAGAACAAGGACATTATATTAAATAACCACAATAGAATAATAACATTTCAGAAATATAGCATTGAAATAATTATGTCATCTGATATACAGCACATATTTAGACTCCCAAATTGCCCCATTATATCCTTTACAAGTAACTTTCCCCTCTTCTCATTCATGAACCATGATCACACACTCTACCTTTTTTAATCAGCAGCAATTACTCAACTTTTCTTCTTTTTAAAATCTTTCATGAACATAACACTTTTGAGAAACACAGGCCAGTTGTTTTTTTGGTTTTCAAAAGGCAGACACTTTTAATTCAATCACTCTATTGCCTTCATCTCCCCATTTTCAAGCCTGTATATGTATCCAAATCATATATGTATATATTCAAGGTACTTTTCTGTTTCCTGCAGAGAGCTATTTATTTATTTATTTATTTTTTAAAATATATTTTATTGATATTTTACAGAGAGGAAGGAAGAGGGATAGAGAGCTAGAAACATCGGTGAGAGAGAAACATCGATCAGCTGCCTCCTGCACACCTCCCACTGGGGATGTGCCCGCAACCAATGTACATGCCCTTGACCGGAATCGAACCCGGGACCCTTCAGTCCGCTGGCCGACGCTCTATCCACCGAGCCAAACCGGTTTTGGCAGAGAGCTATTTATTGAGGCACCAAACATTCACTGAGTGCCTAATCTGTACTAAGCTTGTGAAAAAGACAAGTAATGCTTATTCCAGATGTTAATATATGATATTAGTTAAGTCTTCTGGTTACAAAAAAACAAAACAAAACAGAAAGCTGCTCTAGCAAATATAGGCAAAAATGGAAATTTATTGAAATGCAACTATTGAAAGAGTTAAACATCCAAGCCCTGGATAGGGCAGGACCAGGTGTTCATGGACCTTCCCCTTAGGGCAATGATGATGCCATTATGGTGTGACTCAAGCCAACAAGTCCCAACCGCTCTGTCTCTCTGTTTAAGTTTCAAATTTCTGGGGAGAGAACCTGATTGGCCCAGCTTAGGTGAGGTGCCCATCCTTAGTCCAAACAACCATGACCAGAGTGGTAGGTTCATGTGACTCACAAATGACTAAGAGGGACCTGCCCCTATATATTTTAGTCTTCCCAGACACTGGGAAATTTTGTGAATGGGGTAGACACTCTAGTTAGTTTTTATATTATACTAGAGGGGGGTCCCTCAGCCCAGCCTGCGCCCTCTCACAGTCCGGGAGCCCTCGGGGGATGTCTGACTGCCTTGGAGGCGGGAGAGGCTCCCTCCACCACCGCTGTGCTCACCAGCCGTGAGCCAGGCTCAGGGCTTCTGGCTGAGTGGTGCCCCCCCTGTGGGAGCACACTAACCACCAGGGGGCAGCTCCTGCGTTGAGACGTCTGCCCCCTAGTGGTCAGTGTGTGTCATAGCAACCAGTCGTTTATTGCATAGGACTAGAGGCCTGGTGCACAAAATTCGTGCACAGGGGGGTGTCCCTCAGCCCAACCTGCACCCTCTCCAATCTGGGACCCCTCGAGGGATGTCCAACTGCCCTCTCACAATCCAGGACTGCTAGCTCCCAACTGCTCACCTGCCTGCCTTCCTGATTGCCCCTAACCGCTTCTGCCTGCCAGCCTGATCACCCCCTAACCACTCCCCTGCCAGCCTGATTGATGCCTAACTGCTCCCCTGCCAGCCTGTTTGCCCCTAACTGCCCTCCCCTGCAGGCTTGGTCACCCCCAACTGCCCTTCCCTGCAGGTCTGGTCGCCCTCAACTTCCCTCCTCTACCAGCCTGGTCACCCCTAACTGCCCTCCCTGCATGCTTGATCACCCCCAACTGCCCTCCCTTGCAGGCCTGGTTCCTCCCAACTGCCCTCCCCTGCTGGCCTGATCACCCACAACTGCCCTCCCTTGTAGGCCTGGTCCTTCCCAACTGCTCTCCCCTGCTGGCCATCTTGTGGCAGCCATCTTGTGTTCACATGGGGGTAGGATCTTTGACCACATGGGGGCAGCCATCTTGTGTGTTGGAGTGATGGTCAATTTGCATATTACTCTTTTATTAGCTAAGATTAGCCCTCACACTTAAATAGGTTCAGGGTTGATATTCAAAATATTTTTTTAAAAATATATTTTTAAATTTTTTTTTTTTAATATATTTTATTGATTTTTTACAGAGAGGAAGGGAGAGGGATAGAGAGTTAGAAACATCGATGAGAGAGAAACATCGATCAGCTGCCTCTTGCACACCCCCTACTGGGGACATGCCCACAACCAAGGTACATGCCCTTGACCGGAATCGAACCTGGGACCTTTCAGTCTGCAGGCCGACGCTCTATCCACTGAGCCAAACCGGTTTCGGCTAAAAATATATTTTATTGATTTTTTACAGAGAGAAAGGGAGAGGGATAGAGAGTTAGAAACATCGATGAGAGAGAAACACCGATCAGCTGCCTCCTGCACAACCCCTACTGGGGGTGTGCTTGCAGCCAAGGTACATGCCCTTGACCAGAATCGAACCTGGGACCCTTCAGTCCGCAGGCCGATGCTCTATCCACTGAGCCAAACCGGTTAGGACGATATTCAAAATATTTAACAACTGTCATGGCCCAGGTGCTGACCATTCAGAGCAAATGTTGATTGTAGCACAGGAACAGGTTCTAAGGATCCCTGCTGGGCCAGGCATTATTTCACAGGGAGATATGAGACATCCTGTGGGAGGGGCCAGGGTGGCCTTGGAGAGGTGAAGCTTTGGGGAATTTCCCTAGAGGGTCAGGTGCCCTACAAGCCTATTCTGAGATGCATATTCATGCAGAAGTGATTTATTAAGGAAATGTTCCTAGGAAAGTAGAAAGTGGACCAAGCACTCCTGGCTGGTTTTGTTCAGTGGATAGAGCATTGGACTTTGGGCTGAAGGGTCCCAGGTTCGATTCTGGTCAAGGGCACATGCCTGGTTTGTGAGCTCGATCCCCAGTTGGGGGTGTGCAGGAAGCAGCCGATCAATGATTCTCTCTCATCATTGATGTTTCTATCTCTCGCTCCCTCTCCCTCTCTGAAATGAATAAAAATATATTTAAAAAAAAAAGAAGTGGGTGAAGCAGAACAGGAAAGGAGAGGAAACCAAGCAAGGATGCTATATGAGGGTTCTCCAGAGAAACAGAACCAAAGGCAGATAAATATATATAAAGAAATATATTAAGGGAATTGGCTCACATGATTACAAAGGCTGAGAAGTCCCATGATCTGCTTTCTACAAGCTGAAGACCCAGAAAAGTCAATGATGTAGTTCTAGTCCAAGTCTGAGAAGCTGGAGAACAGATAGTATGAGTTCTAGTCAACGTCCAAAGGCCTAAGAACAAGAAGCCCTCAACAGATTGGATGATGCCCACCCACAATGGGGAGGACCATCTGCTTTACTCAGTCTACCTATTCAAGTGCTAACTCATCTGGAAATACCCTTGCAGATATACACAGAATAATGTCTCACCAAATATCTGAGCACCCTGTGTCTCAGTCAAGTTGGTACTTAAAATTAAAGTCCCACAGAGGGCAGCTTCAGCCTGGTCCCACAGAGCAGCTCTAGAGTGTAATCTATGCTGCATATTTCTCCCATCAAAAGGCAAGGGAGCCCAGCCAGTGTGGCTCAGTGGTTGAACATTGACCTATGAAACATGGTTTGATTCCCGTTCAGGGCACATGCCTGAGTTTTGGGCTCGGACCCCAGTGGGGGGCATGCAGGAAGCAGCAATCAGTGATTCTCTCTCATCATTGATGTTGCTATCTCTCTCTCCCTCTCCTTTCGTCTCTGAAATCAATAAAAATATATTTAAAAAACAAACAAAAAATACAAGCTCAGCCCTAGCTGGTTTGGCTCAGTGGATAAAGTGTCAGCCTGTGGACCAAAGGGTCCTGGGTTCGACTCCAGTCAAGGGCACGTACTTTGGTTGCAGGCTCTTTCCCAGCCCGGGCCTGGTTGGGGCACGTGCAGGAGGCAACCAATCAATGTGTTTCTCTCACATCGATGTTTCTCTCTGTCTTTCCCTCTCTCTTCCACTCTCCCTAAAAATCAGTGGAAAAATATCCTCGGGTGAGGATTAACAACAACAAAAATACAAGAAGCTCACACTATATATAACATTTAACAACTTCAAAAAGCCTTAAGTAGTGAGCCACTTGTAATGGCACAGACAGCAGATCCTACTATTTTCACTCCAATATCATTGGTCAAGAGTTGTTGACATGTCTCTGTCCATCTCAAGAGGGTAAATGCCTTGAAGGATGGGACTATGGACTCTTCCACTCATGTGTGGAAGAGACCCTTGCACAAATTAGGCTTTCACCAATCAGCAAGTGAATGAAGAGTAACACATCATGGTACAGACCAGAAAAAGGAAAAAAAAAAAAAGGAAAATTAGCATGCATTTTTTCTAAAACTCTTGTGTGTGATTTCATACCCAAGTACCCAAACAGACAATTGTGCTTCTGTAGGGATTTTCTTTTTCAAATATTGATGAAAACAGTCTTGTATGTGCTCTGTTTCTTTGTCCAGCTCTTTATCCAGTAATTATTTATCTACCTATGTACAGTGACCTTGCTTCTAGGCATAAGGATGAATTTACCATAACTACTATTTTAGATGATGTTTAAGTGGAGTTTTTTTTTTTTTTTCTTGAGCTTCTTGTGGATAAAATATCTTAATAACCAGAGGGTCAGAATCTGAAGCAGCTAAAAATCAGCACCTTGCATGGTTTTTCATCCATCCCCACTTTCAGAAGGATAAAAAAAAAAAATCCCAAACACATGAAAAACTATTTGCTTTGAAGGCACACAACAAAGAAACTGTGAAAGAAAAAAACAGCAAACATGAACCAAGCAAGAGAGAAGTTTCTGCTTATAATTTTTTTAAATATTAAAAGATGAATTCATTATTATCCCACAGACTCTTGAGTCACAAAATCACGTGCCTGATTATTCTATAAAATTTAAATGGCAGCATCCTTGGAGAGAGAGTTGCCTGGTAACTCAGATCAGAGGATTGTCTTTAGATTCATCTGGAGTCATGTGTGTCTATTTTGGTTTTTCTGTTGAGCTCATTTCCTTCACTACAATTGAAAAACTGAACAATTTTGGAGTAAAAATTTCACTCACAAGGAAGATTCTTTTCCTTCAGAGGATATTTTTATTAGGAAGTACAGCTGTCTTTATGCCGTTGAATTGCTCTATTTTCAGGATTGTTGCATGAACATATAGGAAAAAATGTGGAAAAATGCATCTACATATAACAAAAGGAAAAATGCCAACCGAGAGGGGGATTGCAGATTGAAGTGTATAGTTTTGAGGCTGAAAGCCAGACACCAACTTTCTAAGAGGAGAAACTAATTCAGCCTCTGACATAGGATGAAAGTATAAATTAACCAGTTGAGAGATGCTTTGTTAGCTCCTACCTCTTCATTGACGCAAAGAGAGCTGTCCAGGTAGGCTTTTTCTCACCAAGCTCAGAAGCCCTGAATTTACCCTCTTCTGAATTAGCGATCTGTTCCCAGATCTTTTTTTTTTTTTTTACTCTGCATGTAGACAAAAGAAAACCAAGTAACTGTACTACTGTGATTCTTTTTTTTTTTTAAATATATTTTATTGATTTTTTTACAGAGAGGAAGGGAGAGGGATAGAGAGCTAGAAACATCGATGAGAGAGAAACATTGATCAGCTGCCTCCTGCACACCTCCCACTGGGGATGTGCCCGCAACCAAAGTACATGCCCTTGACCGGAATCGAACCCGGGACCCTTCAGTCCGCAGGCCGACGCTCAATCCACTGAGCCAAACCGGTTTCGGCACTACTGTGATTCTTTAGGTTATAAGCAAGAGAACCATGCCCAGCAAGCATGGCGCAGTGGTTGAGTGTCGACCTATGAACCAAGGGGCCACGGTTCAATTCCCGGTCCAGGCACATGCTCGCTTGCGGGCTCAATCCCCAGTGTGGGTATGCAGGAGGCAGCCGATCAAGGATTCTCTCTCATCATTGATGGTTCTATTTCTCTCTCTCCCTCTCCCTTCCTCTCTGAAATCAATAAAAATATATTTTAAACAAAGAGAACCTGAGTGAGAGACCTTACACAAAAGGGAAATTACTGGAAGGATTTGGAACACTGATAAAAGGCTAACCAAATGGCTACGAAATAGGCCTTTTCTTCCTAACTTCCCTCCTGGTCCTATTCTCACACCTCCCTCTCAGCACTTTCCATCCTCCTCATTTCCTGGCCGCCTCTTGCTCTGCCTTCTCCTCTTTGCCCTTCAAAACTCCCATCCCCTCACTCAACCCAACTCGATCTTAGGAACACAAGTTGGTTAAACTGATTCTCAGAAAGTTGTGTCAACAACTAAGTCACTATTACCACCAAAACACTGTTAGTCCAAGAGGTGGAATAATTGTCTAGGAAAGACATTTGAGTCCCTATGGGGTCTTCTATAAAATTGCTCCAATGACTTGATAGTGCATATATTTTGAGACAACCTAGGACTCGGTCTCAATTTTCTGGGTTTGTCTTTTTAGAGCAGAACCTGGTCTATCACACGTAGTAGAAGTGTTATAGAAAATGATCAATAGCTGGGCCCTTCTAGTCTCACCTTAGTCAAGTGCTGAGTCTTTCCTTTTTTCCTCATTACCAGATCCTTCTCAACATACAATTTTTCACCTTCTGCTCTAGGCTATTGTGCTGGGTGTTGTCCCCATGGGTTTGTTCTTCCTGAATGGTCAGTATGTTTTGTGTTGCCTGCTGTCAGTGATTGGCCCTCACTGATTCCCATTAGAAGGACCCTGACATTGATGTAGATTCCCCTTTCTTGTGGCTCCCCAGCAGTGAGGAGGGCTGCCTGCAGTGGGAAGTTCAATTCTTGCAACTTCCTCCCTAAAGCACAGATGGTTCATAATCAGCTGCTTGGGCTGGTGCTAGACCACTACTCCTTTTCATGTCTCAGAAACAATAATCTTTACACACACTTCTTGGATTCCCTTTTTTAAAAAATCATTTCCTGTGTATTTCTAGTAGGTATATTAAATTTTGTATCCCTGTAAATATAACTCTCCCCAATTTTTAAAACAGTTTAGATAATTATCAGACCTCACCTTCTAAACATCACTTCTTTAATAAGAGAGAAAAGTCTGCAGCATTTCCTTCCTGAAGAAGGGGAAAAAAGCAAAAACAAACACCATGATTGTAATAAATATTACAATAGCACAGCAGCAGCATTTAGGATTTTTAAAATTATATTCAGGTTCTTTTGTGTCTGGCTTATTTCACTAAGTATAATGTCCTCAAGGTCCATCCCTTCTGTACCACGTGTCTGCATTTCCTTCCTGTTTAAGGCTGAATACTATTTCATGATATGTATATCACATATTTTTTTAAATAAATCTTTATTCAGATTATTACAATTGTTTCTCCTTTATCCCCCCATAGCTCCCCTCCACCCAGTTCCCATCCCACCTTCTGCCCTTACCTCCCCCCACACTGTCCTCATCCATAGGTGTATGATTTTTGTCCAGTCTCTTCCTGAACCCCCCTATACCCCATTCCCCCTGAGAATTATCAGTCCACTCCCTTTCTATGCCCCTGATTCTATTATATTCACCAGATTATTCTGTTCCTCAGGTTTTTAATTCACTTGATTTTTAGGTTCACTTGTTGATAGATATGTATTTGTTGTTCATAATTTTTATCTTTACCTTTTTCTTCTTCCTCTTCTTTAAGGATACCTTTCAGCATTTCATATAATACTGGTTTGGTGGTGATGAACTCCTTTAGCTTTTTCTTATCTGTGAAGCTCTTTATCTGTCCTTCAATTCTGAATGATAGCTTTGCTGCGTAGAGTAATCTTGGTTGTAGGTTCTTGCTATTCATCACATTGAAAATTTCTTGCCACTCCCGTCTGGCCTGCATAGTTTCTGTTGAGAAATCAGCTGACAGTCGTATGGGTGCTCCCTTGTAGGTAATTAACTGTTTTTCTCTTGCTGCTTTTAATATTCTCTCTTTGTCTTTTGCTCTTGGCATTTTAATTATGATGTGTCTTGGTGTGGTCCTCTTTGGATTCCTTTTGTTTGGGGGTTCTGTGTGCTTCCTGGACTTGTAAGTCTATTTCTTTCACCAGGTGGGGGAAGTTTTCAGTCATTATTTCTTCAAATAGGTTTTCAGTATCTTGCTCTCTCTCTTCTTCTGGCACCCCCATAATTCTGATGTTGGTACGCTTGAACTTGTTCCAGAGTCTTCTTACACTATCTTCAACTTTTTGGATTTTTTTTTTTTGCTTTTTGCTTTTTCGGTTGAGTGCTTTTTGCTTCTTTGTATTTCAATTCTTTGACTTGATTCTTGTGTTCCTCTAGTCTGTTTTTGGGTCTCTGTATAATATTTTTTATTTCAGTCAGTGTATGTTTAATTTCTAGTTGGTCCTTTTTCATATCTTCGAGGGTCTCGTTACATTTATTGGCCTTTTCTAGGATATTCTTGAAAAGCCTTATAACCGTGGTTTTGAATTCTATATCCAGTCATTTGTTTTCCTCCATTTCTTTCGTTTGTGATCTGTTTCTTTGACGCTGCATTTTCACTGCTTTCCTGAGTTGGTAGGGTAAATTTGTGTGCTAGGTTTCCTATATGGCCCAGTGGGTCGGCCTCCCCAGTTAACCTGAGGTGGACACTCTTGGTGCACCCCTTTGTGGACTGTGTGTACAGCCTTGTTGTAGTTAAATCTTGATTGTTGTTGGTATCACTGGGAGGAATTGACCTCCAGGCCAGTTGGCTGTAAGGATCAGCTGTGTCTATGCTGGGAGAAGTTCGGTGCTGGAGACAGCCTTATAGGATTAGGCTTGCCAAATTGCAATAGCCTCTGTGCTCAGCTTGGATAGGGTGGAGTCTCAGGGCGGAGCAGACAGTCTTGGCTTCCCGTCAGCCTTGCCCTTGCGCGCACTCGTAGACCTCTGCCTTCCCCAGCTCCTGAGTCTCCGCCCGAGAGTCCAGACTCCCCCCACAAGAGCGTGGGTCTCCAGGGGCTCGCCTGGAACCGGGGTTCAGTGCAGTCAGAATTGGGGCCCAGTGCAGTCAGGAGCCTCTGACTCCCTTCCACTAGGGAAAGCCTGTGGCAACCTCCGCTGCCTTTGTGCGCACTGGCACACGCACACCTTCAGACCTCTGCCTTCCCCGGCTCCTGAGTCTCTGCCCGAGAGTCCAGACTCCCCCCACAAGAGCGTGGGTCTCCAGGGGCTCGCCTGGAACCGGGGTTCAGTGCAGTCAGAATTGGGGCCCAGTGCAGTCAGGAGCCTCTGACTCCCTTCCACTAGGGAAAGCCTGTGGCAACCTCCGCTGCCTTTGTGCGCACTGGCACACGCACACCTTCAGACCTCTGCCTTCCCCGGCTCCTGAGTCTCCGCCCGAGAGTCCAGACTCCCCCCACAAGAGCGTGGGTCTCCAGGGGCTCGCCTGGAACCGGGGTTCAGTGCAGTCAGAATTGGGGCCCAGTGCAGTCAGGAGCCTCTGACTCCCTTCCACTAGGGAAAGCCTGTGGCAACATCCGCAGCCTTTGTACGCACTGGCACGCGTGCTCCTTCAGACCTCTGCCTTCCCCGGCTCCCGAGTCTCCGCCCGAGAGTCCAGACTCCCCCCGTAAGAGCGTGGGTCCCCAGAGGCTCGCCCGGAACTGGGGTTCAGTGCAGTCAGAACTGAGGTTCAGTGCGGTCGGGGGCTTCCTTCCCCCTTCCGCCAGAGAAAGTCAGCCAGGCTCTCAGCCGCCTTTCCTCTCTGCACGCACAAAGACCCTTTGCCGTACCTCCAATTCTCTGTGAGCTTTTGTCTTTCCTTCTAGTTGTAGAATTTTCACTCAGCCAGCTTTCCTGTGGTTCTGGATGGTGTCCGTTCTGTCTTTTAGTTGTAGTTTTGAAATTGTTGTGCGAGGCAGCAGTTTAGGTGCTTACCTATGCCGCCATCTTGGTTTCTATATCACATATTTTGTTTATTCATCCATTGATGGACATTTGGGTTGTTTCACCTTTTGGCTATTGTGAATAATCATGCTATGAGCATGGGTGTACAAATATTTGTTCAAATGCATGTTTTCAATT
The DNA here is from genome assembly GCF_963455305.1 of Plecotus auritus. Classification (NCBI taxonomy): domain Eukaryota; kingdom Metazoa; phylum Chordata; class Mammalia; order Chiroptera; family Vespertilionidae; genus Plecotus; species Plecotus auritus. Next base: position 165,593,448 of record NC_137773.1, read on the forward strand.
CTTTTGGATATATACAGAAGTGGGATTTCTGGTTCATGTGCTATTTCTATGATTGATTTTTTTTTTTTGAGGAACCACCATACTGTTTTCCACAACAGCTTTACCATTTTTCATTCTCACCAACAATGCATAAGGATTCCAGTTTCTCCACTTCCTCACCACTTACTATTTACTGATTGTTTTATTGCCGTCATCATGGGTGTAAGTGGTGTGTCATTGTAGTTTTGATTTGCCTTTCCCTAATGATTAGTGATGTCGAACATCTTTTTATGTGCTTATTGGCCATTTGTATATCTTGTTTATAGAAATGTCTATCCGAGTCCTTTGACCATATTTTAATCTGGTTGTTTGTTTATGCTGTTGAGTTGTAGGAGTTTTTTTTACTTTTTCTGAATTGTCTTGGATAGTCTCTCTTATTAATTTATTGGGGAGAACTTCAAAAATTGACACATTATGATGCTAACAAAATAGAGACAACTTTGTTTACAACCATTCCTTACATAATGCTTACAGTATTCTGATGCAGTTCAAATGCATTCTAAACATTCAGTGCTGATTTATACTGGAAATGACATACACGTAATTTGTGATTTTAATGACATATCATTGTAATAACTTTAGAAAAGCAAGTTGGCGCACATGAAAGTGTTAACTTGAGTCAGTTGATGCCAGAGGATAATGCTTGATTCGTGCTAAGAGGTTTCATCTAAATATTTCTTCTAGTTGTCACTTAGCATAGATAATTGCTAACTAAGCTAGTCTCTTTGGATAAATTTCAATTTTCCAGCATTTGATTAATCTTGACAATTGGGATTCTCCATGGAAACAGTGGAGCAAGATGCAACACCTTCCAAAAAACAAAAATAGCACTTTCTTAGTTGCCTGGCAGCAGTACTCCTTTATTTTATTCACAGGGAAATTTATTTTTGCTGATTGGTGGGACTTTGGCAGAGAAAGGAAAGAAAATAAGAGTTTTCTCAACACTCAAAAATGGATAGGCCAGTTTAATCTTTTTTTAAAATACCCAAATGAGGTCTCCATAACCCTAAAGAGCATAGAAAACATAATATTTATATGTTCTCAGATTGCGAGAGGGCATAGGCCGAGCCGGGGAGGGACGCGGGAGGTTGGCCAGCCGGGGAGGGACCATGGGAAGGCTCCAGGGCATGTAGGGCCCATCTCCTATTGGCTGGACCCCAGCAGCAAGCTAACCTACTGGTTGAAGCATCTGCCCCCTGGTGGTTAGTGCACGTCATAGCGACTGGTCAACTAGTCGACTGCCCCCTGGTGGTCAGTGCACGTCATAGCGAGAGGTTGAGTGGTCTTAGCATATCATTAGCATATTATGCTTTGATTGGTTGAACAGACAACCGGACAACTGGACACTTAGCATATTAGGCTTTTATTACATAGGATAGCCTATATAATAAAGAGGTAATATGCAAATTGACCATCACACACTCACACAGGATGGCTGCCCCCATGTGGTCACAAGGTGGCCGCCACAAGATGGCTGGCAGGGGAGGGCAGTTGTGGGTGATCAGGCCAGCAGGGGAGGGCAGTTGGGGGTGACCAGGCCAGCAGGGGAGGGCAGTTAGGGGCAACCGGGCCTGCAGGGGAGGGCAGTTGGGGGGAACCAGGCCTGCAGGGGTGGGCAGTTAGGGGCGACTGGGCTGGCAGGGGAAGGGCAGTTAGGGGCAACCAGGCCTGCAGGGGAGGGCAGTTGTGGGGGACCAGGCCAGCAGTGGAGGGCAGTTGGGGGTGATCAGGCTGGCAGGGGAAGACAGTTGGGGGCAATTGGGCTGGCAGGGGAGCAGTTAGGTGTCAATCAGGCTGGCAGGGGAGTGATTAGGGGATGATCAGGCTGGCAGGCAGGAGCGGTTAGGGGCAATCAGGCAGGCAGGCAGGCAGGTGAGCAGTTGGGAGCCAGCAGTCTCGGATTGTGAGAGGGATGTCCCCCAAGAATCCCAGATTGGAAAGGGTGCAGGCTGGGCTGAGGGACACTCCCCCCCCCCCCCCGCCCAGTGTACGAATTTCATGCACCGGGCCTCTAGTATATATGTATATGTATATATGCAGTATACTAATGTAGTATCGCTATATATATATATATGCACAAAGCATCTCTATTATAAAAACTCCATGGCCATGACACCATCACGCCGTAACGACCAAACGCCAAAAGGCACCTGCTGAATGTCATATACTTTCTTCATGGGAACAAGTAAGTGTTGCTCTGTTCAATTCTCATCTTCCAGTGAAGGTCAATTTAAGTGCTCCTGAGAAGGAAAGATTAGGGCAGGAAACTATTCTTATCTCCGTCCACAACTGTCTTCAAGGTGGGCAGGGCTGCGTGTGCTGCAAGGTGCGTGCGGGTGGGCAGGTACTTGACGCTGGGTCCCGCAGCGCGCCAAGTCTGAGTGTCACACGATTTCGCACGGTGGGCCTCTAGTATTAAATATAAAGGCAGAGTGAGTACAATCAAAGAGGAAGCTTCATTAGGATCTTTGTTGACAAAAGGTCTTTCATTAAGGGATCCATTAGACCAGTGGTCGGCAAACTGCGGCTCGCAAGCCACATGTGGCTCTTTGGCTCCTTGAGTTTTTAGCAAAGGCCAGCTTAGGAGTACCCTAATTAAGTTAATAATAATGTACCTACCTATATAGTTTAAGTTTAAAAAATTTGTCTCTCAAAAGAAATTTCAATCGTTGTACTGTTGATATTTGGCTCTGTTGACTAATGAGTTTGCCCACCACTGCATTAGACGAAGCTGCTGTGGTTCCTAAGCACTGTGGGTTTAAATTGCATTTATAAGGCTCAACAGTAGGTTTCAGTCTCAGTTTCATTTTATCCTTCATCCTGCTTGATCCCAGTGGTAGACAGTATTTTTTATTCACAATTATTTCTTCCTTCCCTACCCTTGACATGCTTTGCTGTGGATAGAGTACACACTTCCCCACCTCATTCATGTAGGCCTTAGTGTATAGAATGCAGGTGGGTATAACATATGCCATGTCTGACTGCAGGTTTTACATGAATTTGTGAAATTTGTCTTGATCTCCTGCATTTCTGCCACTTGCCATGAGGAGAGAATGCCCACTTAGCCTGACTCCTGGAAGGAGAAACAAGAGGAGCAGACCAACATCTAAGGCCAAGGCAAGCCTGGCCAACCTACATGCAGTGCACAGACCAGTGAGAGGAAAATAGATGTCTGTTGTTATAAATCACTGACATTTGGGGGTTATTTGCTATGAAACATTATTACAGCAAACGCTGACTAATACGATCATTAAGAAACTAATTGTTCCTGTAATGCCTACCCTGAGCAATCACACGGACTTTGAAATGTGCACTCTGGGTTCCAATTAGTTGGTCCCCATCTTTCCAGTCATTAATCAGATGGAGCAAAGTCTGTGTAATAGACCTACTAGCCCTGAAACCTATATGTTCATGTTGACCACTGTCACCCCAATTTAATAAGTAAACATTAAAAAAAATAGGAGACCTATTAGCTTGTCTTGAGAATACTAAAGATGTTCTTGAAGGTGAGATTTTTTTTTTTAAGTCTGTATTTATAAACTAGGGACAGATATCCCAGGAGTACTATTACTAGAAAAGTCATTTTACAGAACAACTTGTATGTTCTCAATTAGGAAATTTTCAAACATGCACGCTGGCAGCTCCAGAATTTCTATAGAGGTGGGCTAAATAACAATCTGATTGGAAGGGAGGTGGGGTGAGCAAAAAGGCTTGCCATTGCATTTGCTTAAGCACTTCAATATAATTGAAAAACCCTCAATTGGCATATTAAAGAATGATTTGGGGGAAAAAAAAGAATTAGTTGGAGAGGAGCTGATGAAAATTATGTGGAATCCCAAAACCCCACACTCTCAGGTATTCCTTGGCCCATACAGTGCCTATATTAAGTGTTTCTATAAATACACAGAGAGGGCTGGAAGGATAGACACCAAAATATTAATGGAACTTGTAAATGAAAGTGAAATTCTGGGTAATCTTTACCCTCTTTTTTCCCCCATCACCATTTATCCCTCCTATACTCTCTTCCACCTCCATCCCCACCTCTGCAATCACCACACTTACCCTCTTCTTTGTATTTTCTTTTTTTTTTTTTCTTCTTTGTATTTTCCATATTGTTTGCATCTTTTGCACTGAACCTCTATCACTTCTCCCGCCCCCCCAAAAAGAAGTTATTTCCCACAAAGAAAAGAAAAAAAAATCCTCTGACCTCAACTTTTCCCCACATCTCATTTTAGTCATCTAAATGGTGCCTCAAATCCCCCCAAATTTCAGTTCTCCCATTATGTCTCTTTCTTGCTGTTCCACTTCATTCCTTCTCTGCAAACAACCAAAGTAAAAGAAATGCCGAAACCGGTTTGGCTCAGTGGATAGAGCGTCAGCCTGCGGACTGAAAGGTCCCAGGTTCGATTCCGGTCAAGGGCATGTACCTTGGTTGCGGGCACATCCCCAGTAGGAGGTGTGCAAGAGGTAGCTGATTGATGTTTCTCTCTCATTGATGTTTCTAACTCTATCCCTCTCCCTTCCTCTCTGTAAAAAATCAATAAAATATATACAAAAATATTAATGGAGTTATAAACTGAAAATTCCTCAAAATATGTAATTTGGAGGGTCTGAATGTATAATATTGTGAAAAGTGAAAAGAAGAGCAAATTAAATGAATAAGAAAATAAATTTATAAAAAAAAAACAACAAAAAAAACCAACACACAAAGTAAAAGAAACAACAATAGGTGTAAAAAGGACCTTGGCCTGAGTGTTGAGATTGTAGGTCCAGCCCTCAACTTCTCTTTAGGACCTCAGCCTCCACATCTGAAAAGGGAGGGATTGGAAGAATTGGGAGTTATAAACTCAAATGCCCAGAGGAGCCAGGGAGGAACAAGTGAGAGAGGCAGGTTGTCTGGGGGGCAGTTGGAGGCATTGTTAGACTCTGGGACACCAGCCCAGTATTCTAGAGGCACCACTGCAGGCCTGGGGTTGACAGATCTTCCGACTTATTGACTGGCTGGATATCTGACTTTTATATGAAATCTTCTGATTTTTTAATGTTGGCAAAAAAATTTTTTAAAACATGTTGTGAATTCCTTGCAAGCCAAATTGACCACACCTATGAAGCTATCTGGCAGCTGGTGAGCCAGACTGGTTGGAATGCTCTCTAAGGCCCTAGTTTCCCCCTAGGGAAGCCAACTCTGGCGCCACCTAGTGAGGGGGGCTGTCATACTTCCCTTGAAAACATTGTGGAAAAAGGCTGTTATAATTAAATAGATCGAGTAAGGGGTCATTTATTTGCATGCCAAAAAAATTTATCTTTGCCGAAACCGGTTTGGCTCAGTGGATAGAGCGTCGGCCTGCGGACAGGAGGGTCCCGGGTTCGATTCCAGTCAAGGGCATGTACCTTGGTTGCGGGCACATCCCCAGTGGGAGGTGTGCAGGAGACAGCTGATCGATGTTTCTCTCTCATCGATGTTTCTAGCTCTCTATCCCTCTCCCTTCCTCTCTGTAAAATATCAATAAAATATATTAAAAAAAATTTATCTTTTAGTAAGGCCTTATCATTTAGTATGGCCTCTCGGGTGTAATTAAAATACACCAAAACATGATTTACGCACAGCTAATTGGAAATACAGGATTAGGAAAAGTAAGGAACATTTATTATTGACCGCATTCCAGACACTGTTCTGTTTTAAAGTATTATTTCATTTAAGCCTCACTATGATCCCATGAATTAAGTAGTATTACTACTCTGATTTTATTAGATGGGTACTACCCTGGTTTTATTAGATGGGGGAATTGAAGCCCAGAGAGATCATGTAACTTGCACAAAATAACACAGCTAATTAGTGGTGGAGCTGTGATTCCAAAGCAGGCAGCCTTAATCAAGAAGGGATGCATTTAAAATAATGGCTCTAAATTTAAATTAGGCTCTTCCCTTAAATCCTCAGCAGAATGCAGAACTGGTCCCAATTTTAAAGCAAAAATTCATGGTTAGAATTTTATAGGATTTTACTTTTTTTATTAAAAAATCTGGCTATCTGAACAGAATAGGTATTGTCAGATTACACTTGCTCACGGCAGGGTTTTGCAGCAACTGCTGGAAGAAAAATTGGGTCAAGAGAAGGAAACATGGGGCAGAAGAGCTGAATGGCCAATGCCTAGGGCTGCCAGATTTAGCAAATTGAGGTGAGCTTGTTTCCATCTGTGAGAATATACTCAGAGCTATGGATTTTTAAAGCTTTTATTTTTTTTTTAGAAAGCCCCGGAAGCCTGTTCCCCACCCCACCCCCATAGGTACAGTCTTCACAGAGAGAGCAATGATGTGTTATACCTGCACAGAGGCTCCAGTTTAAACAAGCTCCACAAAGCAGGAGTGAATTCCCAGGGTGACAAACCCCTGTAGTGAGTTCCTTTCTCCATAATCCAAGACCTAAGTGCCTGATGACGGTCTGTGATGATCTAAGTCTTTAGTGATGTTGTGTTCTACCCTTCTTGTATTTCTGGATATTAAAAAACAGCCTGCAGACGAAAAGCATGAACTTGCCTGAGTTTGAATCAGTTCCACCCTTACTAGTTGTGACCTCTTTGTCCCTGAGACATATCTCATCTGCAAAACAGAGATCCTGATACAACCTACATAATAGGCTTTTGGTGAAGAGTCCTGAGTTCATGCTGTATTTAAACAAGTGCTTGGGCCCGGCCGGTGTTGCTCAGTGGTTGAGCATCCACCTATGGACCAGGAGGTCACAGTTCTATTCCTGGTCAGGGCACATGCCTGGTTGTGGGCTTGATCCCCAGTGTGGGGCATGCAGGAGGCAGCCGATCAATGATCCTCATCATTGATGTTTCTATCTCTCTCTCCCCCTCTCCCTTCCTCTCTGAAATCTTTTTTTTTTTTAATATATTTTTTATTGATTTTTTACAGAGAGGAAGGGAGAGGGACAGAGAGTTAGAAACATCGATGAGAGAGAAACATCGATCAGCTGCCTCCTGCACACCTCCCACTGGGGATGTGCCCGCAACCAAGGTACGTGCCCCTGACCAGAATCGAACCTGGGACCTTTCAGTCCGCAGGCTGACGCTCTATCCACTGAGCCAAACCGGTTTTGGCCCTCTCTGAAATCAATAAAAATATTTTTTAAAAAAATGAAACAAAGGCTATAACAAGAGACAAAGAAGGGCCCAGCAATTCCATTGCTGGGTATTTCTCTGAAGAAGCCCAAAACATTAAACTGAAAAGTCATATACATGCCTATGTTCATTGCAGCATTATTCACAGTAGTCAAGATATGAAAGCAACCTAAGTGACCATCAATAGATGAATGGATGTATACAATGAAATGACACAGCCATTAAAAAAAAATGAAATCCTGCCATCTGCAACAACATGGATGGACCTAGAGGGTATTGTGCTGAGTGAAATAAACCAGACAGAGAAAGACAAATGCCATATGATTTCACTTATATGTGGAATCTAAAAAACTAAATAAATAAGCAGAATAGAAACAGACTCACAGATACAGAAAACATTTTGACGGTTGCCAGATGGGAGGAGAGTTGGGGGATGGGTGAAAAAGGTAAAGGGATTAGAAAGTACAGATTGGTAGTTACAGAATAGTCATGGGGATGTAAAGTACAGCATAGGGGATATAGTTAGTAATATTGCAGTAACTGTATGGTGTCAGATAGGTAGTAGACTTATCAGGGTGATTATTTTGTAAGTTATATTAATGTCTAATCACTGAGTTGTATAGCTGAAACTAATATAATATTGTATGTCAACGATAATTGGAAAAAATTATTTTTAAAAATAAAAATAAATAAAAAATTGTCATTGCATATACCTTAGCCCAGTTAAAACTGCCTGATAATAATGATAATAACCAACATTACAGAGTTCTTACTAGGTGCCAAGCCCATATCAAGTGCTTCACATGTATTAACTCATTTAATCTGTTAAACAATTAGTTGGATATTATTATTATCACCCCCTTCCCATTTTTTCAGATGAGGAAACAGGCTTGAAAAGCTGAAGGTAAGGGCATAAATAGCCAGGGAGAACTGATGCAGAGAGCCTCAATCAATGGAGCCCCAATAGCTTGCTCCTGCAGCATTTTATTTCCAGGATGTCTCCTGAGCCACTAGCTTCACCACAGATCTGCACCCACCATCACCAGGACAAGAAACGGAAATCAAATGATAGGCTTAATAAACATTATTTTGTGTTTCCAAAGCTGTACTTCTTCCAATCTATGCCTGAGTGGGGAGGAAGAAATAGCGTTAACCTCTTCATTAGTCTATCCTCCCCCACCAGACTTATTCAGCCCCATAAACAATACATATAATTACACTGAACAATTGTGTGTTTATTTCTATGTCTAGACACAGAGCTTGCATTTGAAAACAAGAGAACAGCCCTAGCTGGTCTGGCTCAGTGGATAGAGCGTCGGCCTGTGGACTGAAGGATCCCGGGTTCGATTCTGGTCAAGGGCACATGTCCAGGTTGCAGGCTTGATCCCTAGTGTGGGGCGTGCAGGAGGCAGCTGATCCATGATTCTCTCTCATCACTGATGTTTCTCTCTCCCTTTCCCTTCCTCTCTGAAATCAATAAAAATATATTAAAAAAAAAAAAAAAGAAAACAAGAGAACAGAAAGGAGAATGCACCCTGCTGTTTTTTAATTCTTTGTGTCAAACTCTTTCTCAGCCTAAATGCCTCTCTTGTGATCAGAAGATACATATTCAGAGTATCAGGACTTTTTTTTTTTTTAATATATTTTATTGATATTTTACAGAGAGGAAGGGAGAGGGATAGAGAGCTAGAAACATCGATGAGAGAGAAACATCGATCAGCTGCCTCCTGCACACCCCCTACTGGGGATGTGCCCGCAACCAAGGTACATGCCCTTGACCGGAATCGAACCTGGGACCCTTCAGTCCGCAGGCCGACTCTCTATCCACTGAGCCAAACCGGTTTCCACGGGAGTATCAGGACTTTTAAAAAAAAACTTTTTGTAGAGAAATTGGTATTAACTTAGGAGTAAGACAATAATATATTTAAACAGCTTCTAGTCTGAGTAGGAACAAGTTATTTTAAACCATAGAGGATTGAGAAAATCATGAAAGGATGCTAAAACTAGTGAGTGAAAATTAGTGAGGAATAAGTTATTTATATAGTATCAGTCCCCACAAATTACATATTTATTGTAAAGGGGAGAACAGTCACTTGACAGTGGCAAGACCTGCAGACACCAACTTTATTAAATGATCCCAGTTAACATCACCAATATTGGGACCAACAGACATTAGGAAAACTGACATCAGGTGCTTCCTAAAATGATGTATTGAGATAGCTGTATCATTTCTGCCCCCAAATGCTTAATCTGAATCTGATCAAGAAAAAACATCAAATAACTCAAATAGAGGACACTTGACAACATAATTGACCTATATTCTTCAAAGGTGTCAAAATGCCATGAAAGACTGAAGAACTCTTTTCAGATTGAAGAAGAGTGAAGTACAATTGAGTGGGTTTTAGTATATTCACAGTTGTGCAACCATCGCCACTATCTGACTCCAGGATATTTTCATCTCCCCTAAAAGAAACCTCTATACCGTTAGCAGTCACTCGACATTTCCACTCCCCCCAGCCCCTGGCAACAACTAATCTACTTTCTGTATCAATGGATTTGCCTATTCGTGAGTCTTGATATTGTCTTCTTTTTTATGGCCTAATGGCATTACACTATATGGATATACAGGCAGTCCTTGGGTTACGTCAGACTTGACGTACGTCATTTCGTGGTTACGTCACCATCTCCCATTTATTTATATAAAAAAAAGTTCTGTCATTTCGATGTATGTACATATGTGCTTTATGTTTTTTATTATTTATTTACCACAAGTAAAGGTCAGGAATTGTTATCTTTCTTTTAAATTTTTTTTATTGTTTCACTTCATTACCGCTGTGCATGTGCTCCATGTGAGTGACATAGGTGCTTATGTAGGCGGGTTCCGACTTATGGTGAAAATTGGGTTACATCGCGCCATAGGAACGGATCTCCGACGTAACCCAAGGACCTACTGTACCACATTTTGTTTATCCATTCATCAATTGACAAACATTTAGGTTGTTGACATTTTTTGGGTATTATGAACAATGCTGCTGTGAGCATTTATGTATAAGTATTTGGGGTAACATATGTTTTCAGTTCTCGTGGGTGTATTTCTAGGAGTGGAACTGCTGGCTCATATGGTAACTATGTTTACGCTTTTGAGGAACTGCCAAACTGCTTTTGAAAGTGGCTATACCACTTTACATTTCTACCAGCGATGTATATTTTAATTTCTTCACATCCTCACCAATGTTTGCTATTGTCCATCCCTTTTTATTATTGACATCCTAGTGGGTGTGAAGTGGTATCTCATTATGGTTTTGATTTTCATCTCTCTGATGATTAGTGATGTTGAGTATTTTTTCATGTGCTTATTGACCATTTGGATATCTTTTGGTTGTCTTTTGTTATTGAGTGTCTTTTGATACACAAAAGTTCTTTGTTTTGATGATTTCCAACTTATCTGTTTTTTCTTTGGTTGCTGTGCCAAATCATTGCCTAATTCAAGCTCATAAAGATTTATGCCTGTATTTTCTTACAAGTTTTATAGTTTTAGCTTCTTTGGATTTTGAAGGCAAAATTATACCATATTGAGTGCATAGCTCCAACCCACTTGCTGTAAAGAAACCAGTGTTGAGTGTGGTCCCAGAATAATAAAACACAATGCAGTATAATCTATATTATAAAAACCCAGTGACCCTAACGCTGTAACGACCAAAGACTGGCGCAGGTGGGCGGGGCTGCGCAATTTTGCACGCTGGGCTTCTAGTCTATAATAATAAAAGTGTAATAGGCTAATTAGATCGGATGTCCTTCCGGACAACCTTCCAGACGAAGCCAGGGCTGCAAGGGAAGCCCAGGTCTCGTGAGCCAGAGGGAAGCCAGTGCCGGCAGCTGGGGGAAGGAAGGCCTACTCTTGCAAAAATTTCGTGCATCGGGCCTCTAGTATTATAATAACTACTTATGGTGTCAGATGGGTATTAGACTTATTGAGATGAGCACTTCATAAGTTATATAAATGTCTGATTACTATGTTGTACACCTAAAACTAATATAATATTGTATGTCAGTAGTAATTGACTAAACATTTGTAATTAACTTAAAAGAACACAAAACACTCTGCAGCAAATCTAAGCTGAGGTACATGCCACCCTGCCACTTGGGGATATATATATATATATATATATATATATAGCCTATCTAATAAAAGAGAAACATGCAAATTGACTGTACCTCCACTACGCCCATAAGCCACGCCCACCAGCCAATCAGGAGCGAGTATGCAAATTAACCCAACTGAGATGGTGGTTAATTTGCATGTCCAGGTGCAGAGTGAAGACTGAAGACAGCATAGAAGTAAGCCAAGCGCTGCAGAAGGGAGTAAAGCTGTGAGAAGCAAGTGGGGCTGCTGAGACAGGAGGGAAGCAGGTGGGGCAGCGGAGAAGGGCGGGAAGCAGGCGGGGCGGTGGAGAAGGCCGCAGGAAGCTCTATTCTTGCAGGAATCTTCCTGCAATGGGCCTCTGGTATATATATAATTTCAGAGAGGAAGGGAGAGGGAGAGAGAGATAGAAACTTCAGTGATGAGAGAGAATCATTGATTGGCTGCCTTCTGTATGCCCCACACTGGGGATCGAGCCCACAACCCAGGCATGTGCCCTGGCCAGGAATTGAACCATGACATCCTGGTTCATAGGTGGACACTCAACCACTGAGTTACAGCAGTCAGGCCACGTGGGTCTTTTGACTCAGCATAGAATTTGAGTGTTCTTTGGTAAATAAAAGTACCAGACAAAGACTCTGATGAGCCCCAATAGGAAAATCATAGCATAAATAGGTATGTTTTGGGAGCAAAGCCATATCCTCTTCTGCGTTTAACCATTCTCCTTTCAAGAAAGTTTCTGGTTTGCTCCTAAGGCCCAATAGAGATGAATGCTTAACTATGGAAACTTAAGTAACTGAAAGAACTGGGTGCTCTCTGACAGGTCAACCCATGAAGTCAGGCATGTGCAACAGCAATCTGCCATCAAATGGTAGTGGTAGGTTAGAGATCAGATTGGAGCAGGTCTAGAAGGCATAAACAAGGTGTATACGCAGATGGCTCAGACCTGTTCGGCACCTACTCCTCCTATGACACCCAATCCTGCTGCATTGCAGTCCCTCCATCAACCCACACCCATGGCCTCATGGAGAGCTTCTTATGACAGCTTTAGAGAAAGAAAAGTTCAAATCTGGCTGCACAACATATTGACTAATAGCTGGACAGTGTAAATATAGTATATTTCCAGTGTTACATAAAGTTCTATTAGCCCTAGCCGGTTTGGCTCAGTGGATAGAGCATCAGCCTGTGGACCAAAGGATCCTGGGTTAGATTCCAGTCAAGGGCACATACCTTGGTTTCAGGATCCTTCTGGGCCCTGGTCAGGCGCATGCAGGAGGCAACCAATCAATGTGTTTCTCTCACATCGATGCTTCTCTCTATCTTTTCCTCTCTCTCCCACTCTCTCTAAAAGATCAATGGAAAAATATCCTTGGGTGAGGATTAACAAAAAATAAAAACATTTCCAGCATGGTCAGGTGCAGCTCAGCGGTTGATCATTGACCTATGAACCAGGAGGTCATGCACGGTTTGATACCTGGTCAGGGCACATGCCAGGGTTGTGGGCTCGACCCCCAGTAGAGGGCTTGCAGGAGACAGCCGATCAATGATCCCTGTTCCTTCTTCTCTGAAATCAATAAAAATAAATAAGGGAGAAACCAAGATGGCGGCATAGGTAAACACCTAAACTGCTGCCTCGCACAACAATTTCAAAACTACAACTAAAAGACAGAACGGACACCATCCAGAACCACAGGAAAGCAGGCTGAGTGAAAATTCTACAACTAGAAGGAAGGAGAAAAGCTCACAGAGAATTGGAGGTACGGCAAAGGGGCTTTGTGCGCGCAGAGAGGAAGGGCGGCTGAGAGCCTGGCTGACTTCCTCTGGCGGAAGAGGGAAGGAAGCCTCCGACCGCACTGAAACCCAGTTCTGACTGCACTGAACCCCAGTTCCGGGCGAACCCCTGGGGACCCACGCTCTTACGGGGGGAGTCTGGACTCTCGGGCGGAGACTCGAGCTGGGAAAGGCAGAAGTCTGAAGGCGCACGCGGGCCAGTGCGCACAAAGGCTGCGGAGGTTGCCATAGGCTTTCCCTAGTGGAAGGGAGTCAGAGGATCCTGACTTCACTGAGCCCCAGTTCTGACTGCAGTGAACCCCGGTTCCAGGCGAGCCCCTGGGGACCCACGCTCTTGTGGGGGGAGTCTGGACTCTCGGGCGGAGACTCGGGAGCCGGGGAAGGCGGAGGACTGAAAGTGCACACGCGCGCGCCGGTGCGCACAAAGGCTGCGGGGGTTGCCACAGGCTTTCCCTAGTGGAGGGGAGTCAGAGGATTCTGACTGCACTGAGCCCCAGTTCTGACTGCAGTGAACCCCAGTTCCAGGCGAGCCCCTGGGGACCCACGCTCTTGTGGGGGGAGTCTGGACTCTCAGGCGGAGACTCGAGCTGGGGAAGGCAGAGGACTGAAAGCGCACGTGCGCGCAGGGGCGGGGCTGACAGGAAGCCAAGACTGAGGCTCCACCCCATCCAAGCTGAGCACAGAGGCTATTGCAATTTGGCAAGTCTAATCTTATAGGGCTGTCTCCAGCACCGGGCTTCTCCCAGCATAGACACAGCTGATCCTTACAGCCAACTGACCCGGAGGTCAATTCTTCCCAGTGATACCAACAACAATAAAGACTTAATTACAACAAGGCTGTACACACAGTCCACAAAGGGGTGCACCAAGAGTGTCCACCTCAGGTTAACTGGGGAAGCAGACCCACTGGGCCATATTGGAAACCTAGCACAAATATCTACCTTACCAACTCAGGGAATCAGTGAAAATGCGGGGTCAAAGAATCAGATCACAAACGAAAGAAATGGAGGAAAACAAATGACTGGATATAGAATTCAAAACCACCGTTATAAGACTTTTTAATAATATCCTAGAAAAGGCCGATAAATATAACGAGACCCTCGAAGATATGAAAAAGGACCAACTAGAAATTAAACATACACTGACTGAAATAAAAAATATTATACAGAGACCCAGAAACAGAATAGAGGAACACAAGAATCAAGTCAAAGAATTGAAATACAAAGAAGCAAAAAACACTCAACCGAAAAAGCAAAAAGCAAAAAAAAAAAAATCCAAAAAGTTGAAGATAATGTAAGAAGACTCTGGGACAACTTCAAGCGTACCAACATCAGAATTATGGGGGTGCCAGAAGAAGAGAGAGAGCAAGATACTGAAAACCTATTTGAAGAAATAATGACCGAAAACTTCCCCCACCTGGTGAAAGAAAGAGACTTACAAGTCCAGGAAGCACACAGAACCCCAAACAAAAGGAATCCAAAGAGGACCACACCAAGACACATCATAATTAAAATGCCAAGAGCAAAAGACAAAGAGAGAATATTAAAAGCAGCAAGAGAAAAACAGTTAATTACCTACAAGGGAGCACCCATACGACTGTCAGCTGACTTCTCAACAGAAACTATGCAGGCCAGACGGGAGTGGCAAGAAATTTTCAATGTGATGAATAGCAAGAACCTACAACCAAGATTACTCTACCCAGCAAAGCTATCATTCAGAATTGAAGGGCAGATAAAGAGCTTCACAGATAAGAAAAAGCTGAAGGAGTTCATCACCACCAAACCAGTATTATATGAAATGCTGAAAGGTATTCTTAAAGAAGAGGAAGAAGAAAAAAGTAAAGATAAAAATTATGAACAACAAATACATATCTATCAACAAGCGAACCTAAAAATCAAGTGAATTAAAAACCTGAGGAGCAGAATAATCTGGTGAATATAATAGAATCAGGGGCATAGAAAGGGAGTGGACTGATAATTCTCAGGGGGAAAGGGGTATGGGGGGTTCATGAAGAGAATGGACAAAAATCATACACCTATAGATGAGGACAGTGGGGGGGAGGTAAGGGCAGAAGGTGGGGTGGGAAAGGGGTGGAGGGGAGCTATGGGGGGAAAAAGGAGAAACAATTGTAATAATCTGAATAAAGATTTATTTAAAAAAAAATAAAAAATTATTTTAAAAAAATAATAAAAAATAAATAAATAAATAATAAAGTTCTAGTAGTGCTGGCTCCATTTTGCTGACTGCATTCCTCATGGTGTATTTAACATGTTCCTCTGCCCTCTGTATTTCCTGTAGTTAGATCTAGAGGTTTAATCTGCTTTGGGTTTGGTTTTCTTTTGGTAAGGCTACCTCATGGATTATATTGTGTTTTCCCATTAGTAGGCACATAATGACTGGTTGTCTCTCGTAGGATCAAGTTTTGACCAATAATATATCCTTAGGAGTTACAATATAGTGATATTCTAACTTGGTCATTTCTTCATGTATTATCTGGAATCCTATATAATAAAACCCTAGCCGAAACCGGTTTGGCTCAATGGATAGAGCGTTGGCCTGTGGACTGAAAGGTCCCGGGTTCGATTCCGGTCAAGGGCATGTACCTTGGCTGCGGGCACATCCTCAGTGGGAGGTGTGCAGGAGGCAGCTGATCGATGTTTCTCTCTCATTGATGTTTCTAGCTTTCTATCCCTCTCCCTTCCTTTCTGTGAAATATCAATAAAATATATTAAAAAAAAAAAAACCTAATATGCAAATCGACTAAACACGAAATGACCGGTCACTGTGGCGCACACTGACCACCAGGGGGCAGACACTAAATGCAGGAGCTGCCCCCTGGTGGTCAGTGCGCTCCCACAGGGTGAGCGCTACTCAGCTAGAAGCCAGGCTCACGGCTAGCGAGCGCAGTGGTGGTGGGAGACGCTCCCACCTCTGTAGCAGTACTAAGGACCCTGTGGGGAGTACACCTAAGCCAGCATTCGGACATCCCCCAAAGGGTCCCAGACTGCGAGAGGGCGCAGGCCAGACTGAGGGACCCTCCCCCGGTGCACAAATGTTGTGCACCAGGCCTCTAGTACATCTATAAAGAACAGTTCTCTGCATGTACTATTTGGCTACATAGAGGGACAGCACCAAGTAGAGGGACCAGGAAGGCAGCATACATAGCTGATTCTTTACCTTTATTTTTAAGCTTTCCAACTGAGCTTGTTCACTCACATCCTGAAATGGTCACTAAAAATTTTTTGAGCACCACTATAGACTCATGGATTTAAATTTTTTTTATTCATTGAATTTTTTTTAATCCTCACCTGAGGAGATTTTTTCCCATTAATTTTCAGAGAGAGTGAAAGGAAGGAAGGAAGAGGGGAAAGAGAGAGAGAGAGAAACATCAATGTGAAAGAGACACATTTGATGGGCTGTCTCCCTCACTTGCCCCCACCAGGGGCAGGGAGCAAGCCTGCTTCGGTCCACGGGCTGACGCTCTTACCAATGAGCAAAATTGGCCAAGGCCCATTGCATTTTTTTAATGTTCACATTGTCTCACATTTGACCAGTGCAACCCCTTCACCTTGGTTTCTGAATACTTTAGACATCAGGTTCTTGGATAGCTTCCTTGCTAGTTCATATGACAGGATGTTCTGGGCTTATCTTGTACACTTTTTTTTTATTCCAAATTTGGAAGCAACCATTTCCCCAAAGAGCCTTTATTTTTCCAGTGGGAAATGGACTTTGAAAACCATACTCTGGATGCTAATGGTGCTCATTTTTACTGGGTTTATTTTATCATTGTTTCTAGACCTTTTCAATGGCAGATCTATGAAATACGTAGACAAGGAGGGGGGAACCTCCATACAAAAATGCACTAGAGATTTGAAAAGATAGTTGATATGTAAACTTGAAGTTGATTTTGCTACTATGGGGGAAGAGACTGCCTGGGAATGAAGCCAGTAGGAAGAAGACAGAGGCGAATGATGAAAACAGATGCTCACCTACATTTTTTGAGCAACTATCTGGTCAGTTCCTCCTCTGCCTCTTTTAATCATGTGAGCCAATACATTTCCTCTTTGCTTAAAATGCTTTAAAATCTTAAGCTAATTTGAGTTGCAACTATAAGAATCTGAATAATAGGGTATCATGCCAGGCTTGGGCACTACTTCAAATCCTTTTCCAGAGGTGTCCTGGAGCTGGTTCCTAACAGCTCATTGTGCTCATCTCTTCCCAACTCTGTCTTCAATGACATCACATTGGAGGCTTGAAGTTGGCCCTGGTGGGAGTATTTATACCATGGATATTGGCCAATGTTACAAATCAGAGCTGCTTTCCTATCTTTAAAAGCTGGTTGCTAAGCATTTATTCACACACTACTATCGTGGTCTTGCCTTTTTCTTAAGCCCTGCTGTAGTGACCACTTGCACACAGACTTCAACAAGTACCTCACCAAGCTTTTTATGTCCTGCCCTGGCTTCTCTGAACCAGTTCAGCACTTACAGTGAGGGAAGCTAATGCCCCAGGGAGCAACCTTTGATTAATAGGGAACAGGACCTGGGAGATAAATGTTTTTCTCTTTCATTCCCAAGTTGGAAAATCTGACAACATAAACCAGGGAGCAAGATCTCAAATGCTCCCCCTGGTTGGACAATTTGGATATGAATTTCATACGGCTTTTCAGAGGACTGAACAACCAGTCACTCTTAGTGATATCAACTTGATGATGCATCCTTTTCCTCCATCCCTGTTTTCACTCATGTCTCCTGGAGTCACATTCCCAAATAAAAGACTTACCCATAAGCTTTAATGGTAAGTTCTCATGTCAGGGGAATTGGGTTAAGATACCCAGTTTCTACAAATATTCTTCATAGAATTAGCTCAAAGATACACAGTTGTGAAAAATGATATAAACAGAGCCATTTCAAAATGGAGTCAGAGCTGCCATCCCAGAGGAATTACGTTGTACATCTTACCACTCAAACCATTGGAATGTTTGAACTGGGCAAAAAACTAAACAACTATTTGTAAAGCTAACAAGAAAGCCAACATCCTGGCGATGAGGACTGAAAATTAGGGACATTCTTTATCATTAGCATCGCCATGTGTAGCTAAAGAACAACTTAGCTCATTTGCACCTATAGAAATTCCTTCCTTCTACTCCTGGAATTATTTCCCTTCCCTTTTTCATAAATACTCCTTGCCTGCACCTCATAATCATTAGAACTCTATTTGGGTTTCTGCCTGAATCAGTGCTTCCCAAATAGCTATTCTTTGATGGCAAATAAAGATCTGTTGCCTTTCACTTTGGCTTTTTATTTTTAAGGTTATCACAGTAAAAAAAAAAAAGAATAAGATTTATTTCAGATTTGTGAAGATCCCCTTCAGAACTCCTTCTCCCATATGTATATTTTCTCTCAAGGCTGCCCACCCCAAATCTCTCTCCACCATCATTTCTTGCAATGCGGTCTTAGTTGAGATTACCCCAGTGTGGTAATCATAGCTACTCTGTCAACAGACAGCCCCAAGCGGACACAGATGACACATGACAAATTTAGAAGAACACAGGGAGAGAGGGAATTCAATTGCATTTCCACATATCAAAATGTATTTGCATGTCTTTGGACAAGAATAATGTTTTGCTATCGGTTGTCTACAATCTATACACTTACAAAAGAGCTCCAAGACAATGAAAGGCACAGATACTCCATAGAATCAGATAACCCAGGAGTGTTTGGATAGTGTTTGGAATTTCTGCCTGTTTTCCTATTGCAGGCACCTAGTTATCATTTTGCTCCATTTCAGTGTCTTGCATATTTTCCCCTACATTCTGTAGTTGAACCTTCTTATTTCACAGATAAAGAAAAGAAGGCCTAGATGAAAATAGCAGTCATAATATATTTGTCTTTAAGAAGGACAGTCATGTGTGAGGCTCAGGACACTTGCTTCTCATGTTCTCCTTTCATCACTCTGTTCCTTTATTCCACATGGACTGTGCCTCCTCCCACTGATCTGTGGCTTTTCATTTCCTGATATCATCAACCAGCTAGCTTCCTTCTTATGCTGGGTCCAGGTGACAGTCTAGTTTGCCCAGTGACTTCACATAGTTAACCTCAGTCACTGCCGTTTTATTTGCCAAATTCTGAATAAAGCAAGATCCTTACGTTGTTTCTGCACTGTGTGTACAAATTGCTATCTACAGATAAACCTGAGGTTTGTGATCCTATTGTTCTCCCTTCCGTCTTATTGATAAATGAAAGGGCAAAGGTGGAAGGCATACTCCCTGTTGGCAAGAATTGTTTTGTTGCTGTTATTGTTGTTTTTGTTCAACCATTTCATATATGTAGAGGACACAAATAAATCCTCCCTTTCAGATCATGGCAATTATAATCTATCCCATAAGCATGACCACTGCAATCTGTTGTTAGGAGAATATGTGGTAGTCAAAGGGAAAGAAATCCTTATTTTTAATCCCACAAGCCCAAAGTAGGTTAACACTAAGTCTCTCTTCACACCTTGCCAGTTTCTCACTTTCTGTTTTTCCTTAAAAGAACTAAGCAGACTGCAAACCAGCAGGGGATTTCCTCACGAGTTAGCAGGGCTGCTGTGTCTTACTAACTAACCTGACTGTCAATCCCCCTTTCCCTACTTTAAAATCCTCTACATCTTATAATATTCTGCCAGGGGCAACAACCTTCACAGAGTGTCCCGTAGAGTACAGAGGCTTTGACACATATTGCAATAAAGAAAAAAATATGCTTTGAATCAAGAATAGTAGGAACATGAGCCCTAACTGGTTTGGCTCAGTGGATAGAGCATCAGCCTGCGGACTGAAAGGTCCCAGGTTCGATTCCGGTCAAGGGCATGTACCTTGGTTGCGGGCATATCCCCAGTGGGGCATGTGCAGGAGGCAGCTGATCGATGTTTCTCTCTCATCGATGTTTCTAACTCTCTATCCCTCTCCCTTCCTCTCTGTAAAAAAATCAATAAAATATATTAAAAAAAAAAAAAAAAAAGAATAGTAGGAACATGAAATAAGCCAAATGCCATGACAGGAAATCAGATAGCAAGCCTTGTCAGTTTGCAAGTGCACTGGGACCAGATGAAGGGAGAGTTGGCTAGGACCTTCCAGTGTTTGCTGCAATAGAGCAAGGTCCACCTGCATCCAGTTTTATGAAATACTAGAGGCCCGGTGCACGAAATCCATGCACTCGGCGGGCAGGCAGTCCCTCAGCCCAGCCTGTGCCCTCTTGCAGTCCGGGAGCCCTCGGACATCCTTAGCACTGCCATGCAAGCAGGAGAGGATCCCACCACCGCCACTGCCCTCACCAGCCATGAGTCTGGCTTCTGGCTGAGCGGCGCTCCCCGCTGTGGGAATGCACTGACCACCAGAGGGCAGCTCCTGCACTGAGCGTCTGCCCCCTGGTGGTCAGTGCACATCATAGCGACTGGTCGTTCCGCCGTTTGGTCTATTTGCATATTAGCCTTTTATTATATAGGATGGCTGCAATCACCACAGGATGTTCAACAGTAGCAAGGCGCCAGAACAATCAAATCCACAGGAGAAGGTATCTCGGTTTATTTCCATTTGCATTACTGCTATAAATAGTGTGGCCTGGACCTTCTTGGACCACTTAAGGAAAAGGATTTGTGATCCCATTGTTCTCCCTTCCGTCTTATTGATAAATGGAAGGGCAAAGGTGGAAGGCATACTCCCTGTTGGCAAAGTTCTGCGACTAGACAGGCTGGCCTGAGGAGGAGACACATGAGATGGGCGTTTTCCTGTGTGGATGGGGCAATCTCAAACAAAGAAAGCTGTCATAATGAGCCTACCCTCAATATAGTATAATTTGTGACAGGGTGCCACCTACTGGTCAATGGTAAATTTCTGTTTTCAAGTTAGAGGTGTAATACAAGCAAAGTCACAGAGGTCTAAATTGACGCTGTCCAATACATCGGTAGTGCAAGCCACATGTGTGAGAATGGTATAGAACCAGGGACCGTGAAGGGCATTTCTGAGGCCACTTTTGAAGCTTAGTATGATGAGGTCTTGGGACAGGTGGTAGCAATGGAAACCGGCAGAGGTCGTGAGAGGCATTTCCTAAATATGGATGGTGAAAGATGATTCTATGTTTTGACACTAGATACATGCAGCTAAACTGTTCGTCTGGTCTAAGGATCTGTTGGATGATCCAGAGGCTCCAGGGCACTGAGCCTTGTTCTCGGTCCCCAGCTCTGAGTTCAGGAATGTTTTGGACCAGGCTGGATTTACCTGACATCAGAGAGGGTGATGAATGAAGACTGTTCATGCTGAGGGTACTTGAATGGTGCCCGATAGTACTGTTGCATATTGTTTAACCCCAGGTTTGATGAGGATCACTGGCCCAGCTTATGTCCTGGCTGACATAGACACACAGAGGGCTGGGCCTAGGAGGAAGAGTTGAGCTTCCTAAAGGCCCAATGTGACCCAATTTTACGGAGATATTTCCATCTACAACTCACCCCCACCACTAGCACACACGACCCTGTGTGAGATTTTTTCGGTACTGAAGCTAGCATTTTACTCCATCCAAAAAAAATGCTGCTGATCATTATGCTGTTTTCTGACTCTGCTCATTTCCTTCTGGTTCCCCTAGGTATGTAACACCTGTTTGATTTACCCAGTGGGGTAATTGGGCTTGGCTTTCCTTCAGTTGGAGCCAACTAAGACATTCATCAATACAGCTGACATGCAGTCGGTGAGAAAATGAGGCTCCTAGAAAATTCCCATGTGCCTTGGGCAGACCAGCCTCCTCTCAGTTGGAATACGTTCAAAGAACTTCTTAACTATCATTGATAATGCAGGGACATTTAAAACAGTTGCTTAACTTCACCTCTTAATTTGCAATGGCCCAGAAGCCCTAAACACAAAAAGAACTTGAAACAATTCACAGTTGGATTTACAGGTACAGACCTGCCTAATAAACTGGGATTTCCCAAAGAAGGCTGGACTGGAATGAGAGACAGCAGGTTCTGGAAAGAAAAATCACCATAAGAGAGAACGCCTTTTAATTACCTGGAGTATCCACAATCCTAAGGGATTAACTGGAAAAACATTAGAACTAATAACCAGTTCATCGAGGTTACAGGAATGGGGGGGGGGGTGAGTGGATGGGGAGAGATTAACTAAAGAATTTATTTGCATATATGCATAATCCATGGACATAGACAATAGTATGGTGAAGGCCCCAGGTGGGGGACAGGTGTGGGGTGGAGCAGGTCAATGGAGGGAAAAAAGGGGGTCATCTGTAATACTTTCAACAATAATGATAAATTTTTAAAAATCTATTATATTACTAGTAGAGGCCCTATGCACAAAATGCGTGCAAGAGTAGGCTTTCGCAGCCCTGGCGGCTGCCTCAGCCCTTGCAGCTCCGGCTTCATCCCGAAGGTGGTCCGGAAGGACGTCAAGACGGTCATTCCACTGTTCAGCCATTTGGTCGATTTGCATATTACACTTTTATTATTATAGATATGTTTGCCATGAACAATCTGAAAGACATCTATGACATGCTACAACATGGATGAACCTTGAAGATGCTATGCTAAGTGAAAAAAAGCCAATCACAAAAGGTACACATTTTATGATGATTCTCTTTATATAAGATATCCAGAATAAACAGATCCTCAAATGGTCACTTTGAGACAGAAAGCAGATTAGTGATTGCCAGGGGCTGGGAGTTAGGAGGAATGGGAAATGATTGCTAATGGGTACAGGGTTTCTATTGGGTGTGATGAAAATGTTCTGGAGTTAGTGGTGATGGTTGCACAACTTTGTGAATATACTAAAACTCACCAAACTGTACACTTTAAATGGGTGAATTGTATGGTACATTAATTCTGTCTCAATATAGCTATTTTTTAAAAAAGAAGGGAGGATGAGCAAAGAAACTGGTGAACATGAGAATATATCTCAAACACATCAACAACAACAACAGCTAAATTAAGGGATTAACAGCATGGTAAAATTATAATAACAATCATTAGGATTGTGTGCTCCTAAAGACACACATGGAATAATTTTAATTTCAAAAAGATGAAGAACTGCAATTGGCTAAAACATCCTATATATTAAAAGCCTAATATGCTAAGTGTCTGGTTGACCAGTGGGCTGTTCAACCAATCAAAGCGTAATATGCTAATGATATGCTAAGACCACTCAAACGCTCGCTATGATGTGCACTGACCACCAGGGGGCAGACAGTTAACTGGCTGACCAGTCGCTATGATGTGTACTGACCACCAGGGGGCAGATGCACTGACCAGTAGATTAGCTTGCTGCTGGGGTCTTGCTGATCGGGACTGAGCAAGACAGGTCAGACAAGCCCTGGAACCCCCCCACCCCCGCGCTCCCTCCCCTGCTAGTCAACCTCCCGCATCCCTCCCCGCCCCGATCATGCACCGGTGGGGTCCCTGGGCCTGGCCTGCACCCTCTCGCAACCAGGACCCCTTGGAGGATATCCGAGAGCCGGTTTAGGCCCGATCCCGCAGGCCAGGCCGAGGGACCCTATTGGTGCACCAATTTGTGCATCGGGCCTCTAGTTGAATATATAAAAAGCCATGCATTCAGATAATTTTTCAGAAAGGAAATAATCCTGCAGGTTTCTGGAACATCAAACTTATTCCTCTGAAAATTGGTAATCATAGGGAAAGAACTAAACATTCATCCTGCCTTTCTGGAGTAAACTGAATTTCAGTGTAACCAAATATCCCTATGGAAAAGGGAAAGATCTTCAGTACAGAAGAATTCTGCCTCGGGCCGGGAGTAAGGTAAAGGTGAGTGGGTGCCTAAAGTGTAAAATGTAAGAAGGCACTCAGCCCTGATTCTAGTTAACAAATGCAAAAGTGTCCAAATTAGAAAATTATTTCAATTATTAGTGATTCGGGCAGTGGTCATTAATGCTTCTAAAACCACTAGGAGAAAGGCTGATAGGAAATGTATAAAAATCAGGCTGTCACTATCTGGAGGCAAGGATCAGTCCTAATGTCACAAAAAGTGAGACAACCAACACTATGTACCTTCTGATGCAGATGCAAAAAGTACACCAAGGAAGAAAGCACCTCCTAGGAAGGATTCTCAGGGGAAAAAAATGTTTGAATCATAACATAATCAAGCCTTTAGAGCTGACCTGTGGTCCACAGGAAATAGGGAGCATAAAGGATGCAATCCACAAGGAAACATACCAGATCTCAAAGGAGGGATCTTATATTGGATCCTAATTTCATCAAGTCAATGAAAGAAATAATAAAAGGGGAGGGGGCTGTTTTAGATTAAGAGAAATGTGAGAGTTAAAAGGCTTATAAGAAATACACGAGACATAACAATCAAAATGATCTTAACAGAAATTACAAAAAATCATATAATAGAGGAAATTTGAGTATGGCTTGGTAATTGCATATTAAAGAAATATTTTTAATTTTGTTAGATGTGATCATGCATGGCATTGTGGTCAAGCAAGAAAATATTTGGATTTTTCTTCTTGAGTTGCATACTGAAGTGTTTAGAGGTGAATTATATGATGTCTGGGATTTGCTTTAAAACACTCCAATAGCAAAACATAACAAGGAAGCCCTAACTGGTTTGGCTCAGTGGGTAGAGTGTCGACCTGCGGACTGAAGGGTCCCAGGTTCGATTCCGGTTAAGGGCATGTACCTTGGTTGCGGGCACATCCCCAGTAGGGAGTGTGCAGGAGGCAGCTGATCGATGTTTCTCTCTCGTCGATGTTTCTAACTCTCTCTCCCTCTCCCTTCCTCTCTGTAAAACATCAATAAAATATATATATATATTTTTTAAAAAAAACATAACGAGGAGGAAAGGATAGATGAAAGAAGTACTAGTATATGGTAAAATGAAACAAGGGGATGGACACATGGAGTTTGTTATGCTTTTTACTTTTGAGTATTTTGGAAAGTTTCATAATTAAATTCACCCCCCAAAAATATGGGTACAACATTATTCTAAAGAAACTCATTTAACTGTACGCATGTTCAAGAGTGAGCTCTGCAGCCATGTTTGTAAAATGAAAATTGGAAATGACTTCATTGTTTTTGCCAGTAACTTCCCAGTGGTGGGCAGGCAACTAATTCCACAATGAGAACTAAGGGGAAATTTTGGTGAAAGGCTTCTAGGAAAGATTCACCACATTTCACTGATTTTAAAACACAATCTTTCTTTCATCTCCGAAATTGGCAAGGCTTCTCACAACCCATAGCATTTCACAATCACTGTCTGTCAGATGATTGTTGTGGTGGTGTACTTGTCATTCCCTCTGTATTTGCGAACTTCATCTAAAAACCTGCCTTTGGGACATCTTCTGGCAAGATCTAGAAAGTGCCAGAATTAAAACCTGCAGAATGGGTTTCTTGTGACAACAGTGGCACACCATGTGAAGAGATACTGCACTGCCAAAGGTCCTGAAGTCGCAAATAATATAGGCATTAATTATCTCACTGATGAGAAATCTGCAGGCAGGGGGTTCCATTGTTGGATCAGTGACTTAACAATGTCAGGTTGCAGTTTGACATCCCTGGAATTCTTTTTGTCTTCCCTTGATGGGCCCAAGCTCTGAGCATCATGCCCTTGCCTGACCATATCCAAAGCAGGAAGGGGACGAGGGACAAAGGTGATGTCTTTGCGACAACATGGACAGACCTTGAGAGTATTATGCTAAGTGAAGTATGTCAGGCAGAGAAAGACAAATACTATATGATCTCACTTATATGTGGAATCTTTAAAAAATAATTTTAAAAAAAGAGCTCATAAAAACAGAGAACAGGTTAGTGGTTGCCAGAAGTGGGGGTGGGAGGTGAAGGAGCAAACTTGGGTGAAGGAGATCAAAAGGTATAAACCTTCAGTTAATAAATAAGTCATGGGAGATAATGTACAGCATGGTGACTATAGTTAATAATACTCTACTGCATATTTGAAAGTTGCTAAGAGAAAAAGTTGCTAAAAGTTCTCATAATAAGCCCTAGCCATTTTGGTTCAGTGGATAGAGTGCTGGCCTACCCACTGGAGGGTCACGGGTTCACTTCTGATCAAGGGCACATGCCTGTGGGAGGAAACCAATCAATGTTTCTCTCTCTGTCTCTCCCCCTCCCTTCCACTCTCTCTAAAAATCAATGGGAAAAAAATCCCTGTGAGGATTAACAACAACAGAAAAAGTTCTCATTAAAAAGTTTTCTAGCCTGGCTGGCATGGCTCAGTGGTTGAGCATCAACCTATGAACCAGAAAGTCACAGTTGGATTCCTGGTCAGGGCATATGCCCAGGTTGCAAGCTCCATCCCCAGTGTGGGGCATGCAGGAGGCAGCTGATCAATGATTCTTTCTCATCATTGATGTTTCTCTCCCTCTCCCTTCCTCTCTGAAATCAATAAAAATATATTAAAATTTTTTTCTCATTACAAGAAAAAATTATTTACAACTATGTATGGTGACAGATGTTAACTGGACTTATTGTGGTGATCATTTTGCAATAAATATCAAAGCATTATGTTGTACTCCTGGAACTGATATAATGTTGTATGTCAATTACACCTCAATTAAAAAGTTGAGACAAAGTATTAAAAAAGAATAGCCTAAGAAGACATGACAAATAAATGTAATGTGCTAGGTATCCCATTCCTGGAACAGAAAAGGAAAAATGGCAAAACCTAAAAAAAGTGTTGGATTTAGTTAATAGTAATGTACCAATCAAGGTGTTTTCTTGGGTGTGATGGATGTACCATAGTAACTTAATAATTAAGATGTCCACAACAGGGCACTCTAGGTGAGGTGTATACAGGAATTCTATGTGCCATCTTTGCAACTTTTCTGTAAGTCTAAAACTTTTCTAAAATAAAATGTTTTGTTTAAACGGAAACCACAATAGTGCTTTCTTTACAGAGTCGTGGGAAATCAATGAGCAAGTAAGGTCAAGTGCAGGGTTCAATGCTTAGCACATAAAGTCAGGTACGGTTATAGTGATTTTATGTAAAACGAAGGACAAGAGCTCTGACCCTTACGTATTTTAACCAGGATGAGCAAAAGGAAGCCACTCGCGCGCAGACCCTGTCCAGCCTCCCCAGCACACGCTCCGAGGCACGCGCGCGCGCGCACAGACGCCGCAGGAGGTGGGGCGCCAGCGCGGGGCGGGGCCACCGCAGTTCCCACGCCGCCAACGCCCCCGGAAGTAGCGTGGCCGGGACTCCGCCGGGCGGAGGCTGTACATGGCAGGATGCAGTGTAGCCGCCAGGGCGGAGATGCCGCTGCTGTTGCTAGACGACGCGAACTAGCCTTCGTCACTTCCTCAGCCCGCGGTCTACCCTCCCGTCCAGGCCGGAACTCAGGCGCCCAGAGCCGAGGTGGGCACAGAGTCACCCTCAGAGTTGCAGGATTGCGGCCGGCGGGCAGCTGGAGTCGAGGCCACGCCACCTGCAGGGAAGACCCCGAGCCGAGGCGGGAAGATGGCTGCAGACAAGCCTGCAGGTGAGGCGCCCGCGCCCTGCGCGCTGAGACGGCGGGACACGCGGGGGGGTGCAGACCTTGCGCGCTGAGGCCGCGGGGCCCCCAGTGGGGAATAGTGGGTTAGAACTCAAGGGCGACTTTAATTGGGGCGTGCATTTCTCTCCCCCCTCCCTTCCCACAGCCCTCGCTCACGTGAGTCTTTGGGCTCCAGGTCCAATAGTTTTTTCACCCAAGTACAGCTTGAAGTCACTACTGACTGCCTTTGCGCCCCCCCGCCGCCCCCCGCTCCTCCAGAATATCTCTGCTAAAAAAGCCTAAATTTATATAGCTGTTTCATATACTTTTCGACTTCCCAGTGTGAAGGCAGAGCAGGGAAATTCTTCCCGGAACACACAGCTGCCTCAATGACCCCCTGGCTCAGCTAAGACTCACCTGGGCGTTCTTTTGGCCGCATCAGTCTGCCTCTGGTCAGCGACGTCCTATGTAATGAACTGTGTTTAAGGCACTTAAATTTAAGTACACTTGAAATTATAGTGTGCCACTCTGGTCTGTGCGAACATCTTGCATTTAGAACCTGTTTTCCCTTAGTTCCTTGTGCTTACTTTAATCTCGATTTTGTTGAAATATTGCCCCATTCCTAGAATATTCTCCATTAAGGAATATAAAATTCTTCCCTGCCTACCTCTGAGACGGTGTGGCGACCTATGATTCCAGTAAGAACTTAGTGATCTCTGTGGCATCCAGGTTTTGTTGGAAGGAACTTAAGTGAGAGGAGTTAGAGGTGGGTCAGCACTTAGACTTCCCCGTGAAATTAATTTTTAAAGGAAAAGAAAATCTCAATGTGCTGTAGGTTTTAGTAGGTCCTGATCTTAATAATTGACAGATATACTTAATTTGAAATAAAGTGAGTCCATCCTCAGACAGGTACAAGTAAATAAAACCGTTAGAGGATCTCTTCGGTAATCTACTAAAATAACAACAGAGAAAAGGTTTAGAAAGTGAGGATAATAGAGTGTACTATCGAATTTTAAGTAGGCTGGTTCAGGGAAAGCGTCTGATGAGGTGATAGTTGAGCAGACAGCTGAATGAAATGAAGGAGTGAGCCATAGGAAATAGCGATGTGTGGATGGGGAGAATGTTTCAGGCAGGGAACAGCATAACCTGTCCACGGCTGGACCAAGGGGCCCAACATCTGTCTTCTTAATTTAGGACAGTGTCTCTGTTTCCCAGGTTTACCATACCTAATAACCCATACCATAGCACTTCCTGGAATGACCATTTTAGGCCTAAAGCTCATCTACTTTTCAAGTCCAATCTCAGTCATAAAGCATTCTTCTACTTGTTCATTCATTCTTTCATGAGTGCCAGGTGCTGCCTTAGCTATTGAAGAAATGGATATGGCATAGTCCCTGCTTTTGAGGAGAACCTATTATTTAGTCTGCTAAAGATAGACCAGTTATAATGGCACTTCCATCTGTGAAGAGATATATAATATGTACTAGAGGCCCAGTGCACTAAATCCGTGCGGGGGGGGGGGGGACTCCCCTCAGCCCAGCCTGTACCCTCTCCAATCCAGGATCCCTCTCACAATCTGGGACCACTGGCTCCTAACTGCTCGCCTGCCTGCCTGATCACCCCTAACTGCCCCCCCCTGCTGGTCTGGTCACCCCCAACTGCCCCCCTCTGCCGGCCTGGTCTCCCCCAACTGCTCCCCCCCACTGGCCTGGTTGCCCCTTACTGCCCCCCCCCCACCGGCCTGGTCACCCCTTACTTCCCCCCCTGCCGGCCTGGTCGCCCCCAACTACCCCCCTCTGCCAGCATGGTTGCCCCTAACTGCCACCCCCCCACTGGCCTGGTTGCCCCCAACTGTCCGTCCCCCCCCCCGCCACAGGCCTGGTCGCCCCCAACTACCCCTCCTCCCCCCCCCCCCCCCCCACTGGCCTGATTGCCCCATAGAGCCTGCTGTTCAGTTGTTTGGTCATCCTTCACTAACCCTCCTGCTGACCTGGTCTCCCCATACAGCCTGCTGTTCAGTCGTCTGGTGGTCCCTCACTAAGCCCCCTGCCAGCCTTGTCACCCCACGCAGCCTGTGTTCGGTTGTCCATCCGGTTGTTTCGGTCATGATGGCCCTTGGCTTTTTATATATAATATGTATAATTGAAGAATAAGTTCCTGTCCTAGCCGGTTTGGCTCAGTGGATAGAGTGTCAGCCTGTGGACTGAAGGGTCCCAGGTTCAATTCCGGTCAAGGGCACATGCCTGGGTTGTGGGCTAGGTCCCTGGTAGGGAGTGTGCTGGAGGCAGCTGATCAAGGACTCTCATTGATGTTTCTATCTCTCCCTCTCCCTTCCTCTCTGAAACCAATAAAAATATATTATTTTAAAAAAAGGGGATAAGTTTCTAAATGATTAGGGAGTTGTTGCTTTGATTGGTTTAAGTTTGTAGGCCGTGATGTAGGAAACTTCCTACCTTGATAATGAGGTTGGATTTATATTAAGTAAATGAGTGTTTAGTGTGGCTCGCTTGAATATCTCTGTTCCTCCTCTCCACCCCCGTTTCAGCTTCTGAGATTCTGGCCTTTATCTCTTTATGTGATCTGTTTCACATTAAGAAACCTCTTGACTGATGTTTGTTTCTTCCTATCTAGTCTGTTCTTCTCACTGCCATCTTTTCATTAAAAATTTTGTGTTGTTGTAGTCAATCCTCAACAACATTTCTTTTCAGAGAGAGTGGAAGGGATCGGAGGGAGGGGGAAAGAGAGAGAGAAACTTCGATGTGAGAGAGACACATCATTGCCTCCTGCATGCACCCTGTCTGGGAGCAAGGAGCGAACCCAAAACCAGTTACATGCCCTTGACCGGGAATCAAACCCAAGATCCTTCCATATTGGGGCCGATGCTCTAACCACTTAACAACACCAGCCAGGGCTGCCTTTTCATTTTATTTCTAAAACACTAATTGGATCATACCACTCCTCTACCTATAAACTTGCTAAGACAGTACCATTTTTTGTGTGCATCGAAACCTCACTAGTGATGTCATTTGTAAGGCTCTTCACAAACTGTTTTTAGTGGATGTTTTTATATCAGCAAATCTAGCTCTTCACATCTGAAATTACTCTCTTGGAAAGCATTGTGTTCTTTTGAGCTTCTGAGCGGTAACGCCCTGCTTTCTCTTCTCTGTCTGGTGAACACGCTCGTCATTCAGAAATCTAGTTGATACGCTCTTCATCTCTGGTAAGAAAAGAAGCCCATAGGATCTAGAGAGATTTAAGAAGGTAAGTGACCAGATCACACTGGCTGTGGTATAGGGTAGATTCCAAGACTGGCTAGAGACGATCTAAGACCAGTTAATATGATATTATTCAATTCTCACCAATGGCCTGCTCTGGGAGGCACTGCAAAGTCTTTGTTCTCGTGGAGCTTATAAGGTAGTAAGAAAGACATATTCACTTAAACAAAATAAATAATTATAACTTTAAGTTGTGATAAATATTGTGAAGAAAAGAAAAATGAGTAAGAGGATGGAGGATAACTGAGAGCAAGACTCTACTTTGAATAGATTGGTTAGAGAAGGAAGGGCTCCCTTAGAGATCACCTTTGAACAGAGACCCTAAAGAGAAAGAGCCAGCCAGAAGGGGAAAGGATGATCCAGGTAGAGGGAGAAACAAATGGGGAATTGTGTTCAAAGACCTCTTGGGGAAAGAGGCTTTGTCTGTGTTAGCTGTGCTCGTTCACCAGCACCTAAAGCAGGGGTCCTCAAACTTTTTAAACAGGGGGCCAGTTCACTGTCCCTCAGACCGTTGGAGGGCCGGACTATAGTTTAAAAAAAAAAACTATGAACAAATTCCTATGCGCACTGTGGGCCCGGGACGAGTCGGCTGCTAAGCAGGACAGGCAGCGGCACCCGGCGGGCCGTAGTTTGAGGACGCCTGAAAGCAATGGCTGGCAGATGGGGGGCACTCGATGCGGATTATAGCATAGTGAGCAAAGGAAGCATGGCAAGAGATGAAGTCAGAGGTGTGGCAGGGGATGGCTTACGTCAGGCCTTGAAAAAAAATTGAATTCCTTCTAACTAATGGGAAACCATTGGGAGATTTCAGCTAGGGCATGATGTGATCTGATTTATGGTTTAACTAAGCCAGGTGACAATCGATGACGAGTCAGGAGCATAGGGTTTGAAATCAGACAGCCTGGGTTCATTCGAGTGGTACCACTTGGTATTTGTGAGACCTGGGTAAATTTTAAGAAACCTTTTTGATGTCTCAGTTTTCCTGTGTGTAGAATAAAAATGACATCTACTGCACAGAGTTGGTAACGGTTTAAGTGAGATCATCTCAGACCCTGGTTTTTTAAAATGCTGACTACTATTTGGGTTAGTGGTAGGATGGTGAGGAGAGGCAGATATGGGAAGTGTTTATTAGGGAGTAAAATTGGCAGAATTTGTGACTAATTGGTATGGTACGTAAGCAGAAAGCCTTGCTCTACAGGAAAGGTTCTTAGTTGAGCCTCAGTTTCTTCATTTATAAAATAGGGATGCTAATAGTTCTTAATTTATTCCTAGTAGCTTTTTAATTACATCACAGGGTTGTAGCTTGTGAGGATCAACGGAAGATAAGGTGTGTATTTTAGCCCACATCTTCTGGGAAGCAGAACCCAATTAAGCAGCTAACGTTTTGTTTGGAAAGTGCAAGTCCAGGGTAGTGAAAGGGATGGAGAGAAGGAAGTAAGGCAGAGGGAGATGTAGTACATTCCATCCCTGGCCGCTGTTTCACCTGGAGCTGGGAAGAGACCTAGTCGGTCACTTGCATGTGGGGTTTTTTTTTTAAAGGTTTTCCAGGAGAAACTGCACATGAGAAAGAAAAAAGGGATAATTTATCTGTCTAGCTTCCTTCTGTTTTTGTTTCCAGTTGGTCAAGACTCACCCCCTGGGAACAAATTTACCTGTCTTTCTAGGTTGAGTGGCCTCTCAGTGACTGATCAGCCAGCAGTCTCACACCCCGAGTTATATTTCAACCAAATTGTAAAGGGAGGAGTGTCCGAGGATAGATGGGGCGTCAACCAAAGCCAGAGATTGAAGGGCAGTGGAAGGTTCACAAGGTTTGTGTCCCTATGTAATATATAAAGGCGGTATAAAACTAATATCATTTTTAATTTTTTTTTTTTAATTTGAGAGATAGAGAGAAACAGCTATGGATTGACTCCTATACACCCCCTACTGGGGATCGAGCTTGCAACCTCAATGGGATCAATGGGCGTGTGCCATGACGGGGAATAGAACCATGACCTCCTGGTTCACAGATCGACGCTCAGCCACTGAGCGACACCAGCAAAGGCTAAAACCAATATCAATTTTTACTTTACTTTTGATAGTTATTTGAAAGGAGAATGTGGCTGGAGTTAGAAAACAAAATCCTAGATTTGAATTTATCTGAGAATTTGGACTATGAGGATGGCAGTAGTAGGCTTAATGGGGAAAGGTTGATGATGATATGAACAAGGGAAAGACAGGACCAGGTGAATAATACGAAACCAGGAGATGAATACTTAAAGGGGGCTTTTGAAATTGTGAGCCAGACTGACTAAAAATGGAAAAACTTTAAGCCAAGGGTATTTTTTATTTTATTTAAAACACCAAAAACTTTTTATTAGTAAGTGTATAAGGTAAAAAAAAATATGAAGTCCAGCCCTAGCCGGTTTGGCTCAGTGGATAGAGCGTCAGCCTGTGGACTGAAGGGTCCCGGGTTCGATTCCAGTCAAGAGCATATGCCTGAGTTGTGGGCTCGATCCCCAGGATGGCATGCGGGGGGCAGCTGATCAATGATTCTCTCTCATCATTGATGTTCCTATCTCTTTCTCCCTCTCCCTTCCTCTCTGAAATCAATAAAAATATATATAAAGTCCTCTGTCTCCCCACTCTCCAGATAACCAATATGAGTTTGTGTGTTCTTCCAGACTTTTTCTGTGCCTACCCAAGTTCACATTGACTTGAAAAAAAAATCCCTGATAGAGTCACACAACTTTACAGTTAGATATTCTCTTTTCCTTGAAAAATGCAGTAAGCATTCAGTATAGGTTGGTGTTTTGTTTTGTTTTTAACTGATATAATTGATAGGTTAGTTTCAGGTGTACAACGTAATGATTTGATATTTGTATATACTGCAAAATGATCACCATAGTATGTCTATTAACATGTGTCACCATACATACTTACAAAAATCAGTGCTCATTTGGTATTTTTTTAACTTTTTATTACAAACATCCAGAATATTGAAAAAATAAAATGAATACCCATATAACCACCACCTAGTTCATCAATTGTTACATTTTGCTGTATTTATTTCCTTTATCTCTAGCTACAGAGTCATTTCTGAAGAAGTTACAGACATCATGACACTTCATCTCTAAATATTTCACCAGGCATTTCGTAAAATAAGGACATTTACCTACATAACTATAATACCATTATACTTCAGAAAATTAATATTTGAATATGTCAGACTTTCCCAGTTGAACCAAAACTGTTCCATAAAACTTTAAACTGTGGCTTTCAAATTAAGAACCAGTTAAGATTCATATATGGTATGTCTCTTAATTCCTTTTTTTTTTTTTTCATGACTGATTTTTTTTTTTAAGAGACTAAATTGGTTGCCTTGTAGAACATCCTGCATTCTGGATTTTTCTGATTGTTTCTTCCTGGCATCCTTTAGTTCCTTATTGTGTATTTTCTGTAAACTAAAAGTTATTTTAACAGGCTTAATTAGATTTGGGGTTAATATATTTGTAAGATACTCTGTAGGTGAAGCTATATACTTTTTATAAAGTACATATTGTCAGTTTGTTCACTATTAGATGCTAAATTTGATCAATTTGTTAAGATGGTGATAGGAACATCTTCCATTTGCAATTAGAAGAAATCTGTGGGATATACACAAAAACATCATGTTATATATCTGAAAGTAATATAACGTTAATATGTCAATTATATCTCAATATTTTAAAAAAGAGCCCTGGCTGGTGTAGCTAAGTGGTTAGAGCATCGGTCATGGGATTGAAAACTAGAGGAAATCTTTCTTCTATGCATAAAACTACTCTCAGATATGAAAATAAAAATACCCATTGGCAGTGGTAGTGTTCTGCTTTGCCTGTCTTCCCCAAGGCATGCTGCTGTATTCTTGATTCTTGATATTCTGTTTATTTCTGCAGTGCTGGGCAGGGTGCTGAAGTCTATAGCACTACTGGTCACATGTTATTTCTCTGAGTCGTATAGAAATCAGCATTATAAGTCAGCTGTACTAGTTCAAGTAATAGAAAACCACACGCGAGGCGTGTGAGCCTTAGCTAGATGGTGACTTCGGTGAACTTGAATTATTTTTGTTTAAAATGTCTTATTTAAAATCTTCCTTCACAGAGGCAGCAACACTTGTTGTGAGTGTTGCAGATTTCCTTAGGCCTCAGCAATCCTTTTTTTCTTTGGAACAAAATTTTTTCCTTGAATGTCATTGGAGTTAAAATTTGAAAAGTGTAGCTAGCTTGTATGGAAGATCTTCCTCCAATCATATTTGAATTAGCATTCTTTTAATGGAATGTGTCTATGCTTTCAGTTAACTGACTTTTTTCAGTTTTGAAAAAGCAGTGTGTTTCTTTTGTATTTAGTTCAAACCTACAGGCAATTGTTTGGTTTAAAATGAAGCCCTTTGGCTTAAAGAATGTCAAGGTTTGTGCGCCAAAGAGCTCTGTACGCCTGGAAGGTCAGCCGTGTGCATTAGGCCACAGTAGAAGGAAAGTCAAGCTTATGGATGAACGGTCATATACCGTTTCAATTGGCAATGGAGACTACTTTTGGACAAATAAAGACACATTGTGGGATTACGTGCAGACTCTTACGGGTAAGAAATCAGTTAACAAAAAATGAATGTTTTAAAAACATTTTAAAAAAGGGTATACAAATAATACCCACTTCTTGCAGAAAACTTGAAAAGTAGAGAGAGATAACAAGGAAAATAAAAATAGTAATCCCGTTGACGTATATCGTAATGTAAAAGAATGTAGGTAAAATGATGGTTGGTTAACATATAAAAGGCTGTTATTGAGCTCAGTTCTTTGAAATGTCTGTAGAAATGAGAATTTCGGAGTCTCTTGTCAGCCTTCGAGTCTAGCTTATTTATTTATTTATCTATCTTAAAGTTGGCTTCTCTCCTTTCCTGGAAAATTTTTTGGAGACTTTTACAGCTCCTAGAGGATAATGATAGCAGCAGTGGCCACCTGAGCCAATCTGCCTTTGGGGGAAAGTAGATAGAAGCTTAAATTCCTCAACGCCTTGGTGAGTTGTGTGTATTTCCCTCTGCCCTGTATTTACACATCACTCTTTGACAGTTGAGCCCAGAAGTCCCATTAAAGAATGTCATCTAGTCCAGAGAGGATATAAGTATTTTAGAAGAAGCTATGGAGATAACTTGATGGCAGATCAAGAATTTTTGTCATTTGTCTTAAATTTAGTTTACTTTCTAATGATGAGGGAAGATACATTTTTTAAAACAGTTTAGGTTTCCAAACTTTTTTTTAAGTATTTGTGTTCATTGTTATAATTTGACTAGTGTCCCGGTGCACGGATTTGTGCACATTGAAAGGAAATTAATTAGAAGAAATATTTTAATATCACTATTTACCCTTTCTCTATAACAGAAGTGTTAACCAAATTCACGATCAACAATGACAGATCGAAACACATGTGTGCGATTGGTGCTAGCGAGAGCTTTATATGTATTGCACATGCGCGAGTCAACTTAGCCTTTTATATATATATAGATAGATAGATAGATAGATAAACTTGCTTAATTAGACCTGCTTTCTGATTTAGCTAAACTTTTTCCAGCCCAGTGAAGCACCCCAACTTCTCTTTCAGGTAATTGTCAGCAACACAGCAGTAAATATCAACACAGAACAGATTATTATTGTAGATCATGCAGGGAGAAAAAAGGGTAAAATATTTAACTGTAGCAGTGTTTGACTATTCTGCGCAGTGAGAAAACCTGAAGTAATTTTCAAGTTCCACCATTTCTTTTCATTCGGGTCAAGTTTCTAAATTTTCTAAATCTCGTTGTCTTGCTAATGAAAAGAAAATAGGATTCTACTGAGTCTCCTATCTACCTACTCCAGGACTTCTGTGAGGATCAAATAAGATGAGGCACGGGAAAGTGCTTCACAGATATTTGGTTGAACTGTAAAATGTTTGCACCTGGCTATAAAGCAAGTTGGGTTCTCGGGCTGAAGAAACTCCAAGGAGGCTAGTCGCTAGGGAGAGGAAGCTGGGCGTTGCTACATGATGTCATTACCCGGTGCTCACAGCGACTGATTCCATGCTGGGCTGGGCTGTGGGCCGCATTTTTCACCATGGGGTCTTGGCAGCGTTGGCTGCAATTTGGTGGGGTGTCACTCCGGGGTGGTGGCAGGGCCTGTGTCCCACTTGGGGGAAGCCGAGTGTTGGTTTGTGGGCGCCAGGTCTGTGGTGCCGTTTATTTTTAAATGTCCAGTGCGTGTCATGGCAGCTCCTGCATTGAGCGTCTGCCCCCTGGTGGTCAGTGCGCATCATAGCTACTGGTCAGAGGGAAGGACGGACACTTAGCCTTTTGATAGATAGATTGTTAGATAGATAGATAATAAATGTACATGAAGTTGAGAGTTCTGCTTCACTCTAAACTCATACTTTGCTTTCTGGGGTCCTGAAATTCTGTGTTCCATTTTTACACATTTTAAAGTAATTGGTTCTTACTGTTCCTGTGCACCTGAAAGTTTTGTAAAACAGATGTACTGTGTAAACAGTAGTCTTGCAGTCAAGCATGTTGGCTTTCTAAAGGAAAAGCTGTTTTAACACTGTCCTTATTCTAAACTGGTAAACTTTCTCCATTAAACTACTAGTTCTTCTTCCTCCCTATTAGGACTCAGTTCTTATTTACAAATTTAATTTAATTTCTTAATTTATTGGAGTGACATTGGTTAATAAAATTATACAGGTTTCAGGTATACAGTTCTACAATACATCATCTGTGTATTGTATTGTATTGTACATTTACCAACCCAAATAAAGTCTCCTTCCATCACCACTTATCCCCCTTTGACTTTCTTTCTGTTTCTTTGTATGCTAATGGTGAAATGAAATGCCAATTTATCTGTTAACTTTAAGTAACAGAAGTATCACTTCTTTCTTTTTTTAATTATTGACTAGAGAAAGAGAGAGGAAGAGAAAGAGAGAAACATTGATTTGGGTACTTATTTATGCACTCATTGGTTGATTCTTGTATGTGCCCTGACCAGGGATCGAACCCATACCCTTGGCGTATCAGGACGATGCTCTAACCAGCTGAGCTACCCAGCCAGTTTTTTAAAATAATAAATTGTGGAGCAAGAATCATTAATCTTAGAATGTATGTGGGCACTTAACTCATGTTAAGGAAGCTTTTTAAATGTGTTAATTTTGACTTTGGGATTTCTAAGTTTATGAAAGCATTCTTTGCCTGGAAATTACCTCTGAGTTATCAATGTAGATTTCTCATTGTTAAAGGTTATTACTGTATTCCAACTGCATTATGAATTTCTTAAAGGCATTGTACATCCTATATAATAAAAGCCTAATATGCAAATTGTCCATTCGACCAGGAGTTTGACCAGGGGGCGGGGCCAGCCAGCCAACTACGGGAAGGGAGGCCCCGGCCGGCGGTGGCCCAACAGCGGCGGCAGGCAGCCGGGGGAAGAAAGGCCACAGCCAACAGCCACTAGGGATCCTACCTGTGCACGAATTTTGTGCACTGGGCCTCTAGTGTATTTATAATCTCCTTGGGTCTCTAGGGCCTGCTTTTGGTATATTGCTAGAGGAACAGAACTAATATCTTTAAAAGAGCACAACAGCCCTGACGGGTTTGGCTCAGTGGATAGAGCATTGGCCCATGGACTGAAGGGTCCTGGGTTCAATTCTGGTCAGGAGTATGTACCTTGGTTGCAGGCTTGATCCCCAGTGGGGGTTGTGCAGGAGGCAGCTGATCGATGTTTCTCTCTCATTGATGTTTCTAATTCTCTATCCCTCTCCCTTCCTTTCTGTAAAAATCAATAATAAAATATATTTTTTAAAAATAAATAAAATAAAAGAGCAAACATTCTAAGCCCTAATGTCCTGATGAGCAGAGCTGTAATCCTATATAACAAAACCCTAATATGCAAATCGACCGAATAGCAGAACAACCAGTCGCTATGATGCGCACTGACCACCAGAGGGCAGGCGCTCAACGCAGAAGCTGCCTCCTGGTGGTCAGTGTGCTCCCACAGGGGGAGCGCTGCTCAGCCAGAAGCCAGGCTCACGGCTGGCGAGCGCAGCAGCAGTGGCAGGAGCCTCTACCGCCTCCACAGCAGTGCTAAGGGAGTGGGCCTAAGCTGGCAGTCAGACATCCCCCACGGAGTCCTGGACTGCGAGAGGGCACAGGCCGGACTGAGGGACCCCAACCCCAGTGCACGAATGTCAAGCTCCAGGCCTCTAGTCCTTATATAAACCATGGTGGGCTTTCATTGAATTTGGCCATGGCTAAAGGAAACTTTTTCTTAAGTTTTTAGAGGAGTGGCTTCTTACTCTACACTAATTAGTCATTGTAGTTGAGAGAGCTCTAACTTTGGCAACTTCATTAGGAAGAAGACTATTAAGAAAACTAGGGACACATCACTGCACAACTGTTATTTCTAAAGAAGTGTAAAACTGTATATTTGCAGATCAGGGAGCCGAGAAGCATGAAGCGACAGGTCAGTCCTCTGGGATCACTGATCAAGAGAAGGAGCTGTCCACCAATGCTTTCCAAGCTTTCACGGTAAGAAATGTTTCCCTTAATCGGCTCCACTTTTAGGATCTCTCAAGTATGAATCGTTTCACATTGGATTTTTAAATTTATACTGTGTGTGTGTGTGTGTACTAATTAAAGAGTTAAGTTTCGAGAGTAGGTTTAGTTTTAAAATAAAGACATTTTAGAGTTTAACTATGATAAAAGGATCAGGAGTAATTTGAGCCATTCCCAAGTCTTTGTGCTTTCATAAATACATTTTAACTCTCACACTATTGTTTTTAAGTCTTTTAAATTTATACTTGTAAGTATGTGGGTCAGCCTTTTCATTTCACTAGTCTCTTCAATTTTTTTCTTGAATGTACTTTAAAATGGAATCCCAAAAGTTTGTCAAAACACTAACTATTCTGACATTTTTAAACAATATGAAAAAAAAACACATCTTACATTTGATTATCAAGTTGCATACATGTAAGCAGAAGAACTTGAGACATAAGTATTCAGAGTATATTAACTAGGAATTAAAATGTGGAGTAATCACATTACTTCTCTTGGCTAGCTTTGGCTATTATACCCTGCTAGCAATATGTACCAATATATACTAATATATATGTTATACTAGAGGCCCGTCATGCATCAGTGGGGTCCCTCAGCCTGGCCTGCAGGGATTGGGCTGAAACCGGCTCTGTGACATCCCCCAACGGGTTCTGGATTGCGAGAGGGCGGTTCTCAGGTGACACACCCCAGAATCAGGCTCCCTCCTCTCTGGTTCCAGGTGCGTCACCCGAGAACCACAGCTGCCAAGTCACCGCAGCTTGGCAGCTCCTGCATTGAGCATCTGTCCCCTGGTGGTCATTGCACGTCATAGCTACCGGTCAGACGGTTACTTAGGCTTTTATATATATAGATGTGATTATTACATATATAGCTATAGTTTATATATATATTTATATGTATATGTCTTATAGAAATGATGCACACTTACTAGTGTTAGAGTTTGATTCTTAGGAAATATATAGCCACCATTTCTTTTTCTTTTTTTTTTTTCAATTTTACTGAGATGTGATTGACATATCACAGTTTGTGGGGTTTTTTTTATTAACCCTCACCCAAGACTATTTTTCCATTGATTTTTAGGGAGAGTGGAAGAGAGAGGGAAAGATAGAGAGAAACATCAATGTGAGAGAAACACATCGATTGGTTGCCTCCTGCACAAGTCCCAGACAGGGCCCGGCCGAGGAGGAGCCTGCATCCAAGCCTACCCTTGACTGGAATCAAACCCGGGACACTTTGGTCTGCAGGCTGACGCTCTGTCCACTGATCCAAACCAGCTAGGGCACACAGTTTCTTAATTGACATAAACGTTTTATCTAATGATTTTAACTAGTATATTTTGGGGAATTATATCTTTTTAAAGAGTTTTAAAATAAAGATGTGTGGAATATATTTGGAAATGATCATATAGGTCTTAAAGCTGGTATGTAATTTTGTGAATGTGTGTTTTCATTTTTGTTTTAGGCTGGAAATTATGATGCCTGTCTTCAACACCTTGCCTGCCTACAAGATATAAACAAAGATGATTATAAAATAATTTTAAATACAGCGGTAGCTGAGTTTTTTAAAAGTAACCAAACAACAACAGATAGTTTGAGACAAACACTTAACCAGCTGAAGAATCAGGTAATGTACACAAATGAATTTAGCTATTATGCTCTCTAAATTTTAGGATAAAAAGAGTTAAGGAAAATTAATGTGACTTATTGTCTGATATTCATAACACAATTTCTAATATATCTGAAACATTCATTGGTATTAATTTTACTTGTATGAAACTATTATTCCAAGAAATGAAAGTTACGTAATCTGATTTTGTTTTCTATTGGGTTTTCTTACTTGAATAAAATAGGTTAATATACCAAATTTGAATGTGCTTTGGGTAGACAGAGGGTCTATCTTGAAAATGCAAAGTGGTGTAATTTTTTCTTTTGGTACCAGATGTTGACGTTAGGGTTCTAATAAAGCCCTTGGAAGTCTGTTTTCACTACCATGTGTGACAAAGTGCATTTTGTTCATTACTTCAAAAAAATCTATCCTTTTTACTGAGGAAACAAAACCTGAACATCATAGGAAAATCAGAAAGTATACATACTAGCTTTATGGCCTTGGGCAAGATAATTAAGCTTTTTGTGCTGGTTTCCTTATTTATAAGATAGAAATGGCAATATTATCTATGTTCTCGAGGTATGGTGAGGATTAAATGAGGTGTTCTCTGTAAAAAGGTTCAATGTAGCAGGCCTGGCACATAGTTAAGTAGTTAGCTATTGTTTGTTCATGTTTAAATTTTACTTTTGTTTTTACAAAATGGAACCAAGTTTCTGTGTACATACTGCGTAACATGCTCATGGGAAAGGCCGTTTTGAGGTTGGCCCACTTCCCATGAGTCTACAAGGTGGAAATCCAACCCAGAAACCATGCTGGCAGTTGAACATTAAAGATATATCTTCACAGTGGCAAGGAGGAGAATAACCTTGCCTTGTGCTAGGTACTAAATAAGTCCCATCAAAACAGTTTACTAAACAGAATTTTATTATGAATGAAATACTTTTTAGTGTGAGAGTAATTGAAATCTAGAGAGCCTGTTGAAAATGTGGAAAAATTCAAAATAAACATTGGCCTGTGTTCTTGATTATTCATGTAGATTTCTTTCACTTTTGTGCTTTATTTTCTTACTGTTGTTTTAGCATAAACCCTGTGGATTGTTTTATAGGTCCACTCAGCTGTTGAAGAAATGGATGGATTAGATGATGTTGAAAACAGCATGTTGTATTACAATCAAGCAGTCATTCTTTATCATTTGCGGCAGTATACAGAAGCCATATCAGTTGGTGAAAAACTTTATCAGTTTATAGAACCTTTTGGTATGTTATCTTTCAAGTCAGTAATTTCCATATCTTCTCATACTTGCAAAGGTCTCTGGTGTTTGTACCCAGATAACCTAAATCGGAGAATTACATGTCAGTAAGAAAGAAATAAAGCTGTATCCGGTTTTCTTAATGGTTAGAAAAGATAAAAATTATGTCACTTTCATATGAATCCAGGTTTTCTTTTAGCATTCTCCCAACCCAATTCTTTAAGATAACTGTTAGCATTGCTGTTTCTAATGTGAAAGAATTGCTGATTTGAGGGGGTTTTCTTTGGTTGTGGACCTGACCCTTTCTTACCTAAGTGGTGTATTAAGGAAGGCGTGTTTTGTAATGTTAGGGGACTTTGTAGTAATTTATTTTGTCTACTGCCTAACTGAAGTAGAGTAGATAGTAGAGAACTGTGTTAGCTTTTTTGTTATCTTAACTAGCTTACAATTACTAGCCTCAAGAGTAGGAACAAAGGTAAGGGCAAAGGGAAAAAAAGGGCGCAAATAAAGCAGCAAAGCTGGACCCAGGAAATGGTTGTTAGAGAGGGCTGTTGGTGTCCACCCACAAGCACATTCAGTTGTGATTCACATTTTTGTCTTTTGCTCCATGGTTATTTTCTTTTAAACTCAAAACACTAATGCAGATTCCTGCTTCATAAACACCTGATTGCTGATGTGGTCCCCTCAGGACCTGTGGTGGAGTGTGATGGCTCCCCCATGATACTTTGGGGAGAGTTGCAGAGCCCCCTTTTGCTGACAGCTGGTTGAACAGCTGTTTACTATGGCTCCAGGGGAGCATTTTCATGGCGCTTCTCATCTTCCCCCCAATCCTGCGGATGTGGTGGCTGGACAGACTGCCCCCGAGAGGCCTCAGTGGTGAAGCATTATGTAACGGGTGACCAGTCCTTTTCTTCTGAAAAGCTAGAAGTCAGAATTATACTTCAAGGATGGCATGGATGTGGTTTTGGCCCCCCCCCCCTTCCCCCCAATAAAGCTGGTTTTTAGAATTTCCAGAACAGTTCCTGAAATCCTGTTAATCTGCTAGGGTTGAGCAGAATCTAGCAACCAATTAGTACTCAAATGTATTTATCTTCTTCTTTGAAAATTATTATTTTTTTAATTTTACTACTTGGATTCCTCATTTAACATCTATTTATTGAGCATATACTATGGGCCAGACACTGGGACCTAAAGATTGATGCAGTGAATGAAAGAGAAAATGTCTTTACCCTTATTAAGCTTACATTCTAATGGGAGAGAGCGCTGCACACGAAATATATTGTGAGATAGCTAAATGCTATGAAGAAAAGCTAAAATTGGGTACAGACTAGAGCTTGACTGGGGATATTGTTTTTCGAGAGGAACAGCTGGAATGCCACTGTGACTGGGGCTAGGTGGGGAAAATG
Source organism: Plecotus auritus (assembly GCF_963455305.1). Classification (NCBI taxonomy): domain Eukaryota; kingdom Metazoa; phylum Chordata; class Mammalia; order Chiroptera; family Vespertilionidae; genus Plecotus; species Plecotus auritus. The sequence continues at coordinate 165,637,145 of NC_137773.1, forward strand.
GTAGGAAATGAACTCAGAAGTAGCCAGGGACAGAACAGGTAAATTATTGTAACCTAGGTCGGGACTTTGTTTAAGTTGGAGGGAAGCCCTTGGAGATGCCACCTTTGCATATTAACTACACTGATTTTAGTTTTAAATGGAAACCACTCTGGCTACTATATAAGAGCAAGAAGGGAATCAGGAAGACTTGCTAGGAGGCTTTTAAGGACTTCTGAAATTTTCTGTTCTTGATTATAGCAGCCTTCTTTTCATCCTTATTTTTCCTTTTATCTTCTCTTTGACAGGAAAGGAAATAGTGTTATATCATGCTGGGTCACCCTTCCTTTCTTCCTTGGGTTCTTCCTTTGATGTTCTTGTCTTTATATTTTCCTCTTGGCTGTTGCAATTTTCTGATATACTCCAATCCACACTTTGGTTCTTTTGTGTCTGCAATCAAATTATTTCTTTTTCCCATCTCTGTACCTTGAAAGGAAATATATTTACCAGAGTCAAAGATCTTTTTAGAGTTAGAAGGAACTTCAGGAGATCACCTGGTCCCCTGGTCCACCCCCTGCCTTTAGGCAGGTAAAGTGTTCTCCCCATTTTGCAGGTCAGCCAGCTGAGTCTAAAAATTAGTTCAATGGTGTGTAAAGGCCACATAACTAGTAAGTAGCCAGACAGGAACTGGAATTGAGATACCCTTCCACATAAAGTAAAATCCTCATTTCATGTGCTGGTGTTTGGTAGATATTTTGCCAAAGGATGTTCAGTCACTAGACCAGCCGTATGCAAACTACGGCCCGCGAGCCAGATCCGGCTGTTCTATCCGGTTCTCTTGCTCTCCCCTCCGCTCCTTTACTTTGAATTTATATTAGTTCACACAAACACTCCATCATGCTTTTGTTCTGGCCCTCCGGTCCAATTTAAGAACCCATTGTGGCCCTCGAATCAAAAAGTTTGCCCACCCCTGCACTAGACTGACTTCCTGAAATGAGAGGTGGGGAGATGCCAATTGGAATGAAATGAGATGCCTAATAGAACAGCATTGTTGGCATTGCAAGTTGTTTCCACCATGGCTCTAGGTGATGAAATTCATTTAAGTAAGGACTTAGGCTTTGCTCTTTAGAGCTTGGAGGGGTGGGGGAAGGTCTGAGATGTTTGCTTCACTTTCGATTGTAATTTTCCTTTTTGTTTTATTTTCCCGCCCCCCCCCAGAAGAAAAATTTGCCCAAGCAGTGTGTTTTCTACTTGTAGACCTGTATATATTAACTTACCAAGCTGAGAAAGCTTTGCATCTTCTTGCTGTCCTAGAAAAGATGATTTCACAGGGTAACAATAACAAAAATGGAAAGAACGAGGTGAGTGTCTTAAAGTGATCAGACTAAAATTTAAATAATAATGAACATTTTAGTTATTATTATAATAGCTTTACTGAAATATTATTTCACTGTACAGCATGATGACTAGTTAATACCACTGTATTTCATATATGAAAGTTGCTTAGAGAGTAGGTCTTAAACATGTCTGTATAAGAGTTCAGTTAAATAATGTTAGCATTATTCATAAACGGTAGTAAACTATTTCCATGTGCAATACTTGTAATAGTTGGTGAAGAATAATTCAGTTCAACAGATGCTTCTGTGCTCTGCTTGGTACTAAGGTGACAGCAATGAAAACCAATGCAATTCTTGATTTTCAAGGAACTCAAGTCTGTGGGAGGAAAATACTGAGCAAATCTGCTCAGCGACTGGGAGGATGGAGGTTAGGGAGTGTTTCAGAGAAGTTTGGGTGTTTGATGTGGGCCTTGAAAGATGTAATAGTTTGCCGAAACCGGTTTGGCTCAGTGGATAGAGCGTCGGCCTGCGGACTGAAAGGTCCCGGGTTCGATTCCGGTCAAGGGCATGTACCTTGGTTGCGGGCACATCCCCAGGCGGGGGTGTGCAAGAGGCAGCTGATCGATGTTTCTCTCTCATCGATGTTTCTAATTCTCTATTCCTCTCCCTTCCTCTCTGTAAAAAATCAATAAAATATATTTAAAAAAAAAAAAAGAAAGATGTAATAGTTTGGCAAATCAGAAAAGGAAGGATGAAGCAGGAAAACCATCCTGGCAGAAAGAAAAAAACAGCACAAAAGGTGTGAGAAGGTGTGTTGGGGGAGTTCCAGTCATCTGAAATGGGAAGTAGTGCCTGAGAAATGTAATGGAGATCAGCAGCAGGGGACATTGGCCACTCGAATATGGGTCAGACTGTGAAGGATTTTGAATACTTTACTAGGAATTGAAGGCATGAGGTTGGCAGCGTTTATGACAGAGCAAGTTTTTAAGAAGGGAATTACGTGATTGTGTCTGGGTTGTAGAAAGCTAACCTGAGTTTTGCCCACGTAGGACCTGTGCGTTTTAAACCTAGTCTGTCATTGTGCTCCACAGTGAGCTTCTCATAGGTGCTTCCTGTCACTCACTTCACACTAGTAAACCTCAGTCTGTGGGACTGGGACCTAGGATTCTGAAATTTGAAACATTCTCTAGGTGATTGAGATTCGCTCCCTTGGAATCTGTGATTTAAATAGTGGGCAGAAATATTTCATTTTGATAAACTTTGTTCATCATCCTCTAGACTGGTAATAACACCAACAAAGACGGTTCTAACCATAAAGCCGAAAGTGGAGCTCTAATAGAAGCTGCAAAATCAAAGATACATCAGGTAATGTAACTTAAGAGAGGTTATACATCACGTGTATTTACTTGTGGTTATGAATAATGAAGAATGTGATGGATCATTGAAGGCAGTAAATCATTTAAGACATGTATGTTTACTTATCTTCGAGGTATTGTAGTTTAGAAGCCATTTAATCCTTCTAAGTATACTTTGCTTAAGATGATAATGCAATATCATTTCTTTTATTTACTCTATAGAAAATTGAGAGAAAAAAATGGTCTGGGAATGTATTAGATGATGAGATCACATTCATTTAAAAATTCATTGTTAATTAGCCACGTACAGATAAGAATCAGGATTTTTGTTTGGAACTTAAGTATAAATTTTATTCTACCGTGTTTCTAGTTTTTTAGAGTGTATTCCATGAATACAGTAAAAATAGATTATTTATGATAATTTTTAACTTGCTTTTGCTGGCATACCCATGTTGTAAACAGATTGGGTTTCATTTCCTTAATGAGAAAGCAGAACTGCTTCACTATGTGTAAATATACCATAGTTCTTACATGCTAGCATTTTCCCTCTGACAGTATAAAGTAAGAGCTTATATCCAAATGAAGTCTCTGAAAGCATGCAAAAGGGAGATCAAGTCCGTCATGAACACAGCTGGAAATGTAAGTTTCTTCTTGACTTTTTTTTTCAATTCATATCTCTTATGTCCTAAAATTTTCTTATTTGTTCAATTTGTTATTTGTCAGTTTTAAATAATTTATCTTAGTCTGATAGTGAACTATGAAGTAGTGATCATACTGTGTCTACTACAATTTAATGCAATATGTTTCTGACTTAAAATTATCACAAGCATTTCTCCTTGGTATGTAGCCTTCAAACCACCATTTTTCTATATATATATATATTTTTTTATTGATTTCAGAGAAGGAGAGGGAGAGATGGAAACATCAATGATGAGAGAGAATCATTGATTGGCTGCCTCCTACACGTCCCACACTGGGGATCAAGCCCGCAACCCAGGCATGTGCCCTTGACCGGAATCGAACCTGGAACCCTTCAAGTCCCCAGTCTGACGCTATATCCATTGAGCCAAACTGGCTAGGGCCAAACCACCATTTTAAATAGCTAACCAGTATTCTGTGAGTTGTTTATCATAATTCACATAAACATGCATTGTTATTAGACACTAGGATTTTTTTAGATTATACTGAAAACTTTAATTCAAGATTAACAGTCAAGTTGTAGCCCAAACCTGCCCCTTCCAAATGATCTTTGGCCTGACAATACCTTCAGTTTTACTAGTGCTAGTATTTGAGATATAATTACTCCTTCCTTCCACCCCCTTTACCCCAGCCCCACACTGAGAAATAATTTTTAAGATGGTAGTGGGAAGGACAGAAGTGAAAAATCTTGAGGCTTTTAGGATATTAATTAAAAGTATAAAATCATGCCTGGCCAGAGTCGCTCAGTGGTTGAGCATCGACATACGAACCAGGAGGTCATGGTTCAATTCCCAGTCAGGGCACATGCCAGGGTTACAGGCTCAGTCCCCAGCAGGGGACATGCAGGAGGCAGCCGATCAATTATTCTCTCTCATCACTGATGTTTCTATGTCTCCCTCCTTCTCCCTTCCTCTCCAAAATCAATAAAAATAAATTTTTTAAAAAAGTATTAAATCATGACAAGATATGGTTTGTAGTAGGAATAGTTCAGGAAAATTGAACTTAGAAAATCCCAAGCAGGATTCACGTTAGCCACTGGGTCAGTACTCAAGTGATTTTTGAGAACAACTGTAGCCTAGACCTAAGAGGAGGGGTAAGGCCTATGTAGCCAGCCAGTCATTCTGAAACCTTTTTTTTGAGATTAAAAAATAAAAGCATGGATGTGGAGAGAGCAGAGCACCTGAAGAATGGCTCCTTTGTGATGAACACATCCAACAGCAACTTGGGCTTACTCCTCACGGGTGGCAGGATACTGTGACCTTCCTGTGATACTACGCCCTATATATATAAAAAAATAAAATAAATAAAAAATAAATAAAAGCATGATCCCTGCCTTAAAAGATATCATAGTCATAGGGAAAAGCAAACAGAAAAATAAATCATTGTAATGCAAGAAATAGTTACCCTGAGTCAGGGAGCACTTGAGGAGAGAGCCTTGTTTTGGTGACCATGGCTTAACTGATTCATTTATGCCCTTGCACACAGGCCAGCACAACAGTGTGATTATGATCTCATTGAGCAGCTAAAACCAAATTATAAGTAACTGATGTTTTCTTTACAGTCTGCACCCTCTCTGTTTCTTAAAAGCAATTTTGAGTACTTAAGAGGCAATTATCGAAAAGCTGTGAAGCTATTAAATAGTTCAAACATTGCTGAACATCCAGGATTCTTGAAAACAGGTAAAAGAAAATGGTAAAATCTTTGTATTTTCTTCCTGGCTCTTCTACCCTTTGTTTCTTCTCTCTACCACCCCACACCCCCCTCCCCGCCCCAGTACCCATTTCTAATTCTGCTAAATTTTAATTTTTGATGTTTTTATTGTCATGGCTTCCTCTCAGGGGCCCATTAACACCCAATCACTGAAATGATCTCTCAGACTAAGCAGATAATATGCTTTGAGAAAATTTGCTTAGGATTGTCTTGGCACAGATTTCAGAATTGATATTGGCAATCTCTAAAATGGAGTCGGGAGCAGGGCATGTTGTTGACTAGTCAACAGTTACCATCATTTAATAGGAAATATTTTATATAATAGTTGTATATTTTATATATTTATTTTTTATATCTATTAATTTTAAAACTGTTCATTTGCTTCCCATATATAAATTTTATTTATTTGTTGCTGATAAAATATGCTTATTAGAGGAGATTTGGGAATAGAATTTTAAAAAAATTGTTCATGCCCTAGCTAGTTTGGCTCAATGGATAGAATGTCGGCCTGCGGACTGAAGGATCCCAGGTTCGATTCTGGCCAAGGGTACATGCCTGGGTTGCGGACTCAATCCCCAGTGGGAGGTGTGCAGGAGGCAGCCACTCAATGGTTCTCTCTCATCATTGATGTTTCTCTCTCTCTCTCTCCCTCTTCCTTCCTCTCTAAAATCAATAAAATATATATATTTTAAAAATTGTTCACAATACCACTACCTAGAAGCAACCTCATTTAAACATATTAGTGTATTTTCTACTATATTTTTTCCTAAGTATAGTTTTCCTCTTTTTAAAATACAGTCATTGCTTAATTTTAAAATAATTCAAAAGCCAACATTTAGTTTTTAGTATTAAGCATTGACTATCCTGATTATTAATTTTGTCGATCTAGTCAGGCATTTTATGTCATTGAGCAAAAGATGGACTACCAGTAAACCGTTTTAGAATGTTTGGGAAGCCATTTAGAAAAAGGAAACTAAAGCTTGGATTGCTTCCATTACACCAAAATACAGTCCAGAGAGATGAAGGATTAAAATGTGAAAGTAAAATCACAAAAGCAGCAACAGGAAACTTGGAGGAATATATTAATATTGTGGTGGGGGAGCCTTGATTAAACATTACGCAAAATCCAAGAACCATAGCACTTAGGAAAGCTTCCTAAATTTGACCACATAAAATATGAAACTTTTTATGAATAAAAACATAAACAGCCCTGACCAGTTTGGCTCAGTGGATAGAGCGTCGGCCTGCAGACTCAAGGGTCCCAGGTTTGATCCTGGTCAAGGGCATGTACCTTGGTTGCGGGCACATCCCCGGTGGGGAGTGTGCAGGAGGCAGCTGATCGATGTTCCTCTCTCATCGATTTTTCTAACTCTCTATCCCTCACCCTTCCTCTCTGTAAAAAAAAAATCAATTAAAATATATTTAAAAAAAACAAATAAAAGGACAGGGAATCTGGTAATAGATTTATTTTGTATATTGTTTAAAAAAAAGAAAGAAAGAAAGAAAGAAAGAAAGAAAAAGAAAGAAAGAAAGAAAGATAAACATTTACTAGGAAAAGAAAAAAAAAAGATAAGGGAGTTTGCCCTCACTGGGTGGCTCAGTTGGTTAGAGTGTCGTCAGTACACCAAAAGATTCCTGATCAGGGCATATACCTAGGTTGCAGTTTCAATCCCAGGTCAGGGTGCGTATGGGAGGCAACTGATCGATGTTTCTCTCTCTCCCTCTTCTTCTCTCTCTACATATCAATAAAAACATATCCTTAGGTGAGGATTAAAAAAAAAAAAGAGGAAAGGGAGCTTACGAAGTTTTCAGATTTTTCCTAAATTTCAAATGCCTTATAAACAGTTCTATAGGGACTATGTGGAATTGCATATAGAATTAACTCATGTTAGATAAGCCAAATTCTTGTATGATGTACATCTACAGTAAAATTTGTGGACAAACTTATTTGTGTTTTTCTCAGGTGAATGCTTGCGATGTATGTTCTGGAATAACCTTGGTTGCATCCATTTTGCCATGAGCAAGCACAATTTGGGAATTTTCTACTTTAAAAAAGCTCTACAGGAGAATGACAATGTCTGTGCACAGCTCAGTGCAGGCAGCACTGATCCAGGTATGCCCTTTGCTTGGGGACATTTTACATTTTACTACATGAGGAAAGCCTGAGTTCAAAGAGCATCTGGTCATAATGCATGCCGTATGCATCTACAGTTATCACTGATCCTGCCCAACAAGTTTGACTGTGGGGATTTTTAGTAGATATTTGAATAGCAAGGAGTTAAGTGTAATTATCAAAGACATTTTAATTCCCCTTTTTTCATAGATTTAAAACTCAGTATTTTTAATTCCCTTTTTTTTTTCATAGATTTGAAAATCAGTAATCCCATATGGGTAATGTTAACAAACAAAGTAATTTTCGAAGATTTCTTGATTGTGCCAAACTAATGTTATAGCTTCTTTTCAGCGTTTCACATGTGGTACTGTTGGCAGCACCTGGCAATCTTTAAGCAATTCTTGAAATTTATTCCTTTAATATTCATATTATATAGATTATTGATTTTAAATGCTTAAAGTCAAGCAATCATTTAGCTTTGTATTTTTTAAAACTATTTAATTGATGAAAAATGTATCCAAAATCATTAATAGTCTTATTATGGATTGTGAAACTCTGAATGAGTGAGTGAATGATAGTTATCATAGGTATAGCACATTAACTTTTATTGCCACAGTAAAATCCTGTAACACTGTAACATTAGCTGAATACTTCCGGTTAATCAAAAGTACATGACAATAATTTAATTAATCAAACTTAAAGTAAAAAGAGTGGAATCTTTACAGACTCTAAAATGTGTAAGATTCAAAGGAGAGTGGGTCCTCTCTCTTCTTTGCCTTCCTGGAGCATGTGTGGCCTGGGTTGCTTCTCATTTGTTGGCAACACAGACAACGGAGATGACTCTGGCCAGTACTTGTGGGTTGGGGCTGGAGATCATCATTGGTGAATGCTATTAACTTCACATTGGGGTCAGTGGTATTAAACAAGGTAGTGTTTAAGTACTTAGTGGAATGAATGTTTTCCACTAAATAACTTCTTTTAAGTCTAATGATTGATTCCCACCTAATTTTTATCATTAGGCAAAAAATTTTCAGGAAGACCCATGTGTACATTGCTGACCAACAAGAGGTATGAGTTGCTGTATAACTGTGGAATTCAGCTTCTTCACATCGGAAGGCCTCTTGCTGCCTTCGAGTGCCTAATCGAAGCTGTTCAGGTCTATCATGCCAATCCCCGCCTCTGGCTACGGCTGGCTGAATGCTGCATCGCTGCCAATAAGGGGGTGAGTGCTGCCTGGGTACCTTTTTGAACCCTCACTCTCCACCCATCTCCCCCCCGCACCCCTCTCCCCCATATACTGTTACATGGAAAGCAAAAAATACTTGGGAACCTACAAGACTTCATCCCCTTTTTAACTCTCAGGGAATTTAGAGTCTTCTCTTCTTTAATAGCTGGACAAAAAATTTTAGGTTCAGAAATTCATTTGTTAACATGGTTCTTGGTAAGTATGGCAACAGGTATCAGCATTCACATTAAAGAGTTGAAGCCAACAAGGTCCTACCTGTTGGAACAGTGGTCAGCTAACTGCTAGGCAGGGGCCATGTCATCTCACATCAGGTGTGTGCGCCAGGCGATTAGAGAAGGCCTGTTGATAACCTAGTGAGTGTGGAGAGGACTGCATTACACTGCCCGGGGCTTTATTTTTACTAGTATTTATTTATTTTTAATATATTTTTATTGATTTCAGAGAGGGAGAGAGAGATAGAAACATACATGATGAGAGAGAATCATTGATCAGCTGTCTTCTGCAGGCTCCACACTCGGGATCGAGCCTGCAACCCGGGCACGTGCCCCTACCAGAATCAAACCGTGACCTCCTGGTTCATAGGTTGACACTCAACCACTGAACCACACCGGCTGGGCCCGAGGCTTTATTTTGATTCAGTAATTGGTTCAGAGATCACAATTACCAGACTCTTCCCTCTGACACACATTTATCCACAGTGTCTAAGAGAAATAGGCCCGTTAACATCGGTGTCCATGCCTACATTATCTCCATAAGGCACTGAGTGAAGCCTTTGTATCTCAAGTGAGGAGTGGTCAGTGGGAGGGGGGAAGGCAGGTTGTATCAGAATTACCAGATGTCTGTATCACCCCATTCCTAACCACCCCCCACCCTTGCTGTGCTCTTGGGTCTGTGGAGATTGGAGAGGGTGGCATGAAATGTTGCCTGGCATGCCTGCCATGGCTGAAGGAAGATAGTTGGGCTTTCCTCCTCTGAAACAACGCTTCCTGAAAAACATCTGCAAATTTGCATCATTGGTTTATTCCATCTTACTTTTCCCTTTACATGACAATTTTCTTAGTGGATAATTGTTAAATTAACTGACAATTCTAGGCAGAATTTATACTTTTTTAAAATGAAAGGCTCTCTAGAAATTGCTGTTTTGTTGAGTCCATTTATGAATTTAAGCCATTCTCTTGTAGTACAGTTAATGGAAGCCAGGGCATTACATCTTCCTGGGAGTAGAGACACATATTAAGGTTTAATGTTTTCTTTTCAAATTACATATTTTTAGAAATAGTATTTTTAGAATTGTCTTCATTCTGTGGATTGCAAACCCTCCCCCCTTTTTTTTCTAGAAAGTTTAAAAATTTGTAATTTAAAAAAAAATGGTCAAGATGACTTGGTTGCTATAACTTGGTGGATACCAGAGCACTCAGTCTATGCTAATAATAGGAAATGAATAATTATCTCTTTGTCTGTGTTTCTCCTCCTCTTAAAAATGACCTGAAGTGGCCTAAACGATAGTAGAAACAAGCCAGAACGCTCTCAAAATCAGAAAGCAAAATCCCAATAGGAGCAACAAGAAACTTCACGTGGAATTCCGTAAATTTTCTTTCTCTCAGGACAGAAGGGACACTGAAGAAGGCACTTTGTAGCCTCAAAAACAAATTTATTTTTTAATAAAAAGAACCAACTTAATTGTTAAATTGGTGATACCGAGGAGATCATTTGGTCCTGTTTACCTGATGTATGTTGCTTCAGACCTTTTGGCACAAGCGGGCTGATGTTTGGTGGGTAGTGTATAATATATGAGAAAAGATCTGCTAAATACAAAGCATAAGCCTCAGTTGTAGGGAGAGTATTTAACCAGTGTAAGAGAAGGCCTTTAAAAAGAACAAAACGTACCATTTACCTTTCTGAAAATGTACCATTTATTTTTCTGAGTTCTAGAACTCAAGATTTGTTAGTTCTATTACTGCCAAGACATTATAAAATAATGAATATTTTAATTACATATGATTTTTTAAAAAATACCGGGAGTAGTTGGGGCTGAAGCCTTTATTATTATTATTATTTTAAATATATTTTATTGATTTTTTATAGAGAGGAAGAGAGAGGGATAGAGAGTTAGAAACATCGATGAGAGAGAGACATCGATCAGCTGCCTCCTGCACGCCCCCCACTGGGGATGTGCCCGCAACCCAGGTACATGCCCTTGACCGGAATTGAACCTGGGACCCTTCAGTCCGCAGGCCGACGCTCTATCCACTGAGCCAAACTGGTCAGGGCTATTATTATTATTATTTATTTTTTTAAATATATTTTATTGATTTTTTACAGAGAGGAAGGGAGAGGGATAGAGAGCTAGAAACATCGATGAGAGAGAAACATCGATCAGCTGCCTCCTGCACACCTCCCACTGGGGATGTGCCCGCAACCAAGGTACATGCCCTTGACTGGAATCGAACCCGGGACCCTTCAGTCCGCAGGCCGACGCTCTATCCACTGAGCCAAACCGGTTTTGGCTAACTTTCACTTTAGTAAGGAAAAAATATCGGTCCCAGGTTTGATTCCTGTCAAGGGCACATGCCCAGGTTGCAGGCTTGATCCCCAGTAGGGGGCATGCAGGAGGCAGCCGATCAATGATTCTCTTATCATTGATGTTTTTATCTCTCCCCTCTCCCTTCCTCTCTGAAATCAATAAAAATATTTTTTAAAAAAGGGGGGGTGGGGGGGATAAGGACACATATGTAATACCTTAATCAAGGAAGGAAGGGAGGGAGGGAGGGAGGGAAGAAGGAAGGAAGGAAGAAAGGAAGGGAGGGAAGGGAGGAAGGAAGGGTTTTAGGAAGTGGAGCTGCCTCCCTTTTCTTCTTCACTGTGTTTCTGTGACTCTCTCTTTTTTTTTTACTCTGAGGTCAAAGTGTCCGTAATATGCAGTATGGTGCCTGGGGGTAGAATGTCCTAAATAAATGGTTATAAATACATGCTGGAGTCATTCTTAAATTGCCTTTTTTCCTTAGAACTACCTCAAACCTCATATTAATGAAACATAGCATATGTCACAGACTTTCAGCCCCATGGACTCTTTTCTTCAATACTGAATATAATTCCTGTATCACCAGAAACTCCACATTGATGCATCTTAAGAACTTTCTTACCCTAACTGGTTTGGCTCAGTGAATGGAGCATCGGCCTGCGGACTGAGGGGTCCCAGGTTCGATTCTGGTCAAGGGCATGTACCTTGGTTGTGGGCACATCCCCAGTAGGGGGTGTGCACGAGGCAGCTGATCGATGTTTCTCTCTTATCGATGTTTCTAACTCTCTATCCCTCTCCCTTCCTCTCTGTAAAAAGTCAATAAAATATATATTTTTTTTAAAAAAAAGAACACTCTTAGAGTAACTGGAAAGGTAGTGGATCATTTTTCATACCCTGTTTTACAGTTCCATTAAATTAATTAGAAATTATTTGCATTTTGTAGACTTCTGAACAAGAAACTAAAGGTCTTCCCAGTAAAAAAGGAATTGTACAGTCTATTGTTGGCCAAGGCTATCATCGTAAGATCGTTCTGGCCTCCCAGTCCATACAGAACACAGTGTATAAGTAAGTATTTGCAAAGAGAAAGTGTATGTGTTTAAATTTATTATTTCATAGGAGGAACCACCTTGTAACTAAGTTTTATGACTATTTAAAAATAGGTGCATAGTGAATGTTACCTGACATGTGACTTTGGTTTGTTACATTCCTGGGAGCTGAAATTATTGATGGCCTAAGAAGCCCTGGTCTAGTCAGTGCCATTATTCAGAATGTCCAGAAGAGGGCATCTCAATGTTTCCTTTTTGTAGTGTCATTGTTAACTTTTAGGTAATTTTCTTATAGTCCCTGAAGCGAATTCTTATATTAGGAGAAAAAAGTACTAATACATAAAACATCCAAAGCAGTATAAATCCGTCACATGTAAAAAAATCTTTAGTTAAATATGAACATCTTTATTTTGTATAAAGATTCCAATTTGGAGTTGTTAGTATTTCTAAAGTAGTAGGCTTTATAAAAAAAATACTTCACTGCTTTTTCCCCCCCAAAATAAAATTTGTTCATTACCATTTAAAAGTTTTCCCAAAGTTTTAGAATAGTATCTAGCACACAATATTTTGGTATTAATTTATTTCAACTATGATGCAGATTTTTTTTAAGGACTTGATATAGCACATCACTTTCCTACAATTTCAAAATTGTTACTAATTTTCACATTTATATATTTTCCTAATAAAGCCTATTTAGTTTCAGTTTAGTTTGATATCAAAGCAAATAAAGTTATATAAAATCTCAACAAAATTATAAGACAAAAAATAATGCTGCTCTTGCAAAACTTAATAAAGGAATTTTTCAAAGGTAGAGATCAACCAAAACAAGGCTCAAGTGTGAAAATCTTCCTTCCCTTGTTTCCAGTTCTTACTATACCTGTCCTGGTCCTCATTACAATTTTTCTTGTTGATAACTCCTCCAATCCATTAACAATCATGGGTGTGATGTATACACTTGCGATCTATATACTTTTTGCATCTTGTATTTACAATTTGAGCTTTTAGCATTCTTTTATAACTTTTATATTAAAATTTCTACCCATCACAGGGCAAAGTTTTCATTTACACTTATATTGGTTTTATTTCTGATAATGGGAAAATACTATTTATTTTTATGTTATTTACTTAGCTAATTTGGTTTTGTCCTTTTAAGTGATGGACAGTCTTCAGCCATTCCTGTAGCCAGTATGGAGTTTGCAGCCATTTGTCTCAGAAATGCCTTGTTGCTGTTACCTGAAGAACAGCAGGATCTGAAGCAGGAAAATGGGACTAAAAACAGTAATCAATTAGGTGGGAACACTGAGAGCAGCGAAAGCAGTGAAACTTGCAGGTATTCTAATCCCTTTCAGCCTCCTTGGCAGAATCCCTTCAGGACTTTATTAGTAAGCCTCTGTGTGCTGCAGATGAATCCCTAAAATCTTCACCCTGAATTTCTAAAATTCCCCATTTTGAATAATAAGAAAAAAAAGTATAAATGTTTAAGTGTTTGTATTTTTTTTTTTTTTACTTTTGATAAAATAAATACTTACCTGGCTAGTGTGGCTTAGGTGGTTAGGCATTGTCCCATGCCCCAGAAGGTTGTAATTCGATTCCCAGTCAGCACATGCCCAGGTTGCGGGTTCAATCCCCAAGGGCCTGTGGGAGGCAGGTGATGGATATTCCCCTCTCACATAGAAGTTTCTCTTTCTCCTTATCCCTTTCTCTCTCTCTCTAAAAATTAATAAAAATATTTTTAAGCCGAAACCGGTTTGGCTCAGTGGATAGAGCATCGGCCTGCAGACTGAAGGGTCCCGGGTTCGATTCCGGTCAAGGGCATGTACCTTGGTTGCAGGCACATCCCCAGTGGGGGGTGTGCAGGAGGCAGCTGATTGATGTTTCTCTCTCATCGATGTTTCTAGCTCTCTATCCCTCTCCCTTCCTCTCTGTAAAATATCAATAAAATATATTAAAAATATATATATATATATTTTTAAATAAAATAAATATTTAAATCCTAAAATTATACCAATCTATAGAAACTGGGAAAGCTTATTTAGTAATAAATAAACACCATTTTATACAGAGAGTATTCTTTTTACACATGGGCACCTTTAAACTCAAGTCTCCTATCCCAGCATTTTTTCTTAATGATAATAGAAATATGTGTCCAATATAGAAAATCTAAAAAAAAAAATTGTGGGTTTTTTTTTTTCCTCTCCCCGAAGGGGTTATGTTTTACCATAGTTGATAAAAGGTCATCAGAAGAATGAGAAATGTGTGAAAATCTTGAAGTGGGTTTTTTTGTATGGTGGAGATAATGTTTTAAATTAGAGGTTTTTCAAAGAAGTATTATGTGCGGAGGGGGGGGGGGAGAAACTAATAAACAATATATCTTAACACATCAGTGATACCAAATTATAAGCATATTTCATTGTTTTGCCTCTTTTTGTACTTTCATCACAAAAAATTGCATGGAGAACAAAATTTTACATTTAATTGTTTATTTGTTGCTTTTCATAATTAAGAGTCCTTCTTTATTTTAGCAGTAAAAGTCACGAAGGAGATAAATTCATTCCAGCTCCACCTTCTTCTCCATTAAGAAAGCAGGAATTAGAAAACTTAAAGTGAGTATCCAAACAAAATTAATATTGCATTTACTGAAATGAGCACATAGTTTTTAATCTCTCTTATCCTTTTAAGATTATAAATTACATTGATCGAATGTCAGATGTTAAGCTAACCTTTCAGTTTTATGACAAACACTATTAATCAGAATATGTTGCCCTTTTTGTAAGTTTTTGGATTCAGTTTGTTAGGAATATTTGCTTCTGTGTTCACAAGAAGATTGGTTCACACTTTTCTTGTAATGTCTTTGGTCAGGTTTTGGTTTCAGGCTAAGGTTGAACATATAAATGAATTGGGAAGTGCTTCTTCCCTCCTGTTTTCTGAAAGAGTTTATGTACGATAAATATTTCTTCTCAACTGTTTGCTAGAATTCACCAGTGGAACCATCTGGCTTAGGGTTTTCTCTGTGGTAAATTTTTTATAATGAATTCAAATTCTCCAATAGAATGAGTTTTATTCACATTTTCTATTTCTGTGTCGGTTTGGGTAGGTTATATATTTGTCAATTCCAGCATATGTATATATGGTGGGGTTTTTATACTAGCAATTGCCTAATTTCCATACTTCCCTATACCTATTTTTCCCATTTGACTATGTGTGTCTTATTGTTTGATATTGGTACAAATCTCTGTTTCATTCTTTCTAATGGGTGCATAACATTGCATTATATAGTATCACAATTTATTTAACATTCCTTTATATTTGGCTACTTATAATGTTTCAGTCTTTGCTATTATAAATAGTGCTTCAGTGAATATCATTTTACACAATCTATAGGAGACTACTTAAAGAAGGTATTTGAAACCATTTTGAAACTTGATTTAATTTCTACAGGTTTATTTGAATGAATACTCATTTTAGGGTTCTTAATTTTTGCATGCAACTTAAGAAGTATATTATCCCATAATGATTGAACAGCTGCAGAATTGTATAAATTAACTTTATATTCTGAAAATGGCATTAAAGAAAAGGGTATGTGCAGGGTGGCCCACTTCTCAAAGAGCTTTGTACTTCTCATGGCATAATTCTTTGCTTTCCATATGTCTTACCTAGCAGGAGGATTGGTGACTTTCAGGGAAAATAAAATTACTTCCCTATTTTTGTGGAAAGGGGTGAAGGTCTCCATAGGGAGTTTCATTGTCACAAAGTGAGACGAAGATGGGTTCGGTTTATATTAACCTTTCTTTCTTATGGAGCAGATGGGAGAAAGGAAATGGAACAAGATGGAAGGAGCCTTAGGGTAAATTTATAAAAAGGACTGCTATGCAAGACAGTAGTCATGGTAATGTGGAGACAAATGGTGCAGGGAAGGAGTCGTGAAAGATTAGTGTCGTAATTTTTAAGGCTATAAAAGCTCACAATGCAATTGGGTACGATCAAGGGCAGTTCTGTGGCAGGAGCCAGCTGTCTTCTATAGAGAGAAGGAGCATATTGGTTCTGTTAGGATCGTGAATTCTTAGAGATTTCATCTATTTCTGTCCTGAATTCTTGTATGTGATTGGAAATGTGTGTGACTAGTGAATAGTTTAGTTTTTATGGACTATTATATTTGACCCCTTGTGCTCTCTAATACCCAAGACACCAATGCAAAATTTATTTCCTGTTTCCAGCATAACTAATAAGCAGTAAATTATCATGACTGTTCTGATGGCCACTTCTTACGGTATGGGTTCACAGCATTTTGAGTATTTTCCGTTTTGTTTTGTTTTTTTCGTTTTCTTTTTTTTTGTACATAAAGGAAGATGGCTCCAAAAAATACTCACTCTAACCAGGTTACAAGTATGTTTTCAGAAGGCATATGACACCTGAATTAGTTGAGAGATTCCATACTATAAAATCAAGGTAGGTTTCAGAAAAGTAGTCTTACAATTAAAACAGAAATTTGCCCCCAAATCAGGGAAATGTTTCCGAAATTAAATAATTTAATTGTGAGGCTCAGATGAACTTAGAGGTACTAATATAATGGATCAAGAAAGGTATAAATGTGTGTGTGTGTGTGTGTGTGTGTGTGCGTGTGTGTGTGTGTGTCTACTAATAAAAGGGTAATATGCTAATTAGACCAGGCATCTTCCGGACAAAGCCACGGTGGGGGGGGCCAAGGCAGAGGTGGTTAGGGGCGATCAGGCCGGCAGGGGAGGGCAGTTAGGGGGCTATCAGGCCGGCAGAGGAGCAGTTAGGGGGCAATCAGGCCAGCAGGGGAGCAATTAGGGGGTAATCAGGCTGGCAGGGGGCCAGTTGGGGGCATCAGGTCAGCAGGCAGAGGTGGTTAGGGGTGATCAGGCAGGCAGGCAGGCAAGCAGTTAGGAGCCAGCGGTCCCGGATTGCGAGAGGGATGTTTGACTGCCGGTTTAGGCCCGATCCCTGTTGGCAGTGGGACATCCCTCAAGGGATCTCGGATTGGAGAGGGTTCAGGCTGGGCTGAGGACTCTCCCTGCCCCCCATAACCGCCCCCCCCCCCGTACATGAATTTCATGCACCGGGCCTCTAGTGTGTGTGTGTGTGTGTGTGTGTGTGTGTGTGTGTGTGTGTGTGTGTGTGTGTGTATTTTGACACTGTAAGAATATTGCTTCAGTTTCTGAACTACTCAAAGCTCTGCAAAGCCATCAGTTTCATTCAGTTAGGAAAACACATAGACGTATTCTGCAGCCTTGAATTAAATAAATGCTCTGATTTTAAGTTTTTAAAATATAAAAGATGATTCTATTTCTAGGTATTTAGACAAGAGAAATGAAAACTTGTCCACACAAGAATTTTATAGCAGCTTTACTCATGATATACAAAAACTAGAAAATAACCCAGCTATCCATTCATAAGAGAATGGATAACTAAATATGTGATTTATTCTATCTATTGGAGTACTCTCAGCTATAAAAAAAAAAAAAAAAAAAAAAAAAGGAAGAAATTACTGATGCCCAAGTTAACATGATTTGAATCTCAAATATTTGTGTTTCTTTTTTTACTTAGTATAAGGTACATACTATATAGTTCCATTTGTACCATTTACATGATGGACAAAACTATACAAAAGAATTTATATTGATAGAAATTAAAACAATGGTTGGGAAATTGACTGGAAGGAATCATTCTGGGATGACAGAAACGTTCTGTATGTTAATATATGTGTGTACACAGACATACACACACACACACACACACATACATATACAACCTCATCAAGCCATACACTTAAAATGGTGTATTTTTTTAATATATTTTTATTGATTTTGGAGAAGAAGGGAGAGGGAGATGGAAACATCAATGAGAGAGAATCATTGATTGGTTGCCTCCTGCATGCCCCCTACTGGGGATTGAGCCCGCAACCCAGGCACGTGCCCTTGACCGCAGTCAAACTCGGGTCCCTTCAGTCCGCAGGCCAACGCTCTATCCATTGAGCCAAACTAACTAGGGCAAAAATGGTGTATTTTAATGTATGTAAATTACACCTCACTTAAAAATTTTTAAGGTTTTTAGAAAATTAATATAATTCTAAATATATTCTTTCGGGAAATATAATTTAACCAATAAAAAGTCAATTTCCTTTACACATCATTTATGAAGTGCCATGACATGGAAAACTTGGTTTCTTAATCAAAAAAAAATAATAATTCCTCTACTTGTATTTAACATATTTTTCTTAGATCCAAGGCTACAGTATTCGGTACAGATCCACTCATCACATGTGGCTACTGACCACATGAAATGTGGCTGTTATAAGGTGTGCTGTTCAAATAGGTGATACCCAGATTTCAAAACTTATTACCCCCAAATTATCTCAGTAATTCTGGTATTGATTATATATTGAAATATTTTAATTATATTGGATTAATTAAAATATATACAATTAATTAAATTTTGCCTGTTTCTTTCTACTTTTTAAAAATGTGCTGACTAGAAATTTTAAAATTACACTTAAGGCTCCAGTTATATTTCTGCTGAACAGTGCTGCTCCAAGGTTTTTGAGCTGGGTTTGAAGTGTTTGTATTGTTGATATATGGTTTCTACAAATGTGTAATATTGTTGCTATGCCAGTTTTCTTACATGCCACAAATTTTAGCTGAATATCTCTTTAGAAATATTTTTGTCTTTAAAAGGCCTAATGTCCAAATGAATCCTAGAATGTAGAAGCTTGCGCAGGATTGATATTTGGGCCATATGTTTTGATTTAATTATTAATGCTACCACATGCATTTGGAGATAATGATTTTCTTATGCACTGATTGATTATATTACAAGGGTGTACTTTTAAGATTTTCTTTTTTTTTTTTTTAAATATTAAATCGTATTAGCATAACCAGTGGACACAGACACTGGGGTGGTGGGGGCTTGTCCTGGAAGCGACTGGGGAGGGGTTGATGGGGGGAAAAGGAGACATATGTAATACTTTAAATAATAAAAAAAATATATATATATATATGTTAAGTCAATTAAATCAATTTATTTTTATTGATTTCAGAGAGGAAGGGAAAGAGAGAGAGAGAGAGAGAGAGAAACATCAATGATGAGAGAGAATCATTGATCAGCTGCCTCCTGCATATCCCCTACTGGGGATTGAGCCCACATCCTGGGCATGTGCCCTGACCAGGAATCGAACCATGACCTCCTGATTCATAGTTCGATACCCAACCACTGAGCAACACCGGCTGGGCAAGATTTTCTTTTTTTAAAAGAGTCAACCAGCCCTAACTGGTTTGGCTCAGTGGATGGAGTGTTGGCCTGCAGACTGAGAGGTCCCGGGTTCGATTCCGGTCAAGGGCATGTGCCTTGGTTGCGGGCACAACCCCAGTGGTGGGGGTGCAGGAGACAGTTGATCGATGTTTCTCTCTCATCGATGTTTCTAACTCTCTATCCCTCTCCCTTCCTCTCTGTAAAAAATCAATAAAATATATTTTTTTAAAAAGAGTCAACCATTTATTGACTGTCAACTGATATATTTTTAAAACAGTTTTAGAACATTTTCATCACCTCAAAAATAAATCCTGTACCTTTTAGCTATCACCTTTTGCCCCAGTTGTCAGTCCCATTAATCTACTTTCCTATAGATTTTTTCTTTTTAGATTTTTATATGAATGGAATCATATAATATGTGGGCTTTTATGACTGGCTTCTTTCATTTAGGATAATGTTTTCAAGGTTCATCCAAGTTGTAGCATGTATCATATTTTATTCCTTTTTGTTGTCAAATATATTCGTTATATAAACATACCATATTTTGTTTATCATTTCATTCATTGATGGACATTTGGATTGTTTCCATCTTTAGGCTATTATGAACAGTGCTGCTGTAAACACTTGTGTACATGTTTTTGGATAGGCATGGTTATTTTTCTTAGGTGTAACCTAGAAATAGAATTGCTGGGGTCATAGTGATAATTCTGTTTAATCATTTGAGGAACTGCCAGACTTCTTAAAAGTGGCTGTACCAGCCCTATATAAGGGTTCCAGTTTCTTCACATTCTCACCAGTACTTGATTTTACATTGTAGTAGGTTTGAAGTAGTGTCTCCTTATTTGATTTGCATTTCCTTGAAGACTAATTATGTGTGCACTTTTTGTGTGTGCATTGGGCATTTGTATATCTTCCTTAGAGAAATGTTTATTCAGCTCTTTTGCCTATTTTTCAATTGGGTTATTTATCTTTTTGTTACTGAGTTGTAAGAGTTCTTTATATATTCCAGATACAAGATCCTTATCAGGCATATTATTTGCAAATACCCTTGCCCATTTTCTGTGTTGTCTTTAGACTTTTTTGAAGGTATCCCTTGAATCACAGAAGTTTCTCATTTTGATGAAGTTGTTTATATTTTTCTTTATTTGTTTACACTTTTCATGTCATATCTAAGAATCCTTTACCAAATCCAAGGTCTTGAGGGCTTACCATGTTTTCTTCTAAGAGTTTTATGGTTTATAAGCACTTACATTTAGGTCTTTGATCCATTTTGAGTTAATTTTAGATATGGTATGAGATAAGGGCTCAACTTAATTCTTTTACATACGGTACTAATATCTTATTAATAATAAAGAAATAAGTCTAGAAAATTAGTCACATTAACATTTCATGTTTGCATAGTGGTTTAATAACTGTCATGAGTATGTACTGAGTTTCCATGTAGCATATTAGAGGATATCTTTGTTGTTCATTCTGAGATTGTGATATTAGCTGAAGTTTTAATTTCTAAAACTTAATGGAGGCTGCTCTAGAACCTGGAAAATAGTATAATAGAATTGGAAAAGGGTAGGAAATAATGTTGAGACTAATGTGGGAAATGTCTGTGTGAGAAATTGAAATCAAAGCATACAAAATAAAAATGAAGTTTCAATGTGTTTTTTTAAAAATAAGAGGCTTAAAAATAGATAAAAAGAAATGTTCAGACCAAATTTAATTAAGCCCAGTTATTTCATAAACATAAATCGTGGAACCTTCATTATTTCCCATTCGGTGAAAAGGGACTTACCATGGCCCAATGTTTATAAGAGGAAATGAATCAAATAAATGGTTAATAACATAAATATCATAGGCAGTTTTAGTGTACTTAAGGAATCACATTTCTTTTGGTATTAGCCTAGTGGTTCTATTGTACCTCATGGGACATACCTAAAACAAGATGAAGGCTAATAATCTTTTGAATCTCCCCCACTTCAGTCTTGTAACTGAGTATGGTCCTGCTAAAGCTTGTCCATCTAATAAACTCTACCAAAGAAGAAACCTGCCTGCAGGTATGACTTTTTTTTTTTTAGGTATGACATTTTGTTTGTGTTATCAGCGGTTTGTGCTCAGATTGGCATGATTCACATGTGCGTCCCAGATTTCATTTAGATGAACTGGTGATGAGATTCCTCACAGGCCAGGGTTAGAATAATTCTTCAGTGATCTGCCACTCTGTGGACCCCAATCCCTCCAGCACCCCCCCTCCGCCGACCCCCCGGGCCTCTGCTGACATTGGACAAATCATTTAATCCCTCTGGGCATTACTGTTCTCTTCTGTCCAATAAGTAAATGGAGTTGGGTGATCGTAAGGTCCTGTCCACGTATAAAATGTCTCTTACTTTATGCATTTTTTTTTAAAATATATTTTATTGATATTTTACAGAGAGGAAGGGAGAGGGATAGAGAGCTAGAAACATCGATGAGAGAGAAACATCGATCAGCTGCCTCCTGCACACCTCCCACTGGAGATGTGCCCGCAACCAAGGTACATGCCCTTGACCGGAATCGAACCCGGGACCCTTCAGTCCGCAGGCCGACGCTCTTTCCACTGAGCCAAACCGGTTTCGGCTTACTTTATGCATTTTATTTGCCGCCTGGGGTGGACTGCATTCTCCAATATGCTAGATTTGATTAAAACTAAAAACGTTTTCAGCTGTTTTATACTGGGCTTCTATTTGTTTTGGATTTGGGTGTGTTTTTCAGTAAGATTTTTTTTAATTTTTTTTTGCAAAAACCTATTATTGGAAAGCAAAATGTTTAGAGAAGATATGAAGTGAAAAACTTACCTAATTTAACTTTTGAATTTTCTTAAGAGTTGAAAGTTGACAGGTTTACCATTTTCTAGATGGTTACAGATAAATGGAAACAGCTTGATTTTTTTTTTTTTTGACATTTTAAAATCCAGTACTACATTCAGTTTTTTTTTTTTTTTAAAAATGCCTTTATTGATTTCAGAGAGGAAGGGAGAAGGAGAGAGAGATAGAAACATCAATGATGAGAGAGAATCATTGATTAGTTGCCTCCTGCATGCCCCCTACTGGGGATCGAGCCTGCAACCCAGGCATGTGCCCTTGGCCAGAATCGAACCTGGGACCCTTCAGTCCGCAGGCCGACGCTCTATCCACTGAGCCAAGCTGGCTAGGGCTACATTCAGTTTTTTTGGAAGAATTTCTCTTACTGGATTTTTGCAGTCAAGTTTTCAAACAATGTTTGCTATGAGCTCACTTAGTGAATTTATTTTCCTTGGACAAATGGTGACTTCCTGAATTCCCCCCCCCCTCCCCATTCTAACCTCTCTTCAATAAGGGTTAAACTACTTCGGATACTTGCTTTAGATATATTTAATTCACGAAATACATGGCTTGAAAGATTTTAATGCCCAATCTTGTATAGCTTGTTGATGTAATTTGGTGCTTTAAGGAAAGGAGTTTTTTTCCTTTTTCTTTCCTTTCTTCGTCCTTTTCTTTTCCAAGGCGGTCTGTGGACCTAGAGCCAGCTCTCCAGCGTGTGGAGGAGAGAGTGGGATTGTGTGAGATCCTCCACAGCGTGCGGAAGCTAGTGTGTCTCTTCCCTTGAGATATAGTCCTTCCAGTCTGCTGAACTGTCAGATCCACTGAGGGGTTGGTAAGCAGATTGGACAGTGACTCGAGGAAACAGTGGGGCTGGGGGTAGGGGGTGTCAATATTTTAAGTAGCAACTATCAGAAGTAAAGTGTGTTCTCCAGGGGCTTAGTAGATAAAGCCGTGCACGTTTCCAGGGCTCCCGGTCTATGGGCATGGTGCAGAAGAGTCCAGGAGGAAAAGGAGGATGAGTGAGAGGGTGAGGAGAGGTGAGTTGGGGCCATTGTAAGGCACCAAGAGAAGAGGGACATAAATGTTACTTTGCGTTTCATGTGGTGGAACTTGCTCAAGCCTAAGGTTGTTTTAATCAGAAAGCCATCCTTCAAGTTTTGCATTCCCATATTTAAGTGTGTTGTGTTTTGTTTTTTTCCTAGAAAGCTTGTTTTATTATTAGAATCTTTTACCCCATTGTGATTTGATAATGGTATCTTATGGGAAAAGGGGCAGAAGTTAACAGACCTTTACCTTGTACGTAATTATCGTTTGGACTTCCTGGGAAACAGAATCCTTGCTGCAAATCTTACATGACTGATTTCTGGACCCAAAGTGGGCTTGACAGTGGGCTGGAGCAGTAATAGCCCCCCTACTGTCGGGAGAGGCCAGGGCAGACTTTTCCCAGCGAGCCCGCCTGAGGAGAGGCTGTCCTGGCCTCTGGGACCCAGGGCACTCGCGGTGGCTCCCAGGAAGGCTCGGCTTGGTCGGCAGGGTGACCTACCAACAGCGTAGGCGTGGCTCTGGGTGCCTGAGAAGTAAATTGAAAACATTGAAGCGGTGGTCTTCAGTGAATATCTTGTAAACACCTACCACAGATGGTGAGCAATTGCTCTTGTCTTTGTGGAGGGAACAAAAGATGTGGGCTTCTGCTTTTCAGGAACTTCTGTTTTGTCCCCATCTTTGGCAAAGTCACCAGTGAAAATGGGTGGTCAGCTCTGTGACTGTGGTAGGCCCCGAGTTGGTCTTCTTAGGCCCCTGACCCAGGGCTTTAAAAGTCTTCCTTCTTCTTCAAAAGCGATGCATACATTGCTGATAACTAAATGTTCGTCGCCATTGTAAAATAAAACCTACATGTAGGCCAACAGAGGAAATTAAATTTCCCTGATCTCCCTAGTGGGGAGCTAACCACTGCAGTGCTTCTGAAAAAGGCAGATAAGTGGCCTGCCTCCCTCCTTTGGGCCTGTGAGTCTTCTGTCAGGAAGAGGATCCCCCAGGGCCGTGGCCATGGGGTGGTCCTGCGAGTGAGGACAGCTCTTGGAGATAGAGGGATATTGACAGTAGGCTTGTTAGGGAAACCCCTCATGAAACGCCACTACTTGCCTGCTCTTAAATTCTCCTCTCAGACTTTCAATTACGTGCTCAGTAACAATACTTGAACTTGTAATATTTGGGTTAAATTGTTCTCTTCCTTTTTAAAGACAGCAGGCACATACATGTATATGCAAAGTTAATATGTGCATAGACAAATCCTAATGTAATCTTATCTTTCTACTTTATTTTTAGGGCAATCCTGGGACTTGACAGAGAAGCAGTGAGATAGGTTGGGGAGAGCAGTGAGTTGGGAGTCCACAGTGTTGACTGTTAGCCTGACTCGAGTCACACCCTCTAAGCTAGAGAACAGTGTATTTAATTACTTTGGATCTCAGTTTCTCCATTGGTAAAACAAGGAACCGCATGAGGCAGTCTTTCAGCCCTACCATTGCAGCCCAAGGCCATAAATCTCAATTTACTTTTGCCTTCTCTGGGACCAGTCTACTTTTCTGTGTTGTTCGAAGTTGAGGGGCTACTTTTCCTTCAGTAGGTAGTTTTCTGAGGTTCCGGCAGCCAGGAGTGAGCCAGTGAGAGGAAACTCCCGAACTGGTCCAGCTGGGCTTTTACTAGAAAGGGCTGTTTCCAGTCAGAGGATTTCAGAGTGTTAGAAAACTCAATGGTGGTATGGTTACGTTCTTCCTTAGACTGAAATTACAACCCAAATGCACTTAATGATATACATATGTATTGTAATTTGTAAACATAACTCAAAACCCTGTATCTGAGTCAGGTCATTTGCAGCTGGCCATTCAGACTTCATTTCTATTTGACAAGGGTTTATTTTAAGATTGCGTTGTGGCCGAAACCGGTTTGGCTCAATGGATAGAGCGTCGGCCTGCGGACTGAAAGGTCCCAGGTTCGATTCCGGTCAAGGGCATGTACCTTGGCTGCGGGCACATCCTCAGTGGGAGGTGTGCAGGAGGCAGCTGATCGATGTTTCTCTCTCATCGATGTTTCTAGCTTTCTATCCCTCTCCCTTCCTTTCTGTGAAATATCAATAAAATATATTTAAAAAAAAAAAAAAAAAAAAAGATTGCGTTGTGGAGCGGTTGTTTAACATTCGAATGATCTATTAGTGTCCAGTCTTCAGCTAGAGCTGTTTTAAATGAGCCACACGTTAAGTAGAAAACCAAACAGAAATTTGGGTTTCCAACCCAACTTAGCAAAATTAAATGTAACTTAATTTTTTTTATTCTCACATGTATTTATTTAGCCTGGGGTTTTTTTCTTAAATATTTATTTAGGATAATAGTATCTGTATGACTGAAATTATTTTAGTTATTCTCTCTGTTGTTGCTTAGCAAGAACTATAAACTACTTAATAGGCTCAGAGAAGGACACTTTTACAGTAGCTAAGTTAATGGATTTTTGTAAGTGGACTGTGTTTCTTAGCAAAATCTCAAATATAGGAAGAATAACATCTGCTTCTATAGCTTTATTTCTAGGATGTTAAAAGAAATGTTCTGTAGCCCTAACCGGTTTGGCTCAGTGGATAGAGCGTCGGCCTGCGGACTGAAAGGTCCCAGGTTCTATTCCAGTCAAGGACATGTACCATGGTTGCGGGCACATCCCCAGTAGGGGGTGTGCAGGAGGCAGCCGATCAATGTTTCTCTCACATTGATGTTTCTAACTCTCTATCCCTCTCCCTTCCTCTCTGTAAAAAATCAATAAAATATATTTTTTTAAAAAAATGTTCTATGGAAGTAAGTTCTCAATAAGCCATTAACTACATTACTTTTTTACAGGCTAAATATATATATCATAACTCTGTTTGGTTAATTTGTTGGAGATGGGGGTCAGTTGGATGGAAGCCAAAGATGATTTATTTAGGGAAATAGCTATACAGTGCTTCAGACTGTAGTTTTATACATCATTCTAATTTTTTCCATTAGTATTGTGGCTTCCTCTCTGCTTTTCTGGTGTCCAGATTGTCACAGTCATAACGAGGGTGTTCTTTCCTATCTAACAGATGTAACCATTGTCAGTTTTGTAACTCGGGTTTTCAGCCCTCCCCTTTTATGTTGCAGATGCTCCATCCTGGCCTGTAGTGCGTACGTGGCTCTGGCTTTGGGTGATAACCTTATGGCTTTGAATCACGCAGAGAAACTTCTTCAGCAGCCCAAGCTGTCAGGATCTCTTAAGTAAGTGTGACTTGCCCTGTGTGTCCCTGCTTTGTTTTGTTGGGAGGTTTTCAGTTAGTTTGTGGTGCATGTTGCTTCTTTTTCCTCCCCCAGTGGAATGAATATATATTAAGGGAAAGCAACTGACGTATATTTCATGTTTAATAGTGAAATTTTTTCACTTGTCGCATGTTCCTTCCTCCCTCCTCTACCCTCCACCCCTAACCCCCCAATTGAGGCAGGCTAGCTAGAGGAGGTGAGACCTGAGCTGGCCCTTTAAAAGGCGGAGTTAGATAATGGCTTGTGGAGTTGAGGTCCAGCTTTGAGCCCAGGAAGGCAAGGCCAGGGCAGGGGGTGGGGGGGAACAGTGGGCGTGCTCTGCCCAGGACACTGTTTGGTAGGAACAGGGGAATTTTGGGGGGAGTAAGAATATTGACTGGATGAACCAAACTGTGGAAGCTTTAATTCTATAAAAGTTTAGCTTTGTCTGTTTTGTTCTCATGTAGAAAAAATCATTAAGATTTTGAACAAAGGTGTAACATGTCTAAGCGTGTTTTCATTTTGAAAAATCAGTCAGGGCATCGTGGGGAAAAATGGCTTAAGGTAAGAGACTGGAAGAAGCAGGCTATGGTAAGCCAGGGGGATGTGCATCTGCTCTGGCATCAGTGGGCATACAATAGATGATCAGAAAAGCAGAAACCTGTAGAATGGAAGTAGAGTCGATGCAGCTGAAATCTGGTCTCAGTCTGTTCTGGCACTCTGGTCCGTTTTGGCTTTTCCGGCAGCAGAGACTGGAGCAATCTGGCTCTGAACCTTCACTCGATGGGCATTCCTCCTTGGACCTGCCTCTCATTTTAGAGCCTCATTACCTTCTTTTTTTTTTTTTTTTTTAATATATTTTATTGATTTTTTACAGAGAGGAAGGGAAAGGGATAGAGAGCCAGAAACATCGATGAGAGAGAAACATCGATCAGCCGCCTCCTGCACATCTCCCACTGGGGATGTGCCCGCAACCAAGGCACGTGCCCCCGACCGGAATCGAACCCGGGACCCCTCAGTCCGCAGGCCAACACTCTATCCATTGAGCCAAACCGGTTTCGGCCTCATTACCTTCTTATGTTAATGTTACTTTCTGTATAAATAGAACAGCATAAATTTGCCAATTTTGAACTTTCTTAATTGGTATGTGTAATTTGTTCCTACTTAGTTAATATAAAAATTACTGTATATTTTTAAAAGATTTTTAAAATTGTTTTTTAGGGAGAGAGAGAGAAACATTGATCGGCTGCCTCCTGCACGTCCCCAACCCCGCAACCCAGGCACGTGCCCTGACCAGGAATTAAACCTGCCACCTTCAGTTCATGGGACAGCATCCTACCAAGTGAATTACACCAGCCAGAGCAATTATTGTATATTTTAAGATCGTTTTAAAGAGATAACATTTAAGTGACCCTTAATTATCCATTTATAAACTTAGATATCAGTTCAAGGACTTGAATATATGTAACATATACCAACTCTTACTATACATGGGGTATTTTTGTGGTGATCTCCTTTACAGTTTGAAATCCGTTTTTCTTCTTTTTAATTTTAGGTTTTTGGGTCATTTATATGCCGCGGAAGCCCTCATCTCTCTGGACAGAATATCTGATGCCATTACTCACTTGAACCCGGAGAATGTCACTGATGTCTCCTTAGGGATCTCTTCAAATGAGCAGGACCAAGGTTAATGAGGACACATTTGATCAGAAGTGGTCACCATTTCCACTTCCTTCCTGTTGTAACTCAGGATGTGTGGAAATTTAAGGGCACAGTTGTAAAGGGAAGGAAGTTTTAGGTGGCTATCTACATTTTTGGCTGTACTGCCTTTGTGTAGTAATTGTTTGCTAAGTAGACCTAGGAGTTGGTTATCATGTGGTCTAAATTCTAACTTTTAAAAGTCTGATAGTGTTAGATCTATAGTTTTGAGTCATGGCTAAGTTTTTTTGAAGGAGACTGGCATCCACTTCATTTAAGGTTATTTCTCAGGCATGGCGTGGTAGGTGGTGGTCGAGTTTGATGTCTTTTAATAGAACCTCTACTACAAGAGAAGTAAATACAATTGCTGTGACCTTGGATTTTCATTTCATAAAGAAAATTAGGTTCTTAGGATATATAATCTGTTGTCCTGCTGCCTGAGATTTATTTTCATGTCTTTGCAGGATCAGACAAAGGAGAAAATGAAGCAATGGAATCCTGTAAGTGAGAAGTTTTGTAAATACTTAAGTAGCCTGGCCTGCATCCCAAAGATTTAGACTCCAGCCTTCTGTCCTTCATTTGTCAGCCTGAGGGCCAGAGCTGTGCTTTGTTCAGAGCGGCTCTTGGGCAGTGGATTGGGTTGCCCCCGGGGCCCTTGGCCTGACTTCTTCACCGGTGTCTGTGCTCTTTCCCCAGCTGGGAAGCGGGCCCCTCAGTGCTACCCTAGTTCGGTCAACTCTGCCAGGACCGTGATGCTCTTCAACCTTGGCAGCGCCTACTGCCTGAGGAGCGAATACGACAAAGCCCGCAAGTGTCTGCACCAGGTAAGGCAGAGCGGGCTATGCAGGCCTCTTGTAAAGCAGCCAGCAGAGGTGTGGGGTGTGGGCTTTGTTGTTTTGTTTGAGGCTCCTGGTGAGTTTGTGAAACATTAGAATATTCTCTTCCACACTTGGAGATATTCCGTGCAAGGTAAACAACTGAGCGGTATTGAAATGAACTTAGGACTTGATTAGGAAAGAAAGAAAATGAACGTAGGCACTTAATGGAGTGTTTTTTTCTGATGATTTTAATAATTTAAATTTCAAGCCCTGACCGGTTTGGCTCAGTGGATAGAGCGTCGGCCTGCAGTCTCAAGGGTCCCAGGTTCGATTCCAGTCGAGGGCAGGTACCTTGGTTGCGGGCACATCCCCAGTGGGGGGTGTGCGGGAAGCAGCTGATGGATGTTTCTCTCTCATCGATGTTTCTAACTCTCTCTCTGTCTCCCTTCCACTCTGTAAAAAAATCAATAAAATGTATTTAAAAAATAATAATTTAAATTTCAAAAGATTGGAAACCAGCTCTGGCCAGTATGGCTTATTTGGTTGGAATGTTGGGCCGTGCACGGAAGGGTCGAGGTCAGGACACATACCCAAGGCTTGCGGGTTTGATCCCTGGTCAGGGCAGTGTTTCTCTCTCACATCAACATTTCTTTCTCGCTCTCTCATCTCCCTCCCCTTTCCTCCCTCTCTCTCTCTCAAATCAATAAAGACATATCCTCAGGTGAGAATTTAAAGAAAAAGATTGCAAACCATCTAAATAAGGGCTTATTTCAAAGGGGGAATTACAAAGTCAAAGGGTATACAGATGTTAAGATTTTTTATATGGAAAGTTTGTGCCAAGAGACATACTGACCGGCAGCACATGAGAGAGCCGACATCCCCAGATGTTGTCAGAGTAACTGAAGTTGAACCCATTCTCAGGATATGGTGGCTTCGGAGATTCCTCCCCGTGAAGGCCACTTGGTGTGTCCAGCAGTGTTGGGGCTTACCATGCAGAAAATATCCAGGGTGATGCTTAGTCAACTTAGTGGCATCTGGTCAGCATCTCTGATCCAAAATCAGAACAGCTAAGGGATGGACTAGCCAGGGAAACACGTTCAGTGTTCTCTGGGAGTTGAGTACAGGAGTTAAATGGGTAAGAGTTCCAGTGTTTCACTGTTCTCAGTGGCAAGGCAGGAGTGGTTAACAGCCCTTCTGAAAGTGCTGGTGGACCCCGATGACAGCAGCAAACAGCGTGTACGGTCCAGCTCAGGTTCTCGTGCAGCAGGTGGCCATGGCGGCTGCCACGCTGGGAGACACACATGGCCTGGTTCGGGGTCTGAACGGGGGTTTGTTTTGGTCCCTGGGTTTTTAGGTTAATCCAGTGGCTGGACCTTTGTTAATTGGGAGGCCCACCCTGCCTGGGAGAGCAGAACAGTGATGTGAAGGGTTGGAAAGGGCTCCTGAGTACATGTTTCTGAGGTTGCCTGCCCACCCCTGACCGTTCTGAACAGCGAGTAAGCAAAACACCATTAAGTCTCATGATAGATAAAGCTGCAGACAGTGGTCAATGCGAAGAATAACAGAAGACCTATGTTAGTAGTCAGTTGGAGGGAAAATGGAGTTTAATATTCACAAAATGCTGTAATGGTGAGCTTGCCTGTATATGGTAAAGATGGGCCTGCCCTGGCTGGTTTGGCTCAGTGGATAAAGTGTCGGCCTGTGGACTGAAGGGTCCCGGGTTCGATTCCAGTCAAGGGCACATGCCCGGTTGCAGGCTCAATCCCCAGCGAGGGGCGTGCAGGATTGTCTCTCATCATTGGTGTTTCTATCTCTCTCTCTCTCTCCCCCTCTCCCTTCCTCTCTGAAACCAATAAACACACACACACACACACACACACACACACACACACACACACACACACACACATATATATATATATATATATATATATATATATATATATATATATATATATATATAGAAGGGCCTGGAAATATAAAGTCTCCTTTTCTGGACTGAGTTGTTCCACCTCAGTAATGTAGTGGGAGGAACAGAAAGCTCCCTGCTTCATTCCCGAGGAACTCAGGAGCATGTGCTCTGGACAAGAATCCCCACTCGTCGGAGGTTTCTCCTAATGCTGCCAGGAACTGAACTTGGGCAAGTGTCTGGATCTAAGGACAGCTCCCGCAGTCACACCTCGGCCTGCGATGCCATTTCTCCCCATTTTCTGCCTATCAGATACGGACCCTGCCAGGAGCAGGGCAGGCTTCCCTCGCCTGGAAGCTCTCCGTCAAAAGAAATGCTTTTTCCCTGCATATTCACAGTACATTCCCTTTCCTCTCTCCCTAGCATTTAGGTAAATTGGTTTGTGTGGTTGTCAGTTATTTGCATGCTTGTTTATTACCTATTCAATAAATATTTGTAGAAGTACACTTTCTGGTTAGAATAAGGGAAGAAGCAAAGCAGTCTGGGGGCACGAGGACCTGAAACTGGATGGGGAAATACGAGGCAGCGGTAAGTTTCAGAAAGGCTGAAGCCCAGAGAGGCCAGGGCTGAGGAAATAAACCTGTGACCTCAGAGCAGTCCAGGTTTCCTTTTCCGAGGACCAGGTCAGAGAGAAGCTGCTGGCTGGTAATGGATTCGGATCTGAGGAAGGGCAGCATGTTGCCTGAGCAAAGAAATTATTTTGACTAAATTGTAGTTTAGTCCTTAAGAATGAAGACATATGATAGGCATAGTGGTATGCTTTTTTCTGTATCGCCAGCCTTTTTTTGTTTTTTTGTTTTTTAAATATATTTTATTGATTTTTTTTACAGAGAGGAAGGGAGAGGGATAGAGAGATAGAAACATTGGTGAGAGAGAAACATCAACCAGCTGCCTCCCGCACACCCCCTACTGGGGATGTGCCCACAACCAAGGTACATGCCCTTGGCCAGAATCGAACCTGGGACCCTTCAGTCCCCAGGCCGACGCTCTATCCACTGAGCCAAACCGGCTAGGGCCCTTTTTTTTTTTTTTAATCCTCACCCATGGGTACTTCTTCCATTGGTTTTTAAAGAGAGTGGAAGGGAAGGAGAAGGAGAGAGAGAGGGTGGGGAGAGAGAGAAACGTGGACATGTGAGAGACAGATCAATTCGTGCCTTCTTCAAGCTCCTGAGGGGGAAGGGGAGGGGGTGGGCGAGGGGGATTGAACCTCCATCCAGGGTATGTGCCCTTTACCTGGAATGGAACCCAAGATCCTTCAGCCCAAGGGCCAGTGCTCCAACCACTGAGAAACCAGCCAGGCCTATATCGCCAGCCTTTTCAGATTGAATTCCTGTTGCTAACATTGGCGACTTGCAGGTTACAGTCCTGACCTGTTACGTAGGAAGACGAACGGGCATGCAGATTTTACTCTTAAGTGCCAGTGTGTCTGTGGTGGAAAACCATCGCAGACTGGGCTGGCGAGTGGAGTCAGGAGGGTCTGACTCTCAAAACTGAATATAGCCTGGAGATAGAAGAACCCAGACAAGTAGGCAGAAAGGCTGTGCCCTCTGAAGAGCTCATTATGGATTAGGCAAGGGTAAACAAATACTTAACTAAAAATTACATGTCTGGTTTCGTTGGTAGGGGTCAAGACAAAGGCATCTGAGAGCCATCAGAGCAGAACTATAGTGGTCCCTGGGAGGTCATGTGGGAATGAGCTTCAATAAGTTTGCTAACTTGTCATTGGTAGGCTGACATCCTTTTTGTTCTGTTGTTTGTTTGTTTGTTTGTTTGTTTTTGGCGTTTGTATCTTAAGCTGCTGGTTTCACGGTGTCTTTTTTGTTTTGAGCACAGGCGGCTTCAATGATCCATCCTAAAGAGATACCCCCTGAAGCCATCTTACTGGCAGTCTACCTTGAACTGCAGAATGGTAAGGGATTCTTTCCTCCTCTTCTTATTGGGGTCTGTTTTTTTCTCTTTGAAATTGGAACTTTGCCTTCCTTGAAGATATTACCCGTCAGGTTCTTCTAAACAAAAAGGTAGCTAGGGAACTTTTGGTATTTTGTGGACTCCTACTTCTTGCAAGTTAAGTGTATTTCCTTTTATCTGTAAAAATGCAAACTAGCGTAACTTCTGACACTTAAGTATAATTAATCCCTACTGATTGACCTTTCTCTTAGGCAGCCAAATGACTGTAATTGAGATCATGAGTCAGAATGCCAGTGGTTCTGGTTTGTATATCTGAGTACTTTGAACACAGATATCATTAATGAGTTTTACAGTAAACCAGTTTTTGCTGAGAATTATCTAGGCAATCCTAAATACCGGTTATACGTCTGGAGTATATATAACCTCCAGGATGTGGCCCCTGGAAGAAAGGCTCTGGGTCCCATGTAAGAGATAACGTGAAGGAGAAAGGATATGTGAATGGGAGAAATTAGAAGAGACAGAAATAGAGTTGAAAGTCGGACCTTCTTGTGGATCGTAGGAATCCTTACAAGGCTCCCCTCTCGATAGCTGAAGAAGGGGCGTTAAGTGTCTGGCACCCGGCAGGCCTCAGCCTCCTGAAAGGCATGATTAGGGTCAGTGCATGGTTCTAGATCCCTTCTGTGCATTCCGCCTGTAGACAAGTTTTCAACCGGGCTCTGCCTGAGCGTCACTGCAGAGCTTAAAATAAATCGCATTGCCCAGGTCACACAGGTCCCACCCGAGATCTCTAAATCGAATCTTTGGGGCTGGGACGGAGGCATTATGTGATTCCAGAGTATAGCAGAGGGCTGACCCCCGCTCTTCCAGAACATCTTTAACCCCCCTCGCAGACTCCAGTGGCTTGCTTTAGATGTGGTAGTATTGTTGTATGCTCTTTTTTTTTTTTTTTTTTAATGGTGAGTGTCTTATAGGTAATACCCAGCTGGCCTTACAGATCATCAAAAGGAATCAACTGCTCCCTACAGTGAAAACACTCTCTGAAATGAGAAGGAAGCCAGTGCTTCAGCCCGTCCACCCGATCCAGCCCATCCAAATGCCAGCTTTCACTGTGCAGAGAAAGTGATATTTTGCTCTTGGAAAACTGTTACCTGAGACCCAGGGGAGTACTTATGGGCCTTTTTAGTTGTATCACAGCAAAATGAATAAAAGACAGATGGTGAAGGGTGCTAGTTTTGGACATACAATTTGAAACGATTCTAACCCCTGATTTTATTTTTTGTTTTGCCAGAAGCTCACTTAAAATTAAGGATTCACCAATTAATTTTCATCTGTTTTTCTTTAATCTTTGCTAGACTATTAATTTGGAGCCATTATGTAATGTATCTGTGTCATAGGTAATTAAATCATGGTCTTACCAGAACAGTCTCCTATAACATATTTTGTCTTTCTTGCAACTAACTGTTCAGAGTATGTTGGCATCTGAGATTTATTTAGTGTTAAAGTTTGTAAAATGGAGAGAACAACCTCAGCAGTAGATGAGTAGCCCATCCAGAAGCTGACCCGGAGGCATGGGGGAGGAGAAGTGCATGTGTTTTATGCCTAGTTATGAATAAAAGGACCAAATATGCAGAATAAAACCCAGAGGGCTAGTAAAATTGGCCAAAAGAAGAGATGACTGATCTGATAGGAATCAATTTGCTAAAAATCACAAGTGAAGACAACAAGGTTCAGGGCTCTGGTCCTGTGTCACCTCCGTACCCGTGGGCAGAGGCACTGATTCTAGAGTCTGTTAGCAAGTTGTTCAAGCTTTATTGCTAACCCCTTTGCAAATGCAAACAAAAATGTACAAGCTCCTTTCCCGGAGACAGGTATGTGTTGCAGGATCGACATGGCCAAAATTTGTGCATAGGGTTAATATACTAACTTGAAGTAGAAAAAAAAAAATCAAAGATGAGTAGATTCATCAAAGCTAGTCATTTAGGAGTATCTCTTGCTGTCTGCTTCTCTTCAGTTCCCAGATTTGGAACAGTGTATCACACTAGCTAGCTCCATGCAGGTCCCTGGGTTTCACAGCTAGAAAGAGGAGTGTTTGCATAGCCCAAGATTTATCCAGAACTTTATCTGAATTATTCTAGCTGAAATCCACCAGAGTCTAGGGCTGTATCCCAGAACTGAGTATTTGTGGGGTAATAGACATTGCCTGCAAATGACTCAGACGCAGGGATGTGCACATGGGTCTGTTGCTCTTTCGTCAGATTACAGTTTTTGTTGTTTTTAACTGATATGAGAGAGAGTGAGAGAAACTTCGATTTGTTGTTCCACTTATTTATGCATTCATTGATTCATTCTTGTATGGAACCCACAACCTTGACGTGTCAGGACTATGCTCTAACCCAGTGGTCGGCAAACTGCGGCTCGCAAGCCACATGCGGCTCTTTGGCCCCTTGAGTGTGGCTCTTACACAAAATACCACGTGCGGGCGCGCACGTACAGTGTGATTGAAACTTCGTGGCCCATGCGCAGAAGTCGGCTTTCGGCTCTCAAAAGAAATTTCAGTCGTTGTACTGTTGATATTTGGCTCTGTTGACTAATGAGTTTGCCGACCACTGCTCTAACCAACTGAGCTACCCGGCCAGGGCTGTCACATGGCAGTTTTTTACACAAAACATTCTTTCCATATAGGTCCAGAATACAGGCCCTCATTTCCTTGGGCCTCTCGAAGCCTTTTCCAGATGAGATGAAAGGAGGTCCCTTAAGCTTCACTGGCCATTAGTCCGGGTGTGCAGCCTCTGCTCTCCAGGCCCCAGGCAAGCCCCAGCTCTGTGGGAGCCCTCCGCCGCAGGATGTCGCAGGGTTGCTTAACCTGGGCACCTTCTGGAGAGTGAGTCTGCAGACCTCAAAAATGGCTAGGACCCCACCGGGCCCTTGGTAGTGTGAGGTGGGAAAAGGCCTGTAATTACACTCAGAGATAATCTTGGAAGAAGTGTCAAGAAATTAGAACTTTTCCCACTTGCTGTTTGGTTTATGGGAAAGCGGGAATGACTAAGAGGCAGGTTAGGCCCCCTGTTGTTGTGTTAAATAACACATTTGGCTACAAGTAGCAAAAAGTGGATCCGTGGTTTAAAGGATGGATGTTTTCCTTCACTGAAGGGGGCGCGTAGGCGGCTGCCAGCTGGCCTGGGTTCTAGTTCTCCAGCAGGGACTCGGCTCTGTTTTCCCTCATCACTCGTAGCATTGGTGCTTTTGTCCCCATGGTCACAAGATGTTCCAGCATTATACCCACATGGAAGGCAAGAATGAAAGGGCAAAGGCAATCTGTCTTGGTAGGAGACTGTCAGGATCAAAGCTTTCCCAGAAAACCCCAGTAGACCTCAGCTTACAGCACATCTGTCAGGGCCTCGTGGAGCCATCCTTAGCGGCAAGGAAGGCTGGGAAAGAAGTGAAGTCACTGCCAGTATCTGCTGCAGTTGCTGGAACAGCCCCATTAAATGTTTTCCCAGCCTGAGAACTATATCTGATACCTTGTGTCAAATAGGGATTCCAGCAGCGCAGCTTTGCCTTCCACTGCCACCCGTGGCAGATCCCGGCACTTTAAATGTTAAGCTCTTCGCCAGGAAGGCTTCCTGCACCCCTCCCCCTCATTTTGTTAATGCCACCTACTAACTAAAGTAATACAAACTCTGCTAAAAGGTTTTGATTTTGTATTTATTTCAGAGAGCAAGAGAGAAACATTGCTTTGTTGTTCCACTTATTTGTGCCTTTATTGGTTGATTCTTGTATGTGCCATCAAGGGGGATCTTACGGTTTTCTGTAGTTTAACAGGTGTGGGTGCTGTAGGACTTAGCCTCAAAGGATGGCATCTTATTTTATGGGACGTGAGTTCTGAGAAGAGTCCTGTTGAAACTTCACCATCCATTCGGCTGCAAAATGGGGCAAAATTCACTGACCCAATGAGAATGTGATTGTAGGTGTCCCCCAAACTGCAAGGAATGAACCCTTAGAAGGGCTGGGATAGTCGGCCCCCCGCACCCCGCCACAGAGCTCTGCTCTGGCCACTTCCTTGACTGGCATGTAGGCCCAGCAACCTTCAGTGGCCTTTCCTGATCCTCTTCCACCTGCCTGCACAGGGGGGACACTTCTCAAATTCTGCCCCCTGTCATAAGCACATGCCCCGATGGATATTTCCAGCACTCACAGTCCCTTATCTGACTAGTTAGCTAGGAGCTCTGCCCCTTACTCAACCCAAGGACCCTTGAGCAAATGCTGGATCTCTCTCTCTCAGTTCTCTGACAGGTTTGCCAAAATGAGGGTACCTTTCCTCAGGGCCCAGTGTGCGATGGTGAATGCAAAGCGCACCATTGAGTACAGGTGAGTTCACTTACCCCTCCCTCTTGCTGTCTAAAGGACCTGCTCAGCCCAGTCACCCTCTGCACCTAGAGAAAAGTGATGACGTTACAGGCTCTGGAGCCAGACTCTGACTGACTTCAAATCTTGGTCCTCTCCCTGGGACAGTTTGATTTGGAACAGGTTGTTTTGCTTCTTTGTGCCTCAGTTTCTTTATTTGTAAAATGAGGATACAAACAGTACCGACCTCATGAGGTTGGAATGAGGTTTAAGGGCCTGGCCATTGTTGCTATTGCTGCACATGCCGGGAACTCCACAGTGTAGGAATTTTCACGGTGCAATATTCCTAGCAGAGACTGATTTCTGAACCTGTGACATGGTGGAGGTAGCACTGCAGGTGGGTGGTAGGAGGTAGGTTACTCTGGAAATGGCTAGTGTCCAGTTCACTGGCATCCTGTGTTCTCATCCCATTGTTACCTGCCTCAGGCCCCTTACCCTGTGAGGACAAGAAGTCCCGAGAGTCTCCCTGCCTCGGGCCCTTTCTCCCACCCTTTCCTCACCACCCTACGCTTCTTCCAACAGCTCTGACTCCCTTCCAAAGGTTCGTTCCTTCAGGAGCTTCAGGGTCTTTTCATGGTAACTGCTCCCTTCTCTTACTTAGCTTCTGTGGATCCCTCCTTTGCACCTTTGTGTTACCCAAACTGGATTCTCTGCCATCACCGAAAGGAGTCACCATTTCCCACCCCCAGGGCTTTGCTTCAGTCTTCTCGGCTCCTAAGAACTCTCTTCCAATTTCATTGTGTCCACATCCTCGCAGTCTCACACTGCCTCCCTGGGTCCCTGACCTGCAAGGAGATTCTCTTATGTCCCAACTCTTAATTCCACCCATGCTTACTAAGGGCATGTTCTGGGCTGGTGAGCTTTTTTTGTTGAGGCCCATGGTAACGTGGCAAATCTGCAGGCACTGTCTATGTTCTTTGTCATTTGTTTTCTTCTCCTTCCTGTTCGTTATACAGTGTAAGGATTGTTCTATATGAACAATAAAATCTGAACAAAAGAATTTTATATATATATATTTTTTTAATTGATTTCGGAGAAGTGAGAGGGAGAGAGAAACATCAATGATGAGAGAGACTCACTGATTGGCTATCTCTTGCGCGCCCCATACTGGAGATTGAGCCCCCAACCCATGTATGTGCCCTGACAGGGCATTGAACCGTGACTTCCTGATTCATAGGTGGATGCTCAACCGCTGAGCCACTCCCACCGGCCTGAACAGAAGAATTTTTGATGATGTTCTCTTCCTAGGCCTGTCAGTGTCCCAGGAACTACTTGCAAGGTTGGGTTGGCCAATTAACATAATCTCCAGGTTCACAGGGACTCAGCATCCTTGACCCTCTCTGAGCCTTACCAAGTGTTAGTTAAATAGCGGCCCAACACAGGTGGGTTACTGGTCAGACTCGGTGGGCCAGCCTAGAGTAACCAGACCCGCACTTACACACATTCACCTTCCTTTTCTCCCTGGGAAGAACAGGGCTGAAATAAGGTAGGAGTGGGGGAGGGGGGCAGGGGAGGCAGCGAGGTTCATTAGCCCCCTCATTTGGGGCAGAGGGGATCCGTGTGGTGACCAACAATTGTCTGGGAGGATTTAGGAGGATTTGGCCAAGTGTCCCTGTGGGCCCCAAGCCTCGTCCTAATCCGGTCCACATTTCAGACTACTTAGGATCGCATTAAATGTCAAAGCCGGCGTTTAGGGAAATATCTACATTTCGTATGCATCGCCCGGGTCAAAAGAAAGTTGAAACGAACCTTCGAGCCTTTAGCTGGAGAAGCGCTCTGTGTGGTCCGGAGTGTGAATGCGGAGAGGGGCGGCGCCCTCGCGGCCTCGGGGGCCCAGGAATGCGGGCTTTTCACATGTAGAAAATGCTAATGCTTTGTTCCAGCCTCGGCCTTCCCGAGGCGCCCAGGCGCCCGGCTGGATTGTCACAGCGGCATTTGCATGCGAGCGGCCCCTTGTCCCCATCCCCACCCCCATGTCTCCCCTCCCCCAACTCAGCTCCTAGGGGACTTCTGGGACTGATGGAAAGACCGTCCGCAAGAGTCCTCTGCCGTCATTCATCCCCGCTAAAGCCACAGGTAGCTATTTGGGAACGTGGGGAATGAATAGCTTTTCCCTGAGGCGCCAGGCAGGTGAATTGTTTTTCCCTCCGATTTCAAGGTGTTATTTAACACTTCCAGTTGTTTTATATAAAACAATGTATCCCATCAAGGGAGATTAAAGCGTTGGATGTCCAGCTGCACATTTCTGTTCTTGTGGCAAGAACCCTGCGTTTGATATGACACTTGCAGGGGCTCCAAACTAGCCAGTGGGTGGTTCCTCCTCCGTGAGCAGCCCGGAGACCGCAGATGACGGGGTGATGAGGGTGACACTCAGTCCAAAGGGTTAGGAGGTGCAGATGCGCGGGTTTAAAGTGGCTGTGCTGGTGCCCTGGCAGCGCCAGGACTTGATCCACAGGCGCCGCGCGTGGGCTTCGGGACGCAGAGCGCCACCTACCGGCGGCACGGTCAGTTGGCTCGGGAAACGAGCCCGGGAAGAGCCGGGTCCCTGTCAAGCCCGGAGTGCCCCTTCTCCCCAGCGGGGCTGCACCTTTACCGGCCTGGAAACCCACCCCAGTCGGAGGAGTGCAGTGCTGGGGACCCAGCATGTCCTAGAGCTGAGCTTTCTCTTTCTCTCTGGCCGACACCTGGGAGCCCAAAGATGCTGGCGGAAAAACGCATACTCAGTGTTCTTTAATGATGATGTGTTTGATTAGTTTTCTTTCTTTTCATTTTACTTATTTTCTCATATTTGTTTAGTTTTATTGATCTTGCTTTATTTTAGTTATTTCCTTTCATTTTGTTTTTATTTTGTTTATTCCACTTGGTTATTTTACTTGGTTTATTATTTCACTTCACATTCATTTTACTAATGTGTCATGTATTTCGTTTATTTTGTTTTCATTTTCTCTATTTGATTTATTTTTAAATTCATGTTATTTAATCTCATTATTTACTTTATTTCGTTTGTTTAATTTGATCTTATTTTACTTAATTTGTGGGTAAAGGAAAGGTGGCTACCTTCCCCCCCGCCCTCCCCCACCCCCCTATGCTGAAGCTTATATGTTTTCCTGCCTCTGAAAGGCCTGGGCGTTGGAATTAGACACTCTTGGATCAGATCGCAGCTCTGCCACTTCCTGGTTGTGTGACTGTGTGCAGATTGCTTGCCCTCTCTGGACCTCAGCTTCCACATCTGTAAAATGAGTTTAATGCTCACTTTGCAGCTTAGAGAATGCTGCGTAATAGATGGCCTCTAGCTGTTTCAGGAGGGGTTCCCAGAGTCTCTGATTTCTGCCTAAAATCCAGTCTGCTCAGTTGTAAGAAATAAGCTTTTTCTTCCTTTCTGGCCTTTCATAAGAGCAGTGAAAAACACCCAACAGTGGCTTCAGGGATCAGGAATCTGAGATCACTAGCAGCCCTCATCTGGCCTCTGCCCAGCCCCTTACGGGCCACATAAGTCATCCAGTGGCTGTTGACTAACCCAGTATTTCTGTTATAATTACCCTCTCAAATAACGTTTTATAGAATTCTGAACGTGGGTTGGTTTATCTGCCAACTAGCTATCTATCTACCTACCTATCTACTGAAATCCATCTGCTAGGCTGATCATGAAAATAGGAAATTTTCATGAAAATAGGAAATGACTCATTCAGTGAAATTCACACAACAAAAGCAATCAAGGCTCCTGGAAACCTGCCTGAACCAGCAAAAACAACTGAGGATGGTGAGATTGAGTCCAGGATTCAGGAGAGCGAGTCCATACTTTTCTTGGTACAATATTGTATTTTGGGAAATTCAACAATATTTATTCAAAAAATGTTTAAGATTTAAAAATTGATTTGAGGGAGAGGGAGAGAGAGAAACATCCATGTGAGAGCAAAACATCAATTGTCTGCCTCCTGCATGATTGAGCCCACAACCTGGGCTTGTGCCCTGACCAGGAATTAAACCTTTCAGCATGCGGCGATGCCCAACCAACTGAGCCACACTGGCCAGGGCTTTGAAAAACGTTTAAATCAAAATAAAAAGTGGATTTTTTTTTAATTGTTTTTGTTTTGATGAGGGTGAAGTTCTGAAAGGGGCAGGACAAACGGAAGAAAAACAAAGCTAATAGGAGGGTGACTTGGGCCACAGGGGAGTGGTCTTAGGCCACCCATCAAATCAAAAGAAGAAAAATCAAATTTGAGAGGGTGAGTGGATTGAGGCTGGGAAAGCTAGTGGTTTCCTTTCCCAGACCATCCAGGTTTTCCTTGGCTGAAAATGAAACAGGGACTTTTTCATTAAGATGATGCATGCCTCTATTTTCCACCCTTTGAATTCCCACTTTGCTCGCAAAAGGCCGTAAGTAGGTCTAGGGGCCCTAACTTGCTCAACCTGCATAGCCAGTGTTCCTTTTTTAGAGGGTGATCCTACTGAATTAAAATTCAATTAATACGACTTTAAGGGCAAGAAAAACTATTTGTGAAAAATCATTAAACAGCACATAAAACCCTTTGAGGAACAGCGAATACTAGGAGAAGTACAGCCTGGCTTTTGTTAAGGTGCTTTGAGCCCAACGAGTTAACTTTTTTAAGGAATTTTAACAAGATAGTGGTCAAAGTGGAATTTGTTCATGTAGTTTATTTAAGGTTTTACAAGGCCCTGCAAAGAGTCCCTCCCCTGAGTCTGGATCAGAAGAGAGTTTGGTGAGAGGTACAATCTTAGGGGCATTTTGAAATCCATGAGGAAACAAAACCACTGGCCTGGACACTTCAAAAATGTCAGGGTCCTGAAAGACAAAAGCAGGGCTGGGGACCGACCCGGATTAAAGGGGATGCAGAGACATGACCCCTGAAGGCGGCCTGTTGTCCTGGACTGGGCCTGGGAAGGGAAACCCACATGTGCCAGAAGGACATTATTGGGAAAACTGGTGAAATGTGACTGCAGTCTGGGGAATAGATAATAGTATTATATCAATGCTAAATTTCCTGATTTAGATCACTGTGCTTTGGTTATATAAGATAATGTTTGTATTCTTAGGAAATGCACAAGTGATTAGGAATAGAGGGGCATTGTTATCCCCTCCCAAATGGTTCAGAAAAACATATATATATATATATATATATATATATATATATATATTCACACACATTATACACACCCACACATAAATAATATATATTTTGTACATGTTATATGTACATATATATGGAGAGGGAGAGAAGGAGTGATAATGCAAATGAGGAAATAGTTAACATTTAGGGACTTTGGGTAAAGGAAATATGGGAGTTCTTTGAATTATTGTAATTTTCTCTACATTTAATTTTATTTCACCCTGGCCAGGTAGCTCGGTTGGGTAGAACGACATCCCGATAGACCAAGGTTGCAGGTTCAATGCCTGGTCAGGGCACATACAAGAATTAACCAGTTTAATTAAAAAATAATAATAATAATTAACCAGTGAAAGCATAAAGAAGTGGAACAACAAATTAAAGTTTCTCTGTCTCATTCTCTAAAAATCAATCAATCAATAAAATGTTTAAATTATTTCAAAATACAAACTAAACAAAAATAGGTAAAACGAAATAAAGCTAAGAGGAGAAGAGAGAGAAAATAGAGAAAGGAAAGGGGTGGGACGTAGGGAAATAAATAGTTCACGTGCGATGACAACATTTACTTGTTTCCTCCTGCCAGATAATGCTCTCGATGGGCCCACAGGCTGCAGGAGGATTAGGACTTCTCCCAAGGGAGGTGTATACCCCGACAGGGTAGTCCTAAGGCACGTGCAATCATTGAAAACCCACTATGGTCCATGCAGCCAGCTGCCAGCATCCAACCAAGAGTCAGTGAGGGCCACCGCTGCCCAGGCTGGAGCTTGTGACGCAGCTCCTGCCTCCAAGGAACTGGCCATTTTATAAAGGAGACAGATGTGTGTGTGTTTACCGCAGTGTGGTTTGACAGGAACCATGATGGCAGCATGAATGTGGGAGCGTGTGTCTTGGTCCGGGGAGGGAGCCTACCAGAAATGACGCACTTCCCAGATGGCGCACTTGAAGTAGGTTTTGAAGGCTGAGTAGAACTTTTCCAGTAAAAGGGAGTTGTGAGCAATAGTAGAGGGGGCAGCCTGCCAAAGCACAGAGGTAGGAGACAGAATGCCACTACTGGGCAATTTTTGAGCAAGTGGCCATTGAGCAAAGGCAACAGGCTGGAAGCCTTCCAGTCATTGCTGGAAGGCTTACAGGAGGCCAGGGTTTCTAAGCTGGGATTTGAAGAGGGAGATTGCCACGGATGCATGAAAACCATGTATTACACACAGATGGAAGGAATGTCTCGTACAACAGCACAGAGGTCAGCAATAAGCAAATCCCAAGGTGAGGGCTGGTAAACACCCTGGAGCCTGGGAGTCTGCACAAGGTGGGGTTGTGCAAGGTGTTTGCTTCTCACCTGAGCCTGCGTGCTTTCATGCAAGACTTCAGCCTGGAGTCCCATGGTCAGGGCCAACTCAGGAAGAAGAAATGCGTATTTACACAGAGGGGATTTAAGGGAGGGATTTAATTGGACAGGTGATGGAACCCAGAGTTCAGCTAGAGCAGGGAACTGCTGACACTCGTTGGCTGGAAGGTCAAAAAGGAGATGATGTCAGCAGAACCCAGGGGTGGAGGTCACCTGCTAGAAGATGAAGCCACAAAGGGCATGAGAGATGTATCCATGGCTGGAGCCTGGAGTCGCGACCCAAGCCAGAAAGAGAAGGGGAGAAATACCATGGCTTTTCCCTTCTTCCCATTCTCCAATCAACGGCCAGCCTCCTGTTGCCCAAACCCAGCCAGCAGCCAATGACTCAGGAACCTGGGAGAACACTACCAAACTCAGCTCCTCTTGTGATTCAGAGCACAGAGGGCAAGAAACAGACCTGAGGGCACACGGGCCCAGAGCAGCCCAGGGAGGACTTCTCCAGAAACTGTTTTCTGTCCCAGATGTAAACGGCACAGTCCTTTCAGGAGCAGTAAACACTCATTCAGCCTCCCCAGCATTCTGTAGCTCAGGAAATGGTGCCACCATTTAACCAACTGCTCAGGCCAAAACTCTGGCCTTACCCCCACTCTCACTCTTGAGTTTCTCTCATTAAATCCATCAGCAAATCTTACTGGTTTCTTTCCCTCCCTCCCTCCCTCCCTTTTTTCCTTCCTCCCTTTCTTTTCTTCTTTCTCTTTTTCTGTCTTTCTTGTCTTTTTCTTTTAAGATACACTGGAGCCAAAGCAACCTTTAGAAAGAACAAAGCTGGAAGCATCACACTCTG
Source organism: Plecotus auritus (assembly GCF_963455305.1). NCBI lineage: Eukaryota > Metazoa > Chordata > Mammalia > Chiroptera > Vespertilionidae > Plecotus > Plecotus auritus. The sequence goes on from NC_137773.1 coordinate 165,681,649, forward strand.
TGATTTTAAACTCTATTACAAAGCTACAGTAATTAAAACAGACACATAAATCACTGAAATGGAATACAGAGTCCTGAAATAAATCCACACATAATAGTATACGGTCAATGAAGTTGTGACCAAGGAGCTAAGAATATACAATGGGGAAAGGATAGTCTCTTCAATAAATGGTGCTGAGGAAATTTGACAGCCACCTGCAAAATAATGAAACTGGATCACTAACTTACACCATAAACCAAAGTTAACTCAAAAATGGATTAGACTTAAACATAAGGGTTACAACTATAAAACTCCTAGAATACAGGAGGTAAGCTCCTTAACATAGGTCTCAGAGATGATTGTTTTAAATCTGGCACCAAAAGCAAAGTTAAGAAAAGCAAAAATAAAAAAAAAGGGGACTACACCAAAGAAAAAGCGTCCGTACAGAGAAGGAAACTATCCAAATAAAAAGGCAACATACTGAATGGGACAAAATATTTGCAAATCATAAATCTGATAAGGGGCTAATACCCAAAATATATAAAGAGCTCATACAACTCAACAGTAAAACACACGTGCGCGCGCGCACACACACACACACACACACACACACAACACAATCTGATTTTAAAATGGACAAAAGAGCCCTAACCGGTTTGGCTCAGTGGATAGAGCATCAGCCTGTGGACTGAAGGGTCCCAGGTTCGATTCCTGTCAAGGGCATGTACCTTGGTTGCGGGCACATCCCCAGTAGGGGGTGTGCAGGAGGCAGCTGATTGATGTTACTCTCTCATCGATGTTTCTAACTCTCTAGCCCTCTCCTTTCCTCTCTGTAAAAATCAATAAAAAATATATATTTTAAAAAATGGACAAAAGATCTGAATAAACGTTTTTCTATAGAAAGACTTACATTTATTCCTTTTTTAATATATTCTATTGATTTTTTACAGAGAGGAAGGGAGAGGGATAGAGAGTCAGAAACATCGATCAGCTGCCTCCTGCACACCTCCCACTGGGGATGCGCCCGCAGCCAAGGCACATGCCCTTGACCGGAATCGAACCTGGGACCCCTCAGTCCACAGGCCGACGCTCTATCCACTGAGCCAAACCGGTTTCGGCAGTATAGAAATACTTACAGATGGCCAACATCACTACCATCACTAACCATCACTAACCATCAGCATTTGGAAATGCAAATCAAAACAACAAGGAGAGCCCTGCTGGCATGGCTCAGTGGCTGAACATCGACCTATGAACCAGGAGGTCATGATTGGATTCCAGTCAGGGGACATGCCCGGTTGAGGGCTCCGTCTCCAGTGTGGGGCATGCAGGGGCTGCTGATCAATGATTCCCTCTCATCACTGATGTTTCTATCTCTCCCTCTCCCTTCCTCTCTGAAATCAATACAAAATATATAAAACAAAACAGCAGCCCATCCCCAGCTTTGGTCTCCTGACCCAGCTTTGCTTTATAGCACTGATCACAAACGAATACACTCCACATTCATGTATGTGTGCACTGTCTGTGTCCCCCTTCAAGGGAGGGACTGTGGCTCACTGCTACATTCCCAGAGCTTGCACATAGTAAGCAGGTGCTTAACAAATATTTGTTCATCGACTGATTTCACCTATTGCCTCATTCCCTCACTGTATTACCTTGGGTAAATCACTCCTCTGGTCATTTGGCAGGTGAGTTGCAGGCTGGCCGCACTCACGTATTCGTTAGTTGGCCATCTGTCATGGGGGAGAAGGGATTAACTGGGCCACATGTCTCTCATCCTCCAGCAGGTTGGCCCAGGTGGTCACAGGGGTTCAAGAGCAACAAGCAGGCAAGCTCCAAAAGCTTTCAGGTTTCTGCTTCTGTCCCATTTGCTACTGTCCCATTAACCAAAGCAAACCAAATGACTTTTTACCCGGGGTTATGGAAAAGCAGTGGCCTTTGTGTTTTTTTTTTTAATATATTTTATTGATATTTTACAGAGAGGAAGGGAGAGGGATAGAGAGCTAGAAACATCGATGAGAGAGAAACATCGATCAGCTGCCTCCTGCACACCTCCTACTGGGGATGTGCCCGCAACCAAGGTACATGCCCTTGACCGGAATCAAACCTGGGACCTTTCAGTCCACAGGCCGACGCTCTATCCACTGAGCCAAACCGGTTTCGGCAAGCAGTGGCCTTTGATTCGGCCTCTAAATTTTAGAGTCTAAAAGATGGGTGGACTTAGATGGATGGAGATTGAGGGCAAGGACATTTCAGATGATATAGGATCAAAGTGTGTGGAGGGTAAAAGTATTATTAGTAATAGTAATTATAACAACATAGGTCACTATCATTTTCTGAGCTTTATCACGCACCAGACTGAGTTACTGGTAAATGCTTTAAAAGCAGTATCTCATTTAATCCTCACAATCATCCAGAAAGCGAGGGTCTATTTTCATTCCAATGTTATAGAAAAGGAAAACACAGCCTAGAGAAAGGTTGTTTAGATAAAACACCAAAACTACAATCCATAAAAGAATTAATAAACTAAACTTCACGAAAATTTAAAATTCATTCAAAAGAAAGAAAATGAAAACACAAGCTACAGATTAGGAGAAAAATCTTTGCAAAGTATGTATCGGATAAAGGGATATACCCAAAATATATAAAGAACTCTCAAATAATAAGGAAACACTCAATAATAATAAGAAAAAAACAACAACCCACTAAAGAAAGGCAGAAGCTTTGAACAGACACTTCACTAAAAATCTATGGTTTGCAAATAAACACATGAAAAAATGCTCAACATCATTAGACTTAGGGACATGCGAATTAAAACCATAACGAGATATTATCATACACCTATTAGAATGGGTAAAATTAAATAAAACACAAAAATGATCATAGAAATTTTTGGTGGATAAAATTGAACTCTTATACACTGTTGGTGGAAATGTAAAATGATGCAACCACTATTTAAAACCACTTTGCAGTTCCTTGAAAAGGTAACATATACCTAGCATATGATCCAACCATTCCTCTCAGAGGTATTTTTCCAAGAGAAAAGATATACTTGTCCATACAAAGACTTTTATATGAATGTTCATAGCACCCTTATTTGAAGTAGCCAAAATTTGGAAAAAAAACAACACAACAACAACAACAAAAACAACAAATGACCAACAGGAGCATGAAGCAAATTGCAGTGCATCCACACAATGGAATAATATTCAGCAATAAAAAGAAATGAATTACTGATGCACCAGTATGGATGAATTTCACGGTAATTATGCTGAATGAAAGAAGTCAGATCCCCACCCCCCACCCCAAAAATGTACATATTGTACAAAAGAACACATATTATATGGTTTCATTTACAGAAAATGCAAACTAATTAATAGTAACTGAAAGCAGATCATGGTTGAATGGGATGGGGTTGAATAGAGGGATTATCAAGGGTCCTAAGAAAACTTTTTTTTTTTAACATCTTTATTGATTTCAGAGAGGAAGGGAGAGGGAGAGAGAGATAGAAACATCAGTGATGAAAGAGAATCATTGATCAGCTGCCTCCTGCATGCCCCCTCCTGGGGATGGAGCCCACAACCTGGGCATGTGCCCTGACAGGGAATCGAACCTTGACCTCCTGGTTCAGAGGTCAATGTTCAACCACTGAGCCACACCAGCCAGGCCTAAGAAAACTTTTAAGCGTGATGGAAACATTCATTCTTGGTTGTAGTCATGGTTTAATGGGGGTATCCATATATCAAAATTTACCCAATTGTATACATTTTTTTTATAAGTTTTACATTTTTCTTTCTTTTTCTTTTTCAATTACAGTTTACATTCAATATTTTTTTTAAATATATTTTATTGATTTTTTTACAGAGAGGAAGGGAGAGGGTAGAGAGTTAGAAACATCGATCGACTGCCTCCTGCACACCCCCCACTGGGGATGTGCCCACAACCAAGGTACATGCCCCTGACTGGAATCGAACCTGGGACCCTTGAGTCCACAGGCCAACGCTCTATCCACTGAGCCAAACCGGTCAGGGCTCAATATTATTCTGTACCAAATTGTACACTTTAAATGTGTGTAGTTTATTTATTATGTGCCAATCATACCTCAATAAAGCTGTTTAAAAAAATAAAGAATAACTTTAGGGACTTAACCTGGCACAGAATATAGGGTAGGCTGGAGTGTGAGTGCCCTAATTATTTATTGCTGTGTAACAAAAGACCCCAAAATGAATGCTCTGGCTGGGTAGCTCAGTTGGTTAGAGCATCATGCCAATACACCAAGGTCTTGGGTTCGATAGCCCAGTTAGGGCACATACAAGAATAAACCAATGAATGCATAAATAAATGGAACAACAAATCGATTTTTCATCAATGTTTCTCTCTCTCCACCCTTCTTTCTCTCTCTCTCTCAAAATCAATTTTAAAAAAGACCCCAAAATATAGTGCCTTAAAAGGACAATCGTTTTGTTATATTTCACAATTTTGTGAATCAGAAATTTGGGCTGGCTCAACTGCGTGATGCCCCATGACACCAACCTGGATGGTCTGGAGGTCCCAACACGCCTTCATTCCCAGGCCCGGCGCCTTAGCGGGGATGGCGTGGGGGCCGAACCCAACGCACCCCTTTCCCTCTCCATGTAGACTCAGCGACTCTCCATGTGATCTCTCCATGTGAATGAACATGGTGGTTCAGTCTGTAAGAGATCAAGGTGGAAGCTGCTAGTTTTCTTTAAAGGCTTAGCCCAGAACTGGCATAGCATCTCTTCTGTCACATTCTATCTGTCAAAGTAAACCCAGCTAGCCCAGACTCTAGGGTGGGGGCAATAGACCCACTGCTCAGTGAAAGTCCTGGGACTCGGAAGAGGCTGAGTTAAAAGAGCCAAGGCCAGACAGAAAACATTGCCCTGACTGGTTTGGCTCAGTGGATAGAGCGTCGGCCTGTGGACTCAAGGGTCCCAGGTTCGATTCCAGTCAAGGGCATGTCCCTTGGTTGCGGGCGCATCCCCAGTGGGGGGTGTGCAGGAGGCAGCTGATTGATGTTTCTCTCTCATCGATGTTTCTGACTCTCTCTCCCCCTCCCTTCCTCTCTATAAAAACATCAATAAAATATATTTAAAAAAAAAAACAGCCAAAACCGGTTTGGCTCAGTGGATAGAGCGTCGGCCTGTGGACTGAAGGGTCCCTGGTTCAATTCCGGTTTCTAGCTCTCTCTCCCTCTCCCTTCCTCTCTGTAAAAAATCAATAAAATATATTAAAAAACAAAACAAAACAAAAAACAAAAACAAAAAACATAACAGGTCCTAAGCAGTTGAGTTTGGGAATATATGGGTGGTGGGCAGGGCTGTGTGGAACAGTAATGGAATAGACTTGGGACAGAGCAGAGAGGTGTTTGGCCGTCAGGTTAAATAGTTTGAGTTAACCTTTTTGAGGTAAGAGGAAGCCACTGAAGTCTAGAGCAGGTGGAATGAGTGAGGGTCAAATCAAGGTCAGGCTAAAAACAGGGACAACTTGAATGGCATAGAGTCTTTCAGCGACAACATCAGAGAGCATTTGGAATAAGAAGCTGTTCAGTCTTAACAGTATGCACTGATTTATATATCTCGATTTTCTGCTATTTTTATTTTAAGAACAACTTTTTATAGTTTTTGCCTCCTTATAAAAGACATTCTTGTTCCATTTAAGAAAATCGAAGCTCAGAGCTTAGCTCAAACACTGTGGGCCACAGGCTGCCACACTGGGGTCTTGAGGTGAGAGTGAGAGGTGAGATTACAACTCTCTATTACGGATGGGAAGGAAGATGTACATGAGTGTGTGAGATGTGAAGGTTCAGTGAAGGGTAGTGACTAGGCAATGATGTTAAATGGGTGGGCAGGCAGTTTGGGAAAACAGTCTGTTGATTATGCTGAATAAGGATTATTTCAAAAAGAAAGAAGAGCCCTAACCGGTTTGGTTCAGTGGATAGAGCGTCAGCCTGTGGACTCAAGGGTCCCAGGTTCGATTCCGGTCAAGGGCATGTACCTTGGTTGCGGGCACATACCCGGTGGGGAGTGTGCAGGAGGCAGCTGATTGATGTTTCTCTCTCATCGATGTTTCTGACTCTCTATCCCTCTCCCTTCCTCTCTGTAAAAAATCAATAAAATATATTAAAAAAAGAAAGAAAGAAAGAAATAACAACAGAAAGCTAAGCCCGGGTGGAGTAGCTCAGTTGGTTAGAGCATCATCCAGATATGCCAAGATTGTGGGATTTAATCTCTGGTCAGGGCACATATAAGAAGCAACCAATGAATGCTTAAATAAGTGCAACAATTATATGTTTTTCTCTCTCCCTCTCTCTAAAAATCAATCAATAAAAAATATATTAAAAATAAACCTAGAGCCCTAGCTGGTTTGGCTCAGTGGATAGAGCATCGGCCTGCGGACTGAAGGGTCCCAGGTTGGATTCCCGTCAAGGGCACATGCCCGAGTTGTGGGGCTCGATCCCCCATTGGGGGGCGTGCAGGAGGCAACCAATCAATGGTTCTCTCATCATTGATATTTCTCTCCCTCTCCCTTCCTCTTTGAAATCAATAAAAATATGTTTTAAAAAAACACACCTAGAGCCCTGACCGGTTTGGCTCAGTGGATAGAGCATCAGCCTGCGGACTGAAGGGTCCCAGGTTCGATTCCAGTCAAGGGCATGTACCTTGGTTGCGGGCACATCCCCAGTAGCGGGTGTGCAGGAGGCAGCTGATCGATGTTTCTCTCTCATCGATGTTTCTAGCTCTCTATCCCTCTCCCTTCCTCTCTGTAATAAATCAATAAAATATATATTTAAAAAACAAAAAACAAAACACACCTAGAAAGCTAATTAGATGTGTACTTGACATGTGATTGGTACCATACCAAGAGTGTACAGTTAGTAGCTCATTTAACCCTGATGGGCTAGGTACTTGTATCAGTCATATTATATGCATGGGAAATTTGAGGCACAGAGAAGTTAAGTAACTTACCCTAGGTCACACAGTTAAGAGTGATGAAACTGGGATGTAAGCCTAGCTGAGCTCTGAACGACTTTTAACTACTAAACCTGGATATTGACTTTTAGCTTTCGTATGTGCAATTCAAATTTCCCTACTGTTGTTTCTAGAGATTCAGGTGGCTAGCGCTTACACGTTATCATCTGACTTGCTGCTATTCTGACTTCTGGGATGTGGCAAGCACCTGACACACTTCTGTTAATGATTCCAAGGCCAGAGTTAGGGCAGAGTCAAGAGTTGGCCCCAGTGAACTCTATCCCCCCTCAACTGGCAGGATGATGCAAACAGTGATTCAACGGTTGTCTGTTAGGCTGCTACCCACCCATCCTCATGGTTCAAAATAGTAACTGTGATGTAATATTTGTTGAATGTTTTCAAAAACACTTGGTGAGTTATGCTTTAAAAATTTATATGAATACACTGGAGGATGATGGTGAAGGTGCAGTTTTGACATCATAACAAGCAGGTGCATCAGATATTTAATTAAAGATCAGTTGAAAAAAGCAGATGCAAAGTCACTCTGATGGAAATATGGTCTAATCCCCAACCCCAGGTCTGAGAGCAGCAGGGCTACTGTCATCTTTGGAAACAAAGTATGGTTACAGATGAATTGGAGAAAGAATGCACATTTACTGCCTACATAATAATTTCAGGGCTGGTTTCTTTTAAAAGGCGGTTATTATTAAAATGCAAAATGATTTATGTTCATGATTTGGGGAGGTATATGAACTCCCTTTCTCACATTAACTTGCAGAGAGAAAACTGGAAGGCTGCATGCTCCTCTCTTGCTAAGGAAGGGTGTTTATTAGCTAGGATGCAATGAAAATTTTAATACTAGTTTATAGCAGGGGACTCTCTCTGGCCTTTCATCTGGATATATGGCTTTTGTTCCTCTCATGGATAAGGCTAATTAGAGTCTAATCCTAATTTGTTTTTTATCACTATACAATATTAAAAAAATCATAACTGTATTTCTGTATAATTAGGATTAAATTACTGGCTTTAAAGAATTCCCTCTTTCCTAACTATGGTACATTAAGTCGATGGAAATTAGGAATGTGTTAATTTAACTACTTATACCACAGCCCTGTTTCCTGGCAATGTTTATCAATTTAAGAAAAGAAATATATTTGATAAAATCAAAACCTTTCTTCCCTCAACCCCCTACTCTTTTTTTTTTTCTTTTCTTTTTGGCTTATTCTGAGCAATTGTCCCCAGGAAATTAACCCACCAACTGCTGTCAGGTCTGATTCCTCTTTCTGGAGTTACTGCCTTCCTGCCCCTCCATGATGTCTCAGCTGACTTCTCATCTCATATCCCCTATCCACTTGCAAGAGATTTTAGAGTTAGGATCTGCAGGACTGTTCAACACCGTCCCACCCCCAGCTCCACCCATCATCTTTAAATTTTTTAAATAAACCTTTTAGATGCTGGTGGGTGGGGCCAACCAAGAGGGAGACAGCAGGTCTGAACCATCCTTTTTCTGACCCTCTGGGGCCATCTTCCTTCTGGCAATTCTCTTTCCCCATCTGTTTTCCTTTTTGGGGAGGGGGTGGGGGGGTGGGGGAGGAGATTAAAAAACAATCAAAGAAACCAACCCCCCAAATACATACAACACCTCTGAAGCAAGGCCAGTGTGGTAGAAAATTCTATAGCCGCGTGTAGAGTTATGTGTGACTGTGTGCATGTTTACACGCAGGTCTCAAACTATGAAACGATGAAACTCATAAAGGCAATAAATGGTAGCATGAGACGCTTACTTCTATTTCATTGGCAAACAAGGAGCTGTTTTGTTATTCCAGTTTTTTTAAAATATATTTTTATTGACTTTTTACAGAGAGGAAGGGAGAGGGATAGCCAGAAACATCGATCAGCTGCATCCTGCACGCCCCCTACTGGGGAGGTGCCCACAACCAAGGTACATGCCCTCGACTGGAATCGAACCTGTGACCCTTTAGTCTGCAGGCCGACGCTCTATCCACTGAGCCAAACCGGTCAGGGCTCCAGTTTTATTGAGATATAATTGTCATGTTTTGCTTTTATTTGAGAGTAATTGCTGCACTCCTACATATTTCAGTCAATGTTCACTGAGCTCCAATTGATTCCAGGTGTTGAGGACAGCGCTCCTGAGGGCAGCTGAGGACTTGGCCCTTCCCAGTGGGGCTGCCAGGCTCAGGACGGCACTTGGGGCCCACAGTGGCTTTGTCCCCTTAGGGATAGGGAGGTGTTTCTGCAGTATGGGATGTTCAGCACATTTATCCAGCTGGGTCGCTTTAAGGGCTCTTTCCAAGTTGATCTTTCCCTGTAAAACTCCCCAAATTCTGGTGAGCAAATTTAGAGAAGCTGGGGATATTTACATGGCTGTGTTTTTTTCATCTTTATAACCCATTCATGGTTATTCAGAGTGAACACTAAATTTTCTTTCATTTTATTGAAATATAATTTACATCCAGTGACCTGCACAGATCTTAAGAGTCAGATTGACAAGTTTTGACAGATGTAGACACCAATATATTTCTACATATATAATTACCCCAAGGTTCCTTCATCCCTGCCCTCCCAGTCAATACACCCCCCGCCACCACGGGTAATTTTCTTATCTCTAGGACTTAGTTTTGCCTGTTCTATAATTTCCTGTAAATGGAATCACATAGTATGAACTTTTGTGTTTGGCTTCTTTTTCTTGACGTGATGTTTTTGAGACTCATCCAGGTTATTGCCTGTACAAGTAGGACCGAACATGTCACTAACAGCTTGACAGCATTTGGAACGGGACAACTGTTCAGCCCATTGGCCATCAGACCTAGATACCCTCTAAATCCTGGTATGTGGTCCTATCTGCTCTCCCAAGTCAGTCTCTTTCCAGGGCCAAGCAAGTTCCTCTCCTAGAACCGCCCAGGCGGCCTGGGGCACCACCCAGATGGCCGAGGGGCCATCACCCGGGCAGCCTCCCCTCAACAGCTGCCCTCTGCCCCACACCCCTCATTAAAACTCAAAGGAAACTGGCCCCTCCGGAGATCAGAATTCAGGTTCGTTTAATTCCACCCATCCAACTGCACACAACGGCGTGATGTTTTAGTGCTGATCACAGATATGCAGTCCTTAAGAAAACGTTAAAAAATAATAATTCCAAAAAAAAAAAAAAAGGTGGGGGAAAAACCCCTAGATTTCACGGGCAGGGATATCAGCTTCTGTTGAACCACGATTCCGAATGAAATCTTTTCCTTTCTTTTCTTTTTTTTAAATAAACGGAAGAGTCCCTCTCCGCTCCTCGCTCAGAAGGTTTCAAAGGTCGTCACACTGAAGCCTGGGGGCGTTCGTCTCCCCAGCGGCCTGGAGAAGGGAGGAGGTTGGAGGGAGGAGGGAGGGAGCACACAAAAGCGAGCCATGCAGAGAGGGCTAATGTTTCCTGTTTGCCTGGAACCCCCTCCCTTGTGTCCCCTCCCCCAGCCCCCTCCCAGCACTCGGGCGGAAGTGAGTTTGCTCCTTTGGAGATTAAAAGGATTCCGAATTCCGATCAGTCCCAATAACCAGCGAACTAAGAGGAGGAGGAGGAGGAGGAAGAGACGGCAAAGCAGAGAAAGAGGGGGGCTCGCACGCGCGTGCACGCCCACAGCCCGAATTGGGGGAGTTGTGCAAAGCCCCAGGAGGTCAGGGCGCGCGGCGTGAGCAAAGCCCGGTAGGCGCAGCGCGGCCGGGGCCACCCTAGTCTTGCACGGCGACTCGTTTCTGAAAGATGACGCTGGCCGGCGGCGTTGGCCACGCGGCTCCCGAGCTCACCGCGCTGGGCCGTTGCCGGTTCCAGTGATTCCTGCGCGCCCCAGAGGAGGCTCCGTCCCCGCGGCTTGGGATCGGAGGGGGGACTGAGGCGAGGGCGAAATGGCCCGATGACAAAGGAAATGTGATCCCCCTTTGCTGCCAAGGTTTCAGAGAGGACGGACGTGAGGAGGAGGAGGGGCGCGGGGCGCGCGCGGAGCTCGGATAGCATTGCACGACGGCTCGCGCGGAGCGGGCAGCGGGTACATCTAATATCTTCCTGCCGATGAATAATTCAGGACGGCCCGCGGGGACCTGCGGCCCCGCGCTGCAGCGCGGCTAAACCGGAGGGAAAGGAGCGCGCGGGAGGCGCCCAGGCCGGGCGAGGCGGGGCACGAGGGCCCTGGGCCGCGTGGGGCGCGCGTGCGTGTTAAGCGCCGGCAGCCGCGGCCAGGCCAGGCAGGCGCGCGGGAGACTCGAGGCGCGTGGGACGCGCGTGCGTACTACTACACGCGTGCGGCCGCGGCCGGGCCCCTACGACCTGCAGCTGCTGCGGGGCCGACCGTCCTGCAGGGGAGCCCGCGCCCGGCCGTGCGCAAGCCCGAGCGCAGCACGCCGGGCCACCCAGGAGTCCCTGGCCGCCGCGTCATGCGGTGGGGCGGCCGGCATCGCGCGGGGGGACACGGGCTTGGCGTCGCGCCGCTCCCGCCTATACTAGTTTGGGGGAGCCATTCTCTCCCAAGAAGAGACTAACAAATTCATTTAAAGAAAAGCAACGCACCAAATACTCGTCGAACCAAATTTTGCTTCTCCCGCCCGGACTGGGATTGCACAGCGGACTCTACTTTGGAGGACTTCCCTCCGCGAGCGAGAAGCTAAGCTCCAGCTGCTCCAGAGAGTCCTCTGACCTCCCTGCCCCCGCTCTCTCCTCGCGAGTCGGGACTTGTTCCGGCGCTCCCGCTTTGTAAGGCACGCAGCCCCCACGTCCTCCGGGGAGAATCTGTGTAGCCTCTGGATAGTGGCATTTAATGCCCGCAGCGTCGGGAGTGGCAGCGCGCGGGCCGGACGCGGCGAGGCCAAGAGGGCCGCGCCGCTCTGGTGCGGGCTCCTGGATTGCAGACCTAATCGATGCATTTTTCTGAGTGAGTCGGCGGCTCCCCACCCACCTCGTCGGCGCTCTCCTCTCCTCCTCTTCCTCTCTGGTCTCCTCCCTCCTCCGGGCCTGGTTGCAAATGGCTTCGTTCCCTGAGACCGACTTCCAGATCTGCCTGCTGTGCAAGGAGATGTGCGGCTCGCCAGCGCCGCTCTCCTCCAACTCGTCTGCGTCGTCGTCGTCCTCGCAGACGTCCACGTCGTCGGGGGGCGGCGGCGGGGCCCCCGGGGCCGCGGCGCGCCGCTTGCACGTCCTGCCCTGCCTGCACGCCTTCTGCCGCCCGTGCCTCGAGGCGCACCGGCTGCCTACGGCCGGCGGCGGCGCGCCGGGAGAGTCGCTCAAACTGCTTTGCCCTGTCTGCGACCAGAAAGTAGTGCTGGCCGAGGCGACGGGCATGGACGCGCTACCCTCGTCCGCCTTCCTGCTCAGCAACCTGCTCGACGCCGTGGTGGCCACGGCCGACGAACCGCCGCCCAAGAACGGGCGTGCCGGCACCCCAGCGGGTGCGGGCGGCCACAGCAACCACCGGCACCACGCGCACCACGCGCACCCGCGCGCGTCCGCCTCGGCACCAGCGCTCCCGCAGGCGCCTCCGCCGCCGCCCGCGCCTTCCCGCTCCGCGCCGGGAGGACCTGCTGCCTCTCCGTCGGCGTTGTTGCTGCGCCGGCCGCCTCACGGCTGCAGCTCCTGTGACGAGGGCAACGCCGCCTCGTCGCGCTGCCTCGACTGCCAGGAGCACCTGTGCGACAACTGCGTCCGAGCGCACCAGCGCGTGCGCCTCACCAAGGACCACTACATCGAGCGCGGCCCGCCGGGTCCCGCTGCCGCCGCCGCAGCAGCGCAGCAGCTCGGGCTAGGGGCGCCCTTCACCGGCCCGCCCTTCTCCATCATCTCGGTCTTCCCCGAGCGCCTCGGCTTCTGCCAGCACCACGACGATGAGGTGAGTGCAAGGCGAATTCCGAGGGGGCTTCCCCGGGGGGGGCGCGTGTGTGTTTCCATCCGGGAGGCCTAGCGAAGGGCCGCGGGGACGGTCCCAAAGCGGTGAGTGGTTGGGTGGGGGGGGGGGGTGTCTTCTCCTTTCGAGATGTCTTGTTTTCCCTTTGGCTACATGGCGGTCCTCGCTACATAGTAGTAGGGCTATGTGTGTGTCCCCAAACGTGGATCCCCAAACGTGGAGTTACCCCTTTTCCTCACCTAATTTTTTCCGTGTGACAAAACGTGGCAACGGTTTACTCTAACGAGGCATGAGCAGGGAAGAGAGAGGTGTGTGTCAGTGTAGACCTGGTTTCCTAGTGCGAGGGTTTCCGCCGCCCGCGTTCCCGAGGACCCCCCTCCCCCTTTTTATGAATTTGATTTCCTTATTTGTTTGACAAGGCGTGCATGCTATTGTGTTAAGTAAGACCCGAGATGGAAGAGCATGTGCTGTGTGTCTGTGGAGATGTGGTTTCCTTGTGCGGGCACTACCAGAGGCCTCCCAACGTGCCGAGGGGCTCTCTTTTAGCTTCTTTCCTCCTTTTTCGTAAAATTCATAGATGGGTTGCTTTTAAGTAGGGCATGAGCCGGAAGAGATGGCTGTGTGGGTGAGGAGTGAGTGTGCCTACGTAGACCTGGGTTCCACGTGCGCGTTTCTGGGGAAGGACTCTTATTTTTTGTTGGGACACGGTAGCAGTCCTCTCCTGGTGTTGTCTCTGAGAGCATCTGGATCTTTGAGGACCAAGGGGGCCCCGGACTAAAGCGCTTCTCTTCTCCGCTGTTGTTTTCCCGCACTGGAAAAAACGTGTCCTGGTGCTGAACCTGCCCTCGTGCTCGTGCCCTTCGGTCGTGGGCCCAGGTTTGCGCCTGGAGAAGCAGAATTGGGGGACTGTGTACCCATTGCCCTCTCAGGTGGAAGTCCCTTGGGCCGCTCCAGGCTGCTCCAGCTTTGATCCCTACTGGAACCGGATTGAGGGGGGGGCTCGACTTCTCTTGGGGGGGGGGGGGGAACGGACCCAGCTGCACGCGGCTAGAACCTGAGGGTTCGCCAAGTCCGAGGGCTGCACTGCAGTCTTTGGGCTTGATTTCTCTGTTTTGGCTGTTAAAGCCTTAGCGTGACACCTTCCACTCCCCTGAACCCAGGGCTGAAAGCGTTGAGCAGCAGGCTCTGTAAAGATGGTCGGTAACTTACGCTGTGTGTACTTGCTCAAGTCTTTGCCTTGGACGTAGAGCAGGAGACAGCAAAGGCTTAAAAATCGTAGTGGGAGTTGCTGCCTGCGAGTTGGAGTGGGCGTGCTGGTACCGAGCTGGGTAGAGGCTTGCAAAGCGCAGCCTTTTCCTCTTCTAACCTGTTATTTGGGGAGGAAGGCGGAGCTCTATTGCCTGATGTCCTTAAGCCGGCTTCTCCTAGTGGGAAAAAGTTGAAATTTTAATCTACTTGTTGTAGGTCCCTCACTTTATAGGTTTATTCTAATAGGTTTGAAGCTGGGGAACAGTTATTCTTTTCCATTGTTTTTAAGCTTTGAATGGACTCACCTTTAAAGTTTTCTACACATTCATGGGTGAATGTTTCCAAGTATGTTCTTGCGTCACTTTTAGAAAAATGATTGAGCTAAATATCAATCCGAATCTCAGGAATGGAAAGGTGAAGATTAGGGTGAAATGGGGGTCGGGGGAAGTGTGCAGAGAAGAGGGCAACTTGAATCCACCATATTTTCCTCCTGGGATGCGTGTTGATTGAACCCTCCTTCCCAGCAGTTGATTTTAAATGTCAGGTTTTATTTATATCCCCAGTTAAAGATCCACATACGATTTATTTGGGCTAAAACAGTGGATGCTTAGTGTCACCAGACTTGTAAAAGGTTTATGCACTTTTTAAATTACAAAACCATTCAGCTGGGATGGGAGAGTGTAAAATTCAAAGTGACGCTCCTCTCACCTTGGGAGGTACCTGGATGCCCCGAAAAATCACTTTTTAACATGTGCCTACGCTAGGTTAAAATGGTTTGGCAAAAGTGTTAAGATACTGCATTGTTAAACTAAAGGTCCTTTAAAAACATGAAACTTTTCAGTTTTGAGCAAAATCTACCTCCCACTTTTCCATTTTTCATTACAAAAAAAAAATTGGACATTAATTTTTAGACCTTTTTTTCTGGATTTAGAATGCTAGAAAATTTGAGTTTAAAGATGGCAAACCAGTGCTGTGAAGAGAGGAGTAAAGTGACAGACACCATGTTCACATAAGGGGGTCCCGCCCATGGCCTAAATTCTTCCTTTCCTTCTAAGGAAGTGATGGGTAACTGTTTTAAAATACTGTTCCATTGAAAAGTCATGCTTTTGACTGGCAAAGAGCATGGGGGCACTTTTGGAGGATGGCTGTCCTCTCTTTGATTGTGACGGACTGAACACACAAACCCAGGTATTTGACTGTATGTACAATCTACCTTGATTTTTAAAATGTGCTGCTCTGCTGAGTTGCCTCTTGTGACAACAGGCTCCATTAAATAATTCAGGGTGCTCTTGCCTTAGGGTGACTGATGCCACCTGACCTTGGGAAGGAGGGTTGACGCCTGGCTTTTCTCCTTTAATTTTAGGCAGGGTACCTCCAACAGTTTGTCCCCTCAGGGGTGTGGGAGGCTTTTCTCAAGCACCCCCCTCCCCCAGCGCAGTGGCTCCTCTGGATTGGCAAAGTGTTGTTTTGAGCGCTTGATTCAAAACAACTTTAAAACCTAACAGGGGAGGGAGTTGGGGTTTCCAACAAAATGGTAAGAATTGCTTGCTTTCACGTATTTGGCTCATAAAAAATAATAGTTTGGGTTTTCCCCTAGTTGTATGTCTGGATGGTCAGTCCAAAAGGTGGAAGGCCTGCAGGCCCTGGGGCCCTGCGGACATCCAGGCCTGGAACTGGGCCGCGTTCCCAAAGAGGCCCCCAAGGTAGCCTGGCTGTGGGCTGAGGGCCTGCACCTCCGCCAGCCTGGCGCCCCCAGCCCACCTCAGCTCTGGTGATGCTGCTGGACCTGTGGCCGCACCTCACCCCGCGGACACCCTAGGAAAAGTGTCTGCAAGGGTCCACACGTGTTTGGGGTGGGGGAGAAGAGTGGCGCAGGGAGTTAAGTGGGACTTGAGTGCCTGGATCACCCTGCTCCAGCCATTCCCTAGTTGCCTTTTAATGCTGTGTTATTGGCCCTTAGGATCCTAGTGAGCCCTTTGCTGCCTTGGAGGCGACACTGGAGCAAAAATCTAGGGGGACCAGGGTGTGTGTGTTGTGTGTTAAAGGGCTGCGTGTCAGGACTCTGTAAATGGTGGGAAGCTGAATCCGGTTTCCAGGAAGGCCCTGTCACTAATAGGGGGTGTGTGTGTGTGTGTGGGGGGGGGGTGTGGGTGTTGGTGGGGGACGACGATGAGGTGACACGCTTGCATCTTAGCCAAGACAAACATTGTAGCCCATCTTATTGAAGATGGCAATGTTGCTTCCAGTTAGGCAGGCCAAGTGTGGGATTTTCCTGAGTCCCCTGGATAGAAAACGGGGTGCAGATGTTTATACAGTTAATATCCAGTCCCCTCCTTGGGCTTAAAAAAACACCACAACTTTGGAAATATAAATTTTAGAATTCCAATCAGAGAAGATCCTGGATATTGAACCATCTTAGACTTGGGGACTACCTTTCCCTGGGAAACCACTTCAAAAATCAGCCTCAAACCACTTTGAGGAAGGCAGGTTTGCTGCCTAAAGTAATTGGATGTGGAATAAATTCTTGTTTTGTGTCTTATTTGGAATAAGTCACTGTGAGTGGGGAATATACCAGTGTTGGCACCAATATGCGTATTTTTAATTGTGTATTCACAGTGTCTAAGCTTTTTCAGGCACGCATACCCAGTGTATGCAGGTTTGTCTTTAAATTATATGTGTCTGCTGTGTAAATTATAAAACCTATACCAAAAGACTTTCTGTGAGAACAGGAGAAAAAGTCAATAGAAGTGCGAATTCTAGTATTTCTGCACCACATTTTTGACCTGCTGTACGTATAGGAATTAGGTGGACATGTCTGCTTAATGCATACATCTCACCTATTTGCCAGGAAACCAAACTTTTCGTAACTTGGAAATAAATTGGAGGTTGCTGCTCTAAATTGCTTTCAGCAGGTTTGTAGGTGGAAGTCTGTTGAATGAAGAAAATGCTCGATGAAAATATATGGAAAGAAATGTTATTGATTTCTTAATTTCTTATCCTTGAAGGCATTCTGTTTGTGGGCTTTTAAAAAGTCACGTTTGAGCTGGGGAATGTAGCCCCCGTAGTTCATTAAAGTGCTTAGGGAATGATCTTATCAACATGGATCCTGGCGAAGTGGGCCTTGCTGAATTTGGCAAAGCTTGGCTTGTGAGGTTGCCTTGTAGGCAGGCATAACCCCAGCCATGAAGGGTGCCGGTAATACCTGAGATTGCCTGTGGCATCAGCACTGCCTTGGGGAACCTTTTGTGACTTTTCCCCCTTACAAAGAGTCAACTACATTGGTTTTCAGGTTGCATAGACTTCCTTTGGGTCTACAGGATTTTTATTTCCAATGCTAGGAATATATAGACTTCAGTTCTTCATTTGATATTACTACTATATGCTCTTTAGGATTCAGATGTGTTCAAGTTAAATAGTTGTACGTGGAACAAAGAAGTCTTGAAAGTGTTTGCAGAGTGAGTAAAATTTCCTTTTTGCACCAGAGTTCTTCCTCCCATTTTAGCTATTTATAAATTTCAGAACACTGAAACCAGCATTAAAATGTATAGTTTCTTAAAGCACTACTTAAAACGGAAGCAACTTTCTCTTCATATGTAAAATTTTTGAGCGGAGCTGTTTCATTTTTTGTTTGAATTTTTAAAACTTTGCCTATATAGGGAGTTAGCTTTTGGGTGAAAGCTATGAATGAGGTGAAGCTGTTAAAATTTATCCTCTCCAAATTTTATTTCCTCTGGTGCTAACTTAAAAGTCACATGGTTTGCTTAAAATCTTACTATTTCTCCACCCAGTTGCACAGGGCCAGATTTATTTTAGATGTATTATTCTTAGTGAATAAAGGACCACTTTGGTGTCATTCTTCGTGACACTTAAGCAAAAGGTTGAGATGAATTCTACCATGCAGGCGGTTTTCAAAGTGTGGTGTTCCCTCTCCCCTCGCCCATAGCCCATAACACTGACAAAGCGTTAAAGGCTTGGCTCACGAAAGACTGTTTTTGCCATCTCTGTTATTTTGGAAGAGAGCAAGAGGGAAGATTGATAAAGAACTACAGTTGCCTAAAGGGAGCAAGCAAGAAACCACCCATTGCAGTCCGCTCGGTTCCCCCTTCTTTTGACCTTTCAAGCATTGTGACTTGCAAGAGGAAGCTTGATCCATCTTTCCTCTTTAAGTTGATGCGACCTCGTGCTTGTTCACTACTAAATTATTCTTCTCCCTTTGAGGTTTTGTCTCTACTTACAAACGGAGTTGACTGAAAGCAGATTGACTGTTTTGACTGACAAGACTCTGACTTGTTAACAGAAAAATTGGGAGGGGCGGGGGCCGAGCAATTTACATTTCAAACTATTTGATGTAAACCTTATTCCAGTGTAATTCCTTCCTGCCTCAGATGCCATCTCCAGCTGCCCTCCTGTTTAGTTTGCTTGCAGTGGGCGTTGAAGGTAGCCTGAAATGAAATGGGGGAAGACTCCAGCTCCTCCTGGGTCTCATCTCCCACTCAAATCCTTTTTTGGGAAATCCATACATATTATTATTATTAATTTTTTAATATATCTTATTGATTTTTTACAGAGAGGAAGGGAGAGGGATATAGAGTTAGAAACATTGATGAGAGAGAAACATCGATCAGCTGCCTCCTGCACACCTCCTACTGGGGATGTGCCCGCAACCAAGGTACATGCCCTTGACCGGAATCGAACCTGGGACCTTTCAGTCCACAGGCCGATGCTCTATCTACTGAGCAAAACTGGTTAGGGCCATACATATTATTTTGTTGTTGTTAATCCTCACCCAAAGATATTTTCCCATCGAGTTTTAGAGAGAATTGGAGGGAGGGAGAGGGAGAGAGAGAAACATCGAGATGAGAGAGACACATCGATTGGTTGCCTTCTGCCGCTCCCTTACCAGGGCTGGTGATGGAGCCTGCAACCGAGGTACGTGCCCTTGACCAGACTCGAATCCGGGACCCTCCAGTCCGAAGGCCAAGGCTCTATCCACTGAGCCAAACCAGTTAGGGCGTGAAATCTATATTTAATCTGAAGTTATCAGGCCGGTATTTTGTTTTGTCCTCCTTAATGTAGAATATTTTAAAAACTAATCCCAGACCTTTACCTGAGCATCAGTTCCCACCTAGTGCGTTTTTAGTTATTCTGTATAATGCTCTCAGTTAAATAATCACTTGGTACAACACCCTAGGAGAGTGGTAATTTTTAGTGATAAAGTTACTGCTTTCAGCAAATTGAAAGTTGTCAGTTTTGGGAAGGGGAGGCTTGATAAAGAATATGAGGATAATTTTCAATTGTGAATATTTACCTGGACAGGCTTCTGCAGAATAGCACATGCTGTCAACATAAATGGAATTGGAATGAAGCAGAGCAGTATACACAAAAGAGAATTAAGTCACTTAAGGTTCGTTAAGACTGAGGGCATCCCCTCATAGCTTGGCCACCCTGTGAATTTTGAGGCCCCTGAGTGGGCTTTGTAGGCTGAGCTGGTGAGGAACCCCTGGGAATGAGAGAGGAACCCCTGTGCCTTCCTAACATGTGTCAACAGCTGTATCCTTTAGTTGTTACTTCTGGAAAGCCTGGCCAGCCGTTTCCTTCTAGCCTTAACCATTTGCAGTTGCAAATGTTCTTCTTGAAATGTCAGTGGGCTTTGGGGGAATGTCTTTCATATTCTGACTTAATTGGGATAATTATAAATACTCCATTATATAAAAAAAGAAATCCGCACTTAGATTTTGTTGCTAACCATGGATCAGATGTGACTACTTCAGCACAGGTGTTTTAAAAATGAGAATTGTAAGTGGCGCCAGCAGGCACCATTATGATGTGTTCAGACCGTGTCTGTAAATTTTGGTCTGTGCCCTCTGTCTCTTTGAGATCAATATCAGAGGGAGCTATTTCTTTCTCGCTGGGGTCATCTATCTATAGGCTTGTACCGAAGACACACACAAATGTGTGGGTACGTGTTAGCAGAAAAGGGTAAAGTTTTAGTAGTGGCTGGAAAAAGGTTTTTGTGACCTTTCTTATTACAGGTGTCTATTTAGCTTTCCTTGAGCAACTCAGACAATGTGATTCTAGGTTGCATTCTTGCTCCGCCTCCGTTTTCCCGTTTGTAAAATGGCAGTGCCCCTTTTCAGTGTTCTAGAGATTAGCGGTAACGCGTCTCAGCAGTGTCCCACGATAGAAGGCAATTGTAAACATTCATAATAGTTTTATTACTCAGGTACATATTAGGGTATGGAAGCAGACCCTTCCCTCCCTCTCCCCTTCTCTTTCCCTCAAAAGAGGGAGTGTTGTAGAAGAAAACTAATTTTCAATGGTAGAAATTATGGCTGTGCTTTTATCAGTTTACCATGATCTAAATCAGTCTGGGAATCTTTTTTCTGCCAAGGGCCATTTGGATATCTATACCATGAGGGTCATTCAAAATTATCAACTTACTGGTAAAAATGAGCCAGCTGTATTTGGTGAAACATTTAATTAACTCACCCCTAATGCCTTGGCAGGGCCAGACCAAATAACTTTGTGGCCTTATACAGCTGGGCGTACCCCACCTCTGATCGAAATGAAAAGACAGGTAGTTCTTTCAGGTGATACAAGGTGTACTGGAGAAAAATGCATAAACCCTGTTTCACTTTGGAAAAACTGGGTGTAACTTTTGGTTTAGACCATTTTAGGGTTATAAGGCTCCACAAACTGAGGAGAGAAGTTGGGTGCAAGTGTATTTAGAGGCTATACCAATGCCTTGAGCTTTTTTTTTTTTTTCTTTTTCAGATGGAAGGCCAGTTTACATTTGACCTATGATGTATTTAAGAACCATTAATCTCTGAAGCCATGATATATATATTTTTTTCCCTCCCGAAACTAACATATCAAGGAAACAGGTCAACTTGCTTAAGGGAACAGTCTAATTTCAGGGACTGAAATATTGTATAAGCTTTAATTTCACGGTATTATCAGGTGTGTGTGTGTGTGTGTGTGTGTGTGTGTGTGTTTGGGGGAGGCATCTGAAGAGGAAACACATTATTACACATTATTACAGGAAAGGCTTAAATCACCACAGAAAAAAAAAAACACCGCTACTCCAGAAGCCAGGGATGGAGATCAGACTCTTTTCTCGTTGATCTTTACTCAGATATTTGTCAAGGTTATGTTATTGAAACTAGTCCTTAAACATCGGCTATTTAATATTAAATTTATTGCTTGACGATTTTAGCTGCTTGTGTTTCATTTTCTTAATTTTTGACCTTTTCCAAGTTTGTTACGTAGAAAGTTAAATATCATCCATAATGGGCCCTGACCTTGGGGAAAAACGAGTGTAACATCACTACTATGTGTCTCATTCCAAAACTAAATGTGTGGAATGATTCTCAGAACAATAATTTTGCAAAGCCCTAACCGGTTTGGCTCAGTGGATAGAACATCGGCCTGCGGACTGAAAGGTCCCAGGTTCGATTCCGGTCGAGGGAATGCACCTTGGTTGCGGGCACATACCCAGTAGGAGGTGTGCAGGAGGCAGCTGATTGATGTTTCTCTCTCATCGATGTTTCTAACTCTCTATCCCTCTCCCTTCCTCTCTGTAAAAAAATCAATAAAATATATTTAAAAAAATAATTTTGCAAGGAAGAGGTCTGGAGTCTTAAATGACCCTCTTGAAATTTAAACTAAGTCTCAAAAGAGATCTCTGCAATATCAGAGTGAGGAGAAGGATGCTTCTTTCTACCAAGCCATTTATAATAGGCATGTTCTATTCTGGAGGCCACCTCCTGCCTCCCCGACCCCAATTCCCCGGCACCCTGGCCTCAACACTTCAAAGCAAGCACTTTGGCGTTAGTGGGTATGGGCTCTTAGATCTGGTCTCTGCTGATGTTAGTGGATTTAAGGACTAGTTCCAGAAATATTTTGCCGGATTTTCAGTGGTGATTGATGCAAATTGGGTTTGACCTTCAGAAGATGCTCGTGTTGCTGCCATTTTATTCCTTTTGCCAGGAACAAAGGAGACTTCTTAGTTTTCAAGCCAAAAATGGAATGCCCTTGGAAATAACTAGGTTTTGAAAGTCGGACCCTTCACATTATATAGATGGGAAGGGGAAATTTGGGAATGAGAAGGGGAAACAGAAAGTTGAAAAATGCTTGTAGCTTCTCAGTGTAAAGATAAGAGCATGAGCTTTAGACTAAAAAGACCTGGATTTAAGGCCCAGCGTTGTCCTGAAGTGGCTTTATGACCTTGGACAAGTCATTTAACCTCTTGATCCTCTGACCTTTTAGATGGGAGCCCTAGGAATGGTTTTATAGTAGAGACCTATATGTGGGGAGAGCTGTAATTTACATGAAGATGCTTTGAAGCAGGTAGAATTCGAATTTTAATCATACAATAGATGCACATAATTGTGTAAATATCCTGGGGAAAGTTTTGGCTTCAACTTTTCCATGGTAAAATTTCTTTTTCATGAGATTAAATATGCTGCTTATCTTGGTTAAATATTTCCTGGTGGATGGCCAAGCCATATTTGATGTCACAAAATAATTTGGGCAGTTCCTCATTGCTGATAAGACTCCCGACGTGTTAAGATTTGTCATCAGATAGTTGAGTGTTAGCCGCCAGGAATTGTGCTCCCTGCTACCGATGTATGAAGGCAGTCTGCAACCTGTCCCCTACCTGGGCTTCTCTGGCCTGTCTGAGAAGACAAGTGAAAGGGAGAAGGTGAATGGAGAGGGGGATTCACACCTTCTCTGTGAGGCTGCTTTATGTGTCTTTTTAAAGTGATCATATGAAAGCAGTGTTAAAAAATTCTGAGGGGAAGGTGAGTTTGGGCTGAAAGAAGAGGGGTTTCTTGGAGAATTGTGGAATTTAGGGCAAAGGTGTGTTGCTAAGGCAGAGTAGTTTCTAGGAGCCCCGAGTGGATGGGTCCATCTGTGACCTTATTTTTCCTAATCCTTTCAACATCCCTCAGGAGGGTGTTAGGGTCACCTCCTCTTACCCCCCTCCTGCGGGGGGGGGTGGGATGGGTTACTGATATGTAGAGGAAATAATTGGTGTGCCCGGCAGGAGCCAAGAACACTCGAGTATCTGGGAAGTAGCAACTGTGGGAAGCAGCTGCCATCCTGGGGTTGGGGAATCAAAAGGGAAGAGGGTTGGGGTTATTAATACTTTAAGAGAGTTCCTGTGGGTCTGGCCCTTCGGGGTGGGGGCGGGGAGGCAGGATGAGAAAGCTGGTTCCTCCACTGAGATGACCCAATGCTGCTGGGCTAAAGAAGTCTTGCCGGTGTGACCCAGGAAGCAGTGGAGAAAAACCAAAATCTTTTCTCCCTTAGCATCCCCTATTGGCTGAGTAACTGTGAGCCCGCTGACCATGCAGAGGTGTGCTTTGCACAGTTTCCGTTCCCCTTCCCCCAGTCACAAAGGAAGGGGGCAGAAGGAGGATGGTTTGCTGGGAAGATGGTATCCCATTTGGGCCACTGCTTCCCCCTGCCAGTACGACCTGGCTTGATTCCATTGAAACTTTTCATGAAAATATGGGGGAATGTGTCCCCAGTTAAGTTAGCAGTGCTGTTTCTCTCAATGGCCAGGCTCTACAAACCCAGCCCTCCCCAGACCTCTGCCAGCCCCTCTCCTTGCACCCAGCCCTCCCCAGTGGAGCTGTGTGCTTACCAAGAGAGATGGCTGTTTCTGCGTGTTGTACTTGCTCACTCAATTACACAGTTTAAGGAAAGATGAAATGAATGCAGGAAATGGTAATGTCAATGAAAACAGGCCTGAATTTCTATGGAAACCGATTTAGGGTAAAGTAAGAGGTACGGAATACAGTAGCAGGCAAAATAGCCCCAAATCCCTTTGCTCATAACCGGTGTGGGGTTAATGTCCCTGTCTTCCCTAATGGCTGGATTTGTTTCTGGCCCCAGAGTGGGGGCTGCTGCTGATCCACGGAGGGGACATCTATGCACGGCTGCCCGTGGACGACCGTGGGTATCTCCCGGAGCCAGCACTTTATGGCTATAATCTTGGGAGTGAGCTGGGGAGGCTGGGAACCCGCTGTAGGAAGCAGCTCCCCCTCCCTCTCCTCAGCCTTTAGGTGGCCAGCGGCCCTTCCCCCATCCCACCGAGCTTTGTCCTGCCCTTCAGAGGGAAGGCCTCGCTCGCTCCTACTGGTTGGGCGTTTTTTTTTTCTAATTTGTTTTTGTTGAGGTATAGTTTTCATATTGTAAAATTCACCTTTGTTAAGGGTACAGTCATGCACATTTTAACAAGAGTTTACAAGGCATAATTATGACAGTCAAGACAGTCAAAATGTGGAGGAACGGTTCCATCCCCCCCCCCCGGAACGCCCACCCCATCCCACCCCAGCCTCAGACACCCACCTCTTACTACAATTTTGTCCTTTCTAGACATCTTTCTCGTTTTTTTTTTTTTTTCCCAGTTGCCATAATGCATTCAAGAAGTCATCCCTGTTGGAGTATCAGTAGTTCCCCCTTTTTATTGCTGAGTAGTTTTCCATTGTGTGCATGTGCCAAAGTTAACACATTCCCCCATGGAGGGGCTCTGGGGTTTCCTGTGTTTTGTTTGTTTGTTTTTAGCGATTGTGAATGTCACTGACTCATGCTGGAGTCCTTGTTTTGACCCAACACACACTGTGTCACGTGGAGCCTCAGTTTTCTCAAGAGCCTCCTTGGTAGGTAACATTTTCTCATTAGTCAGCCTAGGGCTGACTTTTTTGTTGGAAAATCAAGTTGAAGTATTTCCCGATGAAAATTTTGCCGTGTGCCCCATGTGTAAATGTAAGTGAAGAAATTTAAAAGGAAGGAACTGACTTGGGGCCTGTGCTGCAGGGGGTCGGGGAAGCACCTGCTAGTCCCACTCTTTTTTTTTTAAAAATATATATTTTATTGATTTTTTTACAGAGAGGAAAGGAGAGGGATAGAGAGTTAGAAACATCGATGAGAGAGAAACATCAATTCAGCTGCCTCTTGCACACCTCCCTACTGGGGTTGTGCCCGCAACCAAGGTACATGCCCTTGACCAGAATCGAACCTGGGACCCTTCAGTCCGCAGGCCGACGCTCTATCCACTGAGCCAAACCGGTCAGGGCCCACTCTTTATTTTAATAATCGTCCGGAGAGAGAGTCCCTTTGGTTTGTTCTCTCCTTTGGTTTCTGTTGTTAGTTTTATCATAGCTTTCAGGGATTTAGAGGGATATTCGAAGAGGAAATTTTATTTCACCGATTTAATTAGATTTTTAAAGTATCACGTGGGCTCTGGTTAGCTGTGGACCCAACCCAGTTATCTGGAGTTTTGAGGGAGTCTTGGCAAAGATGAGTGTGGAGAGAGGAAGGTTTGAGTTTCTCTACTTTTAATCTGAAGGTTAGTTCAGGAAGAAAAGGGTTTTGTGTTAGCGTTTATATATGGTGATAAATGGCAAAGCGTTTATGAAGGGTAGCAAAAATCCTCTCCGAGGCAAGAGATAATATAATAATGGTTACTCTGGACAACCTTTGGGACTTGCCACAACAGCTACCAGTTTTTTTTTAAACCTTTTTCATCCTTAAGTGTATTGTGCAATAAATAGATGTGCCTCAGTGTCTGAAAACCGACATTATTACCTATTTTTCATCTGTAGCATCTTTCTATACTGTTGGTTATTGGTAACTAAATGTGTGTTGATTGTTCATTATACACAAATGTTAATAACCCGCAAATGCACGCAAAGAGAGGCACTGCCTATATTTGGGCATCTCAGACTGAACGTTATGCCTCTCATGCAGAATAACTTTGAGAACAAACGTTTCCCTCTTTTAAAAGGAGGGCTGCTGTTCACATTTGGTTTTCAGCATATTAGAGCGTGTTTTCCTCTGTTGATTGTTTAGCATCTGCTGTACAGAATTTGTCTGAATTTTATGACAGTCTGCCTAGTTCATCAGTGCTTATTTTTTCCAGCCCCATAAAATTTTTTTTCAAGTTCCCTTTGTTTGCTTTCTAGGATGCAAAACCAATTTTCTTCTCCACCAAAAAAAAAAAAAAAAAAAAGGAAAAGGTGGGGGGGGGGAACAGGTAAATAAATCGGGATAAAATTAGAAAGCCATGTGTAAGATCAAATTATGCAGATGAGGAGGAGGTGGGCTAAACACTGTCTTAGAGGTAGGTCCCTGTCCTGCCTGCCAGGACCTGCAGTTCTTTGACGTTGCAGGCAGCACTTATAAATGCTGTCACCGTGTGAGGGTTCTCACCCCCTCTTGATGCTAAAGGTAGACAGGTTTGCCCACAGTGAACAAAAAAGGAACCGAAAGAATGAGTGCTTAATAAAAACTATAGAAGATTTGCAAACACTTGACAGGGGTTAAAGGGGGACGACGACGAGGTAACAGTTTTTGTATTAAATTTGTGTTCTTTTAACAACATTTAAGGTTTTTTTAAACTGACATTTGGTTTGATTTCACAGCCCTTGTCATTTTGGGTTGAATTTTTTCTAAATAGGTATGTGCTTGTGACTATACTTATTTGGCCTTTCATTTCTTCCTCCACCACCCTCAGCTTGTAGTTGCTGGGAGAATGGAAAAAATGAGATCTTTCTCAGGGCTACCTTGTATTCCCAGCAAGTAACCTGGACCAGTTAGCTCTCACCCTGCTATAATGATACAATTCATAAATATATCTTTGGATTACCTGTAGAAAAATTTGTGTATCCCCAGCCCTACTTCTTTCCAAATTATATGATCCTAAAAAACCCAAAACAAACAAAACTAATTACATGATCTGGGTTTGTGCATTTTCTATTAAACCTTAACAATTGCGCGCACACATACACACACACACACACAGAGAGAGAGAAATAGGGCCATTTAAAAAATTCTTTCAATAATCTCTTCTTTAAAAATTAGGTTTATTGAGATGACACTGACCTATAAGAAATAGAGTCTTAAAAACGTGGACGTTTCCCTGTACTGACTTGTTTGCTGGTCATTACTGCTCCGAACTTGGTGTTCATGCTGTGGAATTTATGTAGCTGTTCCCTCATGTGGATTTTCCCAACATTTGGCTACTGCCATCATCCTTCAGGTCTACTTGTCCCTGTTACTTGTAGAGGGAAGATCCCTCTCCACCCCCAGCCAGGGAATTGCTAGGAAGCTGGAGAGATGCATTTGAAATGTTAATTTTGCTCCTGAGAGCTTGCCTCCTACCAGCCACATTTCCTCCCACCCCACCCATCCTTGCTGCCATCAATTTAAAGGAGAAAAATGGCTCAAATGCCTCTGTCCTGTTGTTTTACTTTGCATTTCCGTGATTGTGGCTAGGTGGGCGTCCTTTCATATGTTTATTGGCCATTTGGGTTTCCTCCCTGGATTGCCTTGGTTCCTGGGCCTATCTCTCCTGGGTTTAAAAAAAAAAAAAATCAATTTGTAGGATAAATACAATACTAGGAACCAGCTGTCTGTTGCAAAGGATTTCTCTGAGTCTGTGACTTGCCTCAATTTCGTTTAACTCGGTCAACATTCCAAATTTCAATGTGGTCGGTGATCATCATTTAAAAAAAATTATTTTACTTTTCCATCATTTTTTATCCCCTCTATGCCCTTTAACCACGTCCACCCATCCTCGCCCACCTCCCCTCCTCCCCAAATCACCACACTCTTGCCCACGTCCATGAGTTCTCGTTCTCTCTCTTTCTCTCTCTGTCTCTCTCTCTGTCTCTCTCTCTCTCTCAATCCCTCCTGATAATTTACTTCCTATATCTTGAGTCTTTAATCCCATTTTAGAATCTATTCTTGGTGTATCATATGAAGCTGTGTCTTAATTTTATTTAGAGCAAATGGTCAACCTAATGCCCTAACTGCTAGTGGATGGTCTCATTTCCCCTTTTTCTCTGAATCTCACATTTCTGGGAAACAATTCTGAATATAGCTGATGGCTGGGGGAGAGGAGTTGGGTGTATTAAGGCCTTTACCCTGTGGGTGTCAACTGGCAATACAGTTGAATGCATATTTCTTTATGGATATATACCAGTGATCTCTGAAAAAAAAAAAAAATCTCGATACTTGGTAGCTGTTAAGGAAATAGATTCTCTGCAGATGTCCAGTTAATTCTCAACAGATCAGCGGTGGTGCTTATATTGATTGGTCTAGGCCGGTTGCACACCAGTCCATCCTTCAGCACGTGTTGCACTGTTGCCTGCTGTATACCAATTACTGGGCAGGACCATACAGACCTGCTCTCCTATATGTATGTATGTATGTATATATATATATATATATATATATATATATATATATATATGTATATATATATATATATATATATATATATATATAGCTGCCTTTTCTCCCCTCAATTTTCATCTTCATTGGATTTTTAAATTTCAAGAGAATAATAGTCGTACCACAATCAAATGCTAAGTAGCTAAAAAAAACATAACTTGCTAAGTTCATTCCCTGGATGTAACGACTGTTAATAGTTTGGACGGTATCATTGGTCATATTTCCTATGTCACATTAGTTTTATGACTATCATTTAATCATGTACACACTGATGATGATAAAGTTTTGAAATATATTTGTATCCTGCAGCTGTAGTTCTTCATTTAGCTTTGTTATTTAAAGAATGAATCTGGCCCTGACCGGTTTGGCTCAGTGCATAGAGCGTCAGCCTGTGGACTGAAGGGTCCCGGGTTCGATTCTGGTCAAGGGCATGTACCTTGGTTGTGGGCGCATCCCCATTGGGGGGTGTGCAGGAGGCAGCCGATCGATGTTTCTCTCATAGGTGTTTCTGACTCTCTATCCCTCTCCCTTCTTCTCTGTAAAAAAATCAATAAAATATATTTAAAAAAAAGAATAAATCTGGCACATCCCCTTTCGTTGCTTTTTAGGATGTAAAACTAATTTTCCTCTTCAAAAAAGGGGAGGGGCAGATAAAGAAATGGGAATAAAAGTAGGAAGCCACGTGTAAGATCAAGTTATACAGATGAGGAGGATTTGGTGTTTAACTCTTGCTTTAAATGAATCTGGCACATCCTTGCATGGCGAATATACACATCATCTATGTTGAGGTTTAGTTTAGGCACAGACACTCATTGTAAGCACATATTTTGTTGATTTCTGCCAAATGTACACACACGCGCACACGCCATTGCCACTATAAATAAGACAACATTTCTAGCATCCCAGAAAGCTCCTTTGCTGTAGTTCCTTGTAGTGATTTGGAGAATTTGGCCTACTATGCTGGTCTTGGATTTTGAGAGGATATACGGAAACTACGGGGCTTTGGATGTGAATGGATTTTTAATGATGGGAAGTTGCCATGTCTGGTGTCGTGGGTTTTTGCGGCTGCAAGGATAGCTATGAAACCCCCTAAAATCTTTACCTCTGAGACATTTCAGCCTCTGTTATGAAGGCCCAGATTCTCGTGTGGTTTTTTTCTCTCTCTTTTAAACATTTGCTGTCCCAGGGCCACAATGCAAATGGCCAGGGCACATTGTTTTCTAGTGAGCAGATGCCTGCTGGGAGGCAAATTCCTCAAGGATTGCTTGGAAAATGTGGAAGAGAATTCCGTTCAATCAACACACTTCCCATTGAGCATCTGCCATATGCCTGGCTCTCCTGGCTCTCCGGGTGTTTGGGGACACAAAGGACTAGAACAGAGGTTGCCTCTGGGGACCCTTACATCACGATAAAGGGAAATAGAATTACGGGCACTGGGTCCTGTGCTGGATGAAGTACATGTAAAAGTATTAAATTAATTTTGATTCTGTATTATTATATGCTTTAAGAAAAAGAAATTCAAGGTCTCAAAAATGGTATATGCAGTATTGAAGTTCTAGTGACAGGGTGCCAGCTTCCTGTGTTCTTCAGGGGTGTGAGTATAGGGGAGCTAAAGCTGCCTTGCCCTTGGGCCTACGTGGAGTCAAGGCCCGTGATGGTGAACACTTCTGAGAAAATTCATAGCTTCCCTGGCCTGCCGGGTCCCTTGGAGTTGACAGCTTGGTGGCTTCCATTCCGAAGACTCTTTCAGAGACATTTTGGTTTTAAGTTTCTTAGAAAATGTTAATTTATGGGGGAAATGCCACTTTGGGGTCGGGGGCAGTTCCTTGCATTGGACCAACTATTGTATATGTCATTCAGAACTGCCTTTCGCTGATTGACGTGTGACCCCCCTCCCCCCAAGCCTGAGAACTTCACCCTAGGTTTTAGGCAGTTTCCTGTGGGCAACATTGTTGAGACCTCAGGTTAGAACTAAAGGTTGATTATTGAGCTTTGTTGTGGGGGAGGGTAAGTGCCCCACACTATCAGGATATTCAGCGTTGGTTTCTCCACTTTCCCCCAGGTCAACTATTTTCGTGTCTTCTGGCCCTCGGTAAGAACTGGGTCTACTGAACGAAATAGCGGGTTGCCGAGCTGGAACGGAGTAAGGGTTGCACGTTGTGAGAACCGGTGGCGAGGCATGAAAGCAGAAACCGTTTGGGGGGTGTATGGAGAGAGAGAGAGGATCTCTAGTGGTGCTTCAGGAAGAAAGACTGGGGAGCCTCTGAGGAAAGCACTTCAGTGAGGACCTACCTCACTGGCAGATTAGAGCTTTATCTGCAAAGCAAATGTTCAACCCGTGTTTACGGAGTTAACGCAAACAGGCTCTAGGGAGCTGCTGGGCCCCATTGAAAACCTTTGGTTGGGGATGATGAAGGGTGCTTTTCACCCTTGGAATCACCTCATCACCCTTGGAAGCACCTCGGCCTCCGAGCAAAAGACAACCTTGAGTTGTAGTTGAGTAAGCCTGTCCCCACACTTCTTTACTGAGGCCTCTGAAAGCCCAAGTCTCCAGCAAAAGGGACCTTTGATTGGGACCTCCCTGAAATAATCTCCTATGCTAATGTAGAAGCTGCAACTAAAAAAAAAAAAACAACACACACAACAAACAAACCACACACAAAAAAGCAAGCCAACAAAACCCACCTTCTGTGTTTGGAAAGACAGTAAAATGTTTGCATTGGTTTTACAGTAAGAGCCAGTAAGTACATAGCATGAATACAAAGAAGACCCTCAAGATAAAGTTAATGATTACATTCAGAGGTTTGGCTTGTGTCCTGTAGAGATTTTTCTCTCTCGAACTTTACTCCATTGCAGTTGGAGACTCAGCCCCCAAATTGCACACCACATTGATAGGATCCAATTTTAATATCCATGCGGGAGATGTGCCTTGGCCTCCTCATTCCTCTGACTTGGAGGGAATGGGCTTCTTAGGGCTCCAGGGCGGCGGGGGGTGGGGGGGTGGTGTCACTTTTTTCTGCCCAGTTTTGTTTGGATACCACCCCACCCCCCAGGCTTGGGGCAGCAGGAATTCCTCCCCGGGCTCTTTGTTCCTCCTGAAGGGCGGGAATGGCCGCCTCCTGGAATGTGGATCGCCTAGGCTTGAGTGGGGAGCACCCTGGAAGCCTTCTGTCTCCTGTTCCTGGGGAGTTCTCAGGGCTCAAATGGGAGCTGGGATGGGGGTCAGCCCTGGCCATGACTGGTGGCTTCCCATCTCACTCACCCCTGGGCTGGAGTAAGAGCGAGATTTTGTTTTAACCACAATCAAACTAACCTCCCCCATTAAAAATGGTTACTAAGATGATTGGTGCTTATTCCTATTCATTGGCTTAATATGTTTATTAAAGTTCGGGATTTGTGGGGTCTCACCTAACTGGGACCCCCAGGATTCACCAGGAAGCCTCCGACCAGTATTGCCAGCTTTAGTACCCCCCCCCCCACCGTCTCACCCAGTTCATAAACAGTAAATAATTTTTAAAGTATGATTATGCCCCACGAGTATTTGGTGCAGACTCATACTAAAAATTGTCTGAAATTTTAACTGGGAAGTGTTGTTGTTTTTTTTTTAGTGGTAATTCTAGTCTCACAGTCCCTTAAAAGCTATCGAGACTGACATTCCCCCCATCGCTGCCCATGACTCTGCATTTGGGTCCTACAGACCTTTGTAGGGTTCTTTGTAGGTGACAGCAATTTGTCACAGGACACTATACCTGGAATAGGACCCCTCTGGCTCTAACCCGAACCGCCCCCCCCCCAATCACCAGGTTCTGGTAAAGGAAGGGAGGGTGTCCTGGCTAACAATGGGATGGGGAGATGGATGCTCACCTTGGAAACCGAATGCCAGCCAGGAAAGGAACAAGCTCCCCAATTCCAGGTCCACTGCTGCCAAACACTCCGTGGAGTCTTAGTGCCCCATAGGCCAGTGTGTTTATGGGGGGTGGCGTGTCTCACTGAGACACATTCCCCCGCCCCATCCTAGTCTTATCCCCAGGGTTTCTGGAAGAGGGTTTTTAGGATGCACACCTCCTTTGGTTCTGGGCACAAGAAATACTGTTCCTGTAGGGTTTTAGCAGGGCTTTCCACAGCCCAGAGAGCAGGTTATGTCTGTGTGTTTGGGGCTGGCTGCCCAGGAGCGGTATTTACTACACTGTAGGATTTGCTGCCAGGAAAAAGCATTGGCTCTCCTAAGACTTAGAGTCTAAGTGGTGGTTTGACAATGACATAATTGTATAGTCTTGCTCATTTTGCTGTGACTGCCAGGAAGCTCGGGGCCAAACTCATGGTCCCAGTCTGGGAAGTCTCATGGACGTGTTTTTCCTTTCCTGACCCATGCTTGTTTCTGCGTGTGATTCGGCATTCTTTGTAAGTTGTTCATCGTTGATTTGATTTGGGTAGGAAAGTTGCTGAAATCCATTTCAATATTTAAAAAAAAAAACAGAGTGAAAGATGAGGGGCGTTGTAAACTGCCCAGAACAGTGACAGTTCTCCATCCAGTCAATCTGGCTGATGAGTATGTGGAAGAATCAAGCCATTGTGCCAGTGCAGTACTTGTCAAACAAACACGTAATTCTCATGCGCGCTCTGTCCCTCCCTGGACAGAGTCCAGACCTGTGCCGAGGGGCAGCGAGCAGGCTTTGCTAGAATGTGCCTTGCAGAGCTGCTGGGGCGGGCAGCAGGACTACAAAGCCTCATCTGTAAAAATCAAAGCCATTTGAGAAACCCCAGCGTTAGTCCTGTCCCCTGGTAGAGGTGTAGGATCTTCTGACCCAGCTCCCCACCCCCTCCAGGGAACCCTCTCTTCTGCAATTTGGTAGAGCTTGAAACCCCTTCTTGAGGGGTGGGAGGAAGTGGTTAATCCCCACTTCCTTCCCTGGGAGTTTTATGGGCCTCTGGGAGCCTGCCTCACTCTGGCCTTAATGGTCATAAATGACCCTCTCCCAGGGCAGGGGCTAGGCCCCTATGAATCTTTGCCCAGACTCGGGGCAGTTAGGTGCTTAACAGATGCTTTTCTTTGGTGGTGCTCTCAGTCTTCTGTAATTGAGAGGTGGGGTGGGAAGCTTTGTGGGATTACCTGGCCTGGTGGCTCAATTCCCTCCAGCCTGGTTTGGGTTTGGAGACCCCGAATGGGCAAGGTTAGACAAGGTGGGACGGAATTTGTATGGCAGGAGAATCCAGGAGGGGCAGGACCCCACCCTCTTGGGGGAACCCTCTGCTTTCTGTCCCCCAGATGTGGGCTGCGGGATAGCGTGAGGAGAAATAGGAAGGGAACCCTAATTAATGGCTTGAGTGATTATTGCACTTCAGAGGAAACTCACTGCCTACCCAGTATCCTTTGTTTCATTCATTGGAGTTTTAAGCTTAATTTTTAAAAAATATATTTTTATTTGTTTCAGAGAGGAAAGGAGAGGGAGAGAGAGAAATATCAACGATAAGAGGGAATCATTGATTAGCTGCCTCCTGCACTTTGGACCGAGCCTGCAACCCAGGCATGTGCCCTTGACCGGGATCGAACCTGGGATTCTTCGGTCCGCAGGCCAATGCTCTATCCACTGAGCCAAACTGGCCAGGGCTAAGCTTAATTTTTTTTTTTTTTAAATTAGAAAGCATTTCTGGTTGCCCAGCTCATGGGACAGGCTTTACAGAGTGGCCTTTCCCAAGGGATACCGGGATCTGTCTCAATGGAATGGATGGATGGATGGCCCTGGGTGCTCAGCACGTTTAATCGTGGTGAGCGCAAAGCTCTGGGAAGGAAATCTTGGGGCAGGCATCACCTCTGCTAGCAGCTCCCTCCTTCCCCTAATCCCCCCGCCTCCCCTTCTGCAGGGTTTTAATTAACTGTGTTTAATCTTCCCCGGGAAGTGGGCTGCCCCGCTGGGTTTTCTCTTCCAGCCCATCCAAGGACAAGTAACATTCTGGGAAGGCACATTAGAACCTCCCTGAACACTCTTGTCTCTGCTTTCTGGGAAGGTGGGAGGGTGCCGGGGCGACCCAGAAAGCAAGGGTTAATCTGGGCCCTGCCCTTGAAACACCCGGGCCCTCCTCTGTGGAGGAGCTCCTTAAATCCTCCTGGGTTTAATGTTATGCAAATAACTCCAGATAATGCATTTTTAAAAAGGTGCCTGGAGGTGGAATAAAACAAAAACAAGCATCCTCAACTATTTAGCAGACGTATTTTATGCCAGAAGTATTTTTAGTGAACTTGCTGATGTTTTCTTGTTTCATTATTATAAATCAGCCTTTCCCATTTTAATAATGATGGAGGAGTTGGTAACCCTTGGGACTCTCTACCCCACTGTGATTCAGATTCTTTAAAACCTGGGTGAGGCTCAAATTTGCATTTTTAACAAGCACCTAAGGTGGCCTCTGAGAAAGAGATTTAAATGGTACCCTGGGGAGGGGATTTAAGGTCACTGCGTAGTCCCAAGCAGTTTTATTTTTTATGTTGGCATTTAACCCCCCAATGGTCAATCATTAAATATCTCTATTTCATTTACCCTGTTTAAGTGAATGCATCTGAGTTGTTACACCTGTTTATCGCCAGGTGCCTGGATTTAAGCAGCCCTTGATAATACATGACTTAATATTATTTGGTGTTTCTCCATCCTTAAGCAAAAACTTTATAGACTTGTAGCCACCCCTTCCTTCCTCTGAGCCACCCTTGAAAAGAGGGTCCAGGCCCTAAACCGGTTTGGCTTAGTGGATAGAGCATCGGCCTGTGGACTGAAAGGTCCCAGGTTCGATTCTGGTCAAGGGCATGTACCGTGGTTGTGGGCACATCCCCAGTAGGAGTTGTGTGGGAGGCAGCTGATCGATGTTTCTCTCTCATCTATGTTTCTAGCTCTCTATCCCTCTCCCTTCCTCTCTGTAAAAAATCAATAAAATATATATTTTTTTTTTTAAAAGGAAAAGAGGGTCCAGGAGAGGGACATTATGTTTCTAAGATACTTCTACTGCCTAGCCCCAAAGTTCTCCAACCTTAATGACACTGGGATGAAAAATCCAAGTTAGACACGTAAAAGAAGGCAAGGCGTTTTATTTGGCCTGCATTGGAGCGAAACTCGCTGCGGTCATTGCATGCAGAACTCTGCTCCGCACACATAAAAGCAGCTGGAACTAGGTTAGCTGCTCTGGGACTGGACACTGGTGCCAAATTCTCTGTGTCCACACAGTTGCCTAGGGCCGGGTCTTCAGCTGCTGGTCTCGCTGCCAGCTGGCATCACCTGTTAGCTGTAGGGCAGCTACCTGGAGGCCTTCCAGGTACCTGTCTGTAAGGCATGGAGCCCTCCTGGCCCCTGGGAAGTTTTTGGGAGGACCTGGGGGCAGCTCCTAGGAAGGTGGAAAGGTAGGCATCCCTCTGATTGGGGGAATGATGGTAGACCTTACTCGCCCGCCTGGACAGTGTAGAATTCATTTTGGTTAAGAAACAATCCTTTGAGAGCTACACTATTTTATTCTACCCTGGAGAATTGTGTACTAGCCATGGCCAGTGTGGCTCAGTTGGTTGGAGCATTGTCCTATACAGCCAAAAGGTCTCAGGTTCAATTCCCCAGATGGGGCACCTTCTGGAGGCAACAGATCAATGTTTCACTCTCATGTCGGTGTTTCTCTCCCTCTCCCTTCCTCTTTCTCTCAAGTCAATAAAAAAGCACATCCTCTGGTGGGATTTAAAAAATTTATTAAGAAAACACTGCACTATATCCCAGTATTATTTTTATCATCCCCATGTTTCCTTGAAAGGGTAAAAGTCAGTAAATACACTTACTATTTCTTTCCCTGTAAGTCCTCTGATGTCATTTCATTTAAACGCCGGTGGCAAAGGCCACCTTGAATTAATCTTACCTCCCCTTCTCCCCAGCAGCCTTTGACAAATGAAAGGGGAATGCTCAAATGCGACTCATCTTCCCCAAGTATCCCTTTCACTTGAAGACTGTATTAAAACAGCTGCTACTGTGCTATGGAGGAGGAGTGTAATAATTTTAAGCCAGGGCTGCCACTCACTGTCCAGGGTGACACGTGGGAGATAATTGGCTCATACCCTGCTCCTGATGCCGAACTAACCCACAAAAACCTCACAGATGTAGGAATCCCTAGGAGCCCTGGCGAACTGCTCAACTGCTCTCTCATCGCCTTCCAGGATGTCCCCAAGCCTTCACCTGGCTGAGCAGCTCCTGCTACCACTGCGGGCAGCAGCCTCCCTTCTTCCCTCCCTCCCTTCTCCCTCCTTCCCTTTTTTCTTTTCTCCCTTCATCCTCTTTTCAGTCCTGCCTGCAAAGCAGGTAGCGCTAGTATAAATCAATTCGTGTGCCTTTTGCACACTCCAGCAGATCTGTAGGGAGTTAGTTGTTCAGGGTTACTCGCAGATACAAACAAACTTTGCATAAAAGCTGTGGGCACTAGATAACTGAGCATAATAGGAGATTATAAACCAGTTGTGCCTATTGTGGGTTAATAATGTTAACTGGCCCAGCCCTGTGAGAGAATCGAGTGCCTTGGGGGTCTTTCATGAGTTTTTTTTGTTTGTTTTGTTAAAATTGTGTGTACCAGTCATGTGACCTGGACAATACTTCCGTTTCCACCATCGGTAACGTGGTGATGCGCCCTATGGTTCCTTAGGTTGTGCTTTTTAAATATATTTTATTGATATTTTACAGAGAGGAAGGGAGAGGGATAGAGAGCTAGAAACATCCATGAGAGAGAAACATCGATCAGCTGCCTCCTGCACACCTCCCACTGGGGATGTGCCCGCAACCAAGGCACATGCCCCCGACCGGAATCGAACCTGGGACCCTTCAGTCCGCAGGCCGACGCTCCATCCACTGAGCCAAACCGGTTTCGGCTAGGTTGTGCTTTTTAAATATGACGATGTTGGGAGGCGTTCAGCACCTAACGTACTACACCAGCCCATTTGGCCAGCACACGAGGTGTATCTGCGGGCTCAGCATTGTGCCGTGTTGAATGCAGCCCCTTCCTCCTGTGTCAGATCAATGTGCTGACGGCCGTCAGGCCAAAGAGGTCTGCCCCCTCCCACACTGGCCTCTGCGTCTTGGGTTGCTCTCCATGGGGCTCTGTTCTTTTCAGTTGTGAGAGCACACATTTTAGAAGTACCGTTGACTCTCAAAACAACTCTGAGGTTAGGGGCACTGACCGCCCCCATGCAGTCAAATCCACGCATAACTTTTGACTCCCTCAATGCTAATAATCTGTTGACCAGGACGCCTTACCCAGTAACACATATTTTGTATATTCTATGTATTACATACCGTATTCTTACAATAAAGCAGGAGGAGAGAGTGTTGCTGAGAAAGTCTTAATAAGAGAAAATACACTTACAGTACCAGACATATCTTTTGAAAATGTCCATGTGTAGGTGGACCTGCACAGTTTAAACCCGTGTGGCTCAAGGGTCAGCTGTAATGTGCCTGGGTGTACTTTCTACCAGAGTGTCGGAGAGCACAGCACCACTCCCTGCTACGTGACCTTGTGCAAGTTAAAGTTAGTTCGTCTCTCTTTGCCTTAGTTTCCTTATTTGTTAAAAAGGGATAATGATAGGCGCATTCCTCTACACTAAGCTGAGCCGTGTGTTTTGGCAGGCCTACACCCCAGGGTAGGGTGCCTCTCTACCCTGCCTTGGTTCTGCAGGGCATAGGAATCCTGACAAGGGCGTTCCACAAGATCTGGCCCATAAACTCTTATCATTGTTTTTCCAGAAGTCAGCTGGTCTTCTATCCCTGATTCCCTGGAGGGGATGGGGGCCTGAGTCATCTGGTCATGGGGTTGTTGGAAGGGCCCCTCCAAAGAAACAAGGAGATGGTTTTTGCTAATTGTTGGCTGCCTCGTCATCACATTTTCAGAAGATTGCTTCTTTTCATGCTCCTTTTGGGAAACTAGGCTCAAAAATATATTTGACTTCACTCATGAGCAGACGTCCGAGGTTACTTTTCTGTTGCCAGACAATTTTTAAATGCCCGTGTCTTCTTCATTTTTGCCGCCTTTCCCCCTGCACCCCCCAGTCGTGGCTGTATGAACCTGGAGCAGTAGCCACGTGGAGGTGGACCCAGTGGAGATGTAGCTGGGACTCAAGTTTGCAAGAAAACCCAGAAAGCCAGGCAAGCCTTCTGTGGCTCCATCACCCTGCAGTGGGATGGGTCGCTGCCCAACATGGGATCCATATCCCCAACCCCAATCAGTGAGCTCCCTGCAGCCATAGTGTCTGGGGGTGGGTAAGGGTTAAGATGCTACTTAAAAAATTTTCAAGGACTCTCCTGTTTTAGGAAATGGATCTTGGGGACCCTAACCCTGAGAGGACAGGGGGCCTGAAGTATAGAGCCAGGGGGATGGGCATGGTAACTGCAATTTGAAAGCCATGCGGGTTAGAAAATGGGCCTCCCGTTTGGATGGTCAAGGTCAGAAGGAACTGAACTGGATCGTGTGTGTGTGTGTGTGTGTGTGTGTGTGTGTGTGTGTGTGGCGGGGGGATGTTGCAGCTATGAAGTCTTGGTTAAACATTTTTTTTGTGGGGGAAGGCAGAACCAACCCTCGCTTCCTACTAATTTGTAAACACCTTCATTTGAGGCCCACGTTCTAATCCTTATTCCTATGTTAACCCATGCCTGTTTTACCAGATAAACCTGCTTCTTTCCCCTTCACTTATTTTGGCTGGTGGAAGTGGCAGAGTGGAGTGCATTGTCTGTGGATTTTAACTAAAAAAAAAAACAAAACAAAAAAAATGTCAGGGACCAAAAAGGTGTGCACACACAAATTGAGGGTCGCTTCCCCTAGCTTTTAAGATTTTGTGGCTTAAAGCATTCTTGGGGGATGTCTTCAGTTACTTTTAAAGCAAGATAGTCATCTGGTACCATATACATTTTGAAAAGTGGAACAGAGCAGGCCCCCCAGCCTGGATGGTTTCCCAATTGAGCCCCTGTGGCTGAGACCCTTGATGGTGGAGTCTCTGTATCTGCTTCTTGGGGGATGAGGTAGGTAATGGGGCAGAAAGGTGTTGAGGCCGTTCTGAGCTTGTTTATTAAAGGCCAGCCCCGTGGCAAATCTGGGATTTGTATTGGGGAATGTAGTGATTAGAGGGTAGAATTTGCATCAGTAATTAGGCGTACAAATTTTTTGCCTGTGGTTCCCTAGGAGGCATTGGGGAGGGAGGAAAGCTAAGAGGAAAATTGTTTTTCAAAGGATTT
Organism: Plecotus auritus; assembly: GCF_963455305.1. Taxonomy (NCBI): domain Eukaryota; kingdom Metazoa; phylum Chordata; class Mammalia; order Chiroptera; family Vespertilionidae; genus Plecotus; species Plecotus auritus. Next base: position 165,721,228 of record NC_137773.1, read on the forward strand.
TTGTAAGGCATTCCCCTTCCCCCTCCTCTTGTGTTTTGACCCGTTTATGTACTTTCAGAGTGTTGATGTCATACCATTTCAAAGGGATATTGTATGCCTTAAGTGGTAACTTCTTTTAAGTAGGCCTAAAATATCCCCATCTCCATTAATGATCGGCGGGTTCCCTCTAGTAATGAAATTGTCATAGTGTCGGAGTCACCCAGATGACTGGAGTCATTCTCCCTCCTGCTTAATTCTGTACCCCCTTTGGCAACACCCGGAATGTTAATTGGCAAATAAAAATAACCTCTACGGACAGCGAGCTGGTGTAGATTAAAGATCTTTGGATTTCAAAAAATGTGTTTGAAGATGAAATCCTGAGAATGGGTTAGGGGAGAAAATCCTGCCATCCAGACTTATCTGTTGACCTATTAGTGGGGGTTTTGTAGGGAAGCCATTCCCTGCCCCATCCGCCTGCCTGTTTCTCTTGTGGGATTAATCATTTCCTTTTGACCTTGCGCTCTGCCCCTAACATGTTGCATTGATCAAATCCCGAAATCTCAAGTCATTTCTCCTCCCCCACCACCCAACCCCATCAAATTAGAAGTCCCTGAGGTGCGAGTGGGGGAGAGGTTTTAATAGAGAAAGTATTTATCAAACTACACAAAATGAAAAAATGAATGTTTAAAACAATCATCTCTACCTTTCTGTGTGTGTGTGTGTGTGTGTGTGTGTGTGTTTTAAGCACTTTTGTTGACAGGCCATTATAAAAGCTTCCTTTCCCAAAACGTGACTGGAAATGTCACTAGTTCAACCTCCTGCATTTTAAAACCTTCTTGACCATGTTTCTTGGGGGGAATGGGGAAAAGTTTGTTTATTTTTGATAAATGTTAGATTTCCGTTCCCTCCCCGCCCCCCACTCAGACTTTAAAAAATTCCTAAGTGGATCCTGAAATTTAAATTTCTGCTTACAATTACCTGGAGGATTACAATTGGTAATAAGATGACTCCAATTAGTAATAATGCTGAATACAATTAACAGAAAGAGCTGAATCAACAATAAGCAAATGCAGAATCCACTTTGATTGTATGCCTTCCTCCTTAAGGGAATTCACTCAACTTAAACACAAAGTTTTTCAAAGTCTCTTGGTGTTAAAATCTTCACCTTTTATTCCAATTAGTACTGATACTGGAGCTGGCACCTTGCAGAGGGATGGGGACATTCTGGTTTAAATTAATTAAATCTTATGTGACAATCAGAAAATGTAATTTGGGGAACCATAAGGATTTCAGGGTGACAAAATGGGAAGGGGGTCTTGAATCAAAATTGCGAGAAGGGGAAAAGAAAGAAGGGAAAGCTGATTTTACCAGTCAGGCACGGGGAAGGAATTTTCTGCCCACTTCCTGCTTGCAAGAAGCTCTTCAGTGGGGGGAGAGAATGTGCCTGGACCCAACCCTCTTGCTGGAGCCTGCTTGCAGGAACCTGTAAGAACAAAGGTTCTGTATTGGACCAGCTGCCATCTTGGACCCATCTATTATACGATTGGCTCTAAGCCTTGGACTAAATTGATCACAGATCCCCTGGGAGGAGGGTAGCCTTTTGGATTGTGGGGCCATGAGTGAAATTAGGGACAGGGACAGTGTTGTGGCCTAAATTGGAGCCCCTGGGGGCACATCCTGGAGAAGGACATTGAGAGCTGTGTTCCTTCCCTCTGATCAGAGGGGGAGGTGGGGGACGGGAGGCAGATAAATAGGTTTTTCCAGCCTCACCACGTGTCCACTGCTGGGTTATGCCTGAGGGGGTTGTATAGAAATGTGAGGTATTAGGAGCCCAGATGAGTGGTTGGAATACATGCAGTGTAAGGGGGTAAGAGGCTCCTTAAGAACTAGGAGGAGGGTGGGGCCCTCAGAGGTGAGCACTTAGGAGCAGAGGCCCAAAATAAGATGAGAACATTTGGCCAGAGGTTTTAGCATACTAAGTTCATGTTATAGTGCCCTGGGAATGTGCTGTTAAAGTCAGACGTGTTCAACTCAACGAGTTTATTCTCAACCGATAGGTAGGCAGTGGGGAACCATCGAGGGTTGTTGAGTTTGCAATAATTGGAGGACGTTTGCAGTAATAGTTGTCACACAGATAAAAATGCCTACCCACAGATTACAAAACCCTAGCCGGGCAGATGGATGTAGAGGTGAGTATTTCAAGGTGGTGGGGGAGGGAGTGTTGCTGTGAGCAGAGCCAGCAAAACCTAGTGGTTTTTTACATGGACACTGGAGCAGATTCTGCCACTTTCTGCTTGTGTACTTGGGCAAGTTACTGTCTGTGCCTCAGTATCTTCTTCTGTAAAATGAGGATAATAGCAGCTAGCTACCTCAGGGCTGTGAGGAGGATTAAACCAGTTAATATGTAAAGCCACCTGCCTTTGGGCCTGATCCTAGTAAATTTAATGTTTGCCATTAAATTCCTTCTGGGTCTGACAGAGCTTGGGTAATGAACCTCCTCCAGGGAGAGCCCTGTGCTTCATTTAAGCCCACCATGTATGCCCTATATGGAAATGTACAAAATACGAAAGAAGATTACATTGCTGGTCATCCTAACTAAGAGATAACTATTAACAGTTTTATACACATCGTATTTTGCTTTTATCTAGTGTTGTTATTTATTTGGTATAAACAAATGTGTAGCTTAGCAAATATTTTAGGAATGTGAAGGGAATAGTAAAGTATTTGCAATTTTATGAAGTCCTAAGTTACTACATGAACACATCCCAGTTGGGCGTGAAAAGTATTCTATGATATCCAAGCCACACCCAGGTATCCCTCTATAGATTTTGGTTAGCAAGAAATACTTGTACCTATTTTTTTCCCTTTACACAAACAGTAGCATTCTACGTACATTACTCCTTGCTTTTTCCGTAATCACTTTGTAGATCATTCCACAGGTCCGGAGCAACTCATTCTTTTGTGGGGTACCCAGTAATCAATCTATTTTTAACAGTTATTTAGCCAGTCCCCTATTGATGGACATTTAGTTTGCTTCCCATCTTAAACACGGTGCCATAAATCATGGGTCTTTTCAAGGAAGTGCCTCATTCCTAGCTGGGTGGCTTGAACATAGAGAGATAATATCCTGTCACTTGTAAAGGTTCTTGTTTACTGGAGAAAGGGACGCCCTTTCTTTTTCCTGAGAAAACATGGAGGTTAAAGCATTTCCTGAGATCACGTTGGACCAGTGGTGATTGAAGAGATTAGAGCTCTGGACCCACGGACATATCCCATCTGGAGTTTGGTTTGTCCAAAGTGCGTGGGAGAGACAGTGGCTTAGGGGAGACACCCGTGGAAAGACCTCTTAGGGTTGGCCCCCTTGGAAGCTTACTGGGGATTTACACTCTCCCCTTCCCATGTAATGGTTTTGTTTTCCACCACATTCCATGGGTAGTTATTTCTGGAGAACCATCTGGTTGATAGATACAGTCTCAGGCACGGAAAAGATGTTTCCACGCATGCTTCATGGGCTGTTGAGTCACTTTGAGAGGTTGACATCAGCTCCTGGGCTTTCGGAATCTGATTTTTCCTCTGGCTTTCCCTCCATGGCTGCTGCCTGACCAAGGCTCTGGAATTGAAGCCATGAATCAACTTAATTTATTTTTTATTTTTATTTATTTCAGAGAGGAAGGGGGGGGAGAGAGAAACATCAATGATGAGAGTCATTGATTGATTGCCTCCTGCACGCCCCCTTCTGGGGATTGAGCCCACAAGCTGGGCATGTGCCCTTGACTGGAATCAAACCCGGGACATTTCAGTCCACATGCTGACACTCTATCCACTTGAGCCACGGCCACGAATCAAGTTTTGATGGAATTAGACATGGGCAGAGCTAGGAAGGAACCTTGAATATCCTACACCTTAATGAAAGGGGAAAGGATTAGTCAGCATTATCTGCCTGAGGAAAACCTAGCCCTCAGCTCCTATACTACAAAAAGCTGCTTTATCTTATTTACTTATTTATTTTTTAAAATATATTTTATTGATATTTTACAGAGAGGAAGGGAGAGGAATAGAGAGTTAGAAACATCGATGAGAGAGAAACATTGATCAGCTGCCTCCTGCACACCTCCTACTGGGGATGTGCCCGCAACCAAGGCACGTGCCCTTGACCGGAATCGAACCTGGGACCCTTCAGTCCGCAGGCCGACGCTCTATCCACTGAGCCAAACCGGTTTCGGCTCTTTCTTATTTTTTATTTTTATTTTTATTTTATTGACTTTTTACAGAGAGGAAGGGAGAAGGATAGAGAGTTAGAAACATCGATGAGAGAGAAACATAGATCAGCTGCCTCCTCCACACTCCCTACTGGGGATGTGCCTACAACCAAGGTACATGCCCCTTGACCAGAATCGAACCTGGGACCCTTCAGTCCACAGGCTTGACGCTCTTATCCACGGAGCCAAACCGGTTAGGGCTGTTTTATCTTTTTAAAAAATATATATTTTTATTGATTTCAGAGAGGAAGAGAGAGGGAGAGAGAGAGATAGAAACATCAATGATGAGAGAGAATCATCGATTGGCTGCCTCCTGCATGCCCCCCACTGGGGATCGAGCCCGCAACCCGTTCATGTGCCCTTGACAGGAACCGAACCCAGGACCCCTGGTCCACAGGCCAATGCTCTGTCCACTGAGCCAAGCCAGCTAGGGCTGTTTTATCTTTTTTAAGTAGATAAAATAAAAAAGATGCTTTTCTTACGATTCTATAGGTAGATGGGACTCAGCCCTGAGAGTCTTTTGTCCTGTTTGTTACTGGAATAACTTTTACCATATTTGACTAAGCAAGGCAAGCTGCAAAACCAGTCCAGATTCAAGGGAAGGGGAACAGACCACACATTTTTTTTGTTTGTTTTTTTCTTATTGATTTCAGAGAGGAAAGGAGAGGGGAGAGAGATAGAAACATCAATGATGAGAGAGAATCACTGATTGGCTGCCTCCTGCACACTGGAGATCGAGCCTGAAACCTGGGCACATGTGCCCTTTACCAGGAATCAAAGCTGGGACCTTTCAATTCCCAGGCTGATGCTCCATCCACTGAGCCAAACCAGCTAGGGCCAGATCACACATTTTGATGAGCAGAATAGCAAAAATGTGCAGCCATTTTCAGTTGACCATAGGTGGCTTTTCTAGAAGTTCATAAACTCACCCAGATGGGAATTGGATTTCTGTTCACAATGTTAGGACTGCAGACTATGGAACATGATTTTCTATCATACCTCCCACCCAGTCTCCCATTTCCATGTTTTGTTTTGATTTTGGTTTTTTTGGGGGGGTGGGAGAAGGGTGGGTATTTTTTCATCCAGCATTAATGAGAAGGCTAAACAAGATCAAACAGGGGGGACAGAACCTCTCAGTTCATCACTCTGGAGATTTCCTACAGAACTGCTGATAGATTTAGGCAACGTTATCTGTCACGTTTGTAGCCGCCGTTTTTATCCTGGTGGGATCGAATGCTAATCACCACCTAAGTAGTTATTCACATATTTATTGAGCCTCCACGTGCCAGACACTCACTTTTAGGGTCTGGGAATAATGCACTGAACAAGACAGAAAATTCCTGGTCTTTGCAGTGCTTTTACGTTCTAGTGAGGAGACTGACGGTGAACAAGCGAACAGTAAGGATAAAGGGGATGGACCCAGTATTGTACTACTGGTTTAGGTAGTCAGGGGAAGTGTTGAATGAAGTGTGTGTGTGTGTGTGTGTGTGTGTGTGTGTGTAAGGGAGAATATGGTCAGCGAATTTTAGCTTGTGTTAAATAAAGGAATGGCGGGCAGAGTGTCCTCCTGATGGGGGGCCGCTGGAGGGCTGTAAGGTAAGGAGGGGAGTCCTACGGTCGGATCTGTGTCTGCCTTTTTAAAAGGTGCTCTCTGCATGGAGAAGAGACCGGTAGAAGAGCAATGGTAGAATCAGGGAGACCCTGGGAAACCAAGTCCCAAGCCTGCTGGTGGTCTGGAAAGGGGTGGGTGGCATGCTTAGGAATGACGAACCGTCTTGTCCCAGAATAAAAAGGTTCAGGGATGGTGGTTGGGGGAACACAAGCAAAGGTTCTGGCTAAGGCACTGGGCGGGGGGGAGGTGGTGGGGAGGAAGAAGGATGAGCTCAGGGGGACACATGATTTAACAGGGGAGGGAAGGGATGCCGAGCATCAGGAGACTGTCCCATCTGAGCCACGGTACACCTGGACCTTCCATATCACCTATTCCTATTTATACTTTTATACTACACTCACACTTTTCTTCCTCCAGGAAGTCTGCCCAGATTACTATCTCAGGCCCAGTGCTTTCTGATTTTCTTACCCCAATCCTGAAATTGCGGCCCTTAGTCATCCCTCCTACTGGACTATCCTCTTCGAAGGCAAGGGCATAGGGCCGAGCATGGTGCAATGTGTGTATTGGGAAATCCTGTTAAAAAATACAGTGGCATTAGTTGTTGGTGGAAGCTAAAAGAGGCTGATCTGACTGGTCATGAGTTGGAGGGGCAGAGGCACTGTGGCCCCACAGGAAGTTGGAGACTATACAGGGCAGAGGTTGTCATCCAGTACACTTCTCCCACTCTTTATGGACTCTCTCGATGTTCTTTTCAGTGGGCAAATAGCCCCAGAGAACGCTGGTCCAGAGGCAGCTGGAGTGGCTTTATAGCCGTTGTCACACCTGCCTGGCATCCATCCTGCAAACGAGTCCCTGGAGTTTAAGTTGCCCTCCACTTACCACGCCGGAACCCTTGGACAGGCCACCACCCTTCTACTTCCTGTTACAACTGGCTAACCTTCGGATTTTCTACACTTAAGAATTCTTCGCCAACACCACCCACTAGGAGATGAACTGTATTATCCCCGTTTCGTGGGTAGAAACAGAGCTCCGTTAGCCAACGTACCCACGAGCTGGGGACGGAAGGGGCCCACATCACTGTTTCGAACACAGGTTTTTCAGCTCCTCAGCACAAGGCGGCCCCAGGCTGTGCTCTGGTCTCTCCGTGTCTAGGTGACTGGAACAGTCACTGTAATCTCTGTCCTCTCGACACCACCCAGGTACCATGTTTATGCCCCTGCTCAGAGGCTTTCCCCTGGCCTCTCTATTTCCCGTCCGGCCCTGAATTTGCAGCTAAATTCCCTCCAGTCGGCTCCAGATTCTTCTCCTACACTTGGGCCCAAGAACGGTGTGCTGCTTTGCTCAAAATCGTTCCTTTTTCTTGGATTGGCAAGTCTTCTTTCTACCTTATTTTATTCCAGTCTTAGAAGACACCTGCCCACCCCCCAGGCCTGGGTGACCACAGTAAATCGCAGGAAATTCGATATTTTTCTGGATGGCGGATTTTCCTATCGTTTTGGTGAATTCCCCATTTGTCTTACTGATCCTCTCCAGCAGGTTTCCAAAACTGCCATATTTGAGAGGGAACAAGAGTGCTGTCAATAATTACACCCCGACGGGCCCCAGCAGACTGCACCTCCCCAGTCTGACCAACCAAGACCAGAAACTTCTTGAGTTGTTTTTTAATCTCTCAAGGTCCTTTGCTCAGAGCCTTAAATCCAGTGTAAATAGTTTTTTAAAAAGAAGAAGAAAAAAAATAGCAGTAAACACAGCACACTTGATAAGGATGTTGTGGCTTGGAGACACCGAGTGCAGGCTGAGTATAAGAGCTGAATCTACAGCATGAAGTTAACCACCCAGGAGGGAACTGTTGGGAGAGCCAGGAGGCTCCCCACAGCTGACCAAAAAGTGGCCAGGTCAGCTCGAGACCCCCCAGGCCAGCGCCTCGTGGAGGAAGGCCCTTTGAGTTTAAGGTGCAGTGGGATCAATGTTGCAGAAGGACCCCCCCCCAAAAAAAAAAAAAAAAGCCACATGAGGCCAGAATTTCAAAACACACACCTATTCGAGGCTTCATCCTAGTCAAATATTTCTATTTCACCTGACTTGTATCTTCTTTTTTCCTAGTTTAGGTGCTAGCCAAAGTAAGGGAGACTTTTTTTTTTTTTTTTTTTTAAATCAACCCAGGGCCAGATGAAGCAAGTGTGGAATTTTAGGACCAAGCAGAGACCTGATCACACCTTTATTTTCCTCCTGAAACTTTAGATGACGTGACTGTATAATGTGATTTTCTTTTTTTCCCTACCCTTATCAAGTCTGGCTTTTGTCATCTTTTTGAGTTGATCCTTGAGTATCTGCTTGGGTGCTAATGAAGCTCTGTAGAAGATGGAAGTCGGTGGGGGTGGTCCTGATTTCGTTACCTGCTGAGTCAGGGTCAGCAGGCCGCCCATAAGTTCTGGTGTACAGTATGAAGAGATGCCTCACTTTCTGAGAAAGCTCCATATCTGAGGGTTGAAATGATTACTTCTCATCACCACCATTTTCTTATTAGAGGGAATAAACAATGTATGATGAATGGTCTGGGGAACGCAGGCTTCTTAAAGGCATTCAACTCCCATGCTTTTGTCTGCAGTGTCCCCAAATGTCGACCTTTGTTTTCGGCTCATATCTTATTACTAGTTAGTTGGCTTTTTTTTTTTTTTGCCTGAAATCCCGCTGGCCTGGGTGTGGGGGTTCCCTGACTCCTTGCCAGATCCGGCTGTAATTAGTGCTCCTTTAAGACCACAGCTGTTAAGAGCTGTGTGCACTTGTGGGAAGAGGGATGGGTGAACTCCCAAGGACTGGGGCTTCGTTTCAGGCTTTAGCTGGGCCCTGAGACAGTTCCTGATTGTCTGGTTTGGCAGCTGAATTGATCCTTCGCAGTTGGTGGGTTTATCCCGGTTTGTCCCTTGTGATTCCAGAACAGGTTGGGCCCTTCCTCCCCAGGTCACATCACTTAAGATTGGAATGCAGCTTTTCTACCACCCAGTGCTTTTCTCGGCTGGACCAGTTTCTCTGCTGGTTTGCTAGGCTTCTCGTCCCACCCTTTGTTGAGTTTGGTTTCTGTTTCCCACACCCTTCTTTTAAAAAAGGCGGGGGGGGGGGGCTTTAAAAAGTGCTCATTGTGCTTAATCTGAGATGTCTTGCTTAGTATTAGTGTCTTGTTGCCCTGTTATCCCCACCCTACCTATGCCCTACCTTAGGGACCCTCTAGGTCCCTACTAGATCTCCTGACTCTCCAGTTTGCATTTTTCTCTGGGGTGGGGCGAGGAGGGGTGAGACCCACCCTGTAAACTGCCTGCACCATGGAACAGCCACGGGGCTTCTATTCCTCTGGTGACTCCCAGGGAGGGTGACAGGTGACTCTTTAAAACCTAGTCTCCAGCCTGACTCAGTGACTCTGGTGTCCCTTTGGCATTTGTGTGTGTGTGCACGCGCGCGGGGGTGGGGGGGGGCGGTTGTGGAATTAGGTTTCCTATTGTTGGAGTAGAGGAATGTGATAATTTTAAATTAATTGCCTAACAAACCACTGGCTTGAAAAGGGTTTTAAAAAAAAAGAAATCCATGTCTTGATAAGACTAAGGCCTTTCCTTTCTGCTCCCAGCGGTTGCCCTAGAGCCGTGGTCGGCAAACTGCGGCTCTCGAGCCACATGCGGCTCTTGGGCCCCTTGAGTGTGGCTCTTCCACAAAATACCACGGCCTGGGCGAGTCTTATTTTGAAGAAGTGGCGCTAGAAGAAGTTCTACGTTTAAAAAATTTGGCTCTCAAAAGAAATTCCAATCGTTGTACTGTTGATACTTGGCTCTGTTGACGAATGAGTTTGCCGACCACTGCCCTGGAGTGTTGCTTGGAGCCCCTCTGCTCTTGCTCATTTTGCCTTTTACTCAGCAGAGGAAACTTGTTGAAAAGGCTCTGCTGATTTTCTTGGGGGGAAGGAGGTGCTGTCAGGAGCGTGTCTGCTCTCTCTATTGAATGCGCTCCTCGATGGGGGCAGTTTTGAGGAGTGCCGGGGCTTGGCCACAAATCCCCAGGCTTCACAGGCACACACTGCCCGTGCCCCAGCCCCCTGCCGAGGAGTGGGCACTTAGTGGCCTTGAGAATTCACAGAAGCCATCGACGGCGTCCTTGATTGGTCCCCTTCCCAGTTTAAATAAGTCCTGCCTGTGAACAAGATTTCTACAGCAATAAATACTTGGTTAACCTCTTGATTTGCAGGCAGTGCTTGGAAAGGTAACCTGCTCTTAAAATTGTCAACGGATGTGACAGTGTATGTAAACTTAGGCCACCTGGAAGGCCAGAACGGACCCTTCTTGCCCAAGGCAGAGGGCAGCTGCTAACATAGAACTTCAGCTACTTGAGAGTGGAACTTGCTGGGATGGGGAGAGAAAAGAAAAATTTTATTGTGTTAACGTTGGAGAGAGAAAACAGCTAGAAATGTTTTTAAAGCTTTTTTTTTTTTGGTGCCCTGCTGGTGTGGCTCAGGGGCTGAGTATGGATCTATGAACCAGGAGGTCACTGTTCGATTCCCGATCAGGGTAATATGTCCAGATTTGGGGCTTGATTCCTAGTGGGGGGTGGGCTGCGGGGGAGGTAGCTGATCAGTGTTGTCTCTCCTCATTGATGTTTCTGTCTCCCTCTCCCTTCCTCTCTGAAATTAATAAAAATATTTAAAACATTTTTGTTATTAATGTTATTCTTCTCTGTGTCTTTTATTTCTGCTTCCTTCTCAAGACAGTCTTCCCCAGGTGTGAGTGCCTTCCCTTGCTTAAATCCACCTGTGCACATCATCTCCCCCACACAGGCAACTGAAACCCCTTTTGCTACTTTCGAGAGTGAAAAGGTTTCAGGTGCACAATGTTGCCCACTGTTTAAGAGGTGAGTGAGGAACTGAGTTACACGGCCACCTACAGAGTCTTGCCTTTTTTTTTTTTTTTTTTTTTTTTTTTGAAGCCAGCCTCCCAGCTACCACCGACTCTTGTCCAGAACACAACAGATTAAACCCGTGCCTTGCTTTCGTGACCTCGGAGGCAACAGGAAAACTGTGTATCTGTGTCAGAAATCTACCTTTTCGGGTACTGTTTAAAAGTCTGTAATTTCCGTGGGCAGTGAGCTCAGTGTTGGAACAAATCTCAATTTTATTTGCTGCTGGAAGCGGCATGGGCCCCTCATTAGTACATCAGAGGTCAGATGCATGCAGGGGCGGCAGCTGGGACACTAATGATTTCATACGGCTTTGTATGACCGCCGGCCGCCCGCAGTGCTGTAAATCGGACTCGGGGCTCTTAATTTTTTTTCCCCCCCAAAAAACCTCCAGGGAGTTGGTCTGAGACCTGCCTCTTGTGAGATAGAACTTAAGATAATATTTACAGTGGAGGGCAAAGGAGAAATAATACCTAATGGGAGCATTTGTGGGAAGAATGTTAGCAACCTATTGGAAGTAAATTACATCTGGCCATTGGAGTAGCTCATTTATGGGCTCAGCGAGTATTTATTAGGTCCTTAGCTAGGAAGAGTGCCATGCCGAGGCTAGGCTCCAAACTTCACCCCATCAACACTAGGTCGTCCTCGTCGTCGGCACGTCCTCCCCCCCCCCCCCCCGACACACACACACTGTTTACAATTTTTTAAAAATCCTCACCTGAAGGTATGTTTTTTAATTGATTTTGTGAGAGAGAGAGAGAGAGAGAGAGAAGCTTCTATTGCTTCCTGTGTGGGCCTTGACTAGGGATTGAACCTGTAACCTGGGTATGTGCCCTGACTGGGAATCGAACCTGCAACCTTTTGGTGTATGAGACAACACTCCAACCAACGGAGCTACCTGGCCAGGGCTCCCTCACCCTTTTTTAAAGATACAATTAAAAAAGAAACAATTTACATAAAATAAATAGATTGTAAATTTGCAGTTTGAGTTTTGACAATTATATATACGTTCGTGTGTACCCATCAATATTAGGGCATTTCCATCGCTCCATGACAGTTCCTTTGAGTGCCCTCCAGTCACTCCTGTTTTTACCTGCAACTTCTCTGCTTTTTTCCCCACCTCTGATTAGTTTTGCCTTCATATAAATGGAATCATGCAGTCTGTTATTTTTTATTCTGGCTTTTTCCACCAAGCATATGCCTTTGAGATTTTTCTGCGAGATTGCACCAGTCCGTGAATTCATTTTCAGTGCTGAGAAGATAGTCTATTGTGTGGGTATACCAACCTGTTTTTCTGGTGTGGAAATTTTTAATTCTAAACTGGAAGAATGTTTTAAACAGCCAAGTTTTATTTAAGTAAATAAGTTTATTTGTTAAAAAGTAACGTTCGGTAGGCAGTAATCCAAAACACAATTCTGGCATGTTCCACGTGCCACTCAATTGGTGTCATAACTGGGATCGATCAGTTGCAGGAAACCCTGAGTGCATGTGTGTCTCTTGGCCACTGTGAGCCAGTGTCAGAGCCTTCAAGAAACGTGAGTGAGCCCTGGCCGGTTTGGCTCAGTGGTTGGAGCGTTGGACAGCCTTCCTAAAGATCTCAGGTTCCATTCCCAGTCCGGGACTGCAGGAGGCACCAGTCGATGTGGCACATCGGTGCTTCTCTCTCTCTCTGTCCCCCCTCCCTTCCACTCTCTTAAAAAAAAAATCAATGGAAAAATATCCTCAGGTGAGGATTAACAACATCATCAACAAAAATGTGAGTGAGACTCCAGGCTGTGGGCGGCAAACCCTGCTGGCCTTGGTGGGCGCAGGGCCATGGGCCTCGGGCTGCATATGGTGGGACAGAGATAAGAGGCTCCAGCCTGAAGATCAGAATCGACAGGAGTGAGGGAGCTGCTGCAGGTTGGCTTCCCTAGAGGCAGGCACTGGGGGCCTGGAGAGTGAACTTGTTTGTCAGCAGCGGTGAAAGGCAGGGGAGGAAGCAGATGCAGGCCCAGCAAGGCTCTCTCACTGCCAGTAGAATGGAATGAGCTAGAGGCGTAGCTCTGTTCCCCCCCTCCACATCCTTGGAGTTGCCGTGTATATTGTCGCACACTGGGTATTTGATGACACGGTCTTTATACTTTAAAAATTAGATGTTTCTTCTTATGGCTTCACAAAGGCTCTGAGAAATGCTGTCTTCTGCCCAGATCCCCCTCCCCACCTCCACCTCTGCCCTTTGTTCACCTGGTAGGTTTCTCTTGTCTGGTTAAACGAACCTGCAGCTCCTTGAGTTGGGTCGAACCTGCAACCAGTTTACATACATGTCCTTGACCGGAATCAAACCCAGGACCCTTCAAGTCTGAGAACTGACACTCTATCCACTGAGCCAAACCCGGCTAGGGCACCACCAGGTACTCTTAATTCTTTCTGTTGCTTGGTGAGGCCTGGTAATGAATTTTACTTAGCTAGCTGGCCAGCAGGTGGTAATATGTGCCCTTGGGATCAGACGTGCTTCGAAATTTCTGACTTTAGAAATTTTGAGGCACATCTGTGGTGTTGTTACCAATAGATGCATGTAGATTACCACAACATAATGAGTATTAGCGTTGCTTCAGTAAATATATGAAAACTCACAGTCACTGGTAAAAATCATAAATCATGTTCAGGTTCTGCTGCCCAGTAGCTTACAGTCTTCAGGTTTGGGACAGTAGTCTCCTTGGTCTCTGCAGCAGCCACGACTGAGGAGGCAGAAACACAACCAGGCTTGCCTTCTTGCCGCTCCTCTCCTGAGCGGGTTCCTTCGCTCCCAGTCCCATCACTGGCCACCTCGCCTGGCGTCCCCCCGCTGGCTTTTTGTGTACATTGGGTCTTGTTGGGAACAGGCACAGGTACTTGCTAACCTGTGTTCCCATGGGTGGAGGTTGAGCTGACTTAACGTTGTTAAATTCGAGAATCCTTACTAGCCACACTTGACGTGTAGATGTTTCCCCCGGTACATCAAGTGACATATCAGTTGGAAATATGGCCAAGTTGAAAATTGTGGGTTGTATGAAGAACAGGGATAGTCCCTGCAGCATTGCTTGTGATTAAAAAAAAAAAAAATCAGGACTTGCAGCCCTTCTTAAGGCAGGCAGCTTGAGCCAGGACACTCGCCGAGTTTAATATGGTTAAGTGAAAAAAGTCAACTATGATGTACCCCTGTTTGTCTTCTAAAAATTCGCACAGGTAGAATATAGCATATTTTTGGAAGGATTATGTAAATTGGGAGATTTAAAACTGCACTTATGTGTCTGTGTATATTAAAAACACAGGGAGTTCCCTATCTAAATTTTTTTCAGGCACTCACTTTCCCCACACAAAAAATAATTTGTCCTCAGCCCAGCTCTGCTATTTTGAGCTGGTGGTGCTGGTGCTGGGAAAAGGGTCCAGATTTCTTTCCCCTCTTTCCGGGGGCCAGGGGGTGCAGGTCACAGCAGCAGCACCACGTGGCCAGGGAGACGGGAGGAGCCCCCCTCCCCTGCCTTGGATTTGGACTCGGTATTCAGTGTATTTCCCATAAATCAAGTAAAACTTGGTTTTGATGTTAGTGAATAGACTTAGCTTTGTGGCTGGACTTCACTCCTTGAACTTGGCTTACCCACTTTTAAAGAGGAGAGCCTGCCCGGTGGCACACACTGATAAGGCTTCTGGTTGTCACCAGTCATTCTTCATTCACTTCATTTCTATCGTGGGAAACTAAGAAGCCCTTTTGGGTGGGTGGGGGCCTCTTTCTGTCTAAGCCGGAGTTTGTGGGAGGCCAGATGTCCCCAGTCATTTTAAAAGAGATGTTAGGGGGGGGGGAAATCTCAAAGGTAACTTTAACAGCGGTTAATATATTGCATTTCACTTGTGGGGTATTTTGCCTACGAGAGGCCCGTCCATCCTTTGCGCTTGCATTCTTCGCTGATGTGGGCAGTTGCATTTAAAACTAGAAGCTCGTTCTTATAGATGTGCGGTGTGGATGAATTCCTTGTGGGATCGCAGGTATTAGAAAAAGTAGGTTTCCAGTAAAGTGCGCGCACACACCAAGTCTCATTCGTTAACAAAGCACTTTATTTAAGCTCGGGCTAAGGTAAACCTGCCTACTTGGTATTTTTATTTATTTATTTTTTCTTTAACCTCCCCCTTCCTCTCCTGCTGGGCCCACATTCCTAGGTCTTTGTCTCTGCCTGGTATTTTAGAAATTTTGGGAGAGGAAGGCAGTGGGTGGGGCCTCCTGGAAGCTGGGGGCAGGGAAGAGGGTGGTCACTTGCAAGGTCAGAGGTCGAGCCTGCTCCATTCAGCTGGGGCAGCCAGATTGTCGCCATGCAGGGGCGGGGGGAGGTGGGGGTGGGGGCGTGTCTGTGCATCTGCCCGGGAAGGCCCAAACAGGCAGCCCCAGGCCCTGGAATTCCTCCCACCAGAGGCCTGCTCCTTCCCCCCCAACCCCCTTCCTGGAGCCATAGTTCATGGCCTCTGCTACATTTCTGGCCTTGGGACCCTCCACACAGCCCTTTCTTTGGAAGACGTGGGTTTCCCACTTTGCTCTGTTAAAATATCTTGCAGCTGATTCAGAGTATGGCACCCATGCACACACCCTTATCTATTGATCGCGTTTCACAGGCTCTGAAATGGTGGGTTTTCGACCTTAGACGTTTCAAGTAGATGAGATGCGGAGCTTCTAAACGGAGTGCGAAATCTTCCCAAAGTTCCGCTCCAACTTTTTGTTAGAGAGTTTATATAATTGATCACGTTTTCAGTATTTGGACAACACGTTGTTGTTTTTAAAAGTCAGTGATTTATTAATTACAAGCACCATGCGGCTGTGGTTCTACTCACCCACAGCTTTTTATGACCAACTGGCTGGGTGCTCCCCACGCCCAGCCCCAGCGTGGCCTAGAGCTGCATCGATCCCATGTGAAATGATGCCAGGTGGGATTGCATCCAGGGACCCGGGACTTCCTTTGTCCATTATGGAGGTATCTGGACTTTCCAGCCTGCACATGTGAGGGGCCTGGTGCCAGGGGCTTCGGGCACCGCTCCCCCCCCTCCCCCATTGTCCTCCCCCCCACTCCACTCCTTCCACCCTCTGACCAGGATTTCTTCTCTGGCCACTTCACCTGCAGAATTCTTCTACACCTTTTACTTGTTGGATTCACCAGGTTCCCCTTAATTACTGGCAGTTGTACAACTGGCACCTGGCTGCCTGGTTTGGCCCAGAGTTATTTCCAAGCCTCTTGGTTTCTGAGGTCGAGACCCTAGAGCAGGGGTGGGCAAACTTTTTGACTCGAGGGCCACAATGGGTTCTTTTTTTTTTTTTTTTTAATATATTTTATTGATATTTTACAGAGAGGAAGGGAGAGGGATAGAGAGCTAGAAACATCGATGAGAGAGAAACATCGATCAGCTGCCTCCTGCACACCTCCCACTAGGGATGTGCCCGCAACCAAGGTACATGCCCTTGACCGGAATCGAACCCGGGACCCTTCAGTCCGCAGGCCGAGGCTCTATCCACTGAGCCAAACCGGTTTCGGCCACAATGGGTTCTTAAACTGGACCGGAGGGCCGGAACAAAAGCATGGATGGAGTGTTTGTGTGAACTAATATAAATTCAAAGTAAAGGAGCGGAGGGGAGAGCAAGAGAACCAGATAGAACAGCCGGATCCGGCCCGCGGGCCGTAGTTTGCCCAAGGCTGCCCTAGAGGCAGGGTTCTTGGGGTAGAAGGGGTCTCCTGAGGTACCTAGTCAGCCTGGCTAGGTTGTCCCATGACAAGGTCGTGTCAGGCTCAGGTGAACAGCCTAAGGTTCTTGGTCACTCAACTGCCTGCGCAGATAGATGAGCTGTTTCCCGGCGATAGCTGGTCAGTCCACACAGCTGTGGGGACAACAGGCTACTCCTGAGAAGAGGTAGAGAAGATTGCTTAACTGTGTGGTAGGAGGGGGCAGGAGACAGAAGGTTGGCCAGCATGCCTCATTCTAATTTAAAAGGAACCTTCTGATGGGAGTTTTTCACACTTGCCATTAGCATAGGGGTGATCCCTTTCTTCCCATGACAAATGGAGGGAGCAAAGGGAAGCAATGTGGCTGAAACCTGTGGGCGAATTGCTTTAGCATCACATCATTAAAAAAAAAAAAAAAAAAGCCCTGGCCGGTTTGGCTCAGTGGATGGAGCGTCGGCCTGTGGACTGAGGGGTCCCGGGTTCGATTCCGGTAAAGGGCATGTACCTTGGTTGCGGGCACATCCCCGGTGGGGGGTGTGCAGGAGGCAGCTGATGGATGTTTCTCTCTCATCGATGTTTCTAACTCTCTATCCCTCTCCCTTCCTCTCTGTAAAAAACCAATAAAATATATTAAAAAAAAAAAAAAAGACCCCAGGAATTTCCCCCAAATGCACCCAGCGTTGCATCTTGTGGTTAGTATTTAAGGTTAGAGAATTTTGGGTTTACCGGATTAGAAAGATGAGCTCATCTCCACATGGTGGACCTGCTTTTAAGAGTGATTGGTCTTGAAGAAGGCAGATTGCCAACAACTGGTTTTCAGTCTACCATGGCTCCCGAACGGCATGCCGCTGGATGGCAAAAGTGGTAGAAAACTAGGAACCTGACCATGGTCTCCCTCCTGTAATACAGACTCCATAAAACACGCCACGTCAGAGCCATTTCTTAAAAGTAGGAATGGAATATTCTAAATCTTTGCCTCTAACCCAGAGTGGAGCAGGCCTGTTGACGGGGCTGAGCTCTTGGTGGGGGGTGGGGGGGGGATCATTTCCTAGTGGGTGTGCTTCATGCCAAGACTTGGATGGGTCAATACAGTGATCTGGGAAAGGAAAGAAACAGCATTCTCACTGTTAGCCTCAGGGCTCCCACCAACCCTTTCTCCCTCCTTATCTCTGTCTCCCTGTCTCTGCTTCTCAGCCTGGATGAGCTCTGGAACCCCTGAGACCTCCAGGAGACCTAGCAAGGTGCTGTGGGCTCTGCATGAGGAGGCCAGTGCCAGGCCAGGCATGGGTTGGAAGCAACTCTTTCCAAGTCTCCGGTCACACACAGTACAGTGTACAGATGGCGTGCTGTAGAATTGTGCTCCTGAAACCTGTATAATTTTGGTAACCCGTGTCACGGCAGTGAATCCAATTAGAAAAGAAAAGAATAAGTCGTAGGTTGGCCTCCTTGCTCTGCCTTTGCTAGCTGTGAGGCCTTAAGCACCTCAGAACCTCTTGTCTTCATCTGGAGATGACATGCATGGTGCATTGTGTGTGAGAGAGAACCCCCTTCGGCACCACTCCCCTGCCTCCTGTTGCGTGTTGGCTGGCTTTGCCTCACACCCAAGTGTACCAGAGGCAAATTTAAGCTCTGCTCTTGAAAGCCATCCAGCAAACATTTACGGAGAGTGGTGCTAAGTACCCTGCTCTGCGGAGGGATACGAGACTGGCCCAGTTTCTGTGCCAAAAAGCTGTCGCTCTTGAGAGCTCCTCATTTATCAGTAGGTGGAGGTGGTGCCAACCCTTCCTCTCCCTCCCTCCCAGCGTGCTGGGCCCCAGGGAAATACAGAACATCGGTTCTCTCAGCATGGGCTGCCTCCCAAGGTCAACTCCTTCCTTGGGACAACTTGGCAGGAAGAAGAAAAGACAAGAAGCTGGCTGACCTTACCCCACGAGCTTTTTGCCTTCGTTCCAGGAGCTTAAGCCCTTAGCTTGCTTGAGTGCCTGGAGAACCATGCTCTGCATGTTGTGCTAACCTCCTTGACAGGGAGGGTGGCAGCGACCTGTGGTGTGCGGCTGATTGATACTGGCCTCTAGCCTCGCTTCACACGCCCAGAGGCAGGGGTGGTGAGAGAAAATTTCCGGTGTGTTCTTTCATTTGGGCTACCAATCTCAGATCAGGAAAACATCATCTTCGAATATTTCTGGGTAATGAATCTGAGATACAGGGAAATACACTGAGTGTGGCCAGATTATTATGATCTCTGAATGCATAATAATCTGGCCACTCAGTATATATGTATTAAGAGGCTCGGTGCATGAATTCATGCATGGGTGGGTTCCGGCCAGCTTGGCCAGGGTGAGGGGACATGGGCAGTTGGCCGGCCTGCCTGCGGGTCGAAATTCCTGGTCGAGGGGACAATTTGCATGCTAGCCTTTTATTATATAGGATATACACTGAGTAGCCAGATTATTATGCATTCAGAGATCGTAATAATCTGGGCACTCAGTGTATTATTGTCTTTGAAGTGTCTCAGTTTTGTTTCTGAATGAACCTGGAGTGGAATGATGGTTGTCTTTCTTTTGACCAGGCGGGATGGGAAGAAGAGCAAATTGGGCTCACAGTTGACTACATTGCTCCCTGCCCTTGACGGGTTTGTGCCAGGTTCTTGGGAGGGGGGAGGTTGGGAGCCTGGGATCCAGAGCCCCTGTTGCTGTCCTCTCTGACTCCAGGCCTGCGGCTCTCATTAACGCCTGTCCCCTCTCTGGTCCCCAGGTGCTGCACCTGTACTGTGACACTTGCTCGGTGCCCATCTGTCGTGAGTGTACAATGGGCCGGCACGGGGGCCACAGCTTCATCTACCTCCAGGAGGCACTGCAGGACTCACGGGCTCTCACCATTCAGCTGCTGGCTGACGCCCAGCAGGGCCGCCAGGCGATCCAGGTCAGTCCTTCCCCACCCTTCACCTACTTCCTTGTGCATAAAACCTTTCCCACTACCTTTCAGATGGCGTGTGTAGATTACTGGGCAGACGCCAGTGTGTGGGGGCCGTGGTGGAACAATGACCCGAGTGAGCTCATGTGATATCCATGCAGCAATAATCCCTGGGGCTGGGGCGGGAGGGGTGGGGACCACCTTGAAGTCTTGTGCAGATTAGGATGGGGCCAAAGTTAATGGCTGGTCTAGGCTTGTTCCATACACTTAGCCTGGGCCCCTATCACATCATCTGTCTGTTTCCCATCCAGCCCCTCCCCAGTTCCAGGTGGACTACAGGACTGGGAGCTTGATGCTTTTCAGACAGAGACCTTTGCTATTCAGATTTATTTATTTATTTATAGATGAGAAAGAAGCGAGCATGGGCAATTTCCCCTAAGATTCACAGTCTCAAAACTCTCCTGGGTAATCAGGTCACATCCTGGTCATTTAGACTCTGGTTTCTGTTTAATTTCTATCTCTTTGGGGTTAGGGACACATGTAACTTTGGGGCATAGCAGCGTTCTCTCACACAGTCGGGTAATATTGTGTGCCTGAACTGATTTTGAGTCTCCTTGCCTGATCCAGGTTTTAGGAACACAGAAACACCATGAGATGTTAGCCTTTGTTTTGTAGGCTAAGCTGGAAAATCAAGGAACACTGCCAACCCTTGAGCAGAAATTGAATAGGAAACTGTTGTTAGTTACATGCTAGAGTATTTGAATAAGTGAATTGTTCAAAAAGCATCTTTTAGCCCTAATCGGTTTGGCTCGGTGGATAGAGCATCAGCCTATGGACTGAAGGGTCCCAGGTTCGATTCTAGTCAAGGGTATGTCCCTTGGTTGCGGGCACATTCCCAGTAGGGGGTGTGCAGGAGGCAGCTGAAGGATGTTTCTCTCTCAACGATGTTTCTATTTCTCTATCCCTCTCCCTTCCTCTCTGTAAAAAATCAGTAAAATATATATTTTTAAAAAGTATCTTTCAGAAAAGTGGTTGAAGAACTGACCGTGTGCTCTAGGGAAGATGGTTTAAGGATGGTTTAGATTTTAATATATTTCTCCATAGCCGTCACTTTCCCGTGCGTGATATTGAAGTAATCTTTCTGATGAGTCAAATTGTCTGATAATCCAAGTCCTAAAATTGAAGGTTTGAGAGTCTATTTCCGGAATGGTTTACTCAGTCGTATTCTTATTATGCCTTCAGAGTGTCTCTGTCTCGTGGTTACTGTTACATCGCATGTGTCAGCATCCTCACTGGTACATATTCGGTTTTATTTCTATTCTATCTTAATGACTGTGTCCTGAATGAAGTGGTTTGTGGTTTCCATTTTTATGCCACTACAGTTAGGACCTTGTCAAGTGCTTGTCCCACAGGCTTCTAAGACACCGTCACCTGGGGAGTTTAAAGAACCACCGATGTCACCCTTGCTGGTGTGGCACCCACCCTTGCTGGTGTGGCTCCTTCGGGTGCCTTGCCTTTGTGCACCAAAAGGTTGCCAGTTTGATTCCCCTTCAGGGCACATTCCCTCGTTGCAGGCTCAATCCCCAGTAAGAGGGTGTGCAGGAGACAGCTGATGGATGGGTCTCTCTCATCGTTGATGTTTCTATCTCCCTCTCTGAAACCAATAAAAAAATATATATATTTATTTACACACACACACACACACACACACTAAAATAAACATGGTCGCTCTTCATGTTAAAGCAAGAGTAATAGCTATTACACCATTTTGCACAAAAAATGAGAACTGAGCTTAATGTCTAAGCATAATTGTTTTAGGTTGTACAGATGAAATGTTAATCTAGACTTTTGGATTAATTTTATCCCTTATCTTCTGTTTGTCTTTTATCATTTCTTTGGTCATCCTAATAGACTAAGGTCCCCTGCGGACACTGATGGAAAGTTGCCACAACTATGCTGAGAATACCTACGCTCTCTTGTGAACTAATTTAAACTATCCCCAAAAGTAGATCAAGGAAACGTCGTTTTTTCTATGACAAATATGGAAATGAAAGAACAAAATTAATTGCTTTGCCCAAGCAACCAGATCTCCTTAACCATAGGCCTTCCCTTTTCTTCAGTGAGGACTAACAAGACCTGTTTACTGAGCTCCTGCTCTGTTCCAGGCGCTGAAATAGGTGCTTTCTGTATACGTAGTAGTGCCTTGTGGTGTGGGTGTCATTCTTTCCATTTTGCAAAGAGAACGCTTTGCTCCAAAGAAGTTAACCTCAAGTAACCTGCCAGAGGCACGCTAAGTGTGAATAGGATTGCCGTTTGAATCCAAAACTAATAGACACTGTTTCTCATTTGGGAAGCATGTGAGCAGGTGTCCTCTCTCTAGCTCCCCACCCCCCTCTTACGCATGTGCAAGCCCCCCTCCTCACGCACCCCCCCAAATACGGAGAAAAATCATGGTTGAAGAACTTTAATACACCATGACCTAATTTAAAAATTTCCCATGCTGTCTTAATTAGGACTCTTGGTTGCAGTGGACTAAAAGGGAATGAATAGTCTCAGGTGACCAGGTAGAAGAATATGGATGGATCAGGCTTCAGGTATCCAGGGACGCAGATCTTGGTGCCAGCACTGTCAATCATTTAGTCCTGTCCCCCTCTCCATGGTAACCTCATTCTTGCTACTGGACCTGGGCTTATCCACGTAGTGCTGAGAGAAAGGTGGGCTTACGTGGCGATCGCTTCAGGCCTGCACCGTTCAGCAAGCCACCCTCGGGGAAAGAGTGGGTATCCTTTCCCCCTTCCTCTTCCCTTTTGGGGTGGGGGGAGGAGCCTGGAACATCCTATATAATAAAAACCCAGTGACCAAAACGGCGGAACAATCAGAGACCAGAACAACCATGGCCCCTCGCCCGGCCAGCACCCTGGATTGCGAGAGATGTCTAACTGCCAGTTTAGGCCCTATCTGCAGGGATAGGCCCTATCCGCTGGGGACACTATGATAGGGAGTTCCCTTTGGAGCAAATGAATGAGCATTTAACATCTCAAAGTAAAGGATACTAGACAGCCACATCTGCAGGGAGACAGGTAGTAGATTTAAGTCCTTACTAACTTTACACCACCTTTAAATGAGTATTAGTAACCCAGAAATATATTTTACAACAATGGGCTCAGTACCGTGGGGGGGGGGGGGTTGTTTTAATTTACATTTAACAGCTTTTGTTTAGAAAAACTTTTCAGAAACTCCATTCCCTTTCTTCAACCAGAGGATATATCTGTCTTACTGGTTTCCCCTCTGTATTTGGGAGACAATAAAAATTCACTAGAGGCTCAGCATCGGTGTTTTTGCCTTTTTTTCACGTCACTTCTGGACCCCGAATTGCACACTGATTTTCGTCTGTGTGTTTGTGTTGAGGCCAGAAGGCTTGAGATGTATATTGGCTGCTCTCCTATCCTTCCTTTATAATAAAAGGGTAATATGCAAATGACCAAACGGTGGAAGGACAGGCGGACGCTCAACGCAGGAGCTGCCCCCTGGTGGTCAGTGCCTCCCACAGGGGAAGCGCTGCTCGGCCACAAGCTGGGCTGGCGAGCACAGCAGCCCACCTCTGGCAGCACTGAGGATATCCACCTGCTGCTTAGGCTCCGACTTGGGCTCCACCGGGGAGTGGGCGTAAGCCGTCAATTGGACATCCCCCGCGGGCTCCCGGACTGCAAAAAGGGCGCAGGCCGGGCTGAGGGACCCCCTACCTCCACCCCTAGTGCATGAATGTCATGCACCGGGCCTCTAGTAATAAGTAAGCAGCCATGCCCTGTAGGTAGTTTGTGTATTAACCTCCCTCATCTTGTCTTGAGCACCTTCTTTTTTTTTTTTTTTTTTTTTTTTTAATATATTTTTATTGATTTTTAGAGAGGAAAGGAGAGGGAGAGATAGAAACATCAATGATGAGAGAGAATCATTGATTGGCTGCCTCCCGTACGCCCCCTCACTGGGGATCAAGCCCACTACCCAGGCATGTGCCCTTGACTGGAATCGAACCCAGGACCCTTGAGTCCACAGGCCAACGCACTATCCACTGAGCCAAGCCGGCCAGGACTTGAGCACCTTCTTTTCCTCCCATCCTGATGTCCTCATCAGCTTCTTTTCAAGATTAGTTTCTGTGTAAGCTTCTAATAAATCATTCCTGGATGGGAAGAGTATACATAAAAAAGACATCTCTCCCATTGACTGTTTGCTTGTGTGTTTCTTAAAAAAATCCAGCGTTAAATTACAAGTATTGGATGTACAGTGGACTATGGACCACAGTTCCCAATATTTATAAAAAGCACCCACAAGTAAATCCTTTGATTAATTCTAGACAGCCCTGTAAAGGGAATTAATTACCCTGATGAGAGTCTAGAGTTGCCCAAAACAAAGAAAGCATGGAAGATGTTTGTAGTGTTACCTCATCATTTTTATTGCTTTTTAGAATATTCTATTACTTTGATTCCTCCTGAAAATATACATCATTCTGGTCACCTGTGTAATTAGAGGGTTTTGTAAGGTGCACTGATTCCTGGCGGTATTCATAAGCAGGATAGGAATATGGTTGCTCTCCACATAAGAGAGCCTTGATTCTTTAACTGTTCTATATCTTTTATCACATTTAAGATGCCATTGGGTGTAAGATGCACGTTTATTTTATATACAACTAATGAAAGAAAAACTGTGCTGACTTTTTTTGTTTGTTAATCCTCACTTAAGGGTATTTTTACCATAATTTTTTCTTTTAAGAGAAGGAGGGAGGGAGCGAGGAAGAGAGAAAAGAAGAAAATCAATGTGAGAGAGACACATCAGTTGGTTCCTGCATGCACTGCATGCACCCTGAACAGGGTCAGGGAACAAACCTGCAACCCAGGTATATGCCCTTGACCAGGAATCGAACCCTGGACCCTTTGGTCTGCAGGCCGACGCTCCAACCACTGAGCCATGTACTGATAATTTTAAGATAAATCGTAGTTTCAAAGCTCTTAAGTGTGATTACAATTATATGGGTACAGTAGAGTATTTTTCTTTATCTGCTATGGTGGCCTGCGGATTTATGCACTTTTATTATCTTCTGGTTATCAGTGCACTTTAAATACCAGCCATTAGGCCACCACAGTTCTCCATGGCAGACATCACTAATCGCTTTCTGCACTCCGCCCTAGGAAACCCATGTATGGCCTCCGACTCCTCAGTACTAAGTGGTCAGCTGGCACGCACTGACCGATTTTGCTTGCCCAGATTGAGACCCTCAATTTCAGATGTTTTTTTTTTTTTAATATTTCTTTTTTTAAAAAAAATATATTTTATTGATATTTCACAGAGAGGAAGGGAGAGGGATAGAGAGCTAGAAACATCGATGAGAGAGAAACATCAATCAGCTGCCTCCTGCACACCTCCCACTGGGGATGTGCCCGCAACCAAGGTACATGCCCCTGACCGGAATCGAACCCGGGACCCTTCAGTCCGCAGGCCGACGCTCTATCCACTGAGCCAAACCGGTTTCGGCCAATTTCAGATGTTTGATTGGATCTGTGTTAACATTTAGAAGATGATAACATTTTTTTCCTCTCAAGCCCCATGCTTGTTGGTTGTTGTTTTTTCATTTTAACGGCAAATTGTGTTTCTGTTTTCAAAGTTGACTCGGCCCCTTCCCCACTGTCATCTTCCCCAACCCACCTGCCTCTTGTCTCCTCCAGAGGCCCTGCCTTCAATAATGGGGACGAGTTCAGCAGGTCCTGGCTGTGCATCTTGGAATGCCGTGCTTGACTGGTTTGTGCGCGATTTAGAAGGCAAAGATCCATTTTGTCTGCAGCACGGCTTTTATGACTCCCAACCCTAGGATTGATGTTATTCTTGCATGCGTGAGGGTGACGGAGATTGAAGTAAGAGCTTTTCACCCCTTCCACCTGCTTGAAAAATGGAAGAAGCTGTTCTTGCTAGAGAATGCGAGTTCCAAACCCAAGGGCTTGGCTTGTAGGGATCTGGCAGGGCCTGAGGGAGCAAGCCTTGCTAGGGGACAGTAGGGGAAGAGGTGGGTAGAGTCACACCCCACCCCACCCCCAAGCAAAGGGGGTGTTCGTTGCTTTCCCAGCCAGTTCTTGCCCTAGAGGAGTGTTGTTGGCCTTGTTATTTTCAAGTTCGGTATATAATGAATGACATTGGTGAACATAGAAAGCAGTTTGCCACCTCTGCTGACCATTGAGGAAACATGAAGAAACATTTAGCTGGTGTGGGTCAGTGGTTGAGCATCGACCTATGAACCAGGAGGTTATGGTTCGATTCCGGGTCAGGGCACATGCCCCGGTTGCCTGGGTTTCGGACTGGATCCCCAGTAGGGGTCGTGCAGGAGCAGCCGATCCATGATTCTCATCATTGATCTTTTCTTTCTTTCTTTTTTTTTTAATATATTTTATTGATTTTTTTACAGAGAGGAAGGGAGAGGGATAGAGTTAGAAACATCGATCAGCTGCCTCATGCACACCCCCTACTGGGGGTGTGCCCGCAACCAAGGTACATGCCCTTGACTGGAATTGAACCCGGGACCCTTGAGTCCGCAGGCCGACGCTCTATCCACTGAGCCAAACCGGTCAGGGCTTCGCTTCTCTTCTCTTCTCTTCTCTTCTCTTCTCTTCTCTTCTCTTCTCTTCTCTTCTCTCTTCTTTTCATCACTGATGTTCCTATCTCTCCTGCTCCCTTTCTCTATGAAATCAATAAAAAAGAAATATTATGGTCCAACTAGCATAGCTCAGTGGTTGTTTCAGGGCATATCCCCAGTTTTCAGGCTCGATTCTCAGTGGGGGGTGTACAGGAGACAACCGATCAATAATTCTCTCTCATCATTGATGTTTCTATCTCTCCCTCTTCCTTCCTCTCTCTAATATCAATAAAACATTTTTAAAAATAAGAGATATTATAGACACAGGCTTGGTGGTGTCAGATATTGACACCTCTGTGCTAATTAATAACCAACACACCTGAAAACAGGGTGTGCCCGTCACTAAGTTCTCCTCTCCCGCCCTTTCTCACCTGTACCACGTGATGCTGGGGCTGTAGCACTACCTGTAAGTGGGAAGAAGGGACTCGCTTCTTCCTCTTAACTTCTTACTGTTATCGGGGGGCGTTTTTCCATCCTGGCTGCAGAAGTTGCTTCCAATGTCTTGCTTTGGCCACTCCCAGAACGTACTGGAAAAACCCCAATTTCTTCTCTTTGTTCTTGGGAACCCCCGAGGATTCGGTGGCTACTTCCCCCAGTTACTGTCCATCTCTAATCCTCAGCGTGCCCTTTGTCCTAGCCCTGCTCCAGTTCCTAGTTAGCCAGATTCTTTACTTTAAATTGTCTCTGTTTCCATGTCTAGTGAGGTTTCTCTTTTTCTGAATGAATCTTGACTTGACAGCCCGAGACATTTGAAATCTACCAACCCCATTCTATCTGCTTATGTAGCACACTTGCTTTTGTTGGTCATTCTGGTTTTTGATCGTAAAGGGATAATTTAGACAAATTCATCTGCTTCCGTTTGTTGGCTACTTGTTAGTTTCCTAGAGCTACTTCCAACAACTTATCACCACCTGGGTGACTTAAAACAACAGGAATGTGTTATCTCGCCCTTCTGAAGGCTACAAGTCCAAAATCAGGGTGTCGGCAAGAATGCGCTATGCTCCTGCTGGAAGTTCTAGGGAGGAACCTTTGCCGGCCAGGTGCTGCGGTCAGCTCTTTCCACGTATTCTGTTGCATTTTTCTCGCAGTCCTGACTCTTACCATGGTTGGAGGCTAGGAACTCCTGGTCCCAAGGCCTTTCGACAAGAAGGTGGAGGAGCCAGGATTTGAACCTGGTCACCCGACTCCTATGTTGATCATCAGCCTGGTTCGCCCTGGACCGCCCCAGTTTGTGATGTGTTCCATATTCTGGGTACTCCTCGGTCCCCAGGGTACACGGATGGTTGGTCACCCATCACCAGGTCAGGCTCCAAACTCTTTATGCTTCCCCAGGCCCCTCCTGGTTTGGGAAGCTGGCTCTAAAACGATTGCACCCTCAGCCGTCAGTTTTAGAATCCCTGATTTAATTCCTCAGTATCTCAGAGAAATCCTTTTGAAGACGTGTCATGTAATATTAATGAAAACACGAGGCCTTCTGTCTGGATTAATTTTTTATGAACAATAATACGTCTGATTAAACTGGCTGATTTACTAGAGCTGGTGGTACAGGGTTGGGTGGGGGCGGGGTGTGTGTGGCGGTGTTGATGGTCTCTATCCACAGGGCACGGTTACTGAGGTGACCAATATTCCCAGTATGCCTGTGGGGTTGGTTCTGGCTGGAAATGACATGACAGGAAGGTGATGGATAACTGCTGGCTTGCAGCCTGTCGTATTCCCTCGTGTGTGGGATGGGCCCAGCCTTCAGGGTTTCCCCCAGGTGGGCAGTAAGGCCAGACAGTCTGTGGGAAGGAAGTTGTTCGTGTGCCCGAGGTAGTACATTTCACATCTGATCTGTATTCCCGGTTTTCGGCTGCGACCCAGCTACACTGGGTTCACTGTGTCAGAGTAGCTCTTGATAGTCCTGACATTCACCGGGGAGGTGCCATTTCCCATACAAAGACACCCAGCGCTTGCCAGCAACTCCTTCAGTTACATGTCAGACAGATGCCATTCTCTCCCTAAGTGTCTGCTTTCTTTCCAAGGAAGTGGAGCAAGCGGTCTGGGGGGCCCTTGGGTGTTCGCTTTTCAGGTCTGGTGGGGGGTGGAGGGGAGCAGACTTTAAATGTTTTGTTGGAGGCGTGTGAAGGTCCTCCTGATGCCATGCAATGGTTTCTGGTTTTCCAGCTGAGCATCGAGCAGGCCCAGACCGTGGCGGAACAGGTGGAGATGAAGGCCAAGGTGGTACAGTCGGAGGTCAAGGCCGTGACTGCAAGACATAAGAAGGCCCTGGAGGAGCGGGAGTGCGAGCTGCTGTGGAAGGTAATGGGGAGAGCACGCCCACCCCCAGGCCGGGCCTCCTCGGCTGACCGGCATTTCTTCCGTGAACCACGTGTCAGATCCTGGACCCCCCGGCTCTAAATTTAGATTACTTGGTAGTTTTCCAGAGTTGCATTGGCAGAAAAATCCAGGGGTCCCTGGAACCTTGTGGGTGCTCTCCAGGCAGTAAAATAACAAGAAGCCTTTTCAGAAGTGGTCGGGTGCCAAGACTGGAAGGAGTCCCGAGTTTTCTATGGCACAGATGCTCCGAAGGACGCTGAAAGGACGGACAATCGAAACCGTTGTTAGGAAAGCAGGCTGGTAGGCAGCATCCTTATTTTTGGTGTCCTGGCTGGTTGCACTTCCTGAACCCTTGGGGAAGGCCAGTTTTCCACTTGGCGAGGGCAGTGAGCCTGTGCCCTTTCTTCCTGTTGGAGCAGGAAAGCATGCTGAGCACACTGGTGTGCTGTTTAGATAAAAAAATCAGCTGGAGCCCTCGCCGGTTTGGCTCAGTGGATAGAGCATCGACCTGCGGACTGAAGGGTCCCAGATTCAATTCCAGTCAAGGGCACATGCCCGGGTTGCGGTAGGGGGCGTGCAGGAGGCAGCCCATCAGTGACTCTCTCATCATTGCTGTTTCTCTCTCTCTCTCTCCCTCTCCCTTCCTCTCTGAAATCAATAAAAATATACATGTTTTAAAAATCAGCTGGAAAGCTGGCTCTCCCTACCCAAGTCACCATCCCAGCATTTTCTTGTCTGATCTTCCCTCTCCCTCAGAGGGAGGAGGGGGAATATGCTTGTGAAAGGCGCTTGTGCCACACGCCAGTTCCACATTCTCTGAGCACGCAAGTGAGGCCACATACAAAGGGTGAGCGTAGGTGTGTGCGTGCTTGTTTTGATCATCAAACTACATGATGGTAGCGAGGTGGTACCTCCATTTCCGGAAGTGGCCCGAAAATGGTCTCTGGGAGGCTACCTCGGATCTTGCATATGCTCCCATTTAGTTAGCTCCTAATTCGCTGTTTTCTGCTTCGTCTGACCTCTCAAGGAATATGGCTCAGTTGCTTTTTTGACAAGAAGAGAAAGACTCCATGGGAGGAAAAAAAAAGTCCCAAGATTTAATTCAGCACATATTTTATGTAGGCACCTTTGTGGCCCTGACACGGTTATCAGACACTCAGATGCCCCCGTGGTCTGTCAGCCTCATGCCACCCACGACTGTTCATTATAACGGAAAGGGGCCCACTCCTTGCAACCTGAGAGCGCTGTGGTGAACTCTGCCACAAACCCGCTCTTCTGGATTTGCCGATGAAAAGGCCTTTGTGTGTTGCTGCGGATCTCACCTAAGTTCTCATCCTCCCTCCCGTGAGGCTGACTCGCCGCCTCTTCCAAAGGCTGTTTTCTTTCAGGAGGAATGGAAAGCAAGTTTTGACTCTTAAGAGAAGCAAATTTTGGGAGAGGGAAAAAAAAACAAAAATAGTCCATTTCTTTGTGCAATACACGTTATTATCTCTCCTTGCCCAAGAACTCATTCTCAGATTCCTCCCAAATAGGCTTGCTCATTCTGGACACACTCATTTATCTTGACCTTTTTGCTATGGTACCTCGCCCCAAGTCATGAGGGACTCGCCCTCTCTTTTATCGATTACGAATTTTTCCGCCTGGGCACCTCTTTGTGATAAGGTTTTGCCTTTTTGCATCTCCGTTTATTGTTCATTGAGATACTGGAGCGGCCAGGTGAACCACCTTTCACTCTTGTGGCTTATACATTTCCAGTGGATATGGCTTCCTCTTGGGGTTAGCGACAACCACCTAGCTGAGGGGTCAGAACCAAAGCCTGGGAGGCTTGCGCCAGTGCAAGACCAAAGGACAAAGCCTCTCTGACCTGTCCCCACAAGGGCCTCTCTGCACATACGTGTCCTGCTTCCAGGGTGGGCAGACAAAAAAAGCATTTGAAATGGGTCAGAAATCACCTCATCACTCCCCAAGGGAGAATCTGATGAAAATCCAAGCATCCCCGCATTCTGAAATAGGCTTTCTGTAGCTTTCAGAGCAGTTGGCATTCACGGTCCTCTGCACAGCAGGGTGAACTAGCTGGGTGACCTTTGTGCTCCCTTCCTGGGGGAAATCGCTTAAGATGAGAGGACTTTTAGTTAAGTTAATGCGAAAGAAGGGAGAAATGACTCCGTTTCCTTGGTCAAACAAAAATCCCGCCTTTGAGGCAGGAATTACTGCGGCAGATCTGAATCCATGTTTATTATGGCATTTTAGATTTAGGGGGCTCCTTTCTCCAAATTTTGTGGGTACGGCCTTTCAGGCTTCCGATGGAAGGTTTCTAAAACCTGTTCTTGGAGGTGAGGCGAGGAGACCAGAGGAGGTGTAATGTGGAATTAGGTCCTTAGGTCCTCACCAACTCCCTTTACTCTCTCGGTGTCTTTCTTGTGTGTGAGGGTGGGGGTCGCATTTTATTCAAGGCCTCGCAGGCTCTCCGTAGCAGCACTGACAGTTCAGTCTTTGGGGAGCGTAAGGCTGGCCTCGGCTATTGGGAAGCCCCGCTGGTTCTGCCTCTGGTATCCTTTCTGCCACTTTTCTGTCTCTCCACCTTCACAGCCACCACTGGTGCTAAGGTGCCATCACCCCTCACCTGGGTGCTCGCTGGTCTCTGCTTCCTCCCTTGTCCTCTCCCCTACATGGTCCTTGTAGGTTATGTAAGAACATAAACCCACTCATGTCTCTCCCTGCGTAAAACTCGCTAGTTTTTTATTTTTTTTTAATTCCAGGCAAGTGCCCACCTCAGGGTCTTCATGCCTATTCTTTCCTCTGTTTGGATCACTCTTTATAGCCCTTGGCTTGTGAAAGGAACGGTCTCTGGCATCCCTCTTGTCTAAATCCGGCCTCCCTAGGATTGCATCTCCCATCTCTACTCTCTAAGACCCATCATCACCAGAAATCACCCTACCGTGTTTCTTCGTGAGCTTGCTGAGTGTATATCGTGTAAAAGTGTAACCTCCTTTGAGGGCAGGGACCATCCGTGTTTTCAGTTGGTCACTGTACCTCCAGTGCCTGACACAACGTAGGTACTCAATAAACACTTGTTCAAGGGCTGTTTTTTTTTTTTTTTTTTTTTTAAATTTTTATTTAATTTCTAAGTTGCAGGAGTTAATAATAAAAGAACCCTGTGCAGGGGTCCTCAAACTTTTTAAACAGGGGGCCAGTTCACTGTCCCTCAGACGGTTGGAGGGCCGGACTATAGTTTTAAAAAAAACAAACTATGAACAAATTCCTATGCGCACTGCGGGCCCGGGACGAGTCGGCTGCTAAGCAGGACAGGCAGCGGCACCCAGCGGGCCGGATAAATGTCCTCGGCGGGCCGCATGTGGCCCGCGGGCCATAGTTTGAGGACGTCTGAGTATGTCCTTAATCCACATTCACCAGTTATTTATATTTTGCCCTATTTTCATCACTCTCTCTATATATAAAAAGTATGGATCTGACTTGAGAGTGAGTTGGTGTTGGAGACACGATGCCCCTTTATCCCCTAAGTTCTAAAACTGTTTATTGCCTCTGCTCAAGAACATTCTCTTAGCTAAGCACACAGTTCATTAAAATCAGGAAGTTTAATCTCGATCCTATACTAGTATCTACTCCTCAGTCAGTAGTCAAATTTCAGAAATAGTATTTTTAGAGGCACAACTCGGCTCCTACCCCCCACCCCCAACTCCTTCCTCTCACCACCCCCCCAATCCAGGATCACTCACTGCATTTAGTTATGTCTGTGTAGTCATCCCCTATACCTGGAACAGTTCGTCAGCCCTTTTTTGCTGTTGGATTTTGCTGTGTTTGAGGAGCGCAGACCAGTTGTTTCTGTGGATTGTCTCTTCAGCACGGGTTTGTCCGAGGGTTCCTCCTGACCAGGGGTCCTCAAACTTTTTAAACAGGGGTCCAGTTCACTGTCCCTCAGACCGTTGGAGGGCCGGACTATAGTTTAAAAAAAAACTATGAACAAATTCCTATGCACACTGTGGGCCCGGGACAAGTCGGCTGCTAAGCAGGACAGGCAGCGGCACCCGGCGGGCCGGATAAATGTCCTCGGCGGGCCACATGTGGCCCGCGGGCCGTAGTTTGAGGACGCCTGCTCCTGACTAGTGTCAGGTGATGTGTTTTCTGTGCTTGGCTCTAAGCCTCTGTGTCCTCTCTCCCTGTCCTCACCTTTCCCTCCAGGTAGAGAAGATCCGCCAGGTGAAGGCCAAGTCTCTGTACCTGCAGGTGGAAAAGCTGCGGCAGAACCTCAACAAGCTGGAGAGCACCATCAGCGCCGTCCAGCAGGTCCTGGAGGAGGGCCGGGCGCTGGACATCCTGCTGGCCCGAGACCGCATGCTGGCCCAGGTGCAGGAGCTGAAGACGGTGCGCAGCTTCCTGCAGCCCCAGGAAGACGACCGGGTCATGTTCACGCCCCCCGACCAGGCACTGTACCTCGCCATCAAGTCCTTCGGCTTCGTCAGCAGCGGGGCCTTCGCGCCGCTCACCAAGGCCACGGGCGATGGCCTCAAGCGGGCCCTCCAGGGTAAGGTGGCCACCTTCACTGTCATGGGCTATGACCACGATGGGGAGCCTCGTCTCTCAGGGGGCGACCTGATGTCAGCTGTGGTCCTGGGCCCTGACGGCAACCTGTTCGGGGCCGAGGTGAGTGATCAGCAGAACGGGACTTACCTGGTGAGCTACCGGCCCCAGCTGGAGGGTGAGCACCTGGTGTCGGTCACCCTGTGCAACCAGCACATCGAGAACAGCCCCTTCAAGGTGGTGGTCAAGTCAGGCCGCAGCTACGTGGGCATCGGGATCCCGGGCCTAAGTTTCGGCAGCGAGGGCGACAGCGATGGCAAACTCTGCCGTCCTTGGGGCGTGAGTGTGGACAAGGAGGGCTACATCGTGGTCGCCGACCGCAGCAACAACCGCATCCAGGTGTTCAAGCCCTGTGGCACCTTTCACCACAAATTCGGCACCCTGGGCTCCCGGCCCGGGCAGTTCGACCGACCGGCCGGGGTGGCCTGTGACGCCTCCCGCAGGATCGTGGTGGCCGACAAGGACAATCATCGAATTCAGGTCTTCACCTTCGAGGGCCAGTTCCTCCTCAAGTTTGGCGAGAAAGGAACCAAGAATGGGCAGTTCAACTACCCTTGGGATGTGGCGGTGAATTCTGAGGGCAAGATCCTGGTCTCAGACACGCGGAACCACCGGATCCAGCTGTTCGGGCCCGATGGCGTCTTCCTGAATAAGTATGGCTTCGAGGGGGCTCTCTGGAAGCACTTTGACTCTCCTCGGGGCGTGGCCTTCAACCACGAGGGCCACTTGGTGGTCACCGACTTCAACAACCACCGGCTCCTGGTTATTCACCCCGATTGCCAGTCTGCACGCTTTCTGGGCTCAGAGGGCACCGGCAACGGGCAGTTCCTGCGCCCGCAGGGCGTGGCCGTGGATCAGGAGGGGCGCATCATTGTGGCCGATTCCAGGAACCACCGGGTACAGATGTTCGAGTCCAACGGCAGCTTCCTGTGCAAGTTTGGAGCTCAGGGCAGTGGCTTTGGGCAGATGGACCGTCCTTCCGGCATCGCCGTCACCCCTGACGGGATGATCGTCGTGGTTGACTTTGGCAACAATCGAATCCTCATCTTCTAATCACATTTTCTAGGCTTTTGTGTTTGGGGTGTGCATGTCTCTCTCTCTCTCTCTCTTTCTCCTTTTGAATTTCAAAAAAGAAACAGTCTCAGGGAAATTTCTTTTTTTCTTTTGTTTAAAGAGAACAAGAAAAGTACAACGTTGCCTAAGTCCTACCTCATCTTTATTTTTTTACAGATGAATGTACTTATCTTTTCTGCAGGGATTGAGCCTGTGAAGTGATAATTTCTATCTACCTCATAAATCTTTACATTTCCTTCTCCAGCAGGCCCTCAGCTCAGTGGAGGTCACGTGTCCCTCTTCCCCTCTGCGGGACGTGACATGCACAAGCCTATTGTCTCTGGCTGGGAGGGCACTGGATGTGTGTGGTGGGCTGATACTCTGTAGATTGAGCCAAGGAAACACGGAAGAAACTACTAAGTAAAAAAAAAACAACAACAAACCCACAAAAAAGTATGAACCGTGGGAAAATAGGATTTTAAATGCTTAATTATAGAGTATTTGTGTTCTTGAGAATACTGTGTTTATGGGGTTAGATTGTGTTGTGTGATCTTGATCTTTTGGGGGGGGGATTTTTTTTTAAAAAAAAATGCTGCAATGGAGAACTTTCTTACGTTCTCCTTTTATATCTCAGTGTGTCTGTCATCCTGTTCAGCATCTTTTCTTGTTCCTAGAAGATGGGGCTGTGGCTTGCTAGCCGAGAAAAGCAGACTCCTATTCGTAGTTTAGGTTATGTCACCTTCGTTTCTTTCAAGGCAGGGCCGTGTGTGTGAGGCCGTCTTCCATCAGGTTAAGGAAGCTGAAGGTGACGCACAGCCTCCCAATGAACCTTTCTCTTCCTGCTGTAGTTTCTAAAAAGTAATAAATGTAGTTCAGCATTTTTGTTAAAAGTATTCTCAAACGTTAAGTATTCTTAGTTTGCTGTTGGTTATAAAGAGTTAAGCAATCGGGAGAAGAAAGTGGACCTCATTCTCAGAAAAGAGGGTTTTGGACATGGCGTGCTGGGTGCACGTGCGTGTCCCGAGGTAGTCTTTTGGGAGCATGAGAATGAAGCAAGTCACCCCCAAACTCTTCCGGACTCTGCAGGAGGGTTGGGGTTGATCCCCGATCCTCCATTGAACGCTGTTCTGTTCATGGAAGCATGCCTTTGGCTAAGAAGAGTAGTAGGCGAGGGAATGAACTTTTATGTTTAAAAGCACAATTTTTTTCCTGCTTGGGAAGTGCAGGGAAATAGAATGTTCTGAAAGTCAGATTCATAGGAACAGCCCATCCTTCACCCTCTGCTCCCGTCTCTTTTACAAAGCAGTCTACTCCCCGCGCCCTACCGTAGGACCTCCAGGTTAACGTCGTCTCTCCCCCAGCCCCCCCCACCTCCGAGCCCCCCAAGGGCCTTTGAATGTAAAGGATCTGTAAACTTAAATTGCCCCACCTCGAAATGTAGGACATACTATCTTTTGTGAAACCTCTATCTCGGTACCAAAGAATGAAAATTGAAGCCAGTCTCCACTGCAGAACTGTGGGACGGCGTCGGTCACTTTACAGGGTTGGTTCGTAGTAACCTGGACTTGGGTACAAAACCTTGTGCTTCTGGGCATTATCTGTCTTTTTAAGTGGGAAGCCGGTGGGGCTGATACCCTGCTTGGCAGAACCCACACGGGTCCCTGCATTTCCCGCAAACACGGAAATAAGAACCAGATTCGAGACTTGCACAGCTCAGGAGAAAAACAGGCTCTCGGAAGCCAGGGGCTTACAGGAAGAGCTCTTGTTTAAACAGACTTAACGGGTCACTTTCTGTTCCTGAATTTAAAAGAAATCCCTTTTGCAATATGGATGTCGTTTTAAGTGAACAGAATAAACTGACAAACGAAGCAATTTGTCATCCCCAAAGAAAAGATGTCGGGGACAGTGTTAACAAATCAATCAAATTGCTTTTCTGGACATTTAATCTACCAATTCCCAGTTCCCATTGCTTTGGTTCTAGGGTTTCTGAATGACCGAAATGGGGGGAAACCTCATTTCTTGAAGAGCTTCAGTAAAGTATCCAGAAATTAAAAAGAAACTTGAACCTGCTGCCTCGGCTTGCTGTGTGACAGGGTGGGGAGGTGACAGGAAGTCTCATTTTGTAATTATTTTCTTTTATTGAAGAATTGAACAGGGAGTCCTGCCTCCGTTTCTATTCAGTTGCCTTTTATTTTGTCCCTAACGTCTAAGTTCTTTGGTAAAGGGCTCATATAAGGAAACATTTTTATTTTGGAATGACTTGGTGCTGGTCTTTTCCTCACCCCCAGCCCCACCCCACCTTACCCAACAAATCACCCTTTAAACACCAAAGACAACTTGCTTTAAATGCTTAAAACATTTATTATTATTATTCTTATTGAAGAAATGGATCTTAAAAGTTCTTTAATGTTCTCAGAAAACTCTAGGTCATGACAATGGCTGGGATGACGTATCAAGTGTGGTTACTACTCCCTTTGATGATTCCGTGTTCAGTTTCATCATTGTCTTCGCTCTCATCCTTTCTTCCCAGTCTCCTCCCACATGTGGGGACATCTGGGATCTGAGTGGGGAATTTTCTTGGTGAATGGCAATAACTAAAATGGCTTATTTATCACTTTTCTATGGATTTGATTGTAAAGCCAGAGTTTCCACACATGGCTGAAATGACCAGGTCTTATTTTAATCAATAGACTGACCAATTTGCAGGCTTTAAAGCTCTAGGAGATTCTCCCTGGAATGGGGGTAGGTATGTGGTGCTGCCTCTTTTTACTCTCGGTGGGGGTATATCTCCTTACCCAAAATTGTGCATCACTGCCATTTGCAAAACATGGTCACACTGGGGAAAGATGTTGTTTTTAAAACATTGGCCTCTGCGGCCGCCCACAACTGACTCCTGATCCACAGGGATTGGTGCGAAGCACTTTGGAATGTGTTTATTGGACAATGTGGAATGCTCCATATCAAAGAAAGAGGAGAAAAGCCAATATTTGGAACTCTCTAGTGTGAGTGAAGCTTTTCAGAATTAGGTGTTTTTAAGTGCATACCTCCTGCCCGATGTGAGGTGATGCTAGGGTGGGTAGGAATTGTGTCAAAAAGGGAAGTCTTTAACACCGTGAGAGGTCCTAGGTGCCGGAAGGGAGGAGAGTAAAATGTTTCTATGGAGGAAATGTGATGCTTAGACAATAATCCCCGTGTATGTCTAATCTGGTCAGGTGGCAGGGTGGGATGTAAGGTCAGTTTGTGTTTGGAGATGCCAATTGGATTTGAATAGATAGGTTTGGGTATTGAGATGGCTAAAGGAAATCTAAATAACGCACAGATTTAAAAAAAAAAAAAAAGACCACTTTTGGTTGTCACTGACTTCACATCTCAAACGTGTTCATCTTTTTGCTTTAAAAAGAAAAAATCATTCCTTCGCGAGAGGCAATGCTCTCTCAGCCTGTGCTGTGTTGCAGCTGGCAGGTGGCTGGGGCCCTGGGCACTGCCCCAGGTGCACGAACTCTTTGACTGATGGATGCCCTCTTAAGTGTAATTTATTTAGGGAAACACAAGGGGTACCATAAACAATCTAAATTATGTATTGGGCCAAAAAAGTTCGCCAGACTTAAAGGCACTTTGAGTTGGAGCTGTAAGAGAAGAGCTTGGGATTGGCTCGGTCTGTATACTTCTAGTTAAGCCAAAGCTTAATGGTTTGAGGAGGGATGTCTTTTAGGCTTGAAGCAGCAGCATACTGTTTGTCTGTGTGTCGTCTTCCTCTCTGGGAGATTCGAGGATTTGCTGTGTTCTGGTAGATAGTGAAAGAAATGCCAAAGTTAATAGGCTTGTTTTTCTGTTTGGGGAAGGAAAAAAAAAAAAAATTCAATGGTGCCAAAAAGTATTTAGGGTATTTATTGAAAACATCACTCTTGCGGTTCCAACGGTCTGGGGCTGTATCAAAGTCCATGTGACCACAGAGCCACGAGCTCTCGAGGCTCTGCACCTCTCTCTCTGGCTTCCTGCAGGCCAGGAGCACAGGGCACGCACGCCACTCACTCCACTCCACACCGGTTGTTTTTGTTTCGTGTCTACCTCACTTTTGGCAAAAGTCATCTACCTCATGTTAGCGTCTGACGGGTCTCAGAATAGTATTAAACCACTGGGGAGTGGGTGGGCGTGGAGCTACCTCTAGAAGAAAACGTTTTCAAGAATCCAGAACTGATCTCTCCTTGGGAGAAACGTTTGATTGACCTTGACCAAGAAATCTTGAAACCAAATATTCTACTCAGGCAAACATCATCAGAAATCCAAGTGTTCCTTACCAACGTGACTCCCCAAACCTCTCCCCACCCCCCAACTAGGAATTACGCACACTGTTACCATGTTGTTCAGTATTATGGAACTACTGGTTCATCTGACCTATTTGAGGACTTAACTACAAATAAAGACCTTTAGGTCTCTTTTTTTTTTTCTCTTCAAGAGGAAAAATATTTTATCTGTATTTTGAATCCCTTTTAGGAGCAATTCTAAGGGTCTTGTTGGAAACATCAACTGTTGGAAGGGAATGAGGATCTTTAGACTTCTTGATTGTATTTGTTGCTCTCCTAGACCCCACTGGAGGTTCATCTCCGCGACATTGCAACAATCGCTGTCTTACTGAGCAGTGACTGGGAAAGTGTGTGTTGCTCTTTTGTTTTTGTGTTTTTTTAAAAATATATATTTTTTTTTCCTACCAAAGGTAACATGTTGACGGGTTGTTCTTTTCCTCTGCTTGTTTATTAAATACTTGATAAAATTGAGAAGCACATTATCACGATATACTGTACTGCCTCTCCACCTCTTCCACCTCTTCTTCCCCTCGTTGAGTTTTGTTTTGGTTGGAGGAGAGGGTCCTAAGACCACTGTAATGGTTGTGAATTGGGTTTTAAATATCATGGTGAAGAAATACCTCAGTGATGTCTATTTTTAAATTGATCTTACGGGTTAACAAGCCAGCCTGGTGGGATGTTTTCCATCGTCATTTAACCAGCAATGGTTCTAAAAGTCGTGTGTCCACATGGTCTTAGACCTCCTTTTAATGATTGTATTAACTTACAAGCTCAGGTAGTATTTTTCTTAAGGCTCTATCTCAGAGCACACTGACTGAATGTTAATGTGTGTAGCAAAGTGTTTACTTTCTTTTAAATAACCAGCTCTGTAATAATTCTTTATGTTTCTCGGAGTCTGTGTAGGTTTCTCACGTTTCTGGGGTTTTCTTGTTTTTAGGGTGGTAAGGTTTCTTTTTTTTCTTTTTCTTTTTTAATTTTTTTTATTTTTTTTTTCTTCCCTAAAATCAATGCAGGTGAAAGGGTGGGAGGGGTAAGGGCTGTTGTTTTTAACTAGCATGTTAGATATACTCGGGTGGGAGGGAGGGTTGTTAGTTGTTGTTTTTTGTTTTTATAATGAATCTTGTTTAATACTGCCCATTAGCTGTCATGCCCGGTCAGCAAAATGCTTTAAGTGTAGAACACATGACTCATTTGAGTTTGATTTTTTTTTTTTTTTTCTTTTGTGAGAAAGGTAAATGCAGAATTGGAAAAATTAACATGGGCATGTTGCCTGATATTAGACGAAGTGTACTTCCCCCCCCCCCCCAAGGCAGACATGCGTAGGTAAGGAATATGCACCCCCAGCATAACTGTCCGGGCCACTATCTCCAAGCCCATTTTGGGGTGCCGTCTGCCTCTGGACACTTTTAAGTGGGCATCGCAGCAATGGTGCAGACCCCATCAATTAAGTGGAAAAGGGGGAAC
This sequence comes from Plecotus auritus, assembly GCF_963455305.1. NCBI lineage: Eukaryota > Metazoa > Chordata > Mammalia > Chiroptera > Vespertilionidae > Plecotus > Plecotus auritus. The sequence goes on from NC_137773.1 coordinate 165,761,058, forward strand.
AAAGGTTTTCCCTCCAACCTTTAAAGCAGGTGTTTGCTTGGGGTGGGTGTTTTTGTTTTGTTCTGTTCCCCCCCCCCCCCCCCGTGGATTTTTACTTTAAATCTTAAATGTTGTACTGCAGGCCGCAGGCATGACAGGCAATGAGCAGGTGAAGAACCAATGGATAAGTGTTCAAAAACTCCTGTGTTGGCTAACGGGCTTCTGAATGTATCGCTGTGGTCCACAGAGAAGGCTGGAGAAGGTAGCAAGGAGATGCTGTATCAGCTACTGCAGCCTTAAAACAAAGTTGGTGTCTCTTTGGACTTTAAAATTGTTCCTATGCAGCTTATTTTATTTTTGTTTAATCAAATAAACAAGAGGGTGTTTTTTTTTTCCATGGAAGTAATGTGTCTGTGTGATCCTTTAATCGAGAATAAATACGGGTGTGTGTGCCGCCTGTTGTGGCAGAGGGAGTCTGGGAGGAGGATGGGCCCGCCGCAGTGTTTTCAAAAGAGGTGCATACAGCATTTTAAAATCAAGGAAATGTTCAAGAGCCTAGATATTTTAAAACCGGGACTTAACAGAATTTGGGGAAATTTCAGATCTGGCAGCCCCAGGCCTACCTTTTCCCAAGGAACTGAGTAGCTGATGTCCCTTTAGAGGGGCAAGAATGGGATGTCTCCGTTACCACGGTCCTCTTCCCCTCCAACCCTCCCTTACCCACATGCCACCTCCCTAGTGGACACTCCTTGTGTGTGTGTGTCTGTGTCTGTGTCTGTGTGTGTGTGTAGCCCTTCTGCCTGGGGTGGGGCCCTACTGGGGATTGAGCCCACAACCTGGGCATGTGCCCTGACTGTGAATCGAACTGGTGACTTAATTGGTTTCTGGGTTGATGCTCAACTGCTGAACCACACCCGGCCAGGCCTAAGTTTGACCCTTGAATGAAGAGTCTGGCAAACTAGCGATGACCAGTACACACTGGGTTTCAGCGTTCTCAAGAGAGCAACATCAGTGTGAGAGAGAGACATCTATTGGTTGCTTGCCTTCTGCACGTGCCCCAATCGGGGATTGACCCACCACCTTTTAATGTATGGGACAATGCTCCAACTAACTGAGCCACACAGGCCAGGGCTCAGATGTTTTTAAATTAAATACCCTGGGGTGACATTGGTTAATAAAATTATATAGGTTTCACCCTTAACCGGTTTGGCTCAGTGGATAGTGTTGGTCGGCAGGCTGAAGAGCCCCAGGTTCGATTCCGGTCAAGGGCGTGTACCTTGGTTGCGGCACATACCCAGTGGGGAGTGTGCAGGAGGCAGCTGATCGGCTGATCGATGTTTCTTTTTTAAAAAAATATATTTCTTTATTGATTTCAGAGAGAAAGGGAGAGGGAGAAGAAGATAGAAACATCAATGATGAGGGAATCATTGACCAGTTGCCTCCTGCACGCCCCCTACTGGGGATATGCCCACAATCTGGGCATGTGCCCTTGGCCGGAATCGAACCTGGGACCTTTTAGTCCGCAGGCCAGTGCTCTATCCATTGAGCCAAACTGGCTAGGGCTTTTATCAATGTTTCTAATGCTTTTCCTCCCTGTAAAAAATCAAAATACATTTTTAAAAAATTATATAGGTTTCAGGTGTATAGTTCTATCCTTCCCCCAAACCCCCTTTTCCTCAGGAGCAGTTTTAGGTTCACATTAAAATTGAGAGGTGAAAATGTAGAATCAGGTAGTGGTGATGGTTTTACAACTAAATGGTATATTTTATGGTATATGATTCATCTCTATGAAGGAGCCTCAGGCAACAGGTAAAATCAGTACATGTGACTACATAAAAAACTTCAATGAAAAGTCTGATTGCCTATTTTCGCCTCTGTGTTTTGAGTATCTTGTGACTAGTTCTGCCTGGTGGGTTTTGAGCAGCAGTGATTCGGTGCCACTTCCTAGCTGGAGTATTTTTTTAAAAAATAATATTTTTATTGATTTCAGAGAGGGAGGAGAGAGAAAAACATCATCAGTGATGAGAGAGAATCATTGATGGGCTGTCTCCTGCACGTCCCACCCTGGGGATTGAGCCTGGGACCTAGGCATGTGCTCCGACCAGGAATCGAACCATGACCTCCTAGTTCATAGGTCGACACTCAACCACTGTGCCATGCTGGCCGGGCTCGTGAGCCTTTCTTAGGTTTGGCTGGGTTTCCCCGAAGCAGACCATGAATGAGGAGTTCTATGAAAGCGTTTCATCAGGAATTGTTCCCTAGAGACACAGGAAGGGAAAGAGGCCAAGCAATATCAAAGTGCCACAGGGGATAACTGACTTCAACCCACGTGGGAGCACTGAAGAGTGTAGGGCACACTCAGATTTGTCCTAAAGAGGAGAGAGGACACCAGGGTGTTTATGCCCTGTGCCAGTCCTTCATTGGTTAAGGAGGTCATGAATCCCAGGCACTCTGGTTCTCTGCTTCATGACCAATGGCGTGTCTCCACCAGTGAAGACCCGGTCATCATGTGATATGAGGACCTTGCAAGTATTTTCTTGTTTAAGTACCAAAACAACCAAATAAAGCAATTACGTGCTCATTTTACAGGCGAGGAAGCAGAGTAGTAAAGGAACCTGCTTACGGACACAGAGTTAATAAGTGACAGAGCCAAGGATTCTACCTTAGCTCCCGCTGATGCCAAACATTCTGAGGTTTCCATGTCACCAAACCAAACAAATTCTTCTGGCCAGAGTGCAGGAGAGAGGCAGGGTTATCTGGGAGTCAACTTTTGAGGAGGGGACGTTTGCTGTGAGTTTCTAGAAGAATTTTATATAAAGAGTGAATGTTAACATGACACCTTAAATTGTATTATACCTTTTAAAACGTACCATTCACATAATTTTCTTATTTTTCTTTTCCTATCCACCTTTCAAGGTAAGTTGCTACAGCCCGCCAAAGGTAGAATCCAAGCCCAGGACAGTGATTCTCACAACCCAAGGCTATGGTTGCAGAGATATGGCTCTGGACTGGGAGAGATTCTGGAAGGGGTGGGCAGTTTATGGAAAGCATGGGTATATGATGAGCTCATTTCTTTTTTAAAAAAATATTTGTATTGATTTTAAAGAGGGAGAGAGAGAGATAGAAACATCAATGATGAGAGAGAATCATTGATTGGCTGCCTCCTGCACACCCCAAGCTGGGAATCAAGCCTACAACCCTGGCATGTGCCCTGACTGGGAATCGAACTGTGACCTCCTGGGTCTTAGGTCGACACTCAACCACTGAGCCACGCTGGCCCGGCTGATGAGCTCATTTCGGGGGGGTGGGGTAATAGGTGGAGAGGAACTCAGTTTCTTCTGAGCCAAATTCCTGCAAGACAGATGGGTTCGCCCTGACCCGTTTGGCTCAGTGGATAGAGTGTCGGCCTGCGGACTGAAAGGTCCCAGGTTCGATTCCGGTCAAGGGCATGTACCTTGGTTGCAGGCACATACCCAGTGGGGAGTGTGCAGGAGGCAGCTGATCGATGTTTCTCTCTCATCGATGTTTCTAGCTCTCTATCCCTCTCCCTTCATCTCTTAAAAAAATCAATAAAATATATTTAAAAAAAAAAAAAAAAAGACAGACGGGTTCTGAGAGAGGGGAGAGGGGCCTTGGAGCTCAGCACAGTGGTTTGACTTCAGTGGGTGGGGTGATAGGGAGCAGGGATGGGCTGAGAGTTGAGGGACTGGTTCTATGGCAGGAGGCACTGGATGCTGAGATGTAGTAGTTAACAAAGAAACAAAAAGCCTTGCACTTGCTGAAACCGGTTTTGCTCAGTGGATAGAGCGTCAGCCTGCGGACTGAAAGGTCCCAGGTTCGATTCCAGTCAAGGACATGTACCTTGGTTGCAGGCACATCCCCAGTAGGAGGTGTGCAGGAGGCAGCTGATTGATGTTTCTAACTCTCTACCCCTCTCCCTCTCTGTAAAATATCAATAAAATATATATTTTTTAAAAAATCCTTGCGCTCATGGAACTGATATTCTAATTTCTTCTAGGTAACTGACAACTTTTAAATTGGAACACTTCCGTTCTGATCATGCCTCTGTTTTATATTTTATCATTGAACAATATTTCAATTCTACTACATACTTAACTGCTTTCCAAGTTACACCGTCTACTCTTGTTTTATTTGGTTGGTTTTAGTTCAGAAATACGTATTTGCTAATATTTTGCTCCATTGTTGAATCTCGTGCCTTACAGAAGCTTTCATGGTAGTCATCATGAAAATTTGATGTTTTATTAATAAAATTGAGAACTTTTTCTCTGTGAAGAAGATAACGCATTCACCGAGAAGCTTTAAGACAGTATTTAGATGCTGAGTTCCAATGGATATGAGTTTTCTTTGTTGAGCTATTCCTTCATGCTCTCATAGATTTAATAAGGAAAAAGGAAAAAGGATTGATCTTTAACCTTTTTTAAAAAGCGAGCTTTATTAAATTCTAGACATAATTTTTATGTAAATGTTTCAATTTTGTAGTAATTCCAGTTTGCATAACGTGTAAAGTTTGGTTTAATAAAATGACAGGATCTCAGTGCTATTTACTGTTCTTAATATTCTGGGTGACAGACAGAATGAGAGTAGGCCCGGAGCACTCCTGCTTACTACAATGTGATGGTTAGGGTAAGAAAAAGTTCTTGGCCCTGCTGGGTAGCTCAGTTGGTTAGCGTGGTGTCCCAATACGCCAAGGTTGCAGGGTGGATGGATACCCAGTCAGAGCACATAAAAGAAGCAACCAATGAATGCATAAATAAGTGGAACAACAAATCCATGTTTCTCTCTCTCCCTCTGGCTCTCTAAAATCAATAAAAGTATTTTTTTTAAAGAAAAAGTTCTTGTATAACTGCTTGAGCTGTGCGCTGAAATTCTCCTATATATTGTAAAATTAAGAGATGTTATCTTTGAGATAAATTTATCATGAAGTCACTAGTATCTCCTAAATCATGGCCAATGCAGATTTGAAAAATGCTGCCGTACCTGCTGCTGCCATCTGCTGGCGGCAGGTTTCATTTCCTGAAAACAGTGCTTTTCAAAGTGTGATCCTTGGACCCCTGGGGGTGAGAGAAAAGGTCCCTGTGACCCTTTCCAGGGGATCAGTTTGTGCTTCCACTTATTTATGCATTCATTGATTGCTCCTTGTTGTGCCCTGACCAGAGATCGAACCTGAAACCATGCTGTATGGGGACGATGCTCTAACCAACTGAACTAACTATCCGGCGAGGGCATTCCTTTATGTTCTTTTTTAAAAAAAATAATTCTTTATTGTTGAAATATTACATATGTCCCATTTTTCCCTCCCCATTGGCCCCCTCCAGCCCGTCCCTGCGCCACCGCCTCCTTTATGTTCTTAATGTCCTAAGATTATTTTTAAATTTACTTTTAATTACAGTTGGCACACAATTTTTCTTAGTTTCAGATGTACAACCTAGTGATTAGACATTTATGTACATTAGGAAGTGATCACCCCGGTAACTTAGTAACCATCTTATTACAACATTATTGCTTTTCTGATTTAATGCTTTCAGATGGCTTTTTTCTCTTTTATTCTGCTAATGTCATGATTTGCATTGATAGGTTCTCTAACCAACTTCGCATTTCTGAAATGAGCTAACTTGGCTAGTATGTATTTTTTCAAATTTGGTTAATTTGGTTTGTTAATATTTTATATAGGATATTTGCATCAGTATATTCATAAGTGAAATTGAGTAATTTTATTTTTTCATCTGGTTGTTATCAAAGGTGTATTAACTTCTTAAAATGAGTCTAGGAGTATTGTTGTTGTAGTTGTTGCTGTTGTTATTTTTTTACATGCTTAGAGGAAGGGAGAGAGAAACATCGATATGAGAGAAACACATCGATTAGTTGCCTCTCCCACAAGTCCAGACCACGGCTGGGGATCGAACCTGCAATCCAGGTATATGCCCTGGCCTGGGAATCGAACCCATGATCCTTCGGTGCTGGGACCAATGCTCTAACTACTGAGAAACACTGTCCAGGGGTCAGTTCCTCCTTTTTGAGCAGCTACGTCCATACCGCAGTCACTTCCCTTAATAGCTTCTCATTATCTGGGGGCCACTATGCACACAAAATTATTCAAATGAACCAATCAGCAGAGAACCCAGGAGAATAATTAACCCCATCCTGCTTGCCATACATAAGCTGACTCCTGGAGTGCCAGTTTGCTGTAACCCAGTGCTATCCTGCCCCAGGATGCAACACGCTGAGTGACCCTGCCTAGCAGCCTTCTCTCATTTTAATCTGTGACAGGTCTGACACCCCGTCTTTGATGCTTTCCCACCACCGCTCTAGAGCGGAGTCCCTGAGCTCCTGCAGGCCTTGGGGTGTATGGCTTCCAACGTCAGGTATGCTGGTCCCTGTGGATTGGTGGGTAGTGTGGCCTGGGGGATGAATGTGTTTTGATGTCTTTGGTGTTTAAAATAAGGCTGGGTAACACCAGGGGGCGCTGTGGTCTCGTGTTACTGCTTTCCTCCTGGATGCCTGTGCGGGGCTGTGTACCACCTTGGTTTGGGGGAGGGTTGCCCTGGAGTATTTTGTTGGCCTGCTTCTGTTTAGTCAGGTTTCGGACACTCAGGCCAGTGGAAGCCGCTGTCCGTGAAAATGTCAGGAGTGCAGGTGTTAGTCCTGACTGTGTCTCTGGTTGTTTGCCTTGAGCACACCGGCTCTCCTCTCAGTTCTTGGTTCCCCACCTATGAAGTAGGCATTACTAAAAATTGGATCCTTTGCGGGGGGCGGGGGGGGGATGGGGGGATGTATGTGTGTTATTATTTAGTTTTGAAATCCTTAAGGGAGGGAAAACCTATTTAGTGTTTCTCCAGGACAGTAACGTTATTACTTTGCAAACCTGAACATTTGACCTCCGTAAACTTGGAAACCTGCCTTTAACCTGAATCTTGACTTAGAACTCGAATGTGGCCCACTGAGTCGAAGTCCATATATTTCCATATATTTCCTGGATTCCTAGTTCTGGCTAAGGGAAATGTGACGGGGGAATAATGACCCGCCCCTGATCCAGAATATAAAGATCATTTCTACTGCAGACAGCCAGCTAAAAGGAACGTTAGGAATGTAGCAAAAAAGATTTTTTTGTGTGTGTGCCTTTTTAAAAAGGTACTTCATTCGTCTCCTTCATCTGTCAGAGAGTAAGCCTTTCTTAGCTTTCGGTTTTGGGAAATGAGTGACTAAGATTCATTTTCTGATTCTTCTGTTAAGAAAAAAAAAAAAAAGCCCGCTTGAAGTCAGCAGAGTGAGAGAGAGCACTCACAGGAAGGCGCATGCCCTTCAAAGGCGACTGTCGGTCCTAGCGCTGCTTCTGGAGCGAGCCTGGCAGAGCCTCGCAGACCTCCTTCAGAGCCACGTGCAGAGGAGCAAGGTAAGTGGGGTGGAAGGGGCCGTGCTCAGGGCTCCAGGCCGGGGGCTGGTTTCTAACAGGTGTGAGGACTTTGGAAGCACCGGGAGCTGCCAGCCGCTCACCCCGTCCCATCACTCGGGCATCTTGGTCAGTCTAGTGCTCACATGTGGCTCCTACCTTGGAGGTCACACGCGATCTACCTGGACCCACACCCTCCGAGCCCTCATCTGATGAGAACTCATTTTTTGCACACATCTGGCCTACGTCCACACACTTAGGATACACCATGTTCATTAGACATATAAACTTGCCTGCTGCTTGCTTTTTTGAAGACTCCCAGGCCGAGAAAGACCACACAAATCGGGACTCCAGAAGAATTTCAAACATTTACCAACGGTGTTTACTTTTGTGTGTTCTCCTGATGATAATTTCCTAATTCCTCGGCCTCTTTTTACTGTATTTCTTTAATTCTCACTGGTAAAATGGTGCAGGAAGACTAGAATTGTTTAAATGGTGTTGCTATTCATTGAATACATTTTTTTTTCTTCTTCTTTTTCTGGAGACCCTGAGATGCACCAGGTCTTCAGCCTTTGTGTGCTGGAGTAAGTCAAGGTCTCTCTCTTGAGAAACAGAGTTTAGGTGTTTGGGTGTGTGGTGGTGAGGGTGGGAGGTAGGACGTAGCTGTGCATTACTGAACGATGGGTAAAGGGTGTTCATAGGGTGCCAATAAGAAGGAAACAGGAGGCGCTGGCCAGGTGGCTCTCTTGGTTGGAGAGTCTCCGGTACACCAAAAGATTGCGGGTTTGATTCCCGGTCTGGGCACATGCCTAGGTTTCGTACGGATTTGATTCCCCATTTGGGGTGCATATGGGAGGCAACCAATCAATGTTTCTCTCACATCGATGTCTCTCTCTCAAATCAATAGAAACATATCCTCAGGTGATTTTTTAAAAATATTTTTTAAATATATTTTTTTATTGATTTTTTACAAAGAGGAAGGGAGAGGGATAGAGAGTTAGAAACATTGATAAGAGAGAAACATCCATCAGCTGCCTCCTGCACACCTCCCACTGGGGATGTGCCCGCAACCAGGGTACATGCCCTTGACCGGAATCGAACCTGGGACCCTTCAGTCTGCAGGCCGACGCTCTATCCACTGAGCCAAACCGGTTAGGGCTCCTAGGGTGATTTTTTTTTAAATATATTTTATTGATTTTTTACAGAGAGGAAGGGAGAGGGATAGAGAGTTAGAAACATCGATGAGAGAGAAACATCGACCAGCTGCCTCCTGCACACCTCCCACAGGGGATATGCCCGCAAGCAAGGTACATGCCCTTGACCAGAATCGAACCTGGGACCTCTCAGTCCGCAGGCCGATGCTCTAGCCACTGAGTCAGGGCCTAGGGTGATTTTTAAAAAAGAAGAAAGAGGAATATAGTCAATAACATTCTAATAACTATGCATGGGACCAGGCAGGTACTTGAAATATTGGGAACCACTCTAAAGTATATGATCATGAAACTAATACTCAATAATACTGAATGTAAACTGTAATTGGGGGAAAAAAAGAAGAAGGAAGCCAGGGGAATTGGCCTTGAGTCAGAAAGCACTCATCCCTGAATTGCTTTGATTTACACATGAACATGTGTGTAACTTTAAGAAGGTTTTAACCTCTTCATCTGCCAATTTAGATAGGAAACAAGGTAGTTGGGGAGATAAAGATTTTATTCCTGGCTTTGATGTGCCTTTTCTAGATCTGTCATACCAATTCCCATTCTGATAGGATTGATTTTCATATATGGTTTTCATGAAAAGACCAAAAATTTCCCCCAGTTTACCCAGCTAAGTACTGTAACCTTCCGAGGGGCCGTAAGAGCAGATGTGGTGTGTTAGTGTCAAACTGGTCTTCGGCGACCCTGTTAGCCGTTCTCAATCAGTCGCGACCCAGAGGTTGAGAACCGCTGCTGTAGAGCCTGAGACCATCAGAAAACACAGATATTTACATTACGATTCATTAACAGTAGCAAAATTACAGTTAAGAAGTAGCAACGAAAATAATTTTATGGCTGGGGGTCACCACAACATGAGGAACTGTATTAAAGGGTCGCCGCATTAGAAAGGTTGAGAACCACTGCTCTAGAGCGACCATGAAACTTGGCTGTGGGGCACTGGAGCCCACTAGCACCAATCCTCATGAGCTGATAGTTAAACAGGAATTTTGGGAGGCAGTCATAGCTTGACCTTGGCCATGGTGGGAGTATTTGCATCATGCATGGAAACCAGAAAGATCCATAAGTCAGAGCCCTCCCATCTCCAAACCCCCAAACTTCCTTTACCAGCATATCACTGGGATTTGGAGCAAGAAGAGTAAGTTCTGAACAAAGCTGTATAGCCTTCAGAAGTCACTTAACCTCTCTGAATCTATCATGAGTTACCTACACCATGGCTCAGTATGCTTGGTTGGCTTAGAGTGCCAGATTTTTGTTGGGATGGTGGGGTGCTAGGGACAGGAGCATTGGACTGGGACAATACCAATGAACATGGTTTGGAATCTATAGAGTACAAAGTATACAGGAGGAATTAGAATTTTTATACAGCCCTGGCCACTATGGCTCAGTTGGTTGGAGCATCGTTCTGTCCACCAAAGGGTTGAGGGTTCGATTCCAGGTTGTGGCACATACCTAGGTTGTGGGTTTGATCCCCGGTCAGGGCTCCTACAGGAGGCAACTCATTGATGTCTCTCTCTCTCTCTCTCTCTCTCTCTCTCTCTCTCTCTCTCTCTCTTCCTTCCCCTCTCTGCAGATATATGAATATGTTCTCAGGTGAAGATTGAAAATTTTTATTTTATATATAAAGGCAAATGACCAACCTGCCTTCCTTTTAGCTTAATGATTATCTGAGCAATTACTGATTTTTAGGAGTTACAATCTAAAGGGGCAATGTGGGTAGATTTTTAAATCTCTTTTTTTCTTCCTTTTTTTATGTGGGAAAGGCCCTCCGTGCAGTGCTGTTGGGGATAGCTACTGGTCTTTTCCTTCCTGCAAGTGATTTCAGTAACCCCAGACTATCTTTTAGAAACATGTCCTTAGCAGAGGGGTAAGAACAGTGGCGGAGCTGGAGTCTGGAATCTGTCTGACTCCAAAGGGCAGGATTATTTCATTTGGCTATGCTGCCCTCCGAGGACCTGAGCCCTTCAACTTGGGAAGGTGGGAAAGGATGTAGAATGATCGGAGCAAAATATTAAGCCGGGGTTCTCTGCATTCAGCCCTGTTTTGATTTGTTTTTGTTTTTACCAAACTCTTGTTTGCTCTTCTCCTCATTAGCTTCCTCTGGTTGGCCTCCGATCTGCCTCGAGGAGCCTGTAGATTTGAAAATGAACACCACGGATACAACAGACCCCACCCTCTCGGATGAAAGCATCTACAGCATTTACTATCATGATGACAATTTCCCCGAACCTTGCAACAAAGGAGGCGTCAAGGAATTTGGGGGTCTCTTCCTGCCTCCCCTCTACATCTTGGTCTTTCTGTTTGGGCTGCTTGGAAACTCCATGGTGGTTCTGGTCCTGTTCAAGTACAAGCGTCTCAGGTCCATGACGGATGTGTACCTGCTCAACCTTGCCATCTCGGACCTGCTCTTCGTGCTCTCCCTTCCTTTCTGGGCCTACTATGCAGCAGACCAGTGGGTTTTTGGACTAGGTCTCTGCAAGATCATTTCCTGGATCTACTTGGTGGGCTTTTACAGTGGCATCTTCTTCATCATGCTCATGAGCATCGATAGATACCTGGCGATCGTGCATGTGGTGTTTTCCCTGAGAGCCAGGACCGTGACTTACGGGGTCATCATCAGCTTGGCCACGTGGTCAGTGGCCGTCTTCGTCTCCCTGCCAGGCCTTCTGTTCAGCACTTGCTACACGGAGCACAACCACACCCACTGCAAAACCAAGTACTCGTTCAACTCCACGCAGTGGAAGGTCCTGAGCTCCCTGGAGATCAACGTTCTAGGCCTGGTGATCCCCTTGGGGATCATGCTGTTTTGCTACTCCAGGATCATCAGGACCCTGCAGCACTGCAAAAACGAGAAGAAGAACAAGGCGGTGAAGATGATCTTCGCCGTGGTGGTCCTCTTCCTGGGGTTCTGGACGCCGTACAACGTCGTGCTCTTCCTGGAGACGCTGGTGGAGCTGGAGGTGCTCCAGGACTGCACCTTGGAGAGGCACCTGGACTACGCCATCCAGGCCACAGAGACGCTGGCTTTCGTCCACTGCTGCCTGAACCCGGTCGTCTACTTCTTCCTGGGCGAGAAATTCCGCAAGTACATCATCCAGCTCTTCAAAACCTGCAGGGGCTCTCTCGTGCTCTGCAAACACTGTGGGCTCCTCCAGAACTACTCCCCCGACGCCCCCAGCTCATCGTACACACAGTCCACCCTGGACCACGAGCTGCACGACGCACTGTGAACCGTGGAAATGCAACAACAACAACAAACAGAGTTCATATCCTTCCCAAGTTAAAAGTTTACCTACAACTGTATCCTAGGGAGAGTTCCCCGAGCGAGGGTGAGGGAGAAGATGTACATCCACTGCAGGAAGTGGGGCTTCTCGCCCTGCGGTCAGCTGTCCTCTTGCCACGTACAAATTCAGCACGGCAAGAGGTCATGCGGCCCGCACCGGGCGATCGGTCAACCCGAGGAGAATTCGGAGCAGCGTTTCAAAGAGAAGCAACATTGGAAGTCATTCATTCCCTTCTAACCTGGACAGCTGGGGTTCTCCTGAGGGAAGAGAAGAGAATGGACTGGTGGAGTAAATCGCTACTTCCTGCTGAGGAAAATGGGCTCTCTCATGAATTTCTAGCTTTTGCAGAAAAATACAGAAAACTTTGACAGGCTGTGCCAGTGTTTTTTCTAATAACATATCTGAAGCCAGGTATATGTGGAAATGAATAGCGAAGTAATGAACAGAAATCTTGATTCTTTGAATGTAAAGGATTGTTTGTTAATGGAAGCCGAACTTTTTTTTTTTTTTTTTTAATATATTTTATTGACTTTTTACAGAGGGGAAGGGAGAGGGAAAGAGTGCCGGAGCCTGCCGGCTTCTGGCGAACAGTACCTCAAAGGGGGGTGAGGATTGAGAAAGGAAAGACAGACAAAAGATGGGATCGGGAGGGCTAACAGTTCAAGACTGCAGCCTCGAGTTTATTTCACACAGCATATTTATACAGTTATGATTGCTCAAGCATTTGGCAAGCATAAGCAATTTTTTTATTACATTTGCACAACTTTTTCCTGTCGACCCTTACAGACTTGCCAACTTCCCTCTGTCCGTACCTTCTCCCTGCCTTGTGGCTACAGCTAGCTTCTTACTTCCTCCTTCTTCACAAGCTATGCTGACTATTGTATAATATCAGCTTTGCCTGCAAGCTTGCAAGCATCTGAGGTCTGAGAGAGCAGGTGCTAGACAGCCCACCTTGTGAAACGCTGTCTTCCCGGGACTGCTCCCCACAAAAGAGAGTTAGAAACATCAATGTGAGAGAAACATCAATCAGCTGCCTCCTGCACACCCCCTACTGGGGATGTGCCCTCAACCAAGGTGCATGCCCTTGACCGGAATCGAACCTGGGACCCTTGAGTCCCCAGGCCGACGCTCTATCCACTGAGCCAAACCGGTTAGGGCGAAGCCGAACTTTTTACGCTGATTCCAAGTAGAAGGAGATGAAGGGGTTAGCATGGTCTGATTTCCAAACATAAAATTCAAGGCAGTAAAAAAATCCAAACATACTTGTGGAAATTCAAATGTTTTGGTTTAATTGTAACAGATGAACATTCACATTTTAAAAATAATACACAGTCCCCAATACTTTTATTCACTTGTACTTATTCGCAAACAGTGCCTTCAAAACTACAAACAACAAGGACCACTCAAGTATGGTGGTGCTTCCTTTGTCCTTTTGAAGTGCCTGCCATAGAGGGAGGCAGGAATAATCAACTAAAAGTTATTGTTGATGTGACACAAAAAATGACTGTCAAAAAACGATGAAATTCTGAAAAGTGTCATCCTCTCTTTTAAAATATTAGCTCCTGGTTCTTACATTTTGCATGACTCAAGAGTTAAGTCATTTCTTATGTCATTTTAACCATGTAATTAGTCATTTCGCACCATGAGGAGAAATCTCTGTTCTTACTCAGAGCCTTAATTAACCACAATTATGGAAAGACTTTAACGAAGTCTGGGCATAACTGTAATATAGGGATACTTAAAACCCTTCCAAAAACAAAAGCCTGTCTTGCAGACCATTCGCTGAATTACGCAGTCCAAACCGCTTCTGTAAGTTGACACGTTATCGCATGCTCTGCATTTAGAAAGAACGCATTTGCAGAAAATTTATTTTCAGGAAAGTGATTTGAAAAGGGTACGTGGATGTTGCCTTCATAGAAGAAAAGAAAATAAAGTAAATGTGTACATAGTCCCCACAGAGCCTCTTTTCCTGGTCATGTTCGGGTTTGATCTGATGTGGATGAGGATCCAAGCTGCTGAGGTCCCGTTGCCTCATCTTCCCCATGTCAGCCATATGCCCAAGATGATGTGGATGTGTCCCGGGGAAGGAGTCAGAGGGTTTGCTGTTCAGCTGTCTCCTTGGGGCGGGGAGTGGAGTTGCTTTCTTCTTCCACTGCACTTGGAGATCAGAGTGGGTAAGAAGGTTCCTCGGTAGAGCTTCCTTAGAAAACCTCCACATGGTATGCGGGGATCTGCCACATCCCAGCTTCGCATTCCTTTGTGAGCCTGTGCACATTACTTTTCTCTCGTAGCCTCAGTTTCCTCTGAGCTATGAAGCCGGATGTAGTTCAGAATGCCGGAAGGAAGGAAGGAAGGAAGGAAGGAAGGAAGGAAGGAAGGAAGGAAGGAAGGAAGGAAGGAAGGGAGGGAGGGAGGGAGGGAGGGAGGGAGGGAGGGAGGGAGGGAGGGAGGGAGGGAGGGAGGGAGGGAGGGAGGGAGGGAGGGAGGGAGGGAAAGAAAAAAGAAGACGGTTGATGCGAAGCGCCCGTGTTCCCGGGTTGTAGAAAAAGGTGGTCTTGGGTTAGCCCTACCAGTGGCTGCCTCCTCTTTCCTGGTAGAGCTGGTGACGTCCGTCATTCACTTAATCTCAGCGAGACAGAAATTTTGGGACACGGAAAGACAGACAGGCCAGAGGGGTTTTACTGTCCCTTCATCCCCCATCACATGCAGTGCCAAGCAAGGGCGAGAGGCAGACCGCACAGCTTCCAAGCCTCCACCTGGGGTGGGGTCATCCATCACCTCAAGTCACTCAGGGCTTCTCCTGTCCCAAAGCTGGGGGATATTTCCTCAGGATGGGACTGTAGAACCTCTAGTGCCACCCAAACACGACCCTCTCGGAACACGGAAAAGGAAGTTCCTTCCCATTCAGTAACAGAAACATGGAAAAGCAAGCCGGCGTGATTTCTACACAAAGGTGGGTTACACCAGTAATTTTTCAGACATTAGAGTCATTCCTTTCTTGTTGCTACAGGCCTCGCTTCTGGAAGACTAGGTATACTCTTTTGAAGAACAGTAAGAGCAGGTTTGCTTTGGGGGTGATGTAAAGGTTCTGGGACTGGATAGAGGTGACGGCTGCACACGTTGAGATGAATGTGCTATATGCCACGGAATTGTACTTATTTATTTATTTTTAAATATGTTTTTATTGATTTGAGAGAGAGAGAGAGAGAGAGAGAGAGAAACATTGATTGGGGTTCAAGCCTGCAGTCCAAGTGACTGGGAATCGAACCAGCAACTTTTTGGTGCATGGATGACATTCCAACCAACCGAGCCGCACCAGCCAGGGCTTGCACATTTTTACATGGTTAGTTTTATACTACGTGAATTTTACCTTAACACCACCACCACGAACAACAATAAGAGTAATCGGCAATTGCCCTAGCAGGATTTGTCTCATAGTAAGCACGCAAATGATTTTGAATAAATAAATATCATCTGTTTCCCCCCAAAAACGTACACAATAAAATAATCCCGAAAAAAAATCTGTTTCCCATGAGAAGGAGAAATACAGGGTGATGCCCAAGGATCTTCAGACCTTTAGGGAGATTTTCCCTAAGAAACTCTCACAGCAATTTGGGACATTTGATGTAATTACTTCAGATGTGTTGAGTGCCTGTTTTGTGCCGAGCAGAATGTGAGGCTATGGAGAGAATAATGGGATAAAGGAGGAAGCTTTCCACTCACTGAATTTGCAGTCTAATAAGAGAAAGTACAAACACAGGGTCCACTCTTATGCAAGCAGGGCAGATAGGATATAAGAATTGGGAACATGCTTTGGGACCCCAGAGGAAGGAGAAATTGATTCAGTTTCAACTTCTTATAATACAACTAGAGGCCTGGTGCATGAAAGTTCATGCATTGGAAGGGGTGGGGAGGTTCCTCAGCCCGACCTGCCCCCTCTCACAGTCCAGGAGCCCTCAGGGGTGGGAGGCGACCCGGCGATCAGGGGAAGGCGACGCCCCATCACACCTCTGCTGCTGCCACTGCCAGCAGCACAAGCCTTGGCCGGCCCTGGTTACTTGAGCCTTGGGCGGCCCTGGGCGGCTGGGCAGGTGCCATCCGAGGTTTGCCTGCACCTCGGGTCAGCCCTGGGTGGCTGGGGTGGGGGGGGCGCTGAGGAGACTGGGGGACTCTGGAGGCAGGCACGCAGAGGGGCCGGGCCCGCCTGGTGGTGGGCCCGGCTGTGCTGCGTGCCTGCTGCCCCGGCGGAGCTGAGGAGACTGGGTGCCGCCATCTTGTGGCTGTGGGCACCACCATCTTTGAGGGCGTGGCAGTCAATTAGCATATTCCCTCCTTACTGGCTGTGGGTGCCACCATCTTTGAGGGTGTGACAGTCAATTAGCATATCCCCTCCTTATTGGCTGTGGGCGCCACCATCTTTGTGAGGGCATGATGGTCAATTTGCATATTTCCTCTTTATTAGATAGGATTATCTTTTGAAGTAGGCCTTGTTAGAGGAGCTTGATTTAAAAAAAATTTTTTAAATTGATTTTAGAGAGGAAGGGAGAGAGAAAGAGAGAAACCTCAATGACAGAATCATCCATTGGCTGCCTCCTGCATGCCCCACATTGGGGAGTGAGCCTGCAACCCAGGCATGTGCCCCAACCGGGAATCAACTGGGAATTGAACCATGACTTCCTTGTTCATAGGTTGATGTTCAAGCACTGAGTCACACCTGCTGAGCTTTTTATTTTTAATCTTAATTTTTAAAAATACATTTTTATTGATTTCAGAGAGGAAGGGAGAGGGAGTGAGAAACACCAATGATGAGAATCATTGGTTGGCTGCCTCCTGCACACCCCCCACTGGGGATCAAGCCCACAACCCAGGCATGTGCCCTTGACTGGAATCGAACCGGGGACCCTCAGTCCTCAGGCCGACGCTCTATCCAGTGAGCCAAACCAGCCAGGGCTTTTTTTTTTTTTTTTTTTTTTTTTTTTTTTTTTTTAGAGAGAGAGAGTGGGAAGGAGGGGGAGAGACAGAAAGAAGCATCAATGTGCCGAAACCGGTCTGGCTCAGTGGATAGAGCGTCGGCCTGCGGACTGAAGGGTCCCGGGTTCGATTCCGGTCAAGGGCATGTACCTTGGTTGCGGGCACGTCCCCAGTGGGGAGTGTGCAGGAGGCAGCTGATAGATGTTTCTAGCTCTCTATCCCTCTCCCTCTCTGTAGAAAATCAATAAAATATATTTAAAAAAAAAAAAAGAAGCATCAATGTGAGAAATAGACATTGGTTGTTTCCCACATGTGCCAGGGACCAAGCCTGAAACCGAGGTACATGCCCTTGACCTAATAGAACCCAGGATGGAATCGAATCCGGGACCCTTCAGTCCTCAGGCCGGAGAGGAGCTTGATTTTGATGAATGGAAGGGAGGAAGGACACTGATGAAATAGCATATGAAAAGGCAGGGTAGTGAGAGCATACTGTGTGTTCAGGGCGTGGTGAGGAGGTTTTTATAGTTGAAGTGATTATGTGCAGGGCGGGGAAGAGGAACAAAGTAGGGAAAGATGAGAGAGACCACAGAGGCTGCAGTTCTGAGCTACTGAGTCAGCTGCCAGCCCATATTAGGCTTGAGAAGACGTTAGTGGGTGCTGAGGCGTGCTGTCCATAGGCCCCCTGTTGAGACTGGAGCATGCATTCTCCAGCACCTGGAGCCCTGACGGATGACACTTGGCTCCTTTTCTTTCAGGACTGTCTTCCCCGGGTGCAGCTCACATCCAGTGACCAGATAGTGACGGGAACAAAACATTTACCTTCTTGCCGTAATTTGGGACAACTCTGAAGAGCCATTTCTACTCCAGAGCTCCCCATAAGATCAGCGGAGCCCTCTGCTGTAATGACCTTGCCGTTCAACTTTGCCTACTGTCTAGTCCTGCTTCCTTCCTGCCCTACAGGTGCTGTTCCCCAGAGCAGTGGTCGCCAACTGGTGGTCCGTGGACCACTGGTGGTCCGTGAGGTCTGAAAAGTTGGTGACCGCTGCCCTAGAGGACTTCCCATCAAGTCTGGATGCTAAGCTTTGCGTCTCAGAGTCTGTTTCCAGGAACCCCAATCTAAAATGGGACTTTTGGATCACACAGGGGGACAAGTGGGCGCCTAATATAAATGGAAATTGACCTCAAGTGTGGAAAAATGAAGAGGCATAATCCTTGCATTAGGAATGTCCTTCACTCATTGCCCTCTGACCATCAACCCCAATTTGACTCTTAGTCCCCATGCTTCCATTAGTCAGTCTCACGTTTGCTCCCATAATTTGTCTGCCTCAAGCCCTGAGGCACCTACACACTCTCTTTCTGTCATGTCTACTGTTGTTGATGCCTCGGTCAGCTGACATCCTACATCCTTCACCCATCAGTGACTTCCTCAGCTTAAATGAACCAGACACAGCTCCAGCCATTTTTGGGGTCATAGTACTCCATAATCCTTAAAAAGTTTGCAATGGCTCCAGATTACCCTTTCAGATAATAAGATTCACTAAGTGCATTCATATGTTGAAACTCATTTCAGCCTCTTCTTAAAGTAAATTAATTTGGTTTCAATACCCCCAAGAAACTGAGGTCCAGGGGGAACAATATATATATATTTAATCCTCACTGGAGGATATTTTTTCCATTGATTTCCAAAGAGAGTGAAAGGAAGGGAGGAAGAGGGGAGAGAGATAGAGAAACATCGATGTGAGAGAGGCACAGCGACTGGTTGTCTCCCACATGCGCCCCTACTGGGGCCAGGGAGTGAACCCTCGACTGATGTATGTGCCCTTGACCGGAATCAAACCCCTGACCCTTTGGTCTGCGGGCTGACGCTCTAACCACTGATCAAAACCTACCAGGGCAGGGGAAACAATATCATAATCATAAATTAGAATAATTCCTAACTGCCTTGCAAAACGCCTAACACAAAGCAGTTTTTCAACCGTTCTTTTTACTGAATGAGTGAATTTCCTTATCTCTTAATCAAGTTCTCTACACTGGCAATCAGGTTTCTATTTCAGCACGCAAAGTTCACCAGTCCTCGCTCCAAAATCCCCATTATGTTTCTAATAAAACTTCATGTGACAGAGTTCAAAGACTGAATTGCCCCCTAGTTCCAGAAATTAGTGGGCAGTCTTTGGGTCAAAAATTACTTCATTAAGACTTTTTATGAACATAGCTGCAGAAATTTGCATTTTCACCTTCTCTGGGAAACTGTAAAATAACAGCAATAAAATAATAGCAAGAAGAATGAATTTAAAAACCCACAAATTCCATTCCAGTGAATGCATAGATAAGTGGAATAACAAACCAATGTTTCTCTCTCTCCATAAAATAACTTGTTTAAGAATGTTCATAACATCAGACTTAATGGTGAAAGACTGAATGCTTTCCCCTGAAGATCAGGAACAAGACAAGGATGTCTGTTTTTGCCACTTCTATTTGTATTGTACTAAAGGTTCTTGGTGGGGGGCAGGGAGGGGGAGACAAGAAAAAACACACATCCAGATTGGAAAGGAAGAAGTAAAACTATGTCTATTTGCCAACAACATGACCTTTTATGTAGAAAATTCTAAGGAATTCATAAAAAAACTATTAAAACTAATAAATAAATTCCCCAGATTGCAGGATACAAGATCAATATATAAAAATCAATTACAGCCGAAACCGGTTTGGCTCAGTGGATAGAGCATCAGCCTGCAGACTGAAAGGTCCCAGGTTCAATTCCGGTCAAGGGCACATACCTTGGTTGCGGGCACATCCCCAGTAGGAGGTGTGCAGGAGGCAGCTGATCGATGTTTCTCTCTCATCGATGTTTCTAGCTCTCTATCCCTCTCCCTTCCTCTCTGTAAAATATCAATGAAATATATTTAAAAAAAAAATCAATTACATTTCTCTAGAGTGGCAATGAATAATCCAAACATGAAGTTAAGAAAATAATTCCAGCCCTAGCTGGTTTGGCTCAGTGGATAGAGCGTCAGCCTGTGGACTGGAGGGTCCCAGGTTCAATTCCGGTCAAGGGCACATGCCCGGGTTGCAGGCTCCATCCCCAGTCGGAGGTGTGCAGGAGGCAGCCGGTCAGTGATTCTCTCTCATCATTGATGTTTCCATCTCTCTCTCCCTCTCCCTTCCTCTCTGAAATCAATAAAAATATATTTTAAAAAAATAATTACATTTATAATAATATCAAAAATAAAATACTTGCAAATAAATGTAACAAAAGAAGTGCAAGATGTGTACACTGAAAGCTAGAGAACATCACAGAAATAAATTAAGAGAGACCTAAACATGTGGAAAGACATTTTGTGCTCATTGATTGGGAGATCTGATATTTTAAAGATGGCAATACTCTTTAAATTCATCTCTAGATTCAATAAAATCCTTGTCACAATTCCAGCTGGCTTAAAAAAATTTTTTTTGCAGAAGTTGACAAGCTGATTTTATATGGAAGTAAAAGGCATACAGAAGAGCTCAAATGATCTTGAAAGAGAAGAACAAAGTTGGAGGAATCACACCTCCCAAATTCAAAACTTACTGCAAAGCTGCTGTAATCAAGACAAGGTAAAATGGCATAAGGATAGACACATAGATCAAGGGAATACACTTGAGAGTCCAGAAATAAACCCTCATGTTTATGGCCAATAGATTTTCGACAGGGGTGCCAAGAGAATTCAATGGGGGAAAGACTTTTTCAGCAACTGGTGTTGGAACAACTGAGTATCTAGAATGAAGTTGGACCACTACCTCACTCCAACACAAAAAATTAAAATGGATCACAGAACTAAATGTAAAAGCTAAAACTGTAAAATTCTATGATTAATACACAGCTATAAATCTCATGAGCTTGGCTTAGGCAGATTTATAGAGACAAAAAGTAGACTAGTGGTTGCCTAGGGCTGGCAGAAGAAGGAGATGGGAGTAACTACTAATGAGTATGGGGTTTCTTTTTGGGGTGATAAAAAGGTTCTAAACTTAGATTGTGGTAAGGGTTGCACAACTCTGAATATACTAAAAACCATTGAATTGTACTTTTTTTTTTTTTTTTTACTTGGAAGCTCTTTATGATTTTATTTATTTATTTATTTATTTTTATTAAGGTATTACATGTGTACATATCTTACCATTGCCCCCCCCCACCCCACTCCCATACATGCCCACACTCCCAAATATGTCACATTATTCAAATAGCCAAAAAGTGGAAATAATCCAGTTGTTCATTAGCAGGAGAATGGATAAACAAACTTGGTATATTCATGCAATGGAATCTACTCAGCAAGGTAAATGAAGGGATTACTCGCATCCGCAACAACATTGATATTCTAGTACCTGAGAAATGTTATGTTGAGCAGAAGAAGCCAGACACAAATGGGCACATTTTGTATGACTTTATCTAGCTGAAAAGTTCTAGAACAGGCAAAAACTAACCTAGGAAGAAAAAGATTATAATAGCGGTTGCCTCTGATGTGGGGTACAGTGTTAATTGTAAAGGCATACAGAGGAATAATCTGGGTGATGGAAATTTCCTACATCTTATTGAGTGTGGGTGACCTGGGTAGACATATTTATCAAATTTTATTATATTATACACTTACAAACCTGCATGTTTTAAGGCATGCAAATTACACTCAATAAAAAAAATAATATTGCAGAAAATAATAGGATTAAGCATCTGTGAGGAAGAACCACATTTGGGAGATAAAAACAAAGGGGTGAGCAAATCTGAGACCTCAAGTCTGCTGGGTCTTAGGGCCTGAAGCTGGCGGCAACTTCCAGCAGTTCAGATCCTGTGGGGTAACTGCTCCAGACAGCATGGAGGGGGAGGGCAGGGCTACCCCACCCTGAGAGAAGATGGAAAAACTGCTGGTTGGCAATTGTAGGCCTCATTAGGCGGAAGATAAACACAAACTCACAACAAAGATTTGAACCATGATTCAGTGATCAGGTCTGTGATACCCCCAAATCACTACAGGACTTGAGATCCAAACCACTAACATCAGCCCTATTTACAGGCAAACAAAATCTCCATCATTCAAGAAGAGACGTAATTCTATCACAATGAACAAGATTAACAATCAGAACAAGAGCTCACTTGAGGCGAACTCAATATAGTATAATAGTGTGGAAAATACTTTAAAATAAATATTCTGATCTATTTTGAGGAAGTAATAACACCCACTAACAAAGAACAAAATATTTACTGATACCAGGAAGGGCTGATCCTACCCAAAGGTGTTAGGAGTGATATTACGTGGGTGTCAACAATCTAAATTTTCTCCTAGAACTGAACTTAATTTTTTATTTTGAGACCCTGGTTTTCCCAGGAATAAGAAACTGAATCTCAGTCAATTCACTGTTTTACCCACTCCCCCTTCCCTCAGTAAATTTGGTGTTACAGTTTTGGGAGAGGACTCTGGTCTTTGTCATCATGGCTGCCAGCAGCTGCTGACAGGCACCTCACCCTGTCTGGGTCTCAAGCACCAGTCCATGAAGTGACCTGCTGAGTCAATCCACGCTCACATACAGGACTTCCACAAGGCTACTTCCCTGATCCTATGGCACTGCTCAGGACACAGGACACCATGTATTGTCTCCTGCTCTCCTCTGTGGTCTCCAAGGGCTTAGTGGGGTTGTCTAGAGCCTTTGCTGCTTCATGATGCTCTAGCTGGTATGAGAGACCGTCTACTGCTCTCCACTCCATGTCTGCCTCATGGGAACCTTGGTCCATGTGCAAACATCCATGCATGCTGTCTCTACATTTGCATCCTAATGGGGAACTCAGGGATCTTGCTTCCTCCTCAAGCTTGACCTTGGGAATAATGGCTCAAAAGCCCTATTTGCTTAGATCTCAAAACCTTAGTGGGCATTCTACTGTGCTTCCCAATCCTGAGTGCTAGGCCATGGGACTTGTCTTGAGGATGCTCACTCTGACTCTTCTCTGTTAGCCTCATGTCTCTCGGGGCCCCTTCCTAAGAAGTTGGACCCAGTGGAGAAAGACGAGCATGTGTCATTTCAGAAATACAGATAAGACATGTTTAATTTAAAAATGATTAGAAATTCAGAGGAGGGAATGGACAATGAAGAGGAGAGAAGTGAAGATAAGAGAATGGGCCAAGCAATGTGGATGATGGTAGAATGTCTTGTAAAAATGGGGACATCTGATATTTAATACTATTGAGCTTATGCTGTTGCAATGTAGACCGCCCCTCGCCCCAATCTCTTCAAAGCTTCTGTAAAGTTCTAGAAATAAAAGGCCCATTGTGGGTGAAGATTTTGTGAAACTCAAGGGACTCAGTTCCACATTTCAGTCAAGCTACTGCAAAAGAAATGTGTGGGATGGTGAGATCATTCATGAACTGAATAATTCAGTGGAAGCAGAGGCAGAATGTCTAGCCAGAGGAAACTGAGAAAGTAAGCCCCGTAGGGGTTCACAGAAATCTTGGGAAGGTCTTAACGACAGATCTTATCTAGATTTTTAAAGAGAAGGACACCTCAGCTGAAACCTGTGTTAGACATGTCTAAAAGAATGCGGGAAACACATGGACCCACTCTCACTCAGTCTGTGAATGTCATCACAGAAACATTCTTTCATGTAGGAAGCATTGATTGAGCACCTACTATGGGCTAGATGTAGTAATTCAAGGAGATAAGAATTAAAATCATGAGACTAAACCAGAGAGGGTCGGACCTGCATTACCACCATTTGTCCACCATCCAGAACCAAAATATCATTGCTGACGTGTACACATAAGGAACTGTTTGACATTGAAATTGGGACTCAAAAGAACTGTTGGCCCAGAAAGAAACTCACTACAGACTGATTCATTTGCTTCTCAGCATAACCATTATTGCTTGTCTCATTTTCAGTTCTTATAAGTGTATTTCTAGTATCACATGATCTCACTCATCTGGGGGAAAAAAATGAACAACATAAACTGATAAACAAAAACAGACCCGGAGCCAATACCGGTTTGGCTCAGTGGATAGAGCGTCAGCCTGCGGACTGAAGGGTCCCGGGTTCGATTCCGGTCAAGGGCATGTACCTTGGTTGCGGGCACATCCCCAGTGGGAGGTGTGCAGGAGGCAGCTGATCGATGTTTCTCTTTCATCGATGTTTCTAGCTCTCTATCCCTCTCCCTTCCTCTCTGTAAAAAATCAATAAAATATATTAAAAAGAAAAAAGAAAAACAGACCCGGAGACAGGGAAGCATCGATCAGACTGTCAAACCTCAGAGGGAAGGTAGGGGAGGGTGGGGGTAAGGGGGAGAGATGAACCAAAGGACTTGTATGCATGCATATAAGTCTAACCAGTGGTCACGACAACAGGGGGGGTGGGCGCATGTGTGGGGAGGGGTTTGGGATGGGAATGGGGGGATGAGGACAAATATGTGATACCTTAATCAATAAAGAAATTTAAAAAAATCATATGAGACTTGTCATGAATTCTCTCTGCATCAGTGGTAAACAAATAACTACAATGTTATGAGCTGAGTGCAATAGAGGGGGATGTAACCTGGGAAAGAATTAACAGCCCCAGCACTAATAAACATCAGGAGAACACAGCTCTAGGAGGCCATGGGAGAGTTTGCTCTCTGTCCTATCCATTTCTTCTTTTGCCATCAAGAATCTCAGAATGTTTTATCAACATGGTCCTAATCCACAAGTCTGAATTTCTGACACAGGGTCCTTTGCCTAATTAAAAAATGTAAGTTTCTCTTTTTAAAAAATTATTGTTGTTATCATTAACTACTGCTTTGTGAGCAAAGGACCACACTGCAGGTGCTCCACCACCACCACTTTACGATGATGTAGTCAAGCTAATGAGAGCATAAAGGTAAAACATTAAGAACTGGTATCACAACAACAGGAAACTGCCCATTATCTCAAACACCTTTGGGTGAGATCACTGCCTTGTCTTGATTTGCATTTTCCATCTTTTAACTTTCAATCTTTTGGTATCCTTATGTTTTCATTTGCTTTCTTGCAGACAACATGCAGTTAGGTTATAAAGACTCATTCTGGTGATTTTGCTCTTTTAATTGTTGTATTTAGCCAGTTTATAGTGTGATTACGGATATATGTGTGTATAAATCTTATTTCATGGATTCTACTTATATTACTTATTACAGGTTTCTTTTCCCCTCATTTCTTGCCTTTTTTGGAGAGTATATTTAAAATTTGAAAGTTTAAAAGAAATCATTTACCTCTGCCCTTATTATAGATATTACCCAAAAAAGCCTCCAAACCACAAAACTGCTGTTCCTGTCTTATAGTTGTTTGTGTGTATTGTAATTCAATATTGTGAAATCCACCAGTCATTGTTGATATTTGTGAGTTTAATATTTGTGTACATTTATGAATGGACTTAGCACTTTTTTTTTGCTCTTCGCTCTTTTTTTACGTTCTAGACTCACCTTCTTTAGGCACTTTTCTTCTCCCTCAGGTATATGCTTTTATATATATATATGTAAATATATTTTTATTAATTTCAGAGAGGAAGGGAGAGGGAGAGAGAGATAGAAACATCAATGATGAGAGAAACACTGGGGATTGAGCCCACAACCCAGGCATGTGCCTTGACTGGGAATCAAACCATGACCTTCTGGTTCATAGATTGACACTCAACCACTGAGCCATGCGGGCTAATATATTTTTTAGTAATAGTCTCTGTTAATGCTTTTCAAAAGATGTCTTCATTTTGCCAACATTGTTGAGAGATAACTTCATTCTCTGACAACTTTTAATATGCTTCTATTTGTTGCTGGTGTCCTCCAGTTTTACTATGATATGTCTAGATAGAAACTTTTGTGTAATTTAAATGTGTGGGATTTGTTGGGTGTCTTGATTCTATGGACTGGCACCTTATGTTGATTCTAGAAAATTCTCATCCATTATTTCTCCAAATACTACCTCTGCTGCATTCTCTCTATCTTCTCCTTTTGGAATATGTTAGACCAGTTCACTCTACTCCCATGTCTCTACTCCCCACCATGTTACATTCTGTATTATTCTTTGGGTCTATATTCCAACCCATTTCTCTTCTACTGTGTCTAACCAGCACCTAAACCCTACACTGAGTTTTAAAATTTGGTTATTTTATTTTGCAGTTCAGAAGTTCTGTTTAGTTCTTTTGCAAATTTGTGATGTCTCATCATAGAGTTTCCTATCCCTGCAGATATTTTCAAGGTTATTTATTCGCCTTTAAATATTGTAGAATATTTTTTATTAAAGTATATCATAATGTTAATATCCAAAGCCTGTGTTGGTCTTTTTAAAAATTATTTTTATTTTTTTAAAATATATTTTTATTGATTTCAGAAAGCAAGGGAGAGGGAGAGAGAGATAGAAACATCAATGATGAGAGAGAATCATTGATCAGCTGCCTCCTGCATGCCCCCAACTGGGGATCAGGCCCGGAACCCAGGCATGTGCCCTTGACAGGAATCAAACCTGGGACCTTTCAATCCACAGGCTGATGCTCTATCCACTGAGCCAAACTGGCTAGAGCTGGTTTCTCCTTCACCTTTGCATCCTTAGCCCTGCCCAGTGGCTGGTCAGGAGAAGACCCAAGTTGTTGAACTGAACAGAAAGGGATGCAGGAAAACGACGGTGTGCCTGGGCGGTATTTCTTCTCCCTTTGTCCCTCAGGTTCCCCCACGATCCCTTACCTGCTTCTGGGGAGGAATGTGACAGGGAAGAGTCACACCAGCATCCAGTAAGCACCACCAGATGGCTAGGTGAGGTGCTTTCATGATTCCTGTATTTGATTTTTAAAAAACGCACACTTAGGAAATGAGGAAATTGAGGCTTATAAGTGATCCAGTTACTCGAGATGATGCCAATGGTAGGTGATGGAGCAGGAGCAGGAGCAGGAGCCTGCTTCTGTCCCCACGTCTGTCCTGTTTCACGTGGGGACACAAGGCTGCTGGCTTGGGAGCTGAGAGGACTGGAGCTGTGGGAGGCTTCACACGTGGGAAATCCCCTTGGAGTGTAAGTAGAGCAGCTATCTAGTGGGTAATCAGCGCAGGATCTTCACTGGGCACTTACAGACAGCCAGACGGCTGCCGGTGTCCAGTTAACAAACCTCGGGGCCAGACGGCTGGAAGGCAAGGGACAACCCAGAAAGGAATGCTGTCAGAGCGAGAGCAGGGGCGGGGCTTACACCCAGAACCACGCAGGGCAGTGACCTGGACGCTGACCGGAATTCCCTCTCAGCCCACGCGCTATTGGTCTCCGCTCGCTGTCTGTTCTGCCACAGCCCAGACAGAATCCC
The DNA here is from genome assembly GCF_963455305.1 of Plecotus auritus. Taxonomy (NCBI): domain Eukaryota; kingdom Metazoa; phylum Chordata; class Mammalia; order Chiroptera; family Vespertilionidae; genus Plecotus; species Plecotus auritus. Next base: position 165,788,214 of record NC_137773.1, read on the forward strand.
TCACACTGACTAAGAGAGTGATTTCAGAAAATGACTTTTTTTTTCTCATAAGGCAAGAAAACAAAGAACATACAAGATCATTTCCTAGTGGTGTCATCTGACAGATATTGCTTGTTGGGGAAACAATGAAAAAAAAAACACACACCCAAACTCAGATTAGTGGTAAACAATTTCATTCTGAATAAGCTGGATTTGCTGAGAAACAAAGATCAACAGACAACAGAGACAAAGAGAGAGAGGCAATGAACAGCCTGAGGCGGGGCAGGGAAGAGAGAGGAATGGAGCGGGCTCTGCTGGCAGCCACTCCGCAGCTCTTTCTTTCCTCAGAAAAGATGTTCTGAAATTGTTCAGCAGTTTCTTCAAAAGTTAAACATACAGTCCGGCCGGTGTGGCTCAGTGGTTGAGCATCCTCCCGTGCACCGAAAGGTTGCTGGTTCAGTTCCTGGTCAGGGCACATGCCTAGGTTTCAGGCTCAATCCCGTCAGGGTGCAATTGTGCGGGAGGCAGCCCATCGATGTTTCTCTCTCACATTGATGTTTCTCTCTCCCCTCCCTTCCTCTCGCTCTAAAATCAATAAAAACATCTTTAAAAAATATATTTTATTGATTTTTTACAGAGAGGGAGGGAGAGGGATAGAGAGGTAGAAACATCGATGAGAGAGAAACATCGATCAGCTGCCTCCTGCACACCTCCTACTGGGGATGTGCCCGCAACCAAGGTACATGCCCTTGACCAGAATCGAACCTGGGACCCTTCAGTCCGCAGGCCGACGCTCTATCCACTGAGCCAAACCGATCAGGGCAAAACATTTTTTTGTTTTTTAAAGAGAAATCTGGAGGGACTAAAAGCACATCATATTTTGAGAATGACATTGTAGAAAGTATGCCCCTCAGAGGGAGTATTAGACAGCTGACGGGTTGGAAGTAGAGCCCAGGGTGGAATTTATGTATTAAAATCCTGTTTTCCAGAACATGACATCCTGGCCAAGGGAATTCATGGTGCTGTAGAAAGGGAAGAAGCCCAAAAGATTGCCTCACGCTGACAAGACAAAACACTCTGGCTTGGGATGGGGACAGACCAGATTAGAACCCAATTTGCCTCTTGCTGAAGCTTTAAAAGTTGCCACTTGTTGAGCGGAGTGGATCCAGAGACATGGAAGCATGGGACAGAGTACGGAATCTCGGCGGGAAGGGGGGCAGGGTGGGTGGGAGGTAATCAGCCAAAGACCTTGTATATATAAAAGCGTAGCCCATGGACACGGACAATGAGGTGATGAAAGCCTGGGGCGGGGCAAGGCGGGCTGGGTGGGGGGGGGGTGGGGGGAAGAAGGGAACATATGTAATACTTTCAGCAATAAAGATTAAAAAAAAATAAAGTTTCCATCTGTAACATGGGCTTACTGCTGCCTCCCTTTACTGTGGTTCTGAAGATCAGAGGAGAGCATGAAAGGGAAGTGCACCCTCGACGTGGTGATCCCGCTCCATGCCGAGCCTTCTGGAGACTCCACGCTGGCCTCTGAGTCAGGGGAGGTGCCGTTTACCTGCATACTTAATGCTTTAAAAGGAACCGTCTCTTTCTTTCCAAAGCTATTACTGCACACAGTTCTGAAGCATCATCACTTTACACATTTCTGGTAACTTAGCGGTGGAAGGAAGAGGAACGAAATGAGGCCGGGGTCCGTGTAGCACCTCCTTCACCCAGATGCTATGGAAAACAGTCCTTCAGCAAGTGTCAGTCTCAGTTTGTCTCAACGGCTTAGCTGGCGCACCCAGTTGCCAGACTCCGCGCTGACCCCCGGATCTTCGTTACTGATGTCCATGAGGCAGGGAAACCTATGCCATCATGAAAATACGCTGTAGATTAGCCTCAAAACCTTTCCTCTCTCCCTCCCTTAAACAAACGTACATCTTCTCTGTAAAGGATTTAAAACACAGGTAAGCGAAAAAGAAACAGCGAGCAATCTCTCAAACAGCACCCAGTTAGGATTATATTAACATTTTTGTTTATGTTGTTCCAATCCTTTTCTATGGGACCATAAGCCTGTATGGATATGTTATGTATGCAATGCATGTCTGGACACTAGAACCAAACAATCTGGGTTCAAATCCTTTCTCTACCACTTACAGCTGTGTGTCCTGACAAATCTGGGAAGATGACAGTACATTCCTCAGAGTTTTTGTGAGGGACTAGTGAATTAAATGTATAATACTAGAGACCCAGTGCACGAAATTCATGCACGGGTAGGGTCCCTCGGCCTGACCGGCGATCAGGGTCGATCGGGACCTTCTAGCTGCTGGCCAGGGCATTCCTTCATTTCGCACCGCCCCCTGGTGGTCAGCGCCCATCATAGCTAGCGAGCGATCGAACTCCCGTTCTCACGGTCGAACTCCCGTGGGGACACTCTGCATATTAGCCTTTTATATATATAGGTGCCCAGAACTGGGCATGGAATAGGACAGTGCTCAGCAATAGAGATCTACTGCACTGGCAGGACACACAGGTTATGCAACATCTTGTCCCTGCACATCTGTGTGTGTACATAGCCCATGCACTCATGTGTATGCATGTCTACAGACGTCTACAGGCCTGTGTTAGTGTGTGGATAGGTGCAACTGCTACATCTAAACCAGGCATCCTCAAACTACGGCCTGCGGGCCAATTGTGGCCTGCCAAGGACATTTATCTGGCCCGTCAGGTGCCGCTGCCTGTCCTGCTTAGCAGCCGACTTGTCCCAGGCCCGCAGTGCGCATAGGAATTTGTTCATAGTTTTTTTTAAAACTATAGTCTGGCCCTCCAACGGTCTGAGGGACAGTGAACTGGCCCCCTGTTTAAAAAGTTTGAGGACCCCTGATCTAAACACACAAAATGAGATCAACCTTTAAGTAGGGATCCGAGAAGCAGCAGTCCACTAGATCAAACCAAGACGATTTTCCATGCCTTTGAACCTCCAGTGAGTGAAGTGGCTTCTTCAGCCCACTCAAGTCTAGTTATGATTTAAATCAGAACCCGTAATTTAATACCTGCCCAACGTCAATAACAGTAACATCATGAATGCAAATTTTATTTAACAAAAAGACATGATTCTTCCAAAATAAAAATCAGAAACACCTCGAAAGCTTCCGTTCCAACTCTGCAGGTACACCTGTGTGCTACTGGGCTACCACCCCATCACCCAGCCACGGCGGCCCTTGGCAGGGGTGGGCCAGTCACTGCAAGGCTGCAGGGAAACCTCAGGTGGAAACGCACAAGCGGAATCTATTTCCCAATCGAGCTCTGCAGTGAACGTGGCCACTGCAAGGGGACATGTGAGGTATGTGGAAGGCCCGGTCCCAGGCTTGAGTCACCATACACGGTCCTGTCAGGAGTCTGGATCGGGCAGGTGATGGAGGAGATGGCTGTAGGTCACAGCTGCATCGATAACCGGCTTGTCCACGAACTCCACGGTGCACGATTCGGGGGGATCGTCACTGCAGGGCGCCCGCTCCAGTTCCAGCACTACGATGGTGTTTGGGGCTGATGTCACCAGGATGTGCTGTGGCACAAACAAGGTCACCTGGGGGCCCCGTGCTGGCCAGTAGCGACCAAGGTTAAAGCCATTAATCCACACCTGACCCTGGAGAGAGAGACAAAGAGAAACCATTAACCCCAGCTGCCCGGATCCTGGAAATAGGAGAGCCTCCATGCACGTGGGCCAGCACGTGGGCCAGCACGTGGGCCAGCACGTGGGCCAGCACGTGGGCCAGCACGTGGGCCAGCCAGCAGCCCGCAGTGGCTCTCCCTCCACAGCCCAGGCCTCACAGCCCAGGCCTGACCACCAGGCCCAGGCCAGCCTGGGTCCCAGCATTCCGCTGGGGTGACTGGCCAAGTGGGGCAGGGGCTGGGTGGGAGAGAGAACAAGTTGCCCCTCACGGCCACTTTGGCTTCAGGAAAATCCGTGTTTGGCCCCTGTGATGGGCTTCAGCAGCCACTCATCAGTGCTGGACGACACGGGGGCAGTTTTGCCAAGTTCCTGCATTTCGTCCTGGGCCCTGGAGGACTGCCTGTCCCTCCACGCCAGCCTCTCCCCGACTCTTCCACACACACACAACGGCCGAGCGGCCCCTCGAGGAGGTGAGCTTTGCTTCTATGTCCTCTGCTTCTAGAGGCGGGTCTTGACCACGCTGTCTTCACACACAAGGTGAGCACAGGCCTGCAGCCTGGGAACACACAGGTCCTAGGAGCTGTCCCCAAACAACACCCCTCCCCCCGCCCCCCGGCGTGGCTCCGTGGTTGAGCGTTGCCCTATGAGCCTGGAGGTCAGAGTGTGACTCCTGCTCAGAGCACATACCTGGGTTGTGGGCTCGGTTCCCAGTAAGGGGTATACAGGAGGCAGCCCATCAACGATTCTCTCTCTTCACTGATGTTTCTACCTCTCTCTCTCTCCCTTCCTCTCTGAAATCAATAAAAATATATATTTTTAAAAAACAACACTCAAAACAACTCCCCCCCCCCCCCCCCCCCCGCAGAAGGATGAGGGGCTTGTGGGAGGAGAGGCAGGGGCCCGCCCAGTAGGATGTTTACTGCAGGGTTTGAATGGTTTTCACACCAGCATCAGGTGAGAAGGGCATGTGTGCTTCAAGGAGCAGAGGGGGCCCTCCAAGCTTCGGAGGCAAGTTCTGTGCGTAGGAGAAGCCGCGTCCGCTTCAAAACTGAGAGCAGAAGAGAACCTCTACCAGGAGGGCTGGCGTTGGGGGGTGGCCGCAGCCTCCCCGCAGGTGCTAGGCCTTCCCAGCTGGCGGGACGGATGGAACCTTCTGCCACGAAGAAAGGGCAGAGGAGGGGAGATCACATACAGGAGAGAGAGGATATGTGGGAGAAGGAAGGGAGGGAGAAGTAAATAAATCATTCCCCCACCGTGACCCAGATACAGACGGTCCCGAAATACGACTTTACGAACTGTGCAAAAGCGATACGTATCATAAATTACCCAAGATAGATTGGTGTAAAGAAAGACAAAGATTTTAAAATAAAACTCTCTGTAGCCTAAAAATTATTCCAGAGGGAAATAGATTTCCGTCAAATAAATAAATAAATAAATAAATAAATAAATAAATAACTCAAGATATTATGATAAAATAGGCTTTGTGTTAGATGATTTTGCCCAACAGTAGGCTAGGCGAAGCTATGATGCTCGGTAGGTGAGGTGTATTAAATGCATTTTCCACTTACAATATTTTCACCTTACGATGGGCTTATTGTAACCGCATTGTAAACGAGGAAACCCTGTATATTGGGGGAGAAATCCTGGAGGGGGCTCGACCATGGCTGTCACCTGCTGAGCCCCGATCCCCAGCCTGCTCCATGTCACAGCTGCGGTCACTCACCTTAGAGCTACTCAGTTGCTCAGCTTTGAGTATTTTTTTCAGCCCCTTTATTCAAGCTCCCTCTGAACTTCCTAGCTGGGTTCCGGTCTCAGTCCCACCACTTACTGGTTCCTCCTATACCTGTGTAAGGTCTACTCCTAGTGAATATTGCCAGTGGCCCCCCCTCCCGGACTGCACTGTGACTGACAGATATTACCTCAAACTGTGGCTCCTAGTTACTGATCAAAGTTGATATTATCTTTCTCCTAATGACTTCCTTAATTCTGGACCCTACATGATCTGTTCTAGTTATTCTTTTCTTCCCCAGAACGATTCCCTGTGGCCCATTTTGAGGCTTTGGCTGCCATATGGACTCTGCCTCCTGACTCACCCGAACGACTCTCCAGTACGGAGGTGGCATGTCTCTCACCTTCCCTCTAACTTGCCCCAAACTCAGGGTTACATCTTCTCAGGCCTCGGTTATGAACTTCTTCGTAAACCATGAACTTATGAAGCTATGAACTTCTTCAGGACAACATTTCCCTCCACTCTCAGCTCTTAACAGGATGCGCAGTAAATGATGTTTATGGCAGTTTGGTTGCCCTTCCAAGAGAGGGGGATGAAGCATTTAGAAAGAACAGGCCATAGGCCCATAGCGGGGAGTCATCACCATTCAACAGAACTTTCGGCAATGATGGAGTGTTCTGTGCTGCCCAACAGAGCAGCTGTGTGCACCTGAGAGTGGCTACTGAGCGCTTGAAATGTGGCTTGTGGGAAGGAGGAACTGAATTTCCCCTTTCAACTGATTTAAATGTAAAGGTAAATAGCCACCAGTAGCTAGTGGCTACCATACGGCTGAGGTATGGTGAAATGCATGTAACTTCATGATCAGATCACAATCTCTCCGCTTCTCTCCACCCCCACTGCCAGCCTTCTAGAGCAAGTCATAACCAATGCTGTCTGAGTCTCCTCACAGGTCTCCCGACTTCCTCTAGTAACTCTAGAACCCCAAGCTCCACACAGCAGCCAAATGCGTTCCTGCTTCTTACCTCCTTATCATGGCCCTCAGACCTATGCCTTCTTCCTCCACACCCTGTTTCTGCCACTCTGCCCCTTGCTCACGCAGCTCCCCCTGAACTTGCCCCTACCCCCCTTTAACACAGCAAATGCTCTCCATCGCTGTTCCCCCAGACCTGAAGCCTTCTGACGGCTCAGGTCTCCATCCATCACCACCTCTTCAGAGAGAAGGGTCATGAACACTGTCCTTAGTACTGGGCCTCCCATTCCAAGTCACTCACCACCCCTTTACTCTCTTCTTCTTTTTTTCTAGTTATTGTCACTGTTGGGTATTTGCATCCTTTGTTTGAGCAGTGGGTTATCAGCTATTTCCAGCATGGGCTCTATGAAGGGAAAGGCTCTGTCCATCTTGTCCAAGGTGAGATTCTCAGCACAGTGATTTCCGTCAGCGGCACTCAGTAAATAATACTCAGGCTGATCATTCGCCTGAGAAAAGATTCACCTGCAAGGAGACCCGAAGCTCTCCTGAAAGAATGCTTCATGTTCCTCTGCTCCTGGCTTAAGAGTTTCAGAGAACTGTGTTTACTGGAAGGAAAATGAAATATCTGCAATCCTTGATTAGCACTGTGTTTTTAAAAAATATATACATATTCTGACTTTTGTGTCTCCTTAAGAAATTATGCTGAAGTTACTGGTGGAGGGGGGAATTTGCACATGTTGGCAAATGCCATTTAAAAGTAGACACACCCATGCCCTAGCTGGTTTGGCTCAGTAGTTGGAGCATTGGTCTGCGGACTGAAGGGTCCCGTGTTCGGTTCCAGTCAAGGGCACAAGCCTGGGTTGTGGGCTCAATCCCCAGGAGGGCATGTGCAAGAGGCAGCCAATCAATGATGCCCTCTCATCATTGATGTTTCTATCTCTCTCTCCTTCTCCCCTCCTCTCTAAAATCAATTATATATATATAATTATATAAAATATTAAAATGTATTTTAAAAAATAAAAATAAAAGTAGACACCCTCGGAAATGAATCTAGTGAGCGCCACAGGGGCCAAGCCTTTGCAGCGTGAACCTCCGTGGCTTCTGGGGCTTCCCGGGGCTGTCCCAGCTAATATTTCCATGACCATGTCTGACTTTCTCTGACCATAGCTTGACCCTTGGCAGACTTCCCCTCTTTGCTATTATTACTAAGGTGATAATAGAATAAATGTTAGGTTCCAGGAAATGGCTGACCTACTTCATTAATCAGGCAGATATGTATCTGTTTTAAATTCTTTAGATAAATCAATCCTCTCATACGAATTTAAAGCAAATGTTCCAATGCTGTTTTAAGTCACAGTTTAAGACTTTTCTAATTTGGCTAAGCGTTCATTTAAAAAACAACAAACTTGGATCCAATGTTGATTTTGTCACACTCTGAGAGAAGACGTTTAGACACTCGGAGAACTTAAAATGGGAAAGACAGAGGTCCATTTCTCAAGGTTAAAGGGCTCTCACCACACATAATTCATGAGTAACTGTCATGCTAACTTGGGAGAAAGAAAAAAAATGTTTTAAAGGAAAAATAGTGAAGGGCTTGCTTAGGTAAGATGTTAAATAAATGTCATTGCAGTAAACAGGAAAAAAAAATGAAAAATCTTCTTCCCTCCGACCCAAAGGGGTCTGAAGCTGATGCAAACCACACCTCTGCTTCCTCCTGGATCTTACAGTAATAAAGTTAAATAGCTTTATGGTTTCTCTGTATTTTAGACCCAAACAGAACTAAAGCCATGGAAACCTAAAACATTAGCATAAAAGATGCATCACTTCCTCCCCTCACAGAACCCCAAGTATAAATTCCTTTCCTTTGCGACTCCCAAAAGTCCCATTTCTTGACCGCTTCTATGGAGTACCTTGCCTAACAGTCATTGTACCACCTCACATATCTGGACCAACACTAAGAACTGTTGAGGGAAAACTGCCTCCAGGCAGCCATATAATATTTGTTACAAAGTCCATGCCCTAAAAACTGTGGGAGACGCTCCTTCACTCAGAGCCTACTTACTCCCGCTTACACACAATTTTCACAAGTTTTAGTTACTAAATTAATATATATTTATAGAAAGAAATCTGATTATCTAGTTTTCAAGTTCACAGGACTTGTGACAAAAAACAACAAATTAGGATGGAAATGGTAGGGGTAAGAATAACTGTAAATCAGGCCAGGAAAGTTTAAAAAGCATATCAAATTCAGAATGAAAGTAGGGTCAAAGAGTACTAAGACCTGTGGCAGACTGCAAAAATGGCCACAATTCTCTGCAGCTCCTCCTATCAGGAGTCAGAATCTGCTTCTCCATCCCTTGGGCCAAGACGGTCTAATGCAGGGGTGGGCAAACTTTTTGACTTGAGGGCCACAATGAGTTCTTAAACTGGACTGGAGGGCCAGAACAAAAGCATGGATGGAGTGTTTGTGTGAACTAATATAAATTTAAAGTAAAGGAGCAGAGGGGAGAGCAAGAGAACTGGATAGAACAGCCGGATCCGGCCCGCGGGCCGTAGTTTGCCCACGGCTGGTCTAATGACTTGTACTGGCCTAAGAACATAGAAGAAGTGGCATATGAATTCTAACTTGAGCCTTAAGAAGACGCACACATTTGTATTCTTCCTTTGAATCCTGCCAGTCACCAGGTGAACAAGCCTAGAATGGCTCACAGGACTCAGGAGAATATTTTACTTACATTCATAGGTGTATTATAAAGGATACAACTCAGGGATGGCCAGAAGGAAGAGATGCACAGGGCAAGGTATGGGGGTAGGGTGCAAGGTATGGGGGTAGGGTGTGGAGCTTCCAACCCTCTTCAGGTGCACTTCCCAGCACCTGGATGTGTTCACCGACCCAGAAGCTCTCCACATCTTCTTGTGCTAGAGTTGCTATAGACCCCCATCTCCACCCCCCTACCCCTACCCTTCCCCAGAGGTTGGGGGGATGGGGCTGAAAGTTTCAACCCTCTAATCATGTAGTCTTTCAGGTGACCAGGCCTCAGGATAGGACTAGTGACAAAAGGGATTTTTGTCAGCTCTTTGTTATACATTCTTTTATTTCATGATTTTTTTTTTTTTTACATTTTGAAAAAGGTGATGTTTGCCTTTAAAAAATAAAACTGGTTTTAGTATATTTTGATTCTTAGCTTCTCAAAGCATAATTCTGGTTGAGGAAAAGTGGGACATGCTCTGTTATACACCCAAGCCTACAAGTGGCTAAAAAAAAAATGCAGGAAGGCTGCAGAGGACATTCATATGCGGTTTATCCACACCCGTCGGAAGGAGAGATAAGCAGTACAGATGTCACTGCATTGGCAGAACACAGTCAAAGCACGGCCTACCTTAGGGAGACTGTGGTCAGACGGGGGTTCTGGCCTGTGTCTCTTGGCTACAGCAAAACATGCCCGATCGCTTCCCACCAAAATCCCAGTTGACGTTCAGGCATTTAACCAGAAAGCCACATCCGACATAAGCAGAGCCAAAGTGATCAGAAGATATTTTTTATCTAATGAATCACTCTTACCAGTGGCTTCATTCACTAAATCAAGGCAGTTCCTTTACAGCAAGAGAATAGCATAAGCCAAGAGGCTGGAAGCAAGAGCCCTGTCAGGGCCGCCCTGATGGAGGAGGGCTGGTATGCCTGGAGACAGAGTCTTAGAAATGGTCATTGGGTCCATCCTCACCCCACTTCCCACAGTCAGCACTCAGGGCCCTCCCTGTGGGGACTGGGATCTGTCTGTTCTGTGCATGCTGATCAGGAGCTGGCCAGGGGCAGTCCTCAGCACCAAGGACCACTGCTCACCAGAAAACACAGATGCTCCATTTTACGTCTGTTGTATGTATGTATGTAAACCAGGTCCACGAATCCCGTGGATGGGCATGCAGGCGTGTGTGTGTGCGCGCGCGCACGCGCAGAAAGCCTTATTTTGATATAATTCACAGCCATACAATTTCACTCATTTAAACTGTATAGTGTAGTGGTTTTTAGTATACTACAGAGCTATGCAACTGTCACAATAATCAATTCTAGAATATTTTCATCACTCCAAAAAAATACCCTGTACCCTTTAGCAGTGAGTCCCCATCCCCCACCCCAACACTCCCCTTCTCCCCTTTCCCTGCTCAAGGCAACCAGGAATCTTCCTGTGTCAATAGATTTGCCAATTCTGGACATTTCATATAAGTGGAATCATACCAAATGTATGGTTTGTGACTGGCTTTTTTTATTTAACATGTTTTCAAGGTTCATCCACGTTGTACCATGTATTATTATGATTTAAAAATATATATATATATCTTTATTGATTTCAGAGAGGAAGGGAGAAAGAGAGAGAGATAGAAACATCAATGATGAGAGTGAATCATTGACCGGCTGCCTCCTGCACGCCCCTTACTGGGGATGGAGCCCTAAACCCAGGCATGTGCCCTTGACCAGAATCGAACTTGGGACCCTATCCACTGAGCCAAACCAGCCAGGGCTGTACCATGTATTAGTACTTCATTTCTTTTTATTGCTGAATGATAGTCCATTATACAGATATACCACATTTTGTCTATGCAGTCATCGGTTGACGGACATTTGGTTTTTCCATCTTTTGGCAATTTGGGATAAAGCTGGTGTGAACATTTGTATACTAGTTTTAGAGTGGACATATAGACTAGATGGACTTTGGGGTTCTGAACCCTCTGACACATTCAATAATATTGTGTATATATGTACTTTTCAAGCATGAAGATGCAGACCATTCGTCAGACTGATGAAACAAGTCAAGAGCCTAGAGCAGTGGTCGACAAACTCATTAGTCAACAGAGCCAAATATCAGCAGTACAACGATTGAAATTTCTTTTGAGAGCCAAATTTTTTAAACTTAAACTTCTTCTAACGCCACTTCTTCAAAATAGACTTGCCCAGGCCGTGGTATTTTGTGGAAGAGCCACACTCAAGGGGCCAAAGAGCCGCATGTGGCTCGCGAGCCGCAGTTTGCCGACCACGGGCCTAGAGGATTAGCACAGGCTCTTCATTGGTCTTTGAGGCCTTGTTCAATGCTGCCTGCCTTTTCACGTGGGCCTTCAAATCAGACAGACCCGGGGCTCAGGGAGCTGTTCCACCACCTACTTCCGTACCTCATACCTCTCTGAGCCTCTATCTGCTCATCTGCAAATGAGATAATGATAGACATCCTACCACATGTGCCACTCTTGATGTTTATGGAGATAGCATCTCTAAAGTTCTGAGCAGAATGCCTGGGTCTGTAACTCTTGAGTATGACCCCTTTATGACCTGGCCAGGGTGATCCCCCTCTGACCTCCAAAACGTCCCCTGCTTTTCCATTTCTGCACCTTAGCTTCTATTATTCTTCCATCTGAAAATCCCTTCCCTGACAAATTCTGATGAAGGGCCTTCTGTCCTTCAGGTCTGTTTCAAGCTCCATCTGAGTCACCCAGTGCTTCTGATAATCCCTGTAACAGACATGTCCTTTTTCTGGTTTGCATCTCCGCAAAATTCTTTCTCTTAAGGCACTACATTGATACCACTTGGTGAGCAATGATTTGTGTTTGGGTCTTCTCATTTGCTTTAGCCCTGTATCCACAGCACCCAGCAAAGTCCCTCCTCACTCCCATTTGCTTTCTTCCCAGGGTTCAGCAACACAGGCATTTGTGCACCTTTTTAATCTAAAAGCAATTACAGCCCTAGCTGGTTTGGTTCAGTGGACAGAGCACTGGCCTGCGGACTGAAGGGTCCCGGGTTCGATTCCAGCCAAGGACACATGTCCAGGTTGCGGGCTCAATCCCCAGTAAGGGGGTGTGCAGGAGGCAGTCAATTAATGATTTTCTCTCATCACTGACATTTCTATCTCTCTCTCCCTCACGCTTCCACTCTGAAATCAATTTTTTTAAAAAATGTAGCTCTTGTTCATGATTGCAAACATGGCAATTTTTTAAAAATATACTTTATTAATTTTTACAGAGAGGAAGGGAGAGGGAAAGAGAGTTAGAAACATCGATGAGAGAGAACAGCTGCCTCCTGCACACCCCCCACCAAATGTGCCAGCAACCAAGGTACATGCCCCTGACTGGAATCAAACCTGGGACCCTTCAGTCCGCAGGCCGACGCTCTATCCACTAAGCCAAACTGGTCAGGACTGAAATCAATTTTTAAAAATATAAAAAAAAATTTTAAAAAAGCAATTACAGAGTGCCCAGGCCCAGGAGGAGGGCAGGGTGGTGAATAAGCAGGGCACTTAAAAAATCCCCCTCATGAAGCTTATGACTCAGTGGGTGAAATCGAGGTCCTGACCTACGTGTGATGAAGCATCATGATGGAGTCCAGGTGAGGCACAGAGGGCCTCAAAGGAGGACGGGACCAGTCCTTTCTGGACTAAGGGTCTAGGAAGGTTTCATAGAGGAGTTCATGTCAGTCTTGACAGATGAACATGTGATGGCTAGGTGGGCAGAGTGAGGGAATGAAAAAGCGTGAACAAGGGGAATATAAGATACAGCAAAACACCAAGAGGGAGAAGGAAAAAAGGAAGGGAGAAAGGGAGCAAGGGAACAAGAACAAGCCTGTTATCTAATGTTGGTACATCCAGGGAGGGCTCTACTTTGTTTTTAGGTCCTGGAGACCCCAGATATCACTTCTTGGCTGCAACACAGGACTTGGCAAAGGAGAGGGAAAGGCTGACAAATGCAGGGGGGAGTATGAGACGGGATCTTGGCCTGGAGGAATGTGAGGAGGGGATTCAGAGCTTAGACTTCCTCCTAGAGGCCACGGGGCAGGAAGTGAGGGTGGAGGCAGAGAGATAAGAATGACAGGAAGCTGAGGGAACAAAGGAGTCACACCTGATAGCAGACAAGAAGGGTGAGTCCTCTGTGGAGGAGGTGGGAGGAAGAACAAGGTGACCTAAGGAGAGTGGTGAAGGTTAGCAAGGCCAGCTGAGGAGGAGGGAAGAGGTTGACCAGGGACTCCTGGGCAAGCTGAGGGCCTCCAGAGGCAGGAGAGAGTGAGAGGACCGTGGCCCTGATGAATGCACTGGAGAGGCCCCCAGTAGTCCCCCAATTACCGTGAGCCAGTAAAGGCCAATGGTAGACCCAGTCAAGATGGAGGATGAACAAGGAGACAAGGAGGCCAGTGGATTGATTGATGGCTCTTAGAAAAGGACAGTGGTGATGTCTGGACTGGATAGAAAGCAATTGCAGCCTTACTGGTGGAAAGTTTCAGGTCAGCAGTAAAATCCAAGAGCAGGCTTGGGAGGCATGAGAGTTTGGGGATAGAAACATGTGGCCAGAGAGAGGATATTAGAGCTTAAAATTCCAGAGCTACGCACACCAAGATATACCATATGCTGAATCATAAGACAAGTCTCAATACATTTAAGAAGATTGTTGAACCATCACCACAATTTAATTCTGGAACATTTCCATCACCCCAGAAAGAAACTCCATACCCATGCAGTCACTGTCCATTCAAACCATCAGCCCCTGGCAAACATTAATCTACTTTTTGTCTCTATCGATTTGCCTTTTTTTAAAATATATATATTTTATTGATCTTTTACAGAGAGGAAGGGAGAGGGATAGAGAGTTAGAAACATCGATGAGAGAGAAACATCGATCAGCTGCCTCCTGCACACCTCCTACTGGGGATGTGCCCACAACCAAGGTACATGCCCTTGACCGGAATCGAACCTGGGACCTTTCAGTCCACAGGCTGACGCTCTATCCACTGAGCCAAATCGGTTATGGAATCGATTTGCCTTTTCTGAACATTTCATAGAATTGTGTTCTTTTATGCCTGGCTTCTTTTACTTAAGCATAATGTTTTTCAGATTTACCCATGCTATAGCATGTGTCAGTAGTCTGTTCCTTTTTACTATGAAATACTATTCTATTGTATGGAATACATTATTTATCCATTCATTAGTTGATGGACATTTCAATTATTTCTAGTTTTGGGTTATTATGAATAATGCTTCTGTCTTCATTTCACTTCTCCTCTCAGCAGCATGAATGCCTGTTTTCCTCCTACTTCTTTGGTCTCTCCCCCTCACTCTCTGTCATATTTGATCAGCCTTAGACCCTCTTTCCTCCTTCTGCATCCTCTCTTTTTAGAGGACCTCATCCATCCCACATCTTCAACGACCACCCCTATGCAAATGATCTTGTATGTGTATTTCCAGCCCAGATCCCTCCTCTGAATTCCCAACCCTTGGTCCCAATAGCTCTCCTCCAGCATCTTCTCAGAGCTGTTCTCAAAGGCTCCTCAAACTTAGTTTGTCCAGATCCGAACTCATGAGCTCAATGTCCCAGCCCAAGTCCTCTTCTGAAATTTCTTCTTTTGGTCAATGGTACCATCTGTCTAGCTGCAAGTCTATAACCTAAGAGTCATCTGGGATATACTCTTCTCTTTAAACCCCAATGTCCAATCCATCATTACATCTTACTGACTTCAAACATCTCTCGAACAGTTGATGTCATCTCCATCTTGGCTATCATCAAGGAGACTGTGATCCCACCTCCTGGATAGTTTCCCTGGATTCACACATACTCTCACCCAACCCATTCTGCACACTAGGGTCAGAGAGGATTGGCACACCACAATCATGTCATGTCACTCTCCTGCTTCAATGGCTCTCAACATAAAGACAAAACTTGAATGTGATTTAATTGGCTAATCCAATCTGGTCTCTACCCACTCCCACTTTCTAGCCTCTTCTCTGAGCCACACTCCCTTTTCTCTGTGTTTCATACATTTGGGTCCTTCCTCACACTCGCCATTTTCCCCTCCAAGCACATGGCCTTGGCACATGTCATTTCCTCTGCCTGGAATATGCTCCCCTCCCCTTTTTGCCATGTTAATTCTTACTTATCCTTTATCTCTCTCAAGCATCACTTCCCCGAGTGAGGCTTTCCTGGCCTCCCTGACAGGGTCAAATGCCCCAGTTATTAACTCCCAATAGCTCTTCTTAGCACCCATTGCAGCTACAATTTTACCACTTTATTTGGGTTATTATCCTCCCCAACTAGACTGTTCCATGAGGGCAAGGACCATATGTGGTTTTATATACAGGGTGGGGCAAAAGTAGGTTCACAGTTGTTTGTATGGAGAATAATTAATATATAATAATATAAAAATAAACTGTTTTCTATACTCACAATTACAAACCTACTTTTGCTCCACCTTGTATTATATCCTTAGTGCCCAGCACAAAGTTTGACTTATAGTAGCCACTGGAAAAAAAATAAAAAGCTTTGTTGAATGAATAACTGAGTGAAGGTAAGGTTATCTAAGATGAAAATAGGACTTGAAGTGGATACAATGACAGTGAAGGAAGACACACTAATGTCTCCAAAGAATGAAGGAGAGTGACTGGGTGGTAGAATGGCGAAGAAAGACTTGAGGATCATGTAGACTAAGGTGAATGCCTCAGGGCATGGGCTGTATGAAGGTGGGGCATTATGGGAGTATGAAGTTAGGCATGGATGAAAGAAAAAAAGGCTTTCCCAGAGATTCCCCCTTTTGCCTGGGCCATATTTTCTTCAGATTAAAGAGGAAATACCCATCATAATCAGTACCCAAAGGCACTAAGAGTTTTCTTAGAGAAAGCAGAAAAGCCATCACTCACTAAAGGAAGTCAATGAAAATGGAGCAGATGGTGCCACCTCTAAGCTGGCCATTGAATCCTGCAGATCTGCCATGGTCCCACTTCTTCTTTTTTTTAAAAAATATATTTTATTGATATTTCACAGAGAGGAAGGGAGAGGGATAGAGAGCTAGAAACATCGATGAGAGAGAAACATCGATCAGCTGCCTCCTGCACACCTCCCACTGTGGATGTGCCCGCAACCAAGGTACATGCCCTTGACCGGAATCGAACCCGGGACCCTTCAGTCCGCAGGCCGACGCTCTATCCACTGAGCCAAACTGGTTTCGGCTGCCATGGTCCCACTTCTGAGGAATGGGTAAACTAACACAGAAAATCCTCCACTCCCCAAACGGCCATGTGGCACCTCACAAGCAGCTTTTTTTGTTGTTTTTTTTAAAATCCTCATCTGAGGATATTTTTCCATTGATTCTTTAGAGAGCGTAGAAGGGAGGGGAGAGACAGAGAGAGAAACACTACTGATGTGAGAGAGGCATATTGATTGGTTGCCTCCCACATGCCCCGACCAGGGGATTGAGCCTGCAACCGAGGTACATGCCCTTGCCTGGAATCAAACCTGAGACCCTTCAGCCTGCAGGCCGATGCTCTATCCACTGAGCCAAACCGGTTAGGGCTTGACTCTTTATTAAACACTAAAAACCAGATACTTGAGGCTTGAATTCAAACACTTTCTATGAAGACACGTACCTTGGTCCACCCAGGAAACTGGATAAAGGTGTCCTGGGGCAAGTCTGGGATTCCGCTGGGAATGGAGAAGTTTCCCACATAAAAGGCCGGGGGTGTATAGTTAGATGAGTGGGCACAGGCTTCACTGTGGTAGCTTCTGTCGTTGCCATGCCAGCCACCCATGTGGCACACAGCATTCTCAGTGTCCAGCGGGAAGATCATCCAGTCTGTGAGGATACTGGAGTTGAGGGTCAGGTTAGATATCAGACCCTGCAAAAGAGAAACAGAGCAATGAGCTGGGGTGGGGAGGAAAAGGCATTAAGTGTCTGTGTTCCAGCCCTGAGTTCCTGGGGAAAGCAAACTGGGATATGAAACACCAACAACAGTAAACGAGACTCAAACAGTGCGTACATCCAAGTGACACAGATCTGGCTAGGGAAGAAGCACATCTCCTTGGAAAGATGTATGTTTCCCAAACCACAGCTTTCTCTCTCCTTTGCAGGCCAGATGTCCCCGCAAAAGACCCAGAAAGGGGGTTGAGCTACTAGAGCTTTCAACCCCAAGCTCCCAGTCTTCAGTGTTTGATTCAGCAGAGCCATTGCTAGAATGGAAGAGAAGATGGGATCTGAGGAATGCAAAAGCACAGCAGCTCACTGTGGACGAGGGAGGGGACAGACTGCCCCTGACATAACCTGGAGTAAGCAAGTCTTGACCTTGGGCTCCTCAGCAGCACCTACAAGGATAATCACATCTGAGTCCACTCACCTGGTGTAAGGACTAGTAAATGAGATACTATACATGAGAACACTTTGTTCCAAGACCCTCAGCAGATGCCTGAAACCGCGGGTAGTATGTTTTCCCCTATACACACATACATACATACATACATACATACATAGAAACATACATACATACCTTTTCACGTAAAGAAAGCACTTTGGGCTTCTCTTTGGCATATCAGAATTGCCAGCATAAATACTTTTGTGCTTTGGGGCCATTAGTAAGTAGAATAAGGGTTCCTTGAACACAAGCACTGTGATACTACAACAGTAGATCTGGTAACTTAGACAGCTGCTACATGACTAACGAGCTATAGGCGTACAGCGTGGAGATGCTGGACAAGGGGATCATTCCAGGCAGGATGGAGCAGGACAGCATGAGATTTCATCACACTACTTGCAATTTAAAACTGGAATTGTTTCTGGAATTTTCAATTTAATATTTTTAGACCATGGGTGACTGTGGGTAACTGAAATTGTAGACGTGAAACTGTGGCTACTGAATCCATCAAGGCATAGAAAGAGCAGTGGTGATGGTGGCGAACCTCAGAGGTGTATTCTGAAGCTGCTCTGTTTGTCCAATGAGGGCAGGGGGCAGGTGTCTAACTTCCCCTTCTTGGCCTTTTATGTGGAAGAACACCCCCATTCCCAGTGAGATCCCAAATCTGCCACAGACATCTCTCAATAGCAAGCCTCAACGCTCACAGAGTAATTCAACAAACATTAGCCAGGCACCTGTGTGCCAGCCAGGCCCTCGGCTGGGTACTGGGGACCCGGAGACTACATTAGCATTCCTGTCACTCCATGTGTCAGTGTGGCTGCTGAGAGCCAGGCAGGAAGGCCACTAATTATAGCCTCTAACAGAGACATTTCTTTAAAAAAAAAATATATATATATATATATATATATTTTATTGATTTCATAGAAAGATAGAAACATCAATGATGAGAGAATATCTTTGATCAGCTGCCTCCTGCTTGCCCCTACTGGGGATTGAGTCTGCAACCTGGGCATGTGCCCTTGACCAGAACTGAACCTGGGACCCTTCAGTCCACAGGCCGATGCTCAGTCCACTGAGCCAAACCGGCTAGGGCACAGGGGCATTTCTGTTGGAGACAAAGGTGGCCCCAGCATGGCCATTCCCTAAAGCTATAATTGCCTTCCCTCTGAGCTGCCACATAGACAGGAAATAGCCCCAGACACCTGTCCTGTCCTAGACTGGGTGGCGCTATCATTCCCTCCATGCAGGCCTTTTCTCTTCTAGCACACAGTGAGATAGCAGAGGATCTATCTCAACATCTTTACATCCCCAAAGCACCTCACAAAGTGTGAGCTTAACAAAGGTTTTTGAGTAATGCTCTAAAAATATGTGTGAGAAAAACATATTTGGCCTAGACACCTGGACATTGTAACTGGCAGAGGCGAGAGGCAGGGCACCAAGGGTTTGCACAGTTCAAGAGTGTCATGGATGGTCCACACCCAGAAAACAGAGCCGACCCAATGCTTAGCTGACTTTGTTGGCAAGCGAGTGCCTTTCGAAAGCCGGGTGGGTTTTATAAGCAAAGGAAGAGCACAGTGGAGTGGTTTCCTCTTGCTGTTTCTTTCTACAGGATGACTGAACTCAAACACAAGGGAAGGGTTCTGTCTGCAGAGGAAAACAGGTCTTCAAAATAACCCAACTTCTAGGTGGCAAAACAAATCAGGGCAGGTTCATTCATCCTTGACAAAGCGCGTGTGCCTTTTTTTTTTTTTAGAGAGAGAGGGAGAGAGAAAAACATCCATACGAAAGAGAAACATCAATGGGCAACCTCCTGCATGCCCCGTTCTGGGGATCAAGCCAGCAATCCAGGCATGTGCCCTGACTGGGAATTGAACTGGCATCCTTTTGGTATGTGGGACAGTGCCCAACTGAGCCACACTGGCCAGGGCCAAAGTGTGTATGTGTGTGTTTTGTTTTGTGTGTTTTTTAATCCTCACTCAAGGATATTTTTCCATTGATTTTTAGAGAGAGTTGGAGAGGGAAAGACAGAAATATCGATGTGAGAAAAACACATCGACTGGTTGCCTCCTGCATGCGCCCAACCAGGGCCCGAGCCAGGGAGGAGCCTGCAATCAAGGTGCATGCCTTTGACCCTTGACCGGAATCAAACCCACGACCTTTCAGTCTGTAGGCTGATGCTCTATTCACTGAGCCAAATCAGCTAGGCCAGTGTGTGTGCTTTTAAGAATTGTTTCTATGTTAACAGAACTGAAGTGAAAGAATGTGAGAGCATATTTAAATAGATTTACAAAAATTTCCTCAGGTGGCTTAGGCACAGTCCTGCCAACCTTTGAACCTCACTCCTAACAGTAAGGCTGGTCCTACCTTATAATCATTGATATAATAGCCGTAGTTCACACGCCCCATGTTCTCCACCAGAAGGTCCAGAGTGGCTCCAGCTTTCCCTGTTATGTTCAGAGTGGTCACATAGTTCCGGTCAAGGACTCCCTGGGGGACCTGTGGGTTCAATGCCAAATGAGAATTACCTAAGGTGAGAAGGTCCACAGAGAGGCAGCTCCCTCAGTTAATTCAGCAGCATTTTCCTGCCTTGATGAGCCACTGGACTTGGGAGGAAATGCTTTGATGGCCCCTTAGTCCAAGTTACCGGCCAGGTGGTAACTTCCTCCAATCACTGCTTTCTTTCTAAACAGCTGTGAGCAAAGAAAGGTCTAGACTGGTTTCCTCTGCTCTGGAATGTTTCCCTTCGTGTCTATTTTTAATAGAAAGGGAATGGAGGCAAAAAATTCCAGGGGAGGATTCCCATCACAGGAACCTCTTCGTGTTCTCATAGCGCAAAAGGCAGTCATAAAAAAATAGCTTCTAAACAACATGGTGAGTTGAAACAAAATCAGATAAACAAGATAAAAATCAGAGAGTTAGGTGGAGTGTTCTTACCTCAAAATACCTGATACCACGAAAATTATATAATAGAATGAACGGAAACAACAGGCATTTTAGCAACAACATATTCCTAATTTTTTTAAAAATGAGATTTTAAAAAATTAATGTTACTGACCATAATCCACTAACACAACTCCTAGACTGAAACCCAAGAAACAATTGCCATCAGTAAACACATAACATCTTTAGAAACTTGCTCCCAATGAAAATAAAACCGCGGATGACAACGGAATGGAAATATTTTCATTTGAAATTTTCTGAACCAGTTTTCTTGGTTAGGAAACTCTCTTCGTGTCTACTTTCACATGAATGTTTCACTGAGAGGAATGGAAACCCTAACGTGTATCTTTGTTATGAAGCAAAGGTCTTTGTGGATTGTAGCTATAATTGTCATGAGCAATCCTTTTTCAGAATATTATTTTTCATAAATGAGTCACCACTCTGGTGTATACAAAATGGACCCCGTCATCTAGAAGCCAGGAAGACATGGGATGGCACTGGGCTGGGGAGACCAGAAAGGTTTCCGAGAGGGTGGGGCTCTGGGGAGGGCCCTCCAGGTTAAGAAGGGTGAGGGGGTGTATCAGGCAGATGGAGCATGAGTGAGGCAACCTAAGGTTGAAAAGGTGGAGAGAGTTCTCAAACACCATGAAACCAAGTGCAGACCACACATCCCCCAGTGGGGCAGATACGCTGTCCAGAGACCACTCTTACCCCATCTACGGAGACATAGGCCCGGTCGTGGACGCCCCTGTGGGGTGAAGAGAGAGGGGTTGGCTCGCTGCAGTCTTCAGGAAGTGTTGTTCGGTACAGCACAAACCCAAAATACTGGCGAGAAAAGGATGAAAGACAAATCCATCACTTTTGCAATTTGTTTTAAGAGAACTTGGTCACCCTCGATCTGCGTGGAAGTGATGCTTCTAAAACCATAAGGAACTGAAGTGCTTCCTCAGCCTCTGGGGAAAATTCAACCTGAAAGAAGGGAACTGGCTTGAGTTATTTATTTATTTACTTACTTATTTATTTATGTTAATTCTCACCGAGGGTATTTTTTCCATTGATTTTTTAGAGAGAGTGGAAGGGAGGAAGAGAGAGAAAAACATCGAGGTGAGAGAGACAACAATGGTTGCCTGCCACATGCATCCCAACCAGGGCTAGGGATCGAGTCTGCAACTAACTGGGTGTATGCCCTTGACTGGGAATTGAACCTGAGAACCTTCGGTCCGTGGGCCGACTTTCTAATCACTGAGCCAACCCAGTTTTTAGATCCCGGAATAACTATCACAGAAGTACACTTCAGGGAACCCTGAGGAGTCTTTCATCCAACATCCTTTTCCACATGAGGAAACGGGACCCTGGAATGTGTCCAGTGATTTGCCCTGAATCCCTAAAGGGGATCCTATCCCATACATCTAAGGTTACTTACGGCATCTCCAAAAACAAACCAAAGAAACAAACAAACAAAGGAGACAACAACAATGCCAAGAATGTTCGGCAAAACGTTCTCCGGGTTCTTGGGCTGAATCTGCTCTAACATACAAAACAAGAGTCAATCAGAAACTGTGTAAAGTGGAGGAGTGGGGGAAACGGAGATAGTGAGCAAAAGGGGTGTAGCCTGCTGCTAAGTCAGAAAGGACTTTGAGGTGCTGGTATCCCTGCTCCAAAGGGAGGCCCTAAACAGTCAGCCTCAGCAGCAATAGCACTTATGGCCCAGAGTGGTCTTCCTGCTGTGGACTTTAGCCCGGGTGAGCTGGACCAAACCTAGGTCAGTGGAAAGAATCCAAACCCAAATCCTTCATGGACCAGAGACAAAGTTTCTCACTTCCAGGGCCCAGCAAGCAAGGACGTGCACCTCGGGCAACAGGAAAAGTGATCTGAGGAGCTGACAACAGTGTTAACCATGTTCCTCTGTTGCAGGAAAGGCCCGAACTCAAGAAATGCCGCTGGTGTCGCCACTGAACCTTGAAGAACACCTTCCTTGGACCCCAAGTCTCCATCTGTCTCTTGTAAGTCTTAACAACTCAGGGGCTGGGGAAAACTTGGGGAGGCTTCCTAGAGGAGAACAAAAGCTGCGATGCTCCCCACAAAGGTGGAGCTGAGGCCTCCGAGGCTGGGGGTGTACCAGGGCGGCACCCCACTCCCCACGGCTGTGGCTTCCATGGGTTTCGTTGGAAATAAACACGTGTGGGCTTGCCCCAGACCCAAAACAGCCAGGGCTCAGGGCACCCCACCCAATCCGGGAGCGCTGCCTTGGTCCAAGATCAGAAAGCAGAGGGGCCTGAGAAAGAACACAGTGTGAGTGTCTACACCAGGGGTGGGCAAACTTTTTGACTCGAGGGCCACAATGGGTTCTTAAACTGGACCGGAGGGCCAGAACAAGAGCATGGATGGAGTGTTTGTGTGAACTAATATAAATTCAAAGTAAACATCATTACATAAAAGGGTACGGTCTTTTTTTTTTTTTATTTCAATAGTTTTATTCATTTCAAACTGTGCTCTGATACTGTGCTCTCCAGGGGCGTGTCTCCCTACATCACCACGATAACGTGTCTACGCATTCCCAGGGTGATGTCGGGGGACGCGTCCGCGGGCATTACAAGGAGCCTCTGGAAGATTGAGAGGTTGTTCCTTCTACTGAATGGGCGGATATAAATCCGGATATAAATTCGCCCACTCAGAAGGAGCTGCGGCCGTGTTTCCCAACGTTGCCATGTTAACACTGCTGCTGGTGAAGGAGCGGAGGGGAGAGCAAGAGAACCCTCCGCTCTTTCGGCTCCACGGGCCGGATAGAACAGCTGAACGGGCCGGATCCGGCCCGCGGGCCGTAGTTTGCCCACGGCTGGTCTACACATTAACCTGGAGCTCACGTCCCAGGCGCCGGCTGCTCTAGTGTCCGTGTCTTCTCCCATGTGCTCCATGCCTTGCCAGGTGGAGAAGGCATGTTCTGATTTATAGATGGAGACATGACCACACAGTCAGTGCGTGCTCAAATTAGAGAAAGAACTCTACCCAATGTGAATGAAAAACTGGGGGGGGGGGGAACCTTAATCATTCACTTTATCACACACGGGAGTTGTTGGCACAAAACGTTCTTGTAAAATTTCACAAGTGTAGGAATAGTAATTGGAGGCAAAAACACACTAGACTAAAATCAGATTTGCTATGATTCTATCATCTTATTGTTCAGACACCTTCCAGGAGGCAATCGATACAGAAAATCAGAAGGGCAGACCTCATTCAGAAAATGGGGCTGAGATCCTAACTGAGTCAAACTTAGCAATGGTAACAAAGGGACACGCTGACCTCATGGGCAGCCTGCGCACACATCACCTTTGTGGTGTTTGTGCCAAAAATGTTTTGCTAAATCAAATCAGTGAAGGACAGTCTACCAAGCAACTGGGCTGAGCTCTTCAGAAAAGTTCATGTGACGAGAGAGAGAAAAGAAAGACGTAGGAACTGTTCCTGATAGGACTAAAGAGGCATTGTCACTCAATGTAATGCATGATCATGGTTTGGAACCTGGACTGAAAAAAGATAAGCTATAGAGGACATTATTGGAATAACCAGGGATACTTGACTGTGGAAGGTCTATTAGATACCTGGATTGCATTAATATCAAATTTCTTAAGTGTGATCATTATGTTGTGGTCCTGTAGGATACTATCCTTTTTCTTAAGAGATACATGCTGTAATATCTATGGGTGAAGTGTCATGATGGTGACAACTAACTCAAAGGGTAAAAAAAATAAATAAACAAAAGAAAACAACCCAACCAGCAGTTGATGACATACACACACAGAAAGATAAAGCAAGCGAAGCAAATGGTACCACTTGGTGAGTCTAGGCCAGTGGTCGGCAAACTCATTAGTCAACAGAGCCAAATATCAACAGTACAATGATTGAAATTTCTTTTGAGAGCCAAATTTTTTAAACTTAAACTTATTCTAACGCCACTTCTTCAAAATAGACTCGACCAGGCCATGGTATTTTGTGGAAGAGCCACACTCAAGGGGCCAAAGAGCCGCATGTGGCTCGCGAGCCGCAGTTTGCCGACCACTGGTCTAGGTGGAAGCTATATGGGTGCCGGTTGTACTATTCTTGCAACTCTTCCAGATTTGAAATTTTCCAAAACAGAAAGTTGGAAAAGCTCTTAAAGATGGGGCAGCACCTATAGATTAAACACACATAAAGACACACACACACACACACACACATAAAGACACACACACACACACACACACACACACACACACACACACACACAAAGTGCCTGCTTTCTGTTCTCCTCAAACGCCAGAAAAAGAATCTCAAAGAACCTAATCTAGTAAGAACACCGTCCTTACACTTTGCTAACTAAGGACAAATAACTAAGTTGTCATTTCTGAGTATAAAATAGCGGTTCCCCCACTGGAACCTAGTAAGAAAGATTAACTAGATGAGAAGTGCACTGAATGTATAGCTTGTACAGAATCATGCTGAAGCAGGTCGAGCTACAACATATTTGAGTGAGAATAAGAAACGGGGAAGCGTAGGACAGATCAGCCTCATGCGTCACATCACGGCTACAGAGAGCCCGGGACTCTGCTGCTCGATTCCGTGGGGTCTGATTTAGCCGCTTACTATTTTGGTCCCTGTGCTCAGAACAGACACTGCAGGGCAGGGCAGAACACACATTTTCCCAAGTAGAAGAAAGGCGAAGCATTACCTTTGAAGGCCTACCTGTTTCACCTGGATAAATGTCAAGGGATAAAGGCTTTTGACAGGCCCCTTGGGACACAGCATGTTCAGAGCTTCCTCCACTGTCTTTAACTGAAAAGAAACAAAAGCAGCGTTCACTCACTGCCACCCCTTCCTGGTCATCGGAATGAAGAACGTCATTTGCAAATGATCCAAGTTACCAGTGGGTTTGGCCAAACCCCTAAATAAACCTAAATGGTTCAAATTCCACTCGGTCCTGTTCCCCAGTCACCTTGAATCATCTCTCGCAGTTCCCTAACTTTTGATGAAAAGTAACTGATGGGAATCTTAAAAAGAGGTTCAAACATTCCTGCTTGCAAGTACAACCTCCTGTATAGAAAAGGCCCTTAAAATAAACAAAAACCTAGGCTCAAGGCTGCCTCAGAAGCCTCCCCCAGCACTCCTGAGGGCAGTAACCCTGACGGCGCCCTCTGAATTTGCCTATAGCACACACCTTCTGTGCCATTTGCCAGTCGTATCCCCTTACAGACTATCACCACCCCCATGCCCAGTACATAGGAGCCACTCAACAAATACACACATTCAGTCCCAACGATTGTGTATTCCTGCAACACAGGATGCTCATTCTGGTGCAAGAACAACAATGGTAACAGCTACCCAACAATGGGTGCCAAGCAAAACTCCAGGGGCGGCAGGACTAGACCCACACACCTCACTGAATCCTCACAACTACCCAGCGAGGCAGGCCTTCTTGTTAGGGACCCAGAGAAGCTCACTTGAGCAATGGCAAAGCCAGGATTTGCAGTGAGGTTTGGCTCCACACCCAGGACTTCGCACGGCACGGCACCGGTTATCCATTCAGCCATGCACAAGGACGTTTTCCCACTTGGACAACTCAACTCACGGCAGAAGGTTTTAGCCTACATAACGATGTTCCACATACATTTAATTCAGTGAGATGCTGGTTTGCTCTCTTCAGTGTTAAGAAGGAAAAGCCGTTTCCGCTCACACAATTTTCTTTCACCGAGTGTGTGTTGGGTACTGAGCTAGATTTGTTTTAACAACGTTGTAGGAAACAGTTGCAGTTATTTTCTGTTGTATATATATATAAAAAAAATCCTCATGGCTCTAGACCCCACAAATGAACTTTTCCTCAAGTAGCAATGGCAGTGAAGGAGCAGAAGATGCTCCCCCCTTTACAAGTGTGATTCTCGTTTGATTAATCTAACGAAAGATGCCTATCAGGCAGAGAGACCGGCCACGTCCTCTCTAGAATGTAACACACGCATCTGACACTAGGTGGAAAAAGTTACAAGAACTCAACCCACCATAGTATCAAAGGGCTTCATGAATGGAAAAATATCATACAATCATGTTTGTCATTTGGCTTAAAGATAAAAATGTATGATGCTATTTTAGAATATCAAGATTCTTAAGAACTGTGCAATTGTTCATGTTTTGTTTTTTTTT
Source organism: Plecotus auritus (assembly GCF_963455305.1). Lineage (NCBI taxonomy): Eukaryota > Metazoa > Chordata > Mammalia > Chiroptera > Vespertilionidae > Plecotus > Plecotus auritus. Next base: position 165,814,805 of record NC_137773.1, read on the forward strand.
CTTTCTCTCTTGCTTGTGAGTTATCACATGTAGGAGTTAGGGATTGTAAAAGGGGAAAACCTCAAGACAGAGATGGTCAAAACAAACTGACTTTGGCTTACGTCAATCTTGACTGTTAAACGTAACCTCTCTTCCTTTTCTCTTTTCCTGGAATAAAAGGTCCCTAACTCTTATTTATGATTGATTTCTGGCTTTCCCCCCCTGACGTCTCATTTACCATATAAACTACAGACCACAAAAATTAGGACGTGATTTTGAGATAGGAGTGTATAATTAGGGCAAAGCCCTATCAAAATGTCTGTGGCTTTTGAGAACCCCCTAAAATAATAGTGAATTATAAAAGAGAATCTCAGCAGCCATCACAACAAGGTGTCATGTTACTCCACAAAGGCTCCTGAGACTGCTTTGGGCAACTGACAATGGAACCAAAATCACTTGTATGATCTAGAACACCTCTCTACTCCTGCTCATACCCATTTGCTCACCCATTCAGCACGCATACACATCCTCTCACCTCCATGTCCCTGTTTTCTCAGAAACACCATCTTCCACATCAGTCTCACAGAAAACAAATTCACAGAAAAATAACGAACTGACTCCCCAGCCTAACACTTTCACCGACTTCTAAATTCCATTTCCTCACTTTCAGTGTTTCTGTCATTTTTTTCTTACCTTTTTCAGAGCAACTTTTCCATATGCAAACTTTGGTGTGGATGGAGGAATAGGGCCTTCTGGTACTTTTTCAAACTGTAAACCAAAGTGAAAAAAAAAAAAGACAGAAAAAAAAAGCAGCTGTTAAGCCCTCAGAAACACATTTAATTCATTTTTAAATTAAAAATTTAATTCATTGAATTCATTTTTCCAAAGGAGGGTCAAAGGCAGAAACCACAGTGCCAGTGATATTTTGGAAAGGCAAAGGAAGAAAGACTTCTTTCCAAGACAGGATCTGGGTAAGGTTTTACTTTGAAGTGTGTGTCTGTGTATGTCTGTGTTTTCAGCTTCAGGAATCATTCAAGTAATTATAGAACAAAGACTTCAAAACAGAGAGCAAAAACAAGTGGAGAGAATGAGGGTGGCAGCAGAAAACGAGTTTGGGAAGAAAAGGAAAAAAGGTACAGCATCTGAAGGGAGGGAACCTAGATAGAGTAGGACAAATATTATTTGTTGATTAAATCGTATTGGTAGATTAAAATTTTGTATCAATGTTAAAATTGCCATGGTTACATAAAAGCATATTCCGACCTATTCTTATGAAATATACACTGAAGTGTTTAGGGATAAAGGGTCATGATAGACGCAATCCTTCAATGGTTTAGAAAACCCAAGAGGGGAGCTGGGGTAAATGATGAAGCAAATAGAGTGAAATGTTGACACAGGTGAATCTGGGTAAGAAATACACAAGTGTTCTTAGTACAATTTTTATTCTTGAAACTTTTAGGTAAGTTTTAAAATTTTTATGAAGTTATTTTTAAATTTTAAAAAACCTAAAAATAAAAATACCCTATTAAATATGTGTGCATGCACACATATTAGCATCAGGAAATATGAGTGTAAACCCTAGGTCTTAGCAAGGTCTAGGTACATCTGGCATCTCCAAGTCGATTGCATTATGATTTTTCAGGATCCTTACATTTTGCTTGCTTTCTTCTTGTTTACCTTCTTAAATAGTAATTTTTTAAAAAGAAGAGGATAAAAGATTGGTTAAGGAAAAGCAATCGTCTCCTGACTCACCACTTTCTTATATTTTTCAGAGGAAACCATTTAAAAATCATTTACCTGTACCTATTTTTGCTTATTTGGTCTCTAAATAATATACTTATCTGCAATTTCTTGTTAGGTGCATTTATTTTTTTTAATGTTTTTTATTAATTTTGGAGAGAGGAAGGGAGAGGGAGACAGAAACATCGATGAGAGAGAAACATCAACATCCATCGGCTGCCTCCTACACGCCCCCTGCTGGGGATTGAGCCCACAACCTGGGCATGTGCCCTGACCAGGAATTGAACTGGCAACCTCCTAGTGCATGTGTTGCCACTCAACCACTGAATCACACCGGCCGGGCTTGTTAGATCCATTTAAAATATCATTTCTTCAATACATGAGAATTTAGCTCAGTTGTACTATTCCTCATAACTCCCTTTCTTGCCAACATGATCTTATCACCATTTTCAGTTTCTTTACTGGTTTAGCTCTGCAGATTTAAATAACATCTATACCTTTGTTTCTTAGTTCCACCCATTAAGATTATCTTTGTGTCCACACTTTTAAGGACAAGGCTATTTACATCCTTCCCTGAGCTCTCCTCCCTACTCCCGCCTCCAAACCATCAGCTCTACTTTCACATTGTCAAGGTTAAAACTGTCTGTGCTGTGGCCATAGGTCCTCCCTTTATCTGTATATTGACTCTAAATTCAAAATCAATCATTCTTTTATAATATTTTTTTTAAATATATATTTTTTATTGATTTTTTACAGAGAGGAAGGGAGAGGGATAGAGAGCTAGAAACATCAATGAGAGAGAAACATCGATCAGCTGCCTCCTGCACACCCCCTACTGGGGATGTGCCCGTAACCAAGGTACATGCCCTTGACCGGAATTGAACCCGGGACCCCTCAGTCCGCAGGCCGACGCTCTATCCACTGAGCCAATCCGGTTTCGGCAAAAATCAATCATTCTTTTATGACTCAGTCATAAAAAAGAATGAAATTTTGCCATCTGCAACAATATGAATGGACCCAGAGGGTTCAGCCTCGAGGTCAAAGTGTTAAAACCATGTCTGGTTGAGTTTACCCACACCAAAGAGAGTACATTACAAAATGCAAATGTCATGAGCTTTGTCATGCCTTCAAGAGTCATATGCAAAAGGCCCCTGGAACTTCCACCACTGAGCACAGGCTTGTTCCGCCTGGTGAAAAATTATCATCCCTGGGAGTCCAGGTCAGGGAAAGATATTATCCATCACCACCCAACTAACTCTAGAAATGGATTAAAGAAGAGATACATTCCACTGTGTAAGTCTCTGGTAAAGGAAAGAGGAAGGGAAAGCTAGATATGGGAGTACTTATAATCCCATTGTTTCTCTCAATGCAAGCCAAATATTTTGAATATCATTTAACAAACCAGCTAACTGACCATCTACAAAATCTCAGAAGAAAGAGCCCACTTTTAAAATAGTTTATTTCTCTCTTCCATACTTAAATATCCAAGAGGAAAGAGACGACTAGAGGTTAAGTTATAATTTATGATAAACTATTGAATTACATTCATTTCTGAAGTCTTTATGTCCTGCATGGGTTCATCTTGCTGTGGGCCCTGGTTATATGATTGGGATCCCCGGGTTTGCCTTTTGCTTGGCCCACCGCCTTTCTTGTTCAACTCTCCATATCCAATCTCAGCCTTCCCTGGACTTGAGCCTCCATTTCCATTGCTGACCCCAGAATCTGAGCTGCCCTAACCACTTCTTTCTGGAGGTTCTGGAGAGACACTTCCACCTGGATGTCACCAGGGGCATCTTGAGCTGAACAAGCCCAGGACTGAATTTGCTTCCCCCTCCCCATTCCCAGCCTGTGCTTTCTCTGCAATCCTCTATCTTAGTTGCTGATCCCAGTACCCATTCAGTTATCCAATGAAGGTTATAACCTGGACAAAGCAACAACTCCTTATTCTTTCTCATCTGCATTAAGTCAGTTGCCAAACCCTACTAAATTTAATTCCTGAATATGTGTATTTTTTTAAATCCTTACCTGAGGATTGTTTTTATTGATTTTTAGAGAAAGAGAGAGAGAAAGGAAGAAAGAGAGAAAGAAAGAAAGCCAGCTCTGGCTTGTTTGGCTCAGTACAGTGGTCGGCAAACTGCGGCTCGCGAGCCACATGTGGCTCGCGAGCTGCGGTTAGCCACTCTGTTGACTAATGAGTTTGCTGACCACTGGGATAGGGGCTTAATCACAAGGAACAACAACAGCCTGTAATTATTGGAATCGAGAGTCTAGGTCAGTGGTCAGCAAACTCATTAGTCAACAGAGCAGCAAACCGCGGCTCACGAGCCGCAGTTTGCCGACCACTGGCTCAGTAGATAGAGCGTTCCAGCCAAGGGCACATGCCCAGGTTGTGGACTCGATCCCCAGTAGGGGGTGTATAGGAGGTAGCCAATCAATGATTCTCTCTCATCATTGATGTTTCTATCTCTATCTCCCTCTCCCTTCCTCTCTGAAATTAATAAAAAAATATTTTTAAAAATAGTAGAAAGAAAGGAAGGAAGAAAGGAAGAAAGAAAGGAAAAAAGAGAGGAAGGAAGGAAGAAAGAGAGAAAGGAAGGAAGGAAGGAAGGAAGGAAGGAAGGAAGGAAGGAAGAAAGGAAGAAAGCAAGGAAGAAAGGAAGAAAGGAAGGAAGAAAGAAAGGAAGGAGGAAAGGAAGGAAGAAAGAAAGGAAGGAAGGAAGGAAGGAAGAAACATCAATGTAAGAGAGAAACATCAATTGATTGCCTCCCATATACACTCCAACAGGGGAATGAACCTGCAACCTGGGCATGTGCCCTTAACTGGAAATCGAACTGGTGTCCTTTTAGTGCATAGGACAGTGATCAACCACCTGAGCCACACTAGCCAGGGCAAGCCTTTTGTGTTCTTTTTCCTTTCCTGAGGTTTCGAATTGCCTTTCTTTCTTTCTTGTCTGCATTTAGATTAACATCTCTTTGGGTGGGGCAAATGTAGGTTTACAGTTTTTTTAATATGAAAAAATACAATCCTATCTAATAAAGAGGGAATATGCTAATTGACTGTACCACCCTCAAAGATGGCAGCGCCCACAGCCAATAAGGAGGGAATATGCTAATTGACTGCCACACCCTCAAAGATGGCGGCGCCCACAGCCACAAGATGGCAGTGCCCAGTCCCCTCAGCTCTGCCAGGGCCACTCTGCACGCCTGCCTCCGGAGTCCCCCAGTCCCCTCAACCCCCCGAGCCGGCCAGGGCTGGCCCAAAGCACAGGCAAGCCTTGGATGGCAGCTGCCCAGCCATTCAGGGCCACCCGAGGCTCAGGTAACCAGGCTTGCGCTGCCGGCAGTGGCAGCAGCAGAGTTGTGAGGGGCGTTGCCTTCCCCTGATCGCCGGGTCACCTCCCACCCCTGAGGGCTCCTGGACTGTGAGAGGGGCAGGCCGGGCTGAGGGACACCCCCCTTCAGAGCATGAATTTTCATGTACCGGGCCTCTAGTAATTAATAAATAATAATACAAGAATAAACTGTTTCATACAACTGTAAACCTACTTTTGCTCCATTCTGTATATGATATCATACAGGACTACTTGCTTCAAACAGATGCAAATATGTTTGAAAACAACAAACTAGACAATTGTGTAGTGTTTAATAATTGAAAAACCTACTTCTGAACATTTCAAGGGTCAAGGAGAAATCAAAATAAGCATGTTTTGAAGAAAACTATAATAAGTATATTACATCTTAAGATTTATGAGATGGAGCTATAGAAGTACTTGAAGGAAATGTATAACCTTGACTATTTATCGTAGAAAATAAGAAAGGCTGGATTTAAAAAGCTAAGCTTCAAATAAAGGAAGGGAATAATAAAGATAGGAACAGACAGCTTGAAAGGGAACAGACCAACAAGAGAGCTTGGGAGTCATCAACACAAATTCTGCAGTGATCGAGCCCATAATAAAAACACATGAGGAACATTTTAACCAGACACTGGAAAGTTTCAATGACATAGACAAATTCTTAGATAAGTATAGAACACATTTTTCTATATGTTTAGCATATTACATAATATAGATTTTACTATGTAGGCTTAAATAGAGACAGCATACTTAAACAAACAAACAACAACAACAAAAAACACACAAGGAAAGAAAGAAAGAGAAAGAAAGAAAGCCAGCCCTGACATACCATTTATGGGCAGAAAACCTGTGTTTTTTTTACTTCAAAACTCAGGTGACTGAGCAGAAAAACTGCGGGTTTTTTGTGTGTTTTTTTTTAAAACCCACAGTAGAGACCGGAAACCCTACCTGGGTGCTTTAGATGCCTCAAAAGGTCACAGCGTTAGCAGGACTAAGCAGTTCAGGTGCCAGGCCAGAAGAAATAGCACACACTGTCCCAGAGAGAACAAGGAGGGGTTGCTGACAGCTCACATTTGTACCTTGCTTCCACTGCCCACAGATTTTCTCTATGACACATTTTAGCTATTTATTTGGACATACATTTTCTTACCTTGGGTGTAAGTAATAGTAATGGCTACCACTTAGTGGACCACATGAGCCTTACATAGGTTCTTTTTCATCCTGACACCACACCCAGGTGCTGATGGTCCAGTTTTACAAATGAATAGACTAGTGGAGCAACTTGTCTGCAGGCTCACTCTCCATCAGGTTGGGGCCAAGACTCAAGGCCAAGTCTATCTGATGCGTCCCTGCATCCATCCTTCGAAACCCAGAGGCTCTAGGAAGTTGTCTACAGCAGTGGTTGCCAACCGGTGGTCCACGAACCACTGGTGGTCCATGAGGTCCGAAAGGTTGGCGACCGCTGGTCTACAGAGCACAGGGAGTCCAAGGCAGGCTCTGCCCTAGACCAGCCCACCGCAGTCCGTACAAAGCACCCACCTTCCGGATAACATCTCGCACAGCAAAATACTTCTCGGTGAGGTCCCCTGCCTCACTCAGGGGGGCGTCATAGTCGTAGCTGGTGGGCTGTGGTTGGTAGGGCATGTTGGCTCCTAGAAGACAAAAAGGTGCCACTGGTTACTCCTGGAGGCCCTGGGCTGGGACAAATTCTTTAGGATTCATGAGCTCAGCATTACGGAGGGAGAAAATAAAGGACATGTTTGAACCAATTGCTTTCTCTTTTTTTAAAAAAATGTTTTAAATTGATTTCTAGAGAGAGAGGAGTGAAGAGACAGAGACATCAGTTGGTTGCCTCCTGCATGCACCCCGATTGGGGATCGAACCAGCAACTCTTTGGTCCACAGGACGATGCTCAACCAATTGAGCCACACAGAGGTGGCCTTCTGAATGTAAGGTTTAGAGAAATCAGTTTCTTGCTACAAGAGACCTTTGCCAAGCACCGTGGAGTCTACAGAGCACTTTCCCCATCTGCTCTCAGCAGAGCTCACAGTTGTGACCCCAGTAGATCTCAGTGCCACAGGACAAGCAGAGAATCTGAAACGCTCTACAAAACTTGCTCAGCACAAGCAGTCAGGGCAGGGCTTATGGCATGACCTGCATCTCTGACTGCTAACCTTGTGGTCTTTTGCATAATCTCGAACTGTGTGGCCGAGAAAAGGTCAGTGGTGAAGACACAGGTGACTTGGCCAAGGACCAGCAGAAAACAACGGAGGGTTATCAGACCAAACAAAGTGGGAGATGACTGCGCACAGATGATGGACCCATAGAGACTCTAACGTGACCTTAAGGCCTCTGCGAAGACTAGAGAGGATGCCGGGTGTGCCTCTCCCATTGCCCTTCAGGACTAAGGCACTCACTTGTTGCCCAGCTGCTGGGAGTGTTGGCTGCTGGCGGCTCTCAGATGGGGCCCTCTCTGGTCATGGGCCCCTGCTGGGCTGCCCTGCTTACAGTTACAGCCCTCCCAGGATAGACCCTATCTCACAATTGACCAATGTAGAGATATAAACTCGGTCCCTTTGCCTCCAAGGGCCATCCCAGCTCCAGTCAGAGCTCCCTCTAGAATCATCTAAACCACTTGTGAAACCACATCACAGCCTAGTGCCGCCCTCAGCTCAGTCCTGCCACCTTCTCACACATGATATTCACGGGTACGAGATGGTGTGCAACTTTGGCTGTGACCATATGCCAGTACTTAGAAAAGTCACCCAAGCACGAGAGTCACATGGAGAGCTTGTTAAAACAGACCCCGCCTGGGATTCTGACTCAGCAGGCCTGGGGTGGGACCCGACTCGGCATTTCTAACAGGCTCCCAGGTGACAGGGACCCTGCTGTCCGAGGACCAGCCAGGCTCTGCGCCTCCCCTTTCTCTTCTACATTAGAGAGCAATTTGCAATGTAAGTGTGTGAGAAAAATGTTATTTTTAAACACATCCAACCTAAGTGTTAAGTAAATGAGGCCCCAAATCCAAGAGTTCACCTATGATTTAGTAACAAATCCTTCGAATGGTCCCACAGCTCACCAATGATGGGTCCACCCTGGGTGATCCTCCAGGCTGTGGAGTTGACACACGAGCCAGGCCGAACTAGTTCTCATTAGTTCTCTGCACAGAATCTGCATTTGGAAACACCTAAACCAACTGAATCGATCCCGTCATATTACTTTCCCTCATTTCTTTCTTTTTTAAATATGTTTTTATTGATTGTAGAGAGAGGAAGAGAGAGAGAAACATTGATGAGAGAGAAGCATCCATCGGCTGCCTCTTGCACACCCCCTACTGAGGATGGAGCCCGCAACCTGGGCATGTGTCCTGACCGGGAATCAAACCAGCGACCTCTTGGTGCATAGGACAACGCTCAATCCACTGAGCAACACCGGCCAAGCACTCCCCTCATTTCTTATTAGTCAGAGACAGCTGCCTGCCAACAGGTCTGCCCACCTCTGGGGATACAGATGATAAAACACATCCTTTGCCGTCAGAAGCAATGAGAAAGAAAACCACATCCCTTTTTGCAAGGAGCTCACCTTCTCCTTTGTGGTCCCTTCTCTAGTTCTCAAGTGGCAGTGGTTGTGCTGTCGCTGCACAGGAGACAATGCGTGCACCTGAGAAGTAGGTGTGGCCTCACTGACCCAAGGGGCCTCCTCACCCTTCTAGCTGCGGGAGAGGAGCTCCATGGTTGCCCAGCTGGGTTGAACAAGTGTGCCCTCCAGAAGCAAACTTCACAGGCCACGGGAACCCAGGCTGGGAAGCTGTCTGGTGGGTTAAAGGATGGACTGGCAAAGGAAGTCTTTGTTCCATTCCTACCAGCAGAATATTTCTCCGGATGTCTTCAGACCAGCAATGTGTCATAGAGAAACTATGCTAATTCAAGCCTCTTCTCCACATCAGGGAGTGCGAGCGAGGAAGGCAAAGAAACAGCTCTCCACGTGGTGTGAGACGTATAGGACAGCCTGGAGTCCACAGGAGCCCCTCAGACAGATGGGGACACACACAAGCACAGAGTGTGGTGCACATACTTGCACATGTATGTGCACCTATGTTGGGTAGGATGAACAGTGAGCTCATGACGTTCTTCTCTCATAGCTCTCCTCTGGGAAGCTGGCCTGAAGGATAGCGGGAAGCAGACTGGCTCTCCCACATGTCCCCTAAGAGACCAGGCCACACGGCAGCTCAGAGGCCTGGTGGTCACGGTAGGGCAGGGGCTTCAGACTGCAAGGGGTTATCCCAAGGGCACTGACCAGCTTTCCAAGACCTGACTTTGAGTCCAGGCTCCACCCCCTGCAAGCTGAGGGGGATACCTGTGGACTTGTTGTGTCCCCTGCTTTTCGTATCGATAAAGTGGGTCGGTAATTGTAGCCCAGCTGAGACTGCTATGAGGACTAAGTGGTAAAGGAGAGGTGGAAAAGAGCAGGCGTCCTCAAACTTCGGCCCGTGGGCCACATGCGGCCCGCCGAGGACATTTATCCGGCCCGCCGGGTGCCGCTGCCTGTCCTGCTTAGCAGCCGACTCGTCCCGGGCCCGCAGTGCACATAGGAATTTGTTCATAGTTTTTTTTTAAACTATAGTCCGGCCCTCCAACGGTCTGAGGGACAGTGAACTGGCCCCCTGTTTAAAAAGTTTGAGGACCCCTGGAAAAGAGGATCTCGTGAATTATGGCAGGGTAAGGAGGAAGGGAGAGGATTAAAGACAAGTTCTGTTTTTCTCAGTGGTAGTTTTCATAGTGTCTAATTTTTAAAACTATATTTTTTAAGCAGAACAGTAAGATTTTAAAAAATATATTATGAATAGTAACATTCCCAAATATATCGTCTTCATTCCTGGATCTGAATTCCATGAATGGAAGCGAGGTGGAATTCCTAGCTACTGAATGAAAAAGGATCCCAAAGTCTTACTGTTTCTAATGAGTAAACAGAGATACAGAGAGACGATCTAAAACTTCAACTACCAATCTTGCACATTATTGTCTTTCAACCAGCGACATTCGAGTTTTGCAATACCTCCATTTCTTGGCTCTAACAATAGTAACATTAATAATATTTGGAAGCTAAGCCTTCTCTTAGCCCATCCGACCCTTCACAAAAGACAGCAGTTCTAAGGGGGAAATTCATTAAGAGCAGATAATATACAATTACAGATCTTAGGAGATTTAGGTCCAAACTAACCCTTCAAAACTCAACAGTAGAGCATCCTTAATGATTCAGAGAGAATGATTTATACAGATATAAAGAGAGGTGGGGAATGAGGCTTAGAAGAAGGCCAATAGAGAGCACTGTATGTCTTTGTAAAAATTAATGGCAATGAAGATAATTTTGTCATAATCTTCCTACCAAAAAAAAGACCACATAGAAATGTAAAATGGTTCAGCCACTTTGGAAAACACTATGGCAGTTTCCTCATATAGAGTTACAGCCCGGCCGGTGTAGCTCAGTGGTTGAGCGGCAACCCATGAACCAGTAGGTTGCAGTTCAATTCCTGGTCAGGGCACATGCCCAGGTTGTGGGCTTGATCCCCAATAGGGAGCGTGCAAGCAGCAGATGACCAATGATTCTCTCTCTTCATTGATGTTTCTATCTCTCTCTCCCTCTCCCTTCCTCTCTGAAATCAATAAAAAAACATAAAAATATATAAATATATGGAGTTACAATGTGACACAGCAATTCTGCTCCTAGGCACACACACACCCAAATTGAAATGGATTCAAACAAATATTTATGCATTAATATTCATACATTGTTCAGAATAGCCAAAAAGTGGAAACAACCCAAACACCCTCAGCTGATGAGTGAATGAACAACATGTTGTACAGCCATACATGGAATATTACTCAGCAATAAAAAGAAATGAAGTACTGATACATACTACCATATGGATGAACCTTGAAAAGATTATACTAAATAACATAAATTGAACACAAAAGACTACATATTGTATGGTTCTACTTATATGAAATGTCCAGAATAGACAAATCTAGAGAGAGAGAGTAAACTAGTGGTTGCCAGGGGCTGGGAGGAGGGAGTGTGGGAAATTTCTTGGGTATGGGGTTTCTTTGTGAACTGATAAAAGTGTCCTGGAATCAGGTGGCAGAAATGGTTGCACAACTTTGTGATATACTAAATACCACTGAATTGTACATTTTAAAATCATGCATTTTATGATATGTGGATTATATTTCCCCAAAACAAAACGTTAAAAAAAAAAAAGACCATGGCAGAACATATATGCCCATGTGAGCTATAGCCAGAGACTGTGACCGAGGCCTGCCTAGCCAGCCTGCTTTAAAACAATAAGGTTCCTAAATGCATAATTTATAAACCTTAAAATTTTTTAAAAAAGAAAAATGATTTCTTAAGTTATATAGGCAATTCTTATATATTAGAAAATATAGATGACAAACACAAATAGAAAATAAAAATTGTCTGTAGGCACCCCCTCTCCCCCAATATCAAGCACCAGAAAACAATTTAGCAGAAGCTTCTGCAAACAGATGTTATATTGCTCTTACCATTCCAATAGCCAAAATTGGTCCCACCTATAAACATGTACCTACAAGGAAACAGAACAGACAGTACTTCACTGTGAGCCTACAGCAGTGGGGGGACGCCCTCCCCTCCAGAAATGAACACTCACAAGTTCACATTCGCCCCTTGGGCAAGTATATCCTGAAGGGATGATGCTACCACTTCAGTCTTGACTGTTGAGTGAGGTTGGCCCCAATGGTCTAACCAGCCAGTATAGAATTCAGAATTGACCTAAAAAGAGAAAGGGAGGTGGAGGTTAGGCTAGAGTCATGACCATCAAATGCTGGGGCTATTGCCCTGTAACTATTGCTCCAGGTTCCCCACCGAGGGACAGGTGGAAAGGGGAGTCGACATGCGCTGCTTAACCCAGAGCTGGGAGACCAGTGAGGACAGCATTGCCCAAACTCAAAACTCAGGCACTGATGAAATGGTATGTCTGGAAAGTTATATACCTGCATCAAAATTTTATTAACCCATCCCCAGTTTAAGTACAGTAGGAAAGTTTATTGGGCAAAAGAATCAGATGGCAAAATATTGTTATAATCAGCTCCAAATGGACCCTTTGGTTTTCAGATCTCAGGTTGACTTAAAGTGAGGTCAACTTGTCCAAGCATTCTGCAAAGCAGGCCCCAAGCCCTCATGGTTCTCCTGGGCATGACCCTCCCAAGCCCTTGGTCTAGAGAAGGAAAAAGAAATCTGGACATGTTCTGGGGCCTCCTCATCTCAGGAAGTAGCCCCGCCCAAAGTCTGTGAGTGCAGGTTCTGCCCTGCTCGTTAAGCAGAGGCCAGTTTCAGAAAAGGCTGTTTGTACCAAGGTCTGAACACAGGTGGCAACACAGACCTAAACTCGGATCCTGGCTCTGCCACTCTCCAGCTGTACAACCCTGGGCAAGTCACATGTTCTGTGAGCCTCATTGAAAAGGGAGACAACAATACTACCTAGGAGAGTGCCATGAGGACAAGTGAGATGAAGTAGGCAAGCACACGGAGCCCAGTGCATGGCAAGACATTTGCGTTAGTCCCCATTCTGTTCCGCTCCAGGGCAAGGCCTCAGGTCAAGCAGGAGCATTGCTGCTGCTGTCACTCATGTGTCCAGAGGGCTATGTTCCCACAATCCAGAAAAACCATGGGTCTGCGCTTCCCCCATCTACTGCATGTAATCTCTCTCTCTCAACCACCGTAATGAAGTTGGTACAAGCAGTCTCTCCACATTCACCCCCAATTCTTACCAAGGGTCCTTTGGGTTCATACTTCCTCTGGATTAGGAAAGCTTTTGTGATGTTGGCACCTGAACATGACCAGAGGGAGAAGAAAGGTCAGTCATGGGAATGACAAGAAGTTAAAGAGCCCTTGAAGGATTTGAACCTGAGGTTCCAGAGCTTCTTAACACTCCCATGGGTCTGGAAGACCTGCAAGTTAGCTTCAGGCTGCACTCACACCAACGGATGTGTGGGGACCACAAAACGTTGCTTCCTCTCTGAACAGGTCCCCATGGCCTTTCCTGACTGCACTGCCTGGGGAGTTCAAGTCACAGGCTTGACTTCTCCACCTGTCTTTCCCCACAGCCTGGGCATGTCTTACAGGATTCTCTCTTCACATAGACGTCTGGTTGACCCAGATGCTCCCCACAGGATGGGCCTGCTCTAAAGATACCAGTACTTCCTCTACAGCAGTGGTTGCCAACCAGTGGCCCACAGACCACTGGTGGTCCATGAGGTCTGAAAGGTTGGCGACCTCTGCTCTACAGTGCCATACACAATAATAGTGACACAAATATTTGCCAATTAATTAACAAATCAAAGGGGTGAATGTGGTCTAATTGTGTCTATCCCCAGATAATGGAACAACCTCTGAGTTTTAATTTGTACATCACCAGCCACTTGCTTCTCCATCTTTCCTTCTAAATATTCCGTAGGATGCCTGTGTCTTGTCCTCCCATGTCTTCGCTTCTCCCTTCCTCCTCTAAAAGGAGAAAGAATTTCTCCACAGAGAGGTCATGGTTGCCTTACATCAGTGAAAGAATGAGCATGGATACTGTCTCTCCAACCAGAGCAGAGGACACCCTGGTCCCAAACTTATGACCCACTGCCCACAGCAGATGTCCCAGAGTGGAAGTGACACTAGCCAAGACCTCCACATGACCCCTTGCTCTTGAATGGGTCTTGGATTCTCTGTAAGGCCAGGTTTCAGAAGAGAATGTGCTGATCAAGAAAGGTTACTTATGGCTGTAAATTTCTCACTATGAAGCAACAGGTGGCATTCAGATTTTTTGTTTCTCTTCTCATGAGCCTCCTCCCATGATCTGACCCTCAGCCAATGCCCACTTCCACACAAATGAATGAAGTTGGCATGAGTCCACCTGCCCCAGGTACACTGGCCTTGCAGTGGTCTGTCCTTCAACCCACAGTAGCAACTGTGCTGTCATCCCACCTTCAAATAACGCTTACAACACACTCGTGATAATCTTCCATTTGTCCCTCCCAACAGAAGTCTGTGCTTTTTCATCACTGTGATGGGAGGTGTGCCAGAGAAGGAGGAAACCAGCATGCCACTTCCTGTGCAGCTCTTTGCAGATGAGTTATCACCAAATGCTCTGAGCAGTGTAGTCGTTTCTAGAAACATGCAATTCACTTAAAGCCTGTTCTTTTTCTGTTTGGGTAATGTAGAAGAATCTCTTCAAAAACACAGTTACGCCTGACGAGTGTTGCTCAGTGGATAGAGGGTCAGCCTGTGCACCGAAGGGTCTCAGGTTTGATTCCTGATTAAGGTCTCGTGTCTGGGTTGCAGGTTTGATCCCCAGCACTGGTTATGGTGCATGTGGGAGGCAACCAATTGATGTGACTCACATCAATGTTTCTCTCTCCCCCTCCTCCCTTCCACTCTCTCTAAAAATCAATGGAAAAAATATCCTCGGGTGAGGATTAATAAAAAAAATTTTTAATACAATGAAATCCTTCTTTGGTGAAGGCAAGTATTGGACATGCAACATGCATGGAGTGTCTTATTCCTTGGACAGAAGAACAGTGAGGTCTTTATGCTACTTGAAGAACTGGTCTTTTTTTTGCGGGGGGGTGTGTTATAATAACTTTTTATTTTGAAATAACTGCAAACTTAGAGTAAGGTTGTAAGAATAGTATCAAAAACTGATATTCCCTTCACCCAGACTCTCTAATTGTTAACATTTTACCACATTAATTTATTAATTTATTTCTCCATGTAAAAATATACATATTTTGCCCTGGTGTGGCTCAGTTGGCTGAGAGGTCACCGGTTTGATTTTCGGTCAGGGCACATGCCTGGGTTGTGGGCTCCATCCCCAGTAGGAGGTGTGCAGAAGACAACCGATCAATGTTTCTCTTTCTCTCTTTCTCTCTCTCTCTTTCTCTCCCTCCCTTCCTCTCTCCTAAAAATAAAAAAATCAATTAAAATATTAAAAATAAATGATACGTATTTTAAAAATTCATTTGAGAATACATGGCAGACATGATGGCCCTTTACCCCTAAATACTTCACTGTGCTTTTCCTAAGAGCAAAGGCATTCTTTAAATAAACACAATACAAATATTAAAAACCAGGAAATTAACATGGATACAATACTATAATCTAATTTACGTATAATCTAATCACATTCAAAGATTTCAATGGTCATAATAATGTCCTTCATAGCAAAAAATAAAGAGAAGAAAAAAAGTTCAGTCCAGGATCCTTTATATCATGTCCCTTACAAAAGCTGCTCTCAACCTAAATGAAGATTCTTTCGTTACAGCCGGAGGTATATATTATATCCAGATGCATTCTAGCCACGCTGCCCCTGAACTTTCATTTGTGGAACCTTACAAGGCACTCATGAGTCAGGTAAGACCAGTTTTGTAGCATCCACCAAACCACCTCCGGCCCACGACTGCTCATAGGGTTATGAGTTACGCAGAGGTAATGAAAGTTACTTTCCGCACTCCAGGGCTGACAGACCAACATCCCCAGCCAGTGGCTGACCTCAGAGTTCACTGTGGCCACAACAGAGCCCAGAGCATCCAGCCATGACTGGGGGGACACAGAGAGCAGAGAAGAGCAGTGTGTCCCAGTTGGAACCTGAACAGCAACTGCCTCAGGGTAGAGCTTCTCCCAGATGGAACAGCTGCTGGGCCAGCCAGCGCCTGAGAGGACAGTGCTCCAGGTTCCAGGCTAGGCCTGCCAGCGCTGAAAACGGAGGTCCTGTCCTAAAGACGAAATCAACTGAAAGAAAATAATCTTAGCGCCCAGCCAGTGTGGTTGAGCACTGAACTATGAACCAGGTCATGGTTCGATTCCTGGTCAGGGGACATGCCCGGGTTGCGGGATCGATCCCCAGTAGGGGGCATGCAGGAGGTAGCTGATCAATGAATCTCTCTCATCATCGATGTTTCTATCTCCCTCTCCCTTCCTCTCTCTGAAATCAATAAAAATATATTTTAAAAAAGGAAATAAAATGATCTTTACAACTCGATAAAGGGAAATGTGAGGAATCTCATTCAATAGGCCCTTGCCGCTTAGCACAACAGCTGCCCAGAGCGATCAGCTGAGTCCAAAGCCCAAGCCTGCGTGCATGGCCTCAGCTGGGTTTTCTGTTGCTACAAACACCAACCTGGTCCAAAGTCCACGGTGGCGTACAGCCCCTGCAGTGCCCCACACTGCATAAGTTTCTCCATTTCGCCATCGGTGGTGAACAGAACCACATCATTACCCAGGTGGTAGTGGAAACGCTTCTGCAGGAAGCGCAGGTAGTCATAGTCACAGGAAAAGTAGCTGCCATATTCATTTTCAACCTGAAAATTAAAAAAGAAGAGGGTGAAAAAAAAGTCAGAGATCCCAATGAAGTCATTCTAATGCCAAATATATCCCCTACACTAAGTCCTCAAAATTCATTTTTTTAAAAATATATTTTTCTTGATTTCAGAGAGGAAGGGAGAGGGAGAGATAGAAACATCAATGATGAGAGAGAATCATTGATCAGCTGCCTCCTGCACGCCCCCTACTGGGGATCAGGGTCAAGCCTGCATCCCAGGCATGTGACCTCCTGATTCATAGGTCAATACTCAACCACTAAGCCACGCTGGTCAGGCTCAAAAATTCATTTTCCAAAAAGCAACTCAGCATAAAAACATACCCCGCCCAGGAATAAGAAAAAAAAAAAACAGAAATCACAATGCTAGTTTTTGGATTGTAGTGATGTTCTATACTGTTGTAGATAATCCTAATAATAAAAGGCTAATATGCAAATCGACCAAACGGCAGAACGGCCGGTCACTATGATGTGCACTAACCACCAGGGGGCAGATGCTCAATGCAGGAGCTGCCCCCTGGTGGTCAGTGTGCTCCCACAGGGAGTGCCGCTCAGTCAGTAGCCCGAAACTGGGCTCACAGATGGCAAGTGCAGCAGCAGTGGCGGGAGCGCTAAGGATGTCCTACTGACAGCTTAGGCTCATTCCCTGCCTAAGCCCTCAGTTGGACACCCCCAAGGGCTCCCGGACTGCGAGAGGATGCAGGCCCCCCAGAGTGCACAAATTTTGTGCACCGGGCCTCTAGTTGTAGATAATACTCAACTCTGCTATTGTAGTGCATAAGCAGCCATAGACACTCAATGAATGAATAGGCGTGGCTGTGTTCCAATGGACTTTTATTTACAAAAACAAGCAGCAGGCCAGTTGGCTCATGGGCCACCATCTGCAGGTCCTAGTTCTAGAGTAACTATGTCGTCCTGTAAGCTCCTTAGTGAAGCAACAAGGCACCATGGACCTTTAAAGTGGTTGATCTTGGAGGATCCAAGATGGCGGCGTAGGTAAACACCTAAACTGCTGCCTTGCACAACAATTTCAAAACTACAACTAAAAGACAAAACGTCTATCACCCAGAACCACAGGAAAGCTGGCTGAGTGGAAGTTCTACAACAAGAAGGAAAGAGAAAACAGCATTGAGAGGTGCACAAGCGCTGAAAAGCTGAGGTACGGGGGCGCGCGAATCGGGCTGGTGGCGGGCGACTGGGAGTGCTGATTCTTTCAACCCGAAGGGAGACAAGCTCCCAATTACTCCGAACTCCAGTTTCTGGGGAGACGCGGGGGACCCAAACTCCTACGGGGAGAAGCTGGACTGTCTGCCATCGGGTTGGAAAGTGAGGGAGGCTTGCTTGCAGGGCTGTGCACAGGAATAATTGTTTACTGTGCTGGGGCGCGGGACGCGGGGACGCGGGATGCGGTCGGAGAGGCAGAGCTGGCTTACTGGCAGCCATCGCTGTTTGCCACGCCCTAGCCTAGTGACGCCCTGAGACCCCGCCCTGCACAATCTACAAACCCACCCAAGCTCCAAGCAGCGGCTTTAGCATATGAATGGCCTGCCCTATCGCAGCTTAACCTAGCAAACGTGCAGCCCGGGTCAGACAGCTCCAAAACCTCCAAACCCCAAGCAAAGAGGAGAAAACTGTAGTTCTCACTGTAGCTCCTGCTGGGTGGCCTCAGACAGTAGCTGACCTGCACCCCATTGGAGATCCAGAAGCCAGTGTACCTAGTGGTCAGTGTGAGACACCAGATTTCAACTCCTCACATCCATAAGTGACACATTCAAGAGGCAGACTCAGTGAGCACCAAAGCCCCACTGAAACAAGTCCTGCACCATAAGCGTGTCTCCAGCGCAGCAGTTCTTCCATTATAGACACAGCGGGTCCTCACAGCCAATTGGCCTGGAGGTCAATTCCTCCCAGTGTACCAACAGCAATCAAGGCTTAACTACACCAAGACTTTGCACTCAGCCCACAAAGGGGTGTACCAAGAGCGTCCACCTCAGGTGATTGGGGAGGCTGAGCTACAGGCCCCTATAGGTCACCTACCACACAAAGCCACTCCATCAACACAGGGAAGTAGCAAAATGCGGAGACAAAGGAACATGTCACGAATGAAAGAAATGGAGGAAAGCAAACTACTGGACGACATAGAGTTCAGAGCCACATTTATAAGGTTACTCAAGAATCTTCTAAAAACCGCTGAGAAACTTGATGAGACCTCCAAGGAGCTTAGTGAGACCTTCAAGGACCTTAATGAGAATGCCAAAAAAATGGAAAAGGACCAGTCAGAAATTAAGCATACACTGTCTAAAATAAAGAATATACAGAAACTCAACTGTAGATCAACGTACCCCAAGAATCAAACCAAAGATCTGAAATATGAGAAAACAAACAACACCCAACCAGAAAAACAAAAAGAAAAAAGAATAAAAAAATATGAAGATAGTGTAAGGAGCCTCTGGGACAACTTTAAGTGTACCAACATCCGAATTTTGGGGTGCCAGAAGAAGACAGAGAGCAAAATATTGAAAACCTATTAGAAGAAATAATGACAGAAAACTTTCCCTACCTGGTGAAAGAAATAGACTTACAAGTTCAGGAAGCACACAGAACCCCGTACAAGAGGAATTCAAAGAGGACCACACCAAGACACATCATAATTAAAATGCCAAGGGCAAAAGACAAAGAGAGAATCTTGAAAGCAGCAAGAGAAAAACGGTTAGTTACCTACAAGGGAGCACCCATATGACTGTCAGCTGATTTCTCGGCAGAAACTATGCAGGCCAGAAGGGAGTGGCAAGAAATATTCAAAGTGATGAATAGCAAGAACCTACAACCAAGATTACTCTACCCAGCAAAGCTATCATTCAGAGTTGAAGGTCAGATAAAGAGCTTCACAGACAAGAAAAAGCTAAAGGAGTTCATCACCACCAAACCAGGATTACATGAAATGCTGAAGGGTATTCTTTAAGAAAAGGAAGAAGAAGAAAAAGGTAAAGATAAAAATTATGAACAACAAAATGACATCAAATACATACCTACCAACAAGTGAATATAAAAATCAAGTGAATAAAAAATCTGAAGAACAGAATGGACTGGTGAATATAATAGAATCAGGGACATAGAAAGGGAGTGGACTGACAATTCTCAGGGGGAAGGGGGTGAGGGGTGCTGGAAGAGATTGGACAAAAATCTTACACCTATGGATGAAGACAGTGGCGGGAGGTAAGGGCATGGGGTGGGGTGGGGAGGGGAATCAGGTGGAGGGGAGCTATGGGGGGAAAAAAAGAGGAACACCTGTAATAATCTGAACAATAAAGATTTATTAAAAAAATAAAAAATAAAGTGGTTGATCTTCCACAGCAACAAGTAAGAACAGGGCTACTAACTCATGATGACTACTCCATACACTGGATGAAGCAAAGTTGTAGATGGAAGGTCCTACCCCTTATTATTGTCACCTGGGATATTAATAGGTGTTTGTGGCTTTCCTTATTTTAGGTGTGGTCTTGGTACGAATTGAGATAAACATCCACATATGAGTCCAGTTCAGATGGTGCTGGTTTAGAGAATATTTGCACCTATGGCTGAACCATAAGGATGAGTCAAGGTCCAGGCTGGGCTTCCTGCAGCTGTCAGACAATGGTGTTGAGGGCCCAACATGCCCCCCTCACCCCCCGCGGGCAGGGATCTGAGCCTTCTGGTAGGAATCGTTTTTTGTCCTGCCTGTAGACACAGCTCCTTGGTGGCCTCTTCAGATGCTTGGGGCACTCAGAGAAAGCACCAGCTTTGCAAACTGAGTGAATAAATCCCTACGGCCCCTGGCCTGAATTAAGACAGAGAGGGAAATCAGCTTTCATACAAAATTCCACCGTGAAACACTGGCTATTGAAGCTAGCCTTTTCCTTCCTTCCTTCCTTCCTTCCTTCCTTCCTTCCTTCCTTCCTTCCTTCCTTCCTTCCTTCCCTCCCGCCCTCCCTCCTTCCTTTTTTGCTGCAAAAAACTTTATTGTTTCCATTTGGTCCAATGCATAGGAGAGGGCTTCAGGGTGGTTCAAAGACTGGCTAGTAGGGCGTGACTCAGTGGTTGAGCATCGAACCATGAACCAGGAGGTCATGGTTCAATTCGAGGTTAGGGCAGATGGCCATGTTGCAGGCTTGATCCCCTGTGTGGGGCATGCAGGAGACAGCCAATCCATGATTCTCTCTCACCATTGATATTTCTATCGCTCTCTCCCTCTCCCTTCCTCTCTGATATCAATAATATATACTTTTTTTAAAAGAAAAACAAAAATGAATGACTAGTGTTTCAGGGAGAGCCAAAAGCCAGACACCAGGGGGATGCAGAGGGGCCCCTCAAAGGCCTCTGGGCTCCAAAGGCTCCTAGTCGTGCTTGAGGGTGAGTCTCTTGAAGAGATTCTCACCCAGCCCAGCCTGGGGCCGGCCAGCCTGCGGAGGTGAGTCAGGTGTAGCCCATCTTCTTGATGAGTTTCACCCCCTCACGCCGGAAGTGGTTCTCCAGGAAGTCACAGAGATGAGGGTCTGTGCGGGTAGAACCCAGGGCCTGCAGCTCCACAAGGTCCTGGTTCAAGTTCCTCTCCAGGCCAGGGCGGCTTCCAGGACGTCCTGAGTTTTGCCCCCTCTTCCTGGGAGGCTTCAGCACGTCCTGGAAGAGAATGCGGCCACCGCGCTGGTTTTGCGTCTTCAGGAAACGCTGGGAGCCCTTGTGCTTCTTCTCCAACTCGAGAAAGAAGTGGCCCAGGCCCTGGAGCGCCACATCCTAGCGGTGGAACTAGAAGCCCAGAGAGAGGTAGGTGTGGGGGCCCGCAGATGCAGGTTGGCCAGGCGTTGACGGCAGCCTCCACCTCGGTGGAATAATTCTGACGAATTTGTGAGCTCATGGTTGTTCGGCAATAAGGAGTTAAGGTAGAAAAACAACCAGGGTGTTGGCTGGTCTCGGAGGTGGTTCTGAAGGTGGTGACTGGATAAGACCGCTAGAGAGTGGTCGGAGGCTAGAAGAAGGGGTGTCCCTGGGTCTGGGGCGTCCAAACACTGTTGAAGCAAGAGACAGATCCAGGACCGCCAAGGGCACGGTCGCCAGCTTCTTTCTTATCTAGCCCAGCCGCCTCTATTCGATTCCAGAACCACTGGGTAGGCGTGCGGTGTGTATACACGCTGGATGTGACCTCCTGGCGGCCAGGCAGAGGTCTAGAGATACACCTGGGCAGGGACGAAGGTCGCTAAACTTCCTCAAATCCTTCACAAACGGAGGCGCTTGCTGGGTGGCCTTGGCCAGGTCACTTAATCTCTTTGAAAGTCTTCATTTAAAAGAGACAGTGGACCTAGCCAGTTTGGCTCAGCGGATAGAGCGTGGGCCTGCAGACTGAAGGGTCCTGGATTCGATTTCGGTCAAGGGCACATGCCCAAGTTGTGGGCTTGATCACCAGTAGGGGGCATGCAGGAGGCAGCCATCCATGATTCTCTCTTATCATTGATGTTTCTATCTCTCTCTCCCTCTCCCTTCCTCTCTGAAATCAATAAAAATATTTAAAAAAATAAAAGAGACAGTGGCTGGAATAATTGAATGTCATTGGCAGGGCATCCAGAACAGAGTCTGGTATATAGCAGGCATTCAAAAAAGGTAATACCTCCCCCAAATGCAATTTAAATCAAAGCACCATCTGTGACATTGCCTCTCAGAGAAACAGACTTATGCAGCTCAGGCCTGCATCCCTCCTATAAATACTGTGACTGGATGGAAGCCTTCGCGCCCCGCCAGCCCATGCTCATCTCCATGGTTACCTGCACCGTTATAATCGGCCCTCCATTCTGATAGAGGAGAGGCTTCATCTTGGGCAGAATGACTCCCAACCACGTATCCACAGCTGCCAGGTAGTCTGGAACGCAAGACAGGTTTAACACCATCACGCACCTTTTAGCACCAATAGACACAACCCAGCCTTATTACTCTGGGGCTGCCAGCTGAGATCAGAATATACTGGATTCAACAACTGCCTTCTGAAATGGGGCAGCTACATGTCCCAAGAGTCAGATAAAACTTGTCTTGCAAGGAGCCGTCTCCTCAGCTGAGCTCCCTGTGGACAAGGACCGGTATGCCTGGTAGCCGCCCCTGCATCCAGGACAGAAAGCCTGGAGCATCCTGCAAGTGTGTGTTATGTGGAGAAAAGAGCGACTGAGCCCTGGCTGGTGTTTCTCAGCGTTGATCTGCAGACCGGAGGGTCAAGGGCATGTACCTGGGCTGCAGGTTTGATCCCTGGCCCCGGCTGGGGTGCTTGCGGGAGGCTACCTATCAACGTGTCTTTCTCACATCGATAGTTCTCTCTTCACTCTCTCTCTGTCTCTGTCTCTCTCTCATTCCCTCTCCCCCTCTCCCCTCTCCCATTCTCTCTAACAGTCAATGGAAAAAATATCTTCTGGCAAGGATGAACAACAACAACAAACATCAAAAAAGAAAAGAGTGACTGAAGGGTGTCACAGTAGGTTTTTTATCTTTGTACAATTAAGCTCCAGTAAATTATATATTTACATTGTCTGATGGGGATAATATAAAGTTGCCGGCCATGTTGCCGGATTAAGTGAGATAGTACATATGAAAACACTAATCATATACTAAGGGTGCAAAATGGGAGGGGAATACACTCAGAAGGAAATGTGCCCAGAGCACCACGCACTGGCCTTTTCCACAGTAACCTTAATCCGTGTTGGCTGCTTTTATGACCACCTTCATCACCACCACCACCACCACCAAGAGAAACTGAAGTTGTCGGAAGATAGAAGTGCAGTGAGTCAGGGCTTACAGCTAAAATCATATCTAGTGGTTTAAAAAGTCAAGAACAAAGACCTATCATTTACATCTGCAAATGGAGATAAAGGAATAGAGAGCATCTTAGCTACCGAGCAGTCCAGTGACACCTTTCCAGATACTGCGCCTGCCATGGGGATTAGCTAGGTGCTATCCCCAGCCCTGCAATAGTCTAAGAATGTAGGAGGAGAAAGCATTCAAGTCAGTCGGTCAACCGCAAACAGGGCCCATTGCCAATTCAAAGAGTTATCGGTTTGTCAGCAAGATCTGGTCAAGTTCAAGAAAGCCCATTTTCTACACATGCAATGTCTGGCGTTCTGCAGTGGATAACGATAAACACTTTCACTAAACTTTCAGAAGTGTCTGCGCAGAAGTCCCCCAGCCTTCAAAATACCTGATTCTCACGATGTAAGTTGTCTGCGCGTTCATAAATTCTCTCAAGGCATCTGTCACAACTTACCTGGATCAGACGAACGAAGAACAATATTTTCCTTCTCCAGGAGCCACGCAGGTAATCCTCCCTAGGGTAGGAAAGAAAAAAAGAAGCCAAGGTAAGGTCCATTTCATGAAAGGCACTCAGGGGAGACAGAAATTACTGCTAGCAGTGAGGGAAGAAAGGCTCCACGGAGAAGGGGTATTCTGAGTTGGGCTTTCTAGTCTGGAAACTTTCAGGGAAATTAGGAATTGTAACGTGGTAAAAATAAGATCACTCTTTACGAATACGAATGGTTTGAGAATCAAAGCCTTAGCTATAGATTAATTCCACTTAACTTCACAGCTAGCCTGTGAGGCTGACAGAGCCCCCGCCATTACCTGCTTTTTTCAGATGAGGAAACTGAGCTATGTGAGTGACCAGCAAGAGGAGGACCCACACCTCTGACCCTTACCTGTTCCCCTCTGCTTAGGCATCTCCTAAGGGAAAAGACACCTGTGTGGCTACAGTCACAGGCTCCATGCCATCTGGAACTAGAGACTTATTTAAACTGCTTGAACTCCCTTTCCCTTGGTCCCCGGCCTGCCAGCCCGCCTGGGTCACACACAGCAGGCAGGCAGAGCCCAGCCTAACCGCACTCACCATCTCCCACTCCGCACAGATGTAGGGTCCAGGCCTCAGGATAACCAGCAGCCCCAGCTCGTGCGCCAGCTGGATAAAATACTCCACGTCGTGCTCCTCGGAAAACTGGTACTTTCCTGGCTGGGGCTCGTGGAAGTTCCAGGGCACGTAGCTGCCAAGACACACACAGCCCCTCCCTAGAAAGAGCTCAGAAATCCAGAGGACCTACGTGAATTTCTGCAGAGCTATCAGCTCGCAGGATGCACAGACCTCTCCCTTAGGCGGCCTCTTGGGAAACAGGCCTTGTTTCGAGTTTTCACAGTGGCTACCCAAGCGAATCAAATGTGGGGGTGGGGGTGCGGGGGGGAGCACACTTTCAAGTTTATGACCCACAAAGAATGTCCATTCCTATTTACTGCTTGACTTTAAGAAAGATACAGAATTATATGAACACGAATTATTAATATGTAAAAGTTACATATACCTGTGAAAAGCTTAGGAAAAATGAAAATATATGTGCTAAAGTAGTAAGATATACATATATATATATATATATATATACTAGAGGCCCAGTGCATGAAATTCATGCACTTGTGGCGGTCCCTCAGCCCGGCCTGTGTCCTCTTGCAGTCAGGGAGCCCTCAGTGGATAGCTGACTGCCGGCTTAGTGCTGCTGTGGAGGCAGGAGAGGCTCCCACCACCGCTGCTGTGCTTGCCAGCCGTGAGCCCAGCTCAGGGCTTGTGGCTGACCGGCACTCCTCCTGCATTGAGCATCTGCCCCCTGGTGGTCAGTGTGCGTCATCCACCATATGATCAATTTGCATATTAGCCTTTTATTAGATAGGAGATATATATATATGAATATATATACATATGTGTATATATATATATATACACATATATATATTCATATATATATATTCACATATATATATTCAGAGCCACATAATGATGGGGATAGGTTCTGAGAAATGTGTCATTAGGCGATTTTGTCGTTGTGCAAACATCACAGAGTGCACTTACAAACCTGGATGGTCTAGCCCCATGGTCGGCAAACTGTGGCTCGCGAGCCACATGCGGCTCTTTGGCCCCTTGAGTGTGGCTCTTCCACAAAATACCATGGCCTGGGCAAGTCTATTTTGAACAAGTGGCGTTAGAAGAAGTTTAAATTAAAAGAAATTTCAATCGTACTGTTGATATGTGGCTCTGTTGACTAAATACGAAGCCACCCATGACCATCACAGAGGTCTCTCTGATGACCCTGGCTGTGTCCTTTTTATTTATTTATTTATTTATTTATTTTTAAATATACTTTTATTGATTTCAGAGAGGAGAGGGAGAGAGAGAGAGAAACATCAATGATGAGAGAGAATCATGGATAGGCTGCCTCCTGCATGCCCCTTGATTGGGGGTCGAGCCCGCAACCCGGGTATGTGCCCTTGACCGGAATTGAATCTGGGACCCTTCAGCCCGCAGGCCGACGCTCTATCCACTGAGCCAAACCAGCTAGGGCTGTGTCCTTCTTTTTAAATTTTTAATATTGTTATTGATTTCAGAGAGGAAGGGAGAGAGATCGAAACATCAATGATGAGAGAGGATCATTGATTGGCTGCCTCCTGCACGCCCCCTACTGGGGATCGAGCTCACAACCCAGGCACGTGTCCTGACCGGGAATTGAAACATGGCCTCCTGGTTCATAGGCCGATGCTCTACCACTGAGCCGCATGTGCTGGGCTGGCTGTGTCCTTTTTCCACCGTCCTAAGCTTTCAGGGTCCCCTGCAATAGATAGTCTTGGTTCCCTTGAACACAGGGTTGAAACTGCAGACAGACCCCAGTGGCCTTCGAACCAGAAAAACAAGTGGGGTTCCCCCTAAATTATCTGTCCCAGGAATCTGCCTCTGGGTTTTTCTCACTCTTGAGTTTTGCTAAGTTATCGGCAATTCACATCAGCAGTGCAAAAACCAGAGTGGTCAGCCACCCCAGTTCTTCCCAATTAGTCACCTTGCAACAGCATGAGGAGAGATGAGGAGAGATAGCTCGTGGGGTAATTCTATAACCCCAGGCAATAGCATGAACCCTGAAAACAGACTGGGTTTCAGGAATCTACCTAACAAGGAATATTCCCCTAAGAGCTGAGAGAAGTTATAACTACTTACAAACACCCTTATCTTCAAATCCTAGGTGGATCTCTGGCCAAAAATACGTGCTCGGGCAAATTTCAGTGTCACCAGCTGTACATGGGAATGATAATACCTTGAAGAAATGGAATCATTCATGTCAAGTGCCCTGCACATGGTGAACACTCAATCATTGACACTTCCCTTTGCCTTTTTAAGCTGATGCTCATTGTATGATTTCTGGCGATGACATTCAAGATTGGAAAAGGTGCCAAAACCGGTTTGGCTCAGTGGATAGAGCGTCGGCCTGCGGACTGAAAGGTCCCGGGTTTGATTCCGGTCAAGGGCATGTACCTTGGTTGCGGGCACATCCCCAGTGGGAGGTGTGCAGGAGGCAGCTGATCGATGTTTCTCTCTCATTGATGTTTCTAGCTCTCTATCCTTCTCCCTTCCTCTCTGTGAAATATCAATAAAATATATTAAAAAAAAAAAAAAAGATTGGAAAAGGTGATGAATTACCTAAAGAAGGGCCAATCACGCTCATGAGACGCCCCTCCCAGAACACAAGACAACACTATTTCCCATCCTGAGCAATGAAATAGCTGCGCTGAGAAACGCAGCTGTACCCTCTCCAGGTGTGGGTGTCCGGGCCCAGGTGAGAGCCCAGGGCCCTCCTACTTACATCTGGATGGCGTTCAGCCCAGCCATCTTCATCTTCAACAGCCGGTCCTTCCAGTAGAAGCGGGGCACACGGAAGTAGTGGATGCTGCCCGAGATGTAGCGGAACGGCTGCCCATCCTTGCGGAAGCAGTTGTGGTTGTAGTCGATCTCGAACGTCTTCCGGGAGGCATTCTACAGAGCAAGGGTGAGACCACGTGAGAGCCTGCACCTGCAGCGTTTTGGGGGCAGACACTCTGAGAATGGCAAGTGTCTCCCTGCCTATTTAATTTGCGTAATATGTTGATGGAGTGAATGTTTGGTTTCTGGGCTACAGAACAAACCACAGCTAAGCCAGGTAGGCACTCGGGTCACAGAATCACCAAGCAGGACCCACGTGCAGGATTCCACAGGGCTCACCTTCCAGAGTCCAGCACCGATCTGACAGTCGGTGGCTGAGATGCAGGAGTTCTATCTCCAAAGGGAAAACCCTGCTGGCGGTGACTCTTCTCTTGGCGTAGCAAAGCCCAGTATGCCAGGAATACAACACACACACACACACACACACACACACACACACAGACACGCATCCCTCCCTCCCTGTGGCTGTGACCTGCCGGAGCACCGGATGTACCTCCACAGTAATGTCACTGGGCTAAAAGCAACAGATTAGAAGTCCTGAAGCCTCATCCTAGGTGTTGCTCTAAGTTCCACCTGGGCAGGTCCCTCTCTAATGCCTCCTTTCATCCAAAATATGCAGGCTGTCACACTAAGTGAACTCTAAAGCAGTATTTCTCACATTGTGGGCTGAGACCCAGTTTGTGAGTCAGGAACTCAGGTTGGGTGATGATGGGCACCTTTTGCTAATAAGAGTAGAAAACAGAGTGTATTGCACGTAGGAAAGACAAGTATTATTTTATGAAACATTATATATGTATATATAGAATTGCATATGTACGTAGGTCTCTACGTGGTTGCAATGTAACCTGTATTTCTAGGAGTCAAATCAAATTTTGAGAAACACTTGGCACGGCTTCAGAAACAAAAAATGCTGCTATTTGAAAGGGAAGGTCTCAAAGGAGAGGCCAACAGACAGAGGGAAATACTGTCCCCTGGTGGATGAAGAAGGTAGAACAGGCCACAGGTGCCACCAGGACTAGGGCTACAAGAAACGTTGGTAAGATTCCTTGTGCATTTTTAGTCTTTCAAAGGTCACAATATGAACTTTTTAAAAAAGCTTTTTTTCACAGCAGCATCACAGTCAAAGCTTTTTTTTTTTTGGGGGGGGGGGTGGTGGTCTTGACATCATATCTGAAGTCCAACAAGGGCATCGAACACTGTGACTGTAAGATAAAACACTCCAAGTAGATTGCTTTGGGACAAATGGAAAGCTTTACTGTATGTGGATTACATCTCAATAAAGCTACCCCAAAATAAGAACACATAAATAATCATAAAATAATCACTTTAATAACAATTTATTCTTCTAGTAAACCAAGGCTTTAATTTCCATTCAAAGGCAAGATACTCCTCAAGAGACTCACAAAATACAAAAATAATTTGATATACCGGGTGCCCCAATTTTTAAAAAATATTTTTTTATTGATTTCAGAGAGGAAGGGAGAGGAAGAGAGAGATAGAAAGATCAATGATGAGAGGAAATCATTGATTGGCTGCCTCCATTGATTGGATCGAGCCTGCAACCCAGGCATGTGCTCTTGACTGGAATCAAACCCTGGACCCTTCAGTCCGCAGGCCGATGCTCTATCCACTAAGCCAAACCAGCTAGGGCCAGGTGCCCCAATTTTGAAAACATTTTCAGTGCATGAATATGGCGAAGTGTCAAATAAGGATTTCTCACAAGTTCTGTGAGTTCAAGGGTGGCCTAGGAGTTGGGAATGTTCTTTGAACAAACAAGTCTGAAGGAAGTAAGCAACTTTGGGCAGAAGTGGGGAAAAGGAAAGGGCTGTATGAAGTCCACATGTCTAGGAGAAGGGATTCAGAAAAGCCAGAGAGGAGTTGTAGAGATATTTATGTTGGTGGATGATAGAATCTGGCTTTCATCCCACACAGTAGAGCCCCATCCTGTATTTAAAACAACCTCAAAATCCAGCCCAAATAGCTCCCTACTATCCATTTAGAAATATTACCAAGTACCTACTGTGTGCTGAGTAAGCACAGACCACACAGATGTGACACAGCCTACATGCTTCCATCGAACAAGGAAGAAACCTGAGGGGTAACCGAGTGAGGCCTAGATGATAAAGATAAGACCATCACGTTGTGCACCTTAAACTTACACAATGCTATCCATCAGTTATATTTCAATAAAGCTAGAAATAAAAAATGATTTGAGCAGAAAGTTACAGCAGTACTCAATGACATGTAACCCAGGCATGGGGGGTGGGGTGGGGGAGAAGTGGCAAGGGAAAGTTTCCCAGAGGAAGGGACACCCCAAACTGGTTCTCAACCTTGGCCACACGTCAGAATCACCTGCAAAGTTTTTAAAATAGCAAAGTCAGGCCTCACACTCCAGACATTCAGATTTTAATTGATCTTAGGTGGAGCCCAGGCACTGATATTTCTTAAAACTGCCCCAGATGATGTAATGTGTAGCAGAGTTGAGAACTACTGGCCTGCCTGCCAGCCGGTGTAGCCCAATAATTGAGTGTCAACCTATGAACAAGGAGGTCACCGTTCCTGGTCAGGGCACATGCCTGGGTTGCGGGCTCCATCCCCAGTAGGGGGCATGCAGGAGGCAGCCGATCAAAGAGTCTCATCATTGATGTTTCTATCTCTCTCTTCCTCTCTGAAATCAATAAAAAAATAATTTTTTTTTAAGAGAGAACTACTGGCCCTATCTGGTTTGGCTCAGTGGAGAGCATCGGCCTGCGGACTAAAGGGTCCCAGGTTCGATTCCCAGTCAGAGCACATGCCTGGGTTCGGGCGATCCCCAGTGGGGGGTGTGCAGGAGGCGGCCAATCAGTGATTTTCTCTCATCATTGATGTTTCTCTCTCTCCCTCTCCCTTCCTCTCTGAAATCAATAAAAATATATGAGAGAGAGAGAGAGAGAGAGAGAGGAAACTACTGGCCTAAATGAAACCCTAGGATGAAGTAGAGTGACCACAGGAAAGGTGATGTAGGCAGAGGAAACTGGTGGAGAGGGCAGGCTGCAGGGAAGGGAGAGAGCTGCAGACCTCAGTACAGACGGAGCATGACAGCTGCTGAAACACAGATGGGCAGGGGCCAGATGGAATGAGCCCTGAACTCCAAGTTCCAGGGCCTGGACTTTATGCCAAGAGCTATGGAGAGCAACTTAAACACAAGAATGGTAGGATCCAATGTGTGCTTTCAAATATTCAGGACACTGGCCTTTTATTGAAGTGGCAAAACAGGAAGCAGAGACCTGGATCATGGTGGTGACAGGAAGGTGGGCAGTGGACAGCAGGGAGAACCACAGGACCAGGGGCTTGGTTACGTGTAAGACATAGGGGCTGAATTGTAGAGGCTCCACTGCCCCCAGGTGGAAATATTTGAGCATTATTATTTTTTTTTTTTTAGAGAGAGAGAGAAAGAGACTTAAGAGACATATCAACAGGAAAAAAAAAAGATTGTATGGATATTAACAGCTATGAGTTTGTAACAATACACAGTGGGGGGGAATTCACTGGTCATCTTTGGAGATCACTAGATTACTCATTACTCTGAAAAATGATCTTGGCAGAATCATGGCTGTTGTGTAGAGTGAGAACCACAACACACGTCCTCATATAGGCTTTTGCTTCTTTCCACCTGTCCCTCATTTCTGCACTCTTGAGTTACTTCTCAGACCACCTGCACCGGAGCCCCTGTTTCATGTTATGCTTCCAGAGGAACCCAAATGAAGGTGTGGCCTACACAGCAGATGCTCAGGATGTGAGTCTGTACCTGGATTTCTCATATATGTCAAACAACAGCAAGGATCCTGCAGCTGGTGCTACGTGGGTGGGGATGATGCAGTGCAAATACTAAGGCCCTCACCTGTGCTGGACTTGGAGGAGGTACAGGCAGAAGGGGAGGGGTGGCATCTGCATTAGCTCTACCCCTGGAATGGGGTATGTTACTGGTCATTGTAAGCACTGTGAGGTTGCCTGGCTTTTGTAACAGACTTGAAAGCTTTGAAGAAAGAGATTGGCTGACAGGCTCATGTAAGCCGTCCACTCAGAGCATTCTGTGAATGCCAGAGGCTTCCAAGGCAATGATTAGAGACCTACATCTCCTTCCAGAAAAGTAAGGCTCAGGACTTAATCATGGAGACACTGGTAGTGCATCTGGAGGGGTCAGAATAGAAAGCTGGATAGAGGGAAGTTTGTTGACATGGTGCATTCTCCCATGACGTGTGAGATAGCATCTTGGTAAAGCACCTTAACCCCACCCTGTGCTATGAGGATGATTCTCCAGAACCTGGACCTGATACTGGCTGCAGGAAATGAGCTGGAGATGCCAGGACTGCGTTGGCATCCTGAGAAGGTATGAGATGGCTCACAAGCCAGCATCTGACTGTACTTCCCCAGGACACTCCCTTTAATGAGGAATGCCCCAGGGAGGAGGAACCTGGCATTTCTGAGAAGCTGGTGAGTGTATTGTCCTCTGTAGGAAAACACTACAAGATGCTGTAGAAGATGCTGCCTTGGCCCTGGGATCCCTATGTTTGGGGATTATGAGATTCTGACAATCAAAGAGGGACCATTTAACCATCAGGAGCAGGTGTGTATAATGACAATGACCAGCAAGGCCAGAGTGGCAAACAGGTGTGCTGGCCAATAGCCATCTTAAGCAATGGCTCATACACCATAGCGTTCCTAGAGGGTGAGATGGCTGGACAACCAGCGAGGGAGTTGCTTGATGTGCCTAACAAGAAAAAACAAATCAAGAACTCATGAGCCAAAGGCTGGTGTCAGCTCCTGCAATGGAAAATTGATCTCTTCCCCCAGTTGCCAGCTCTGACAGCCAATTGACTGAACAAAGGGCTGGATGGATTCCCATCAGGGAGGGCCCTGCGATGCCACTCCAAGTACTATACACGCAATAGTCCCCAACCCTTCCCCAGTGGGACTTAGGGTACCTGAGTCCTAAGGAAAGTGGCACCCCCAGACCTTCTGAGGATTGTTTGGTATGGTCTGAGCTGATACTGATACCAGAGGACCGGAAATGCCATCACTCTCCCTTATCGCTCTTCAGGAGGCCCAGGGGAAGAGGGAGTCTTGGCGCAAGTCCTTCTCACAGTGGGTCCAACATGTCAGAGGACCCACCTGATGGCTATTTCACTGGTCCTGAGTGTGCCTTGGGATGGTTTTGCCTAACAACCCCCAGAGCCCTCACCATGAGTAAGAGCCACTATGAAGGACAGGGCTGAGTGGAGGTCCTGGAACTGGACACACCCTCCACTCAAGATGAATCAGAAGCAAGACCACAATTCTTCCTGAAATAGCAGATATAGTGTCCCCTCCACAAAGACTCAGGACATCCCCATCACACGCCATGCAAATGACCTGTGAGCCCCAGTGAAAAACAGATCCTGGTAGATGATGTGGCCACCTACCCTGTGGGTGCAGACAGGGTTACCAGAAACAGTCAACAGAGCCTTTGGCGTTTGGTTTGTGGCTAATGTTCTAAATTTGTCAAAACTATCAATAAAAAGGATCAAATGCAGTTTGTTTGTAAGTGAGCAGGACAGCAGTACACATTCTCTCTTGCCCCAGGGCCCTACTGACCGCCCCACCTTCTCCCAGAGACCTTGACTGTGAGGACGTTCCATAGGCTGTCCCTCTGGTCTGATATATAAATGACAACATGCTATCTGGACCTGGGAATCAGTGACAAGTCTCTGAAACTGAAGCTTAGAAAAGCAGGCAGAGTCCTAGCCAGTGTGGCTCAGGGGATAGAGTGTCGTCCTGAGGACTGAAGGGTCGCAGGTTTGATTCCCAGTCAAGGGCACGTATCTAGGTTGCAGGCTCAATCTCCGGCGGGGCACGTGCAGGAGGCAATCAATCGATGTGTCTCTCTCTCACATAGATGTTTTTCTCTTTCTCTGTCTTTCCTCTTCCCTTCCACTCTCTAAAAATCAATGGAAAAATATCCTTGGATGAGGATTAACAAACAAAGAAAAAAAATAGAAAAGCAGACAGAGATGATAGTTAGGGAGAGGCACAGAAGCAGCATCACCTAAGAGACAGCATCCAATTGGTGACTGTCCTGGTCAAGGTTAACAGGGAAAATCCACTTTATGGCTCCAAAATGACGTTTAAGGATATTAGAGAGGGGTCAGCATTCTTAATATCTGTGCACTGTGGCACCACCAACAGAAGGAGATCAAGAAATGTAAGGGAGGAATGCAGAGTCTATTCCCCCCAAATGAAAAGAATGTAAAATTTGCCCTGGCCGGTTTGGCTCAGTGGATAGAGCGTCGGCCTGCGGACTGGGGGGTCCCCGGTTCGATTCCAGCCAAGGGCACATGCTGGGGTTGTGGGCTCGATCCCCAGTGGGGGGCGTGCAGGAGGCAGCCGATGATGATTCTCTCTCATCATTGATGTTTCTCTCTCTCTCTCCCTCTCCCTTCCTCTCTGAAATCGATAAAGAATTATATATTTTTTAAAAAAATGTAAAATTTGCCCTGTGTGCAAATTCCACCCCTTCTAAATTAATTGGCACTGGGACAAAGTGCGGAAAAGCCAGTTTTATTTCACACTTGCAGGGGTGTGGTAGCATCAGTTCTTACAGTGTATGAGACCATAGAAAACATGTACAGTAAAATCAATCCCAAGCAAGGCCAAGCCCACATCTTCCCAGGGTCCCTCATGGACATCATACATATATTATTGGAGGTGAAAACAACAACACAGCAGTTTCAACAAAATACCCTCAGGCCAAATACACATTAGGGACTTAATACTGTCCAACATAACATTTTTAAGTTATTTATTGAACTTAGATTATTTCAGTAGTAAATAAGCATTAAAAACCCACCAACCATTAAACATAACACTGATATTTACACCATCAAGTAATGTGAACATTCCCCAAGTTTCCTAACCCTCGGGAATAACAATACTATATTTGCATTACTTGTGCACATTCCTCAACTAGAATGAAGAAATGAAAGGAGCTCTGTGATATCACAGGTTATGGGTCATGCCGACTATGTGAAGATGTGTCCTCAAGTCCCTCCCTGTGATGCTGGTAAGCACTTACTCAATGGATCTCCATCCCCTAAACCCTTTCAACTCACCCTACAGACCCAAAAGCCTACAGAATTCCTGACATGAACTGTTCAGCTCTAAGGTGACAGAGCCCAAAGCCTCCTAGGCTGCTAGCACCTAGGGTTGACAGGAGAGGGACTAAGGGGAGAAGATAGGGGTGGATGAGTCCTTATACACCATGGGCTTCCCAGACCCTTTAGTTCACAGAACGAAGAGAAAGATGGAATATTTCAGACGACTAGGGCACAAACTTGAATTATTTCAGATCTATGTACCTTTCACACATGAAATGTCATGGAAACACCATTACATAAGACAGGCTAGAGAAGCAAAACCTCCACAGGGAATGGTGAGAATCGATATGGATCTGGAAAATTTGTAGATGAGCTGCTACATTCTATTTTTATTCATTTCGTTTACTAATTTATGACTGTTTTATTCTGCAAAGATGTTTGTTGAGCATCCCAAGGACTGTGGGTAAAGAGTGTAAATTACAATAGAAGAGGAGGGGAAATGACAGATGGAGGAGACATGGGCCCAGTTGGGACCAGTTCCCAATCCTCTAGGACTCACAGACATTTGCAGACTTATTTCTGCCCCTTCATTTCAGAAAAAAGTGTATAGTTTTTATTTTTAAATAAAAAATTTAAATATAAAGTATTTCTCAAATGATCTTCCACAAGGTGCCAAGACCATTCAATGGGAAAAGGACAATCTCTTCAACAAATGGTGTTGGGAAAACTAGATATCCACGTGTAGAAGAATGAAGTTGGACCCTTATCTTATATCATATATGAAAGTTAACTCAAAATGGATCATAAGCTTCATGATATTAGACTTGGCAGTGATTGCTTGAGTACGACAACAAAAGCACAGGCAGCAAAAGTGAAAATAGACAAATGGGGCATCCTTAAAAACTTCTGCACATGAAGGGCAATAGAGGGGAAAGACAATCTGTGGACGAGAGAAAATAGTTGCAAATCACATATCTGGTAAGGGGTTAATATAGAGAATATAAAAAGAACTCTTACAACTCAGCAACAACAAAAAGTCAAATAACCTGATTTTAAAATGGGGAAAAGACCTAAATAGACATTTCTCCAAAGATGATATACAAATGATCGAAAACATATGAAAAGAAGCTCAATATCACTAATCATCAGAGGAATGCAAATCGAAACCATAATAAGTTATCACCTCACACTACTAACAAAAAAACAAACAATAACTAGTTCTGTGAAAATGGAGAGAAATCAGACCCTTTGTGCACTGTTGGTGGGATTATAAAATGGTTCAACTATGGAAAACAGTGTGGAGGTTCCTCAAAAAATGAAAAACCAGAACCACTATATAATCCAGCAATCTGACTGCTGGGCATTTTTCCAAAAGCATAGAAAGCAGGGTCTTGAAGAGATATTTGCACTCCCATGTCCCCAGCAGCATTATTCACAGTAGACAAAAAAACAAACAAACAAAAAAACCACAGCAGAAGCAACCCAAATGTCCACTGATTAATGGATAAACAAAATGTGATATATACATACAAAGAAATATTATTCAGCCTTAGAAAGTAGTCTTGCCACATGCTACAACATGGATGAACACTGAGGACATGATGCTAAGTGAAATAAGCCATCACAAATAAACAATGCATGATTCCACTTATATAAGGTACCCAGAGGAGTCAAATTCATCAGAATGTAAAATGGTGGTGCCCTAGCTGGCTTGGCTCAGTGGATTAAGCGTCGGCCTGTGAACTGAAAGATCTCAGGTTCTATTCTGGTCAGGGGCACATGCCTGGATTGTGGGCTCAATCCCCAGTGGGGGACTTGTAGGAGGCAGCCGATCCATGATTCTCTCTCATCATGGATGTTTCTGTCTCTCTCTCCCTCTTCCTTCCTCTCTGAAATCAATAAAAATACATATTTAAGAAAAAAAAAGAATGTAAAACGGTGGTTATTAGGAGCTGAGGGAAGGGGAAAAGAGGAGCTATTGTTTAATGGGTATAGAGTTTCAGATTTGCAAGATAAAACTCTGGAGACCTGTTTCACAACAGTGTGACTATACTTAACACTACTGAACTATACACTTAAAAATCATTAAAATGCTGAATTTTATGCTGTGTGCTTTTTACCAGGTTGGGGGAGGGGGAGTGGAGACAATTGAGATAAGCAGGAACAACTGAATTCTAACTCTTTAGACAGTAAACTGTATTTGAATCCTGTTACTCACCTGTAACAGAGACAGTTGCTTAACCCTCAGTGGAAAAAAACACTTGTATTGAGAAGTAAAAGACCTGGCTTCTAGCCCTCAAACCTCTTACTAGATAAGACAGTAGATGATATTGAAGAATTACTGTTCGTTTCCTTGGATATAATAGCATTATGTATATACCTTTCTAGAAAGGATTCATACAGAAGTATTTTTTGGGTAAAACTATATTTTCTAAGGTTTAGCTTACTATTGTCCAGCCAAAAAGAAAAACAGCACGGGGCAGGGATAAATGAGCAAGAACAGCAGAACAGTCACAGTTGTTGAAGCTGGGTGGTGAGCCCATGGAGGTTCAGGAGGTTGTTCTGTGTACTTTATGAATATTCAAAAATTTTCACAATAAAACGTTTTCAACAAAGGAAGAAAAGATGGAGGGATGTTTGGAATGGATGACAATGGGACTAATGTACCGAAGTTTTACAATAATAGGATCACACTACACGTGCCATTGTTAATTTCTTAAAAACGTTTCATTTCAACTTGCATTTACAGATTTAAAAAAATAAACTAAAATAAAATTGAATTTTCAAGCTCCACGTAAATATTTCTCTCCACCTCCTCTAGCCATAAACAAAAGAAGAAGGTGAATGGGTGAAGAACAGAGGTGCAGACGGTGCCTTGGCGAGCGACCCTCCAGGGCCCTGTCTGGGCGGTAACGGGGAAGTTTCTGCTGGGAAACTCCCACCACATCATGGGACACAAGCCAAGCATGCCTATTCCCTGGGTGGGTAAGGTGGGCCTGTTTTGTGTCTAACGGAGAGGAATCAGTCACACTGCACTGGAAGGAAGGCTTGCTGTCAACACTTTGGAAATAAGGGTGGTCTTCAGGATCCCATTATCCACCAGGCAGAGCGTGCACAGGAGAGATTAACACAGGCAGAGGACAGCAAACCCCACAAAGCACTGTGCCCAGCAGCAGGTGACACGGGACCCACTCACATCCCCCAGGTTTGTCTGCTCCATAAACTCCTGGGGCACCCGCACCCAACACAGTTCCTTCGCAAGCCCCGCTGTGCTTACAAATTAACAACACCGAGTGCCTCCATTGTGACTGTGCCACGTACAACTCACACACCAAGTCTCAGGACCCTCCCCACGAGACAGACTTGAGGTAGATATGATAATTATCCCCATGTTAGGGTGAGGGAAACCGAGGCTCAGGGAGGTCAAGTCATCTGCCCAACTGCCTGGCGGTGAGCAGCAGAGAGGGCCTCTCCAGTCAGAGCGGTGTCTGTGGTCCCCGTCGGAGAAAGACTCTCGGTCACAAAAACGTCAACGCTGAGCCCAGGTCCTCAGTCTCCTCAGAGAGGCCTTTCCTAACGGGACTGCTTATTGCTGCCCCAGGGGCAAAGGGTCTCTTAGTTCTGGTTTTCCTATGGGTCCAGTGGCCAGCAGAGATGGCCCTATGGTTCTGTGGCCAGAGTCCTCGGACAGTTCTACTAGGTCAGGCCAGGAAACTGGAAGCCGTCTGGTAGGAAGGATGGTCCCAGCACTCCACAGCCAGGGCCCTGCTGGAGCACAGGGGCCTGCCACCCCCACCCCATGCAACTTCCCCACTGGGAGAGAGAGCCTGCTTCCCACAAAAAAAAAAAAAAAGAAAGAAGACCCAAGCCTGGGGCG
Organism: Plecotus auritus; assembly: GCF_963455305.1. Classification (NCBI taxonomy): domain Eukaryota; kingdom Metazoa; phylum Chordata; class Mammalia; order Chiroptera; family Vespertilionidae; genus Plecotus; species Plecotus auritus. The sequence continues at coordinate 165,853,044 of NC_137773.1, forward strand.
GGACTCCAGTTTCCTGACTCTTCCTCTAAAATAAAAAGACATCCTACACTGAACTGAAACTAGCCCCCGTAGTTACACCAGTGAAGTGAAATTAGCCTCAAGCAAACCACTTTGAAAGACCATCAGGTTCTAGGTCCTTGTTCTCTGACTTCTGGTGACTATCTAAATCCCGAACCACCAGAGAGTGAAAAGAACCCTTTCTTTGGGAGGTATTAGGTGTGGTTTCTACCCCAGAATCTCCCTGTCATGTTGCCAATGCCCTTGGCCTCAGTTTCCTCATCTCTAAATAGGGAAAAGCAGCCTGTCCCTAGTTACCTCACCCAGTTGTATAAAAGGAGGCACACACCCTCTGAGTCCCCATGCAGCACTATTACCATCACCTACCGAGGGGCTCTGTTTCCACCCCCACACACAATCCCCAAGGCCCAGGAGCAGCAGACAGTAATAGCATCACTCAAGGTCTGGAATAAGATGAGCTCTGTATTCCAGCAGGTTTTGCCAATTCTCTCAAAAGAGGGGACTCTGAGAGAACCACGGGGGAAAATAAGTTATTCTTCTCCAGCAGCCAGAGGGGCCTCCATCTCACCTGCTCTCCCAGATTACTAGCAACATGCCCCTTACCCAGAAAGCTCTGCATCAATGATTCTGGCAACTGCCTAAGTCCTAGGAGGGTTTGAAAGGCGCTCAGAGTCCCTTCCCTACGCTGCTTTCTAGAGGCATCCCTTGCAAGCAACCCCACGTTTCTTTCAGTTTATTCCCGGGAGCTCTGCAGAGAGGGAGGTCTACTCCACATCATCTGGAAAATAGATGTCTGTTCTTACGCATGTGACTTGTGACCTCACAAATGCATATAAGAAAGCAACTGGCCATCTACAGAGCTCACCTGCCAGGCAGCCCCACCACAAATCACTGTTCAAACCAGGCTGTGGCCAGGGTGTGTGGGCAGGGCCGGGCAGGAAAGGCTGGAGGGGGTAAAGCAGGCAACCGGCCCTGAAGAGGGACAGAGAATGAGGGCAAGGGTAGAGGATGAGGGCGGGGCCAGGTTCAGGGAGCCCGCCGCAGGATGAGCTCTGTGATCTCTGCTCTGCTCCCCAATCTCATGGGGATCCCATAGTAGGCCGTGCCTGGGCTGACGTATACAAACGTGGTCTGGGCCACTTGGTAGAGACCAGCAAAGAAGGGGTTCAGGAGATAGGCCGCCACATTCAAGGGGAAGATTTGTCCAGCATGTGTGTGCCCAGAAAGGATCAGGTTAATATCCGGCCGAGCCTGAAGGGCTCTCTTGGCAGCCAGGGGCTGGTGAGCCAGCAAGATGGTGGAATGGTCCGGGCTGCAGCCCCCCAGTGCCTTCTCAAGATCCATCCCGTGGCCAGAGTAGTGCAGGATGTCTGCTTCAATGTCATCCACGCCGGCCAAGCAGATCCAGTCGTCATCCTCGCCACCACCATGCTGGGCCCGGGTGGCAGAAATCTTCACGTTCTCGTTGTGCAGGGGCCTGACGTTCAGGGACTCCAGCAGCGCAAACCAGTTGCTGACATCTGACGTGTAATATTCGTGATTCCCGGTGACGAAGTAGGCGCCCAGGCGTGAATGAAGCTGGCCCAAAGGAGCGACGGCCGTCCGCAGGATTGAGGCTTCTGAATCGCAGAGGTCCCCCACGATCACCGTGACATCCGGTTCCAGCATGTTCACCATCCTCACGAACATCTCCATCTTGGTCCTGCCCACGGTGGGGCCCAAGTGAATGTCTGAGAGGAGCACGATCTTGAGGTTGTCCATGGAGGTGGGCAGCTGATGGATGGGCACCTCCACCGTCTTCACCACCGGGGGCTGGGCAGCATTCAGCAGCCCCGCTATGCTGAGCACGGCCGTCACCGCCACTGCCAGGGCCGGCCTGAGCGCCAGCTTCCTTGTCTTGTCCAGGCTGCCCACGACCCTACCACCGCGCCAGGCCAAGAGCTGGTAGGCCTGCTCCATGCCGCTGAGGGTACAGAGGAAGAAGACCATGATGATGTACGCCCCGAGGCAGGAGTAGGCGGCCAAGGAAAAGAGATAGGGCTCCTCGGCCACTAAAAAGAGCATGGTGAAGAAACTGGAGTGGGCCAGGGCCAGAAAGGCCACGACTGCCATCTTCCAAAGACGAAAACAGGCCGACTGTGAGGCTGGAGAATGGCTAAGGTTGCTGACAGTGCTCCGCCAGATGTAGAGGGAGCCAATCAGCATGAGCGAGTTGGCAAACAGGGCAAGCTGCAGGCGGAACAGCCAACGCCAGGCCCTGACCTCGAGGCTCTCAGACAGGTAGGAGCGGGAGATAATCATGGACACGAAGACAGTGCCGGCAGCCAGGGCGGCCTTCCCGCCCAGGGAGAGCTGCCTGAAGATGACCATTTTCTCAGCTCCTAAGAGGGTCCCCTGGCAGGTCTGTGCAGGTGAGCTCTGGAAGGTGAGTTCCTTAGAAAGGACAGTGGCCAAGGAGAGGGTTCCAGGTCAGGTCAGGTCCGCCTGCAACCAGGAACCCGCATCAGCTTTGTGGAATGTTAGAGCTTTCTTGTCCCCATTCAAAACCTGAAGGCCCCTTACATGGGCCCAACCTGCCTAGGATCCACACCACCAATCAGTGGCCACACTGTATCACTGCAGCACAAACACAACTTTCTTCTTTCCGGTTTTCTGAACGTTTAACGTTTTTCCACAAGGCGTATGGGATTTCTCTTACCATAAGAAAAACATTATTCTAAATCAGCGGTTCTCAAAGTGTGGTCTGCGAGACCCTCCAGGGGTCCATTTAGTTAAAACTGTTTTCATGATAGTACTAAGCCATAACTGCCCTTCCCTTTCTCATTCTCTCATGAGGGCACAGTGGAGCTTTTCAGACGCTACGTGACGTATGCTATGGCAACACTGAGTACAGGAGCAGTGATGAGACTCTGACTGTCCTCGATTAAGACGGACATGAAAGAGATTTGCAAAAGTGAAAACTAATACCACTCTTCACCCTAAATTTTGGGGAGAAACATTGTTATTTTCCCAAAAAACTAAGTTTCTTAACATGTAATAGAGTAATAAATATTTTTAATTTTAATTTCTAGGACAGTTAAAACTTTGAGAACCGCTGTTCTAAATAAATGTAAACAAGGGACCTAGCTGGTTTGGCTCAGTGGATGGAGCGTCAGCCTGCGGACTAAAGGGTCCCAGGTTCGATTCCGGCTAAGGGCGCATGCCCGGGTTGTGGGCTCTATCCCCTGACAGCAGGGGGCGTGCAGAAGGTAGCCAATCAATAATTCTCTTTCATCACTGATGTTTCTATCTCTTTACCTCTCCCTCTTCCTCTCTGAAATCAATTTTAAAAAAATATATTTTTAAAAAAGATAAATGTAAACAAGGGAATCACGGAAAGCTGCTTCGCTGGTAGCTTTCTTCAGCTCCAGGCCCAGGGAGGGACACTTAGACACGGAAGAATTCCTGGGGGGAGGCCAGCCTCCCAATGTGGGCCTTGGCATGGCAGTCGGAGGGCACCCCGCTGCTGAATGATGCTGCACAAAGATGAGCAACCATTGCTCAGGGGACTGCCCTGCCCACCAGCTCCTCTTCCATAAACGCACCTCTCTCCCTTCCCACAGCCCACCTAAACATAGAGATCTGTCTTCCCCGCACACCTCTGTCTCTGCCACTGTAACCATGGTTCTCACCGCGGCTAGCTCCTCCCGGCCTCCTGGCCAAAAAACCTGGGACACAGGAGCCACAGACCCCAGTAGACAGGGTAGCAAATACTCCATATGAGGTGACGTTTCCCAAGAGGAACTCTAAATTAAAATACGTTCAATAGGCATTTCCAAATACTTAAGATTCTTAACCTCTAGGTTTTATGGAAATGTGTGACTTTGCTCTAGACAAGTTATTCTAAGCCTTTGATCAAAGGGTATGATTTACAAGTCAATGAGCCCGAATTTCACCACTTCTGCTTAAAACGTGCCGCGGACTCAGCCCACCCAGACTCTGGAGGAACCAGAGTTGGTTGGCGGAATGTGCAGCGGGGCTGGTGCGGTTTCAGTTCCCTGCTGTTCTTCTTCCGTCAGACGGGTTCCCCCTCACCTACTCGCTCCCGCAGACCTCCCTCCAGCAGCTCTGGCTGCCACCTGCCGCCCGCCTCCAGCCCGCCCTCGGCCCTGAAGGCTTGGAAAATCCAAGTCAAAAGGAGGAGGCGGCGGGGAGTGGCAAGAAGGGCACGAGGTGTTTGCAAAGAGGACGTCTCGAAAGCAATGAACCCAAAGTTGCGGGGGGGGGGGGACCTCCCCTGACCCCATTTTCTCCTTCCGGAGCGCCCCGCAGAGCACACACTGGGCAAGGGAGGGCGCCCCACGCCAGAGCCCAAGACTTCCTCCTCTAACGCGCGCTATTCAGAATCCCCCCTCCTGGAAAACTGCGAAACTGGAAGGGTGCGGGTGCACCTCATCTCATCCCCACCTCGTGGCACCTTTGGGGACCTGGGTCCCAGCGAAACTGGCGTCCGGAGCGGAACACACAAGCGACCGGCTACCGGGAAGGACGCGCGCGCCCCGCCCGGCCCGCCCCCGACGGGAAGGCCAGTCTACTGCCTGCGCTCCGCAGGCTGCCGGTCAGAGGAGTGCGCCCCGGGATCCCAGAACCACAGCCCCGCAGGACCCCTCTTGGCCGTAGCCCCAGCCCACTCCTTCGCCAGCATGTCCCCTATCGATGCATCCCCGCGTGGGGATCCTGTGGACTTACACGAAAGCTGCGCGCAGTCCCTGGCAACAGCGACACCAGCAACAGAGACAGGATGCGATCGACCCCCAGCATGTCCACCCTCCAGCTTCTCGGCTCCGCCACAGTCGGCGCCGGGGCCAGCCGCTCAGCGTCACTAGACTGAGGACCCGCGGCCTGGCCCCGCCCCTCCGGTCCTGCCCGCGGTCCCCGAGCCTGCTCCGCCCCGTGCTCCGCCCTGCGACAGCTGACCCGGGGGCGGGGAACCGCGCAGTACGAGCCTGGAGGCCACGTGCAGCCTTGTGACACTAGGATAGTGTTATCTGGCCCTAGTCCGCCTCAGACCCTTTGCAAAGGCAATCTGGAGGCCCCGCTGTCAGCAGCTAGATAACTCGCTAGTGGGGTTGGACTTTAACCAGGGTCTCCTTGCCCCCTGGCTGCCTCAGAGGACAGAAGGGGGAAGTTGAGACCAGATAAACAAGAGTGCTCGAGATAGAATCCTAGCCCTGCCCCAGGAATGCACTAGATAGAATCCCAGCCCTAGGATTCTCGGGAAAACTCTAAACTAGGCATCAGAAAATCGTAGTCCCTGGACCAACTATATACCTGGAACTTGTTAAAAATGCAAATCCCAGGGCCCCACCCCAGGAACTTTCAATCAGAAACTCTAAGGATAAAGTCCAGAAATCTATATTTTTACAAACCCTGCAGTTTTTTTGGTGCATGCTAAAGTTTGAGAACCTTCTAAGAAATGTAGAGATATGGTTCAGCTATGGTAAAATCATTCCAAATGCCAACCTTCAAAGCACCAGGATCTGCAGAATTTGTATTTCATTGTTGGGTTTTGAGATGAGAGCAACACCTCCCACCTTTTCATTTTGCACTGGAGCTTCTCAATAGCCCTGTGATGCTGATGTAGGCAGATCTGTCAAATCAGGGCAAAACACAGCTATGTGCCCCTTAAGGAAGAGATACAGTCTTAGAAATGCAACATTAGCTCAACAGTGTGGCTCACGGGTTAAACATTGACCCAAGAACCAAGAGGTCTCCAGTTGGATTTCTGGTCAGGGTACATGCCCAGGTTGTGGGCTCGATCCCTAGTAGGGGGCATGCAGGAGGCAGCCAATCAGTGATTCTCTCTCATTGATGTTTCTATCCCTTGCTCCCTCCCCCTTCCTCTCTCTTTCTCCTGTTTCTTCAATTTTTTTTCTAAGTCTGAATTATTGCAAAATAAAGTTAAATTTTAAAAAATCTTTAGCAGCCCTGACCGGTTTGGATCAGTGAATAGAGTGTCAGACTGTGGACTGAAGGGTCCCAGGTTCGATTCCAGTCAAGAGCATGTACCTTGGTTGCGGGTACATCCCCAGTAGGGGGTGTGCAGGAGGCAGCTGATGGATGTTTCTAACTCTATATCCCTCTCCCTTCCTCTCTATAAAATATATATATATATATATATATATATATATATATATATTTAAAAAAATCTTTAGCAAATGGCAGAATCAATCTTTCCCACCTTTTTTTCCCCCCAACCGGTAGACCCCAGGTGACAATACACAGCAGACATTTTTTTATATATATTTTTATTGATTTCAGAGAGGAAGGAAGAAGGAGAGAGAGACAGAAACATCCATGATGAGAGAGAATCATGGATCAGCTGCCTCCTGCATGTCCCCCACCGGGGATCGAGCCCACAACCTGGGCATGTGCCCTTGACGGAATCAAACCTGGGACCTTTCAGTCCGCAGGACGACACTCTACCCACTGAGCCAAACTGGCTAGGGCCACAGCAGGCATTTTTAACTGAATTGAGGCAGGAAGTGTTTAGCACAGGATTGTGCTACACAAACTAAAGCTGGCAGCTCAAATCCGGCCTGATGCCTGTTTTTGTATGGTCTGTCAGTTAAGAATCATTTTTACATTTTTAAATGGTTGAAAATTTTTCAGAATAATATTCTGTGACATTTGAAAACAATGAGACTGACATGTCAGTGTCTATGAATAAAGCTGTGTAAGAACACAGTGTCTCCCCATTCTCTACATGTTACATAGGGCTGCTTTTACACTACAGTGCAGAATCGAATAGCTGAAGCAGAGTCCTTTCGGCCCCAAAACCTAAAATATTTTTTATCTGGCCCTTTACAGTAAAAGCCTGCCCAGAGACTAACTACATAGTGTAGTTTGTTTCTGAGATTTTAGTATTTGACTTTGTATTGTAGTTGAACTATCAATAACAATAATGGCCATTGTTGGGTTGATTGCTTTCCCATCAGAGTGTCACTCTGCCTCAAGATCCAAGTTGCATGTTATTATCCACATTTCACAGATGAGGAAACTGAGGCACGGTGGAGTTAAATGACTTGCCAATCGCCTCAGAGCCAGGAGGTAATGGAGTCTTGAAAGTCACATGGTGAGACTTTCAAGCCTGACTTTTATGTTTACAAGGCCATGCCGCTTTCTGCTCGTACATTTTTAGTTCCTGTCCAAATGAAGTGAGCATATATAGTGTGCCGGATGTAAAGCCTTCTGTTCTAGGTTGTGGGGGATATGGAATGACCACGAGAAAGCTGTCACCCTGTGTAAGGACTCATCTTCAATGAAAAAGATGCTCAAGTACACAATTACAGTACATGCTCTAATAGAGACCAGTGCTACTCCAACTGTGGTTCAAGGACAGCGATAGGAACAGAAATTCAAAGTAGGTATTTAGAAACTTGTAGCAATTTGCAAAAGTTTGTGTTTTTGTTTGTTTTTAAATATATTTTTATTGATTTCAGAGAGGAAGAGAGAGGGAGAGATCGAGCCTGCAACCTGGGCATGTGCCCGACCTGGAATGGAACCTGGGACCCTTCAGTCCACAGGCTGATGCTCTAGCCACTGAGCAAAACCGGCTAGGGCACAAAAGTTTGTTAAATCTAATAATGAAAAGGTCTATTTTTAAAAGTATTTTTTATTGATTTTTAGAGAGAGAGGAAGGGAGAGGGATAAAGAGATAGAAACATCGATGAGAGAAAAACATCATCAATTGGCTGCCTCTTGCATGTTGGGAATCCTGGGCATGTGACCTCTCCCTTTCTCTCTCTCAAATCAATAAAAATATATTTTTTTAAAAAACTAAAAAAAAAACAACCCTAAAATCTTGGGCCTGCTGAAGTGGACAGTTGGGCTGTGCAGCAATTCCAAATCTTTCTCACGTCTTCAAGTTTTCTGACACAGAAAATCCTGAGACCCGTGTTTAGGTGTTAAGTTGTACAACCAACTTAATGGTTATGGTTACGAAAGAATAAAAAGATAAAATTGTGAAATAATCAGCTAACAGTTTCCCCATAGCTCCCATAAAAGTTAGCAGCATGCCATATGACAGTCATGAGTGTTAGGATGTCCTTGTCCCTATGTTGCCATAGGGACAAGGGCATCTCCCTTGTTCTAGGGACAAGAAATTCCCTTTCAGTTTCCAAAAACAGGTATGTTTTTAAGGTAAGTAAAAATATAAAATATCCTAAGTGAGGCTTGCCTTAGGGGGAAAAAAAAAACAAGACAAAAAACAAGGACTTTGCTTTTGTTTATTCTCTCAATAATTTTTTTAAAACCTTCACCTGAGAATATGTGTATTGATTTTAGAGAAAGAGGAAGGGAACGAGAGACACATCAATGTGAACCAGCAACCTAGGTATGTGCCCTAACTGGGAACTGAACCCATAACCTTTTGCTGTACTGGGCAATGCTGTACTGAACCACAGTGGCCACGGTGAGGCCTTTGTTTTCAACATTCTCTCCTATCTTCTTTCTATCACCTGGGTCTCTCAGCCACATCTTTGCAAGGTTGTTGTTGCTTTATTGGACATTTCTGTTTGTGTGTGTGTTTTTGAATTGGGGTGTTTGCCTTTTTCATGTTCTCCACACATTCGGGATATCAAGCTCCAAGTAAGATGGCCATGGATTCTCTGGGCAGGAGGCAACCGGGAACCAGGTAAACTCTCCCCCGAACTCTGCCATCTCTACAGGCTCCTTCTCTCCATTCAGGTTTCTGCTCAAACATCACCCCCTCATGCAACCTTTCTCCACTCCATCCCACTCCCTTGTTTTACTTTCTTTATATCACTACTGCAGTTGTTTCCCTAAAAATTGTTTTAAAATAACAACTAACTATAAAATAATATCTTACAAATACATGTATGGGAAAATACATTGTGTGGCATAGAAAATGAAACAGTGAGTGTCCTCATACTCACTCCCATCCCTTCTCCCCCAGGTGACCCTCTCCCAATTCCAGGCCCTTCCTTCCACCCTACAGGAAATCACTATCCGCAGTGTCTGTGTGGTTCCTTCTTCATCACAGTGGGTATTATCCTGTGTGCTTGTAAGAGGTAAGACTACAGCATTTGTATTCCTAAATAATATTTTGTGTGCTTTGACATACTTTAAAACTTTAGACAAATGAAGTTATTCTCTATTTTTTTTTTAGATTGAACTGTGTTATGTGTAGCTATAATTCTATCATTTTCCCCTGATGTAAAATATTATTCTATGTGCATATATTCTCACTTAAAAACAACAATCCAGCCCTGGCTGGTGTGACTTGGTTGGAGCGTCGTCCCATACACCAAGAGGTGACAGGTTCGATTCCTGGTCAGTGCACATACCCAGGTTTCAGGTTTGATCCCCAGCCAGGGCGCATGAGGGAGGCAACCAATTGATGTTTCTCTCTCACATCAATGTTTCTCTCTCTCTCTCCCTCCCTTCCACTCTCTAAAATCAATAAAACAAGCAAGCAAACAAAAACAACAATAACCCCATTTATGGACAGGTTATTTCTGCTATTAAGAAAAGTGCTGCTATACACCAAAAACATTTACTAATTACAAAAATAATGAAGTGGAGCCAAAACCGGTTTGGCTCAGTGGATAGAGCGTCGGCCTGTGGACTGAAAGGTCCCAGGTTCGATTCCGGTCAAGGGCACGTAACTTGGTTGCGGGCACATCCCCAGTAGGAGGTGTGCAAGAGGCAGCTGATCGATGTTTCTCTCTCATCGATGTTTCTAACTCTCTATCCTTCTTCCTTCCTCTCTGTAAAAAAATCAATAAAATATATTAAAAAAAAATAATGAAGTGGAGAAACCATGACCTTAACAAAGTAATCAACATTAACCTCACTGATAAGAGGCAGATACTGTGTTTCTCCCATGTGACACCAGCAAGAGATGCAATAATGCTTCTGTGGTTTTCTGACCAAAGGAACTTATCTGAATCTAATCGTGAGGAAACATCAGAAAAACCCCAAATGAGGGAACTTTTTTAAAGATAACAGCCAGTATTCTTTTTAAAAATAGACTATTGTAAGAGAAGTTTTATTTGCAGCAAAATTGAGCAGAGCCCAGCTGGTGTGGCTCAGTGACTGACTTCCTATGAACCAGGAGATCATGGTTCAATTCCGGGTCAGGTTGCAGGCTTGACTCCCATCACTGATGTTTCTTTCTCTCCCTTCCTCTCTGAAATCAATAAAAACATATTTTTTTAAAAATTTGAGCCCTCACCAGTTTGGCTCAGCCCTCACCAGTTTGGCTCAGTGGATAGAGCGTCGGCCTGCGGACTGAAGGGTCCCAGGTTCGATTCTGGTCAAGGGCATGTACCTTGGTTGTGGGCACATACCCAGTGGGGAGTGTGCAGGAGGCAGCTGATCGATGTTTCTAACTCTCTATTCCTCTCCCTTTCTCTCTGTAAAAAATTAATAAAATATATTTAAAAAAAAAATTTGAGCAGAGATTTCCTGTATGCCCCCTGCCACCACATACACACAGCTTTCCCCACTATCAGAATCCCATACCCAGTGATACATGTTACAACTGATTAACCTACACTGACACATCCTAATCACCCAAAGTTCATCGTTTACATTAGGGTTCACTCTTGATGTTGTACATTCTATGGCTTTTGACAAATGTATAATAATATTTATCCACCATTATAGGATCGTACAGAATAGTTTCACCGCCCTAAAAATCCTGTGTTCTGCCTAGTCATCTGGGCGAAATGGGTGAAGGGTAACGTACAAGTTGGTTAGTTACAAAATAGACCTAGGGATCTCAGCATAGGGAATATAGTCAATGATATAGAAATAACTAAGTATGGTGCCAGGTAGGTACTGGAAATATCGCGGGGGGGTGGGGGGTGGGATACATTTTGTAAAGTATGTGATTGTCTAACCGCTCTACTGCACACCTGAAACAAATACAAAATTATATTGAATGCAAACGGTAATTGAAAAATAAAATTAAAGAGATCATTAGAATAAAATTCTAAGTCATATATATATGTATATATATATATATGAAATGGAAACCCTCAGACTTGCTAAATCAGAAACTCTGGGGGTACAGCCCAGGCATCTGCGTTTTCACAAGTCCTCTAAGTGATTATAAAGTTTATGATCCATTAGGGCAGCGTCTGGCTCGCAGACCGCCATCCCCCAACCAGTGAACAGCAGAGCCCCAGCACAGGTTGGACAGTGTAGGAACCTGAAGGCAGCGGGTTCTTCCCGGGTCCCCATCCCCACCCCGGCAGCTGCAGGGACCCTCGGTCCGGGTGGGGAGGGGCGGCCGGACGGGGCGGGCCAGAGGCTGGCGTCCCCGCCTCCCCGGCATTCCGGCCGCTGCCTCGCGCCGTCCTCCTTCTTTTCCTACTTGCTCCTGTCCTTCCTTCCTTCCGCCCGGCGCGATGGAGCCGGGACGCGGGGCGGCCGGGGCGCTGCTGGTGCTGCTGTGCGCCGGCTGCGCGCTGCGCTCCGGGCGCGCCCAGTACGAGCGCTACAGCTTCCGTAGCTTCCCGCGGGACGAGCTGATGCCGCTCGAGTCGGCCTACCGGCACGCCCTGGACCAGTACAGCGGCGAGCACTGGGCGGAGAGCGTGGGCTACCTGGAGATCAGCCTGCGGCTGCACCGCCTGCTGCGCGACAGCGAGGCCTTCTGCCACCGCAACTGCAGCGTGGCGCCCCAGCCCGAGCCCGCCGCCGGCCTCGCCCGCTACCCCGAGCTGCGCCTCTTCGGAGGCCTGCTGCGCCGAGCGCACTGCCTCAAGCGCTGCAAGCAGGGCCTGCCAGCCTTCCGCCAGTCGCAGCCCAGCCGCGAGGTCCTGGCCGAATTCCAGCGCCGGGAGCCTTACAAGTTTCTGCAGTTCGCCTACTTCAAGGCAAGTCCGCCCCGCGCCGGGCCCCGCCCCTTCCCCGCCCTAGGCACAGGCTCCGCCCCCTTTGTGCTGGGCCAGGTTCCACCGCCCTTTCTGGACCCAGCTCTCAGACGCCCAGCCTTGGCAAAGGACGCCTCCAAATCACCTCGCCCTTACTCGTCTCAGAGATGGAAATACCTTTCCTGAAGGGCTGTTCTAAGGCAGAGAATACGTGCATAGAACATCTAGCGCAATGCCTGCCACCCAACCAACTGCCTGGTCGTTGTTACCCGTTATTGGAAGACAGATTCCGCTTTTCAGGAGATGCCAGTAAAGTCCCTTTCAATAACAGGACCTGAGGAGTTGCCTAGTCCCTCTTAAAGAGGAGGACATTGAGGCCAGGAAAGGGGAGAACACATCCCTGCCTGGAGGAGCAGAACTTAGCACTGATTCATCAGGGTTGGTGCTCTCTGATGTCTGTCTGCTAGATTTAAATTTAACACAGTTGTCTTTCTCCTTTTTGCGGCTGCTTTGATTGTCTGTGATTGCCGGCTAAAAATAGCCACAAATTGCAGTTCCCTATCCTTGGAGAACCACAAGTTTTAAGAATGGGCTGAATTCCCTGTTACTGGATAAAGAGGCTTTAACTTTACAGGTCTTCACTGGGTTTTGCCAAGAGAGCCCACATTCTACTTTATCTAATTAGAAACGATTTTAAAAACAGTATAATTGCATTTACTTTAATGACTGCAAAATTAGATGCATGATATTTGTCAGACTCTGGAGTGTAGAAGTTGGTTGTTTTGTTTAACTTTGCTTTGAGTGTTTGGCCTGCAAGATCTGTTTTTCATATTTCCACTGAAACAGCCACATGAGCAATAAAATAGCACTAAACCCCAAATAAAAGGAAAGCTGGGTTATTATTATTTTTTAATAGACTTTAATTTACTTCAGAGAGGAATGGAGAGGGAGAGGGAGATAGAAACATCAGTGATGAAAGAGAATCATTGATTGGCTGCCTCCTGCACACCCCCTACTGAGGATCAAGCCCACAACCCGGGGCATGTGCCCTTGACTTGAATCGAACCTGGGACCTTTCAGTCCATAGGCCAGCACTCTATCCACTGAGACAAACTGGCTAGGGCGAAAGCTGGGTTATTTTATGCTCAAGTATAGTTTTATATAACACTAGAGGCCCGAAGCACGAATTCGTGCAAGCATAGACCTTCCTTTCCCTGGATGCCAGCACTGGCTTCCCTCTGGCACCCTGGACCCTGGACCTGGGCTTCCCTCGCAGCCCCAGCTTCACCCGGAAGGTCAGGTGGTCAGGAAGGACGTCTGGTCTAATTAGCATATTGCACTTTTATTATTATAGGTATCAGTTTTGTGACTGTTTGTCCTGGCAATAAAAAAAGTTTTAAGATGGAACCGGGGATAAGATTAATAAATTTACAGGACATTGAAAAATGATGGCTGGTTCATTCAAGCACTATTTTTTAAGCTAAAAATGACTTGTTTAATTCTCTCTCTCTTTTTGGATAGTTTTTGGCAAATGCAGTCAGAACCAAAATTGAATCACATAATCAAAAGGGGAAACACTTTATTTTTAAGACTTGAGAATAGCAAAAGCTCTGATTTCTTTAATGTATAGATGAAATTGAATCAAGTGATGTAGGAAGGAAGGGAAGAGCATTTTACTCAATGTGACCCTAAGGCCTGGGTTTTCTCCTTCATCATGGCATCCTCAAAGGTCAGGAAGTTCATAGCTTCTCTTCAAAACCCTTTAATATTCTCGTAACACTCACTTAAAAGTCAGTAAAATACCATCTTAGTATTTTGAGGTCTCTTATAGGGCAGAAAAACATTAAGAATTTTATTAATAAACTAGAGGCCCGGTGCACGAATTCGTGCAAGGGTGGGGTCCCTCGGCCTGGCCAGTGATCGGCCGATTGGGGCCAGTCGGCTGGGGGGGAGGGACTGCAGGAGGTTGGCTGGCTGCCCCGATTGGGAAGTTGGCCAGCCCCAGGAGGTTGGCTGTGGGAGCGCACTGACCACCAGGGAGTAGCTCCTGCATTAAGTGTCTTCCCCCTGGTGGTCAGTGCGCGTCATAGCTACCGGCCGGTCATCTGGTTGTCTGGTCCTAACGGTCACTTAGGCTTTTATATATATAGATATGAAGAATCTTCATTGCTTCGACTGAAAATCACAGATTTTAGGGGCTGATATTGTATGGTGTGCTTTTCTCTTTTTTCTTAATGATGTTTATATTTTCAAGTTTTGTTTCTGGGTAGAGAGAAAATGACTGTTGACAGGCACATACATTCTACCAGACACCTAAAGGCTAGAGATAGGATTTGGGTGGATGCTTCTGTGCCAGTCTGATTTGTCACTGTTTCAGTGATTAAGGACGAATGTCTGATATGAACACACGGGGCGGGATGGTGAGTGCAGACTGTCAGAGAGAAGTGAGGAGGCGTGGATGTGTGATCTGGAGAGAAGGGGCCACCCTCCAGGTGTGTAGCCCTCAAGTCCTCAAGCCCTCTATAGATTTCATGTCACCAGCCTGCCTTAGGTTTATATCACTCGCTGTGGGCTCTCTCTGTGGCCACCATCTCCTTGAAATGCTTATCTTCCGGCGTGGCTCAGTGGTTGAGTGTCAGCCTATGAACCAGGAGGTCATGGTTCTGTTCCCAGTCAGGGCACGTGCCCAGGTTGCAGGCTGGATCCCTAATAGGGGACGTGCAGGAGGCAGCTGATTGATGATTCTCTATCATCATTGGTTCTCTTTCTCTCTCTCTCTCTCTCTCTCTCTCTCTCTCTCTCTCTCTCTTTCTCGCTCCCTTGATCTCTGAAAGCAATAAAAATATATTTTTAAAAAGGCTTATCTTCCCCACAGGCCAAGGAAAAAGTGGGCTGCAGTGCTTTGTCAAATCCTTAAGGACTCTGAACTCTGAGCAGAGAGAGCTGGCCACCTCGCAGGCACCACCCTTTCCCAAATGCAGAAGGCCTGCCACCACACCGACCTGGGAGTGGCTCTTTGGGCAGGTAGCGTGGGTCCTCTCATGCAGGTGGCTGTCTCTCTCTTAGGAACCCGTGGCAGGGGAAGGGCTCCCACCCACCTTCCCCAAGATGTGGCCTCTGTCCCCGCTGGCAGAGCTGAGTTCAAGTGAGTAAGCACCCTTTGCTCTTCCGAAGGGGGTTCCGTTTTGTGAACTCAGGTCCCAAGTGAGAGGCCTTAAAAAGCCCCCTCTACGCCCCTCTTTCTAGGTGCTCTCCTGAGAATGAGAGCCTGATTTCACTGGCACATGCGGTAAAAGGGCTGCCTTCAGACCTCCTCCTTCCCTCCACTGCCAGGCTGGCCTCTTTCCGGCCGGGACTGTAAAACTCTGCAGAACGCTTTTCAACGCAGTCCCACTACCGGCCACTGACGGGCGTCCTCAAAACACCACCACCCACCGCTTCGCTATGACAGCCACCAACATTGTTTCTAAACAACTTGGCTCCAGTTCTGGGGGAATTTCGTACAGATATGTGCTACCCTTTGATTCTCAGACATCCAAGTGTACCAAATATCCCTTTATTTTCTCTCTCCAACCCCAATTCCCTAATCCCTGCCTCCGCGTGTCCCTTCAGATTGGCTGGAGGACTCAAGTCTGGGCACATGTACGGGTGCCCCTCCTGCGCCCTCCATGATTGTGCCATGATTCCAGGGGAGGCCAGAGCCAGGACATCAATGTGGGGGGAACTCTCTGGTTGTGGGTCACGTGTCCACACAGGGAGGAGTCCATATCCCTATCTTCCTGCCGTCTTGAGCACCCTTCCCCCCAACACATCATTCCTCCCTGAAGACTTCTGCCCACAAGGGTGCCACACTGCAGCCCCAGGCCGCAGACCTTGCTTCTGCAGATGCCAACGGGGAACTTTTTTCCTACTCTAGGGGAATCTCTCTTTGTCCTTCTTCTTCTTTCAGGCCAGCCAGCTTCTGCCCACAGCTCCCTCTCCCATCTTCCTTCATTCCTCACATTTGCCAAATTCTCTTACGGGCATAGGGCTTTTGTCAGATGAGTCATTTTTGCATTCTGACCAGAAATCACCTCCCGTGAAGCAGTAAAACTCAGAATCAGGTGGCCACTGCCTAACTGTGGAGAAGAGAAAGGGAAAAAGAGAAGAAAATGGGAATTGTTTTTATGACAATATTATGTCGTCATAATGTCAAGTCCAGTCACTGACCCTGTGTCCTGCCTTGTCACAGGAGGTGTGCCTGGCACGAGGAATGCAGACAGGAATGACACTGCTGGGTCCTAGCAGGATCCTTGTGTGGAGGGGGAGATGGACACAGCAGCTGAGCCCACAGAGAGGTGTGAAAGGCGGGAAGACAGAACACAGGCATCATAATAGGCTCTTAATCGAGGTTGCTGGGAGATAAGGAGAACTTACTTAAATGTATGGTACATGAAGACAGGGACTCACCCCCCCTACCCCTATTTTGCCCCTTGTTACTTTCTAGAACAGTGCCTAGGATGTAGGGGGCTCTCAGAAAATACTTGCTGAGTGAATGGACGAGTAAGTGAGCAGGTGGTGACAGTCATTGAGAATGGTGAAGTCCAGCCGATGTGGCTCGGTGGTTGAGTGTTGACCCATGAGCCGGGAGGTCACAGTTCAATTCCTGGTCAGGGCACATGCCTGGGTTTCAGGCACAATCCCCAGTGGGGGGCGTGTAGGAGGCAGCCGATCAATGGTTCTCTGTCATCATTGACGTTTCTATCCCTCTCTCCATTCCTCTCTGGAATCAATAAAAATTATTTAAAAGAGAGAGAGAATGGTGAAACAGAAGGTTCTGTGAGAGACTTAGGAAAATACTGATGTGTCAGAGACTGGCAGGAAAGATGTGGTGTAGTCATTTGGGCGATTGGAGGGACATTTGTTAGTAAGGCAATTACTTACAGAGGCTGGTAACAGTGGAGTGTGACCATTCCTAGGCCAAAGAGGCAAAGGAAAGAACCTGGAAGGAGAGAGTATGTATATACGGAAAGGGTCACCTTGAGAGGAGCTATGACCTTCAGTTAAGGGACAACAGCAGCCCGAGGTGACTAGGCAGGGAGGGAACCAGGAGACTAAATAACCCAACCTCACTCTTCCCTTTAGTTTCCTGTTGGGGTTCCTCATTGATAAATCCCACTGGAATCTAGAGGGCAAAGGAGTCTATTTTTGTTTTTGTTTTTTATTATTTTTTAAAAATATATTTTTATTGACTTCAGAGAGGAAGGGAGAGGGAGAAAGAGATAGAAACATCAATGATGAAAGAGAATCATTGATCGGCTGCCTCCTGCACACCCTCTACTGGGGATCGAGGCTGTAACCTGGGCAAGTGCCCTGACCACGAATCTAGCGGCGACTTCCTGGTTCATAGGAAGACAATCACTGAGCCATGCCGGCCAGAAGGTTGTCTATTGTCCATAAAGGCCAGCCTTTTGGGGTATGGAGCAGGATGGAGACGGGAGAGTAGATTGTGAAAGGCCCACAGAGGCCATCTAGTCACCTTCAGGGGATAAACACTCACCCAGAGTAGCTTGACCAAGTCTTAATGGGCCATGGAAGTCTCTGAACCCTAAGCTGGGAACATTGCGTAGAAATACTAAGTTGTTAAAGATCCAACAGACCTTCTAGTTTTGCAAAAGTCGTTGCTCACCATCCATTGAGTGGCTTTCGTCTTCTTTCTACCTTAGGCAAATAATTTTCCAAAAGCTATAGCAGCTGCCCACACCTTTCTACTGAAGCATCCTGATGATGAAATGATGAAGAAAAACATGGCTTATTACAAGAGCTTGCCTGATGCCGAGGACTACATCAAAGACTTGGAAACCAAGTCGTATGAGGTATATTTGGAGTTTTACACACTGGTCAGTCGCAATGTGAATTGTTGAAGAAGTGTATCTCATTGAACAAGTGTAGACATCTAAGGACTTGTAGTGACTTTTGATCACATTTGATGAATGTCATGACAATAGAAATGATTGATTCTTTAAGCATAAATCTGATCCACTTACGAATGAGATTTTACATTCCATGATGCTTTTAACACCACCTTTCCTTTCAGTGCTACATTTTATAAATATGATCAGTTGATTATTCAGTTTTAAGATGGTAAAATAAAGACAAGTCTTGGAAATCATCCAAAAAATGACCAAGAACACAAGAAACAGAAACGTAAGTTTCCAAACACAAAAACACACACACAACATATATACCTACTAGAGGCCCGATGCACGAAATTCGTGCAAGAGTAGACCTTCCTTCCCCAGGATGCTGGCACTGGCTTCCCTCTGGCACCTGGGACCCGAGCTTCCCTCGCAGCCCCGGCTTCATCCAGAAGGACGTTTGGTCTAATTAGCATATTACGCTTTTATTATTATAGATTAAAGTGGAAAGGGAATAGAGAGGCTAGGAGGACAGACTTGACAGGTGAAAAGCTACTTAGATCTATGCATCTGCAAAGAGGAATGTTGATGAGAATTAATGAGGACAATGAGAAGAGGAAGACCCTAACCCCTCTTACCATTGCACTTACCATTGTCTGGGCCTGTTGGACTCAGGCACTGGGGACGTGAATAGCAATGAAAGGGAGGGCAGGACTGAAGACACAGGGATATGTTGAAAGTATCCAGGGGGAGCCAGGGGAGCCCAAGGTCTGACTGCAGGGTTTCCTACAGTGCGACCAGCCTGCCAGCTCACTTTTTCAGTAGTGGTGACCCTCAAACGTAGTGTGTGAAGTCTCTTTCCTGGGGTCCCTTTAGTTTTCCAGGAGAGAATGCTGAGGCTGTCCTGGCCCCTCCAGGTTAGCAGGTCTGTGCGTGTATCCGAGATCTGTATTTATTTCTTGTGAGACCACGCTGCTTCCGCAGCCCTCGTAACTTCTCTTTTACCTGATCTGGTCTACAATGAGCAGGAATTCCATGAAGTTTCTTCTGTCTGGCACAGGGCTGCCCTCCCCAGTAACTGGTGCTGGTGCATGGCCTCCCTATTTGTTACTGCATTGTTAGGGGACAGGTGTTCGACACCTGCTCTCAAGCTTCTATCTTTTCCTGGATTCAATTTTTAAGATCAGCTTTATTGAAGTACAATGTATTTAAGTTTTAATTACAGATTTTAAATGTACAATTCAATGAGTTTGGACAAATATATGCAGTCCTGTAACTCCCACCATAATCATGACATAGAATATTTTTATCTCCCCTAACATGTTCTCTCATGTCCCTTTTGCCTTTGCCCCTAACTTGACCCCCTGGGGACTGCTGCTCTGATTTCTTTCACTATAGTTTCCTCTTTATCCTTGACTCAAACTTGATTTTATTATTAAGCACTTGCTACCTTTTGAATTAAATGAAATAAGAAGCGTACCATTGGCCCGGCCAGTGTGGCTCAGTGGTTGAGCATCGATCCATGAATCAGGAGGTCAGGGTTCGATTCCTGGTCAGGGTGCATGTACAGGTTGTGGGCTCAGTCCTCAGTAGGGGGGCGTGCAGGAGGCAGCTGACCAGTGACTCTCTCTCATTGATGTTTTTTTTTTTTCTCTCCCTCTCCCTTCCTCTTCTCTGAAATCAATAAAAATATATTTTAAAAAAGACGTGTACCATTGTACACAGGGTGGAAAAAGCTAGACAGAAATAAGTCATTAACTGGCTTCCTAGTTATTGAAGGGTCAGTGTGGTTTCTTCAGAATGAATGAGAATGGAGCTCTGTGGTGGTCTGATTCCTCTGGGAGGACAGGGCCCTTCACGTCTGGGAGTTTCACTAGCTTCTCCTTGCTTTCCAGAGCCTGTTCATTCGAGCCGTGCGGGCGTACAACGGTGAGAACTGGAGGACGTCCATCACCGACATGGAGCTGGCCCTTCCCGACTTCTTCAAAGCCTTTTACGAGTGTCTCGCAGCCTGCGAGGGCGCCAGGGAGATCAAGGACTTCAAGGATTTCTATCTTTCCATAGCAGGTTGGTGGGGCTTGAAACCTAGATGTCAATGGGGTGGCTGCCCGTGGCCTCTGAGGAACTTCTGAGTGTGGCCGACACCTCCATAGATCAGACTTGGCGGGCCTTCTGGAGAAATAGAGAGTCTAACCATTCGAGCACAGACCTGCAGAGGAGGTTGACCGCATCAGCCCTGTCAAAGACAGATTCCCCACAGGTTCCTGGGAAAATAAAAATGGGCCCACGAGTACCTTGTGCCTCACGTTGCTGAGATCCCTCTAATAGTGGGAATTCTTCAGCACAAACAAAGGCAGAATGAGGAGTATAATGAGCCTCTAAGTTAGTTGTCACTAAGATAACTTTCGGAAAGAAATTGTCTGATTATAAGACAGTGCATGTTCATGATGGGAAGCGTAGAAAACACAGGGGAGAATGAAGAAAGAAAATTTACAACATCACGCAGAGTTAGCTCCGATTTCCCCAGGGTTTCTCTTTAACCTCTAGTGGGCAGCATCGCTCCGGAAAATGGGAAATGGCCATAAAAAGATTTCCCAAGTTGGTTTTGGGAACGCTGAGCCTAGGACTGCACCTCATAGAAAGGGTGCCCTAGTCAGATAAGGCTGGGACAGAGCTGAGCACTGTCTGCATCTTGGAAAGTCACTGTGCACTTTATTGGTTAAAGGCTGTAGAAATCTTGTGGTGTGGCAATTATTGAATCTAGGGGGTTTTGTTTTGTTTTTAATATATTTTATTGATATTTCACAGAGAGGAAGGGAGAGGGATAGAGAGCTAGAAACATCGATGAGAGAGAAACATCGATCAGCTGCCTCCTGCACACCTCCCACTGGGGATGTGCCCGCAACCAAGGTACATGCCCTTGACCGGAATCGAACCCGGGACCTTTCAGTCCGCAGGCCGACGCTCCATCCACTGAGCCAAACCGGTTTCGGCAAATCTAGGGTTTTTTTTAATCTATTTTTTTTTTTTTGCTCAGGTATCTCTTTTTCCACTGAGTACCTTTTTTCTTTTCTTTTAAATATATTTTTATTGATTTCAGAGAGGAAGGAAGAGGAAGAGAGAGATAGAAACATCCATGATGAGAGAGAATCATGGTGGATCAACTGCCTCCTGCAAGTCCCCCACTAGGGATCGAGCCCACAACCTGGGCATGTGCCCTTGACCAGAATCGAACCCGGGACCTTTCAGTTCGCAGGCCAATGCTCTTATTCATTGAGCCAAACTGGCCGGGGCCACTGAGTACCTTTTTTTTTTCCTTACCAAAACCTTTTTGTTGTGGAAAATTTCAAACATATACAAAAAATAGAGAGAAGAGTATAATAAATCACCACGTACCAGGGATCGAACCTACAACCCAGGCATGTGCCCTGACCAGGAATCGAATCTGCAACCTTTCTGCGCACAGGATGGCACTCCAACCAACTGAGCCATACCGGCCGGGCCAGATTCACTCATTTTTAACATTGAGTGTGCTACTTTTTCATAATTACACAATGTGTGTGTGTGTAATTATTTTTATTTCAGGACCATCTGAGAGTAGGTTGCATACATCATGACCCTTTAACCCATAATACTTCAGTGCATTTCCTAAGAACAATAATATTCTCTACATATCCACAGTACAGTTATTAAATTCAGGCAACTTAATATTGGCACAATGCTTTTATCTACAGTCCATTTTCAAATTATGTCACCTGTCCCAATAATATCTTTTCTAACAACTTTTTTTTGCCTGGTACATTATAGTCAAGGATCGTGTTTCCTAATTATTTGTTTATTTCGTGTTTTTTGATCTGGAGCTGTTCCTTGGCCTTTCTTGGTTTTTCTTCTACATTCATTTTCTAAGAATGTAGGCCAATGCCTTTATAGAATACTAGAAGCTCAGTGCACGAAATTTGTGCATGGGAGAGGGGGTGTGTCCCTCAGCCCAGCCTGCACCCTCTCCAATCCAGGACCCCTTGGGGGATGTCCGACTGCCGGTTTAGGCCCGATCCCAGCAGTCAGACATGCCTCTCGCAATCTGGGACCAGGGCAGCTTCACCCAGGCCACAGCTGTAGGCGCCCAGGACTGGGACCAGGACCAGGGGCAGGGCGGCTTTGCCTGGGCCAGGCTTTGTCAGGAAGGACGTCCAGAAGACATCTGGTCTAATTAGCATATTACCCTTTTATTAGTATAGGTTCCTCAGTTGGGTTTCTATGATGTGTCCTCACAATTGCATTCGGGTTGTGCGTGTTTGGCTGGACCATTACAGAAGTGTCCTCCTCAGTATCACATCCAGAAGTGGGTGGTGTCTGTTTGCCCCTTATTGGTGATGCTAATTTTTGAGCATTTGGTTAAGGTTCTTTTTTTGTTAAAATATATTTTATTGATTTCACAGAGGAAGAGAAAGGAGAGAGAGAGGAAAAAAAAAAAAATCAATGATGAAAGAGAATCATGGATCGGATGCCTCCTGCACACCCCCCACTGGGGATCGAGCCCACAACCTGGGCACATGCCTGACCGGGAATCGAACCGTGACCTCCTGGTTCATAGGTCGATGCTCAACCACTGAGCCACGCCGGCCAGACAGGTTCTTTTCAGCTTCCAGTGTCTCCACAATATAATTACTATTTTTCCTTTTGAGATTAATAAGTAATTTGTGGAGAGGTACAACTTGCTATCTATCAAACTCTGTGTCTCCCCACCACCCCACTTCTCTGATTTAGCATCTGTTGAGGATTCTTGCCTGAATCATTGTTTTTCTATAAAGGTTCTGCATATACAAATCTATTTCCTTCCTATTTTTTTGTCTGCTTCTTTCCTATAGAATAGGTACCCTATTTTATACACTGTTCTGTTCTTAGTGTTTTCCACTTGACAATGTATCCTAACGAGTATACAGAGATTGTGTCATTCTTTTTTATTGCTGCCGAATACTTCACTGGCGTGGGGAGCGGGGCGATATACTACAGTTTATTCAATTATCTGATGGACATTTGGGTTGTTCCAATCTTTTGCTATTACATATAATACCACAATGGGACATTTTAGACTTTTTATTCTACTTATGGAGGTGTGTTTTCAATGTCAACTTAAGTGGGATTGATTGCTCAAAGAGTAAATGTTTCCATAAATTATTTAGTATTTTGTTATCATTTTGTACACCTACCAGCAATATAAGAGAGTGCCTTTCCAACAAGACGTGTACCGTTTTTCTGGAGTCTTTGCTTGTAGTTGCATGAAGGGAGAAAAGGTAGGGGGCTAAGTATTACTTAGAGATTTTGGGGAACCAGGCCCAGAAATAGCATTTATTAGTTGTTGCTATTCACATATCATTGGCACAGCTAGTCCTATGGCCCCAATTCAACTGCAAGGGAGTCTGGGAAATGTAGTCTTTGATATCTTTCTATGTTATTATATTTAGGTCCTCCTAATCTCTTTTAAAGTCTATATAGATTTATATGTACCATAATTTTTTTAAAATATATTTTTATTGACTTTTTTTAGAGAGGAAGGGAGGGAGATAGAGAGATAGAAACATCAATGATGAGAGAGAATCACTGATAGGCTGCCTCTTGCATGCTCCCTACAGGGGATCAAGCCCGCAACCCAGGCATATGCCCTTGGCCGGAATCAAACCTGGGACCCTTCAGTCCGCAGGCCGACACTCTATCCACTAAGCCAAACCGGTGAGGGCTGTACCATAATTTATTAATCACCATCCTGTTGATTGGCATTTAGGTTATTTCCATGTTTGCTGTTTTGAACAAAACATGCTTATGTGTGGCTCTGTCTAAAGAAAATTTCCCGGAACTAGACCGCTGGGTCAGAGGAAATGTGCATTTTAACCTTTGATAAATTTTGCCAAATTGCTCTCTGAAAAGTTTGTTCCTGTTTTGCTTCTACCAACAGAATATGAGAGTGTAAGTCTCACCATTCTCTCCCTAACACTGGGTGTCATCATATTTTTAAAATTTTGCCAATGTAACAGTTTAAATGATCTTAGGTGGGACTATATTTCTTAATTATAAGATTTAGCATCTTTTCACAATTTTTATTAGCCATTTTTTTATCATTTCTTCTCTCTTCACACCTTTTTGCATTGGTTATTTGTCTTTTTCTTGTCAATATTTGAGAAACTTGACATGTTAAAGGTTTGAGTCCTTTATCATAAGTGTTGCAAATATGTTACCTTCATCATTTATCATTTTTACCTTTATCGGTTGGGAGGTGGGGCAGAAGGACCATTAAGAAAGTAATGAAAAGAAAGAAAGAAAGAACATTTGTCTATTCTTTCAGATCATTACGTAGAAGTTCTGGAATGCAAACTCCAGTGCGAAGAGAACCTCACCCCAGTTATAGGAGGCTACCCAGTGGACAAGTTTGTGGCTACCATGTATCATTATTTGCAGTTTGCTTATTATAAATGTAAGTAATCCTCTTCTATGGAGATTTTGCGCAAGGGACCTAGTCCTTCTAAGACTCGGCTTTCCCTTCTGTACAAGAGAGGTAATGACCCTTACCTGAGGTTTGGGGAGAATCCATCAAGGTCACATCATCAGCCCTAATGCATGCTTTGCACAAAAAGGCAGCATGCATGGTGACTCTGCCCACAGACCCCGGAACCAGACTGCCTGCGTTCACATTCTAGCTTTGCCACTTACTCACTTCTCTGTGTCTCAGTTTCCTCATCTGTAAAGTAGGCATAATAGCCCTAACCTCATACGATTGTGGTGAGGATTATTTTTTTTTATTTTTTTAAAAATATATTTTATTGATTTTTTACAGAGAAGAAGGGAGAGGGATAGAGAGTTAGAAACATCGATGAGAGAGAAACACTGATCAGCTGCCTCCTGCACGCCCCCCACTGGGGATGTGCCTGCAACCAAGGTACATGCCCTTGACTGGAATCGAACCTGGGACCCTTCAGTCGGCAGGCTGATGCTCTATCCACTGAGCCAAACCGGTTAGGGCTGTGGTGAGGATTAAATCAGTTGCTAGACATGGAACGCTGAGGGAATTCACACACTGGCACAGAGCAAACTCTATAAATGTGTTTGTTCTTTTTGTCGTTAACTCCCCTTCCTCCCTGTCATGGGCCTTACTTTTCTGACTGTGACAGCTTCCTTCCAGTTGGTCCTCCCTTAGCCTGAAATTTATCAGTCAGAACATTTCAAGTGGACATAATTTTACCTACCGCACTAATTTCTTGAGGGCTGGTGTTGTTACTTACACTTGACCCCTTTCTGGGCCTACTGAAGACGTGGCTCATAAAACCCTGATTTTAAAGTTGTCGTTACCAGAAACAGCCACTAGGCGGCATGATTTATTCATACCCAGAGCTTTAGCAAAGGTACTGGTAGAGTTCCTGGGTTGTAAATTGGGCGGAATATGCCTTCTTCCTTGTCCCCAGCCCTAAGACAAATCCCAACCTCTCCTAAACCCCTATGCTAATAAAAGTGCTGTCGAAGGAGGGGCAGCTCTAAGGCTGGAGAGAACCTTGCTTCCAGGAGATGAAAAGACCAGGTGACTTTTCTTTTAATATATTTTTATTGGTTTCAGAGAAGAGAGAGGGAGAGAGAGATAGAAGCATCAATGATGAGAGAGCATCATTGATCAGCTCCCTCTTGCCATGTGCCCTGCCTGGGAATCAAACTATGACCTCCTGGTTCATAGGTCAACGCTTATCCACTGAACCACACTGGTCGGGCCCAGGTGACTTTTCAAATCTCTTCCAGCCTGGAGAGGCCACCATCCTTTCGGGTTTTCTAGGTTTGGTTTAGCTATCGGAGGGCCCACATGAATTTGGAGGTTGTGGTTTCATCCAAATGGGACCCAGGCACTTGAGGACCCCAATGGGGAGGCTCATTTGCTAAGCCCATCCTCCCTCACTCTCCTCAGCCCCAGGACATTCCAGGCCTTGGGCCCCCGGCTTCTCTGGTTCCAGGGATATGAGACCAGCTCAGATCAGAGCTGGAGGTGGAAGATAGTAGGCATTTCTGCAAAGGTTCCTGCCTAACAAGCAACTTCCAGGTTTCAAAACTCCAGGCTGCCATGGAGACGCGGTCTGTGACCTGCCCACCCAGGGATGATTCTGGCTGGTTGCAGGCTTTCGGAAGGAGGGGCTGCCGGAAGGGGCCCATGCACACCTTTTGCTTTAGGAAGCTGCACTTGAAGGAAGGGTGGCAGGTGAGAGCAAGTGACGTCCTATTCCTCTTTCTCCCTAACCCCAGTGAGTGACCTGAAGAACGCAGCACCCTGCGCGGTCAGCTACCTGCTCTTTGACCCCAACGACAAGGTCATGCAGCAGAACCTGGTGTATTACCAGTACCACAGGGACAAGTGGGGCCTGTCGGATGAGCATTTCCAGCCCAGACCAGTAAGTGCCAATGCACCGGGCGTCCAATTCCTTTCCTCCTTTATCTATCTATCTATCTATCTATCTATCTATCTATCTATCTATCTATCGTTAGTCCTCACCCGAGAATATTTTTTTCATTGATTTTTAGAGAGAGAGAGAAACATCCATGCAAGAGAGACACATCAATTGGTTGCCTCCCTGCAAGCTTAATGACCAGGGCTAGGGATCGAACCTGCAACCCAGGTACGTGCCCTTGACTGGGAATTGAACTCGAGACCCTTTGGTGCACAGGCCAACCAGACGTCCTCAAACTACGGCCCACGGGCCACATGTGGCCCGCCAAGGACATTTATCCGGCCCGCCGGGTGCCGCTGCCTGTCCTGCTTAGCAGCCGACTCGTCCCGGGCCTGCAGTGCACATAGGAATTTGTTCATAGTTTTTTTTTTAAGCTATAGTCCAGCCCTCCAACCGTCTGAGGGACAGAGAACTGGCCCCCTGTTTAAAAAGTTTGAGGACCCCTGAACCAGTCAGGGCCTTTCCTCCTCTTTGGTCTCAGGAGACTGCTTTGCACCTGAAGAGAGGGGGCTATTTAGAAATGAAAGGAAACTCATTTTATTTTCTGTGTTTTGCTCTCTAACATTTTACTGCTGTATTCTGATTTTTAAACCAGTAAAAATTCTACACATTTCAAGCCATTACAGAAACATTTTACTCAGAAAGTAAAAGTATTCCCTCGTCCCTCCATACTTTCTCTTTACCCCCTGCCTTATGGCTGCACATTTAGTCATCTCTACAGCCCGTATTTATGTATTTTTACAGAAACAGGCTCACACTTTACATCCTGTTTTGCAGCTTGCTTTGTCTTCCTACCGGTTCATGAACATTTT
The DNA here is from genome assembly GCF_963455305.1 of Plecotus auritus. Taxonomy (NCBI): domain Eukaryota; kingdom Metazoa; phylum Chordata; class Mammalia; order Chiroptera; family Vespertilionidae; genus Plecotus; species Plecotus auritus. Next base: position 165,880,133 of record NC_137773.1, read on the forward strand.
CCATGTCACACCTATACACCTGCTTTGTTATTATTTTTAATAACGAGCTTCGTGGTAGGCTCGTTTACTAATGGACCATCATTTAATCCCCACACTGCACAAACTCAGCCTCAAATTGTGTTAGGGAACTCCATGGATTACATATTATATTCACAAGGTCCTTTCTAAGTGATCTTTCTTCTTAACTTGTACTTCCATTGGGATTTATGTATGCGGTCCTGGTTTGCCATTCATACATCTTCCTTCACACACACACACACACATTCATTTTCCTTCACTCCTGCACACATACCTACAATCTCTTTCTCTCTCTCTCTCTTCCTCTCTCTCTCTCTCTCTCTCTCTCTCTCTCACACACACACACACACACACACACACACACACAGTCCTATATCTTCCTTCACACCTACACACATACTCACACAATCATTCAAGGGAGGTTGGCTGCTGTGTTTTTGTTTGTTGGTTTGTTTTTTAAATATATCTTTATTGATTTCAGAGAGGAAGGGAGAGGGAAAGAGAGATAGAAACATCAATGATGAGAGAGAATCATTGATTGGCTGCCTCCTGCACATCCCCCACTGGGGATAAAGCCCGCAACCCAGGCATGTGCCCCTGGCCGGAATCGAACCTGGGACCCTTCAGTCCACAGGCTGACGCTCTATCCACTGAGCCAAACCAGCTAGGGCTTGTGATGATTTTTTTTTAATGAGATATAATTTAAATACAGTAAAATTCACCCCTGGAAGGGGCACAAGTCCTGGTTTTAGTATATTCACAGAGTTGTGCAACCATGGCCTAGACTGCCTCATTTTAAGTATTTCCATCACCCCCAAAAGAAACCCCATGCATGCCCTGTTCCTCCCACTCCCAGTCCTAATATTAAACGGCTGGTCCTGCAAACTGTTCCCTGTCTGTGTCTGAACAGGAAGCAGTTCAGTTCTTTAACGTGACGACGCTCCAGAAAGAGCTGTATGACTTTGCTCGAGAAAATATCATGGATGATGATGAGGTAAGTTTTCATGTTTAGCACACGTCTGGCTAAGAGAAAATATTACTCACATCTTTGCTAAAATCACTGGAAGGCGAGTCATCCCTGAAATAAGAAACAGAAGGGGGCCTTGAGACACGCGGTGTCTGTGGGCGTTTCAAGGGGAGTCAGCGCTGGCATGGGAGAGCGGCTTTCTAGGAACCCAGGCTGCAGCGCCACGTTTCCCAGCGGAGCACAGAGCACGCTGGGTGCTCCAGGACCCACCACGGGAGCCTCCAACCATCCTTTTTTTTTTTTTTTAAGGGAAATTGATGAGCCTTTCTTCTTCTTCTTTTATTGTTTTTTCTTTCTTCTTTTTTAAAAAAAATATATTTTATTGATTTTTTACAGAGAGGAAGGGAGAGGGATAGAGAGTTAGAAACATTGATCAGCTGCCTCCTGCACACTTCGTACTGGGGATGTGCCCACAACCCAGGTACATGCCCTTGACCGGAATCGAACCCGGGACCCTTCAGTTTGCAGGCCGACGCTCTATCCACTGAGCAAAACTGGTCAGGGCTCTTCTTTTTTAAAATTTGTTGATTTGAGAGAGAGAGAGAGAAACATTGACTTTTTGTTGTTCCACTTATTGATGCATTCATGTGTTGATTCTTTTTTTTTTTAAAGAATAAACATTCTTTTTTTAAAAAAATACATTTTTATTGATTTCAGAGAGGAAGGAAGAGGGAGAGAGAGATAGAAAGATCAATGATGAGAGAGAATCATTGATTGGCTGCCTCCTGCACGCCTCCCACTGGGGATCAAGCCTGCAACCCAGGCATGTGCCCTTGACCGGAATTGAACCTGGGACCTTTCGGTCCACAGGCCGACGCTCTATCCACTGAGCCAAATCAGCTAGGGCAAGAATAAACATTCTTTTTTAATACTTTTATTATTTTTATTTTGATAGTAGGAGGGAGGGAAGGAGTGGGGGGTATGGGGAAGAGAGAGAGGAGAAACATTGATGTGAGAGAAACACATCATCTGGTTGCCTCCTGACCGGGTCTGGGGATTGAGCCTGCAACCAAGGTACGTGCCCTTGACCGGGAACAAACTCACGAACCTTCAGTCCGAGGGCTGAGGCTCTAATAATCACTGAGCCAAAACCAGCCAGGGCCATGGGTTAATTCTTGTATGTACCCTGACAGGGGATCAAACCCACAACCTTGGTGCATCAGGATGAATCCACTGAGCTACCTGGCCAGGGCAAATTTTGTTATTCTTGATGCTAATTGAATGGAGTTGTTTTCTTATTTTTATTTTTCCATCATTTATTGCTAGTGTATAGAGAGACAGTTGATTGGTAATATTGATATTGTCATCCTGCAGGTCACTCTAGCTTTCTGAAGTTGTTTTCTCACTTGTGACATGAGAGAGCTTCCCTGAATCTTCATGATAAAAATACCCAACAAACAACATACTAAATGCTGAATCAAACTTTTCTTCCAAGATTGGGAGCAAACTTTTCTTCCAAGATTGGGAGCAAGACAGGGTGTCCACTCTCTCCATTTCTATTTGACATTGTGGTGGAGGCTCTAGCCAGGGCAATTAGCAAAGAAAAATAAATAAAAGGCATCCAGATGGAAGAAGAAGTAAAACTACCACTATATTCCTATCTCGTCGCGCCCTTGTCAGGTTGAAGAAGCCCCCCTTCTATTCCTACTTCACTGGATGCTTTTGTCATGACGATTCAGTAAAGCCCTCCCATGTTACCGATAAAGAAACGTTAAGAAAAGTAACCCAGGTCTTGGTCCCAAAAAGCCCATGGTCTGGTGATCAAGGCAGACGAGGAACGGATCGAAAGTGTTCCTGTGGGGTAGCAGCTAATGGGAGAGGGTTGAGGAGTGGGGAGGAGGCACAGAAGGGGGGTGCCGAGCAGAGTCTTTGGGAGGGTGGCTGGACTGCCCACCTCGCACAGGGCATCTGTGGGGGTACTTGACCCCCCGTTCACGTGGAGTGGGAGCCAGGTCCCCTCCCAGGGAGAAGCCAGGTCCCCTGGGCCCAAGGGCAGGGGCGAAGGGCTGCTATGGCCCCAGCAGGCGTCTGGCAACGGCCTCCTGGAAACAGTCTCTGCTCCCCGCACTTTAAAGCCGGGCAGCCCACTCAGCAGAGGCGTCCTGTTGTCTCTTGCAGGGAGAGGTGGTGGAATACGTGGATGATCTCTTGGAGCTGGAGGAGACCAGCTAGTCCACAGGAGACGAGGACGCTTCTCTTCAATGTTCAGGAAACACAGATTCTTTGTCTTCCTTTTCCCAACTGCCCACGTGGTTGATACCTCAAAGCCTTCTCTTTACTCTGTGACGTGAAAGGGAAGCTCCGTCTCTCACTACATATAACAAGGGGTGAGCCTGCCTTCCCCGTGACCACACCCGCCTCCCCATCTTCACACCTGCTTCCCCTGTGTTTGCACCTGCCTTCCCTGTGTTCGCACCTGCCTTCTCTGTGTTTGCACCTACCTCCCCATCCTCACACCTGTCTTCCCCATATTCACACCCGCCTTCTTCATATTCATGCCTATCTTTCTCACCAGTCTTTCCAATCCCCCCCCCCAGAAAAACCCAATACTATTTTTTAAATAATACTCTTAAAAGATGGTAATTGTGAAAACCTACTTTGACCTTCCTGCTCTTCCAGATTTTACTCTTTTTTTTTTTTTTTTTATCACCATGAGCAATGAGAATCCCACTAGGAGGACTAAGAAGGAGAAAACAGGAGAATGTGGGGTTCTGGAATCTGAGCTTTTTAAATTCAACCTTATTCCCTCCTCCGATATGCCACTTAGTCTAGTTGGGACACGCCGGGGATGGAGGCAGGAGACAGGACTTTCCCCACAGCGGCCTGGAAAGGAATGAAGGGGCATCGAGTTTGGGGGCTTCGGTGTAAGGATGGCTAACGGGTGATGGAAAACACATTTTTGCTTTTCCGGCTTCCTTTTCCCCATCTCGCTGTTCCAGCCTCTGGGAACAGGATGTGCCCTGTTTCTGCTGGGTACCGTCCATCCCCGTTTCCCTTCTCCTGAGAGCACCTCCTTTCCACCTACATGCAGTCCTCATGTCAAGATCTAGGCTACTCAACTCAAGACAGTCACCTACTGCTGTGGCTTTGCCTGAATTTGCCCACATCAGCAGAGTCTGTACTCCCAGGGGGCCGCGTAGCCAAAGGAGTCAGTGTCCTTGGCATCACTGGTGGCTGCACCCAGCTCGTGGGATGCGGGGTTCTCCTTTCTTCCCTTGTCCCAGCCTCTACTCCACCAGAGAGACTTCCGTTTGAAGTCAGTGGGGAAGAGGTCATAGGACAGGACTACAAAGTAGAGGGGGGCCCAGGGAGTGGACGCCCAGCCCCAGGGTTCCGGAGTCATGGGGGTGGTGCACCCAGCAGCTGTTTAACTCCCCCGAGGCTCCTGGCTGCAGTTGACCTTCCCAGTGTGTGAGGAGATGCACAGGGACCACCACAGGGCCAGGGCTGGGCTGGGGGGCCTGCCTCACTCCACCTCTGTGGCCTGCAGGGCTTCCGTTGGGTCCTCTGCCTTTGCATCTGAGTCTGGGCTGAGCTTTTTGTGGGTGATGTTTTTCCGCGCAGGGTTGGGTGGCGGTGATGGTGTCCTCATTCACTCTCTGAACTTGGCCTCTTTTCACTGGGGATCGAAAATCACCTCCACCCCCATCCTAGCAATGTCCCCTGAGGAAGAAACCCAGGGATAGTATGATCAACATTGTCGGCACCTCGCTTGGATTGAAGGCTGTAGAACCGAATTATTAAACTGTTTAACTTCAAGGGAAACAACACCAATCTTTAAAAACAAAAAGGTGAGCTGATTTCTCCAAGCCTACCATGAAACCCCAGTGTGCCGGCTGCACTCCATGACCTCCACCCAGGCCCTCCCTGAACAGGTTTCTCATATGAGCCTAGAAGATTCCTGGATTGAACCTCACGGGTTCAGCATCGGTCTGCTCTGTCTTTTGAAAACAAAAAACAAACACATTTGTGAGCTGTGTGCGTTTCCAGACTTGCCCACGATACCTCACTTCCCCTCTGAGCCACCACACGGTTCTCTGTTTGGTGTCCTCAAGCTGGTCCACCCAGGGAGGCCGCCCACCCTAGGGGCTGGGGTGGGGGGATCTGTCCAGCCCCATCGCTGGTCTGGTAACCCGGGCAGGGGCACCCATCGGGCAGGTCTGAGGCAACCCGCTGTGGCCCCTGTTCACGTTCAGACATGGGCAGTGAATGGCTGAGTGTTTGTGTGTGTGTGTGTGTGTGTGTGTGTGTGTGTGTGTGTGTGTGTGTACACATAGGTTTAAAAGGGACTAATTGTCTGAAATGTCTCATATATCAACATATTCAACGTACTAATATCTTTCCGAGTCCTGAGACTTTCTATTTCCTGCCACGAACCTGTTGTCCTCACCTCTGGGATCCCGGAGAACCACTGGGTCCGTGGACCACAAAGGCCGCCTTAGGAAAGGCTGCTTTTAGGGGTTCTTACTAAGGGAATGTTAAGAGCACAGAAATTGTATTGAACCAAACTCGGTGGCAAACAGAAAATGACTTGTTAGATTGTCAGTGGGAAAGGGTTTGTTATGACTGCCGGTGGGATAAACAGGGGCCGGTTTCTGCCAACATTTATGGAAATAACGTTTTTAAGTTTTAAATGTGAGCTGTAAACCTAAGCGCCTTCAGTTTAAAAAAAAAAAAAAAATTCAATGCTGGAGCTGTGGGGAGGAGGTGGATCGGCGCCAGAGCAAACATTCTCATTTAATAGTGTTTGCACATGGAGCTACAACACAGTTTGTAGCGAGGCCCTGAGAAAAACCCACAACTAATCCTTCATCGCAGCTGTCTGAACTCTTGATCATCTGCCATCCCCCAAACAGCGCCTTCTTTTTTCTGGTGGCTCCAGGCTTGAATGACTTAGTGTGGAGAGTTTAAACTAGATGCGAGGCGGGGAGGGAAAAGGGAAAGGAACCTTAAATGAGCCTCAGCCAAAGGTTTTGTGCCTTGGACTTCCTGTGCCTGCAGCCGGGGCAGGGCTGTTCCCCACCCCGTCCTGGGCCATCGCCCCGAAAGGGAAGAGGCCGCGACAGCCCAGCTTAGCCTTGACTGACCCGCTCCTACCCCAGAAGTGAGTCAGGCGTGGCTGGGGTTTGTGCCACAGTAGGGTGCTTCTCTCCCGAGGGCAGGCCTGTGAGCCACCAGACCGTAGCCCCTAACATTGCCCCACAGAGATCTGGCTTTGGGGCTTGTTGAAGAAATGAATTGGCTCGCTACCTCCTTGCAGCTGATAGGGTAAAATACTGGTGCCTCGTTTTACCAGAAAAGAATAGGAAGAAATTAAGAAATGGGGCCTCGCCCTAACAGTTTTGGCTCAGTGGATGGAGCGTCAGCCTGCTGACTCAAGGGTCCCGGGTTCGATTCTGATCAAGGGCATGTACCTTGGTTGCGGGCATATCCCCAGTGGAGTGTGCAGGAGGCAGCTCATCGATGTTTCTCTCTCATCGATGTTTCTAACTCTCTATCCCTCTCCCTCTCTGTAAAAATCAATAAAATATATTTTTTTAAAAAAGAAAGAAATGGGGCCTGGCTGGCATGGCTTAGTGGTTGAGCATCGACTTATGAGCCAGGAAGTCATGGTTTGATTCCCAGTCAGGGCACATGCCAGGGTTGCAGGCTCGATCCCCAATGTGGGGCATGCAAGAGGCAGCTAATCAATGATTCTCTCCCTTCATCGATGTTTCTATCTTTCCCTCTCCCTTCCTCTCTGGAAAAAAAGAAAAGAAAGAAAGAAAAATGTGGCAAACAGGTCCCAGAGCAACCACAGAGCTTTACTGCCCACTTTGGGGTGGCGGTCGGTAGGCCAAACTATGAAGGTTGCTGATGTCTTTCCATCCCTCCTCCCTTGGGAAGGGCAGTTTAAGACAATCTTGCTCTTGTGGGAAATTTAGAGCCTAGAAAACTATTAAAAACAGTGATGATTTTTTAAAATCACATTATATGTCTTATTTTGCGTATTCTTTAGTTTTCATTCTCTATCCGCTGGATGAGACTGTGTAACCACACCCGGTCATTCTGGGCTGCCTGTTCTAATGAGCTCTGTTTTCCCAGGCCCGTGAGATTTCTGACATTGACTTAGCAAAGCAGAGCCCTTTCCCCAAGGACTTTCAGATCTCTCGCAGCAAGTGGTCCCGATTAGGCATGAGCAGGCCCGGGGCCTTTCTGGAGCTAGAGGTTCATTCTCCCAAGGAAGGTTCTCTTTCAGAGACTGGGGGTCAAAAAAGTTTAGGAAAAACTTTTTTTTTTTTAATTGATTTTTAGAGAGAGGTGAAGACGGAGAGGAATATCGATGTGAGAGAAACACAGTGATTGATTGCCTTCTGCACACGCCCTGACCAGGGCCCAGGCAGGGGACAAGCCTACAACTGAGGTACATGCCCTTGACCGGAATCAAACCCAGGACCCTTTGGTCTGCAGGCCGACACTCTATCCACTGAGCCAAACCGGCTAGGGCAGGAAAAATATTTTGAATCCTGGCCTTGCTTTGGATGGGATGAGTTGGTCCCTCCCTGCCAAGGTCTGGGAAGTGACATAATAGTCACTATTGCACACAAAGGACCGAAAACATCTTCAGGCCTGACTGCCAACAGCCACCATGGTCCATGCCTGTCACTAAAGGCCAAGCAGGGAGAAAGGAGGGAGCAGGAGGAGGCAGATGGAAAGAGTGAGGAGCCAGCCAGGGCAAAAGCAGACCCACGGTAGCGAGAGTTCAAACACCCGCTTCTAGAAGAAGTGGCGGCAGACACAGATTTTATTGATGTCGGCCCAAGAACTGTAGAGGATACAGTGGGAAAGTTTGGGTTGAAGAGTGGCGACATGGGAATAAGAGTTTGCGCGTTGACAGATGTCTTAGGTCTGGATGCCTTGAAGCAAAGCCTGTGAGAGGTGAGTAATCTCTGGTTGGGTGAGGAAGAGGGAGGAGGATTCGAGGAGGGGCAGGAGCTCTGCAGACTCCCCTGAAATCCTGCTGCAGGGAGAGCTAGGCTTAGAGGGGTAGCTTAGACACAGCAAGTATGAAGACATTATTTGCAAGCCGATCTTTTTTTTAAAGCCATAGTGAATGTAACCTAGATATAAAACACATTAAACAACTATTTAGGGAAATATTTATTTATTTTAAATATCACAGAAGCTTTGTGTTAATAGAACCCCTGCCCCAATTTTCATGAACATTAAAACATTTACTAGTCTCAAAACATGCATAATGACAGCGTTTTAATCTTTCTACATGCTTTTTAGATCCTCTATCATTAATTTAGATGACACCAAATCAATGAAAACTTAAAACTTATGTGTTGGGCTTATTCTGCAGTTCGTGTCTAGAAAATAATACATTTACATGTATTAATATATTTATAATAAATGTATTAATACACCTGTGTTAATATTACCCATTTTGGGGTTGGTGTTCAGTGAATGTTCTTGGATTATTACATATAGTTTGGATAACACAATCCCAATGCTGAGACGGAGGTTATTTTACATAGTTAAAAATAGAAAAGCTATCTTGTAATAGATTAGAAAAGAATCTAATTTATAAATATATACAGTCTCTGGCTTTTGTTCTGTTGTGTTTTGCTTTGGCTACATGCAGAAGGCATTCCTATGGTTCTAGATTTCATCTGACACATAGGTAGGTGTTCCATTTGGTACCTTCAGATCTTGGTTTTGCCCAATATGGAGACAAAGGTCTTTCATTTTGCCGTGCTGCCTTTATAGCCACTTAGACTATTATTTTTCCAAAGCTTGTGCCGAAAAGAGGTGGCAGGGTAGAAAACACGTTGCAAGAATTCTTTTTATCCTCAGGTAAAACACCACCACCAACTTTTCACTTGTAAAGCAGCTCAGGATCCCTCTTATGACACACAAAAACACTTAGACTCTTAGAGTCTCAAAATACAGGTATGCCTTCATCACTTCCTACCGGTGAGAACGATTTCTAAGAAGGTGATTCATATTAGAAAAATGTGATGTGTTTTGTTTCTGTGCCAATACTAGGAAACTGCTGGAGATGGTATTGCAGGAGCTTCGAACGCTGCCTCAGTCACACATTGACTTCCGTGCAAGACAAACCACAGGTGTTATTCATCTTCTAGGCTTCAACGCACCTCAAAGCTCATCATAAACCAAATGGTTCTCAACCTTGAGTTGCATTTAAATCACCGGAGGGCTAGTTAAAACATAGAGCCAGGCCCACCCACAGGGTTTCCGCTTCATGGGTCTGGGCTGGCACCAGAAAATTTGCAGCTCCAGCATGATTCCGGGAGAAGTTGATGCCTCTGGTCCGAGGACCATGCTCTGAGAACCGCTGTCATAAACAGTTCTTGCTGAGCCACCAGAAGATGATCTGGATGCTATGAAACGGGTGGCTCTACAGCCAGATGAATCCGTCCTGGGCTCATGCTGTTTCCATGGAGCTCACAATTGTCACAACAGAGTGAAGAACAGATGGGCACAGGTCATTTCACATTTTCAGTTCCTACGTTTCTCCATCAAGTAGGTATCCACACCTGATAGCCTAGTCCTTAGCCCTCTTAAAACTTTTCTCCCCTCCCATGTCATTCCCTTTTACTGGAGTTCAGAGAAATGGCTAATCCGGAGAGAGGAAACCAAGGACTGAGCTCTGTTAGTCCTGGCAAAAATTCTAAGACATTCCTAGGCACAGACCGGTCAAGGACAACTATGCCATTTCCGAGAGGAAATAGTGCTTACCGGTACAAAGCTGACCTTATTTTTTAAAACACGATGGGCTGTCCCACAGAATGGAGGGAATAGACATGGATGTGTATCCGGCCACTGCTCACCTTCCTCTTCCCCATCTCCAACAAAATATCAGTCTTAATTCTCTCCAATTTCAACAAACAAACAAAGTCTCAAAGCTTTCAGACTATGTCCTGGTTCTTAGCTCATTTGCCCTCAGCAACATCACATTAAAAGGAAATAATCCATTATTCTTCTATATCCCATTCCCACCACTTCAATATCTGTATCCTAAATGACACTGCTCTCAAATGCTCCATTTATTATGCCTATTGCGAAAATTTCAGGTCAGGGAGGCAGTCATTTTGTTTCTTGAAAAGAAGACAATAGTGTGATGAAGCAAGAAGTGAGTGTTGATCTCATGGTGGAATTAGGGCCCAAGCCCAGGTCTGGGGATGAGTGTGATTCATTCCAGGGCAGATGGCTGAGGAGATACTGATGTGTGTGCTGACGCCATCAAAGCTGTCCTGCCAGGTACCTCAGAGGTACTTCTCAGCCTAGAAAGCAAAGACCTGAGAGCAAAAGGCAAGCCCTCGTCCACCTGTTTCATGCGCTAGTGCACGATCAGTGTTTACCAATGTGATGTGTCACAGTCCGTTTGCCTACCAAGTGGCTTTGGGAGAGCCCACGCTGAAGGTGGCTAGACCTTTTCCATCTCAATCTGCTGGTGGTAGTGCCGAGCCTGCCGCTGGCCAACGTTCAGCTTGTACACGGAGCTCTTGTGCTGGCACCTGCGGTAGCCCCACACGGCCGCCACGCCTGCCAGGAGCAGCAGCAGGCACAGGACGGTGACGATCGTGGCGATGATGGGGCCTCTGCTGAAGCTGGGACACTCACCTCCTACACATGGCTCCATGGTTGGAAGAAGCTCCTCAGTTGCACCTGGACCAGGGCCTTCCTGTCCCAAGAAGTCCTCTGACAGCAGGTATGGGAAGTTATCCTGGACCTCGGGAGCCGTGGTTTCCATGGGAACCTGGCTGGCTGCCATGGTAGTTGAGGGAATGTGGTTGGGCGTCTTTGGGACAGCAGTTGTTACTGTCTCCAGGGTAGAGCTGGTGAGTTCATAGGGTAAGGTGGCCACAGGAGACTTCTCTATGGCAAACCTCCAAGGGACAGTGGGCTGGTACCTGGTCAAGCCTCCATCTCCCTTGCTGGAACCCTCGGTTTCAGACACACCCTTGGGTCTGAGAGCAGAAGCTTCTGCATCTAGGGTTTGAGATGGAAGAACTGAACTGTGGGTCGTGTCCTCATTTGGTGTGAGGGTGGTACTCCTGGGCTTATGAACCTCCACAAGAACAGGCTGATGCGAAGTAAATAGAGCACATTCTTCCAGCCCTACTGACCCATCCCCCTTGTCCCCATCTTCTTCCACTTCCCCCTCTTCTGCCTCTGTCTTCCTCCAAGCCCCATCGGTCACAGGGTAGCCGTCTAACCAGGACTCGTCGCTGCTGCTCACCATCGGGTCCCCTGCCTTGCTATCATTCCTGCCTACATATGGCCCCGAGGGTCCACCAGTGCTGCTATAGGTCACCTTGGTTTCAGGTTCACCTGGGCCCAACGTTATGCCACTGTGGTTGTCTCCAGCAGGAAGCTGCTTTTTGGTGTCATCATCCATCTCCTTTTCCAGCTCAAGCTTGTGGAAGGTCTCAGCAGGAAGCCAGAACAAGTACTTCCCTTTCAGTACCGATCCTGGCAGGTCTGTGGGAACGCTGCTCCCCGCGCTGGGCAAGCCTGTCGTTGGCACAAAGGCTGTATCCTGGGCTATGTTTTCTCTCCCTGCAGAAATGGAGACCAGATGGTCCTGTTTTGGGGCCTCCTCGGGGGCTTCTCCTTGACCCTTGTTCTCCTCGGCCTCTGTCCGGGAATCCTCCATGAGCTCTCGGAATGACACAGACCTGTCATCGGGGAAATTATCTTCATAGTCAATATGTGCCTCAGCCTCATCTGGAAGGAAAGGGAGGGAAAACTGTGTTAGGTCCAAGGTCACAGAGCCCGTGTAGAACATGAGAAAGGGAAATAAAAAGGATAGGGATTGAGACAGATGAAATAAAACTGTCATTCACAGATGATAGGACTGTGTATGACAGATTAACCCAAAGAATCTACATATAAAAGCTGTTATAATTAGTATGTGACTTTATCAAGAACAATGGGTCTATAGTCCATATAAAATATCAGTTGTATTTCTCTATACCATCAATAAACAGAAAACAAAAATGTAAAAAGATGCCACTTGCCATAGCGTTAAAAAAGATCAAACAAAAGGCATGTACTGGGGGGAAGGGGAGGGTGGGGGGAGGTCAATGGGGGAAAAAAAGAGACCTATGTACTACTATTTTTAATACTTCAAACAATTAATATATATATATATATATATATATATATATATATATATATATAATAAAATTAAAAGAGCACAGCAAAAAAAAAAAAAAAGATCAAACATCTAGGAATAAATCTAACAAAAGATGTGCAATATTTCTAATGGCACAAAATACTGCTGAGCAAAATTAAAGAGGACCTGAATAAATGAGGGGATGGACCATGTCCATGTAATGGAAGGCTCAAAGTGTTATCAAGTCTGTCCAAATTGATCTATCTAGATTTAATACAATCCTAATAAATCTGTGAGAGTAACAAGCTGATATTAAAATTTATGGAAATGTAAAAGGCCAAGAGTTGACAAGGTATTCTTGAAAAAGAAGAGAAAAGCTGGAGGATGTACACTACAAGATTTCCAGGTTTACTATAAAACTGGAGTACTTTTTAGGACTGTGGTATTGGCCCAAAAATTGATAACAGGATTACATTAACTTTATGAACTTCTTGTTCACCAAAGCCACCAGGAAGGGAGTCAAAGGGCAAGTCACAGAGTTGAAGATATTTGCAATACATATAATCCTCAAAGGTTTGAATCCAGAATGTATAAAGAGTTCCTACAAATGTGTAATAAATGGACAGAGAAACCTTCGCAAAGTTGGCAAGATACTTGAATTGGCACAAAAAAGAACTCTAAACAGACATTAAACATGTAAAGACGCTCAACCCCCATCGTAATAGAGAAATGCTAATTACAGCCATAATGAGATACCATTACATAGCACCAGAATGGCCAAAATTCATCAGGCTGACAAGGATGCGCGGCACCGTCGGTGGGAGTGGGAATTGGAACAATTGTTACGGGAAACTGGGCTGCTGAAATGGAACATATGTGTGCTCTGTGGCACAACAACTCCACTACTGAATATACGCTCAACAGCAATGTGTGCACATGGGTACCGAAAGACCGGCACAAGAATGTGCATAATAACCAAAACCTGGGAACAATTCAAATGTCCACTAGCTGCAGGCCTGACATGTACACCGTTGTAGAAGGGTGGGGCAAAGGAGGTTTGCAGTTGTTTGTATGGAAACTAATACACGAATACAAAACTCGGTTGTGCATACTCACCACTGTAAACCTACTTCTGCCCCACCCTTTATTCACACAATGAACGTGAACCAACCACCACGCGGACAAGGGCACGGATGACTCTCTCAGCCGCAATGTTGAACAGAAGAAGGCAGGCACAAAAGAACACATTCTGGGTGATTCTATTTACATAAAGTTCAAAAATAGACAAACCTACTCTATGAGGTTCGAAGTCAGGATGGTGGTATAGGAGAGAGGGGTGATGACTGAGTCTGGGCATGAGCAGGGCTTTGGGGTTGCTGGCAACATTCGTTCTACTTCTTGACCTGTGTGGTGGCAAACATTTCTTGTTTATTTTCTGATAATTTATTGGTCATTCCCTTGTAATGTGTATGTTGTAATTAAGTAAAAATGTGCCTTTTGATTTGCTCTTTTAAGACTATGCTGTGAAGTCTTCTGAATCCCCTGAGTAGGCATGAACGGAGGCCCCACAGTCAGGAGGCTCAGAAAGTAAGGCCAGCGGCTCAGGAAGGCTCAGGACGCTGTGTCCTCAGAAGAGAGCAGCCTGCTGGGCTTTCCCATTCTCTGTGGTCTTTACAAGTCAAGTTCCACAGGAAGACGTACTTAACTATTACAACAGAAACGCTCCCTAGGATATTGGGATATAAGAAATATAGATGTGTCTTTGCCCCTGGTTCCTGGCATTAGGGCCCCTAAAAACCTTGGAATTTCCTGAGGGATAAGGGTGATAAGAACAACTTTTGTTATTCATAACAAGCTTCTTCACCATAGAGGAGTTTACGTTAATGAGGTGACTTAGTGGGCCCCTCGATAGCTTCAGGATGGTGGGGGGCTGGTTGTCAGAGGAACCAACCATGTGATTAGAGAGTTGGAACTATCAGCCCCGTTCCCTAAACTCCGGGGAGGAGGGAGGAGCTGGAGACTGAGTTCACTCCCAAGGGCCGCGATTTCATCCATCATGCCTATGTAATGAAACTTCCATGGAAACCCAGAAACCACAGGGTTGGGAGAGCTCCAGGTTGGTGAATGCATCCATGTGCCAGGAGGGTGACTCACCCCAGCTTCACAGGGACAGGAGCTCCTGTGCTCTGGATCCTTCCAGACCTCTCCCTGTGTACCTCTTCCTCTGTATCCTTTCTAATAAGCTGGTCATTATTCTGTGAGCCATGCTAGCAAATTATGGAGCCTGAAGAGGGGGTGATGAGAACCCGCAATTTAGAGCCAGTCAGTCAGCAATATGGGAGGCCCCGGACTTGCGGTTGATGTCTGAAGTTGAGGCTATAGGTAGTTAATGTTAGAATTCAATTCAGTTGTAGGACACCCGGCTACTGTCGGGAGACTTGGAGAATTGGTTGTTAGTGTGAGACCCCAACCTTCCCCCTCAGATGCACATTTTTGGTGTCAGAAGTGTTCTGTGGGCAGAAACAGAGCTTAATTTTTCCCACTTCACTTTGCACCTTGGAAAGCACAGAGTGTAAAGGGCTCTGGAACCAAGGTCTGGGGGGAATGCTGAGGCATCGTGTGGCACGTTCGTGGGCATTTGGCTTATTTCAAATGTCAGCAAAAGAATGTCCAAACCTATAGAAAAGTTTCACAAGGGGCTATCTGAGCCAAAATTTTGAGGACATGCCCGGAAGCAAGATCTCAACAGGCTGAGAAGGTGGCCCATAGAATGGCAGTGTTGCAGCTTATTTTACACTTTAGAATCGGAGGAGAAGGCTTAGAGAGGGTTACATGAAATCCATCGGTGGCAGATTAAGGAGGCTGGAGAAGGCAAAGCAGGGAAGTCTCTAGAACTGGGTAAAAAGTGAAATGGAGAAGCGCATCCTTAGTTAATAACTAACATTTACTGCAGGTAGAGATGGTATGCGGGGGAACGAGATAACAGTGAGGGGTTCTGTGCTCTGGTGCCTGCTCATGTGCCCTGAGGGGTCTAGAAAAGAAAATCACTCTGTCATTTCAAAGGTATGTTATCCTCGATGCATAAGAAATATGTACAGGGCTCACTTCAGGGCAAGACTGACCTTTGCTAAGGAAGCTGTAGGCCTGGGAGGGGACTACCCGCCGTGACCTGCCCAGTTAGGGATTTATGATCAGAACATCCTGTGTGGTTGGTTACTTTTGGTCACTGAGCTTGCCATGTACCACCCTACCCCCCTTCCTGCGCTTGTCAGGTTCATTACACTAATAAGACTCCATAGTGCTTATTTGATGACTTGCAGAGTTATAAACAACATTTAAAATCCTTTCTAGCCCTGACCGGTTTGGCTCAGTGGATAGAGCATCGGCCTGCGGACTCAGGGGTCGCAGGTTCGATTCCGGTCAAGGGCATGTACCTTGGTTGCGGGCACATCCCCAGTGGGGGGTGTGCAGGAGGCAGCTGGTCGGTGTTTCTCTCTCATTGATGTTTCCAGCTCTCTATCCCTCTCCCTTCCTCTCTGTAAAGAATCAATAAAATATATATATTTAAAAAAAAAATCCTTTCTAATCTGCTCCTGGAATTTAAGCCCGTTCACTTTACTTGTGTCCTCAGTCAAAAAAGAAACAGTGGCTAAAGAGCAAACACTTCTGATAAATGTAAAATGCATGTATGTTTTATGCTCAAAAAAAAAAGCCCAGTTATCATTTCAGGAAACCCTTCCACCCCATGATGTCCTGTTCACAACCCCCAGACATGAGCCACCTCAGACGGCTGGACCATTCTTAGGTCTCATAGAATTCAAATGCGGGTCCCAGGGCTCGGGCAGGCTGCCCTCCTGCACACTCACTGTGTGTCACTGCCTCGTTCTCTGTGCCACCATCATTCCAAGCACTGCATTCATCTGCTCCCTCTTCCAACAAACCTCACTGAGTGCCCACTGTGTGTCTGATGGGGCTCGAGATCACTGGTGAATAGGACAAACAGTCCCTGCCCCACGGATCATGTGGTACAGAACCCATGCTCTTGAGACTGTCAGGTGGAATTGCAAAGCTTTGGTGTGCACAAGTTCTTACCCATCCTGCTGAGTAAACATTAGGTTTTGCCTGGAAGCACCTCCCTTTCTTAAAAACACAGCAAAAAATAAAACAAAAGCCACTATCACAAAACTTTTCTCTAAGATTTACCAGTATATATAGACAAGTCATCTTGAATCCAGAGGGAGATTCAAAGCCATGACTTAAATCTTTGACTTTAAGATAATGTGGTTGGATTGTTTCATGTGGTTTCTCTGACTGGTTGTGGTAGACTGATTTTAAAAATGGCCACAATTCTCCGCTCTCCCCCACATTAAGTCCTTTTGTAATGTGATTATGTAGCTCTGGACTTCAAGAAGTGGGGCCTGCCCTAGCTTGTTTGGCTCAGTGGATAGAGTGTCGGACTGTGGACTGAAGGGTCCCAGGTTTGATTCTGGTCAAAGGCACATGCCCGGGTTGCAGGCTCGATCCCCAGTAGGGGGCGTGAAGGAGGCAGCCAATCAATGATTCTCTCTCATCATTGATGTTTCTATCTCTCTGCCCCTCTCCCTTCCTCTCTGAAATCAATAAAAATATATTTTTTAAAAAGTGGGGCCTATTTTACCTTTTCTTTTATCTGGATGTGTTTATGATATGATAATTCGATGAGGTCTATAACCTTTGATTTTTGAAACATTCTATATTTATGTTACTCTTAAAAATTTAAACAAACGATAAAAACACACACTATGTTCCAGTAAAAATGGACACAGAATTTAGCTACTGAATCCTCAAGTTTAAAGGAATAATTCAACTGATAACCAGGCAGAAAAGGCAGATCATGAGCAAGAACAAAAATTAAATCAGGCGTGCCTATAATTTCTCAGCATTCAATAGAAGACAGAAGAACAATGTCTGTAATCTTTGAGGGAAAGGAAATTCAACAATATTATACTTTGTTAAGATGTCATTCAATTATAAAGATAGTAGGCATTCATTTTTCTTAGAATGTTTGTACTTTGAAATGTTTCAAGAATCCACTGTGTGATATTGTGTGTGTTACTGCCCTTAAGCTGTAAACCAGTTGCTACCAAATAAGAATTTACAATTGAGGAGGGGAAAGCATTTCATCAGGAAACACATTCTCTAGACGTGGCTACTACAAGTGCTTCTATTACCTGTATCTTTTTTTAAAAAAAAATATGTTTTTATTGATTTCAGAGAGGAAGGGAGAGGGAGAGAGAGATAGAAACATCAATGATGAGAGAGAATTATCGATCGGCTGCCTCCTGCATGCCCTCTACTGGGGATCAAGCCCACAACCCAGGCATGTGCCCCTGACCAGAATCAAACCCGGAACCTTTCAGTCTGCAGGCCAACACTCTATCCACTGAGCCAAACTGGCCAGGGCTATTACCTGTATCTTGATCAAAACCATTGCTTTGCTAATGAGCACCCTGAATAGCTAAAAAGGCTTTCTATTGGTGACCATAGTGGCCTGATAACTACGATGATAACCACTAGAAATGGGCTGTCCTGGGTAAAGTAAAAGGTATTTATGATATGAGGATTAGCTAAGGATATTTCAGGGACACTTCTTACCTTTACACGGACAGGGTTAAACCAAACTAGACTTTGATGCTTGACACATAGATCTTAAATGGTCTCATTTGGGAGGAATGTGTTACTCGCCGGAACTATGGGGACAGTACCCATCTGTGCTGGCAGTGACCTGGCACTTGACACGCCACCCTGCTCTCACTGCACACCTGCCCAGCTCCCCTGCCCGGGGAACTGAGAACAGGGACATGTCCCCTCTGCCTTGTGTTCCCAGCACACAGCCTGGTGCTTGGGACCTGTCTGCTGAATGAATGAATGAATGAATGAATGAGTGAGTGGAAAGGTGCATGAGGCCCTAACCGGTTTGGCTCAGTGGATAGAGCGTCAGCCTGCGGACTCAAGGGTCCCAGGTTCCATTTCGGTCAAGGGCATGTACCTTGGTTGCAGGCACATCCCCAGTAGGAGGTGTGCAGGAGGCAGCTGATTGATCTTTCTCTTTCATTGATGTTTCTAACTCTCTATCCCTCTCCCTTCCTCTCTGTAAAAAATCAATAAAATATATATTTTTAAAAAAGGTGCATGAGTTTTGATACAGCTTGATTCAGTCTGGGAGTCCATCAGCTGGGGCATTATTTGCTTTGTGATAGTAGCAAAGAATAGTAAAGGACCCCTTAGTTCTAGTTTTGAACAGAACCCCTGCCTGCTAAATTGCTTCTCTCATGCCACCCATCCCATGAGCTTTAATATGTCAGAGTCAGAAGGTACCTGGACTATGGGCAGGACATGAACCATATTTTCCTCCCTCGTGCAGGAAACATTGGCCTCACATATAAGGTTAGAGCTGAGAATCTGGGGAAGGTTAGCCCACTGGCTATGGGGAGGACCCTCACAGTCAGTCTGAGCTCAGGGTGTGTGTATGTTTGTCTGTCTGTTGTCTGGAAGTTTTGCCCCTACAGCTCCCTGAGCCAAAAGCATCTCTGGATGGCAGCCCTGGACCCCGAGCTAAGCTCTGCTGATCTCCCCAGGTTCACAAGTCAACGTTCTGGCTCAGAAACAGGCTCTCACTCACGATGTCAGTTTTCCCCACACCTCAAATGAAGACAAGGACACCGAGTGTTTATAAATAGTCTGCTCATGAAAAAGTGTCCCAAGCCTGTTTTTCTCCTCATGAGTGACAGTCAAGTTTGTTACTCACTTAATTTCAACCAACAGTGAAACTCCACCCACCAGATGCAGGAGCCCAGCTCCTGGCCAGCGGAGGTGCTTTCTCTCTCCGCTCCCCTGGCTTTCCTGGGTCTCCCCACTCTCCTTAATCCCCCGGCGACCCTTCCAGCTCTCCCCTCCCCTCCCCTGCCCTCCCCTCCCCTCCCCTGCCTCTCCCTGAAACCTGTGCGAACACGACACGGGGCCTAGTGAGTTAGACCAACAGGTCCAGGAAATGTAAACTTCGTGGGTTCTCTTGGCAAAACCCAGGCCGTCCCCTGTGTGTTTCCACCTTCAGGAAAACAGAGGACACAGAGAGACAGAGCTCAGGGGCGAGGGGAGAAGGCTCACTGGGCGCTGCCCGCGTTTTCCATCCGGGCGTTCCCGGGTCAGGGGTGAGGTCCACGGAGCCAGAGGCTGGCATGCTCCTGGGCCCGTCATCTCTCTTCATGCTGTGGCATTGCTGGAAGCCCACAAGGACCTTCTTTTTTTTTTCTCTCTCTCTCTCTGGTCTTGGCTACACAGCCTTTAAAAATAGTAATTTTGAAAAAGTCAACCAGACAAGCCAGAAATAACCACTGGCTCGATGAGGCTCTGGACAAATATGGCAATATTGACAAGGAAAGTCTGAATTCGGCTCCAGTCTCATGTTTTATTCTGCGAAGGAAGTCAAGTCCAAGAGATGAAGAAAAATAGAAACTGGAGGTGATTTAAGGAAACAAAAGAAAAGCTTTAGAAACGACAGAGAAAGCAGAGGAACTCTCTGAGGGAACGACCGGTTCGCAGGGCGAGCCGAGGTTTAGACGCCCCTGGCGGGAGCACAGACACAATGCAGATGTTGGAGTGGGACCTGCCTGGTGTTCGGTCCCGGCTCTGCTTCTCTCTGGCTGTGTGACGCAGGCAAGTCACTGACCTGTCCCGTGCCTCGGTTTCCCCACCTGTAAATTGGAACAAGCCGTTTCTACTTGTAAAGATTAAAGGAGAAGTCAAGTGTGTAAGGCTCCTCTCCTAGAAAGGGGCACGGGAGGCCGGGGAGGGTGGGGATGGTCTTTGGTTTGGCTGTGGTGGTGGTTCCCTGGGTTACACAGAGAACCAGAGACTTCTATACATGGGTACAGTCTACTGGGTGCCAATTACACCTCAACAGAGCTGTTCAAGAACAGAACAACAACCAAGTCCCAGGACAGAGATGGCCTGGGCGCGTCTGGCTGGTTGATGACCACTCTTTCCTCGGGGCCTCACTGGGGAAGGTGCCCCGTTTCCACAGCTGCGACAGACCTATTTGCTGTTGAGCTCAGAGGTAGTGGGGCTGGTCAGTGAGATGTCACTCACTTTCCTGACATTACAGACTAGGAAGTGCAAACAGAAGCCATGGGGCTTGGGGTGGAAGATCTTAAAGGCCTTTCGGAGCCTTTGTCAGGGCGAGTTTTGAAGAAAGAACAGAGCAGATCATAGAGGAAGAGCCTATGAGTCTCTCACTCCTGGGCTGTCTGTCTGATGCTCCTGTTCTCTCCCACCCCAACCACTAAGATGGGATACAGAGCCTCCCCGCCAGCGCGGGGCCGAGGCCACAGGACCCCTGAGTTCAGGAGAGAGCAGGAGTGTTGAACCCACGTGAGGCCAGGAGGGTGGTCCCGGGGGTAGCCAGGATGCCAAGGGACCACGCCAGCTCCTTAGGAAGGTTGCAAGCGGGACTCCTGTGGGCACTGATGCTGAGATTATGTGGCCACTTCGGATGCTGGGAAATCAGAGACTCATCTTAGGGTGCACGCAGCCAGAGAGGAAACGCGGCCTTGAAGATGGAAATGGAACTTGGCAACAGTAAGACGCCCAAAGAAATCCAAACACAGCATGGAAGTCTGCTGCATCCATGCTTAAGGGGCAAAGCATCTGATTTTTCTGTAATCAGAGCAGCAACCCATTCTAGTTAGATACTGAGAACACTGGAGAGGTAAGACAGACATTCCGTGCTGCCCACCTGGGCGTGGAAATCAAGAAGATGCATGGATTTGGACCGGAGAATGGAAAACCAAATGGCTAGAATCAGACTCAGACTCTAGGAACCAAAGCTAGAGAAATACTAACCCAGAGAGGGGAGAAGTTGGCAGTGAAGTAAGTCCTCAGACACTTAGGTTAATGGTCAAGGCTAAAAAAGTCCCACCTCAGGCTGGACCTTGATGTGGTGGTGGACATACAGCCCGGGCTGTGTGGCTGAGGCCCCTCCTCCACAATCCACTCAACCACCACCCAGGTGTGGGTGCCCCTATGGGTTCATTCCTGCTCGTCATTATGAAGTCTAAATTTCAGCAAGCTCATTCAGGCAGGCTCCACCTGGCTAATGGATTTTTGTAAAACCCGTGCTCCACTGAAATGATGGAACGACTCAGTTCTCCACTCTAGTGGATGCTGTTGGTGTCCTGCCCACGCCCCCTCTCCCAGGCCAGTGCACCCTCCATGGTCAGCCTGAGAGTGAAAGGAGAGAACGAACATTCATTGAGCCCACACCAGTTCCCAGGTCCCGTTCTAAGTGCTGTACTTGCAGGAACCTCATGGGGGTGGCTCTTGGTGAAAAACAGTATCCATTTTTTCACAGGAGCGCATTAAGGCTCAGGGAAGTCAAGGAAATGGTTCAGTGTCCCCTTCCCTTCCAAACCTTCCCGTTGTCATTGAAATAACCTTAAGTCTCTCTCATCTTATAAAGCGAACAAAACCAACTCCCACGACCTCTTTGGCCCCTCAGTCCCCTTCCAGGTGTAATATTTGTCTCTTTCCTGGTTCTCTTCATGGATAGCAGACATTCCAGAATGGGGTGTCTGCCCTTGGCTCTCTTCCCTACTCTCCCTCGCTCCCGTACTCACCGCAGTGCGGCCCGCTCCCCATACACTCACTGAAAGCACGAGGCCGCCTGGACCTTCTCAGACTGTGAAGCCAAAGGTCGTTGAGCACTTCTTCCGCCTGCCAACACATACTTCCTTTAAAAATGTCGCCTTCTGCGACCCCTCCCCTCCCTTCTACTTCATCGTCTGCTGCTTTTCTGTCTCCTTTGAGGCAGCCGGTTACTAGAGTTTTCTTTAGGGTTGGGGCACTTGAGCCCAACTTTGCATACACAGCAACGAGGACTCTGCCAAGTGAAGGGATGTAGGGTGAGTGAATGAAGGAACAGCCAATCGGCCGGTACCAGGAATGTTGTTATCCAAACCCAGGTGAGTCCAACTGCAAAGCCCTTGTTTGACCCACTCTCCCAAGATGACTTTCCTCCAATTTCAAACAGTTGCCTAATCAAACAAGGTGATGTTCCCTGGAAAAATGCATGCAAAATGGAGTGAAATACCTGGTGATATTCTTGTCTCATACACACACACACACACACACACACACACACATACACATACACACACACACACTGCTTATAATAACACGAAGACGTTAACTGTTAAACCTACAGAGTATTGAAAACTGTAACGGTCTGTATACTCAGCCAAGTGTGGAAACCAAGATTCCTGCCCAGCAGCTGAAAGCTCTAACAACTCTGCTTTGCAGTGAGAAAATAAACACCATTTCAGACACACAAAACCCGCATTTAGTTCGCGCTCTACTGGGGCCAGTAAACATGTCATTTGGCTGGTAGGTGTGGCTCAGGGATGGTGTGGCCTTGGTGCCTGACCAGAAGAAAGCCAGTTCGTGAACCATCTTGGGGTGAGTATGGGTGCGCTTTGAGGTGATGCAACAAACAGGAACTCGGGCTGGGCCTGCCGCCTGGTTTTCTGACACAGGTGAAGGATCAGAACTGACGAGGAGCTCCTGCCTGCCACAAAGGAAAGTGCTAGAAGATCGCTCAACTCATGCTTCTAGAACTTGTCCCAGTTGGTATCCTTTTGTTACTGGTACACAACAAGGCAAGTGGATACATTGAGAGGAAGTTTCTAGAGGCTTTTAAAAACAACGTGACAGGCGAATTTTATTCTTTTAATTTAACCAAAAAATTGAGCTCATATTTTGAATATCTTTGTTTAATTTAGTTTTATATTATTTCATTTTACTAAAGTATCAGTCTGCCAATGACTAGGAAAAAAATGTAATGATCCGCAGAAAATATGAGAAGTGGCAAAGTAGACAATAATAATAAAAAAATTATTCATTAAGAGACACTCCAGCCGAAACCGGTTTGGCTCAGTGGATAGAGCGTCGGCCTGCGCACTGAAGGGTCCCGGGTTCGATTCCAGTCAAGGGCATGTACCTTGGTTGAAGGCACATCCCCAGTGGAAGGTGTGCAGGAGGCAGCTGATCGATGTTTCTCTCTCATTGATGTTTCTAGCTCTCTATCCCTCTCCCTTCCTCTCTGTAAAATATCAATAAAATATATTTTTTAAAAAAAGAGACACTCCAGAGGAAAAAGAAATGGGAGAGAATATTGGCAACACATTCATTAAGAAGGTTTTATGTAAAAAAGAACCCCTACGTTATGTGAATGACCAATTCAAATCAATCTGATCCGGTTTGGGCAGTTCAATGCCCATCAGAAGCCTTTTCAGTCTTACCTAAATATTGGGACCCACATGGCTGCCACAGCCTATGGGCCGGGTGGTAGCCCACGGCTGAAGGGCAGCGGCAGGCAATGCTTGTCATGGGGGGCAGTGCACCCAGCTGTCCTGGAGTGATTCTCTCTGCTCCACCCCTGACGCTCCTGTGACTGCTCCAGGGCCAGGGAATAGGATCTGCGCGCATGGCTGTGGACTCACCTGGTTTCCAAACCCCGTGCCCCACAGAGCCAGGAGCTCTTGTCAGGGTCCCCACAAGGTCACACCCCGTCCCAAGGACCACGCGCTCAGGGAAGCCACAGCCCGGCTCCTCTCCTGTGTTCATGACAGTCCTCCCGGCCCGGTCCTCCCATCAGGCCTCAGTTTACCATAAGGTTGTTGCTTGGAATCCCAGCTGGCATCCCATCTGGTTGGGTTCCCAGGGAGATAAGCCCGAAAGTCAACCCAAGGTCAACCCTGTCCTTATAGAAGAAGAGAGGGCTTTATTCCCTGTTACCCCCAGCACCAAAGAGGAGGCGCTCAGGTGTGGCTACCCTGCGCTGGAAATGCTGCAGGAACACCCCTGTGGCCATGCCACCAGGTCCCAAACTCAGCAGAAAGGTCTGAGCGTGCTCTGCTCACCACGTCAGGGCAGGTGGAGGCCCGGCCGGGGCGGCTTACCTTTCCCGCAGGCCTGCACCAGGCCGTACCACTCCCCACAGCTGTTACACAGCAAGGTGAAGGCACTCTCGCGGTGGCCCGTGACGTGGCCCGGGGCGCACACGTACAGCAGCTCATCCCCCATCTCCAGGCCGGTGCGTCCCTGCAGGATGGTGTGTGGGAACGAAGGCGGGTCTCCACACGGCTTCTCTGAGGAGGAGGAATCACAGTTAGCTTCCCCACACTATGCAGACCTTGTGCAGTTTGGGAGAAAACAAACTTAAAAGACGACTCTCCCCCTCCCTGGGTGCTGCCTGCACCCTGAACTGGGATCATGGGGGCTGGTTCCCCTACCTCCTGGCACCCCAGGGCCTGGAAGAACGCCTGGCTCAGACGAGGCACTCAAAAATATTTGTTGAATGAATAATTGTGCTTTTAAAATCTGTATGTTCTCAGTAATACATATATGTATTTTACTGTTCCAGGCAACATCACCCTGTAATGTCCCCTTGAAAAGGAGGAACCAGAGACCAGCAAGCGCCCCCCCCCCCCCTTTTTATTGACTTCAGAGAGGAAGGGAGAGGGAGAGAGAGAGAAATATCAATGATGAGAGAATCATGGATCGGCTGCCTCCTGCACGCCCCACAATGGGGATCGAGCCCACAACCCAGGCATGTGCCCTTGACCAGAATTGAACCCTGGACCTTTCAGTCTGCAGGCCGAAGCTCTATCCATGGAACCAAACTGGCTAGGGCCAAGCTCCACTTTTTGGCCTTATTTACATAAGTGAGTAGGTTCTCATTGTCAAAAGCTAAAATGTTACAGACTGTAGGGTACTCTTTCGTCCTCCAACCTCAGCCCTGATGGCAACACCGGGATCAGTTGGTATATACAAATACATACAGACACAGACACAGACACATACAAACACACACTCACACACACACACACACACACAAAAAAAAAAACTATATCTATCTATCCACCTGTGTGTGTGTGTGTGGATCACATAAATGGGATCATATATGTGTTACTGAGAACACACATTTTTAAAAAACAAACTATTATTAGAGCATTTTTAGGTTCCCAGCAAAACTGAACAGAAAGTACAGATGGTTCCTATGTCGCTACCCCTCCACATGCACAGCCTCACCTGCTATCAGCATCCCATACTGAGTGATACACTTGTTACAATTGACGAACCAATGCCGACACATTATTATCACCCAATATCCAGCTTACATTTGGGTTCATTCTGTGGGGGAGCCCTACTCTTGGATCTGAAGATGGAGAAGAGTCCCCACCTGGCCCTGGAACTTCTTCCGATGCCTGCCCTCAAGCTGGCCCCACAGTCCACCTTGGGGGACACAGCCCATGCCTCCGTCTAACTTCCTGCCCTAGTTCTCCTGTGAGGTTTCTACTGGCGTGAATGCAAAAGGGACTTTGCAATAAACCTGACAAGCTCAGGGGCAGCCCATGTGGCAGGCCTCACAAACTCGGTGAACAAAAGTAACCACACAGGATGTTCTGATCATAAATCCCTACCTGGGCAGGCTGTGGAGGGCAGTCACGTCCCAGGCCCACAGCTTCCTTAGCAAAGGCCAATCTTTCCCTTAAGTGAGCCCTGTCCATTGTTCTTATGCATCGAGGATAACATACCTTTGAAATGTCAAATAGTTTTCTTTTCGAGGCCCCTTTGAGGCACAGCCCCAGGCATCAGAGCACAAGGCCACCAGGTCACAGAACCCCTCACTGTTAGCATGTTCCCTGCATGCCATCTCTATGTGCTGTAAATGTTAATTATTACCCGTGCTGAAACCTCCAATGTGAAAGAAGTATGTGTTTCTCCACTCTGCTTTTCACCCACTTCTAGAGATTTCCCCGGTTGGCTTTCTCCCGCCCTCTTAATCTACCACTGAGGAATTTCACATGACTCCCTTTATGTCTCCTTCTTTGATTCTCATGTGTAAAATAAGCTGCTATTCTCCTGAGCATTTTCTCCATCCATTGAGATGTTGCTTTGTGGCATAGCCTCAAAAATTTGGCTCAAATAAACTCTTATAAACGTTTCTATAGGATGGATATTCTTTCATCGACAATAGTGTATATATATTTTTAATTTTTGTTTTCTTCCTGGAAATAAGCCTCTTAGAAATGAATGTAGACTGGTTTGTATTAAAACTTGTGAATTGCTTTTAAAAAATCTGTGGCTGCCCTAACCGGTTTGGCTCAGTGGATAGAGCGTTGGCCTGTGGACTGAAGGGTCCCAGGTTCAATTCCGGTCAAGGGCATGTAACTTTGTTGCAGGCACATCCCCAGTAGGGGGTGTTCAGGAGGCAGCTGATCGATGATTCTCTCTCATCGATGTTTTTCATTCTCTATCCCTCTCCCTTCCTCTCTGTAAAAAAATCAATAAAATATATTTAAAAAAAAAATCTGTGGCTGGTTGTGAGGCAGCCACTAAGGGACTCACCCCAGGCTTCAGCCAGTGAGGAAATCCAGAAGCGGGGGAGGGGAGGCCCAAGCCTTCCTCCTTCCACATCAGCGGGAGCTGCCACGCCCGGCTCAGGCGAGACCCTCGGGCTCAGCGATCCATAGGACAGATCTAAACACAGCCCCATCATGTGAAATGACAGGTTTGTTGATGTTAATTGAGGGAAAAGGTTAATGGTTATAGAGTTGGGGCCTGAGCTAACCAGGTCAGACTTCCAGCCCCAAAGCAGCCAGTGGGCATTCTCTAGTAGTTACAGAGAGAAGCAATCCCATTTAAAATATAAAAAATATCTTAGTGGGTAAGCTTCAAATCCGCCCCCCACCCCACCCCCGCCATTAAGCATGATGTCAGCTGTAGTTCTTGTTTCTTTGTTTGTTTTGGTAAATATTCTTTTCTTTTTTTTTTTCTTTTTTTTTTTAAATGTCTTTATTGATTTCAGAGAGGAAGGGAGAAGGAGAGAGAGATAGAAACATCAATGATGAGAGAGAATCATTGATTAGTTGCCTCCTGCACGCCCCCTACTGGGGACCGAGCCTGCAACCCAGGCATGTGCCCTTGGCCAGAATCGAACCTGGGACCCTTCAGTCTGCAGGCCGATGCTCTATCCACTGAGCCAAGCCAGCTAGGACTTCTTTTTTTTTTTTTTTTAATATGTTTTATTGATTTCTTACAGAGAGGAAAGGGAGAGGATAGATAGTTAGAAACATCGATGAGAGAGAAACATTGATCAGCTGCCTCCTGCACACCTCCCACTGGGGATGTGCCCGCAACCAAGGTACATGCCCTTGACCAGAATCGAACCCAGGACCCTTCAGTCCGCAGGCTGACGCTCTATCCACTGAGCCAAACCGGTCAGGGCTGTTTTGTAAATATTCTTAATCAAGTTGAAGAAGTTGATAACTTCTTTTCCTAGTTGCCTGTGAGTTTTACCATAACGGATGTTGGATTTTGTCAAATGCTTTTTCTGCATCGATCAATCTGCTCGTGTGCTTCTTCCTCCTTAGCCCGTTTATGTGACGGATTACATCAATTGATTTTTTTAAATGTTGAACCAGCCTTGCACACCTGGGATAAGTCCCACTTGGTTGTGGTCTGCACGTCTTTTTTTATATTGTTGGATTCAAATGGCTAATATTTTGTTGAAGATTTTTGTATCTATGCTAACTTGTATTGGTCTATAGTTTTCTTAGAATGTCTTTCTCTCACTTTGAGCTTAGGGTGATGCTGGCCTCCTAGGATGAGTTAGGAAGAGATTGTAGAGAAATGGTGTAATTTCTTCCTTCAATATTCGGTAGAATTCACCAGTGAACTCATTCTGTTTTAGAAGGTTATTAATTATTGATTCAATTTCTTTCCTTGCAGGCTAGACCAGAAACTCAAAGTCATTTTCCCTCTAATATTTTAGCGGCCTTTCCACATTAGAACTACAAACTACCTCAGTCTTTTGAAAGGCTACATTATCACACACATTATTTAATCATTACACTGACATTTATGATGGTTCCAAGTTTTCACTGTTATAAACAGCGCTACAATGGGCAGCTCAGATGGGCATTTTTGTACATACCTTATTTCATTTGGAAAAACTTCTAGAAGTGGAATTGCTGCACCAAAGTGATGCACAGAGACCTTTTTCAAAAAAGGAAGTAATATTAAGTTCAAATTTCCTCTTCTAGTTTTTATCTGTTGGGAAGGGAAGCCTTTAGTCCTTATGCAGTCGAGTTACCTAAGCAGCATATTGCTTACAGGAAGATATGCTAAGGAAGGATGAAAATAGAAAACGGGACTTGTGCTTCAAATCACCTGATTGGCCTCACAGCTTGTGGTTTGGGTGGCATTTTCTCAGAGAGCCATTGCTCTGCATGTTCTTTAACTGGAGAGATTTTGAATGAAGAAGGGTGTGGCTGTGCTTTAGGAAGTCAGCACAGAATGTTCTATTTTAACCAAAACTGCCTCGACTGTTGCCCAGATCAGCTATTTATCCCCTCCATGTGGCAAGGAGGAACAGGCAGCCATCGGAACCTTGCCACAAGGCCGGGGGCACCCCACTGAGCAGAGATGCAGGGCATTCTGAGAAGAATGGACCAAGGTCATGAGCCTCAGTCAAATAAGTTTGAGCCAAAGGCCAGCTGGTGTCTCCAGGGCAAAAGATTCTGTCTGTCTCTCTCTCTCTCCAACATCCTCGGCCACCTACAGCTCACGTTGGATGTCCCAGTCTTTTCAACTCGTACCAGATCCAGCTTAGGAAACGGTAGGCTCTTCATCAAACACTCACTCGCAAAGGACTAGGAAATACTTCCATCCTCTATCTGTGGAGCACAACACCAACTCTTTGGAAGGAAAAGCCAGGAGCAGGGTAACAGAGTCAAGGAGAACTGGCCAAATCTACACCTTAGACTCCTGGGACCTTCTCCCTCAGATGTCATTTCCAGAATGGCGTGGGCTAGAATCAGCCGTGGGCAAACTACGGCCTGCGGGCCGGATCCGGCTGTTCTATCCCGTTCTCTTGCTCTCCCCTCCGCTCCTTTACTTTGAATTTATATTAGTTTACACAAACACTCCATCCATGCTTTTGTTCCGGCCCTCCGTTCCATTTTAAGAACCCATTGTGGCCCTCGAGTCAAAAAGTTTGCCCACCCCTGGTCTGGCTCAGAAAAACCACAGCGATGCTCCTAAGTCTGGCCACACATACCCTATGTTTCTGGATTTCCCACAAATGCTGGAGACAGGAAACACTCTGCTTCTTAGGTGGTGTGACTTCAGACGCTCCAAGATACCAATTCCATGCCTTAGCCCAACCACCCGAGTGCCAAAACCACCACCCAAGGCCAGCTGCAACTTGAATTAGTTCCTTTCAGGAACCTTCCCACCTTTAACCTCACCAGGGAGCTATGGAAAACAGCTGACTATATACCGGGGCCTATTCTCCTCTTTAGGAAAACTTGCATTTGGGCCCTTTTTACTGCTACAGTCAGTTATTCCACAGATAGTGATTGGAGTTTGGGGAGTCTCAAGAGCTGGGTTTCAGCGGAAAGAGCAATCTCTATTATTTTCCCTTCAAGGAATGAGATTTTATAAGAGATCTTATCTCTCATTATAATATATATATATATATATATATATATATATATATATATATATATATATATATATATATATATTTCAGAGAGGTAGGGAGAGGGAGAGATAGAAACATCAATGATGAGAGAGAATCATTGATTGGCTGCCTCCTACTGGGGATGGAGCCCACAACTCAGGCATGTGCCCTGGTCTGGAATGGAACCATGACCTCCTGGTTCATAGGTCGACGCTTGACCACTGAACTACGACAGCTGAGCAAAGCTCTTGTCTTTCAAACAAATAGTATTAATGAACAATGACTCATTTTTAATTTTTATTTTGTGTGCTTTCAAGTCCTTTATTTGGTCTTCCGCGCTCTCAGGCCTGCATCACAGGCCGTGCCTTCTCTGCCTGCAGCTTCATTAGGTAGCGGTCTCTAGGCTGGTCCCCGTTCACAGGGTCCACCGCGTCCTCCCGCATCAACCTCTCCGCGCCCTCAAGGTGACCACGCCCCAGAGGGCCGCAGCGCGGCGCAGGGCGTGGCTGCTCAGACGCCGGGTCAGGCGCCCACGTGGCGTTCCAGGCGCGAGATGAGCCCACGTGGCCCACGGAGCCGTTCCGAGTGTGAAACGCGCAGGCGCCGGGTAGGACTTGCGCAGAGGCTTCCCTCGGTGCGCCCCGGCTTCTCCCTCTCTGTGGCTTGTCCTCGGGAGTCCGCGACGGGATCCAGAAGCTGGGCAGCATTTTGTCCTTGTCCTTGTCCTTGCCATTGCCTGCGGGGCCAGCACTGGGCCCGGGTTGGGCAGCATCTGGGCCGGTCCCCGAGGAAGCCTTGGGCATGAAGGCGTGGAGGGCCCAGCTCAGCATGGCCGCCTCCTTCTCCGGAAGCCCCTCACCTGGTCCTGCGCTGCAGCTCTTGGTGCTCCTCCCGCCGGGCGCCCGCTGCTTCTGTAGGCCTTCGTCTGCCAGCAGCTCCTTCTCCTGGTGCAGAATGTCCTCCGGGATTGCCTCGCGCGCATACAGGTAGCCATCTGGGGTGACGGCGGGGTCATGGCCGGGCTGCAGAGAGGCAGCAGCAGTCTTGACGACATCCGGCTCAGTCCAGGGCTCTGCGTCCCGCCACCTGAGGCCGCTGTGGCCTCCTCCTTCTCATGGTAGGTGCAGTTCTTGTCAAGTCGCGTCATCCTTGAAAGAGACCTGAAGTTTGCTTGCAGAAGCCGGTGTGGGCAGGGGTGTGCCTTAGGAGTTAGTAGGAGGTGGTGGGAGGAGTGATCTGAAATCTCACCACTGGCTCCTTTTCCTTTGACTCCTTGTTCCTTCCTTGATTCGTAGACTGTCTCATTTCCCATTTAAATGGGGACACTTGCCATTCAGATCTTCTGAGAGCCAGGTCCCACAGAGTTTAGAACTCATATAAAAGTTGATGCTTTCATTTTGAGAAAGCTTAAGACTTCCATCATGATTTTTGAAGTTCTCAAGAAGAGCCCACAACCCCCATTATTACTTCACAAACCAAGGATGGAGAAATTCCAACACAAAGCTCCTCCTTCCCTACGCTGTTTGAGGAAGCTGACTTTTGTGACCACCTGCCCAGCTCCACCTTACTCCACCCAGCACGCACCAGCATCATTCCACCTAATGTTATTTGTTCTCAAACTCTCTATCGCTTCTCAAACGCGAAGGACGTGTAACACATTCTGCTGTGTGTGTGTGTGTTTTAAAGATTTCAGAGAGGAAGGGAGAGGGAGCGAGAGATAGAAGCATCAATGATGAGTCATTGATCGGCTGCCTCCTGCAAGACCCCTACTGGGTATTGAGCCCACAATTGGGGCATGTGCCCTGACTGGGAATTGAACCGTGACCTCCTGGTTCATAGGTCTATGCTCAATCACTGAACCACCATGGCTGGGCACTCTGCTGTGTTTTTGAGTTTGAGTCAATAGGTCAAGGTTAGGGCCTAACAATTTGCATTTATAGTAAGTTCCCAGGTGATGTGAAATAGTATTGGCCCAGGGACTACCCTTGGAGAACTACTGCTCTAGATAACTATCACACCCTCAGAAAACAGGCGAAGTTAATATATGGTGACGGCAGTCAGAACAGAAATTGCCTCTGGCTCTGCTGGCATGGGGAGAGGAGAGAACTTGTGGAAAAGGTCTCCCCGGAACTATCTGGGGTGAAGGAAATGTTCTACATCTTGACTGATTATGAGTGATTTTCACTTTCTTTATACTTTCTTTTTTTTAAAAATATATTTTATTGATTTTTTACAGAGAGGAAGAGAGAGGGATAGAGAGTCAGAAACATCGATGAGAGAGAAACATCGATCAGCTGCCTCCTGCACACCCCCCACTGGGGATGTGCCCGCAACCAAGGTACATGCCCTTGACCGGAATCGAACCTGGGACCTTTCAGTCCGCAGGCCGACGCTCTATCCACTGAGCCAAACCGGTTTCGGCTCTTTATACTTTCTATAACAATGGCCGCATGTTCCTGTTTATAATTAGGAAATAAATGAAAATATAAAATGGAGCTAATGAAACCCATCTCATTAGGTTGTGAGCAGAATTAAATGAGCTTATGCCTTGCCCAGTGCCCAATAACATGCCTGGAACTTAACAGGGACGTAAGTAAATATGAGTTCCATTTCCCAAGTAAGTTGAAGACTGCTGGTCTTTTGAATCATTCTTCAAGTAATGATGACAACTGAATGCCCAGGTCCCTCAAACCAAATGCAGCCAAGCACACATTGGCTGAACAGGAATTGAGGGAAGAAGGGCAAAATAAAATGGCTTGTAAGATCCATCAGAACACGGACCCATTGGCACAGTTTCTCTGGCTGCTCAGACACCCTGTGTTCCTGGGAATTGACTGTTTGAGTGTCAGGACTGATCCAGCCTAGGTTTTTGGAAAGGAAGACCTAATCCTGTCCGGGCCTGAGGTGTAGGTGGCAGAGGAGGGGAACTCACTGCTCACTGAGATGGGGATGACTTAGGCTACCTCTGAATCCACCTCAGACATGCCCAGCAGCGACTCAGGCCACTGTGGATGTTCTGAATCCAAGTCATTCTCCTGAAACACGAGTACTGCGGCTGTCCCAGAGCTAGTCTGCCCAAACCATAGTTCTCCCTATCTGCCATGTCCTCCCCTCCCTTCCCTAATAATTATTTCCAGAAACAAAATTTTCAAATTCCACCTCAAATGCCATTGACTCAGGAAATCTGCTCATTACCCTCCTCCTTTGTGTCAGGAAAAATATTCAACTCTTACTTATACTGTCAACTCCTTGAGGGTGGGAATGAGACCTCTATATCCAGCTGTCTGTCTGTCTGTCTATGTATCTATCTATCTATCCATCCATCCATCCATTCATCTATCCATCTATCCTTCCACTGAATTACCCACAAGTCTGAGTACTGGACTTGACATTACCCTCGACAAATAAATTGCCAAAGTCAGGTCAATGGTAATGAGCTCAGAACCTTCCACACTCCCTTGGGAGACCCTGAACTAAATACGTTCTGTCAGGTGTTCAAAGCACTACAGTTGATTTCCATCACCTAATTGCAGCCAAATACTTTTCCCCAAAGCCAATCCTGAGGCCTGGGGCCTCCTCCAGGGAGACCTGAGAATTGGTTACTCTCAAAATTTCCTCATCGCTCTCAAGATGAGCGTCCAGTTCTCTTCTTGATGACATCAAGAAGCGAATGATTCCGCTCCGGTTTTTAAGGCAAGTACAGGCAATAGGTAAATATTCAAGGGCGGTAGAACACGGTGCTAAGAAGGTGGGGTGCGTGAGGTGGGGGCGGGTAGGGAAGAGCAGCCAGCCAGCCTGGCTTGGGAGGTGGTGGACAGAAGCACACTCAGAGTGGAACCCTGTGGGTGCACTCCAGACCCCACACGTCGACCCCAGACAAACTGCCAAGAGAAGCAGAGCCAGAGAACCCAAGTGGAGGCAGCTTATTTCATCCACATCCCGTTGGTTAAAAATAACTTCACTTATTAGTTTAAGTGAGATCACCGCAGGACTGGAAATTCACTCTAGGTGAGACAAAGTACTGGAAGGAAAATGAGAAAAGTCTACATTCATGAAGAACTTCATTTCAAAAAAGAAACAGAGGAGGAAGCTGTCTAAATGTTCCACGGGCTCTGTTTTCCTTCTGGGCTCTTTATAAGGAAGCCGTCTGCCGTTTTGGGATTTGGCACGCACAGAGCTAACCAACACATGGAGCAGCACTGGGGAAAAGGCAATCTTTGGAGACAATACTGTGCCGGTTGGTATGCTGGACCAGACCTCATGGACACTCACTCCTGAGGGACCACATGGAACCACCTGTCTCAGCTTCTGCTCGGGCACCACGCCTTCCTTCAGCACAGATTTCCCTACTGGCTGCGCTGTCAGCAAAGGCTCCACGAAGCAGGGCGGAGGACCATGGGAGCAGCACGCTCTTCCTAAAGGATGAAAGGCGGAGGAACAGGAGCTCTCCCTGGGTCCCACCTCCGCATTTCTGGGTCCCCTTTACGGCCCACCTGAAGCCTCCTCACGAATCAGGCCAGTAGGACTAAGACTCCAGTCTTCTCCACACCGCCTCTCCATTTGATCAGGAGGTGGCCGGAGGCGAGGTTCAGGCAACTGCTCTGGGATGTAAGGCTCTTGAGCACTTTGACTCGAATGATCCATATTCCGTGCAGGTTTCACTAAAATGGCATCAATCTTCACATACATTGATCGGCATGATGAATTTCCTTCACAGGTTGGCTCTTCATGACTCAGGGATTACACACACACACACACCGTTGTTATTGTTGTGTTGTTTTTAGGAGTCTGTAGATCGTTTTATTTTTTTTGATGTTTCTTATTTTTATATAATTTCAAAGAAAAAGTGTAAGACTAAGCAAGGAACTCCCATAAAACCCTTTATCCAGATTCACCAGCATGTTTTCATTTGGCCCCATTTGCTTTATCATTCTTCTCTCTAGATAGATAGATAGATAGATAGATAGATAGATAGATAGAGATATGTATAGATATGTATTGGTATCTATATAGAGAGACAAATGTATGGAATATGTATGTATGTGTATCGATACCTGTAATTCTTTTCGGGACCATTTGAGAGTAAGTTGTACATATGATGTCCCTTTGTCCCTAAAAACCTTGGAATGTGTTTCCAAGAACAAGGATATTCTCCTACATAACTGCAATGCAGTTACCAAAATCGGGAAAATGTAAACATTGATGCAATACTATTGTCTAATTCATAATCCATATTCAGACTTCATCAATTATAGCTATTTTCTCATGGTCCAGGATACAATCTAGGATCACGAATTTCATTTTGTTTCAAGTCCTTTTAGTGTGTTTTAATCTAGAAGAGTTGCTTTGTCTGTCTTGGTCTTTCTTATCCTTATACATGTTTTTAAAGAGTATAGGCCTTTTATAGGATGTCTCTTAGTCTGAGTTTGGCTAATACTGCCTCATAACTATGCATTTGAGGCAGGAATACTACTGAGTTGAAGTTGTGTTCCTCTGAGTGCAATATATCAGGAGGCACATTATGCTGGCTTGGCGATTACTCAAATTTGGAGTCACCATCACGGCTTTGACCTTGGTGCCCTGTAGGATGTGAATGGATGTTTTCTACCTCTGGCTTCATGCACTACCGTTCTAGGTAAAAGGGGCACACACTTGCATACACACAACTTATTAAAGACCTATGAAGTGGAAAGCCCAGGCTATCCTATTGGACGATGAGAAACACATGGGTCAGTCACCCCCAACCCCCCAGCCAACAGCCAGCCCTCTCCCAGAAGCAAGGCCACCTAACTAGCAACTGACCTTAAACTCATGAATGAGCCCAGGTGAGACCAGCAGAAGAATACATCTTGATGCAAAAAAAAAAAAAGTGAACTGAATAAACAGTTGTTGTTTTGAGCCACTACCTTTGGGATGATATGTTAGACAGCAAAAGCGAACTGATACCTCTTGTTTATCAGGGGAAAGAGAGAAGACTCAGAAGCCCTGCATATTCACTTATAAGCGCTAAAGATTGAAGGTCATGCTGTTTTTCTTCCGGCCCTTTCTTGTCTCCCTCAGGGATCTGAACCTTTGCCTGTTTGGGATTCATTTAATTTACCTATGTGATTTTAGAAAAACAGCAACCCGCAAATACAGACCTTCCTGGAGGAAAACCCCGTAGTGGCAGAGAATCCTGTCACTAACAAGCATCTAATAAGCACCAGCCAGGGCCTTCAGCCCCACTGTGGCTCCTTGACTTTTTAAAGGAGGTTAGAATTTGGTGCCTCTAGGGTTCAGCCTGGGGGTTTGTATCTCTAAGAAGTTCACCTGGTATTTCCCATCACCAGAGAGATTTGGGGAAACTCTGCATTAGAGAAGTAGCTCTCAAACTGCTCGACATGTTAAAATCACCAGGGAGCTTAAAATAAAAAACCACACCCAATATGCAGAACATTTATATCAGATTATCGAGGGCTGACATCCGGGCATCAGTATTTCTTAAAACTTCCCAGATGAGACCAGTGTGCAGCAAAGCAGTCCCCGTGCCGAGGTCTATGACTGATGGGTAAGCAGCTGGCTTTCTCTCCATTTGCATGAACATTCCCTTCAGATAGCTTGTGTTTCTGGTAATGAACGTGGACTTATTTCAGGGCACACGAAATGCTGCCCTGCGGACTCCTTTATGGTTTTTCTCCTCATCACTCAGCTCATTTCCCAGGAAGAAGTCGAGTTTTCCTTCCTATGATCAGTTTCCTAAATCCTATACATTCCATTTGGGGGAAAAGGAATGTTTTTTCCTTTTCCGTGTGTTGTCTACCATGAAGAGAGACAGAAGGGTAGGCTGTATCCGTGACTGTAACAGACACGTTCAGGGGTTGCCCACATTCCCTAGATACCTTTACCCTGCCCATGCACAGGGGGTCCTGGTGGGCACCTGTGCACCTGGGTTGGAGTGTGGCACCCAGGCTACTGGAACCCTTTGCCTGTGCACATCAAAAACCAGAGGAGCCCAGGAATTCACATCTCCCTGAAGCAGCCCTTAACCAATGACTGACAGGTGCATTGGTATAGATACCCCTGCTCTCTCACATGAGCCACCTCCCATGAGTTACCCCCGAACCCCCATCTCAACGCCACTGTGGACTCTGCTTAGTATTTCACTATTGCTTGGTCTGCTTCCCTTTCCTGTTCCCTTCTCCACTGTATTATTGGCTTTTCTTTGGAAGTCTCCCTGATACGCTGTGTTGAGTGAATCCTCACCTCAAGGTCGGCTTCTAGAGAACACAACCTAAGGTGGCAAACCCCACTGGCACACCCTCCAGAACCGTGACAAAGGATCTGGCACTGACCTTCATCCTTAATACAAAGGGCATTGTATGTGCCACCAGGAGCCGGGTTGCTCTCAATTCTCACATCCACAGCTTTCATGATGTGCTGTTCACCATTCCCCTTGCTGCACACGGTTGTCCTGAAATAGACAAAGAAGACAAAAAAAAAAAAAATGAAAATTTTAGAAGAAAGGGTAGGAGAACTGACAGCTTGGAAGCAGCAGATATTTTTCTGATTCAGGAACTTTGGCTGAAAGCATCAGAAACATTCTCCCCAAACAAAGGTCTAAAGTCAGGAAGACATAGATGCTTAAGTTGAGGTCATATGTATAATTCAAGTTTCAGAGGCTATAAATGCATTGTGTATCTCTTCTAGTATATGTGGTTTTTTTAAAATTTCATACAGTTCTGCTCTTCTCTTTTTGAGGGAGTTTGTTTTGTTGTTCACATTTCTTTAGATGAATTGTTAGTCATGAACCTTAAGCCTTTTTCCTCTTCTAACAGGAGCATTTAAATGCTTTACATTTCCCTCTAGGTATAGCTTTTGTAGCATCCCATGGGTTTGAGTATGTTATATTTTTAATATCATACACCTTTACTTATATGCTAATTTCCATTATAATTTATTTTAGTCCCATGGTTTATTTAGGAATACTGTATCTTTTATAAACAGCAAATAGTAGAATTTTAAAAAAGTTCAAATTATAGCTCTAGCTGGTTTGGCTCAGTGGATAGAGCGTCAGCCTGCGGACTGAAGGGTCCCAGGTTCGATTCCAGTCAAGGGCATGTACCTTGGTTGTGGGCACATCCCCAGTAGGGGGTGTGCAGGAGGCAGCTGATAGATGTTTCTCTCTCATCGATGTTTCTAACTTTCTATCCCTCTCCCTTCCTGTCTGTAAAAATCAATAAAATATATCTTTAAAAAATTCAAATTATAATCTTTGTTTTCTAATCCAAGTATCTCATCTACTTAATTTAATCACAGATCTCTCTTTGAATTTAAATCGGCCATCTTTCTATTGGTTCTGCCCATTCTTTCTTTCTCTTTTCTTTTCCCCATTTTGATTGCTTTAATTATTTTCTTGACATTCTCTTTCCTCTGTATTGGTTTGGAAGTTATATATCCTTTTACTATTCTTTTAGTAGCTACCCCAGAAGTTTTAACATGTTTCCTCTGCTTACTAAAATTTAACATTACTTTTATTTTCTTCCTCAATGACACAACTTAAAATACTATATATTAACATATTTAAAATACTTCCTGGCTGATATACCATTTTTTAGTGTTTAGTATTATTATTACTGCTTTATGGAATTATGTAATTTTAGTTTAACAACCCCCCCTCCCATTTACTCTTTCCATTCATCATTTTTTTGCATCTGCAGCCTCCCACCTGCAATTATTTTCCTCCTGCCTTTAATGTTTCTTTTAGTGTAGGTCTGATTTGATGAATTTTCTCACCTTTTATATGAAAATGTCTTTATTTTATCTTTGTTCTTAGAAAATATCCTCAGTGGGTATAGAATTCTAGGCTGGCAGTAATTTTCTAACACTTTGAAGGTATCATTCAATTATCTTTGGGCTTTTGTTGTTGCTCCTTTGAAGTACTTTTTCTTATTATTAGTTTTAATATTTTTTCTTCATATTTAACTCTAATCAGATGTGCCAGGTTGTGAATTTCTTTTTGTTTGTCCTACTTGGGCTTTGTAGGGCTTTTTGAATCGGTGCCTGGATGTTTTTCTTCAACTGTGGGTAAGTCTCATATTCCTTTTCCTTCTCTTCTCCTTTTGGAATTCAAATCACATACATCTTCTTTGCCTTTTACCCTTTCTTCTAAAAATTTCATCCTTTTTTTCTGTGTGTGTGTTTTTTTTTTGTTTTTTTTTTAATTCTGAACATCTTCCTCTAAAATATCTTCCAGTTCACTAATTTTTTCTTTGGCTCTTTTTAATCAGCTGTTAGAACCATCCGTTACATTCTTAATTTCAGTGATTGTATTTTTCATTTCTAGGGTTTCCATTGGTTATTTTTATAGTTTTCAGTCTTCTGCCAAAACTACCCTTCTTGGCTCTGTATCTCTGAACACTTTAAAGAGTTATTTTAAAGAATGCATCTACCACTGCTAATACCTAGATTTTCTACTGGCTATTTTTGTTCTTGGTGGCTTAGCTTCTCATGAGACTGGTTATTTTATATTGTGTGACAAACCCTATGCTTGCTAAAATTATTTGTGGAAATCGACTGCCTAAGATAATGTTTTCTCCCTCTAGAAATGATTTTTAAAATCAGTTCTGCTAGCTACCCAGGGCACTGGGACTCCAGTATCATCTTAACCCCAATTCTTGGATTAAGTTATGAGGATTTAAAGCTATGCTGCAGCTCCTCTGAGGTCCTGTGTGCTTCACGCAGTTTACTCTTTTTTTTTAAAAAAAAATATATTTTATTGATATTTCACAGAGAGGAAGGGAGAGGGATAGAGAGCTAGAAACATCGATGAGAGAGAAACATCGATCAGCTGCCTCCTGCACACCTCCCACTGGGGATGTGCCCGCAACCAAGGTACATGCCCTTGACCGGAATCGAACCCGGGACCTTTCAGTCCGCAGGCCGACACTCTATCCACTGAGCCAAACCGGTTTTGGCTTGCAGTTTACTCTTACAGCCTTGCAATGTTCCAACCCAAAGTAAAGAACTCCCCAAGCCCCCACCTGCACAAAACCTGAATTCAAATCTCTGTCCTCCTAGTCCTACAAGGCTACTGAAATTGCTAACCAGCTTTTCAGCCTCCATTTATTAGAATCTGCAATATCTCCTAGGAGACAAGTGGTCCAAAATTTTGTATTCTCTAGACCCGTGGTCAGCAAAGTGAGGCTCGTGAGCCACATGTGGCTCTTTGGCCCCTTGAGTGTGGCTCTTCCACAAAATACCACAGCCTGGGCGAGTCTATTTTGAAGAAGTGGCGTTAGAAGAAGTTTAACTTTAAAAAATTTGGCTCTCAAAAGAAATTTCAATCATTGTACTGTTGATATTTGGCTCTGTTGACTAATGAGTTTGCCGACCACTGCTCTAGACCTCTGTCTTTCTCTGGATTTATGTATATACTCAAAATAAATTCATGGAGACACAGATCCTATCTACTATATGTCTACTATGCCACAAATTGCAGGATGCACCGTGCATCGAACAATTGGTTTTTGGTAGGGAGCGGGGGTGGCTGTCACTGAAAAACCCACAGTGAAATGTACATACTAATGGTTAGATACTTCTTGGTTCTAGTAACATTAAAATGGAAAACCTATTTTTAATATGTTCTGAAGTAAATATATCAAGTTAAGTATGAGTGCTTTATAAAGAATCATCATCGTAGCAATGTAGAGATCTGCCAAGATGTCTTAACACTTTACAGCAAATCCAGGGAGAATGGACCTTTCCAATGACTCAGTCCTGACCTGTACTGCCTGGGAGACCTAAGCCTGGCTCTGAGCGGGCTCTTCAGAATCTCTGAATACCCCGGTTATCTGATGCAGTGATGGTGACAGAATTATGAAAAATACCCACACTTGACTACATAATGGAAAAATGCATGCACAGGACATATTTTGTCTATTTAGGAATCTGGATGTAAACATATAAGGCAGAGAGAGTCACAGTTTCAGATCCACGGACAAGTTTTGGATGAGACCTCATGCGTCCTTTCTGCTCAATTGCTGCTTCACATGTAGCACATGGAGGCGTGAGTCAGCATGGCTGTGTGTGTTTTCTATGGCCATCTGCCAGCCAGACATCTTCGGGGTCATTGTCTACCAAAGTAGTTCTTGGAGCCCATTCCTTTCTCAGTGGAACGGCTCCTGCCTTCTCTCAGTCTAAAGAAGCAGTTAGCAGCATTAATGGGACGTGTTCTCCTAGCTGACCACAGGAATTACTTCTCCACAAGGGCTCTACAGGTCAGGAACTCAGACAGGGCACAATGAAATGGCTTGTCTCCACGCCATAATGTCTAAGAACCTGAGCTGGGGAGACTCATAGGCTGGTGACAACTCAACAGTTGAGGGCTGGAATCACCTGGCTTCTTCCCTCACATTTCCGGCAGTTAGTGATGGCTATTGGCCAGGATATTGGTTGGGGCTATTGGTGAAAGAACCGCTTTGGGGCATCTGGTCTGGGCTTCCTCACAGCATCTCAGGATAGTCAGACTTCTTACTAGTACATGGCATCTCAAAAGTGAGAGTCCTCAGAAACCCGGACATGGCTTTTTCTGACTTAATCTCAGACGTCACATAGTATCACTCCTGCTGTATTCTATTGCTCCTGGCCGTACTCCGCTGGGCCTGATTCAAAGGGAGAGGACACAGACCCCACTTCTCAATGGAAGCAACGTGCAAGAATCTGTGGCCATATTTTCACACCTCCATATCATCTTCCTATCCCTATGTATGCAGATGCGTATCTACAGAGAAAAACAGATAAAGAATATATACCAGACAGTTTCCTCTGAGGTGGGGAAGAAGGGACAGACTCACTTTGTACTTTATACATACCTCTATTATTTGAAAATTTTACAAGCATGTATTATTTTTGTAATTTAATAAGGAAATTCAAAATAACCAAGTCAGGGGGAATAAACTGACAGAACTGGGGGAAAAAAATTTTTTTTAAATGAGAATTCAAAACAAGAATGCACTGGAAGCCACTGCCCACTGCATTTTGCCTATCCTGACACTTCATTAAAGCAATTATTTAGCCCCCATGGGAGCCCTGGTGGGGCAGCCAGGTGAGTTGGATGGACAGCCAGCCCGGCTCGACTGACTTACCCCAAGGTGCCGTCCGCCAGCCAGCCCGTGGCACACACCGCAGAGGTGCACTCCTGCACCACCCTCCGCAGCTCCTCCGCAGACGCCAGGTGAGCACCCCTGCTCTTGCAGGAAAGCCAAGCCGCCTCCAGGTCCAGCCCCTGAGAGCCGTTCTGAGACTCCAGCACAAAGAGCTTCCCTGCATGGGGACAAGCACGAACACAGGCTGACTCAGGGATCCATGGAATGTAATCTCAGCACACTTACTCTCTACTTGCCCGAAGACCCAGCTGCAGCACCTACCCCATGGCACGCATCCCTGGGACTAGGTGTTCAGTCACACTGGTATTTTAACCCGTTTTTCCCTCTTCTCTTTTAAAAAGGGTGGAGGAGGCCCAAGGGGGTGGAAATGGGGGGACATCTGTAATACTGTCAATAACAATCCTATCTAATAAAAGAGTAATATGCAAATTAACAACCACTCTGCTATACCCACAAGCCACGCCCACCAGCCATTCAGGAGTGAGTATGTAAATTAACCCAACCAAGATAGCTGTGGCCACCGAGACAGCAGGAGGGAGGCTTGGGTTTCCCCAGCGATGGAGGAAGCCAAGCTTTCCGCACACCCTGGCCGGCCCAGGCCTGCACTCCAGGCTACAAAGTTTCAATTATAGAAGATAAATAAATCCCAACAAAAATGGCGGCAGCCACAGAGTTGGTGAGAGCAGGAGGCTAGGGTTACCCCCGGCGATGGAGGAAGCCAAGTTTCTGAAGCCCTGGCCTGCCTTGGCCTCCGCTTAAGGCTACAAAGTTGCAATTGTAGAAGATAAATAAACCCTAGATACCAGGGCCTCCGCTTGGGTCCCCCGGGGGCATGGCTAGCCTGCAAACCACCACAGGTTCCTTGCCCAGGCCGCCCCATGCCCCAAGGGAACCCCCAGCCTGATCCGGGACACCCTTCAGGGCAAACCAGCTGGCCCCCACCCATGCACCAGGCCTCTATCCTATCTAATAAAAGAGTAATATGCAAATTGACCATCACTCCAACACACAAGATTGCTGCCCCCATGTGGTCAAAGATCCTGCCCCCATGTGGACACAAGATGGCCAGCAGGGGAGGGCAGTTGGGAGGGACCAGGCCTGCAAGGGAGGGCAGTTGTGGGCAATCAGGCCAGCAGGGGAGGGCAGTTGGGAGGGACCAGGCCTGCAAGGGAGGGCAGTTGGGGCGATCAAACCTGCAGGGGAGGGCAGTTAGGGGTGATCAGGCCAGCAGAGGAGGGAAGTTGGGGGTGACCGGGCCTGCAGGGAAGGGCAGTTGGGGGGGATCCAGGCCTGCAGGGGAGGGCAGTTAGGGGTGACCAGGCCTGCAGGGGAGGGCA
Organism: Plecotus auritus; assembly: GCF_963455305.1. Lineage (NCBI taxonomy): Eukaryota > Metazoa > Chordata > Mammalia > Chiroptera > Vespertilionidae > Plecotus > Plecotus auritus. The sequence continues at coordinate 165,923,349 of NC_137773.1, forward strand.
GTTAGGGGCAAACAGACTGGCAGGGGAGCAGTTAGGCATCAATCAGGCTGGCAGGGGAGTGGTTAGGGGGTGATCAGGCTGGCAGGCAGAAGCGATTAGGGGCAATCAGGAAAGCAGTCAGGCGAGCAGTTGGTAGCCGGGCCTAAACGGGCAGTCGAACATCCCTCAAATGGTCCCAGATTGGAGAGGGTGCAGGCTGGGTTGAGGGACACCCCCCCTCGTGCATGAATTTCATGCACCAGGCCTCAATAATAATAATAACAATAACAATAATAATAATAATAATAATAGAATTAACCATCTGCTCTGGCATGTTTTTCTTCCGGCCCTCCGGTCCAGTTTAAGAACCCATTGTGGCCCTCGAGCCAGAGCAGATGGTTATTCTTTCAAATATTCTTTTTTTATTTTAGTGATTTTTTACAGAAAGGAAAGGAAAGGGAGAGAGAGTTAGAAACATCGATCAGCTCTCTCCTGCACACCCCACACTGGGGATGTGCCTGCAACCCAGGCATGTGCCCTTGACCAGAATCGGACCCTTGACTCTGCAGGCCGACGCTCTATCCACTGAGCCAAACCGGTTAGGGCTCAAATATTCTTTTTAAAAAGGTTGGGGTTGTTTTTTTAAAATATATATTTTATTGATTTCAGAGAGGAAGGGAGAGGGAGAGAAAAACATCAATGATGAGAGAGAATCATCGACTGGCTGCCTCCTGCATGCCCCCCACTGGGGACCAAGCCACAACCTAGGCATGTGCCCTTGACCGGAATCAAACCCAGGACCCTTTAGTCTATAGGTCAACACTCTATCTCCTGTGCCAAACCAAACAGGGCTAAAAAGGTTGTTTTAAAAACACCACATGGCAAAGCTCAGTGCCCTGTTTCCCTGAGTTGGGTTACTTGGTGTCCAGGGCACTGATTTGGGCCTCAGCTTTGCCTTCTTTTGCCCGCCCCAGCCCTGGGGTGACCGCATACATGACAGGTTCTCCCTTTCTGTCTGACCCACTGTCTCTATCACATGTCCCATTTTCTCTGCCACTCAGCTTCTTTGCACACGCTACTCTCTACTTAGACACTCTTTCTTCCCTCTCCTTGACTAGTTATACTTACTCATCTTTCAGGTTCTCCTACACCAAGTCAAAATCTCCTAGTATATGCGCTCTCGGTTCCTCTGTCCTTTAATCTTATGTATCTAAATTGCGGTGTGAGAGTAGGAGGATGTTGCACGGACATGCTCCCAGGAACAAGCTGGAATTACAACTGAAATATGGAAAGGCTTCCTGAGTAATCAATGGAAAACTCACAGGAGAGAACCCTGATACCCAAGGACCGAAGGTGGAGATGCATAGAGACTGGTAGGAGGGGTGGAGGCACAAAAGGGCTGGCTGAGCACCCACAGATGGGAACTGAAGTCCGGAGAGATATCTCAGCTGTGGGGGTAGGGGGTGCCACTGGGAACTCTGGGATCTAATCCCGAAGCTGGGCTCCCCAACAGAGAGCACCGAATTGAGGAGGGTGCCCACATAACATCTAGCTGTGAAAAGCAGTGGGGTGCTGTCTGCTAGGGAGTGGCAGCTGAAAGTGCAGGCACCCTCTTAAAGGGCCAATGCACAAAAATTCCCTGTGGAGCACAAAAATTCCCCCACCCACCTTGTGCTCTTGCAGAGGGAGGGTGAAGTGGACTGGAGCTGTGAGAGCAGAACCCAGGGCTGGTGACTTGGGGGATAGAGCTCAGAAAGCAGACACCCCCAAGTTTCCTAGGCTAAGTCATTCCCTCACACAGGGGAGGACATCTTTCTCACATGGACATCCACCTTGCCTGGCGGGGGAAGACAGCTGACACATCCTATTGGAAAACCCTTGCCCTGACTGAGGTCACTTAGAGATTAATAGAAACAATTAGCCTCCAGGCAGAACCAACTGCCCCACCCTGTTGAAAAAAACTCTCCCCACACCTGAGGATGATTGCCTGGGGCAATTCAAGTTGGAATCCTATCAGCCTGTACAGAAGCAATCTCTGGAGGCTTTGAGTCTTTGCCTGATCCAATTAGTCAGAAACAGCATTTAACACTGTCCTGCACTAGAGATTGAGAGGTATAGAGGATCTACCTAAAACATAGTCATAAACCAAAACAGACAACCAAAATGAGGAAACGAAGAAATGACCCCCAAATGAAAGAACTAGTGAATTCTTCAGAAGAAGAGATAAATGAAGAAGAGATAAGAAATTTATCTGAAACAGAGTTCGGAGTAATGATGTTAAAAATGCTCAGACTCCCCCAAATCTGAAAAAAGATATAGTAACTATGAGAAAAGAACAGTCTGAGATAAAGAATGACATAACACATTGGAAGGAATACACAGCAGATTAGGGGAAGCCAAGGATCAAATCAGTGAATTAGAAGACAGAGTTGAAAATATCACTTAATTAGAGAACCAAAAAGAAAAAACAATTAAAAAAAAAAAAACAGGAGGACAGCTTAAGGAAGCTGTGGGACAATGTGAAACGTAACAATATTAGAATGGTAGGTGTGCCAGAAGAGGCAGAAAGGGAGAGAGGAATAGAGAAGGTGTTTGAAGAAATAATGGCAGAAAACTTCCCTAACCTGATAAAGGAAAAAGTCACACAAGTTCAGGAGGCACAGAGAACCCCAAACAAGAAGAACTCAAACAGACCCACGCCCAGACACATCATAATTAAAATCTCAAAGATTAAAGACAGAGAATCTTAAAGACAGCAAGAGAAAAGAAAACTGTTACCTACAAAGGAGCTCCCATAAGGCTGACACTTGATTTCTCATCAGAAACTCTACAGGCCAGAAGGGAATGGCATGAAGTACTCAAGGTAATGGAAAGCAAGGATCTGAGACCAAGATTACTATATCCAGCAAGGCTATCATTCAAAATAGACGGTCAAATAAAGAGCTTCCCAGACAAAAAAAAAAAAAAAAAGGGGGGGGGGGGGAGGGGGTGCTAAAGGAGTTCATCACCACCAAACCAGCATTACAAGAAATGCTAAAGGGATTCCTGTAAGGGATTGCTGAGAAGAAGAAACAGAGAGAGAAATCTAGCCATACAGAATGAAAATGGCTATAAATAAGTACCTCTCAATAATAACCCTAAATGTAAATGGATTAAATGCTCTAATCAAAAGGTGTAGGGTAGCTGAATGGATACAAAAACAGGACCCAACTATATGCTGTCTACAAGAGACCAACCTCAAAACAAAAGACACACACAGGATGAAAGTGAAGGAATGGAAAAAATTTTTCTATGCAAATGGAAAAGAAAAAAAAAGCTGGAGTAGCAATACTCATATCCGACAAAATAGACTTTAAAAGCATCATGCTAAGCAAAATAAGCAAGTCGGAGAAAGATAAATATCATATGCTCTCACTCATTTGTGGAATATAATGAACAACATAAACTGATGGACAAAAATAGAGCCAGAGGGGGGAAAATATTCTAGAATATAATAGAAGTAATCCTGTTATGCAGATTTTTAATATTTCCTACAACTTTTGTGATATCATACTATGTTAGTACAGTTTTGGTAATATTATTATACTTAAAAACCTTTAAAAAATCGCAATGTCACATTTCATTCATATAATTATTTGCTTAATGCCTCTCTCTTCCATTGGAGTTGATGTTCCCTGATAGCAAGAACCTGTTTCTCCTCACCATTCTATGCTCAACAGCAAGGACAGTACTTAGCATATAGTAGATACTCAATAAATTACCTGTTGAATTATGAATCTTTTTCTGTAATCATTACCCAAATACAGTCATTTGCATTCAGTACATATGAAGATTTTTCAGTTTCAAAAGTATTTTAAAAGTACAGTGGCAGGTCTTTTTTATGTATGAGATGCATATATAAATTAAATGTTTTTCCTTTGAATTTATCTCACTGACTTATTTTCTAATAAGTCCATGTTTTAATAGTCCACAGAGTTTTTGATAAGGCCAGATCTCTCTCTTCGAATGTGTGTAATGCATCACAGTTTAGAAGAACATTTCTTCGTCCTCCTTTCATTACTGTTGAACACAAATTAAATGTGGAAAGTGGTGGTAGTTAGGCATATATTTAGTAAAGAAAAGAATCCTTTCATAATATGGGTTATAATTCTTCAATGGCTCTACTATAAAAGTTGGAGCTCAGCAAATGGAGTTTCTTGAAAGCAAATGTACCTGTAACCTTCCACTAGGGAAGAGGGGAGAAGGAAAGATGGAAGAGAGAAACAGGCATTTCTGGCAAGTGGTGACAAGGAAGCGTGCTTGGATGCTGTTCCTACTGTCTCCTTGTCCAATGATATTTCTGCCTTCCATTTTCTGTGACCCACATCTAGCCAGATAGACACAAAATATTGATCCATATCCATCTAGCATTGCACTTAAGCAGTTATAATGGGGTGAAACTCTAAAGCCTTGTAGATTGCAGAAATATTTCTTTTTTAAAAAAATATATATTTTATTGATATTTTACAGAGAGGAAGGGAGAGGGATAGAGAGCTAGACACATCGATGAGAGAGAGAAACGTCGATCAGCTGCCTCCTGCACACCTCCCACTGGGGATGTGCCCGCAACCAAGGTACATGCCCTTGACCGGAATCGAACCCGGGACCCTTCAGTCCGCAGGCCGACGCTCTATCCACTGAGACAAACCGGTTTCGGCCAGAAATATTTCTTTAAAAGGAATTAAAGTTGGTACAATAGTATACATTGTTCAAAAGTTAACATTAGCTCCAATTTATTCCACTTGGATTCTTTAAAATCAGCTTAATTTTCATGACTCGATGTCAGGCAAAAGGAAAAAATACGAGAATTAACAATGGATTGACTGCCAATAGATATGGGATTTTTTTAAAATGAAACTAATTTTTAGGAATTAGTGGTGATGGCTGCACAACATAATGAATATACTAAAAACCACTGAAGTGTACCTTTTAAAATAAGTTTTACACGAATTATATCTCAATTAAAAATTGACAGAGATCACTAGGAGCCTTTGAAGTTAAAAATGTTTCCTAGCCGAAACCGGTTTGGCTCTGTGGATAGAGCGTCGGCCTGCGGACTGAAGGGTCCCGGGTTCGATTCCGGTCAAGGGCATGTACCTTGGTTGCGGGCACATCCCCAGTGGGGGGTGTGCAGGGGGCAGCTGATCGATGTTTCTCTCTCATCGATGTTTCTAACTCTCTATCCCTCTCCCTTCCTCTCTGTAAAATATCAATAAAATATATTTTAAAAAAAATGTTTCCTAACCCTTTCTCTGAGGACATGGAGAAAAAAGACATTGGTCCTCAATTATGAGCAAAGAGTTCGTCAAGTTAGCACTTGGGACCAAGAGCACCAAAAACTCTGCGAAAACATCAGGAGGTTTTTCTTGCTTTCCTCTTCCCTAAACGCCATGCTTCTTTGTCATCTAGTTTCACCCAACACTGTTTGCTAAACACCAATGACGTTTAAACATATACAACACATCCTAAATAAGCCCAGGATTCTTCTCCTGCATCCGTCTGATTTCTCTCAAGCTCGGGTTTACTAGAAACCCTTCATGGCTTCTTTTCTTTCGGATCCTCCTGCACCAAATCAATGGGGTTTTGTTCCAAAAGTAAAATACAGTTGAATTAGCTTTTGAAACGGAACTGATATAAGGCTGTGATCCTGCTGATTTAAGGGAACTCCTGAAAGCTGAATTCAGTTCAGAAAACTAACGAACAAAAAACAAACAAGAAAAGGTGGGCCAATTTTCAGGACCTGCAATAATCTGGTCCTTACTTCTATGGAGCCTCACGTTCAACGACATCCTCGCCGCGCAGTCTGGGTCCGGCCACTCCATCGTTTATCCCATTTTCCCTGCCGCTCGCACGCAGCACAGGGACTTTGCACGTGCTATTCCCGCTACCCCAGGGCACTCTTCTCTCCCCTCTGCCTCGCTGATGCCCACCCATCTTTCAGGTCTTCCCGGACCAAGCTAAAACCACTGGCCTTGCCGTCAGGAGCACCTTTAATCCACGTGGAAAATTACCTCCCTGCAGAGGAGGGTCTCGGGCACTCCAGACGTGATTTCACGTTAAAGCCCTTTCCTGGAGATGGTGGGAAAGCTCATGGCTGGACGGCAGGACCCATGCCCTGGCTTTCCCTGGTGTGTGATGGAAGGATTCGGGGGCTAAAGGGAGGCGTTTGGGCGAGCTGAGACTCGGTGGGCCGGGAGAGGATGCAGGGTCGCAGGACCGCCGCTCCCCTCGCTCGCTCCCAGGCTCGGCCGGATGGGCACCCCAGCGAGCTTCGCTTTCCCAAGCCCCACACGCCACCCCGGACCCCGCCGCCTCCCGGACACTCACCATCCGCCCTCACCGAGAGGCGCGGCAGACCGAGCAGGAGCAGCGCCGCCGTCCAGAGCTGGGCGCGGGGGCCGGGTCCCTGGGCAGCCATGGTCTTGGCGTCCATGGGCGGGCGGGCTCGGGTGCGGGCGCCGGCTCGGGGTTGCCTGGGCTCCGGGGCTGCCTGGGCTCCGGGCTGCCTGGGCTCCGGGGCTGCCTGGGCTCCGGGCTGCCTGGGCCACCGCCCGGCGAGCGCCACTCGGCTCTGCGCGCTGCGCTCTGCTCGCACGTCTCAGGCTTCGCGCCCGGCGCGTGGAGAGGGAGGAGCGGCGGACAGCTCGGGAGGCTGGGGACGCCGCCGGAGCCTCAGGGTTGGGGCCACGAGCTCCCGGGGGTCCTGTCCGTGGCGCCGGGGAGGCGGCTGTAGCCCGGCTCCGCCTCCGTGCTGGGCACCTGGAGGCCTCGATGCCAAAAGGGGCTGCGCCGGACAGCTAGCTCCCAGGGCGCCGCCGGGGCGGAGGGTGAGGGCGCGGGCGGGCGAGGAGAGCAGAGTCACCCGGCAGGGGGGACCCTCGCCGGCCTGGGGGACCCTCGACGGGAAGGTGACGCAGTCCCAGCGGCCGAGCTCCTCCCGAGGACCGTTAGGAAAGGGATGCCTCACTCCGTCCTCTGCCTGCTGACTTCCCAGCCGGCGTCCTGTAGGGGAGGGAGGTTTTTATGAAAAAGAAGAATCAGGCTTGCCAACCCACTCTAAGGAGCGAGACGCACGGAATAACGAGACTCTTCCCTAAAAGCATAGCTTGAGAGTCGCTCCCATAGGGGCATCTTCGGGACGCTTCCTTCTTTCTGACCTTTCCAGGTACCGGGTAACATTTCCCCCCACACCCCCACCCCAGAACACCAGGAGCGCGGGTGGGGCTGGCACCTTCACACCACATCCCACACCAGGGCTGCTTGACCTAGAAGGGGGAGGGCGGTGAAGTTCGGTTCTTTCTGTCTGGCCTGGGAAACTCCATTCTAAACAAGTGTCCTGCTGAATTCTGCCCCAGGGGCCCCTGCCAGGAATCGACTCCATCTTCCATCTCACCCGGCCCGACTCCCAGCATCAGCACCATTGGGCGAAGGGATGCATTCTTCCTAGGTAGAGTGATCAAGGTCGGTGCTGTTATACCTGGGATACCGGTGGCAAGCAACAGTTTGTTCAAATATCTGCTGAGTGCCCACAGCGTGCCTGCCCCAGTGCTAGACCCCAGTGGGGCTATAATCCGCCCTAAAAGTGCTCCCACTTAAATGAGACAGACCGGACAAGTGATTGGCGCTAAAAGGAGCAGATGATTGTCCACAGGAGAATGATCGAGGACACAGACATTGGAAAATTATCTACTTCCTTTTTAAGGTAAGAAGGGAGATTTGAACCCACATCTGATTTACTGCAGGTGTCATTTTCAGCTCACATAATTTTTATTTTATTTTATATATTTTATTGATTTTTTTTTACAGAGAGGAAATAGAGAGTTCGAAACATCCATGAGAAAGAAACATCAGTCAGCTGCCTCTTACCCCCTACTGAGGATGTGCCCACAACCAAGGCACATGCCCTTGACCGGAATTGAACCCGGGACCCTTGAGTCCGCAGGCCAATGCTCTATCCACTGAGCCAAACCAGTTAGGGCATCAGCTCACATAATTTTTTTTAAAATATATTTTTATTGATATTTTACAGAGAGGAAGGGAGAGGGATAGAGAGCTAGAAACATCGATGAGAGAGAAACATCGACCAGCTGCCTCCTGCACACCCCCTACTGGGGATATGCCCGCAACCAAGGTACGTGCCCTTGACCGGAATCGAACCCGGGACCCTTCAGTCCGCAGGCCGACGCCCTATCCACTGAGCCAAACCGGCTTCGGCTCACATAATTTTTGAAGTGCACAGAAAGCTGTCTCTTCTCCTTCTTCCTCCCCACATGTCAACTACAAGGCTAGTGCTAGTGATTCCTTCCTTTGTAAAATAAAAATTTGTTTAAAAAAAAATACAAATACTCTAGAGTGTTGAATGCGGTGAGGCCTGACAATCATTCGCACATGAGCATAAATGAATTTACTTCGATGCTTCTCTTCCAGCAGCCAGCTGGTGACCTAAGAGGTGCGACTTCTGTGTCTGGGTTGCAGGGGACCTTTTAAAGCCTGGTTATTGCTGAGAATGCAGGGGAGGGGCCAGAAGGCAGCTGCAAGAGCTGCTGACTGACTCACCCCGGGGAGCTGCGCCTGCTGTCTACTTTTCACATGCTGGGTCTCCTGGAATCCTTCTCTGATTTTATCTTCTCTCCCCAGGGTTGTGAGGATGCCTGAACACATGGCACCCAACTGGAGCGATGAGACCAATGGCAGCTTAAGAGCCACATACGCTCAGAGCCTAAGGGAGGAGGACTGCATGCCATGCAGGGCCATGCAGGGGTTGCACTTGGCAACAGAGGGACCAGCTGGGGGCTATGGAATATAGGCTTTGCAATAATAAGAAGGTCAGGTGAACTCTGGTTCCCGTGGGCAGGATGTGATTGTCTTGTTTGAATAATTCCTCAGGGATGGTGGGGAACTGGAGCCCTTTTACTCAGAAAACACACACACACACACAGAAACTGTGCCTGGTCCCCATGCTAAGACAGGTTGTTTGGCTAGGGGACCTTATCGTTGGGAGCACAATGGGGAGAAGCTCTTGAGGTTAGCCATCCGAGGCCCTTCTGATTTTACCAGATGTCACGACCTTGGGGAAACAATTTTAAGAGCTGAGCCTCACATCCTTGTTTGTTAAATGGGGATCATAATACCAACCCCACAGAGTTCTTGCTCTTTTAAGATGAGAGGTCCCAGCATACTGTAAACACCGTGAAGTCATGGGTTAAGCAATAGGTTCATAATTCATTCTCTTTTTTTTTTAAATATATTTTATTGATTTTTTTTTTTTTTTTACAGAGAGGAAGAGAGAGGGATAGAGTTAGAAACATTGATAAGAGAGAGACATCGATCAGCTGCCTCCTGCACGCCCCCTACTGGGGATGTGCCCGCAACCAAGTTACGTGCCCTTGACCGGAATCGAACCTGGGACCCTTCAGTCCACAGGCCGGCGCTCTATCCACTGAGCCAAACCGGTTAGGGCCATAATTCATTCTCTTTATTACTTGGGCAACACAACCAGGAAAGAAAGGTGATCAGTCAAATCCCTTTTTAAACATGTGAATGACAGAACTTCCAGCACACAAACTAATGGTATTTGCCAACAGGAGACTTATCCTTGGAATGCTTTTAGAAGAATGTACCTGGTTGTCTAGGGTTGCTTGTGGCAAACCAATCTGTAGTCTATGGATTTCGGAGGCATAGACGCCTAGAAATACCAGGTAAGTTATGTAACTGTCTAAACAGACGGTGGAGATATGCCATGACTCAAATGGCTTCTTGTGTAGTAGGTGTCACTGAAGTGTAGACAATAACCAGTTATGTGAAGAAAACCTATAATGGCCGAAACCGGTTTGGCTCAGTGGATAGAGCGTCGGCCTGCGGACTGAAGGGTCCCAGGTTCGATTCCAGTCAAGGGCATGTACCTTGGTTGCGGGCACATCCCCAATGGGAGGTATGCAGGAGGCAGCTGATCCATGTTTCTCTCTCATCAATGTTTCTAGCTCTCTATCCCTCTCCCTTCCTCTCTGTAAAATATCAATAAAATATATATTTTTTTAAAAAGAAAACCTATAATGTGATAGAGACCCAACTAGAGAAACAGGAAATAAGAGCAATCTAGAAGAGATAGAGACGATGCAGGGGCAAGAAAACTTCAACACAATAACTCCACTGCCCTCGGAGGAAAGAGAAGATACTGCATTAAAAAGATAGAATAAGGTGGTGAGCCAAAAAGAAAAGAAAAAAGAGGAATATTCAGAGTAAAAAAAACATATTGAAATGTGAAATATGAGATCAGAAATAAAAAACTCAATAGATGAGTTGGAAGATAAAATTGAGAATATGTCCCAGAAAATAAAGCAGAAAGACAAAAAGGTGGAAACGAGGGGAGAAGAAAATAACACCCAGGAATGCCCTCTCTGCCTGCACCCCACGTGATCCCTCGAAGCATACCATGTACCTCCTCCAGGAACCTGTGAGTAATAAATTCCTCTATTTCGCTTTCCCTTCCATTCTGTTGTGTCTCTACTTAACAAATGTTAATATAAAAAAGCCACAGCATTCTGTGAAAAGTCCAAAGTCCATCCAAAGGTTTCTGAAAATTTCTGACCTATTTGAGTTTCAAATTCCTGCCCCCATTTCTGATTCTCCCTTTATTTCTGCCCCTGGTGACCACTCAAATGTGGAATTCAAGTTGGAGAACCTTAAAAACATGTTTTTAAACCAAAACTCTATTCATTTAAGGCTTTTACTGAGGAAACAATCCTTTATCAAAGGTTTTAGGAAAGTGGTGAGTTTTTTTTTTATATATATATATATATATATATATATATATATATATATAAATGCAAACAACTTAAAACGGAACACAGCAGCCCTCCCCCCCCCCCCTTATCCACGGTTTCTAGTTCCATGGTTTCAGTTACCCACAGTCAACTGTGCTCTGAAAATATCACATTGAAAATTCCGGAAATAAACAATTCATAAGTTTTAAATTTCACATCATTCTTAGTAGCATGATGAAATCTTGCACTGTACTGCTCCGCCCTGCCCTGGATTTGAATCATCCCTTTGTCCAGTGTATTCAAACTGTATACACGACCCTCCCGTGAGTCACTTAGTAGCTCTCTCAGTATCAATCATATCGACTATGGTAGTATTGCAGTGCTGTGTTCAAGTAACCCGTATTTTACTTAATAATGGCCCCAAAGCAGAAGAGTAGTGATGCTGGCAATTTGGATATGCCAAAAAGAAGCCATAAAGCACTTCCTTTAAGTGAAAAGGTGCATATGTATAGGACAGTGGTCGGCAAACTGCGGCTCGTGAGCTACAGTTTGCCGCTCTGTTGACTAATGCGTTTGCCGACCACTGGGATAGGACAAAATATAATATGCATAGGGTTTGGTACTATCCACAGTTTCAGGCATTCACTCAGGGTCTTGAAATGTATCCCCCAAGGATCAGGAGGAACTACTGTGTTACACTTACCTATTCTTAACAGTCCTTTTGGCCCTCTGCCATTTTCCATGGTCATCTTCTTTTGTTCTCTCCGCCTCTTCTTCTTTTTTTAAAAAAAAATATTTTTTATTATTAATTTCAGAGAGGAAGGGAGAGGTAGAGAGAGATAGAAACAATGATGAGAGGGAATCATTTATTGGCTGCCTCCTGCATGCCCTGCACTGGGAACCGAGCCTGCAACCCGGCATATGCCCTTGACCTTTCAGTCTGCAGGCTGATGCTCTATCCGTTGAGTCAAACTGGCTAGGGCTCTCTGTATCTTCTCAACTTTCTCCCGCCCCCAAGTTCACCCCCTTTTCAGTTCTCCTTTTTCCCTAGCTTCCCATCATCACATACAAACGCACCACTCATAAACATTCTATTGCAATTACATTTGTAAATGGCGTATGGAGTGAGCTTAGACTGTACCTGAAAATCCCATTATTTGTATTCAAAAGATTTTGCTTTGGTTAAATTATTTCAGAGTTCATGCATTTAAAATAATGTCTGGCTGTGCCCAAATCCCTAGATAATCCATAGACCAGTCTATACGGTCCAACTTTCCTGTTTAAAAATCTGACCAAAGATTCTGTTGGCCTGGATCATGAAGTAGAAAGTCTTGGTGTAATCAATAAAGATTTCCAAATGTAGTTAGCCTAGCTGGCCCCATTCATATCTTATTATGTCCAGACTTCTCCTGAGCACATAGAATCACATGCCTTACTATTGATCATAGTTATTTAACAGTGAAGTAATGGATAGTGATTGTCCTAAATAAACTTAACATATTACTTTAGAACTGGAAATTTACTTCACAATGTTATATGTCCACTAAGAAGTAATTACATTTTATTGATCACCTATGATACCAAGGAGCTTTAAATCTATATTTTTATTTGTAATCCTTACAACAACTCTATAGTCAGCTTGCAGATGAGAAATGGCACTTTTTTTTTTCTTGTTGTTATGCCCAGATTTCGTGATCCCCAAAGACCACCAGGGAGCCGAGTCCGATGCAAAAGCAAAGAGCCTTTAATCGAGCTAGCTCGAGCTCCCCGTCCACCACACTCGCTGAGGCAGCGGCAGGAGGCAGAGAGAGAGCGCCAGGCCCCAAACATGCCGATTTATAGGGGCCTGGGAGAGGTAGGAGGGGTGAGGTAGTGTGGCCTCCGCTGATTGGTCGGGGTCAGGTTGCACATGGGGGCAGGGTGCAGCTTACTTTCCTCTTGCATTTCTATTGGCTAATTCAAAAGTGTGGGTTGGGCTCTTGGAGAGGTTCTAGGGTGGGAACCTGACTCCACGAGGTGGAGGACATGGAACAAAGGGAACATGGAGTCGGTCTCTCCCCGCCCTTTCATTGTATAGTAAAGGTGGAAATTTATTGAAGAACAAGTACAGACTCCCACGTGGGGAGGGGGAAAGAGTCCCACTGAGTCCCTTTTTCCTACGGTTTATAAAGGCTGCAGATCTTTGTGCGTTGATATCCCCTCTGATTGGTCACCTCCCCTTCTGATTTGGTCACTATAGCAACTCCTGAGCTCAAAGGTCGACCTCACATGGGACACCTGAGGCTCTCCTCCCTCATTGTTCTCCTATTCCCTCTGGGCTTTCTTCCTCCTTCCCTTTATTCTGTAAATGTGTACCTTTTGCTACTCTCAGCTCCCTTATCTTATGGAAATGTAACTTCTGCTGCTCCCAGCTCTCTTGTCTTATGGAAATGTACCCTTTTGCAGCTCTGTAGCCCTGTGTTTTTTCCTTGGCCCCCTCAATTTTTTAAAATTACCTAAACCTGCCCTAACTGGTTTGGCTCAGTGGATAGAGCATCGGCCTGCAGCCTGAAGGGTCCCGGGTTCGATTCCGATCAAGGGCATGTACCTTGGTTGCAGGCAAATCCCCAGTAGGGGGCGTGCAAGAGGCAACTGATCAGTGTTTCTCTCTCCTCGATGTTTCTAACTCTCTATCCCTCTCCCTTCCTCTCTGTAAAAAAAAATCAATAAAATATTTTTTAAAATTACCTAAACCTGCCTATTTCACCCCCAAAACTCCCATTTTACCCCCAAAACTCCTTTCAGTCCCCCCTCCGATTAGAAAACCCCAACTGCCAGGTCTATCAAGAAATGACACTTTTTTTCTGTGTAGGTTCTGCAAATTGCCCGAGGTCACACAGCTTGTATGGCCAAAGTGGGATTTGAACCCACCTGTGTGTGATGCTAAAGTCTCTACTCTTACCTTCACAGCATGCTGTCTGTTAGATACCCTGTAAGCATTTCTTCCCATTAAATCAGGTTTAAATTCTAGAAAGGCAAGCTCTTATGCTGACATTCTGTATCCAGGGGTGAGAAAGAACCCATAAGTAACCTCTTGAACACCTTGTGGCTATACAGCTTAAGGCACTACATTATGATCATTTATTTATGGGTCTATCCCTTCCTATGGGGGTAGGAGGAGGGTCTTACAATCACTGTAGCACCAGTGTCGACCTCAGCCACTATTCAGTGCCTGGCACATCATAGGTCCTCAATAAATGTCTGGTAAGTGAACGAGGGAGGTATTTTCCATGGTATTGCAGACACTCCACTTCCCACAGTCCATCTGTCTGAACACGTGCTCTCTTTCTTGCCTTAATACTAGCACCATCTTCTCTGTGAGGCCTTCTTTATGATTTAGTCCAGTTGTCAGCAAACTCATTAGTCAACAGAGCGGCAAACTGCGGCTCACGAGCCGCATGTGGCTCGTGAGCCGCAGTTTGCCGACCACTGATTTAGTCCAATCTCTCCACTCTCCCCTTTGTGCTTTCACTGTACCCTGAACAGATATCTTAGGAACTATTGTTCTACAGATCTGACTTTCCCTCTAGTCTGAATGTCGTTGACAGAGATCCTGACTTTTCTATGTGGTTTTTTTTTTTCTCTCTGGGGTCTTGAGAAGTGCCTGGTTCATAGTAGGTTCTCAACCTATGTTTGATGAATTAATAAAAAATTAATCCCTGATCTGTTGGCTTAACTCATCAAAGGACCCCAAGGAGAGAGCGTATCAAGGATCATGGTATTGCTCTCAGTAAAATAAGGAACTTGTCTAGGGGGTCACATGCCTCTCTTCTCAGCATCTTCTTTTTCGGGCAGCGACCATGTCCTTTAGTGCTTTTCTGTCTCTAGTAGCTCGTACAGTGCCTAGCACACACACACAGTAAGCTGCGATGAATGGAAGGAGGAATAAATGAGCCTCAAAAGCAATATATACCAGCCAATGTAGGATTTCAAACCTGATGGATCTGAAGCCGTCTCACAAATCATCTGCCACCAGCCTGACGCCACATAGCTGAAAAATCCCTGCACAATGTAGCATTTACTTGCAGGCTGCCTTCGGGGCTGTGGAGGTTGTGGGCTGGGTCCTGAGTAAACATAGGCTGCACTGAAGAGCCATTGTGGGTGCTGGTAGCTCTTTCAAGTTCCTCTGGGGTCTGCAGTTGATTTGCAGCTGGAGCCAAGTCCCTGCCAAGGCCCTCTCCCTTTTTGCAATTGAATTATTAACTAAAAGAAAACCATCCAGGGTGTAGGAGTTAGCAGCGGCCTGCCAATGGGAAGGAACTTTTGTTTACCCAGAGTGTTTGCACCTAATCTAATGAAAAGTAGGAATGAGCCCTCGGAAAGCAATTCAGAAGTTCTGGCCACAAAGAAAGACAGGCTTTGGATTTGGCAGGAAGGTAGTTCAGGGCAGCCAAAGCCTGGGGCGGCATGTCTACCCCCCAGGATACGACTTATTTCCAGGTGGGTGTTATCCACGGGTTGCTTCTGTGCTTGTTTTTCCGGGGACCCTGGCAGGACCCCGGTGCTCCCATTTCCCAAATATCTCAGGTGCTCCCATTTCCCAAATATCTCATCTCCTCCCGTTTGAATCCTGCAGCTTTCACTGAAGACTTGGATCCTTACTGAGATGCAGATGCCACTGAGAGGGACAGCTCTGCCAAGGAGTCGAGAACTGAGTTCACATCTGATTTTTGCAACTTAATGTCTATGGAACCATGAACACATCACTTTCCTACTCTGGGCCTCAGTCTCTTTGCCTATAAAATGGAGATGATCGTGCTACCTAACATACAGCGGTTTTGGTATTGGAATTACTTTGTAAGTCAGAAAACTTTCTACAGATAAAACAATGTCCGTAATAATTTCTACATGCAGGGTACTTAGCACGTTGCATTGCTCTGTAAGCCACTTGAGGGCAAGGGCTGTGTCTTATTTTGTATCTAGCTTCTATCTCAGTACGTGACACAGAGTAGATGGCAGTAAAGGGCAGGCTAATTTACAGCACCAGGAGAGATAAGCAAACTCCTGTCTTCTGTCATGTCTAACATGAAGATTCTCTCTTGAAAGAGCTCATCTTGGCCCATTTGTTGATTTTAATTGTTACTGAACTGTAACAAGGCATAGATATTTTTAATTTTACTTTGAGCCCTAGCTGGTTTGGCTCCATGGATTGAGCGTCGGCCTGCAGACTGAAGGGTCCCAGGTTTGGTTCTGGTCAAGGGCACATACCTTGGTTGTAGGCTTGATCCCCAGCCCTGTTGGGGCATGTGTGGGAGGCAAACAATTGATGTATCTCTCTCACATCAATGTTTCTCTCCCCTCCTTTCCACTCTCACTAAAAATCAATGGAAGAATATCCTTGGGTGAGGATTAAAAAAAAAAAATTTAGTTTGAGAAGTAGTGTGATAGAAGGGCCCAATATACCTGGCCATGAGAAAACTGGATTCTACTCTTGGTCTATCATCAACCTCTTGTTGTGTTAATCATTATTTTACCCTTCATTTCTTGTTCAGTAAAGCCCAGCAATAGAGAGATGACTTCTAAGGAGACTTCCATTATTCTGTTTGGGTCCAATGGCCCCTTTCCTCATTCTTCTGTGTTTAGAATGTCTCCTTGGCCAGGCTGGAGTCTCCAGCCCCATGCTCCTAACGTTTGTCAGAGCACGGGACAGATGTGGATCCTGCTGGAAAGAGAGTTATCCTGGGGTTGTCTTGGTCCTGCCATACAAGGCCATCTGGAAAGGCAAAGAGACTTCAGCAGGAAGAGGACAGTGTTTTATGGAAACTGCCCAAGGACTGAGCAAAGAGCTGAAAGGGATACCAAAACAAAGATGCATCCACAGGGACCAGGGAGCCCAAACAGGTGGGGGGGAGATGACTTAATGTCAAGCAAAGTTGTGTATTTCAGAAGTTAAGTGTCGAGTGCCAATTTCTGAAACAAATTGTATTTGTAAATTTAAGTGGTAGTAGGACCCCACCTTAAAGTGGAAAAAAAACATGGACCCACTGGGAGTTGAAGGGTAGGGATGATTATCCCCATTAAATAATTTTCAAAAGAACTCTATACTTTTACTTTGATCACAATCCATGTATCCTCTTTGTTCAATATACCAACTCATATACTTTAAATATATTTTTTTTATTTACTTGGAGCCTTAGTTCACTGTCTGAAGATATATATCAAGCTATGTGCAAATATTTTCTCTTTTTATTATTATGTATTAGAAGGTAAAACCACTCACCGCTGGGTTAGCAAATCAACAATTAGGTTAAGTCTTCTATAAATAACAGTATATACACTTCTATAGGAATATACACATGACAATGTTCCAGGCACTTAACTAAAATTGACTTGAACTCAGATAGGTGATGGGAAAGGGGAGAGATATATTTTGTGTTTCTCCTCTATTTCCTGCACTGAGTATCAGAGTGCTGAATAGAGAAACAAGTGGGTTCTGCCATTTGGTAGTAGTGTGACCATGAACAAATTGCTTAGCTTTCATTCATTCATTCATTCATTCATTCATTCAACAAACAACTGATGAACAAACAAGAAGTTGAGCAGCAGTCTCAAGGAACATTCAAGTTGGAGGAGGTTGACTAGTAGAGTCTAGAGCCGGGTTGGAGTTAAGAGAGGGCAGCCACAGCACATGGGAGATACTGTATAGGAATATAGCCCCTGAGGAGCCCCCACACTCAGACATTGAATTAATGCCAATTAAACCCTGTGGCAGGCTGTCCCTACTCTGGGAAGGCTTGCATTATCTGCATCTTGGATTGCTAGGCACGCCATCTGCTGCCTCAGTGCCTGTTTACTTTTTATGCAATCCATAAAAAGGTGGCCAAGCTTGCTTTAATTTATTGAAAAGCATAGAAATAGCCTTGGGAGAATAATTAGAAGCCCACTGTTTTTCATTATATTATAAGACAGCATATTTTCCTGTCTACTGCCTTTTAAGAGGGCCCTGCCAAATAGTCTGTGTAAGAGTCAATGAGCAAATAAAAGGATCACTCTGTAGCTATTTGGACTTGGTTTTTAAGGAACTTTATCTTCATTCACATGAAAAAATAAACAAATTCTCAACTTCAGCTTCTCCAGGTCCCACAAAAATGCACATTGTGTGCCTACAGAAGCCAAAGAGAAAAAAGGATGGAAAAAATGACTCAGTATTTGGAGCAAAATATTCTGCTACCAGTGAACAGAGGGCACTGCATGGATTGATTAGGTGGTGACAATGACCAAACTATTGGGGGGAAATGGAGCAGTAGGATCTTTTGAAATGCCGCAGAGGAAAAGCTACTATAGACACAATATGTTAAAAATAACCCCCAAATGCTAAAGAAGTTGCCGGGCAAAATGATGTTCTTATCCAAGGGAAATGCCCTTTTCACCAGTATAACTCTACTTATTTTTCAAATTTTTAACTATAGAAGTCAAAATGGATTCATTCACCTTATAAAAAAAAATCAAGATGTTCTATAAAAGCCAAAGTACCCTTTGACTACCAACGGAACCAAACACATACATAAACCCTCCCCAGGATATCCATCATTATGAGTTTAGTGAGTATTATCCAAACAAGAATAAGGAAGTTCAAGACAGACTGTTAAGAAAACAAATAAATTTACTAAATACACGTTATGATAGTGTTCATGTAAAAAATATATACTTTAGACAATACTATATAGTACCTATATCTATATCCTATTTATTTATGCAAATGATATCTGTATCTCTACAGAACATAAATAGAAAAGGTTTAAGGGAATTTCACTTCTGGTGATGGTGAAATAATTTAGGTAAGTCTCTTTCTGAGGATAAGAACAATTTATAAATCTGTACAACATCTGGTAACATCTACTTAAAGGCATGAAGCAGCTAATAACATAGCGTACAATTGTTAGGCCAGGACCCCTGGAAGGGCAGCAGCTCAGAGAGATGATCCTATTGACTAAGACCTCTTTTCTTTTGGGGAATAATTTACTTCTTATAGAGGGGATTGTTGAGAGGATGAGAAACTGAAGACTCTTTGGCTAGCCTTGTCAGCCTAAGGAAACAGGAAAAGGACATGGTTCAACCAAGAAGGGGTGTTCCTTTGCTTTGTGTTGGGATCTCAATGCACCACAGTGGTAGAAGGTTATCCAAGAAAAGGCAGGTTCTTTTTTTTTAAATATATTTTATTGATATTTTACAGAGAGGAAGGGAGAGGGATAGAGAGCTAGAAACATCGATGAGAGAGAAACATCGATCAGCTGCCTCCCGCACACCTCCCACTGGGGATGTGCCCGCAACCAAGGTACATGCCCTAGACCGGAATCGAACCCGGGACGCTTCAGTCCACAGGCCGACACTCTATCCACCGAGCCAAACCGGTTTCGGCGAAAAGGCAGGTTCTTGCAGAAATTGCAGCTCAGTTTTGAATAATTTTAGTCACTGAATTTGGCTGAAGGTTAGCTCATATTACTTGAAGTGTGTCAATTGCCTACCAGAAATAATTAAAAACTTCTCTGGAGGAAGAATACCTCATTCTGTAGACAAATTACAAACAATTTTGCAAATACATATCTGGCCTACAATTTAAAATAAACAGGCACACAAAAGACAAAAAGAAGAAAAAAAGAGTGAAAACAAAAGCAGTTACAGCCAAAACCGGTTTGGCTCAGTGGATAGAGCGTCGGCCTGAGGACTGAAGGGTCCCAGGTTCGATTCCGGTCAAGGGCACGTGACTTGGTTGTGGGCACATCCCCAGTGGGAGGTGTGCAGGAGGCAGCTGATCGATGTTTCTCTCTCATTGATGTTTCTAACTCTCTATCCCTCTTCCTTCCTCTCTGTAAAAAATCAATAAAATATATTTAAAAAAAAAAAAAAAAGAAGAGAGGAAGCTCCTTTAAAAAAAAAAAAAAAGCAGTTACAGACTTTATTCATTATATTCAGGGAGATAAAATAAGAGCCTGCGAAATTTGGCAGAGAACTAGGAACTATAAAAATTTCAAAAAAGTAAAGTCTGCAACTAAAAATTAAAACTGAAATGAAAACCTCAGCGGGTATTTTTAATAGCAGATTAAATATCGCTGAAGAGAGATTTAGTGAGCTGGTGTGTGTGTTGAAAGAAAATATCTAAAATGAAGCATAAAGAAACAAAAGGAAGAAGATATAAAATAAAAAAGGAAAATTACAGACATAGAGAATGTGTGAAGGTCAAACATTTGGTAGTTTAAGTGCTAGAAGGGAAGGAGAGTAAGAATGGGACAGAAAAAGTTTGAAGATTATGGCTGAAAGTTTTTCTCAATTGATAAAATATATCAAGCCATAAATAGTAGAAGACATACAAAGCCAAGAAGGATAAATGCAAAGAAAGTCATACTTAGGCACATCATAGTAAAACTGCTAAAACTCAAAGGCCTCACTGCTCCCTCTCCCCCTCCTCTGCCCTCCCCCAAACAAACTTAAAGTGCTAAAGAAAAAAAGAGAGATTACCTTCAAAGGAGAAAGAACAAAACCTACAGATGTTTACCCATAGAAACAATGAAAATCCAGAGTCAAAATAACAATATATTTAAATTACAGAGAGAAAATGACTGCCAATATATAATTCTATGCTAAGTAAAACATTCTTTGTGAAAGAATAAGGAACTTTTGCCCTAACTGGTTTGGCTCAGTGGATAGAGCATCGGCCTGCAGACTCAAGGGTCCCAGGTTCGATTCCGGTCAACGGCATGTACCTTGGTTGCGGGCACATCCCCAGTGGGGGTTGTGCAGGAGGCAGCTGATCGATGTTTCTCTCTCATTGATGTTTCTAACTCTCTATCCCTCTCCCTTCCTCTCTGTAAAAATCAATTAAAAAAAAAAAAAAGAATAAGGAATGTTTGTGTTCAAAAACTACTGAACATCAGCATACCCACATTAAAACAAGTACCAAAGGTGTTCTTCCGGCAGAAGGAAAATAATCCATAAAGGAGAGAGAGACACATCGATTGATTGCCTTCCTTTCACACGCATGCCCAACCAAGACCGGGAGCCTGCAGTCTGTGGGCCGACGCTCTGTCCACTGGCCAAACCAGCTAGGGCAGAAGTATCAATTAAGATTAGACTGAGTACTTCTGAAGTTGACCACGATGAAGTATGTCTACTTCAGACTATCTATGTTTTTTTGTTTTTTTTTAAGTATTTGCACTATGGCTTTTATTTATTTTTTTAATATATTTTATTGATATTTTACAGAGAGGAAGGGAGAGGGATAGAGAGCTAGAAACATCGATGGGAGAGAAACACTGATCAGCTGCCTCCTGCACACCTCCCACTGGGGATGTGCCCGCAACCAAGGTACATGCCCTTGACCGGAATCGAACCCGGGACCCTTCAGTCCGCAGGCCGACGCTCTATCCACTGAGCCAAACCGGTTTCGGCAAGACTATCTATGTTTTATTGAAACAAAATACTGTGGGGCAGAACAGGAAAAGCAAGTACCAGAAAACTCTGAAAAAAGCAGTGGACAAAACTTAATATACAGGGGTGGGCAAAAGCAGGGCTACAGTTGTAAGTACATGAAACACAGAGTTTATTCTTGTATAATTATTCTTTACTAATTATTATGTCTTTGTATTAGAACTGTAAATCTACTTTTGTCCACTCCTGTATATTCAGTGAAACAAGGCACAACAGCAACAGCAAAAAAGTCCCAGCATATTAGGAATAAAAGGCAAGTTCCTTAACTTAATAAAGGCACCTACAAAAAATATACGGCTAACATCATGCTTAATGACGAGATATTGAATGATTTCTCCCTGTAACCCAGAAATCCCAGTCCTGGTTATCCACCCAAATGAGTTGAAAAATCAATGTTCACACAAAAATCTGTGTGTGAATGCCAATAGCAGCTTTATCCAAAATTTCCCCAAACTGGAAACAACCCAGATGTTCAACAACAGGTGACGAGACAGGCAAAACGTGATCTATCCATAAAATAGAATACTACTCAGCAATGAAAAGGGAAGAACTATTGATTCACATAACAACATGGATGAATCTCAATTGCACTTTACTAAATGAAAGATCCAAAAGTCTATATATCTTATGATTCCATTTATATGATATTCTTAAAAAGACAAAGCTATAGGGATGAAAAATAGTAGTTGCTAGGGGGTAGGCGTGGGGTGTTTTGGGATGATGGAGCTAATCTGCTTTCTATGTCTATAGATTCTCTTTCCCCCCACAGGGCTCTCTGTTGTTGATTCTTGAGGGCTGCAGTTGTCCGTTTAGTGACTTTCCCAAACTGCTTTTGCCAAGATTGTCAGGTGTGGTCACCCGAGTCTCTGTTCTGTTATCTCAACAGTCAGCTAGTGATGGGAAGATATTTTCTTAAATGCCTGGAGACAAAAACAGAAAAAAACTCCTGTGGTCTTTGCCTATTGGCTCTGAGCGAGGAGACTCCTTCAATGCTGAGCCAAACGGACTTTACCACTCTGCCTTAGCCTGCACCTCCTGTTTATTGTGGAATCCAAATATCAGCCAGAGGTGTGAATCTCAGATCCTCTCAGGTCTTTTCTGAGCATGTGTCTCATACTTCATGCATGCATTTCCTACTTCAGATTCCCCACTGTGCTCGGGAGCCCTTCACAGCTCTTATTCCCCCAAGAATCTTCCTCCTCATTGCAGGCTTTGGGGTCTGCCTGTTTGCCTCATCCTCCATTCCTTGCCCCAGACAGCAATGAGTAGCATTTATCTTTAAGCGCTTTCATCAAATGCCACCCAGAAAGCCACTTCAATCTGACAGGGGCAAAATAAAGGTTAATCTCTGTGCTGGTCCCTTAGGGAACCACCAGACAGGTCAAATGCATGACCACAGTATTTAAGAATGAGGTCCATATTCATTGCTTTCCCTGGTACCTGTAAGCTGTCCCAGGAACATGAGCCATGGAATTAGCAGAGTAGGGAACTCTGCTAATCCCATGATGTCACTTCTGTCACAGGTCCTTTGGAAAACAGTTTGGTTCTGTGTGGTAAATCTAAAGATACTCAGATCAGCAATTCTGCTCTTCATTGTTCACCCTAGAGCAGTGACTGAGGCCATTGTTGTCTTTCCAGTAAAATATGAGAATGCCTGGAGACATTTTAGTTTTCACAAGTGGAGGTATACTGATGGCATCTAGTGGGTGAAGCCACGGATGCTGCTAAACACCCTGCAATACATAGGATAGTCTGAGTGGTCCGTGAACACTTCTGTGAAGATGACATCTGAGAAGATAACTGACATGTATCAAGTCAAGGGATGGGCAGTGTGAGGTTCTGGAGGAAACATATTTCAAATAAAGGAGAGTTGTTGCTGCGGCCCTTAAGTGGGGCAGTGTTTGACATGTTTGAGGAACCTCAGGGGAAAAAACATGGCTGGTGTGGAGTGGATGAGGGGAGGGTGGTAGGAGATGAGGTTACGCAGTGGGCGCCCCGCCCCCATCATAGAGGACCTTGTGGATCATGGGAAGAGTTTTGGTCTTTTCCCTAAGTGCCACGAGAAGACACCAAAACAGTCCAGTTGTGTAGACCGCATGAGAGAAGGCAGGTGGCGTGGAGACTCATGTACACCACAGATGATGGTGGTAATGTAGAGACAGTGAGAAATGGATAGATTCAGGATTTATTTAAGAATATTTGCTAATGGATTGGATGTGAGGAGTGAGGAAAGGAGAGACTCAAGGTTGATTCGTAGGTTTTTGTCCCAAACAGCCAAGGGAATAGTGGGAACATTTGCTGGGATGATGAGGACTGGAAAGTGAGTACAAAACTTGGATCAAAAGTCTAATTTGGGCTTTATTAAGTCCGAGATGCCTATTAAACATTCAAGGAGAGATGTCAGATCAGTTGTTGGTTAGGTCTCTTCGTCACAGACTTAATGGGCTGGGTTTGAGGATATCTAAAGTTCTCATCAATCATATTAGAAATATATATATATACACACACACACACACACACACACATATATATATAGAGAGATCCAACAAATTGCGAATTGATTTAATAAATCATAGAGTGTACACACATAATGCTATGAGTTGACATGCAATGATAATTTTTAATTGAAAAAGTAGATTATAAAAGTCCATGTGGTTTGCTTCCATTTTAAAAATATATTTTACTTATTTTTTACAGAGAGGAAGGGAGAGGGAGAGAGAGTTAGAAACATCGATGAGAGAGAGAGAAACATCAATCAGCTGTCTCCTGCACACCCCCTACTGGGAATGTGCCCACAACCAAGGTACATGCCCTTGACCTGAATAGAACCTGGGACCCTTGAGCCCGCAGGCTGATGCTCTATCCACTGAGCCAAACCGGTTAGGGTGGTTTGCTTCCATTTTAAAGAATACAATGTAATTTAAAATGTATTTCGTTGTAAGTTTGGAAGCAGATAAACTGGAATATAAGCAGTGGTTACCACAGGTGCTGGGGTTTAGCACGGTTTTGTTCTTTTTCATTCTTGTTATAGTTTACTTGAAACGTCTTCACTAACCATGTATTACCTGTGTAAACTGATACATAAAGAACACATTTATTTCTGTGTTTCTTTCTAATTCCATAATAACCAGGCAGTCTGCTGCTTGGTTATCTGTCAGGTGAGGGATAGCAAGGTGCTCTGGGTGATGATGGACCCACCAGGTGCGAACTAGGGAAGGCGAAGAGGCCCCGCCCAGGAGTCCAGGCACAGGGGGCGAGGGGGCGGTCCAAAGGGCACCACCCTGTGGCGTCACGTGCGCGCCGGCGGCCAATGGCAGTCTCCCGAGCCCACCTTGGGGACGGGGCGGGGCGCCCAGCTGGCGTCACCAGGACAACGGGCGTTGCCGGCGCCGTGTGACTCCGGGCTGTGGGCGCGCTGGCGGCTCTTCGGCCATGGTGAGTGTGTGGCCCGCGCGGCCCCGCCGCCCCGCCCTTCCCCGCCCGAGCTGGGTCGCCGCGCGGCCGCCTGCTAGGTCCAGGAGGGCGGCGGCGGGGTCGCGGGGAGGCCGGGCCGCGGCCTGCGAGGCTGTGGGGCGGCGGGGTGCCGGGCTGGGCGGGCCCGGGGGAGGGGAGCCCGGTGGACGCGCAACGCTCGCCTGCCCTGGCGCCCGCCACCCGGCTTTCTCTGCCCGTGAGTGTGTGGGTCGCTGCTGGGACCCCCTCCTCCCTGTGGACCGCCGGACAGCGTGACGCTGTTTTGGCTTTGGATTGCCTGGGAAGCCACCCAGAGAGGGTGTGGTTAAAAAAAAAAAAAAAAAAAAGGATGTGTATCAATATCCTATATATCCATATTAACACTATTTCCTGCAGGCTCTGTGCTTCTGCCTGTCTCATTTCTGCAATTATAGATAAAAAATAGGATACATGTGTATTTCTTTCAAATTCATCCTTCTGGCAGGTTGTTTTTTCTTCTTAGTACGTGGAAATTTAAACTTGTAATTTTGGAGATTTCCCCCTCCTTTTTTTTAAAAAAATGGGGGCATTAAGCTGGCGGTTTTTAGCCGAGTGCAGCACCCGCAGGGATTTAATGACTAGTAGCTGTGAACGTTGTAAGTCACTCCTCTACCCAGTAACTAGAGTGGGCATACCACCTGGCCCCCATGAAGCTCGCTTTTTAAAACCTGACCTGAAGGCTGCGGTGTTGACTTAAAGAGACAGGATTCAGGAAATTGCCAACCAAAGGTGTGTTTTCCCCAGGGGCCCCCAAAGGCTGTCAGAGAAGAGAGGACTCTGCTTGGGGACACACCTTTGGTGTAGGGATATTGGTTTAGAGGGGGTGGGGTGGTAATATAAGGAGATGCCTATTTTTTTTTAAAATATATATTTTATTGATTTTTTACAGAGAGGAAGGGAGAGGGATAGAGAGCTAGAAACATCAGTGAGAGAGAAACATCCATCAGCTGCCTCCTGCACACTCCCCACTGGGGATGTGCCCTTGACCCGAATCGAACCTGGGACCCTTGAGTCCGCAGGCGGACGCTCTATCCACTGAGCCAAACCGGTTAGGGCAGGAGGTGCCTATTTTTAAGAAACAGTTTTTTGGTGGGTTTTTTTGTTTGTTTGTTTGTTTTAAACCATCAGTGATTCAGTGTAGATTAGTGGGAAGTATGAATAAGCTGAGAATGCAGGGTGCTTTTCAAGTGCCAGTTGGCTTTCTGGAGAGAGAACCTACCATTTGGAACCCTGGCGGGCTGTGGCTTTTCTTACTGAGGAGAGGCATACATAGTAGGAAGAGAAGGTGGGCAGTCTGTATGTCTCATTGACTCTGCGAAAACAGTTGCCAGGTGAGCAGCTTGTTGGTAACAGGAAAAGCACACCAACCACCGATAACACAATGTCTTTGTGTTTCCTTTTAACGCTGAACTGCTTTAACGTGACAAATTAACGGAGCCAGAAAGACTTTCAGAAAATGAATTTTACCAAACTCTTGTGTTTTAAATCTAGCAGTGACTTACTTTTATATGTTACTAGAGGCCCAGTGTATGAAATTCAAGCACAGGTAGGGTCCCTAGGCCTGGCAGGCAATCAGGGCCGATCAGGGCCTTCCTTCGTTCCGTGCCGCCCCCTGGTGGTCAGCGCACGTCATAGCGAGCAATCAAACTCCCGGAGTCTCTCCCGAGGGGACAATTTGCATACTAGGCTTTTATATACATAGATAGAAAGATATGTGAGAAAAGCCCTTACAGATATAGTAGGGAGAAAGGAGGCATATTCAGGAATTAGTGTCCACAGCTCTCTGAAATCTCGTATTCCTCCTATTGGCCATTTTCTTTTTCTTCTCTGTCCTCCACCCATTCCATTCTGACCCACAGTTCACCTCGACTCACTTGTGAATTTTGGAGTTTTATTGATGCTAAAATGAAAGCATTTTGCTGTAGTATATTAGTGGTTGCTTTGCTAACCTTAGAAATGCTTTGCTTTTTGTGTGTTGTTAAACATTAAGAATTTATTTCATGGAAGGAATTCAGTTGAGTGAAAAGCTGATGCGTGGGCTCCAAGGAAGGTGGGAAATGAATGGTTGGTATAGGAGGGGACAGGAGGAGGCTGCCTGTATGATCCCCAAAACTGTATCCCAGATTATAACATTACCCTTCATTAAATGCTTGCTTTTAAACACACAACTTTAGAAGTTGATATAAATGACTTTGCATGTGAATTTTGGAATTCTGTTTTAACTGTTTCTCTATGAAATTTTCTGCAGTTAAGCCTCTTGTTTCTATTGCCTCTATAAAAATAACGACAGCTGACATTTATTTTGTATATTCTATGTGTGAGATATTTTCCTAAGCACCTATGTCGTATTTAACCATCACAACAACCCTATGGAGGAAGATATCATTTTCCCATTTTAGAGACAAGGAAATTGAGGCACAGAGAGGTAAAGTAACTTGCCCAGGTCACCCAGCTGATAAATTGAGCCACATTTCAAAATCAGGCACTTTGTCACAGAACCTGCTAATGTAAACACTGGATTATACTGTAATATATACTGTATCATTCATTATATGGTCCCCAACATGTTTGCCAAATATATGTTAGGAAATGAGTTTTCTTTCTTATTTAGATTTTAATGTCTTGAGCACTTATGAATACTTGTATTTTGTTGTTCTTGGCACTGGAATAGATGTAGCCTGGCCTAGCCTTTCCCCCCTTTCCCTCTCCCTCCCCTCTTTCACAAAGAGGAAATGAGGAGGAATTGATGAAGACAGGTTATTAGATTAGGGTTCATATTCATGGCTGTAATAGTATTGAAAATTCCTCCTGTCATTTCAGTTTGTGTTCAGGAAATGACACCTACTTTTTGTGACTCACAAAGACCAGTGTCTTACATAAAGCCATTTAGACTTGGGGGATAAAATGTTTAAAAAGTGAAATTTTATTTTCCAAGTTTTTTTCTAATAGTAATTTTTACATTTAGTGTAGTTGTATGTTCTAAAATTGTTGCTAAAAGACATCAAACAATGGTTTAAATTTTAATTCATGTGGGTCAAAATGTGCGTTAGGATATTTATTGCCATCAAGTTTTTGTTATTGCTTAATAATTTGATCATACAGTCTTCCCATTTTCATTTATTCTCTTGGGCTCGCCCCTGTTTGGGCACTTTCCTTTCTATGCTGGTGTTGGAAGCACAAGGTGGAGGGGAAACTTTCCAATAAAGTATATCTGACATCTAAGGACAGTTTTGGTCTGTTTGCCATATAGTCAAGAGAGCTTGTGTAATGAGATCTGTGTTAATAGATTGTGAAAAGAAGAGGTATCTCTTATTTTTTTTACTTTTGACAGTCTTGGTCTCCCTTTTTCTTTATAAGCATATGTGTGTGTGTGTGTGTGTGTGTGTGTGTGTGTGTGTGTGTGTATATTTCAGAGAGGAAGGGACAAGGAGAGAAAGAAACATCAATGATGAGAGAGAATCGTGGATCGGCTGCCTCCTGCACGCCCCCTACTGGGGATCGAGCCTGCAACCTGGGCATGTGTCCTGACTGGGAATTGAACCTATGATCGCCCAGTTCATAGGTGGACGCTTAACTACTGAGCCAGGCCGGCTGGGCTTGGTCTCCCTTTTGTCTGCACTGGGGAGCATAATTTTTAGTACTTAATTGTAACAATAATTCTTTTTCATAGAGCCTTTCACTTGCCTAGTTTTAAGCTGATTATTTCACATCTCATTTAATCCTTCCAGTATCCCTAGAAGATTGACATTATACCCATTTAACACTCTCAGATTGATTAGGCAACTTGCCCAAGGTCAAATGGTTGGCCAGTAGCAGAGCCAGGATTTGAACTGAACCGGTCTTCAAAGTCTGGCTTCTTAGCCATTACACCATGGCTTCTTTCCAAACTAAGAAATGTGCCCAGTGCCTCGCTTAAATGTACTACACCAGGATTAGGAGTCTCAGGGTCTTACCAGCTGAGCCAGCAAGTTCTTTTTTATTTTATGACAAACTCTCTATTTGTAATGTCTAATGACACCCTGCAGGTTTTACCTGACTACCCTCCTCACCACCACCACCCCGCACCACCCCCCACCCCGCAGACCAACAAAACTCAGACATGGACAGCCATGGATTGCACTACACTTTGACCTCTGCCTTCCCTACCTCACTTTGTGTCTCACCTGTACCCTGTACTGTCTACCTCAGCACTGCCACTTGCAGCACTGGAGTGACTATGAAAGAGATGGGAGTGGAGCAGAGGTGTCTAAGGAAGTAGAACAGGGCAGTCACTGGGAAAGTTTTTGTGGAGTCAGAATTATACAACATGTGGCCTTTTGTTTGTGTCTTCTTTCATGTGACATAATATTTCAAAGGCTCATTTCTGTTGTAATATATACTAGTACCTCACTCTTTTTGATTGGTGAATAATTTTCCATTGTATGGATATACCACACTTTATTCATTAGCTGATGGACATTTGGGTTATTTCCACTTTTTGGCTATTATGAATAATGCTGCTATGATCATCCATGTACAAGTTTTTGTATGGACACATTTTATTTTATTTTTTATTTTTTTTTATGTAAGTTTTTATTTATTTATTTAATAATTACCTTGTAGGTAATTAACTGTTTTTCTCTTGCTGCTTTTAATATTCTCTCTTTGTCTTTTGCTCTTGGCATTTTAATTATGATGTGTCTTGGTGTGGTCCTCTTTGGATTCCTTTTGTTTGGGGTTCTGTGCGCTTCCTGGACTTGTAAGTCTATTTCTTTCACCAGGTGGGGGAAGTTTTCGGTCATTATTTCTTCAAATAGGTTTTCAGTATCTTGCGCTCTCTCTCTTCTTCTGGCACCCCCATAATTCTGATGTTGGTACGCTTGAAGTTGTCCCAGAGTCTTCTTACACTATCTTCAACTTTTTGGATTTTTTTTTTTTGCTTTTTGCTTTTTCGGTTGAGTGTTTTTTGCTTCTTTGTATTTCAGTTCTTTGACTTGATTCTTGTGTTCCTCTATTCTGTTTCTGGGTCTCTGTATAATATTTTTTATTTCAGTCAGTGTATGTTTAATTTCTAGTTGGTCCTTTTTCATATCTTCGAGGGTCTCGTTATATTTATCGGCCTTTTCTAGGATATTCTTAAAAAGTCTTATCACCGTGGTTTTGAATTCTATATCCAGTCGTTTGTTTTCCTCCATTTCTTTCGTTTGTGATCTGATTCTTTGACCCCGCATTTTCATTGATTCCCTGAGTTGGTAAGGTAGATATTTGTGCTAGGTTTCCAATATGGCCCAGTGGGTCTGCTTCCCCAGTTAACCTGAGGTGGACACTCTTGGTGCACCCCTTTGTGGACTGTGTGTACAGCCTTGTTGTAATTAAGTCTTTATTATTGTTGGTATCACTGGGAAGAATTGACCTCCAGGCCAGTTGGCTGTAAGGATCAGCTGTGTCTATGCTGGGAGAAGTTTGGTGCTGGAGACAGCCTTATAGGATTAGACTTGCCAAATTGCAATAGCCTCTGTGCTCAGCTTGGATGGGGTGGAGTCTCAGTCTTGGCTTCCTGTCAGCCTTGCCCTTGCGCGCATGTGCGCCTTCAGTCCTCCGCCTTCCCCAGCCCGAGTCTCCGCCCGAGAGTCCAGACTCCCCCCACAAGAGCGTGGGTCCCCAGGGGCTCGCCTGGAACTGGGGTTCACTGCAGTCAGAACTGGGGCTCAGTGCCGTCAGGAGCCTCTGACTCCCTTCCACTAGGGAAAGCCTGTGGCAACCTCCGCAGCCTTTGTGCGCACTGGCACGCGCGCGCGCGTGCGCACTTTTAGTCCTCCGCCTTCCCCGGCTCCCGAGTCTCCACCCGAGAGTCCAGACTCCCCCCACAAGAGCGTGGGTCCCCAGGGGCTCGCCTGGAACTGGGGTTCACTGCAGTCAGAACTGGGGCTCAGTGCAGTCAGAATCCTCTGACTCCCTTCCACTAGGGAAAGCCTGTGGCAACTTCCGCAGCCTTTGTGCGCACTGGCACGCGTGCGCCTTCAGACTTCTGCCTTTCCCAGCTCGAGTCTCCGCCCGAGAGTCCAGACTCCCCCCGTAAGAGCGTGGGTCCCCAGGGGTTCGCCCGGAACTGGGGTTCAGTGCAGTCAGAACTGGGGTTCAGTGCGGTCGGAGGCTTCCTTCCCCCTTCCGCCAGAGAAAGTCAGCCAGGCTCTCAGCCGCCCTTCCTCTCTGCGCGCACAAAGCCCCTTTGCCGTACCTCCAATTCTCTGTGAGCTTTTCTCTTTCCTTCTAGTTGTAGAATTTTCATTCAGCCAGCTTTCCTGTGGTTCTGGATGGTGTCCGTTCTGTCTTTTAGTTGTAGTTTTGAAATTGTTGTGCGAGGCAGCAGTTTAGGTGTTTACCTATGCCGCCATCTTGGTTTTCTCTGTATGGACACATTTTAATTTCTTCTAATTCAACATGTGGTTGGAATTGTTGGTTCGTATGGTAACTTTATGTTTAACCTTTGAGGAACTGCCAGACTGTTTTCCAAAATGGCTCTACCAGTAGTGTTTGAGTGTTCCAATTCCTCCACAATTTATAAACACCGTACACTAACATCACCACAAACGACAGGAGTAATGCATCACACTACGATGTTATGATGGCTATGATATCACTAGGGTGATGGGAATTTTTCAGTTCCACTATAATCGTATGGGACCACTGTTGTATAGGTGGAACTTCATTGACCCAAGCATCGTTAGGCAGTGCATGACTTTATTTTGGCTATTCTGGGTCTCTTGCATTTCCATATTAATTTTAGGATCAACTTTTAAACTTTTCAATAAAAAGGCAGCTGGCATTTTTATAGAGATTTCATTAAATCTTTGGATCAGTTTGAGAAATGTTGCTAACTTAACACTTAAATCTTCCAATTCGTGAACATGGGATGTGAGTATATTTGTCTTTTTAAATTTCTCTCAACAATGTTTTATATAAATTTTCAATATATGTCTTGTACTCCCCCCCCTTTTTAAAAAAAATTGATTTCAGAGAGGAAGGGAGAGAGAAATAGAAACATTAATGATGAGAATCATTGATTGGCTGCCTCCTGCACACCCCCTACTGGGGATTGAGCCAGCAACCCAGGCATGTGCCCTTGACTGGAATTGAACCTGGGACCCTTCAGTCTGCAGGCCGACGCTCTATCCACTGAGCCAAACCAGCTAGGGCTGTCTTGCACTTCTTTAGTTAAATTTATTTTTAAGTACTTTATTCTTTTTAATGCTGTTGTAAATAAGATTGTTTTCTTAATGTCAGTTTCAGGTGGCTCATTGCTAATATATGGAAATGTAATTTATTTTTATATAGCAACTATATTGTATATATATATTTTAATATGTTTTTATTGATTTCAGAGAGGAAGGGAGAAGGAGAGAGAGATAGAAACATCAATGACAGAAACTTCAATGATGAGAGAGAATTATTGATTGGCTGCCTCCTACACGCCCTCCACTGGGGATTGAGCCCACAATCCGGGCTTGTGCCCTTGACTGGAATCGAACCTGGGACCCTTCAGTCCGCAGGCCGACGCTCTATCCCCTGAGCCAAACCAGCCAGGGCATATATTGTATATTTTATATAGTATCCTGCAACCTTACTGAACTCCTTGATTAGTTCTGATAGAATTTTCTGTGATTTTTTTATTTTTATTTTTTTAGAATTATCTATATATTGGTACAAGATTGTTAGCTGTAAAC
Organism: Plecotus auritus; assembly: GCF_963455305.1. Taxonomy (NCBI): domain Eukaryota; kingdom Metazoa; phylum Chordata; class Mammalia; order Chiroptera; family Vespertilionidae; genus Plecotus; species Plecotus auritus. The sequence continues at coordinate 165,955,789 of NC_137773.1, forward strand.
AGAGATTGTTTTGCTACTTCCTTTCCATCAAGATGCCTTTTATTTATTTTCTTGCCTAATAACCTCGGTTAGAACCGCCAATATAAGGTAGTATAGAAATGGATGTTACCATTTTTACAAAAACGGTGAAAGGGTATAAACTATTCTTATAGCTATCAATATTGAAGTGTGGTGGCTTCATGAAATTGGTGTACCTATAGGACAGTGATTGGGGCTGTTCTGATCTAAGAAACACGTGACTTAAAAAAAAATTGATCGAGGAGCACTAACAGTTTTCCTTTTTTTCTTTTTCTTTTAGGTTTTCTCAAATAATGATGAAGGCCTTATTAACAAAAAGTTACCAAAAGAACTTCTTTTAAGGTAAATGTAGATAAACTTCAGATAAAGAACTCAGATTTGATTCCGTCATCAAATTCCAAGACAGTCTTCTTTCTCACTGTGAGTCCGTAGCACAGAAAAACAGCCAGAATTAGCCTAACCGACTTTTTGTTTTTGTTTTATAGAATGCTGTTCAGCTTGTTGTTAAATTTTACTTGGTCTAATCCAGAATGTACTAAGTATGTACCTAGCATTGGTCTGGATTCTTTTTGTAATGTGGTAAGTATTGTAATAATCTTCAGTAGGTGCCATTGTCTTGGTATCAGTAGATTATCCCAATGTAGTCCATAACACGAGGAGAGACTTTTAAGGTTCTGAGCTCCTGAAGTCCTAGACATTTAGTTGTTTTCTGATAAAGTGGTTTTAAAAGAAGTACACTTATGTTCTTACTGAGCATTTAAAAGGTTCTCAGCCCCAATATTGATATGTTTTTATCCATTTTATGAGAATTGTGTGCTAAGGGACAGTGAGTACTACAGAAACTATGCGTTTTGTCCTTGGTTTCTGGCATCCCTGAATATGTAGCAAATGGTATTTTCCTTGTCATTTTTACCAAGTAGAGCTCTCAACCAACATTTGTTGACCCTGCACTGCAGTTTCCTTTACTACTCTGCAATCATCAGCTAAATCTTATTTTAGTTTGCTTGTTACATTTTAGTTATTAGTACGTATATCCATGGTGATCTTTGAGTAGCATTTCCCAGACTCTTCTCTTATCCTTGATGTTCCACCAAACAAAACGAAAAAAAAACACAACAGGTTTTGTGAACAAATAAGTATGGGAAACACTAGGTTAACAAAACCAATTTCTTCACTGCATGACTTCTCAGAGCCTTAGTAAGCCAATAGGCATAGCGATGCTCCCTCATGGATAGCTGTGGCATTTAAACTCGCCATGGCACCCTTTTAATATTCCATGGAAAAAAATTTGGGAAATGCTGACACACAGTAAGAGAGTGACCAGATGACTCCATTGCCTGGCTGTGCTAAATCTCACTTTAACTTCTGGGGAATGAGTATGAATTCTGTTTACATATTGGAGTTCATCACAGAGTCACTGTAAATGCCACAGATGACTAACCTCTGCTGTCCACAGTGTGTGAGACTTTGTTCTTGAGCCAGAAACGGAGTGAGGACTTAGCTTCTTTGTGGTGATGATCACATTTCCGGGGCTTCCTAGGGTGTCTCATGAGTCATCAGGTGTTGTTTGTCACTGTTGTCATGAGCTCACTCTACTCTGTTAATAAAAAGGAAAATTAACTCATGACAGGATCATGTGAAAAAATGCATCAACTATATTTCATTTCGATAAAACAAATAGTTGTTTGGGTCAGACAATATTTTTGGCATTTTTAGGGCATTTTAAAGTTAAGCAAGTGGTAACAAGGAAGGAATGATACGTTTATCATATAAACCCGCCAGGTCTTGGTTTAGTGTCATAAGCCGCTAGAACCAATATGGCTGGGTTAGGGTGGGCAGGCTGTTGGTAGACAATTGTAGGGATGCCCTCCACAACACACTGCAAAATGGACGGTGTCCCCGATTGTCCAGTGTTTTGTTCCTGGTCTGCACATGTAGCACAGACATCGAGCTGTAATATGAATATGTCATCTTTACTCTGAGGAATCATAACCAGCTCCAGGCTGACCCATCTTAGTCATTCATGGGGTGTGATTAAACTCCACTCGTGAGCGCTGCTGCTGTCGGTGACTCGAGGCTGCTAACTTAGTATGCTTTCCCTTCTGGTAGGTTTAGCTTTTATACCGTACTCAGTCATGGAACAGTTTCTATCTATTGAGCAAAAAAAAAAAAACAACAACAACAAAGCGGAATTATAATGCCTGGCTGGTGTTGCTCAGTGGTTGAGCATTGACCTATGAACCAGAGGGTCACGGTTTGATTTCCGGTCCAGGACACATGCCCAGGTTGTGGCTGAATCCTCAGTGGGGGGCCTGCAGGAGGCAGCTGATCAGTGATTCTCATCATTGATGTTTCTATCTCTCCCTTTCTCTTCCTCTTTGAAATCAATAAAAATATCCTCCTATATAATAAAAGGGTAATATGCAAATTGACCCTAACGGCAGAACGACCGCTCGACAAGTCACTATGAGACGCACTGACCACCTCTTGGTCTCTTTCCCCGGGTGGGTGGTGGGGGATGTGGGTGGCGCCAGGCCAAGGCCCCTGCCCCGCCAGTCACCCCACACATAGAGGGCAACCCTTGGCAGTGGCGGGGCCGGTGAGTGGGTGGGAATGCCTGACCTCTCAGTCCCTTCCCCCTGGCTGTCAGGCTTTGATTGCCCAATGGTGAACAGGGAACTAGGGTGGGTGGCGGCGGGGGGGCGGGACTGGCTGCGAGCAGCCAGGGAAGATGGCCCCACTTGTAGGACCGGCCTAGGGACTGTACCCACACACAAATTTCGTGCGCCAGGCCTCTAGTATTTAATAAAGGGGAAGGGAATTATATTACTTTCTGTGCTAGTGTGATTTCTGAACTGCTGTTTTAGAACTTGTAGTTCTTTTAAAGATCCATGATGGAGCTAGCTGTTAAGAATCCTGGAGTTACAGTTTTTGAATTACGCCACAAGGCTCATACATAGATTTTTTTTTTTTTTAAATTGCCATTTGAGAGCAAATATACATAATGTATCTATTCACTTGTGTTCTTATTTTGGAATCTCTAAGGGGGATTTAAGTTGTCAAGTGCTGCCATACAGGTCATCTCTGGCTCACGAGTCTCAAAACTAGCTGTAGCCAATCATGGTACTTTAATTTTTGTTGGCCTTTAAACCATTTCTGCCATTTTACTCTCAGACTTTCTATTACAAGTAAGAGTAGCTCTCCCCTTGCCTAGCTAACCTTCCTGAGCAAACTTCGGAAGGGTTTGAGCCTGTTACCAAAGCAGCCATCCTCCTCCAGTCATCTGTCCATTCCCCAGTCACGCGAGCGCGTGCAGTGGTCTCCGCCTCGTGAGCTTATGTGTTGGTTATTTTTTCTCAGTGAAATGATGCCTCCATACGTGGTTTGTCCTAGGCTTATGTTCTGGCTTCCTATTGTAGGCTTCCTTGTGACAGCGCAGGCTGAGGTTCCTGTTCTTGTGAATTCCTGCTCGCCAGCAGCCTTACTTCCTCAATAGGTGTGGTTCTTTGACTTGAGAATCTTGCTTGTAGCTGAGGTCATTTTCTTTTCTGCCATTTTTACTGCATCTGTCACCGCCCTCTTAAATCTCTACCAGCTCCCATCCCTGGGCACATCAAGTGAAGCCACAGCTTCCCCTTTGGAACCGTTCACAAGCATGACCTGGGATTATGTGCTTTTCTTCATCTATTTATGTTACTTTGAATCACTCAGAAAAATCTGTGAGTTTTTTTCATCAGATCATCTTCTTGCTAGTTTTTTTTTTTTTTTTAAAACATATTTTACTGATTTTCTACAGAGAGGAAGAGAGAGGGACAGAGAGCCAGAAACATCTATGAGAGAGGAACATCGACAAGCTGCCTCCTGCACACCCCCCACTGGGGATGCGCCCGCAACCAAGGTACATGCCCCTGACCGGAATCGAACCTGGGACCCTCCAGTCCGCAGGCCGACGCTCCATCCACTGAGCCAAACCGGTCAGGGCTTCTTGCTAGTTTTAAGACAACTCAGTGTTATTAACTCACAGATTTCTTTTACCACCCATTTTCAGTTTGTTATTTAACACGTTTTTGTAATTTTGCTTTTTCTTCCCAGCTTTCACTCATAAATTAAAGGTATTCAGGTTCTCCTCTCTACCCTTCCCTCTCACACAGTTCAACCATACAGTCTGTAATTTCACTCTTCCTTGGGAGTCAGTTATGTAATGCTTATAACAATGGGGATATTTAATTTGTTGTTATTGGGAGTAAATATTTTTACACATTCTAAAAACACAAAGCTCTTGTTAGGTACAATAATGAAATAAATCTCATTTTAGAGACATTTTTAAAAACTTAAATCACCATTTTTTTATGTCATTTCCTTCCCTTTTTAAATGTATGTGGATACATGACATAATTAAGCACTAATAGTGTTTGTTGGCTTGAGGAAGGAAGGTTTGATTGCCCCAAAGAGGATTGCTGAGCCTAATAATTCTGAGCAAATGAAATCAACTACACAATTACATCTAATTTGCCAGTTTAGTAGTTTGCCAGGGAAAATTATAAAATGACTGGCGCATAAATTTCCAAATTTTCCTTTTCTAAAATTTAGAAGCCAATTCTATGGGCAGAAATAATTGTGGGTTTAGTTGCGATCATTGAGTTATAGCCCAGTGCTTGTGTGTAATTTGGGGACCTTGGGGAGCATGCGGTGAAGGACTCACTCCTGTTGGGGCATCGCCGAGTGGGTGTCCTTCCTGCTGGTTGGTTTCAGCACTCCACTGACGTCTTCAAGGACTGGTGCCTCCGCCTCCTGCTGCCTGTGAGACCTTGTGTACATTCCAAGACGGCTGCAAATCGTACCTAAGCTGCTTTTTGGGGGATATCTGCAATTTCAAGTTTGAGCATCTATGCAGATTTTTCTTTTTCTTTTTCAGTTTTTAAAATTTCTTTATTGATTAAGGGATTACATATGTGTCCTTATCCCCCCTTATCCCCCCACCACCCCCACTCATGCCCTCACCCCCCTGTTGTCTGTGACCACTGGTTAGGCTTATATGCCTGCATACAAATCCTTTGGTTGATCCCTTATTCCCACCCTCCTCTACCTTCCCTCTGAGGTTTGACGGTCTCATCGATGTTTCTCTGTCTCTGGATCTGTTTTTGTTCATCAGTTTATGTTGTTCATTATATTCCACAAATGAGTGAGATCATGTGATATTTATCTTTTCTCTGACTGGCTTATTTCACTTAGCATAATAGTCTCCAGGTCCATCCATGCTGTTGCAAATGGTAGGAGTTCCTTCCTTTTCACAGCAATATAGTATTCCATTGTGTAGATGTACCACAGTTTTTTAATCCACTCATCTGCTGATGGCACTTAGGCTGTTTCCAAATCTTAGCTATGGTGAATTGTGCCGCTATGAACATAGGGGTGCATATATCCTTCTGACTGGTGTTTCTGGTTTCTTGGGATATATTCCTAGGAGTGGGATTACTGGGTCAAATGGGAGTTCCATTTTTAGTTTGTTGAGGCAACTCCATACTGTTCTCCACAGTGGCTGCACCAGTCTGCATTCCCACCAGCAGTGCACGAGGGTTCCTTTTTCTCCGCATCCTCATCAGCACTTGTCATTTGTTGATGATAGCCATTCTGACAGGTGTGAGATGGTACCTCGTTGTCGTTTTGATTTGCATCTCTGGAATGATTAGTGACTTTGAGCATGTTTTCATATGCCTCTTGGCCTTCCTTCTGTCTTCTTTCAAAAAGTATCTGTTTAGGTCCGTTGTCCATTTTTTGATTGGGTTGTTTATCTTCTTTTTGTTAAATTGTATGAGTTCCCTGTAAATGTTGGAGATTAAGCCCTTATTGGTGATAACATTGGCAAATACGTTCTCCCATGCAGTGGGCTTTCTTGTTGTTTTGTTGATGGTTTCTTTTGCTGTGCAAAAGCTTTTTATTTTGATGTAGTGTCATTTGTTTATTTTCTCTTTAGTTTCCATTGCTCTAGGAGCAGTATCAGTGAAGAAATTGCTTCGGCATATGTCTGAGATTTTGCTGCCTGTGGATTCCTCTAGTATTTTTATGGTTTCCCGTTTTATGTTTAGGTCCTTTATCCATTTGAGTTTATTTTTGTGTATGGTGTAAGTTGGTGGTCTAGTTTCATTTTTTTTGCATGTATCTGTCCAATTTTCCCAACACCATTTATTGAAGAGACTGTCTCCAGCCGTGGGCAAACTACAGCCTGTGGGCCAGATCCGGCTGTTCTATCCGGTTCTCTTGCTCTCCCCTCCGCTCCTTTACTTTGAATTTATATTAGTTCACACAAACACTCCATCCATGCTTTTGTTCTGGCCCTCCGGTCCAGTTTAAGAACCCATTGTGGCCCTCGAGTCAAAAAGTTTGCCCACCCCTGGTCTAGACTGTATGATACATTTGATGTGTATTTTACCTCATGGTAAATGCATGTTATCTGCCATAAAAGCTAATAAACAATGTAGTAAACTTGAGCATTAACTTATTTTATAAGTTACTGAATTGTTACAAAGTAAATCAATCTCTCCCCCCTCCCACACCCTCACCATTTTGGTCAATTTTAGTATCTTCTTTTGTGAGCCATACCTAATCTCACTTGAAAATTGTTATATACCTATTTTGGGAAATTTCTTAGATTCTTTTGATTGTCCTTTCCATATCTCCTCAATGTAAGTTATCCCCCTCTTGTGAGATTTTTAACAAAAATTTTTTGGCTCTTTCTAGTTTATTACATAAAGGAGTTAAACTAATCCAAAGGTAAAACAGAACCCAAATGGTAACATGATACAAGCTGTGATGTTTTTAAACTCCTGTCAAGGGACAGAAGGGAAATCCTGTTCATTGCAAGGAAACCCTCTCTTAAGCTTCAGTGAGCCAAAAGCACTTAAACCCATGAACCTTCACTAGTTGTCCTTAGCCAGTCCCATCTCTGCGAGGAAATGGCATACGTTCTTGCACTGATCACCTGCACCTGAATTACTTCTCCATATTTCGGATGCTCAATTACAGTACCATTGCAGGCAAATTTCTCTTTAAACACCTCCACTAGTTTCTTTTTATCATAATTATCACAGATCCCTTGGACCGCAGTAAGGATCTTCCTGCCATTTCTCTGTTGAATTATTATGTGGATATCGTCCTCAGGGCCAGCAGGAAGCCCATCATCATCCTTATTTGCATCAGCAAAGGGTGGAAAGAGTGGAGGTTCTGGAGAGCTGGCTAGTGGACATACTATAGGATTCCTTTTCCTCGGTGGAGACAGTGGTGGGCCTGAGAAGGCCAGGGGAGGAGGGTATCTGGAAGCTAGGGGAGGTTGCTCTGTCCTCCCTGGTGGTTCAGCGATGGGCCCGTGGCTGGGGTGCAGGAGAAGGTGCGGACTTGTGGAGGCTGGGGAGAGGCTGGGGAGAGGAGAGGGTCCAGGAGAAGTGGCAGTGAGTCTGGCGCTGCGTCCTCTTTGTTGTTAAAGAGGTTTTTTGTTGTTGTTGTTCATTCATTTTCGTAGTTGTATTTGCCTTGCATAAAGCCAATACAAGACTGAATTAATGTGTTGAATCAGATACAGAAGCTTAAAGGCCCATTCTTTTTATTACCTCTGTATACTACTATTAACTGTTTTAGGGTTGACAATTAATTCCAGATCATGGAAACAGCAAAATTTCTTCAGTCTGGGTTAGAGTGATGCTTATACATTAAAACTCTGATGATGTATTTGGATTTTTTTTTTACCTACACTGAGATGGCATGAAACAGCAATAAAACTCCACAGATAGGAAGAATCTGTAGCAATTATGTTATGTTAGAGATCTGTTAACTTAAAAACTCTGTGTTCAGTAGTTACAACTGAAAAGATTGGTAAATTTGAATGTATGAATAGTAAATGTGGCAAAGATAAATAGCACAGTGGTGGGTGAAATAACTGGAATATACATTATAAGCAAGGGTTATATTCTTCAATATATAAAGCAAAAATTCTTAAAATTATTAATAATAAAAGTGGATTAACTCTTAGAAAAAGAGTTTGAAGAAGTATGAACAAAGGAAGAAATAAAATGGCCGATAAAAAGATGCTCAGTCAGGCCCATATTTAAGTATAAAGTCTAAATCAAAATAATGAGTATTGCTTATCTGACTGGTAAAAAAAACAAGTTTGATGATACCAGGTTTTGGCAAAGAGGTAGGAGACAGATACTTCAGGCACTTTAGAGGTGGGAATATATATATGTAAATATTCTGTGGGGGCCCCTGGGGGAAAAATTTTAAGTGCTAAATGTACATATTCACAAATTCCATTTCTAGGAATTTGCTAACAGCAGATGTATTAGCAAAGATGTATATACAGGGATGATTACAACTTTTTTAAAAACTAGTTAAATTGGATTACAGAATTGGATTACTTCTAATTCTTGGTTAATGATACAGTTCATCATTGATCCATCCATTGCCCTTTCTCTCTCCTCACCACCATATTCATATTATCAGGAACTTACAATATGTTTACTTATGCTTAACTTTATTTTAAAAAAGTATATCTTCTGAAACATGGTTTTCACTCAAAATTATGTTACAGTGATCCATGTTGCTTTGTTTGGCTCCTGCCAACATCCTTGCAGATGTCTCCTGGTACAAATATACAAGCTTCTCTAGTAGTAGAATTGCTGAGGGTCATAGGCTATACAAATATTTAACTTCATGTAGTAATATTAAATTGTATTTCTAAAGTGGTCTTATCAGTTTACATTGATAAGATGTGCCATCCTTTCCAACATTTAGTGTTGTTGCATGTCTGAAATGTAGAATAGCATCTCATTGTTCTCTTGATTTGAATTTTCCTGAATTCTAGTAATGTTGAGCATCTGTCTATATGTTCACATCTATTTTCCTCTGCTGTAAAATGCATGTTTATATTTTTGCCTATTGGGTTCTTATTGATTTGTAGTTCCTCCCCCCCCCCTTTTTCTTGTTTTTAATATTACTGAATTTCCTATATTTTTTCTTCATCCGATTTTCTATATAGTGTCCCAATTTAATACTCTTTATAAGAGGGCAGTTTGGGGTTTTAATGATTAAAGCTAATATTTTTATTAAAGCTATGATTATTATTACGATTTTGTTATGGCTTGAATTATTCTCCCAGAACTGTTAACTTCTTACTCTTATTCTGTCTCATCTCTCACTCTTTTCCAACTTCCTTGCATATTCTGGCAACTGATTTATGTCCAGTCCCTGAAAGTGTCATTTTCTTTTCTTTTCTTTTTTTAATATATTTTATTGATTTTTTACAGAGAGGAAGGGAGAGGGATAGAGAATTAGAAACATCGATGAGAAAGAAACATCGATCAGCTGCCTCCTGCACACCTCCCACTGGGGATGTGCCCGCAACCAAGGTACGTGCCCTTGACCGGAATCGAACCTGGGACCCTTCAGTTCGCAGGCTGACGCTCTATCCACTGAGCCAAACCGGCTTCGGCGAAAGTGTCATTTTCTAACTTGCTCTCTCCCATAGTCTTTCTACCTGTTGATAGTCTCTCTCTTTTGCTTATGTTTTCTTCACCTAGTTGAACCTAAAGCTTTTCCTAAGTTCAAGGCCATCTTCTTTCCCTCTTGAGTGTGCTTATAGGTCCTTTAAGCATTTTACAATTTCTGGTGTTTGTCCTGGATTTTATGTTCCATAACAGAGTAAAAAATCCCCTAACCTGGGGAAGGAAAAGGAAATCCAGATCCAGGAAGCCCAGGGAGTTCCAAATAATATGAACTCAAAGAAACCCACACCAAGGCATATTATAATTAAGGTGTCAAAAGTTAAAGACAAGGAATCTTAAAAGCAGCAAAATAAATAAACAAATAAATCAACTTCTTAGGTATAAGTATACAAGCTTCTTTCTGGGAGATAAGTATTCATATTTCCAGCTCTGATACAGGTTTCCTGTGCTGTCAGCCACTAGGCAGATGTGACATATTTTAGACTTTTGTTCTAGAAGCACCCCACTCAAGGTATCTCTGTATTAGTATAGTTACAGTAGGCTCATGTGGCATACATATCTAATATACATCTAATGTCTTTAACACAACACAAGTGTACTTATTGCTCACCTGATAGATTGGGGGTGTGGGGTGCGGGATGGGGGATGAAGCTGTCAGTTGCTCTCTGCAGTTATTGGGGGCCTGGCTGAAAGAAGCTCTGCTGTCTTCAACCACAGCTTCCCGCCACCAGCTCACTTCCCATGGCTGGCTCTCAGTTATGTGCCTCACGTACCTGCAGGGGAAGCGGGGAAATGAAGTGTAGGTGTGTATCCAGGAAACAGTTGTCATCCCGGGAAGTTGAACATTGGCACCTTCTGTGACTGAGCATTGCTGCTTCTGGGTTGCTCTAAGGAAGCTCCTGTAGATGTACACCTGGTGACATGTAGAAAAATGTTCATCGGAACACTATCTGTGGTACCAAAGACAATGGAAACAACCACATATTCATTAACGTATGTGGAATATGAGGAATATAACGTGATACATAATGTGTGATGTGAATCATAAATGTGTAGAGAAATGTACTGCAATCTCACAAAATGGCATGGACAAATCTTAGTTATGATGCTGAGTGGAAAAAAGCTAGCTGCAAAAGTCTATATACAGCATATATTGTTTTTATAAGATTAAAAATAAAGCAAAAAACTACTTGGTGTACTGCTTAGGAATGTATACATTGTGATAAAACTGTTAAGCACAGGAACATATCACAGGGCATTGACTGGCTGAGAGGTGGAGAAAGGAAACAAGGGAGGGACACAAAGGAGGTGCAGTGATGCGGGGAATGGTCTAGTTTTCAAGTTTGAGTGGTGACTCTTGCAGTTTTATATTCAGGACTACAGAGTGTCATGTAGGCTTTTGTATGTATCAAAATATTCCAGCTAAAACCGTTGTGAAACGTTTGAGAGGTACAAAGAGGGTCCGCTGCATTTTATTTCCCCCTGATGTCTCCTGATCACTGGGTTTGTCCCTGTGCCTGGTCCTCTTGGTGCTGCATCTCCCCTGGGCTCTCCTGGAGGGTCAGGTGTCCCTCATCTTCATGAATATTTTGTTCCCATTTCTCATTCAGAACTGTTCCCATGTGCTGTGCTCCAGCCTCTTACTATGTTCACTGTTTATTTCTCAAAGGACTTTTATTAAGCTCTAGCTGGTTTTGCTCAGTGGATAGAGCATCAGCCTGCGGATTGAAGGGTCCTGGGTTTGATTCTGGTCAAGGGCACATGCCCGGGTTGCGGGCTCTATCCCCAGTAGGGGGCATGCAGGAAGCAGCCGGTCAATGATTCTCTCTCATCATTGATGTTTCTATCTATCTCTCTCTCTCCCTTCCTCTCTGAAATCAATTACGTGTGTGTGTGTGTGTGTGTGTGTGTGTGTGTGTGTGTATGTATTTATTTATTTATTTTAAAAAAGGGCTTTTATTAAACTTCAGAGTTACTTTCTTCATCCTTTGTTGTAATTTGATTCAATCTTAATACAGTCTATCTGGATTTCCTGTCCATTGTTGACTTTGCCGATCTCTCCTCTCCAGCTCCATGCTGCAGTTGTCTAACTGGAAAATTTCACCTTCCCATCAATCCACTTATATTTAAAAAATTAAATCTTTCGTCCTCTAGGAACTCGATTATGGATACTTTAATATCACTAGCAGTATGGCAGGAGTGGATTCATCATTGTTCCAGCCTCCTGCATTTGCACGAAGTCATTGCTCTTTCCTTTGACTGGACTCTTGTTGTTAAAATGCCTTTTAAATAAATTTAGTCAGAAGCTGGCTAATTTCCTTTCAGGGTGTGTTTTAATTACTATCTAGTGCTCAGTATTTATGTTGAAACCTTGATTCATGAATTAGTAATAGGATAATTGGAACCAAGCCATAAACTATCTATTCTTTATCAGAAAATGTAATGATTACAATTTTAATAATGAACTAATTAACTTAGCTTTGACTTTCCTTAAAAATATGGAGGGTCCAAACCAAAGAGAGACTGTCCATTCATGTGAGGCTAGTTTTGCTCTTCTGGAGTCATTTTCTTTCTTTAATCTTTTTTTTTTTTATATGTTTTATTGATTTTTTACAGAGAGGAAGGGAGAGGGATAGAGAGCCAGAAACATCGATGAGAGAGAAACATCGATCAGCTGCCTCCTGCACACTCCCCACTGGGGATGTGCCTGCAACCAAGGTACATGCCCTTGACCGGAATCGAACCTGGGACCCTTCAGTCCGCAGGCCAACGCTCTATCCACTGAGCCAAACCGGTTGGGGCTCTTTAATCTTTTCTTTATTAGATTTTAAATTAAAGTACTTGATCATTTTAGCAAGTGACACAGTAAAAAGATGCATAGAGAAAGATAAATCTCCCTCTAACATACTTCAGCTCTCACATTCAGGTAACAAGTGTAAATAGTGGCCCTACTTGTGGAAACATTTCTGAAGTGGTAAACTCCCTTAGTGCTAGCTCATAATACTGTTAGTGAGAGTTCACATGAGGTTCCATCTGATTTCCTTCCAGAAAATCGGAGCCTTGGCCTCATGCAGTTCTGATGGGGTTAGACCAGGGGTGGGCAAACTTTTTGACTCAAGGGCCACAATGGATTCTTAAACTGGACTGGAGGGCCGGAACAAAAGCATGGATGGAGTGTTTGTGTGAACTAATACAATTCAAAGTAAACATCATTACATAAAAGGGTACGGTCTTTTTTTTTTTTTATTTCAATAGTTTTATTCGTTTCATACATTTTAACAAGAAGAATGTAAACACTAATTATTATAATTTGAAACTTCAAAAAATGGAGGAATCATAGCACAATAACATACCTTATATTGAAGATGGCAAAGGCAAAATAAAATTACCTAACAAAGGAAAGGTACAAAAGCCTTTCAAATTAAACTTAAATATAATAAAATAATTTAAAACTAAAAGAAAAGAACAAAATGTGTAAACAGTAAATTAAACATTTTCTTTAGTGCAACTTCCAAATTATGCCCGGGACGTAGATGTAGATGGCAATGTAGACTGGGTTGAAAGGTTTTTGGTCTTTAAAACATCAACTTCAGTGGGAACAGTGTTGTTGGTCTCCTTTTTAGCTAATGCTCTGATACTGTGCTCTGCAGGGGGGTGTCTCCCTACATTACCACGATAATGTGTCTACGCATTCCCAGGGTGATGTCGGGGGATGCGTCCGCGGGCATTACAAGGAGCCTCTGGAAGATTGAGAGGTTGTTCCTTCTACTGAATGGGGATATAAATGCGCCCACTCAGAAGAAGGAGCTGCGGCCGTGTTTCCCGACGTTGCCATGTTAACACTGCTGCTGGTGAAGGAGCGGAGGGGAGAGCAAGAGAACCCTCTGCTCTTTCGGCTCCGCGGGCCGGATAGAACAGCCGAACGGGCCGGATCCGGCCCGTGGGCCGTAGTTTGCCCACGGCTGGGTTAGACTGTAGGGAGAAAAAGTGGTGGTTTCGTTTCAGAATCTCCTCATCTCAGCAGTTCAAGTTTATGTACACGTTTGTCTAAAAGTTGAGTTCTTTGGAGATATGCTTAAAAGAAGACTCCTGGAACTTAGGGTTTTCTTTTATTTTATTTAACATCACTAAACCAATACCAGACAAATTTAACATTGGCTTAAAGAGCAATTGTTTTCACTAACATACCTTGGTGTATGAACACAGGCTTTGTGGGCTTTACGAAAAGATTATTTTCTGTGTCCACACTTCCAAGACCAGTCATTCGCACAAAAGAGCGGAGCCTGTTTTTATCTTAGGGGATACTCTAAGTAGGCAGTTCTTTGAAGAGTGTGGGGAGGGCCTGGCATCACTCTTTGTTATCCTAGCTCAGTGGTCGGCAAACTGTGGCTCTGTTGACTAATGAGTTTGCCAACCATTGTCCTAGCTGATCCAAGGTAATCATATTCGGGGGCTTATTGCCATTCTTAACCTACAGCAGAACCAGTGATGTGCTTGTGATAAAGTTCTCCACACTTTCCTAAGGTTCTGTTAAGGTTCTGCTTCCAGTTGAGAGACACTGTTGATATTTCTGTTTGTTTATTTATTTTTTATTAAATATATTTTATTGATTTTTTTACAGAGAGGAAGGGAGAGGGATAGAGAGTTAGAAACATTGATGAGAGAGAAACATCGATCAGCTGCCTCCCGCACGCCCCCCACTGGGGATGTGCCCGCAACCAAGGTACATGCCCTTGACTGGAATCGAACCCGGAACCCTTGAGTCCGCAGGCCGATGCTCTATCCACTGAGCCAAACCAGTCAGGGCTCTGTTTGTTTATTTTAAGAAATTGTTCTCAGTGTGTATCACCCCTTCAGTCCAACATTTGCTCTGATGATTATTGGGGGGGGGGGGGCAATGTTTCTTGAGTACACTGTAGCAATTTCGAAAACATCACTTGATACTCAAAAGAATCTCTTGAAATAGATAGAATAGTTTTAATCACCTTCATTTTATAGGTGAAAAATCTGAGGCTCAAAGGTTGAATGAATTAATCAAGATTCCACAATTGTTAAAAACATGAGCTTTGGAGTGTGAAGGGTCTGTGTGGGTCTGAGGCTTCAAGGCCTATTGACTTTAACTCTCATGTTCTTCCTTCTTTATAAGCAAAAACTTCTAGTTGAACAGATTACTCAGCACTGTAAGTCATATGTCTAATCAAATAGCTCATGTACCTAGTGTTTTGTTGCTGCTGTTGTTTTTTGCTACAGTAATGGAAGTGAAGGATAGTTGGTATTCTACCCTGTAGAGCATTCTATGTACAGGGTGTCCCAAAAAATGTATACACACTTTAACAGCTGATGCTCAGTTTTGAAAATGAAATGTATCTTAATAAACACTGCCTTTATAATTATTGAAAGTGTGTGTCTATATGTTTTTTGAGACACACTATATTACACTGTTAATTGTTATCAAAGAAAAGGAGCACCTGACTTCTGGATTCTGTAATCTTGTAATTGGGCTAGCATGAAAACACAAGGAAAAGCAATGATTATAGTAAGATGAAACAAAAGTAAATACATAGTTCAAGAAAAATAATCTCTGTACTCATAACTGGAGTGGTTAGCAGGCTGTCGGTGGCTCTGACTTCAGTGCTACCGTGGGAAAGGAGATGAGGCCTGTGGTGCCGCTTGTGGGTGCATTGCCATAGGGTGCAGCTGGTGCTTTATTACTATTCTTCCTCGAGCCCACAGATTTTCAACTCACCACTGATTGTTTCTCTGAAGAATTTATAGGTGGCTGTTTGCCATCTCCCCAACGCCCCCACGATTCTCTGTGGTTGAGTTTGCACACGTTCATATGCATCTAGGACTCCAAACTGGCAAACTGCAGCCTAAGCCAAGTTCCTGAGTCGTGTGTCAATGAATGAAATAAATGCCCTGACTGACAGAGCCTGGACACTGGCAATAGAAAGAGAGGCAGAGGAGTTAGAGTAGTGGGAGGTTGAGGTCTGGCCCTTGAAAGCATTTTTCCCCTGGAAATTACTTTCTACCTCAATTGTGGTAACTTCACCCTTAACTAGAAAAGCATGGCAGGTCCTGGCCAAGCTGGTTAGAGTTCCGATTCACCAAAGTTGTGGGTTTAACCTCCAGTCAGGGACTCAACCAACGAATGCAAACTGATGTCTCTCTCTCTCTCTCTCTCTCTCTCTCTCTCTCTCTCTCTCTCTCTCTCTAATCAATCAATAATTTTTTTAAAGCACTGCTATGGCAATTTGGTTATCAATACATATGTACAGGGGCATATAGAGTGGATGTACTTCTGGACTTTGTATTCGGTTCCATTGGTCTGTCTGTCCACCTTAATAAGACCATTTTATAATTATGAAGCTTTATAACAAGTCTTGATGTCTGGTAATGTAAGTCCTTCAACCTTGTTCTTATTCATCAAGATTACCTTGGTTAGTCCTGGCTATTCTTGGTTCTTTGAATTTCCACTTATGTTTTAGAATCAGCATATCAATTTCCACAAGAAAAGTTGATGAAATTTTTAATGGGATTTCACTGAGTTTATAGGAACTTAGGGAGAATTGAAATCTTTACAATATTAAGTCTTCCAGTCCAGAAACGTACCAATAACTACAAGAAAGGAAATCTACAGACCAGTCTCTTGTGAGCATGATGCAGAAATCCTAAATCAAATCCAGCGATATATAAAGATTTAACATATCATGGTCAAGTCTAACACTGATGTAACATCTTAAATCAATGTAATTCATATTAATAGAACTAAGGAATGAAACCTTATGCTATCTCAAAAGATGAACTGTGGGACAACTATAAGAGATGTAACATGCACATAAGGGCAATCCCAGAAGAAATATTTGAGGCAAAACCGAGAAGTTTTCAAATTTAATGATAGGCACCAAACCATGCTGTCTCAAACCATAGGTTCAGGAAGCTCAGAGAACTCCTGAAAACAGCAGCAATTTGTTGAAAGGATGAGAGAGAATCACTGATCAGCTGCCTCCTGTTCTACCTACTTCAAGGCAAATACTGGCCTATAATTTAACTTTTTTATAACACCCACATTCAGTTTGGTATTAGGTATTATTGGCCTCATGAAATTCACTTTAATCTATTCTAAAAATATTTTAGCTACTTTGCTTCAAATATTATCCCTCCTACATTTTCTCTATATTCCTTGTCTATTATTTCCTTTATACATACGTTGAATCATCTAATTCCATCTTCTGGGTCTCTTAGTCTTTTCTATATTTCCATATCTTTATTTTTCTATGCTGAATTACTAGTTTATGTAAATTTCCCATCTCTCTTTTCCAGTTCTCTGATTACCTTTTCAGCTTCATCTAATAGATGTTTAATCCATTTACGGTCCCTTAAGGTGGATCATTTCTTTAGGTATCTTGTAATGCTTTATCATGACCTAATTTTCTTTTCTTTTAAATTTTTTTTTCAAACTGAATTTCCTAATTTGGAGAATCTTATTATAAATATGTTTTTATTTATTTCAGAGGGAGGAAGAGAGATGGAGAGAGAGATAGAAATATCTATGTCCCCCTTCCACACACAGACTCTCATATTTACCTTCCAGGACTATACGACCTGAGATCCTATGACTGTCCCTGACCTTACTGTCCCTGACCTCATCCCATGCACCTGTGTTTTAGAGAAGCTGTTGTTTTCACTGTCACTGCCCACGATTGAGGCGCACACAGCTATTGGCCACTGTGCTGTCCTCAGCAACTCATCTCCTCCACTGCCAGGATGTCAGGACCCAACCCAGGCCCTGCAGGCACGGCTCCTGCTTCCTCCAGGGGCTTACTGCTGTCAACTCAGTTTTTGTGTGCTTCTCTCTGTTTTTCTTTTTCCCCATTTTCCCATCTTCTGTGGCTTCTTAGCTTTTGCTCACAAAAAACTGGTCACTTACAGACCTTGAGCTCCACCTTTCTGCCCAAATAGGTTTTATCATCAAACTTTTCTTGGACACGTTGTTTGAGGCTCAGGCATCTGAGCCTGGTTAGGGCGTCTTCCACCAAAAGAGGGGTTTGCACTGTGAGGCAAGGCACAGAATTAGAAGGATTCAGCTCTTACCAGGCTCAGTTCCTGGGAGACTGGTCTTTGAATAGAACAAGTTTATGGTCTGACTCATGTCCATGCCTAGAGCCAGGGAAATTAAATGTAATGAGTTCCGTTTTAAGGGCATCTGAAACAGCTTGGGAACATGGAAAATTTAATATTTCACAGTAGTGTGTAAAATTATAGCATACTTGTGTGTTGCAAATTGAAGAATCTTGAAAGAAAAACTATGATCTATCCAGATAGGTTATATCTTTCAAGTTATAGATATATCCTGAAATGTTAACACCCTTTCATTCTTTGTGTTTTTTCCCTTTCTTCCTAGAATATTTTCCTTCTTGGATATAGTAACTTTGTGCCGATGTGCACAGATTTCCAAGGTAGGGTATCAACCAGATTTTTCATCAGTAACTCTCAAGCTTTATTAGAATGAGGATGAGTTTCAGTTAAAGTAAATAGTTAAAAATTAAAATGTCATATTTTATATTTAATTTAACACACTGTTGTCATACTATATAATAAAGAGGTAATATGCAAATTGACTTTCATGCCCTTGCACAAGATGGCCACCACAAGATGGCCTGCAGGGGAGGGCAGTTGTGGGTGATCAGGCCAGCAGGGAGGACAGTTAGGGGCGACCAGGTCAGCAGGGGAGGGCAGTTGGGGGTGACTGGGCTGGCAGGGGAAGGCAGTTGGGGGCAATCAGGCTGGCAGGGGAGCAGTTAGGCACCAATCAGGCTGGCAGGGGAGTGGTTAGTAGGTGATCAGGCTGGCAGGCAGGCAAGCGGTTGGGAGCCAGCAGTCCCGGATTGTGAGAGGGATGTCCCAGATTGGAGAGGGTGCAGGCTGGGCTGAAGGGACACCCCCCCCCCCACCGTGCACAAAATTCATGCACCTGGCCTCCAGTAATTCCATATTTGATAATAAACTTAATGTATATCAAGAATATAAACTTGAAAACACACAGGATGAATCAAGACTTTCTTTAATGGTCTCAATAAATGTATCTTTTTCACCCCAATCCCTCCTCCTTTACTCCCACCTCCCAGGCTTGGAACATCTTAGCCCTGGATGGAAGCAACTGGCAAAGAATAGACCTTTTTAACTTTCAAACAGATGTAGAGGTAAGTTAACTGTGCTTTAGACAAAATACTTCTTTTTAAAATTTCTTTGTTGATTAAGGTATTACATATGTGTACTTATCCTCCCATTACTCCCCTACCCCTCCCAGACAAAAGACTTTTTTGTTTGTTTGTTTTTATTTTTTTTTAAATAAATCTTTATTCAGATTATTACAATTGTTTCTCCTTTTTCCCCCCATAGCTCCCCTCCACCCGGTTCACACCCCACCTTCGGCCCTTACCTCCCCCCAACTGTCCTCATCCATAGGTGTATGATTTTTGTCCAGTCTCTTCCTGAACCCCCTATACCTCTTCCCCCCTGAGAATTATCAGTCCACTCCCTTTCTATGCCCCTGATTCTATTATATTCACCAGATTATTCTGTTCCTCAGGTTTTTAATTCACTTGATTTTTAGGTTCACTTGTTGATAGATATGTATTTGTTGTTCATAATTTTTATCTTTACTTTTTTCTTCTTCCTCTTCTTTAAGAATACCTTTCAGCATTTCATATAATACTGGTTTGGTGGTGATGAACTCCTTTAGCTTTTTCTTATCTGTGAAGCTCTTTATCTGCCCTTCAATTCTGAATGATAGCTTTGCTGGGTAGAGTAATCTTGGTGTAGGTTCTTGCTATTCATCACATTGAAAATTTCTTGCCACTCCCGTCTGGCCTGCATAGTTTCTGTTGAGAAATCAGCTGACAGTCGTATGGGTGCTCCCTTGTAGGTAATTAACTGTTTTTCTCTTGCTGCTTTTAATATTCTTTCTTTGTCTTTTGCTCTTGGCATTTTAATTATGATGTGTCTTGGTGTGGTCCTCTTTGGATTCCTTTTGTTTGGGGTTCTGTGCGCTTCCTGGACTTGTAAGTCTATTTCTTTCACCAGGTGGGGCAAGTTTTCAGTCATTATTTCTTCAAATAGGTTTTCAGTATCTTGCTCTCTCTCTTCTTCTGGCACCCCCATAATTCTGATGTTGGTACGCTTGAACTTGTCCCAGAGTCTTCTTACACTATCTTCAACTTTTTGGATTTTTTTTTTTTTTCTTTTTGCTTTTTCGGTTGAGTGTTTTTTGCTTCTTTGTATTTCAATTCTTTGACTTGATTCTTGTGTTCCTCTAGTCTGTTTTTGGGTCTCTGTATAATATTTTTTATTTCAGTCAGTGTATGTTTAATTTCTGGTTGGTCCTTTTTCATATCTTCGAGGGTCTCGTTATATTTATCGGCCTTTTCTAGGATATTCTTGAAAAGCCTTATAACCGTGGTTTTGAATTCTATATCCAGTCGTTGGTTTTCCCCCATTTCTTTCATTTGTGATCTGTTTCTTTGACGCCGCATTTTCACTGCTTCCCTGAGTTGGTAGGGTAGATTTGTGTGCTAGATTTCCAATATGGCCCAGTGGGTCTGCTTCCCCAGTTAACCTGAGGTGGACACTCTTGGTGCACCCCTTTGTGGACTGTGTGTACAGCCTTGTTGTAATTAAGTCTTGATTGTTGTTGGTATCACTGGGAGGAATTGACCTCCAGGCCAGTTGGCTGTAAGGATCAGCTGTGTCTATGCTGGGAGAAGTTTGGTGCTGGAGACAGCCTTATAGGATTAGACTTGCCAAATTGCAATAGCCTCTGTGCTCAGCTTGGATGGGGTGGAGTCTCAGGGCGGAGCAGACAGTCTTGGCTTCCCGTCAGCCTTGCCCTTGCGCGCACTCGTAGACCTCTGCCTTCCCCAGCTCCCAAGTCTCCGCCCAAGAGTCCAGACTCCCCCCACAAGAGCGTGGGTCCCCAGGGGCTCGCCTGTAACTGGGGTTCAGTGCAGTCAGAACTGGGGCTCAGTGCAGTCAGGAGCCTCTGACTCCCTTCCACTAGGGAAAGCCTGTGGCAACCTCCGCAGCCTTTGTGCGCACTGGCACGCGCGCGCCTTCAGACCTCTGCCTTCCCCGGCTCCTGAGTCTCCACCCGAGAGTCCAGACTCCCCCCACAAGAGCGTGGGTCCCCAAGGGCTCGCCTGGAACTGGGGTTCAGTGCAGTCAGAACTGGGGCCCAGTGCAGTCAGGAGCCTCTGACTCCCTTCCACTAAGGAAAGCCTGTGGCAACCTCCGCAGCCATTGTGCGCACTGGCACGCGTGCTCCTTCAGACCTCTGCCTTCCCCGGCTCCCGAGTCTCCGCCCGAGAGTCCAGACTCCCCCCGTAAGAGCGTGGGTCCCCAGAGGCTCGCCCGGAACTGGGGTTCAGTGCAGTCAGAACTGAGGTTCAGTGCGGTCGGGGGCTTCCTTCCCCCTTCCGCCAGAGAAAGTCAGCCAGGCTCTAAGCCGCCCTTCCTCTCTGCGCGCACAAAGACCCTTTGCCGTACCTCCAATTCTCTGTGAGCTTTTGTCTTTCCTTCTAGTTGTAGAATTTTCACTCAGCCAGCTTTCCTGTGGTTCTGGATGGTGTCCGTTCTGTCTTTTAGTTGTAGTTTTGAAATTGTTGTGTGAGGCAGCAGTTTAGGTGCTTACCTATGCCGCCATCTTGGTTTCTCTCCCAAAAGACTTTTTTTTTTTTAAATATATTTTACCGATATTCTTACAGAGAGGAAGGGAGGGGGATAGAAAGCTAGAAACATCGATGAGAGAGAAACATCGATCAGCTGCCTCCTGCACACCCCCCACTGGGGATGTGCCCGCAGCCAAGGTACATGCCCTTGACCGGAATCAAACCCGGGACCCTTCAGTCCGCAGGCCGACGCTCTATCCACTGAGCCAAACCGGTTTCGGCCCAAAAGACTTTTTAAGAAGATAAGTGAACTGCTCCTTTCCTGCATTTTTATTTTGTTGCATTTAGATTTAATATTAAGATAGCAAAAGGTAGAATAGAGTGAGGGACCTAGAACATATTTCCATGCATCAAGACCAAAATTCTGCTTGTATTTTACTTTGCTTTGTATTGGTAACAGATTTTTTCATATTTATGATCTGAGTTTTATGACTTATCTTCTTAAAGCCTCACACCTGCCTCGTTAGCACCTGCTTCTGTGATTTAATATGAGGGGACCATTGACACAAAATTGTTGATCTGAAAGAGCCACTGAGAATTCTAATTTCACCGTCAAGAATGGAGAAAGGGCCCAGCCAGTGTGGTTCAGTGGTTGGGCAACCACCTATGAACTAGGACAGTGGTCGGCAAACTGCGGCTCGCGAGCTGCGGTTTGCCGCTCTGTTGACTAATGAGTTTGCCGACCACTGAACTAGGAGGTCATCGTTTGATTCCCGGTCAGGCACATGCCTGGGTTGCAGCCTCGATCCCCAATAGGGCACATGCAGGAGGCAGCCGATCAGTGATTCTCAACATTGATATTTCTATCCTCCCTCTCCTTTTCTCTCTGAAATCAATAAAAATTTAAAAAATAAAGTAAATAAAAAAGACTGGAGAAGGGGCAGCAGCACGAGCCAGGAGTGATGCGAGGTGTCACTGAAGCCACGTAATTTCTCAGTGCCTGAGTTTTATTGCCTCTAAAATACTCTTTAAAGCCTCTTATAACCCCAGGATTCTGGTATATTTATCTGGAAATACGTATACCTCTATTTAAGAGTAGTAAACCTGACCAAATGAGAAAACTTTATAACAGCTTTAATATTAATATTCAGTTTCTGAACTTCCTGAATTTCAGGTTATTGTTCTGTTAGATAAGCAACATGAAAAACAAAATTTCTCTCCAACTTTCTTGGTTCAAGGGTCGCGTGGTGGAAAACATCTCCAAGCGCTGCGGTGGGTTCCTGCGGAAGCTCAGCTTGCGAGGCTGCATTGGTGTTGGGGATTCCTCCCTAAAGTAAGTCGAATCTCGGTGACTCACCAGCCACAGCAGGTTGTAGCTGACACTTCCATCAGCGAAAATACACCAAGCATGTCTGCTTTTCTTCTGTTAAATTCTTTCCTGGTGATTTGCTTAGAGCAGGGGTGGGGAACCGGTTTTCTGCCAAGGGCCATTTGGATATTTATAACATAATTTAGGGGCCATACAAAATTATCAGCTTAAAAATCAGCCTGCTATGTTTGCTCACACATTTAATTAACTCACCCCGAATGCCTTGGCAGGGCCAGGCCCAATGATTTTGTTCCCCACCCCCTGGCGTAGTGTAGTGTAGTGGGAGAACCATGACTTTGGAGTCAGTAGGGACAAGAGCCCCAAGCTCTTCTGTGTGCACATTAGAGTTTGAGGAGCACTAGTCAACAGTAACATACTGTACGCTTAAAATTTTGTTTAGTGACTATATCTCATGTTAAGTGTTCTTTGTCCAATAATATAAAAATTTAAGTTTGAGGAGCACTGTTCTAAATGTGAATGGTTATACACGCCCTCTAGTGGCTGCCCAGCAACTTGCAGGGAGTTTTTAAATGAGTTCTCTTTTCAGGACCTTTGCACAGAACTGCCGAAACATAGAACACTTAAACCTCAATGGGTGCACAAAAATCACTGACAGGTAAATAGGGAAAATTAGTTTGGTGACTAATTGGCTATGGGGAGACAGAGAGGAGAGAAACATGGTTGAAAATATCTTTAGTGCCTCTGCCCTTTTTCAGCACGTGTTACAGTCTTAGCAGATTCTGTGCCAAGCTGAAACATCTGGATCTGACCTCCTGCGTGTCCATTACCAACAGCTCCTTAAAGGGGATCAGGTAAGAGGACCTGTTGTTTGTGGTCAAGAGAAGCACCCAAAGCTATGAACACCTTGGTGTGTCTGACACCTTTCTAATGGTCCCCGGGGTCCTCTCTCCCCAGAATGGCTTGTGATTTACTAAACTCAGTGTTGGTAATGCATTCTCTACAGGCTAGACTGCACATGCGTGCTTGTGTTTCTTGTTCTCTCAGTGAGGGCTGCCGGAACCTGGAGTACCTGAACCTGTCGTGGTGTGATCAGATCACGAAGGACGGCATCGAGGCCCTGGTGCGCGGCTGCCGAGGCCTGAAGGCCCTGCTCCTGCGGGGCTGCACGCAGGTACCAGCGCTGACGCAGCCGCGCTTACTACCGAGTATCTATAGTTAGGGGTGGGCACTTCGTGAGGGCCTTGCTGTTGCATTTTCCTTGGTGCCCCACTGTTCTCTCACCTGGTTCCACCCCTCTTGTTTTCTCCATCCCAGTTAGAAGACGAAGCTCTGAAACACATTCAGAATTACTGCCATGAGCTCGTGAGCCTCAACCTCCAGTCCTGTCCAGTAAGTAGCGTGCCTTTCCGCCGTGCGCCCTCCTGCTCGTGTCCTCCCTCGGAAACTGCTGGGGGTCCCCCTGACGCTCCCATGCAGGCAGGATGATCGCCACACCTGACTGCTTATCCTGTGTCCTTCTGTGATCTGTCCATTTGCCACAAGACGAAACAGCACTGTAAACAGAAAGGCCTGTACAAAACCTCTGACACTTCCCCTGTAAATGATATAGCTCGGGGTCTTGGGTTATTTAAGGTATTAGGAAGGCTGTCACTAGCCTCATCAAATCATGGTAAGGCCTCAGTGTCTTTTTTATTTATTTATAAACTGGGGATGATGACACTTCTCACATTGTCTCAGTAAATAAAAAGGAACAACAGACATGAGAATGCTTTAGGAATAAGGGCATGTGCCAGGGCAGGGCGTCCTTTCCAGCAGCGCGCTAGCCCGGGAAAAGCTGCGGTTCCTCTCCCCTGCCCTTAAAAATGCTGTAACTGAGGAGGATGCTTTCTAATCTCCCGGTTTCTCAGGCGAGAAGTCCCTTGCATTTGGGATTTAGCGCATGAATCGTAAATCTCTAGAGTCCCTGATAACGGCAGGTAAAGGAGAAACTATCTTCTGGACAAACATTGACCGATGGGCCTGCAGCTGTTCAAAGTCAGACCTTGAATTGCATGTTGGCTAGCACTGGCTGGCCGTGACTTGAAATCCTATATCAGGTGTCCTCAAACTACGGCCCGCGGGCCACATGCGGCCCGCCGAGGACATTTATCCGGCCCGCCGGGTGCCACTGCCTATCCTGCTTAGCAGCCGACTCGTCCCGGGCCCACAGTGCGCATAGGAATTAGTTCATAGTTTTTTTTTTAAACTATAGTCTGGCCCTCCAACGGTCTGAGGGACAGTGAACTGGCCCCCTGTTTAAAAAGTCTGAGGACCCCTATTAATAAAACCCTAATATGCAAATTGACCAAACGGCTGAATGACGCACACTGACCACCAGGGGGCAGATGCTCAACACCGGAGCTGCCCCGCTGGTGGTCAGTGCGTTCCCACAGGAGGAGCGCTGCTCAGCCAGAAGCCGTGCTCACGGCTGGCAAGTGCAGTGGCAGTGGCGGGAGACTCTCCCGCCTCCATGGCAGCGCTAAGGAGCAGCAAGCAGGTGGGCAGTAAGGAGCAAGGGGTCCCGGACTGTGGGAGGGTGCAGGCCAGGCTGAGGAACCGCCCCCTCCCCAGCCACCCCCCCCCCCCCCCGCGTGATTTTCGTGCACCGGGCCTCAAGTATAACAAATGCATTTTTATCTCCACCTAAATTAGTATATTTAAATAAATATTTTGAATGTTGACTTATCAATAATTTAGTGACTTATTTAATTTTTCCATTATAGACACATAGCATTTATATGGTAGACAACTAAAGCATTAATCTATAGAAACTCAACCAAAAATTAATGTCACTTAGCCAAGTCTCATGAGCTTTTTATTTAATCTGATTTTTAATGTAAGTTTATGAGTTTTTCCTGAAAATCCAATGAATCTGGGAAGGTAAGTGGAATTTTAAAATACTGCTTTCATTAGTAATGCTAGAATATTTTTAAAGCTGTGCAGAAATAACACAAATATCCGTCTGCCGAGTACATCACTTTATTTTGTTTAAATTACTAGGCTGCAGTGCTGGTAACTGGCAACCTAGACCAGTGGACCATCAGTAGATCCCACGTTTCAGTTTCCTGTGCCTTCTGACCTGCCTTCCTGTTTTGGGTTCCCAGCGCATTACGGACGAAGGCGTGGTGCAGATCTGCAGGGGCTGCCACCGGCTGCAGGCCCTCTGCCTGTCTGGCTGCAGCAGCCTCACGGACACCTCCCTCACAGCCCTGGCGCTGAACTGCCCGAGACTTCAGTGAGTGTGCATGCCTTCTGCTTGGCAGCTCAGACTGTGGTGGCTGACCAGGAGGGCTTCCATCGGAGGGGAAGGCTTGCCAGCTGGTGGGACAGGTGCTGGCGGAGGGGGCCGTGGGTATGTTGTTGTCGGATGGGTCAGGGCGGGACAGTGCGGCACCCAGTTCATTTTGGAATGTAGGGGTAGCGCTAAACTGTCCACCACCAGGGAATAGGAACCTTAATGTCTTGAGGGACCGCACAGGCCCACCTGATTTGCCTCATCCTGTTATTGATATCAGAGCGATCTGATCGTGAGCAGGATGACAGCCTCTCTCCCAAGTGTCACCAGTTTCTCCTCTAAACCAGCTGCTAAATGGACAGAAGAGGGGAGGGGCAAGGGAATCCAATCACCCTATTTATCATCTCCCAGCCAGAAGAAAAGTTTTGTTTTAACAAAAAGTGATTGATTTTTTGATTGGCCACATAATACAGTGAATATTAAGTCTTTAGTAATGGCAACAAAATACTAATCATAGTTAACATTGGTGAATTCTATGTTAGGCATTATCTCATTTATTAATGTTCTGCGTTAGGCATTATCTCATTTAATCCTCACCACGTCTCTAAGAGGTAGGTATTACTATTGCCACATGTGTTGCAGCGGAGAAACTGAGACTCTAAGAAAACCACATAATTTGTCCTGAATCACATGATGAGTAAGAAGTAAAACTAGAAATTGAACTTGTGGAGTTTGATTTCAAAACCAGCAATCTTAGGCCCTCCCTATCCAATAGGCAGAAAAAAGATGCTTGTTTAATTATTAAATATATTTTATTGATTTCAGAGAGGAAAGGAGAGGGAGAGAGAGAAACAACGATGAGAGAGAATCACTGATCAGCTGCCTCCTGTATGCCCCACACTGGGGATTGAGCCCGCAACCCGGGCATATGCCCCAACCGGGAATCAAACAGTGACTTCCTGGTTCATGGGTTGACGCTCAACCACTGAGCCACACTGGTCGGGCTTGTTTTATTATTTTTTATTTGCTAGTGGAACTGATTTCTCATGCTTGTATTAGTTACATCTCGTAGAAAGGTTTTCTATTTTTGTCTTTTGCCCATTTTTTTTATTTTGTATTAGGGAAGATTCTAGATACTTTTGATATTTCTGCATAAAAGGAATCTGTGGGATTAAAACTGGTCAGAAAGGAGGTTAAAATTATTGCTATAAGAGTATTTAACTTGCCCTTACCGGTTTGGCTCAGTGGATAGAGCATCGGCCTGCGGACTCAAGGGTCCCAGGTTCGATTCCGGTCAAGGGCATGTATCTTGGTTGTGGGCACATCCCCAGTAGGGAGTGTGCAGGAGGCAGCTGATCGATGTTTCTCTCTCATCGATGTTTCTAACTCTCTATCCCTCTCCCTTCCTCTCTGTAAATAAGTCAATAAAATATATTTTTTAAAAGAGTATTTAACTTAAAAATGTTATCTATGCATTCCTCCTGTTAAGCATGGGTGTTGAGAATTAACTCTGTCCCTCACTGGCTATAAATTTTTAAGTTTTCCTATATGGTAACTGAGAATTTCAGTAAAGGCAGTATTTATCATGATTTTGTTGAGTAAAAGTTCATTTTAATTATGTTTAAAGACAACAATATGGGGAAAATATTTAAAAACAGCAGCAGCAACAATGTGCTGTACTGTGGAAGATTCCTGGATTTACCATCCCGAATTTCAGGTGGGACTTTGGGATTCAGGGCAGGTCCCATTCCTCCCTAAGTTTTGTTCTCCTCGTCCTTCCAGTGGGGACAGTATCTGCATTTACAACCTTAGGGCTGTTACCAGAAGCAAGAGTGTGTCTAGGAGCAGAAGGAACTCGAGTGTGCGCCATAGAGGATGAGTTCCTGTTGCTGACCAGTCGCTGCTTTTTCTCCTTATCCCAGGATTTTGGAGGCTGCCCGGTGTTCCCATTTGACTGATGCAGGCTTTACACTCTTAGCTCGGGTAAGGCGGAGCTTTTAAAACACAAACCAAACCAACTCCCCTCCCTCATTCACAGTGACTTGGAGTGTGGGAAAAAGTAACAGGCACCGAGGAGGGGAGTCCTCAGGGTGTGCTGTGCCTTTTTCCCAGCTGGTCAGAAAGCGAGGGCGGTCCTAGAGGATTTGTAGCGGGTCTAGACCTCTCGCACGTGGTCAGGTTGGGACCACAATAGAGGAGCCTCCTCCCTGGGAGGAAATGGCCTCCCTTACACAGACCCTGACCGACTCAGCCTCTCAGCGCTTCCCCTCACTGGGCTGAGCTCTGCCTCTGCAAACGCAGACCCCTGTGGGGGCCCTCTGGCCTGCTGCCAGTAACCCTTCCCTGGGGCTGCTGGCACACTTCCTCCTGCCCCACCCTCACCTGCCCAACCTGTGGCTCAGTGCCCCACCTGAGGCCCTCAAAGGACCTGTTCTGCGCTGGCATCTGTGAAGACTGGGCAACTACCTTTCCAGGATGCGAGGAGATGCAGCCAGGACAGCCCTATTCCCATTCCCAAATGGATGGGATTCAAAGGGCACCTGCTTATGCCGCCTGACGGGGCACTCTGGGAACAGGGCAAGCCCCCAGGACTGCCCTCACACCAACTGCGTGGTGAGGGATGTCTGTGCACTCTTTCAGAATTGCCATGACCTTGAGAAGATGGATCTGGAAGAATGTGTCCTGGTGAGTGGACCCCCTATGCCCTGCAGGGCTGCCCCTCAGTCCCTGACCGACAGCCAGGAGTAGCCAGGCATGCTGATGGGCTGTTGTTCACACCCTCCTTGCCCAGCGTAGGGTCAGGGCGAGGGAACTCATGAAGGCCCTGGCAGTGGAACATGTAAACTTTGGACTGCTCTCAGTCATCAGCCAGCCACAGCCCAGAAGTTCAAAGTTGCTCCATCTTTTGCCAAACATTAAAAAAAAATTATTTTCACATAACTAAAGAGAAAAATAAGCTTGCATGTCCAGGATGAGGTGACGACATACATCCTGGGGGACCCTCCTTGCCCACTCGCCCTTTGTCCAAACCCTACCCCCTTAGGCTCCAAGAGACTGAAGAAAGCTTTGAGTCTCCAGCAGTGGGCAGACAAGGTTGCTGATGAAAGAGGGGCCCCCTGCCTGAGTGCTTGAGATGACTCTTTAATTCTCTTTTGCTCCTTGATGCTTATGTTCAGAAGCCAGAGTCAGGTGTTAAGTTCTGGTGTAGAAGCCACACTAACCCAGCGTGTCTCCCTCCAGATAACCGACAGCACGCTCATCCAGCTCTCCATTCACTGTCCTAACCTGCAAGCCCTGGTGAGTCTGAGTGGGTGTGACACTGTTCACCTCACCACAGCAGGAATCTGGGTTTCCTTCCCGTAAAGGTACCATCATTCTTGGTTCTAAAGGTCTACAGGTTGGGCTAATGTGGGAGATTAGGATTTAGGGGCCCATGCCCTTATCACTTAAGTTCCTGTTCATCATGTCAGGGAGAGTGAGAATTAGCATGTTAACGTGAAATAATCTCAGGTGAAAGATGGAGGCCATCCTTGAGTTATATTTGCACTTCATATCTGCACATAGATAATCCCTTCTCCGTATGTGCATGTATATGGAAAGGAACTAGAATATATTTAAAAGGTCCAAAATGAGCAGTGGAAAATAGCAGTGGCACCCCATGCACCTCTCACATCCAGCTGTTTGACCGGAGCGGGGAGTGGGATGGAACCCTGCTCATGGAGCAAGGCCCTGGACTCTGTGCTACCTACACACTCATTCAATCCCACCCACAGCCGAGTGACTCAGGCACTGTGGGCACCATTTTATCCGAGGGAAAAAGAGAAAAGGAAGCTCAGAGTCGTTAAGGAACCTGCCCAGAGTTACACAACTGCTCAGAGGCTCCGGGTCGTCCCAGTCCTGAGATACATAACAGATTTCCTCACGCCAGCGTTCTCTGTCCCTGAAGCTGGCTCTGTGCTCAGAGGCTAGAATTTTTAACATCACCACAGCTCCAGTTGGCCTCAAGTTACTCTCCCCACCAGTTTCCTTATTTTCACATTCACTCTGGGACTTTTGAGTTTGGGGTAGGAAAAAAAAAGGGGGGGGTGGAATTTGGGGTCAGATTTCAGACATCAGTCATGAATCTACCTGTACCATTCTCTAAGCTGTTTCCCACCTATATTATAGTTTTGTAGTCTGATGTCTTTTCTCCCCAGTTGGTTCAGATTCCATATAAGTGAGACCATAAGGTATTCACCTCTGACATTTCACTTAGCATAATGCTCTCAGGGTCCATCCATATGGTCACAAATGGCAAGATTTTTTTTTTATGGCTGAATATGCCACTGTGTATGTGCATCTAACATTTTCTTCATCCACGTATCTGATGATGGACACTTGGGTTTTTTCTACTTCTTGCCTATTGTCAATAATGCTGCAGCGAACATGGGGCTGCATATATCTTTATGAATTGTTTTCATTTTCTTCAAAAACTGCAAAAGTAAAATTGCTGGATCATCTCTAATAGTTGTTTTTAAAATTTTTTTAAAATGAACCTTCTACTGTTTTCACTAGTAATTGCACCAATTTACATTCCCACCAATGCAAAAGGGTTCCCTTTTTCCACGTTCTCATCAACACTCACTTCTTGGTTTTGTAAGTCATCCTATCCCGTGTGTTTATGCCAACACTGTACTGTCTTGGTTACTGTAACTTTGTAATGTGGTCTGAAGTCAAACTACATTGAAGCATGCCTCCAGCTTTGTGCTTCCGAAGATTGCTTTGACTTACAGAGTCTTTTGTGGTTCTGTGCGCATTTTAGGATTGATGTTCTGTTTGTGAAAAATGCCAAAGGATTGCATTGAATCTGTAGATTGCTTTGGGTAGTAGGAACATTTCAGTATTAAATTTCCCAGCATGGAATTTGTCTCCTCAATTTCTTTCATCCATGCCTAATAGTTTTCAGTGTATAGGCCTTTTACATTCTGGTTAAATTTATTTATAGGTGTTTCATTTTTTTTCATGCAGATGTAAGTGGGTTTTTTTTTTTATATATTTTATTGATTTTTTTACAGAGAGGGAGAGGGATAGAGTTAGAAACATTGATGAAAGAGAAACATCAATCAGCTGCCTCCTGCACACCCCCTACTGGGGATGTGCCCGCAACCTAGGTACATGCCCTTGACTGGAATTGAACGTGGGACCCTTGAGTCCGCAGGCCGACGCTCTATCCACTGAGCCAAACCGGTCAGGGCTAAGTGCGATTTTCTTAACTTCTCTTTCTGATAATTATTGTGTATTCAATTAGAAGCCTGCCCATCAGGCTGTAGCTAATAGGCCTCTTTCACTAAAAGACTGAGCTCCCGTTAGTTCTGCTGTGCCCTTGAGGTAGCGGCTATTTAAGAACTCTTTGTTGGTTACAGTCCTGGGGGCCACCCTGTAAGCCCAGGGGCCACCAGAGAGACAAGAGATGTAGGTGTCCCCTGGCCCCAGACACGTAGAGACGATGGTGCCCACCAGGAAAGGAAAAAAGCCCAGTTTTAAAAAATGGCATCTTCGAGGTAGAGAAAGACAGGAGTGCAAAGATGGCACCCACTAGTCTCCATCAGCAGAGCGCGCCCCAGCGTTCCCCCAAATGGGTGTCTAATCAGATGCCTACCCCTCAGGCTGGTGCTCCTCTCCCCATTTGCCCAAGGTCCCTCTACTGGCCGTTTGGACGCTGGGCCCTGGGGCAGGCGAGTCCTTTATGATCTGCTGCAATCTTGTGGCTTTGAGCCTGTTCCTTTTCAAAGCTAGTTCTTTTGGGGGCCTGTCACTCAGGTATAGGTCTTAAAAGTCAGGGAGTGGGGGCGGGGGCAATGTGGGTTTTAACCCTTCCCTCCCCAGGGAGAAGCTCCGGGTTTTGGTGCACCCTGACTCTGGGTCCCGCACTGCAAGTGGCGTTTATGGTGAGATTGTGTCCCAGCCCCTCCTACCTGCTTTGTCACGGGCCTTCCCTCACTGGTCCAATGTGTAGGAGGCGCTAAGCCAGTTTTTAGGCTTTTTTTCAGAGGAAGTTGTTCCATGTGTAGCTGTAGATTGTACATGGGAGGTGAGCTCAGGATTGAACCAGACCATCCCCAGCAATTCCGACTTGCTTTTATATTCAGGAAAGTGAGAGAAACCACTTCCCAGCTGCAGCAGTCCCCCGGCCAAAGGGTCCAGGCTTTGTGTTTGACCCTGTAGATGAACAGTTGCTCCCCTGCTTTTCCCAGGCCATAAGCATTGGAATGAGGGTCTTGCAAACATGTTGTCCTCTCCCTGCTGCAGAGCCTATCCCACTGTGAGCTCATCACAGATGATGGAATCCTGCACCTGAGCAATAGCACCTGTGGCCACGAGAGGCTGCAAGTACTGGAATTGGACAACTGCCTCCTCATCACTGACGTGGCCCTGGAGCACCTGGAGCACTGCCGTGGCCTAGAGCGCCTGGAGCTGTACGACTGCCAGCAGGTGACCCGCGCAGGCATCAAGCGGATGCGGGTAAGTGTGGGACAGGACCGTACACCTGGCACAATTTCTAAGCAACAACAAACACACCAAGAATCAACATGCATGTTCTAACACACACAAGTCTAAATGTCTCCTGAGACTTCTTAAAAATTCCTTAATCAGAGACCCCAGCCTGGGTTCACACGTAGTCGGGTGATCAGCACCCTTACAAGGAAAGGGGCCTGAGGTCATTACCAGTAGGAGGTAGATGTGGTCTTGGCTAATTTCCAGGAGAGAGCACTTAATAGAATGTGGCTTGCTTTCTACACATAGTTCATCTACATTGTTTTCTTAAACATGCTAAGTTTTTAACTTTGCATTTACAGGCCAGAGCTGCCCCGGGATGCCACAGCTGGTGGGAACTCCACTGGGGGCCAGTGACTACCCATGGGCAGAAATATTCTTAGTTTTCTTTTGTCTTCGGAAGGTGCTGTTTTAGGGGATGGATTATGTAAACAGGAGTAGCTCTAGCCTACCCGCTAAATTCTTTTTGCACCATTTGCCTAACAGTAAAGTGAAGCCAATTCCCCGTGGATAACTATGGGCTTTTCTAGGACTATGTTTATAATTCCAAAAATATCAGTGTAAAGATTACTCCACCTTTTTCTTCTATTTCCAGGCTCAGCTCCCTCATGTCAAAGTCCATGCCTACTTTGCACCCGTCACACCACCGACAGCAGTGGGAGGAAGTGGCCATCGGCTGTGCAGGTGTTGCGTCATTCTCTGACAGCAGCTGCGGGGCCCACCTCCAGAGAAGACCCGAGTCTTCCCTGCCTTCTCCATGGTCACCGAAATCTGTTGATTCTCCATTGGGAAAGGTATTTACAGGTAAAAGACTTCTGTAGGGATTGCAGTAACTTTGGCGAATAGTTTTGACTTTAGTCTGCTGCGATACAATCAATCAAAGCCTTGTCAGTAAACACCCAGCAAGAGTGGTTTCAGTGCAGCCAGGACCGTGCAAGAAACCTGGTTTCTTAACCAGGTGGGTTTACCTTCCTAGGGGCAAGAGTTCGTTCTCAGCTTTGTCAGCATTCCTCAGACCATCAGTGTTAGCACAAATTGAGCAGGAAAACCAAGCTGTTGATTTTCTACCTGATAATTAAGATAGTGGCCTACTTTAATTCACAACAATTCCATTTTGATTAGCAGGGCTTTTCCACTTTGACGCACCTTTATCAAAGTGACTGTACTGCAAATTCGTAATACCTAATAGTTTTGTATGTGGAGGGCATGTTAAGTTTCTATGGGACACCAAAGAAATGAGGACTCTACACTGGGTGAAGCTGGGTCTTCACCTATTTCTGTCAACTTGGGGACCAAAACCAAAAACTAAACAGTAAACTCAGAGTTCATGTTGCCTGAGTGGAAATTAGAAGCTCTGGTGTACGCTATAGCACAGTTTTATTATAGGAGAAAAGCTAATGTCATATCTCACAAAACTTGGGGGACCTTAAAAGCAATAGAATTGAATAAGGCTTAAGTTATAATAAATTAAAAATAATGAATGGATGCTTGTAGAATGGGTGTAATTTTTTCCAAGTTTATTTTAAAATCTTAGAAATCAAGTAATACCAGAACTAGTCAAAAGTTTTATACATTTAAAACTCAGATCAAGTCAAGTGTTGGCACCTTTTAGACTCAAAATATAAAAATAAGCGATTGCAATACTTAAACCAGAGGGTTTTATTGCTATCATCTATGGCAGGGAAATCTGAGCAGAAACACTTTCCAAATTCAAGACCTTCCTAATATTACCTAAGCATCTGATAAGATGATCTAGTTTCTGCCTGTGCTGTCCACATTTGTGATCTTTATTAATTAAATAAATTAGGAACCCATCACCACCCTACCTAGCAACCACTCCTGGACTGGAATCCAGAGCTTGTGAGAAGCAGAAGTGAAACAGCAAACAAGGTGTTCTTTTCCCACAACTAGCAGTACTTCTAGATGGGCAGTTTTAGAGGTATTCAGGACACAACACCTCAGCTGCTTCTAGGAAGAGAGGGCATACATAGAACCCCATAAATCGATTTAATGGGATTACCAGAATAAGCATTCAAGTCTTGATGATTTTATTGCTTTATGATATACTCTGGTATTCACAGGTCTAAAAATTGTGTGTATACCACAGTAGTTATTTAAATATACATTTGCAACACCGTGTGGGGGAGAAATGACTGATGCTATTTAAATAAAATAAACCTATGCCACAGACCTGCTTCAGTGATTATGAATTAGTTTCTATTTTATGTAAATGGGCCTTCTATACATTATCTCCTTTGAGCCAGGACACAATCTATCACAGCTACTTTACTCACTGCTCAATTACCCATTTATAAAACAGGAGAACCTCTAATAAGAAAAGTAAGTTCCTGGAATAACATTACCTCTCAGTTGCAGCAGCTTTGAGAAAACCACCTGGGTCTCAACTCTTGTAACATTTGGACTGGTGTGTCCTCAGAACATACATGTGGAGCCTCTCTGTTCTGTGACACTGGCAGGAACTGGTATTTTAAATGACACACACACTTGTAAAACAATCAGAAAACATTTATTATACTGAAATGTATACATCCTACTATTAAAAAAACAAAGTAGCAAATCTGCTGGTGCCATAATTTAACTTGTTTCACTGGGACAGACTAATGCTCAACACCACTTGGTGTGTGATTTCAAGTTTGACGAGCTTTTAACTTTTTTACCCCACTTCTAAAACCCTATGAGGAATTCAGAATAGCACACAGCATTGAATGACATTTATTGTTCCATAAGTCTTGAGACTCAAAAAAGGAATGCTAAATCGACAAGCAAAACCAAAACAATTAATAGAAACTCTCTTCTTTCCCAAGTGATTGGTACAGAAAATGTGTGCTCATACAAAAGCAAAGGGAACATGACAGGAAGGAAGGCTCTCCTGCTTTATGGCCTATGAGCGTTATAGATACTTTAAAACCAAAGATGGAAACAGACACAGTGCTTCTTTGTATCAGACACTCCCCCCCACCCCCCCATGAATAGAACAGTCAAGCTTTAAATCACTGAAGTAGTTCATCTTCTGGGAAAGATATTAAATTCAAAATGACTCATTCCCATTTCTGCCCAAACAAAGGATCAAATAATACATTCAAAACCAAGATACCTGGGTAAATGGACAGAGATGCTATAATTAAAATGGAATTGAAGTTTAAAAAGTTGGGTGTGCTACACCACAGGCCTCACCAATTCTTGCTGAGGAATTTTGGGAAAGGCTTTAGATAAAGGAAAGAGATAAAGAGTAGGAAAAATAGCAAAAACAGTGGGTTCTCTTTGATAAGTACACTGGCTGACAAGAAGTTGGTTTTGTGAAGAGAAATTTTTTTATAGGAAAAGAAACTATATGTGCTGTATAAAAAGGCCTCTAAATAATCACCAGAATGTTTACTCATGATTGTACCAAAGCTCAATATTTGAGAAGTGTAAGGAGTTTACATGATACAATTTAGTGTTTGATTTATGATGTCTAGTGTTCCAAGAATAATTTCAACTTGTTGATAAAGACTCCTTGACACCATGTCGGAACCTATACTTTTTCTCCTGCTTACCTATTTCCAATGTCTGGGGTTGGGCTTTAAAAATGTTTAAGAGGGAGGATGGTGTGGGGGTGAGTTGGGAAGGGCAGTCGAAGACAGAGGGATAGAGGAAAAAGAAAGAAAACCACATAATTTTAAAAAGGCAATGGGGCTTTAAAAATGAAAACCAGAAATAAAACGCTAAAAATGGAAGCAGAAGCAAAGTTTTTCAATAAATCTGTGACAAAGCAAAAACACAAAGTCTTTGTACCTATTAGGATTTACACTGATCCTCTCACCAAGGTACTCTTGATAATGCAGCTCGCTTCCAGCCAGTCTTCCTGCGTGGCTCTTCCCAACCTGGCATGATCACGTGAGACGCACACCCTTAGACACGCTTCTTCAGAGAAGTGCCAAGCCTCTTACCTGACCCCCAGTCACTGTATCAGCACATCGCATCTCTGCAGACAGGCTCCCTGCTGGCTCCACAACAGCACTGTCCCCAGCCCAGGTCAGCAGGAGGTTCAGGCCAAACTGGCACAGAAAGGTAAATGCCCACAGTAGATTTTTACATTCATTTCCAAAACGCATACAGTGTAAAAAGACAGCCAAGGCTGCTTTGAGGAACTCTTATCTACTGGCCTCTGCCAGAGAGGCAGGCAGCCCAGCCTGCACCGTGGCCCCAGAGCAGGCGTGCTGTCCCGACGTGCTCACTCTCACGAGGATGCTTGGCTATGGCAGTGACAGTGAGGAGATTCGCCTCTCATACAGCTCATTAGAAAGGTCATCTTGTGTTTTCAATATGAAACATTCATACAGTAAAATCCAATCCCAAGACTTCTTGGATTCAGTCTTCACACACTTTTAAGCGTGACTTTATTTGGTAATGAATATAGTTCAGACTATATAAGAAATCACTTCAAAATTATGTGGATACCTCCACTATTTTCAACTGCAGAAAAAGGAAAGAGAAATTACAAATTACAGCTTTTTTTTTTTAGCCAGACTTAGGAAAATCAGGACTATTAAATTGAAACTCCCAGAAACTGACAACCTCCTCCCGGTTCATCTGTTATCTTTAATTCTACAGAAAAAAACGCTGGTTAATTTGCTCCGGCTCCTCTTCCCTAAGGTAGCTTCATGTACACATTTGTTTTTTGGTGTCTGGCCGATACTCCCAACAGCACCCTGCACCTATACTACTTGCCAGTGAGGGGCTGGAGGAGGGGGTATCAAGACACACAGCAGGCAAGGGGGCAAGAGCGGGAGGCAGGACAGTCAGCTCTACAAAACAACAAACAAACGGAGGGCTTATAGCCACCTTTTCTAGAAATGATTTTTGAACTCCACAGAGGTAGATCTGAAATATTCAAAAACACATCACTACTT
The DNA here is from genome assembly GCF_963455305.1 of Plecotus auritus. NCBI lineage: Eukaryota > Metazoa > Chordata > Mammalia > Chiroptera > Vespertilionidae > Plecotus > Plecotus auritus. The sequence continues at coordinate 165,993,018 of NC_137773.1, forward strand.
TTGCCTGACGCCCTCGTGTTCTCAGGAAATGTGGAGACGCAGTACAGGCATCCATCAAGGAACAAATGAATTTTTTCATGAGCACAAATTCTGAAGAACAGTGCACTGAGATCGGAGGGGATATCCCATGATGCCTGACATTGGGAATGTCCACCACTTCCACACAATTAATTCAGTGTGCATTTTCTTCTTTAGATAATGTGAGTTTTGTAGAGTAAAAACTGTATTGCTCTGAGAACAAAAAATTGAGAAGGGTATCAAGCTGAAGGTGTTTGTGAAAGTCACAATCGGTTTACAGTTAAACTCAGCACTGCAAGTAACTTGATGGCACATGCAACATGCCAGGCAAAAAAGTGAAATGGTAATTTTAGCACTGTTTTGGGCGAATCCCTTCAAGGGTGTTCTTTGAGGTGCAGCTTCTGTACTAAGACTAGACTTAGATTTGAACCTGTCAGACTTTAAAAAAAAAAAAAAAAAAATTTTGCCTTTGCCGAAATCGGTTTGGCTCAGTGGATAGAGCATCGGCCTGCGGACTGAAGGGTCCCGGGTTCGATTCCAGTTAAGGGCATGTACCTTGGTTGCGGGCATATCCCCAGTAGGGGGTGTGCAGGAGGCAGCTGATCGATGTTTCTCTCTCATCGATGTTTCTAGCTCTCTATCCCTCTCCCTTCCTCTCTGTAAAATATCAATAAAATATTTTTTTAAAAAAATTTGCCTTTAAAAATCCCTTCTTACAGAATACTGTAAACACAATCTTTAAAATGGCAATAAGTACATACTTATCAATAATTACTTTAAATGTAAATAGAGACATGCACCAATAAAAAGACATAGGATGGCTGAATGGATTAAAAATCATAACCCATCTATCTATATGCTACTTCCAAGAGACCCACTTACAATTGAAAGACAGGCTGAAAGTGAAGGGATAGAAATATATTCCACACAAACAGAAATTAAAAGAAAGCTGAACTAAGCAATACTTACACCTGACAAAATAAGACTTTTAAAACAAAAAATGGAGGCCCTGGCTGGGTAGCTCAGTTGGTTAGAGCAGGGTCCCAATAGGCCAAGGTTGTGGGTTTGAGTCCCTGGTCAGGGCACATACAAGAAGAAGCAACCAATCAATGTATAAATATGTGGAACAACATAATTTTACATGAGTCAACTCAAGAAGAGGATAAAACAATAGTAAACACCTAATACCCAACATAGGAAGGCACACCTAAATATATAAGGCAATTATTAATGGAGATAAAGGGTGACATCCACGGTATTACAATAATAGCAGGGGATTTTAATATCCCATTCACATCAATGGATAGATCATCCAGTCAGAAAATTAAATGATTGTCTTGGATGTCACATTAGATAAGATCGGCTTAATAGACATTAATAGGACATTTCACCCCAAAACTGCAGAATACAGATTTTTCTCCAAGTGCACATTGAACATTCTCCAGTTTAGATCATGTCAGGCCACAAAACAAGCCTCAATAAACTCAAGAAGACTGAAGTCATACCAAATATCTGTTCCAACCACAATGGCATATAACTAGAAATCAACTAGAGGAAGAAAACTGAAAAAAAAAAAACCCACAAACGTGGAGGCTAAACAACATTCTGATATACAACCAATGGATCAAAGAGAAAATCAAACGAGATAAACTATTTTGACCCCTCTCCCCAATGAAAACAACTTTTTAAAAATTTATGGGATGCAGCAAAAGCAGTACTAAGAGGGAAGTTCCTAGTTATACAGGTCTATCTCAAGAAAAATCCCAAATAATCTAACTTTACACTTTTAATTTTTTTAAAAAAATATATTTTATTGCTTTTTTACAGAGGAAGGGAGAGGGACAGAGAGCTAGAAACATCGATGAGAGAGAAACATCAATCAGCTGTCTCCTGCACACCTCCCACTGGGGATGTGCCGCAACCAAGGTACATGCCCTTGACTGGAATCGAACCCGGGACCCCTCAGTCCGCAGCCGACGCTCTATCCACTGAGCCAAACCAGCTAGGGCTAACTTTACACTTTTAAAGGAACTAGAAGAACCAACAAAATCCAAAGTAAAAACCCTTTCTATTTTCCTAACCCAGTAGTCGGCAAACTCATTAGTCAACAGAGCGGCAAACCGCGGCTCGCAAGCCGCAGTTTGCCGGCCACTGTCCTAACCCTTTCAATGGGACTCACTTGTGCCAGGTCTTGGCCCTCTTTCAACTTTACTTCATAAGGGACATCAATGATTTCTACAGCTTTGAATCACCACTGATATGCTGAAGGTTTCCAAACTTACATCTCAAGCCCAGGCCCGAGACAGATGTAATTAAATGCCAACTTGACATTGCTACATATCTACAATGGAACTCTGGACTGTTTTTCCCCATCCAAACCTACCTCTACTGGGACCACTGTCTGCCCAGTCACTCTTCCAAGAGTCACAACCACTCACCGGGAGTCCAGCAGAACCCTGTCTATAAATGTGTAAGATACCATCATCTCTCACCTAGATGACATCTCCTGCCTCATCTTTCCACCTTCCCACCTGTCTCCAGAGTTGCAAGAGTGAAAGAAAAATCTATATCACTCCTTTGTTTATACAACTTGACTTCCCAGTGCATCCAAATCAAATCTAAACTGCCTCACCAGGTCTTGCATACCAGACTCTGCTTCTCGCTTTGTCTCCATCTTGTTCTGCTCACCCCTCACACACCGCATAGTAGCAACATGGCTTTTTAAACCTAAGAAGCCAAGGTCTTTCCTTCGCACACTGCTTTGGGATACTCCTCATGTGGTCGATCCCTTCTCACTCTTCAATTATCAGCATTAATGATACCACCTCAGAGAGACCTTGCCCAACAGCTTTATGTCCCCCTATCCAGATTCCCCTCATCCATAAATACCCTACACTTCCCCATTCCTCCATGGCACTTAAAATATTTGTAATTATGTGCATCTGTTGGCCAATTCTGATTTGCTTTTCCCACTATAGTAAGTTCAAGATTTGTCTAGCACCACAAGCATGGTGTCTGACAAAGGTGCTCAGTAAAAGGTTGGCTGAACGAACTGAGAATTTCCCTCCCCGTCATCAGGATTGACTTCTCTTCCTTGTTGGCTAGTTAATTTCTATTACAACCCTTAGAAATATTCTCTCAATTCATTTTTCAAACTCTTCTTAAAATTAGTAAAGCCAGCCCTAGCTGGTTTGGCTCAGTGGATAGAGCGTCAGCCTGTGGACTGAAAGGTCCCGGGTTCGATTCCGGTCAAGGGCACATGCCTGGGTTTCGGGCTTGATCCCCAGTGTGGGGCATGCGGTAGGCAGCCGAGCAATTATTCTCTCTCATCATTGATATTTCCATCTCTCTCTCCCTCTCCCTTCCTCCCTGAAATCAATAAAAATATATTAAAAAAATAAAGTAAAATAAAATTAGTAAAGCCAGCATTTCAAAAATAAACACACGAGTGATTAAAAGCACACACTATTTTTCATGCCGCCAGCATTTCAAGACACATACACACATTCAAAGTACCTTTTACTGTGGAGAATAAAAAACAACTCTCATCTTGAAAGTTCTGAACCATCTAGAAGGAGAAAGCAGATGTGGTTAAGATCCAACTGTCCCTTTGTAACTGGTTAAAATTCACAGTTAAAGAAAAATAGTGTAATCTATATATTGCTGCACAAGCACAGGACTCGACGGCCAGAAGGGTAGCTAGCGGGTGAATGCAGGTGAGTGGTAACACTATACCCGCTGCCCTGGCAGCAGTGCCTGCTCATGATGGTCCCTGAGGACCTAGTCAGTCGGCCATCTCACCCTCTGGGGAGCATCCCTGCTGGGTCTTGGGAATAACTGACAAAAAGTCGCTGCCTAAGTGCTCTTTTATTATTACTTGCTTGTCACTGAAACCTGGAGGAAAAAACTATACTTCTAACCTTACTGCTTTGTAAAATAGTCATCAAATAGTGGACAAAAGGAAAACCCATCCAAATGCCCCTCTCCATAAAAGGGGTGAAAGCCCCACTAACCTGCAGCCCCCCTAAGGGAGTGTCTGAATTACAAGGGGAGGGAGGAGAGCCAGTTATCCTTGATGTGTATTCCTTAGGATCATCAGCATACCTGAAAATCTTGTATATATATTCTTAGAAATTTTGATTCCAACTCTTTGAAAAGGATTTTCATGAGTACTTGTAACAGAGGTCACCGAATTTTTCTATAGTTCTTCAGCAAGATAACAGTGTGAATGGGAAAAGCAAATGGGCATGTCAGTTCGAGTTACCTGATCACTAACAAGAATGTGAATACCAGTGGGACCCTGTCTGTAAACCTGGTTAATCTGGTGGAAAGGAATATTAAACACCAACGCAAGTTTTCGAGCAACTTCTGAGGCAACCATTTCTTCCAAGTAGATTGCATGATAAACTGAAATGAAAAAAAAAACACATAACAGCATTTTAGCAGTAATCTTTTATCTGTTTTCCACCTGGATCTATAGGAAGATTACATATAAACATTAAAATAATTTTTGTACAAAAGGATTTGCGGTTTTGACTGCAAATGGGCCCGGGGACCTTTCTGGAGTAATGAAACTGAACGGGATTGCGGTGATGGCTGCAAAACTGCACACTTACTGAAATCACTGAATCGTATCATTACAACGGGAGGCTTGTGGTATATAAATTATACCTGAAGGAAACTCTTTTCAAAAAACATGTTTCTAGCAATATAGTTTAAAAACAAACAAAAACCTAAGGTCATAGTTTTTGATTCAGTAAGCCTATGAATGGGAATTGATCCATTTATCCTAAGGAATAAAAGTACCCCCCCCCTTGCCCCATTAAACACAGTATAAAAGACAGTACTCGAAAAGCTAAGGATGTGGACCATGAAGCAAGCCTTCTGCTACTCTACAGAAGGTCCCAGGTGCAGTCCACCTAGTATCCTGTGTTTCTTTCTGGAACATATAACCTAGCAGCGGCTCTGTTGGCACAGCACTAAGCACATCTGCAGTGGGTCTGACTCTTGTAGGTCAAGCTCAATTACTAATGATTCAAGCCAGACATTGATCAGGAATATCAGTGCCAGATCTTTGCTTTCACAAACAAGGGGAATCTCTGCCAATCATACACCATGAAAAGCTTAGAATTTGGAACTATGATTAGGGGAAGACTATAGAGATGATGTAGAGCAGGGTCACCAAACTACAGCCTATGTGGGTCAAACCTGCCCTCCACTTGTTCTTTCAAAAATGAAATGTTATCAGAACATAGTCACACCTGCCTTCTACATACTGTGGGTTTGATGCTATGATGCAGAGCTGAGTGGGGAAAAGGCCCTATAGTCTGTGAGGTTGAAATATTTACTACCTACCTGGCCTTTAACAAAAAGTTTGCTGACCCCGATCTAGGGTTAAGTTTGCCTGTAATTCCACATACACCTACACAACACTCATGTCTGAGGATATTCCTTCCAGAATATTACAATCCTGACCATATATAAGTGGCGGAGAAGAGCTTGATGAAAGACCATCAAGCAGAGCTCCTTTAGAACTTTCAGCCTTTAAGACCAAGACTTTGTGTCTTTAGTCTTAAAATTCACAGCTTTGAAGTCAAAATGACACCAAATGGGGAAAATCATAACAGTAAATGCTTTCCTTGGGATTTTTACTAAAATTCAAATCACAAAGTAGTTTTCAGAGCTCTATGCAATATGAGGGCAAATAACTGCCTCTGAATTCCATGGCACACTTCTCCCTGGACAGTTCTTAGTGTGTTGCCCTTATTGTTTCAGAATGTGGGAAGAGGGGAGAGATGACCACATATCCACTTTACAAATAAGAACACATACGCTTTAAAACATTAAGAATACACATGCTTTCCCCCCCCCTTCTACAGACCATATTAGGGGAGGGGCAAAGGGGCCAGGATTTTTATCTCTGCCCCGATCCACTCTATTACACAATCAAGGACACCTCCCAGCACTCGGATGACCATGACGTAGAGTATGCTTAGTGACACAGATCACAGTGCTGACCAGATGCTTGTCTGAGACGAGTCCACACACTCAGCTCTGAAATATGGGTGCATCTTTACACAGGTGATATTTTAACTTTTCTCTCCCAGTCAGTAAAGTGGATTAAAAAAAGAAAACAAAAACCTCCTTCTTTCTGGTCAAGATGCCAACGTCGTCACACTCATTGCACCTGAGGGTTTTTCTTTTGAAAGGCAGCAAGCTAGTCTTTCGCTTGTTAAGATATTTCTGGCGCAAAGGGCCATATAAAAAGAGCTCTACCATGTGGCGGACATAACTGAGACAAGCCGATAGTTCCTTACTCTCCAGAAGAGTTGGCCCTGGAGCTCATTGCTGCCAGGACTCCCACAACAGCAACTCGACAGAACTAATGGGACAGGGGTCCTTCAAAGCCCCAGTTATACCTCAGTGTCAGAAAGGGAGTGACAGGAAGCTGAGATACCCTCCATACCCACCGTAGGGTGTCCCACTGCCATTCTCGGCTCCGCTGCCTGCAGCCTGCTGCTGCCCTTGCAGCAGTGAGCCGCCCGGCTGCTCCTGACAGACATAGATGGTTAAGCGGGGCCTAACCGACCTGCAATCACAAGATGCCACTCATGAGCCAAGGAGAGAAAGCTGCCTCACCACACGTACAAATGACAACTACAGGAATCTAAGTTCTATTTCCTTATGAGAACTTTACAATGTTATTTCATTATACAAAATAAATTACTAATAAAAATATAAAAACACACACCTCACACCAACTATCACAGGTGGTCTAATCTGATGATCCAGACTCTAAACCACTGAGATGGTCTGTCAGATGCTGGTAAATTTAAGTTCCAAGATTAAGTCAGCAATTTAAAATCAGTAAGATTCAGTTTTAATGGAATTCTCACACAAGTCTAGAAATAGCAATGATAGTATATGAATCTAAAAATCCAGCAGTTTACGGTTCTTTCATTTTAAATTCACAATCAGAAGTTTACATTTTTAATAACTGTTTAGTAGTAGTCATATGACCTTGAAAACCATAGATTCTGTATAGCTCACCTAAATGAGAAGTTTGTTTTCTTGGCAACAAACCCAGTCGTCTTCAAGAAATCAGTACTGCCCATGTGCATTTCTACCAGTCTTACAGTCTATCTGCCCTCATCAGTGCCTGCATCAAATCTGGGCCTGCCCTGAAGGTGTACACAAAACAGTCTTCTTGTGAGCGCAACACTGCCGAGGCTCGACAGCGCACACAGGCACACACCAACCCAGTGTGGAAACCCATTCTGCCCCGGTCCCCACACAAGGAAAGGTACATAAGACATTCCTTTTAAACACAGTATTTTACCTTGACTTCAGTGAATTATACAGCCGAATTCCATCGGCTGCACCACAAATCTGTACTAAATCTTCCTTTGTCAGTTTTAATAAGTCGGCACCTGGAGAACAGCATAAAGAGATTCCTCTCAAAGAAATGGAAAAAGAACTAGCAGATTGGTGGCTTTATGACATCTGTCTTCACACAGTTAGATGACCTTCAAAACCATCACAGGTCTCCTGTGTATACACAAAGAATACACACACAGACATACCATCACAGGTCTCCTGTGTATACAATATACACAACATCAGAAAACACACACACACACACACACACAAACACACGTTTCTCAGAGCCAAAGAAAGTGCTGGCTCTTCCATGTCCTGTATGAAGAAGCTTAGAAGCCCAGAGGCTGATAAATCAGAACAATGAGCAGAGCCGACAGGAGTGTCTGTTTCAACACAGGATTTCACCGCCTGCATTATTCTAGATGTGTGGTTATTGTGTGGATAAACATGATTCTGACCTCAGATCATCTACCCTGAAATCACCCAGACCAATCTTTTATTTTACAAAAAAAGAAAATGTAAGTCCAGAGTTTTGGGAACTTGCCTAAAGTAACACGGGTTGGAAGGACACGTAGGTATAGGCAGGCCTCTCTCTGCACCAAGCAATGTCAAGTCAAGCACTCTGTAACCTGCAGCCAGTGTTAATATGAAAGCATGGCAGAGAAACAGTAATATACTGTAAGATTCCCCCACAAACACTTGGTAAGTGTAAACGACATATCTAGATTTGCTGTAAACTACAACAGAGAAGGGGAGAGGGAGTGGCTAAGAATAAGAATGATCAGTAAAGCTGGTCATTTCTGAAACTGGAGATGGCTACACGAGTCCATCATTTTTCTCTACTTTTTATGTGTGAATGTATCTCGTAATCTTTTTTTTTGTTGCCCTTTTATTAACACTCAAGATGTAGTTTACTAGGAGAAATGAGATGCCCTCTGGGATTAAGGCATGACTTCCATGTGACAAATATCCACTTACCTATGCGACTAGATAATGGGGTTATCTTTCTTTTTTTGAGGGCTTGAATGTGAGAGCCTAATAACTTTACAAGTTTGTAAAAGAAATAAAGATCAGGGAAGCACATTTCTTGTGAGGCACTAGCATTGATGGAGTCAGTTAAACAAAGACAGGCTCTCTCATCTTTCTACTGGGGACAACTACACGCCTCTGAAAACAAGGCTCCCAGTTGTCACCAGAGATGAGTGTGTGCACATCCTTAACCCTCTACAGAACTGAACAGATACTGATGTGCACAACCCTCTCCAAAATGTGAATGCCCAGGAGGCTCAGGGAAGGAACTCAATCTCCTCCTCACCATTCTATTGTTGGGAAGCTCACAGGGCAAAGGCCAGAGGCCAAGCCACATGGTCACTGGTCACAGTGGAAAGAGCTTAGAACTCTCTAGATGGAAATATGTACCTAATCTAACAGGCATAATCTAGGACCCCCCTCAGCTCCAACGGTCAGAATTTTATGTGTGGGTTTTACTCTTCATTCGTCTTCTTTTTTTAAAAAATATATTTTTATTGATTTCAGAGAGGGAGAGGGAGAGAGAATCAATGATGAGAATCATTGATTGGCTGCCTCCTGCATGCCCTGTACTGGGGACTGAGGCCACAACCCAGGTATGTGCCCTTGACTGAAATCGAACCTGGGACCCTTCAGTCCGCAGGTCAATGATCTATCCACTGAGCCAAACCAGCTAGGGCAGTGGTCGGCAAACTGCGGCTTGTGAGCCACATGTGGCTCTTTGGCCCCTCGAGTGTGGCTCTTCCACAATACCACGTGCGGGCGCGCACGTACAATGCGATTGAAACTTCATGGCCCATGCGCAGAAGTTGGCTTTCGGCTCTCAAAAGAAATTTCAATCATTGTACTGTTGCTATTTGGCTCTGTTGACTAATGAGTTTGCCAAGCATTGAGCTAGGGCCATCTGTCTTCTTTATGGGAGTTTAAGATGCGTTTCCCTCTCACACACTGAAATTTTTAAATTTCCAGTTTCTGCTTAATCATAGAAATGTGGCTGGTAGCACATGACTTTCATCCAGTACTTTAGAGAGACAAAAAGCTACATGTGAATGACTAATCATCACAAACATAGCAGCAAATGGCCCATACAAAAGGAAGCCACATTCTTTGTGAAATCAAGCTTTTCTATCGGCCGGGTATGTGCACACGTTCTGTCCTCTTAAAAGGCTCAAGCTGCATGTTTATAACCACAGCACTGTGGGCACTTTCCTGCGGCCCAGTGTTTCTCAGGACACATTGGTCAGTGTCTTGTAGGAAAAGGGTCCCAGGGCCAAATATGTTTGGGGAAAATCTCCCATCTGGTGTATCTATTACTGTCCCTCTAAATAGTTTTCTCCTGTTGCACTGCTTAATACCTGTTTAAACCCCAATAAATATTCTTTCACTTACTACGCAAAACTACACTTAAGTACTATAAAAACCATCCCTGAGCAGTTCATGCTATGCAATACTACACAGCAATAAAGAGGAGCAAACTACTGATACACACAATCACCTGGAGAGACATTACACTGAGTGAAAAGAAAGCCAATCTCAACAGGTCACATACTGTAGGATTCCATTTATATAACTTTCTTAAAATGACAAAATAGCGACAGAGAACAGATTAATGGTTGCCAGGGATTAGGGATGGGGGGTTGGGGGTTTAGGGCTGCATAAGGGAAATCCTTGTGATGGCGTATCTCTCATCGTATCTTCAGGGGTGGTTATACAAATCTATGCATGTGATACATGACACAGAACTATATATACAGTGCACCAATGTCAATTTCATGATCTGGATATTGTACTGTAATGTGAGTGAATGGTACCCTGGAGTATCTCTGTACTATCTTTGCAACTTACTGTAAAGAAAAAATTATTTCAAAATAAAAAGTTATTAAATGAAAAAACTGCATAGAACTATATGTGCCTGTACACAAATGAGGGCACATAGAACTGGTGAAGAAGTAGATTGTATGATGTTAGTTTCCTAATTTTGATAGTGTACAATAGGTGTGCAAAGTATTACCTGGGCGGGGGGGGGGGGGGGAAACTGGGTGATAGGTACACAGGACTACCTGGGACGTGTTTTAACAACATCGTATGAATTTATAATTACTTCAACATTAAAAAAATAAGGTTAACGGAAAGTACAGAGACAAAATATGCACGTGCTTGTGTGTGCTTACACATGTACATGTGCGTACACACACACAAACATACCTGAAAAATTGGAAAACAGTCTTGTGTAGGAAGAAAATCTGTTTTTGAGCAGCCACTGCTGTGTTTCCTGGGTGGTGGCTGAAGGCTGAAGTTGCTATTAACAAAGAAAATGAATATAAATAGAAGGAACTATTCAAACCTACAAAAACATAATCCAGGCCTCTAGCATGTTATAAATAACATTGAAACACAGAAATCCTCCAAATTTGAGGTAAAAGAACACCCAAGAAGAGCATCAAGTCTGACTACTCAGTGACCCAACCACTGGCTTAAGCCTCTGTCAGAGCCTTAAAAATACAGGCCCCCCAAAGCATCTGATAGTATGAGGAACAAGACACTTACTTCACTAGAGGTTTGTGAAACTCCATCTCCCTGATGATTTGGGGAAGAAGAATTGCTGGGGAAAAGGGAGAGGGAAGGAAAAGATAGTTATTATTATTTATATGTTTATATAAAATCAAAATATTAAACTAGATAAACTTAAAAATACACATAAATTTGCTGTAAACTACAACAGCAGTTTGGCTCAGTGGATAGACTATCGGCCTGCGGACTGAGGGTCCCGGGTTCGATTCCGGTTAAGGTCACATGCCCAGGTTGTGGGCTTGATCCCCAGTGGGGGGCATGCAGGAGGAAGCCGATCGATGGTTCTCTCTCATGGATGTTTCTATCTCTCTCTCCCTCTCCCTTCCTCTCTGAAAAAAAAAAAAAAAAAAAAAAAAAAAAAGGAATGTTGGCACAATTGGTAAGGGGTGAATATGATGAGATTAAGACAGAAGACTTTTTTTTTTTAAATATATTTTTATTGATTTTTTTACGGAGAGGAAGAGAGAGGGATAGAGAGTTAGAAACATCAATGAGAGAGAAACATCGATCAGCTGCCTACTGCACACCGCTACTGGGGATGTGCCCGCAACCAAGGTACATGCCCTTGACCGGAATCAAACCTGGGACTCTTTAGTCCACAGGCCGACGCTCTATCCACTGAACCAAACCAGTTAGAGCAAGACTTTCTTAATTTGTGCCTTTTCTTTCTCCATCTGTGATAGTAAAAGAATCTAGTTCTATGAAACAAAAGGGTTCCAATTATCTCCAAGTGAACAGGAAAATGAAGGACACTCATTCATTTTAGTTGGGGGGGGAGGAAAGGGGGAGGTGAGAAATCAAGAAAGATAAACAATTGAAAGTAGCTGCAAAAAATCTTTAAGAAAACAATGAGCTATAAAGGAGTGGTATGATAATTCTAAATCAAAATGATATCCCTTTTAATACATTTATCCATTATTAGAGGGCAGAATTCAAGAGAACAAAGAAACAATCGCATACCACTATCCTTTTGTTTCTAAGGTAAAACAAAAATGAGAGCCAACTGCACAGCGGATGTGACCACCTCGCTGGCTCTGACTCCTTTCTTAGCACTCATACGGAAGTTTTACTTAGGTTGTTATGTTGATTGTTCAGCATCCTCCTCTACCCACTAGAACTTAAGCTTCTCAGAGAGGGATTTGTCTGTCATTTAAATGTCACAGCACCCGGAACAGTGCTGGGCGCACAGTGGGCTCTCAGAAATAGCCAGTTAACTAGTGAGTACATGAATTCACAGCTTATCTCTAATATCATAATCGTTTTCTAAGATGATTCAGGCTGAACTTGACCGAAAGAAGAGCCCCCTACATGGCAACATGCCGGTCTCCTGGTCTCTTCCCCGGTCTCTGAGCCCAAGATTGTTTTTCTATTCTTAAAGCACAATAACTTAAAAGGCTGCCTCATCAGCTTTTCCATCTCAGAGGAAAAGCATGTTTCTGTCCCCTCAAAATCACATAATGAATCTTACCCACAGTATGACAGATAGTATTAGGAGGTGAGGCCTAAACCTGCTATCAACAGGGAAGTTCTGATCTGATCTGTCACTATTCCTTCAGCCAATCCCTAAGAATGCAACGTCCTAGAAACCAAGATGGCAGCATAGGTAAGCACCTAAACTGCTGCCTCGCACAACAATTTCAAAACTACAACTAAAAGACAGAATGGACACCATCCAGAACCACAGGAAGGCTGGCTGAGTGAAAATTCTACAACTAGAAGGAAAGAAAGCCCCCGACCACACTGAACCCCAGTTCTGACTGCACTGAACCCCAGTTCCAGGCGAGCCCCTGGGGACCCACGCTCTTACGGGGGGAATCTGGACACTTGGGCGGAGACTCGGGAGCCGAGCAAGGCAGAGGTCTGAAGGTGCGTGCGTGCTCACAAGGGCAAGGCTGACGGGAAGCCAAGACTGTCTGCTCCACCCTGAGACTCCACCCCATCCAAGCTGAGCACAGAGGCTATTGCAATTTGGTAAGTCTAATCCTATAAGGCTGTCTCCAGCACCAAACTTCTCCGCGCGTAGACACAGCTGATCCTTACAGCCAACTGGCCTGGAGGTCAATTCCTCCCAGTGATACCAACAACAATCAAGACTTAATTACAACAAGGCTGTACACACAGTCCACAAAGGGGTGCACCAAGAGTGTCCACCTCAGGTTAACTGGGGAGGCAGACCCACTGGGCCATATAGGAAACCTAGCACACAAATCTACCCTACCAACTCAGGGAAGCAGTGAAAATGCGGCATCAAAGAAACAGATCACAAACAAAAGAAATGGAGGAAAACAAACGACTGGATATAGAATTCAAAACCACGGTTATAAGGCTTTTCAAGAATATCCTAGAAAAGGCCGATAAATATAGCGAGACCCTCGAAGATATGAGAAAGGACCAACTAGAAATTAAACATACACTGACTGAAATAAAAAATATTATACAGAGACCCAAAAACAGACTAGAGGAACACAAGAATCAAGTCAAAGAATTGAAATACAAAGAAGCAAAAAACACTCAACCGAAAAAGCAAAAAGCAAAAAAAAAATCCAAAAAGTTGAAGATAGTATAAGAAGACTCTGGGACAAGTTCAAGCGTACCAACATCAGAATTATGGGGGTGCCAGAAGAAGAGAGAGAGCAAGATACTGAAAACCTATTTGAAGAAATAATGACTGAAAACTTCCCCCACCTGGTCAAAGAAATAGACTTACAAGTCCAGGAAGCCCACAGAACCCCAAACAAAAGGAACCCAAAGAGGACCACACCAAGACACATCATAATTAAAATGCCAAGAGCAAAAGACAAAGAGAGAATATTAAAAGCAGCAAGAGAAAAACAGTTAATTACCTACAAGGGAGCACCCATACGACTGTCAGCTGATTTCTCAACAGAAACTATGCAGGCCAGACGGGAGTGGCAAGAAATTTTCAATGTGATGAATAGCAAGAACCTACAACCAAGATTACTCTACCCAGCAAAGCTATCATTCAGAATTGAAGGGCAGATAAAGAGCTTCACAGATAAGAAAAAGCTAAAGGAGTTCATCACCACCAAACCAGTATTATATGAAATGCTGAAAGGTATTCTTAAAGAAGAGGAAGAAGAAAAAAGTAAAGATAAAAATTATGAACAACAAATACATATCTATCATCAAGTGAACCTAAAAATCAAGTGAATTAAAAACCTGAGGAACAGAATAATCTGGTGAATATAATAGAATCAGGGGCATAGAAAGGGAGTGGACTGATAATTCTCAGGGGGGAAGGGGTATGGGGGGTTCAGGAAGAGACTGGACAAAAATCATACACCTATGGATGAGGACAGTGTGGGGGGAGGTAAGGGCAGAGGGTGGGGTGTGAACCGGGTGGAGGGGAGCTATGGGGGGAAAAAGGAGAAACAACTGTAATAATCTGAATAAAGATTTAAAAAAAAAAAAAAAAAAGAATGCAACATCCTGTGAGGCGCCACTGCGGCACTTCGAGAGGCCTGAGACAGCTCCTGCTCCCACCTGCTGCTCACTAGACTCTGATTTGCATACCAAGGCCAAAGAGTAGAACAAAGTCCACCATTCCCCATTTCTAAAGCCACTTAAGTTTTTTAAGGGTAAAGAGTTATTAAAAAAAAAAAAAAAGTGGCTGAAACCGGTTTGGCTCAGTGGATAGAGTGTCGGCCTGCGGACTAAAGGGTCCTGGGTTCGATTCCGGTCAAGGGCATGTACCTTGGCTGCGGGCACATCCCCAGTGGGGGGTGTGCAGGAGGCAGCTGATCGATGTTTCTCTCTCATCAATGTTTCTAGCTTACTATCCCTCTCCCTTCCTCTCTGTAAAAATATCAATAAAAAATATATTTTAAAAAAAAGTGTATCTATTAGGAGGAGAAGAAATGGAGCAGAGAAATAACCCTGTGTAGTATGGTGAGCATTAAATTAAAGACAAATGTACTTCATAATGATTGCAATCTTAACAATATTGATTCATAGTTTCACCTTAAAATCTCATTGTTCTTTCTCTGTCCATGAACCTCAATAATGTTCTTTTTATCTCATAAAGAATATATCTTGAAATGCTCCCCTTCTACAACTTCCATAGTTTGTGAGTGTGTGAGGCAAGGTGAGGAAAGGTACAGGTGAGGAAAGATGATTTTCCCCTGAAATCAAGGGGGCTATTTCCCATGACCACATACTTCAGATAAACGAATGGAAAGGTAGCTGTAAATTGAGAGAAAGGGAAACAGGAGCATGAGCATCAGTCAGCTTCAGGCACACGAGGACACAAAGCAGATACCTGTCTGGGACGCTGCAGGTGCTCTGCTGTGGGGAGGTGAAAGTGGGCGCTGTGGAGGGGCTGTTATTCACATAGGCTGTGGGGGCATCGGGCCACGGAGAACACTAAGGATAGAAACAAAAATAAATTAATAATATGCTTTTAAAGGATGTGGAAGAATACTTTGTATTTCATAACCTAGTCTGGCCAAACAAGATGATAAAACACAAGACACCTGACACTCATCAAGCAACAGCATGGGAACATGTCACATTTTCTTCTAGGTGGCAAGGAAAATGTTTACCTGCTGTGTGTCGAGACACTGATTAATTTTAGAGAAGCCCAGAAGTGATGATAGCAGCAAAACGTCATCAAGACATTTTAAATGTATATTTATATACAATTTGCTTTCAAGAACTTTTTACCTCCCTCTTTATCAATTCTCCAAAAGGTGCTTATCAAGGTTTAAGAATAGCAGAGGCAAGAAAGGATTCATAAGCAACATCTGACAACACACGGTGACCAAGACAGTGTCTGTCCTACCTAGTGCTCCTTCTGCCCTCACCGGTACCCACTTGCTTCCTTCTTTTCTCTAAGATTAATAATCCCCAAGTAAGCTGAGACCATTCCAGTGCCAAAATACACCTGTGTATGGTACTCCCTATACCTACCTATCCACAAGTGTTTATTTCTGGCATTTTCTGGACAAGGCATGGTGAACTAAAGGATTTTTCAGCTCTAGACACAATTCTGACCAAAGATAGAGCACAGCTACAAAGACACACTGATGTCAAAAGCATGCTGACAGGCCAGCATGGTGTCAAGTAAAAGTCTTCGAGCCTGAGCTATGGAGGGAATCCAATCACTCACCCCACATAGTCTTCCTAAAACAATCTGCTTGAGGATGCACCTGGTTTCAAAGGTCCCCTTTCACTCTTCTCCTACTTTTCACAAAAAAGGCTTCGGATCTCACGATGGCTAACCATGGGGTATAAGACTCTTCCAAATCAAAGCAAAAAAAAAACAAAACAAAAAACAAACAAACATTCAAAAATTTAGGGTAGATACTAAGAAAGCACATGACTAAAAATGGGGAGTTGGTGGAGGGTATGAAGAGATAAATGGTTTTAGAAGGAGACTTGACTTGGGGTGGTGAAAACACAATAGTGTACACAGATGATGTGTTGTGGAATTATGCACCTGAAACCTGTATGATTTTGTTAACCAGTGTCACCCTAAGTTCAATAAAAAGGAAAAAAAAATAGTCTGTGAGTTAATATTTCTTTTGCCTCTCAAAAACAAAAAAATTAAAAAAAAAATTCTGTATGTCTGGTAGCTTTCAATTATTTGCTTTCAAAACAATTCTGGAGGATCTACCATCAGCTGACACAGTATTGCAATAATGTACTAGGGTCATATAAAATCCATCACTGGGATATTTGGCAGATAAAAGGAATTTCAAAACTTGAAAGACACTGCCGAAAGAAAAATATCTAAATAAACTTTCTCTTATCTATAAAAAATCTAGAATTAGGTTCTATCCTGAGATGTATTTCCAATAACACTTCTATTTTTATATTTAAAAAATTCTCATCAAAATCTGTATGGCCCTGCCTGGTTTGGCTCAGTGGTTTCAGTGCCATCCCAGGTATCGAAGGGTCTTGGATTAGATTCCTAGTTGGGGCACATTCAGAAGTCAACTGATCAATGTTTCTTACGTCAAGATTTCTCTCTCTCTCTAGAATCAATGAAAAAAAAACACGCATATCCTCAGATGAGAATTAAAAAATAGTGATTTCTATGATTTCTTGTTTTGATAAGTTGGTACCAATAATAAAGCTTAAATTTTTTAACTGACTAAAGAGCCTATGGTCACAGGACATTTTAAAAATTAAATTTCAATATATATAGTTGATAAAGAAGTTATTAGGGTGATAATTAAAACATTTTCAGGCATAATAGTATGTCCTAACACGGTAAAACTATTTAAGGGGAATGGAAGAGAAAACAGATCAAGAAGGAAGAGCAGAGTAAAGTTTCATGAACTTTTAAAATGAACAATGGTGGGTGTCAAATTGCTATGGTAGTGGAATCTACAGAATACACTTCAAAAAGCAATGTAATAGGTTTATCTTAAATTTTAAATGCAAATACTCATTAGGTCAGAAAATGGTCTCCTTTTGCAATGATTTAAATGTATGATGGAAACTTTCATATGTCAACATAAAAATGTGGAAGGGAGTATATTTTTCTTAAAACTCTTGAGTATGGAAGAGTCATGACCACTAGTGTGAAGGAGCTAGGGGCAGCACTCTGGGGCAGAAAGGAAGTCTCTCCAATGGTTACAAGAGCTTAAAGCAACTGACAGCCGTCAGAAGCATCGATACAAGGAAAATAAAACAGAAACCCCGAATCTTATTATTTACAACTGCCCATCATGTATTCTTCAAAAATGGGGAAAATGATACTACTATCAACTTCCAAAAAAAGGAATTTACTGACTGGACAGCATTGCTAAGCATATTGCATAGCATACCAATTTCTCCATAAACTTGACACAACAAGGCCATTCTTTTACTTTCCACCTTACAAAGTAGTTACCTCCTCAGCTTATACAGTTTGAGGAACCTAAGAGCTTGTGAGCCAACTGACAGATCAAATAACTATGGGTGTGCCCTGCTTATAGCCATCTCCACTACCCAGAAGATTTTCCTGCTACACCATCCTCCTCAGATACTAAATACCACCATTAGCAAGGGTAAGAGCAAAGTAATATAAACCTTTTAATGTCAAGCCTCCCAAAATCTGCCTTGTAATTTTTGCCAGCTGTCTACCGAGGAAATGAAGCCATCAAAAGTTTCAGGTTAGTATGGCAGCGCAGCGACAGCGACACCAAATTGCCTGAAACTTCATAAACATATCTATTTTCACTTACACATCTAGACTCTTAGCAGTAGCGAAGTAGGGCTGTTAATAGCTGACATCTAAAATTTGCCCAATAAATAAGAGACTCGATTCACTCAACAGTAGAAAACTAGTGTTCAATGAAAGCTGGTTCTATGGGGAAGCCTCTACTTTTAAAAAAGAATGGATTCCAAGTTCTAAAATGGCCACCAAGCACCAAGACCTGCCTGCCTGTGTTTCATAGATTTCTCTAGCAGTCTCAACCCAGGAGGGTAAAGGCTACCAAGGGATATTTTCAGAGTTTCTTCTACCTGGTCATTCTGCCCTGTCTTTAAAAGTAAGCGAAGGTGCAGGGCCTGTGTTCCTGACGGCAACCTGTAATCCATTACCTGGCCTGGACCCTTACAGTCACGGCTCTGGTGCACTGGGAACAGAGTCCCTCCTCAGGTAGACTAGAAAATGATGACCCACCTGAGACTGCAGAAATTGGCAGCCCTGATTTGAGCCAATAAAATACAGCTCAGAGGCAAAGAGACACTAAGAAAGGGTTTTGTTGTGCAGTAGCTCTTAGGAACCAACCACAGTGCCTCTATTCCACGTGGGACCATTTCCCACAGCACCTTTTAACTTTAACAGATGAGTCTGGATATCCCTCTCTACCGACAGCCACCTGCAACTATCCAAGACTAAGAAAAATGTTGCCTTCCTCTGTAGGCACTTGAAACAATGAAATGCTGCAGACTTTCTTTTTAAAACAGGTACCCTGCTTTTTTTAAAACAAGTTTCCAGCAGGAGCTCTAACCACCCTTAGGAATATCTTAACCAAAGATGCAGCCCGGGCAGCAAGCAACATACACAAGGAAGATGTGAAATCCCAGGCTCCCAGGCCAATGAACTGCTGACGTTTTGCATACTTTAGACTTGAGTCATTAATAATTTAAAAATAATTCTACCGTCTTCAGATTAGCTCTGGGCTCGAATAGATTTAATTTATTATGAGAACCCATTCCTTTTAATTAGTGAAGTAGTTTCTAAAAGTGCAAAGTGATTCGAGTTACCAGTATTTCCCCTCAAAAATTTAAGAACCACTTGTGATTCTTCAGCTGGGAAATCAGAAAAGGCTAAAAACAAAATCGGATGGAGTATATAGTTGTCCCATACAACCTTTGACCGGCATAAAAAAAACCCAGTTAAAATGCAACAAATGTACTCCCCATCCTTTCAGATTAGTCACTTACAGTTTTATTGTACAGAGAAGCATTTAAAACATTTTCAGTCAATGCTTTTAACTTGGAAATGATGTTCTAGTGATTGTGCTTGTGACTTTTTGTAGTCTACAAATAATTAGACACATGTTTAAGAGTGAAAAATTCCATTTTTGTCACCTTGATAGGATGAACACTGTAATGATAAATAGTGTAGCCATTAATACAGCTATATAAGAAAAGGTTTAATAATGCTCTGTGTTTGCATTTACTGTGGATATATAGCTGATTTAGACTGTTAGATGGAGAGTTGTGTCATAAAGGAAGAATTTGCTATACTCAAGCAGAGAAAGCTCATATTCAACCAAAAATCCCCTGGCTGTATGTTGGGGGGATCCGGATCTGAGTATAGCAAGGTGCACTGCTCTGGCCTGAAGCACAAGTTCATGATGCAATGCAAGTTCACGGTGCAGTGCAAGTTCACAATGCATTGCTGAGAGGAACACTGATGCAGTCAAGGCCATTTTCCTACCAGTGCTGCCAAACAGGCTTTTAAAAGCACAGACAGACACACATTCTTACACTACATGCAGGGAAATGTGACACAAAGTATTGCATATGTTAATGTCAAGCTTGCTGCCATCATTTCTCTAAATATCCATGACATTTTCTTATCAGTTACACACATGAGGAAGCAAAACCCTTTAAAATTAAACAAAAATGCTAACTATTTTACTAAAGAATGTATTTTCCAATAATTTCAGTGCTCTTAAAGGAAGTGTGTGTGCCGAGGAGGGAGGGAGAGAAAGGGAAGGAGACAGGGAGGGAACACATTTCTGAGTGTCGTTTTTCCCTCTAAAACCACCCAATAAGGTCAACTTTGTTTTAAAGTGTTAGATTTAGGAAATTTTCCTCAGCGAGGAACAAACAGAAAGCAGAAGTCTAAACAAAAGCAAATTAAATCAAGACAAGGACATCAAAAACAAATTTGGCTTTACTTTTCCGTGGAAGTAGGTCCTATATCTAACACTGCACAAGGTTTCCTGCACAATGAAAGGAGAAGAAGTCCCTTACACTGCCTCGCTTTGCCAGAGAATCACCGTAGTCTGCTGGCAAAGTCCGCTTGCTGGACTTTTTCTGCTCATGTTCAACTGCATCTTCAATTATAGGCTCAAGCCTCATCTGGACAAACACCAAAGATTGGGATCAATGTCTTTTCATTATACAAAGAAAGATCCAATACCCTGTTTTATGTCTCTGCAGTCCAATTAAACAATTGCATGATTAGCAGGATTCAAAGTTAAAGAAAATGCAAAACCCCAGCAGTGACAAAAATCAAACTTTCTAGGCCCCGGTTTAATCTCTTGCCAACTTCAAGATTTTTAAGGTCTGTTTCTGAGACCTGATTGGGATTTCAGCATCTTCATTCAAGATCCCACCCAGGAAACTAATCCATTAAAATCCCAGAATTTAAATAAT
This sequence comes from Plecotus auritus, assembly GCF_963455305.1. Classification (NCBI taxonomy): domain Eukaryota; kingdom Metazoa; phylum Chordata; class Mammalia; order Chiroptera; family Vespertilionidae; genus Plecotus; species Plecotus auritus. The sequence continues at coordinate 166,013,862 of NC_137773.1, forward strand.
ATATTTCCCCCACAAATTTCACAAAGAATATATGTCAAACTACCCCCCAACCTTCCCCAATCCCTTCTTGGCAAAACTCATCCTTATAAATAGTGCCAATATGCAAACCTCTGCTTCTCTCCAGACACCAAAATGCTGCTCTGCATTACCTCTGTGAGGATTGTGGTATCATAGGATGGCTGATACTTTTCTTTTTCGTGAGCAGTTCTCTTCTCCATCTTCTCTCTGTCAGTTTTTTGCTTCCGGTCTGCACCTTTAGGCTAAAAAATAGAGTAGATTATTTTGTCCGTCAGGTTACAAACAACTTTATAAGCAAAATTGGGCCTTAATTACTGAAAGCCTGGTTTCCGTCTCTTACCTTAAAAACTTTGATTTGGCAGCTAGCTGAGTGTAGATGATCTGTATATTCTCCATTTTCATTCTGCTTAAAGGTGTCAACCTGGATCCTAAAAGGCACTCCCTTTTCACCTCCATGCTTCCGTGGAGTAAATTCTGTGCTGATGCAGTGTACCTGGACAATTGGAGATGTATTCAAAGTACCATCCACTGGTTTGTCTCTCTGGATGTCCTGTCACCGCTATAAATGTAAGTTCCTTTAAAACAAACTTCCACATCTTAGCCAGGTATCTGTTATGAATTTCTCTGATTGTTTTTAATATATGGTTTTCCTTTCACAAAGCCAGCTGGGCCTTTCTGAACTTTCTGGGAATGAGCTCTTCTTCCCCATTCCAATGCCTCTCCTCTGAGGAAGGACATGCTCTGATCATGGGTATAACAGTACAGTACAGAGGCTTCCTGCCTACTTCCCATACCTCCACTCCAGACCGTATACTGTTCTCAGACCCAGCTAAGCCTTGCACGTGGCTCAATCCACGGCAACCTTGAGCTCATCATTCAGAGCTTCCACTATTGCCCTCTACTTCAAAATACCCTAACTCTACCCATTCAATCATCTTACTGTTATTCCAACCTCCATCAACTTGGAATACTTTTGCCTGGGGAACTTCCACATCCCAGAAAGCCCACCACTTGTCCTACCTGTATCCATCTAAACTCTTCTGTCAACCCTTCCAAGGATCCTAAGGGCATCTTCCATCACTCTGTACCCTCACCATGGAGACAGCTTTAGGATACTTCACAGGATCAGTAAACAGATTTTTGTAATTTCAGACTGATACACATCCTGTCTTCTAGTGACTCTCAAAGTCAAAACTGATCTCTGCAGGATATTGTGCATAACCTGAGATTTAAGGCCAGCTCCTATATCACTTTCATTCACTGTATATCTAGTTATCCTGTTAGACAAACAGTGTGAGAAAATATTCAACAAATACGAACCATGTTCCTAGTGACTACTAATTGTTGGGATATAGTATTTGCCAGACCACAAAAATTCAAAATACCAAAGATTCTTTACTGTTCACAAAAACCACAGTCTACATAGGTTGGTCAGCAATTAAGCAGTATGTTTTTTCTACGTAAGATTACCTACTCAGTATTTTTAATCTTTCCACTTACAAATATGAATATCCTGGATATTAGAATACCATGGGTTTTACTATATATATTTTATATATATTTATATTTTAAAATTCATCTCTTAAAAATACAAACTGAGTACTTATGGTTGACATGAAATACCTGAGAGTTGCTTTCAAGTATTTCATCAGTAACTTAAAAAGGGGAAACTACTCATAACTGTTGAAGGAAGGTGATGAGTACACAGAGAATTCATTCTTATTATTCTCTTACTTTTGTGGTTTAAAAATTTCAGTATTAGAATGCTGCTAACAGAATCTTAAAACAGTACACTTTTTTTTTCAGTCACATCCTTTTATATGGCAGCTTTGGTTCCAGAGAAATGCATCTTATGAAAAATGCAAGTTTTGATTACTGTTACTACCAGTGGTAAAAGTAACACTGAAATAATGCTTCACACATCAGCTTGCCTTCACATGTGTTAGTCTGTAATAACAGATTTAGTATATTAACTCCAATTTAAGTATATTGTGTATTTTTAAAAAGACACTGCCAGATAGTTTACAAATAAGCTTTTAAAGAAATTTATATCATGCATCAAGAACTCAACCTCAAAAAAAAAAAAAAAAAAAAAGGGAATTCAACCTCATCTATGACCTTCTAAATGACGAGGCTAGTATATGTCTAGTAAAGTAAAAAATCCAAACCTGAATGAAAGCAGATGTGCGTTTTGCAGGGTCCCACAGAAATTCAACCGCATTTAACTGGCTTGGATTTGTCCTTGTGTCAATTATTCCCACAGACATTGGAATATCTGTATTTTAAAAAGAAGTTACATAGAAACTCATCTACTAAGAATAATTTAAAAGCTTACAGCTTACTTTAATTATGTTTTAGTGAAAATGTTATACCTCTATGCTGCACTTTGTTTTTCCATGTTCTCTGTGGTCAACCATTTCAACATCAAAACCCACCTAATGAGTATCAGACTTTCTCCCACCATGGTTCCTATTTCATTTTAATCAGAATATGATGGATAGTACCCAAAGGAGAACTAAATAAATGGTTTCCAACTCATAATATTACTGGCTCAGGGTCTTTCAGTTTCAACAAAACTCTACAGTTGGTCTTCACACAACATGGGTGGGAACTGCACAGATCCACTTATGTGCAGAGTTTTTCAATAAATACTGTAAGTGTATTTTTCCTTCCTTTTATGGTTTTCTTAATAAGATTTTCTTTTCTCGCCCTGACCGGTTTGGCTCAGTGGATAGAGCGTCGGCCTGCAGACTGAAGGGTCCCAGGTTCGATTCCGGTCAAGGGCATGTACCTTGGTTACAAGCACATTCCCGGTAGGGGGTGTGCAGGAGGCAGCTGATCGATGTTTCTCTCTTATCGATGTTTCTAACTTTAAAAAAAAAAAAAAAAAATCAATAAAATATATTTAAAAAAAAAGATTTTCTTTTCTCTAGCTTAAGAACTCAATATATAATACACATAACATACAAAATATGTGTTAATCGACTTTATATTATCTGTAAAGCTTCCGATCAACAGCAGGCTATTAATAGTGCCATTTTGAGGGAGTCTAATTATGTGCAAATTTTTCACTGCATGGGGGTCAGCCCGTAACTCCAGCGTTTGTTGTTCAAGGGTCAACATTTTAAACTATAAAACAACTCAAGGCACACAGAATCCACTCACACCAAAACACTCTCCACACAATTATACATGGTACCAACATGGGTATAACTAAAATGCCTTTATATCTCTCTCCATGGTCTTCTAATGGTCACTGTACCTAAATCAAGAAGTCTATCTCCTGGGCGATTCCACTTCCAACCTTCGAGTTGCTGATGCTCTGTATACTGTAGCCGTCTATCATGGAATACGACTCTTATGATGCTCTATGGAATAAGTGGGGGAAATGAGTACTTTTAAACTGTTCCAGCTAAAATGCAGAAGCATTTTCACTTCTTATGCATTCCTATAATAAAGAGCATACAAAAACAAATTCTGCTTTAAACAGTTTGTAAGTTAACTGTTTTGCTCTTGTATACCTGGATTACAGGTACATGTATTTGGTGCAAAGAATTATAATTCAAATGTAAAGATCACAAATAAAATGGTTAATTAGGTATAATTTGTATTTAAAACCTGATATTATGATTCAGAATTAAGACACATGTCCACAAAACTCATGAGCAAGAATTACATTTCTAGGTAGAAAATATTGGATGGACACAGGAATTAATAAAATGAAAAGGTGGTATAAAGACAGAGAAACCCAGGCACAATGATAAAACTGCTAAAGTAACAGTTAATAACTGTCTGTAAAAAGATAGTCATCTGGGGGAAAGAGGAGACATCTGCACCCACCCTGAGAACTTACAGGCAAAATTCACTCTCAACTATTTTACCTGAAAGAGAGTGAAGAAAAACCAAACCAAACCAAACACATCAAGGTAACTTTATCCAAACACTCAAGTTCCTAAGGAAAGACTTTTAACTCCACAAACTCTAGGCCAAGTCCCTGTTCTCCACCTACCATCCCTTCTTCACCTTCCACAGGTTTGGGGAGCCAGCTTCTATTTCATTCCAGGGGCCAGGATTAAAGAGGTCATCAAAACACAATGCCAAATTTGTACTAATTAGCACTAATTAGTGCTTCTGACACATGTATAAATAATTTTCTCAGACTATGCTGCAATAAGATCATATTTTCTTTTTTTAAATACATATTTTTATTGATTTCAGAGAGAAAGGGAGAGGAAGGGGGAAAGAGGGACGGGGGGGGGGGGGGGGAGGAGGGGAGAGGGAGAGAGAGAAAAAAAGAGAGACATTAATGATGAGAGAGAATCATTGATCGGCTGCCTCCTGCACACCCCCACTGGGGATCGAGCCCACAACCTGGGCATGTGCCCTGACTGGGAATCGAACTGTGACCTCCAAGGATCATAGGTCGACACTCAACCACCAAGCCACATGCCGGGCAAGATAATCATATTTTCATAGGCTCTGCTAGTTTGAATAGGAAATAATTTGTTAGCAATACATATAAATACTACTTTAGTGCATCTGCCTTCCCCATCCCACAAATAATGTCCAAAATGTAGCTGATAAAGTTTATTTTGTTTTTAATATTGTTATTTTCAATCCTCACCAGAGGGTATTTTCTCTTATTTTATTTTTTTCTGTATTGATTAAGGTATTACATATGTGTCCTTATCCTCCCATTGCCCCCCCACACCCCCACTCATGCCCTCACCCCCCTGGTGTCTCTGTCCATTGGTTAGGCTTATATGCATGCATACAAGTCCTTTGGTTGATCCAGAGGTTATTATTTTCCATTGATTTTCAGACACAGTAGAAGGAAGGGGTGGGGGGAGGGAGAGAGACATCGATATGAGAGAGACACATCAATTGGTTGCCTCTTGCACACACCCTGACCAGGGGTGGGGAGCAAAACTGCAACTGAGGTACATGCCCTTGACCAGGAATCGAACCTGTGACCCTTCGGTCCGTGGGCTGATGCTCTAATCACTGAGCAAAGCTGGCTATGGCTGGATCCAGTTTAAAGGACCTCAATACAGGACCCATCAAGCCCTATTCATTTTATTAAAATTAATTTTTATAATTAAAACATTTTACACCCTTTACACTGACTTTGTTTTTAAAAGTCAACATCTCAGAGTCATCAAATTTAATTTAACTTTCACAGTCACAGGAGAGTTCACCCATATCTTCTCTTAAAATATTACTAGGTTGAGCCCTAACCAGTTTGGCTCAGTGGATAGAATGTCGGCCTGCAGACTGAAGGGTCCCAGGTTCGATTCCGGAAAAATATGTATTTTACTGATTTTTCACAGAGAGTAAAGGAGAGGGATAGAGAATTAGAAACATCAATGAGAGAGAAACATCAATCAGCTGCCTCCTGCACACCTCCTACTGGGGATGTGCCCACAACCAAGGTACATGCCCTTGATGGGAATCGAAACTGGGACCCTTCAGTCCGTAGGCTGATGCTCTATCCACTGAGCCAAACCGGTTAGGGATAGGTCGAATTTTAATCAGGTGTGGTACAGCTTGTAGATTTGTCCAAAGTTGAACCAAGCTGACTAGGACAAGGGCATGCTGAGAAAATCTTCACATTTCTAAGTTTCCTAGACACTGGAAAATGAGAGCTATTGTCTGGCTCCTTGAGCAAACACTTAGCTATTTGCATCCAGTCAACCAAAATAGGGCTTGCTCAGTGATAACAATGGTGATAACTTCATAAAACAATTCATCTAATCAGTGAATGCCAATATTGGGGAATGAAAAAATAAGACCATTTCACTCATCCTCTAGGGAAATGAGCAAATCCACTGATAGAACACAAACATGACAGACTCAAAGTGCAGATGGATCCCTCCGATCCAAGTATATTGGGAGTCCCTGAGTGAGACGGGGAAATCTGGGAGCTCACTTTAGGTTGACAAGACAATGATCCAGTGGAGACCAGACCCCTTATCTTTTCCTTCATCTTCTCACAGGTTGAGGGCTTCCTGCCCCAGGAGTGGGAGGAATACTAAAACATGTCAAAGACTCTCCAGCCTCCAGGTGCTGAGCACCTGGCTTACCCAGACACCCCAAATTTGCTAGCTTTAGTATTAGTATCCACTCCCCCTACCAAGGCTGCCTTTTTACATGCTCACCCTCTAAAGAGGCAGATCTACAAAGGAGCTAGTCTTTCCAATGGAATGCCTCTCCTTAGTGAGGACCCAGCAGCACCTGGGCCTCCGACATGCCTCTCTGTGGGGAGATGGAAGGATCAAGAGAACACATGCTTCTCTTTTGCTAACACTTAGCCACACTGAAGTTTTGCCTTTTCCTAATTAAGTTTCTTCCATAAACCGTGGTGCATGATAGGTGAGGCTAGAGGACCCACCATGCACGACAATGGAGGGGGTGGGGACAGTTCTGAAGATATATCCTATAAGCAATGGGTTGGCAGGCCAGTGGTTACACCTCCTATATCTGGAATGACTGCCTTCTTCATTCACATACATCAGTAGGGTAAAGAGAGATTTCAAAATTTTTTTAGAGAAATATTAAGAGGTGAAATAAAAGGACCTTTTGAAGTTTCATTTTAACACATTTTCCCTCATGTTATCTTTTACTTTTAAAGAGAAACTTAAACTTTTTGTAGTGGTGGTACGTCTTTGCACACATAGCTGCAAGTAAATTTCATACGGTACGTTTCCAAAGGGCTTTCACATTACGTCAACAAGTTAGGAGCTTTAAAATAGTGAAGTTAAGTTTTTTATAAAAACTCTTGCAGCAAAACTGCTTTTTAAAAATCACTGCAATATCTATTAGAAATGTAAAAGGATTGACCTTGCCGAAACCGGTTTGGCTCAGTGGATAGAGCGTCGGCCTGCAGACTGAAGGGTCCCTGGTTCAATTACGGTCAAGGGCATGTACCTTGGTTGTGGGCACATCCCCAGTGGGAGGTGTGCGGGAGGCAACTGATCGATGTTTCTCTCTCATCGATGTTTCTAGCTCTCTATCCCTCTCCCTTCCTCTCTGTAAAATATCAATAAAATGTATTTAAAAAAAAAAAAAAAAGGATTGACCTTACCTTTACCAATTTTCCAGTGATCTCAGGCATATCTCCCATTTTCCGATTATCCAGCATCCGAATTTCATAAGACTGACCTATTTTTAAAGAAATTGTACATTAAAAACAATCCACATAACAAACATTACTGTGTTTAATAAAAATATTAACTATCTTTCAAAATATACAATTACACAATGTTCATTTACTAGAAAAGCAAATTCAGGTTTATTATCTTTCTTTTTCCTGCAACTCATACTATCCTTTCCTTCTTACACTATTACATAAGACTATAAAGAATTTCTGTCAATTTATTTTCATTTTTAACTATTACTCTTACATTAAATTTACATTATACATATTTCCATTACCTGAGACCAACTTTTTATAACAGCTTTTAAAAAATATATATAGTCCTCGCCGGTTTGGTTCAGTGGATAGAGCACTGGCCTACAGACTAAAAGGTCCCGGGTTCGATTCCAGTCAAGGGCACGTGCCCAGGGTGCGGGCTCGATCCCAGTAGGGGCGTGCAGGAGGCAGCCAATCAGTGATTCTCTCTCAATAAAAAATTCAATAAAAAAATCAGAGAGGAAGGGAGAGGTAGAGAGAGATAGAAACATCAATGATGAGAGAGAATCACTGATTGGCTGCCTCCTGCACGCCCCAACTGGGATTGAGCCTGCAACCTGGGCACGTGCCATGTGCCGTGACTGGGGTTCATAGGTTGACCATCAACCAAACCACTGAGCCACGCTGCCCAGGCAACAGTTTTTTTGAAATTTAATCTACATGCCATAAAATTCACCCTTTTAAAGTATACAATTCGTTTTTAGTATATTCAGAGCTGTGCAACTGCCACTGCTACCAATTTAGAATATTTTCATCACCCCAAAAAGAACTCAAATCTATTAGCAGTCACTACTCACCATTCCCATCCTCCGAGCCCCCAGCAACCACTATTGGCTGTACTTTCTGTCTCTAGGGATTTGCCTACTTTGGACACTTGATATAAATGGAATCACACATTATGTGGCCTTTGTGACTGGCTTCTTTTACTAAAGAATGTTTTCAAGGTTCACGCAGGTTATAGCATGTATTAGTATTTCATTCCTTTTTACTGCCAACTATTATTCATTGCATAAATACACCACATTTTATTTGTTCATTCATTCATCAGTTAATTAACATGTGGGTTGTTTCCACTTTTGGCTACTATGAACAGTGACATTAAATTCAAAGCATTTATTTTTAAGGTCCTAATATAGAACTTTAAAACAAGAACCAGACCTAGCCAGTTTGGCTCAGTGGATAGAGCGTTGGCCTGTGGACTGAAGAGTCCCAGGTTTGATTCCGAACAAGGGTACATGCCTGGCTTGTGGGCATGATCCCCAGTAGGGGGCGTGCAGGAGGCAGCCAATCAATGATTCATCACTGATGTTTCTATTTCTCTATTTCTCTCTGAAATCAATAAAAATATATATTTTAAAACAAGAACCAAAACTAACCTCAAAGAAATAAGATTACTGTGCAAAATGAAATTAACAAAAAATTACAGTTATATGTGTCTCATCTCTAGGGCAAAGAAAACTAAGGAGAAAATAAACAAATGGGACTACATCAAAATAAAAAGATTCTGCACAGCAAAAGAAACCATCAACAAAATGAAAAGGGAGCCCACTAGATGAGAGAACATATTTGGCAATGATACATCTGATAAAGGGTTAATATCAAAATATATAAAGAACTCATACAACATAACTAAAGGAAGACAAACATTCCAATTAAAAAATAGGCAAAGGACCTAAATAGACTCTTCTCCAAAGGGGACATATGAAAAAAATGCTCCCAAGTCACTGATCATCAGAGAGATGTAAATTAAAATGACAACTGAGATATCACCTCACACCTGTCAGAATGGCCACCATAAACAAATGACAAGTGCTGGCAAGGATGTGGAGAAAAGGGAACCCTAGTACACTGCTAGTGGGAATGCAGACTGCTGCAGCCATTATGGAAAACAGTAAGGAGTTTCCTCAAAAAATTAAATATGGAATTGTCATTTGACCTAATGATCCCACTTCTAGGAATATATCCTAAGAAACCCAAAACACCAATCAGAATGTATGCACCCCTATGTTCATAGCAGCACAATTTACATTATGTCAAATGACAGTTAAGATCTGGAAACAGCCCAAGTGCCCATTAGTAGACAAGTGGATAAAAAAGCTGTGGTACATTTACACCATGGAATACTATGCAGCAGTGAAAAAGAAGGCTCTCTTACCCTTTGAGACAACAGGGAGGGACTTGGAGAGTATTATACTAAGCGAAATAAGCCAGTCAGAGAAAAGCAAGTATCACATGATCTCACTCATATTTGGAACCTAAGGAACAACATAAACTGATGAACAAAATAGATCCAGAAACACAGAAGCATGGAACAGACTGCAGAACCTCAGAGAGAAGGCAGGGGAAGGAGGGTGGGTTGAGACCAACCAAAGAACTTATATGCATAATCTGTGGACAAGCTCACTTATATCATGAGGTCTGAAAGCATCAAAGATCTGGCTGGAGCTATAAAACAAGGGGCAGCCTATCCCAGCTAAATCCCTGCTAAAGGGAGAGCCAGCTGTGTTTGCTCCACCCTCTCATGGTTCCATGTTGGGATTACAGTTTTTTACTTCACATAGTCAGCCTTAACTCCTCTCGTTACCTAAGAACAGGTGCTTAAGGCATAACCAGGAAAACACAGTTTTTAAACTCTGAATTTCTATTGTTCAAAATAGTACAAAAAACGGATACTTTAAGGCATCAATTGGAAAACCTGTTCCAATTTCTATCTTACTGATGAAGTCAAGACTACACAGAATTTACTTTTTTTTTTTTCTTTATGGTGTTACACAATGGCAAACATTCTTCAGTAACAGCTGCCCAAATGGCAGGTGAGCAATGATCTTTAAGGGGAGGCTACTAGGAGTACTAGTAACCAAGCTATGGCCAAAGAACGGTGCAGAGCCCCTGCAATGTGCCAACCCTCCTATGAGGAAATTGTCCACTTAAGGTGGTTGTGAAGGGAAGCTCTCATATTTGCCTGAATATTCAAAATAAAAAATGCAGCCTGGTCCCCAGACTAGCAGCATCAGCATGACATGGAAACTTATCAGAAATGCAAATTCTCCAGCCCCACTGAATCAGAAACTCAGTGGAGCTCAGCAATCATGTTTTGACAAGCCCTATGAGATCCCAATGCTTGCTGAAGTTGGAGACCCTATAAATATCTAGTCAGCCAATACTATTTCGAACAGAAAGCGTTCAAGACCTTCTCCTGGGAATAACTTAATACTCAAAAAGCTGTGAGTAAATGGTAAGAATCAACCATCTTTTCTCAGAAGCTGAACAAATACTGTAGGATATGTTATGATAAACACTCTCCCAAAGAGAAAAATGGCCTAATTTGGGATGGCTAATTATACATTTGCATCATTTTGCATAAGGCTCATTTAATACAATGATATATGAAACACTGCACAGTATTACAGATAAGATTTCAAAAATCCTTTTTAGTTCAAATTATTTAATTATCTATGTTAAAATTAAGAACTAAGTCTATTTAAAGCTGTTTAAAGTAAAGTGCATTATGATTACAAGTAACCAAAATTCAGACGTCATCAGGTTTGACAGGACTATAAATCTTGCAACAGTCTAGGGCAGCTCTCACTCCATTACATATGTATGCTCCAGAAATACACTGATGTTCACATATATCCATTCCATTACATATGTGCATACAGTCCATATATTTGAATATACATATATGCACACATTTTATATACATAATCAAGAGCCCAAGGTTCATTAGATGCCCATTAGATGCCAGCTTTGACAGGGCTTTGAGAGATAAGCTAAGGAGGCAGTACTGCAGGAAGCAGAGTCTTTGTCTAAAGCATATTGCCCCCCATAGCCATTTTTAAAATAAGCCAAAATTTTTTTGTTAACATCTTAATTTCAAATTTACACAGAACTTACAAGATTACTACAAAGAACTACGTATTACTAAAGAACTATTAACATTTTACCATCACTGCTTTATCATCTTCTCTTTATATATACGCATCTGCTGATGGTGCCAGTCCCACTCGCACCTGCTGCTGGTGCCAGCCCCAATCACACTGCGCTGTCAGTGGGTGCGGGTGGGACTGGCGCCGTCAGGGTGTGGGAGTGGCAGCGGCAGGAGCGGGGCCGCCGGCAGACAGGGGACTGGGCCTGTGCGGGAGTGCAGAGGATGAGCTGAGACCCGCCCCTGTGCCCACCGCAGCCTCACGGCCCACAGTTCCTTTCAAGGGGCATGAATTCATGCACTGGGGCACTAGTGTAATATATACTGACTTTTATATCATGTAAACCACCTAGAGCAATGGTTGGCAAACTGCGGCTCCTGAGCCACATGCGGCTCTTTGGCCCCTTGAGTGTGGCTCTTCCACAAAATACCACAGCCTGGGCGAGTCTATTTTGAAGAAGTGGCGTTAGAAGAAGTTTAAGTTTAAAAAATTTGGCTCTCAAAAGAAATTTCAATTGTTGTACTGTTGATATTTGGCTCTGTTGACTAATGAGTTTGCCGACCACTGACCTAGAGCAAGCAGTAAATTAAACATCCTACTCAAGTCCACTTTTTCTTTCAACAATGCAAATAAACTTTTGCTTTGGCTATGATCGTCCTGGTGCTGAAGGGATACGCTTCTGTTTCCAGTCTTCAATCCAGGTCATTACAAGTTTCTCCATGTCTGATATAGACCCTTCTGGAATTTTTGTTAGTCTCATTGCCTTCAATAAAGCAAATCCTTTAATACAGTGGTTCTCAAGCTTTCTAATGCCGTGACCCTTTAATACAGTTCATGTTGTGGGTTTGCGACCCACAGGTTGAGAACCATTGCTGTAGAGCCTAAGACAGGGGTGGGCAAACTTTTTGACTTGAGGGCCACAATGGGTTCTTAAACTGGACCGGAGGGCCGGAACAAAAGCATGGATGGAGTGTTTGTGTGAACTAATATAAATTCAAAGTAAAGGAGCGGAGGGGAGAGCAAGAGAACCCTCCGCTCTTTCGGCTCCGCGGGCCGGATAGAACAGCTGAACGGGCCCCGTAGTTTGCCCACGGTTGGCCTAAGACCATCGGAAAACACAGATATTTACATTACGATTCATTAACAGTAGCAAAATTACAGTTATGAAGTAGCAACAAAGATAATTTTATGGTTGGGGGTCACCACAACATGAGGAACTGTATTAAAGGGTCGCGGCATTAGAAAGGTTGAGAACCACTGCTTTAATAGCTTCTGTCACTTTGTTTTTGTTTTTCAAGATGGTAGCTATGGTGAAACGGGACATGCCCAACTAATGATCAATAACCATAATTGATTTTCCACCTTTGTAATCCTTAATTTTATTTTCCTTTCCAGGGCAATCACTTGATGTGGCCTATTACTGGCAACATTAGCAGTGGATCTTGTACACAGGGGCCATGATGAACAAAACAACATGGGATTAAATCAAGCACAAGAGAAAATGATGCTATCAGGAGACACAGTAAACACAAGATGCACAAGGCTGCGGCCGGGGTAACACAATTCACTGTTTTACACTAACTTTTTTTTTAGTAAGCAGGAAGAGTACACTCTAAAATAATGATAAAAACTATATAAACTAGTAATTCATTTATTATTATGACTGTACATAATTGTATGTACTATATTTTTATAGCACTGGCAGCACAGTAGGTGTGTTTACACTAGCATCACACAAACATGTGGAAATATTAGATATAGGCAGTATTTCTAAGGAAATAATGTATGTAAAAATTCATTGAGCTATATATACTTTATTGATTTCAAAGAAGGGAGAAGGGGAGAGAGATAGAACCATTAATGATGAGAGAAAATCACTGACTGGCTGCCTCCTGCAGGCCCCACACTGGAGATGGAGCCCGCAACCTGGGCATGTGCCCTGATCGGGAACCAAACCGTGACCTCCTAGTTCAAAGGTCGACGTTCAACCACTGAGGCATGCCAGCCAGGCTGAGCTGTATACGCTTATGACCTGTGCACACTACTGTATATATGCTTCAGTAACTTTTAAAAAATCTAAGATTGACCAAATTGATATTGAGCAAGCTGATCAACTGCTCTAAGCTTCAGTTTTTAAATCTATAAACTAGATTAATAGAACTTTTCCTGGGTTGTTGTGGAAGGTAACACTATAAAGTATTTATGCTTCATACACTGTAAGCACTCATAAATGTCAGTCTAACAAATCATCACTATAGATGGTAGACTGCAACTTTTGTCAATATGAACTATCTTAATCTGGCTTAATAATAATAGTGATAAATTATCAATATTTTTCCCCAGGCCCATGAACAGACACATCCAACACATGCCTTTAAACAAGTGTGTGTGTGTGTGTGTACTCATTCATCCCAAGGTATGCATGTAAAAGAACTTATTGAATCATTCTCCAAGTAAGAAAAATTCAGGTTATTTTCTTTTTTTGTCATTAGAAATAAAGCTACAGTGAATATCCTTGCCCCTACATTGTTCCACTGTTCCTTCTGATAGTTTTATGTCCAAAACAGATTACCATATAAACTATTACAGTTCTTTCAAATACGAAACTTAAGTCTCAAATAATTGAATGCTTACCCAAACACTAATTCAACATTATACTAAATCAATATTAGTAACAAAATTAGAGTATGGCTATAAGTGCTACAGATAGAATACCTAAAATAAAACCTCAGCGGTTATAAACCTATATATGAAATGAACAGTTAAAAATAAGCTATTCTTTCATATTTCTGAATGTTATCACAAGTAAAGTCTCTTAAAAACTGTAGCTCGTTCCAACAGTTTAAGGAATTAAAGATTCTACTTAATGACAAATTAATAAAAATGTACATACAAGGAAATATACCTAAATGTTAATTTGTTATCTTGGTGGGATACAACTGCAGTCAATCTTCAGCTTTATCCCTTGACATATTTCCCAATTTTTTTACAATGAGTATGTACTATTTCATAACAAAATATTCGCATTTAAAAAAAGAAAAGAGTCGCCAAAACCGGTTTGGCTCAGTGGATAGAGCGTCGGCCTGCGGACTGAAGGGTCCCGGGTTCGATTCCGGTCAAGGGCATGTGCCTTGGTTGCGGGCACATCCCCAGTGGGAGGTGTGCAGGAGGCAGCTGATCGATGTTTCTCTCTCATCGATGTTTCTAGCTCTCTATCCCTCTCCCTTCCTCTCTGTGAAATATCAATAAAATACATTTAAAAAAAAAAAAAAGAAAGAAAGAAAAGAGTTTCACATGCTTTCACTTTAAGTATCCAACAAATTAATTCCTGCATAACATAGTACATTTGTTTATACTGGGAAGTCACACTGGCCTGTGCCCAAAACTGCTAAGAGCACCTGAAAAAAATCCCTCATATATCCCAAAGGTAAATTCTGCCCCGCACATCTCTATGCTCCATTCTTCCCACTCTCACTTTTCTATCACCAAAATATAATAGTCTCATAAAGTATAAACAAGATATGTGCAGACAGGAGAAACCAAGATGGCGGCATAGGTAAACACCTAAACTGCTGCCTCCTACAACAATTTCAAAACTACAACTAAAAGACAAAACGGACATCATCCAGAACCACAGGAAGGCTGGATGAGTGGAAATTCTACAACTAGAAGGAAAGAGAAAAGCACACTGAGACTCATAGGAGCTATGGAAGTGCAGAGGTACAGTGGCGCGCGCGCAGAGAGTGCTCAATCAGGAGGGAGACACAAGCCCCCGACTGCTCTGAACTCCAGTTCCAGGCGAGACTCTGGGGACCCAGACTCATACGGGGAGAAACTGGATTGTCTGGCAGCGGGCGAAACTCGAGGGCGGCTTTCTCTCAGAGGTGCTTGCAGTGATTACCTCGGGACACTGAGACCCAGGGGCCTCTTAGGGCAGGGCTGACGGGAAGCCAGGGAAGCCATTGTTGTGTGCTCTGCCTGAGATCCTGCCCCACGAAGCCATTGCTGCTTGTTCCGCCCCGAGACTCCGCCCTATCTAAGCTGAGGGCAGAGGTTTTTGCATATGAATGGCCTGGTCCTTTGAATTCTAAACTTACCTAACAAACTGCAGCTGAGTCAGTGAGACCCAAAACATCCAAAAGAAGGCCCAAGGCCCCGCAGCAGCTTGCATTTCTTCACAGCTGGGCCTCATCTGGGCACCTCCAAAACCCAAACAAAGAAGAGGAATCTGCAGATCTCTCTGTAGCTCCTGCTGGGTGGCCTCAGGCAGCAGCTAAATTAGCACCTCATTGGAGATACAAGAGCCAGTGTACCCAGGGATCAGAGTGGGACCATCCAGATTACAAGTCCTCAGATCCATAAGGGACACACTCAGGGGGCAGACTCAGTGAGCACCAAAGCCCCACTGAAGCAAGTCTTGTCTCATAAGGGTGTCTCTAGCACAGAAGTTCTCCCAGCATAGACACAGCAGATCCTCACAGCCAATTGGCCTGGAGGTCAATTCCTCCCAGTGATACCAAAAACAATCAAGGCTTAACTACAAGACTGTGCACACAGCCCACAAAGGGGTGCACCAAGAGTGTCCACCTCAGGTAACTGGGAGGGCTGAGCCACTGGGCCCTATAGGACACCTAGCACACAAAGCCACTCTATCAACTCAGGGAAGCAACCAAAATGCGGAGACAAAGAAACAGGTCACAAATGAAAGAAATGGAGGAAAGCAAACGACTGGATATAGAGTTCAAAACCACGGTTGTAAGGTTTTTCAAGAATTTTCTAGAAAAGGCCGATAAATTTAGTGAGACCCTCGAGGATATGAAAAAGGACCAACTAGAAATTAAACATACACTGACTGAAATAAAAAATAATATACAGAGATCCAACAGTAGACTAGAGGAATGCAAGAATCAAGTCAAAGATTTGAAATACAAAGAAGCAAAAAACACCCAAGTGGAAAAGAAAAAAGAATCCAAAAATATGAAGATAGTGTAAGGAGCCTCTGGGACAACTTCAAGCGTACCAACATCCGAATTATGGGGTGCCAGAAGAAGAGAGAGCGCAAGATACTGAAAACCTATTTGAAGAAATAATGACAGAAAACTTCCCCCACCTGGTCAAAGAAATAGACTTACAAGTCCAGGAAGCGCACAGAACCCCAAACAAAAGGAATCCAAAGAGGACCACACCAAGACACATCATAATTAAAATGCCAAGAGCAAAAGACAAAGAGAGAATATTAAAAGCAGCAAGAGAAAAACAGTTAGTTACCTACAAGGGAGGACCCATACAATTGTCAGCTGATTTCTCAACAGAAACTATGCAGGCCAGACGGGAGTGGCAAGAAATACTCAAAGTGATGAATAGCAAGAACCTACAACCAAGATTACTCTATCCAGCAAAGCTATCATTCAGAATTGAAGGTCAGATAAAGAGCTTCACAGATAAAAGCTAAAGGAATTCATCACCGCCAAACCAGTATTATATGAACTGCTGAAAGGTATTCTTTAAGAAGAGGAAGAAGCCGAAACCGGTTTGGCTCAGTGGATAGAGCGTCGGCCTGCGGACTGAAGGGTCCCGGGTTCGATTCCGGTCAAGGGCATGTACCTTGGTTGCGGGCACATCCCCAGTGGGAGGTGTGCAGGAGGCAGCTGATCGATGTTTCTCTCTCATCGATGTTTCTAACTCTCTATCCCTCTCCCTTCCTCTCTGTAAAAAATCAATAAAATATATTTAAAAAAAAAAAAAAAAAAAGAAGAGGAAGAAGAAGAAAAAGGTAAAGATAAAAATTATGAACAACAAATACATGTTTATCAACAAGTGAACCTAAAAATCAAGTGAATGGAAAATCTGATGAACAGAATAAACTGGTGAATATAATAGAATCAGGGGCCTAGAAAGGGAGTGGACTGACAATTCTTGGGGGGAAAGGGGTGTGGTACAAAAATCGTACACCTATGGATGAGGACAGTGGGGAGGGGGTGGTAAGGGCAGAGGGTGGGGTGGGAACCAGGTGGAGGGGAGCTATGGGGGGGGGGAAAGAGGAACAATTGTAATAATCTGAACAATATTTATTTTAAAAAAATAATTTTAAAAAAAGATATGTGTAGACAAAATTTGACATGATTTATTTTAGCCACAGACTCCATCTTGACACAGCTTATGTCTATTTTCAGCAAGTACATGCTTCATGCCGGAGACCCAGGTTCCTTGCTAGCTGGACTTCTGATTCATTCTCAAGTTCCACATTGAAACCACTGATACTAAAAATAACTGACATCCTTTCCTACTTGCTCCCCCTTTAGATTTTATCTGAAAAACCATAAAATAAATCTTGTTCCATAGACTCTCATGCAAATCAGTCTCCACAAACTATAACTTTGTTGGCTCACAATAAGTTTCCTACAATTTTTTTGAACTAGTTATATAACTTAAGGGGGAAAAAATGTAACTCAAAATGACTTCCAGTAATCTAGGCAGTCAAAACTTTCATTTAGGATTCTTGTAAATCCTAGCATCAAAATATGACACAGCCATACTAACCTTGGTTCAGGTAAGTGAGCGTTTCATCATGCAGTTTCACTGCTGGAGATGTTGCGGCACACATCACATACTGAAAGGGTGGGTTTTTAGTTTCATCATCCAATGGAAGGCTAGAATCTTCCTGCTTGAAAATGGGCAATGCCAAGACATCACTGAAAAGCAAAAAAAAAAAAAAAAAAAAAAAAAAAATCAACATTGACCTTACTTTGGGTTTAAAATATTTAAAAGCATGTAAAAACATTTAGGGGTAGTTTCTTTTAAAATTTAAGTTTAGAAATGATACATAGAATAAAAGAATTATCAATCCTACTTTGGCTCCCCTAAATGATAATATTAAACCTGTTATCTCTAGTGTGGCTGTGAGGAGAAGGGAAGCAGCTATGATTAGGTAGCTTAAATAAGAAGTATTTAATAGTAAAGTCCATGCTACTGATAAAGGCTAACAATAAAAATGTCACTTAAAAAGTTACTTCAAGAAAATTTTTAAACACTATAAACTCCAAATCCTTCATATATATATATATATATATATATATATATATATATATACACACACATACATATATATATAAAGAGCAAGTCAAGAGTGTGTAGCTGCCTGTTTTGAAAGGCAGGAACTATTGCTGCTGAAGGTAGGTCACATTAGCACCATGAGATCACAAAGAATCATTTGATTAAAATGGTACTTTACAAAAAGTTTCCTGCTAGGCTTGGCAAGTGCTGAGAGCATAAAGCTTCGTGCTTAGTCTAAAACAATGGCATCTTCTGAGAAGCAAACAGTGGCAGTAAAAACAACTGCTATTTTTTCTCCCAAGAATAACTTGGGGCATTAATTGGGAGGCAAATGGGAGGGGGCCAGGGTGGGGGTGTCTTTTGGGGCACTGCCTATATTCTCTGTTAACCTGGGAGGTTAAACATACGTGGATGTTTGGCTTGCTTTTAATTTTAACAATTTAAAAACAGCTGAGATCTAAGTTACATATCATAAAATTCATACTTTTAAAGTATATAATTCAGTGGGTTTTAGTATATTCACAGAGTTGTGCAGTCATCATCACTACTTCCAGAACATTTTCATCATCTCAAAAAGAAATCTCGTACCCCCTGGCAGTCATTCCCTGTCCCTTTTCCCCCTACCATACTCCTAACCCCTTGCAACCACTGATCTACTTTGTCTCTAAGGATTTGCCCATACTGGTCATTAATCAAACAGAATCATGTGGCCTTTTTCTTAATCTGTTTTCAAGGTCCACCCATGTTATAGCATGTATCATTACTCCATTCCTTTTTATATCTGAATGATGTTCCATTGTATGGATATACCATTCTATTTATCCATTCATCAGATGATGAACATCAGGGCTGTTTCCAATTTTTGGCTATTATTCATAATGCTGCTGTGAACACTTGTATGTTTCTGTGTAGACATATGTTTAATTCCCTTGGATATCTTATATCTATCTAGGAGTAGAATTACTGGGTCATATGGTAACTATGTTTAACTTTTTGAGCAAGTGCCAGAGTGTTTTCCAAAGTGGCTGCACCATTTCACATTCCTACAATTAGTGTATGAAGTAATTGACATAATTCACTAAGATGTACATTTACATCTTGATAATTTTTCTATATCCATTTTTCAATAAAAAGTAAAATAATAAAATAGTCAAATGAATAACTACTATAACACCAATATCAAAGGCTTGTCTGAATTGCTTATTTCCCTTTCTGTTTTCTGCAAGCTGTTGACTAACTCAGGTATTTGGCTGGCCCATTTTAAGTAAATTTAATTTACAAACAAAACGTGGAAATGAAATGGGAGGAAAATTCTGCATTCCCTCCTTCTCGGCTACATTTCTATTAAATCACTAGACTGATTATTCAGAAACTAAATTACCACTAATTCTACTTCTCTTTTATTTATACCTAAGAATTATGAAAACACTCTTCTGCACACAGTATAACTGAGGAATGCAGTCAGCGATCTCCCCCAGCCCTCCTCTAGAGTTCTTCTCAACACTGTGACCTAGGTAGGGGCTTAGTTCCACTTAAGTGGAACAGATACAAAAAAAAAATGAGACTAATGAAGACTCAGAGCAGTTGTCTTTATGAAAAAACAACCATACCAGCCACAATGGCTCTACAGTAGATGAAAATATGTATATACCTATGTCATATATATATAAGCATTTAAAATCCTCTTGGTGAGAATATAAATAAGAATGAAAGCTATGACTTAGAAGTATTAATTATACTAAAAGTGACATGCATAATTTTAAGATCCCAATGCTAACTGCGTGGGTTGATCAATAAATAGATGCCATCAAAATACAACATAAGATGGGTCTGCGTGGCTCAGTGGTTGAGCATTGACCTATGAACCAGGAGGGTCACGGTTTGATTCCTGGTCAGGGCACATGCCGGGGTTGCAAGCTTGATCCCAGTGTCGGGTGTGCAGGAGGCAGCCGATCAATGATTCCCTCTCATCACTGATGCTTCTATCTTTCTCCCCGCCTCTCTCGCTCTGAAACCAATTTTAAAAAAGCCCTAACCGGTTTGGCTCAGTGGATAGAGCGTTGGCCTGCGGACTAAAGGGTCCCAGGTTCGATCCCCATCAAGGGCATGTACCTCGGTTGCAGGCACATCCCCAGTAGGGGGTGTGCAGGAGGCAGCTGATGGATGTTTCTCATCAATGTTTCTAGTTCTCTATCCCTCTCCCTTCCTCTCTGTAAAAAGTCAATAAAATATATTTTTTTAAAAATAAAAAAATAAAGAGGAAAAGAGATCTCTCCCTCCTCTCCAAGCAACCACACAGAACAAGCTATGTGAATACACATAGAAGGCAGCTGCCTATAAGCCAAGAAAAGAGGCATCAGAATAAATTCTACCTTGCTGGACTTCCCAGTCTCCAGAACTGTAAGAAATAAAAGTCTGACTTTAAAAATAATAATAATAAAATAAAATATGACCTAAGACTGCATAAGAATGCCCAGCCAGCATGGCTCAATAGTTGAAGTTTGACCTATGAACCAGGAGGTCGTGGTTCAGGCACATGCCTGGGTTGCAGGCTCAATCCCCAGTGAGGGGCATGCAGAAGGCAGCCGATCAATGATTCACTCTCATCATTGATGTTTCTGTCTCTCCCTCTTCCTTCCTCTCTGAAATCAATCAATAAATAAATAAAAAATAAAAAGTTAAAAAAAGAAGGTAATACCTAGAATAAGTTCATCAAGGTCGTGGAGGGAAAAAAGACACAAGAAAATTTTTTTTTAAATAAATAGATACTATATATAGCATTCCAAAGTGATTCTTCCTATCCAGAACGATCATATTCTCACTACCTTGAGAAGACTTCTCAATTATTAATCGGTAGGTAGCAAAGGGTGCCGCAGAAAGAGGGGGTCAAACCCCAGCTCTGGGCCTTCAAATCCAGCTCTGCCATTTGTTGAGTGATACTATGGCAGGCTATTTAACTTCTCTGAGCTCTAATAATGGGTTTTTAATTTAGAATATTTTAACTATCCTAACTCTAGGCGCTAAATATTAGATCAAAGGTCAAAGTGTGGTCCGTGTAATCCTGGGGAACCCGAGACTCTTCCAGGGGGCCCAAGAGGTCAAACGTATTTTCAGAATACACTACTGGCTTTTTTCACTTTGTTGACATTTGTACTCGTGGCACAAAACCAATAGTGATTAAAATGCTGGTGCCTTGGCATGAATCAAGGCAGTGGCACCAACTGTACTAACAGTCATTGTTTAAAATTAACTTTATTATATATTAGTCCTTGGGTAGGTATAATGTATTTCTGGGCACACCTAAGTGCAATGGTTGTCTCAAGGAAAAGATTCTAGCACTGGGATCTGACCTAGCAGTTTCTCTCACAGAATATTATTTTTAACTTGAAAGAAAAACTGACAAACTGTGAATATTCAGACCTGGGTATTTAACAAAAATTTCCTCAAAAATGAATAAGTGAACCCATCGTTTACAACTGTGATATTTGTTGCCAATGATAAAATCTGAACCCTCCACCATGTGCTTTCTCTGATGAGATAGTGGCCACATTAAGGAATGTGATTTTTTGATACCGCATAGTGAAAAACATCAACATTTAGAAGATCTGCACAACTCAGGAAAAACCACTGTTTTTTTCAAATTAACAATTCATGCACATTTCAAAATTATGCAGGGTAAGAGATCTGATTAAGTCCAAGACAGACCAATTGATTCTAATGTAACAAGACAAAAAAACATAGACACAATTGCCAATTCTAAGTTGCAATTTTAAGAAACCACCACTTGTCAAGTGCTGGTATAATATCAAAGAATATCCAACATTACTTGAAAGGGCTATTAAAATAATCTTCCTTTTTCCAATCCCATATGTATCTGAAGCTAGACTTTCTTCATGTATATCAACCAAAACAATATATTCCAAAAGCAGATAAGAGAATTGTTTTCTAAGTGAGATATTAAAAAGATGTGCAAAAAGCGTAAGACAATGCAACTCTTTTTCACTAATATTTTATTTAGGAGAATAATATTTTAAATAGGAAACATTGAGAGGGAGAAGGAGATACAGTAAAGAGAAGAAAGGTAGGAAAAGGGGCCTTGAGATTATTAGGAGATGGCTACTTCCCACTTCCCAGTAATATAAAGGCCTTTGTTATTTTAAGTAAATTTTTAAATTTCTTGATTATGAAGGGACTACAAAAAAACACAGCATACTATTCTATTAGAGACAAAGTAATTTGAGATTGAGACAAAGTAATCCATAAATGAGTGAAAATGACACCAAGGAGTGATCTTACTCAAAGTCATTCTGCTAAAATGACATGAAATCCTCTGAACTCAAAATATTCACAGGTATATTCTAGCTTTGCTTCCAAAATTTTATTTTTCATGTTTAAAAACAACAGCTTTGACCACTACATATCAAGGTTGTCAAAGTCATAAAAGTGGAGGAGACGAACACTAATGATGCCTGAGATTGAAACCCAGATCACAAGGACAACAGGCGAAAAACCGTGAACCAAATAAATTCTGTACTTTATGTAACAGTACTGTACCATGGCATCTTTTAAACTGTACTCTGGCCCTGGCTGGGTGGCTGGAACATGGTCCCATATACCAAAAGGTTTTGGGTTTGATCCCCTGTAAGGCTACGTAAGGAAGGCAACTGATTTGATGTTTCTCTCTCCTATCAATGTCTCCTCCCTCCATCCCCTTCTCTCTCTCTCTCTTTTTTTTAAAGAGCATTTGCAGGAAGATTTTTGTTTTGTTTTGTTTTTATATTTTATTGATTTGTTACAGAGAGGAAGGGAGAGGGACAGAGAGTTAGAAACATCGACGAGAGAGCAACATCGATCAGCTGCCTCCTGCACACCCGCCACTGGGGATGTGCCCGCAACCAACGCACATGCCCCTGACTGGAATCGAACCTGGGACCCTTCAGTCCGCAGGCCGACGCTCTATCCACTGAGCCAAACCGGTTAGGGCCGAGGATATTTTTTCTATTGATTTTTAGAGAGTGGGAGGGAGGGGGGGAGAGGGAGAGAGAGAGAGAGAAACATCTATGTGAGAGAGACACATTGATTGGTTACCTCCCACATGCACCTGGACCAGGTCAGGGATTGAGCATGCAACCCAGGTATGTGCCCTTGACCGGAATCAAACCCGGGACCCTTCAGTCTGCGGGCCCTGCTCTAACCACTGAGCAAAACGGCCAGACCAGTATTATTTCTTAAATCCTGAAAAGTAACATGCTACAGATTATAATTTCATGTGAACAATGATGGAAAGAAAATTACCAGTGGTCCAAATGACCCTACTAGAAGTTTAAGTTACTTAGTTACCTGGCCCTTACTTCACAGAACATGAATGACCCAGATTTCAGATGAGTTTCAGCCTTCATTCAGCATGTGGGAGCTGAGCCTTCATTTTTAATGGTAGTGCCAATGACAGCCACTGGGACCAATCACTTAACATCTATGAGCTTAGGTTTACTCACATATAGGGAAAGGACTGGTCTATTAGTTTTCTAGGGTCTCTTCATCCATCTCTAGAATCCTGATGTTGTAACTGAGATTTTAAAAACTCTTTGTAACCTGCCTCATTTTCTATAAAATCTGAAGCAGCTCCTATCTCACATCAATACACACAGAAGAACACAATACACAAGAGGGGAAAAAGAGCAGCAAAGGTAATACCAGAAATTAGCCTCAACATATCCCAATACTATCTACCTACAAAATTTAATGCAAATATATTTTTAAGTTAAGTCAGACAATTGAGAAAAAGGATCTCTTTCAAGCTAGGTACTGTAAAACCTGAAGAAACCATTTTCTAAAAGAAAAATCCCTCTTGTTTTAAGTCATCCAAAAATCAAATACAGTAAGCATACTCCACTTTGAAAAAAAAAATGCAAAGCTGCCTACAAAGTAAACTTTTATCAAGAAGTCACTTTTCAGCCCTCGCCTGTTTGGTTCAGTGAATAGAGCACAGATCGGCCTGTGGACTGAAGGGTCCCAGTTTCCATTCCTGTCAAGGGCACATGCCCAGGTTACAAGCTCCATTCCCAGTAGGGGGCTTGCAGGAGGCAGCAGATCAATGATTCTCCCTCTCCCTCTACTACTCTGAAATCAAGAAAAAAAGTCACTTTTCAAATAATTTTAAGTTTAGCGCAAGTTTACTTCTTGAACTTGAGAGAACAAATGAAAGAAGGACAAGCATCAGTAGCCCTTACTTCCCATCTGGTAGCAGAGGAAAAGACTGCCATGCAGTGAAAGGACACTGGGCATTCCTGAGACCCACCTGGCCCTCAGAGAGCTCCAGGTCCAGGTGGGGAATGCAATGCAAACAAAGGCAGCACAGCTTAAAGCCTTCAGACTTTCTCCAGGTCAAGTCAATTTTGCCATTTCCTAAATTTGAATCTCAAATAAAGGGTCTTGAATTTTCAAGAGGCAAGGACTTTCATAGGTTCCTCTTAGTTTTTGAGGAGCAAACGGATACCAAAAATATATGGAAAAAAGAACCAAAATGGTATTTGTCTTCAAAGATACTTGAAAATTTTAGATTAAATGACACATACCATATCACCAATAACCAAAAGCATTCAAGGGGAAATGTTTCCCCATGAGAAGTGTTGTAAAAAACACAGAATTACAAAGATATTACACATTACTTTAAAAAAAAGGTCAAGGAAAGGTTTAATATCAAGATTTTACTTCCTTTATACAAAATAAAAGTTCATTAGTTGGTTAAATCACTAAAACAAACGGAACTCTTGGGGGAAAAAATATAAAAGCTCAAAATAACTCAATAAACAATGCTCTCAGCAGCAAACTTTCATTTTGTCATAACTGGTAACTGAGAAGCAACTGAAGAGACACATTGAGTTTGTTTCACCTGCCCTCCTATTCCGGCAAGGCCAGGTCTTAAGGAAAAGCACGAGGCCACCTTTTCCCCAGGCAATCACTGCCTCTAGTACTCCCATCTGGGTTGACCCTATGACTTTCAGTAGCTCAATTTCCTCAACAACTGAAACAGTTGTTCCAAAAAAACAAGCCACCTCATACAGTTGCACAATTGCAGAGAGAAGTGCCAAGTTCAGAGAGACCAGCACAGACAGAATCAGGGTCAGAGACTGGTGAACGAGGGCTTTCCTTCAAGCACTTCCTCAAACACCTCCATCTTTCTGAGTTATTTATTTTTAAGATTTAAAAGCCTAATTACTTCAGGGAGCAGCCCCCGCCAACCCAGGCCTACACTGACCCAGAAGTCTTTCTTCTTCAGGACATTTGTCCTCCCCGAGAGCAGCAGTGACATGTATGGAGGCTGCTGGGCATCTGGACAGCACTTCAGTGCATTACTTTAAGCAACAGATTTGGAATAAATATCTCACTTTAGTTCGCATGAACAAAAAGCTGCCAAATCATCGAGTTTTAAACTTTAATGGGGCGACTTTATAGTATGTAAACTGAATTTCAAAAAAAAGCTAAGAAATAAAGAGCTGCCAAGTTGACAGGAGTTAAAAGAACAGTATTCCTCCGGATAAAGGCCGGAGACTGAACTCAGATGTTCCAACCCCTCAAATTTAAATGAAATGAATGGCTGCCGATAGAGGCGGTGAACACTCAACAAACTATTGTTTGTGCTGCATTCACTGTATCTTAAAAGTCGTCTTCAAAAGGAAGCAGCCTACGAGCATAGTCCCCAAAATGAAAACTTTCATTTTGAGACAATCAAAGAACCGTAACTACTGTTGATGTGCTGTTCTCCCCTGTGGCTATTGTCACATAGAATCACGTGACTAAAATTTGCAACTAGGAAAGACTACAATGTAGAACCGAGTAGGTAGGAACCGATACCCAAACTTTGGAGAGTACTTTCCCAATGTAAGTCCTAACATTTCGTACTAGATTCCAGCTCTAAGTGGCTCGTAAATCACTTGCAAGGAAATGAAACCCCTTCCCCACCAACCCAAGCCATCGTTAACAGCCGGGCGTGTTTTACAGCAAAAATGAAACCCTCAGCGACTCCGGGGCCGAAGGTTGCAGGGCCGCCCTCCCAAGCCCGCCACCGGGGTGGGCAGAGGCCTGCGAGGCTGCATGGCCCCGGCGGCCACGCGGCAGGCCCGGACCCCAAGCCGGGTAGGCCCGGGGCACCGCTGATCGCAGCCGCGCCTGGCCAAGGCCCAGGGTCCTGCAGGCCTTTCCCAAGGGTACGGAGGCGTCCGCCCGCCCGCCCGGCCCGGGGTGTTCGGTACCTCATGCTGTAAGCGCCGGCGCCCAGCTCCTGCCCGATGCCCGTAAGGCTGGCGTCGAAGTCGTGCACCAGCCCGGACTCGATCACCTCGTCCATCTTGAGCACCCAGGCCATCTTCCGGCCTCGCCGTCACCCGGCGCGCAGCGCGGCCTCCGCGAGAGCGGCGAAGAGGCCAGAGCTCCGCGGAGCGTCCTGGGGGAGGGCGCGGGTGAAGCCTCCGCGGCGCGGCGAGCGGTCACCAGCGGCGGCTGGGGCGGCGGCCGGCACGAGAGCGGCCGGGGCCCCGCGGGCAGGGCAAGGCGAGGAGCTCAGGCGGGAGCGGCAGGGCCGCCGGCAGCGCCTCCCTCCCGCGGGCGCCGGCCCCGCGCCTCATGCCGCCGCCGCCCAACCCCTGCGCCGCTAGCGCTGCAGCCGCCGCCGCCGCCCGTCCCGCCCCGGGGCACCCGGCTGCATCCTCCCCAGGACTGCGCTGGGGACGGGAGTTCAGCCCGCTCCGACGACCGCGCAGGGGTGAGCCCGCCCGTCCCCCGGTCCCCGGCCTCGACCCCCGGGCTTCAGCCCGCCCGCCCAGGCTCTACCGCCCCGGCCAACCCCGCCGACGCCGCTCCGCGGGCGCGGACGATGGCTTCGCCACAGCTCCGGCTCGAGCTCACTCGCCGCTTCCGCCTCCTACGGCTCCGCCCCGGCCCTGCCCCCGCCCCCGCCCCCGAGATTGCCCCCGGCCCAGGCCCGCCCCGCAGGGCCCGCGCACGGGACACTCCCGGCGCTTCCCGGAGGAGGCACTCTCCCTTCAGGGAGGCACGACCCCGCCCACACGGCAAGTTCCCAGCCCAAGAGGCCTGCTGCCCTTTCACACCGGCCCAGGAAGAGGCGGTGCCAAAAAGGCTGTCTGTTTTCGTCCATCCTGAGAAGCTAATTGATTGACAGGCGAACTGGACAATAAAGGCAAGTGCTTGGTCGAAACTCCCGTGAGTCTCTGTGCCCCTGTACTAAACAACCAATCAGAATGTTGTTCCTCTTGGGCGGGTTCCAGCACTGAATTTGCTGCCAAAAGGAGTTCATTGGACCGTACTAGATCCCACTTCCTGTGGTGCATTACCCCTCTATGGTCTTTTGGGTTGTCTTTGGATTTTGCTCACACTACAGAAGAGAAAGCGGGTGGGAGTCTTAGCCAATAGGCTCGCACCCTCTTTGTGGACTGAAAGGCCCATTGGGCAGAAAAACCTTGATTGACATGAATATAAGTCAATCAATGGTCCCAATAAAGGGTTCTGGAAAGAGTTCCCACAACTGCTGATTCCTGGGAGCAGTATGGCGAGCTGGAGTTAAACTATCGGTTCATTAGCAGTAACAGCTGGCAATCGTGTTATTTATTGTCTTGCATTTATTGTACTCGGATTCACTGGGCTTAGCTAGGAGCTTCTTATTCAGGGTGCAGTTATATGCCTGGAGCTAAAGTCGCCTCAAGGGCTTCTTTACTGAGGAACACCGAGGAAATAAAACGGTGTCGGTATAGTCATTCTGCCAAATTAAAATTAAGTTGGTTGAGGTGTGGTAGGCAATTAGACATGAATAGAACAAGGACGATAGGCCAGGTATAGAAGGTCACCACGGTGGAAAGTCCTTGGAGCCTAGCAAAGGACAATTGTAGGGTGGGACCTTGCCCCCAAGGTGACCTTTCCTCCCCGAGCATATCGCTGGTCCTGTGGTTTGAACTCCCTAGGGATAACATCTAGGCCTCAGTTGTATTTCAGCTCCAGGCCCAGGAAAGCAACAAAACCAGACAAGCCACACCAAAGCTGACCTCGGGACCAGCTGCTTTGAATAATGACCCCCTGCCCTGGTGCCACAACCCTGATAGGACACACCTGGAAAACTGCTGCACATTCTATTGACATCTTCCCTGGGGGCCTACCCCAAAGTCTCCACCCTAAAACCCTTTGGACAAAGGACCCAGCAGGCTCTCCCTTTCTGGAGCATGCCCACACCTTTCCCTTAATCCTTTCCCCTTCTTCTCCTTTCCCATCTCCCAGACATGTTACCATTAGCTTCCTCACTCCCAAACTCCAAGGGCCCTTTCTTTACTTCTATAAATGTTCTCTTATAGTTGGAGTCTTGGCTCTGAATTCTTTCCTAGCCAGAACTCAAGTACCCAGGTCTGGTCTGACCCCATAGGTGTAACACCCAGTGCTGTTCCAGCCACCTACAACAGAGAAATGGGGACAAGATTCTATTTTTGTTTTAACTAGCCTGGGAACTTAAACTTTCGACTTTTACAGTCCTGCTTCAAAGCCTGCATATACATCAAACCTCAGATAAACCTCTGATTACCCCCTGGAGGACTAAGGAAAGAGTATTCAAGTATCCATACCACCTGACATCTATTATCCATACTGCCTGACATCCATTGTCCAAACCACCTGAGGATTACAGTCTTGGACCAGTTCAGAGGCTAAGAATGCAGGACTGGTTCTTCTCAAGAATGTACTTTTAACTATAAGAAGCTTTTCTTCCTTCTTCAGAACATCCTGGATATTACCTAATTGTGTGTCTAGTTTGCAAACCCTAAGACCCTTGAATAAATATTTATTTTTAGCCAAAGCCTCCTGATTCATTTACCATCAGTCAACAGTACTCACATGTTTATAGCTCGATCCTGGTTGTTGTCTGAGACCTCAGTTGGGGCTGCTGGAATTCCTACCACAAAAATCCTGTAAGGTGGGTTTACCCAGAACTCCCCTTACTAACTTGATGTTTTCTCTTAGTACTTTTCCATCCACTGCCTCCCAACCTGCACCTGGGCTCTAAATGCCCGTTTACCCCAATGGAGTTGAGCCCAGTCTCTCCCACTGCAGAATCACATTGCAGTGGTCCCTAAACCTATTGTGATGCTCCTGGATAAAGTCTGCCTAGCCTTCTTTAACAAATGTAGAGCCAAAACCGGTTTGGCTCAGTGGATAGAGCGTCAGCCTGCAGACTGAAGGGTCCCGGGTTTGATTCCGGTCTTTAAATGTAGAGCCAAAACCGGTTTGGCTCAGTGGATAGAGCGTCAGCCTGCGGACTGAAGGGTCCCGGGTTTGATTCCGGTCAAGGGCATGTACCTTGGTTGCGGGCACATCCCCAGTGGGAGGTGTGTGGGAGGTAGCTGATCGATGTTTCTAGCTCTCTGTCCCTCTCCCTTCCTCTCTGTAAAATATCAATAAAATATATTTAAAAACAAACAAACAAATGTAGATTTTTTTTTTTTTTTAACAATGAAGACCCAGGACCAGAAACTATTGCAGAATCTTTATTCTGTAGCATATTTTATTAGTCAAGCAGCCACATAATCAGATTGATGGGTGTAGAGTGAAATAATTTGGAAGTCATGTTTTAAAATTTCCAAAATCCACACTGTGGCTACAAATGTTTTACATTTGATGACCTTGACAGTTTTGAGGAATACTGGTCAACTATTTTGTATGATGCCTCTATATTGGAATTTTTCTTATGTTTTGCTCAGGTTATTGGCTTTGAGGAAGAAAACCACAGGGGTAAAGTGCCCCTTTAGCACATATGGCACATGACTTACCAATGCAGATATTGACTTTGATC
This sequence comes from Plecotus auritus, assembly GCF_963455305.1. Lineage (NCBI taxonomy): Eukaryota > Metazoa > Chordata > Mammalia > Chiroptera > Vespertilionidae > Plecotus > Plecotus auritus. Next base: position 166,043,899 of record NC_137773.1, read on the forward strand.
ACGTGGCTTGTCAAGTTTCTCCACTTCTTTTTCTAACATTGGTAATGTTTGTCTTCTCTCTTCTTCTTGGTTAGCTCGGGTAGAACTTTTACCTTGTCAAAAAACCAGCTTTTTATTTTTGTTGATTTTTTCTCATTATTTTGTTGATTTTTCCTATTTTCAATTTCATTGATTTATTTTTTGTTATACTGTTGTCTTGCTTTATACAGTATATCGTTCTCAAGAAGACTAATGCCTTCCTCCTTTTTTTAAAAAATGTATTTTATTTATTACAGAGAGGAAGGGAAAGGGAGAGAGAGTTGGAAACTTCGATAAGAGAGAAACATCCATCAGCTGCCTCCTGCGCATCCCCTACTGGGGATGTGCCTGCAACCAAGGTACATGCCCTTGACCAGAATCGAACCTGGGACCCTTCAGTCCGCAGGCCCGACACTCTATCCACTGAGCCAAATCGGTTAGGGCTGCCTTCCTCCTTTTATTTAGAAGTCATTGATCTGTTTGATTCCAGGCCCAGAGGATTTCCCCCATACCTTTAAAGTCTAGTGGTTTTTCCTAGGATATGTCTAATAATTATTTCAGAATAATTTTTCCAGGTGTGCCTTTTGATTATGTTGATTCATAGCTTCTTTTCTTTCTGGAAAGTATTTTTGGATTTTAAATATTTATTCCCTTTTATTGTGTGTGTGTGTGTGTGTGTGTGTGTTTAGAAACTCCACCTGTGTGGATGATGAATCACTTGCCTATTTTCTACCAGTTACTTTTTTTGTGACTACTTTTACAGCTGTCCTTATTTCATTTTCTTGAATGTTTTCATTTATTTCCTCAATGTCTCATTATATTTTTCTGTGAAAATTGTGTTATCTTGGATATTTTAATTTAGTCTTCTTTTCTGAGTATCTTTGAGATCTTTCTTGAATTTTCCTTCTATGTCCTGTCAATTCTATTTCATATCTTTCTGTTTTACATCCACACATATTCTGAGTTTTTGAATTTTTGATTTAAGGTGTTTATATCTGTATGTTCATTTTTGTGAAGATACACTTATTTGGGAGTATTGAATATTGTCTAATAGGAATCTTTAACTTATAAAGTCACAATAGTTATTCCTTTGCCTCAGTCTTTGTAACACACTAAACACAGAAGCATTTTTCAGGCATGGGCATCACTATATGCAAACTAGGGTTCTAGTTGCATGAATAATGGTTCTTAAGAAAGAGCTTCCTGCCGAAACCGGTTTGGCTCAGTGGATAGAGCGTTGGCCTGTGGACTGAAGGGTCCTGGGTTCGATTCCGGTCAAGGGCATGTACCTTGGTTGCGGGCACATCCCCAGTGGGGGGTGTGCAGGAGGCAGCTGATCGATGTTTCTCTCTCATCGATGTTTCTAGCTCTCTATCCCTCTCCCTTCCTCTCTGTAAAATATCAATAAAATATATTTTAAAAAAAAAAAAGAAAGAAAGAGCTTCCTTCTTTGTCTATTTACATTCATGCTCCAAATTACAAAAGCATTAAACTTGAGGCTCTCAGGCTAGTATGGTGATAACTGATCTTAATGAAAATGGTCACTAAGAAGTTTAAGTCTCCCATTAAAAATATATTTTTATTGATTTCAGAGAGGAAGGGAGAGAGATAAAAACATCAATGACGAGAATCACTGATTGGCTGCCCCCCCCCCACCCCCCAGGGATAATGCCCACAACCTGGCATGTGTCCCGACTGGGAATGGAACCATGATCTCCTGTCTTGGTTCATGGTCAGACACTCAACCACTGAGCCACACTGGCCAGGCTCTATGTTGTTTTATAACTGGTATGAAGTCATGCAGGTTAAAACTGGTGAGCAGCAAGTAAATGCCGTTTAGACAAATGTTTGGCAGAACATGGTTGATAAATATTGAGAAACAACAGGTCTAATTTGCAGTATTAGATTAAGTACTGCTCAACTCTTTTCTTGGTGAACTTCATTTAAAAAAATGAGTTTACAGGGGGTGGCCGAGGAAAGGTCAACAGGGGAAAGAGGAGACATATGTAATACTGTATGTAATACTTTAAACAACAAAGGAGTTTTAAAAAAGTGTCTACAAAAGAGACTGCGTTTCTGGAAAAGCAGTGTGCAAACTGCAGCTTCTCAGGTAATCCATGGAAACCTCCTGGACAAGTAGATCTTCAAGCAATGATAGGATTATATTCCACTCGGGTCACAAGAAGTCACATTGTGGGGGTGTTTTTCCACACATCTCATTGAACTAGGACTACATTTTTGGAAAGAGGCTTAAGAGAATTTCAGTACTTAAGTGTCCCAGATTGTATGGCTGGGCACTGATATGAAACATTGCAAAGTTAGATTATGAGCACTTGTCAAAATCTTATCTCATGTTTGATAGCAAAGGGAATCATTTCAGAAAAAAAACAAAACAAAACAAAAAAAACAAAACCTGGCTCCTCAAACATTCCTGAAGGGGGAATCCCCTTGAAAAATTTTAAACAAGGTTGGCAAGCTAATGCACTATTTTTAGTCACATTTTAGCCTTTTAATAATTTGGCCATTTAAACCTGGGTCATAATGTCCTAGGGCAAGCATGTCAAACTCACAGCCCGCCGGCTGCATGTGGCCCACAATGGATATTTTTTGCGGCCCAGCCAATATAATGGTATGTAAGAAACATTTTAATAAAAATTTCATTAACTTAATTTTTACAATATCCTGTTATACATTATCTATACTAATAAAAGGGTAATATGCTAATTAGACTGGGAGACCTTCTGGGAGAACTTCTGGAAGTCTTTCCGGACAAAGCAATGGTGGCGGGGCTGAGGCAGAGGTGGTTAGGGGCGATCAGGCCAGGAGGGGAGGGCAGTTGGGGGTGATCAGGCTGGCAGGGCGGGCAGTTGGAGGCAAGCATGCTGGCGGGGGAAGGCAGTTGGGGGCGATCAGGTTGGTGTGGGGGGGTAGTTGGGGGTGAGCAGGCTGGCAACGGGGGACAGTGGGGGGCGATCAGGCTGGCAGGCAGAGTAGTTAGGGGTGATCAAGCAGGCAAGCAGGTGAGTGGTTAGGAGCCAGCTGTCCTAGATTGCGAGAGATGTCCGACTGCTGGTTTAGGCCCAATCCCTGGATCGGACATCCCCCAAGGGGTCCCAGATTGGAGAGGGTGCTGACCGGGCTGAGGGACCCCCCCCTCCGTGCATGAATTTCGTGCACCGGGCCACTAGTTATTAATAATGAACTACAACGTTCACTAATGACTGATTACTATAATCGTGTTGCATTCATTTCCCTACATGCCTTATGCACAGGTGCACCATTTCTCTCCACTAATACTAGCAGCGAATATTTTAGCAGCTGATTGCCACGTCATTAGTCTTGGACTGATTTGTTTGGTGTGTGCAACAGGAAATATTTGCCTTTCAGAGAACAAGAAAAATAGGTTTATTTGTGCTATGCTTATTAATTTGTGCAGTTATTCAGTGTCTGGTCAGTTAATGTTCAAGAAAAAATATTTTCGTTTTAAAAAAATATATTTTATTGATTTTTTTTACAGAGAGCAAGGGAGAGGGAGAGTTAGAAACATTGATGAGAGAGAAACATCAATCAGCTGGCTCCTGCACACCCCCTACTGGGGATGTGCCCGCAACCAAGGTACATGCCCTTGACCGGAATCGAACCTGGGACCCCTGAGTCTGCAGGCAGACGCTCTATCCACTGAGCCAAACTGGTCAGGGCAAGAAAAAATATTTTCATCAAAATGTTCTATTTTATGTTGATTACTCATTTATTTCAGCCCTTTGTATTCAGCATCTCTCTTGAAATAAACCTATGTTTCTATGAAAACTGAAGCTTTTGTGTTTTTGCGGCCCACATAAACTTAAACCTTGTTTATTTGACCCATGTTAGCCTTTGAGTTTGACATGCTTGTCCTAGGACCACTTCCCTAAAATGAGTATGGACAATGAATGTTCCAGAAATATTGAGTAATATGGTGTGTTGCCTGTCTTGAATGGGGGTATTTTTCCTTCTCAGTTCTTCCTTTTGGCCAAGCCACATTATGGGGCTACCTTGGCTACATGAAGAATTTCCTCATAGATTTTTTTAAAAATATATTTTATTGATTTTTTACAAAGAGGGAGAGGGATAGAGAGCCAGAAACATCGATGAGAGAAACATCGATCAGCTGCCTCCTGCACACCCCGTACTTGGGATGTGCCCGCAACCAAGGTACATGCCCTTGACCGGAATCGAACCTGGGACCCTTCAGTCCGCAGGCCGACGCTCTATCCACTGAGCCAAACCGGTTATGGCCCTCATAGATTTTTTTTTTTGTGCTAGGAGATTATTGATTGGTCAATTTTGTTTTGCTTTTTTTTTTTTTTTAAAAAAAAATACATTTTATTGATTTTTTACAGAGAGGAAGGGAGAGGGATAGAGTTAGAAACATTGATGAGAGAAACATCGATCAGCTGCCTCCTGCACACTCCCCACTGGGTATGTGCCCACAACCAAGGTACATGCCCTTGATCAGAATCAAACCCGGGACCCTTGAGTCCACAGGGTGACGCTCTATCCACTGAGCCAAACCGGTCAGGGCTGTTTTGCTTTTCTATTACGCAGTTCACTCATTTCTGCGTAGCCTGCCTTTAGATGCCTGCTGCTTAGTCTGCGTTCTAAGTAGAGTTATTCAGCTTCAGTGACTCTAATTGTCAACAGTAGTTAAAGCAAGACCGTAAAGAACAGGTCAAAATTAATCCACTATTTAGATTAAAAATGATTATATAAAACATATCAAAGGCATGGAACATAAAACATTACTAAGAAGCATTCAATGTTTAAAATGCCTTTTCATCTTAGAGCTATAATATATACATGCATACATAGCTATATATACTTAATTGTAGCTGGTATTCCTGATAAATCTTTTCTCCTCAGATGCACTTATAAAATTTATTGACACATGAGCTTTTTAAAAATCTAGTTATAAGTGACTTGTCACACAGTGAGACATAAAAACAACTGATATGTATTGTTAATTTTTTCAAGTAATGTTATGTACAGTTTTATTGCCAGTATATGCACAACAGTAAGCATAGAACTATAAATACACAATGTAATTAACAGTAGAAAACAAAATTGTTACAGGTAAAGGGGAGGAGATACAGAGAAACTTCCTGCTGCAAGAACAGAAACAAAGGTAAAAGCCGATGACAAATCCATTCAGCACTCTTAAATTCTTTACATACATTTCTACATTTTGTTCAATTAAACAAAGTACAGATAACTCTGTAACAACAGCAAATGGCTTCCCTAATAGCTATTTGCCTTTCCAGTCAAATTCACTTTGTTAGGATTAAAAAAAAGTCAAGATGAGCAATCATTAGTATTCTGGTTCCAAATTATCTACTTTGCCTTTCACCAACACTGGTAATTTTTGCAAATTGGCTGCACATGGAAAGAATAGATGTAGCCAAAGGTGATTTAAAAACGTAACAGAAAAATCACCCTTTAAATAGTTTTCCAAAAGACACTATAGGCAGCAGCTCAATTAAAAGTATTAGCCCTGAAGAGGTAGAGAATTTGAGCCCATTATACAAGATAATAGCCTTGGCACCATCTTCTCTCTCATCAGGATCAACGTTTTCAAGTAAGAATTTCATGGTAAAAGGAAACCAGGTTCCACCATTTAAACAAAAGGTGCTGGTCGACTCCCATGTCTCAATAATTAGTTTGTTTATTAAATGAGAAACAGAAGACTGTCAAGGACACACATGCACTTGATTTTTTTTTGTCTGTTTCCACTATCAAGTTTATTTGTAAGTGAATTTGATATTAATAAATATAAAAAAAGCATCATTCACAATAAAGATAAACAAACCAAAAATCCTGCAATGAAACCTTCCATTTTAATAAGTATTAAGAAAAAAACAGGCAGATGATTTGGTGCAGCTTCCTTAAGGGATCATAGAGGGGACATGGTTTTAAATAAAGATGGCAAGATCAGTAACCAACAAACAATATCAGTTTTACAAAACTGGCTGATTCTGTAACATTTCTCTTTGAAGTCTTAGTTTTAAAACTACAGACCACCCCAAAAAAGTTATAGCTAATGACATGTATCACAATCACACCAACAGAGTCCAGCTGTAGCTCAAATTAGTCCTGCTGTGTTTCACGTCATTTCAATATTACTAGCATAGGACATGATAGGAAACAAAACTCAAAGTAGCAATTAAAAAATATTATCCTGCATTTGAGTAAAGGCAAAAAATGTTTTAGACTGTTCAACTTTTAAAGCTTTAAGCATTCCTGTTTAACCAGCATTAAAAAAAAATTATACAACCATAACACTGGCAAAGGTTAATGGGGAAGACAAAGAAGTACAAACAGTGAAATGATAAGTTAGATTTAAAATTACTTTATATTGATCAACTGTTGTTAATACTGCTTTTTTTTGGATTTGGGATAACTATCATAAAAGTTACATGCAGACTGAGGAGTGCCCTCTGTTACAGAAAATACAAAACAAAACAGAAAACTAAAACTAGGAAACAATGGTAAGCTCCAAAAGATGCATTTGAAAATTTCCTTTCATTGATGAGGGTGGTCTGTGTCCTTCCCTGGAGAGACCTGGTTCACTTCCACCGGCTTCACTAACTTTGCCCAGGGACATCAGTAGTGGGATCAGCTCCTCCAGAGCCTGTTTGTGCACGTTTGATGTAAAGATTCAGTAGCTTCATCTGCAGATTGAAAGCAAAGCAAACATGTCATTTGAGCAAGCTGCCCTAATTTATAGTATAATGTTTATTAAAATATTATACACATAGTAGAGGCCCGGTGCACGAAATTCGTGCATGGGGGAGGAGGGAATGGGAGTTGTGTGTGTCCTTCAGTCTGGCCTGCAACCTCTCGCAATCCAGGACCGCTGGCTCTTAACCGCTTGCCTGCCTGCCTGCCTGCCTGCCTGATCGCCCCTAATCACTCTCCTGCCTGCCTGATCGTTCCTAACTACCTCTGCCTCGGCCCCTGCCACCGCAGCTTCATCTGGAAGGATGTCTGGAAGTTCGTTTGGCTATCCAATCTAATTAACATATTACACTTTTATTATTATAGATATGTGAGCTTTAAAAGATAAATTTTGAACAGAAGGGTTATTATAATGCTCAAGTTATTATTGATGATTAGAAATTATAAAAAAAATTTTTTGATTTGTTCATGATTTAGTAATCTAGCATGTCCTTTTAAAAACTATTGTAGCCCTAGCTGGTTTGGCTCAGTGGATAGAGCATTGGCCTGTGGACTGAAGGGTCCTGGGTTCAGTTCCTGGTCAGGGCACATGCCCAGGTTGCAGGCTAGAACCCCAGTGTGGGGTGTGCAGGAGGCAGCTGATCAATGATTCTCTGTCATCATTGATGTTTCTATCTTTCCCTTTCCTTTCCTCTCTGAAATAAATAAATAAATAAATAAATAAATATATATATAAAACTATTGTAGTGGTAACATAAAACTTCAAGTAAATTTAGAAAAAGAAGTCACCATTAAAATAATAATGACAAACATTTAAGTACTATTTGCTATACAATATACTAACTGCCTTATATTACCATTTTTTATCTTCAAAACAGAACATGTGAGTAACTCACTGCTTAAGGTCTCAGAGCTAAGAAAGAAGTGGGCCAGGATATAAAATTAGGCGCTTGGGTTCCAGGACCCAAGATCTTAGACAATTATGCCACTGTCCTCCTAATGAAAATGTTTTTGAGGTGGGGTGGTGATCACACAGTTCAATGTATGGATAATGTGTTGTGGGGGTACTATGCCTGAACCCTGTATGATTTTATTGGCCAATGTCACCCCAATAAATTCAATTAAAAATGTTTTTCTCATTTCTCATTTTGCAGTCTTTACAGTATGAGACCATATTTTTATAGTTTATAATCAAAGCATATACATTTTTTTTCATCTAATGTCATTTCCAAATATTTTCCCCCTACCTACCTATTGTCTTCATATGCAACATTATTATTGGCTGCCTAATATCCCTATAAGGTGCTTAATTTTAATCCTTCTGTAGGCAACTCTGAATTATCAGGACCTAACTTAAGCTCATAACAAAAGTTGGGATCCATTTTTCTTTGAAAACCACTTTATTATTGAAAGTTTTCTTTTTTAATATTAACTCTTTGATTCAAGGGTTTTTAACCCAGTGTCCATGGGATTCAGGGACTCATTGCATCCTCTGAAACTAGGTATAAAATTTTCTGTATGTATTTATTTTTCTTGAGATTAACCCCAGAAAGGTTTAGAAACCACTGCCTTAATCTATGTATAACTTATGAAAGGCGTATACCTGAGCTCATTTTCCTTTATGTGTATTTTTCTCCCCTTTTGCTATTTTAAAAATAAATATGATCACAGTAACGACAATTTGGGGAAACTCTTTAACTAAAGGCAAGTGTCTCCTATTAACTTGTTTATAAGCCACAGTTCAACAATCATAATCTATCCTCACCCCCTATAACAAATTTCAAAATTTTGGTAGTATCAATTTCAGAAAAGCAAGACTTATTTTTTCAACATACCAATCAAAGTTGTACACTTATCTGGATCAAAATAAGAATGGAACAAGAACAGATATTTATCATAGTTCATAGGGGGAAAATTTAAATATGTTCAAGTGGTCCATATTTTGGGAGATATAAAGTAATTCATGAATATATAACCCTGTCTATTTTTAATTAAACAGTCTTTGAGGCTAAGGATTTGGTTGTAGGAGTGGCAAAGAAGCTGGCTATTTTAAGTAATCAATCTATAGGCATTTCTTTCATAGCAATCTACCAGCCACCCTGCCAAACTGCCTGACTTCCCCTGAGTGGCAAAATGAAAGTAGAAACAGCTAAGATGCAAATGGTAGGAGGAATAAGTTGAATGCTCAAAGCATGGCTTACTAAAAGCTGAATACAAAAATAAATTTTGTATTAACACAGACACACACACAAATAAATTTTGAAGAATGTACCATGGCCAGCATCCTTAGAACAAAGCAGCTCTACTTACTTTACTGCCAGTAAGCTGACTGAGATGTGGTTTTAGTTCATCCCCAATTACCGCATGAACAGCCACCAGGCAGAAGACACAAGCTTTCCGAACACTGCTCTCTGAATTATCATAACCCTAGGGAGAAAAGTCCGTATTAGCACTCCTGGGGGATCTGAGAAAAGCACGATTCCAACAGAGACAGAACAGGTAACTCAAAGATGAGATCTCAAGCTTTACTGACCGATGAACTTTTCAACCTTTTCAGGCAGAGACATTCCCTTCTTTCCTTCCATCTCCCCTTCGGCACCTCCACTGTTAGCCTTCCTTCCCTTTATTTAGCCTGGAAAGCTGCAATTCTCTGACTCTGAGGCTGCCCCTTTGTCAATCCACCCTGCAAAAAGTCTCCAGATTAACCTCCCTAAAGCATTCAGTTTTATAGAACTCAACAGCTCCTCACTAGCAAATAAAATCTCCTTGGCCTGGCAGTTAAGGTACTCCTATAATCCAGGCTGAGTTAAGCTTAGTATCTGTCCCATCCCTACCACTGCTCCAAACTATTCATCCAAACATTTATTCAGTATTCATGTATATATATATTCTATTCTTAGTATCAAAGCATAGACAAATAAGAAAGATATTTGGATCTGATATTCAAGGATCTCACAATTAAAAATTTTAGGGCTTAGAATAAAGTCACAAAGATAATACACAAAGAAATAAATGATTAATTCTCTTCAGGAGGGGGGTCTTAATATATACACTATTGAATTAAAATCACATAATAGAATATTATTTATTGGATGGCCGAAATCTCATAATCTATGAAGTTAAGCAAAGCATGTTATAAATATAATTCCATATTTGTCATAATGTTTATATGAATGGGTTTGTGTACATAGAAAAAAAACTGCATTACATTTATGACTATAAATTACAACCTATTTGAAGAGGAATCTGGTAATACCTAGGAGTTCTATTTCTAGATATATACATATAAGTCCAAGAAATTTCGCTGTAATACATATTTAATTAAAAAAATGGAAACACCCACATTTCCAACAACACATTAATGGATAAACAAATTGTGGTATAGCCCTAGCCAGTCTTGCTTAGTGGATAGAGCATCGGCCCATGGACTGAAGGGTCCTGGGTTCAATTCTGGTCAAGGGCATGTACCTCAGTTGCAGGCCTGATCCCTGGTCAGGGCGCACACAGAGGCAACCAATTGATATGTCTCTCTCACATTGATGTTTCTCTCTCTGTCTCTCCCTCTCCATTCCACTCTCTCTAAAAATCAATGGAAAAATATCCTCAGGTGAGGATTAACAACAACAACAACAACAACCCCCACTCCCACAAACCCCCCCCACAAATTGTGGTATAAACATACCAGTAAATGGAATATTATTCAGCCAAAAAAAGAATGAAATTGGAATACATGCTACAACATAGATGAACCCTAAAAACATTATGCTAAATAAAATGAGCCAGCCATAAAAGGACAAACACTATATGATTCTACCTATATGAGGAACCTAGAAAGTAGAATAGAGGTTACCTGGACTGAGAGGAGAAAGAATGGGGGATCATTGATTAATGGATACAGAGTTTCCATTTGGGATGATTAAAAAGTTCTGAAAATGAATAGCGGTGATGGTTGTGTAACCTTGTGAATGTATTTAATGCCATGAAATTGCACACTTAAAAATGACTAAATGGTAAATTTTATATTATGTATATTTTAACACACACACCACACCTGCCTACTGTCTTGGATGTTCAGAGCAAATAGGCAGGCGTGGTCATGCCATTAGTGTTGCCTGGAAAAGTGCCTAAAATAACTGAATCCCAAATCTATCGTAGCTTATCCCTCCAAGCTTAGCTGCTTACCTGTATTAGGCCTGGCATAATTTCTGGTAAAAGCAGATTAAGAGTTTCCTTGGACACTCTCTCTATCACTTTTGTTTGCATTTTGATTGCAGCAAGATTAATGGGGTAATCTGCAGTTTGGATGATAGGACAAAGCACTTTGATGCACTGCTCTGGACTGATTGAAGTGGCCAACACAGATGCAGCTTCCTCAGCTGATCTCACCACCTAAAACAAAGAGAAAATTGAGAAGGGAAGTAATAAAAATATATTTTTTATACTGTGTCCTGGAAGTACAAACTTCATGAAATAGGTAATAGGACATAATAACTGGAACTTGCTTTGAAAATATTATAGTAAACAAATAAACAAAAAGTAAGAGTATTGATAAAACAGGGTTGGCAAAATGTAACTGTTGAAGCTAGGAAATGGATTCACGGGTCTTTATTAAATCATTTTTCCTTCTTTTGTGTTATTTTAATGTTGGCTAAAACGATTTGAAAATCATATTGTGGTCTAGTTGTGCAGAGAAGTGAAGGCTCTATTTACCTAGACTACAATGTGGAGTCTTTTGCATCAGCCACAGTGAGATGCTGCTCATTATTAGTGTCCAGGAGTGCTATGTCCCCCTTTACCACATAATTACAACATAACATTCAATACGTTATTAAGTAACATGCTATTCCTCCTTCTGTTCATAATGATTTTCTTTCCTTCTGTATTGGGCTTGGGCTTCTCTTTTCAATAAAGAGAAGAAACAGTTGTCAATCTTCTTATTAGAATCTGTAATCTCTAATGACGGTCTTGAAAACATGTAAAAATTATTGCTTTTCATGCTACTTTGGTAGTGTCTTCCTTATGATCTCAATCTGAGAGGTGCTCAGAAAGGCACAGGGAAAAATACACTGGAAGTCAGAAGACCCAGGGCTAATTTCAGCTATAACACCTTAAGAATGTCAGTTTTATCTTTTGTAAAAATAGGGATGTTACAGGCATTATTTGGGTCAGAAGGTGGGTAACTAAACTATAAATATTTGTTTTTTAGACATTCAGCAAGATGTTAAACACCAGCTGAAGAAATCTGAATAAAAATCCAGGCAGATTTAAAAGTTATGATTCACTCTTCTCTAAGGTTCACAATCGTATATTTTGAAAAGTGTTTTATAGAGGCTTTCAATTTCTTCATATCCTCACCAACACTTCTTAGTGCCTTTTTCCCTGGTCTGTGTTAAGTGGTATCTCACTGAGGGTTTTACTTGCATTTTCCTAAGACTAAGGATGTTGAGCATCTTTTTGCGTGCTTATTGGCCATTTGTATAACTTATTTGCAGGAAAGTCAATCCAGATCTTTCACCCATTTAAAAAAATATTTTTATTGATTTCAGAGAGGAAGGGAGAGGGAGATAGAAACATTAATGATGAGAGAGAATCATTGATCGGCTGCCTCCTGCACACCCCCACAGGGGATTGAGCCTGCAACTCAGGCATGTGCCCTTGACCGGAATCGAACCTGCCACTCATCAGTCTGCAGGCCAATGCTCTATCCACCGACCCAAACCGGCCAGGGCTTTCACCCATTTTTTAATTGGGTTCTCTCTTTGTTGTTGGTTTGTAAAAGTTCTTTATATGTTCTGGTTGGTAGTCCCTTATCAGACTCACCATTTACAAAATTTTTCTCCTACTCTGTGGATTGCCTTCACTTTCTTTATAACATCTTTTGAAGTACAAAAGTTTTTAACTTTGATGAAGTCCATTTATCTTCTTTCTTCTTGTTGTTGTAGGTTACTTCTACTTTGGCATTCTATCTAACTACTGCCTAATCCAAGGTAACAAAGATTTATATTTGTTTTTTTTAAAAAATATATTTTATTGATTTTTTACAGAGAGGAAGGGAGAGGGACAGAGAGTCAGAAACATCGATCAGCTGCCTCCTGCACACCTCCTACTGGGGATGTGCCCACAACCAAGGTACATGCCCTTGACCGGAATAGAACCTGGGACCTTTCAGTCCACAGACCGACGCTCTATCCACTGAGCTAAACCAGTTAGGGCTATACTTGTTTTCTTATGAGATTTTTAAAGTTTTAGCTTTTACATTAAGTACTGATCTGTTCTGTCTCACTGCTATTTTAATGTTCCTTTTTGACTTTTGCTCATGTCTGTTTTACCAGACACCTAATGCTATTGCTCTGGTGCTTTCCCTTAGAACTGCAGTTTCTATTTGAAATTTCCTTTTCTAATTACTTCTGAGATTTTTATAAAAATCCTCATGATTATCTTATCAACGTCACTGGTGGTAGTGGCAATATTAGACTCTTCCAGGCAAGCTGTCCTCATTATTTTATTTAATAATCTTAAAAAAATATTTGTATTGATTTCACAGAGAGGAAAGGAGAGGGAGAAACAGAAACATCAATGATGAGAGAGAATCACTGATCGGCTGCCTCCTGCACGCCCCCTACTGGGAATTGAGCCCGCAATCTGGGCATGTGCCCTGACTGGGAATCAATCTGTAACCTCCTGGCTCATGGGTTGATGCTCAACTGCTGAGCCACACCCACTGAGCTATTTAATAAACTTTTAACAGATATCCAGCTCATATAGGCAATTTACCACTTTAAAATAGTAATGATTCTTATCTTCATTACTTAAAAAAAAAACAAAACAACCAAATTCTTATTGATAAGTGGAATGTAAAGATAACATTGGTGAACTCTAAGTAAATAACGAAAAGTGAAATGAAGGAGCCGAAACCGGTTTGGCTCAGCGGATAGAGCGTCGGCCTGCGGACTGAAGGGTCCCGGGTTCGATTCCGGTCAAGGGCATGTACCTTGGTTGCGGGCACATCCCCGGTGTGGGGTGTGCAGGAGGCAGCTGATCGATGTTTCTCTCTCATCGATGTTTCTAGCTCTCTATCCCTCTCCCTTCCTCTCTGTAAAAATATCAATAAAATATATTTAAAAAAAAGAAAAGTGAAATGAAGGAGAAAATGAATAATTTTATTTCCTAGAGGTAGCCATGATATTACAATAATTCATTTAATAGGAAGGAATATATGCCTGTATCTCAATTAGACATTACCTTGAAAATCAAGGTAAGTGTTCATTAAGGAAATGATGGATAAGGATACTTTTTAAGCAACATTTATGTTTAATGCAATATAGTAGTCCCCCAGTTTTCTGGGGGCTCAGTTATCTGCACTCAACCATGGTATAAAAATATTAAATGGAAAGTTGCAGTAAGAAATCGTACATTTTAAACTGCACGCTATTCTGAGTAGCATCATGAAATCTTGCATCATCCCACTCGGTCCTGTACAGGACGTGAAGCATCCCTTTGTCCAGCATAGCCTATGTTATATATGCTACCACCTGTTAGTCACTTAGTAGCCAGCTCAGTTATCATATCCATTGTTGTAGTATCAGTGCTTGTGTTCAAGTCACCCTTCTTTGACTTAATAATGGCCCAAAGCGCAAGAGTTGTGATGCTGGCAACTCAGATGTGCCAAAGAGAAGCTGTAAAGGGCTTCCTTTCAGTGAAAAGGTGAGTAGGATATTGTGCGAAAGACCACATGCACGTAACTTTCATTACATTATATTGTTATAAATGTTCTATTTTATTATTAGTTATTGTTGTTAACCACTTACTCTAATTTATAAGTTAAACTTTATCATAGGCATTTATGTGTAGGAAAAAAAACATAGTAAACATAGGGTTCGGTACCATCTTCAGATTCAGGCATCCATTGGGGGTCTTGATACATAACTCCTGAGGAAAAGGGGGGACTGCTGTAATATCAGAAGTACTAGGAATAAAATAAAAATTATGTGTCAGGTAACTTACCTCCTTATGAGGATCTTTATGTGCTTCCAATGTTTTCATGACGGTCAGTTCTGCATAGTTTTTAAATCTTGCTGGTTGATGCCTTAGGATTTCTTTTAAAACTTTTAATGCCAAAGCCCTGATTGTAGGCTAAGAAGAAACATTTTAATGTTTTTAATATTTCGGGTTGTAGATAATCTTTTACATTTCCCATGTCTGAAATGTAAGGATCTTAATATTGAGGTGAGGGTCGGGGGATCATAGACAACTGCATACAGTATGTGGAATATTGCATAATTAAGTTTTCACATCTCTAGTTGAAAACATACACACATCTTAAAAAAACTGAGAACCAACTAAATACTATTAAAAAGGAAGTTTTACTTCTGAACTAATTTAAGTAGGCAAACAAGTAAACTGTACTCTCCTGTAAAGACCTGTCAGCAACCTCTAAATTTTTGCCATTGTCAATTATTCAAAATCGCCAGGCTACTTGGTTTATAAGAAAAAGCACTTCACAGTGAAAATTTCATGCAGAAAGCAGCAGCAGAAGAGGCTCGTTTTCCCAATTTCCAAATCTGTGTAGTGCTTGGTTAATTGGCAGTGACATGCAATCCAAGGCAGGAAAAAAAAGGTGATTATTTACATACTAGAGGCCTGGTGCATGAAATTCATGCACTCGGGAGGGTCCCTCAGTCCAGCCTGTGCCCTCTCGCAGTCAGACATCCTTAGCACTGCTGCGGAGGCAGGAGAGGCTCCCACCATCGGCTCTGCACTTGCCAGCCGTGATCCCAGCTTCTGGCTGAGCAGTGCTCCCCCTGTGGGAGCGCACTGACCACTGGAGGCAGTTCCTGCATCAAGCGTCTGCCCCTGGTGGTCAGTGCGAGTCATAGCAACTGGTCATTCTGCCGTTCGGTCAATTTGCATATTACCTTTTTGTTATATAGGATTATGCCATTTACCTCTTTATCCCCAAGGGTTTCAAGCAGTAAAAGTAATATTGTTTTGAAGTGTTCATCCCAAACACTAAAAGATTCTTCCTGGGTTAGTTTCATAAGTTCATAGAGGGCAATTTTTCTTTCTTCTACACGTTCATTATGGTTCGACAATTCCTTCAACAACTCTGCAACCAGGTCAGAATGGTCTAGGGAAAGATCTGTCAAAGGACATGGCATTAATTTTATAACTTTATAGGTAAATTCTCACTTCATAACATGAAACAATACTGGCTGTAAAACAAGAGAAAACTAAGTAATTTTCTTTTCCAAAACACCAATGTTAGTTTAAAACTTTTTATAATAAAAATTCATGACATTACAGTATGATGAACCTCCATATACCGATCACCCAGGTTTAACAATCACATTTTTATCATTTTTACTTCATCTTTGTGCACCCCTTTTTCTGAAACATTTATCACAAATACCAACTATTTTACCCTTGCATACTTAAGTATGCATTTATATGGTGGCATCCCAAGAGGCAATGATCACTGAATTTAAATGATAGTAACTTGTTCCCACCACTGTAAAGTTCCCTATCAAACTTTTCACTAATGGTTTTACCCACTGATGGTTGATAAATCAATTATTTTATTAGAAGTTAAAAATGGGCTGAATTCTTCTGTAGAGAGTAACTTCATCAACTAGAGCTAATTACTCTGAAATATAGTTTGTTTGCTTTTTTAAAAAATATATTTTATTGATTTTTTTACAGAGAGGAAGGGAGAGGGATGGAGAGTTAGAAACATCGATGAGGGAGAAACATCAGCTGCCTCCTGCACATCCCCCACTGGGGATGTGCCCACAACCAAGGTACATGCCCTTGACCGGAATCGAACCTGGGACCCTTCAGTCTACAGGCTGGCGCTCTATCCACTGAGCCAAACCGGTTAGGGCTGAAATATAGTTTGATAGAAGAATAAATACTTAATATTTTTCCCTTTTAAATTTCAGAGTCAAGAGTTGGGCCCAATATTGTTAAGTTTTCATTTGTTTTTGCTTTTAGTTGTTGTTAATCCTCACCCAAGGGTTTTTCCATTAATTTTTAGAGAGTGAAGGAAGGGAGGGAAGGGGAGAGAGAGAGAAAGAGTGAGAAACATTGATTAACTGCCTCCCACACGAGCCCTAACTTGGGTTGTGGATCGAACCTGCAACCCAGTCAAGTGCCCTTGACCTGGAAACCCTTCGGTGTGCTGACCGATGCTCTAACACTGACCAGGGCTGTTTTTGCCTTTTCAAAGTATAATTATGAAATCATAAATTTTATGAATGTTAAAGGACACTTATTTATGTCTCACAACAGTCATTAGATAATGCTTTGAATAATTTTTGTGGGAAAGACAGTTAAGTCCAAAAGTTCACATTAAAACGTTACAAAATAAGAGTTCTTCCTACATTTTTTTATGATAAAATACATAAGTTCGGACCTTGAGGGACTTGGGCAGACAGTGGCTTGAGCTTGTGCCATAGACTCTTCTCCTTACTAACTCCTTCTCTGAAACAAACACGCAAACAAAGCGCAGAATATGGTGCCTGAGCCTGGAAGGCACTTCCCTGGGCCATTCTCTCTCCTGAGTCTCCAGGAAAGACAGCAGGGAGCGGTGTTCTCTGTTAGCCTACTTGGTATGAACATGCTGGCCTTTTGTGGGAAAGGGCTACCATTCTGCTGATCCTAACAGACCAGAGAAGGCTTGTGAACCTGGCATTCGGGAGAGGGCTGTTGCCCACAAAAGAAAAGCTCAGGAGGAAAGAGCACTTTCCCCCAAATGCCTTAAGCTTGCACTTTGCCAGATGGTTCCCTATTGGGTCCTTAAAATAAGCTACCATGTCTCATCCTGCTAGCTGCTTAGCCTCTGACCTAGAGGTGCCAATGGCCTGACAATATAGGCCTCAGGGAACATACAACTACAAGTAGGAAGATGAAAAATATATTCCATGTAAGGGGATTCAGAAACCTAAGGAAAAGAAATCAAGTTCAGCTATTAGAGCATATGACCTCAACTAGAGGAAAGCGAATTGATGATAGAACATGTAATGACAACATTCATTGACTATTAAGAGAAAGTTTGTTAAGACAGCTTTCATGGAACTAAAACTACAGCACTAAGAACCTCTGTCCCCAAAAACTTATACACAGAGCACAAAGGAGAACCAAATTAGAATTTAAAATCTTGAGGTAATCTGGAAAGATTGATCACTAAGGAGAACCAAATTAGAATTTTGGAAGGTCAAGGAGAACTTATGCAAAATGCAAAGCAAAACAATGAAAAAGAAGAAATTTGAGTTCAAAGATAAGATCTTAACTTGGAGAAAAATACTGTCTTATAATAATTTCATTTGTATAGACCAACATTAGAACAATATTGTTGGTTTAACAAGAACTACTACAGCAGGATGAATACATCTCTATAAGTCCCACAAAAACCACTCCTGGAAAGTTATCAGACTCCCACAGATGTTAAAGGATCATTCTGACAAGAGTGTTTCATTTCAGCTGAATAAATGGAATTAAAAAAAAAATGCTTTCAAAGGATCCCAGTTCTTTTCTCCATGAATATAGCCTTTGTAATTACTCTAGGAGATAAATTAGAAATGACTTGACATAGAATGGTCTAAAGATGACATAGAGGAATAATTCCTGCTGAAGAAAGCACATACAATATTTGTTACAAACTGAACTTTTTATACCACATAAATTAGATAAACTTAAGGTACTGAATTAATTAAGGTAGAGTATACTCAACTATATTTCCTCTGTGCCTGACACAGAGGGGCAGTGTGGTCATGTGAAAAAAAATCCCACAAAAAAACACAGGCTCTGGAGTCTTACCAAACCTCTGCCTCTTGCCCTTTGTGTGATAGGAACATGTTCTTAATCACTATGGAGGCTCAGTTTTATTATCAGTAAAACGGGAAAGTAAGAATCACCTCCTAGTGTCATGCTGAGGACCTGGGCCTGGAATACAATAAATTCACTAAGGCTAATTTGCCTTGTGTCCTCATGACAAATGTTGGCACAATTACAATTCTGATAATACTAGAGGCCCAGTGCATGAAATTCGTGCACGGGGGTGTGTGTGTCCCTCAGCCCAGCCTGCACCCTCTCCAGCCTGGTCACCCCTAACTGCCCTCCCCTGCAGGCCTGGTCACCCCTAACTGCCCTCCCCTGCAGGCCTGGTCACCCCTAACTGCTCTCCCCTGCAGGCCTGGGTCCCTCCTAACTGCCTTTCCCTGCAGGCCTGGTCGCCCCCAACTGCTCTCCCCTGCAGGCTTGATCGCCCCCAACTGCCCTCCCTTGCAGGCCTGGTCCCTCCCAACTGCCCTCCCTTGCTGGCCATCTTGTGTCCACATGGGGGCAGGATCTTTGACCACATGGGGGCAGCCATCTTGTGTGTTGGAGTGATGGTCAATCTGCATATTACTCTTTTATTAGATAGGATAGAGGCCTGGTGCACGGGTGGGGGCCAGCTGGTTTGCCCTAAAGGGTATCCCGGATCAGGGTGGGGGTTCCCTTGGGGTGTGAGGTGGCCTGGGCGAGGGGCCTGTGGTGGTTTGCAGGCCAGCCACGCCCCCTGGTGACCCAAGCGGAGGCCCTGGTATCTGGGGTTTATTTATCTTCTACAATTGAAACTTTGTAGCCTGGAGCGGAGCCAAGCCTTCTGCTTGCTCCGTGGCGGCAGCCATTTTTTTATTTATTTATGTAATTGAAACTTTGTAGCCTTAAGCAGAGGCCTGGGCCGGCCAGGGTGTGCGGAAAGCTTGGCTTCCTCCATCGCCTGGGCAACCCTAGCCTCCTGCTCTTTCCAGCTCCGTGGCTGCTGCCATTTCTGTTTGGATTTATGTATCTTCTATCATTGAAACTTTGTAGCCTTGAGTGGAGGCCTAGGCTGGCAAGGGCAGGCAGAAAGCTTGGCTTCCTCCATTGCCAGGGAAACCCAAGCCTCCCTCTTGCTCTCTGTGGCCGTAGCCATCTTGGTTGGGTTTATTTGCATATTCGCTCTGATTGGCTGGTGGGTGTAGCGGAGTGAGGGTTAATTTGCATATTACTCTTTTATTAGATAGAATTTTTGTTGCAGGGCTCAAAAAATATAGAATACTAGTAGCCCTGCACACGAATCGGTGCGCCAGTAGCTCTCTGTGGGGCCTGGCCGCTCGGCGCCCACTGCCCAGAGGCTCTCTGTGGCCCAGAGGCCCATCTGCGGAATGCTTGCCTTGTTGCCGTGGCAACGAAGCAAGCATTCCACCAGGCCACTCACGCTGCCTGCTCTCAGTGGCTGCCCCCTCAGGCCTGGGGGACTCCGGCGGGGCTGAGAGGAATGGGCGCCACCATCTTGTGGCTATGGGCGCTGCCACCTTTGTGATGGAGTGACGGTTAATTTGCATACTACTCTTTTATTACATAGGATTCTTTCAACTTGGCAAACTCTGATATGTGTCTCCCCTGGATACAGTAACATCCTAAATAGAGGCAGTATTCTGAAATATTATAGTCCCTGGTAAACTTTACAAAGGCTGTAATTAGACATGAACACTAGATGTATTTTTTCTGACTTGTTAATTTTGATAAATTTATCATTAATGTATCTGTCTGTAAATATGTACAGAGACATCTGAGTGAGACATACTTAGTCTCAGAATTTTAAAACAATATGCTTTATAGAATTTGACTTGAACAAAATAATTATCTTCTCCCAAAAATTTTAGGTTTTAAAATAAGAAAATGAGAAGATATTTTGCATATTGGGGGTGGGGTATGGTGGCTGAAAGGAAAATCAAAACAGCAACAAAAGTCAATAAAATTTTTTAAAAAGGATACTATTAGCAATGTTCACAATAAAATAATGGCAAACAAGGCTTCTCCATCTCAAAATTAAAAGTAAAAATAGACAATGAAAACAACTGGTATATGAAGCTTGGAGCAACTACTATTTGTTTAACTGAAGACTTATCTTCAAAGAATGATTACACAACCAAACATGGCTACCTATGTTTCAGCAGTCTATCAAGAAGTATCATTCAGTGAAGAACTTATGTTCTGAAGCTCAAAAACATTCTACCCTGTTTGGTTTCAGTTATATAATTTCCAAAGATGCCTTCCTTTAACAAATGGAAACTATATAATCCTTGAAAAAGGAGGAGAACATTAGACAATATAGCGGGTGATCTCGCTATATTGTCCTAATTTTGACTTTGTGATATTTGTGCTATATTAAGTCTCTTAGCATGAGAAGTTAGTAAAAATATGATTCTTCTATGCCATAAAATATATTTTTCCATTTATAAAAATTACAAATGACCAGCACTGGGGATACAGATTCCTAAGCAGAGTAAGGAAGATATCCACATCGAGTCTTCATTAAAAAGAAAAAAAAAAATTAATGGATTATGTCATTTGGTAGAGGGAAAATGTAATTATTATTAAAAATAAAATATCTGCAGTGTTTTGTACTTTTTAATCAGTTTTTATACATTTTTTCCCAAACCTTACTGCATACTATTATCAGAAGGGCAGTGGTACAACAATCTCCATTCCTTTTAAAGGTGACAAGTGAGACTCAGGGAGGTCAACCAATTTATCAAGCTTTGCAGTTTAGTAATGTTGAGCTTAGACTTAAGCCCATTGTAAGCATTAGAGCTTAGATCTAAGCTGACTCCAAATCTTAATGGTAGCTTTTCCCATATTTGTTCCTTGGATATATCTTACTAAAGCATATGTTTATGGCTTCACACTTAATAGGCTATTGTAAAGAATGGGTATTCCACCCTAGCCAGGTTTGCTCAGTGGATAGAGCGTTGGCCTATGGAACAAAGGGTCCCGGGTTTGATTCCAGTCAAGGGCATGTACCTTGGTTGCAGGCTCCTCCCCAGCCTGGGACCTGGTCGAGGCTCATGCAGGAGGCAACCAACAGCCATCGATGTTTCTTTCGATCTTTCCCTCTCTCTTCCACTCTCCCTAAAAATCAATGGAAAAACAACCTCGGGTGAAGATTTAACAACAACAAAGGAAAAAAAAAGAATGGGTATTCCTTCAGAGTTTTGTCATTCTGGTATAAAAATTAATGACTGAAATGGTGTCTAAAGATAAATTTATAAGCTACCATTGGTTTCAGTTAATTCTGGGAGGCCATTAATGTTTTCTTCATTTCAAGGACGATCTTAGAATGATCACTGTTTCCCATTCTTGGGAAGATATCTACCAAACCATTAGAAATGAGCTCCTAGAAGATGGGACAAAACTTGACCACTGCAAAGATCCCTACTTCTTAGGATACAAAAAAAAAAGAGCATCTTTTGCTTCATTGACGATCAGGCCTCCAAAACACAGGCAGTAACAGCATGACACAGAACATACATACCATCAGGAAACTGGTCGGCATCATCATCAAACATAGCTTCCTTGAGGGCAGACTTGTTAAAGGGACTGATGCTGTCTGAATAGTTGTACGGATTATAATCTCGAGAGCGCGGAGAGGAGTGAGCAGGAATGGAATGCAGTAATGAGGCTTTATTGTCAAGGGCTGTTTGGCTTGAGTCAGTAGCATCACCTCCTGCTCTTGGGTCGGGCATCCCAGGACCACCAGACATCTATTAACAGGAAGGGGAAGACATAGCACATTAACTCATTTTCAAGTATCAATTAAAAATTCTAAGAAAAGGTTTCCCTACTGCTTAAAAGGTGATTTTATTTATTTATTTATTTATTTATTTTTTAAACAGATTTATTTTTTAAAAATATATTTTATTGATTTTTTACAGAGAAGAAGGGAGAAGGATAGAGAGTTAGAAACATCAATGAAACATCAATCAGCTGCCTCCTTCAGACCCCCTAGTGGGTATGTGCCTGCAACCAAGGTACATGCCCTTGACTGGAATTGAACCTGGGACCCTTGAGTCCGCAGGCCGACGCTCTAGCCACTGAGCCAAACCGGTTAGGGCAAAAGGTTATTTTAAAAAGGTAACAATAGCCCTAACCGGTTTGGTTCAGTGGCTAGAGCGTCGGCCTGCGGACTCAAGGGTCCCAGGTTCGATTCTGATCAAGGGCATGTACCTTGGTTGTGGGCACATACCCAGTAGGGAGTGTACAGAAGGCAGCTGATTGATGTTTCTCTCTCATCCACGTTTCTAACTTTCTAGTCCTTTCCCTTCCTCTATGTAAAAAATCAATAAAATATATTTTTTAAAAAATAAAAAGGTAACAATAACCTGCTGAAAAAATTTATGTACTGGAAAGCAACGAGTTAAAAGTTACATTCAAAATGTCAAAGCTTATAGTAAGATGTAAAGAAATCTATTGTTGCCCTGGCCAGTTTGGCTCAGTGGATAGAGTGTCGGCCTGCAGACTCAGGGGTCCCGGGTTTGATTCCGGTTAAGAGCATGTACCTTGGTTGCGGGCACATCCCCGGTGGGGGGTGTGCAGGAGGCAGCTGATTGATGTTTCATTGATGTTTCTAACTCTCTATCCCTTTCCCTTCCTCTGTGTAAAAAACCAATGAAAAGAAAAAAAGAAACCTGTTGTTTATTTACAACCTGCAGGTTGGATCCCTGGTCAGGGCTTATACAAGAATCAGCCAATGAGTGCATAAATAGGTGGAACAACAAATGGATGTTTCTCTCTCCTTTCTCTTCTCTCTCTCTAAAAAAAATTAATCAACCAAAAAAAAAAGAATTATAAAAATTAAAAAGAAACAGCAAGGAGGCCAGTGTGGTTGAAGAAGAATCAACAGGGAGGAAAGTAGGAGGAGATGAAGCCAGAGAGGCAACAAAGGAGAAAAGTGTATTGTGGAGACTTCAGCTTTTACTCTTGAGACAGGGACCTCCGAGGTGTGAGTAGAGGAGTACGAATAGACTAGGAGGGCAAAGGCAAAATCAAGGAGGCCAGTTAGGTGCCTATTTTAATAATCCAGGTGAGAGAATTAATGATGATGATGGCTGGAACCAGAAAGGCAGTGGTGAGAAGTGGTTGGATTTCAGATATATTCTGAAGATACTAGTACAATCAACAGATACCCTGACAGACTGAGTATGGAGGACAAGAAAGAGAGAGGAGACAAGAACAACTGTCTTGTCAGTTGGCGAAGCAAGTAGTGTTGCTATCAACTAAGATAGGAAAGAGCAGTTTGAGAAGAAAAGATTAGGAGTTTAAACAGGCACTTGATGTATGAATTTGGAGCTCAGGTCTGGGCTGGATGAAGTCATGTGACTTATTATACTCACAACTAGAGGCCCGGTGCACGAAACTCGTGCACGGGGGGGGGGGGGGTGGTGGGTGGCGGGGAGGGGTGTCCCTCAGCCCAGCCTGCACCCTCTCCAATCTGGGACCCCTTGAGGGATGTCCATAAACGGGCAGTCGGACATCCCTCTCACAATCCAGGACTGCTGACTCCCAACTGCCCTCCCCTGCAGGCCTGGTCCCCTGCAAATGCCCTCTCCTGCAGGCCTGCGTCCCCCCCAACTGCCCTCCCCTGCAGGCCTGGGTCCCCCCCAACTGTTCTCCACTGCAGGCCTGATCCCCCCCAACTGTCCTCCACTGCAGGCCTGGTCCCCCCCAACTGCCCTCCCCTGCAGGCCTGGGTCCCCCCCAACTGTCCTCCACTGCAGGCCTGGTCCCCCCCCAACTGCCCTCCCCTGCAGGCCTGGGTCCCCCCCCAACTGTCCTCCACTGCAGGCCTGGGCCCCCCACAACTGCCCTTCACTGCTGACCTGGTCTCCCCCAACTGCCCTCCTCTGCTGGCCCGGTCACCCCTAACTGCCCTCCCTGCTTGCCTGATCGCCCACAACTGCCCTCCCCTGCAGGCCTGATGCCCGCAACTGCCCTCCCTTGCTGGCCTGGTCTCCCCAACTCTCCTCCTCTACCGGCCTGGTCATCCCTAACTTCCCACAACTGGCCTCCCCTGCAGGCCATCTTGTGGCGGCCATCTTGTGGCCACATGGAAGCAGCCATCTTTGACCACATGGAGGCGGCCATCTTGTGTCTTGGTGTGATAGTCAATTTGCATATTACTCTTTTATTAGATAGGATAACTTCTAAAATGTACAGAAATACCCCTACCTTCCTAATGAAGACACGGAGGCTTAGAAGTGATAATCTGTCACAGTTTGGCTCCCAGTCAGGGCACTACCTGGGTTGCAGGCTCAATCCCCAGTAGGGGGTGTGCAGGAGGCAGCTGATCAATGATTCTCTCTCACCACTGATGTTTGTATCTCCTTCTCCCTCTCCCTTCCTCTCTGAAATCAATAAAAAAATGTATATTATAAAAAGTAATAATCAGACTAGCTAACAGTTGCCAGGAAACAGGATTCAAACTCACTATGCCAGCTCCCCGCAATCGACCCTCTCTTTGGGGGGAGAGGGAGAGTCTCAATCAAGCAGTGATTCTTACTAACCTGTCCTTACTACCACTCGCAGCCTCTGGGATAGAGAATTTAAATGTGAATGGTTAGCTGGTTTTTAGCATCGTTTACCAGGCCCGTTTGCCAGAGAGGCACGGAGAGAAAAACAACAACAGGAAAGAAGCCAGGAAGGCAGAGGGGGAGCCCTTTAGAGATGTGCTGAAGCACTGCAAGGTTCTCCAACTGTGAGAACCCTGAGAAACCCCAGGTTCCTTAGAAAAGAGCGGGATGGCTTATGTTGAGAAAAGTTCAGCTGTCAGAGAAAAGCCTAAGGCAGTGGTCGGCAAACTGCGGCTCGCGAGCCACATGCGGCTCTTTGGCCCCTTGAGTGTGGCTCGGTGTTAGAACCACTTCTTCAAAATAGACTCGCCCAGGCCGAGAACCGACTTCTGTGCACGGGCCACGAAGTTTCAATCGCACTGTACGTGAGCGCCCGCACGTGGTATTTTATGGAAGAGCCACACTCAAGGGGCCAAAGAGCCGCATGTGGCTCACGAGCCGCGGTTTGCCAACCACTGGCCTAAGGAATAAAAAGTAACTGCTCTTTGTATAAGGGCAGAAGCAACAAACTGCACAATACTCACAAGTATCAGAAAAATATCATAATATTCTTATTGGAAGCACACAAACAACTGATAATGCAAATCAGTCACTACATTTAACAAGGAAGAAAATCCTAAGCGCCAAGTTTTGTCTTGCAAGATCCAGGTGATCTGGTTCAGGTGCCATTCCTCGCCTCTTTCTTTCTTTCTTTTTTTTCTAAATATATTTTTATTGATTTCAGAGAGGAAAGGAGGAGATAGAAACATCAGTGATGAGAGAGAATCACTGATCGGCTGCCTTCTACACACCCCCACTGGAGATTGAATCCACAACCCAGGCATGTGCCCTTGACCAAAACAGAACCTGGACCCTTCAGTCTGCAGGCTGACACTCTATCCTCTGAGCCAAACTGGCTAGGGCTCCTCACCTCTTTCATAATGCTCCAACTACACTGGCTTTCCCCCTGGCCGTCAACTATGCATAGGGTGTCCTCATCTAATTGTCTTTACAGCACTTGCTATTTCTTTTAAGGAATTATCCTCTCCTTAATTTAGGTCTCAATGCAAATGTCACCTTCTGATTGAAGACTTCCTGACCACTTAATCTAAAATAGATTCACGTTACATTTTAACTTAAAACTCCACAGTACTCAGTTCTATCTGAAAATCTACAAGGAACTTGAGGACATATCTCTGCCTTCTAAACATAAGACCCAGAACAATGGTATATACACAGTAAGTATTTGTGTGACCCCTGGAAAATTAAGTTTGCAAATGATAGAAAGCAAAGTTAAAAAAACAACAACCCAGCCCTAGCTGTTTGGCTCAGAGGATAGAGTGTCAGCCTGCAGACTGAAGGGTCCCGGGTTCTATTCCGGTCAAGGGCACATGCCAGGGTTGTGGGCTCGATCCCCAGTAAGGGATGTGCCAGAGGCAGCCAATCAATGATTCTCTCTCATCATTGATGTTTCTATCTCTCGCCCTCCCTCTCTGAAATCAATAAAAATATTTAAAAACAAAAAAACAACCCAAACCAAAAACTCTTAATGAAAAAGTCTGTAATGTAAGAATATTCAAATACTCACTGAATCTCCATCATCTTTTTTAGAATCCCTTTTCAATGGCTCATTCATATCTTCTTGACTACGGAAGCTGAAATTCTGAATTGCTTCAGTGACACCTCTAAGAGAGCTATAAATGTCTTCAGAGTTCATATTTTCTGTGTCATAATCAAATGCACTATAAAAAAGACATCAACTAATTTTCATTTATGTGCAGTTTTAAAATACTAACACATTTGAGAAAATCATGAAGGATATTTATAAAGATGGGATTAGAGAATGTGTATTCCCCAAAGCAAAACAAAATCCAACAGCTATAGATGGTTAAAGTACATGTCCCCTTGCCCACCTATTAAGGACAGCTTACAATGACTCTAACAATGTCACAACTGGTTTGTCTTTTCACCTTTAAAGATGTTCTGATTAACCAGGGGCCAGCAAGCTATGGCCCTGAAATGTAATAATGGTTTTTTACATGTTTAAATAGTTGAGAAAAAAAATCAAACTATTTCATGACACATGAAAATTATATTAAATTAAAATTTTAGGGTGCATAAATAAAATGGTAGTATAATATAGCAATCCTAATTTATTTGGATATTGTCTATGGCTATTTTCACCCTATAACATCAGAGTTGAGTCGAAGTGACAAAGACTGCATGGCCCCAAAGCCTAAAATATTTACCATATGGCCCTTTGCAAAAGATTTGCTAACTCCTGTGATTAACTCACTAACAACAGAGATAAATGTATTTACACAATTAAGAAGGCAGAGGATTTTTAACACTGAACATATTATTGACATGAATTCTATAATCACATTCTAAAATTCAATTGAAGCTGGAATGTAGCTATTAAAATTGTTACATAACAGGAAGAAATAGGCTACACGAAGTGTGCAACATACTTTTCTTCCTTATGCTGATGATGTAGCCTATAATTGTAATGAGTATGATGAAGCATGGTATGTATGGCTAATAACAAAAAATCCAGCTAATAACTACAAATGGACTACTATGCAAACTACTTTTTAAAAGGATAGGAAAAAGGAAAAACTATTAGTTTTTTAACGAGTCAGAACTTCATCTGAAATACAGCCCAAGCTTGAATTGCACAAGTGTGTGAAAATTATATGTGTTATATTTTATATTAAGGACCAATCTCAGTTACATTTTCCTTAATTAGTATTACATAATGTTATCCCTTCTCTACTTTTGTTTTTGTCTGTAAGCTTATTTTTTCCACTTTTAGAAGTGGTTGGCTAATATTAGATCTAAATATCCATCGTTATAACTTGCCCTCACCATTTTCATTAAGTAGTATAACTAAAAGACACAATTTGCAATTTATTGGATTTGTACAGCATATTTGAGAAACTTAACTATGCTATTCAATGTAACAAAAGCTATGTCACTAAGTTTTCTTTTGACTTAATAAAAAAATTCTGTATCATATACATTATTATCATTTAAATGGTTACTTTTGGAATAAATGTTATATTTTTTGAATCTACTAAGTTTCTATTTGTCTGAAACCTTTCAAGTCAAGTGGAAATCAAATGGAATTATATTAACGTCTGTTTTTCAATAACGGGAATCTGCAATAACAAACTATGGTGGAAAATTATCCCTTTATTACCTTGGAGATAAAGTATTCTGTGATGTATTGGTAGGAGAAGTAAGAGGACTGGACCAGTTGGCTGGTGAACGTGGTGTTGGTCTTGTCAAAGGACTCCCCATGGAACTCTGATGGAGGGAGTCAAATAAATATTAACGTATGATAGTTGTGTTAAGTTCAATTAAAACGCTCTTAAGGCATACAATCAAGAAGTTGAACAATATGAAAGCCATATTTATAGATCTACCATTTAAATATTCATGTACTTATCTCTGATTTCTGTAGAAAAAAACTTTCTCCCCATTTAGAAGTCTAACTCTTCAGTCTTTTTTTGTTCTCATTACCCACTGACTTTCCATTATTATCAATATCTTTTCATCAAAGATTCAACACAATCCCAAATTAAGAATTTTAAATTAGTTTCCTGGTATGAGCCAATTTCCTTTTTTTTTGTTAATCCTCACCTGAAAATATTTTTTCCATTGCTTTTTGAAAAGAATGAATTCTATAATCACATTCTAAAATTCTGAGAGGAGAGTGGAAAAGAGAGAAACAGCAATGTGAGAGAGACACATCAATTGGTTGCCTCCCACATATGCCCCGACTGGGCAAGGATTGAACCTGCAACCCAGGCACATGTCCTTGATCAGGAATTGAACCCGTAACCCCTTGGTGTGTGGGCCAATGCTCTCAACACTGCACAACACCGGCCAGGGCTCAAATTTTATTCTTCCCTGAGTTTGTTTTACAAATGATTTTCACAAGTCACCAAAGGCATAAAAATCTGGTCATATTATAAATTTGCCTATCTCTTAAGATGTATAACAATCCCTTCTCCTTTTAAAAAGATAACTGACTTTGGTCCCAGGAAATTATACTCAGATTGTTTTTAACATTCAGACTTTACTTTAAGGTTGCCATAAGTGAATCTATTTGCTCCTTTAGCCATTATCAAAGGTCTGTCTTTTAAAAACAAGTTCAATTTTTTAGGCATATTCCATAAATGATCCTATACCATTTAGATGTATATAACTGCATTGTTTCATTTACTCAAACTTTATTTCTCCCATATAAAATCCAATATATCTAGCACCTTTGCACTGACAAGCCTGTAATTATTAAATATAAACACATCTTTAACAAATATTTTTATTGACTTCAGAGAGAAAGGGAGAGGAAGAGAAAGGTAGAAACATCAATAATGAGAGAATCATTGGCTGCCTCCTGCACGCCCCACACTGGGGATCGAGCCTGCAACCTGGGCATGTGCCCTGACTGTGAATCAAACCATGACCTCCTGGTTCATAGATTGACGCTCAACCACTGAGCCACACCAACTGGGCTGAACACATCTTTTTAAGCACTATCCTCTTTGGATTTATACATTAATTCTGGAATAAGTCATCCCTCTAGTCCTCAAATAAGATTGGTTCATCTAAATAGCATGTTCTAATTTAATGGCATGCAAAGTTGATGCCTTCATCTAAGTTCTTGCTCACATTTCTTTCCTTGTTCATATTTTGGTCACCATTCACCACCCTAATCTATACCAAATTATAATATAAACATGACAGGCCTAGGGATTCTATTCTTTCTGGGACAACAGTTAATTTGGCTCAGGAAATGCTGTCTAATGTTGATGCAAACATTACATACTAGGGTCAGAAGTTTATTTCACGTAGGAAAAAAAGCAGTAATTGTTAAACCAACCATCATATTATACTAGAGGCCCGGTACACGAATTCGTGCACCAGTGAGATCCCTCGGCCTGGCCTGCGGGATCGTGCTGAAACCAGCTCTCTGACATCCCCCAAGGGGTCCTGGATTGTGAGAGGGTGCAGGCCAGGCCGAGAGACCCCATTGGTGCACGATCGGGGCCGGGGAGGGATGCAGGAGGTTGGCCAGCCAGGGAGGGACCACAGGAGGGCTCCAGGGTGTATTCGGCCCGTCTTGCTCAGTCCCGAACGGCTGGACCCCAGCAGCAAGCTAACCTACCAACCGGAGCGTCTGCCCCCGGTGGTCAGCGCATGTCATAGTGAGCAGTTGAGCGGCCTTAGCATATCATTAGCATATTGTGCTTTGATTGGTTGAACAGTCAACCAGATGACCAGACACTTAGCATATTTGGCTTTTATTATATAGGATAATAGCTAAGAAAATAACTTAAAAATACCTGGGTTCCATTGCCAGTGTTTCGAAGGTGGTTATAAAGAAGCTTGGTAGCACCATCCTGAAAAGTTTTTGGTAAAGCTCCTAATAACATTGTAAACTCTGGGGTATTGAGTTCAAAGAGGGAAATCAGCACTGAGTGCGCCGCCTAGAAAACAAAGACACACAGAGGTAGATGAATATATTTTGGTTACTCAAAGGAGACCACTTTCTTTACTCAATATTTCTGTTCACTAACACAAGGCTATCTTTCTCAGAAAAACAGAAGTTCATCTTTCTCAGAAAAACAGAAGTTCTTATACACTTTAAAATTTCTTTATTAGAAATTTTTAACCTATTTACTTGAGCATATGAAAAATATTAGCCATAGACAAGTGGCAGGGATGTTGAAAATACTAACAGATCCTTAAAAAAACATTAGAGCCCAGACTGGTGGCTAGTTGGTTGGAGTATCATCTGGTACACCAACAAGGTTGCGGGTTGGGTTCAATCCATGGTCAGGGTACATAAGGGAGGTAACCGATCGATGTCTGTCTGTCTCTCCCTTCCCTCCTTCTTCCTTTCTTTCTAAAATCAATAACAAAAAAACATCCTCAAGTGAAGATAAAAAGAACATCAGAAAGATCTGATGATATAGGAGTGAATACTTCCGAAGTTAAAATATAAATCTTTTTCTTTGGTGACCAACAATTTATTCATAACTATTCTGAAGGTTATGGGGAAAGATCTAGGAAAGGATGTGGGAATACTATGGGAAAATTTAACGAGGTAGATAGACAGATACATGACTAAATTCATCAAAGGATCAATAGATAATGCCTAAAATTAGTAATTCAAGAACAGTGTAAGCTCTTATTTGAAATACATAGGAAAATAAATACAAGGGGAAAGATTTGAAATATTTTGAATGGTTACAAGATTAGAGGTTAGAGAATTATGGCAAGAATAGTTTTTATTCTAAGTTTGAACATTATGCTCATATTAAGTGGATAAAACTTAGAACAATTTAAAACAGAACAACAGAAGATTAAAAAAAAAAAAAAAGGTCTTCATAACACCAGGTAAATAACTCAATGCTAACTGGTAATGACCTGAAAATATTAGCTTCCTTCATTGGCAAACCAAAATGACTGACTTGCTTTTCTAATTTATCTTTTAAAATTTATATTAAAACATACCTTCCGAACTTCAGAACTTTTGGGTTCTGTTGTCCAAGTGATAAACCGAGAGACTGCCAAGCGAGTTTCACTGGAATTTACAAAATCTCCTGGATCCATCTGTTTGGCTAGAGTTTCTATATATTTAAGGATAGCAACTTTCACCTGCAGAAGTAAGCACAACGAGAGGACAATCAGATAGATGGTCACTGAGGGACACTGACAACATTTCAAAAACAATTAGGTGATTATTTTTTGGCAAATAAAAGATGAAAAAAAACCCAAAAGCAACCGACAAAGAATTAAACAACCACCTACCTACCTGAGGTACAAGTGTATAACAATGTGGATTTTTGTTTTTCACACACAGCAGTACTTTTAAGTCCCAGATGTTTCACTGCCCGGTTTGATCAATTGCTGAAGATTCTCTTGACAGAATTATATACCTCTCCTTCAGAGCTTACAGCTGACTCTTGTCTAGACTCCCTGAGAGCCAGTCTTTATCAACTAAGTATAATGTGGCTTTTGGGAAAATGAACCAAAGTATTTTGAAAATAAGGCATTACAAATCAAGTGAGTAATTAAGGTGGGCAATATAGAGTTTTTGTCAAATAAGGCCCACGCAATGAGACCAGGTTCTTTAATAGTTCCATCAAGTGCTAGAACTACCTTCCAACAGAAGTGTCACAGAAAATTTTACACTAGTAAAACTGGAGAAAAGACAACACTTATGTGTACAAGAGTTATATGTAGGTTTAAAAAGTCTTATCATTCTCCCAGGAATGATGTGTGGCTACATGGTGGGATGCAGGCACACAACTTCTTCCTTAGAATTAGCTGTTTTTTATCCTTATAAAAAGCCACGGTTAAATTATCTCCCTTCTCTCAGGTATGTTGGGGAAGAAAAAGAGGTTGAGAACCACTATTTTTATTTTATTTATTTATTTATTTATAAATATATTTTTATTGATTTCAGAGAGGAAGGGAGAGAAAGATAGAAACATCGATGATGAAAGAGAACAACTGATTGGCTGCCTCCTGCTTGCCCTTGACTGGAATTGAACCTGGGACCCTTCAGTCCGCAGGCCGACGCTCTATCCACTGAGCCAAACCAGCTAGCGCGAGAACCACTATTTTTAAAGTCACATCTTCAAACATTCCAGGATTTATAATTAAGGACTTTCTAAGACTTTCCACTTTAGAAATGACACCTGGCAGAGTGCACAGTCCTTAGATATAGAAGGTTCCAAACACATAATAAATACTGCTTTCCTGACTTAAAAAAGGGAAGGTTTAAATGTTTGATTCAGAGAGCAACTTTGAAAACATATTGCCAAAGATTAAGGTAATCCATTTTTCTATGCACTTTCTGCCCCTATTGTTGATATTAATGGGTAATTTTTCTCAGTCAGTCCAAATAAGGTCTCGGAAAGTACCATGCTAATATACAGAGAGTAAATATTAAAATAAGGTTCTGCTGCTTGTGTATTTTCTCTTTTCTGTTTCCAGTAAGACAAACAAACAAGACAGAAGGGATCAAATTACATATTTCATTTCCAAATGAACGAATTTAAGAATTACAACTTCATGAAATGAATTGGAAAAAAACACACACCAAGAGTTAAGTTATCAGCCATCCTGGGTAAAATGTACAATGGAGAAGAAAAGAGACTATGGTTAATTGTGCAGTTGCAGGCCCCACTCAATTACAGCAGAACATAATATTCTGTATTCTTGAAGCCATGTCACCTTCTATCAATGTTAATATCTGAAAGGTGCTATAATAAATTAAAAAATGAACATCAATGTATTTTGTTTTCAATTTGCTATCATTAATAATTGAACAATGAGATTCAATTAATGCAGTGCCTTAGCAATTTATAGAGGTATGCAAAGTTTTAAAAGGGTTTCACAGAATAGGTGGGTTTATTATAACAACAGGCAAAATAACCACTATGCACATATAATCATTTGAAACTTTACATTTTAGTAGAATATTTCTCGAGATTGTATACATAGTCTGTAACTTTAATAACACAAACATTCATTTTTCTTAAGAGGAGGAAAAATAATCTAGTTGCTAGATCAGGTGTGTATAATTTTCAACATGTTTGTGTAACCCAGAAAAAGAGGTAATCAAATTACATTTATTTTTTAAAATATTACTTACTTAAATAAAGTCACTCTGTATTGCCATTTCTCCCTATTCTATTACTTCCTTTCTGATATTTAACCACAGCATACTGTGAGAGACATAAAATTTTATGCAAACATCCATCTTTTATTGGAAAGATTCATAATTTTTCAAAAGATCTCATATTTTTTATTTGTATTTTTCTATAAACTATTAAGTTTTTTATTCTTAATCCTATCACCCATCTGAACATTACTTCTATTTTTGGCGTAAGGTATGGATGGCTCCATGTAACTTCTCCTTGCTATCCTAAAACATCAATTTAAGAGCTGAAGAGTGATTTTTTTCCCCTGTAGCTTTGCATATGTGTATATATATGTGTGTGTATATGTGTAATATAAAATACATAATAAAAAAGCCAAATAAACTGTTTGTGATTCCAGTCTGCAGTATAATGTTTCCCAATAGGAAAGCTAATTTTAAGTTGTCTCTTTCCTTTCTCTCTTCCCTGTGTGTCTTTCTCCTCAGTCCTTAGAAACTTTATTTTCTCCCTCAACTCACCTATCACCCTTCTTTCTCCCCCCACCCTCTTTTTCTTCTTCTCTCTCTCTTTCTTTTTATCACCCTTATTTCTTAAGCTAATGGTTTAGATCTCCATTTCCACAGGCCCATGAAGCATTTCTACATACCTTTTTAACACTTGAATATCTACCACCTAAATCATAACCCTTATTACAATTTACAGTTTATCAGTTATTATAGATAATAATGGTAAAATATTATAAGTTCTATATTCCATTATAAATTAAAAATATCTAGCATAATGCCTTGGACAAAGAATGAGTTCTAAAAATATTTATCAACAATATAAAGTAAATTATTCTCTTCTGCAGGTCACTTTTCAAAATTAAAACAGATGGAATCCCCTTCACAAAGCAGCTCTGAGAAAATAACATTATGTTGAGAGTAAGTCAACCCTGGTAAGAAACACAATTGTGATTTTAAGACAAAATCATATTTAGAAACTTAAAGGAAATTCAGTCCTGGGCAGTAATGCTTGTGGAAATATATTTCGTGCAGAACAGAGCAGAAAAATATAAGGATTGTCAATGCATATATGCTTGTTATTTCCCTGACTTTACTCTCATTTAATAATACTCACTACAAAACATTTTACTAAAGAATGCAGGAGTTCTTTGGTTTATATTAAATTATTTTTTATTTTAAATTTAATACTTAGTTTTATAACAAATTGGAATTCACCTAGTTTTCACATAATTGGAAAATGTGTGCTAACAACAATTGAGAAAGTTAATTCTGATTCTAAATATTAGGCACACATCAGAAATATCACATTGGAAAAAGCAAAAAACATGTTACTATTTCAGTTAAGGAGAACAGCACTAAGATTAAACTTAAAAATTTTTGTTTACTAAAATAAATATAGGTAAAAGTGACATTTCACCCAAAATACCTATTCAGACTCTAAATTTAAAAAAGTATTGGGAAATCACAAACATAAAATTAGATAAGACTTTATAGAGCGAGTTTGCATCACGAGCCCAGGGTTAGATGGCCATACTTTGTGTTGCTTTCTAAATGTGTACTCCAAGTAAGCTTTTCCAAGGAATAGCCTGGCATTTGAATAACATTTGATATTAAATTATGTGCATGCTTACAGGCTTACAAAGGTTAGTAGTTGAACACAGATGCATACAAACACTATCTGAAACACTGCAGAATTTGGAAAGAGAGTTAAGAAAAGAAATAATGCAAAAACAAAAAAAACCTTAGAGCTCCAAAAAGAGTGAAGCTGGTCCCGAAGTGCTGGCTTGACTGTCTGAAAGTTTATAAAAACAAAATCCACTGATTGAAAAGCTTCTCATGTGACACAAATATACACATCAACAGAACTTTATTAATAAAACATTTCAACTCATTATAATGTCTTCAAAAGACTTTAAATTTTTACCTTCAAGCTTGGTGTTTGAGTCTGATCAACTGTAAATCTCATTAGAATATTAAACTGAAGATCATTTGGAAAAGATTCTCTAAAATAAGGGGAAAAAGCAAAACAAAATAAAAATTAAGTTAGCATTTGGCAAATTTAACAGCAAATTATGCTTAAACCAAAATATCATGTCATTCAAAAAGCATGCATGAAGTAGTAAGTATCTGTATGTGGTATCATCTATTTGATACAATACACAATAAAATTTATTCCCTGGAAAAAATCTCAACATTTGAATTTATATCCTGTAGGGGGTTAAATAGCAATACTATGTAATTAATGGTCTATCTTGCCTCAACTATAGATTTAATTTAAAACCTATTCAGAAAAAGTTCAACATTATCAGAGATGTTTCCCCACATATAGTATCTGAATTCTAGAGTCACCTTAAATCAATAAATGAATAGAATATTTGAAATAAGTCACTTCAACAATCTATACAAGAAAGTAAAAATATAGGATTCAAAATCTTCTGAAAAAAAGATTCTGAATATTTTAATGCATAATAAAACATTCTTTTTAAACTTAGAAAATAATTTATTTCTACATTAAATTGAATAAAACCTTCAACTCGAGTTAGTAGATATATCTTAATTACAACAAAATACTACCTTAAATACTGAACAAATGTTAATGAAATTTTTATTAAAGAAAACAGTGTTTGATTTAAGGACCAATGTTGCATGAAATACACAAGTGAATGGGCCTCACTAGCAATTTTAAAATGAAGCCTATGCAGTTCAAATGGTTTGAAAAGACTTACATATCTGAACCTTTAATACAGGATCTAAATAGTCCAATTATTATCAGGTAAACTTGAAATATATAAAGGAAATATTACCTTGTAATATCAAGGGCTTTCTGAACTTTTGCCTGAACAGACCCAAGCAAATCAGCACCCATTTTTTTTAGTAGCTGCGTCAGCAATACAAATAACCAATCTTGAAGATCATCTTTGTGGACTTGTATGAAGTCCACTAGTGTCTCCAAAAACATGCTGAATACCTACAGTTGATAAACAGGGGAGGAAGGAGAAAAGGAGGAAATATTGACCTTTATGATCAATTCAAATTGAAATAGAAAGGAATACAGGAATCAGAGGCACAGCGATTGGCAGCCAAGCAGAAAAATAATCTCTCTTGCTTTTCATTGGACTCTGTGATCAAGAGTACATTTGAAATGTTATCCAACTTCTGCTGAAGTTCGACAATTAGCTATTCCATGCAGCATCACTTGGTAAAGAAACTTTGGCCGTAATGACTGGCACACCTATAGCTTAAATTGGTTAAACTGAAATCCATTTCATCTGAAATTTAGGGTAAGAAACTACCTGTAGTTTCATTGGCCCTAAACTCTTATGAAGAGTGGCATTGAGTCATCAGAAGATGACTGCTGATAGCTACCTTAAAGCATAAGGTCATTCTGACATAATGGGCTAATTAAAGGCTCTTTAGATTTCTCAAAAAGTCAGTTGTCACAGACTTTTTGTTTTGTTATAAGATATATTACTTACTAAAACTGCCCCAAAAGTAATTTTAAATGATTTGGGATAACTATAACTAAAATATGTAAATTCAGGATACAAATTTACATCTAAATTTTAATGATTTTTAAAAAATCCTACTCTTCCTTTCTATTGATTGGTTTATACCTGGTTCCAGTATTAACACAGTAGCTTAAAAAATTTTCTAAGATGAAAAACATTTTAAGGGAAGGAATGCTAATATTCATAAGTGATGTATGTCATTAAAATACTTATGAAAAGTGACTTACTTAATGTGTATTATATCTCTTTACAAGAAATTCCACAGCATACTGGAAAATTTGTTTCTAGGTAAATAGGAAAAAAACTCTTAAGACAATGTCAGGCATGTTGTATTGAGACAATTTATAATCACAAGTTATAAAAACTATGGTTTAAAAAAGTTAATCTGAAAGTAACTTTTAATTTGAAAATTAAAAATTTTGTTCTCAATACATACTTTATTTCTTAAAATTCCTTTATACAATTATATATAAACTCCCATTTTCCTCATGTTAGAAATGAAGGATTTTTTCTATCAAAATTTTAACTAAGCTTTAACATTGTATGAATTAGAAAATATACACTTTCATTATTTGCTAAAAATGCTCTGTATTTATAAAAGCAGGAACTATGACTATGTACTTAAAATTTTCTAGTACTCTGATCCCCAGGCAGCATCTGCTTCAACAATGCTCTTATTCACAATGTAGTCATTAACTTCTGTCCCACCCCCACAGCCACAGCCAAACAACCTGGCTTCTATTAGATTCAAAACTTGGCCTACTGCTAAATTAAAACTGTCTCTGGCCCTCAATTCAGGACTCAGAATACTGTTGAACTTCACTAGACCTACTCTCCGACAAATGCATGAATCTAATCTAGTACTCACTTTTACTGGTACCTGGCAAATCTATTCAGCCAAGTGTGCTGGAGATAGTTAGCACCTACTTAGAAAGTAGACTATTAAATATTCACGAATTTTGTGAACTGGTTGGTAGCTTGAAATAAGCCATTGTGGGGGTACTTATACTTCTGAAATTATAGCAAACACTATAGATCAGGGCTTCCTGCTCTTCTCCCAAACCTGGTTTACCACTATACCACTCTATTAATTCTTGCCTAGTTTCCTGAAGACTCCAAGTTTAAGCTTTCACTATACCAAAATCCATTCTGAAAACTATACACATTTGAATGCCTAGGTCAACTTTCCAATTTTATTTGGTTCTTAGGAAACAGAACCAGAAAAGTGACTTGCCCAAGGTTTCCACAGCTGGTTTTCAGTTGTGTTCCATTCATTTTATTGCTAAATAACTTAGCTTATCTTCTTTACTGTCATTCAACATAGAATTCTCCATTCACTTTTCTCCTACTTTGGTTTCACTTATAGCTATACTTCCAATAATTGTCTCTCTAAAAGAGAGCCATTTTGCCGGCAGGCGTGGCTCAGTGGTTGAGTGCCAACCTATGAACCAGGAGGTCACAGTTCGATTCCTGGTCAGGGCATATGCCCAGGCTGCAGGCTCGATCCCTAGTAGAGGGTGTGCAGGGGGCAGCCGATCAATGATTCTCTCTCATTGTTGATATTTCTACCTCTTCCTTCCTCTCCGCAATCAATAAAAATATATTTTAAAAAAAGAGCAATTTCCTTTGTAAGACTATTATTTCTATTCTGTATTCTTGCTCTCTAAAATATGGTGTCCTCCACTATATATTTATTCTCACTTAAATACTTCCCTTACGGATGCAAAAGACGCTGTCTTAAGAATTTCTCCTTCAATTTTCATGTTAATGTTCCCACCAATGACCTTTTAATCATGAAATGTAGTAGCTTTTCATGAACTTAGTATGCTTGGCCATTCTGAAGCTTGATACTGCTTTACTCTTATTATTTCCCTTCTTTCTTCCATTCTTATTGCCAAGCATTTTCCTTTGCATCCCCAATGTGGGATGATTTAAGAGCCAGTCTTCCCCCTGATTCTCTTTTAATAGGAGGTATGACCTTGACAGGGCCATCTGACCTAGCCTACTAGGTCCCATGACTTCTAGAACAGTTCTCTCTTTTGGCCTTCCTCAATCTATCAATCACACCATCATTGTAGGCACCAGGCCTTTCTCACCAGGTCTGGGTTTTTGTAGTAGCCTGTCTTTAGTTTTTCTATTTCTGTATACCAGGGTGAAAAAGCATTTCTGTAATAGGCCTGATAGTACATGTTCTAAGCTTTTGCAGGCCACATGATGGTGTTTGTTACAACTATTTAACTCCGCTCTTGCCGCACAGCCACAGTATGCAAACACATGAGCATAGCTGTGTTCCAATATAACTTTATTTACAAAATAGGTAGCAGGCCAAATCATGCTTCTTTCTCATCATAATATTGTAATATCACTCTTTTGATATAAACAAAATCTTTTAATGTCCCCACTTTCACTGTCTATAGGATAATGTCTCAAATGCTTAGAGACATCAGTTAGACATCTCCAAACTGACCTTGGACTATCTGGCAACACAAACTCTTTTTCCCTGAACACATCTCACACACATTCCTGATTTCCTTCCATACTCTCCACTCACTCTATTTACACCCAGTATGTGACTCACTACTACCACTTACATCCCAGCTTAGAAGCTTCTTGGATAATAGCCACTGATTCTTTCTACTTGAAACTTGTGGTGGGACTAGCTTTTTGGTGCTTTTTATCTTTTTCTATATTTACATTATTTTCCCATCTGGAAAATAGAAGATTTGAGAATAAAGACTATATTTTTATAGTCTTGCATCATGTATTTGAACCAAGCTCAAGGTTATTAGAGGCTGAGGATCAAGTATAAAGTTGTTGAATAAATGCGTAGGAAAAGTTCCTTGAAGAGTAAGAATTATCTCCTAAGTGAAACTTGCCCTGTAATTAACTGGCAGCTAAGCTTTTTCCTCCAGTGCAAGGGAAGATATATAAGACTCCCTTTATCTCAGCTAAATTTAACTTCTTTTTCTTTCCTATAAACTTTCTTAATCTCCCACTTTTCTGGACTCAAGCTAGCCCAGCAGTCTCTTTCTCTCATGCTAACATATCCAAAGTTGATGATCCTGTCAAGCTATTGCTATTTCCTTCAAAAAGACTTCTCCGAGTCTCCTAAGTAAAAAGTTCTTTTGATTAAATATAATGTGAGTATAGCTGAATAAAAATGTAAACATGGTATTGATAGTTTTCTATATATAGAACTATACTATTATTTTTCAAAATACTTATATCCTATCAATGGTACTTACTAACTGATAATATATAGCTGTCATCTAGACGTATCAATCTAAAAAAATATATTGGGAATTTCACATAATATTTCTTACTTGATTGCCCTATCACAAAGAGTTTACTGTCAGGTGTTGATAGTCTCCCATTTTCTTATCTATGATTAAAGGAGAAAATGAAAAGTGAATATGCTAATATAACACTAGGGCTAAAAATTTGAAGAAAATGTTGAGAATCACTGCTCTGTTTGCTCTTAAGGAATGACATTATTATAATATTAGAAAGTACATATGGGTGTATGGAACTAAATTTTTAAAAATAATTGTGAAACTTGGAAATTATGTTATAAATAATTCAATGGAGCCAAACTTCAATGGAATCAACTTATGCTCCCACAAATCTCACAAATATAACTTATTGGGAAAAAAATCATAATATTTGAGCTATTACAATTGAGGCAGCCTTTTCTTAACCTTGCTTGTATCTTAGGTGTGCCAGTCATCAAATACAGAACAGAAGAACATAATCAAATTAGATTAATTAGTAGATTAAAAAGCACATCTCCAAACAGAATGACAGCTTGCATAACTGCGAATAGCATTTCGTGGATTGCAAAGGGTCCAACACTGCATGAACTCTTCGGGAGAGAAAATAGAGAAAAAGGGTTAATTGCACAGTCATGCAGTAAAGTTAGGTTTCCAACAAATATTGAACCAACTTACTCTCTATTGAGAGTTCCAACACAGGGGACAGCATGCAAAAAGAAAAAAAGAAAAAAAAAGAAAAACACACAAATTAGTCGCCATCAATGCAAAGTTCCTGTATGGAAGAAAAACACTTAGAAAATAAAAGTGACAAATGTTTTTCAGTTGTATGATAAACTCAAAATAGTTTTCAAAACAAGAGTTCAATGAGTAGTATGGAAAAAGAGCATGTGATTTTCCTGTCTCTCTCTCTCATCTCCTTACCAAGGAAATTAAAAACAAAAAATCCCCTTTTATTCCCAGACCCTATATCCTTGAGGCTCAACTTCTGGAAAGAATCTAAGACTAACAGACACCTGCCCCCACTTATGGACAATGCCAACATTTGCTCCCAAAGCATGGCATCCAGAATTTTTCTTTATTTTTTCCTCCTCAGAAGCAACAGATTTACAAACTATTTCTGTGAAGGCTTGGAACAATTACTATTGTTTGGAAGTAAAAATTAAGTGTTTATACCACAACTTTTAATTTTTCCCAGGTAAGATGAGTGTCATGGTCTCCTGATCCTAGGACCACAGGCAGCTCAGTACCTAGAACACTCTCTAGGAGACCAGATGTGACCTTCCAGGGCGCTCAACTGTGTCCCATTTTAGTAGTCCCAGGCTGAATTCCTACCCTCGCTGTTCAAGACTCAGGAGCGTGACTTCAAGAGGTAGAAAGGACCACACAGATCATAAAATGCCAACTGAAAACAAGCACCTCAGTGAAGGTGGCTCTTTTTAACTAGTTCCCTCAGAGATAAAGGCTAGAACATAGAATAGCTTTTGGCATGACACTCCTTACACTTGAGGGGAAAATGGGTCTAGAACAGTCAAAATAAAAATCATCCCTGAACTCCTTAATTTCAAACATATTAAATTGAAATTTAGTTTTTAAAAACTTATATTGTGCTTGCTGTGTTCTAAGGGCTTTATAGATATAATTCACTTAATCATTGTCCCAATTATATGAGGTGGGAATTACTATTAACTCTATTTTACAGACTAGAGGCCCAGTGCACAAATTTGTGC
Organism: Plecotus auritus; assembly: GCF_963455305.1. Classification (NCBI taxonomy): domain Eukaryota; kingdom Metazoa; phylum Chordata; class Mammalia; order Chiroptera; family Vespertilionidae; genus Plecotus; species Plecotus auritus. The sequence goes on from NC_137773.1 coordinate 166,086,238, forward strand.
ACGGGTGGGGTCTGGCTGGCCCACTCCGAAAGGGGCTGATTGAGTGGGCCAGCTGGAGGAGGGGCCTCAGGCAGTTGGCTGGCCAGCCCCGCCCCCGATTGGGGTGGGAGTGGGGGGTCATTGGGGGTGGGGCCAGTTGGGAGGAGGGGCGACGGGCGGTTGGCCAGCTGGCCCTGCCTCCTGGTCGAGGGGAAAATTTGCACATTAGGCTTTTTTATATAGGATTAGGAAACCAAGGCACACACTGCTATTAAGTGTTGGAGGTCAAATTTGAACCCAAGCAATCTAACTCCACTATACATACTTGTTATCACTGTGTGTACTGCTTCTTTTATACAATTATTAAGGGGCTTTAAATTATACATTTGTAACTTTATGGTCTAAATTACTGTAACACATGTATTGTGGATCCCTTACTTCCATACTGGTATCTGAAGTAAAAAAAAAAAAAAAAAAAAAAAAAAGTTTATTTATCAAGTTATAGACATCAAATATTTTTAGCTTGCAAACTCTATTTACCAAATACCTGGCACATTACTTCTGTCCCAGGAAAGAAATCCAGCATCTATTTCAACTGTATTCAGAAAGAGCTCTTTTCTAACCCTTCCTTTCTGGGATGTCTGCACTGTACACTGGAGTTTGCCTGACATTTTAGTTGGTCTCATATCTTTACCCTATATATATCAAAGGAAAACATTCTGGGGGAGGGGGGCTAGAGCGGGTGACAAAGGAATGAAAGAAGATGGGACTTTCATGGATGCTCATAATTTGATTTTCTAATAATCCCCTTTCTGCTGGAGGCAGCAGGTTGTCTGCCATGTTGGGGAAGAGGACAACTTTCAGTTATCATGGAAGCCAGCTACTATCCAGAAGCTATTAGCATAGAGACTGATATGCTGACTTCAACCTAGAACATGGGAAAACACACCTAATCATGCTCGTGGTGTGAGGTATCTCCCCAACACTAGGGCCCATTCTGGGGGCAAGGCTTCAGATGGTTTCTGCCCTGTGACCTTGCAGAGAAGTGATTCCAATTCAGTGTAAAGAGTTAACCCAGGGAGAAACCAAGATGGCGGCATAGGTAAACACCTAAACTGCTGCCTTGCACAACAATTTCAAAACTACAACTAAAAGACAAAATGTCTATCACCCAGAACCACGGGAAAGCTGGCTGAGTGTAAGTTCTACAACTAGAAGGAAAGAGAAAAGAGCAGTGAGACGTGCACAAGCGCTGAAAAGCTGAGGTACGGAGGCGCAGGAATCGGGCTGGCAGCGGGCGACTGGGTGCGCTGCTTTTTTCAACCCGAAGGGAGACAAGCTCCCGATTACTCTGAACTCCAGTTTCTGGGGAGACGCTAGGGACCCAAACTCCTACGGGGAGAAGCTGGACTGTCTGCCATCGGGTCGGAAAGTGAGGGTGACTTTCTTGCAGAGGTACGCCCAGCAATCATTGTTTACTGTGCTGGGGTGCAGGGCATGGGGACTTGGAAAAGCAGAAACGCAGAGACGGATGACTGGCAGCCATTGCTGTTTGCCACGCCCTACCCTAGTGACTCCCTGAGACCCTGCCCCACACAATCTACAAACCCACCCAAGCTCCACACAGCGGCTTTTGCATATAAATGGCCTGCCCTATCGCAGCTTAATCTAACAAACTGCAGCTCTGGTCAGACAGCTCCAAAACCTCCAAACCCCAAGCAAATAGGAGAAAACTGTAGTTCTCACTGTAGCTCCTGCTGGGTAGCTGACCTGCACCCCACTGGAGATCCAGAAGCTAGTGTATCTAGTGGTCAGTGTGAGATGACACCAGATTTCAACTACTCACATCCATAAGTGACACATTCAAGAGGCAGACTCAGTGAGCACCAAAGCCCCACTGAAACAAGTCCTGCCCCATAAGTGTGTCTCCAGCACAGCAGTTCTTCCATTATAGACACAGTGGGTCCTCACAGCCAATTGGCCTGGAGGTCAATTCCTCCCAGTGACACCAACAACAATCAAGACTTAACTACAACAAGGCTGTACACACAGTCCACAAAGGGGTGCACCAAGAGTGTCCACCTCAGGTAATTGGGAGGCCGACCCACTGGCCCATATAGGACACCTAGCACACAAAGCCACCCTACCAACTCAGGGAAGCAGCGAAAATGTGGAGACAAAGAAACAGATCACAAACGAAATGAATGGAGGAAAGCAAACGACTGGATATAGAGTTCAAAACCACGGTTATAAGGTTTTTCAAGAATTTTCTAGAAAAGGCCGATAAATTTAGCGAGACCCTTGAAGATATGAAAAAGGACCAACTAGAAATTAAACATACACTGACTGAAATAAAAAATATTATACAGAGACCCAACAGCAGACTAGAGGAACGCAAGAATCAAGTCAAAGATTTGAAATACAAAGAAGCAAAAAACACTCAACCAGGAAAGCAAAAAGAAAAAATAATCCAAAAATTTGAAGATAGTGTAAGAAGCCTCTGGGACAACTTCAAGCGTACCAACATCAGAATTATGTGGGTGCCAGAAAAAGAGAGAGAGCAAGATACTGAAAACCTATTTGAAGAAATAATGACTGAAAACTTCCCCCACTTGGTGAAAGAAATAGACTTATAACTCCAAGAAGCGCACAGAACACCAAACAAAAGGAATCCAAAGAGGACCACACCAAGACACATCATAATGCCCTAACCGGTTTGACTCAGTGGATAGAGCATTGGCCTGCGGACTGAAGGGTCCCAGGTTCGATTCCGGTCAAGGGCATGTACCTTGGTTGCGGGCACATCCCCAGTAGGAGGTGTGCAGGAGGCAGCTGATCGATGTTTCTCTCCCATTGATGTTTCTAACTCTCTATTCCTCTCCCTTCCTCTCTGTAAAAAGTCAATAAAATATATTTAAAAAAAAAAAAAAAAAAAGACACATCATAATTAAAATGCCAAGGGCAAAAGACAAAGGGAGAATATTAAAAACAGCAAGAGAAAAAAACAGTTAATTACCTACAAGGGAGCACCCATACGATTGTCAGCTGATTTCTCAACAAGAAACTATGCAGGCCAGATGGGAGTGGCAAGAAATATTCAAAGTGATGAATAGCAAGAACCTACAACCAAGATTACTCTACCCAGCAACATTATCATTCAGAATTGAAGGGCAGATAAAGAGCTTCAAAGATAAGAAAAAGCTAAAGGAGTTCATCACCACCAAACCAGTATTATATGAAATGCTGAAAGGTATTCTTTAAGAAGAGGAAGAAGAAAAAAAAGGTAAAGATAAAATTATGAACAACAAATACATATCTATCAACAAGTGAATCTAAAAATCAAGTGAATTAAAAATCTGAGGAACAGAATAAACTGGTGAATATAATAGAATCAGGGGCATAGAATGCGAGTGGATTGATAATTCTCAGGGGAAAGGGGTGTGGGGGGTATGGGAAGAGACTGGACAAAAATCATACACCTATGGATGAGGACAGTGGGGGGGGGGAGGTAAGGGCAGAGAGTGAGGTGGGAACCGGGTGGAGGGGAGCTGTGGGGGGGGGGGGGGAAAGGAGAAACAATTGTAATAATCTGAACAATAAAGATTTATTAAATTAAAAAAAAAAAGTTAACCCAACCCAGGCTTGAAAAAGTGTCCCTGATAGCATACTTAAAGTTATAGGGAAAAGTGCTGGCACATGTGGGGAAATGAACAATTCAGGCGGGCTGAGATGAAGAAGCAATAACAAGCCAAAATGATAGGCTTTGTTCGAACATTTTCTTGAGTAGTCATTGAAGTGCTGTAAGCTAGTAGAGAAGATTTACCTACCTTTTAGAAAGTATGCTAAATAAGGCAGTGTGGAGAATTCAGGGATAAAAGGTGGGGAGGAGGTACAACAGGCAAAAGATGATGGTGTCCTGAATTAGCAGTGGGAACAGGTAATTATTTATTTATTTATTTTTAAGAATATATTTTATTGATTTTTTTACAGAGAATTATTTAAACGATTGAATCAATTAAGATTGAGTGAAGCCCGGATGGCATCGTGGTTGAGCATCGACCTATGAATCAAGAGGTCATGGTTCAATTCCCGGTCAGGGCATGTGCCCAGGTTGTGGGCTCGATCCCCATTGTGGGTGTGAAGGAGGTAGCCGACCAATGATTCTCTCTTATCATTGATGTTTCTATAGTGGTTTCATCGTATGAGATAAACCAGTGCATGAGAAAGAATAGTTTTGAAGCTGAAGATGACCTGTAGTCATGTGACTAAAAGTACATGAGGAAAAACAGGGGCTTTAAGGACATGTTTGAGAGTCATTAAAATTAAGCAGGTAATTTATTCTTCAGAGAAGGTATGAAGTTGAAAGAAGAGGGCCTAGGACAGGACTCTAAGCCAACATTAACATTACTAAAACAAGCAGAGAGATAGGTGTCTGCAAATAAGAGCAGAAGAAATGGTGTGAAAGAGACTAAGTCAGGCACAACCGAAGGGGAAAACCAGACTCTTCCTCCTCTCCCACAGCACAATCCTTAAAATGACAGAAAGAACACGTTGAATAAACAAAAAGGGATGGCAATCAACAATCTGAAATTTATGAGAAATTCCTGACCACACTAATGAGACCATATTATCAAGACACTTGATACACATTGTATTTATGTAGTCAAACAACAACTTCAAAGTAAGCCCTCCTTCCATTTCAATTGCAAGAAAGGTAGGAAGAATGGGTTGATGTGTAGTTAAGTTTGCTGTTTTAGAGTTAGGAAATGGAGTAAGAGGCCAGGACATCTACTTGGGGCATGAGATGGGTAGGGAGGTGAACAGGGCTTGATTTTTGAGGACAGACTATTTGACACGGTCTCCACGGCGGACAGAAGAGAAAGATGAGAGGAAGAGAATTACCAGGCAGCCCTGAATACTTAGACAAAAATCACAGATCAGAAATGGAGAATGGCTGGAATATATAGGAATGCACAGGGATGGTTTCACCCAGCAGGGGCCAGAGTATATCGTTCCAACCTTCAATCAGTAGCATGAGCCTCTCCAGTAAAAGGTCTTTAAAAAAAAAAAAAAAATTGGCCCTAGCTGGTTTGGCTCAGTGGATAGAGCGTTGGCCTGTGGACCAAAGGGTCCTGGGTTCAGTTCTGGTCAAGGGCACATACCTTGGTTGCAGGCTCCTCCTCAGGCCCAAAGCCTGGTCAGGACTCATGCAGGAGGCAACCAATGGATGTGTTTCTCTCACATCGATGTTTCTGTCTTTCCTTCTCTCTTCCACTCTCCCTAAAATTCAATGAAAAAATATCCTCAGGTGAGGATTTAAAAAAAAACTGATTTGAGAGAGGGAGTAGGAGGGGACATTGGTTTGTTGTTCCACTTATTTATGCATTCATCACTGGTTGATTCTTGTACTAGTATGTGAACTGATCAGGGATCCAACCCCCAACTTTGGCATAAAGGGTCGATGCTCTAACTAACTTTGCTACCCAGCCAGGACTTAAAGGGTCTTAACTATATGTTTCTATTTTAGTGTCAGTAACTTAAGAGTTGATACAGAACAAGAGCCAGCAAACTACAGTCTGTAAAAGAATGGTTTATATTGAAAAAAATTTTTAAGTCAACAGGCCAGTTAGTGACACATGAAAATTATATGAGAACTAAAATGTCAACATTCATAAAGTTTTATTGCAAGCCAGCCATCTTCATTTATTTATACATTGTTTATGGATGCCTTCATGCTATTAATGGCAGAGTTGAATAGTTATGACAGAGATAATTTTGGCCCACAAAGCCTTATTTACTATCTGGCCCTTTATAGACTCTTGATAAAGAACTAAACTGTATTTGAAAGAAAAGTATAAAAAACAGTTGCTTGATACGGAAGGTTGCAGCTGTTGACACTTTATAAAGGTACGTTTTAAAAAGGGGTGGGGAGCCCTAACCGGTTTGGCTCAGTGGATAGAGCGTTAGCCTGCGGACTGAAGGGTCCCAGGTTCGATTCCGGTCAAGGGCATGTACCTGGGTTGCGGGCACATCCCCAGTGGGGGGTGTGCAGGAGGCAGCTGATCGATGTCTCTCTCTCATCGATGTTTCTAACTCTCTATCCCTCTCCCTTCCTCTCTGTAAAAAATCAATAAAAATATATTAAAACAAAACAAAACAAAAAAAACGTTGGGCCATATTCCAGCTTTTAAAAAGGGGTGGGGAAATATCTGCTATTTTAATAATAGGAGGATATAATGCTAAAGCTTGAAATCAAACCTTTAAACTCAGGATACAGTGATACTAGAGGCCTGGTGCACAAAATTATGCACGGGGGTGTGTGGGGGGGAAGGTGTGTCCCTCAGCCCAGCCTGCACCCTCTCCAATCTGGGATCCCTCTCACAATCCAGGGTTGCTGGCTCCCAACCGCTCACCTGCCTGCCTGCCTAATTGCCCCTAACCACTTTTGCCTGCCAGCCTGATCACCCTCTAACCACTCCTCTGCCAGCCTGATCGATGCCTAACTGCTCCCCTGCCAGCCTGGTCACCCCTAACTGCCCTCCCCTGCCAGCCTGATTGCCCCTAACTGCCCTCCCCTGCTGGCCTTGTCCCTCCCCCTCAACTGCCCTCCCCTGCAGGCCTTGTCCCTCCCAACTGCCCTTTCCTGCAGGCCTGATCACCTCTAATTGCCCTCCCCTGCAGGCCTGGTCACCCCTAACTGCCCTCCCCTGCCAGCCCGGTCACCCCCAACTCCCCTCCCCTGCAGACCTGGGTCCCCCCCAACTGCCTTCCCCTGCAGGTCTGGTCTCCCCCAACTGCCCTCCTCTGCAGGCCTGATCGCCCGAAGTGCCCTCCCTTGCAGGCCTGGTCCCTCCCAATTGCCCTCCCTTGCTGGCCTGATCGCCCACAACTGCCCTCCCCTGCTGGCCATCTTGTATCCACATGGGGGCAGCCATCTTTGACCACATGGGGGCGGCCATCTTGTGTGTGTTGGAATGACGGTCAATTTGCATATTACCTCTTTATTAACTAATTAGTTAAGATAGCCTGTTTATCCTAGTAAATTACATTACTGGCAGAGCTTCTCTTGGACAATCACCAAAAACAAGTTAAACAAAAATCTTCCAAGTACATCTGTCTTCACTGAACTAACTAAAACAACAAAAAATCAAACCAGACAAACAAAGCTAGATGGGTCACTAAGAACTGTTAAAAAAATTCTATGAGGAAAAACTAAAAAGTCCCCTTTCTGACAATTCTAGGGAGGGCTGTAGCTGGTTCTCCATATCTACTAAGGGAGGCCAAATAGTTCCTTTACCAGCATCAAACTCAGCTTTCTTATTTTATTTCCAAGAGACTCTTAAAAAGTGTTTCTCCTTACTTCATGTAAATTGTAGCATCCAACTAAACAATAGTATTGTCTTAACAGACAATCAAAAATTGTGACTTCAAGAAATAAACCAGGCTCAGTCTTCTACCTTCCAGGAGGAATCAATTATTAAAGATGTTTTAAAACTTTTCATTTTAAAGTTGTACAGATTATTAATTAAAATATCTTTTTAGAAAACAAGTCCACACAGATCATAACTGTCTTGTTCTTTGGCTTGTATTGCCAACAAAGTACATCAACAGTTAATTTGTTCAGAATTTATAAAAAATTTTGCATTAAGGCAAGTCCTACAGCTGTAAATAGTGGTACCAATGTCAGTATAAAATTGTACAGTTACCTACCTACAGTTTGAGAGTTATAAATTTTTAAAGTTTTATTAAATAAACTGCTTTAATCTTTGTCTTTAATAAGATTTTTACATTCTTGGATAAAATAAATATACCTTCTGATAGAAGATAATATTTTAAAACTACTATTTTAAAATATTTGTAATTTATTAGCTGGATTTTAAATTGGGATTTTAATATTTTTAACTGGTGTTGTTAAGAAATGAAAAGATCAGAGATAGAAAAAAAAGAGAAAATGATATGTGCAACAATAAAATGAAAAAAACACACAGTAAAGTGAAATTCATTAATATTTTTCTTATAATTTCCTTTCCACATCTCCCTCTCATCTGGGTTAGAAATGCTCATGTAGATACCTGGTGTCTGTCCTAAAGGAAGATACATAATAAAGTTTCACCATTGTCAAATACACTGCTGAAAACAAAATAAATGAATACATTTTATAATAGTACTGTTCATCAAAATAAAGCAAAATTTCACAGTACATATGCAGATTATGTTGAAGTACTTAATCAAATATGTTTTAATCGACACTAAAAACTGAACAACATTCTTAAATTTTCATGGACTATTTCAATATACAAATTGCCTCTTTCAGATTACTATCGAACTATGGCTAAAGCCATATTTTGTGTTATTTAATAAAATTCTTTTCTACAAAACTGTTCTTTTAAGATAGTATATGTTTACATTAATGTTGTAATAATCACAGAAGAAAACTGCAAAAAAAGTTACAAACTTACCCCAATTATTTCCTTTATAAATAGTGGAATGTTTTTAAATACAAATACATACACTCATTCTGACTAATTTATAAGAGTCCTGCTTGTTAAAATTCCCTTCAGTTTGTAGTCTTAGACAATCACTCTTCCAAGAAGCTTAATGATTACCAGAGAGCAACTTCTAAATTATGTATGATATGAAACAATTTCAATTGTATTTGAAAAGATTATTACAATTCTAGGGAAATAATAAAAATGGCTTTTTGGTTTCTTTTGGTTATTATTTTATTTCTTTTTTGGGCAATATACAAATGATACCTACAGGAGTAAATAATCTTAAATACTAAAACATACCTTGCCATGAGGATCAGCAAACATTCTTGTGAAAATTTCACATAGTCTTTTCAGTTCAACTCGACTGTCAAAATAATAAAGTGGCTAATTGATATCTTGTTGTAGGAAGAAGTCACTTAAAAGTAACCTTACATATAATTGGGCTTAAAAAAAAAATAAGCCCTCAAAACTAAGGAATTTGTAGGATTTACTTGTTAGAGCTAAATATAAATTTATCAAATACAACAATAATTCTGTTGCAACCCACTTTATTGTAAAAGCTGAAAGTTATACAAGAATAGAACTGTATTTTATTAATGTAGCATGACAGGAAAAACTGAACAAATGTCATTCCAAGAATCTTATCCTTTTAAATGCAAACATGTTTTCTTAAATTCTGTCATTTCATGGCTAAAATCTTTCTCAACTATGCCATTTAAGATGATATACTGAACCTAGTATTACCCTAATTCTGATGGGACTGGGGACAATATTACAATGATTTATTGCAGTGACTCGTGAAGTAAGATATGCAAACATTAAACTATATTAGATAGTACATAGAAAAATTTTCATTTTAAATTATATAGTGCTAATACTTCCTAAAGCTAATAAAACCCCGATTTTAGGTATCAAGTCAGAAAGTAACCTTTTATTATCCACCACACTCAAACTTACAAATTATCTGAAACTAGGCTCTTAAAGGGGAAGTCTATAGAGGTTTAAAACATTACACAGATAAAAGCAAAGAATTCAGGGGGAAAAGCAAGCAAAAGCTATCAGGAAAATAAACAAAACCAAAAAAAAACCCACCACAAACTAAAAACCCATATAAACTTCTCTCCTTAAAAAAATTCATTCCAATTCCATTTCATATTACTCTAAGATTCACATATTACACAAACACTAAGAATATACCTTAATTTTCAAGTGAACATAAATTCTTTCCTCTCACTAAAATTCAGGAATGAATTTTAATAAACCAGTCAGCTTTAATATTATGTGCATCTGATTTATTTTAATTTTAAAAATTAGTAACATTTTTCATTTAACATCTATTTGTGAATAAAAAGTTTCCTTTTAAAATATTTTTTGCCCTGGCCGGTGTGGCTTAGTTGGTTGGGCATCAACCTGTGCACTGAAAGGTTCCTGGTTTGATTCCCAGTCAGGGCACGTGCCTGGTTGCAGGCTCAACCTCTGGCAGGGGGCAGGAGGAAGGCAGACAACTGATGTTTCATTCTCACATCAATGTTTCTCTCTCTCACCCTCTCCCTTCCTCTATCTAAAATCAACTTTAAAAATCTTTTTTAAAAAATTTCTTTAGCCCGGCCAGTGTGGCTCAATGATTGCACGTTGCCCTATGAACCAGGAGGTCATGGTTCAATTCCAGGTCAGGGCACATGCCTGGGTTGCAGGCTGAATCCCCAATGCAGAATGTGCAGGAGGCAGCTGATCAATGAATCTTTTTCATCATTGATGTTTCTATCTCTCTCTCCCTCTCCCTTCGTCTCTGAAATCAAGAAAAAAAAATATTTTTTTTTTAATAAAAATTTTTTAAATTGATTTCAGAGAGGAAGGGAGAGGGAGACAGAAACATCAATGATAAGAGAGAATCATTGATTGGCTGCCTCCTGCAGGCCCCCTACTGGAGATCGAGCCCGCAACCCAGGCATGTGCCTTTGACCGGAATCGAACCCGGAACCTTTCAGTGTGCAGGCCGATGCTCTATCCACTGAACCAAACCGGCTAGGGCAGAAAAACAAATATTTTTTAAAAATGTATTTTATTGATTTTTTACAGAGAGGAAGGGAGATGGAGAGAGTTAGAAACATCGATGAGAGAGAAACATCAATCAGCTGCCTCCTGCACACCCCCCACTGGGGATGTGCCCGCAACCAAGGTACATGCCCTTGACCGTAATTGAACCTGGGACCCTTCAGTCCACAGGCTGATGCTCTATCCACTGAGCCAAACCGGTTACGGCAGAAAAAAATATTTAAAAAAAAAAATGTTTCTTTAAGTAGAATAAGAGAATTTTAAAATTTCTTAGTATAATAGTACAGATCATGCGAAAGGACTTAAGATTGGGAAAATATTTTAATACTACCTTCTAAATTCAGAACAAGTCTGTTCCTATACCAGTATCTCTAAAGTGGTATAGAAACCAAAGTCAAGTCAAAAAGTGCTAAATAGGACAACTATTTTAAGGCAACACAACTCACCTCAGTGTTCTCTGATTTTTTAGTAAGTTCTGCAAACCCAGAAGGCCTTCTTTCCTTTCTGACCAGTTGGAACTAGCACACCTATTGAGGACTTCTGCCACATCTTCGGTCTGCCTCATATACGTAGGAATACTACCATTTCGAGAACTGTAGGAGCGTTCTGAACAAGCACTAGATGCATCGCTGTTGGCATCATCATCTGAATGCATTCCATATGACTCATATCTTCTTCGAGCAGGTTTTTTCTGTTATATACATAAAGATTCTTATTAGGGGTAGCTAAAAGAACACTGGCATTTCACAATTTCCACTGATACAAAAGGACTGGTTTTTGTTTTAAAATCAGTACAAAGCATGCTGCTAAATATTTTAATAATATAATGTCAATATTTAGTTTTTCTTCAAAAAACATGTTTTAGGATTTAGTAGAAGATGAAATATTCTTTATGGGAAGTGGTAGAAGCAGAATAACACTATCAAAGTTCAGATATGTAAGTGGAAAGTGATAAAAAATGTGGGTTTTCCTTCTTTCTTCTTTTCTTGGAAAACCAAGGACTACCAAATTATAAATGAGCAGAAACTGTACTGGAAATCTGAGTTGGTAAGAAGAAAATATTACCTTTTTAAAGGATGAGAATGGATTAGGAAATGGACAATGGATTAAAAAAAAAACTCAGGTAAAGTTCTATTTTTCCTGTCTACATCTCTTTCCTCTCTACTCTCCTTTTAACTCCACTATCATTTCTCTTCCACTCCTTCTTCCCTTATACCCAACTCTCATGTCACCTTGAGAAGTAAAATACAAAAAATGATGAGAACCAGTTTCACTTACTATTATTTATAGTAGGTGAGCTCCTTGAGGGTCCTCTTAAGTTTTCCCCAATGTGTCTATACCATCTATTTGAATAAATATGAGAAAGTATATAGATTCCTTTACATGTTTATTATTTAATACTAGAGGCCCGATGCACGAAATTCGTGCAAGAGTAGGCCTTCCTTCCCCTGGCTGACGGCACTGGCTTCCCTCTGGCACCCAGAACCTGGGCTTTCCTTGCAGCCCCAGCTTCATTCTGGAAGGTCTTCTGGTTTAATTAGCATATTACGCTTTTATTATTATAGATATGTAACTGCTAATTATACCTTGCATATCAAAATGAAATGAGAGAGTAAATGGATTATTTGATATTACCTTGGGAAAATTAAAAGCAAATCTTTATGTAATCTAAAATCTGTTAAATAGAATAAGTGAATTTGAAAAGTGAGAGGTGAAGACATTTCTACAAAACAGGTTAAGCACTATTATTTAAAATAGTTCCAGATGGCTATAAATTCTCCAAATTCTAAAATCTAAAAGAAATATAATTTGAATCAAATTCAAACATTATATAATGACATTTCCACCACTAAATGCCTCATATTAATTCAGAGATGCCAACTTAATTTAGAATAGCAGTAATGTGACATTTCCTGTGTCGAGCTCCAGGATTTGTTAAAGATATCAGTGTGAATCACATCATCTATTTGTATGAAGTACTCAAGCTCAAAGGATGAGAACCCCAATATCTACCTATTCTTAATCAAACATATAAAAAAAGACAGGATGTATGTCTAAAGATTTTATTCACTTGAAGTTTTTATAGTACACTATCATCTGTTAATGTGATAAAGGAAAGAAAAAGTTACGGTATCATAAGATTTCATAAAGTAGCAATGTCTATACCTTAGTCCGCATGTCTCCTAAGAGCTGAGAGCAGTAAATTTTTAAAGAGAAAAATTAAAAATAATGAAGAACATTTTGCTACACAGCACAATGAAGTAGGAATACATAATGCTCATAATCAGAAACATTATACTTTTTAATATATAGATACATAAGAACAGCTTATTAGCAGGCTATATCTTTAATCCCACCAATATCTTTTAGTCCAAAGAAAAATATGTAAGCACAAAAATATTCCCTTAACCATTTTTCCCAATTCAGGTCTTCCTATTTAGATCCTTTTGTTATTTCCAAAGTTAACTTTATTCCTATAATTTTTTCCAAGGTCCAAATTGGGCTTGGAAAGTCTTTTCCTAAAAACTGATAGTTATAACTAGAATACCTATACTATGCAAATAATGGAAATAGAATCAATTTATTGGGATTCAGCTTTTAGCCCTGGTGTTTAAATATTCCCTATATAAGCCAAACACAAAATCTCAATATCTTAGTATTGTAAGTAATATTTCAAGAAAAAACTCATTAAATTCATAAAATTTATGTGAGCAGAATTTAACTGGTAAATCATCTATTTAAAAAGAAACTAGAAAATATGAATTAAAAATCATAAATTTAAAACATCTGATTTAGTATCATCAGAACAAGATGTGATCAATATATCCAATGCCCAAGAGAACGAAGTTCCTCCTTAGTTACTTTAATTTATTTAAAAATAATCAAATGGTGGAGATAAAAGGAAAAATTAAGCACATATAGATTGTCAGAGCAGAATTACATATATTACTACACTTATTACATTACAGTGATGACAAATATTTTTTTAAACTTGTTTTTAAAAACTTTTTGGCAAAACTATATTATATCAACACTGGTTAAAATTGAGCTATAGTTTTAAAAGGTACAGTGTATTTTTTAATTTCAAAACAAAGATGAAGCCTTTTGTAGGTATTGAGATTAATGTAATTTGAAAAAGGAAGTGTCATACTGAATTGACTTAGGAAACTGGCAAAAGCCCATTATTTTCATTGTTTCAAATGATACTTCCTTCATAATTTTAAATGAGAAAAACAGCAGTGATATATGTACCGCACTCATATGAAAGTTTATCTGTACATTATGTTTTTATTATTTATTTATTTTTTAAATATATTTTTATTTATCTCAGAGAGGTAGGGAGAGGGAGAGAGAGAGAGAAACATCAATGATGAGAGAGAATCATTGATTGGCTGCCTCCTGCACGCCCTACACTGGAGATCAAGCTCGCTACCCAGGCACGTGCCCTTGACCGGAATCAAACCTGGGACCCTTCAGTCCGCAGGCTGATGCTCTATCCACCGAGCCAAACCGGCTAGGGCTGTATATTATGTTTTTAAAGCTCACTTAAATGTGTCAAGCATAAAGAGCCAGAAAGATATATTAATTAAAATGTATCTTGAAGTTGTACTTTCTATCAGCTCTGAAAATACAAATAAGTAAAAAACTAAACAAAATTCTACTCCGAACTAAAACAATCTCCAAATACTCAAGGTTAACTTAGCCTTGAAATTATATGTCCATACAGTATATATTCTAATCTGTGTGTAAAACACATCACCAGATTAGACATCAGTATTTATATTTTTGATATCCCATCAATTGCTATTGGCCATCATTTAATTTCTGACCAATTAATGAAGATCAAGAATTAATTATACTGCTTTTAACATTGCTCACATTTGATCTTCCTAGATTCAATCCACAAGAATTTTCCCACCTTCCTTCTGACCCTGTGGACTGGCTTACTCATACATTAGCTTCATAATTAGAACATCTATAAAGATAAGAAAATAAAGAAAAGTACCAAGGCATCTGCTACCGCCTCCTCCACATCAGAACCTGTGTTCAGGACTCGCATGGCACTGACAGAAGATGATAGTCGACTTGATTGGCTGATCCCATACCCTGGACCTAATTCATCAGAAGAAGGAAAACAGTTTTGAGAGAGTCATAAGTGTAACAGTGTCAGGTTAGAAATTTTAAGATCCTTAAGGGGAGGAAAAAAAAAAAAAAAACCCAATGGGGAAAGCATTTTAAAAGCAATACAATATTTTCTGGTACATATAGTTTTTGGTCAATAAAACAGTAAAGGCAATTAAAATTGCTGACAATCTGTAAAAACTAAATTTAAAGACCAGTACTTACAATACATTCACAATTAGAAGATGAAAGAAAGCAAGGCTGGCTGACTAGGAGCTTACAATTCTGTAGCATTATAATTAATCCAGCTCTCAGTCGGACCAATCTCATCCACATTGGTGAGACTAGAACAAATTTCAATCCTTAAACCAATAATGATTATTAAGTTCACTGAAGCCACACCAGGACTTTACAAGAGAAAAAACCCTCTAATTATTATCTCTTCTCCTTCAAGAGGCTGAATTCATTCTACAAGTAAGACATATCATTTGATATTTGTTAAGTACCTACTAATAAGGGCCTGACATTCTGAGGTATGTGAAGACAAACCAGATGGGTTCTCCCCCTTAACTACTTTCTATGCCATCATGCACAATTAAAACACTTCATCCACCATTTTGGTTTTTTTTTTTTTTTAATGTACAAAGATGAGGTACATAACTAATAACATAAAACAATTCTATATTTAAAAATGACATAACTTAGATTATACAAAAAAAATGTACATCTGCCAATGAAAAAAATGTTCAAATATGGTTGCCAAAGGGGGAAAAATTAGTTGGAGGAAAATAAAAATACCACAAATGATTTATTCTCCAACAAATTAAATTTAAATAAAAAACAAATTAATTTTAAAACATGAATATTATTCAATGGAAACTGAAAAGGACAAAAATCTGAGATGAATGCACAGATGAGAGTGAAAATGTACTCATCCTTCACCTGAGGCCCCATACACATCGGGGGCGTAGAGGGCACCAGTAGATCTGGAATGGTGTCTGGAGGCTGGAATAACAGGACCATACAAACCTCATCTATTACCACAGAAACAAGGAATAGTGGCAGCACTACAGTCAGGCAAGGAGAGTTAGTTAACACTGGCATTACTTTTAATAGTTAAGGATCAGAACACTGCCAAACAGGGTAACTGAACATTAGCAATTGAACATCATCCTTCACACACAACAGATCTTACACCTTAGGGGACAGACAATCCCACAAGAGACAAAAAAAGTAAGTATTCAAATGGAAGGAAATGTCAAAAGTACAAGCATGAAACAAAAAAATGAGCATTGTAGTTTAAAAAAAAAACCACTATGGTAACTAGTAATCAATAATAATCCTATCTCCTCCAATCCTAAACCCAATGAAAGTTATTACTATTCTATCTTATAAATAGGAAAGCTAAAGCATAGAGAAAGATTAATTAACCTGATCAAAGCCACACTTGTATGTGATATACCTCAGTATCTTACTCTTTCAAGGCCTAGTATCTCACACTTACCATCTTCACATTGTTTAAAAGATAACATACATCATTTATGTTAACATAAACATTTTTCATATAGTTCATAGACTGTAAGTTCTACATTCAGTAGATTATTTAAATATTAAAGTACATTTGAGCATCAAAAAAAGAACATTACAAATTTAATATTTAAAAAACCTGGAACTGTGTGAAACATCTCCATGCCCTTACAGCATGTTTCTCTAAATCTAAATTTACCATATTTAAAATTTTAGATCTTAAAATCCACAAGATCACTACAAAGTCAGTATTTTTCATACATGTAGAAACAAATAAGTCAGGAAAAAATGCATTTTGATATCTAACAAAATATATTAGTTTTATTCTAAAAGTTACTCTTCTTCAGATATATTAATTAGAGCAGTTAAAATACTTTTGTTTCATAAATCACTTTTTCCTTTGCCACAGGAACTTAATGAATAAGAAAATGATAATAAAGATTGAGGAAAGGATTAAACAGAAATACTGATACACAAAATGCTTTATTAGACCTTGAAAGATGATTCATTTATTGTTAGTAAACATACTTATGTATAGTTTTTTTAAAAAATATTTTTATTGATTTCAGAGAGGAAAGGAGAGGGAGAGAGAGATAGAAACATCAATGATGGGAGAGAATCATTAATTGGCTGCCTCCTGCACGCCCCTCACAGGGAATTGATCCCGCAACCTGGGCATGTGTCCTGACCGGGAATCGAACCAATGGCCTCTTGGTTCTTAGCTTGATGCTCAACTGCTGAGCTACACAGACTGGGCACATAATAGTTAGTTTTAATTTTACTCAATAGAAATAATTTCTTTAACGGTGAGAAAGAGTTGAACCAATATAGCAATGCCTAATGGATGAAAATCTCTGTAAAACTTTAAGTAAGTTCAGCTTTGCTCAGCTCTGATTGATTTGTGATGTTTTAGGGCCCTCACACTGGCCATGTGCTACCACTGAATAAATGGCAAGCTATGGAATCCACCTGCTAAATGGCAATATTCAAGTTACAGGCAACAAAAGGATTCACCAAATAAAATAAGGACAGCAGAATACAGGCAAATACAGCAGAAAATGGGAACAGGGGAGATAACCTCACCTCTGGGAATGCTACTCTTAAACCCTGTGTAACAAACAGGGCTTATCTGATACCTTTACTATGCAGTATCCATCTATTTATATAAAAGCCTAAGTGACCATTATGACCGAACGACTGGTCGCTATGATGTGCACTGACCACCAGGGGGCAGACACTAAATGCAGGAGCTGCTCCCTGGTGGTCAGTGAGCTCCCACAGCCAACCTCCCGCGGTCCCTCCCCCTGGCTGGCTGGCCCCCTGATAGGCCTCCATCACCGGCTAGGCCGAGAGACCCTACCTATGCATGAATTCGTGCACCAGGCCTCTAGTCTATAATAATAAAAGCATAATATGCTAATTAGACTGGACATCCTTCTGGATGACCTTCCAGACGAAGCTGGGGCTGCGAGGGAAGCCCGGGTCCCGGGTGCCTGCTGGTGGCTGGAGGAAAGCCCAGGTCCCGGGTGCCAGAGGGAAGCCGGTGCTAGCAGCTGGGGGAAGGAAGACCTACTCTTGCATGAATTTCGTGCATCGGGCCTCTAGTATGTAAATAAAAGGGCTATAAAAGTAAGTTCTTCTAAAACTATAGTACATAATTAGTAGACTTAATATCCTTAACTGAAATAGGATATTTCATTAGAATCAGGAAAACTGCTTCCTTTAATAAAATTTAAGTGACTTAAATTGTCAAATGGAAGCTTTGAGATGAATCTAGAAAATTAATGGCTAGACAACATATCTCTTAAAAACAGACATTAACAATGCTTATTTTATTTTAGTTATTTATTTATTGTGTTAATCCTCACCTGAGGATATTTTTTCCATTGACTTTTAGAGAGAGTAGAAGGGAGGGAGAGAGGACAGTATGGAGGGAGGGAACGAAAAAGGAGGGAGGGAAGAAAGGAGGGAAAGGCAGGGAGAGTGGAACACTGATGTGAGAGACACATCAATTGGTTGCCTCCTACATGCAACCCATCTGTGAACCTGCAACCTAAATACATGTCCTTGCCCAGGAATTGAACCCACTACCCTTTGGTGTATGGGCCAATGCTCTAACCATAGTTCATACAAGGGCGGGGCAACAATGTTTTTTTTTTTAATTAATTAATTAATTGTTGGTTGTAAATTTCCTTTACTCTCTATTATACAGATTTTAAAAGTATAGACACACATTTTTCTTCTTATCTTGTGTTTCCTAATAATTCTGTAGTATTATCATTATACAAATGCAGGTGTTAGACCATTAAAAAAATCTAAGATCCTAGAGCCTAACAGAACTATTTCTAGGTGAGCAATTAGAGCCTCAGGGAAAGAGGTGCAGGAGCAGCAACAGTGGTGGCAGGTACTGCTCTGAGGGTTTTTCATACATTCTCTCATTTACAGCATTTTATAAACAATCCTGAGTACACGCTACTAATTATTCTAGTTTTACAGATGAGGACACCCAGGTATAGAAAAGTTACAGAGCTGGGTAAGAACTTAGGCCATCTGGCCCTAGAATATATGCTCTTAACCCTATACCCACTCTATTTCCTTCAATTCTTGAAGGTGGCATGCTTATTTTATACAAATGTATAATTTATTTTACCTCTTAATGTATGTGTGTACATATGTGCACACACACAGATACTCCACAGACTAAAACTATTGTATATGAATTAAAAAGATCTCTGGCAATATACAGAAAGGGACTCTTTGGTACCTGGGACACTTGGCTACACAACAAAGATTAAGGATATCCCTGTCTGTGTCCCCAGCTCAATGGGGTTTTCTAAGTCAGTAAAGGACAATCTAGTGATATATTTGAGCCAAATGACCCAGAGAACAATAAATTAATCTCTAGAAATTCTATACTAACATGTCTGTCAAAGGAAATAATTCCAATAGACAGTAAGACCTATGTCCTACGTAAGTGTCACAAAGTCTGAAGAGCAACTCTCCAAGTATTAGTTACCTAAACTTTATAAAATTAAAAGAAAAATCTGAAATGGCTACATGTATGTGCATATAAACAAAGTACTAGTTAAAAATGTTAGAGGACCATGCAGAAATCCTAAAGTTTCAGTGAAAAATATTCTACCTTTCCATTATTCTAAAATATTAAAGGCTTAAAAAAAGCATTTAACATTTTTATAACTGAGGTAAATATAATGTTATATGGTCTTATAAACAAGATTATAATACAATCTCTATAATGAGGGACAGATAGGTTCTACAGCAATGACATGACATGAGCCATATAATATACAGGAAATGACAAACTGGAAAATACTATAAAAATGTTAATCCTGCCCATTTTAATAAGTAGTTCATATATTATTCTGCAGCACTCTTTCCAATAACTGAAGTCAAATGTCTAAGTAGAAATGTTAATATTTCTGCTGAATAGGACAAAAGTACTCAAACAATTCATATTTCAGTTGAGAGTAAATATCTATATGTTATATTTAAATTTTATGGGTTTACTTGTTAAGAAAAATACTGAATTCAATATTCTGTAGTTTAAATCTGTGTGATATTTACTGGATTATAAAGACAATTTGTTTATACAATGTCTAACTTGATCATTTAAGGTAAACAAACATCAAAGGAATGTCCCAAATATAAAATTTCCTTCTGTCTCTTTCCTCAAAGAAGCAGAAAAGAGATAGAGTTGAAGATACGTTCGATATAGAAAGCTAAACCCAGCATATGCTGCGGTTATCACCTGGTGAAAACAACAAGGGGAAAGCAGTGAACCTCACACCTGCCCAAATACTTACCGAGGGGCTGAAAAGAACGGACAGGACTTGTGTCCCGGCTGCTCTCCCGACTGGCCTCTCGGCTGCACCCTTGACTGACACTTGGTCGAGGAATACGACTGCTTCGGGCTGGTCCAGAGCATCAGCAGCATTTAAAAGGGAGAAAACAGAAGATAGAATTTTTATTTTGGATATTTTGGTTTTATTTTTCTTTCTTGAAAACTGATCAATAACTTAAGTTTTCTAAGGTTGGAAAGAAGTTAACTCTTCCTAAAAACGAAGCATTACCAGAAATATGGTTAAATTTCTTGAATACAGTCCTCTAATTTGTTTTAGATTAGAAGGGTAAAATAATAGTTTAGTAATTACATGAATTTATCTTATACTTTTTTTTTAATATATTTTAATGATTTTTTACAGAGAGGAAGGAAGAAGGATAGATAGTCAGAAACATCGATGAGAGAGAAACATCGATCAGCTGCCTCCTGCACACCTCCTACTGGGGATGTGCCCGCAACCAAGTTACATGCCCTTGACCGGAATCGAACCCGGGACCCTTCAGTCCGCAGGCCGACGCTCTATCAACTGAGCCAAACCGGTTTTGGCTATCTTATACTTTTAAGATAAACTATCTAATTCAATTTATAACCTATATTTCAATTTGCCTTGGATTTTAAGTTGTTTTCCTCTAATTTATAAGTGCCTAATCAGTCTTCAATGCTACCAAAACCTGAAACACAAAAGAAATAAAAGGTCCCAAGTCTCATGTAGAAAATCTTACCCACTGAGAGCCTAGAAGGACTAGCCTCTCTGCTACAGCCCTGGCTCCGTGGTATCTTGCTTCTCTTCTGTGCTGAGGCTGAATTGACCAGGACTCTTTGAACACCAGAGCTCACAGTGGAGAGAGCTGTTGTGGTCAGAACTCTTCCTGGAGATCCAGACCGGCTGCCAGCTGAACCAAACACACATACAAATGTTAAGATGTGAATTCCAAGATAATTTGCTGAAAGAATAAAAATTTAAGAAATACATCTGAGAACACTGTGCTAGTATTGTAACTAAGTGCAAAGAAAATGGAATGAAAAAGATTTATACATACCCATAACCTATGGGAAAAAACATATACTGAGTGGCCAGATTACTATGATCTCTGAACGCATAATAATCTGGCCACTCAGTGTGTGTGTGTGTGTGTGTGTGTGTGTTTGTGTATATTAGAGGCCCAGTGCATGAATTCGTGCATCGGTGGGGTCCAGCCAGCCTGGCCAGGGGAAGGGGACATGGGCTGTTGGCCGGCTTGCCTGCTGGTCGAACTCCTGGTTGAGGGGACAATTTGCATATTAGCCTTTTATTATATAGGATATACACTGAGTGGCCAGATT
The DNA here is from genome assembly GCF_963455305.1 of Plecotus auritus. NCBI lineage: Eukaryota > Metazoa > Chordata > Mammalia > Chiroptera > Vespertilionidae > Plecotus > Plecotus auritus. Next base: position 166,107,598 of record NC_137773.1, read on the forward strand.
ATTATGCATTCAGAGATCATAATAATCTGGCCACTCAGCGTATACTACAAATACTTAAACTGAATGGTAAATCATGTGAAATATACTTAAAATTTTGGGAGGTACAAGATACCATCTATGTTTGATAAGGACAACACTATTATGATTTTCAGAACACAAGTAGTATAAAAGATTTCCAAAGAAAGAACTTTCAGGCAATACATTTTATATGGCTAAAGCCATATATTAAAAAGAAAAAAATTAATAATCTGTCACTGCTATTGTTTTTGTTGAAAATATAATAAAAACTTGCTTCATGTTAAGTTGTCCTGCTGAGAATGCCTCTGAATGGGTATAACAAAGTTATTTTTAAAATTTTTACAAAATTAAATTTTAAATGTTTACAAAATTGGCCAGCTGAAAAGAAACTTGCTATTTGCCTTTAAATAGCAAAGGGATCTTGTGTGGCCACAGTCTGAGATGTAGAAGTACTGAGGGTAGAATAGGACTAAAAGGCAAATGTCAAAGAAGTCAGACCCTTTCCAACCTGGTGATACTCAGTCTTGAAAGGAACAGGATATGTGGTCGGGGAAATAGAGGAGGTAAATAAAATCTCAGAGATTAAGGCAAGGATTTAAAAAAAACCTTAAGAAACATGTTTTAAAACTAGAATTGCCTGGGTTAACTTTTCAGGGGATGAGCTCCTTGTGAAAACATTTTATGTCTGCATTGACTAGATAACTGCAAGATATAATCTGACTTTAGATTCTGAATGGTAGGTAGTAATATAGAAAAGTTAAACCTGCACACAAATAAATCTTCATGAAAGCAACATTTCCCCTTTGTTGGCATTACTTCTCCTAACCAACAGGGCAGTCACTGCTCACCTTGTGCAATCTTACCCAATCACATTTCATTTCCACAGAGCAGAGATTAAAGACTCAAATGCCAATGAGATAAGAAGGGATGTCAATGAGGGCACAGTGCTGAGTGTAAGGCAGGGAGTGGTGACTTTTTAGTTCCAGCCAGCTGTCTTGAGGTGATACTGGCCAGGTTTGGGAATTTAAAAAAAAAATGAAGCTTTAAAATTTCCTGATTTTTATTATGTTGTGTAGTAGACCAAATAATACATGAATGAAGACAGGCGGGATGTGGTCCATGGGCTGCTGATCTGTGACCCTTGCTATAGCTTTCTTGGCTTGGATTACTGAATACAGTATAAACATATGCTTAATTCCTAAACTTCACCAGCACACTATATGAAATATAACTTCCACTGGTTATAGCAATACTGTAAAACAAAGCAGTGTTTCTAATGAAACTAATGACTTAACTATTTGAGTAGAAGAAATTCTAAACTATTGTAGGGAAATTATTCAAGTCTACTTTAAAATGTGGCTCGTATGAATTATTTCATGATGTTTCAGGTGAAGAATCTTTAAATCAGGTTTCTTTAAGTTATAACCTTAGAGATACTCACAAGGCACCTATTTCTCCATGCAGTGTCTAAACTAAACATACACACCAAAACATCCAAACACCCAACATGCCACAAACTCACAATGCAACATAAGCTGATGGAATATTTTATGGGAACACTTGCAACAATATAAAAAGTGGAAATAATGAACTGAACATGTACAATATGGTATTCAGTTAAAACTAGTATAAGTTTAGGGGCAGAGGTATTTGTAGGAGACTAGAGAATTCCTTGAAGTGTGGGTCTATTCAGCAGACAGCAAACATACAGTATAGAAGGAGAGTAACCACTCCACCTATTCTAGATATATTGAATTTATCCAAATATTACAACAGTGATAACTGCAGTGCCTATGACTCATTTGGAATTACTTATACTTAGAAGAAAATATCAAGGTTCTTTCCCCAGCAAGAACTACCAAGGCTAATTATTTCTAAGAAAACCACAGAGTGATGAAAAGGGGCATGATGTACTTAGGAAGTATCACACTACTAAAAAATACTCTAATTTGTCAAAATTAAAAATGGATGCCTAATTTCTCTTGTGCTGCCTAAAGTATTCAAACTACCATATTATATTGTTATGAGATATTTTCAAAGCATTACTAAATCTCCTTTGCATGTTTATACCTGTGGGGTCAACTTGGATAATTTTTAAAATCCAGGGTTTTGGTAATAAAAGACAGGCCAAGGAAAAATCATAATGGGCAATATAGCTCCAAAGTGATGGGCTATTATGTTATGAATTTCTGCTGAATAGAACCCATTCTTGATAATGAAAGTAGGTGATCATACAATAGATGGACACATAGAGTCTACAGATTCTTACCACCAATGGTATTAGCAGATTGTGATCCTGAACAAGTGTAAAGGCAGAATTAGGGTAAGGGTTATAATCCATGTTGAGGGGAAGAGCAGATTTAAAGTGGATGGCAGATGGAAATAAGAAAGCTTTAGTCAGTTCTTAGAAAATAAAAAACTGTAAAGCAAAAAAAACCCAAAAATCCCAAAACCATAGATGTCTGTAACAAAAGCAGGTACATTTAGTAGTTTTTGCAGTTGGTAAGCTGAAATAAGACACTCATGTACAAAGCAGATGAAATGAAGTTGCAAAAATAAATGTAAATTCTTCAGCTTTTCTTCTGATGGCCTAAAATCTAAATAATTAAATGTTTAAGTTTTTATTACTTAAACATTTAATTTTAAACTATAGGCAAAGAAGAACTACAACATCTTATAGCTGAAGAAAAATTACATGAAAAAGCTACACATTTTATCTTTCTTAAGACACACAGAATAACACAAATGGCAGAGAGTGGGTTGGGGCAGGGAGACAAAGTTTCTGACAGGCTGTACAATCATTTGTACACAACCAGTCACTACCAACAACAAAAACAAAAAGACACAATCCGTACATAAATATAAATCTGAAAGTCTCAAACTTGGTCTGCTTTTATTTATTTTGGTTAACCATCAGAACACACCTGCTTTGATCCAAGAGTTTTTTTCTAAATGATGACATAAAAATATGGAAATACCATGCAAACCCTAATGAATTACTCTACAACAAAGTGAGATGGGTATCACAGCAATAATTCTGTAAACATATTATAAGGAAACTTGCATCAAATTCTATAGGGCCACAATATCTTTTTTCAAGAGGATGTGGAATGGAACATATAGTCATTCAAATAAAAAAGCAAGCAAAAACCTCTCCAACATGATTTAAATCTAAGTATAGTAAAAATGTCTTCTAGTTTTAAAATCCTACTTAGGTCTAAAACCCTATCATTACGTTCTCACTCTTTTCTTTTTCCTTTTTTTAAAACATATTTTATTGATTTTTTACAGAGAGGAAGAGGAAAGGATAGAGCATTAGAAACATCAATCAGCTGCTTCCTGCACACCAGCTACTGGAGATGTGCCTGCAACCAAGGTATATGCCCTTGACCAGAATCAAACCTGGGACCTTTCAGTCCGCAGGCTGACTTTCCACTGAGCCAAACCGGTTAGGGCTGTTCTCACTCTTTAGGAAAGATTTTGAAGTATTGTGGATTAGGGTTTTAAAGTTAAAAAAAAAAAATCAATATAAAAAAATTATGCTATATTCTACTGAAGTTGTTAAATACACCTAAAAGTGAGGTCCTTAAGTAATGTATTAAAAATCCATACACTAAGCACTTTGAATCTCTACTGTGAGTTCAGTCTTTAAACTTCACATTTTCAAACTTCATCATTATTTATTTCTTTGTTTCCTGAAGGCCACAGAATAACACAGTATAGAAGTACACAACAGGAATATAAAGTTAAGTTGACATTAGGTTTTGAATAACAAATTTTATTAGCTGAAATATATAGTACTTACTCTGGGCCCAGGCACTTAAGTGTATTAAATGTACTTCACATCATTTAATCCTCACGACAATCCTATGAGAATATGCTCTTCACTTTACAGATGAGTATATGTAAATACAACTTAAAAAAACCTGGAGGGCCATGATTCAAATCTGGGCAGTATGGCGCTGGAGTCTGTGATTTTTCCCCCCAATATATTTTTATTGATTTCAGAGAGGAAGGGAGAGGGGGAGAGAGATAGAAACATCAATGATGAGAGAGAATCATTGACTGGCTGCCTCTAGCACTTCCCCCCTACTGGGAATCAAGCCCGCAACCCAGGCATGTGCCCTTGACTGGAATCAAACCTGGGACCTTTCACTCCGCAGGCCAATGCTCCACTAAGCCAAATTGGCTAGGGCTCTGTGATTTAAATCAATAATTCTCCAACTTTTTTGTAATACAAATTATTTGGTGATCTTATTATAGATTGAATTGAATATGGCATGAGATTGTGCATTCCTAACAAGTTCCCAGTGATGCTGATGCTGGTCTGGGCAGACATTTGAAATATCAAAGACTCTAAACTACTATGACACATTGCTAAAGATTAAGTTACTTTAAAAAAGTATTCTAAAAACACACAAGATCAGGGAAGACTGTGATATTATCCATTCCTAATTGGTTGGGAGAAGAGCCCTTACCCAGAAGGCATTTGCCATTTTTTCTATTTGTAAAATTTGTAATTTTACTGAGCATTTCTGCCTATTTTTAGGACTCTTGTTGAGTGCTCCCACTGTTACTCTGCCTGGATTTTTTGGCTTTGGAAAGAGGAGGGGAGAAGAATCTGCTAGGTAGAATTATATATTCACCACCCTGGCCTTCTCCAAGCCCAGCTATCTTTTGATTCCAAGATTCAGGAATCGGGTTAAAAAGGAGACAAAATAGGGCTTCTTTTTCTTGATAAATCACCTAAGCAACATGGAAGATAGTTAAATCTATTCCTTTCCAAAATAGCCTGTATGTATAATAACCCCAGAATGACTTCCCTAGAAAAAAATTTCTATTTTTAGAGATAAGTGCTAATGAAAATCTTTTGGTAAAGAAGGAATGGGAACAAGCTGCTTTAAATTAATAATGCCATAAGTGTATGTGTTACTGTTCTGGAACATGTAGAAATGGATCATTCATTTAACCTAAGGCCTCAAAATTGTGCTTTTTAACAACTGGCCTTATACAGAAGCTCAGCTTCCAATAAAATAGCAAAAATATAAATATTAAATTTAATAAGAAATGTAACAGAACTGGTCATTTTAAGTTGTTTCCTCACTATGAATCAGTTTATAGCTGCCAAAAATGCTAACTATATTCTAATAGATTTTGGGGCAAATATGAAGATACCATGTATCTGTCCTTGAATAGCATTAGCTAGATGCAACCAGATTAGATGTTAATACATGGCAATTATTTTGCCTCTAAAAAGCACAATTTTCCATTTGCAAGTTTCTGAGTAAACTGTCAAAACCTTAATACTAAGAGATCTGTGCTACTTAAAATATCTCCATGCAAAAGTTTATACAGCAGATGAAGTTATTCTTTCTAAGTGGCAGATATTAATGATGCAGCCCTAATAACACACCAAAGACAAGACAACACCCACTCAAAAAAATTCCAAAACATGCACAACAACTGACCCAAAACATTGAAAAAAAAAAATACCTTCATTTTTGTCAGGTGATGATGAACCTAAAGTATAGAACAAGAACTCAGTATGTGGCTTGTCTTTTTAAAATTAGCTTTGTCTTTATCCACTGGTCAATCTCCTAATACAGTAATATATAAGCAACACACTTATCATAACGTATTACAAATATAGGAGAACTGATAGGCAATACGTACGCTGTGACTGAGACACCATTTTTGTTCGACTTCTTCCTCTGGAATCTGTCTTGGCATTTCCTATGCCAGCAAGTGGTGCTGAAAGCTTTGCTCTCACCCGACCTAAGGAATAAAATGTTTTACATAAATAAAGGCAGTTCTGTATAATAATATTTAGTAACGAGGGGGGAATCTCATTAAAAATTTCTAACTGAGTGTGGTTTCCAAGTATTCTTAAATTCTGTAATAATATAGTCATCACTTATAGGTTATAATTCTCTTAAAATTTTAAAAATATATACTGTTTTTTATGTGTTCCACCATAAGCTAAATTTCCACCAAGGATAAGAGTAAAGTCAAACTAAAAGATTTCTATTCTTAGTTTGATTAGTCCAGTAGAATTATAACTAAGAAAGTTACCATAGACATTCTATTTGGTAATTCCAACTCTAAAATTTCAGTATCTATGACATTTATTCTCAAATCCAGAGCATATTAAATAAAGGAACAACAACCCAAACAATTCATTTAACTGAAAATATACTTCTTCTAAAGGGATTTGCAAGAACATCTTACTAGGTAAAATATTTAATCCTGTTATCCTGTGCTAAACATCAGATTACTACAGATGGATATGGATGTGTTTACCATTGTCTTCCCCCAAGCAACCAATTTCATTTATAAAATGATTTGAGAAGTAACTATCACACAAAAGTTGGCAACTTTCTCAACACATTTCTTTCTCTACCTCTCAGCTGTACTCCATTCTCCTCTACGAGACTCATCCCCTCCACAAAACCAAGCCACAAACATCTATCTCTGGAGCTCTTAAATCAAAAGAGATAACGCTTATTAAAGCAGGTACTTTGGTCTTCTTAAGATATAGTTTCAACCACTATCAAAGCAGAGCCAATACCAATCACAAAGAAGGGCTCAGAATCTTTTTTATTAAAAGGTACAATTTGTAGGGCAATCACAATATACTGCCTAGCCTGATATGAATACATCAGCCACGAAAAATAACCGGAATACTAAGGAGAAATTACAAAATTAAGATAAGAGAATAAGAATTGGGAATAAAACAAAAGCAAAACCAGAAGTATAGTTGGTAGAGTCCTGCACTCTATCAACTTCTTCAAGGTTCCATAAAAAAGCCCATAGTTAGGCCTTTCACCCTTTTAGAGTCTGTTTAGAGTTGGATACAATGTTCTCCTGACTAAGAAATAAAACAGAAAGATATAATTATTATTTTTGAAATAGATAATTTATCCAATATAACAAAGAAATTAGGATAAGTTAAGTATTGGTACTACATTCTAAATTACAATAACACAGTGCCAGAAACCATTTTCATAAAGAATTCCAACTTAAAACATAAAATATGAAAAGATTTCAAATATATCAGAGTAAATATGAGAAAAAGAACAAGTTAAATCTATTTGGTTTTGTATCACAAGAAAGTGTCACATCCATGTCAGACTTAGGAAAAAGAAAATGTGTATCCAATCAGATATTTAATAAGACAGACTTCATGTAGGAAAATATAAAAATTGAATTTTTCCCTTCTCTACAAATTAAAAAGCAAGAAATATTAATTTTTAAGCGGGCTCAGTAAAATAAATATTATATCTAGCAAGTGTTTTGTACTCTCAAATTCAAATCACATATGTAATTCCCTAGTAACTAATTCAAAAACAAAGATACATTTAAAAGCTGACTAAACACATTTAAAAGCTGATGATATTTAAACTCCAATAAAGCAATGGCACATGCTTCCCCAAAGTATAAGTGAGTTGGCATACATTAAAAAACCATAAACACAAAAACAAAAGAAAAGCATTACTGTCACTATGGAAACAAATGGAACTGTGTGCTAACTTTATACTAGGTATTATTAAACATGTTAAGCAATTATGTTTTTCCAGCATGAAATGATTGAAGATACAAAGCAAAACTCCAGAATGAAGAATTAAAAAAAAATAATCCACATACATAACTAACACAAACCAAACATAAAATGTAGAAGCTACCACAGCTGGCAAATAATATAGATTTGCAAAGAAATTAGCCTATTTTAGTTTTTAATATTTAATTCCTATTGATGAAAATATTAATATAGAGGTATTTGCGTTACTAGCAAAATGTATAATTCTTACCATCTTCAGATGCTGTTCCTAAATAAGAGAAATAAAACAATAACATTTCAACAAATTCTGCCAATGCTAATTGTTAAGACCTACTTTGTGACTCCCACCCAAAACTAAAATGAAAGGGTAAAAACAAAACTTCCTACTCTTAATAGTCTTTAGTTAAGGTTCATTTTGACAAAGAACAAAAATTGAGGTAACCTAATGACTCACAGCACAAAAAAGGTTAAAACTAGACAACTAAAAATGGCAAAATTCCATAACGTAAACTTTTTTCTCCTGTATTTCATACTCAAAATTTGAAATGAAGAAAATCAGAAAAATTAATCACTCAAGAAAGATGCAACTGTCATTATTTCCCTTTGAAATTAAGATTTTTATAGATTTTTCCAGAGTAAGAGTATTTTTGGTGCATTTTCAAAGTTAGTCCACAAGAGAACTAGAAAAGCTAACTGACAAACATAGGAACCAAATCCACAACCTAGGCATCATTAACTCAGTATTGTCACCAAAGCATTATAAAGACCTATCAATCCATCAGCTATTTACTCAACATTTATGTTTGCTCCCTAAGATGTCAATGAAAATGAGCAAAAATGACCAAACACAAATATCATAGCTCAATACTACTAAAGGGCAATAACAGATGTCTCTCTGTGTGTATATAGATATTTTTAAAAATATAAGATCGAGCATCAGTGAGAGTAACACATCACATAACAAGTGTCAAACAGGCTGATGTTTCTGACCCAAACAGGAAAATATTTTGATCTGAAAAGTAAGAATGATTTGTTTTTAAAGGATCCATAATCTTAGTGATAAAAGTCATATCAAGAGTTTGATGGACTTTCATTTCATTCAAAAAATTTTAAAAATTAATGAAATATATTAAACATTAGAGAAACATAGAGACTAATATAAGTAACACTCATGTGCCCAATGTTCCATTTCTTCAGAATGAAAGATATATCAATTTCAGAGATTATGTAAAAATTGACAGAAAAAATACAGTTCTCCATTTTTCCTAGATCTCATACTGTGACTTACAGATTCAATATCTTCTTACAAGCTCTTTTATAAAACTCAAATTCCTAGATAACATGAAGGTACCTAATGCAGTGAAGGGAAAGTATGGACAAAATACTGTCTATTAATAGACAAAAAAATGCCCCCCAGATAAAAAAATACCATATTGAATCAAGTAACAAAAAATCATTTGAATAATGAAATGAAAAAGGCAAAGCTTAAAGTAAGTCAAGTTTTGATTAAATGTTAGTTTAAAAGTCACTCTTACAAATATAGCATCTGTAACTTGCATTTTATATTCATAAATAACCAAATGAATCTGAAAAACATGTCATTTGTCTCTCTGTATCAGAGTTAGTAAAATAAAGAATTGAATCCAATAACTTATGAGATTCCTTTCTATTCTTCTAAGTCTGTTATATTAGAGAAACACTCAAGAAATAAAGGTTATTACTAAGAGCTCAGGTAAAAACATTTAAGATAACTGATTTAACTTACAACAAGCAGTAATCTAGTATTTGGGTAGACTAGCAAGTGGATATGCCTAACCTAAAATAAAATCACAGCGTCGTATAGGCATTTTCACATAAAGGGTGCTGCTAAATAAGCAGTCTATTTTCAGAAATGAAGAAAATAAACAAAGATATTAAATAGAATCCAAGAACCATAAAAATCTTTAGTAATAGAATCAGGGAGTTCTTACCATCCATCTTGTCAGAAGTATCCTCTATGATGAAAAAGCAGGTAAAGAACAGAGGAAAACTTAGTATATAAGAAAAATGATTATATAAGACCCAGAAAACATTATTTTTAAGAAGACAGAATTCTGTAACACCTTAATCAATAAAGAAATTAAAAAAAAGAAGACAGAATTCATAGTATAGACATACATATGAAGCTTGTTTTCAACTAAAACATTAAATAAGGTGAGGTTCTTAGTAGATAGAGACAATAACAACAACAACAACAAAACCTATGAGTCTGATTTTCACCAGCCTAGAGAGAGAAGTTAGCGAAGCCCATGTCCTAATCTTGGACCCTTGCCATCATCAGGCAAACCCTCGGCTCTTGTCTGTTGAGTTTCTCCTAACCAGAGTCACACCTTGCCTTGCTTATTCTTTTCCTCTGTAGCCTACAGGAAACCCAAAATTCTACTTTTTGGCTCTCTCATCATTATCTTATCTAGTGCCCTGTTGTTTCCCCACCCCATCCTTTCTTAGAACTCTCAGGCCCTATAAAACCTTAAGTCTGGATAAATCTACTCAATGTTTCTACTCCACTACTTGAGGTGCCCAATAGAGAAAATTACAAAACCATGAAATCATGCAGACCGGCACAACAAAAACTGGGATAATTATCAGGCTTTGTGTCTGTGCAGGAAAGTATTGACATATCGAGTTTGAGTTGATCTTAAGGATCTTATGGGACAGGCCTTTGGGAACTTTGTTTTGGATGCACCCTATACCAATGAAAGGTTATTCTGTGTGCAAGATGAGGGGTGGAGGGAGGAATACTGAGGTCTTAAGCCAGCTTCCCTGGGCAGAAATACTGGGAATATGTTCCTGCTTCTCACTGCTGGAGGAGGGAGCACTTTATGTGCAGCCCTCATCTTCACCTCTGGGAAGGAGAACTTTGAAAGGCTAGCTGATGAGTCTTTTCCCCTTGCTGATCCTGGTACATGTCCTTTCACTGTAATAAACCTCAGCTATGAATACAACTGCCTCTGAGTCCTGTGAATCCTTCTATCAAGGCCCAAATATGGGTGGCTGAGGAGGGGCAGAAGAATGCCCACTACTTGTGCCCCCTCAATGGCTATTCCAAAACTCAAGCCACTTCTCGGACACCCTGCTTTTTATTAGCACATGATCCTGACCTCTGACTCCCCAGGCGTCATCACAACAACCTCCCGGATGACAGTTTTCTCAATGTCCACTCCCCAACCTCCAAATACATCTGAATCTACCTCCTTCATTTCCTTCCCTTCTACATCAGTGAAACTGGTGCCCCTTTCACATCCAAGGTGAACTTCCCAGCTATGCTCTATACTCCCATTCCTCAGGCCTTTCATGAAATTTTGGTCATAAATTATTTCTTCTCATCCTTGCATTTTTAACTTCGTCTCTCTATTAACTCTACCATCTTAGGATACAAACATATTTAACTCCTCTGGTCTTAAGAAACAAAAAGTTCATTAACCTTTTTTATTTTATTTTATTTTGTTATTTTTTCCAGTGATTTTTAGAGAGAATAGGAGGGAGGGAGGGTAAGAGGGAGGGAGGGAGGGAGGGAGAGAGAGAGAGGGGAGAGGAGAGAGAGTGAGAAAGAAAAAGAGAGAAACATGGATTGGTTGCCTCCCTACCGAGGATGGGGATAAAACCTGAAATCCAGATATGTTCCCTTGACCGGGAATCACACCCAAAATCCTGACATGCTCGGGCCGATGCTTAGCAACACTGGCCAGGGCCATTTTTTCTTTTTTCTTTTTTTTAAAAAAAAGCTAATTACCTTTAACTACAAAAATTCCCCACAATGTTCTTTCAGCGCTTATCAAGCACAGCAAAAATTTATAGGTTCTTCTCCCAACTCCTTTCACAATTAACTGAAATCTGACTCCTGTCCACATGACACCAACAAAACCATTTCTTTTCCATTTTAGCAATTCCATAAACCCAGTTGTTGAGAAAAAATATTCATAAATATGCATAAATATACCAAAGTTTCCTTAACATAAATTATTGTCTCCCATGGCACCAAGCTTTCCTCTTCAGGATCAAGTTTTAAAGGGTAAACTCCAAAACACTCCTAATATTCCTAGTTTCCAAAGGATTTGGTACTTTAGTGGAAGAAAAAACCAAGAGCCACAGGAAACTAGCTCGTCCCTATGAACCTGGGTCAGATGAAGAAAAGAGAATAGCGGACAGGATACCTTTCCCTTCTTTAATGAAGCAAACATGCAATTCAAACTTTAAAGAACCAAAAGAAACAAATTAAGTCAATCTCATGGCATTATTCTAGGCTTCCTTATGAAAAAAATATGTTGCAAATTAGCTTTCTATTTCACGTTAAAACATTTCAAATATAATATTTTGTGGTATTACAATGAATAGATATTAAATGTATTTTATTTTTAAGACTTAGGATGAATAAGTTTTATTTTTGTTTGTTTTCCAGTTTTTCCTCACTTAAAAAATTAAAATATAATTCATGTACCATAAAATTCACACTTTTATAGTATACAAGTCAGTGTTTTTAATATACTCACAAGGTGTACAACCCCCATTACTACCTAATTCCAGAACAGTTTCATCACTCCAAAAAGAACTCAGACCCATTAGGAGTCACTCCCTATTGCCCTGACTCCCAGCCCCTGGCAACAACTAATTTACTTTCAGTTTCTGTGGAACCACCAAATCTGGGGTATCAGGATGACAATCCAACCAAATGACCTACCCAGCCAGGGAGGAAGGCACCAATCTTAACTTGCTTGTTATATTTACAGGTCTTTCAATTTGTATTTGTTTGATTACAGCTGAGGTTCAACATTTGTTCTGGTGTTTTGGAGGCCAATTTTGACACATGATTTTCTTGATATATATAGAATATTTTTTCTATAAAAATAAGCTGTTTCTCATAGATAAGTATGTGGCAAAAACTCTTTCCCTTTTAGTTTTCAGCTATTTGACTTCATGTTTTCACATGATTTAAATCTGAGGAACTCTTCCCTCACGGGTTTTTTGGCCTTTATGTTTAGCAATTCCTTCTCCCACCTGAGATTAGATGAATAACTTTTATCAAGTTGTTCTATGTTTTTGTTCAACATTATAGTCATCTGGAATACATTTTTATATGGTGTAAAACAAGGTTCTAACTTAACTTTGTAGCAAATGGTTAAGCCATGAGTCTAGACACCATTTACTGAATAATTTATCTTTTCCTTACTAAATGTAGCTGCTAGCTTTATCAGGTACTACATTCATACTAAACTCTCTACTTCCTACTGTGTTCCAATGATCTGTCTGCCTGATGTTCCACCAGTACTACCGATGAGAAAGAAAAATGAAGCACAAGGCAGAGATAAACAATGTGGATAACCACCCTCCAACTTTAAAGTTGATGGACATAAAAAGAAAACTCTGAGTAGCCTTAGGAAACATAAGTTTAAGCTTTGATTATGATTACGTCTTGCAGTTTTCCCAGACCCTCAAAAGGCTTTATTTTCTTGGTGAGGGAACAAAAGTGGAAAAAAGAGAACAGAGAAGCTGGATACAAAGCCGGTGTCATTCCTAATCTTCCTTAGTAACCAGTGGTTGGATGTGGCAGTAGTGCGAATGCTATGAAAATGCTATAGGCAAACCATGGAATCAAGAACTTTTCCTTTGATCAAGATGATTAGGAAGACGACAAGAGGGAAAAGTGGAAATGTGATAGCTTACATACCTCAGAACCATGTCCCAAGTACAGAATCATATTAAAACATATGGACTATCCTTGACGGGCAAGAATAAAATAGAAATAATTATAATATTACCACCATTCTGACTTCACTGAAACAGGGAGAAAACACAGTATAATTTCCCCCAATTAGCTGTCTTACCTAGTGATGCATAGGAACCTGGATTCAGGGCACCTGCACCCAAGCGCCCACTCCGCATAGCCTGCCCAGCAGCATGATGTGCCTTGGCACCAGCAGCAGCGTTCACATCGATGTCACTTCTCGAACGCTGCAGGCTTCCTGGAAGGGAACCAGCTTTGCTGCTGCCTGCTGATACTATGGAAAACAAAGCAAAGGTGACCTATATTATCTAAATCACTGCAAATAGTATAAAACTTATATAAACTTGAAACCATAATGCCTCATTTTCCTCTTCCATAAAATGGGAAAAAGAACTATACTTTGTAAAATTCATAGGACTGTTTCGTAGATAAAGAGGTGATTCTTATGACTGCCCCATGAAAATGAAGCTCTATACAACTAAATAGATGGCAGCACTGGTTTCCCACTATCAGAAAAACACAAGGAATAGTCCAGGAGTGGGGTCATTCAGAAAATAATGCAGGTTCTGCCATGCTTAGGCAATGCAAATAGGTTATTAAATTTCTGATCTTTAGTTTTTCAGTTTTAAAAATGAAAAGTCTTACAGCCCAGTGGCGTGGCTCAGTAGTTGAGCGTTGACCCATGAACCAGAGAGTCATGGTTCAATTCCTGGTCAGGGCACATGCCTGGGTTGCAGACAACAACTTGGGGGTGTGCAGGAGGCAGCCGATCAATTATTCTCTCTTATCATTGTTGTTTCTATCTCTCTTTCCTTCTCCCTTCCTCCCTCTGAAATCAATAAAAACATACTTTAAAAAAAAAAGGAAAAGTTTTACAAACAGTGAACAGTGACCCACTAATAGGCTGTGAAATCAACTGAGTAGGTCATGACAAGCATTTAAAGAAATGAAACAATAGGAAACAGAGTACATCCATCACAACTAAGGGTAAGTAGTACTTTGTGAAACTTCAAATAGTACTATATATGTATTACATGTATGCAATACATACATAGCATATGGATATTGTATGCACATAATTGTATACACTATACTGTATATATTATATGTAGTATATGTATATGGTATACAAATATAGCTACAGTGTATATGTGTGGTATTAGGTCACTATATAAAATTATTTTCTCACTGTAGGTCAGATCAAGAGTTTAAATGTTTAGAAGAATTTAAAAGCTACACTTTAAAAGCACATCAAAATAGTTCTTAAAAGCTAAACCATTTAAAGCCATAGTTTCTAAACTTTTTAATGTGACCCACAGTGAGAAAAATCATTTTATACAGTAACTTTTACTTTACTTATAGAATAGCCTCATTCTGGTCCTTTATTTATTAAATAAAAAATGTTATGACTCTTACTTAAAAAGGCAAATTACCTCTTCCAGCCACAGTTGATGGGTTTGCTGTAGACCATTTGGAAGAAAAGGGGCGACTGCAAGTTAAAAGGAAATACTTCAGGTAAGAAGATGTAATTTATCCCTCATCTGATAACAATTGGTAAAATACCACTGAGTTTTCTAAAGAGTTGAGAAGTACGTTTAATTTCCCTTTTACAAATCACGATACAACAGTTGTTGTTACATATCAATCGCATCTTCATAGCTGTGAAGCAAAGATAAAATCAGTAAACATGAATAAAGACTGTAAACTACAGAGACAGAGCTCAGTTTGCTGTTGTTCACTCTGGTCCTTGCACACATTATCATGCTCACCACATAGGACTCAATAACTCTCCAACACTTGTATTCCGAGATATTTTACTCAGAGGTGGTGTTATTACTAGCACAGAGGGAATTCAGAGTAAAATCTTTCTTACCTAAGTCATAATGGTGGTGGCTATTGGCAATCTGTGCAGTTACCACGCAGGTATCACACCACCTATACCAGTGCTCCTGAGCGACTGGGTGGGGCCAAGGACAAAGGCTAAGAACTACCACTGAGGATAACATGCACAATCAGAAAACAAAGCAGCTCCAATAATCAAAGAATCCACATCTCTCAATAACTCTTGATTAATTATCTTTATACGATGGTATTGTACAGCCCATAGATAAGAATATATCTAAATATGTAAGGAAGATCTGAAAAGTGTATCTATAAATTTTAAAGGTGGGGAAGAGAAAAGCAAAACACCAGGTGCCTCATTTGCCTCACTCTGGTCCTACTCCTGCATCAGAGAGCTGCCAAGGAAACCAGCAATCTTTCTGTCTCCAATGAGACAGAAATTAGAGGTAAGCTCACATCCTGTGAGCTGTTCTTCCTGGGGAAATCTGCAGGTACCTGTGGCACCACTAGGGAGTGCAGAAGGCATCTGAGACGTTAGCAGTCTCATAGGGCTAGAGAGCCAGAAAATAGGGTTACGGCTGCCAAGCAGTAAGGTTTGCAGCAGCCAACACAATGACGAGAATGGAGCTAAAGAGAAGTGAGTCAGATACTAATTTTGCCCCTTGAGGGAACTGCTGAAATCTGAAGCTGTGCAGGTGAGGAATGAAAGCAGTGGAGTTTTCACCAGTTTACAGTGTTGCCTAAAAGTTCTGAAGATGACTTTAGAGTTTCCATGACAATTCCTCCATTGCAGTGCCCCAGAAATGGACTACTTACCATATAAACTATTTTGTGGATAGTTTTTAAAAATGTATATAAATCAGTGCTTTCCAATCTTTTTTGCAGACATGAACATATAGAAACAAAATCTGAATCACTAAATTCTTTACCCAAAGAGAATTTACTGTATACCAGCATGTAATCCAACCCTTGAGACATTAGACCA
This sequence comes from Plecotus auritus, assembly GCF_963455305.1. Classification (NCBI taxonomy): domain Eukaryota; kingdom Metazoa; phylum Chordata; class Mammalia; order Chiroptera; family Vespertilionidae; genus Plecotus; species Plecotus auritus. The sequence continues at coordinate 166,123,762 of NC_137773.1, forward strand.
AAGAAAATGAGTACTACTTCAAATCATCATTCTCTCAAGGCTTTAAGGGAAAGCAAGCAGATACTCAAGTATCCACCCACCTGAAGGCACTCTGGGGAGTTGGGGAGAGGAAGAAATCACTAATTAACATTTATATGATCTTACTTGAGACTTTCTTGTGAGCTAGATGAAGATCTGTCAGACTGTGGAAGAGATGCTACACTGCCAGAACTCTTTAAGTACGTTTGAAGACTCTTCTGATAAGATGGCTCAAGGGAATTATACAATGTTTCAGCTTCACCAGGAAAGTGGTTTCTAAGACCCATATATGTCCTGTAAAGCAAATGAACAAATTTAAAAAAAAGAAAAAACACACAAAATAATAGCTTTACATTATTAGTCATTAAAAATAAAATGTATACATTCAAGAATGCAGGTGAGCATGTAGGTTTTTAAGACACCCACTGTATCTCAAGTGAATGCTTTCTAAAGTTAACAAGTTTTGGAAAAATGGCAGGCTTTTGAGAAAAGCAGATCAAAAGAGATCTGCTTTGGGGCTTGGGTATACCCCAAATCTCCAAACTTCAGTTGCCAATCTTGCACTTCAAATGTTAGAAAAGAATGAATACCAACTGCCCCACACAGTATCAGGTATATAACACATGCTCAATAAGTGACAGTTATTTTATTCACAATAAAAGGTGAGATGTATTATGATGGACTAGAAATACTGATGACTATACACATGACAACAGGAAGTAAACTGTGAGACATCTAGTACAGATTTAGTGGAGGAAAATCAATCTCAATTTCACTGAAGAGCTAATTAAAAGTAGAATAACTGGGACAATTCTAATATTTTCATTCTTCCAATATAATTCCTTTCAATGAAAAGACTAAAGTATTTTAAACTGTCACGAAAATACATTATGGACTTACTTTCTTGCTTCCACTCTGGCCTCAGCATCAGCATCATGAATTCCCTTTTTAATAGTTTCAACCAAGACGGCTGCATGTCTATAAAATAAAACATCTTTAGTGTCATGTGTAAAACTGTATTTCACCACAAATAACACTCAATGCCTATGTGTTACACATCAATCACAAAGGAGAAGGGGAGGTAAAAAGATTAATTAGTGAACAATGATATAGCTAAGGCTGCAAGATTTTCTAATAATCCACCTCATACATTTCATTCATATTCAGTTTCCTTCTGACAAGTTAAACATTATAAACCTGAAAATAATTATTTGTATATGAAATCCAAATAATGTATAAATATATAGTACTCAAATTTTAAATTTTTAATGAATAAAAAATGATCTTCTGTGTGGTTCATCACTAACCCACCAATGTAGAAAATGATTTGCTAATAGTATGATCAGTTATAAAACTGAATAGGAGCTGCCACACACAAACTTAAAGAAAACTTGGAATTACTAGTATATTATGCCTACATTAAACAACAAATTCTATTTTTTTTTAAAAGGGGCTGTGGACAAATTTAATGATTTCCATAAAAATGGCAAATCAGCATCATTTTCAGCATAAATGTAGGCATATCCCAAGTTTCAAACTTGAAACCAACAAGAAATACAGCCATACAAATAGCCAGTGACTACTGAGCTACCTACATTTTCCTCTTGCTCATCTCAGAACAAGCACTGCCCATGACACCTGACTGCTGGTGTGGAGAAACTTTTTTTTAATCTCTTTCCTGGGAAAGGGAGTGTCTTCCTTCTCTCTTTAGTCATTAATTACTTGAATAATTGCACCTTGGTAAACTTGTCTCACATGACTAGAGATACATTTTTAATTTTTGCCCAATTTAACCTGGAGTATCTTATATGATTCATTCTACTTAAGAGACCCTCACTCACCCCACAAAGAAGAAAATCATACTATTCATAGCTGCAACAAATAAAAGGAACATTACACCACTGTTTTAAAGGAAAACCAATATAAATAACTTTTAAAGCAAAATGAGAAATAACGCAAAACCAACACCATCAACTTCTAAAGAACTGGTAACACTGGGGAGGGGAGGGAGGGAGGAGAGGGAAGGCTGATGCATACCTTTCCAATGAATGAGTCTGCCATTCTTGTAACAATAAATCTAAAAATTCAAATGAACGCCTGAAAAAGAAAAGTTAATTATAACTAAATGTTATAACATTATATTAATTTATAACTAAATTCTAAGTAGTACTTTCTTCTATAATACTGCACTTTGAGCCTCAAATTGAAGTACAAGCAGCACTCTGTATCTGTGGATTTATACACTTAGATTCAACCAACTAGGGACTGAAAATATTAGGAGTGGGGGTCCCCCCAGAAAGTTCCCAAAAGCAAAATGAATTTGCCACACACCAATCACTATGCTGAATCCACATGAATGAAGTGATGTGTAGGCACACCCTGCTGTAGCCTATATGCAAATATAGGTTATATGCAAATACTACTCCATCCTATATAATAAAAGCCTAATATGCAAATTGACTGAATGGCAGAATGACCGGTGGAACAACCGGTCACTATGACACGTACTGACCACCAGGGGGCAGATGCTCAATGCAGGAGCTGCCCCCAGGCCAGCCAAGGTGGGTGCCAGTGGGGGCCCCCCTGGTCACCCCACAGAGGGAGGCAGTGTTGGCAGCGGAGGTGGGGGGGCGGGGCCGGCTGGTGAGCGGGCAGTGCTAGGCTGGCCAAGTGGGTGCCAGCGGAGCCCCCTGATCGCCCCACAGATCAGCCCTGATCGCTTGCCAGGCCTAGGGACCGTACCCATGTAAGAATTTCGTGCATCAGGCCTCTAGTTTTGTATAAGAGACCTGAGCATCTACAGATTTTGGTATCCATGGGGATCCTGGAATCAATCCCCACAGATTTCTAAAGACAACTGTACAAGGTATGTTTTCGGTTATCTTAGTTGTCAAGTACTTAACTTACTTTAAGGTTCCAACTATTTCTATGCTAAGTAGTTAAAAAAGACTAAGAGTTCCCCATACATTTAACTTAAAATGCTTGTCAGATGTAAAATTAACAAATTTCATTTAATTTTAAAAATACTTATCAAATACCTACTATGCACTAGAAATTGAAGATATACAATGGTAATCAAGAAAGATGTGATGGATTTTCTATTTTTAAAATGTTTCCTTAAAAAGATACACATTTGATTTTTAATCAAATATCTGTACATTTTCTCCTAAGCCTTTTAGTCCTCCATTTCTTCAACCGTCTCATTCTTGAGCTTCTCTTCTTTCTTGGCATCTAATGACGATACTTTTTCTCCACCTATCTTTAAACAGGTGCTCACCTAGTTTGTGTTGATCTCAGCCCACTTCCCTTTATAGTCAACTTGGGCAACATCATCTGTACCTGACTACCAGCTATGCTTCTAACATCTAGTCAGCATTGGTTCAATTCAACATCTTTACATAGGTAGTGAAAGTCAACTCAAATACTACATACAAAAGAACATAAGAAATTTTACCCTCTCAAGCCCGCTCTTTTGGCCCATATTACACAGATCAGGAAGTGAGAAATAGGGAAGTTAAATTAAGTTGCCCTAAGTGATAGAGCTGTAACCCCTGGCATTCTGACTCCAGAGTTCACACTCTAAAACATTTGACATCACCGCCCTCATCCGTACCCAATTATCAGGTCTCCTTTCTACACTTGAAATCCTTTGAATTTATTTATTGAATAAAATCTCCTTTAATCAATTATCAACATTATAGCTCTAGTTCAGACCCTGCCTCTCTTCAATGAGTTATTAATATTCTCACTTATTTAAACCATTGTGCCTTAATCACTGTTCATAGCTGGAATAAAAACTCAGATAGATGACACTGCCTCCTCACCAAAAACTGTCAAAGAATAAAACAATGTCAAAATTTCTCTTTATGACATTCAAAGCCCTCTATACTGACTTCAATCTAGTCCTGGCCCTTCCTCCTCCACCCCACCAGGCACTTTTCCTACGGAAACCTTCCACTTATGTGCTCTGGCCTCAGTGACCTATCTGACAGCTCTGCAGTGAGTGGGAGTTTTACATCTCTGTTTAGGTTATACCCCACTCACTACTCCTACAGCTATTCAATTGCTTTCCCTTCTCAAGAAGTTCTATGATGTACTTCCTGACTCCCTCTTCTCTGTTACATTCTTATTCCTCAATTACCATTTTCCTAAATGTAAGTCAGAGATTGGTCAACATTTTCTGTAAAGAGCCAGAACAGTAAATATTTCAGGCTTTAGGGATCACATACCATTTCTATCTCATATTCTTCTTTATTCCCCCTTTCACCCACCCTCCCAAAATGTTAGAAATAGCCTTGGCTGGTGTAGCTCAGTTGGTTGGGCATTGTGCCATGTACTAAAGATTGCCAATTCGATTCCCTGTCAGGGCACCTGCCCAGGGTTGTGGACTTGATCCCCAGTAGGGGGTGTGCAGGTGGCAGCTGACTGATATTTTGCTCTCACATTAATGTTTCTCTCTCCCTTTTTCTCTCTCTAAAAAAATCAATAAAAAATCTGAAAAACACACACATTAGAAATAGTCTTAGCTTGTGGGTTGTACAAACAGTCTTAGCTTGTGGGTTGTACCATTTGGCCAGTAAGCTATCATTTGCCAACCCTCAATGAGAGAATTAATGAACAACTGTCACCAAAACTCCAAAACACTGAAAGTAAATAAGGATGTCTTATCCATCTTCTTCCTAACATTCAAAGTATTAAATAAATATACTTCTCAAACTTAAAAGAGAAAGAGTTCTTTACAATTTTCTCAAACATCAAATCACAAATCTTGTTTTTGCTGTCTTTGTTATTGATGGTGATATTAAAGTTTGTAGAAATCATAAGAGAGAGAGGGTGACTGATTGACCGGATATGGCTGTTGACTCTATGTACTATGTTCAATTCTACTAATGTGCATCTCATTTAATCCTCAGATCCTATGGGACTGATATCATTAGCCCTATTAACATGTGGACACTGAGTTTTAGAGTGATTCAATAACTGCCCAAGGCAGGACAGTCAATTAGTGGCAGCTACAGGACTCCAGCGGAGTCCTGACTCCAGACTCTGAACTCTCTAAAAACCAAGCAAACAGTGACCCAAAAAAACCAAAGCTTAATACGATAAAACTGAGAAACGTGGGTAGTCATAACAATTGCTTCATTCCTTTTCCCTTATATGACATAAGATAAAAAATTTTATTAAGGTTTCTAGAAGGCAAGAAATTAATAACAACTAATTTTTGCACCACACTAAGAATGAAACAAAATGCAACATTAATGCCATACTAAAAAAAATTTTTTCCCCTCCAAACTTACCTTCTCACAGGAACTGATTTTGATGTGCAATTGCTTGTTATTAAAGGTATAAGTCTGGGTACATGAGTATGCTGAAAAAGATGTTTTAGAAAAGGTTGAAAAATACTGGGCACTTCACATAATCCCCTCTTATTTGTCTTACATTCACATATTTATATTAGTACAGGACAAAAAGATAATAAAATCTGATTTTGAAAGAAATTAAGACCAGTCAAAAAGTTTTCCCAAATTAAAGTACTAGTAATGATAACATAATTTCAGAAGGACAGGTGTGATTGTAATATTATAAAATAAAGACAAGCTAATTGTACAACTGCAAAGAACTGTTAGGACAGTGTAACTCTAGGGGGGAAACACTAAGAGAAACTGGGCATGTATTTGTTATATTTGCTGAAGTACCATGGCTCCTGCTGGTAGAAGATAATAACTGCTCTGTAATCAAAGTAGATAATCAGTGTGAATCTACATACCTAACTATTGGGAATGCACTTTGAAATGGTGACTTTAACTAAACTTTCATTCTGGCTGAACCATAGCTCTCTAGAATTCAGGTAAAGTTCAATAGGTATAATCTTCTGACTTCTATTAGTAATTCTTATGCTCTTCTTTAGTGAAGCAAATGCTACAAAGTTCAACATAGACATAATAAAATAGTAACTGGAGTATACATTTTTGATGCTTTAAAGCTCTATTTTCCTTCTGAGTTAATGGTACAGGCTGGGTTACCTATGAAACAGGATCTGAGATAGAGGTTAGCATGAGGCTATTAAGACATGCCCTTGGGATCAACACCTGTGGAAGGTATGAAAAGGAAACAGCAGTGGGCAGAGGAAGAAACTGACCTATGATATGGCCCAAGGATATCTCATCTAAGGCCATTAGGGAGCTATAGAGTTAAAATGGCCCTTCAGCATAGTCTCGAATTGGTCCAAGATGGCCAAACCTTTACACTTCCACATCCATCAGTTAATGGATGAGGGCCACACTGAGAAGGACCAAGACCTCGGGAAAGGCAGCTCCCTGCAACTGTGGCAATCCTTGAAGAAGCTGTCATGGGAAGGCTCTTGCCAAGAGTGCTTCATGACAAGTCCTCACTGAAGTAGAACGTGCGTGCCACACCTGCCACAACCAACTCAACCGAAATAAAAGGAAAAACTTTTTCAGCTACTACAGAGAGAAACCACCCATAGACTTGAAGCTGTTCAAAAGCCTAGTGCAAGAGAGTTGCTGATCTGCATGTTATTCAGCTATTAAGTTCAGCATGGAAGCACTCTATGGACCTGCTACTTAGAACATCCAGAACTCATTCCTCAAACATTACTATGAAGTTAAAGTGCAAGGACAGTCCCTAAGCCACAACACACAACTATCTCTCACCCACCAGCCTCCTCCTCTCTCTCATAATCTCCCCAAGGCCCGACTGCTGATTAGCCCACCTCCAACACATGGCAGGGATGGGGAGACACCTAACCATTGTGACACCATATTCAGGGGTAGCTGTACCAAAGGAAAATAAAAAATGACCCTCACAATGACAAAGCAGTCAACCAAATACTAAATCAGAACAATTCAGACTTTAACTTATTAATATGAGTAGAGTTAACAACTTGAAAAAAGGGAAAAAAAGCTTCTCTAGAATTAAAAAGAGAATGAGGAATCAAATAGAGCAATCTAAGGAAGTAGTCCCCTAGGAAGCAAACTAAATATATAAAACAGGATATAACAGCAGGTAAAGGCATGTACTGGGGGGTAGGAGAAGGGGGGGGAGGTCAATGGGGGAAAAAAAAAAGGAGACATATGTACTACTATTTGTAATACTTCAAACAATAAAAAAAAAAAAAAACACAAAAAAAAACCAAAACAGGATATAACATAAACAAACAAAAACCCCACCTGATTGTATTTTCAGTGAGATGGAGGAACAGTATATCAATAATATGACAAGCTCAAGAACAGCAAAATGGGTACTGTCAAGTGAGTAGAATTTAAGCGGGGCGGGGAGATTTATCTTTTTATCTCTGTTCTTTTGGGTATCTTCAAGATATGGACAATGAGAAATAGTAAAAATTTTCCTGTCATCGTTTACCACTGTCTATAACATTTTTACTATTTTACATCTGTAGCCTGTTACTACCTGTAACATTGTTACATACGCACACACACATGCATACATATACTCATGCGTATATGTTGTTCAAAAATGTTTACTTTGTAATACTCTGCATTATTTAAATGTTCCAGAATAACTATAATTACCATGCATTGCTTCTATTATCAGAAAAATAATTTAAAAGTAATTGTCCCTTGGAGTTAAAAAAATACCAATAACTTATTTAAGTACATTTTTAAAGGAGGGGAGGGGGGAGAGAAGAAAAGAACCTACCCGAATGATGAACCTGATTGCTGCACATCCAGAAGTTGCCATGACTTTTGCACTATTGGGGACGAGATTAAAAAGTGTAGGTACAATGGCCTCAGCGCCATGATCAAATTTGTTCCCCAAAACTGTTGACAGATGGCTACAAAGGAAGACAAAATGCTTTTTAAAAAATAGTTTAACATTAAATATAGGTAGGACCATATAACTTTAAAATATTCTTTTACTCAACTTAAAATTTTTATTTTATTCAGTTTTTATGACAGAAAGCAAAAGATAGGAAAGTACAAATATTATATATTTCCTTCTCTTTCCCATCTTTTAAATATCAAGTCCGAAGTTGAAATTTGCCATTTTACCACCTATTTGCAATGGCGCTTGGAGAAGCTATCTGATTAACGTTACAGGTAAAAAATGTAGCTGTTTACCCTGACCTTTATCCATCTCTATCACCAGATATTTCCATTCTTTGTACCAATATGGATCTTAAATTCAACATCTTGGGGTGGGGTTGAGGGGGGCAATGGAGGGATAAGGACACATATGTAATACCTTAATCAATAAAGAAATTTTTTTAAAAATTCAAAAAAATTCAACATCTTTTGTAAACAAGTTCAAAATCTTACCCAAATCAATACTCTTCAAGATAATCTCTATTTCTATTAATGGTATCCCCCACTGTATTAGTAACAAATATTCCCTGATATCTTTGGAGTAGGATTTGAGAATTCTTGATTGAAAATACAACTCTATCATATACTAGTTAGCTGAGGATCCTAGGGATACCTTATTTGTAGTTAAACAACAAATCCAACTTTTAATTTTATGATTTTAGTTAAAACACTTAGGAAGAATGCTGCAATCACAATTCTGAAAATGCTCGCACTATTGGTTAATTTCTATATATTTATATCATACTTAAAATACATGGTTGAGATACATTTAGTTCCAGAAAATTCAGGTTCTTGATTCAGAGAAGTCTGGAAATTGTTGCTTACTTTATAAGTTCCAGAAGTTCTTACTGGTATATAGGCAGTTGCAACTCTCACATGCACAGATTAGTATTCAGTTAGAATCATGGGATCCCCTATGGAGATTTCTACAGCACTTTTGTGTGTATATCTCTTCTCTCCAGTATTCTGCACTGTAAATTTTAGCTACTGAGCTGGCCTGGTGGGTCAGCTGGTTGGAGTATCATCCTATACAGCAAAGGGTTGTGGGTTCAATTCCTGGTGAGGGCACATACCTAGGTTGCAGGATAGATCCCTGGTGGGGACACATATAGGAGGCAACCGATCGATGTTTCTCACATCAGTATTTCTCTCTCTCCCCCTCTCTCCTTTCCTCTCTCTCTAAAATCAATAAAAACATATCCTCGGGTGAGGTTTTAAAATATTTTTTAAGCTATTTCACCCTTCAGAAACTCCAATCTCTTGTTTCTTCTCAACTTAGTGAGATTGCCTTGCTCTGCTTGAGTTCTCCCTCCTATCCCCATGGTCCAGAAAGTGCTTCAAGGTCAAAACTATGCTGATCATACTGTTCACATGATTTGATTCTTTCAAGAATCATAGTCCTCCTCTGACTGTTGTCTATTATTTGAAAAAAGGTGTTTTACATATTCTGTTGCTTTATGCAAGAGGGGTAGTCCTGTACCAGTATTGTATCATGGCCAAAAGCAGAATTCTCATCATGGGATATTTTTCTTTTTTTTTTTTTAAGAGAGAGAGGAGAAGAGGGAGAGGAAGAAACATCAATGTGAGAGTAAAATATCAATCAGCTGCCTCTTACATGCCCCCTACCAGGGATCGAAGCCACAATTTGGGCATGCGCCCTGACCAGGAATCAAACCGGCAACCTTCCAGTGCACAGGACAATGCCTAACCAACTGAGCCACATCATCCAGGGCTGAAATGTTTTTCAAGGATACATTTTGTGGATTTTTGTTTTGTTTTGCAATTGAGAGATATTCAATTATTTTGGTACACTGGTATATTGACTTGTATCTAGCAATCCTGGTAAAGTGCCTTAATTATAATAATTTATTATAGATTCTCGTGGTTTTCAGCATAGATAATTATATCACTCATTAAAAACGGGAGTTTGTTCCTTATATTGAATCTTCATAGTTTTTATTTCCTGGTGTGTGTGTGTGTTTTCTTTTTATTTTATTTTCTGTTCTGACTAGAACATCCAATTCAATCCTGATTAGAAATATTAATAGTAGGCATCTTTGTGTTCCCTATCTTCAAAGGAATGCTTATTCAACAACATATACAACAAAAGTATTCAGATGGAGAGGAATTTTAGGGTTCTACTATCCTTAAATTTTAGAAGAACATAAACATACAGAATAAGTTTATATTTTGATAAGTTAATGATGCATGTTATAATTCCTAAAGTTGCTAAAATATCAGAAATAGAGCTTAACATCCAAATTAGTAAAGAGAAAACTGAATATAGCCAGTTCTCAGACCCATTCACTTTCTTCTTACACTCAGTTAGTGACCAAAAATCCACCAGTAGGCTTTAGACATATAAACACATTTGAAAGTTGGTATAATGTGCTGTTAAGAAATTTTTTTTTTAAATCACGTTGAAATGCGAACTGAAGGGTCCCAGGTTTGATTCCGGTTAAGGGCACATGCCCCGATTGCGGGCTCAATCCCCGGTTGGGGCATGCAGGAGGCAGTCCATTAATGATTCTCTCTCATCATTGATGTTTCTATCTTTTTCTCCTCTCCTTTCCTCTCTGAAATCAATAAAAATATATATATTTTAAAAATCACACAAATTGGTACTTTAAATGGTATTTGGATCACATATATGCTTTTTGGGGGTATCTTGCTACTGCTTCACTTAATGAGATCTGATTCAATGAGTACCAAATTCATTCACAGAAAACACTTGTAACATAAAGAATATACTTACGCTACAGTAATACAAGCTTCTCTAACCACCTGGGATCTAAGATCCTTAGCTGAAAGTTTAAGTGCTCCATCCAACAAGCGTAAATGCTGAAAAAAGCAATCATATTGTGCAGCTCCAGCAACAAGCAATGATCGAATTTTCTTAAGCTGAAATAAAGAAAATTACCATTATTGACCCCCAAAAAAATGGCAGTGCAAAAAAATCTTAAAGCTATCTGAACTTCATTATTTAAACAAAAATTTAAAAATAACATTTCATTCTATTTACATAACTACATTCAGACATTTTAACAGTATTAAACATCTTAAAATAAACATGCAAACCAAAAACCAAAGCTTTCTGGAAAAGAACATTATAGATTTGGTTATATGCATAATAGACATATGTAATGTATGAATAGATTACTAAATTTTGAAGTTTTAAGGAAGCCTTTTTTTAATAAACTGTGGTAAAATTCACATTTACATAAAATTTACCATTTTAAAGTATACAATTCAATGGCATTGAGTACAATCAAAATGTTGTGCAACCATTACCACTATATACTAAGGAGACTATTTTTAAAAGGGCCCAATTCTGGAAATTATATTCATGCATAAGCGAAAGAACAGAGGCAGAAGGACCAACCATTAAGCCGTCAAAATAGAGACTCGGGCTCTCAGAACAGAGGAGTCTTCAAATGAAACCGCTCCTCTGGCTTCTTAAGGACAATGAGGCACTCATGTGGTAACTCAGATGTAAATTTGTCCAAGTCACAATCTTTGAATTATAGTCTTTTGACATTGCAAATATCATTTTAAAATTTATCAAATAGTATCTCAAGGATATAAGTGAAATAAAATATTCTTAATTAAAAAAATATCAGGCCTTTTTTAAAAAAAAATCATGGTTGTGAAAATATTTATCACAGAGAGAGAGCTGTGAGAGGAAAAAAATAAAAAGCCAGGCCATATTGTTGTGAATTTATGTTGACATTATGAAAACACTGAGCATGCAGGAAAAGTGAACTGCTTTTTTTGTAAATCCTGTAAGAATGGAGGACAGTACTGACTATGTAGCCCCACAGACAGGCCATGGCCCTGTGGCATCAGGGAAGCTCACATTTTCCTGGTCACTCAACAAGTAGCACAGGTAGAGAGACTAACAAACGGGTGAAACAGGTTCCACCTGACCAGCAAAAACAATAAAAATTACCCTAAGTCAGAAATGCCAACTATCTCAATGTATTTTCCAGAAAGAAATACCACTTATCAGACTTTCTATTTCTTAAGTATCTGAAATACCAGATAGTAGTACTACTGAATTTCCAAGTTTTTGAAAAAGAACATTGAAAAAAAGAGGAGAGGGATAAGAAAATAAAAAACTTACTGCATTGGCACGCTGATCCCAGTCATGTTTGTCATCTGACAAAATTTCCCTGATTTTATTTAATGTTTCTTCAAGTTCTCGACCAGAATAGATCTTAAAGATGTAAAATTGTAAGGTCAACATTTCTTACCATGAGCAATATTAAAATTATGCCCTGATGTTTAAAATAATCTTTCAAATAATAAGATTATTTATTTACCATTCTACCACCATTTTTAACAGAGGATGGAAATATATTATGGGCAATAATGAAGTGCTTTAATTTGTCTTCCTTCCCTGTTACCCTTATGCTACTTCTTCATTTATGAGTAATTTTAAATATACATTTAAATGCTTTATCATTTGAAAACAAGATGCAAATAGTCCAATTAATAAAAATAGGCCTAATTTCTCAAAATGACTTCAGGTATATAACATATCTATGCATTCATACACTATTATACAATATTGCAAAAGGACATGTTTTAAGTTAGTCTCCTCACTGCCTAGACATGTAACCAGGATAGCTACATGTTTTGTTTCCTCTGGAGCCTACCATTTGCCAAATACCATTATCCTTTCATTCACTTAAAAAATATTCACATAACAGAAACGTACTATGTTAGGCACTAAGAATACTATGGTGAGCAAAAACAGACATGTTTCTCGTATTATAAAGTTTATAGTCTGGTCAGGGAGAGAGAAAAAGAAATGAATCAAATTATATAAAATGTGAAATTGCAAATAAAGTATCACCAAGGAGAATTATGCAGTGCTATGAAAGTCTATAGTTAATATAGGGGGTTTGAACTAGTGTTAGAAAAGTCAAGCTTGAACTGAGAGCTAAAGAATGTGTTAAACATCATTAGGCCAACTGGAGAGAGAAGCCTTCCCTGGAGTAAACAGTATGTGCAAAGGCTCTGTGACAGAAAGAAACTGAAAGCAGGCCAGAGTATAGGAGTAAAGAGTGCAAAGGAGCCCGGCCGGCGTGTCTCAGTGGTTGAGCTTCAACCTATGAACACGAGGTCACTGTTCCATTCCTGATCAGGTTACATGCCCAGGTTGTGGACTCGATCCCCAGTGTGGGGCGTGCAGGAGGCAGCTGATCAATGATTCTCTCTCATCATTGGTGTTTCTGTCTCTCTCCCCCTCTCCCTTCCTCTCTGAAATCAATAAAAAAAAAAAGTGCAAAGGAGACCAGGGGTAGAGACAAGGCCCCAGGCTTACATAAATCAATACCCAGTATCTCTCTACATAACAATCAAGGTTCAGAGGTGGGCATGTGACCTAAATCAGAGTGAATCTCACAAATTTTACAGGATCAACCAGACAAGAGACAGAGGGTAATGAAGGTCTGAGGCTCAAAGAGTTGCAGCCATGTTGCTGACCATAAGGGAAGACAATGCAGAGCAATCCAGAGATGAAGATGGAGAGAAAGGGGGTCGTACTGATACTATCTGAGTGGTATCAAACAGACACCTTCATCAAAACAGCCCTACTGCCGAAACCGGTTTGGCTCAGTGGATAGAGCGTCGGCCTGTGGACTGAAAGGTCCCAGGTTCGATTCCGGTCAAGGGCATGTACCATGGTTGCGGGCACATCCCCAGTAAGGGGGTGTGCATGAGGCAGCTGATCGATGTTTCTCTCTCATCGATGTTTCTAACTCTCTATCCCTCTCCCTTCCTCTCTGTAAAAAATCAATAAAAATATATTAAAAAAAAAAAAACAGCCCTACTTATATCTGTCACTATCAACAACCATTAAATTGCATTAAATTCATTTACTTAAAAAAATCATTAAATTCGTTTACTTAAAAAACAAACAAACCATGCCCAAACAAGAGCACCAAGTTGAGTAGGGCATTAGACAGTTGAAGAGGTAGGAGGAGGACCAGATAACATTCTGTTAGAAGATGATTTCAGGAGGCTTCTTATCTAGTTTTTTCTAACCCGCCCCCTCACAATAATCGTTCTGTATTTCAGAAGAAAGGCAGGTTCCCATACCACTCCCAATCTTATTATGATGCATTACTCTGGAATGTAATAAAAGGTTCCCCTCCCCGCAACAAGGAAAAAAGGGTCCACTAAAAAATTTACTTTAGTGAGAGAGTACACTATTTTTTAAATACTCTTTTAGGAGGCATACAAACAAAAAAGGTTTGAATACAAGTAAAGAATCGTTGTAGTATAATGATTGATTCCTAGGTTTTTGACTTTTGTAACTGATCAAGTAATGGTTTCCACATATAAAACACTGGAAGGGTAGGTGTGTGAGGGGGAAGATCATGAGTCTAATTTCAGACAGGCTGAGTTTGAGATGCCTCAGACATCTAAGAGAAGATGTCAAATAGACAATCAGTGGAGAAATTGATGCTCCAGAGGTCTGGCTTAGAGATAAAAACCTGTGCATTATCTATGTAAAGAAGAAAACTGAAGCCATCCATTTAAAGGAAGTGACTTAGTAAGAAAGAGAAGAGTGAGAAGAAAAGGCTCAGAATTCTTCGGAAATCCCAATATTCAATAGCTAAGTAGAAAAGGATGTGCCCACAAAGGAGATAGACATGAAATGAACAAAAATGTAGGAGGAAAACAAAGGAGGAGAGAATACTCAAGCACCTTAAAAAGAAAGTAGATGCAGTTGGACAGTGCAATGTAATATCTAATTCAATAATATGGATTCATTTTTATTTCAGCCTCACTGAAAAATCACTTGGAAAATCTAACTATACCAACAAATAATAGCTTGGTAATAATAAGTCAAATATTTTATTTTTACATAGTCTTTTAAGGAAAAAATATTTTTAAAGGGACAAAAACAATTATCTGAAGAGGCACAGAGACAACATTCATGGGGAGAGCCAGTATATTGGTATCCTTACCTGAATAGAAGGGACATCTGTAAAGGCTTTTATAAAATCTTCTTCATCAACTGCTCCAGCACCTCCTTCCTTAGAAGCACCTGCTAATTTAAAATAATTTTACTTTTTAAAGTTTATTTTTAAGCATTTTAGCATCAATAACAATGTGAAAAACATAATTTTTTGGAGCATAACTTTAAGAGACATTCATTTTATAAAAAAGCAATGAAAAAAATCTCCACTTTTCAGAAAAGTCAAGGTACTTAGTAATAGGCTGGCAGTAAAATTCAAACTAAGAACAGAGCCCTTCCATTCCTCATCCAATACAATAACAAGGACACAGAAAATGAAGTCAAAGGATAAGGTTTAAAAGCTGAAAAGCAATTTTAAATGACACAATGTGTCAATGAATGATGGGAAATGTGATGTACAGGATCCATGTGTGCTGCAGGAGTCAGAAAAGCAAATGTGAAAAAAATGAGTCTTGAAATTATACTTAAATATGCAAACAAATCATCCTTTATTGCACATAGACTATCAAAAAGTAAACTTGATAGGTAGCTGTTGTTTAGGAGCCAGTAATTTAGCTACTGTCTTTCAGCTTCAAAGTCACTCTGTTATATTCAGTGGTACTGGGCCTAGGATTAAGCAAACCATTTTTGTGATGATTCTAGTGCCTTCCAGTTAAACCCTGTCTATGGGAGTGGTGGAGAGAGACTGGAAGCTGAAGGAAGAGGGGACCTTCCTGCCCCTACCTGACTGCTTCCTGTTCTTGTCAGCAAAAACCTAGAAACTCTGGAAGGACCTCTGTTTCCAGTAGCATCTGGTTTCGCTTTGTACTTTTTTCTAACACTCACTAAACCGGTTCACTTGCATCCATCAAAGGCAGCGGTCATCTATACTCCTTCCTCAGAAGTCTGAATCAAGGCTCTGCAGGGCCCCTCCTCTAAGTCTCTTCAGTTTTAATAATTTTAACCTCCTCATTTTGTTCCTCCAGCTCTAGGGATAGGAGCTGCTACCTCCATGATACTTTAGTGATTTCTTTCTGCATTAATTCAACAATACCCATTTAACAATTCTTTATATTAAATTCTCTCGGTAAGAATACCTGTTGAGGTTTCTGTCTCCTAATTGAACCCTGGCTGACACAAGGGATACTTAAGTTTCTATCTCTACTTTATATATTTATTACTTCCTGGTAAGAATTCAACACATGGAATGGATTTCAACTACATAAGATATATGCCCAAATGATAACTAAAAAAAAATCTCCAATTAAAAAATTAAATTAAAAGTAACTCCCCAATTAAGTTTATCATCTGCCAAAGGAAATATTAATATTTCAAAATTGGATTTAAAAAGTTAATATCACCCTAATAAAAATAATACTCAGGATTTCCAAAGGCATGTAAGAAGAGCCTCAACTTAAAAAAAACACCTTTGAAGACCTTTGTATGTGACTTGACCACAGAACAGCATAACAAAGCTGTAAGGCAATAAAAACTGCAAATTAAAAGCAATAACAATTTAATAAACTAAGAGAGAAAGGAATGTGTGGTTGCTATAGGAAATTCAATTACCCGAGTAAATAAATTAGTTATTCCCTAAATATTAAAACAATCCAATAAAACAATAAACTCTGAGCCGAAACCGGTTTGGCTCAGTGGATAGAGCGTCGGCCTGCGGACTGAAGGGTCCCGGGTTCGATTCCGGTCAAGGGCATGTACCTTGGTTGCGGGCACATCCCCAGTGGGAGGTGTGCAGGAGGCAGCTGATTGATGTTTCTCTCTCATCGATGTTTCTAGCTCTCTATCCCTCTCCCTTCCTCTCTGTAAAATATCAATAAAATATATTTAAAAAACAAAAAAAACAACAACAAAAAAAAAAACAATAAACTCTGAACCCCATCCAAATGATCACTCCAAGTTACTGATTAACTGAAAATAATTAAAGCGAATAAATAAAAAATAAGATACCTACCTTTATTAACATATTACATTCATTTACAAATCTCTTAATAGGCGTTTACTGTTTTTTACAGTAGGTCCTCTAATAGGAGTGCAAAACCTCGATTTTTACAATGTCTTCCTGATCTTTCACAACTGTCTTACACAGACCACTAAACAGAAAATTCTTTAGAGACATAACTGTATCAAGTAGTTCCTCAACATTTAGCAGTTTTCATTAAAAAAGAAAGATAAACTTTCCAGACTCATTAATATTTTGTACATTTATACATCACTTCTTGCTATTTACTTTGTTACAGTAACAAGAGCAACCATTAGCATATCTGGGAACACACAATTGATTCCTGGAAAGTATATACTTTCAACTGATAGAGGAGACCTACACAGATGTACCAGAGCAGAAGTTAACAACCCAGTGTGCTGAACTGTTGGAAGACAATTTTACAGAGGAATGGAAAAGCAAAGGGGAGAACAGTATCAAGAGTTACTACAGTGTAGCCCTGGATGGTTTGGCTCAGTGGATAGAGTGCTGGCCTGCGGACTGAAGAGTCCCGGGTTCGGTTCCGGTCAAGGGCACAATGCCTGAGTTGTAGGCTCGATCCCCAGTAAGGGGCTTGCAGGAGGCAGCTAATCAGTGGTTCTTTCTCATGATTGATGTTTCTCTTTCTCTCTCCCACTCCCTTCCTCTCTGAAATCAATAAAAATATATTTTTAAAAAGAGTTACTACAGTGTATATGCAGTATACAAAAGGTATTATACATAGGACAGAATGTTAACTCCACAGCATAATGTCAAAAACCTTCAAGGGGATGCAGAGCACCTGATTAAGTCCCAAATAAGGCCAGAAAAAATGGGCCATTGACTAGGAACATTACATAGGAAAGCCTAACTTTGAAAATTCTCTCTAATCATAATACCTTTATTATCCAGTAAGTTCTGTCTTATGAGTAGGGCCAAATAAGCTAGTGGGGAGGAAAAGGAGGAGAAAGAGAAATCACATGGCTTTTAAAATCCCACAGAAGCTGCAGAGTGGAAAGGCTACAAATATTACTAAATGCAGCTTTATGATTATCTCAGAGGTGACAATTAGGTCTCTACACCTGGACATGAGCATTACCAATTTAGCAAGAACTTGCATAGTTTGAATAGTTGCTCCCAATCTACCTGACTCCTATCTTTTGAGAATCACTTTGTATAAGCAGAGCTGCTGCCAACGGGAGTGTCCTGGGTATGTGAATAGTGTAACAACAGAGAACATGCTGAGTTCCCCATTCTAGCCTTGCTTATCTCTTGTATGCATTACAGTAAACTTTTTTACCATCCTAGTTTGCCTAATATTTCCCCTCACCTTGGTTTTGTCTGGCCAATAAATTAAAAAAAGGATCCCTGCATAAGAGAACAATCTGTTAAATCACTGTTTCATCTCAGAATCATCATTCCATTCCCATACAGCTTTAAAAATTCACCTAAAAAAACAATAAAATACTTTTAGCACCAGCAGGGAGAATGGATACCACAAGAGAGATAAAAAGAGTAATGGGCCCTAGTGTCAACTATTAAAGCAAGAAAAGGAGAGTGACTATACATATCAAAAGGAGATGTATTTAGAAAACAACAAATTTGAGAGCAGGAGCACAAGTAGAGAGAGGGCCGAAGGAGGGAGCAATGTTGGCTTCCAACTTGACTAAAGCTCTTTGAAACATAACTGGGTCAACAATCACACTAAAAGATATAAATGGGCTAAAACAGAACGGAATAGCTTTGCTCAGTTGCCTAACCACTCTAAAACAGAGATAAATTTTTCTGTAAAGGGCCAGATAGTAAGTATTTTAGGCCTTGTGGGTCATATGGTTTCTGTTGCAATTACTCAACTGTGCCATTGTAGTGCCAGAGCAGCCACAGACAATATGCAAATGAACAAGCAAGGCTGTGTTCCAATAAAGCTCTACTTATGGAGCTTCATTTTATTGTTCAACAGAACTTAATTTAACTTTGTCACTCATACCTCAAAAAAAGAAAAAGACAATGCATTGAATCTATAGATGAGTTTGGAGAAAACTGAGAGCTTTGTAATATTGTCTGCCTACCCAGGAAAGTAGTATGCCCATTTACTTAGCCTTTTAAAATTTCTTTCAATAAAGTTTTATAATTAAAAAAAAAATACTATGTCCCATAGTAACAAATATTTTGAGGTACAAGCCAAACCAAACCAAAAAAGTGAAAACCTTTTAGGGAAAAAATAATAAACATTAATGAGCCCAGATGGTTTAGCTCAGTGGTTGAGCATTAACCTCTGAACCAAGAGGTCATGGTTCAATTTCCAGTCAGGGCACAAGCCCGGCTTGCAGGCTCCATCCCCAGTAGGGGGCATGAAAGAGACAGCCAATCAATAATTCTCTCTCATCACTGATGTTTCTATCTCTCCCTCCCTCTCCTTTCCTCTCTGAAGTCAATAAAAATATATATAAAAAGAAAGAGAAGATAAATGGTATCACAGAAGCAGAAGCAGAAAGCTGCCCCTGCATCATTTAGTAATGAAACTGTATTTTACTATACCAACAGGAGAAGGCATTTTGAGCTAAGAAACTGAGTAAATTTTTCCCCCTGACCCCACAAAATCACTTGTTATATTCTTAGGACATTTAAGGAAATTTGAATATAGAAGAGAGTATTTAAAAGGAGGTAAGTATATAATTTAAAAATAAATCTACAGAAAATAAAAGGGCTAAAAGAACAAGTTAAAAACATCACAAAGAAATCAGACAAATCCATAACATGAAATAATCCGAAAGACAACTGGCCTAGACCAGTGGTTGGCAAACTCATTAGTCAACAGAGCCAAATATCAACAGGACAACGATTGAAATTTCTTTTGAGAGCCAAATTTTTTAAACTTAAACTTCTTCTAACGCCACTTCTTCAAAATAGACTTGCCCAGGCCGTGGTATTTTGTGGAAGAGCCACACTCAAGGGGCCAAAGAGCCGCATGTGGCTCGCAAGCCGCGGTTTGCCGACCACTGGCCTAGACTCTTCAAAAAAGTCACTATCTTGCTCTGGCTGATGTGGCTCACTTGACTGAGCGTCATCCCATGCACCGAGAGGTCATGGGTTCCATTCCTGGTTAGGGCACATGCCCGGGTTGCGGGCTCAGTCCCTAGTAGGAGGCAGCTGATTGATTGATGTGTCTGTCTGTCTCTTTCTCAAATATAAAAATAACATTAAAATAAAAAAGTAAAAATAAAAACTGTAACAAACTGATGAGAAGACAAAACAGCCCAACTAAAGAATGGGCAGATAATAACAACATGAAAGTCATAGAAGAGGATATGCTAATTCCTACTAATGGATTTAAACGTTCTGAGCCTCACTAGAATGGAAACTCCAGGAGAGCAGGGTCTTTGTTTCTGCATTTAAAGTTGAAAACAATCTGAATGATATTAACAGGAAGCAGTTAAATTATGATACATCAATAATATGGAATACTGCCGAAACCGGTTTGGCTCAGTGGATAGAGCGTCAGCCTGCGGACTAAAAGGTCCCAGGTTCGATTCCGGTCAAGGGCATGTACCTTGGTTGCAGGCACGTCCCCAGTGGGGGGTGTGCAGGAGGCAGCTGATCGATGTTTCTCTCTCATCGATGTTTCTAACTCTCTATCCCTCTCCCTTCCTCTCTGTAAAAAATCAATAAAATATATTTTAAAAAAAATAAAAATAATATGGAATACTGTACACCTATTAAAAGGATGTGATAACTCTTATTCTTAATGTTGAAGGATGAAGATATTTTGTTTAAAAAAAGCAAGTTGCAAAATATTTACGAGTAAGATTAATGTGAGCAAAAATAAAATCGAATCTCAATACTTACATAAATGAACAGAGTAACATGTGAAAGAATATGTATCAAATTTATCACTGGTAACCTCAAGACAATGGAATTAGAGAGGCAAGATATCATTCATGATTTTTTTTCAAACGTCTCTCTACTGTTTGACTTGTTAACAGTGATCATGTCTTTTGTATTTAAAAAGAACAAATTATGCATTTCAATCCTTTTCATTAGTAGGAAACACACAAATTGGTTTTAAAAAAAGGAAAATGATGAGTTAATGAAAAAAATTAGTTTAAATTCACAACATGCCCATCATAGAAATAATGCTTCTTAGCAATTCAACTATATTATAATATATGTGATAAATATAAGGCTAAAATTAGTTATTACAAACTTCTATCTTATACAGATCAAGTATAATGAGTGTAACTAATGGGAAATTCCTCGCATGTGCGATCTTTAGTAATGATATATTTCATTCTTTTCAAAGGCAAACCTTGAATCAATTTGCCTTCCAGTATGAGACTATAATTTTCTAACACCTAAATCTCAGACAAAATATGTACGCAAATGAAGTATGGAAGGATCAAAATGCAAACACTATTAATGCTGGTGGGTGGAATAATAAGCATAGATAGATTTTGTAATTATCTTTGAAAGTTTAAAACCTTGAACTTCCCTATGGTCTCCTCAATGCCTACTATGAAGCCTTGCACAGTAACAAGAGCAACCATTAGGCTCTATACAGCTAGAGAAAAAAACACACAAGTTATCTGAGAAGAGACTGGGTCTTCAGTTTGCATATTAATTTCAATCACAGAATTTGGTTGTTTATATTTTTGTAACTTCTCTTAAACATTTTGAATGTTTCAAAAGATAAACCTTGCACAATGAAATTTCTTTATCATTAAGTTTTGCTCATGAAGTAAAACAGAATAGAGGTCAATAAAAATAGCTATAGTAAAACATGCATCTTATAACTAGTAGGCAAGTTAAGTAACATTGACTTATATTAATAACAACATCTATTGCTAACTCCAATCATATTTACCTTAAAATCAAAGTTTTAAGGGCATCTTATGATGGACAGCCAATGATACGGGATTCACAGTAATTTAAGATGAAATGGTGACTGGCCAATCCCTAAACTCCAAATGTAAGTCCTATTGTTTTGCTATCTGGGATAAAAATAACAAGTATCACATGCAGTATTTGTTAGGGGATAGCCCAGAGATGATACACTCCAAGCACTGGGTTCTCATTTCATCTCTGCTAACAACTGTCTGATCTTGGATACATCATTTAACTCCATGAAGCTCAGTCTCTTCATCTGAATCAGGATGAGATCATTTTTAAGACCCAACCCATGCAGGATTAAAATCTTTTGGGGTATCTTTCATTGTCATTAGTGAAAGAAAAGAGGAATAAAACAAAACACAAAGAGAAGTTACTTGGTTTTATATAAAGTTCAAAAACAAAAAATTGGGGTTTACAAGTTAAAAATTTGGATTCCCAGATTAAACAAATTCTGTGAGGTTTGTTTTATTAAATATGTACCAATTCTCATAATCTTTATTTGTTTAAAAAAACATAACTTTTTTGTTTGCATGATAAGAAAAAATGGACAAGATCAGCATAATTTGAGGAAAACAGATATTTGGACATTCTTAAAACCCAAGTTAGACATAAATGAAGTAAAATAAATATAAAATATCCTAAAGATGCATTAAATACTACTGAATTTGAAAAGTTGGTAATTACCTAATTATAAGAATTGAAAGTTAAAACCATTTCAAAATAGCCTTTGATATTAGATGGAAATAAGAGAGAGATAATATTCTATTCACTTGAATGAGAGAACGACAGAACTTTGAAAATCAATTATTTGGTCAATGATGTATCTCAATAGTTATATACAGGCCTCAATGACAAACGACTAGCCTCAAAATGTGGTACTAATTATAAACAATGACAATTATATCATCATCTAATTCAATCTTTACTTTTTAAAAAGAAAAGCAGCCAAAATAATTGGTACAGTAATGGCGATATTATTACTCTGAAAATAAACTTTAAAAAAGGCAATTTCAACAAAAAAATACTAAAAAGTATTTATATTCACAATGAAAAATTACAGGTTTGCTTATTTCCAAATATTCTATTTTTCTGGTAATCATACTAGTTGAGCTTTAAAATGACAGATTTATGGATGTTGAAAGGTAGTGATCATTACTGCAGATTATAATCTCAGAACTACAGAATCCAATAGAAGTTATTTTCATGCTTTGCCCACTTATTATATGCATGACTCCGTGCAAGCTACTTAACTTCTCCAAACTTTAGTTTGCTCATCAGTAAAGTCAGGATAATAAAGTATGAATGAAAAAAAATATATATATAAGAAAATTCATTAACTTTTAAAAAATTATTACCTAAAATCTATAGAAAAATAAGTACTCTGGGTATCTTCAGCAATTGTATTCCAAGACATTAAGCAAAAAAAAAAAAAGGGGGGGGGGGAAAGGGGTTACCTAAATTCCTATAATAAAATTATAAATCTTATTCAGAAAATGGACATTTTAAGGGAATTCATTTTATCCTTGTTCTAATCAGTAAAGCACAAAGGTAACCTTAGTTTTTATGGCAATAGTATATTGGTATGGAACCTCTTTATAATTTCCCTTGGTTTAAAGGCCACACACATTTATAATTTGACAACAGGTTGGAACACTGAGCCAAAGAACAAAAGCAACACTAACTCACACTAAAGATTAAACACAGGCTCTATTGGATAAGACACTTTGCTAAAAATAGCATACATCTCTCTAATCTTAACATATATCTCTGGGAGAAGTAAATTAAACTCTAAAACTTCAAAAGTAGATTCAGTCAGGATTCCGAAGAAGCTCATTTTATTTTTATTTTGGTAATCTTATCTGAAAGAATTATGTTAAACTCAGTGAACTGTGATTGGCTTATACCACTATTGTATACCTTCAACCCCCCCCCCCCCGCCCCGCCATCATACTATTCGTTTTTTATATACCTCGGAGTAGTGAATGGATTGCCCAGACTGAATCACCATTATCTATATTATAAGTAATATAGATATAACTATAATTCGGCTGTAACGCCGTAATGACCAAATGACCTGTCACTAGGAGGTGCATAGAGCACCTATCGGTCACTTGCCCTGGCCCGCCAGCAGTGGCTCTCATGGCGCGGCGGGGCGCCTTGCACAATTTCGAGCACTAGGCCTCTAGTATTCTACATAAATTTATGAGAAAGAAAATGTATAGTCTAGAGACATATGAAAACATCTTCAAGGTCACTAAACATCCGAGAGATGCAAATAAAACCACAATGAGGTACCATCTCACACCTGTCAGAATGACTATCATCAACAAATGACAAGTGCTGGCAAGGATGTGGAGAAAAAGGAACCCTCGTGCACTGCTGGTGGGAATGCAGACTGGTGCAGCCACTATGGAGAACAGTATGGAGTTTCCTAAAAAAACTAAAAATGGAACTCCCATTTGACCCAGTGATCCCACTGCTAGGAATATATCCCAAGAAACTAGAAACACCATCAGAAAGGATATATGCACTCCTATGTTCATAGCAGCACAATTTACAATAGCTAAGATTTGGAAACAGCCCAAGTGCCCATCAGCAGATGAGTGGATTAAAAAACTGTGGTACATCTACACAATGGAATACTATGCTGCTGTAAAAAGGAAGGAACTCCTACCATTTACAACAGCATGGATGGACCTGGAGAGCATTATGATAAGCAAAATAAGTCAGTTGGAGAAAGGTAAGTATCACATGATCTCACTCATTTGTGGAATATAATGAACAACATAAACTGATGAACAAAAACAGATCCAGAGACAGAGAATCATTGATCAGACCATCAAACCTCAGAGGGAAGGCAGGGGAGGGTGGGGGGAAGGAGGGGAGATCAACCAAAGAACTTGTATGCATACATATAACCAATGGACACAGACACTAGGAGGGTGAGGGCACGAGCGGGGGTGGGGGGGGGGGAATGGGGGAAAAAGGACACATATGTAATATCTTAATAAAAAAAATATAGCCCTAATCGGTTTGGCTCAGTGGATGGAGCGTCCGCCTGTGGACTGAAAGGTCCCAGGTTTGATTCCGGTCAAGGGCATGTACCTTGGTTGTGGGCATATCCCCAGTAGGAGGTTTGCAGGAAGCAGCTGATCGATGTTTCTCTCTCATCGTTGTTTCTAACTCTCTATCTCTCTCCCTTCCTCTCTGTAAAAAATCAATAAAATATATTAAAAAAAATATATATATATATAAAGAAAATGTATAGTCTAGAAAACAGAATAGTTATAAAGAGAGACAGGGCAACCTTCAACTATTTGAAAGTCATGTTAACAAATAACATGACTGCCAAGTTACAAGGAGGCAGATTTTAATGTAACATAAAAAAAAAATTTATTAAGAATTGAAATGGGCTTATAACCTTTCTGGAGGACATTATGACAGGCTGAAATAATATGAGAAATCCCTGCATCTTTTAATTCAGTAAACTTCAGAAATTTATTCCAAGGAAATGATATGTGAAAAATAAACATAAAAGAATGATAGCACAGTTTATAATAGCAGAAAATATTGAAAGCAACCTAGATACTATTTAGCCATGAACAGTGTACAATTAATAGTTTAAGATAATGAGAAAATGCTCAAGATGAAATAGAAGAAAAAAAGTATACAAAACTAGATAATAAGTAATGCCAATTCTGTCCTCCTGAGAAAACATTTGCATGTGTAAAAATAATTGGAAAAGTAATTGGAAGAAAGTACATCATAATTTATCAGTTGATTATTTCTACATGTAGTGGTCTTGCAGGTACTTTTTGTTCCAAATTTTAATTCATGAGCACATTATTACTTTAATCAGATACTGAATAATCATCTATGAGGAATATTTTGAAAGAAAGTGCTATTCTTGAATAGTAAAATGAGCTATGTGACTCCCAATGTCCCTTATAACTCAAAGGTTCTAAACTCTAAGAAAACTTTCTACAACTAATTTAAAAATCAATGAGCCTCTGCCAAGAACAGAAAATCTAAAGTTAAGTTTTCAAAGAAGGATGGACAGCCAAGAGTGATATTAATTTCTGAAGGAACATCAATATCCTTTGGCTAATAGCTCTTTTCTTAGATAGAAAATGGGCAGTGAACCTAAATGAGCTGGACAAACAAAACATACATACAAAACAAATACAGTATAGAATGAATCTACTATTGCCCAAAGCAGCAGCAGGTGGATGTAAAAGGAACGAAGGTTTCTCCCTTATTTTTACCAAAAGGGCCACTGCCTAGATGATGATATAATCTGTGATTAATGTAGTATGGTGATTGATTGATGGCTACAGCCATGGAAATTAGCTAATATTTTCATCTGGTAGGACTATAAACCAAACAAGGGTGGAGAGGGGGTGGGGTTGGTCTAGCATTAAGAAAGTATCTTGTTTCTTTAAAAAGAATATCTGATTTTGTCAATTTGAGTAATATCAGAATTAAGTGACCTTTGGTAGTTAAATCACAATCTCAACTTTCATCTAAGAAAAGAAAGTAAAACATGAAAAACAGAGCTAATTATAAACCATTGGCTCAGAATCACAACAATATAAAATATTATCACCATGCATTTCAAATATTATCCATTCTAAGTCAAATAAGACAGATTCATGAAATAACTATGATAATATCATAGATTAGAAATCTAAAACTCAAATCAAGGGAAAAAATAATCCCCTTGTGATAACTAAAGGTAGCCTTGTTACCAAGAACAAACCATAGAATGTCATACACTTTTTATCAGAGATAAGAATGTGTAATAAACAATATATAATAGAATATAACTAACATTTGGATGAAAATGCACTCCTATAATTGCAAAGAGAAAATAAAATACTGAAGTGTAAATTACTCAAAATATTCAGAGAAATCAGTAAGACATTTCTATTTCACAATTTATTCATATGCATATAAATATATAAGTAGACATATGTATATATTTATTCCTACATATATAAGTATATGTATACATATGCCATACCATCTTTCTTGCTAGTTATATGATACATTAGTTAAAGATAGTTAAAATGAAATATTTGATAGTTTTCCTATATTTAGAATATAATGAGACTTGGAAAATAATATGTGGTTATATACAAAGATCAAGAGAACACAACTTACAGAATCGGTCAAAATACACAGTTTTCCTTTTTGTTTTTAATAAATGAATGATAGACAAAAAGGGGGGGGATCCTAAACACTATGATTTCCCCACCAGTTATTAATTTTAAAAAAATCTCTTTCCAAAATTTAAACACAAATTTATTAACAAAAAAAGGAGAGAAAAAGAAACTGTCGGTATTAAACATTTACCCTTATTTGTATAGGATTCATCCTATCAGAAAAACATGGCAGAAATTAGCACCTGAAAAGTACTCAGAGCTTTCTAATAAGTATATGAAAAATACACACATTTTAAAAAATTAAAATAAAAAATATGCTAGAAACAGTTCTAATATAATCAAAGAATGTACTATGTGCAACACAACTGTATAAAATCTGTTTTTTCCTATTTATTATTATCTAATTCAGAAACAATTTTTGAGGCAATTTTACTTGACCACCACCCATTTCCTTTTGTGACAAATGATTCAATACCCAGCATTTTCAACCATTTTTCCAATGTTGGAGAATTTAAAATTCACTACCTTGATGAAAGCATAAAAACATCAAATAAATTGGTATTTCTCTAACAACTATAGCACCTGAAAATTAATAGTCAAATTCTGAAAAACATGCTTCCTCCTAAAAACAAATAAAAAATAAAAAAGCTCCCTTAAATATCTCCCTTTAAAAATGGCATCTGAAAAATAAATATGTTCAAGAAAATACTAATTCACATACAATATACAACATTTTAAACATTTTGAAAAGGCAGCACATTCTTCTGTGTGTTGCAAAAGACTCCATATCTGCAATCGTGCTGCAGTCATGAATAAACATATTCCTCTGAAGTTCTAAGTATGTGTGGCCATATCAAGGGCACATCAGATTTGAAATGGATTTACATTACCTCCAACTTTAGGGCCACCTGCTGAACCAGGCTTCCTTGCACTGTTGACAGGATTTCCGGATGTTTTAGGTGCAGGAACCTTGAAGGCTGAAGCAGCTGATGATGGCCTATTTCCATCCACTGATTCTTCATCATCAAAGCTTTTATCTGTACAAAGCATTAGCAAAATGTATCTTAAGAGATCTAAGCTTTGTTCCATTTTCCATAAGGCTCAAAAAAACAAATAAAGCTACATATAAAATCATAACTTTGTGAGATATATAATATAAAATAAAGCTCCTTTGAATAAGCATTTATATAATGGCTAACACTATATAAAATAACCAAGTGTAATTTAAAATCAGGTTGCAGTATTACCATATTTACTACCTATATCTATAAAGTCAAAACATAAAACCAAATATATTAACTCTAAAGATAGGAAAGGCAGTTTTCCTTTTTTTGCTACTAATAAGCATTTTCTGCCAGCTCCTCCCATAGTGTATCTTCAAGCACACCCTGCCTTAGTCCTTACACCCAGATTCTGCAACTTACAATCACAGATCCGTTTGCAAATCAGTCGCCTCATTCCTCTGAAAGCTCTTAATTTTCCTCACCCTAGGATGCTCCTAATGGTTCACATGGCCAAATGCAGTAGATTTGAGACTAATCAAAGATTCTATCAAAAATAGATAGAAACAACCACAGAACCACCACTGAGGTTTGTGCCGGCATTTTTCTTTCTCTTCCCTGCACTAGGTACTGTAACAGCCAATCAGCTATAAGGTGACATCATCTTATGGCAGCTACTGCCAGATGAAAGGTAAAAATTCTCCATGTATTTTAAAAATCTCTTTGCAGCTGCAATCCTTATTCTGTATCAAAATTTCAAAGGCATTCAATACTACAGGTTTATAAAC
Source organism: Plecotus auritus (assembly GCF_963455305.1). NCBI lineage: Eukaryota > Metazoa > Chordata > Mammalia > Chiroptera > Vespertilionidae > Plecotus > Plecotus auritus. The sequence continues at coordinate 166,152,413 of NC_137773.1, forward strand.
CTAAATTTGTATTCTCTTATTTAGCTTACTTGAAAATTTATACAAATAGAAAATAAGATTTTATGCAATATTCATTCTGTTGATGTGCTTATTATTGCATCATTAAACCATAGAATATCACAGTGCTCATTAGTGTACCTAATTAACTCTGTAATCTAACAATTTGCTGTTTATTTAGGTCACAGAAACCAAACTGAACAATTTGTTCTCATAAATGATTCAAAAATATTCCATAAAGCTCCTTTTATAATCTTCATGAATGACCATACTAGTATCATCTCCGTGTATAAAATGAAACACCCCCACCCCCACAAGATATATGCATTTTATTCGTCGGAGAAGTTGGTTTTCTCTAGGACCCTGCACAATCCAACCAGGACAAACAAGATGGGCGAGGCAAAGAGGCAGCTTTACCACAGGCTTCAGATCAATATACCAGAATCTTTCCCTTTCAATCTGCTTCCCTTACCTATGCAAATACCCAAATCAAGGAGAAATAATCATCCCTACAATCTTAAATATATATTTAAAGGAAATACACCAAACACATGTTAAAAATTGTTTAATTAAAAACAAGAGTCAAGTAGACACCCTAATATAAAGCCACATTCCATTTCAGCAAGTCTTTTCCTTAAATAGCACAACTTGTAGGAAAAAAAGTACCTTCTAGTTCAGGTGGGGAAGGCCGGCCCGCAGGCCAATCATTTGATCTGGCCCTGACAAGGCAACCACAAGTGGGACTCAAAATTCAATAAATCTAGGAGCTTTTTTCATAGAAACATAAATTTATATTAAGTAAATGACGTTATAAATATCCTAGTGACTCTTGGCAGAAAAAAGATTCCCCACCCCTGTTTTAGTTAAACAATATTATTTTTCTTTCTTAGCATAATACTATAAGGTAGTCAGTGTGGATCACTTAAAACCTGTGCTCTATGTAGACTGCTGTGTTAAAAACACTAATACAATTCCAAATAAACTTTATTTTTTGCCACCACCATGTAAAAAATGTAGCTAAGAGAGACAGTAGACACACAAATCTAAGGAAAGATGAGTATTGAAACAAAGTAGCCAGAGGTTCCCATGGAAACAGTGCTCTGTTCCTACAAACACACAAGAATTTAAAAGAGTAAATGTCTCTACTATTTAAAAAAATTTAACTCTTAACATTCTCAAGCTACTGAGAAATTAGTTTTTAACTTATCAAAATAAGGCCAAGAAAAGTATACAAATCATAACTATGCAGCTCAATGAATTTTCACAAAATGAACATTCCAATGTAACCAGTCTCCAGAATAGATCATTGTCAGCATCCTGTGAGCACCCTCACTGAACCTCCTAAATTCACCAGTTCCTACCGAAGTAAACTGGTCTTGACTTTTAACACCATAGTTTGTTTTACCCATCTGTGAACTTGATATAAAAGGAATCACAAAATAGGTACTCTGGTACCTGGCTTCTTTTCACTCAATATAATGTTTGGAAGATTCATTTCATTACTTATAGTTTTCTAGTATATATTTGTTCCGCAATTTATTAATATCCATTCTACTATTGATGGACATTTGAGTTGTTGCCAGTTTGAGATGAATTCAAATATGTATATTGTAACCTCTAGAGCAGTGGTACTCAAAGTGTGGTCCAGGACCAGCAGCTGAGCATTACCTGACAGTCTATTAGAAATGAAATTCTTGGACCCTAACCCAAATCTTCTGAATCAGAAACTCTGGAAATAGGGGCCCAGAAATATTAACAAAATACTGCTGTAAGCATATTGATGTAAGCATGAGCAAATTTAAGGATCACTGCCCTACAGAAGGAGTTGGCAAACTTAGTCTATAAAAGGCCAGATAATAAATGTTTTAGGCTTTACAAAACATATATATATATATATATATATATATATATATATATATATATGTATACGTATATATTTGTGTGTGTATGTGTGTGTGTGTGTGTGTGTGTATATATATATATATATATATATATATATATACACACACATATATATATATATATATAGTGTCTCTGCAACTACTCAATTATACCACTGTAGTGCCAAAGTAGTGATACACGATATGTAAGCAAATAGGTGTGGCTGTGTTTCAATAAAATTGTATGTATAAAACAGGAGGGCAACTGGATTTAGCCTGCAAGAAATAGTTTGCCAATCCCTACTCTAAAGCAACCACTAAAATAAGAGTAAATAAATTAACTAATAAAAAACTAAAATAATTTTTAAAAATTGAATAGTTAAGAAGCAGGAAAGGAGACAAAAAAGCTAAAACAAGTAGATAAAATAAAAGATAAAGTGGCAAAAATAAAACCAGCTATGCAATAACTACTTAAATGTAAATTAACTAAATATTCCCAGCAAAAGACCAAGACATAATTTTTAAAATAGGTTGCTTAAATAAAATATATTTTACATATAAGTTCACATTAAAATAAAAGTAAAATGATAGAGACAGACCATGGCAAACACCAACCAAAAAAAAGCTGGTCTAGCTATACTAACTTCAAACAAGCAGCTTGAAGAAGCATTAGTAGAGATAGAGACTTTTAATTATGATAAAAGAGTAAATCCAGAACCCTAAATTTTTATGAACCAGTACACAGCTTCAAATACATAAAGAAAAAAAATGAAGAATTATAAATAAATAAATAGGCAAATCTATAACCATAGAGGGCAATAACGTTTTACCCACTTCCAATAAAGTTATATCTTTATAGTATAAGCTAAGAAAATTTGTATAGCTATCATCACAAGCCCCCAATTAAAAAGTTTGCAAATTATTTAGAGGTTATAAATATTCTAGGCTTAAAAATATTTTCTTTTTATGTCATTATCTTTTAATGTATTAAAAGAAATATCAAGTCTATATTAAATCTCAGGAACTTATTTATTTTTATAATCTATATACTAAAATAAATCTGTTATTTTTGAGGTAGGGTTCAGGCGTACAAGAAAAGAACATATGCCTTTTATTAAAAACTAGAGGCCCAGAGCACAAAATTCACGTGGGGGGTGGTGGTGGTGGTGGTGGTGGTGTCCCTCAGCCCAGCCTGCACCCTCTCCAATCTGGGACCCCTCGGGAGATGTCCGAATGTTGGTTTAGTCGGATAGCCCTCTCACAATCCAGGACTGCTGGCTCCTAACTACTGGCCTGCCAGCCTGCCTGATTGCCTCCAACCACTCTGCTTGCCAGCCTGATAGCCCCCTAACAGCTCCCCTGCCAGCCTGATTGACATCTAACTGCTCCCCTGCCGGCATGATCATCCCCAACTGCCTTCCCCTGTGGAGCTGAGGGGACTGGGGGACTGAGGCTGGATGAGGTGGGGCTAAGAGGGCTGGGGGACTAAGGCTGGATGAGGCGGGGCTGAGGGGACTGGGCACTGCCATCTTGTGAGGGTGAGGCAGTCAATTAGCATATTCCCTCTTTATTGGCTGTGGGTGCTGCCATCTTGTGAGGGCGTGGTGGGCAATTAGCATATTCCCTTTTTATTAGATAGGATATTTTCTTTTCTTTTAAATTTAATAAATCTTTATTGTTCAGATTATTACAATTGTTCCTCCTTTTCCCCCCATAGCTCCCCTCCTCCCAGTTCCCACCCCACCCTCTGCCCTTACCACCACCCCCACTGTCCTCATCCATAGGTGTACAATATTTGTCCCGTCTCTGCCCGCACCCCCCACACTTCTTTCCCCCCCGAGAACTGTCAGTCCACTCCCTTTCTATGCCCGATTCTACTATATTCACCAGTTTATTCTGTTCATCAGATTTTTTTATTCACTTGATTTTTAGAAACACTTGTTGATAGATATGTATTTGTTGTTCAAAATTTTTATCTTTACCTTTTTCTTCTTCCTCTTCTTAAAGAATACCTTTCAGCATTTCATATAATACTGGTTTGGTGGTGATGAACTCCTTTAGCTTTTTCTTATCTGTGAAGCTCTTTATCTGCCCTTCAATTCTGAATGATAGCTTTGCTGGGTAGAGTAATCTTGGTTGTAGGTTCTTGTTGTTCATCACTTTGAATATTTCTTGCCACTCCCGTCTGGCCTGCATAGTTTCTGTTGAGAAATCAGCTGACAGTCGTATGGGTGCTCCCTTGTAGGTAATTAACTGTTTTTCTCTTGCTGCTTTTAATATTCTCTCTTTGTCTTTTGCTCTTGGCATTTTAATTAGGATGTGTCTTGGTGTGTTCCTCTTTGGATTCCTTTTGTTCGGGGCTCTCTGCACTTCCTGGACTTGTAAGTCTATTTCTTTCACCAGGTGGGGGAAGTTTTCTGTCATTATTTCTTCCAATAGGTTTTCAGTATCTTGCTCTCTCTCTTCTTCTGGCACCCCCATAATTCAGATGTTGGTACGCTTGAAGTTGTCCCAGAGGCTCCTTACACTATCTTCATATTTTTGGATTCTTTTTTCTTTTCCGGTTGAGTGTTTTTTGCTTCTTTGTATTTCAAATCTTTGACTTGATTCTTGCATTCCTCTAGTCTGCTGTTGGATCTCTGTATAATATTTTTAATTTCAGTCAGTGTATGCTTAATTTCTAGTTGGTTCTTTTTCATATCTTCAAGGGTCTCGCTAAATTTATCGGCCTTTTCTAGAAAATTCCTGAAAAACCTTATAACCGTGGTTTTGAACTCTATATCCAGTCGTTTGCTTTCCTCCATTTCTTTCATTTGTGATCTGTTTCTTTGTCTCCGCATTTTTGCTGCTTCCCTGAGTTGGTAGGGTGGCTTTGTGTGCTAGGTGTACTATAGGGCCCAGTGGCTCATCCTCCCCAGTTACCTGAGGTGGACACTCTTGGTGCACCCCTTTGTGGGCTGTGTGCACAGTCTTGTTGTAGTTAAGCCTTGATTGTTGTTGGTGTTACTGGGAGGAATTGACCTCCAGGCCAAATGGCTGTGAGGATCAGCTGTGTCTATGCTGGGAGAACTTCTGTGCTGGAGACACCTTTATGGGAGAAGACTTGCAAAAGCCTTTGTGCTCAGCTTGAATGGGGCGGAGTCTCAGGGCGGAACAGATAGCATTGGTTTCCCATCAGCCCTGCCCTAATAGGCCCCTGGGTCTCAGTGTCCCGTGATAATTGCTGCAAGCACCTCTGAGAGAAAGCCGCCCTCGAGTTCCACCCGCTGCCAGACAATCCAGTTTCTTCCCAAATGAGTCTGGGTTCCCAGAGTCTCGCCCGGAACTGGAGTTCAGCGCAGTCGGGAGCTTTTGTCTCCCTCCTGCTTGAGAAAGCCAGCCGCGCACTCAGTTGCCAGTCCTCTCCGCGCGCGTGCGTCTCAGTACCTCTGCCTCCTGCAGCTCCTATGAGTCTCAGTGTGCTTTCCTCTTTCCTTCTAGTTGTAGAATTTCCACTCAGCCCGCCTTCCTGTGGTTCTGGATGATGTCCGTTTTGTCTTTTAGTTGTAGTTTTGAAATTGTTGTGTGAGGCAGCAGTTTAGGTGTTTACCTATGCCGCCATCTTGGTTTCTCCCTCAGATAGGATATTTTCTTAATAGCTATAAACTATCAGAACAAATCAGTTATATTTTTTTCCTGAAATACTTTTATGAGTGAACTGGAAGTTGCACTGGAAGTGGACCCAACTCTTTCTTGTTTATGCTATAACCTCATTACCTACAACAATCCTGGGATTACTGTCATAGCTAACTCTTGTTTCTGTTTCCCACCAATGTCCCCCAGGATTTACTCTCAGCATAATGCGCTGTGAGTTGAACAAAGTCATGTCACATTGCTTCTCAAAATCCTCCTACGACTCCAAAAAAGGCCCACCAGGACTCCAAGATCTACAAGATCTTAGGTCTCTCTAACCTCATCTTCTACTCACTATCCAGCTTTCTCTCCAATCCAGCTTCACCAATGTCCTTGCTGTGACTCATATCAGGGTCTCTATACATGTTCCCTTTGCCTAGAATACCCTTCTGCCTCTTAGCCACACTGTTTACTCCTTCAAATCTTTACTAATCTATTACTTTCTCAAAGAGGTTTCTCCAGATGATAAAATTGTAAACCTCCCAAAATTCTGACACTACTGTTCTACCCTTACACTTCCTTTATTTCTCTCCCTAGTACTTACCATTTATATATTTTACTTACTTTGGTTATTATTTCTCTCCTCTCACTGAAATGTATTGTCTATTAGGGTGAGAACTTCTATTTTGCCAACTGCCCTGTCTCCAGCATGTGGAACAATGCTCAGAAGAACACATTTCACAGTAGGGATTCTTTTGATCTCCAGTAAAAGCTTTACTAGGTTATTTGAAACAAAACTCCAAAGACAAACAAACTATAAACATTTTAAAAATATCTCCTGATAAACAATAAAAATACCTGACAAAATACTAAGAAATATAAGAATAAAACCACTATATTTGAACTTCTATTCTGAAGGCCTGTGGGGCAAAGGGAACAAAATTCAAAACTCACATAAGATGCAAACTTGAAGAGAAGAATCTTTCCACCAAAAGCTGATATACCAAATGAGTATATAGTTGCCCTTGAACACAGGTTTGAACTGTGTACTGATATGTGGATTTTTAAAATAAATACCTGTACTGTTTAGACCTCCAGTTGGGAATCCACAGATGTGGAGGGCTACTGTATGCACTGACTATACCATTTTATATAGGGGAATTCAGCATCTGATTTTGGTACCCACAGGGGTAATTACTGAGAGTAGTCAAGTTTTGGGGGAGTCAGACAGAGGTTATATGCACAATTTCAACTGTATTTGGTGGGGTTGTACAGTTGTTCAAGGATTAACTGTATCCTCAAGGTTAAAGTGAACCACAAGTAAGACTTTAACTTTTTTTTTTTTTTAATATATTTTATTGGTATTTTACAGAGAGGAAGGGAGAGGGATAGAGAGTTAGAAACATCGATGAGAGAGAAACATCGATCAGCTGCCTCCTGCACACCTCCTACTGGAGATGTGCCCGCAACCAAGGTACATGCCCTTGACCGGAATCGAACCCGGGACCCTTCAGTCCGCAGGCCGACGCTCTATCCACTGAGCCAAACCGGTTTTGGCAAGACTTTAACTTTTTAAAAATATATATTTTTATTGATTTCAGAGACGAAGGGAGAGGGAGAGATAGAAACATCAATGATGAGAGAGAATCACTGATTGGCTGCCTCCTGCACCCCCCACACTGGGATTGAGCCGGCAACCTGGGCACGTGCCCTTGACCGGAATCAAACCTTGGACCCTCAGTCCACAGGCCGAAGCTCTATCTACTGAGCCAAACCACCTAGGGCAGTGGTCGGCAAACTCATTAGTCAACAGAGCCAAATATCAACAGTACAACGATTGAAATTTCTTTTGAGAGCCAAACTTTTTAAACTTAACTACTTCTAACGTCACTTCTTCAAAATAGACTCGCCCAGGCTGTGGTATTTTGTGGAAGAGCCACACTCAAGGGGCCAAAGAGCTGCATGTGGCTCACGAGCCACAGTTTGCCGACCACGGACCTAAGGCAAGACCTGAACTTCTAGTCTTTTATTCTTTTTAAACTTTTCTCAAGAGGGCCATAGAGAAGTAAATCAAATGAAGTATTTCATTTAGGTCAAATGCTTAGGCAAACTCATTAGTCAACAGAGCCATATATCAACAGTACAACGACTGAAATTTCTTTTGAGAGCCAAATTTTTTAAACTTAAACTTCTTCTAATGCCACTTCTTCAAAATAGACTCGCCCAGGCTGTGGTCCATATTCAAGGGGCCAAAGAGCCACATGTGCCTCGCGAGCCGCAATTTGCCGACTCACACTTGTAGTACTCCCAAGCAACAGACAAAGCAAATGCAAAATTTTCCTAGAAGAAAGTCTATAGCCTCATGTTATTTTCAAAGTAATTTTCCAAAGGTCATTTAGCATGAGATGAAACAAGACACCAGGAGCAAGAAAAAATAGAAATAGACAATAGGAACAGATCCACTTTAAATCCTAGAATTATCAAGCACAGACTCTAAAATATCTATACTTGGAAGCTTTTACCAGGCAGGCTTGAAAATAACTTCAGAGATGAGGAAATTATAAAAAAAAAAGTGACATTGATTTTTAAAAACAACCAAGATTTTTAAAAACTTCTAGAAATAAAAATAACTGAAATTTAAACTCAGTGGGGAGACACAACAGATTAGACACAGCTCAAGGGCTCATTAATGAACTTCAAGATAAATCACACAAAAAATCACCTAGGATTCATATAGTAGGAGCTTTAATATTTACTGAATAAACAAATAAAAAGGGTCAAATACAGAAAGCAACCTATAAATTACAATTATGTTGATACCTCTGTTCTTACTCCAATGTTTCAAAAAAACAATACTGTGGTTTGGTGCAGAAACAGAACAAGATGAACATATACAAACTAATAATGTGAGGAGGCTCTAGTGGTTATGTGTATGATGGAGATGAAAAAGGAGAGAAGAAGGAGCAAAGGTCCTGATAAGAGAAAAAAGAGATGGAAATGGTGGCAGAGGAACAAATATAGGAGGAGATGATGGAGGAGGAGGAAGAAAGGATGGGGAGGAAAAAGAAATGGTGATAGAAGGGAGAGGGAGTTGGAAATAAAGGAGATGATGGAGGAAGAAGTGGGCAAGAGGAAAAGGAGGAGAAGGCAAGGAAGAGAAGGAGGAAGAAATAGAAACAGAGGAGGGGGAAATGGAGGAGGAAAAAGAGGGAGTAAGAGAAGGGAGAGAAAGACAAGCAAAGAGTGGGAGGGGAAAAACAAGCTCAAGTAGGCTAAGGCTTTATCTTATGCTGCCTTCATATTACACTTGAAAACTGTCCTCAGTAAGCGCTGAGCTCCTATAGGCCCATGATTCCCTATCAGCGTGCCTAAAAGCCAAAAAAGCTCTGAAAGTCTTTTGTCTTTTAAATTTATCTGGCAGCAAAATCTGAACTGATTTGTACTCAGTGCATGGCAAAACCTAATGTGAACTGACATTAGCCCATTTATTCTTTATTTCCCCTACTGCGAAAAAAATATTAATGTGCTTGATTATAAGGTCAGGCCCAAACCCAGCTCGGGTTGTTATAAAATATATGTTGTATAACTGTATTATGTTTCTAATATCTAACATATTCTGAATTCCAAAATATAAGTGGTCTTCAAGATTTCAGATAAGAAAGTATGACTTGCCCTGGAAAGGTGGCTCAGTTGTTTGGAGTGCCATCCCATATATTCAAAAGGTTGCCTGTTCCATCCTGGTCTGGGCTGTATGGGAGGCAACCGATCAATGTTTCTCTGTTTCTCTCTCTCTCTCTCTCTCTCTCTCTCTCTCTCTCTCTCTCTCTCTCTCTCTCTCCCTATCTCTCTCTCTCCCTATCTCTCTCTCTCCCTATCTCTCTCTATCTCTATCTCTTCCCCCGCCCACCCCCCCTTTCTCTTTCTCTAAAATCAATAAAAACCTATTCTTGGGTGAGGATTTTTTTTAAAAGGAAAGATTATAAATGCATATTACCATAATCAAGTCCTTTCCTTTTTTCCTTTTTCCCTTCAAAGAAAAGCCATATACGTATTTAAATGGCTATTCAAACTTTCCACTTCACTTTTATAGGTACATGTATCCCAAAACATAACATTTTTGCTTCTGAATTCATATAAAATCTGAAAAGCTGCTCCATCTTACATGGAAAACAAAGAGCAAGCTAAAACCTTTATACCATGTCTCTTTAAAAAAATTCATTTTGTGTGATTATCCTCAGTGAACTAACCAGCCATTTCAGTAAGAAGAACCCACAACATGACTGACTTTCATGCACAAAATAGACTGTTTCATAGTAAGTAGTTTCTTATACCAAAGTTCCTCTTTTCAATTGAAACTATATCCTTCCTTATTCTAATTAAAACACCAAGCAATAGGACTTTGGATTTCTGAACTGTTTCACACTCTTGCATATCCAACGATGATCATGGTTATATCTAACAGCTAAATTAGCAACTGATACTAGGAAACAATCCTATATAATAAAACCCTAATATGCAAATTGACCAAACGGTGGAACAACCGGTTACTATGACATGGGGGCAGACGCTCAACACAGGAGCTAAGGACCCCTTGAGGGATGTCCAACTGCCGGCAGGTGGACATCCCCCAAGGGGTCCCCCAAGGTGGACATCCCCCAAGGGGTCCCAAATAAAATCTGAATATGGCCCAAACCAAATGCAATATTTAAAGTTGCCTGTAAATTAGGATTTACACACAAAAAAACACCTCAATTATTATGTGCTATTTTATGCCAAACATAAAATCAAATTTATTTGGCAAAAAAATTCTCCTAAAATATAATTTTAATTGAGAGGGTGCAGGCCAGGCTGAGGGCCCCCGTCTCCCCAGTGTACGAATGTCAAGCACTGGGCCTTTAGTAATCTCTATAAGCTATTATATAGCATGTATCTCAGAAAACTTAAACAAATTTTAGTTGTTTGCACTCCCCACTATGTTTTTACATTAGGATATTCTCCTTGGGTTTCTTCTGACCTCACAAGTCCTTCTTGCTCAGTCTCTTCCTCTTTTACCCAACCATTAAATGTTGAATATCCTCCTTTTCTCCTGGCTGCACACTTTCTAAGTGGCTTCATCAATTCTCAACAGTTTAAAATATCTTCTACATGCTGACATTTTAAAATGTTTGTCTCTAGCCTAAACCATCTCTCATTTTCAGGTCTATATATTCAACTGCCCAGTAGAAGTTGCCCCTAAGAATATCTAAAATTAGAGAATTTGACATAGGTAACCTAACAACAACACATCTCCAAACTCATTCTTCCTGTCTTCCCCTATGCCAGTAAATGATATCATCATGTAGTCAACTCAAGCTTACAACCTGAAAGCCTCATTCCAAGTTCTCTCGTCTGCCCTGCATGGATCGTCTATCAGCAGCTCTTATTGTATATAACTCCAAGTTATATACAGCTATTTTTCTTTACTTCCTCTGCCACTCCTAGTCTAAAGCCAGACCAATATTATCTCTGCCTATATTGCTACAACTTCTTAACTGGTCTCCTTGGTTCTATTCTTGACCTTCCGAAACCACAACACAGATAATGCAATCTTCCAAAGAAATAAATTGGACCAATGGCTGCTGAAACCATTCAGTGAAAGACTGATAGGAAACTTTTTATGAGGCTGGTAACACCTATTCAATATTAATACAACACAAAAAGACAATCAGACAGTGTATGCCTTCTAACAAACAATATACTTTACCACATACAAAAATCTGTATCAAAAGGAAAAAAAGAAAAACCGCCCTGGCTGATGTACTCAGTTATTAGAGAGTTGGCCCAAGGATCGGAGGGTGATGGGTTTGATTCCCAGTCAAGGGCCTGTACCTGGGTTTCAGGTTCCAAACCTGACCCCGGTTGGGGCACGTTCGGGAGGCAAGCATCTCTCTCTCTCTCTCTCTCTCTCTCTCTCTCTCTCTCTCTCTCTCTCTCTCTCTCCTCTCCCCCCCTTCTCCCTTCCACTCTCTCTAAAAACTAATGGAGCCCGGCTGCCCTGGCTCAGTGTTTGAGCATTGATCTATGAACCAGGAGGTCACACGGTTTGATTCCCAGGTTGTGGGCTCGATCCCCAATAGGAAGCATGCAGGAGGCAGCCAATCAATGATTCTCTCTCATCACTGATGTTACTTTCTCTCTCTCTCTCTGAAATCAATAAAAGTATTTAAAAAATAAAAATCAATGGGAAAAATATCCTTAGGTGAGGATTAACAACAACAAACAAAAGGAAAAACAAGACCCCTGCAAAAAGAAAAATCAGACCTGATTCTGATCAAGACATTATCAGAATTTTCAATTTTCAGAAAATACAAGGGATATAAAAACATTTTAAAAAAACAAGCAACATAAAACCACATGGCAATGTAATGAACAAAATCTAATATATCCGTACTAGATTTTATGAGTCAGGTGTTTTTTTCTTTAATAAATGGCAAGAGGAGAAAAAGATAGACAACTGCTTTAAATAGAACCCTAAGAGGTATATCAAGCCCTAGCTGGTTTGGCTCAGTGGGTAGAGCATCGACCTGCGGACTGAAGGGTTCCAGGTTCGATTGCGATCAAGGGGGCAGTAGGGGGCATGCAAGAAGCAGCCAATCAATGATTCTCTCTCATCATTGACGTTTTTCTCTCTCCCTCTCCCTTCCTCCCTGAAATCCCAAAAAAAAGATATATCAACCAACTGCCATGGTAAACCTTGTTTGAATGCAAATTTAAAATGTAAAAAGATATTTATGAAACAACTAAGGAAATATGCACGTGCACACACATACTCACACATCCCAGTCCAGCAAGATAGTAGGGCTGGGGTAGATAGGTAGGAATACTGATGAATAAAAATTGTCTATGTATTGACAATTTGTTGAAGCTGGATAATGGCTGGTAATGCAGGTTTATCACAATATTTTCTATTTCTGGTTATGTTTGAAAATTCTCCTAAAATATAATTTTAATAACTTTACTCTCTTCCTTAAAATCCTGCAATGGAACTCCAATAAAATGATAAGTAAAACCATAAGAGCAAAGAAAATAAAGTGAGGCAGAGAGTATGTGAAATAAGCACCTAAAATATAGCAACAAATTCTTATAAAATGCAAATAAAAAGGATAAAAGGCTTTTGAAGAATAATACCACAGCAAAACTGCAACTTATAAATCTCAGAAGCCCACTCAAACAGCAGAGAGAACTAATTTACCTTGGAGAATGACAGAAGTAATAATTTCTAAGCCAGAAAGTACAGGAATGACTAGCAAGGAACAAATTAAAAATTTATAGAATGATTTCATCATTAAGCTCTTCCCACTCCCAATTCAGTGAGCTCAGTATTTTACATACAGGTGTGTATGTGCATGCTTACACATGTGTGCATACACGTACACACAATTCTGTAAAAATGGAGCCATCAGGAAAGGAAAAACAAAGTTCTTGGAACTATTTGAACTTTTATTTGGCAAAATTAAAATTTAACAGGAGGGCTGGATGAGAGTCAAGGAAATCTCCCAGAATACAGAGTAAAAGAGAAAGATGTAAAACTTTTAGTAAAAAGATGTAAAACTTTTAGTAAAAGAGAAAGATGTAAAATAATTAGAAATTGAAAATCCAAATGCTTCAAAATAAAACAATGGCCAAATTTTTATATTCACTTGAAGATGCTGTGTTCTCAGCAGCAAGTTTAGTCTTAAGTTATTTTTTTTTTAAATATATTTTATTGATATTTTACAGAGAGGAAGGGAGAAGGATAGAGAGCTAGAAACATTGATGAGAGAGAAACATGGATCAGCTGCCTCTTGCACATTCCCTACTGGGGATGTGCCCGCAACTAAGGTACATGCCCTTGACCGAAATCGAACCCGGGACCCTTCAGTCCGCAGGCCGACGCTCTATCCACTGAGCCAAACCGGTTTTGGCTTAAGTTATTTTTTTATAAAAAAGTAAGTTTAGCCAAAACCGGTTTGGCTCAGTGGATAGAGCGTCAGCCTGCGGACTGAAGGGTCCCGGGTTCGATTCCGGTCAGGTGCATGTAACTTGGTTGCGGGCACATCCCCAGTGGGAGGTGTGCAGGAGGCAGCTGATCGATGTTTCTCTCTCATCGATGTTTCTGACTATCTATCCCTCTTCCTTCCTCTCTGTAAAAAAAACCAATAAAATATATTAAAAAAAAAAAAGTAAGTTTATATTATACAAAGTTTAAAAGAGGTGAAGAAATTGATAACATCTCTTAAAATTTTGGGATAGGTATCAACTATTTGAAGACATTTACCCTTTTCTTTAAGGGGGCCCTTTAAAATTTCAAGATCTTCAATAGTTCAGTGAAAGGGCAAACACAATTTAAACCATTTGGTATTAACAAAATTAACATATTTCATGAAAACATAATATCAAACTAAATAATAAATGCACCTCATAAAATGGTTTATTTAGAACCTTTACACAATCTAGTCATTTCAGGTAAATTTTTTTTCTTTTTTTTTTTAATAGATGAGAATCTTTTTTTTTTAAATAGATGATCTGCTGCCTCCAGCACCCACCACACTGGGGATCAAGCCCGTAACCCAAGCATGTGCCCCAACCGGGAATCAAACCATGACCTCCTGGTTCATAAGTTGATGTTCAACCACTGAGCCACATCAGCCAGGCTCAGGTAAATTTTCATGACAGCTACAGGTTGGTCATAACAGCTGTCAAGAACATCAACTATACATTCTACAATGCTGTTAACCTTTTCTTGAAGATTCAGGTTCATTAGCAACATCATGTTTGAGGCTAGGTTGCAACTGGGCCCAAGGCCTTGCACCCAAATGGGTAAATGAGCCCTCTTCAAGAAGGCTAAGATTTTCAATCTTAGTGTCTGCTAATTCCTGCCTATACTGTTGCTAACTGCTCAATCTTTTGTCCCTTGTAATTTACTTTTTCTCCTTATAGACTACCCCCCCCCCCATCATTGCTCCCAGAAGAAAAGTTTGGCCTTTTTGCCAATAAGTTAGAGTTGCTTTCTTTCAGTGATTTACATTACCCAATCACAGAATATTCCAGGATATGGAAGAGATCATCCATTCAGTATTCAGCATAATTTCTTACTATTGTGCCCTAGCCCCCCCCAACCAGTAGTTATATGTCAATTTGGAGTGGTCCCAGAAGGCTTACCTCTAGAAGGCCAAAGTTATATCCTCAATTATATACATTTTTAAAAATATTCATTCATGTTTGAAATAATAAACTGTGTTGAAATATTAAAAGTTTACAAAGAGTCTATTTGCAACAAAACCTTATTTCTTTCCAGCTACTCTTTGGCATAACAACTAAAGGCCAAATTCCTCTTATGAGCTTTTGAGGCAGACTGAAGGGCTCAGCGCCACGTAATAATCCTACAGGTTTTTAACTCTATCAGGTTTGACTGCCCAGAGTTACTTCACAGTCATTTGACTGCTTAGTTTTATACTCTTGGGTAAGGATAAATACAACTAAACAGAAAGATACCCGAAACTCTTCAATTGATAGTCTTTATAGTGCTTCACAAATTCAAGTTTGCTGAAGTTAAGCTTATGTAACATTTAATAGATAATAGATTAATAACCAGAATATATAAAGAGCAATTATAAATAAGCAACAAAAAAGTCAAACAACCAAAAAGTTGCCTAAGGATGCCAGAAGGTAATCCACAGAAAAAGAAATACAAATAAACAATCCTATGAAGATGATCAACCTTATTAGAAAGCAAAGATGTTTTTAAAAGGGTGAGGTATTTCTCACTCATCTGATAGGCAAATTTTAAAAAGATTAATAACAACAAAAACGGAAAAGAATTCAGGATGATAGGCACTGTTGGTGGTAAGTGGTAAAGCCTCTTTTGGCAGAAATTAGTTAGAGCTAACGCAATTTGAAATAAATAAAAAACTTGGATCCAGAAATTCTACTTCTAGACTACTTTAAGAAATATATACGTGGCCCTAGCCGGTTTGGCTCAATGGATAGAGCGTCGGCCTGCGGACTGAAGGGTCCCAGGTTCGATTCCGATCAAGGGCACATACCTGGGTTGCGGGCTTGGTCCCCAGTGGGGGGCATACGGGAGACAGCCAATCAATTATTCTCTTTCATCACTGATGTTTCTCTCTCTCTCCCTTCCTCTCTGAAATTAATAAAAATATTTAAAAAAATAACCCTTGGGGGGAGAAAAAAGAAATATATATGTGTAGGTGTATGTGTATATATACACACATACGTTTTGTACAAAGGTGTTTTTTCATGATCATTTAGAAAAATAATGTGATTAAACAATCTAAAATTCCATAACAGAAGAAATGGTTATAATGCATCCATACTATGAAATTCTATGCAACAGTTCAAACAAATAAGGCAGTTACACATGACTGCATTAAAAAATCTCTATACCATATTGAGCACACAGCAAATGGCAAATATATGTTCAGAATGATACATATTTTAATACTCAATATGCATGTAAGGTATGAAAAGACAAACTCCATACTAATGAAAGTATTCATCTCAGCTTATACCTATGATTGAGGCTTACAGGTAGTTCAAAGGGGATTTTTGCTCTATTTGCATTGTTTGAATTTTGAAAATAAGATTGCATTTGTCTTAAGTTCATAATTCAAAATGAAGAAATAAAAAACAACATAGGAATAGTGCAATCCAATTGTTATATATATGTTCACATGATAAGAGTATGGTGTATGTGCATTACACGTGAGAGATTATATATGCAGAATATATGAAAATGTTATAGCTATAAATCTCTCTCTATATATATATATATGTATTTCTTTTTTTAAAAAAATATATTTTATTGATATTTTACAGAGAGGAAGGGAGAGGGATAGAGAGCTAGAAACATAGATGAGAGAGAGAAACATCGATCAGCTGCCTCCTGCACACCTCCCACTGGGGATGTGCCCGCAACCAAGGTACATGCCCTTGACCGGAATTGAACCCGGGACCCTTCAGTCCGCAGGCCAACGCTCTATCCACTGAGCCAAACCGGTTTCGGCTATATATGTATTTCTATCTTTATTGTTTACTATGCAGATTTTTAATTTTTTAATAAAGGGGTATTACTTTAATTATCAATAAAATACAATAAAGGTATTTCCATTTTGAAGAAAAGAATGAACAGAAGGTTAACCTCTGAGTTTTATAAGAGATTACTTTGATTTTTTAAAAATCAAGACATTCCTCAACAGTCTGAATGCATTTATATACCATGTGAAAATAGAAAAACTAAGTATAACTATAACTAGATAGCCACTGAACCTATATGTTTAAGAAATAAAATCTGAATATGGCTCAAACCAAATGCAATATTTAAAGTTGCCTGTAAATTAGGATTTACACAAACAACTTGGCAATGTCCTTAAGTATATGAAAACTTGATGGCTTTTACCTTAAAAATTAGTAGTTAAAATTAAATTGTTACTTATTTATATAGAGTCATATAAAACAGTTACATAAATTCTTTTTTTTACACAAATTCTTGGAATAAACCATAACAATATGCAAAACAAAACTTACTATCATATTTCCATTAACACGTACATAATAATTTAAATGACCGTTACTAATATCATCATTTTGGTAAGTTTGCATCCTATTCCTCATAGTTCCAAGGGGACAAACTCCTTAGAGGGAAATCATTGCATAGTCATGAGGAAGGCTGAAGCTATTAGAGTTAAAACTCCCAAATACAGTCAGTCTTCCTTAACAACTTAGTGAAAAAATACACAAAACATTTTTGAGTAACCTCAAATTCCCCTTTATACATATCTCTGGTATTGATGCAATTAGAAAGTATACCTCTAAGTCTCTTAACAAAAGATTTAATATTGAAAAAAGAAAAAAAAACACCTCAATTATTATGTGCTATGAAGGACAATACAAATGCACTAGATTTGGTTCTAGTTTGTTCTGTGCCTGGGACTTACAATCTCAGCAAGCCTCAGTTTTCTAATCTGTGAAATGAAAATACCAACATACTCTGTATACTTCACAGAGTTATCTGTACCTGATGAGTTAATGTATACTAAGTATACAAAAGTGCTTTGGGAACTAAAATGCATTATAGAAATATTTTTTAGATGATTTGACTGCTTAGTTTTATACTCTTGGGTAAGGATAAATACAACTAAAAACAATAAAGCACTGGCAAAATCAATTTTTAATCTAATTAACATCCTATATAGAAACTGTAAAAGAGTAAATATTTTCTAGAGAATTGTTTACTAGGGACAATGACAAATCACAAGCATATTAATTAAAATAGTGTCTATGGCAAGCCATTTTGCTTCTTTTACTACTTTATACCACAGAATTCTACTTGTTGTCAAATACCACAGGAAAGATGTCAAGCTAGTTAACCAAACCTTCCTGCCAAAATCTGTCATTATTCTAAAGGCCATGTTCTCTCTTTAAAGCTTTTGCATATATTCCATGTTTCTTCCACTATCGCTTCTTCATACCCACCACCAAAGACTGAGGGCTTGCTTGGGTTACAAGGTAAATTGTCACCTTATATTTGCCAAATCTCATACAGACATATCAAGTAGAAAAATACACCAAATGACAAGTAAGCACACACGTGTATACATCATACATGAGTGTATACATACACACACACACACACACACACACACCTTCATTCTTTAGGGAGAAATATATTCCTTACATTAGCAAATGATTGTCACTTTAAAAGGAAGTATATAACACAAGCAAAAGAAGAAAAATAAATCTTACTCACCATCTCCCATAGCCATTCAGATGGTCCAGGGAGCTCTTTCTCAAACCAAGAGGTCAAACAGCACAGCAAATAAATGCAGCTCAGTGCCTGCGCCACTAGGCTCGGCCTGCAGCCTGCAGACACCGGGAGCACTGTGTGACCCAGGCTGCGCTGCAGTTCTGCACCGCAATAGCCAACAGCTGCTACTCCATTTCAAAATAAAAGTCTGGGGTCTTGTTGAAAACCCTTGTCTAATTTAGCTGAGCCTAGCAGTGCTTGATCAAGATTATTCTTTAACTGCATACAAGCAGTTAGATACAGGTTATGATGTTTCTCCTTGTGCTGGCCGACTGAAATGTAATATAAGAAAAGCTCTGAGAATCAATAAATGCCATTCCACGGGGGAGGAGGAGGGACTTTTAATGCAATCATCAAAACACAAGGCATGTGTTCAGCAATCATTTTCTGCTTCCCTAAAGCTATGCATGTAATCAGTAGCAATCACATGATCTGATGGATTAACTGATTTGCGCCTTTTTAAAAGGTTTTCATCCTTTTAATATTTACAAAAGGAGACTGCTAGAAGTGCACCAACAGGAATAGCCCAGTTTCCATGATTAACTGCTCTCATTATGCAGGAAGCATTTCTGGCTGCCGTAAACAAATCACGTCAAAGGCAGCCCATCAAAGGCTGTTCTGTGTGTGGACAGCAGGGCCACGCAGAACAAAGCTTGTTTCTGGTGGAGACAGAAGCTCGCCAGTGCGCAGCTGCGGGGACACGGAGCACCCTCCATCCAAACTGCACAACCATCAGCACACTGTCAAGCTCAGAGAAAGCTAGGGCTCATGATCACAAATAGATACAGTACCTTTAAAAATCAACCTAAGAAGAGGTGCTTTGCTTTTCACCAAAGGGTATGTTATAAACATATATAAAAAAACTGAACCATAGGTACCTTATTGCCTCTAATAAGCCAAATATCAAGGTAATTTGATATCCTAGTTTCTATGCATTATTTTATAGCCAGCCTCCTAGAGCAATTCTTTTCCTAGCAATTGTTTCAAACAGAGAAGCTGGGAAATATTTTACAATGATTACATGCCTAGACTGCATTAGGTCCTACACACACACTAGACAAATCAGAATTATTCAGTTTTTTCACAGTGAAAGAGAAAAAATCTTGCAGTCAGAGCCACCAACACTGTTGGTGTTTACATCTTGATTAGCGTAGGACAGTGGTCGGCAAACTCATTAGTCAACTCATTAGTCAAACTCAATATCAACAGTACAACGATTGAAATTTCTTTTGAGAGCCAAATTTTTTAAACTTAAACTTCTTCTAACGCCACTTCTTCAAAATAGACTCGCCCAGGCTGTGGTATTTTGTGGAAGAGCCACACTCAAGGGGCCAAAGAGCTGCATGTGGCTCGCGAGCCACAGTTTGCCAACCACTGGCGTAGGAGACTGTCTGGAAAGGTCCATGAGGACACCAGGCCCTGTTATAATCAGAGTGGCCTGCAACTTTCAGTCTTTTCTTTCCAGCAGGGCTGGTGTCCTTTCAGCCACAATCTGATTAATTTCAAATCCAGTTTCCTTCTACTAGCAGAGTTAATTCCACTGCACTTAGGGATTCTGCCTCCCTCACACTCTGTAATACAAGAATTAAACTCAGGCTTGAAACACACTCAAGACAAAAAGTGCTGTGCATTTCTCACTATTTCTAAACTAAATGAAATACTCAAATCTTAGATGATACAATTTACTTTATGTTCTTCCAACTCATCCCTAGCCTCACTGGACTCTAGCCAACCCTGACCTTCCTTCTGTCCTTTTCTACCTCTGGGTCTTTATGGTCACATTTTCTCTGCCCAAAACACTTTCCCTATCATTCATTCCATAATTAGCTTGTTCTCCTTTATCAGATCTCAATTCAAATGTCTCATCTCTCAGAGAAATCTGCCCCATTATTCTAAAGTGGCATCACTGAGTTAATTACCAACTCCATATCCTATTCACTTTACTTAATGACTTAAGATGACAGCTTTTAGCTATAATGACTCTTAAAAAGTCATACCACCTTTACAACAAATCCTGTTTTTTGTTTTTGTCTGTATTTAGCAAAATGACTTTTCATTCCCAAACACTCTAAGTCAATATAAGAAGTGTGATGTTTCATTATTATGGTTTCAGGTAAAGGCACACTAAAAAATTTTACTTACCATGATAAGTTTCTAGTCACAGAATATCATATGGAACAAATTTGAATTAAATGCCATGTTTGGGTAAACTCCCAACAATTTGCTCTGCATATGTACACAAAGTGAGAGAAAGAAAAGGTGGTATCTTTAATGGCTCTTTAGTCCATTATGTGCATTAATCTAAATATAAAAACCTTATATGCAAATTGTCCTCATGGAAGTTCGACCAGGAGACCGAGCACTCACTATGATGTGCGCTGACCACGGGGGTGGGGGTGGGGCGGAACAAAGGAAGGCCCCGGCCAGCAGCCGGAAGGCCCAATAGGTCCTGATCACCGGCCAGGCCTAGGGACCCTACCCGTGCCAGAGTTTCGTGCACCAGGCCTCTAGTTATTTTTATTAGGTTTATTTTGACCTAAAATGAGCCTTTATTTTGACCTAAAATGGTCCCTTGTTCTTTTACTTTTTTGTTTAAGACTTTTTAATTGATGATGTTTTTTTAAGAGAGAGAGAGAGAAAAAAACATCAATGTGAAATATTGATTGGCTGCCTCCTGCATGCTCCCTACTGGGGATGGAGCCCACAACCTGAGTATGTGCCCTGACCAGGAATCATACCAGCAACCTTTCAGTGCATAACACCCAATCAACTGAGCCACATGGGTCAAGGCCTGTTCTATTACTTTTAGTTTACAGTTTTAGTTTGAGTGCACAATAACAATGAGCCAATAAAAGGGCTGAAAATGTTGTGGGAGAAAATTGTGCAGAAATAAAAAAGGAGTTGAATAAACCTTCATTACATTCTTTGGGTACAAACTATTTTTTGCATTTGTTACTTATAAAAATTTGTGTTCAGTGTTTGATACATTTGTCTACCTGTGATGATTATTCAAGTATCTTGTGCTGAGATGAAACATACTATTAGTGGAAATAATTTTCTCATTTAATGGCTTTTGATTTGGCAGCAAGGATTTTAGGAATAATTTAAATTAATTTCATTAAACAAAGGGTAGTTGTATTTCGTCCATCACCAACTGTATTCACTCTGGATTCCCATGTGTTCACTTGTTTATGATCTCTTCTCCCTTACTAGAATGTAGGCGTACTGAGGCAGAATCTTTAACTGTCTTCTTCACTGCTGTGACATGATCTAATTTTAAGATCATTCTCACTTCTGGATAAAAAAAGATTCCAGAGGTCAAACATGGAACTGTAACATGTAGTAATCTAGGTAAAAACTATTACTGTAACATGTAATAATCTAGGTAAAAACTAAAGGAGATTTAGAGTGGGGTTTTAGCAGTGGAGATGGAAAAGAATGTTTGAGATATATCAATATTTCAGAGGAAGAAATGAGCAATTAAACTAGACTAATTAGTAAATGACTAATTAATAAATGACTAATTAGTAAAGGACTAATTAGGAGTCAATTCAGATTTCTAGCCTGAGCTGACAGTGGTAACCACTGACTGAAATGGGTAAAGCAGGGAAGAACAGATTTGAAGGAAAGGCAGAGACAACAGGGTTTCAATTTTGGACATGCTAAGCCTGGGATGCTCATTAGGCATCCAAATGGAAATGTCAGAGAGGCCACAGGCTAACAAATCTAGAGCATAAGAGATACAATGAATGAGGGCTAGAACTACACATTTAAGAATCATCAGCAAATAGTTACCATTTAAAGCCTTTGGGCTGAATTAGGCCCCTGAGAGAAAATAAAGACAAGGGAGAGAAGGGGTTTGGGGGTAGTGAACAAGATAAACAGGCTTCCCTCTACTAGTCTCCAGCCTTATTAACAAATCCATTAAAATATTTTTCAATGACAGCGTAATATTTTCATCAAAAACAACTGGCTGCTTGGCTGGTGTGGCTCAGGGATTGAGCAATGACCTATGAACCAGGAGGTCACAGTTCAATTTTCAGTTGGGGAACATGCCCAGGTTGCAGGCATGGTCCCCAGTGGGGAATGAGCAAGAGGCAGCCCATCAATAGTTTTCTCTCATCACTGATGTTTCTATATATATATATCTCTTTCCCTCCTCTCTGAAATCAATAAAAATGTTTTTTTAAAACAAAACATCCTGACCAATTTCTATACCCCAATATATATGTATTACAGATTTTAACATTCACATTTGACCATATTTATAATATTCAGAGCATAATCTCCAATACAAAAATATCCCTGAAGACTCCCCTAAGAGAAATAAGTGGTAGATACTAACCCCAAACCTCCTTGTTTATGGAGAGATAAACAAGAGAAAAAGAAATGAGACCTTAAATAATAGGGGATAAAATAATCTTCTATTTTGAAGGTAACAGAAATAACCTCACAAAATAAAATGACAGTACTTTCAAAACAAACCATACCAGCCCTAACTGGTTTGGCTCAGTGGACAGAGCGTCGGCCTGCGGACTCAAGGGTCCCAGGTTCGATTCCGGTGAAGGGCATATACCTTGGTTGTGGGCACATCCCCAGTAGGGGGTGTGCAGGAGGCAGCTGATTGATGTTTCTCTCTCATCGATGTTTCTGACTCTCTATCCCTCTCCCTTCCTCTCTGTAAAAAATCAATAAAATATATTTTTAAAAAAACCATACCAAATAATAAATATTTTAAGTTTATAATATCCATTACACTCTTTGTCTTAGAGTTGTAACTACAAAGTTTGGAATACACAAGTGAGAATGCACTGTAAATGGTATGAAAACACAAGTCTTAATTTAAGGAATTTTAACAACTCTTCATCTTCCTGCTGTTTCTGGTTTCTATGGAAATGGACAGAGGTAACTGCTGAGAAAATAAGGACAAGGCACTTAAAACACTTCTATTCAGAGGAGTGATAAACAGCTGGCAGTCAGGGTAAGGACCAGTAGTGCTGAAGTCAATTTATGCTTCTGGAACTAAGTTTAGATTAGGGTAGACACAATCTTTTTAACACTAATTTCTCACTCCATCTGCCTTCCTGCAACAAAACAAATTTCAATCTTGGTTTAATCTAGAGGGGGGAAAAAACCCCCACTAAATTATATTAGAAACTAGTTTTCCTATTATTTAACTATACAACTTATATAACAAATTATTTCTCCAGCATCATTTACATAGTACTAAATTAATCACACTCTCTTTAATATGAACTTAATTACCTAGGTGAAAAACCATCTATACTATCTTTTGAAATAAAATATATTCTTTACATATAGGCTAATTAATAATTAAAGACTGAAGTCTAGGTAAATGCTACCCAATAAAACCAAATACAATTTAGTATCCTTACAAAAAGTAGAGCAACTACAAAATCAAATAAACGCCACATATTAACTTCAACTTCTAATTCAGAAGCCAAAGATAATTATGTTGGTAAAGTTCCTACGTCTGTGTTTCTTCACTAGTGTCATCACTGGTAGTCTACACATAGGTGTAATAGAGCCCATCAACTCCACAATTTCTACTAAAAACAACGAAGTAAAACAGTTACTATGGGAATAAAAAACACATTCCATGCATGAAACGTGGAGGACAAGAAGGTCACCATATCTTCAACCCAGAAGATACAAAGCATAGGCGAAAGAACAGATCATTTTGCACGAATGAGTACACCCATTATTAAATTTTCACTTATTCCAAGTAAGTGCAAATGGCCAGCAGAGTATAAAGACTTGTTACTATATCTTAACTAAGTTTTAAGCCACAAAATCAAATCAGTTGACTTGAAAACGTATTTTAGTGTCTAAAAGTTTGTTAATAATCTTAGAAATGTTTAAGAACTAGAATAATTTAATTATTCTTACCTTTGCAGACACTCAAAATCATACCGCCTGAATTTTGCACTTCATCAAATTTGGCAAATATCATTTCTAACCTGGGAATAAAGAATAAATTTTGTTTGTTTTACATACACTTTAATGGGGAACAATTCCTTTCACCATCTCCCTGAGAAAAAAACAATTCCAGGGATCTAGTTAGTTCTATACAACTCTCTTTTACAATGAACTCACTTACTGAAAAGAAAGACAAAACCCATCTCTCTTCACTTGCCAGAACCAGCCAAATACAGATAGCACTCTCCACACTTTGTGAAATGGCAACTTTAACACAAAGCAGTTTCCCATGTTTCATCATAAAATTATTTCTCCAACCCATCAAAAATACTTCAGTTCTGCCCTAATTAGTTTGGCTCAGTGGATAGAGCGTCAGCCTATGATCAAGGGTCCCAGGTTCGATTCCGGTCAGGGGCATGTGCCTTGGTTGCGGATACATCCCCAGTAGGGGGTGTGCAGGAGGCAGCTGATTGATGTTTCTCTCTCATCGATGTTTCTAACTCTCTATCCCTCTCCCTTCTTCTCTATAAGAAATCAATAAAATATATTTTAAAAAATACTTCAGTTCCACCTTTATAATGAATCCACTCAGTCACCAATACACCCTTAAAAGGTACACAGAACCATGTTAAGGAAACATAAAACCAGTGAATTGAACTGGGCCCATATAAAACAAGGAACTTAACAGATAAATGCTGTGTGTGTTCTGACTGCTCCACTGAGCAGAATATGACCACTATGAAAAAAAGAATATAATTTTCAAACAACTACAATATTCAGGATAATATTACACAGAATTTATTATATTGAATTGACTATACTGAATTCTTGCGAATAAATGTTAGATGAAAGAGGGCAATGGTTAGTGAAACAATCATCTGAAGAAATGGGTAAAGCAAAATTCATTCATATCAGAAATGTGTCCAGTATTTTGATGATTTAAAATACTACCTATAAAATAATGAGGCCATGCGCTAAAAGAGTAGAAAACACTCTGCATGGTTGAAAAATTCAATTGTACACGCCTTGTACCTATGTAGTCCTTCCCATCCTCTACCACCTGGTTAGAGAAACATCATAGAAAAAACAGACACAAGCGTAACACAGAGGAAAGAACTATGGACTGAGAGTCAGGAAGCCTTCAGCTTCTCATCAACTACTCTGGGTCTCAGAATCTTCATCTGCCAAGTGGCTAGCCACTTAGGAGAGAAACCACAGGTAAGAATAGGATTAATAAATTGCTGGTGTATTTCAGTAAGGACATTAACGTATAAGCTATCCACATATGATAAAATCCCTATGAGGCTAAAATTACTTATAAAATATAACTTAAGAAGAAAGGAATATTGTAGGCCAATTTTATTTTGAGCATAACGCAAAAATCCTAAGCACATATGTGGAACTTAATTTATAACAAAAGGAACACTGAAGAAAAATGTTTTTAATAAGTGGTACTAGGTCAAGTGGATATCCATATGGGGAAAAAATGTATCTGAACCTCTATCACACACCATTAGAAAAATATCCCATGTGTACAATAAACCTAAATATAAATAAAACTTCAAAACAATTACACAGAGAATATCTTCACGACAGAGCAGGCAAAGATTTTTTAAACCAGACACAAAAACGTGTCTAATTATAAAGGAAATGACTGAGAACTACATTAAAATTAGGACCTATGCACACCAAGAGACATCAAGAAACTAAAATGGCAAGTGACAGGGTAGGAGAATATATCTGAAACATATATATATATATATATATAGCTAATAATGGGCTTATATCTAATGTATTTTAAAAAGTCCTAGCAATCAATTTTTTAAAATGACAGACGACCCATGCTGGGCTGGCGTGGTTCAGTGATTGAGCGTCGACCTAAGAACTAGGAGGTCAGGGTTTGATTCCCAGTCAGGACACATGCCAGGGTTGCAGGCTCAATCCCCAATAGGGGGTGTGCAGGAGGCAGTCGATCAATGATTCTCTCTCATCATTGATGTTTCTATCTCTCTCTCCCTTCTTCTCTGAAATCAATAAAATATATTAAAAAATAATAAAATAAAATGACAGACCACCCAATTTTTTAAAATGAGCAAGAGACCTGAAAACACACTTTAAGAGAACATACCCAAAAAACTGATAAATTTGAAATGATGCTCTTCTTTATTAGTAATCAGAGAAATGCAGATTACAACCATATGAGGATATATGAATCAGAAACCTAAATTAATAAGAGTAACAATGCCAAGTATCAGTGAAAATGTAGAATAATGGCAACTTGCAAACAGTGCTAGTGAGAATATAAATAGGTACAACCAGCCTGGAAAACTGTCAATATAAACTAAAGGTAAATATACCCTACTGAGGCCCGATGCACGAAATTCATGCAAGGGCCTTGGCCCCAGCCCTCACCCACGGCCCCCACCCACTGCAGCTTTGTCCCGCCTGCTGTGGCTTTGTCCGGAAGGAAGGACATCAGGTCGGAAGGACGTCTAGTCTAATTAGCATATTATGCTTTTATTATTATAGATATTATTATAGATGGCCCAGCAATTCCACTCAGATATATTCCAAGAGAACGAATACATTCATACACCAAAAGACAAGTACAAGAATGCTTTGAACAGAATCTACACTAATAAGAGTAACATGCTAACTGACCGTACCTTTGTGACGCCCACCAGCCAATCAGGAGTGAGTATGCAAATTAACCCAACAAAGATGGTGGGTTAATTTGCATACACAGGTGCCGAGCGGCCGGGGGGCGGGGTGGGGCGGAACGCTTGCGTTGTCGCAGGTGTTCCGTACTGCCCCATCTGCTGTGGGCCTCTGGGCAGCGTGGGAAGGCAGAAAGGTGGCTCCGGGCTAGAGCAAAAAGGCAGCTCCAGCCAGAGCGAAGGCGGTGCTTGCAGCCGGGGAAGGAAGGCCCATTTTTGCACGAATCTTCATGCATCGGGCCTCTAGTTATTCATAAAGCTACAAATTAAAAAAACAACTCAAAAGTCTACCAACAGTATGGAATAATCAAGTATGGCCTACTCACACAATGGAAAACTATAAAGCAATGAAAATGAACAGCTATAGCTGAACCCAACAATGAAAATGTATCTTAAAAACATAATATTAACTGCCTGGCTGGCGTGGCTCAGTGATTGAGTGTTGGTTAACCTCTGAACAAGGTTCAATTCCAGGTCAGGTTACATGCCCGGGTTGTGGGCTCGATCCCCAGTGTGGGGCATGCAGAAGGCAGCCAATCAATGATTCTCTCTCTTCACTGATGTTTCTCTCTCTCTCCTTCTCCCTTCCTCTCTGAAATCAATAAAAAAATTTATTTAAAAACCCCACAAAACCATAATATTAACTGAAAGAAGCCAGATATAAAAGAGTATATACTATATGATTCCATTTATATAAAATTCAAAAACGGGCAAAACTGAACTATGGTGATAGAAGTCAAATTGTAGTTACTTTTCAGGAGGGAAAAGGGAAAGATTAAAATGGATTTAGGGAGGCTTCTGGAATGTTGTAATATTCTACTTCTTTACCTGCATAATGGATACAGGGGTGAATTCACTTTGTGATAATTTACAGAGCTTCATACTTATGATTTATGTATTTTTCTGTATGGATGCCATATTTGAATAAAAACTTAAAATAAAAAAATTATTTCAATAAAAAATTTTAATTACATAATTTATATGTAATATGTATATAACACATATATACATATATACATTTATACAGGGTGGAGCAAAAGTAGGTTTACAGTTGTGAGTACCCGAAACATAGTTTATTCTTATATTATTTATTAATTATTGTATTCTTTCCATATGAATAAGTCTAAAACTACTTTTGCTCTACCCCGTATATACTCTCACACATACAAATATATGTGGTAACATGATTTCTTTCATCCACTTAATACAGAATATATTCAAGTGAAATTCTTGTTAGCCCTACATGTAGAAAGCAAATTAGTGAATAAGTAAGCAAAATACTTATTTATTGGACAACCTTATCACCAAAAAATGATTAGCACTTGAAACACTCTTACATAGTAAAAGATAGCCAGATATAACGATATTTATGATAACAGAACACACCACCACCTGTGTAGTTTTGCTCCTCTTAATACCCCCCTGCCAAATATTTAGCTAATCAAGTCTCCAGATCCAACTACCAATTTACAGAATATAAAGACAGAAGAACATGTTAAACTGCACCACAGGAAAAGAATTAGCAATACCCAGAATATGGGAAACTTTATAGGATAAACTGCCAGGCATATTCAAAAAATAAAATACAAGGCAAAAACAAAACAAAACAAAAAACACAAGTGCTGGGGCTACATGAAGATTTAAAAAGACATAAAACATATCAACTAACTATTGGACTTTATTTGGATACTGATTCAAACAAACTGCCAAAAATACATAGATACTTAAGACATTTGAAAAACAACTGGAAATGTGACCTTGACTGCATATTTGATTTTACAGAATTATTTATAAAGAAATTTAAGGTGTGAAGATAGTATTGTGGTTGTAATTGAAAAAAATATTTCTTCCCCTTAAAAATATATTAAACTAGAGGCCTGGTGCACGAGATTCGTGCACTGGGGTGGGGGGTTCCTCAGCCCCAACTGCGCCCTCTCACAGTCTGAGACCCCTCGGGGGATGACCCCTGTGGGAGTGCCCCTCAGCTGGAAGCCAGGCTCGCTGCTCAGTAGTGCTGCCTGAGCGGCACTCCCCTTGGGGGAGCGCACGGACCATCAGGGGGCAGCTCCTGTGTTGAGTGTATGCCCCTTGGTGGTCATTATGCATCATAGCAACCAGTCATTCCACCGTTCGGTCAATTTGCATATTAGGTTTTTATTATCTAGTAGAGGCCTGGTGCATGAAATTCGTGCACTTGAGGAGAGGGCCCTCAGCCTGGCCTGCGCTCCCTTGCAGTCCAGGACTTTTCGGGGGATGTCTGCCTGACGGCTTAGGACATCCTTAGCACTGCTGCGGAGGCGGGAGAGGCTCCTGCCACCGCCGCTGCACTCGCCAGCCATGAGCCCAGCTCAGGGATTCTGGCTAAGCAGTGCACCCCTGTGGGAGTGCACTGACCACCAGGGGACAGCTCCTGTGTTGAGCATCTGCCCTCTGGTGGTCAGTGTGCATCACAGCAACTGGTCATTCTGCCATTCGGTCTATTTGCATATTACCCTTTTTTATTATCTATAATAAATAAAAGTGTAATATGCTAATTAGACCGGACATCCTTCCTGATGACCTTCCAGACAAAGCTGTCGCGGCGGGGGCCAAGGCAGAGGCAGAGGCAGCCGCAGCGGTGGCGGGGGCCAAGGCCCTTGCACGAATTTTGTGCATCGGGCCTCTAGTATAATTACAGAGGAAATGTTATAATGAATTGGATTTGCTTTAAAATAATACAGTATAAAAGTAAGTAGATAAGGGTATAACATACAAAACTAGCCACAGGTGTTAACTGCTGAAGCTGGGCAGAGGGTACATGAAGGTTCATTGTACTATTCTGTTTAATATGTTTGAAATTTTTCATAATAAAAAGTTAAGCCCTAGCTTTTTTGGCTCAGTGGACAGAGCGTTGGCCTTCGGACTGAAGGGTCCTGGGTTCAATTCCGGTCAGGGCACATGCCTGGATTGTGGGCTCAATCCCCAGTAGGGTGCGTGCAGGAGGCAGCCAATCAATAATTCTCTCTCATCATTGATGTTTCTCTCTCTCCCTCTCCCTTCCTCTCTTGAAATCAATAAAAATATATTTTTAAAAAATGTTTAAAAAAATCCTCCATGTTCCCCTTAAAATGGAGACTAAAATTTCATTACAAAAAGAAAATATAATTGGAATAATGTCCTAAATAAAAATATAAACTCTAAGAAGTAGTATAGAAAAAAGTATCTTAAAAAAAAGTTCTGATACACTGGAAGCTCCTCAAGAGGAATGTTATTAACTTGATTGCTGCTATTCTACTCATTCAGGATCTTCTTTTTATTTCACTAGGTTTTAAGGGTAATGATTGATTCTTATATAGTTTTCTGTTAGCCAGTATCTTATACAATACCTTTCAACAGAAGGTACTCAAAAAATAATTAATGAATGGATTACTATTTTTATTAAATCCTTACTCAAGCCATCTTCCAAATTATGACCATACTGCCTGGTATCAAAAGATAGTTACCTACAACCCTGGCTGGGCGGGATCAGTGGGTTGGAACATTGTCCCATACACCAAAAGTTTGTAGGTTAGATTCCCAATCAGGGCACATACCTGCGTTGTGGGTTCGATCCCCAGTTGGGTAGCATACAGGGTAGCGGGGAGGGGTTGTGGCAACCAGTCAATGTTTCTCTCTCTCTAAATAAGTAAATAACATGTGCGTATAATGAAACAGTGTCCAAAAAGATTATAGGGTCTAAGAACCTTTTAAAAATATATATTTTTATTGATTTCAGAGAGGAAGGGAGAGGGAGAGAGAGATAGAAACATCAATGATGAGGAAGAATCACTGATTGGCTGCCTCCTGCATGCCCTGTAGTGGGGATCAAGTCCACAACCCGGGGCATGTGACCTTGACCAGAATCGAACCCGGGACCCTTTGGTCTGCAGGCCAACCCTCTATCCACTGAGCCAAACCAGCTACGGCTAAGAACTTTTTAAGTGGTGATAACCTATATATCCTCTTGTATCTTTTGAATTTCAAAACATTTCAAAAAACTGAATCCATCTCAATGAACACATAAAATTAAAACTTTTAAAATCAATGGCAAAAATTTAGTAAGACTTACCTAGCAGGGGGAATTCCTCTCTTAGAAAGGTCCACTCTTACTTTCTCTCCCACATGTCTATAAATCTCCACTATAGCCAATATTGCGGCATCTCTCACCTGCCAAAGAATTCAGAACTTTAAAAAAATATATGAGATACAATAAAATACTTCACATCAAAGTAACATTACACAAGAAGACAAACTTGAATCTCCAAGTTGGTTTTAATATCTCTAAACTCCTAAGAGATTCTGGCAGGTTATCAACAACAACAACAAAAACCCACAAAACAGTAAGAGGAATGCCAAGAAACCTCTAGAGAAACCTTGTAAAAGATTTTACAAAAATCTAAAAAACATGTAAATAAAAGTTACTAAAGTGGCTTTTAAAAAGTCTTCTTTTTGTAATAGGATTGTATAAGCACTGCCAATAATGAATACAAGTCATTATCACGGTTAATATGTTTTCCAGCCTTTCAAGAATGTGGCCTGGTCCTAGCTAGTTTGGTTCAGTGGTTAGAGTGTTGGCCCGCAGACTGAAGGGTTGTGGGTTCCATTCCATTCAAGGGCATGTACCTCAGTTGCAGGCTCCATCCCCAGACCCCTTTGGGCACGTGCAGGGGGCAACCAATAGATATGTCTCTCTCACATTGATGTTTCTCTTCTCCCCCTCCCTTCCACTCTCTCTAAAAATCAATGGGAAAAATATCCTCAGGTGAGGATTAACAACAACAAAAAATATGGCCTGAGCGCAAACAAATATTTATACACCAATGTTCTCAATGTCATTATTCAAAGTAGCCAAAAAGTGGAAATAACCCACATATCCATGCACGAATGAATGGATATTAAAAAGTGGTATATACATGCAATGGAATAGTATTCAGTCTTAAAAAGGAAAGGAAATTCTGACACATGCTGCAACATGAATGAACCTTGAAGACATTGTACTAAGTAAAATATGCTAGATGCAAAAGTACAAATATTGTATGGTTCCACTTCTATGAAGTTACCTAGAGTAGCCAAATTCCTACGGAGAGAAAGTAAAATATAATTGTGAGGAACTGAGGAGTTTGAGGGAATGTGGAGTTACTGTTTAATGGGAAGAAAGTTTCTATTTGGTAAAATGAAAAAGTTCTGCAGATGGATGGTGGTGATGGCTGCACAACAATGTGAGTGTACTTAATGCCAATAAACTGTACACTTTAAAATGGTTGAAACAGTAAATTTTATGTTGTGTATATTTTACCACAATTAAAAGGGGAAAAATGTGGCCTAAAGACAGGAATTTGGAAGATAACTAGCTCTAATTCCCCTGCAGAGTTCACTGTCAGAGAGCAAATGAAGAGACAGAACTCCTTACAACCTCTGGAGGAGAAGCTAGCTAGGGACTAAAAGCAGGGAAAACTTTATGCAGGGTATTTCCAAATGCACAAGCTGTGCCAAAAAGGTTACAACTAAGATTCAACTCTACTAGAAGGAATGGGATCCAGAACACACCCCTGTATTATGCCTACAGTATATGAAGCTCAGGTAAAAAAAATTTCTAATAAATGATACATCACTGGCACAAATTCCCTTTGTTAAATATGGTTTTGACTGTTGCAAAAAAGTTGTTGTTATGCCACTCAGAAATAAAGGGAGCTGACAACCTGTTCTCACAATTAGTACATAGGACTACAAAAGGGAATCCAAGTTATTTGTTACTCAATTTTTCAAACTCAAGAGCTATACTTTAGCCCTGGCCAGTGTGGCTCAGTGGGTTGAAGCGTCGTCCCAAGCACCGAAGGGTCAAGGATTCCATCCCTGGTCAGGGCACATACCCACATTGCAGGTTCGATCTCCAGTCCAGGTGCGTATAAAACACAACTGATGAGTGATTTTCTCTCTCTCTCCCTCTCTCTTTTCTCTCTACAATCAATGAAAAACTTATCCTGGGGTGAAAATGTAAAAAAAAAAAGAATTGTGGCTTAAAAGTCCCATCTATCCTTAATACTAGCTAACAACTAACAAACTTAAGCAACTTAAGTGAATATAATATGTTCTTAACTAGATTTGGTGGATTTTAAAGAAAAAAATGAGGTGAAATCTTAACTTCACTAACCCCTTTCTACCCTCTCTCTTCTTTTTAAAATAGACTAAGTAGGGGACATCTGTAATACTTTCAATAATAAAAATAAATTAAAAAATAAAAATAAAATCAATTAAGAGCACTAGCAAAGAAGCCGTAGCCAAAAAATTAGTCAACACTTAGATGTAAATAAAATTTTACCTGACTGTTGGAATCTCCAAATAGGATACACAAATGTGGTACCAACTTGCTGAGGACTAGTGGTTGAGCTCCAAAACTAAATATAATTTGAAAAAATAAAGAGAATTTGGTTTCAATCAAACAGTAAGCAAATATCCTTTGCTTTCTTCTTGTCTGTATTAATAAGACAGATATGGTAGAGAGCATGGGCACACATTATTAAAACATGAAGGTATGAGACACAAGCAAAAACTAATTCTAAACAATGTCAAATATGCAAACTTGAGTAATCATGACTGACAATGAAAATTGTCAATACAAGATCCAACAGAGCAAAATGTTCAACCAATGGCACTCTTAAACCGGGCAAATTCTCAATGACTCAAGAAAATTTGAGATTTTGTTTTAAAATAGTGATTTTTTTTAGACTCTGGATCTCAAATTTGCATTCCAATAAAATCTTTATTTATGTATTAATTTTTGGTGAGGTCATGGGTTGAAAGCAAATGACAGGAGAGCCAAAAAACACAAAAGTTGTGCAGACTGAATGCACTTACAAGCTCTAGATGGCAGAAAGGACCATAGAGGAATAAAAGAAAATAAATGAAGGTATAGTTAGAGGAAAGGAAGTAACATTACAGGAAAAGTTGAAAGCTACTATATATGACCTATCTTGTTGCACAGAACTTAAAAAAATAATCCAGAAAGAGAACAAAACTACAGTTTACAATTTCTTCAGATTGGAGCTCTTAGCCCTGTGGCATCTATGCTATCAGAACTCTGCACACAGCTACCAGATTCACTGTCTAGTTACCTGGGAGTCTTGTTCAGTCTATGATTTTCAAAACCACCCACATTGTTCTAGAAAGCTCAGGTGGGGAAATGGCTACAATATCTGAAATACCACTGAGCTAAAACCAGTCCCAAACTAGGTCCAGAACAGAAGTAGATCCTAAGTTATATAAACATATTTGCTATATGACCATCTACTTTGGGTAGCAACTATTAACATGCTAAAGAAAAAAAAGAAAAACACTTCTTATAACTAATAAGTTTAAATTAACAACCTGAAAGATAACAATATGTACACAAAAAATTAACAAAGGTATCAAATAAAATAAAAACTCTTGTACTTGAGATCAATTAATAACTACTTAAAATTTATTTCCATAGCTCTCCTCGAGCTCTGTGAAATGGATATTACTTTTTTAAGAAAAATGAAAAACACAGGCAGCTGTTTTCAGTAATCATAAAACTTACATGTTTAAGGTTTCAATAAGACACAGACACACGCCTTCTCGAGATCGAAAATTCTTGTGCTTAAAACCAGAAGCCAACTGTTCCCAAATGTGCTATTTGAAAGAAAAGTAAACATGTATAACAAAATATTAAATTACTCATGTCAAACTTACCAATCTTATTGGTAAATGAATTTTCCCCTTACACTATTCACTTCTCTACAAGTTTTTCTAAGCCAAATTTTCACTGATGTTGCTCTCACCCAATTTTTAATATCTTAATTACATTTTTAGTTTTTATTTCATATATTTCACTTTAGAATTAAATTATCCTCAGACAAACTATGTCCAACATTCAAAAACATTAGAATTTCCAAGGACAGAATTTGTTCTAAGCTTTAGAAATCTTCAACAACAATGCTACCATTATAAGTCCAATAGTCCAGTAAGCATTTAAAGGGTCCAATGTTGCCTAGCAACTACTACAGGCTGTCACATGGAACAGGCTTTTTCAACATTTTAGAATTCAGGCTTTTCTCAGATCAAATACAGAAACATATTTGAGCATGTCATTTTATTGTTAACCACTATAATTTATTTTAGAAAAAGCATAGATAAACCTAGACAAATAATCCAAAACAATTACATGAGTTTGGTATAAAAAGGAACCCAACTTTATTTTTCCAGCTATATGGCCAATTGTCCCAATCAATTCTTTCTCCACATTTAGAAATATAATTTATTAAATTCAAGTGTGTACGCACGCGCACACAAACACACACACACACACACACACACACACACACACACACACCTTTTCCTGGACTCTATTCTTTCTGAACTCTATTCAGCTCTACTAATATATTTCTCTCTTCTCTCACTCTCTGTCAAACTTTCTAGAAGGTAACTTGGAAGTTTACAAAACAGAACAAAACAAAACAAACCTGACTCTGCAACACCACCTCTGGAACATTATTCTATACTAGAGGCCCGGTGCACGAAATTCGTGCACGGGGGTGGGGGGGAAGGTGTGTCCCTCAGCCCAGCCTGCACCCTCTCCAATCCAGGTAGGATCGGGCCTAAACAGGCAGTCGGACATTCCTCTCACAATCCAGGGCTGCTGGCTCCCAACTGCTCGCCTTCCTGCCTTCCTGATTGCCCCTAACCGCTTCTGCCTGCCAGCCTGATCAACCCCTAACCACTTCCCTGCCAGCCTGTTTGCCCCTAACTTCCCTCCCCTGCAGGCCTGGTCACCCCTAACTGCCCTCCCCTACAGGCCTCGTCACCCCTAACTGCCCTCCCCTGCAGGCCTGGTCACCCCTAACTGCCCTCCCCTGCAGGCCTGGGTCCCCCCCAACTGCCCTTCCCTGCAGGCCCGGTTGCCCCCTATTTCCCTCCTCTGCGGGCCTGGTCACCCCTAAATGCCCTCCCCTGCAGGCTTGATCGCCCCCAACTGCCCTCCCTTGCAGGCCTGGTCCCTCCCAACTGCCCTCCCCTGCTGGCCTGATTGCCCACAACTGCCCTCCCTTGCAGACCTGGTCCCTCCCAACTGCCCTCCCCTGCTGGCCATCTTGTGGTGGCCATCTTGTGTCCACATGGGGGCAGCCATCTTGTGTGTTGGAGGGACAGCCAATTTGCATATTATCCTTTTATTAGATAGGATTAGATAGGATAGAGGCCTGGTGCACTGGTGGGGGCCGGCTGGTTTGCCCTGAAGGGTGTCCCGGATCAGGGTGGGGGTTCCCTTGAGGCATGGGGCGGCCTGGGCGAGGGGCCTGTGGTGATTTCCAGGCCGGCCACGCTCCCTGGCGACCCAAGCGGAGGCCCTGGTATCTGGGATTTATTTATCTTCTATAATTGAAACTTTGTAGCCTTGAGTGGAGGCCTGGGCAGGCGGAAAGCTTGGCCTCCTGCTCTCTCTGTGGCCTCAGCCATCTTGGTTGGGTTAATTTGCATACTCCCCCCTGATTGGCTGGTGGGCATGGCTTGTGGGTGTAGCAGAGATACAGTCAATTTGCATATTACTCTTTTATTAGATAGGATGTATGCTTACAGTTTTGTCCAAAGATACATGTACAAGGATATTTCCTATAGTACTATTTGTGATAATAGCAAGTCAAAAACAAGTTAAAATTTGAACCATTGAACAAGGATTAAAGGATACCCACCATACTATGAACAAGGACTCTGGTTAACTCTGGGGAAACAGTTTACTTTTACAAAGCAATACTCTTTGGCTTTTTTATAAATCATGTAATATTATAATTTTTAAACTGTATTTTAAATGATAACACATAATACCATTATGTGTATTGCAAATTCTGATCTTTTTCTACTTAACATGGGCTACTCTTTAAATGTTTGTATACATGTCACCTAATTTCTGCTCCTTTCAAAACAATTCCATATAAGGGCAATTTTTTTTTACTGTATTCATAAAATACAGGTCACTGTCATAAAGTATATATACCTTATACAATTAGTAACTACCTGTTAAAATAAAAAATGTCTTCCTGTCTTTGTAGGAGTTGCAGAAACTAACATAATATTCATTATTTCTCAAAATAAGCTCTTCACTGAACATTTTATAATAATGCAGATAAGAAAAAACTGAAAATCCTAAAAAATAATATTATCAGTATACTGTCAAGTCACTAAAATCTCTGAGTTAGCTTTTTAAAAAAGCATTTGAGTAGGAAAAAAACAAAAAGTTAAATATAGATATTTAATCTTAAATTTCAACTTCTTTAAAGTATTAGCAACAATTGTTTAAAATTTCAGCTTTCATGTCCCCTGGGGACTGACTTGCTGTGATTACCATCTATCCTTACTGATATTTCATCAATAGTTAGCAAAATAGGAATTTTAAATGTAGGCCTACCATAGGTGGTGCTACTTGGTCCATTAACTTCAAGAGCAGAATCTGAGCTTCATCACGAATTTTGTCTTTGGCATCTCCCAGTCTGTCTATTAAAGCTACAATAACTAGAGAGAGAGGAAAAAGAATAAATAAGCTATATTTTATAAAATTACAAATAGCAATTGTTTTCATAAATTAAAAGTTATGAAGTAAGCAAATTGTTTTCACTTCTTTTTTCAGGAGTATAATAAAAAATAATTGAGAAGCAAGCTCAACAACACTTAAGGAGAAAAGAAATTACATTCTTTTTGGTAGGAAATGATTATAGAGTGAGAAGCCAACTATACCAAATGGAGTGATGCCATTCCAATATTTAAGATTAATTAAGGAAATGATTGTGTAAGAAAACAAGAAGTCCTCATTATAATCATAAGCCTAATCATGAGGCAACACAAATACCTGACAATTGGAACAATGTAAATCCTTCTCATCTTGCTTAGATGTATTGTTAACACTAGAGAAATTCATCAACATCTATAGAACTAGCTATTGTGGGACTCTGGTTCTGATAGCTTCTGAGAGGCAGTCCAGGACAATAATAAACCTTCCCGTTAGAGATAATTATATACTAAGAACTGAAATATCTCATTTAATTCCACTGCCTCAATGTGACCAGTCAGTACATTAAACCCCATCTGACCCTCTTTGCGTCTGAAAAATAAGTGATATATGTAATGCCTAGAATTACTCTCAAGTCTAAATACTGTCTGTAACAACTAATAATAGGAGCTACTATAGGGCAGGGGTCACAAACATATACACCTACAGCCAGAGAGGTATGGGAAATACAAAAAATGAACCAGGTCTAAGAACTACAGTATTCCAACCTTGCTGTATTATAACTGACATTCTCAGTTTTGAGGAGACAAGAGGAGATAGGAAGGACTTAGGAACTGAAAAGCTCATGATCCAGACAAAAGGGAAGCTACAACACAGCTTCAACCAATAATTAGTTACATGTGGGAATACAAGGTTGGGGTTGCCAGATTGGCCAATCTTTCAAAACAAATCATAAATATGAATTTTAATGTAAAACTTCCTAATGTTAAACATTGATTCAATGTTTTAAGAAAATACATAAATAAAACATGTTTACAGAGCAAATATTTAAAAACCTATCCTAGGATTTTAAGCAGGAGACTGATGTAGTAAAAAAAATAATAATCTTTTCAGAAGGTATCCCACAGAGAATGAATTGGAACTAGGCATTAATTTAAAAAGGAACAATAAATACAGGAAAATTCACTAAGATGCTTCTGCAGAAAGGATAGCTAGACGATAAAAATAAAAGTGGAAACTGGCAGAATTTGGTGGCATACAAATATGAAGAAAAAAGCTGACCAAAGATAATTCAAAAATAAGTGTGATACATTATGAGACATTAACTTAATCCATAGGAGAGATTAACAAACATCTGAGGTTATCCTTAAATGTTTCTATATAATCAGAACCAAATCCACTCACCAAAGCACTCCAAAGGTACATGAAGGTCACTCAGGTTTAGAAAATAGGTCAGAGCCAACTCTAATCCTAACTACTACACAAAGAAGAGCATTGTACTGGTATAATGCTCTTCTTTGCAAACACACTGTAAGTAAGTGCTGTTCAAAGTATGGCTGGTAGCCCAGGACCAGTCTACAAATTGTCTGCAGTAAGAAAAATTAAGAGTGTTTATAAAATAAAGTTTTTAAAACAATCTGACCAAAGTAATTTTGTTTGTTAAGTCTAATAATAACAAATTGGGCCTTGCATTTTTTCATTTCATTTTGCTATAACCTATTTTTATTGCATTTTACAAAATACTGGTCTGCAACAAACGAGCAATGAAAGAACTAGTCCTTCACCACAGAAAGTTTGAAAAGTGGTGCTATAAGTTATATTATAAATTTTTAATATGTTACAAAAAGAGTAAAAATATAGTAAAAATTTTGAAAATATAAAGTAAAAATCTATTACACTATACTTAGTAAGTTTCTTGCTTTTGTTTGTCTCAAAAGGAATATAATTATCTATTTGACTATGCTTGAAGTCTTTTGTGTCCAGGTAAACTATAATGCTATTTAGCAGATCTCCGAGTTGTACAAAATTACATTTTTGCATTTACAGATAATTCTGTTAAACAAAAAATAAGGAAAAAAATCAGTATGTCAAAACCTACAATAATTTTACTTTATTTTTTAAAATATATTTTTATTGATTTCAGAAAGGAAGGCACAGGGAGAGAGAGAGAGAAACATCAATAAGAGAGAATCATTGATCAGCTAGCTACCTCATGCATCACACAGGGGATCGAGCCCACAACCCAGGCATGTGCTCTGACTAGGAATTGAACTGTGACCTCCTGGTTCTTAGGTTGATGCTCAACCACTGAGCCACACCAGCTGGGCGGGCCTACAATGATTTTTAAATAAATAAAGTTAACTTACCCATTGCTACGTAGGACTTAAATCGTGTTGACAATCTGTCCACAAAGGCACTTAAAATTTCCAATCCCATTAATGATATCTACAGACAGAAAAAAATTTTAATGAATACAAATTACCTATGCATACTTTAATACCAATTTACAATTGTTGACATACAAAGACCTTCATATAATATACAAGAGGCCTGGTGCACGAAATTCATGCACTGGGGGTGGGGGGGGTCGGGGTCCCTCAGCCCAGCCTGCACCCACTCACAGTCCAGGAGCCCTTGGGGGATGTCCGACTGGCAGCTTAGGCCCGCTCCCTGTGCAGGGAGCGGGCCTAAGCCATCAGTCGGACATCCTTAGTGCTGCCACGGAGGCAGGAGAGGCTCCCGCCACTGCAGCTGTGCTCGCCAGTTGTGAGCCCGGCTTCTGGCTGAGCAGCTCCTACGTTGAGTGCCTGCCCCCTGGTGGTCAGTGTGTGTCATAGCGAACAGTTGTTCTGCTGTTCAGTCGATTTGCATATTAGCCTTTTATCATATAGGATACTATCAAGGTGATGCCGACACTGGAAAGCATCATCCTCCAAAAGGCAAAGGGGCTGTGATTTTCAGATTCCAAAAAAAGATTTGAAATCCTAACAGGGGTCCTCAAACTACGGCCCGCAGGCCACATGTGGCCCACCAAGGACATTTATCCGGCCCACCGGGTGCCACTGCCTGTCCTGCTTAGCAGCCGACTTGTCCCGGGTCCGCAGTGCGCATAGGAATTTGTTCATAGTTGTTTTTTTTAAACTATAATCTGGCCCTCCAACAGTCTGAGGGACAGTGAACTAGCCCCCAGTTTAAAAAGTTTGAGGACCCCTGTCCAGCACATTGTTTAGCCTAGCACTTGACTGTTATAATATAAATGCTATTTATTATTTTCTCCATTTTTTTTAGAATCAACTTAGTGTTTATAGTTGCAGATAGACAATATAAAAAAGTGAAAATAGAGCTGACAAATGATAGGATACTGAAGAGGTTTATAGAAGGACAGAAAAGGAAAAGGAGAAGGAAAATTCTCATCTCCCTAGGTTTAAGTACTCCTCCAATAATTTACCAGGTCTGTGACCTAAAGCAAAATACATCTTTTCTACAAAATGAGGAAAATAATAGTACTGCCTTTATAAGGCCACCTTAAAGATTAAAATGAGGTAATGCAAATAAACCACCCTGAGACAGTGCCTGATGCTAAGGACTCTTTAAATGGTGGTTATTATATTTAATTGCACTTTAAAGGACATTTTATTGTCATAGTACCATTTTAAATTTTGGGGACTCCTAAAATCACAGGACTGTTCTTACCACAAGTCAAAAGCCAGTGTGTGTGTGTGTGTACACATGTATTCCCATATTTTTAACCTCCAAGACTGACCTCTCCATTTCAATCAACAGCACCCTCTATTGGTGCCCAAGCAAAGCAATTATCCCTAGTTCTCTCAACCCTCATACTCATTCCAATGGGAGGTCCTATCCTATCCCCAAACATATTCCAAATCTTCTACTGAGCATTGCCAATGTGACCAAACCAGCCTTAGCCACCATCATGTCCCTGCTCCTCCTGCTGCTCCTTTTCAGAGTTCAGTCTCCACAAAGGAGCCACCCCTCTACATAAAACTCTCCATTGATTTAGAATAAAATCCTATACGTCTCTTTCCACCTGTCTCCCCAACTTCATTCTCTTAACATCTCACTCATTTGTAAGCTCTAGCCATACTGGCCTTCTGTATGTTTAACAGAACTAGGGCCTCTGCATTTGCCGTTTTCTCTGCCTATATTTCACTCCTATATTTCTTTCATGTCATAGTCAAATTTCACCTAACTTCTTTGACTACGCAAAATAGTCTCACCACACCCTCATTCTTTCACATCAGTTGATTTAGAAGCACTTGTTACCTGAAATTATCTAATTTGTATACTCATCCATCTTCTTTCTGATAGGATCTCCATGACAGCAGGGATCTCACTCTCCAATCTCATTTAAGTCACCCTCTCATGAGGTCTTCAGTGACCAGCTGTTTAAAATTCAAACATCTGCATCCTGCCCAACACTCCCTATTCTCGTCACTGCTTTTCTCCAAAGTAAATATCACCTTCTAACATACTGATGTTAGTTTATATTCTTCTCCCCCACTAAAATCTACATCCATAAAGGCAAGGATTTCTGTCATTTTCCCCCCTATTGTATCAGAAGTGCCCAGAAGACTGAGTGCTGCTCATGGTAGGTCTTCAATAAATATCCAAATGAGGCTGAATGAATATTGTTAGTCTTGTTCACAGCTGGATTATCAGAATCTAGAATACCCAGCACATAGCATAGTCACTTCCAATTGATTGATGTGATGGCAGTTAAGACACTCAAATTCTGAGGTGTTATCAAATCCAAAGGAACATTTTATTTTGTTCAGCATAATTTAAAATTTAACTACAACTGTCTATTTGTGTGCACGTTAAAAAATTCTGACACACTTTCTCCAAGAGAAATGTTTTATTGTATCGTGAGTAAAAAATGATGACCTAATTTGAAGCAACTAAGGTTATAAATAACAAACTAATTAGAATGTCCTCTAACAATGTCAGAAAAGCTTCTATACAGCATTCTGTAGAAAGGAGAGAACTAACGATTCTGGAAGGAGAGAGCAGAATTGGTGAATTAATGTCTTTGAGTAGGCAAAAGGGCATAGGATCTAATATGCATGTGGAGGGATTGGTATAAGATAGACAATTCGTGCACTGTAACTGAGAAGAAAGTAGAATATATGGGGACAGCTACAAGGAAGTGTATAGATAAGACGGTAGGAGACTGAGGCATCTCTTCTGATTGCTGAAATTGTCTCCAGCAACAGTATCTAGTGAGGAGCATGGAGAGAATGTGTAGTAAAGAGATGAGAACTTGGGTCAGGCACCTGATGGATTCTAACTCTTAAATACTAGTTAAAGGAAAAACACAGCACTTGAGTGAAGTAGTGCAGAGCGACTTAAAGAAAAATTGAGATACTGTGGTATTATAGAAGCCAAGAGATGTGACTGCTCAAATGCCATTCACTGATTGTACATCTGAAAAGTGAAATGACCCCCAGCCAGCAAGCACTAAAGAAAGGGAGTAAGCATTACTAAGTTAGTTAGTACAAGGGTCTCAGGGTCTGAGAAGTTCTAAATGTTATTACTAAATGTTATTCTTGCTAAATGTTAAAATGTAGCATAGCATTTTGCAGGTACAGCTGTAAACAAGCTAAGTTTGACAGGAACCTAACAGGGATATGTGCAGCCAACCACAAAGAAGAAACCAACATGCAAATGACCAAAGAAGTGTATTTAAGCAATGGCTAACACTCCCTTCCAAGAGACACAGCTTTGGACATGAATCCGGTCTCCTTTCCTTGGTACAAGTAAATGAAACTACCTTGTGACAATCATGTCTCCTCTTTGAATTGAGTTCCGAATTCCCTAGCATTACCAAAAAGCTGACTTTCTGTAACAGCCTATGCTGCAACATAAAATCAATTATCTTCGTGTTTATATGCCCTTCTTAAAGTATAAGTAAATTTGGCTTGTTTCTTCCAAAGAAATAAGAATAATCCCCACACAGTAGTGATATGTAATTAAATATTAACTTTTTCCAAAGTTAAAAAGGAGATAGTATGTAATGGAGCACGAAGGTAGTAATTTTCAAACTGTTTATTATCCTGTAAAAGTCAATCCTTTCCAAAACTCATACAAATTTCACTATTAAATCTTCATAATAACTGTAGTATGTCTTTCTTCTCTATGAGGACAGTTTTCACAGTACAGCCTATTCACTGAATTATAACATATATTACCAAGAATACTTCACTTCATCCATAGGAGGTTTGGGCCAGTATTTTAAAGCAACACTGCCACCAGAAGACTAGAAAGAAAAGTAACTGCTAAAAAACTACAACACAAGCTAATTACAGCATTTTTACCGGGTCTCCCGAAGTAGCTCCATTATAACCTGCCTACTACTACCGGCTCATCAGAAACACTTAATCTTTCTTGTACCTCATTCTCTTATGTATTTATTTATTTTCTGCATCAGCTGACCTGCTAGGACACGGTTTCATCTCCGAGGTCAGGCCTCAACTGCGTGAAACCGAAATGACAGCGAGCATTCAATTCCTTTCTGTCGACAGTAAATAAAAAGCAAATACGTAATGCCCTGGAGTTAGCATCTTGTTATTAAGATTTAACGGCACCTAAGTAAGCTCTAAAAGATGCTTTAG
Organism: Plecotus auritus; assembly: GCF_963455305.1. Lineage (NCBI taxonomy): Eukaryota > Metazoa > Chordata > Mammalia > Chiroptera > Vespertilionidae > Plecotus > Plecotus auritus. Next base: position 166,196,569 of record NC_137773.1, read on the forward strand.
AGATGAAGAACACAACCTTCCAGACACAAAATTTATAAAAGAAAAAGGAAACAGGAGATTAAGGATAAAAATCACTTATTAAAGAGGGATTAACTTGACATCTCTTTGTAATACCTGGATTCTAACGTCTTATGTCTCGGTCTAGAACAGTGCTTACTTAGGGACGTACAAATGTAAAAAAAAAAAAAAAAGAAAAAGGCTTCGAGCCCTTTATGTGAGTTATCACCGATTTTTTAAAAATTAATGATTAAACATTGTGTCCTAATGCCAATAACGCAGCACCATGTCGGGGAATCGCTGAATTTGTCATTGTTCACAATTACGGAAAAACTTGGTCGTGATGGGAAGTCAGTCCCCTGCTCCGATTCGGAGAGGCAGGCTCGCCCGAGGACCCGCGGGTCCCCGGGTTTCCCTTTCCAGGGTGGTTCCGCGGAACCCGGTGCCCCCAAGGGGGCTCGCCGGGCCGGACCCGCACGTCCGGAATTAAAGGGCTGGCCAGGGAGGGCGTGCCCAGCCCGGCCGCGCCGCCGCCGCTTACCCGGTAGTTGCTCGAGCCCACCCAGCCGGTGAGGGCGTCGATCGTCTTGCCCAGGCTCCCCACGTCCTCCTCCAGGTCCGGGATGGCTCCGGGGAGGCCGAGGTACAGCAGCAGCTCCTGGCCGACCTGCTGGCGGCCGCCGACGTCCTTCTGCTGCACCTGGGCGCTGAAGTACTCCATGCTGCGGGGCTCCATGGCCGCGGCCGCCCGCCCGCCCGCCCGCCTGCCCGCCAGGGGCCGACTTTCGCCGGGGGCCGCCCAGCCGCCAGTGCGGGTCCCCGCGGGAACGGGCGGGACGCGCCGGGTCGGGCCGAGGGGCGGCTCGCGGGGCTCGGCGGGCGGCGGGAGCGGCGCCAGGCGCCCAGCGGCCCCCAAACTAGTCAAACTCGGCGCCCCCCGACACCCAGCCCGCTTCAGAGGCCGCGGCCGCCGGCGACGTCAGCACGCGCGTGACGTCAGCACGACGTCGGCGAGCTTCCGCGGGTCTAGACTAGAGCTCGGCGGCGGCGGCGGCGGCTGCGGCGGCGGCGGCAGTGACTGCTGGAACCGCTGGGCGAATGGGAGCCCAGGCGGAGGGCGTTAGGGTGGCACTCGCTCGGCAATCCCTGGAGCCCGGCTGTCCTCCGTCACCCGCTATCACAGCGCCCTGCCCTCGCCCGGCAAAATGTAGAAAGTTTCCCAGTTTTCCTCCCCTTAAAGTCAGCATTTGGGAAAGTAGCTGGTATTTGGGAGCCCTCTTCCCCAGCCCCGCTCCAGTTTGTTTGTTTGTTTTTACCTCGTAGAATACACTCCTTCCTTAAAGAAACATCATGACCGGTTTCCAGCCACCACCACTACTGATTGGGTGACTGTGCCTTTTTCATTTTTAACTGCGTTTTAGTTTCCATAGAGTAAAATGCACAGATTTTAAGTGTACAGTCCATGAGTTCTGGCAAATGTATTCACCAGTGTAAACCGCCCCCCCCCACCCCCCCGCAATGAAGATGTAACACATTTCCATCACTCGGGGAACTTCCCAGTCAATACCCACTGCTCCCTAGGCAATTCTAATCTGATTTCACTTTAGCGTAGTTTTTTCTGTTCTTTTACATTACATAACTTCATAGAGTCTACACTTTTTTTTTCCAAATTTATCTTTATTGTCAAAAGTATTACAGAAGTGCCCTTCTCCTCCCCTCCCCACCCCACACACACTGACCCCCTCCACCCTGCACCCGCAGATCCCAGGCCTTCACCACACTGTGTCCACGCCTATGCATATATGCATGTAAATTCCCCGTTAATGTCTCCCCACCCACCTCTCCACCCCCGCCTTCCCTCTGAGATTTGTCAGTCTGTTTCAAGCTTCTGTTCTCTTTTTGAGTCGGGTTTCTTTCTTAGCGTAATTTTTTGGGATTCATCCCGTGCTGTTGTAGTGTTAGTCCCTTTTGATTGCTCAGTATTATCCATTGTACGGAAGCATCACAATTGCTGACTCATTCACCTGGTTACAGACATTTGCTTTGTTTCCAGTTTTATGTAATTATATATAAAGCTGCTATAATCATTTATGTTCAAGTCATTGTGAGGACAATTGTGTTCATTTCTATTGGGTACAATACCATGGACTCTGTGGGGGATAAAAAATAATAATAATTTTTCTCCCACCTTCTAAATTCTAGCTGGGCTAATCAAATTAACAGATGAAAACCAATTTCAATACATGTGCCGGGGGAATTCACATAAGTATAAACATTCCAGATAGTGAAGTAAATTAGGTATATATGTTATCTTGGATAAAGGAGAGGGGGAATCTTAAGATTCCAAAAACCAGAATGGGCCATTTGCAGATAAGGAAGAACAGAACAAGGCAGGCAATTTTTTGCTAGGCAACCTAGAAACAATGAGACAAAGGGGGATCCGGTAAACAGGCCTCTGCTTGACATCTTCCCGCCTGCCATACTCAATTCAGATTAAGCTGAGGTTAAGATTTCTTTCCTGGAGCAAGTTTTTCTATCAGAATCTCTTAGTCAGGAAAGGGAAGAAGAGTCAAAGATTCTGAGTCTTTTCTTAGTAACCAGCTTTAAAAAGGCAAAACTTTGGTTCCTTTCAACTGGAATTATTAGTTCTTATAAGTGTACTAGAGGCCCGGTGCATGACTGGGGGTCCCTCAGCCCAGCATGCACCCTCTCACAGTCCTTAACCCCGTGGGGGATGTCCTTCTGCCAGCTTAGGCCCCATCCCCTGGGGGATCGTGCCTAAGCCAGCAGTCAGACATCCCTCTCGTTGTCTGGGGCTCTCACAGTCTGGAATCCCTCACTCCTTACCGCCTGCCTGCAGTGGAGGCAGGAGAGGCTCCCGCCACTGCTGCTGCACTCGCCAGCCGTAAGCCCGGCTTCTGGCTGAGCAGTGCTCCCCCTGTGGGAACACACTGACCACCAGGGGGCAGCTCCTGCATTGAGCGTCTGCCCCCTGGTGGTCAGTGCACGTCATGGCAACCAGTTGTTCTGCCGTTTGGTCGATTTGCATATTAGGGTTTTATTATATAGGAAGGATGAGAAACTATCAAACTGCTTTTCCAAAGTGGCTGCACCATATTACACCCCCACCAGCAATGCTTGAGAGTTCCAGTTGCTCCATATCCTCCACAATATTAGTAAGTTAGGGGTTATTAGTTTTAGCTATTTTAATGGGTCTAAAGTGGTCTCTACTATATCCTAAATGCACACTATATTTACCTTCCTGCCAACTATTTCCAACTACAACTTAATAATGATCTGTATAATGTTGTCTCCTCTACGATGCAGAAAGCTCCAAGATCTTTTGTTTTCTCTCAGATGGTGCTCGGCCAATATTGGGCACTCAATTGATTTAAGTTGAACAAGTGAATGAAAATTGACATTTGAAATGTTCACAATAACAAAATAATAACAATAATAAGACACTCCAAATTCAAAGAAACCTGACTCTTTTCTGTGTTTATTGTGTGTTTTTTTTCCTGTATTTTTGAGTTTCACATTGTATTGTGTTGTAAAATTTCTTCCATATTTAATTGACTGTAATTTCCCTGAAACTGGACCTCAAGAAAGTAAATTGTGCTTACTATTCCTTAGGTATCTAAAGGTTCCATTCATCAAGGGTTGCAGAAGAATATAAAAAGAGGTTCCAGCCCAACTGGCATGGCTCAGTGGTTGAGTGGCTACCTGTGAACCAAAAGGTCCGGTTGGATTCCCAGTCAGGGCACATGCCCAGGTTGCAGGCTCAGTCCTCAGTGGGGCGGAGGGTGTGCAGGAGGCAGCCGACCTATGATTCTCTCTCATCATTGATGTTTCTATCTCTCCCTTTTCCTTCCTCTCTGAAATCAATAAAAGTATATTTTTTAAAAAAGAGGGTCTGTCCACAAGAAGTTTACATTTTAATTGCCTGTGATCAGATGCAATATGTAGTATAGAAAAAATAAAATGTAGGAGCCCTGGATTCTAGGTTCAGCCCTACCTGTCCCTGACACCGAAAGTGATGGTTGCTCTTAGACCTGTGTTGTCTTCATTCACCTTTCTGAAACTTATGTAACTCAGTAATCACACTAGATGGTCTTTAAATTATAACTAGTTTTCCAGTTATAAGAAAGTATTCTGGCATTTGAATAACTTTGGAAATACCTATGAAATGCTTAGTAAACACTGGTTACTATTACCTGTGTATACCCTCTGTGTGTTTCATTAACTCATCAACAAATATATTCTGAGCACTTATGAATTAGACTCTGTGCCACGTTCCATAGATACAAATTTTATTTATTTTTATTTTTAAAAAATATTTTTAAAATTGATTTCTGAAAGGAAGGGAGAGGGAGAGATAGACAGAAACATCAATGATGAGAGAGAATCATTGATTGGCTGCCTCCTGCACTGGGGATCGAGCCTGCACTGGGGAGTGAGCCAGCAACCTGGGCATATGCCCTGACCAGGAATCGAACCATAACCTCCTGGTTCATAGGTCGATGCTCAACCACTGAGCCACACTGGCTGGGGCAAGTTTGTTTAGATAAACTCAAAACAAACTCAAACAGAAACAAGAAAATCAACATTTCCAGGATGCTATGATTGGGTAAGCAGAGGGTTTTGGGAAGTCTAGATGAGAGGCTCCTTATCTAGATGGCACTGAGAATGGGGATTGAAGAGTTGGAAACCAGAGTTGAGTTTTAAGGCTGTGTAGGAATTAGCTAATTAAAGAAGTGGTTTCCTGGAGAATAGCATGTTTATTTACAAGATGTAGTCTTGACTATTTTAACATTTATTATTATGATTACATACCTAGTAAAAAAATCTCCATATTTCTCCATATCACTATTGCCTGTTCTAGGTTAAACAGACCAGAATGTTCTCAAAGTTTCTAATTCACAGCACTCTTATTACCTCATTTTTTTCACATATTTCTAGACCAAACAAACAAAAAACCATTACTGGATAGAAAGATCCAAACAGTGAGTATTCATGTCCTAAGATCTTATTAGGTATCTGAAAAAATAATACACATAAATTAGAAAAAATACATTTTTGTTTCATTCTTACATAACCATACTTACATGTTAATAAGATGTCTGTGCCTGTAGGTCACTGCGCAACTCCTCAAACCTTGGAATTAGACTGGATACTGCCATCTTCATCCTGCTGTACGGTGATTTCCATGCAGCACTTGCTGTTATCACAACAACCTCAGAAAACACAGTCTTGCAAAGATATGATATCAGTGAAAGAAATGTATTACAATTTAATGTTGAAACTGTGAACTCCTTCGAGCCAGTGGTACATTCCATGTCTAACAGATGCCACTGTTTCCCTTTAAGACTTAAAATACCCAGCTCTTGCTGAGTTTGCTGCAGCACTCCGGGGTTCCTGACTACACCGTTTAGGAAACTTGCCGTGCAGATGCCTGATGATGCCCAAATTATCAGAGACAACAAATAGGAAATGCAAGCAGTAGCTCGTGTAGGAAGCAGGCATGGGCCCAGTGAGAACTGGGCTTCACAAAGCTGTTGCCTAAAGAGCTCACCGTAACCTATGTTAGATCTTTCAATCCTCCAGGCAACCCTGTATGGGAGGTATTACATCCCCATTTTAGAGACAGCTGAGGCTCAGAGGTTAAGTCTCTGGTCTTGCTCATGATTTCAGATCCATGACTTAAGCCCAGGATATCTGCCTTCTGTGGTCTCTCAAATAATCTTTCTTTTAAATATATGTTTTATTGGTTTCAGAGAGGAAGGGAGAGGGAGAGAAAGAGAGAAACATCAATGATGAGAGAGAATCATCGATTGGCTGCCTTCTCCACGGTCCCCAGTGGGGATCGAGCCGTAACCCCCGCAGGTGCCCTAACCAGGAATTGAACCGTGACCTCCTGGTTCATAGGTCGATGCTCAACCACTGAGCCCGCGCTGGGGATCGAGCCCACAGCCTTCCAAATAATCTTAAAAGAAATAAAATGAAAACAGAAGTTGAGAATTAGCTACCCAAATAATAATACTCCTTGTATGCACACAGCCTTTCTTTAAAAGATCTAAATAAAATATTACTTTCACTTAAAACCTTCTTTTTTCTGAATTCCTCTTAAAAAGAATAAGGAGATGAAGAAAGTGGGTAGGAACATTAGGGAACAAAATAGTGTAGGAAACATCTACATTCTTTCACGTTCGGTCACTAAAATATATCTGGGAGCACAAGTCTATTTTTAACTGGCAACAAGACTGAAATAGGTCATTTAAATACAAGAGACTGACTTCCTGACCTATTTGTTCATTATTTGTGATAACAGTGGAAACTTTGAGTGGACTTTGTTCTGATGTGGGACTTTATTTTCCACATGAATTCTAAGAGACAAATCACCACACTGCTAGTTGGAAACCATACTTCAAATATCTGTCCAGAATGGCACTGGGTTAGGTACTCGAGTGGGGGCATTGGATGGCCTAGCAAAGACAGATCACAAAAATCCCTTCTCAAAGCTGAAGGGGGATATGTACATGAATGTTCAGGCCACCTGAGACAGCTGAGGCTCAGAGGTTAAGTCTCTGGTCTTGCTCAAGAAGGAAAATTTGGTGCTTTGTTATTATCAAGGTGATATTTTCCTGTCAAACATGTCAAAGATGAGTTCCATTGTGGTAAGAAAGGCCATGAAAATATCACTGGGAGCCACTGCATTTACGTGAAATTTCTTGCCCAGGCTGCAAGGATCCACCAATCTGATATTTTCAAAAATAAAGTTTCCACCTTATGATAGATGGTTTTAAAAAATGTTTAAGATTAAAAAATTACCCATTAACTCCCATAAAATCAGTTCCTACCCAGTTGCCTGAGACTGGGTGTTTTGTCCCAAATGGCACTTTATTTGCATTCTAGCAGTCTTGTCATGTGCAATGACAATATTAGCAGTACTTGGCCACTGTCATTTGAGCGTTTAGCTTTAAAATGCCAATTAAGTTAACCTGGTGAACCACTTTATTAATAAGGAGGACACATGAAAAATTTACTCATTTAATCCAAGTTTTACATGACATTGAAAAGAAAAGAAAACCAAATCCAATTGTAAGTTAGAAAACTGATCAGCAGCTACTCCTGGCTAAGCCTTCAAAGACATTTTCTCTTGTGTCTTCTTGGTTTAGTTTATAGATCTCATGGCAGATGTTCATTTTCCTGTGTAGTTAGGAAAGGTATTTCTGGCAGAAACTTAGTGAAGTCTCACAATGAAAAATAGAAAGCCATCAACATTAAAAACACACACAAAAAAAACCTAGCAACATGACTAGAGCTACCAATAGCAATAGATGAGATGGTCTGGAAAGAGAGGAGGTTAGAAACAAGACCTCTTAGGAGTTCAATACAATTGTCCAGACAAAAAATAGTGACAGCCTCAATAAAGCAATGATTTCCTGTTCTGGTTTCCACCTGACCCACTCAAAGCATCAACCATAAAAGGGAAAGTACATATTAAATACTAAACAGTCAACATTTATAAAGTTCTTTATCAAACTCTTAGGTAGCATTTATTAAGAACCAGATGTTGTTCCAAGCACTTTGCAAATATTAGCTCATTTAGTTCTCATCACAAATTTATGAAGTAGGTACTATTAACCTCCCCTATTGTACAGATGGAGGTACAGAGGCAAAGGGAGATTAAGTAACTTGCCCATATTCACCATGTTCACTCAGCTAACAAATGGCAAAGCCAAAATTTAAATCCAGATAGTCGAACCCCAAATCTCTTAGTCTTAACTGCAATGCTATGCTTATTTTGGGGCAAGGGAGTATAGGGACTGTATAATTTGAGTGTTGATATTCAAGATAAATAGCTTAAAGCATCATTTTGAGAGTGAAACTGTAAACAGGTAAGGAGAGAGGTACTTTATAATCCCAAATCATTCAGAACTCATAGATAAATTTGTGGAAGAGAATTTGATCCATGTACAAAAAATTGCTATTTACAGCAAACCATCTGTGAGCTTGTAATATTACCTCCACTTTGGTAGATGCTTAGGCAAAAATAAATAAAATGAAAATGTAAGAACCTGTGTTTATCAAGGGAAACTTTAGTTAAGTCTATGCAGAATATCTCTAGAAATTTATGTTGTGGTTGGAAAATATGAATGCATTTATTATGTTTTGCATTGGCATTCAGGGAGAGGTGAAGTGAAGGCATTTTAGTTGTTTTTCTACTTGTGGCAGCAGTGAAAAATGTGAGGTTTCCAGAGAACTGAAGTCAGCTCAGTTAATGAAAGCCCACACATCTAACAAATATTTGTGAATGATGAAATTAACAATTGCAAACACAATGAACCTGAAAATCTATTAAGAAAAAAACATTATATTGCTTTTTATTTTAAAAAAAGCAACTAATGCCAATGAGTAATCACCTTTCCAAAGTATGAGGAAACCATAGTTAATTTAATGAATTAGTTTAATGAATATTACAGGAATATCATGATAATTATATTATTAAATCTCCTCCTGGGAATTTTCTAAACATTTTGCATACATGTCTTTTGTCATTTAATTCTCATAGAAGCCCTATAAGGTTTGATTATTGTCATCATAATAATCTATAGATGAGTAAATTGAAGCTTAGAGAATAAAAGTCACATAACTATTAAGCCAGGGAAAAGGGATTCCAAACTCTCAGTGCCCCTACCTGCAGGCATTTTTTTATACATTCAATTCCTACATTGCTCTCCCAGATGGGTTTCCCTGGCAACGAGAGTATGCTGTAGAGTTAGGACCTCAGAGTGACCTTCAACCAAGGAGGTTCAGGAATTGGTGGATAGATACCCCAGCTTCCTTGCTTCTCTGTGACACAATTCTAAGTATTCTACATAGTCCCCAGAGGGATTGAGGCCCGGTTGCCCCGTAGTAACTTTATTCATAAATGTCCCTTTCTTGGTTTTCCTTCCTTCCAGGTTTCACTTCCCCATTCTCTCACCACCCTTCCAGCTATCACTTCCTGAATCAGCTACTTGCACCCAAATCCTTGCCTTTAGAGAAACTCAGACTAAGACAAGATCTAAGCAAGTCTGCCCCCAGCTCCCAGCCTCTGTGTATCTATGAGCTATAAGAACCGGTTGTAGCCATATTCCCTCTGGGAGGCTACATAATCATTTTATTGTTCTGGACAAAACTTGAAATTTGCCATGGTGACTAATAATTATTAAATTAAAAAAATAATACCAAATAAACTCTGTTTAACATATTTACAACTTACCCACCCCTGTATCCCAAAATCACAGGGAATCACTAATTGCTGTTTCTTAAAAATTCCAAACCCTTTCTTACTTTAATGAAATGCATCAAATGACTTCCTAGTCTCAGGAGTTGCTCTGCACCATTCTAAAAGTTTTCAGGTCATGAACAGAACACTTTTCCTAATATCAAAGTTTGTTAAGTTTTTACAAAGAAGGATGGAATAGAGGAAATTAACTCATCATAGAAGAGGATGTTTTAGCCACCCTCCTTTTTGGAGTTGGGCCAACGTGAGTTGGGTGAACAGCTTCCCAGATAGGAATGACAGAGAAGGGATTTAAATGAACTCATTTTGAGGCTCCCTGTTTCATTATGAAGGTTTTCAGAGAAGCCTCAGATTCAGTCAGTAACTCTGCTCCTGCCGTTGCACACTGCTACTGGGAACAACAATTTATATAGGAGAAGACTGAAGTAGGAATCTTAATACAGTATCTGGTTCTGATTCTGCTTTGTCTCTTCCTTATTTTATGTGTTTTTTTTTTTTTTAAATATATATATATATATATATATATTTATTTCAGAGAGGAAGGGAAAGGGAGAGAGAGATAGAAATATCAATGATGAGACAGAAACATTGATTGGCTGCCTTCTGCACACCCCACACTGGACATCGAGCCCGAAACCTGGGTATATGACCTGACCAGGAATGGAACCGTGACCTCCTGGTTCATAGGTTGACGCTCAACCATTGAGCCATGCCAGCTGGGCTATTTTGTGTTTTTACACAACTCACATAACGTATCCCATATTATGATACTATCTCATTTTATAAAAGCATCTCATAAAAATATTTTGAAGTGCTTTTAGCTTCCTTAGCATGATCCAGATATCAGAATAATCTAGATAATATTGCCTTGAATGTTCATATTCCAGGCCTTAGGGAAAATGAAACCAATGCCCTGACCAAGATCTCTGTGAATTCCCAGTGGAGTTATGGTCTCATGGCCCTACTGGCTGTGGCTGCCACCACTGAATTCTTGTTTTTCATTATGCAGCTTGGGGCTGTTCCTTGCTCTCTACCCTGCCTTCAATCCATTCCTTAGTCTTCCTACCAACACAACTCCTATTTACCCAAGGTTTTGAGCATGTAGCAGTCTACAGTGAGTGTTTAGGGAGGTGGAGCCACATAAGCATCTTAAAATCAAATCACTCTTGTTCTCAGAAGTCTTTTGGCTACATCTCTTGTTGTTGTACTCACTCCTCCCTCCTCTGTGCTTGCCCTTTCAGAAGAAAAAAAACACACACACATGAAAACCAAATTCTTTCCATTTCCTTCTGTAGAGCAACTGAACCTTCCCGAGCTCCCACTTCCCAAAGCAGATCTGAGTCTTCGTCCAGCACTTGCACGGTTTCCTTTTTTAGATATAAATCTTTGGACTATTTGTTTTTAAGAATAATTTAAATTTTTTTCTTGTTTTGTATAAACCAACATAAAGAGGTCGCACATAGATAAGCAAGGATTAGTAGGAGAATATTGCACAGAATGAATCAAAGAAGCCCTGGAAGACTGCTTGTTGTCAGGTGCAGTGCACACATGGGCACCCTGCTCATCTCCCCTCAGAACCTCCTCAGGCTATACCAGCAACCTTCTTCAGAGGGTTGGCGCCACCTCTAGTTGGAAGCTTGGCGATGCCTGGGAGTTCACATCCCCCAAGGTGGCTGGTAGCCAGCCACCCACTAGTGAAGCCATACAAAGCCCAGCTCCCTTGCCTTAAGATTGAATGAACTCAGAGTTGTAATTTATGCTCCAGATCTCCTACAGGATCAGACCAAGTCCATGAATTCATCTACAATTGTACCCTTACTTGTCTGCCTCCCCTTCCTTGTCCTGCTTCCCATAATCCCTTACTAGGTATTCTATTTTGTTGGGGAGACAACCTGGAAATTCATTCTTTTATTTTTATTTTATTATTATTATTTTTATTTCTCACTTGAGGATATTTTTCCATTGATTTTTAGGAAGAAAGAGAGAAAGACAGAGAGAAATATTGATGTGGGAGAAACACCTCAACTGATTGCCTCCTGCATGCGCCCAGACCAGGAGCCTGTAACCGACGTAGGTGACCTTGACTGGAATCAAACCGGAGACCTTTTGGTCCACAGGCCAACATGCTATCCCCTGAGCCAAACCGGCTAGGCGGAATTCACTCTTTTATAAATACACTGAACACCTCTTATATATATTGAAGAAACAATCTTGCCCGGCCGGTATGGCTCAGTGGTTGAGTGTCAACCTATGAACCAGGAGATCACAGTTTGATTCCAGATCAGGGCACATGCCTGGGTTGTGGGCTCAATCTCCAGTGGGGGGTCTGCAGGAGGCAACCTATCTATGATTCTTTCTCATCATTGATAAAATAAAAATAAGAGATTCTTCTCTCTCCCTTTCCCTACCCTCTCTGAAATCAATAAAAATATATTTAAAAAAAGAAACAATCTTGATCATGTGTATGATACAGTCTTAGCCCCCAGGAAAAGTAAAAACTAGTTAGAGACATAATTATAGTATGAACCAAGGTCGTCCTTTATTCATGCAGAAAATATTCAATATCCTCCATGTACACATAAAATAAAAATATAAAACAGAAATGAGACAAGAGCTGAGATCTGACCAAGGGGAATGGAGATTTCCAAACAAAAAGTTTGGAAGTTGGGGTGCCTATGAACTGGGGGAGACAGTTTGGGTGGTTGAGCATGTGCGGTTGAGAAGATAAAGCCATAATGCTAAGAAACCTCTTGAGAAAATCTTCTGTCTTTTGAAAGACTGAATCCCTGCCATATAACTTTATCCCTTCACTCTGTCACTCACATCCCATGGGCATATGATAGGATGTGGGTCAGTGAGTCATTCCATACTAGTGTAATGGGTACAATCTGAACATGTTCAGATATGCAAAACATATGCTTTTTTTCCTGTATAACTTTCTGTATAATTGTTTTTGTAAGCTTCCATTCCACCGGGGTAATAAAATTTAATCTTGGTCAAATTGTGTGTCCCCTTACTAGCTCTTTTTCCTTTTGGGGAATTTGGTAGGACCCCTGATCTTCACCGTCATCTAGACATCTGGTACCTGGGTTATCAGTCATGTGCAGTTCATTGCTGAGTTGTCCCTCATTTCTATCCTCAAGACACTTTTAGGCCTCTCTATTCTTTCTGCTCCTCCCATATTACACTGGAACACCGTGTACCCTGGGAGATTGGTCCCCAGGATCTGCCCAGGGATGAGCAAGGTGCAAGCTTTCATTTCTATTTAAACTTCCAACATTTCCCTGCTTCCTCCACTCCCTCCTTTTCCCTCTACTTGCAGAATCATATTTAGAAACAAGACAGGAGTTGGCTCTTACATTATTCCATTTTCCCCCCTTCTCAAACATTGTCTACATGTGGGGCCATTTCCATTAAGGATTTTAAAACTACCAAGTGTGGAGGAGATGTTCTGTTCTCTTTCTGCTGTTATAGCTTGAAATAGGGACAGAGGGGTGGAAGTGGGAAGAAATTATAGAAAGAAACAGAATAGGGAATAGAGTAAGGCAAGTGAGGAGCCTACAACATGGAATATAAGGAAATAATCACTCTCAAAGTCATATAAATGTTGACCCTACAGAACCCTGAGGATGCCCATAGTTTACATTAAGGTTCACTCTTGGTGTTGAACATCCTATGGGTTTGGACAAACGTAGTATAATTGCATTTATCCACCATTATAGTATTTGTACTCACCCTGTAACTTTTCTGTAAGTTAGCAATCATAACAGATTTAAATGTTACCAACCCCCAAGAAAGCTTTAAAATTAAGCACCTCCCCCCATTTTAAATCCTGTATTTGACATATTTTCCTGATTTCATTCTAATGATCCAGACTTTTTTAGCTCACTCAATAGGTGTAAATAGACTCTTTCACCTAAAGATGTAAGTATAAGGGGAAAATAGTTTAAAATATCAGATAATGTCATATCAATTCATAGCTACTACATGAAAAATATAAAACAGAAATGAGACAAGAGCTGAGATCTGACCAAGGGGAATGGAGGTCTAGGCTGAGAACAGATTGTATAACCATATGAGTGCCCACTAAAGACCTCTGTCCATGCTAATTATATTATAACTAGAGGCCCGGTACATGAAATCCATGCATGGGTAGGGTCCCTAGGCCTGTCCAGCAATGAGGGCCAATCTGTCGGGCAACCAGTGCGGTGATGGGGGCCCCCGCTGGCACCCACCTTGGCTGGGGGCAGCTCCTGCATTGAGCATCTGCCCCCTGGTGGTCAGTGCGCATCATAGCGACCGGTTGTCCCACCAGTCATTCTGCCCTTTGGTTGTTTTGCATATTAGGCTTTTACTATATAGGATGAGCAAAACCACATGAATATAAAATAAGATGTATAAAAGAGCTAATGAGGCACTTAGGAGGTCTTAACATTTAGGAGTTTCAGGAAAAGATAAAAAAATTAAATCGTTGAGAGATAGGGCATAGGTTCTAGTTAAAAGGGATACACTGTGCCTGGGAGTTCCTGAGTATCTTGGCTAATGCACACACCTATGGTTTCTCATATGAGCATTGCTACAACTTGTGAAAATCAACTGAGGATCTATGGCTCCACGTGGCCTCATCTGTATTGCTTACCAGTGCTAATGTATAGAGAAAATCTGGACATGGAGATAGCAGAGCTCTCTTTTCCCACCGCATTTTAATATTGGTTTTGTATGAGCCTGGGAGGAGCCTGCTACTGTGGCTGTCTCTCCACCCCCAGCGGAGATGAAGGTGGAAACGGTCCAACATGAAAAACAAAAGGTTCTCCTGGAACATGGGTGTTCGATGACCAACAGAACAAGTCACTGAACATTTTCCTCTCATATATATGCCAAGAGGTTTACATAGTTTTGTCCAACTAAAGAGCTAAATATCTGTGAGAATGCATACATTTTGGAAATTTATTTTCTATTTCCAAAGTTTCATTTAACCAACAAGTTTTGTCAATACTTCTTTCTGTTAGCTCTCCAAGCCTAACGTTTGTCATTAACTTTGTTGGGTGGATTTCCAAGCTTTTTTTTAAAATTTAATAAATCTTTATTGTTCAGATTATTACAATTGTTCCTCTTTTTCCCCCCATAACTCCCCTCCACCCCGTTCCCACCCCACCGTCTGCCCTTTCCTCCCCCACACTGTCCTCATCCATAGGTGTACGATTTTTATCCAGTCTCTTCCCGCACCCCCCACACCCCTTTCCCCCTGAGAATTGTCAATCCACTCCCTTTCTATGCCCCTGATTCTATTATATTCACCAGTTTATTCTGTTCATCAGATTTTCCATTCACTTGATTTTTAGGTTCACTTGTTGATAGACATGTATTTGTTGTTCATAATTTTTATCTTTACCTTTTTCTTCTTCTTCCTCTTCTTAAAGAATACCTTTCAGCATTTCATATAATACTGATTTGGCAGTGATGAATTCCTTTAGCTTTTTCTTATCTGTGAAGCTCTTTATCTGACCTTCAATTCTGAATGATAACTTTGCTGGATGGAGTAATCTTGGTTGTAGGTTCTTGCTATTCATCACTTCGAATATTTCTTACCACTCCCGTCTGGCCTGCATAGTTTCTGTTGAGAAATCAGCTGACAGTCGTATGGGTGTTCCCTTGTAGGTAATTAACTGTTTTTCTCTTGCTGCTTTTAATATTCTCTTTTGTCTTTTGCTCTTGGCATTTTAATTATGATGTGTCTTGGTGTGGTCCTCTTTGGATTCATTTTGTTTGGGGTTCTCTGCGCTTCCTGGACTTGTAAGTCTATTTCTTTCACCAGGTGGGGGAAGTTTTCGGTCATTATTTCTTCAAATAGGTTTTCAGCATTTTGCTCTCTCTCTTCTCTGGCACCCCCACAATTCTGATGTTGGTACGCTTGAAGTTGTCCCAAAGGCTCCTTACACAAACTTCAAAAATTTGGATTCTTTTTTCTTTTCTGGTTGAGTGTTTTTTGCTTCTTTGTATTTCAAATCTTTGACTTGATTCTTGCGATACTCTAGTCTGCTGTTAGATCTCTGTATAATATTTTTTATTTCAGTCAGTGTATGCTTAATTTCTAGTTGGTCCTTTTTCATATCTTCAAGGGTCTCGCTAAATTTATCAGCCTTTTCTAGGAAATTCTTGAAAAACCTTAAAACCGTTGTTTTGAACTCTATATCCAGTTGTTTGTTTTCCTCCATTTCTTTCATTTGTGATCTGTTTCTTTGTCTCCACATGTTTGCTGCTTCCCTGAGTTGGTAGAGTAGCTTTGTGTGCTAGGTGTCCTATAGGGCCCAGTGGCTGAGCCTCCCCCAGTTACCTGAGGTGGACACTTTTGGTGCACCCCTTTTTGGACTGTGTGCACAGACTTGTTGTAGTTAAGTCTTGATTGTTGTTGGTATCACTGGGAGGAATTGACCTCCAGGCCAATTGGCTGTGAGGATCAGCTGTGTCTATGCTGGGAGAACTTCTGTGCTGGACACCTTTATGAGACAAGACTTGCCAAATTGCAAAAGCCTCTGTGCTCAACTTGGATGGGGCGGAGTCTCAGGGCGGAGCAGACAGCCTTGGCTTCCCGTCAGCCCTTCCCTAATAGGCCCCTGGGTCTCAGTGTCCCTTGGTAATGGCTGCAAGCACCTCTGAGAGAAAGCCGCCCTCGAGTTCTGCCCACTGCCAGACAGTCCAGTTTCTCCCCAAATGAGTCTGGGTTCCCAGAAACTTGCCCGGAACTGGAGTTCAGCACAGTAGGGAGCTCCATCTCCCTCCCGCTTTAGAAAGCCAGCCGCTCACTCAGCTGCCCATGCACTCAGCGGTCAGTCCTCTCTGCGCGCGTGCACCTCCGGACCTCTGCCTTCTGGGGCTCCCCTGAGTCTCAGTGTGCTTTCTCTTTTCCTGACAGTCCAGATTCTCCCCAAATGAGTCTGGGTTCCCAGAGTCTCGCCTGGGACTGGAGTTCAGCGCAGTTGGGAGCTTCCGTCTCCCTTCTGCTTGGGAAAGCCAGCCACACACTCAGCTGCCCGTGCACTCAGACGCCCGTCCTCTCCGTGTGCGCGTGTCTCCGTACCTCAGCCTTTTGCAGCTCCTCTGAGTCTCAATGTGCTTTCCTCTTTCCTTCTAGTTGTAGAATTTCCACTCAGCCAGCTTTCCTGCGGTTCTGGATGGTGTCTGTTTTGTCTTTTAGTTGTAGTTTTGATATTGTTGTGTGAGGCAGCAGTTTAGGTGTTTACCTATGCCGCCATCGTGGACTCTCCTTTCCAAGCTTTTTGATGATAATGTAATTTCCTCCTATTTTTTTCTCAGAATGCAACGGTGAATCACATTTTTCTAGTTTTAATTCTGCCTCCTATGTTTGTAACAAGATGCATTAGTGATATTGAAAGTCATCATTTCACACTAATTCAATTAAAAAGTGGATAGATTTTTATCAGCAAGGTCACTGCTTCTTTGAAAACAAAGCAATGTTTTGACAAACTCATACCAGTAATTGACCAGGTTTGAAAACAGTCTGTATACTGTGGTCCAGAGACAAATGGATTGCTGAGTTCCTGCCAAAATTTTCAGATAGTCATACTTTTAGTCACATTTTTTTTTATCCACTTGTGTACATCTCCATTTTACATTTGTTCTGGAGACCTGTGATTAGTTACCCAAAGACCCTTATTTAAATCCACTTGTGTAAGTCTTCACTTCTCTTATCATCCATAAAACATTTTTCTCCTCTCCAGAGAAGGGTGGGGAAAGAGATGAAAGTTCAAATTTGAGGACAGATATTTACTGTTCTTAAGATTAAGATCTCTGGCCCTAACCTGTTTGGCTCAGTGGATAGAGCGTCGGCCTGCGGACTGAAGGGTCCCAGGTTCAATTCCGGTCAAGGGCATGTACCTTGGTTGCGGGCACATCCCCAGTGGGAGGTGTGCAGGAGGCAGCTGATCAATGTTTCTCTCTCATCGATGTTTCTAACTCTCTATCCCTCTCCCTTCCTCTCTGTAAAAAAGCAATAAAATATGTTTAAAAAAAAAAAGATTAAGATCTCTGGACATCTTTAGAAAAATTAATTCCATTTTATTGTAACAAATAAAACATTTAATAGTTGCAACATTACTAGAAGAAATCTTTGTTTCAAAAAAATTGTGCCAAAACAGTCTGGCAGTTCCTCTATGGTTAAACACAGAGTTACTATATGACCCAGCTATTCCACTTCTAGGCATATACCCAAGAGAAATAAAAATATGCAATAATTTGTACACAAGTTCCATAACAGCATTATTCATAACAGCCAAAGTTGGAAATAACCCAACTGCGGAAGAGATATATCAAGTGATGAAGGGATAAACAAAATATGGTGTGTTCATATAAAGAATATTATTCATTCATGAAAGTAAATGATGTACTGATACACGTTGCAACATGAATGAACTGTGAAAACATGCTAAGTGAAAAAAGCCAGTCACAAAAGACCACATAGTGTCTGATACCATTTATATGAAATGTCCAGAGTAGGTAAGTCCATAGAGACAGAAAGTAGACAAGGGCTGCCTAGGAGCTGGGAATTCCCTTGAAGGGGAATGGGAGTGACTGCTAAAGGATGTGGGGTTTCTTTTGTGATGATGAACGTATTCTGAAATTAGATAGTGATGATTACACACCTCTATGAATATACCCAAAACCACTGAATTGTATACTTTAAATGGGTGACTTTTACTGTGTGTAAATTATATCTCAATAAAACTGATATTTTAAAGAAAATGTGCCAACTTTTTATTTAATACTAGAGGCCTGGTGCACAAAATTTGTGCACTCGGGGCGGGGGGGGCGGGGGTCCTCAGCCCAGCCTGCGCCCTCTCGCAGTCCAGGAGCCTTTGGGGGATGTCTGACTGACAGCTTAGGCCTGTTCCCCGTGGCAGTCAGACATCTTTAGTGCTGCCCCAGAGGTAGGAGAGGCTCCCTCCACCGCTGCTGGGCTCGCTAGCGGTGATTCGGCTTCTGGCTAAGCGGCACTCCCCCTGTGGGAGCACACTGACCACCAGCGGGCAGCTCCTGCGTTGAGCATCTGCTCCCTGGTGGTCAGTGCGTGTCATAGCGACTGGTCGTTTTGCCGTTCGGTTGATTTGCATATTAGCCTTTCATTATATAGGATTATTATATAGGATTGCAACTAAAGAACTGAGAGAGACCTGCTTATAAAGCATTGCTCAAGTGGGTAATGTGGTCAACCCTGTCAATCTTTATTGCCCCAAATGAGGTTCTATGTGGAGTTGGAACAACCATCTCTTTCACAGCAGGTGTCTGATTGAGAAGGAAATCTCACCTTCCCTAACATCATTTTCCCCCCAAAAGTGCAGGGTCAAATTTTGCCTGGACATATCACAAGCAAAAGTTTGAGATTATTGAAGAAAGGACTGAAACCAGTGTGGTAGCACCTGAATGTTCTTCATTATGGTTTTCCTTAGAGCAGTAGTTCTCAACCTTGGCAGCACACTGGAATGACTTCAGCAGTTTTAACAATACCAATGCCTGGGACCCACCTCCAGAGATTCTGGTTTGCTTGGTTTGAGGTGCAGCCTGGGGTTTGGAATTTTAAAAGCACCTCTTGTGATTCTAGTGTGCAGACAAGGTTGAGAGGCAATGCTGTGGAAAAAAAAAATAAGTAGCAGAATAACTGACTAGTTTATTGGTCCCTTGGTGCTTTGAAATTTCCACTTACTGCTCATTTTTAAAAGCTTAAAAGCCCAGACAAGTGATGTTGTCAAGTGCCTAGAACAGCTAAGTTATTCTAAGTGCTAGTATTTAGGTTACTATTTTTCTTACTAATGTTAAACTTCCAAGAACCATGTCTCAATGATTGACATACTAGATGATTTGGGAAAATAGAACAACACTGCAGACACCATAAAAAACATCAAATTTAACAAAAGTAAACAATCACATATAAATAACTCAAAAATCAATGTGGCTGAGATAAACTGTTTAATTGAATTGGATTAAGTATACTTCATATATGTAATGTAATTTAATGGAATTTTAGCCAAAATGAGTTGTTCTTTAAGAACAATTTAAAAGCCATCTTTAAACCCGGTCAGTGTGGTTCCGTGGTTGAGGGACAACCTATGAACCAGAAGATCACAGTTCGATTCCTGGTCAGGGCACATGCCCAGGTTGTGGGCTCGATCTCTAGTGTGGGGCATGCAGGAGGCAACCGATCAATGATTCTCTCTCATCATTGATGTTTCTATCTCTCCCTCCCTTTCCCTTCCTCTCCAAAATCAATAAAACTATATTTAAAAAAATAAATAAAAGCCATATTTAAGACAGTAATGATTTGTTAAAGAATGTAACCATCTTTTTGAGACAGCCATAGTTATACCTACCATATGATTGTGCTATTCCAGTGCTAGATATTTACCCAAGGGAAATGAAAGCATATATCCATACAAAGACTTGTATACAAACATACATAGAAATTTCATATAATAGTAAAAAACTGAAGATAATGCAAATGTCTGTCAACAAATAATGGATAAACAGAGTGTTGTATAGCTATAAAATGAATTGATATTCAATAAAAAGGAGTGAACTACTGGTACATCCTACAACATGATAAATCTCAAAATACTTACGCTGAGTAAAAGAAGCCAGGCATAAAAGATAACATGCTGTACCGAAACTGGTTTGGCTCAGTGGATAGAGCGTTGGCCTGCGGACTCAAGGGTCCCAGGTTCGATTCCGGTCAAGGGCATGTACCTTGGTTGCGGGTACATCCCCAGTGGGAGGTGTGCAGGAGGCAGCTGATCTATGTTTCTCTCTCATTGATGTTTCTAGCTCTCTATCCCTCTCCCTTCCTCTCTGTAAAATATCAATAAAACATATTTTTTTAAAAAAAGCTTACATGCTGTATGACTTAATTTTTACTTCTTTATTTTTTAATATATATTTTTATTGATTTCAGAGTGGAAGGGAAAGGGAAAGAGAGATAGAAACATGAATGATGAGAATAACTGATTGGCTGCCTCCTGCATACCCCACACTGGGGATCGAGCCTGCAATCCGGGCATGTGCCCTGACCCGGAATTGAACCGTGACCTCCTGGTTCATAGGTTGATGCTCAACCACTGAGCCATGCTGGCCGGGCCACTTTACTTTTTAAACAATCTTGTTCTCATTTCAAAGACTTTATAAAAACTTTTGCTTGCTCTATTTCTCTCTATCACTCATTAACACTCCCATTCATTTATATCTCATCTTGTTCCAACACAACCAAGTACTGGGTTGAGTACTAGGGATGGGCCTCAATTGAATAGATTACCAAATGTGGCTGGAATTTTATTGCCTGAGGATTAATTCCTTAGTTCAATCAGGTACAGATCTGTTCTTGAAGTAAGAATAGACTAAGCAATCTTTCAGATTATTTCCTTTTCAATAAATTTATTCAAGTTGTCATAAGTGGTTCTTAAAAAGGAAGGAGGCAAGTAAATGAGATAGTGGATCTTGGCATTTGCAGTTACATATATGTCCTTTCCTTCTTTTCCCCTTAGTCCAACCCTTATCCAAGTCTTACTAATATGTGATAAAGACCTTGACTCTACAGGTTCCTGGGATGGGTGGACTGAGTCTGAATGATGCACACATGTAAGGCATGCCCAGGACATGCATGGGCACATCAGGAGGCACACCTATACCATAATTGGTGGATCTAGATTGGAATTCCTTTTCTCAGAACTGCTTTAATCATGCATTACTTCTTTTAATAAAAGGAGCCTCTGGTTTTACCAGTTATATTTTGCTCACAATCCCAGTAGGCAAATAATTGTTTTAGTTTAAAATGTTTTTGTTCTCACGGTGAATGGGAGAGTCCCAAAATGATCAGGAATTTTTCTTTAGTATAATTCAGAAACAGAAACTCCCAGATCTGAAAGACCTTTAAAATAGAAATCAGAAGGTTCCAGTCTAAAATAGAACCTTACACATGAGGTAGAGCAATTTTTAAAATTTTTAAATTGTTAAAAAGTTAGAAAAATGAAGAAAACTGGGGGAAATGAGTCCGTTGAGGGTAATGTTCATATTTTATTACCTCTGTATTCATATTGCCAAGCAAAATAGGTAGACATCTGTTGGACATTTAAAATTCTGGGTGTGGTTCACATTCCTTTCCTCTTACTCTGACACTAGGCCACCTCTTTCCTGTGGAGGCGTCATTGCATGTGGATCAGGTGAGACTCTCAATGTTCACTCACAGGTGACCAGGCCTGGCCATCAATTTCCCTGGGAACAGTGATTGGTCCAGAAATAGGCATATGAACTAAGACGACCAATTATTGTTCTCCCCAAGGCGTCTCTTGCTTGTTAGAATGACTTTTCTGAGACATAACATAGCCTCTGATTGTAGGAGAAAAGACGAGGCCCTGAAGACTGTGTTTGAGCCCCCCAAAATCCAGTTGTGGCTGAAAGTAGCCATAACTTTTATTGGTTTGAATTCCAACTAATACAATCATAATGATTTAATGAAACCCTTTAAAATAGATTTTTAAAATAATTATGGCCCTAATTGGTTTGGCTCAGTGGATAGAGCGTCGGCCTGCAGACTGAAGGGTCCCAGGTTCGATTCCAGTCAAGGGCATGTACCTTGGTTGCGGGCACATCCCCAGTGGGGAGTGTGCAAGAGGCAGCTGATTGATGTTTTTCTCTCATCGATGTTTCTAACTCTCTATCCCTCTCCCTTACTCTCTGTAAAAAATTAATAAAATATATTTTAAAAAATAATAATAATTATGAAGGTTGGCTCTCTTCCAACTCAAATGAAAACAAAATATGCTTTCAATATTTCTCCTGTCTTTAGTTTTTAGGAGTTTGATTATGATGTGTCTTGGCATGTATTTTGCGGGGTTTATTCTGTTTGGTGTTCAAGAGCTTCTTGAATCTGTGGGCTAATGTGTTATGTCAAATTTTGAAAAATTTCAGCCATTATTTTGTTGAACACTTTTTTAGTCTCATTCTGTTTCTCCTCTTTGGAAAGACTTGCTTTGGTCCCACAAGTCCCTGAGGTTCTGTTCATTTTTTTCTTCAGTCTATTTTCTTTTCGTAGTTCAAATCGGTAAGTTTTATTGATCTAACTTTAAACTCACTGATTTATTCTCCTACCCTCTTCAGCCTGCTTTTGAGCTCTTCCAGTGAGTTTTTATGTTTTATGGTATTCTTTTGGCTCCTGTTTATAGTTTTTATTTCTTTGCCAAAACTTTCTATTTTTTCATGTGTTTAAAGCCTATTAAAATTTTCCCTTTGAAGCATTTTTATAATGGCCTTTTTACAGTCCTTGTCAGATAGTTCCAATGTCTGTGTCATCTTGGTCTTGCCATCTGTTGATTGTCTTTTCTCATCCTAGTTGAGATTTTCCTAGTTCTTGGGAAAAATGACATTTTCAAAATTAGTTCCAGACATTCTGGTTATTATAAGACTCCAGCTCTTATTTAAATCTTCAGTTTTAGCAGGTTTCTTCTGACATCACACCGCTGGGGAAAGGGTGATGCTGCCTTGTCACTGCCAGTTGGGAGTGGAAGTCCAAAGTCTTCACATGGTCTCCACTGAAACTCCAGAGGATGGAGAGGTTTGTTGCTGCCTAATTAGGACAAAAGTCCTGGCGCCTCACTTGGCCTTCTCAGAGATCACCCCAGTGTGGGGAAGGGCTGGGAGGAGAATCCCTATTCCAGCTGGGTGAGGGCGGAAGTCTAGGCTCCCGACACAGACTCTGTTGACAGGGGTTGGGGTGGGACCTCAGTTTTTCCTGTGGTGTTTGGCTGCAGTAGAGCCATTATTGTCTAAAAATTTACGGTCTTGCTGGACTGTTCCTTTCCTATCCTTTGGCTAGAAAGAACTGGCATTTCTTGAGCTTTTTTTCTTTTTTTTTTTTTTTTTGCTTTTGTTTATATCTGTTAGCATCTCTAGGTTGTTAGCTTCTCCAGCATGCAGTGGAGAATTTGAAGGAAAAAGAAAAGCCAGTAAGCTCAAAACTCAATGCATGTCATTCCTTGGGTCATGAGGTCCCTAACCATTCTGTTTTCTTTGCTCTATCTTTCAGAGTCTTTATATCCATCCATCCATCCATCCATCTAAAACATCCAGGACTTATAGTTGTACTTAGTGGAAGGAATAAGAAGGTCACGTTGGAGGTCACAGTTAGATTTCCAATCAGGGCATATGCCCAGATTGTGGGCTTGATCCCCAGTGCAGGGCATGCAGGAGGCAGCCAATCAATGATTCTCTCTCATCATTGATGTTTCTATCTCTCTCTCTCTCTCCTTCCCTCTCTGAAATCAATAAAAACATATTAAAAAAAGAATATTAATATAGAGAAAATGGAACTTTAAAACTGTGTATCTATCATCACTACTCTTAAATGATCCATACTACAAAATCTTGGTTATTTTGTGTCATCTGAAGGCTCTTGAAAATGTTTGTTCAAACCATACAGCTCTTATAACGTACAAAGCAAAAGACCATAAAAATTACAGCTATAATTTTTAAAACAACAGTATTTTTTCTTGTCCCTGTAACACTAGAAGCAGTATTCCCACAGCACTTTGTACTCTACAACAAAGGAGTGTTAAATCCAACTTTAAATAATATAATATTTTCTGTGAATTTCATCCAAGAAGTCAAACAACTTAAGGCATAATTAATTAGATAGCTCTAATTAATATAACTCTACATTTTCCAAATAAAGATACATCTTCTTGTTGTGTCCAAGAAATAGTCACAAAATGTGATTTTTTAAAAGTTAATAAACTTAAAAAAAGGAAAAATGCAGGCAAGCGTAGCTTTGTACCTAATGCAATTAAATTAGAAATTAATAACAAAAAAATACCAACAAATCAGAAACATTTTTGGATCAAAGAGGAAATTGAAACTGAAATGTGAAAACACATAGTCAAACATTTGAAATACATACAAAGCAATGCTTGGAGGAAAATAAAGTCCTAATACTTATACTAATTAAAAAAACAACAAGACTGAGAGTAAAAAAATTAAATGCTCAAATCAAGAAATTAGAAAAAAATTCACAAGAAAAAGCGTAGTGATAGAAGATTAGTGAATTAAAAGCAGAAATTAAAAACTTTGAAGAGTGGCAGATCTGAGAAATAAATTCAAAACCTAAATCTTAAAGAAATAAATCAAGATAAATAAACTTATTTAATTTAATTTAATTGATCTTAAAAGAGTAAACTCATAAATACACAAAATAAGAATTTATATGAGGGAGTTAAATGTAGACACAGGAGAAATTAAAAGATTCAGGAGAGACTACCATGTATATTATGATAAATTTGGGAACCTGGTTTAAATGAGGGGTTACCAAAACTGATACAAATATGTGGTAAAATATTAAAGAGCTACTTCCTCAAAAGTATCTTAGCACAGACATTTTCACTGAAAACTTCTACCAAACCTTTAAGAAATAAAGCCGTTGTGTGTGCTTCTATGTTCTAAAGCATGAAGGGAAAAGACTTCTAAATTTTTTATGAGTGAATGCAACAACAAAGGTACCAAAAAATTAAACTATTGCACAGTATCACTTATGAATACATTAAAATGCCAGATAGCGTATTAGCCAACAGAATTGAGGAGTACATTAAAATGATAACACAACTTTACTAAGTGGTATTTACTTCAAGAATGCCAGGATTGTTCAATAATTCACCATTTACTAGAGAAAAAGTAAGATAATCATATAATCATCTCCACAAGTGCTGAAAAAAATTTGATGAAATCCAACATCCATTTTATATAAAAGCTACTAATAAAATAGAAATAATAAGGTGGATTATCCAATACATTTTTAGTGAGATAACTGGCTAGCCATCTACTAAAAAAAGAGAACTGGATTACTGCTTCTCCTTTTATACCAAAACAAATTACAGATGCATTAGATTAAGGCGGGGGGAGGGGAGAAAGGAGAAATAAACTCATATAAGTATCAGAAGAAAATATGGGAGAATCTATAATAATAAAAGTGTAATATGCTAATTAGACTGGATGTCCTTCTGGGCAAAGCCGGGGCTGTGAGGGAAGCCTGGGTCCTGGGTGCCAGAGGGAAGCTGGTGCTGGCAGCCAGGGGAAGGAAGGCCTACTCTTGCATGAATTTCATGCATCAGGCCTCTAGTTTCCTAAATAATCTTGGACCAGGGAAGAACTTGCTTCAGTACCATAAAACAATCAAGAAACCATAAACAATAGGCTTATATAGTCCACTACCTAAAGACAAGGAAGAATTCTTCGTAGCCCTGAAACTCCACAAACAGAAAGACAAATGACAAACTTGAAAAAATATTTATAACATATCACAGAGATATCTATAGAGTATCTATAAATTAATAATAAACAGCCAAAATCCAATGTAAAAGTGACAAAGAACTTAAATAGAAAAAGAAAATGAAAGAGACTTTTAAACATATAAATACATGCATAATCTCATTCATTATAACCTTTTTTACACATCAGATTGGCAAATATAAAACAAGCGGCTAAAAAAACAAAAACAAAAATATGTGGAATCATATTGGTGAGGGTTGGAGAAACAGCCACTGCCATATATTTTCAGTGGTAGTGAAAATTGATTCAACGTCTGTAGGAAGCACATTAGCAATATCTGCCAAAAATACAAATGCACGTACCCTTTGACCCAGGACTTCCACTAATAGGAAATTATCCTACAAACATATTCATAATTAATGATATTTCATACAAAAATTCACTATAGCATTGCTATGTTTGATTATTTAATAAACATTGGAAACAATGTACATGGCCATAATTAGGGGACCAATATTCTAATTACAGTAGATATTTACAACAGAATACTCAAGAGCATTGGTTAAGAATCATCTCCAAGATCCATTATCAAATAAGGCAAAAAGCAAAACAGTGATAGTATAGGATACCATTTATTTATATAACACAAAAATAAACCCACAGAAACATTTATTTAATTAGCAATTTTTATATTTACACTAGAGGCCCGGTGCACAAAATTCATGCACTGGGGGCAGGGGTGGAAGAGTCTGTCAGCCCAGCCTGTGCCCTCTTGCAGTCCAGGAGCCCTCAGGGGATGTCCGACTGCTGGCTTAGGCCTGCTCCCTGCGCTGCAGCAGAGATGGGAGAAGCTCCCGCCACCACCACTGCACACGCCAGCTGTGAGCCTGGCTCAGGGCTTCTGGCTGAGTGGCACTCCTCCTGTGGGAGTGCACTGAACACCAGGGGGCAGCTCCTGCATTGAGCATCTGCCCCCTGGTGGTCAGTGCGTGTCATAGTGACCAGTGGTTCCACTGTTTGGTCAATTTGCATATTAGCTTTTTTATTAGCTTTTTATTATATAGGATATTATGTATATATATATATATAAATACACACACACACACATATACTTTTTAAAAATTTTTCTGTAATTTTACCCAAGACCCTGGCAACTTTGGTTATCTTTCATGAGTGAACTGGTAACCTGAAGGAAAGATGTAGGAAGGAAGCTTACTTTTCATACCTTTGTCTTAATGTCAGGTTCCCAAGACTCAGAGCCTGAGACAGGGATTCTTGAGTGTGTGCTTTTAGAAAAGGGTAATGAGGTAAGAAGGATAGGGTGGGGATCAAAAACCAAGCAAGAATGTATCTTGGCTGGAGTCTAGCTTCTGCCTGATACCTTGAGGAGCTCTGGAACATGAATTTCACCATAATGTTGGTCCTTCCATGAGACAAAGGGTTCAGGCCTTTGTATCCTTATCAGTCAGCAACTGGCTGTGAGCTGCCCGCAGCACGAGGGAGTATCTTCTCAGGAGAGGTGGCTCCTATTGGCCAAAAGCAAATCTCTAGAAAAGGCGTCAGCTCTAAGGAATTAGTAATCAATTAGAAAGAGGGATCTGGACCCAATAGATTAGTCTACTAGAACCTCATTGTACTTCTTGAAATCTAAAGAGGATGTATTTACTTCCAAAAATAAAAAAATAAAAAACATGAGAGAAGGGTCTTTTTTTATGGTTTGTCTAGATTCTAAAATCAACATGAACACCAAAATTTAAACAGAAAGCCTTAGAAATCCTTAGCAAGACTCCAACTTGAAATCATGTTAGTCAATTTTTCCACCAGTATTGGAACACATTGTGTTTTTTTGGACGAGCACCACATGAAATAGTTGGCTTGCATGTAGGTGACCTTCTGTTCAAAAAATTCACAACTTTAAACACTGGACTCATAATCATTGATGAGAGTCTCCAGGATACAAATGTAACAGCAGATTTTTGTCTCCCATCCCAGACTCATCCCAGGACAGAATGTTAGGGGGACCAAGCATATTATTTAGTCTCTATTCTTTATTTTTCCATACCAAATGTAGTTATGAATGCCATATATGTTGTACAGAAAAGATTATCCAGAAATTGGACAAAAGGCAAAAAAATGATTTTAAGTGACCTTTTAATATATTAGAACACACACACACACACACACACACACACACACACACATATATATATATAATTGATTTCAGAGAAGAATGGAGTGAGAGAGAGAGAGAGAGAAACATCAATGATGTTGAGAGAATCATTGATCAGTTGCCTCCTGCAAGCCTCACACTGGGGATTGAGCCTGCAGCTCAGGCATGTGCCCTGACCAGGAATCAAACCATGACCTCCTGGTTCATAAGTCAACGGTCAATGCTCAACCACTGAGCCATGCCGGCCAGGCTTAGAGCATTTTCTAATAGACTCATTTGAGGGTCATTCTCTCTCAGGAAATGTAACTTGTTTCACTAGCAATTGATTAGCAATAGATTCTCACAACTCTACCAAATTAGATGTTAGATTATAGAAACTGTGATTCCTCCCTACCCGCTCTGTAGCGAAGATAAACTAAAGGTTATGGTTTATGCCCTCTAGGGTATAAACCACTTCCACATCTAACTCAACAATCTGATTTCAGCATTCCTTTTCCTATTGATACTTATGTCCCAGTTTCTCATATCCTCATAAAACTCTTTTCTCTGTCTTCTGGTTCCTTCATTGATGAGTTAACTTGGACATGCTCACTATTCATATGAGAATCATGACTTTTAAAGAATTTTAGAAAATAAGCATTTTCAGTGTAAACTAACCATGTAAATTTATGTGTTAAATACACATACAGAGTAGCTTGCTATAAAATAATACATTGGATGATATAAATCCTAGTGGAAATACTACCAGAATCACTGTGCATCATCTTCTCTCCTGAAGGCAGGGTTGTATGTATTTAAATCGGGCTATGACTATTAGCCTGGCTGCTGAAGTACTTGACATACTGCCATAGGTAGTACTTTGAAAAATGGCTTCACCAGTAAAGAGAATAAAAATAAAAATTAGTCATATATTTTTCCAGGTGCATTTTCCTCAAAAATCCCATTGGCAGAGCCCACGGGGCCAAGGTTGCCAAATTTAGCAAGTTAAAAATACCGACTATCTTGTTAAACTTGAACTTCAGATAAAAAAATTTTAGTATAAGTAGATCTCAAATAGTCCAAGTATTTTATATGAAAAGCCTATCGGTCTGAGTTGTAGGAAGCAGGCAGGGGAAGCAAGGTGTTTTCCAATAGTGCCAGAGCCTGAGTCCTATGCTGGGAAATACCAAAGGCCAAACCCGGAAGTGGGATCCTGTTATCAATTGCAAGGAGTGGAAGTAGTAGCCTCGGGTCAGGAGCTAATTGGCACTGTAATAGGGCAAACAGCTAGAGCCAGGCATGGGACCAATGAAAAGAATTCACAGAGCTGCTCTGAAGGCTAATGTGTTAAAGTGGGTTTTTAGTTCCCAGACACTCTGGAAAGTCCATCCAGATAAATGAGTTGACTAGACATATTTAAAATTCAAAGAGAACATATTTTGAAAATTGTGGTAAATTGTACATAAAATTTATAGTTTTAATCATTTAAAAGTGTACAACTCAGCGGTATTAAGTACATTCACAACGTTGTGGAACTATCACCACTATCTATTTTAAGAACATTTTCATCTTTCTAAATACAAATAATCTAATCATTAAACAATAACTCCGCCCTAACTGGTTTGGCTCAGTGGATAGAGCGTCGGCCTGGGGATTGAAGGGTCCCAGGTTCGATTCCGGTCAAGGGCATGTAACTTAGTTGCGGGCACATCCCCAGTAGGGGGTGTGCAGGAAGCAGCTGATCGATGTTTCTCTCACATCGATGTTTCTAACTCTCTATCCCTCTCCCTTCCTCTCTGTAAAAAAATCAATAAAAATATATATTAAAAAAATAAAGTAAATAAACAATAACTCCCCAGCTCCTGGTAACCCCTATTATACTTTGTCTCTTTATGGATTTGCCTAGTCTAGGTAACTCATATAACAGGAATCATACCATCTTTGTTCTTTTGTGTCGGGCTTATCTCACCAAGTATAATGTTTCCAAGGTTCATTATCATGAATCAGAATTTCATTTCGTATTAAGGCTGAATAACATTCCATTGTACACACATACCACATTTTGTTCATCCATTAAGAGGACATCTTGTGGACATTTTATTTTTTTAGTTTGCCTACGTAATAGTTATTTATTGCTATAAAAAAGCACTCCATAACTAAGTGTAATAAAATAACAACCTTCTTTAAAAAATTGCTCTTGAGACTTTGGATATCCGTGGCAGTTCTGCTGATTTGGGGCAGGCTTCAGTGACCTCAGCTCGATTGTCATATCTATGCTACCTTCTAGGTTGGCTGGGAGCTGACTGGTCTGGGACAACCTCAGCTTAGGTGGCTTGCCTCTGCTCCATGTGGTCTCTCATTTTCCAGCAGGCTAGCCTGAGCTTGTTCACATGGTAGTAGAATGAGAATTGTGCAAGGCACCTTTAAGCCTAGCCTTGGAACTAGCACAATATCACTCTTGCCTCAGTCATTTTGGTCAGAATAAGTCACAAGGCTAACCTCAATTTATGGAATGGGAACCAGACTCCACCATTTCATTGGAGGAGCTCAACAAACATAGCATCTATCCAGAGATATGGAGAAAAGAATAATTATGGCCACCTTTGCAAACAGTCTACCACAACCTATTAAACTAGAATAAAATTTGTCTGAAAGTCTGTTTTTCTACTTCCCAAATTTATCAACAGATTCAATGCAATCCTATCAAAATTCTAATAGTGTGTGTGTGTGTGTGTGTGTGTGTGTGTGTGTGTGTGTGTGTGTTTTTAAGAAATGGACAAGCTGGTTTGAAAATTCATATGAAAATTCAAGGGGCCCAGGACAGACAAAACAATCTTGAGAAAGAAGAACAAAGTTGCAGAACTCACAATTCTCAATTTAAAAACTTACTACAAAGCAACAGCAATCAAGATAGTATGGTTCTGGCATAAGGATAGAAATACAGAATAATGGATAGGATTGAGATTCCAGAAGTAATCCTATACAACTTTGGTCAATTAAAATTTAACAAGAATGCCAAGACCATTCATTGGGTGAAACAATAGTGTTTGCAACAACTGGTGTTGGGACAGCTGGACATCCATAGGCAAAAGAATAAAGTTGGATCCCTACCTCACATCACATACAAAAGCTTTCTCAAAATGATAGGAGGGAAGGTCACACAATAAGAATAGGACCATAAATGTCTAATGATTATTCACCTTACTAACTATGGATAAGAGGTTTTCTTACAGACCCTGGGAAACTGGAGGATGTGCTGCAAGAAGAAAAACAGAGCTCTAAAAAGATATGAGACATCTCAGAGCACAGGATGGGTCCATTGCTCAGAAAAGAAAGTGCATTTTGAGGACAAAGGACAGGATGCACTTTGATTTGGTTGCTGTGCCTCTGGGAGTTTGCCTCAGGAATGCTATCCCTTCTCCGGTCCCAGGAACTGGCCAGAGCTGGGTTTTAACACCATTGAAAATTAACTACCTTCTTATTGGACTTCAAGTTCTTGGAAGAAGAGACACAACCACAGACCCTGAGACCATCCCTCCTCTTCCCCCTTGCCTGCAGCCTTTCGACCTTATCCCTATATAATCAGTCAGCTCATAGGAGGTGGTTATTGATTAGTGCTATTAAAATGATACGAAGTGCTATTAAAATGATATAAAGAGGTTAGATTATGCTTTCCTAAATTTCCTGAATTTTTGCAATCAGCATATGTTATCTGTACAATCATAAAAATCAGTAAAACTAGTTCCACCTTGAAAAAAAATGCCTTCATCTCCAGTAATGAGTGGTTAACCCTCTCTGTCTTATCCTCTTTAACTATTAGACTGCATTCATATCCTGGGACTTCTTTGAGCTCCCCCATTGCACTATCCTACAAGGAAGGCAATGTAGATTTCTCCCTGTTCCATAAAAGCTTAAGAGATGCCAAGGTGCCAAAACCGGTTTGGCTCAGTGGATAGAGCGTCGGCCTGCGGACTGAAGGGTCCCAGGTTCGATTCCGGTCAAGGGCATGTACCTTGGTTGCGGGCACATCCCCAGTGGGAGGTGTGCAGGAGGCAGCTGATGGATGTTTCTCTCTCATCGATGTTTCTAGCTCTCTATCCCTCTCCCTTCCTCTCTGTAAAATATCAATAAAATATATTAAAAAAAAAAGAGATGCCAAGGTGAGGCCAAAGGTCATAGCAGAGAAGGGCAATGTCAGCCAATTCCAGGGTCTTTAGCCAGTTGCCACATTCAGAGTTCTTAGGTAGAGAGTTGCCACAATGCTTCACAGTTAAGCTAGTATGACACCTCTCCCAGGAATTTTGAAGAGCTAAGCACAGGTCATGCCACTGACCTCACCAAGCCATCAGCGTCCCTCAGCCTTGGGAACTCTCTCCATGCCCCAACTTCGCTCTCTACTAAGCTAGTCTATCCCATGGCTCCTGTTCTCTCATTGTGGTGCCACTCATGGTCTACAGCTTGAGAAAGTTTCCCTGAGGCCATTGAAATACATGGATTAGGGGTATCTTTGGAGATAATTTTAACCTACTACCATTGTATTTTCCTTGTAATATAAAAAAGGTTAAGGGGAGAGTGAAGAAAACTTGAGGGCACTGTTAGCCTACACAAAGAGTTGAAGGAGAGAGGGAAGTCTCGGGGCCATGCAGACAGATCAAGCCAGTTTCACAATTTTACCTGGGGCCAGGTTGAAGTGGTTTACTTCAAAGCTTCTGTAACTGGTTGAACCACATCTTCTCTGTCCTAACTTGGTAATGTCTTGGGCAATAAACTTCATTCATTATTGCTACTTGGCTTGTCATGAGCTAACAATTCTTAAAAGTTTGCTGTCAAATATATATTCCTAGTTTGGTTCATGTTTTTGCCTCTTTTTCACATAAGCTACCATATATCTCGTTTAAGAGCTTTATAGTCCAGTTTAAATTCTGGTTCACTGGTTATGGAGCTTGCACTGGCAAAGTAAATAATGTAGCTGTCATAACATTTATTCATTCAAAAAATGTTTGCTGAGTGTCTCTACCTGTTACCAGGGAATGAAACAAACAAGATAGCCCTTTCTTTAGGGGCTCAGCAATTATTCTTTATGGCTGCTGGAGTTGATAGACACTAAATTGTTTAGAAGACACCATTCCCTAGTCAGTAGACATTCATTAACAAACTTCCTTGTTTTGGGGCTAGAATTCCATAGAAGAACCTTGTGCCAGTCTGCAAACTTTCCAGGGAAACTTGGTGTTTTTCCCCAAGGTATCCATCTCCATTACAGAGCAGGGTGCAGCAGCAAGGTCTAAATGGGATGGCATTATGCTGATACACTGAATAAATCTGTATTACATACCACTGGCTGACTCAATCTCCCACCAAATATTTTCAAAGCTTCAATTCACATGTGGGCACTTACATTCATTCTTTTATTGATTCCTCTGAAAATATATATTAAGCACCATCTGTGGATGGATGAGAACTATCAGCATCATTTCCAAGATGAGGCTTTTTGGAAAACTGGTAATTCCATTTCTAGTGCCTCTACAGGCTGACGGACTTCAGCTTGAGCTGCTCTGTGCAATAACTATAATCTCCATGGGTCTGAGATTGGAGATGGGTCCCCTCATCTTTCTTGCAAATGTGGATTGGAGTTGTAGAGATGAAAAATGGGGTGCTTCTGCTGAAATCCTAAGATATCCTTTTTTTAAAAAAATATATTTTATTGATTTTTTACAGAGAGGAAGGGAGAGGGATAGAGAGTTAGAAACATCGATGAGAGAGAAACATCGATCAGCTGCCTCCTGCACACCTCCTACTGGGGATGTGCCCGCAACCAAGGTACATGCCCTTGACCGGAATCGAACCCGGGACCCTTCAGTCTGCAGGTCAACGCTCTATCCACTGAGCCAAACCGGTTTTGGCCTAAGATATCCTAATCTTACATCTATCGCATTAATAAGGAGGAAATGATATGCTGGTTGTATATTTTCAGGTATTATCTCTCAGCTGTGATATCCCTTGTATCCTCTAAAGACCCCTTTTCCTTGATTATCCCAAGACCCACATTCCCAGGTAATTTGGAGACATCTGCCATATCCCCTTTTGTCTCCCCTCAGCATGGAAACCTGTAGTCATCAAGTGTCTCACCACTGTCCTAGGTGCCCAGGTGTATGATCATCTTCCTTATTTCTGCTGACCATCATCTGTAAAAGACACAGATGGCTACACGGTGAAAGATAATCAACCAATGTCCAAGCTCAGAAAAAAAAAAGGGTGGTGAATTCATTTGTTTATTTGTTTTCCTTTTGGGTTGTAAGAATAAATCAGTACTCATTCAATAAATTGTTGAGCACCTTTATGTATACATAAACACTCTGTCTTTAGAAGCAGCTTCACTGTTAAAGGCATCTCTTCAGAGTGTTTACTCTTCCCCCCTTCCTTTTTCAGAAACAGTGGGAGGGCGGGAGGGAGAGGTGAGAGAGAGAGAGAGAGAAACATCAATGATGAGAGAGAATTAGTTTTAGCTGTCCCCTGCATGCCCCCCACTGGGGATTGAACCCACAACCTGGGCATGTGCCCTGACCAGGAATTGAACTGTGACCTCCTGGTTCAGAGGTCGATACTCAACCACTGAGCCATGCCAAGAAGGCTGCCTGTCTTCTTATCCTATGTCTTTTCCACTATAACAGGACATTTTTCTAAAATTACTTGTAAGGTTTGATATGTGTTGACTGTCATTTAGACTACCCTACATATGGAAAATAAGTAGACTTAACAAATACTTATAATTTGGGTTTTAAAAGTCCTACTTGTAAGTAAAAGGGAAAAGGTTGGCTTTCTAAATTATACAAAATTTCTCCATCTTTTATCCATTTATTTCACTGGTTAACTGCTCATCTTCTTGCTTACCACATACGATGACAAAACGGGTAAGAACTTCAGCGTACAGCCCTGCCCTGTGTGGCTGAGTTGGTTGGGCATCATCCCATCCACCAAAGGGTTCCCGCCTTGATCCTGGGCCAGGAGCATGCAGGTGGCAACCAACGGGTGTTACTAAACTCTCACATTGATGTCTCTCTCTCTCTCTCTCTCTAAAAATCAATAAAAACATTAAAATAAAGAACTTAACCTTACAGAAAGAGTAACTATTCCCTAGTTAACATTTAGTAAAGATACTCTTATTATATAACATATGAACTATACCATCACTTATACATAACAAGAAATTATTCTCCAGCTCTTATTTAGTTGATATATTCTTGTTATGTGCTTTTTTAAAAAAATAGCAGATATGATCTTTCAATGCTTGGTAATCTAAGCACAAGAAAATCTTAGATTTGGCCATCTTATCCAGGACATACTGTTATGAATTAATACGTTTTCTCTTGCTTTTTAAATTTTTTTTTGTATTCTGTTTATAATTTAAAAAACAACAACACCCCAATGTCTATTTGGTAAGCATTTTTGTGAGTAAAATGATTTATTTAATAAACATAGTCTGACCATGCTGAGGGGAGATATTTTGTGATTCTATTTCTACAAAGAACTTCTGTCTATATGATAAAAACACCCAGGAGATGATGTGCTTTGCTGAAATGCTTTGGTTTATGCTCATGAATTTGGTTTTTATTTTCTCTCAATGTGTTATACAGTCTTCTGTATATTTTTCCACATTACTTCTAGGAAGGGCCCACATTTCAGGTTTTTTTTTTTTTTATATCAGTCACAAGTGAATACTTTAAAATACAATTCTATGCTGTGATGTTAATGTAGTGAGGAGACATTATTTTTCACAGTGTTTGAGACCATAAAATGTAATTTAAGTCTTTTTGTTAAATAATTAAAGTGTACATTTAACATGAAACTCCTCCTCTTTCTTTCCTCCCTCTCTCCATATTTAACACCATCTACACCAATCCATCCCTTACTGCCGGCCTCAGCAGCTGTCGTTCCTTTCTGTTCAACACATCAATCTGTGTACTTGGCCTCCCCTCTCCCATCTCTCTGTGGACTCTGGTTCATCAAATTTCCCCTTTTATGCCCTTGGCCTCATTTTCTCCCTGTCTGCTAGCCTGCTTTTTATAACTGAGCTAAAACTCCCAACCTGATAACAAAATCAAATTATCCTAACCTGATAAAACCAATGATCTTTCTGCAAGAAATGTACTCAAGAAGCAACAGAAAATGGTAGGTCAGTAACTAACAGAAGAATTAGGAAAAAAAATAATTAAAAATAATTATTAACGATAATAACTATGTTTATTAGCCTTGCTAAACATCTAGCTATATTTAAGTGCCATCCTAAACACTTTATAAGTTTATCTTATTAAATCCTCAACAATAGTATGAGATAGGTACTATTATTGTTAACACCATTTTACAGAGAAGGAAATTAGGTTTAAAGAAATAAAGTAAGTTGCCCGGCCAGCGTGGCCCAGTGGTTGAGCATCGACCTATCAACCAGGAGGTCATGGTTCGATTCCTGGGCAGGGCACATGCCCAGAATGCAGGCTCGATCCCCTGTGAGGGGCATGCAGGAGGCCAGAGATCAATGATTCTCTCTTATCATTGATTTCTCTCTCTCTCTCTCTCTCTCTCTCTCTCTCTCTCTCTCTCTCTCTCTCCCCCCCCCTTCCTCTCTGAAATCAATACAAATAATATACTGGGGGGGGGGGGGAGGAAGTAAAGTAAGTTGCCTCAGGTTATATAGCTTTATTTATTTCACTTATTGGGAAAGAACCAGAGTAGGACCCAAGTTTGTTTGATCCTCTTAAGCATGTTTTCTCACTTTTTTTAAAAAATGTATTTTTTATTGATTTTTTTTTGCAGAGAGGAAGGGAGAGGGATAGAGAGTTAGAAACATCGATGAGAGAGAAACATCAATCAGCTGCCTCCTTGCACGCCCCCCACTGGGGATGTGCCCGCAACCAAGGTACATGCCCTTGACCGGAATCGAACCCGGGACCCTTCAGTCCCCAGGCCAACGCTCTATCCACTGAACCAAACCGGTTAGGGCCATGTTTTCTCACTTGATCCAGACAATTTAATGAGTGAGAATTTTAAGGAATGAGAATTTCCTTTGTGTGTCTTTTGAACATAGAAAATAAGAAATAGCTTTCCAAGTTTCTTGGTAAAAGTTACTTAATCTTCCAAACCTATACTACACATGGATGCAAAAATCTTAAAATTTAACAAATTGAACCCAAGATCATATTAAAAGATTAATGTTGCCTGACCCAAAAGAGTTCATTTTAGGGGAAATGGGTATAAATAACATACACTGCCCTATAACTACGTAGGTCATTTCTATCAACATTCAAATATTTTCATTTAAAATCATACACAGAGAGGCTCACACTTACATGCACAAAGTTCTCTCTTGAAACACCAATGCCCAACCTGTTCCCTTCCCAGAGAGCTGCTATTCTTGCCATTTTTACTTTCCATCCTCACATGCTCTCTAGAACCCACTTAGATCAGGCTTTCACTCCACCAAGATGGCTCTTATAAGATTTAATGATCAATTTTCATTTTAACCGACAGCACTTGGCATGCTTTATCATTGTCCTTTTGGAAATGGTTTCTCCACTTAGCTTCCAAGACGCTACTCCCTTATGGTTCTCCTCTTACAGTTCTGGCTGCTCCTTCTGTCTCCTTTGCTGGCTCCTCTTCATCTTCTTGACCTCTGAACAGTGGAGGGACCCTGGACTCAGATACTAGAGTTCTTTTTTTCTCTATCTCATGATCTCATCCAGTCCTGGCTTTTTAATTGAATTTTTTCTTTGTTGATATAATTACAGATATCTCCCATTTCCCCCCTTTAATTTTTTTTATTAAAGTAATATATACACATTTTAAAAAGTCAAATAGTACTTGTGAGATAATAGAAAAAAATATATATATATTGGCCTATACCCCCGGTTCCTGGCACAAAGATCCTAAAACCCTTGTCATTTCCTAAGCGTTAAGAGCACTAGGAGCATCTTGTGCACCTTGAGATGACTCTGAGTGATGGCTCCTGGAAGGGAGCTGGTAACCAGAAAGACTGAGCCATGATTAGAAGCTTGGAATTTTCATCCCCACCTGTCATCCTCCAGAGAGGGGAGGGGGCTAAAAACAGAGTTCATTATTGATGCCCATGGGAGAAAGCCTCCATAAAAATGCCAATGGTGCAGGGTTCAAAGAGCTTCTGGGTTGTCAGACACATCTGCACCAGGAAGATGACATCCGAACTCCACAGGGACAGAAGCTCCTGCACTTGGGACCTGCCCAGATCTTGCCATCTGTATCTTTTCAACTGGCTGTCCATCTGTATCATTTATCATATCTTTTAATATACATACTGGTAAATGTAAGTGTTTCCCTGAGTTCTGTGAGCCACTCTAGCATATTAATTGAACCCAAGGAAAGGCGACTGGAACCTCCGATGTATAGCCCATCGATCAGAAGCACAGGTGGGTTTGGGACTGGCGTCTGAGGTTGGGGGCAGGGGGCAGTCTTCTGGGACTGATATCTTAACTTGTGGGCTCTGACACTACCTTCCAGGTAGATAGTGTTAGACTTGAGTTAAATTGTAGGACACCTAGCTGATGTCAGAAACTTGCTTGTTGTTTGTGGGGAAAAAACCCTTCAATATTTGGTGACTACAAGTGTCAGAAGGAAGTGTTCTCTGTGAAGGTAAAGGAGACACACAGGAAAGAAATAGTAGAGAAGAACTGGATTTCCCCCTACATTGGAAGGAAAAAGTAGAGTTTCCCCCTTTTTAGTACTAAAAAGGCTGTGAAAAAATAGAGGATTTCCCTTTCCTACCCCGCCTTACTTTCTTCACTCCTCCTCTCTAGAGGCATCTAATTTTTACTCTTTTACCTGTCTGCTCTGGCTTTTTGTGTCCTCTAGCTCTTTGCCAATAATATGCACATGCTACCTTTAGATATTACCTATCGACTTCACATTACGATAGATGAGAATTTATTCTCTTATAGTGCCACTCCCTTTCCTATTATCCTTCATCTTCCGAATATAGTTATAAGATTTGGTCAAATCAATATTTATATTGCTATATATGCAAATGTAATTTCCAGCAGAGCATCCATGTTGAAAAAGTGGAAACAGTCTACATACTAAAACTAGTGAAAATCACTCCTATGACAATAGGATATTTTAGCAGAATCTATATATATAAAAGGCTAATATGCAAAGTGTCCCTGCAGGAGTTTGACCGGGAGTTCTATCACTAGCTATGGCGTGCACTGACTACCAGGGGGCGGCATGGAACAAAGGCAGGCCCCGGTTGGCGGTTGGCGGTTGGCAGCCGGGGAAGAGAGGCCCTGGCCAGGAGCCGGAAGGAAGACCCTGGTCAGCAGCTGGAAGGCCCCAATCAGTCCTGATCACCAGCCAGGGCTAGGGACCCTACCTGTGCACGAATTTCATGCCCTGGGACTTTAGTATAGTTGTAAATTTATAGTATAATAAGTGATCACTATTGGTAAGAAGTTGATTCCTGGGTAACGGAAATGAGATTTACTACCATTTAAAATTGACAGCTGCATCTCTATAGTGGAGGTCCCCAATAACCCTTGGTTCTGGAAGAGGGTTCTTTTTAATTGGGTAGATGGAAGGCAGGTAGGGGAAGGGTGTAGCTGGACACGTTGGGAGTTGTCAATGCTGCTCTTTTCATCATGCTCTTTGGTATAAGGAGTTTGAAGTTTGCCAGAAGAAAGTCAGCCAATTTTCCCCAAAGACTAAGGAGCCCTCTGAGAAGGAAGTTATTGAAGCCTTGAGCACTTTCTTCAGGAAGGTCAGCGTTACTACATCACCTCTGATTCCCTGAAGTAACACTGAGAGCGCAGCAAAGGATACCAGGGGCTTACCCAGGAGAAATTCACCATGAAGGGGAGAGAACCTTGGTCTGCTTAACTGGGCATAACATGGCTGGCTGGGAGGACAAGGGCAGGGAATATAAATTTTACTCTAGCATCACAGGTGTGTCCCAGAAAAGAGAGGCCTTGGCATTTTTTTAAACATTGGAATTGCAGACTACCCGAGCACTTAAGTTTTAAGAGCTCCATCTTGTGAACAGGCTTGGCTATAGCAGATCTTCCGTGTTTCAACAGTGACACCTTGTGGGGCAGCGGTAGGAGAGACTGGGGTCTATGAGGGCTAGAGCAGTTTTCCATCTTTCATTTTTCCAGATATATATACCTACGTGTGTGTGTGTGTAATTGACAAGTAAAATTGTAGTTTATTTTAAGTGTACAATGTGATATTTGATATACGTATACAGTTAGATTCCCACTATTGAGTTAGTCCATCCATCATTTTGTTTTGTGAGAACACTAAAGTTCTACTCTCTCATAAATTTTCAGTTATACAATACAGTACTTGAACTATATTCACCACATTATCATTAGATCCTCAGACCTTACTCATCTTATAACTGAAAGTTTGGAATCATTTACCAACTTCCCCCTAATTTCCCTACCCCTAATCCCCTGGAAATCACCATTCTGCTCTCTGTTTAGATGAGTTAGACTTTTTTCTTTATTCCACATATAAGTGATACTATGCAGTATTTGTCTTTCTCTGTCTGGTTTTTATAACTTTGAGATAATGCTCTCCAGATTCATCTATGTTGTCAAAAATGGCAGGATTACCTTCTTTGTTGTTGTTGTTAATCCTCACCTGAGGATATTTTTTCCGTTGATTTTTAGAGAGAGTGGAAGGGGGGGAAGGGGGGGAGGGAGAGAGATGTGAGAGAGACATATCGATTAGTTGCCTTCTGCATGCTCATCAACCTGGGCAGGTATCAAACCTGCAACCTTGACCAGAAATCAAACTCGAGAGCCTCTGTGCCACGAGCCAGCACTCTAACCACTTAGTAACACCAGCCAGGGCAGGGTTACCTTTTTATGAATGCATAATATTCCATTAAATATCTATATCTATGTAAATGTAGATATATATTACATTCATCCATCAACAGACACTAAGTTGTTTCCATATCTTGGCTATTGTGAATAATCCTGCAATGAACATGGGGGTACAGATCTCTTTGAGATTATGATTTCATTACTTTAGATATATACTCAGAAGTAGGATTGCTGAATCATATAGTAGGTCTATTTTTAATTTCTTGAGGAACCTCCATAGTGTTTTTCAAAGTGGCTGTACTAGTTTACATTCCCACCAACAGTGCACAATGGTTTTTGCTCCATATCCTCACTAGCATTTGAAATCTCTCGTCTTTTTTATAATAGCCATTTTAACAGGTGTGGAACAATATCTCATTGTTTTCATTTGTACTTCTCTGATGATGAGTGAGCACTTTTTCATATACCTGTTGGCCATTTGTATGTCTTCTTTGGAAAAATGTTTATTCAGATGTATCCCCCATTTTTTAATGTTTTCTTTGGGGTGGGCTATTGAGATGTATGAATTTCTTGCAGTTTTTGGATATTAACCCCTTATTGGATATGTGGTTTGCAAATATTTTCTCCCAATCTATAGATTGCTTTTTCATTTAAAAAATATATATTTTATTGATTTCAGAGAGGAGGGGAGAGGGAGAGAGAGAGAAATATCAACAATGAGAGAGAATCATTGATTGGCTGCCTTCTGAACACCCCCTACTGGGGATGGAGCCCGCAACCTGGGCATGTGCCTTTGACTGGAATTGAACCCGGGACCCTTCAGGCTGCAGGCTGACGCTCTATCCACTGAGCCAAACCAGCTAGGGTGGTTGCCTTTTCATTCTGTTGATGGTTTCTTTTGCTGTGTTGAAGCTCTTTGGTTTGATGTAGTCCACTGGTTTATTTTTGCTTTTGTTGACTTTGCTCTGGGTGTCAAATCCAAAAAAATCACTGCAAAGACCAATGTGAAGGAGCTAACCCCTATGTTTTCTCCTAGGAGTTTTATGGTTTCAGGTATTACAGTCTTGAACCATTTTGAGTTGATGTTTGTATATGGTATAAGACAGGAGCACAGCTTCTTTTTTTTTTTTTTTTTCCTGCATGTGGACATCCAGTTTTCCCAGAACCACTTAATGAAGATACTATCCTGTTTTCCCAGCACCACTATTGAAGAAACTATTCTGTTCCATTATCTATATATCTGTCTCTATACCACACTGTTTTGATTATTATAGTTTTGTAATATATTCTGAGTGATACCTCCAGCTTTGTTTTTTCTCCAGATTTTTTTTTTTTTTTTTTTGATATTTGGGGTCTTTTGTGATTTCATACAAATATCAGGATTGTTTTTCTATTTCTGTGAAAATATCGTTGGAATTTTGATAGGGATTGTATTGAATTTATAGATGGCTCTGAGTAGTATGAACATTATTGATTTTAGAGAGAGAGAAACATTGATTTGTTGTTCCACTTATTTATGCACTCATTGGTTAATTCTTATATGTGCCCTGACCAGGGATCAAACCCACAACCTTGGCATATTGGGACAATGCTCTAACCAACTGAATTACACAGCCAGGGCCTAGAATGGACATTTTAACAACACTAACTCTTCCAATCTCGGTATCTTGTTCAATTTCTTTCATCAATGTTTTATAGTTGTTAGTATACAGATCTTTCACCTACTTGGTTAAATTTATTTCTAAGTATTTTATTGTTTTTGATGCTATGGTAAATAGCATTGTTTTCTTATTTCCTCTTTGATAGTTCATTGTTTGATAGTTCATAGAAATCCAACAGATTTTTATAAATTGGTTTTGCAGCTGTACTGAATTTGTCCATCTTTTATTCTTTTTTGTTGTTGTTAATCCTCAGCCAAGGATATTTTTCCATTGATTTCTAGAGAGTGGAAGAGAGAGGGAGAGACAGAGAGAAACATCCATATGAGAGACACACATCGATTGGTTGCCTCTTGCACACACCCCAACCAGGGTTGGGGATGTGCCTGCAACCGAGGTACATGCCCTTGACCGGAATTGAACCTGGGACCCTTCAGTCCACAGGCCAACGCTCTATCCACTGGGCCAAACCACCTAGGGCCATCTTTTACTCTTAAAGCCAGTTATAAACAGGATTTATCTTCTGCACTCTTCCTAAGCCTACATGGAAGGACACAAACACACAGTACACACGATGTACTATGTGACTTTTTCCTTAGTGTAATGGCAAAGTCCTCAAGAAATTCAAGTTCTTAATTTCTCCCCCCTAATCTTAGACACCAATCTCTCTGCAACAATGCTTCATTCTCATCTGTCAAAGGAAGCCTTCATTCATTCTTTGGAACAACCCACTCCTTCAAGATGGATTGTACTGTACTCCCAGCAGTTATTTCCTCAAATTTTGGAGACTGAACGGTATGCTTCCCATGAGTGAATACACCCTCAGTACGACTGACATTTTAGACCGAATAAGTTTTTGTTGTGGAGGAGTGTCTTATGCATTGTAGGTAGCATTCCTGGCCTCTACCCACTAGATGCCAAACTCTATTTTGAAACTCAAAGTTGTTTCCAGCAGGGTTCTGTTCTTCCAAAGAGGCAATTATTTCTATTGGTTCAATCAGTGGGGGTAAGGATGGGCCTACCAGAACTAGAGATTATCAGGGAGGAAAAATCTTTGAATTTAATATCCTCCCTAAATATTACACTGAGAATACATCCTAAGAACATAATGTATGAAGTTTTGAGTACACGGATGGAAAAGCAATGTTACCATAAGCAAGTTGGGAAGCATGAAACTCACTTTTGGAAAGTATCACTAGTGCTCCCCAATATCCAATTCTCCCTTCCTTCCAGGGCATTTAGAAGACTGGACTTCCCAGTCCCCCTGCCGTTTGGTGGGGCCGGGTGAGAGGTCTAGCCAGTGAAACGTGAGTGGATCGGAGAGGGTCGAGACAGTGAAAAGCTGCTGTGTGGTGCTATAGAGTTCCTTTTTCCTTTGAATATGGAGTCTCATGTTGAGATGGCTGAGCTAAAAGATCAATTAGTCTGGTTTATTGAGATACTGCTTAAAGTACAGTTACCCTGGACAGTTGCCTTGACTTTGTGTGAGCAAGAAACAACTCTTTATTATGTTAAGACACTGCGATTTTGCAATTGTTTATTACCAGAGCACAAGCTAGACTATTTCAATATAACATCCTCTTTCGGTCACTGGCCTATTTCCTAATTAATGAAGGTAACTGTGATTAGGGAAGGTGAGGTGTTTTGCTAGAAGAAATCTATATATTTTTTTATAAATAATAAAATAATTACTCATTCAAATATATTTACTGAGTGCTTAGAATGTGCCAGATACTGGACATATAACAGTATATCAAACAAACACAATTTTTGCCCTCATGGAGCTTATATTCTAGTAGGAAAGTCAGCAAAAAAGTAAATCAGCAAACAACATACTTGCGAGTTAGGATAAGTTTATGAAGGAAATAAACAATGGCGGAGTTAAATATTAACAAATGGGAGGTCTACTTGACTGAACCCTTTTCTTCCCTTTTCTATCCTGTTTATCAGTAAATTCTTCAATGTTTAACTCAAAAATATATCAAAGTGGTTCACTCCTGCTAATGTTAGCTTTCATGATCTCCTACCTGGATTTTTGAAATGGTCTCATGATTTGCCTCCCAGGTTCCATCTGAAAGCATTCCTCTGAAAGCATTCGCTACACAGTAGCTATTTTATTTTAACCTAGAATATTTTAATTAAAATAAAAATTTAAAAATTGTGATAAAAATAAATGTATATAGCGAAAGTAGTATGTATGCTGTAAAAATTACATAAAAAGATAGGCAATGACCTAGCGGGTGATGGCGAGAACTGTAAGCAGCATGTTGACTGTTGTCCTTGTTGCTGTGGGACTGGAACCAGGAGATGGAAAGCTGGAGACCT
Source organism: Plecotus auritus (assembly GCF_963455305.1). Classification (NCBI taxonomy): domain Eukaryota; kingdom Metazoa; phylum Chordata; class Mammalia; order Chiroptera; family Vespertilionidae; genus Plecotus; species Plecotus auritus. The sequence goes on from NC_137773.1 coordinate 166,241,149, forward strand.
TAATACTGAAGCCCTGGATGTGCCGTTGCGAGGCCTCCTCCAGGGCTCCCATATATTTTTATGTTACTTATTATAGCATAGATTTACAATGTATTCATTAAAAATAGTCTTTTTTTTTTTTTAGATTTTAGGCGACATAAAAAAAAAAAGATAGGCAAAAATAAAATACACATTTCCACTTTCAAAGATTATAACTGCTAACTCCTTGGGGTATAATGCTACATCTTTTCTTTTATAGTACCTAAAAGCACTGCATTTTGTAATCAAAATGAGATATTGTAACATATAAAGGGGTGGGCAAAATAGGTTTACAGTTGTATGGGTAAGTCTATTCTTGTATTATTATTTATGAGTTATTGTATTATCTATTTGTATTACAACTGTTCTGTGGCTTGTTCGTCCCATTTAATGATCTCCACCTTCCATGGCAATGCATTTTCAGCATACACTCAGTCCATTTACATTAACATTTCCTCAAGTGTCTTGAAAAATGCATTTTATAGGTGGCCTGTTCAAACTAGAATTTAATCCAGACTCTATGTCCCTTAAAATTCTTTTCATAGAGTAGTGGCTTTATACATAACAATAAATTATTGAAGAGATGGGGCCAGTTACCCTGCAGAATGTTTCACCTTCTGGATTTGTTAGGTTACTTCCTATGGTGTCATTTACTTTGCTCCAATAGATGATATTGTGTACTTCATACTACATCTCATCAAGAGATACAATATCAGAGTGATGCAAAGGATGGCCTTTTAAAATTGCATAATGTCACTATTGCTTAAATGCCATTTATAGCTTTCTTTGCTTTATTCTACAATACAAATTCTTTAAGTTGGCATACAAGGTTCTGAAGGATTTAATGCTGGCTAATGTTAGGTCTGATTCAGCCTTTTTGCTTTATGGAATAGGGACGGAGGTCATTTCTTCCATCTGAGAGGAGATATCAAGATCATATGGGGATGGGATTTAATTGTAGTTGGCTGAAACACTGCACAGATTCCTCGTGGTTGGAATAAGGGGTTGCAATAGCATGATTTCCCCAAGACTGGTTTGGTGAAAGCTGGAAAGCGGTCCTGAAGGAAAGATGAAAAATGACGCAGAATACGTGAGCCAAAAATGAGGATGAGGAACAGGAATGTTAATGGTCCTATGAAGGGAAGTAGCCAGGTATACCCATTTATATTTTTTGGCCAGTAGTCCCATGAAGTCGATTGACGTTCCCTAATCTTTGTGGCCCTTTCTGTTAATTTTTGGGTGGCATCCCTAACTAGGCCAGACTGATTGACATCTTCCAGAAAGAGGCATAGACTCACTTTCTCCGCAGTTAGGAGGTCTAGTCCTCTCTGATTTTGGAGGGTGACAGTCGCTAGTGAGTCTATCTAATCCTGAATTTGAACTAAACTTTTGGCAATTTCTTCTAGGCTTTTCTGTAGGTCCTGAGACAGAAGTTCAAAAGTTCACAGGTAGGATCGGGCCTAAATGGGCAGTCAGACATCCCTCTCACAATCCAGGACTGCTGGCTCCCAACTGCTCGCCTGCCTGCCTTCCTGATTGCCCCTAACCGCTTCTGCCTGCCAGCCTAATCAACCCCTAACCACTCCCCTGCCAGCCTGATTGATGCCTAACTGCTCCCCTGCCAGCCTGTTTGCCCCTAACAACCCTCCCCTGCAGGCCTGGTCACCCCTAACTACCCTCCCCTGCAGGCCTTGGTCCCCCCCAACTGCCCTTCCCTGCAGGCCCGGTTACTCCCAACTTCCCTCCTCTGTCGGCCTAGTCACCCTTAACTGCCCTCCCCTGTAGGCTTGATCACTCCCAATTGCCCTCCCTTGCAGGCCTGGTCCCTCCCAACTGCCCTCCCCTGCTGGCCATCTTGTGTCCACATGGGGGCATTCATCTTGTGTGGAGTGACAGTCAATTTGCATATTATTCTTTTATTAGATAGGATTAGATAGGATAGAGGCCTGGTGCACTGGTGGGGGCTGGCTGGTTTGCCCTGAAGGGTGTCCCGGATTAGGGTGGGGGTTCCCTTGGGGCATGGGGTGGCCTGGGTGAGGGGCCTGTGGTGGTTTGCAGGCCGGTCACGGCCCCTGGTGACCCAAGCAGAGGCCCTGGTATCTGGGATTTATTTATCTTCTATAATTGAAACTTTGTAGCCTTGAGCGGAGCCAAGCCTCCTGCTTGCTGGGTAGCCACAGGCATTTTTGTTGGAATTTATTTATCTTCTATAATTGAAACTTTGTAGCCATAAGCGAAGGCCAAGGCAGGCCAGGGCAGGCAGAAAGCTTGGCTTCCTCCATTGCCGGGGAAACCCAAGCCTCCTGCTCTCTCTGTGGCCGTAGCCATCTTAGTTGGGTTAATTTGCATACCTGCTCCTGATTGGCTGGTGGGTATAGTGGAGGTATGGTCAATTTGCATATTACTCTTTTATTAGCTAGGATTATATAGGAGGATTAGGTTATTATATAGGTTTTCTGGAAAACCAGATGGGCTGAGCCCCAAAATGGCACCAGCCTACAGGGATGGGGAGGCAGAGATTTCAAAGGACTCTAAGTGGGCTTTTTCAGCTGGGAATTCTCTGGGCAGGTCTAGATCTTGCGTAAATCCGAGAGGAAAATTACTGGTCTTAGCAAATGAATGTGGTCTAAGCTAAAGGAAATGTCAGTTGCAAAATGATCTAAAAGTTAAGTTTCCCAGAGGGAGAGGGTTTCAATTTGATTATTTGATCAGACCTAACAGCTTACTCTTCCAACGTTATTTCATTCCATTCTTTACTTGCTTTTTAGGTTTTCCCCACAGTGTTGGCTTCACCTCCCTGCACCTGGGAAGTGCTACCTCCAAGGGCCTCTGCACTTGCTGCCCCTTGCTCTGGGAAGCTCTCCCTTGCCACTACTCTCCTTGCCATTTCCCCCTTCTTCCAATGTCAGGCATCTTATCAAACTGGTCATTTTACCTTTGCCTTTTCAGGAAAGCCTTCTCTAACTTATCTTGTTTAAATTAGGTTCTTCCAAGGGATCCTAATATCCCACATCCCAAGAATCCTGATTTTTGTTTCATGAAACTCTTTTTTGGTCACTTTAGCATTTGAGTCCTTACCTGAAGTGTGAATGGTAAGGACCTTGCTTCCTAGGCTTACCGTGCACTCAGTACTTGTGCACAGCAGCCGGGAATGAAGTACCATAGGTCTTGCCCAGGTCGCCGCAAACTCTAACAGGACCTCCCCGAGTTGTTTGAGTGAAGGAATGAATGGTTACTTTTACATGAAAGCGTTTGTCCACCCGTCGCGGCGACGAGGAAGCCCAGGATTCCACCCGATAAGAAAGCCAAGATTTCCTCGCGCAGCCCAGGCCCGTTTGGGCCCAGGTGAGCTGAGCCACCGCCCAGACGCCCTCACGTGACAGCGAGCGGCACGCGGACGGCGCCTGCGCGCGATCTCCCGGAAGTGGCCGGACCGAAGCGCAAGCGGAGCGCTAGTCCGTCAACCGGTGGGTCCGCCAGTCCGCCAGCCCGGTACTCGGCACTCCTCAGCCTCGTCGCTGTCCCGCAGTTTCTTTGGCCGGAACGGCGACGGAGGAGCTCGCCATGGCGACGTTCATCTCGGTACAGCTGAAAAAGACCTCGGAGGTGGACCTGGCCAAACCGCTGGTGAAGTTCATCCAGCAGACGTACCCGAGCGGCGGGGAGGAGCAGGCCCAGTACTGCCGCGCGGCCGAGGAGCTCAGCAAGCTTCGCCGCGCCGCGCTCGGCCGCCCGCTGGACAAGCACGAGGGCGCGCTGGAGACGCTCTTGAGGTGGGCCTGGGGCCGGGCTCGGGCCGTCTGCAGCCTGCCGCCCCCTCCTTCCTCCTCCTTTCCTACTTCCCTCCCTCACACCCTGGGCCCAGACCCGGCCGCCCCGCTGGCCTGTTGGGGCGCGTAGGTGTGGTCTGCATTCCTTCCTGGTGAGCAGGAGCCGCCCCACTGGCTGCCGCTGGCTCTGCCCGGGCTCGGGGGATCGGTCCTGCCGGTTCGCCGCAGCCCTCGGTCCTCCCGCCTCGGAGGATCGGATATCTCGGAGGAACCGTCTGCCGCGTACTGATCCATCTCTCTCGCTACATTTACTCAGAACTAGTTTTCTTTCCATTTTTTTTTTTGGTGGGGAGGAATGTCTTTAACTAAAGACTCTCCTCCCCCCACCCCCTTTTTTGTATTTCTTGGCCAGATTTCAATTTCAAAATAGAGGTTGCTTGAGGGTTGTAGGAGAATTGGGACACTGTGGATAAATGTCTGTTACTTATTACATTGTCCACTTGAAATGAGCCATCTTCCTAAGTTCCTCATAATCAAATGACAGATGGAAAATTCCAAAGGTTAGGAGCTACCGTTCTTTGAAATTACACGTGAGTGACATAATAGAAGGTGCAAGAGAAATAGCTTAAAATCACTTGGTTAAAAAAATAAAATCACTTTGTTCACAAGCAGGTATGCACACCATGGAGTAAATTTGTTATTTTACAAATGCTTATTGAGCTGTGCTATCTTTAATGAGAGCTCTTTTTGCAGTTAGAATAACAGAACATTTCTAGGGCACTTTAAAGTTAAAATATCTCTTTCGCCTAATCTTATTTTCTACGTGTAACACGTTCTCCTTGTTTAACAGGGCAAACACAGCTGTATTAGGTTGTAAGTACAAGCCCAGGTTAAACCAGCTGATTTGTTCTGAGAAGTCCAGTCATATTGCTTCCTTAGCTGTAGGGATCACTGGATAGCGTCTTGCCTCCATGTTGATTCCTTCGTAGCTGAGCTTTGTTCCTGTACTGGGAGAGATGGCCACCGGTGGGTCTACTGTAATTACAGAGTCATTACACTCAGGATCTTACATACGAGCGTGCCTTTTCTCCTTAGCTCTGGTGGAAGGCCCTGGGAAGCTCCTCTGTTTGGGTTGGCGTGTGCCCATTTATGATGGTGGTTAAATGCGCTAATTTAATTGCCAGTCACTCAGGGGTTTAATTTCTCCATCCCCCATGGATCAAAGCAATAGAGAATGAGGAAGACCTGGTTCCCCCAAAAGGAAGATACTGAATAGATTGCTTAGAGAGATGATGATCTCTTGGTGTCAGTTTTAAAGAGAATACTGTTGGGCTGTAATGATCATTAATTTGATATTTAATATGAGCATTAAAAAAAAAAAGTTAATGCCATAGCTGGTTTGGCTCAGTGGATAGAGCGTCGGCCTGCCGACTGAAGGGTCCCGGGTTCGATTCCAGTCAAGGGCACATGCCTGGGTTTCGGGCTCCGTCCCCAGTGGGGGGCGTTCAGGAGGCAGCGGATTGATGCTTCTCTCTCATCATTGATATTTCTATCTCTCTCTCCCTCTTCCCTTCCTCTCTGAAATGGATAAAAGTATATTTTAAAAAATTAATAAAAAAATGTTAACCTAGGAATACTTAGGCATCCTTTAGAATTAACAAACTTTAACAAAAATTTCCAAAGCAATTTTTATGTAGTCATGCAGAGCATTCAGTGCGGGTTTTCCATTAGTAATATTAAAAAAACATGGGTATAATGAACACTACGATAACAATCTTCTTGAATAGAGTGTTTATTTTGGTACCAACCCTTAAGGAGCTTGGAGTTTTCAGTGACAATTGATGCACGGATTTAAGACTAACAAGAAAGAATGAATAGTGGATTGTGGTACGGTTAGGGTTCTGGTGTGAACTTTAAACCTTCATTCATTTGTTTATCCCTTTATTCTTTTCCCAGGCATAAATGTGAAAACTGTTCCTAGGTACAGGGCTGTTGCATAAATAGCCTCCTTGAAACTAACCATGTTTCTTCAGTCTCCGTTATATTGTCCTCTCCTCGCTCATTTATTATCAACTACTTTTTTTTCCCCCCCTCTCACTTCTTACTCTTCTAGTGGGGTTAGGATAAGTTAATAGATATACTACAGGCTATTACATTTTATAATGGAGATCTGTACAAAAGTTTTTTGGGTATATATCTGTAAAAATCAAACATTTGTGAGATATGTATTCCAAACAAAATATCGTTTAATAATTATGTTGGATAATTGTGTAAATAACATTAATTTACATATTTTTAACTTAATGAACTTTTAAATACAATTTTCAGAAAGGAGGGGTTAAGCTAATTCCTAAAGAATAGAAGCTAGCTTGATTAGTACTGGTACACTGCTCTACAAATAGGCCCAGTGATGGAGCTGCCTTTTTATTATTACTCACATGGAGATATTCCAGTAAAATTTCCTAAAATACACATTTATGTGTATTATGTTGAGAATGAGTGTCATCCTGTATAAAGTGGCTTTAACTAAAAATTGATTAGAAGAGCCTTGATCAATGGTGAACTTGAGGGTGATCAGATGGGAATCCTGTATTATAATTTTTTGTGTGTGTGGGGGGGAGAGGAAGCTCCAGTGTTCATGTCTTTTGTGGTGATTAGTATTTTTAGAGAGAAAGCTTGTGGTCTCTTTCCATGAAAAAGTTTGGTTGTCAGCTTTCTGAAATTTTATTGGGGAATTGAATGTTGGGATCTCAACAATCATGTATGCAGTCTTTTATACCATCTATTTTTAGTGTGGCACTTGTATTAGCTTTGGATTCAGCTGCATGTGGTAGATCTCAAGTTATCAGGGAATTAAATTATGATTTTACTAGTGACCTGGTGCACGAAATTCGTGCACATTAAAAGGGGATTAATTAGAGGAAATAATTTAATATTGCTATTTGCCCTTTCTCTATAATAGAAGTGTCAGAGATGAAAGAAAATTAGTAAAATGTATATGAAAACCTTCCTCCTGTCAGAGTCTGGGACACATTACGGGACCCAGAGTCAAGTCCCTGCCCACCCACATGCACCTCAAAATCGTGTGAGTCCCAGACCTGGCCAGCCCCCCCCCCCCCCCCCCCGCCATTGGGCTAGATCCAGATCCCGGCCAGTCCCACCCTTGTCAAGCCCTGCCGGGCAGGGGGCGTAGTGTCAGGTCCCCTGGCCCGGCGCCAGGATGGGGGGCGTGGCCTGAAGTCTCCCAGCTCGGATGGGGGGGGGGGCGCGTGCCTTGAGCTCCTCCATCAAGCCCCGCCAGGTGGGGGACACAGCCTGAGACCCCCTGTCAAGTCCAGCTGGGTGGGGGGCATGGCCTGAGGTCCCCCGTCAAGCCCTGCTGGGTGGGGCGCGGCCTGAGTTCCCCTGACCCAGCACTGGGGGTGCACCTTGAGGTCCCCCGTCAAGCCCCGCTGGGTGGGGGGCATGGCCTGAAGTCCCCTGTCAAGGCCAGCCAGGCAGGGGGGCTCAGCCTCAGGTCTCCTGGCCCGGTAATGGGGCGGGGGGAGCTGCCTGAGGTCCCCTGTGAAACCCCGCTGGGTGGGGGGTGCAGTCTGAGGTCCCCTGGCCTGGTGCTGGGGTGGGGGGCGTGGCCTGAGGTCCCCTGTCAAGCCCCATGGGGGCGGGTGAGGGTGTAGTCTCAGGTCCCTGCTGATTGCTCGTTAAGGCTCCTTATGGGAACTTGGCCTCAGTTGTGGGTGCAGCCATCTTTGTGACGGAGTGATGGTCAATTAGCATATTCCCCTCTTTATTAGATAGGATTCCTGTGTAAACAGTTGGTAGAGAGGTAGTTCTGATAGTCCAGGGCTGGTTTAGTGATTCTGTGAAGTTCATCAGGCTCAGGCTCCATCCAGCTTTCCACTCTATACAACCTAGAATCCTTTTCCTCAGGGTCCAGACAGCAGTCATACCCAAGTTTAAGATAGCAGGAAGGGAGAAAGGAGATAGTGCGGAAACTGCCCCACAATACCCTGCTCATATGTCATTGGCCATTATGTATGTCTACATCTCATGGAAGGGTAGGATAAGAAAAGGAATTTTTATTAAAGGCAGCCGCATACCCAGCTAAAATTTGGGTTTTGTTGGTAAGGAAGGAGGAGAGAGAATGATGTTGACAGCTTTCCTAACCAAAGCTTCTCAATACCCATCCTCTCCACTTAGCTGTGCTTGATATCCCTAACATTTCCTGTAAGTCTGCTCTCCGAATAGAGGCTCTGGTAGTCAAAGGTTTCAGAGAGTTTTCCACTGCACTTTCTCTTCCCAGCCTCATTGAAATCCTGTCTTCAGTGGTACCTCATGTTTCTTAATTCAGATTCTTGTTGGCTTCTCTGACATGATTTGACTTATATTTTGTTAGCTCCCTGCCCTCCAGGCAGTTAGATTTTCAGCTTTATCTGCTTCATTCACTTTTTACCTTTTACAAAATTTCACTGAAACCTCTTGTATGCTGTTGTGCCCTTTCCCATTCTTCTTTGTGCATTTATATCTTTTTAATTTTAATTAATTTTTTAGCCCTAGCCAGTTTGACTCAATGGATAGAGTGTCGGCCTGTGGACTGAAGGGTCCCGGGTTTGATTCTGGTCAAGGGCACATGCCCAGGTTGCCAGCTCGATCCCCAGTGCGGGGCATGCAGGAGGCAGCCTATCAATGATTCTCTCTCATCATTGATGTTTCTATCTTTCTCTCCCTCTCCCTTCCTCTCTGAAATCAATAAAATATATTTAAAAAAAGAAACCACAACACTAAAAAAAATAAAAAATAAAAAATATTTAGTGGCATTTTGGGAGAGAGTGGAAAAGGGTGTTTTTTTCAGATCTCTTTGTTTAAGTGAGTAGGGTGTCTGCATTTTCAACTCTCCACAGTGGTTGCATCAATATCCATTTCCAGTAGCAGGTATATGTGAGTTTTTTATTCTTCCATGTCCATCCTAATACTCACTGGTTAATAATTCAAATTAATTGTTTTTTTTTTGCTATACTGATGGATGAGAGATGGTAGTACCTTGTTTTAGGTCGCAGTGCCCTGATTTCTCAGAGGTCCAGCATCTTATATTTACTGGTCACTTTAGTTTCTTTTTCTGTGAATTGCCTGTTTTTGTTTTTTCTCTGCTCATTTTCTAGGTTGCTAGTTTTTTCCTTACTAATTTTTAGGAGTTATTTACCTTTTCTGGCTATCCCTTCCCCTTAATGAATATTGCAAATATATCTCTGTTTCTTGTCTCTTAATTGTATTTATGTTGTCTTTAGTCACACAGAAGTTCTTGCAAAATGTTTTATTCTTCTTATAATCTGTTTTTATAATTTTTTTCTTGTTCCTAATGTTATGAATGTGTTATATATGATTTTTCCCCTTGATCAGATTTGTTAAAGGTTTGTAGCCACCTCTTTTTTTAAGAAAACATATTTTTATTGATTTCAGAGAGGAAGGGAGAGGGAGAGAGAGATAGAAACATCATTGATGAGAGAAAATCATTGATTGGCTGCCCCCTCTGCAAACCCTGTACTGGAGATCGTCTGCAACCTGGGCATGTGCCCTGACCCAGAATCAAACCACGACCTCCAGTGTGACTTCCTGGTTCACAGGTTGATGCTCAACCACTGAGCGATCTCTTTTTAAACACTAAGTCTAGTTTTATTTTAGGACTGTATGTTTTTTTCTGAGTCTGCTTTTGGCTGTATCCAGCTGGTTTTGATATATAGTACTCTCATTGATGTTTTTAATAATTTGTAATTTTTAGTTCTGTTTTCATTAACTTGAGTCATTTATATAGATTTTGTAAATTTCTAAATAGATTTGTCTGTCATCCTTTTGTGGTTTAAAATTTAGTTTTGTTGTATTATGGAAATAACTTTTCATTTGAAAAATAAAGTTGATGGAACTAGACTCACGATTTCTGAAGTTTTTTTCAAGCACTAGTGCTTTATAGATCAGGAAAGAAAATATTGCAGTTCCATTTTGCTTACATTCTGATTGTTGGTTTGGGGGTGAAGATGCTGAGATAATGTTAGCACTAATGATGTTAGTGTGTTAATCAAATAATGTGGAGGATGCAAAGATATACACACACCTTATCCCTCTTACATCTTTGTTTTTCTCCATAGTACTTACCACTACCTACTATACTATATTTTAACTTACGTTGTTTGTTTCCCACCGTCACCCCCAAAACTTTTAGAACATTCCAATTTCCTAAAACTGTGTTTGTTGCATAGTAAGCTCTTAGTATATATTTGTTGGATGAATGAATGAGGAAAGGCTTCTTTGATGACATGTCAGCCTAGATAAGAAAGGTGGGAAATTGTGATGGGAAAAGTTTCCAGGTACAGAGGGGAAAAAAAAAGTAAAAAAGTGTGTGAAAGCTTAGGGCCAAGAGAGAGCACAGACTTTAGTGACTATAATGCATAGTGAATATTCTGAGATGAGGTTGAGAGTGTTGAATGATGGCCAGGTAATGCCAGACCTTGTCACATTTTTGGATACAGTTTTAAAAATAATGGGACTTCATTATAGGTTTGAGCACTTAACACTTCAGTGTTTGTTTCCTAAGTACAAGAATACTCTCCTATATAATAACCACAGTACAACTTTCAAAATCAGGAAATTAACATTGATTGAATATTACCATTTAATTCATAGAATTCATTAAAATTTTGTTTATTCTCCCAGTAATGTTTATAGGTTCAGGATCCTGCATTGCTTTTATTTTTTATTTTATTTTTTAAAAGGAATCCACTTTTTAAAAATTTTTTATTGATTTTTTTACAGAGAGGAAGGAGAGGGATAGAGAGTTAGAAACATCGATGAGAGAGAAACATGGATCAGCTGCCTCCTGCACACTCCCCACTGGGGATGTGCCTGCAACCAAGGTACATGCCCTTGACCAGAATCGAACCTGGGACCCTTCAGTCTGCAGGCCAACGCTCTATCCATCGAGCCAAACTGGTTTCGACCCTGCATTGCTTTTAATTGTTATCTCTCTAGTTAGTTCTCTAATCTGGAACAGTTCCTCTATTTTTCCTTGTTTTTCCCAGCCTTAACATTTTTGAAGAGTGCAGGGTAGTTACTTTGTAGAACGTTGCTCAATAGGGTTTTGTCTCATATTTTTTCCTGATTCATGCATTTTGGGCAGTAGTACCACCAAAGTGATGCTGTGTTATTTTCAGTGCATATCAGGAAGAACACTATTTGATTTGTCCTGTTGCTGGTAATGTTAACTTTCATCACTTAAGATGGTATTTCCCAGGTTTCTTAACCTTACAATTAATAAGTGTGTTGTATTAATTAGTAAGTATTTTGTGGGAAGATACTTTGAGACTATGTATGCAATATCCTATTTCCATCAAACTTGTTTTAGTATCATTGATGACTCTTACCTGAATCAGGCATTGTATTCTGAAAGGTGTCAGATGATGATTTTCCTAACTCCATTATTCTACATTTATTATTTGGCATTGTACAGTAGGGTAGAGCTTTTCCTGTTCATTTGTTTATATTATATACTTCAGAATAATGATCTTATTTTCCTGAATGGGTTATGATTTGTTATTTTATTTAAATTTTTCTAGACTTGGCTAGTGGGAACCCCTTAAAGCTAGTTCCTGTGTCCTTTTGACATGTTCTCATAATTTTTTAAATACTTCTTAACTTTCTGGCATAGCAAGATGTTTTAGGCTTGAATCTTCAGTTTTCTCAGTCTCAGCCATGGAATCACTCACATGTCTAAGGAGCACTGGCTCCTTTTAATGGAGAGCATTATTTGGGCATTAGGTTTACTTATTGCTTCTGGACCCCCTCAACATACACATTTAGGAAATATACACACATACACCCCCTACACCTGTTTTTTGTATTTTTCTACTATATTAAAAAATAAGTTCACGCCGAAACTGGTTTGGCTCAGTGGATAGAGCGTCGGCCTGCGGACTGAGGGGTCCCGGGTTCGATTCCGGTCAAGGGCATGTACCTTGGTTGCGGGCACGTCCCCAATAGGGGGTGTGCAGGAGGCAGCTGATCGATGTTTCTCTCTCATCGATGTTTCTAGCTCTCTATCCCTCTCCCTTCCTCTCTGTGGAAAATCAATAAAATATATTAAAAAAAAAAAAGATTTCTTTAAAAAAAAAAAAAAATAAGTTCACATTGATACCTCCAATTCCAGTCCAAAGCCACAGAATTTATTCTCCCTTTAATAGTAACTCCTTTCTCTGATATTTAGAAGTCTGATTCCTGTTATCTTCAGTGCATTTACTTAACTGTTCAGTTCTTCCTGTTTGTAACCAAACTTATGGCTGTGCCAGCCAATAACTTGATCTCAGGCACGTTGCCCTTCCTCAAAAAACTGACCTCAGAAATAACCATTGGAAAGATAGCCCTCATGAAGGGGTGGAGGGTTAGGAGATGATAAGGGAAGGGGGAAATATTAGAGGCCCGTTAGAACGCTTACCTTTGGATACCTCCTCATCCCTTTTGCTAGCTCAAAGGTCATACTGATGAGGGGAAAGACTGCTTATGTGTATATATATGTATATATATATGTATATATATATTTTTATTGATTTCAGAGAGGAAGGGAGAGGTAGAGATAGAAACATCAATGAGGAGAGAGAATTATTGATTGGCTGCTTCCTGCATGCCTCACACTGGGCATGTGCCCTTGACCAGAATCGAACCTGGGGTACCCTTAATCGCAGGCTGAAGCTCTATCCACTGAGCCATATCAGCTAGGGCTAGACTGCTTCATATTTGAAGATCATTCTGGCTGCTCTGTAGAGAATACATTGAAAAGAATGAGGAAGGCCCTGACTCAGTTGGTTGGAGTGTTGTCTGATACACCAAAAGGTTGCAGGTTTGGTCCCCAGTTGGGGGGCACTTACAGGAGGCAACCGATCAATGTTTCTCTTTCACATCGATGTTTCTCTCTCTCTCTCTCTCTCTCTCTCTCTCTCTCTCTCTCTCACTTTCAAAAAAATCAATGAAAACATCCTTGGGTGAGGATTAAAAAAAAAAAAAAAAAAGGAAAGAATGAGAAAGGAGAAAATGAGACAGGTTGACCAGGAAACTTGGATTAGACTACCTTGAAGGGAGGTAGTAGCTTTGATGAATTTTGTGGCAGTGGTGCAGATGGACAGAAGTACGCATACCCAAAACACATTTAAATATGTATTTTTATTGATTTCAGAGAGGAAGAAAGAGGGAGAAGGAGATAGAAACAGTTATGATGAGAGAGAATCATTGATTGGCTGCCTCCTTCACGCCCCCTACTGGAAATAGAACCCGCAACCAGGGCATGTGCCCTTGACTGGAATTGAACCTGGGACCCTTCAGTCCACAGGTTGACGCTCTATCCACTGAGCCAAACCAGCTAGGGCCCCAAAACATATTTAAAAGTTGGCAAACCTGTTCTTACTGAGAAGTTTACCAGAGATGTTAATTTGCTCAATGGATATAACCAGTTATCCTAATAAGAAATAGTATTTTAAGAAATATTTTGGTTTTTCTGTTTAGATATTTGCCTATAGGTAATAATAGTTGATAAGTATTTTTCTTTGGAGGGAGGATGAGTTTTTGTTCAGTTTTTTCATTGCATGCATTTAGCTCTTGGTTTACACGTTAAAAGATTACGTTCAGAAACTTCAAAATGGCTGATTAATTTGTGGGCCACTCAAGGTAAGTGTGAATAATGTTAGTGTACTCTTTCACCAGTTGTATTTACATAAATGTGCATAATATTTAACTCTGCTAATTTTAACTTTTGCTCTGTGCTTTAGATATTATGATCAGATTTGTTCCATTGAACCTAAGTTCCCATTTTCTGAAAATCAGGTAAGTCATTTGTTTAATTTGTAAAGTTATATGATAATGGCAAGTCACCCATTTCCTCCCACTCATGGTATCATTTTATTAAAATAAATGGTACCTGTTTACTACCTTTAGGTTTTTAATACAAATTAGTTTAGGCCCATCTGATACAAATTTATGTCTTTTTGAAGAATGTTTCCTAGAATTCTATTCATGTCATTCCTCAGTAACTTCTGTATATATATTTAACTGCATTTTATGTCCACTATTGACTGATTAATCGAGTGTTCTTAACTTTGGCTTTTACAGAATTAAGAGAGAAACTATAATTCAGGAAGTATTAGTTTTAGTTTATGTACTTTAAAAAAGTATGTGTGTGTTTGGGGTGGGAGGTGGGTGGACAGGGAAAAGGGGTGGTGGTAGATCAGTGGTTGGCAAACTGTGGCTCGCGAGCCACATGCGGCTCTTTGGCCCCTTGAGTGTGGCTCTTCCACAAAATACCACAGCCTGGGCGAGTCTATTTTGAAGAAGGGGCATTAGAAGAAGTTTAAGTTTAAAAAATTTGGCTCTCAAAAGAAATTTCAATCGCTGTACTGTTGCTATTTGGCTCTGTTGACTAATGAGTTTGCCGACCACTGTGGTAGATGAACCAAAAAAGGCAAAAGGCTAAAAACTGGTGATAGGTATATTGGGGGTTCGTTATGTTATTCTCTCTTAGTTTTGTGTATATTGAAAATAACCTAGCGTTAAAAAGTTAGATTGCAACACATAATTTAAAAGAAGCTAACTTCTTTTAAATCGTCATATGCAGAATATTTTAGAAGCATGAGATGCAGTGTTTTAAAATTTATGACGGAAACTCTTTGTTCATGTATAACATGCATACAGAAAAGTGAAAGAAAATAGTGTATAGCTTGAATCTTCATAAAGTGAATATACATGTATAACAACTACCCAAATCAAGAAGTAGATTATCTTATGCCATCCACCAAAGATAAACATTCTCTTACTTTTGTCATCATGGAATAGTTTTTATTTTATCTTCTGGGAATCCATTTGACAATGAAGTTCATATTCTCTTCAATCCATTGTGTGTTTACAAAGATGAATAAGATTGTGTGTTTTGAAGAAGACAATATGTGTACAATTACTGAAGCAGAGTGACCAATTGAAATAACTTAGTGCCAGTATTTTACTTAAAAAAAAAATTATGGCCAAGAAAGGAAAAGGAGTTGGTTGGTTAGAGAAGATAATGTTTTAGATAGGTTGAAGCTTTTGTCTTTTTCCTCATTGTGAATTTTTCTCTGAAAGAGACTTAATGAGGTTCAAGAAGGTAACATATTTTTTTGTTTTCTCTTTATCAAGATCTGCTTGACATTTACCTGGAAAGATGCTTTTGATAAAGGTTCACTTTTTGGAGGGTCTGTAAAGTTGGGTATGTAATTTTTTAATAATAAATGATGGGAAACTTAGTCTAAACACTTCGTTTTAGGTTTTTAAAATTGCTCTTGTAATGATTCTTTTTAAATAAGAAACATTTCTACATTTTCTTTTTTTTTCAACATCAACTTTTAATGCAATTTAAAAAATTTTGTAGAGAGTCTATGCCTTGCCAGGCACTGTCCTAGTTATAAAAGTGAATAAGGCAGTTGTATTCACACGGATTGGGAAGAAAGTTGATCAGCCTATGAACAAAGGGGAGCATGGATGAGGAAGTTAATTCTGCCTGTTGAAAGTAAGCAATGTTTGAGTTAGCCTTTGAAGGATGAATTTGGTTTTTCCAGATAGAAAATAACATTATAGATAGAACATTTTAATCAAAGGTCAGAAGAGTGAGGCTTTTTTATCTGCTGCTCAGCATATAACCTCTCTGTGCCTTAATTTTCTCATCTGTGTGAAGTAGGAAATAGTACTGTTTATCTCATTGGGTTCTGGTGTGGATTAAATGAGTGAATTAATGTAAAGTCCTTAGAACAGTGCTCAGTAAATATGAGCTACAATGAATATTAATATTACATATAACCATATATATGTTATATATACTACATATGTATTATAGAATATATGCTATGTACTATTACATAACAGTTTTATTCACTATAAATTACATCCAATACATGTTAGTATAATACTAAACATTGTTAAGGCTTGAAACCATAGGTTGAGTTGAGGGTTATGGAGGGAGAAGACATTGGAAAGTAGATTGTGAAGTTGTAAATAGTATACTCATGAGTTTTGTACTCTTCCTTCTTACATATATTTTTTAAAAAATATATTTTTATTGATCTCAGATAGGAAGGGAGAGGGAGAGAGAGACAGAAACATCAACGATGAGAGAGAATGATTGATCGGCTGCCTCCCACACACCCCTCACTGGGGACCAAGCCACAACTGGGCATGTGCCCTTGACCGGAATCAAACCTGGGACCCTTCAGTCCGCAGACTGACGCTCTATCCACTGAGCCAAACCGGCTAGGGCTCTTCTTACATATTAATAGCTAACATTTATTGAGTACATATTCCATCCAGGCACTGAATTCCCCAGGAGCCTAATGAGGAAAGGCACTGTTATTAACAGTTGAGCAAACTAATTTAGAAAGATTAAATGACTTTCTAAGGTTATAGGGCAGGGATTTAATGAAGCCAGATATGAATCCAGAAAGCCTAACTCCTGAAACTAGGGAAAAACTGACCAGTTAAGTGTCTTGTGAGAGTCATTATGGATGAAATGCGATAAGTGTATGTGGGTCAGAGGAGAAGGGGTGGGATTGAGAGACACTTCAGAGGTGAAACTGACTGGATCTACTATTAGAGGAAAGAGTAGGAATTAAGGATGGATGCTAATTAAGATTTATAACTTGGTTTGACCTGTTAATTTATTCCTTTCAATAGATAGGTTGAGTTTGAGTTTTCTGTGTTATGTCTGGTAGAAACTTTTCTTTGGCATTTGGAAAAAATGGATTTAAAGCTCAAAAGAGGTAGATTTGGGAACAATTACCACTAAATGATAACAAATTTATCCCCTCTGGTAGAGTATAGATTGGGAAAAGTGTGAAAGCCAGAGCTAGAGAATACGACATTCAGGGGAAATAGTGGAAGAGATTCCTGAAAACGAGGCTGAGAAAAAGCTTTCAGATCTCAGGGGAAACAGGGCAGAATAGAGACATTGACCTGAATGCCAGAAGAGTTTCAACGACCATGTAGTCCAGTGGCTCCTGAACCTGGTTGCACATTAGAATTACCTGGGGGAAATATTAAAGATACAGGTATATCTTTAAAGGTAAAGTTACAGAATGCCAGATGTGATAGGAAGATATTTCAAGGTGAGGCACTGGAATCAGTATCTTTGAAATTATCTCCTGGTGACTGATGTTCATCCAGGTTGGAACATTATTGACAGTCATTATAGTAGGGGTCAAGTCATGTAAGGTTGGAGAAGTCACTGGATTTGGCAACGAAAGAAGTTTCGCTAGGGCCATGCTGCAGGAGCCAAATTGCATCAGGTTGTGAGCTGGACCAGAAGCAATGAAATGGAAACAGCAACTATGGGTTGTTTATTTCGGAAAACTTGGGGTAAAGATTTGGGAGTAAAGGGAGCATTATGCTGAGAGAGAGGCAAGGCAAAGAAGAGGATTTTTAGTGATATTGCGACAAGCAAATTAGTAGGTTGAGAATAAGGAGCAGATGGTAAGAGAACTATATGATAATTAGTAAGATAGGTTAAATGATGAACCAAGTTCCTGGAAGAAGTGGGAGGCAAAAACAAAAGCTTAAAGCAGGAAGTAGTTCATCAAGGTATTTGTAGTAGTAAATATTGGAGTTAAATGTCCTTTAGTAATGTCTTGATTAATTAAAGCATGGGCTACTCATTCATTAGAATATTGTGTAATTTTATATTCTAAGAATGATAATGTAAATATATATTTGACATTTAAAGGTATCGCCTCGGAATATTGAGTAAAAGGCCTATTACAGGTCAGAGCTGCTGCATTTTTATTAACAGTGGGTAACTCTGGGAGGTGTAACATTTGGTGATTTTTATTTTCTTTTGTAGTTTTTAAAAACTATTTTAAGTTTTAGAAAAACTATATAATCAAGCTGTTTTCATTTTGAAAGGCTTTGTGTGAAAAAGAAGAGGACAGCTTGGCCGGCGTGGCTCAGTGGTTGAGCGTCGACCTCTGAACCAGGAGGTCACGGTTAGATTCCCAGTCAGGGCAAATGCCGGGGTTGTGGGCTTGATCCCCAATAGGGGGTGTGCAGGAGGTAGTTGATCAATGATTCTCTTTCCTCATTGATGTTTTTATCTCTCTCTCCATCTTCCTTCCTCTCTGAAATCAATAAAAAAAAAAAAAATATATATATATATATATATATATATATATATATATATATATATATAAAAGAGCACAGGTTAAAATGGGGAGGAGTTGAATATTAAGAAAAAGAGCTATTTGAAGGAAGGAGAATTGAATATTTATTTAAAAAAAAATCACCTGATTTGTGTTTAGGTCTGATAGGAGAGATCATAAAGGAAAAAAGATAAGATTTAATTATAAGGAAAAAAAGTTTTCACAAAGTATTTTATACATAGGAAATCCTATATAATAAAAGGCTGATATGCAAATTGTCACCTTGGGAGTTCAACTGGGAGACAGGGAGTTCGATCGCTTTCTATGATGTGTGCTGACCACCAGGGGGTGGCATGGAACATGGCGGGCGACCAGTGGCGGCAGTGGGGTGCTGAGGAAGTGGGGGAAAGAGGAGACAGGGAGGCCAGGAGGCAGGGAGGCAGGGAACCACGTGGTGGCTGCGCAAGAGGTGGCTTCACGAGCAGGTGGTGAGGGAAGGAGGAGGCACGGAGGCGGGGAGGAGGGGAACCTGATTGGCCCTGATTGCTGGCCAGGCCTAGGGACCTACCCATGCATGAATTTCGTGCACCAGGCCTCTAGTGTCAAAATAAAAGACTACAGATTGGGGTGATAATGTTTATGGGAAATACAATAGACTGGGATATACATATATCTTGTATATAAAAGTTTATTCGTATCTGTTGCTTGGAATATATTTCATTCATCCTGAAGTTCATTGACTTTTTGTTTTGTAGTGGGACCAGTTGCTTTGTATTTAGCCATGGCTTTCCTGTATTGCCCTGTTTGTGTATATGCATGTGTGTTTTGAAGTTGCTCCACCACCATACATTTTCTGTGCTTTTATCATATTCTGGAGGTTTTTCCAAACTCTCAATCTTTTTTTTAATTTTAATTTTAATATTTTATTTTTATTGATTTTAGAGAGGAAGGGAGAGGGAGAGAGAGAGATAGAAACATCAGTGGTGAGAGAGAATCATGGATTGGCTGTCTCCTGCACCCCCCACACTGGGGATCGAGCCCGCAACCCGGGCATGTGTCCTGACCGGGAATCGAGCTGTGACTTCCTGGTTCATAGGTTGTCCCTCAGCCACTGAACCATGCCAGCCGGGCTGTTTTTTTAAATTAAAAAACAATTTTTTTTTTTATGGTAGCTTTCTAAATGGATGTGAGGCGTGTAGATTCTTGATCAAAGTTGTATTTTAAATAATTTGTTAGTCTTCTGAGAGACGTATTGGCATAACGAAATGAGGCATGGAAGGTCAGCTAGGAGGTTCTGGCATTTGCTTAGGTTTGTAGTAATGAGGAATTGGTTTAAATGTGGTGGGAAGATACACTTTTTAGAGAAGTGATGGAAAAATAGAAATAATGTATTTGAATTTAAGTGAGAAATGATGTGAAAATGACTTTTCATTTTGAACCTGACTACTAACAGTGTGGACTTACAGGGAAGGAAAGAATAATAATATTGATCTGTTGAATTTTAGATGATGGGAATATTGTTATGAAAATAAATGCCTAGCAGGGTAGCTATCAATATGGGAGCCTATGATGAGTGAGAAAACAGGTCTGGAAACTTGTTTTTGTGAGAGGCAATGGGATAGAGATTATATTTAATTTATCTTTGAAACATTAATTTTCTTTAGAAAAAATAATCTGATAAATTTTCCTTCTCAATTTTTTACAGCTCTTGCAAGCTTAGGATATGAAAAGAGCTGTGTGTTGTTCAATTGTGCAGCCTTAGCTAGCCAAATTGCAGCAGAACAGAACCTGGATAATGATGAAGGATTGAAAATCGCTGCTAAGCATTACCAGGTATGCAGAACAGTAGTTACTACATAATGATCAACACTAAGTTGGATTAAATTGAAAATAATTTGCATTTAGGTTTACAGATATTTCTTTACACACAGATATTTTCTTGAAAAGTAGTATATTTTTTAATGAGTTGATTTATATTTTTGAGGTTCTTAGATAAACTACATACTATAAACCAGCTCTCATTTTCCTCACCATTGTATACCCAGCACCTAGCACAGTGCCTGGCACATAATGGCTCAATAAATTGGGTTCAAATTATAAAATGTATGAAATAACCTCATTAAAAAATTTTGTACATTATTTTATTTTAATACTTTTTCTTATAATGAGACACTTGTAAAGTTTCACACAAGTCACAAAACTTAAGACCTCTTAGTAAGAAAAGTTTAACTTTGACGCTTGCGGAGAGGTCATATTTAAATGTGGTTTATTCAGCTTTAATTTTTTTGTTTCAATTTAAAGAACAATAAGTGATTATTGTTAAGTGGTAATATCTATAATTTTGTTTTCATGTTTTATGTTACCTTATAATTTTCAGAGTTTTTTCATATACATTATTTGACTCTCAGATAAACCATGTGAGGCATGTTATATAATGTCATTCTTATTTTACAAACAGGAAGACTAAGGGCAGAAGTGTTAATAAAGTGCATTGGAGTTTCAGGTGTCCTGATTCCAACCAAATTTAATGGAATTCCAAATGGTCCTTCCAGTGTCTCCCAGAGGTGGAGTCTGATTTTTCCCATTGTTGAAGTTTAGGGGAGAGGTGAGGAATGCTGTTTTAAAAAAGTGAGAGGAAAACATACTTAAGCAAACAATGTACTCCATATTGTTGCTTACCATACAATCAGATGATGCATATGTACCTTTTCTTTTTGAGGCCATAAATGGCAAATGTTTTAAAATGCAGTAATGAAGTAAATTTTTATTTAGTTTTCTATTAGTTGTAATTGTTAACTGGCATGTGAGATTTTAGAGGGCATTCTGAATTATTGAGGACACATTCCATTCTGTGAGTCACTTCTGTGTTTCACAGCAGGACACCTAGTGATGGAAAGATAACTAATGGTATTACAAGACCTAGATTCTTTTCTAGGCTGTTTGCCACCAAGAGTTGCATGTCCTGTCTAACTTCTTTAACTGCTGTAGGCCTCCAGTTCCATATCTGTGAATGAGAGACTGGATTCTTTGCTGTTCTAGTCTGTGATTCTGTTAGTTTACTAAGCAGAGTGAGCTGATCACTCTCTGCAGATACTCTGCTTTTATGATACTTCATGACTGCAGAAAGCATCATTTTCACGTGAAACAGTTAACCTTTTGTTATCTCTGCATAGATTATCTGTGTAACCCACAACACCTTTTAATCCCAGGCGGACTTCTTTCTTTTCACTAGTATCATTTGTTTCATGAGAGCAAAGTGATTTCAGTGTTAATCTTAGAAAAATATTATTGAGAAGAGAAATCTGATGGTTAATGTTTCACCAAGGAGCTCTGAGAGTCAAATAGAAATCATTAGCATTGGATGGTAATGCTGTTCCTCAGAGGACTAGGTATCTGTACTATTTGAGGCTTCCTTAAGTATATATGTTTAATTGTTTAAGAAATGAATTTGTTTGAGACCAAACCAAGTGCATTCAGTACTAAAAACATTTTAGTATTTTATCCCTGCCTTTATTCTCATATTAGTTTTGAGGAAGTATATCTAAAAATAAACTTATTCAATTTGTCCTGTTAATATACTTTTTTTTGTTACAATTGACTTTTTATGTCTTTGTTAAATTTCTTGTTACTCTATAGTATTTTAGAAAAAATGCCCTTATTGTCTGTAGGTCAGAGAGCTATTTTGCACAATATAAAATTTAAATAATTATTCAACTGAGTTAACATTTGGAATAATTTTGTGTCTAACAGTAGAAAATTAAGTCTTGCTGAGTTCCTATAAGTTTTAAAGAAATTCTTTTTTACCCCCCTCTAGTTCGCTAGTGGTGCCTTTTTACATATTAAAGAGACGGTTTTATCTGCCTTAAATCGGGAACCTACTGTGGACATATCTCCAGATACTGTTGGGACCCTCAGTCTTATTATGCTGGCACAGGCCCAAGAAGTCTTTTTTTTAAAGGCCACAAGAGGTAATTCCAATTTGTCATTTTGTTGCATGTGAAAGTAAGTGATAGGTTTTTAAAATTAGAAGATGATTAAAATATGACATGTTCAGTGTAGAGCATGAACTTGAAACATGCGTTATTGAAAATTTTCAGCTTCCTTTTCTGAACTTAAGGTGGTACAATGCACATTTAAGAATGTAAGTTGTATTTACAATTTTTATAAAATGGATAGTTAGCTATTGTCTTAAAACATTGAACTCTGAAATAATGTTACATAGGTTTGTAATATGTCAAAAATGTATTCACTTAGCAAGTATTTATTGAGTACTTTCTGTGTTCTAGTCCCTACTCTAAGCTCTAGGTAAATAGAATTAGAAGACAAGATTCCTTATTTCAGGAAGCTTATATTTTAGTGTTGGGGAGATAATAAATAAGAAATTAAGTGGCTCAGGTAAAGAGAGATAATGTCTTTAAAGAGAATAAGGTGGATTGTGGGATAATGGCTGGTGGTCTGGTCTGGCTGTGGAGGAAGGATGGAGGGCCAGTCATGCTAATTTTAGATTCATTAGTGAAGAAGAGTACCTTTGAGGACATCTCATTTCATTGACATCAACTGACAAGATTGAGCCTAGCAGAATCCCTGGCTCTGTGAATGAGGGAATAAGATTAATTCTTACAAGGCGTGTAATTTAGTATAACAGATTGGAATATGGGCTGAATATGTAAGTACAGAGAAATTAAAAATAAGGGACAGTCATGTGGAATCCATATGACATAGAATTCCTATACAGTAAAATTCATCCTTTTAAAATACATACTTCATTGGTTTTTAGTATAGTCAGAGTTTTGTGACCATAACCAGTCTTATTTTAAGACATTATCATTATCCCCAAAAGAAACCTCATACCCACTGGCAGTCACACTCTATTCCCTCTCCCCTAGCTCCTGGCAACCACTAAAATATTTTCTGACTCTTTGTATTTGCCTGAGAAATAATTAAATTTCATGCAGATGAATTGATTTCATCAATAAGGATTTTTTAAGACATGTACAATCATGATATATCAGATTACTTTAATTATAATGGTCAATTTCATATTTTATTACAGATAAAATGAAAGATGCCATCATAGCTAAATTGGCGAATCAGGCTGCAGATTATTTTGGTGATGCTTTCAAGCAGTGTCAGTATAAAGACACTCTCCCTAAGGTCAGTTATCATTTTTATACACACTTGGCTGTTTGCATGTAGAAATATTTGGATACTGTGTACAAGAAGCAAGTTGAAAATTATGTTTTATAAAGATTTGAAAATTTAGGAGAGGCATTTAAAGAATATATTTGTAGAAATATTTTTTTATTTAAGATGCATGAAAATTTATTTTATATTGAGGGATGCCTTTGCCTTTGCTCTTCACTAAACTTGTTTTTCCAAGCTAAATCTCTTCCTGGAAATTTTTAAATATCTGTCTCCAATAATTTTATCAAATAAGGGCATTGTGTACTTTTGATTCATTGGTGATTTGATACAAAAAGCATGAATACTTGAGCATGTTGATTATTCACACTTTTAATTATTGTCCTGTTTTCTTAAAGATGAGTCTAAAGCGCAAAAACAGACATAAAGAAAAAGGAAAAGGAAACAAATTCAGCCAATACTTTTATTAGAATTAAGTTTTGTCAACAGGAATAGAAAATTGGGCTGCTGTTGAACAGCTAAGGAAAACAACCATCTTTAAACCACATATTTATTGCAGGAAGTATTATTTTAATGTAAATTTTTCTGAAGTGGCATGTCAGTGTGATCATTTGAAAGGACAAAACAGATTATTAGACTAACAAGTAAATTTAGAATGGTTAGAAAGGGAAACTGAGATTGAGTGAAACATGGTATGATTCAGTTACTCTTTCAGAAATGTTCAAGGAATTAGTTTTGTCTGATAGCTCATGGTATTTGTCACATGGTCTCGTAGTGGAGTTTATTGATTAATAATTCAGAATTTTTTTAAAGTTATGAAGTTGCAGACAGTTTTGTGGTGGAGTAAAAAAGAGCATGTAAATTCATCAATAGAACATGTTAGTTTAGTCAGAAAATGTCCAATGTGAAGATTCCTGGAAATTTAAAATACACCAAGATATTAGTTGAAAGTTGCCCAGGACTCTTGGATATTAATAATATTACTCTTAAAAAGAGACTTGGGATCCCTTCTCACCTTTATTTCATTGGAAAGACCTCATGTTCAGCTGTACAGTGTACCGTTACATCCTGTTGGGCCATTAGTTCAGTCTTGTCATGGAGAGAAGAATGTTACCTACAAAGACTTGGAAACTACTTAGCAGCATTCCTGGTATTCCTCGAAACTCTCCTGTTTAAGTACCAAGTTGCTCCAGCCTTACCTTGAGAACTGGCATGAGTGCAGTTTGAGATTTAGGTGTCCTTTATTTTTGCCTTTTTTACTAAAAGCTCATAAGATATCTCATATTTTAATTGTAAAACTGAAATTTCTACAAATAATGATCCAGGAAGCTAGGATATTATTCATTGGGAGACAGGAAAGGACTTAGGTAATAATTCAGTTTTTCAATGTCTTTCTTATTCATTCATTCATTCATTCATTCATTTATTTATTGTCTGCACAGTGCTTGTCTAGTATATTTATTGGATTTTATATGACATGTGCTGCCTAAAAACAATAAGGTTGCAGGCTAGGATTTGACATTTTAGAAGAGCCGGTACCCATATAACTGCTTCCCTGGTTCATCTTTTTGGATCTTTTACAATTAATTTTGAATACAATTTTTTAAGGCAGATTAGGGCAGAATAATACTGAATCATATTAGTTATTAACTTAGTTCATTTGTCTGTTTGCTGTGTGTTTTTGAGTATATGATACTGAAATGTTAGTTGTTATATGATACTAAATTTTTATTTGGCTAAAAATCATCTTTATTAAAAAGTCTTAGGATGTGAGTATAAGTGGGAACTTACTTTTACTGTCTTTTGTCTCTTAAACATGATGAAACAGTCAGCTATAGAGCAATTTCATTAGTGTATGTGAGTAATCGTTTTAGTTGACTCTAAAGGCTGGAAAAGGGCTCATAAGAAAGCTTCTAAAGCCATGTGCTTGCTATTCCTTTGTCCATTCTACTTCTCTTTCTCGTGCATGCTTTCCTTTCTTCTTTGTAAACAAAATGTTGACTTCATGGCTCTATGAAAGAGAATTGTAAAAATTTTAATTGGCTTCACTTAAAAGTAAAAAACAGCAACAACCCACCCCTTCATTCATTCTAATTGAAAGAAAAAAATTGAAATGATTGAATTCAACCCATGCAAAATCATGTGGTCTTCTCTGTTTACACCTGACTAACCTATCTCTAAACCATTAATGGGGCAATTCTAATTTCTGTCTCCTTTTCCTTTTTCTTCCTGCATCCCATGTTGTCTGTGGTGGTTTGTGTGGTTGGACTCTTCCCTGGTCAGTATTTTTATTTCCAGGAGGTGTTTCCTGTCTTGGCTGCCAAGCACTGTATCATGCAGGCCAATGCTGAGTACCATCAGTCAATCCTGGCAAAACAGCAGAAGAAATTTGGCGAAGAGATTGCAAGGTTACAGGTGAGTCTCTTAGAAATAAATATTAAATAACTTGGATCTCCATTTTTCTTTTTTTATAAGGACAGTTTTTTTTAATTCTTCCATTTTAATCTCTATGGGTTTTTAAAAAAATACATTTTATTGATTTTTTACAGTGAGGAAGAGAGAGGGATAGAGAGTTAGAAACATTGATGAGAGAGAAACATCAATCAGCTCCCTCCTGCACACCCCCCTACTGGGATGTGCCCGCAACCAAGGTACATGCCCTTGACCGGAATTGAACATGGCACCCTTCAGTCTTCAGGCCGATGCTCTATCCACTGAGACAAACCAGTTAGGACCATTTTTCTTTCTTAATGAGATTCCCAAGTTTGCTCATGAAAACCATTCCTACTCATTGCCCCATCAGTGGAGACAAGTGCTTTTATAGGCTTTACCTGCTGCATGCTTTTTGAAATCTCATATTTTATTTAAATTCATGCAAAAACAAAACAACAACAAATAAACCCCAAAAAATTGAATGCAAATTTTTTTTTAATTTAACCATATTTATTTTAATATAAAATATTCTAAATTACCAGACTCCAGAAAGGATTGCACAGTGCCTAGCCTTGGTTTAAATTGGAGCATATAAGTTTAGCTTGAGAAGGACAGTGGTAATATAAGTACATCTGTAAAAAGCAGAGTACTTTCTATGCAGTTGTATCTATATGGTAGGCATTGGGGTTGTCAGAAACTTGCTGTGACATCTGGGGCAACTTTTCAGCAGGAATAAGGGCTGTTTATTAGTTGTTTATATTTTTGAGTATTGGTAAGCAGAGGGTAGGAAGATAACTGTTAAAGAAATTTTAATATGGCCTAGATATTAGAAGGTACTATGCGAGTATCATTTAGGAAGTTTACACAAATTAGTCTTTTCATGAAAAAAGAAACCCAGACTTATAAAAAATAAAATGTATGCTGGTATTATAACCCACAGTGACATAATCAGAGAAAAGCATACGTTTTTACAAAACTGAGATTAACAAACGTATCTCATGTGTCTATGAATTCACTTTGATCATAATAACTTAGATTCTTATATGAAAGGGGTTTCTGTGGGAAAGATTTTTTTTAAGGCTAGCATATTTAAAGTATTAAAAATGTAGTTTCTTTATTTTCTGGGAATTCTGGGGCTATTAGATTCAAGCAGGCCGTTATTTAGTCTCTAAACCAGTCAGAGAAGAGCTCCTTTTGAAATTTTAATGCAGTTTTAAAAATGCACTCTGGAGGAAGGAAACTACTTCAGACTCACAGTGAAAAGTGAGGATTTTTTTCAATTATAGACACTTGAGGGTTTGTAGCTTTAGTTTTATAGCTTTATTATTCATAGGTCAAAAGTTAACATAGATCATAAACACCTAGAGATTGCCTGCTTGATTCCCATCAGGGCACATGACCGGGTTTTGGCCTGGATCCCCAGTGCAGGAGGCAGCCAATTGATGTTTCTCTTTTTCTCTCTCTAAAGTCAATAATAATAATAAAAAATCTTTAAAAGTAAAGGAACTGTGTATTTTTTTAAAAATATATTTTATTGATTTTTTACAGAGAGGAAGGAAGAGGGATAGAGAGTTAGAAACATCGATGAGAGAGAAACATTGATCAGCTGCCTCCTGCACACCCCCTACTGGGGATGTGCCCGCAACCAAGGTACATGCCCCTGACCGGAATCAAACCTGGGACCCTTGAGTCCGCTGCTCTATCCACTGAGCCAAACCGGTTAGGGCAGAACTGTGTATTTATTTCTGTTTCACGAGTAAATATTTTAAAAAATCGAGAACGAATATTGAATTTTATCAAATGCTTTTTAATATCGGAGATAATTTGATTTTTTAAAAACAAATCTATTAAGGTTGAAGAATTAGATAAGTAGATCTTCTAATATTAACAATTTTTATATTTCTGTAATTTTGGTGTTTTAGATTTGCTTTGTCTCCTGATGTGATCACTTTATATAGATATTCTCTAAATGCCTGCGAATATTATGTATTCTCTAATAGTGGAGTTCAGGGTTTTCCATGACTGGTGAATAAAATTGTAATCTTAAAAATTTTATTTACTTGGTCCATTCCATCACAGAGACAGAGGTGTTAAAATCTTCCATTCTGATTATTGGTAGATGTATCAATTTCTCAGTTTATATAGGTAGAAACTATTAAATGCAAAATTTAAGAAGTTTTATATCTTTCTGGCAAATTGGCAAATGTTAAACATTATGTACTGAATTAATATTGAATAATGCTTTTGGCTTTATTGCCTATATTATCTGATGTTACTATTTCTAATACCATCTAAGTAAGAAAATGTGGACTCTTGGTTTATATGAGGCATCTGCTCATCTTATGAATTCTAATGGCAAACCATTTTTTAAAAAATAATTTTTATTGATTTTTAGAGAGAGAGGAAGGGAGAGGGAGGGGCAAAGAGAGAAAGAGAAACATTGATGTGAGAGCACAACATAGATCGGCTGCCTCCTGCACACCCCGTACAGGGGATGGAGCTCAAAACCTGGACATGTGCCCTGACCAGGAATCGAACCAGCAATCTCTCGGTGCATTGGACGATACCCAACCGAGTCACACTGGCCAGGGCACAAACCTTTTTTTAAAACAAATTTTATATTGATGCTGAGACATCTTGTTTCTTTGTTGAAAAAGATATGTTGCTGGATAATATTTTTCTGATTTACTCTTTCATTGTGGGTGTAGTCCTTTGAAGTTCCTGCCTTCATGTGAGGTAGTGAAGGGGATGTTGCTCAGTTCTCTGTCTTTTTGTAGTTTCAAGATCCTGTCTCAGGTTTCCTGAGGGTTTTTAAATCATTTTAATTGATAGTCCTTTGGGTTATTGAAACACCAGACATCCAGTCTTCCTCAATGCCAGTTTATACTTATTGGCCCTTGGGTTTCCTTTATTTTCTTGGTAATTCACACATCTGCTATGTATTCTTAAATTTTAGGGTAATTTGTGAAGAGAGAATTTCTAGGTTAATATGTTGTCTACATTGCTAAAAATTCAAAATCTCAAATTAGGTTTTTTTCCTTTATTTAAAAAAGAAACCAATGCTTGGTTGAGAAAAAGAAACATCATTATTATTTTTTAACATTTTCTTTTTAGCATGCAGCAGAATTGATTAAAACAGTGGCATCTCGCTATGATGAATATGTCAACGTGAAGGATTTTTCAGACAAAATCAACCGTGCCCTTACTGCAGCAAAGAAGGATAATGACTTCATATATCATGATCGAGTTCCAGACCTCAAAGATCTAGACCCTATTGGCAAAGCCACACTTGTGAAATCTACCCCAGTCAATGTACCCATTAGCCAGAAATTCACTGGTATGTCAAGTATTCAGTTGTAGTTTAATCTTACTCATCTTTTCTCCAGTTTAATCTGTTTTTTTTTTAGTAGCCTAAAATCACAGTTGCTATTGTATGCTCTGAATATACTTTGCATTCATATTGTTCAAAATGAATATGAGAATAAAAATTGTTCTATCTACAGTGCAATTTTTAAATGGAAAAGATGTCAGTAAAGGATATGTAAAGTATACAAGAGTCAGAAAACTTGAAACTGCATTTGAGTAATGATAAAAACTTTAAGCAGTTGTCATTTTAACATTGGTTATATTATTGAAGATTCTGCCACTAAAAATAAATATTCATAAATAAAACTTCAAACCTATCAAATTCTGGAGTCATGATTGTATCAGATAAATACGTTACAATATGCTTGGGTATTGTAGGTATATGCAATGTTTGGTAGCTGAGATCCTAAAGATAATTAATATTCTAAGTTATTGGGAAAGGGTGATTATTTTACTTTTATTTTAACAAACACAAAGTGTTTACCATGTACCAAGGGACTCTTTTAAGCACTTTACAAATATTAGCTCATTTATTTTTCACAACAACGCTATGAGCTAGTTACTATTATTATCCCCACGTGACTGATGAGGATACTGATGCACAGTGATTAAGTAATTTACTTGTCCAAGGTTGCATAGTTAGAAAGAGGTAGAGCTGGAAATTGAACCATGGCACAGTAGCCCAAAACAAGTGAAGTGTTTTCTATGATTAGCTTTTCTTCATCAAAGATTCCTTAAAGTCAGTGACAGACAAACCTAAAAGGTAAGAAATTTAAGTTCAGAGAAAAAGCTGTCATTGTCATTGTCCATCATTGTACTTTCAGTAGTGATTTAGTTTTACCTTTAAGTATTTGTAGACTTTTTATATCAACATTGTAAAGGAAATACAAACAGTCACTATATAATTTGAGTTTTGTCTCGAAACTTTGTTGACATTTCCATTTTTAATTGTAGATCTGTTTGAGAAGATGGTTCCTGTGTCAGTGCAACAGGCTTTGGCTGCCTATAACCAGAGGAAAGCTGATTTAGTTAACAGATCAATTGCTCAAATGAGAGAAGCAACCAATTTGGCAAATGGGTAGGTAGAGCTTATCTTTCATAAATTTATATCTAAAGTTCTAATGTTTTCTGTTTGATTGTTCTTTAACTAAATAGTTTATGAACATTTTACTTTCTGACCTTGGAACTGAATGTGAAAGATAAGTGAAATAGCAAATAAGCACATAACACGCACAAACACACATTTCTTGGGGACACTATATTTATTAAGCCCTACCAAATATAGTTGGAAGTAATTTAATTACTGAAACAAAGTGAAAATGTTTGACCACTAATTTGTATTTATTTGAGGGAAATGAGAAGTAAAAATGAATTTTTTAAGTTAAGATACATGGTATATTGAATATTCTGAACCTGTTTTGTTTCTGGTAGATTCATTGGTTTTAAAAAAAATCTTAAGTATAATTTTAATTCAGTGAAGTACATCCATTTTAAATGTATAGTTCATTTTTATTGATTAATGTGAATACCCTTGTAACCACCACCATCTCCACGATCAAGAGAGAGAACATTTCCTTCACCCTAAAATACACCCTCATGCCTCTTTCTTTCCCTTCGTTTCTCTTCCCCTGACCCCTAGCCACTGTCTGTAGTGCTCCCTGTCACTATAATTTTTCTTTTTATACAATTTAATGTAAATGTAATCATTATAACATGTGGAGTATGCATATTATAGTACATAGTGTAGTCCAGTATTGTTACATATGTAATACCTACAGTATAGATAAGCACCTATAGTATATACTCAAAATGTGTGTTGGGTATCTTGCACTTAGCATAATGTTTTTGAGATTCATATATGTTGTGGGTATCACTTTGATTCTTTTTATTTCTGAACAGTATTTCATTTTATGGTCAAATGTCAGTCTATTCTTTCACCTGTTGATGGACATTTCAGATTGTTGATGCGGTAAACATCAACAGATCTTTGTGTTGACATCTTTTATTTCTCTTGGGTAAATAACTAGGATTAAAATAGATTAATTGTATGTTAGTGTATGTTTAACTTCATATGAAACGGATCGATTGTTTTCCAAAGTGGTTGTTCCAGTTTATATTCCCACCTGCACTGTTTGAGAAATGTTGTTGCTCTGTATCCTCATCAGCACTTGGTATTGTCAGTCTTTTTTTTTTTTTTTGAATATTTTTAATTTTAGACATTTTAGTTTGTGTACCAGTGTCTCGTGACTTTGCATTCTCCTGATTAATAAAGACGTTGAGCAACTTTTTATGTGTTTACTAGCCATTCATAATAACTTTTGTGACGTGTCCGTTGACATCTTTTGCTAATTTTTAAGACTTTTTTCTTCTTATTAATCTATGATGAACTCTACATATTTTACAAGCAAGTCCTTTGTCAGATGTATGTAATTGAGAATATTTTCTCCTAGTTCAGTTTGCTTTTTCATGTTTTTAATTTTAATGAATGTATGGATTTTGACCTCATTTTTCTTTTTCTAGCAAGAAAGAAACATAAGTTTAACATTCCCTTTATTATATAAATGAAATAACAGAGTAATTATTACTGTGTTACACACTGAGAACAGATGAAAATTCTATAATTAATACTTAGATCAACTCTGTTCTCTTTACATTTTTCCTAGGTGATATGAAATTATAACTGTTATGTATTCTGATTTGTCAGTGACAGCATAACAATCAGGAGTATAATAAAAAGATTATAGTTTTTAAGATAGACTTTTTGACTTATAATTACTTAGACTGAAAGAAGCTAAGTTAGAACCAAAGGTATTCAGTATATTTTAATGTATATATCTTACTTTTTGGCTTTTAATTGCTAACTGAATTTAAGTAATTCTTTATTTTTTAATTTTCTCAATCACTTATTTTTTTTCTTTTCCTTTATTTTTCTGTTGATAAGGCTTACCTACTTTTGGGATGGTAACTCCATTGCTTTTGACTTGGATATAGGAGATTAATGTTTTAAGGTGGTTTAGACCTCTATGTAACATAGTATTTCATTTTTTCAGGGTGTTAGCATCTCTTAATCTTCCAGCAGCAATTGAAGATGTATCTGGAGATACCGTACCTCAGTCTATATTGACTAAGTCCATGTCTGTGATTGAACAGGGTGGCATCCAGACTGTAGATCAGTTGATCAAAGAGCTACCTGAACTACTACAAAGAAATAGAGAAATCCTAGATGAGGTATGTTTTGAGATTTGCCTTTCAGATAAAATAGTTTGACTCCTTGGTGTCCAGCAAGGATTAGTACTGGAGGCTTTTTCCTGTTTGGTTTCACAGGGAGGTGCTCATCATCGTGGTGAATTTAATGTGGGCCAGAGCTTGACCTTCAGCCTCAAAAAGAATTTCAGTTGAGTGAGAATAGGTTCATTCATGTCTGTAAGGGTATGTAAATGGACATTAAGGAAACATACGTCCATTGTTTAATATTAGTATACTATGAGAAGTTACTATCACACAGATTGTTCAAAGTCTTCATAATTAATGATTTTTTAATATTAAAGACTAGAGACCCGGTGCACGAAATTCGTGCACAGGTAGGGTCCCTAGGCCTGGCCAGTGATCAGGGCCGATCGGGGGCTGCCGGCTGCCGGCCAGGGCCTTTGTTCTGCGCCATCCTCTGGTGGTCAGCGCATGTCATAGTGAACAATAGAACTCCTGGTCTCCCGGTTGAACTCCCGCGGGGACACTTTGCATATTAGCCTTTTATATAGACTAGAGGCCCGGTGCACAAAATTTGTGCATGGGGGTGTGTGTCCCTCAGCCCAGCCTGCACCCTCTCCAATCTGGGACCCCTCAAGGGATGTCCGACTGCCCGTTTAGGCCCGATCCTACCAGTCACAATCCAGGACTGCTGGCTCCCAACTGCTCGCCTGCCTGCCTTCCTGATTGCCCCTAACCGCTTCTGCCTGCCAGCCTGATCACCCCCGAACCACTCCCCTGCCAGCCTGATTGATGCCTAACTGCTCCCTGACAGCCTGTTTGCCCCTAACTCCCCTCCCCTGCAGGCCTGGTCACCCCTAACTGCCCTCCCCTGCAGGCCTGGTCACCCCTAACTGCACTCCCCTGCAGGCCTGGTCCTTCCCAACTGCCCTTCCCTGCAGGCCCGGTCGCCCCCAACTTCCCTCCTCTGCTGGCCTGGTCACCCCTAACTGCCCTTCCCTGCAGGCTTCATCGCCCCCAACTGCCCTCCCTTGCAGGCTTGGTCCCTCCCAACTGCCCTCCCCTGCTGGCCATCTCGTGTCCACATTGGGGCATTCATCTTTGACCACATGGGGGCAGCCATCTTGTGTGTTGGAGTGTTGGTCAATTTGCATATTACTCTTTTGTTAGATAGGATAGAGGCCTGATGCACGGGTGGTGGCTGGCTGGTTTGCCCTGAAGCGTGTCCCGGATCAGGGTGGGGGTTCCCTTGGGGCGTGGGGCGGCCTGGGTGAGGGGCCTGTGGTGGTTTGCAGGCTGGCCACACCCCCCGGTGACCCAAGCGGAGGACCTGGTATCTGGGATTTATTTATCTTCTATAATTGAAACTTTTTAGCCTTGAGTGGAGTCAAGCCTCCTGCTCTCTCCGTGGCCACAGCCATTTTTGTTGGGATTTATTTATCTTCTATAATTGAAACTTTGTAGCCTTAAGCGGAGACCAAGTCAAGCCAGGGCTGCGGAAACTTGGCTTCCTCCATCGCCAAGGGCAACTCAAGCCTCCTGCTCTCTCCAGCTCCGTGGCTGCTGCCATTTTTGTTGGGATTTATTTATCTTCTATAATTGAAACTTTGTAGCCTTGAGTGGAGGCCTGGGCCCGCCATTGCCGGGGAAACCCAAGCCTCCTGCTCTCTCCATGGCTGCAGCCATCTTGGTTGGGTTAATTTGCATACTCGCTCCTGATTGGCTGGTGGGAGTGGCTTGTGGGTGTAGCGGAGGTATGGTCAATTTGCATATCACTCTTTTATTAGATAGGATTGGGTTTCTTAGTGAACATGGAGTCAAACAAAGGAAGTTAGGCCATCAAATGTTTTATAAGTCCACTGTATCCATTTTCCAGTAGAGAGGGCATTTTATCAATAGGAATGGAACACAAGTTTTTTGGCTAAAGCCAACAGTTTGCCAATGTTATTCTCCCTTTATTGTGCCTTTAACTCTTTAATTGATAAATTTCTTTCTTCAGCTATAATTATATTCAAGCTGGTTATATTGGCTTTTCCTAGTTTAGGAGTCACATCTTTCTTACATGACTTTTGTTATCAATGCTTTCATCCCTGATGTTCTGATTTTTCAGTTAACTTTCAGAGGATATTGTATTTTCATCATTTCCAAGTACTTTTGGGCAGGGCCAAAGTACTTAAGTACTTACGATGGTGTGAACCTTGGGCATGAGAATATTGACTTCGTAGGCTTATTTGAAAGCGGAGCTAAACTAAAACAGTGAAATGCCTAGGCTATGGGACACACAATATATATGTGCTTAATAAATTATAGCTATTTCTACTATTATATTATTATGGTGATAATAATATAAGTGATATAAATAATATTGAACAAGAAAAGGAAGAGGGAGAGAGAGAGAGAAATATCAGTGATGAGAGAGACTCATTGACCAGCTGCCTCTTGCATGCCCCACACTGGGGATCAAGCTCACACACTGGGCATATGCTCTGACTGGGCATCAGACCCTGACCTCCTGGTTCATAGGTTGATGCTCAACCATTGAGCCATGCCGGGTCTTCACTGATGTTTCTTGTGTCTACTCGTGTTCTGTTAAATTCACACTCTAAGCCAGTAGTGAACTATGTTGTTGGCAAACTAAGGATAGTGGCTAATTTAGGCTTGTATGTTTTGTATGGTTTACTAATGAAGGATGATTTTTTACCATTTTAAGAGGGTTGCAGAAAAAGAAAAAGAAGAATATGGGACAGAGACTGTGGCCCCCAAAGCCTAAAGTATTTACTGTAGTGTTTGACAGAAGAGTTTGCAGACCTCTGCTCTAAGCTGTCAGGGATTAGCAGATGCCATTGGCTCTAACACTTGTTTCCACTGGTAAATTAGTATCTTGTATTTCTGGCACTTTACTATCTTGTCTTTTCAGCTATGCATTAAAAAGGCATTTTTTACATGTTAGTATTCAGTGTGTGGTATTGGGATAGAAGTCTAAATCTTATTTCATACAGGTAATCAGTTTTCTCTTTGTTTTGTTTATGGCTTCTAAGGTCCAAAAGCTTTCTGTTTATTTTTATCTTAAAAACAGTCTTTGTTTAAAGTAGTCTTGGTATATGGATGTACAAAAATTCTTACTTATTCTTCCTTTTTAATTTTACCGAGTAAAGTAATGGCTCACCTAGCCCTTTTATAAGATTTTTTTTGTTAAATACATTGTAACATGAATTTCTGCAACAAAGATTGTTGTGCCAATTTATATTGTACCCAGTAATGTAAGAGTAGTCCCATTTCACTAATTTTCATGTACTTGGAGTATGATCATTTAAAAAATATTTTAATTTTTTACACCAGAAATGACATCCATTGTTGCTTTGCTTTCTTTTAAAAGTCATTAAGATTGTTGGATGAAGAAGAAGCAACTGACAATGATTTAAGAGCAAAATTCAAGGAACGCTGGCAAAGGACAGCATCCAACGAACTCTATAAGCCTTTAAGAGCAGGTAAAAATGTGCATAAATGATCTTCAAATTAATAAAATCTCGATTTGGATCCACATTTTTGCTTGATTAATTAGGTTCAATTGTAAGCCTGTTTTTACTGCAACTGTTGCTATTATAGCCCAGGTGTTTTTCTTCAGTGATAAAAAATATAGCAAAGATAATCCATATTCATTATAAGAAGTTCAGATTCTTGATAAGGGTATAAAGTGAAAATTAAAATGTTCCTATAACCTTTCCTATTCCAGCCATGTGTATATTTTATTAACATAAATGAGATCATATTATATGTATTGTTTTATAATTTCACTAGAGGCCTG
Source organism: Plecotus auritus (assembly GCF_963455305.1). Taxonomy (NCBI): domain Eukaryota; kingdom Metazoa; phylum Chordata; class Mammalia; order Chiroptera; family Vespertilionidae; genus Plecotus; species Plecotus auritus. The sequence continues at coordinate 166,277,073 of NC_137773.1, forward strand.
GTGAATGAAAATTCATGCACTGGAGGGGGGTTCCCTCAGCCTGGCCTGCCCCCTGTCACAGTCTGGGAGCCCTCAGGTGTGGAAGGCAACCCGGTGATCAGGGGAAGGCAACGCCCCCATCACACCTCTGCTGCTGCCACTGCTGGCAGCACAACCCTCAGCTGGCCCTGGTTACCTGAGCCTTGGGCGGCCCTGGGTGGCTGGGCAGCTGCCATCTGAGGCTTGCCTGTGCTTCAGGCCGGCCCTGGGCAGCTGGGGGGCTGAGGGGACTGGGGCACTCTGGAGACAGGCGCGTGGAGCAGTTGGACCTGCCTGGGAACAGGCCCGGCCGTGCCGTGTGCCTGCGGCCCTGGTGGGGGTTAGGGGATTGGGCATCGCCATCTTTGAGGGCGTGGCAGCAATTAGCATATTCCCTCCTTATTGGCTGTGGGTGCCGCCATCTTTGTGAGGGTGTGACAGTCAATTAGCATATTTCCTCTTTATTAGATAGGATTTTACTTGAATCCTGGATGGTAAAAGGTGATTTTTTAACAGTTAATTTGAAGCCAAGTTATTATTTTGAAAACTTTAATTGTTTTGAAAACTTCTTGTTAAGATAAATGATGTCTTCATGGTAGCTAGAGAATTGTTTTATTTATCTTTGTAAAAGGAATTACTGCTATTGAGATTTCTCTAAAAATATATCTGCTATTATGTAAGTCAAGTTGAAGCAGTGATCCTTTGAAAGAGAATACTTTTTAAATACGTTGTAACAATTTTGGGGATGAATGATGTTTTTCTGTATTCATGAGTTGTGGGAAAAGATTAGTCAAATAGCTTTTTATTTGGTGGACATTGATCACAAATGTATTTAAGGTATAACTGTGCTTTTGCTTTATAGTTGGTTTTTCAAAAATAAAAATGCAAACACTTGACAGGAACTGACTTTCCATTATTGAGTGAATTGGTGCCTATAAAAGGGAGAAAAGGTAATAATCCTCTTAAGAGAGGAGCTCCAAAATGCTGAAATTTAACTCAAAGAATTGGGGCCTGTAGAAGGAGAACAGAACTAAAAATACAACCAACCCATAAACATTACTATTGAAATCAGTATGATTACATTTTTTTTCCCACAGAGGGAGCCAACTTCAGAGCAGTTTTGGATAAAGCTTTGCAAGCAGATGGGAAAGTGAAAGAACGGTATCAATCGTACCGTGACTCCATTGCACTTTTGTGTAAGCCAGAGCCTGAGCTGAATGCTGCCATCCCTTCTGCTAACCCAGCAAAGACCATGCAGGGCAGCGAGGTAAGAAGATGCATTTTGATGTGGCTGGTCATCTGTTTATGAATACGATGTTCAAGCGATTATAAACAACAAATTGCTGATTTCTTTCTTATTGGCATCTTTCTAAAAATGCAGATGTTAATTGTGGCTGTTATATTTAAAGTAGCATGATATGTACATTGAGTAATAGGTAATTATAGTAATAACATTATAATCCTGTAATAATAATTTTCATTTATTGATGCTTCCTGAGAGCTGGGTACTCTATTCTAGATACTCCATATGTTCACAGTATTTAATTAAGGTTTTATAAAAGGGAGAAAATTTCCCGAAGTGGAAGGACTGGGTTTGGCTAGACACTCTCTGACCACACATTCCTTGCTGCATACATTACTCTCTACTGTCTTCCACCATTCCACCATATTCCACTGGGCCTACCTCTGAAAGGAAAATTGACAAGGTGTGCATATTAATAAATGGGTAACATCATTATGGCCTTTCTATTGGTGATAGGAAGGAGAAAATTAATAATGGGGCATTGGACTCAGAAAGTCCCAAAAGAGGAGAAAGTGCAAGTATGATGTCTGATGAGGTAATGTAGGATAAGATAGAGGCCCCGAAGTACACAGGAAAATAAGCCAAAGCGCAACAAGTACTGCTGAAAACTTGAAAAAGATGAATTTCCTGAGACCGTAGATCTCAAAAGTTATCAGTGTTGTTCCTTATTTGTCTTTCCACAGAAGCATTTCATGTTTTTACTCAACCAAGACCTATTAGGTATCTAATCTATGTAAGGCACTATGCTAGGTGCTTTGAAAAATTAACAAATGAATCAAAAAGAGCCTTTACCCTCCATTTACAGTCCAGTGTCAAAGATTAGGTATACACAAGGATAACTGCAATATGGGATAGTAACTTACGTGTTGTAGTCACAGAAATATGCTGTGGGGATTTAGATGACACAGTACTTAAATTCCAGCATGTTGGAGCTTCTCTCTCTCTCTCTGTTGTTGTTGTTAATCCTCACCTGAGGATTTTCCTCCATTGATTTTGAGAGAGAGTGGAAGGAAGGGGGGAGAGACAGAGAGAAAGAAAAATTGATGTGAGAGAGACACATCGATTGGTTGTCTCCTGCATGCACCCCACCTGGGGCTGGGGATCGAGCCTGCATCTGAGGTACGTGCCCTTGCTAGAATTGGACCTGCAGTCCACAGGCCAATATTCTAACCACTCAGCAAACTGGCTAGGGCTGGAGCTCCTCTCTTAAGAGACTTCTTAAGAAGTTGGCACATTATGAGAACAGAGTAAAAGGGCAGAAAAAGTGAACCCATATAGGATCCAAGGATTGAGTGAGTAGGTGTGGCCAGAGAAGCTACTAGAGGTTCAGTGGAAACCAGCCCCCAAAGTAAAGAGAAGACTGCATAGTTGAATGTACAGAACCTGGATCTCTAAAGGGGGTCAGGGGACCTAATGGAACAAAGAATACTAATTACAATAGTCCCCCTTATCCAAGGGGGATAATGAGGCCTCATATATATGTTATGTTTTCCCCTCTACATCTATACCAGTGATAAAGTTTAATTTATAAATTGGGTACAGTAGTATATTAACAACAATAATAAAGGAGAACAATTATAATAATATATTGTGATAAAAGTTATGTGAATGTGATCTCTTTTAAAATACCTTAATGTACAGTGCTCACCTTTTCACTTAAAGGGAGCACTTTATGGCTTCTTTTGGTATATCCAAATTGCCAGCATCATTCCTCTTGATTTTGAAGTCACTATTAAGTAAAATAAGTGTTATTTGAACAAAGGCACTAATACCACAACAGCCTGCTACTAAATGACAGCAGGCAGGTAGCATGTACAATGTGGATACGCAGGACAAAGGGATGATTGCCCTCTGAAGAGGAAGTTGTATCCATGTGAATCATGCCTGTCCTCTCACAATACTTCTAGCTAACTTGGGGGTATTATCACCACAATTTTGGCCCACTATTTGATGAGAGACCTTAGTTTCTATACTATATAAGGACATGTAGTCTGTTTCAAAATAATACTATTATAGTGTTCCTGACTCTCACCCTGAGGCTAATTTTTAAATCAGTTCTGTATATTCCTTTTTCTAGTTTTTGTTGGACATAACTTACAGAGAGAGTAAAATGACATCTCTTATTTTCCTATTAGCTAAATAGACTTTATAGGGTAAACGCTTCAGTCAGAGTCATGGTTCAGGTTCCATTATCGGTTTAAATGCACCAACAGATAATAGTTGCAACCTTTAAAATGTATATTCTATTACACCCTCCCAAAACAAACTGTGTCACATAATTACAAAAATAGTTATACTTCAACAGAATAAAGGATGCTTTAATTCTTAATCTTTTCCTCTATCCCTGTCTGAATGTGCATGCCTAAGCTTCTTTAGTCAATAATGTGCCCAAAGTATAGAGTTAAACCATAAAACCTAACTACCAGTTAATAGTAATTTCTTACACAATTAAACACTTACCCTTTCTTAGAAATTATCTTGTGCACTTTATGTAGATTAGTTCAGGCTTCACAACAGTCCTGAGATAGATACTATTATTATTCTCGTTTTGCAGGTGAGAAAATTGAGTTTTCCAGGTAGTAAACTGACCTTGGTTAAGTTTATTACGTCCACTAAGGGAGTATAGTCAGAGTTGAAATATTTTTTTTTGGAATTATGTTTTACTTAGATGGACAGTTCATTTGTTTCTGTATTCAAGTTTTGATTTAATTTTAATTTTGAATGTGAAAAATGTTTATGATTCAAAAGAGAAATCTCATTCCTTTTCTTTCCACTTTGTTCCCATCCACTTTCTATAAGTTATCATATTCACTAGTTTCTGGTTTGTCCTTAGTGCTTTTCTTTTTTGCAGAAAATACAAATGCATACATATGTACATAATATACCATGTGTATGTATATCTTTATATTCAGATTTCTTTTCTCTCTTTCTCAAAATTCAGCATCACACACACACACACGCACGCACGCACTTCTGCACCTTTTTTCTCCATTTAACAATATGTTGTGGGAGTCATTTGGAAGTAAGATTTTTATCCACATTGTCTAACATCTGATTCCACTAGATCTCTTAAACAGACTTTGTCATGTCCATCCAGGTATGACACATTCTCTTCTTCCTTTAGTGTGTCTATGATTTGATGCTTCTTGGACCTCAAGGAGTCATATTTCTTTCTACTGCCTACACCCTCATTTTCTTTCTCTTTTTTTTCATATATTTTTATTCATTTCAGAGAGGAAGGCAGAGGGAAAGAGAGATAGAAACATTAATGACGTGAGAGAATCATTGTTCGGCTAACTCGTGCACACCCCACATTGGTGGATTGAGTCCATAACCCAGGCTTCTGGTTTCTTTTGTAATTAAACTAAGGTTTTCTTTCTTTATTTTTTCTTTTAAGGTTGTAAATGTATTAAAATCCTTATTGACAAATCTTGATGAAGTAAAGAAGGAAAGAGAGGGTCTAGAGAATGACCTGAAATCAGTGAATTTTGATATGACAAGCAGATTTTTGACTGCTTTGGCTCAAGATGGTGTTATAAATGAAGAAGCTCTTTCTGTTACTGAGCTGGATCGAATCTATGGAGGTCTTACGACTAAAGTCCAAGAATCTCTAAAGAAACAGGAAGGACTTCTTAAGAATATTCAGGTGTACTTCATATACTTTAATAAGATTTATGTTTTAGAAAAAATTAAAGAAAGGATAAGCTTATTCTAAATCTATGTTCATTTAGGATTATCTTTTTTTGCAAGTGTACATGTTAATAGTAATCTATAATCATTATTTATGGTTTTATCATACACTGAATTTGTGATGTTTTTACTTAAGGAAAGATTTAAAGCACAGTGCTACCCCAAAATAAATATTTGTTAAATTTCTAGTAATTACTGCATGTAATATATGATTTTCATAGTTAGAAAAGTATCAATAAAAATGTTAGGAGCTGTGTTAGTTTGATAAATAAATGTAAATACATAAATTTTTCTTTTAACAAGGTTTCACACCAGGAATTTTCAAAAATGAAACAATCTAACAATGAAGCTAACTTAAGAGAAGAAGTTTTAAAGAATTTAGCTGCTGCATATGACAACTTTGTTGAACTTGTAGCTAATTTGAAGGAAGGCACAAAGGTATGGTGTACTAAAGAAATAATAGCTATCCAGTATAGAAGTGAATATGTAATTTGGGAAGTTAATTGTATGTGTTTTTTTTTTTTTCCAGTTGGATCTTTTTTTTTTTTTTTTTTTTTTTTGCGCCTTGAATTTGTTAGTTTTAATGACTTTTGCCTCTGAGAAGTTTGTTATAAGATCTTAATGAAAGTGGCAACATTTCATGGGAACTTTGATGAATTGTGTATTTCACGAGGCAGAAAGTGGTTTAAGATTTGATGTAAGAGGAATTAGCTCAGAGATATCAAAAGCCAACGACACCTTTTTTTTTGTGGGGGGTGGGGGAGGGGTGGAAAGTTGACCAATTTGAATGACTTATGAGGAAACAGCTGATCTGTGGTGGGAAGGTGTGTGGGAGGATATGGCTTTTATATTCTGTGCTTTATATTGGATGATGATAGACTTGTGATCTGTCTGAGTCTCAAGACTGCTTAATATGTTTTCAGTATTTTATTGCCTATTTAAAGAGTTTAGGGCAGTGGTCGACAAACTCATTAGTCAACAGAGCCAAATATCAACAGTACAACGATTGAAATTTCTTTTGAGAGCCAATTTTTTTAAAGTTAAACTTCTTCTAACGCCACTTCTTCAAAATAGACTCGCCCAGGCTGTGGTATTTTGTGGAAGAGCCACACTCAAGGGGCCAAAGAGCTGCATGTGGCTCTCGAGCCGCAGTTTGCCGACCACTGGTTTAGGGAAATGCTTGTATTTTTACCAATTACTTTGCTTATGAGGGAACAAGTGATTTTTAAGTTTTCTGACACTTCACTCCTTTGGTACTTTAATTCCATTATGATGATTGGATAAAGTTATCTTGATGAAAATACAGTAGATATCATGTAAAACCTTATAAAGAGTGGGTAGAAATACTGCAGAGCCTTTCAAAATAGAGAGGATAGCAAAATATTTTAATTTTGTTTAATAAAATGCTTTGTTGAAATAGACAAGTGGGAATTCTTCTAAGGGCTTCTGAAATGATGCTGCATTTCTGAAGTGAATGTGCAGATCTAGTCCTTCCAATGAAATAGGGCTAGTGTGTTAGGAAATGGGAAAAAGTACAAAACATGGGCATGAAACTTTTAACTTGTTACCATTTAATTTTTAGTGACATTGTTCTGAAAAAGCAATTTTATTTTTTATTTTCTTTAGGAGTCTTATCTCACATTTAATATTAAGTTAGATTTAAGTAGTATGACTGTGTCTAATGTAGAAAATTTTAGTTTTTCACTTTTAACTGTTTTGACAATTGAGCTTTAGGTTGTGTTCCTCCTCAGATTAAAAATTGTTCTGGTTTATTGTATTTGTTGTTTGCTTATAGTTTTACAACGAGCTGACCGAAATCCTAGTCCGGTTCCAGAACAAGTGCAGTGATATAGTGTTTGCACGGAAAACAGAAAGAGATGAACTCTTAAAGTAAGTTTGTTTTCTATATTAAATTGTACTTAAAGTATTTTTGTTTAAAAAAACCAACATTGTGGAGACTTTTGGGGTAAACTTGACAGTGTAAGATAGCAATTTCTTTCCTTTGCTCCTGGGTATTTTATAAAACAAGTAAGCAAAAATCTGCATGGTCCAGAAACAAAAAGATAGAAAAGAGCAGAAGCTCTACATGTAGGAAGTACAGTGATGTCACAGAAATGATAATAAAGCAGCTCAGGGTGGCAGATCTCAGGAAATGTTGATAAACGTAAGTAGTTTACTTTGTGGTGGCAAATAGGTTCCTTACATAAACTAGAGGTACAGAACCCGGGGAAGACGGCGAAATCACTTTGAAGGAGACTACTGAGAGAGCTGGGCCAGTAACAGGACTCAATAGAGAGTTGACACAGCATTGATACGAAGAGACTATATTTATTAAGGTGAAAAAATGGACAAAATGTAACAAAACCTATAGATGAAGAACATTCACCAAAATAATATTGTCACAGGACAGGTGAAAATTCTGAGCTAACATTTTACTATGGAAAAAAAGGGTTAAGAAGCAATCTTTCTAAGACACATCACAAACAAATGCCAGAACTCGAGATGGTGAGTAAACAGGTGATAAAACGTGGTGTCAGAATTCATGAAAGAGAAGAGAGAAACAAACCATCACATATCTAAGATGAAATGGAAGGAGCACAAAAGGAGGACATAGACAGTGAAGAAAACACAGGAACACAGAGTAGAAATGTGTAAGAAAAAAAAAAAATGAAACCAAAGTAAAGATAGAATTAGAGATGGGCAAAGAAAAACCAAGATTGAATTATTATGTCAAAAGCCTGATTACCTAATTTATAAAGAACTCCTAGATAGTCAAGAGGAGGAAAAACCCAATGGAAAAGTGAGAAAGGATGCCAACAAATATAAGTGGTTCTTAAGCATAAGAACCACGTTCAGAAGAAAATGCACACATTGAAATTACTCAGAAATAACACTTTTCAGGTTGGCAAAAATCTGGAAGTTGTTTAACATGCTTCATTAGCACACGGGGAATAGGTCCCAGGCATTGCTGTGAGAGTGCACATTGGTGCAGTGCTTGTGTGGAGCACTTCAGCTACCAAGGTCAGGATTACAAATCCATATATCCTTTAAGACACTTCCTCTGTTTTTGAGAATTTATTCTGAGGATATATTAGCATATACTAGAAGTGACATATTTATGAGCTAATTCATTTCTACATTGCTTGTAGCGGTAAAAGAATAGAAACAAATCAAACATCCAGGGCTGGTGAAATGAATGAAGCTACAGCTAGCTGTACACTGAAATACTATTTAGCTATTTACAAAAAGAGAATGTTTTCTGTTCGCTGATATGGAAGGTTCGCTACGATAGTTAATGTACAGAAAAGGTTAGGTACAGAACAGTTTGTAAAGTATGTTGTTTTTTTTGTGTGAAAAGGGAGAAAATATATGCTTTGAATTGTTTTATTTATGCATAAGGAAACTCAGGATGGGCTCCTAAGAAAGAATAGTGGGTATCTGTCTGGGGAGTGAATGGTGGCGTGGGAACTGGCAGGCAGGGGTCTTTCACTTTTTAAAGTTTTGAGTCATGTGAAAGGATATATAATCTTTTCAGATAATTACATTAATCTAAATAATGGGATTTCATGTTTTTATAGTCAAAACCAAGTATTCTGATTTTTTAAAAAAAATATATTGATATTTTACAGAGAGGAAGGGAGAGGGATAGAGAGCTAGAAACATCTATGAGAGAGAAACATCGATCAGCTGCCTCCTGCACACCTCCCACTGGGAATGTGCCCGCAACCAAGGTACATGCCCTTGACCGGAATCGAACCCGGGACCCTTCAGTCCGCAGGCCGACGCTCTATCCACTGAGCCAAACCGGTTTCGGCCCAAGTATTCTGATTTTAACTTTTTGGATTGTGTTCATCCACCCCCTCCACTTTTTATTTTTTGAGCTGTAGAACCTTTTGCTCAAACTCTGTCTTACAGAGAATCTGTTTGTAAAATAGATAAAATGGATCTTAGCTCAGATCCAGGGTGCAGGCCTTGTAGCGGGACCTTTGTTAAAATCACTGTTATGCTCAGGTCCTAAATTCTTTAGAACATTCTTACTGAATGTCAAATAAAAGCAAGAAAAGTCTATATAGATGTATATCTTGTTGAATTTTCACAAACAGCACACCCCTGCACAGAGCACTTTTAAGCACCCCAGAAGCATAGCTAATGCATCCACCCAGTCATTACCCACTCCCCCATGGCAACCACTGTCTCGACTGAGAGTATAGACTGGTTTCTACACTATGTACTCTTGTGATTGGCTTTCAGTCAATATTATATTAGTGAGATTCATCAGTATGATGTTCCTATATATATTTCATCATATGAATATACTACAGTCTTATTTGTCAGTACTATTATTGAGTATTTGAGTAGATTTTAGTTTTGGGCTATTGTAAATAGTGTGGGCATGAAGGTTCTAAAACACACTGTTCAATATTACTGTTAGCAGTAAAAGAATAGAAACAAATCAGATGTCTAGGGCTGGTAAAATAAATAAAGGTACATCTGTATGGTGATACTATGCAGTCACATGTACAACTTAAAATTTAAAATCACTAGTAGCCACATTAAAAAAAGCTAAAAGAAACAGGCAAAGTAAAATTCAGTAATACATTTTGTTTAACCCAGTATGTCCAAAGTAGCATCATTTCAAAATATAATCAATGCAAAAATTATGAATGAGATAGTTTATTCCTCTCTCCCCCACACTAAATCTTAGAAATCTGGTATGTAATTTATGCTTATAGTACTTCTGTTTTATTTGAGATTTTGGGATGGATTTCAATTTATCTTCGTAGAGGGGATTTAAAGATGTTTTTCTGTTTTTTTTAATACTGTATTTTAATGATCTTTTCAACTATATGAATTTACCTTAGTAATATATTTTGAGGTATCTTTTAACATGAAATATCTCAGTGCCATAAATATTTCATGTTAAATATTTCACTTTTTTGAATATCTTTAGAAAGTTTATTAAAAAATTTACAAAATGGTTTGAATAGGTTAGCTTTCTCACCTGTTGTTATGGTTTCTATAAATAGTGATTAAAATACTAGCGAGATGACTATGAGGTGACTATGAGCTGTTGTAATTTTCTGGTTATTATGTTAGGAGTTTCTCATCTAGAGGATGACCTCTTATTAAGACTGGGCAGTCGCCCTAGCTGGTTTGGCTCAGTGGATAGAGCATCAGCCTGTGAACTGAAGGGTCCTGGGTTTGATTCTGATCAAGGGCACATGACCGGGTCTCAGGCTTGATCCCCAGTTGGGGGCATGCAGGAGGCACCCAATCAATGATTCTCTCTTATTAATGTTTCTATCTCTCTATCCCTTTCCCCCTTCCTCTCTGATATTAATAAAAATATATTGGAAAAAAAAAAAGAGTGGGCAGTCATTTAGGACCACTTGCCCAGTTTGACATGTTCCTTACTCTAGCTGTAACTGTGATCTCTGAAAGTTTACCTTTTTTCCTAGGCTTCAGAAGTAGCATAAGAACTAATTTCATTTTATTAAATAGTAGGGAGAAAAGATTTAAGGTAGTTCTAGTCAAGAACAGAAATGTAGCATGTTTTAAAATACCATCATTGTTTTGAATCTATTTTCTGTGTTTCATGTATGAAGAAAAAAAAACACCGGACATTTTCTATGTGTTGGGTTTTCTTTTATTGTGTTAATTTCTAACACTTGTCTTTAATAAGGGACTTGCAACAAAGCATTGCCAGAGAACCTAGTGCTCCTTCAATTCCTACACCTGCCTATCAGTCCTCGCCAGCAGGAGGACCTGCCCCCACTCCTCCAACTCCAGCGCCAAGAACCATTGCGGTCAGTAAGCAAACATTTGTACATGGAAGTTTACATTAGTGACAGCTTGCTTGCTGTAAAGGATGGAACAGACTTCACGATGGATAAATCTGGTGTCACCATTTTGATCAGGTGACCAACGTGATGTTTTGCAGTGTGAAGAATTCTTGCCAAAAATTCTTTAACTTGAATCTAATCAAGTCTTTAGAACCAACTTTCAGTTTATAGAAAATAAAGTGATGAAACAAGAAGTTAAATTGTGCCAGTAGGAAACAATTGGACAAATCTAGAACTGGGACATTTTGTGAGATACCTGGCTTGATCTTTTCTAAAAGGGGATGTCATAGAAAGGAAAACATAGGCTTGTTTAAGGCTAAAAGAGTGGAAAGATTAATAATAACCAAGCACAATACATGAATCTTGATTGGATCCATAAAAATACTTGTCAGAGCTTCTTTTGGTGATAAGTAGGGAAACTTAAATGTGGAGTGGATACTTGATGGTGTTAGGGAATAAGAGTTAATTTTCTTAGGGTGAAGTGGTCCTTTGATTATGTAGGAGAATATTAGAACTTATATGTATATTATACTATTCTTTTAAGTGTTCTGGTCTTTAAAAAATTTCATAATATGTTGGGATCAGGATGAGATTGCAGTAATAAACTGTACCTGACCCGCTCCTTCCTCCCACCTCAGTTGTCTAATCATTGGTGGGAGAAGCAGTGAGCAGTAAATGATTAAATATTGGGCATCAGGAAAAGAGCAGTGGCTACCGAGGATCCACAAATCAGAGAATTAGCCCTAGCCGGTTTGGCTCAGTGAATAGAGCGTCAGCCTGCGGACGGAAGGGTCCCAGGTTTGATTCTGGGCACGTATATCGGTTGCAGGCTTCTCCCCAGCCCGGGCCCTGGTTGGGGCTTGGGCAGGAGGCAATCAATTGGTGTGTTTCTCTCACATCGACATTTCTGTTTTTCCCTCTCTCTAAAAACAAACAAACAAAAAAACCCAATGGAAAAATGTCCTCAGATGAGGATTAAATAAACAACAAATTGGAGAATTATTCCTCAACTGTGATACATTTCTAGAGTAATAAGCCAACATTTAAGAATGGGAATTAGAAGTATATCTAGTTGGAGTCTGTAGAGTTTCTCTCCTGCCCCCTCATTTATTTTATTTGATAGCAATTTGAAAGAAACATGAAACATTTTGTAGTTACTGCTGACTTTTCCTTATAGCCTAGTAAGCCTCAGCCCCCAGCCCGGCCTCCACCTCCTACATTTCCAGCAAATCGAGCGCCTGCTGCTGCTGCCTCAGCTCCCGCAGTGACTGGAACTCCTGCACCTGCTGCATCCCAGACTCCTGGCTCAGCTCCCCTTCCACAGGCCCAGGGCCCCCCCTACCCCACCTATCCAGGATATCCCGGGTAAGGCGGAAACTTTGTTTATCCCAGTGCATCAGCTAATGTTCTGCTCTGGTTAACCTGTTAAAAACAGGGTTGTCGCTGCTCTGAATGGATGTGTCATAAATGAATAAGTACATTGTCAGGCTCACAGAAGTAAAAATAATGCTATAGTCACTTATTTGAGTAGTTGGGATAGCTATTTCCCAAGCATATTTATGTTTTTGGTTTTTACATATTGGGTTTATATCAAATAAATTTCTTCTGTATGGAATTCAGAATATGTTTCCTTGATCCTATTTATTTAGGTGATAAACACGTGCCTTTTCTGAGCTTAGCATGAGCCAGACTGATACGGCCTTATTTATATTCCTGTACTTTGAAATCTTCGCATTCTGATAAACTGTTGAGCAGAAATTTATGTAATTATGGAATGTATTTTCTTAAAGATCTGCTTTCTTTGTGATAATTAGTTAAAAATCAAGACATTTGACTATTTTTAAAGTGTGTTTCAAACTTTACTAAGTCCATTCTGTCTTTCCACTGTTAAGAATTTTATAAACAGTAAATTTATATGCATTACAGTGAACTTGATGTTCTTTCATTTCAATTAATAACAGGATTAGGAACACTTTTCTCTAATAGGTACCTTGAAACAGCTGTTTTCTTCTCTCCACTGTTTTCTAATAGAAATGGAGACAAATGGCTTTCTTGAAAAAACTGGTATTAGAATAACTACAATGTTTCGTTTTTTTCGTATTTGATTTATCAATCCAATTTTTTTCTTCTTCCCATCAGGTATTGCCAAATGCCCATGCCCATGGGCTATAACCCTTATGCGTACGGCCAGTACAATATGCCATATCCGCCAGTATATCATCAGAACCCTGGACAGGCTCCGTTCCCAGGACCCCAGCAGCCTTCGTACCCCTTCCCTCAGCCCCCACAGCAGCCTTACTATCCACAGCAGTAATATGTCAGCTCAGAAGCTCAGCTGGTTCAGTTCAAAGGGAAGTTCTGCAATAAGTGTACTAAACTCCACGCTCTGGTTAATGTAATGCACTCTCCTCTGAATGCAGTGTATACTTTTGTCTGCGGCTACAAACTGAAAGCTGTGCCCCAGTTCCACATTTGATTGCACATGTGAGATTTGCTGCTGTTGCAGTATAAACACTAGGTATAATAGGATTTGAAATAAATTATATTATAGTTCATAAAAGTTGAAAATAAGAAATTAAACCCACAAGAGAAACCTTTGAAATAAATATACTTATGTCTACATAAGCTATGATTGGGATTTCAGATACTTACAGTGATGGTTTAAATACTGATATTCAAGAAAACCAAGTTTTCTTTTGGTTTATTGATTTGGTTTAATTTCCATTATGCTATTTTGCATAATCAAAGCATTGTAATCTTATAATTTAAAAATAAATTACTTAAGAACAGTTTTTATTGTTATGTTTTGTCATTGATTCTCATTACTGTCTAATTTCTTTGTAGTATTAGTCTCATTTTATATGTACGTGAGTTAGATACTGTGTTTAAGTGCATGATTAGTGCAGGTTTATAGTCAGGTTCAAGTACATTTTATAGGAAAACGAAAAGTATCATAGTTTATCTTTTATGTGATTAGTATATTAATTTTGAAATTTATTTTGAAAAGTCCTATAATGTGGAAGGAACACAATTGGTACCAAAGATTCTTCAAATAAATATACAAAAAAATATGTATATTTAATGTTATATTAGTTTCTCCAAGAAATTGGTACAAATCCTGGTAATTATTTTTTTTATAACCTGGTTAAAATACATTATTGACAATACTGTCTAATATAATGGGATTGTTTAAAGAAAATTTACTGTACCCTTCTTTTTTCCACCTTACTGTCTTAACTTAGTAACATTTAATGCACAATGTATGTGAGTAGATTTAAACCCTTTCATTTTTATGCTCCTAAAGATTAGACTATTTTATAATTCAGGAAGCACACAAAACAGTTGTTGGGAGCATATGCCAATTCTGGAATAGGCTGTTTATTTAATATTAATCTCTGCTGTTAAGATAACTAATCACTGTCTAAACCTCAGTATCATGGAATGAGAAAATGAGAAAGGAATGAATTGTTTGATATCACAGTGGGATCTGTTCTGCGTGAAATTCATTTCTGAACACATCAGGCATATGAGCAGTTTTCCAGTGGATTGGGTTATGTTTATTTTTTAAGTTTGAATGCCTACATTTTCTTGCATTATTGTTTCATTTAAATGGTACTGTCACTTGGTCCACTGTTGTTTTCATTGGCAGTTTGGGTTTATATTTTAAATGTTGGACTGAAGGTGTGATTGTAAAAGAGAGTGAATTGGTTTTAAAATATATGTATATTTCAAAGTCTTTGTTGTATGTAGAAAACATGAAGGCATGTTACTGCAATATAAATGAGCTTTACATGGAATATTACGATTGGTTTAAAGTCCAGTAGTTAAGACCTTGGCAAAAGATAGGTTTTTACGTATCAAAGCTAAGTTTTATTCATGTGGAATCATCACGTGTGACATGGCTTGTTTGACTCTTGTGTAAATGACATTTAAGTTCTACATTCTTAATACTCAAGGTGTCATATACTAACAATAAGATACTCCGTGAGAGGGGTATTCCAAATTGCTAGTTTATAACTCTTACTAATGCAGAAAAAAAAAAAAAAGTTGGCCTGAATATTCTCTTGGGGAAAGATGGTGCTAAAGAAAGAGTAAGTGCATCCAAAGGCCAAAAGAGAAGTTTTAAGGCCGTTAGCCCATTTCCCGTGCTAAGCTAGGCCTGCTCCCAGAGCGCCACGGGAAGATGGTTAAAACATTCTAGGAGAGGAGGCTCAGCCTGGTGACAGCCTCTTCCAGCATGCCCGAGCCACTCGCAGCCCAGAACCGTTCCTCTGTCCGTTCACTCACCCTTAGATCATCGAGGATGCTTGCTTTTGGCCATCTGTGTCTAGGTGCCGACGACCAAGGGTCTGTGTTTATAGGCCTGTCTACTTCCATCCTGATGGCTAATGGGAAGACGTTTCTCTCAAGTCCATTTTGCATTCTAGCAAACAAGAATGAAGCCTTCACTGGGCTCATTTTTATCAAACATTTTTATCCTTTGCTTAGCTTCCAATACCCTACAAAATAACCCTAAAAACGGTGTTCTGGATAATGCTGTTTTAGAGATAGGAGAGTGTCACTCTAATTCAGATATGTTAATACCCGTGTTTATAATTAGGCTTTTTGATCATCTTCTGGGACACAATTCCCAGACCATTTAGGTTCGACTTTGGAACACTGTCTCAGAATGGATTGTACTTCCTTCCAGTGATGGAGCTCTGGATAGAGAGCCACTAAACACTAACTTCTTATTTCTTTTTCTTAGTTGCAGACGGATGGTCTGACTTCTCAGTCTGTTCCTCTGCCCCTTGCTCTTTATTCTCAGTTAAGGAAAATACTCATACATCACTGCAAACCATTCAGTCCTTGTGAGATAACCATGTTCCTGTACCCCCAGCTTGCAATGTATAATCTCCCCTCCCCAAATCTAAATGTTACAGAACAAAGACCAAGCCTTCTGTCCCTGACCTTCTATCCCAGTGTTGAACTAGCCTTTCTAGTCCAACACAGATTTTGTAAAAAGTTTTCCATGAGAGCTTTACAGTTTGCAAAAGTGCTTTGTACAATGCAACTTGTTAAGTAGGTTTTAGTTTGCTAGTGGGAATTTTTTTTATCAGTATATCTTGAAGAATCTTGCTATTAACCTAGTGGCATCTCTCTCTTTTTTTTTTTTTAAACTGCAATTCTTAGTTGATTCACAGAACAGGATACAAAGTAGGAAAAAACAGTGCTATAGAATTATTACTACTAGTTTAAATGTAGACTTTAAAACTAAATGGTGATTATACGATTTACATGGAAGAGCAAAGAAGGAAAAATTCTATTTTTAAAGAAAAAGAGAATATTCAGGCTTTATTTCTGGTATGAAGTTTATATTTTTAAAAAAATCCTATATTATCACACCAGAGATTTTAGATTCTTTTCTGGTTACAAACATTGCTGGTAGTTGGATTATATTTTTATTGTATTCATTTCTCTTAGGGGGAAAATTGTAAAGAAACAAAGAGGTTCCAGATGAATGTATCCTGGAAATAAAAGTTGAAAGATTCTTACTTCCTTGGAGTATGAATTCTTATTTAAAGTGCTTATCCTTCAGCTCTATAGTTTCTGTAATTATTTTTTTAATTAGGAAATATTGGGGGCCAGGTGGGAGCCCAACTCAAGGGGAAGGACTCTACCCTGCTCTGGCCTTGCTATCCCTTTTATTAAGACTATGGGATACACCCATAGACTTTAGGCAGGCAATTCCAATAATAGTCAATCAGCAAGAATTTACATAAAACTGAAAGTTGGAAGTTGCTTCAGCTACCATTGTCTCAACCAAACAGTGGGTGGTTGGCTCTGACCTTTCAGAGCTTCAAGGTTGACCAGCCTTCGGGGTTCCTTGTCCACACCTCTCTGCTAGTGAAGGTTCCAACATCTCCCCGTTTTTTTTCCTTAAAAAATCTTGCATCTGCAAACTAGAAATAAACATAACAAAAATGAGATAAGCAACAGTGGTTATGCTGAGAGGCAAATGAATCAGTCTGTAGTAAGTTTCTTTCCGGGCCAACAGTTTTTTGAGTCCCAATTTCAATGTCAAACATTTCCTTATGTGTACATGTCAGCAATGATACTTCAGTTCTGGATGGTGGACAAACGGTGGCAATGCAGGTCCGACACTCTGGTTTGGTCCTGGGCAACCTGCAGCGATGCACAGCTGCTGACTGCTAGCATAGCAAGGCGGCTTCAGTGTCTTCCATCTCTGGACTGTTTCTCCTCTTGTCTTCATGGCTGGAGCAGTTCTGTCAGTTTCTCTCTGGGATCCGCTGTTGCAGCAATCCACATGGTCTTGGGATTGTTTTAGATCGCGACTTCTGCAGCTGATCATGGGCTTTGCGTGCAGTGTATTTCCCTCACCTATATGGTGATCTTTTCCCCACCTTTTCGGTGTAATCTTCCTTTCTTTGCTCTAGGTGAAAGTATCTCCTCCAGAGGTCCCACGTTGAAGGCGCCAGTTGTGAGTGTCCCCACCATGTCCTGCGTGGTTCAGGGTTCAGGTTCAGGGTTCAGGTTCAGGGTTCGGGCTCTGGCGGAGGCCGCTCGCAAATGAAAGAGACTAGAAAATATTAATTTGGAAATATTGGGGGCCAGGTGGGAGCCCAACTCAAGGGGAAGGACTCCCTGTAATTTCTTTAACAAATGGTGGGTTGGGAAATAAAAAATTATAGCCACTTTGACTAGATACATGAGACTATAAAAGGAAGACAATGTTTAAATGTTTTCCTAATAGCTGTCCACCCTATGATTTATCATGGATGGACCATTTTTTTTATTTTATTTTTAAAGTATAACTTTTATTTATTTTTTTATTATTATTTTTTACAACCCAATAAAACTTTAATTACATTAGTATGGGTCTCCAATCCCAGATATATGGGCAAGCATGTGGAAAAAATATACTTTTAAAAGGCAGTGAAGAAAGCAGTATCTACAGTTATAATTTCTACCTATATAAACATAAATAGATTATGCTTAGAAACTGGATAGAAAAGATCATTAATTTTTTTTATTTTTTATTTTTTGAATTTTTTATTAAGGTATTATATGTGTACATATCTTACCATTGCCCCTCCCCACCCCACTCCCATACATACCTTCACCCCCCAATGTTTTGTATCCGTTGGCTATTCTTATATGCATGCATATAAGTCCTTCGGTTGATCTCTTATTTCCACCCCCCCCCCCCCACAACCTTCCCACTGTAATTTGACAGTCTGTTTGATGCTTTACTGCCTCCATATCTATCTTTTTGTTCATCAGTTTATAATGTTTTTTATTATCCACAAATGAGTGAGATCATGTATTTTTCTTTCATTGACTGGCTTATTTCACTTAGCATAATGTTCATTTTCTTCCTCATTCTTCCATGTGCTAAGGTCAGCTGCAACTGTTTTATTATGTAGCTCAGAATACACAATTTGTCTTAAATTGTTGATTTTGTATCCCTTTCAACAGTTCAAGGTGAATAAGCTAGCTCCAAGAATGAAGTCCAAATTCTTATGTATATTTTAAATATAGAAAAATTGGGCATAAATTATTTAAAAAAATTGTCACTCAAGGATATGTTTATACTGATTTTAGAGAGAGAGAGAGAGAAACATTGATGTGAGAGAGCAACATTGACCAGTTGCTCCCAGCCGTTCTCCACCCCCCAGGCTCCAAACTGCTCCTACATGCGCTCTCAAGGAATTTATATTCCAGGAAAGAAAACAATTGAATTAGCAGTTGGTTTGAAGGTGATATTATATTAAGATGTGAATTTGTGGCAGGGAGTTCTCCATGTTTTTCTCCCCTTTTCAGCTCTGGCTCTAGACCCTGTGCATGTTCCTGCCCCAGGTGGTGGTGTGGGCTGGGGGAGCAGAATCTGGAGTCTGGGGCCAGGGCTTGAAGGAAGTGACAAAATCTTGGAGGGGATAGCTTTTCGGTATAGAGGGATGGTGGCACGCTCCCAACAAGGTGAGGCTTCCATAGCTGAAGGAACCATAAGGCTGGGCAGCATGAAACAGTGACTCAGGACCTGGCGTGGGGAGCCAGCAATGTGTGAGTCTGAGTTTATTTTATTAAATATATATATATTTTATTATTACAACTGTTCCTCTTTTTCCCCCACAGCTCCCCTCCACCTGGTTCCCACCCCAACCTCTGCCCTTACGCCCTCCCCACACTGTCCTCATCCATAGGTGTACGATTTTTGTCCAGTCTCTTCCCACACCTCCACACCCCTTTCCCCCCGAGAATTGTCAGTCCACTCCCTTTCTATGCCCCTGATTCTATTATATTCACCAGTTATTCTATTTTTTTACTCACTTGATTTTTAGATTCACTTGTTGATAGATATGTATTCGTAGGTCATAATTTTTATCTTTACCTTTTTCTTCTTCCTCTTCTTAAAGAATACCTTTCAGCATTTCATATAATACTGGTTTGGTGGTGATGAACTCCTTTAGCTTTTTCTTATCTGTGAAGCTCTTTATCTGCCCTTCAATTCTGAATGATAGCTTTGCTGGGTAGAGTAATCTTGGTTGTAGGTTCTTGCTATTCATCACTTTGAATATTTCTTACCACTCCCGTCTGGCCTGCATAGTTTCTGTTGAGAAATCAGCTGACAGTCGTATGGGTGCTCCCTTGTAGGTAGCTAACTGTTTTTCTCTTGCTGCTTTTAATATTCTTTGTCTTTTGCTCTTGGCATTTTAATTATGATATGTCTTGGTGTGGTCCTCTTTGAGTTCCTTTTGTTTGGGGTTCTCTGCGCTTCCTGGACTTGTAAGCCTATTTCTTTCACCAGGTGGGGGAAGTTTTCGGTCATTATTTCTTCAAATAGGTTTTCAGTACTTTGCTCTCTCTTCTTCTGGCACCCCCATAATTCTGATGTTCGTATGCTTGAAGTTGTCCCAGAGGCTCCTTACACTATCTTCATATTTTTGGATTCTTTTTTCTTTTCTGGTTGAGTGTTTTTTGCTTCTTTGTATTTCAAATCTTTGACTTGATTCTTGCGATCCTCTAGTCTGCTGTTAGATCTCTGTATAATACTTTTTATTTCAGTCAGTGTATGCTTAATTTCTAGTTGGTCCTTTTTCATATCCTTGAGGGTCTCGCTAAATTTATCGGCCTTTTCTAGAAAATTCTTGAAAAACCTTATAACTGTGGTTTTGAACTCTATTTCCAGTCATTTGCTTTCCACCATTTCTTTCATTTGTGATCTGTTTCTTTGCCTCCGCATTTTGGCTGCTTTCCTGAGTTGATAGAGTAGCTTTGTGTGCTAGGTGTCCTATAGGGCCCAGTGGCTCATCCTCCCCAGTTACCTGAGGTGGACACTCTTGGTGCACCCCTTTGTGGGTTGTGTGCACAGTCTTGTTGTAGTTAAGCCTTGATTGTTGTTGGTATCACTGGGAGGAATTGACTTCCAGGCCAATTGGCTGTGAGGATCAGCTGTGTCTATGCTGGGAGAACTTCTGTGCTGAAGATACACTTATGAGACAAGACTTGCAAAAGCCTGTGTGCTCAGCTTGGATGGGGCGGAGTCTCAGGGCAGAGCAGACAGCCTTGGCTTCCCGTCAGCCCTGCCCTAATAGGCCCCTGTGTCTCAGTGTTCCGTGGTAATTGCTGCAAGCACCTCTGAGAGAAAGCCGCCCTCGAGTTCTGCCTGCTACCAGACAGTCCAGTTTCTCCCCAAATGAGTCTTGGTCCCCAGAGTCTCGCCTGGAACTGGAGTTCAGCTTAGTCGGGAGCTTTTGTCTCCCTCCCACTTGAGAAAGCCAGCTGCGTACTCAGTTTCCTGCCCTCTCCGCACGTGCGTCTCAGTACCTCTGCCTTCCACAGCTCCTCTGAGTCTCAGTGTGCTTTTCTCTTTCCTTCTAGTTGTAGAACTTCCACTCAGCCAGCCTTCCTGTGGTTCTGGATGATGTCCGTTTTGTCTTTTAGTTGTAGTTTTGAAATTGTTGTGGGAGGCAGCAGTTTAGGTATTTGCCTATGCCGGCATCTTGGTTTCTCTCCTATTAAATAAATTTCTATTGATTTCAGAGAGGAAGAGAGAGGGGGAGAGAGAGAGAGAAACATCAATGAGAGAGAACCACTGATTGGCTGCCTCCTGCACATCCCCACTGGGGACTGAGCCTGCAGCCTGGGTGTGTGCTCTGACCTGGAATTGAACGTGTTCTGTGTTCTGTCCTGGGAATCAACCACTGAACCACGCCGGCTGGGCAAGTCTGAGTTTTTTATCACCCTGTGTGGGATGGGCTTTAGCGTCAGAAACAAATGACCGCAATAAGTAAAGAAATGGATATTGCTTGTGTGCGTGGGTTGGTTAGCTTCAATTCACAGCCACCTGCTGCACGTGGGCCGTCTCTGGGATAGCGCAGAATGTTAATGCTGTGCACATCTGCATGTGCGGCCTGATGGCAGCGCTGCATTCATGTTCTCTTAATCTGTGCCTTCTCTTATGTGTGCCTATAGTTCTGTGGCATCCGCCCTCATGGAAATGAAACCTTTTGCTGATTAATGCTTAGGGCATGTTGTGGAAGAGGGGGACTGAAAGCCACTCACAAGGGATGGCCTGTTAGAGGAAGTCAGTGAGAGGACCTGACCACTTACCAGGGACTTCATCCAGGGAATTAGAGCCTCCCCCCCCCTCCCACTCCCCTGTCCTTGGAATGTCTTGCGACCCAACATTCTCACTAGTAACCAGTTTCAAGGTCGGAACCTTGAAAAGTAGGTGTTGAGACTCTCTGGACCAGATACTTGACCGAACCACGTTAAGGCCTCTGTATAAACTTTTTAGATTCTGGCAGGCAGTGCGGAGACCTACTCATCTTTAGTGGGTTGTTAGAGCCAGCCTGACCTGGGCCCCAGTTCTGGCCTCGGCCCCGAGCAGCTGTGTGATTCTGAGCAAGACATGCCCGCTATCCACCTCCATAGCCTCATTGGTGAAACAGGTAACAATCCGTCGCCCCCCCCGCCACCCCAGGTGCTTAAACACGAATGGAATTGGCTCTCTGTAAAATACACAGGCTCTACTTGATTGCCAATGTGGTTCACAGCACAAAAAGTTCTATTAACCTCCAGTTTTGGTAACGAAAACTTTCTGGGTAAGAGTGGCAATTTCCAGTTAGACCACAAGAGGGCACTATTTCCCAACGGATGTTTTCAAAGATCACAGCAGGGCCTTTTCTTATTCCCTCTGAACGCTTGTTCTAAAATTGGTTCAAGTTTTCTTTTTTACCCTTAGCAATGTAATTGGGGCCCTGTGAGGAGGCTCTGTATCTGATTCCCTGCCAAGAGCTGAAGCATCCTTGCATTGTGAATCGAGGAAGCTGTGAAACAAAAAAGTGAGTCTCGGGTGTGAGAGAACTCTTAGGGCCCACCACGTTTCCTGTCCCCTCCAAACCCCCAAACAAAAGCATACCTTGTAAAGCAGAGAGTACACTCAGTTTGATATTCTGATAGGAACACTCTCTTTTAGGGTGGAAACCTGGCTGAAGGTTTTCCCTTAATTAAAGGCTGTGAGAAGAAAGTGTGTTTGTGAGTGGGAAAGGGGAGGAGGGCGGAGAGTAGAACTTTATAGGCAGAGAAAAGATGTGATCCCATAATGAAAACCCGAGGACCCAGCCAGGCCTGCACTTGGTTCTGCCGTGTTTGTCCCCGGGGCTGATTTTAATGGGAACCATTTCACATGTTCCTTGTCCTTTGGCCACATCAGCACACAGGTCACTATATATTTAAGGACTCAGAATAGAGGTCTCAGAGTGTCTAATTGCTAAAGGCAGCAGCCATTTTTACAAGTCAGCATCAAACCGAGGCCCGGCTCTGCAAACCTCAGCTCGCCCTGAAGTAGGTCAGGCGGCAGGAAGGGCAGGGAAATGCTGTGTGGGAGGGGTCACTTCCACTGGGTATCCAGTGCTGGGTTCAGCCCTTACCCACTGACTCTCCAATTAACATCTGTTACCCTGTCTGCTTCTCTGACCTTTAATGATCGTTGCTGTTGTTTTTGCGATTTTAATTATGAGTAACACTGTCCTTTTTTTTTCTTTCCCTCCCTCCCTCCCTCCCTCCCTCCTTCCTTCCTTCCTTCCTTCCTTCCTTCCTTCCTTCCTTCCTTCCTTCCTTCCTTCTTTCCTTCCTTCCTTCCTTCCTTCCCCCCTCCCTCCTTCCTTCCTTCCCTCTCTTCCTGCCCCGTTCACTCTCTGTCTTTCATTCACTCATTCCTTCACTCATGCATGAATGCCTCACAGAATGCTTGGCGCATGTTGCATAAACATGACTACCCTGCATAGGGTCTTTTGGGGTATGTCTACTGCATGACCATCAGGCAAGTTGTTGATCAAGCAAGCTGAGTGTCAGTTTCCTCATATATAAAACAGGCGTCACATTCCCTACCTCATGAAATTATTGTGGGGATTCAGAAAGCAAAGCGTGTACACAGTTAGCACCGTTCCTGGCTATTGCTGTTGAGGATCCTAGCATTGCTCCTTGAGCCTGTGGTGTCCACGGGGCAGGCAGTTATCCGCAGCCAAGTTCACCGATACCCTGGTGAACGTCATGCTCTTCATTAAAGTGCCGCAGATTTATTTCGTGAGGTGACAGTGTGACAAACTCGGGATGGCCTGGGCGAAGTCCCAGATCTGACACCTAATGGCTTGCAAGACCTGAAGCTAATTACGTAGCCCCTCTGTGCTTCAGCGTCCCCATATTTAGAAAAGGCGCAGGACGGCACTTTCTGCGTGAGGTTATTAGGAGTTAATACAGAAAGAGCGTTTAGCATGGCCCCTGGTACACAGGAAGCTCTCAAAAGGCTGAGCTTGTATTACTGCTGCGATCGCCTGAGGCAACTTGTAAAGTGTGCTCTGTTGACAAACCTAAGTCTGCTAGTCCGTCTAGACCAGTGCGCTCCTGTCCCTGGACCCTGTCCCCTCAACATGCTATGGTGAGAATGGGAGGGGGGGCAGTGGTGGTGACGGGGTGTTGGGGGAAGTCACTGAGAGCATGTGACTGTCTGTTAGTCCTCGAGGAGCTGGGCCCTGGCAGCTGCAGGCTCCTCACCCCTTCCTTGTGCTCCAATGAACCTTCTGCCCACCGGGCCCGCAGTGGGAGTCGGGTTCAAGGACTCAGCCTGGAGGGAGTCCCGTGCTGGTGAGACCTCGGTGCGGAGTACGTGACCAGGCCCAGTTCAAGCCTCTACCTAAGCTTTAAGATCCTGGTGGATGGTGTGGCGATCCACTCGTCTGTGGCCACCCCAGACAACCCTCTGGAGTAAGTCCCCTTGCTGCTGAAACCTACCAACCTGGAGTGGCCGACTCTCTCCTCGACCTCTCCCTGACCTCTGTGTATCGGCCCAGTTTTCCGACCAACATGGGGCCGAGGGGGTGGTGGGATTGTGGTGGGGGAGGTGGTAGGCGTCGTTGGAGATGGCGATGCGTGTTGGTGGAGTGATGGTGGGTAGTTGCTGGCAGGCTGGGTGCGGGAATGGCGATGGAGGCATTGGAGATGTGATG